>NC_062216.1:11035083-13535083 GCF_902686445.1 Sciurus carolinensis | reverse complement strand
CATCAGCTTCCGAATCTGATCTTTGTTTGAACTCTGGGTTTTTTTGGTTTTTTGCTCTTCATTTACTTGGGAAAAGTACTTCTTGGAAACTCGGTTTCTTCTTATATAAATAGCTCGTCTCTGCTCTTTCTTCCTTTTTTTCCCTTCCAATGGCATGTAGTGGAGATGGCACTGATACCAGCCACTTGTCTACACAAAGGACTTGATCCGTAAGTGAATAAAGCCGACATCTCTGAGGGGCTCAACCTCCTGGCAACCAGGTGTAATGGTGTAAACACAAAGAGCTGGAGCAGGAAGCACGGGGAAGCTCACTCAGAAGGAGAAGGTGCAGGGGGTAAAGGTGCTGGCCCAGGTGCTGTTGATGGATCCCTACTGCCCTGGTTTAGACTTTAGGAAGCATCAGCCTTACTCAGAGGACCTGTTTAAAGACCGATTGCCAGGCGTGTCCAGGAAGGATCTGGAATAGGTCTGGAATGGGATTTGAAAACTGCATTTCTAGAATGTTCCAGCAACACTAATGCTGCATTAGATCTGGGGATCACACTGTGCCGTTGACGGCCTTAGAAGTTGTTCGTTGACCAACTTATTGTCATCCGACCCAGCATTTCCCAACTATTTTGAGATAACTAGGGTTGTATCATGAAGCACTGTCCAGTTTATGACGCATTCGCATCTTTTGATAGGTTGAAAGTACTTGGGGGTTTTCTCTACAACATCAACTTTGCAACACATTCTGATAAGTCTGCTCAAGGGAAGTGAGAGCCCCATCCCAGGAAGCGATAGAACCCCAGGCAGAGCTTCAGAGCAGGAAAGGGAATGTGCCCACCATATCCCTCAGCACGTCCCAGCCAGTGGTGACACACAGGTACCCGCACTTGTGTTCACTGTGATGGAACCAGAAACACAAACTGTATAAGAGACGTGGTTCCTGCCCTCAAGAAGCTCACAGATTGGTGAAGGGGATAAATAACAATGGAGCGCAGTCTGCTGGAAAGTACAAGCAAATGAAGTCCCTCGGGTAGAGAGCTTGAGGGGTGCCCACCCAGCGGGAGCCGTCGGGAGACACTTCACAGGAGGAAGTCTACTTAAATGGGCCTTCAAGAGAGCAGCGCGCTAGCATGCATGCTCATAAAGCCTGCACCTTAGGTATTATTCCCATGTCAGAGAACTTTACGAAGTTCTCATAGGCTGGTAACTATATTCCAGGCCCAGTCCTGGGCGTTTCACATGGACTAACTGATGGAAGTCCTGCTACTATCCCCAGGGTAGAGATGAGGCACCTCCAAAGACAAGAGCTTAGAAACTTGTCCAGGGTCAGGCCAGCAACCAGGGTTAAGCTGCCTGGAGTTCCCGTGGTCTGGCCCAGAGCCTGCATGCTTGAACACCTTAGCGTGTTGGCCTCTTTGAAAGGGCAGGAAGCGCATCCCTGATCAGACAAAGCCACCTGTGCAAAGTCAAAACTGGATGAGATTCTCGGTGTCTTCGGGGAGCAGATAGGAAAGAGCAGAGGGAGACGGAGCGGCTAGGGCCAGAAGTTGGCCTGGGGACAGTTGCAGCCGCGTGCAGGTTCTGATAAGAGGTTTTAATGTATCCTGTAGACAATGGGCAGACATTGACAATTTCAGCAAAAAAGAAGAGGGAGCGAAGGCACGGAGGGTGGGGTGGTTAGATTTTAGAATGTTTGCTCTGGTGAAGGGTTTCCATAGTGTCCCCAACCTTGGTTCACCAGAGCGAGGGAAAAAATGACTTCTGAGGTCTGTTGACATTTTCTTTTCAACTCAATAAATTAAGCTTTGGTAATATTGATTGGACAGATTAGGTGTAGTGCAAATGCATAATTTATAACTTAACAGACATATATTGGTGCATACCCTCTTTTTTATTACTTTTTTTAATTTTTACAGACTGCATTTTGATTCATTGTACACAAATGGGGTACAACTTGGCCCCTCTTTTCTAAGTTAAGAGTTTTGTGAAAATGAAGTTTGGAGACAGGCTGGTTTTCGAGAGGTGGTCTTTACCTTGTCTGAGGTCACTGACTCATCCATTTTAGAATCAGTTAATATCTCTGGATCTTTTGCCCAGATTCTGCACATTTTATAAAATTGTATGTGTTCGAAATACAACAATAAATCGAAAGAATATTTACATTTGTAAATACCGTTTGAAAACTACAATTTCAGGAAAGTCACACAATGTCTGAAGCCAAAATTATGAATGTTCGAATTATGGTAGAGGAAACTGGGGGTGGAGAAAATATAGAAATTACATATTTATAAAGTCACCAGAGATGTATTTATCAATCAGGTTTTGAATGAGGAGAAGTAGCTGTGGTTGACTTTCAAGTTTCTCTGATTGGTGATGATACTACATCAAGTAGGAAAGGGCAGGATGCTTCCTGGAATAGGGTGAGCTGGGTTGGAGACATTTTGAGCTTAGGCTTTATTGCAGACCACAAGAGAGAATGGAGAGAACCAGCAGGGGCTGAAGGGTCTGCGATTCTGGAAAGAGTGGGTTTGGAGCTGTACGTTTGAAAGCTAATTGCATGAATGTGATAAAGCAATGGAGGGGGTGCATTATTATTAAAGCACAGTATGGTCAACTGTGTATGCACTGTTGCACAGCATAGTTCCAGAACGTTTTCATTTTGCACGACTGTGACTCTACTCACTAAATAGCAGTTTTCCATTCTCCACTGTCCCCAAGCCCTGGCAACCACCATTCTATTTCCTGTTTTGATGAATTTGACTCCATTAGATAACTCATAGGAGCAGAAATACACAGCGTTTACCCTTCTAACTAGTTTATATCAGGAAAATTCATTCATGATGTAGCATATAACAGTACATCATTTTCTTTTTCAAAGCTGTATAATATTCTACCTTTTGAAACCATGAATAATGCTGCAATGAACATGGAAGCAGAACTATGTTTTAGATACTGTTTTTGATTCTTTTGGATAAATTCCCAAAACTCAGATTTCTGCATGACAAGGCTATTCCATCTTTAATTTTTTTTTTTGGGGGGGGTGGCTCTGTAATGTTTTCCATAGTAGCTGCACTATTTTGCATTCCCACTTACGGTGCACAAGTGTTTCAATGTTTCTACCACCTCACCGACTCTCCTAACAGGTGTGAGGTGAGAGCTCATCATGGTTTTAAATTTGCACTTACCTGATGTTTTGCGATGTTGAATATCTTTTCAAATACCCATGGGCCATTTTTATGTTTGTTTGTTTGTGTGTTTTTTAAGTATTTATTCAAGTCCTTTGTTCGTTTTTACTTGGTGATTTGGTTTTTTGCTCTCAAGCTGTAGGAGTCTCTCGCGTGTTTCAGATACCAGTCTCTTATTGGTTGTGTGGTTTGCACATGCTCCCCCATTCTGCAGGCTGTCTCTCCAGTCTGTTGACTGTGTCCTTCTGGGCAGAAGTTTTTTGGTTTGATGAAGCCCCACTTGTCTGTCTTGCTTTTGTTGCCCGTGTTTTGGTGTTATATCCAAGAAATCATTGCCAACATCCATATTACGAACTTTCCCCCCTATATTTTCTTCTAGGAGTTTTATAGTTTTAGGTTTCACACTTAAGTCTTTAATCAAGTTCAAGTTGAGTGTTGTGCATGGTGTAGCTTCCGAAGCACATTTGACTCTTTTGCATGTGAATCTCCTGTCTTCCCAAAGTTGAGACTGTCCTTTCCTCATTGTGCATTCTTGAAACCCTTGTCAAAGCTCAGTTGCCCCACGTACATGTCCAAACTCTGTTCTGGTTTTGTTCCATTGGTCTGTAGTCTGTTTACAGCAACACCATACTGTTTTGATGATCGTAGCTCTGCGTGAGTTTTAAAGTCAGGAAGTATGCTTTGTTCTTCTTTCGGGAGATTGTTTGGGCTATTTGGGGTCCTTTGAGATTCCCCATGAATGTATCATTTTTTTCCCTTTTTTTACTGTTTTTTTTTTTTTTTTTTTTTAGTTAGACATGACAGTAGAATCCATCTTGCCATGATTATAAACGCTTGGACTATATCTTGTTCTACTTCAGTCACCAGAACCTCCCCTTACCTTCCTCTCCCCACACTCTACTACTTTCCCTTGCCCCCGACCCCTACAAACCTCTGCTTCCTTTCCTCTACTACTTCTGCCATTTACCCATTTTTTAAAAAGTGCTGAGATTCACTGTGGTATGTTCACATATGTACCTAGGAATGTTCTGTCAGATTCATTCCACTATCTTTCCTTTTACCGTGCACCCTCCCTTCCCTTCATTTTCCTTTGTCTATGCCACTGAACTTCTATTCATTTTTTTAAATCCCCCCACTTACTGCAGATCAGCTTCCACAGATCAGAAAAAGTATTTGACCTTTGGCTTTGAGGGTTTGCCTTATTTCACTTAGCATGTTAGTCTCTATCGGATCCATTTACCAGGAAACACCAGGAAGTCATTCTTCTTTATGGCTAAGTAATACTCCATTTTGTACATATACCACATTTCTTTATCCATTCATCTGTTGAAGGGCATCTAGGTTGGTTCCATAGTTTAACTATTGTGAATCAAGCTGCTATAATAATTGTTGTGGCTCTGTCACTGTAATATGATTTTAAGTCCCTTGGGTATGTACCAAGGAGTGGGATAATTGGAGCAAATGGTGGTTCCATTCCTAGTGTTTTGAGGAATCTCCATACTGCTTTCCAGAGTGGTTGTACCAATTTACAGTCCCACCAGTAATGTATGAGTGTACCTGTTCCCCACATTCTTGCCATGAGTGTTAGTATTATTTTTTTCTATTTATGTAAAAAATATCTCTGGGATTATCATGAGCATTGCATTGAATCTGTATCAGATCTGTGTTTAGATGAAATGGACATTTATACAATATTATGTCTACTAACCCATGAACACAGTATGTCTTTCCATTTGTTTGTATCTTTTTTTGTTATCTTAACAATGTTTAATAGCTTTCAGTCTTTTACCTACCTCCTTAGTTAAGTTTATTCCTAAGGATTTTATCCTTTGTAATGCTGTTATCCATGGGTTCACTTTCTTAATTTGCTTCCTACAATGTTCACTATTTGTGCATACAGACGCAAATGATTTTGTATGTTGGTTTTGTATTCTGCAAATTTGCTGAATTTATTTACTTCTAATAGTTATATATATATATATATAATCTTTGATATTTTCTATAGAAAGTCATGTCATGTGAAAACAGAGATTTTTTTTTCCCACTAGTGCATGATATGGTGGGTTTTATTGTAGCATAATTATATATACATAAAAATGTAATTTGATCAATTTTATTTTCCAACCCTAACACTCCCTCTCCTTCCTTGGCCCCCTTCTTTGCTCTAACCGTCTCCCTTCTACTTCCAAGGAATCCCCTCTCCATTATTTTTCCTATTACTTTTTTCTCTAGCTTTCACATAAGCAAGGGGACATATAATACATTTTTTCTAAGTCTGACTTATTTTACTCAAACTTTGTGGTCTCCACTTCCATCTATTTTCCTGAAAATGACGTAATTTCATTCTTGATGACTGGATACTCCATTGTGTATATACACCACATTTTCTTTATCCATTCATCTGTTGATGAACACCTAGGCTGATTCCATAATTTGGCTATTGTGAATTGTGCTACTATAAACATGGATATGTATGTATCTAAAGTACACTGACTTTAATTCTTTAGGATAAATACCAAGAAGTAGTATAGCTGCATTATAAGGTAGGTTCAGTTTTAGCTTTTCAAGCCTCCTCCATACTGCTTTCCATAGTGGTTGTATCAACTTACATTCCTGCCAACAGAATATAAGACTTGCTTTTTTCCTGCATCCTCACCAGCATTTATTATTATTTATATTCTTGATTATTACCATTCTAACTGGAATGAGATGAAATCTCAGTGCAGTTTTGATTTGACTTGCATTTTCCTGATGGCTAATAATGTTTTACATTTTTGTGTTGAGCTGGACGTTTAGCTGATATGTCAGAAGAGTAGCTGAAAAAGATACCCTCCCATTCTCTCAATGGTCTCTTCACTCTGTTGTTTCCTTGGCTGGGCAGAAACTTTTTAATTTAGAAAAGACTGCTCATATTCATATGCAGAATAGCTAAAGTCATCCTAAACAAAAAGTGCAAAGCTAGGAGCATCATAATTCCCGTTTTTAAGTTATTCTACAAAGCCACAGTAACAAAAACAGCATGGTTCTGGCATAAAAAAGACACGTAGACCAAAGGGACAGAATGGAAGACACAGAGACAAACCCACACAGCTACAATCATCTGATTCTTGGCAAAAGAGCCAAAAACACACGGAGAAGCCAGCTTCTTTCTAAATGGTGCTGGGAGAACTGGATATCCATATGAGGAAAGAATGAAACTACATCCCTATCTGTACTCTGTAAAAAGTGAACTCAAAAGGGATCCAAGTTCTATGTATGGGATCAGAAACTTTGCAGCTGTTACAAGAAAAAACAAGAGAAAAACTTCAAGATATTGGTGAATGTGAAGACTTCCTGAATAGGACCTCCATAACTCGGGAAATGAGAGCATGAATCAATAAATGGGATAACATCGTGTGGAGATCATTTTATCTCTTCCTTTCAGATTTGGATGTCTGTTCTTGTTCCTAAAATTCTCTAGCTAGGATGTTCAGTACTATGTCAACTGGAAGAGGGCAGAGTGATCTTTATTTTGTTTCTCATCTTTGATGAAAAATTCTGGGTTTGTTCCTCACTGTGTGTGTTATCTGTGAACTTTTCAGATACGGTCTGTATTATGTTAATTTACTTCTATTTCTTCTTTTTTGAGGTTTTTAAAATGAAAGGTGTTAAATGTTTTAAGTGGCCTCTCTGCATCCATTGGGAGGATCATCCATCATTGTGCTAATCTGGTTTATCATTTTGACTGTATTTGGTCTTTTGAACCATCCTTGACCCTCAGGAATGCATCCCACTTGACCGTGCTGTATGATCTTTTTAGTATCCTGCTGAATTCAATTTGCTAGTGTTTTTTTTGTTGTTGTTGGGGGGGGATTTTTCCATCTATTTTCATCAGGGTTGATTGGCTTGTCATTTTCTTTTCTTGTAATATTTTGTTTGTTTTGGTGTCTATCTTTCTTATCTAGCCTCATAAAATGAGTTTGAAGATGTTCCCTCCTCTTCAAAGTTTGGGAAAAGTTTGAGAAAGATTGGGATTAATTCTTTTTAAAATGTTTGGTAGACTTCACCATGTAATCTACATGGTCATAGAATTTTCTTTGTTGGGAGACTTTAAACTTCTAATTCGTTTTCCTTACTAGTTACAAGTTTGTTCTAATTCTTTATGATTCCGTCTTGGTGCCTCTTAGGTTCCTAGGAATGTATCCATTTCTTCTCAGTTACACAATTTGTTGGTGTGTATGCTTCACAATACTTTCTAATGATCCTTTATATTCTCCGTGGCATCCGTTGTGATTTTATCTATTTGAATTTTTGCTCTAGTCTTATATAGAGAAAAGTTTAGGATGTTTATTTGAAATCTTTCCTCTTTTGTAATTTGTTTAACACTGTAAACTTCATTATTAATACTGTTTTCGCTGCATCCCATAAGTTTGGTATATTGTGTTTTCATTTTCATTTGTCTCAAGATATTTTCTAATTTCCCTTTTGATTTCTTCTCTGATCTACTTGTTGTTCAAGAGTGTGTTGTTTGGTTTCCGCATATTTGAGACTTTTCCATTTTTTCCCCTCTGCTATTGATTTCTAGTTTCATTCCTCTGTGGGTGGAAAAGATAGTTGGTATCATTTCAATCTTAAATTTGTTAAGGCTTGTTTTGTGGACACTTTTGTGACTTATCATGGAGAATACTCTTGGGTGCCTTAAGAGTTTACATTTTTTCTGCTGTTCTGTGGAATGTTCTATTAAGATCAATTGGTCTTTAAAGTTTTCTTACTGTTTGTCTGGATGTTCCTTCTATTGTCAAAAGTGGAATATTGATATCTACTGTTATTGTAGTGCTAATTCCTCTGATGTTGGGTGAATACACATTTGTAAGTGCAGTATCTTAGTGAATTGAACCATATGGGTTTAGTTATCTCTTTTTTTAACAGATTTTGATTTTTCAAAATGCTTTGATAGATGTATCTATGGCCACTCCCACTCTCTTTTGGTTACAATTTGCATGGAACAATTTTTTTACATAGTGCAAGTATTCATCCTCTTGATACTGTCCTTTAAGTCCCTTAGGCTTTCTTTACTCTTTAACTGTTCTTTTTTCTGATGGATAATTTTTAATGTGCTTTCAATTTCACTGATCCTTCTGCATGATTGAACTTGTGTTGAGCTTGCTGTTGAACTTGTGAATTTTGCATCTTGGTCATTGTGCTCTTTGGGCTCCAAAATTTGCTTGCTTCCTCTTCATGTTTTCCACTCATGGTTTATATTCTCCTTGTGTTCATAGCAGTATTTTTCTGAACTTGTTGACAATCTTTATGATGGTTAATTTGAATTCTTTTTCAGATAATTCATATACCTGTTTCTTAACATCATTATTATTGGTTCATAATAGTTACATATAACATTAGGATTTATTTTGACATTTTGGAGATTTACGTTGTTCCTTTGAATGGGCTATGTTCCTTGTGTCTTCAGTTGCCTTGACACTTTGTGTTGGGATCCACACAATTTGAAACCCAGCCACCTTTCTGAGTCTTTGTCTACTGGGTTTTGTTTGTTTGTTTGGTTTTTGTTAATATAGGGAAAGATCTTCAGCAGTCAGTCTGGCTTGAGAATATGGTACCTCTCTGTGAACCTTTTCTGTGAGCGTGAACACTCAGCATGAGAGATTTGCTTGTTCCTTCTGACAGGAGATTGGAATCTCTGATTTCCTCTTGTGTCTGTCATGGAGGCTGGTTATCTGGGCTGCTAAGAAGTAGCCCATCTCCCTTTGCCCTCCATGACTCATGGGCTTATAGAGTATGCTGGGTCTCACTGGTTCTCTAAGTCAGGTGAGACAGAATCAGTCCCTTGGGTAGCTCCCATAAAAGCTGGATTGTTGAATATATATTCCAAGCTATTTATATTTAAGGAATTTTACAGTTACTTTTTTTATTTTTATAGATTGCATTTTGATTCATTGTACAAAAATAGGGTAAAATTTTTCATTTCTATGGTTGTGCATGATATAGATTCACACCATTCGTGTAATCATATATGTACATAGGGTAATGATGTCTGTCTCATTCCACCATATTTCATACCCACCTCCCTCTCATTTCCCTTTATGTAATCTAAAGTTCCTCCATTCTTCTCTCACCCCTCACTCCCCACCCCCATTATATACCATCATCCACTTATCAGGGAAAACATTTGGCCTTTGGTTTTTTGGGATTGGCTTATTTCACTTAGCATGATATTCTCCAATTCTATCCATTTATCTGCGAATGCCATTTACTTTTTAGCAGTTACTTTTTAGTAGCCATTTGATTAATATTTGGTACCACTTATAAACTGAAAGTTTTAAAAGTATTTTAAGCTGCATTTATTGTTTTACTGTATTTCACTTCTTTTTAAAGTACTTTAGTTGTCTGGCAAATATTCTCAAGTGCTTAAGTAGATTTTGTGACCTAATAAAAGAAACTTTAAACATCTACAAAACTTTTAATTTTTATATTTACTTCATGAGATTTTTAGAGTTTAAATCAATTTTCAATTATACACTGAAAATTTGGAATGATAAGACTGACCACCAAATTCTCTCTATATTGTATCTGAATACTACATAGTCATCTTTTAGAACCATAAATCCCAGATGCTCAGGAGGCTGAGGCAGGAGGATCACAGGTTCAAAGTCAGCCTCAGCAACTTAGTGAGACCCTATCTCAAAATATAAAATGAAAAAGGCTGGGACGTGGCTCAGTTATGAAGTGTCCCTGGGTTCAAATCCCCAGAACCAAAAAAAAAAAATTAGAAACATAAATCCATGTTCTACTAACAATTGAAAACTGAAACAAGAATTTGAGAGCAGATTTTTTTTTTTTTTCTGATTATCTTACTCTTCCTCCACCAACAAATCTGTGTAATTATGAACTGAGCTCAACTTTGCTTTAGTGGGCAGAAGGGAATAGGCGGTTCCCTATAGATCTGAAATTTGTTTCTGGAATCATTAGACTGGGTTTTCTCTTATCTGTGCTTTTCCACCTTTTGACTCTAAAAGCAAGCGCCTCTAATTCAAGATTCTTTTCTCAGCCCCCCGTGGTAGGAACTCAGGTAGCAGGGGTTGATCGCGTTCTTGTAACTGGTGTGACTGGCAGCGAATGCATGGTGGAACGATTTCCCGCACTTGATCTCTGTCATCGTCGGTCGGTGGAGTGGTTGGATGGTTTTAGGTTTTCAGGGACAGTGTTCTCTTCCTGCCTCTTTCTGGTACCAACTAATGACAGAAGAGTAACCTAGCCTCCCTCTCCTGCCCCCAGGGCATGTGGGCCTCTACTCTTCCACCAGATTGAAATAGGAAGGAAAACATCTCCACATCCTTTGTATCTTCCTCCCACATCCTTTGGATAATCTTATCTTATAGCAAAGCCCCTATCCCGTTGTTTTTCTTATTATTTCCTTTGTATCCCTTTTCTCTTTAGAATTTTTCCTTCCATGGTCACAAAGTCTTGGTTGACGTGATCCCTTTTCCTCAAAATTCAGTTCATCCTCAGATCATGAACCAACTATTCTTTGTTGATATGAATTATGATGAAAGGAATATTTATTTTAATTTCCTTTTCCTTCTGATATTTAGAATTGACTTTAAGACAACTGGAAGTATATCTGATAGACCTGACTTCAGCAGATTTAGACCTGGATCCCTCCTCTCTATATTAATTATGTTATTATTAAATTTTATTTCTCTAGGGATTCCTATGGCATCATAGATACAGCTTCCATATTTACTAACCTAGAGTCAAATAACTATTTTTATAAGCTTTCTAGATTCTTATCCCATATGAGATTCTCTAAATGCAGTCAATTTTATCTCATTTTAAATAATCTCCATCTATTATTTTTCTCTTTAGCATACAAAATTCTAGCAACTAATTATGGAAGCAATACAATATTTTAAACATGATTTAATTTAGGCTAACTAATTTTCCTATGTTTATAAGATTGCAGTAAAAAAGATGTTACCAAGGAGTATAGAAAGAATGTACTACAATACTGGAGTGGGCATGGTGGGCATTTAAAAAGAGAAGGGGTGCTACCAGGCTGTGGTTGACCTACATGGACTCGGAGAGAAAGCAAGATTCTAGTTGGCAGAAGGACAGTGACATTCAGGAAAGCAGAGTGACGTGGTGTGGCGTGCAATAGGAACTCGTAGATTTAAAAGAAAAAGGTGAGATCTGGAATTTTGCATGGCCGTTTTGCGTACTTGGCTGGATTGGAGCATCTGAAGCAGGTTGATGTAGGATAGAGCTCTGTATGAGTCCTAGTGGAAGAGGAAGAGAATGCCAGAGGCGATTGAGGTGTTGCTGCCTGGAACACTGGAGAGTGATCTCTGTGAGCAAGAAGCGTGGTGTGGGGGGTGCGGGGAACACGTGGGTAAAGCACAGCTCGGGTCCTGGTGTGGAATATCACCTTGTGCTCTGCCTTCCCATTTGCAATAACTCACAAACTGGAGACGAGACAGATGGATGAAAGGAGTCTGCTCAGGGGTTATCTGTGGATGTACTGCGTATAGGCATTTTTATAAACTCACTGTGTCTTGCAAGTGTCCCCTTTGAAAAAAATCTGTTGATCTTCTTTCTCATCCTCTCATCCTGCTTTCTTGCTGCTCACCTGGAATCTTATGGTGCTTGTACAAAAAAGCTTCTGTCCTGCTGGGCATCTCAAGAGCTGGAGATTAATCTTGCATTAAATCTGGGTTTGGCTTGCATGTAGAGATGAAGAGATGTTCTTGTCCAAGTTTGGCACTCGCTTAGATGTTGAAGTCCCAATGTTTCAAACTCAGCTCAAAACCCTTTAGTGTGTTTTGAGTTTGACTCTTGGCAAGGCCTGATTTCCTGTTTCTAAGAAAAAAGACTCATGAGAGAGCCTTAATAAAGCTTCTTGGACATCAAAATAACATTTTGATGAATTAATTATACATGAATCAGAAACATATGGATTCATTCTCTTTAGACACACATGTTTAAAAAATGGTGTGTGTGTGTGTGCTGGGGGGAGCTTCTCAGGGCCAAATGTGTTTCAGGTTTTATCAAATGCAGAATGCTTAGGGGAAAAGAGGGAGAAGGAAGCAGTGACCTTCTGCTTTCTCTGTAAATAGACAGTCATTTATAGCCTTATTTGCTGCCACCTATGGTTGTTCCAGAAGAAGTTCAGCAGGGAAGCCTAACCACAATCAGCCAGGTTTTGCAGCTTACCTCCCTGAATCACTCAGCTCCGTATAGAGGCCTGACATCCTGGGGAAAGCATGGGAGACGTAGAAAAGAACTGGTGTTGCTTTCACGTTATTAACAGAGTTCAAGTCAGACTGTAAGAGGAGGGGTGTCTTTTCTTAAAAATCACTTGTGCATCTTCTCACCTTTTATGAAGAACTCCTTTCTCCTCATCTTCTTAAATACAGAAGAACTTTCTGGAAATTCTATTTTTTAAGAAAGTCACCTCATACTCATTAGGATGGCTGTTATCAAAACAAAGCAAAACCCAGAAAATAACAAGTAATTGGAGAGGATGTGGAGAAACTGGAAGCCTCGTGCTCTGTTAATGGGAATGAAAAGTGGTGCAAACACTATAGAAAACAGGACCACGTGACCCAGCAATTCCACTCCTTGTATGTACACAAAATAATTGAAAACAGGGAATTGAAAAGACATTTTTATGCCCTTGTTCATAGCTGTCTTATCCATAGTAGTCAAAAGGCAAAAGCCACCCACATGTACACTAGCAGAAGAACGGGTAAATAAAATGTGCTTTACGCACACAGTGGAATATTTTTTAACCTTAAAGGGAAGGAAATTCTGACACGCGCTGTAACATGAATAAACCTTGAGGATATTGTGCTAAGTGAAATAAGTCAGTCACAAAAAGACCAATACCAGATACTTCCACTTATACGAGGCATCCGGAGTCCTCAAAATCATAGACACGGGTATTAGAAGGGCACTTCCTTGGGATTGGAGGAGAGGGGAATGGAGTAATTGTTTGACAAATATAGTTTCAGTTTTACAAGATGAAAAGTGTTTTGGAGATTTAACTCACAATATGAATGTGCTTACTGCTACTGAACTATGTACTAAAAATTGTTAAGATGGTAAACTTTATTTAATGGCATTTAACTCATGAACGTTTATCTGAATAATGTTGATAAAAGCAGCCCCAAGAATAATCCCAGGAACTTTTGTTCGACGTCTCTATGGAGTCTGACACCTGCACTAGATGGACTTGTTTTACCAGTGAGTGGATGAATACATGCACACAGCAATGTGTGTCTCCTGCCCCAACCCCTCATACTACAACCTCTGTGACTTTTCCAAACACATTCTCCTGACTTCAAAGGCAGTGTTTGGCATTCATCTTAATGAGCTATCACCAGGAAATTAATTTTATGCTATGAGGCGGGATCACACTTTGATTTGCCAAGTTTCACTCACAGGAGGGTGGTCCCTTTTTTTCTGCTAATGATCATTCAACTTACATAAAGTTTCGATGGAGTTACCTACATCTGGAGAGTAAAGCAGAACAGTGTTTTGGGGCAAGTTTATGAATGACATTCTCACTACCACGTATCATAATTTCAACCTTGGCATTTCTTTTCAGCATCTACCCAGAAACATGTTTTCTTTATTCAAGAAAAATGGCAAAGTATATGGTTTATGGACATGATTGATTTATACTATACTTTATTCCCAAAAGAATTTGCAGTTACAAAGAAGGAAAAGTGAAAAGAGGAAAATAAATTGATGCTAGGTTAAGATTAGTATTAAAAACACATGTAATAAGCACTGTATTATTGCTACAGAGGGATCATAAATTTGGTTCTAAACTTAACCATTAAAGCAGGGAGGAAAATATACATTGTAAGTTTTAAAGAAATGGGGTTTTCTCCACCTCACAAAAGGCCTCTTATAATAGGTGCACAAGAGATCTTAGATGGTTTTTATTTTATCCTTCATTTTTATTTAATATACTTCATAAAGAAAACTCACTTGGCACTACAGTGTGACTGGGAGACTTCTGGTTCATTAAGGTGACTACGCTGCATTTGATCAGGTCTAGGCATTGTCTAACTTTTTAAGTCATCTGTATCTTCAATTCTCTTTTTCCTCCTTTGTACTCTTTTGGTCCTCCATTTCTTCATTATTTTCACCCAGAAAGGATATAAAGGGGACATAAGAGGAAAAAAATTCAATATTTTTTCCTCTATGTTTGCTTATCTGATTCATGGCAATTCAGCCAGTATTTGATTCTTGCCTCCTAACATAGTTCACTTGAGGCCCAGATAACCAAGTGGCTTTGAGCATCTTTTCTTATCCTGATTCAGTGCTGGGTCAGCAGCTGGATAGATGGCAGAGTGCAAACGACTCAGATTGAGTCAGCTGAGGCCAGCCTTCAGGTGGGGACAAGTTAGGGGCCGTACTGTGCCTCTTTCACACAGGAAGGGCAAGCTAGATAGCCTCTAAAGGCCCTTCTCTGTTCTATATTAGCTTGTCGAATCTTTCTGCTCAAAGATGACTCAAGTACATGGAAATATTCTTTGGTACAGTGTTATCTTTCAATAATCTCTATTTGGTTAATCTGTAGCTAGAAAGTACCCGAAGTGAAAGAAGCTCTCTGTGCTTCTGAGTTCCTTGGGGCAGGAGTCCAAGAAGAAGGCCTGGTGTAAGGAAGAGGACAGAGGCATTAGCGAGGCCCCGGGGGAGAGGCTAGGCTGTCATCTCAGGCTGAAAATGACTATTATATACACAATAGGATTTGGCAGGCTAGATTGTTTCAGCTTGATTTCCATTCACTTAAAACAAGTGTGTGTGGGAAGGAGTTTGTGGGAAATGGGGATGGAGAAGATATAATTTATTTTGGGGTATTGTGCATTAGTCATTTTTCAACCACAAAGTCACCACCTGAAACAAACACCAGACAGCCATCGACGTCATTCATAAGTAATACATTTTGTTTTAAGGGAGACTTTTATGGATGTGATTAAGCCCTGTTCAACATTCTTTGCCACCGGGGCCGGAAGCATTCTCATTGTGTATTCTCACTTGTGAAATGCCGCCACTCAGGAAACACATGAACTTGAAAAACTCTTCTGGCCGGATCCATACATGCTTTGGGAACTAAGGAAGGGAAAGAGAATAATCTGGTCACTGGAGCCTTGATTCCATGAAGATTTACTCATAATCACCCTGATGATTTCCTTAATTTGCTGTGTCCTTTTTTTTTTGGAAGTAAACACTGTGTTGCTTTTGCATTCGAAAACAACTTATTTTTTTCATTTAACTCTAATATTTCAAATTCTGTCCATGGTAATTTGTTGGTACACTTGGAGCAATCATTATACACACATTTACAGTAATTCTCCACAATGTTGCCTTTGATGGGCTTAATCTAAAACTGGTGGGCAGGATTATTTTTAGTGCAACCTCAGTATTTTGCTCAAAGGAAAGCAGACGTCTTCATGAAAGGAGAGGACAAATAGATTTTTTTTTTCATCTTTAAGTAAAATCCTGGGTTAATACTGGCAGCCTGTATTAACCCATGGGTTCTGTCTCCAGGGGGTCAACCAACCACAGATTGAAAATATTTAAAAAGAACTTTTTGAGTCTATAGGCTATAAGTGAAGATCTGTCCCTTGAATTATTCCCTAAATGATACAATATAGCAACTATATGAACATTCTACTAAGTACTCTAGAGATGATTTACAGTATACGGGAGGATATGCACAGGTTCTATGATAAAGTGCTATTCCATTTTATAAAAGTGGCTTGAGTACCCATAGATTTTGATATTCAGGGGGTGAGGGGGGTGGGTAGGAGTGGGGGTTTCTAGTCCCAATTCCCCAGAGACACTGAGGGATGGCTTTGTGTACCCAGATCACTCCTTGACTAAGTGGATGTCCCTGAGGACAATCCAACATCATGGGAGCCCTGAGGTGGATCTGTGATGTGGGACTTTTCCTTTCCCAAGATGCCCATAGTTGTTAAACATTCCAGACTACATTGACATCCCAAATAATTGAACCCATATTTCATGTGAATTTTCAAACTTAAAAAAAAAAAAAAACACTTAAAATATTTTGAGAAAGACTCTGGTAAATATGCCAATTAAAAAAAAAAAAGTCAGTGGTGAATTGCCCTTTCATTTAGGTATAAACATTTCTCCTGTGTTCTGAAAGTATTTTTGACTCTAGACTCCACTAATTTCTATCTATGTGATGTTAATTCCAAATATTGCACTTTTGATACTTTAATTCCATTCACAACTTTAATCAAAGGTAAAATACAAAACTATTTGACTTGACCTACCACTCTTGAGTTTGACAGAGCCTGTTGTGCAACAAAAATACCAGTCCAAAAATGATAGGAAAAGCCAATCCTATGAGGTAAAGTGTATCTAAAAATCAAAGAAGCCACTTGGTATTTTTGTAAGCTCAAAACTTTATAAAGTTCTTATTGATTTGATGAACAGTTCAAATATAGTAAATTCATGTGGAGGATCTAAGTTTTGTCAGAACATGTCTTCAGGACAGTCTTTGACATACAAAAGGTAGAACGTTGGCACCTGACTCTGAGAAGGCTCAGGACTCTGGGTGCTCCTACTAGGCTTAGTTTTCCAAGCTTTGTGCGTTTACTTCCTTAGCCTCTGAATTTTAAAGTTTCAGACTTTCCAATTGGATCCTGATGGCAATTTCTCATCGTAGTTCAAGATATTAAAAATCTTGGAATGGCTCATACTTTGAGAATCATTCAAAAATCTAAAGAGTAAACTTTGACTCTCAACAATTTTCTACTTTTGGGAGAATTTTATTTAAAATATGTCTCATCTTATTTAAAAAATTATAATTTTGGTAAAATATACATAGCATAAAATGTACCTTCTTAATCCTTGTTAAGTGTACACTTCAGAATCATTAAACATAGACATTGTGCAACCAATTTCCAGAATGCTTTTCATTTAGCAAAACTAAAACTCTGTAACCATTAAAGATTAACTCCCCATTCTCTCTCCCTCCAGTCCTCAGCAACCACTGATCTTTCTCTTTCTATGAAGCTGACTACTCTAATACCTCACATAAATGGAATTATACAGCACGTGTCATTTTGTGACTGGCTCATTCATGCTGTAGAATGCCCTTCTTTGTAAAGGTGGAATACTACTCCACAATGCATACGTACCGCAATCGCTCATCCAGTCATTGGTCAGTAAACACTTAGGTTGTTTTCTTTCACCTTTAGGTTAGTGTGAATTATCCTGATGTGAACAGGGTGTATACATATCTTGGAGATGTCTCATTTTCTAAATAGAAGTTTTATTCTCTACAGATTGGAGAAGAGACAGCTTCTGGGACTGTTAATCTCAAGTATGTGCTTAATACTTTTCATTATTAGATTATAAGTATTAATTCATACATAAGCTATTCCTTTGAACAATCAGTAGTATGTCCTCTATTACTTGGTGAAGAATTCCTGTGTAACTCACATAAGCTATATTGACTTGATATTGATCTTACCATAGTTCTTAATTTGTGAAGATGAAAAATTATGGGTGAAATAGATAAAATCCATTTAGTCCCCTGATTTTTAAAGCTAAATCAAAACCTGTACTGATTCCCCTTTGGAGTCATGGCACATTGGAATGATCTTCTCCCCCTCCCCCAACTCAGTATCATCTCAATACCTCGGCCATACAGTCTAATTGCCTTACTGTGTCAGGCAATTTTTGAGGTGTTCAGCATGTAGTTATGAACAACACACAAGGTCCTAACCTATTTAATACTTACATTAGATACAAACATAATAGTTTATTGCTATTTACAAAGACAAACCCAAGTAAACAATTCCCTTACCCTTAAACAAATTTCCAGTTACAAATAACTCTTTCCAGAGAAATAGGACTAGATAATAGGATAGATTATATTTTATTTGAAGGTACAATATGAAATTCCTGGATAGATCTGAGAAGAAGAGCAAGATGCTCTGGATTTCATGGGTACTTGGAACAGAGGGCTTGAACTGAAAATGGACAGAGGAGTTGACATAGAACAGTAGACTTACAAGAGAAAACATTGGGGATATATTTTGGAGAAAATGATGATTTATGCCATCCCCTTAGTACCCAGTCACACGACATATTACAAAAGTTTATCATTTGGGGATAATTTCAAGTCACAAGGAACACATAGTCCAAATCTCACAGGCATGAACAACTATTTATGCATCAGACCTGTATCTGAATATAATTAAATGTGGTTGTTTGGTCATGTGAATGTTGCCTTTACTTTTCAAATTAATCTCTTATCAGGTAGTTTGTTCACTCTTCGGGTTGTCTTTTTCCACTATCAATTCACAAAAACATAAATATTTAGGATATTAAGCATTTTGAGTAATGTATGATGAGAATGATTCATTTTTCACATTTTTATTTGTCTTTAATTTTACCAATGCTTTTAGCATTCAGATCTTACATTTTTACATGGTATAAAAATATCATTTTGAGTTCTTTCATTTTTTTCTTAGAAACAATAACCATATATACATAGAAGAGATTAAATATAGGCATACATGCTTTTCTAAAATAGCCTATTTGCTTTTTATTATGATATTATGAAATATAAATACAGATAAAAAAGTAAACAAAATTATCTTTAATCAAATAATCCTGATTTTGGTATTTGTGAGTCTACTTTTTTTAATTAACTTTTAAAAAATTTCTACACACTGCATTTTGATTCATTGTACACAAATGGGGTACAATTTTTCATTTCTGTGGTTGTACACAATGTAGATTCACACCATTCATGTAATCAGACATATACATAGGGTAATACTATCTGTCTCATTCTAGTATCTTTCCTTCCCCCACCCCCTACTGCCCCATTTTCTTCTACACCATCCAAAGTTCCTTCATTCTTCTCTTCTTGACCCCCGCAGCTCCCCTTGTTATATATTGTCATCCACTTATCAGAGAAATCATTCAGTCTTTTGGTTTTTTGGGCTTGGCCTACTTCGCTTAGCATGGTATTTTTCAAATTCACCTGCTTATCAGCAAATGCCATAATTTTATTCTTCTTTATGGTTAAGTAATATTCCATTGTGTATATATACCACAGTTTCATTTTTATTTTTGGTCTTTTTTTAAATTGTAAACAAATGGGATACATGTTGTTTCTCTGTTTGTACCTGGAGTAAAGGCGTACCTTTTGTGTAATCACAAATTTACATAGGGTAATATTGTTTGGTTCATTCTGTTATTTTTTCCCTTCCCCCCCACCCCTCCCACCACTCTTTTCCCTCTATACAGTCCTTCCTTCCTCCATTCTTGCCCCCCTCCCTAACCCTAACTCTAACCCTAACACTAACCTCTCCCACCCACCATTATGTGTCATCATCCACTTATCAGTGGGATCATTCGTCCTTTGGTTTTTGAGATTGGCTTATCTCGCTTAGCATGATATTCTCCAATTTCATCCATTTGCCTGCAAATGTCATAATTTTATCATTCTTTACGGTTGAGTAATATTCCATTGTATATATATACCACAGTTTCCTTATCCATTCATCAATTGAAGGACATCTAGGTTGGTTCCACAATCTGGGTATTGTGAATTGAGCAGCTATGAACATTGATGTGGCTGTATCTCTGTAGTATGCTGATTTTAAATCCTTTGGGTATAGGCCAAGGAGTGGGATAGCTGGGTCAAATGGTGGTTCCATTCCAAGTTTTCTAAGGAATCTGCGCACTGCTTTCCAGAGTGGCTGCACTAATTTGCAGTCCCACCAGCAATGTATGAGTGTACCTTTCTCTCCACATCCTCACCAACACCTGTTGTTGCTTGTATTCTTGATAATTGCCATTCTAATTGGGGTGAGATGGAATATTAGGGAGGTTTTGATTTGCATTTCTCTTATTACTAGAGATGTTGAACATTTTTTCATATGTTTGTTGATTGCTTGTAGATCTTCTTCTGTGAAGTGTCTGTTCATTTCCTTAGCCCATTTGTTGATTGGGTTATTTGTATTGTTGGTGTAGAGTTTTTTGAGTTTTTTATAGATTCTGGAGATTAGTTCTCTATCTGAAGTATGATTGGCAAAGATTTTCTCCCACTCTGTAGGCTCTTTCTTCGCATTGCTGATAGTTTCCTTTGCTGAGAGAAAGCTTTTTAGTTTGAATCTATCCCAGTTGTTGATTCTTGCTTTTATTTCTTGTGCTATGGGAGTCCTGTTGAGGAAGTTTGGTCCTAAGCTGACATGTTGAGGATCTGGACCTTCTTTTTCTTCTATAATCTGCAGGGTCTCTGGTCTGATTCCGAGGTCCTTAATCCATTTTGAGTTTAGTTTCGTGCACAGTGAGAGATATGGATTTAGTTTCATTCTGTTGCATATGAGGATTTTCAATTTTCCCAGCACCATTTGTTGAAGAGGCTATCTTTTCTCCATTGCATATTTTTGGCCCCTTTGTCTAGTATGAGAAAATTGTATTTATTTGGGTTTGTGTCCGTGTCCTCTATTCTGTACCATTGATCTACCTTTCTATTTTGGTACCAATACCATGCCATTTTTGTTACTATTGCTTTGTAGTGTAGTTGAAGTTCTGGTATTGCGATACCCCCAGCTTCCTTTTTCCTGCAAAGGATTGCTTTAGCTACTCTGGGTTTCTTATTCTTCCAGATGAATTTCATGATTGCTTGCTCTATTTCTGTAAGGAACGTCATTGGGATTTTAATTGGAATTGCATTGAATCTGTATAGCACTTTTGGTAGTATGGCCATTTTGACAATATTAATTCTACCTATCCAAGAACATGGGAGATCTTTCCATCTTCTAAGGTTTTCTTTAATTTCTTTCTTTAGTGTTCTGTAGTTCTCATTGTAGAGGTCTTTCACCTCTTTTGTGAGATTGATTCCCAAGTATTTTATTTTTTTTGAAGCTATTGTGAATGGGGTAGTTTTCCTAGTTATTCTTTCCAAAGATTCATCACTTATGTATAAAAATGCATTAGATTTATGAGCATTGATCTTATATCCTGCTACTTTACTGAATTCACTTATGAGTTCTAAACGTTTTCTGGTGGAATTTCCTGGTTCCTCTAAGTATATAATCATATCATCAGCAAATAGGGATAGTTTGGGTTCTTCTTTTCCTATTCATATCCCTTTAATTTCTTTGGTCTGTCTAATTGGTCTGGCTAGAGTTTCAAGGATGATATTGAATAGAAGTGGTGAAAGGGGGCATCCCTGCCTTGTTCCAGTTTTTAGGGGGAATGCTTTCAGTTTTTCACCATTTAGAATGATATTAGCCATGGGTTTAGCATAGATGGCCTTACAATGTTAAGGAATGTTCCCACTATCCCTATTTTTTCTAGTGTTTTGAGCATGAAGGGATGCTGTATTTTATCAAATGCTTTTTCTGCATCTATTGAAATAATCATGTGATTCTTCACTTTAAGTCTGTTGATATGGTGATTTACATTTATTGATTTCCTGATGTTGAACCAACCTTGCATCCCTGGGCATCCCTGGGATGAAACCCACTTGATCATGGTGCACTATCTTTTTAATATGTTTTTGTATGCGATTTGCTAAAATTTTGTTGAGAATTTTTGCATTGATGTTCATTAAGGATGTTGGTCTGAAATTTTCTTTCCTGGATGTGTCTCTGTCTGGTTTAGGTATCAGGGTGATATTGGCTTCATAGAATGAGTTTGGGAGGGTGCCCTCCTCTTCTGTTTCATGGAATACTTTGAGAAGTATTGGAATGAGCTCTTCTTTAAAGGTTTTGTAGAACTCGGCTGAGAACCCATCTGGTCCTGGACTTTTCTTTGTTGGTAGGCTTTTGATGACTTCTTCTATTTCATTACTTGAAATTGGTCGATTTAAATTGTGTATGTCCTCCTCGTTCAGTTTAGGCAATTCATATGTCTCTAGAAACCTGTTGATGTCTTCAAAATTTTCTCTTTTGTTGGAGTATACATTTTCAAAATAGCTTCTAATTATGTTTTGTATTTCAATTGTGTCTGTTGTGATATTGCCTTGTTCCTTCTGAATTTTAGTGATTTGGGTTTTCTCTCATCTTCTCTTTGTTAGTGTGGCTAAAGGTTTATCAATTTTGTTTATTTTTTCGAAGAACCAACTATTTATTTTGTCAATTTTTGTGTTGTTTCTTTTGTTTCAATTTTGTTGATTCAGCTCTGAGTTTAACTATTTCCTGTCTTCGATTACTTTTCGTGCTGGTCTGTTCTTCTTTTTTAGATCGTTTATTTGTTGAGTTTTACTTCTTTTATTGAATGCGCTCCATGAAATAAATTTTCTTCTAAGCACTGCTTTCATAGTGTCCCAGAGATTTTGATATTATGTTTCTTTGTTCTCATTTACCTCTAAGAATTTTTAAATTTCCTTCCTAATATCTTCTGTTATCCATTCATCATAAAATAGCATATTGTTTAATCTCCAGGTGTTGGAGTAGTTTCTGTTTTGTACTATTTCATTTATTTCTAATTTCAATCCATTATGATCTGATAGAATACAAGGTAGTGTCTCTATCTTCTTGTGTTTGCTAACATTAGCTTTGTGGCATAATATATGGTCTATTTTAGAGAAGGATCCATGTGCTGCTGAGAAGAAAGTGTATTCACTCTTGGTTGGATGGTATATTCTATAAATGTCTGTTAAGTCTAAATTATTGATTGTGTTATTGAGATCTATGGTTTCTTTGTTCAATTTTGTTTGGAAGATCTGTCCAGTGGTGAGAGAGGCGTGTTAAAATCACCTAGTATTATTGTGTTACGGTCTATTTGGTTTCTGAAATTGAGAAGGATTTGTTTGACATGCATGGATGAGCCACTGTTTGGGGCATAGATGTTTATGATTGTTATATCTTGCTGATTTATGCTTCCCTTAAGCAGTATGAAATGTCCTTCTTTATCCCTTCTGACTAACATTGGCTTGAAGTCCACATTATCTGAAATGAGGATGGATACTCCAGCTTTTTTGCTGAGTCCATGTGCCTGGTATGTTTTTCCCCATCCTTTCCCCTTTAGTCTATGGGTATCTCTTTCTATGAGGTGAGTCTCTTGCAGGCAACATATTGTTGCATCTTTCTTTTTAATTCAATCTGTCAGTCTATGTCTTTTGATTGATGAGTTCAGGCCATTAATATTCAGGGTTATTATTGAGATATTATTTGTATTCCCGGTCATTTCGCTCATTTTTAAAATTTTATTTATTTATTTTTTTGATATGACTTGGTTCCTCCTTTATTTGACAATTCCTTTAGGATAGTTCCTCCCTTTGCTGATTTGCTTCTTTGTTTTTCATCTCTTCCTCATGGAATATTTTGCTGAGAATGTTCTGTAATGCTGACTTTCTTTTTGTAAATTCTTTTAGCTTTTGTTTATCATGGAATGATTTTATTTCATCGTCAAATTTGAAGGTAAGTTTTGCTGGGTATAAGATTCTTGGTTGGCATCCATTTTCTTTCAGGGCTTGAATAATGTTGTTCCAGGCCCTTCTAGCTTTTAGGGTCTGAATTGAAAAATCTGCTGATATCCGTATTGGTTTCCCCCTGAATGTAATTTGGTTCTTTTCTCTCACAGCCTTTAAAATTCTGTCTTTATTTTGTATGTTAGGTATTTTCATTATAATGTGACTTGGTGTGGGTCTGTTGTAATTTTGTGTATTTGGAGTCCTATAAGCTTCTTGAACTTGATTTTCCATTTCATTCTTCAGATTTGGGAAATTTTCTGATATTATTTCATTGAATAGTTTGTTCATTCCTTTGGTTTGTTTCTCTAAGCCTTCTTCAAACCCAATAATTCTTAAATTTGGCCTTTTCATGCTATCCCATAGTTCTTGGAGATTCTGTTCATGATTTCTTACCATCTTCTCTGTTTGTTCAACTTTGTTTTCAAGGTTAAATATTTTGTCTTCAATATCTGAGGTTCTGTCTTCCAGGTGTTCTATCCTATTGGTTATGCTTTCTATGGAGTTCATAATTTGGTTTATTGTTTCCTTCATTTCAAGGATTTCTGTTTGGTTTTTTTTCAATATCTCTAACTCTTTATTGAAATGATATTTTGCTTCCTGTATTTGCTCTTTTAACTGTCGATTGGTACGTTCATTCAATGCCTGCATTTGCTCTTTCATCTCATCTTTTGCTTCTCTGATCATTTTAATTATGTACATTCTGAACTCCCTTTCTGTCATTTCTTCTGCCATGCTGTCATTGGATTTTATTGATGTAACATCTAGATTTGTTTGGGGCATTTTCTTCCCTTGTTTTGTCATAATGTTCAGGTATCAGTGGACCACTGAGATATTGCAGATTTCCTCTATTGACTTAAAATGTCCCTGAAGATTTCTAGTATATCCCCTCTTAGCCTTCAGTAGCCTGAAGTCTTGGAGGAAGTTGATAATGCGGTGCTCCACAAGGAAGCTGCCTCTCTAGGGGTGGTGGCCTTCAGGTGGGGTATATTCCCTGCTAGTGGGCAGAGGTGCCTCCACTTGTTGACCAATGGTCATCCAAAGGGAAACTAGGCTGCGGACTGAGGCAAGGCCTATTTGGGCCTGTGTCTCTTGTTTTACCATCCTTGTGGGAAAACCTCACCCGGCGGGGAATACTCACCTGGTCAGTTCCCCTCCTAGAGGTTCCCCTCAATCCACAACTACTGCCTGGGCTGGGCAGCCTTCCCAGGCAACGTTCCCAGGGGCCCGGACCTACCTCCTGGGCCTGGGAGCCTCGCCCTTCGCAGACGAGTCTCCTTAGGCTACCCCTCCTCAGAGAAGCTGCCCGCAGTCCTGGAACCTTCGCTCCGCCCCTCAACTTGTCTCTGTGTGTCTTTTCCACCAAGAAGTCGCCTAGGTCCTGGGACCCTGCTCTGCACCTAATTGCCTGGCTATGCGGCCCCTCCTCTGGGCAGCCACCTGGAGACCTGTACAGTCGCTCCGAGTCCCAGCAACCTGCCGCATGCCTCTTCCTCCAGGCAGCCGCCCGGTGTTCCGTGCGGTTTCTCCGAGTCCAAGTGACCCGCTGCGCACCTCCTCCTCCTCCAGGCAGCCACCCGGAGTTCCGGTGCAGTCGCTACGAGTCCAAGTAACTCACTGCGCACCTCCTCCTCCCAACAGCCACCTGCACCCGTAGCCCTGGTGCAGTCCCTCCGAGTTCAAGTGACCCGCCGCGTTCCTCCTCCTCCTCCGGGCAGCCCCCCCAGTGTTCAGGAGTGGTAGCTCTGAGTCCAAACAGCTCACCGCACACTTCCTTCTCTGGGCCGCCACCCGGAGCCCCAGTGGGTTGCTCCGAGTCCCAGCATCCTGCTGAGCGGCCTCCTCTACGATGCTCCCAGTTGTCCGAGTTCACTGCTCCAGCAGGGGGAAGGGTGTCTTGTTAGGAAACTCTATTCCAAAAAGTTCCCTGCGTTCTGGGACTACCGCCCCATCCGGGACGCCTCCCCAACAGGAGAGACTCACCTGGTGTCTTTGAGTTGGTCCCAAGTCTCTCAATATCTCCTCTTCTTGAATCCTGAGTCCTGGAGCAACATGAAATGTAGCCACCCTCTAGTTCGCCATCTTGAAAAACCCATACCACAGTTTCTTTATCCTTTCATCAATTGAAGGGCATCTTGGTTGGTTCCACAATCTAGCTATTGTGAATTGAGCAGCTATGAACATTGATGAGACTGCATTACTGTAATATGCTGATTTTAAGTCCTTTGGGTATAGGCCAAGGAGTGGGATAGCTGGGTCAAATGGTGGGTTCATTCCAAGTTTTCTGAGGAATCTCCATGTTGCTTTCCAGAGTGGTTGCACCAATTTGCAACTCCAACAGCAATGTATGAGTGTACCTTTTTCCCTACATCCACATCAACACTTATTATTGCTTGTGTTCTAAATGGCATGGTATTGGCACCAAAATAGACAGGTAGAGCAATGGTACAGGATAGAAGACACAGAGACATACACACATAAGTACAGTTATCTCATACATACTAGGCAAATGTGCCAAAACTTACAATGGAGAAAAGATAACCTCTTCAACAAATGGTGCTGGCAAAACTTGGAATTCATTGCAGTAAAATGAAATTAAACCCCTATCTCTCAAAACTCAACAAACTCAAAACTGTACAAAACTCAACTCAAAATAGATGAAGGATCTATTTTGACCCTTAACCACATAGAAGAAAAAGTAGGCCAAAATCTTCATCATGTTGGCTTAGGACCAGACTTCCTTAACAAGACCCCACAGTGCAAGAAATAAAAGCAAGAATCAACAAATGGGATGAATTCAAACTAAAAAGCTTTTACTCAGCAAAGGAAACAATCAATAATGTGAAGAGAGCCTACAGAGCAGGAGAAAATCTTTTCCATACACACCTCAGACAGACCACTCATCTCCAAAGTTTATAAAGAACTTTAAAAACTTTACACCCAAAATACAAAGAACCCAATCAATAAATGGGCTAAAGAAATGGGCAGACACTTCACAGTAGAAGATATACAGGTGATCAACAAATACACGAAAAAGTGCTCATCATCCCTAGTAATTAGAGAAATGCAAATTAAAACCACCTTAAGATTCTAGATTTTTAACAATGATATGCTCCACACTGTTTTTCAAATTGTTTTCACCAAGCAATACATGTTATGCATTTTTATGTCATTTTATGCTATTCTCTAAACTCTATTATTTGCTCCATGATTTATCTTTATCTGACTTAATCTATTCAGACACTCTCTTTGTGTTGGACATAAATTTTCTGCTACTGCAAACAATGTTGCTAGGATACCTTTTAAATGACATCTTTGTGGGCATTCATGTTTATTTCTTTGGCACCTACTTCAAGCATAAGTTTGTATCAGGGGTACATCTATTTTAGAACCTTCTGGCATGCAGTAGGAAAGTAATTTTGAACTTGGTCTATGGAATCAGACTGCCTCAGAACTCATGTTCTACCCTTGACTAGTTATGGCACTTAAGAATGTCACAAATTCTCAGTATGCCCATTTTACTAGTATACCATGTTATGGTAACTGTCTCAAACCTGTTGTAAAGATTTAAATGAACTAATATTTACATGGCAGTTTAAAATCATGGCACACAGCGAGAAATTAATAGCATCTTTTTATTATGAACTGCAAATTGTCCTTCTAAATATTGTACCTATTTATAATATTAACAAAATAGATAAAAATTCCTATTTGCAGAGTTATGATTTTATTTTTATATATCCCATTTGATATTTTAAAATGGATTATGATTTGAGTTTGGGTAAATTTAGCATACTACCAACAATGACCATTTTAAATTCATATATTAATTGCTGATCTGTTTTTAATTATTTCTGAATTGCTTCCTTAGACATTTTCCAAAGTTTCTCTTGGGATGTTTGTCCCCTGTTTATAAGTAAGATTTTTAAACATCATAGATATTAACCCTTATACCTTACAGACTGCAAGTGTCATCTCCTGCCAACAGTTTTCCTTATGTGTTTTGACCTGATTTTTAGATAGTCAAATGTAATAGAAAAATTTGTGGGGAATGAAATTGTGGTCTAATCTTCTTTTACAATAAGGCTTTATTTCATCACCAGTTTCTTTCCTAAGTCATTTGAAACTTGTAGGCCCTCTAGGAATTTAATATAGAGTTGACAGATTGAAGTCAATAAAAATAAGATAAAATCTTAGATTTAGAATTAGTGTTGTTTTTAAAGTGAAGAAATATTTAGCAATATGCTTTATGGCATGAATGTGTGTGTGTGTGTGTGTGAGTGTGTGTGAGAGAGAGAGAGAGAGAGAGAGAGAGAGAGAGAGAGAGAGAGAGAGAGAATACGAATCACTGAATCTCCTTGTTAATCCTTGGTAAGATTCAGAACCATACACGGTGGCCTCTGATAGTCTTCCAGATAGCAAACTCTGGAGTAGTTTCATGAAACAAAACAGACAGGTCACCAAAGCCAAGGTTGTTTTCCTGTTAAGACCCACAAGTAGCATCCAGTTCCTTCCCTAGGAAACCAAGACCAGTTTCCCCAGGGACAGATGGGCAGACAGAACAAAGTCCCACCTCTTCTCCATTATTGGGCACCAGCTCAGGCCGGCAGCGTGAAAAAGTCAATTGCTCCCTACTCTCCTCGGCCACCATTTCCTGCCGCTTCATCACCAACAGCCAGAGCTGAGCGGGAGAAATTAAAACTCGCCTTGCCTTCTATCTGGTGAGTCTGTTCGCAGAACAAAATCCCACTCATTTAGAGAAAAAAAAATATCTCCTAGTTTCACCTTTGGAACTTAGAAAACAGTAGTCTCTATTACACATTAAGGCAAAAGTAAGCCTTAAAGTTAAGATAATAGAAAGGTTTACATACAACTACATTCATTTTATTTTTTGCTTTGGTACAGGGATTGAACCTAGAGGCGCTTTACCACTGAGCCCCATCCCCAGGCCTTTTTAAATTTTATTTTGAGACAGGGTCTCTCTAAATTGCTTAGGACCTTGCTCAGTTGCTGAGGCTGGTCTTATATTTATGATCCTCCTGCCTCAGCCTCCCGAGTCACTGGGATTACAGGCATGTGCCACCATACAGGGCTACATTTGTTTTATTTTAAAAGTAGTGGCTCTACTGTTTACATGTTTGTCTTCAGTTCATGGCAAAATAATATTCTTGCTTAAATTATTTGCAAAAAAAAAAATTGGTTCATTTTTACAATTCTGTTCATTTAAAATTCACCATTTTGGCTTATCTTTAAAGTATGATATTTATAACATTTAAACTCATACATAAAATGATCTGATTTCTACCAGCAGAAATACAGTTTGTGTCATTGTGGATGTGTAGTATGTTTTACTGTCTGGGAGGCTTTTATCTCCTCTTTCTGAGTCTTGTCCTTTAACATTTTATTGGCTTACTTTTCAATTTTTCTCAAATATTAAATTTCTTGAGGAAAAGGAAAAAAAATTTTTAAGCTTTTCAGAGGGATATTTTTTCCTAATGTCTAAAATTCATGTATCGATTTGTTAGGGATAGTTGTGCTTTATGGTGTTTTCCCTTCCAGGAATATTATATATATATATATATATATATATATATATATATATATATATATATAAAATTAAAGTTTTGCTTTATGTTTCTAGAAGGATAAAATACTACACTTCTTATGTATTTAGATAAAATATAGGTATAAAATTGCTGTATTTACATTTTAAAATTTGAATCATCAGGTAGGTGGTGTTCTCTCATACATCCAGTTTCGGGGCAGCTGATAAACAGCAAGACTACCAGTTGCTACACATTTGCTTTTGTCTGGATACATTAGGACATAATCATCTTGGATTAGGTAGAATATCAGTCTCTAAATTTTAAGATAGGTAATCATATGACCTACAGGTAAGTTATGTTATCCTTTCCTTTTCCAATAGAAATTACTGGTTTTTCTTACTCGGTTTGTACATAAAATAGTGTTAAATAACTGGAGTCAAGACTACTTCATCTCCAAGTTTTGCTGATGTATCTAGTTTAAGACACTTTTTAATGAAAAAGAAAAGTCATTTTTAAAGTCATGAATGGGTATTCATTCTAATTATCATTAAAACGATTACTCCATTAATATGATGAACTTGGCACTAAGTACTCCACATGTATAATCCCATGAAATCCTTAAAGCCCTATAAATCAGGTACTATTATAATACCAGTTTTATGAACTAGGAGAGTATATTGGAAGTTAAAATGAAAACTTTTCAAGTACTATATTTAAAAGTGAGTTTTGGAATCCTGTTCTTACATAATATTCTATACTTCTTTCCTTTGGGGCATTTATAAGCATGATTATTTGTTGCCTTTGGTTTGTAGTGAATTCCAGCAAATAAAATTTATTTTAATGATTTTCTTTGAATTTATCATGTTGGTCTTGCTAACTCTATCTATATAGCATTGGATTTACAGTGGTGGTTGCATTCATTCATAATTTCATAGTTACATACTCATGTACTACTCCTATATTTCTTTTCGTTTTGGTTTTATAGGGTTAAAGTACATTTACGCTGTGCTCTTCATTTCCCTACTTACACTTTCTCTGTCTACCTCCAGTCTGATCTTTCTACCACATCATTCGAATTTAACCGTGCTTGTTCACATCATCAGTCCTTCCCTGCTACCTGTCAAATTGGATTGCCAAGATGCTATTTTTCACCATTAATTTCTTTTTCCTTTTATTTTCTTAAGATTTTAAAATTTGTTTTAATTAGTTATACGTGACAGTAGAATGCATGTTGAAACATCATACATAAATGGAGTATAACTTACTCTTCTGGTTGTACATGATGTAGAATCACATCAGTCGTGTGTTCATAAATGTACATAGGGTCATAACATCTGATTCATCCTACTATCCTTCCTATCCCCATATTTCCTCCCCTCCCTTCACTTCTCTCTGCCTAATCCAAAGTAACTCTATTTTCCCCTAACCCTACCCCCTTATTGTGAATTATCATCCACATATCAGAGAAAACATTTGGTCTTTGTTTTTTTGGGATTGGCATATGTTACTAAGCATGATATGCTCCAGCTCCATCCATTTACTGGCAAATGCCATTATTTCATTCTTCTTTTAAGGCTGAGTAATAATTCATTGTGTATACATACCACATTTTCTTTATTCATTCATCTGTTGAAGGGCACCTAAGTCGGTTCCATAGTTTAGCTATTGTGAATTGAGCTGCTATAAACACTGATGTGACCATGTCACTATAGTATGCCAATTTTAAGTCCTTTAGGTATAAACCAAGGAGTGGGGTAGCTGGGTCAAATGGTAGTTCCATTCCAAGTTTTCTAAGGAATCTCCAGAATGCTTTCCAGAGTGGTTACACCAATCTGCAGTCCCACCAGCAATGTATGAGTGTACCTTTTCCCCCACTTATTAGCCAATACTTATTATTGCTTGTATTCTTGATGATTTCCATTCTGGTTGGAGTGAGATGAAATCTCAGAGTAGTTCTGATTTGCATTTCTCTAATTACTAGAGATGATGAACATTTTTTTCTTATATTTTTTGATCGATTGTATATCTTCTTCTGTGAAGTGTCTGTTCAGTTCTTTGGCCCATTTATTGATTGACTTATGTTTATTTTTATTTTTTATTTTTGGTGTTGAGTTTTTTTGAGTTCTTTATATATCCTGGAGATTAATGCTCTATCTGAGGTATGTGTGGTAAAGATTTTCTCCCAGTCCGTAGGCTCTCTCTTCATGTTATTCATCAGTAATTTCTAGCAACCTTTCAGACAGTAATCAATCCTACCATTTGATCTTCTGTCTCCACTTGGCTTCTGAAATAAAAGTCCCAGGGTTTCTTTCTCCCTTACGGGTTTTCAGTTGCCCTTTCAGCCTTGTTTTCTTCTTCCCTTTGTTCAAATGTTAAACATTTCTAAGACTCAATGCTTGGACCTTTATTTCTGTCAGGTATACTCACCTTTCTGAAGAGCTTTAATGTTTTAACATGTTCTGGCAAATAATTCTCTAAGATTTTGCTTGTCTGAAAAGGTTCTGTTCCTTCCATTCTTTTCTGAAGTATATTTTTGTTGGGTATAGAATTTTAGATTGCTTTTAAGTTTTTTGTTGTAAAAATGTCACTCCTTCATTTTCTGACTTGCATAATTCTCTACTGTTATATTTGTTCTTCTGATATAATGTTTTTTTCACCTTCTATTTTGCAAAGTTTGAATTAGATTTGGTTTTTAGCACCTTGACTGTTTGATATTTATCCTGCTTGGATTTTTCTGAGTTTCATGGATATGTTTTGATATCTTTTACTACTTTTGAAAATTTCTTGGTCATTTTCTCTACAAATGGATCTTCTGTCTTATTTTGTTTTTCTCTCCTAGCATTTCAGTGACATGTATGTTAGATAATCATATATTATCCAAGAGGTTTTGGATGGTCTTTTTTGTTATGAGAATCTTTTTCTCTTGGGATTTTAGTTTAAATATTTTTAAAAATGGTTCACACTGACTTACTTTCTAGGTCATTGGTACTTTTATTGCTTGGGCAAACTAATGATCCCATTTAAAGAATTTTTATCTCTGATATTGTACATCTGTATTTTTAACATTTCCATTTGATTCTCTCTCATTGCTAAAATTCCCCCTATATTTATTTATATTTTCCATCTTTTATGCCAAAACTGTTGGCATATCCATCATAGTTTTTAAAACTCCCTCAGGGATAATCCCAGCATTTGATTCATGTCTAGGTCTAGTTGTATAGTCTGCCTTAGCTCTTGATAATGTGTTGCTTTCCTTGCTCTGTTTTGAGTCCATAATTTTTTAGTGAATTCTGAACAAGATGCCAGTGATTGAGGTTGTAATGTACAAAGCTACTCCCCTCCACGTTTCCGGTGCAGCCATTTTCCCGCCTCCCAACTACTGTCAATCTGTGAACATCCTAGCTAGCTATTGGTTCATCAGTCAACTTGCAAGTATCCTTCTCCATTATTGGTCCCCTGTTAGCCTGGCAGAATTCAACTGCTTCACAGTAGCTACCCCGCCATCTTTTCTCATCCTTCTCTCTCTCCTACTCACTTTATCTATCCTCTTCGCTTTCACACTCTTTCTTGCGCACGCCCTTTCTCTTCCCTTCTTTTTCCTCTCATTTTCTCTCTTACCCTGCAGGGAGACAGTCTGTTTAATAAACTCCCTTATGTGATTCCCTGTGTCCGGCTTGGTTTCCGTGGGATTCCTTACAGAGGTCAACTGCATCTGTCCGTGGTTGGAAACAGTAAAGCCCTCTTTGGTGCAGAGGGTTGACTGTAGTCAGAAGTTGAGCTAGCTTTGTGCATTTTTGTTGTTATTTTATTTCTACTATATCGCAGCTCTCAAAATTATCTTCTTCGTCTTATGGCTGAAGGAGGGGCTGAAACACCAGAGAGTTTTTGCAGATGTTTCTGCTCCACCTCTCCTTTGGTTTTTAAAATTCCTGCACATCTCCACTACAGAGCTGCTCCTGTGCTTGCTCCCTCTCCCAGGAGCAGAGCACTCTTGCTTGTTATTTGGTGTCAGGTTCCTGGTAGGGGCAGGGAGTTCTTTTGTTGTTCTTGCCCAGGCTCAGTCTTAACCTGGTTCTCAGTGTGTTCAGGTCTCAGGTTCAGGGCTTTCTCGGTCTTGTCCACTCTCCAAATAGAAAGTTTCTGTTTTATCTGTTGTCAATTTTTGGACAGAGAGACTGCACCATCCTTTCCCTGTTGGTAGCAGAACTCTGTTTAGCATGAGTGTAGGGTCCTGAGCCAGGCCTGGTGTCCTGCTTTCCTTTACAGGTGGAGCATCTCTATTACATCTTTCTCCAAGCGGCAATGTCTCCTGCAAGCATTTTTACCTATGGATAACAGCATATTCTCTGGTTGGAAAGGTTTCTTATTTCTCCCCAAGAGTGAGATGTATACATTTTTCTCCTTTCCATTTCCTAGATTCATCCATTCTATTCCTGTCCCTGGAGTCAAAAAAGGTTGCTTTCCTCCTCCAGAAGCCTATGGGTTTGCTTCTGAGGAGAGTGTTGAATAAATAATTCAAAGACGTCCCCTGTATATTGGCTCTGTGTCGCTTATGTCTTCACAGCACCATTAATAGTATCATCAGTGCAGAGCCAAATTCAATTTTTTGCACTTTGCAATTGACCAAAAATGAGTCCATATAAGCATATTTTTAGTTATTTAGAAACTGTTGTTCATACTCCATGACACTGTACCCAACAAGCCCAAGATAAAGCAAATCCTGGGTACAAAAAATTCCAGGACACTGCTGCCCTTTGCAAATCTTTTCCCCAGAGACTTTGCCTCCTGCTGCTTTCCAGCACTGTGTAAATAGCCAGGACCCTCCCCAATTCTCTTCTCTTGGTCTTAACTTCTCCGTCTAGGTGATGGCTTTGTGCCATGGTTTCTGGATAATCCTATGCACCCCCCACCACACACACACATATTCAAACCTATCAAAGTGCCACTGAAATAAACCTCCTTGTTTGTGATCACCTTTTATTAGGTGATCATGTGATCATGCTTTTCCTAGATCAGCTCTGAAATCCCTCAACTCAGTACAAGTGGCAATAAGGAGTAGGTGATTTGGGGTGATGACTAAGGAGTTCATATGGGTCTACCCCATCAATAAAACAATCAGCCTTAAATGACTGGAACTCAGAATTTGGAATGCTGACATTTAAGTTCAGCATGGCATTGCTCTGCTGTATCACAGTCGATATCTTTTAGGGTTTCCCCCTGTGCCTCATCATCCTGACCATGTAGTGAAGCATCAGAGTGGACTCTCACCATTAGAACAAACTTTGGGGGTCATAGGAAATGAACTGTCTCAGCAACAGTGGTCAGTGCACGGGTTTTGTCCTCCATGAGGAGGGTTCTGTATGTGGTATGGCATGTGGTCCTGCACAGGAAAAGGGAAGAGCATGTACGGACCAATAGCAGGCAGCTTGTGACCCCATAACATGCACTAGAGACAGGAACTCCCTGCAGCCAGGCTAGTGATTTGGGTAATCTGAGACAAGAGTCTTCACTCCCAGGGAATGCCGTAACAGGACAATGAGCCACGAGGCAGGCGCTGGACTGAGGCCAATCTCCTAAGCCCAGATGGAGGAGTAGCCATTGAAACTGGCCCACAGGCCTCCATAGTAGTCAGTTACTCTGTGGTGATTCTGTCATTACAGCCTCTCTCTGGAAGGATATCGAGACCCCAACCCCTGACTGAGCTAGACAAAGTATTACTGAAAGGGAAGGAAAGCAAGACAATTTATAACCCTGTCTCTTCCAGGACTCCGAAGGAGCAGCTGTCCTGCTGAACAGACGCTCCAAACCACAGGTCATGTGCTAGCCCTCCTTCTGAGAGCCTCTTACCAGAAATCCCCCTGGAGAGGAGCTGAGGGTCCAAAGTCCTAGGGGAGATGACACAGGGAGGGAAACCTGGGAAAGAGGACTGGCACTCTACAGATGAAAAGACAGCATTGTCTCCCTAGGACAGTGACAATGGTAATTTATCTCCCACTTACCAGTAACCACCCACAAAGTAATGAAGACAGAAAAGAGAAGAGAGCCAAGAAGGAGGGAAGCATATCACTGGGAATAGGAAGCAGGCTCTCTCCCACCCCAAGAGTCACTTGAGAAACAAATGGGAAAGGGTAGCCTGCTTGTGTAGAATGCACCTGGTGGGGAAAACACTGCCTGCCATGGTAGTCGGAGAAAAACGATGTTCCCAGAAGAATTGGTGCAGAAGGCGCTCTGGACCCTGCTCACGTAGACCTTGTGATGTGAATTTTTATGACTTGGGGAGCTGTTCAACCTACATTAGGCTACATAACAGCCTGGCAGACTGTCAATGGAAAATGTTAGCTGAGGCCAAGGATCTCCTCCACCAGTTGGAGATGTTGGAATGGGCTTATCAGGCAACAGATGGTGTGTAGTGTGATAACCTGGCACGTTTGAAGGAATCTGAAATGAGTTCCGAGTCTATCCAGTTGTTTCTCTGGGGCTCTTCTGAAAATAAAAGCTCTCTTTATTGGCAATGATGGCTAATTCTAAAATGATTCAAGAGGTCATAAATGCCCTCTATTTAAAAACTCAGATAACCATGTCCCATGAATTATCCATAAACATTTAGGAAATGGCCCAAGGGCTGGGACTCATGTCTGAACCTCACACCTGGGATTGGCTGAAGGACCCATGGCCTGTGCAGTTGCCAGCACATGTTGCTATAGAAGATGCTCACCAGTTCTCCTTTCTTCTGGGGATGTCCCTCCCCTCTTCCCTTTATTGCTGGTGACTTATCCCCTGCTCTGTCTCTGGAAGTTCTCAGGCTCTGAGTGAATTCCCCACCTTAGGCAAACCCATCAAAATGCTGCCCTAATAGAGGGTCATGAGCTACTACCATGTTGTGGTCCTAGTTCCTCAATTAGCCCCTAAGTCCCCAGACTCACTGCAAAGGAGAAAAATAGAGGGAGCAGACAAAACTTTCTACTCTGCCTCCCCATGTTCCTGTAGTCAGCTAGCATCTTCTTCATGCCCATGTGGTAAGGCCCTAATTTGGGATAGATCAAAAAGGTGAATTATGAGGCAGATTATGGGAAAATCTCAGGAATGTCAAGCCTTCATCTATTTTAAATAGATAGCAGAAGATAGAATGAAGTTGTCTTTTATCACACACCATGACTTCAGCTTGCTTGAGTATGATGGCTACATTCTCTTTAAAATAAAGTCTTGGTTTGACCACTTCTTGTCACTTCCTCTGTTATTTCTCTAGATGCAAGTGCCATGGTCTTTTTCTCTTTAACTAACAATATTAAAAGTCTTTATTATTGAAGCTGGAACTGGAATCTTCTTAGAATCTAAGGATTTTGCAATTGTTGACATCTTAATATTTTCTGTTTTTAAATTTGTTCTTTTCAGTTATACATGACAGTATAATCTGACATATTTATAAAAACATGGATTACATCTTAATCTAATTAGGAATCCCAGTCTTGTGTATGTGATATACAGTTTAACTGTGGTGTAATTATATATGTACATAAGAAACTTAGGTCAGGTCCATTCCACTGTCTTTCCTATTCCTGTCCTCTCTCCCTTCCCTTCATTCCCTTTTTTCTAATCCAGTGAATTTATATTCTTCCCCTTCCCACTTCTTGTTGTGGATTAGCATCCACATATCAGAGAGATTATTTGACCTTTGATCTTTTGAGATTGACTTATTTTACTTAGCATATTAGTCTCCAGATCCATCCCTTTCCCAACAAATGTCATAAAGTCATTCTGTTTTGTGGCTTTGTAATATTCCATTGTGTATATATACCACATTTTATTTATCCATTCGTCTGTTGAAGGGTATCTAGGTTGGTTCCATAGCTTAGCTATTGTGAATTGAGCTGCTATAAACATTGATGTGGCTATGTCACTGTATGATGATTTTAAGAGCTTTGTGTATACACAGAGGAGTGGAATAATTGGGTCATATTGTGGTTCCACCCCTAGTTTTCTGAGGAATTGCCATACTGTTTTCCAGAGTGGTTGCACAAATTTGCAGTCCCACTAGCAATATATGAGTGTACCATTTTTCCTACCTCCTCGCCAACATTTATCATTACTTGTATTCTTGATAATTGCTACTCTGATTGGAGTGAGATGAAATCTCAGTGTAATTTTAATTTACACTTCTCTAATTGCCAAATTTTTTCACATATTTATTGACCATTCATATTTCTTCTTCTTTGAAGTGTTTGTTCAGTTCTTTTTACCCATTTATTGATTTGGTTATTTGGTTTTTGGTGGTAAGCTTTTTGAGTTCTTTATATATCCTGGAGAATAAAGTTCCATCTGAGGTGCAGGTGGCAAAGATTTTCTCCCATTCTGTAGATTCCGTCTTCATGATTTTGATTGTTTCCTTTGCTATGAAGAAGCTTTTCAGTTTGATACAATTTTATTTGATTCTTGATTTTAACTCTTGCACTTTAAGAGTCTTGTTGAAGAAGTCAGTTCCTAAGTAGGCATGATGGAGATTTGGGTCTGCATTTTCTTCTAGTAGGTCTAGTGTTTCTGGTCTAATGCCTAAGTCTTTGATCCACTTTGAGCTGAGTTTTGTGCAGGCTAAGAGATAGGGATTCAATTTCATTCCTCCACATATGGATGTCCAGATACAATGCCCTCTTTCACCACTTCTATTCCACATAGTCTTTGAAACTCTAGTGAGACCTATTAGGCAAAAAATGAAGGGATAAAAACAGGAAAAGAAGTGCTCAAACTATCCCTATTTGTGGATGACATAATCCTATATTTAGGAAATCCCAAAACTACACCAGAAAACTTCTACAACTCATAAATGAATTCAGCAAAAATAGGAGGATATAGAATTAACACCCATAAATCAATTGCATTCCTATGCACCAATGATGAAGCAACTGATAAAGAAATTAGGAAAACTACCCCATTTACAACAGCCTCAGACGAATAAAATACTTTGGAATCAATCTAAAAAAAAAAAAAAAAAAAAAAGAGGTGAAAACTTCTACAATGAAAACTACAGAACACTAAAAAAAGAAATTGAAGGAGACTTTAGAAGATGGAAAGATCTCCTATGTTTGTGGCTAGGCAGAATTAATATTATAAAAATGGCTGCCAAAAGTATTATACAGATTTAAAGCAATTCTTTTAAAATTCCAAAGATGTTCTTCATAGAAAGATAAAAATCAATGATGAAATTTATTTGGAAAACAAGAGACCCAGAATAGCCAAAGCAATCTTGAGTGAGAAAAGTGAAACAGGAGGCATCACAATACCAGATCTTAAATTATACTACAGAACTATAGCAACAAAAACGGCATGGTATTGGCACCAAAATGGACATGAAGACCAATGGAACAGAACAGAAGACACAGAGACAAACCCACGTAAATACAACTATTTCATACTGGACAAAGGTGCCATAAACCACGGTCTTCTCATGGGACAACCTCCACAGTCTCCTTAGTGTTCTCCCTGCCTCTCAGATGCCCCACTCCTCATGTCTCTTCTCCATATGACAGGCAGGGTGACCTTGCTTAAGAAGGTAAGTAAAATAATTTCACTTTAAATTTCTCCAAACGTTTCATGTCACACTTTGAAGAAATTTCAAGGTCTTTACCATTTTTGTCCACTTTGTCTGGTATGGTATCCTCACTTCTGGTGTGACCTTCCTCCTTGCTTCTCATCAACACATCTGACACATTCTGGCCGGAAGTCTCTGGCTCCTCCTCTGCTGAGAATGTCTCTCCTGTTTATTTCTGTGGTCTTCCTCAGGGTCCTGTCATTAACTTGGCTTCTGTCCATTCTGCAGCCTGGTTCGTTTGTCTTCAGGGATCTTTTACCCAGACAACTTGTCTTTGTTTCTTTCCTGCCTTCCACTGAACACAGACATGGGGAGGGCCTTGTTTTATCTCTGTCTAGAAAGCCTATCATGCGACAGGAGCTCTGAGCACACAGTTGGGCTGAACGGATCAACCAATGCTAACAATCAATATTTAGCCAAAGGCGAGTACTAATTTCTGAGAAAGAATTTAATGATACAAGAAATTTGGCATTGTAACCAAGCATACCATTATTATTACAAGTTTATTATTAAAAGCAAATGGTCAAGTTTTACGTGCAGCACAGAGTGCAAGAACAATAATTTCCTGGGACCTCAGTGTACCAGATTGCCTCTGTCCCTCTGCCGAATTTGCTGACCTGAAGAGCTGCTTAGTGTCAAATAGAAATTTGCCAATGACCAAGATCTTTTTTTCAAGCCTTCCACCCCCAGAGTATAACTGGTGGTGATACGGCCATCAAATTATTTAGTTTTTCATGCTCTATCTCCTGGCTTAACCCCTATACTTGATTTGTATTGTGTAGTGTAATTTCTCAGAAGCAATCTCATAAAGTAAGCATTTTGACAGTTTTTTAAGAAACTGTTTTCTGAATATGTTCAGATTCCAGGCTTCAAGTTGTTCCCCTGGCTCATATAGCTTATTTCTAGAAATTCCCTTGCTGTTTGACATGACCACTGAGGAGAATATGCCCTTCAACTGCACATGTAGAAATGCAGAAATGAAAGCAAAGGAAATGGTTTTCAAAATAACAAAACTGTCTCTGATTTATTATCTGTATCTCAGCTTTCATTTAATGAACATTAATTTTGGCATTTTACTTGAATAGAAAAACGAGGATCTTTGAGTTGGTAGAATGTAAGAGATTCATAAAGTTTCAAGATACTTCTGTTTGTTATTTTTTCAACAGGGTCCATAAAACTCAATGCAGATTTTATGATAAAATACTGTAACAGGTTCTGCAGGTATCAGTATCCGTAACTACATTAATAAGCCTTTATTGTACTTGAGATGTCTTCTTAACCTGTGACTATAATTTCATCTTTTTCAAATAGCTACATACATATGATGAGGAAGTACCCAAATCTCATATGTCAAGCAGTTTGTCTTCGGATGAAAAAAAATAAAAAGTAAGTGCCTCTGATATATTCCTACTAAAGACAGATTTCTTCTGTGTTATACCTTGCTATGCACTATAATTTATTTCTGCATATGTACTTCATGGTTGTTAGTGTATGCTTGTGACTTCATTATTTAACGCTTATACCACATTTGTGTCATGGTCAATGTCAATTTCATGACAGTGGATTAAAATTTATTTTTCATCCTATAAATATTTCTTCAATTCATTCTACTGCTCTGTGGAATCCAAAAATCCCTCAGCAGTAAGCAAAACAGCAAAATAGAGACATTATGGAAATCACCGTCACTCCAATAAGCTGTCAAACTTAAAGTTTGAAAATGGTTGAGTAGCTCTACCAGTCTTGTTGATGACTTTTTTGTTCATTTTTCCTTTCCTAGAAACAGAACTATCTGGCAAATCTTATTAAAATACTTCTGTAATATTTATTGTCTAGAAAGTTGATTTAAATGAAGTAATGGTGTTTGCAGTACCAAACTTTCTTCAAAGTTGTCTCTTCCTCATGTGATTTATATTGTATATTCCTTTGGATTAAAGGAATTTACTTGGATCTTTATATATGAGTTTGATAAATTTCCTCCTCATGAGATTTTGGCTTTAAATCCATCCTCATAGATGGGACCATCCATAAATAGGATATTTTAAAATAATCTAGAGACCCTAGGTGGAATTAAATAACTAAAAACATAATTGTTATACATATATACAACAATATATACTCCTTATATTATGAATATTTAGATAGTAACAGTAAATTTGAACATAATATTATGTATCTTATATATTATGTATCTGCATTGAGTTTTATGGACACTGTTGAAAAAATATGTATATTATACATAATATAAGGAGTGCTAGTTTTATAATATACATAATATAATAAGTGCTAGTTTTTTTAATTATTAGAATTATGATAGCAATTTGTCTCCCTTTTTCCACCAATTACTATTAGATTTTTTATAGTGTTTTCCATGAAGTTGGATACTTCTGCATAATGTGCCTGGTATCCTCAAATTGACTATAAGTGCATTACTCTATTTATTCAACCATTTGAGGGTTTTAATAGTTGTTTTTATAATAAAATTAACAGTTTTCACAATTATTAGAAAACATTTTCCTCCTACATTAGTATGTACACATATTTACATCTTTTCTAGCTGATCAAACTTGTAAATATAAAGCATATAAGAAGCATTTCACGCTAAGCTATTTCTAGAATGTGATCTTCATTTGATTATGAATATTTAGATAGTAACAGTAAATTTGAACGGCATATACCCATTCGTGTTATGGAAGTTGTTATACAGATTAAAAATAATGGTATTGATGTACCATAATCTTGTACAAATTCAGAGGCAGTAACTCTTTCAGTCTTCCAAAGAGAATGGCCTAAGCTACGTACAGATTTTGGCAGGATTCCATGGTTAAAGTTGGTCTCCCGTGTACCCCAATAACCAGATATTGAACTAAGAGTGAGAAAACATGCATATTTTCTTTTACTTTGAATTCATAACAATGGAATAATGATGTGACTTAATTTCAGTCTACACCCTGGAAGAGAAGATATTGGAAGAAGCATCTGTCCTGCTGCAAAGCTTGACTGAGCATCTTCCCTGGGTCAGACATATTTTGCTAGGCAATGGACATAGAACCCTGCAGAAAAAACACCAAGACTCTATTCCAGTTGGACAGACAGACAGTATACAAATAAACAACTAATGTTTTCATGTTTCAGTCAGCTTTTTGTGGCCATGACGAAAATATCTGACAAGACCAACTAAGAAGAGAAAAAGTTTATTTTGAGTTCATGGTTTCAGAGGTCTCAGTATGTGGCTGGCCAACACCATTGTTCTGGGCCTGAGGTGAGGCAGGACACCATGGTGAAAGGGCAGAGTGGAGGACAGTTCATGGCAGCCAGAAAGCAGAGAGGAGCAAGGATTGAGGATTAGACATCATTTCCAACAGCATGTCCCCAGAGACTACTTCCTCCAGTCATGCCCTGTAGGCATAACCACCCAGAAATCCATTTAAACTATTGATCTATCAAATGGATTAGTCCATTTGATTAGTTTAAAGTTGATTAGGTCACAGCTGTCATGATCTGATTGTTTCTTCTTTGAACATTGATACATTGCCTAACATGAGCTTTTTGGGGGGATACTTCATATGCAAACTATAACAGCATAATCAGTTTCTTTGACAACAAATAGTACAATATAAAGAAATAAAAAGTGATTTCAACTTCTATAGTTGATAGTTTTGTTAGGGAAGATTTCTCCAAGGATCTTCTGATAGTTGACTGAGGCCTAAATTTAAAGTCAGGACATGAATTTTGTGAATATCTGGAGGAAAATTTTTTCTAAGTGGTGAGAACAGAAGAATGCTCAAAGTCCTGGGTGTGAATGTGCTTGACATATTGGAACAACTGGAAGGAGGCATATGTTTGAATAACTGACATTTTGTAGATTTCAGTTAGAAGGCCTTTTAGAATGTATTGAGTCCCAGAAACCCGTTTTGAACCACAGCTAGGTCAACAAAACAAAGGGTATAAATAACTACCAAAGAAGCTGCAGCAGATACTTTTCCCATTTTACAGAGGAAGTTAGCTCTGCGGGGATGCCTTAGAGGCAGAGTGGTGTTTTGACGCCAAACCAACTGTGCTGATAGAAGAGCAAATGAGTGATACTTAGAGGTGGGGGGTGAGGTGTGAGGGGTATGACATTTAAAGGTTAAGTAGAAAATGGTCAAACTGTTCCTAGGTGTTTTGGGGTTTTTGAACAAATATATTACTTCGTTGCAGCTTGCATATTTCAATAGAATTACATATGTTCCTTAAATTAGTATAGTGTATAGTACATTTCACAAGTAATCATCTATTACTTAAGGACAGCTTTCAGGCCTGTGAGCAAAGGGCTTACTATTACAGCATATGTTCAAGTGCAAGATCAAACTAAACAAATGGAGCTTAAAAAAAAAAAAAAAAAAAAAAAAAAAAAAGCAGAAAGGCAACTGTCAATCTCTAACTAAAGCAGGAATGCTAACCTCTAAGAGAATAAAATGCCTCTCCCACCTGACCTTTCTATGAGCTACTTCTCTCCAAAAAGCAATTACTGTTGCTGGTCTTAATTCAGGTCAGGTTAAAAATCAATACTACATCATCATTTTTTTGCCTTTTACTAGTTTACAACATAGGTATTTGAAAAAAATAAATAAATAAAACTGCTTGAAAGGAGAAAGAAGATTTCACACACCACTGAGCGACTTCTCATTTCCAGGTCAGCCCAGAAGGAGGGCAGAGGACCCGAACAGCAAGTCAAAAGGAAAAGAAGTTGAAAAACCAACAACTCCTGAAGGATTTAGGAGAGAACTCAGGACACAGGATTGCCCCTGCGATTGTGGAGAGAGAGACAGAAAGACGCAGGGACTCAGCTTCCTGGTGCAGAAACTCACAGCACACACCCCCTTGCACACAACGCCAGGGTAGGAAAATACAAATGGTAGCTGACAAACTGCTTGAGGCAGGGTGTGGACAGACCTCAGGGTTGACAGTGCCTGGGAACCAAGACACAGAAAGGCCCCTGAACGCACGAGTCTCACCGTGAGACTTCTACCAGCTTCTCCTGGTGCAGTTTAGGGGAAAAAAAATCCCTAAGGGTTTCCAACAGGGGAGGGAAAGAGATGGTTCTGAAACACCCCACAGTCTGCTGTTAGGAGGAGCGAACCTGCAGTGGCTTCCCCAGAGTCTGACTGACCCACAGGAAGGGAAAGGCCCCACCCCAGCCCCCTCTGCTCTCCCTGGACCACCAAACAGGGTGCAAACCAACCACTGCAAAGCACCTTGAAGTTCACAGTCCAGTGCCCTGGCTCAGGAGAACCTAATCATCCATTCACAGAACACCCCTCACCCCACACTGCACCCCTTACTAAAGGCCTGCCTACCACACTTCTTAACCTACTGCATCAGGGTCACCTGTCGGCCAAAAACTACAGGACACCCTGAAAATCAAAGTCACAATTTCACAGACAGCACAAGCATCAGAACCAGCATGGCAGGGGTATTGGAACCAGGGATCAGAGGCACCAATGATTAATATGCAGAAAGTACGACAGAAAAAAGTAGACACGGTGAAAGAAGAGACAGGTAAAGTAAGAAGAGAGCTAGATGTTCTAAGAAAGTGTCAAAACGAAGTGGTGAGGACCTGAAGCTCAGCAGCGGAAATGAAGAATGCTCTTTAATGGATTGGACATGGCTGAGGAGAGAACCTCCCAGCTTGAGATGGAAATGGAAATCTCCCTTGAAAAGTAAAGTGGAAGAAAAACCTGGAAAAATGGCAAAGAATATCCAAGAACTGTGGGAAAACTATGAAAGGTGTAATATATACACAATGAATACGACCAGAAGGAAAACAGAGAACCGACAGAAATAGTATTTAAGCCAGGCACAGAGGCACATGCCTGCAGTCCCAGCAATTCAGGAGGCTGAGGCAGGACAATCACAAGTTCAAGGCCAAGGACAACTTAAGGAGGCCCTCAGGAACTTAGTGAGACGCTGTGTCCAGGGAAGGATGGTGAAGGAGGAAGGTAGGGGCAGGTCCAGGTCCAGACAGCAAGAGTAGAGAGGGCACTGTCTGGCGCCTATCATCCGCCATTTGCCTGCCTCTCGCCTGTCCATCGCCTGCCTTACACCTACCCATCACCCAACGCATGAGGTTCACCTCCCGATTGTCCGACAACAGTCAGCAAACTGATTGCCGACCGCCAGTGGAGCGCCAGCTGCCTGCTGCTGCCTGCAAGTTCACTGTTACAGTACCTGCAGGTTTGATTACACGTGACTGTCACCATTTTGAGACAACAGCCAGGCCCCGTAGGACCCCTGGCCGGACTGACTGAGTCCCGCCTCCAGGACCCCTCAGCCCAACCAATCACTCCCTGCCTCTGGGGCCCTCACATCGACTGACTGCTCCCTGCTGCCAGGACTCCCAGACCAACTGACTGCGCCCTATCACCGGGACCCCAGACCGACTGATTGCACCCGGCCTCCAGGATCCCACAACCACATCAAACACACCGGACCTCCAGGACCCCTGCCGGACCAACCGCGTCCCGTCTCCAGGACCTCCAGCTGACCACATCCACCCCTGAGCTGCAGCTCCCCATTTGCCAATACAATTTGAAGCCAGAGCAGCCATCTTAGATAATCCTGGAAGCCGTAGCTCCAATCTTTGGGTGGGGCAAATCCCATCCTGCGATGCCTGCTGGAGGCTTGAAGCTCATTGTCAGCTACCTCTCATTCATCAGGCTACTGAACACTGGGAGGTTTCATTAGTATATGACTGTTATACAGTAGATTTTCTTTTTTCTCCTTTTTAAAAAATTTAAGTTTTTATTTCTTTACTTTTCTTGCTCTCTTTTCCTTTTGTTTATGTGTTCCCTCAGAGTCTCTTTCTCCTTTTTTTGCATGCTAACATCCAATTTCTTTTGATTACACTCTCACCCTTTCTATTTTCTAGAACTTCTGTATATTCTTTTCTTATCCCATTAACAGCCACATTTTACATTCCTCTGCATCCTCTTTGTCCTCCATTAGAAACTGCAGACCTTATTGCAAACCTGTTTGTTTTACCAAAGATAATATTTGAACTCATTTTGTGTACTATGACAATTTTGTTATTGTTCCCATAGGGGCTATTTGGTCTAGGACTGCATAGTGTCTGAATTGGGCACTGCTAATATTGATCTCCCCTTAGAGAAAGGGTTTTGGAAACCTATAGGGTCACTATAAGCCTATACCCCAGATCTGCACTGCTAGAGGGGAAGATACATGAACAACATGAAAAAACAAGGGAAGAAAATGATCCAAACAAATCTAGATTCTATATTAATAGAATCCAATGACAGTATGTTCGAAGAAATGTCAGAAAAGGACTTCAGATTATACATGATTAAGATGATTCCCGAAGCAAAGGATGAGATAAGAGAGCAAATGCAGGCAATGAATGATAATACCAATAAGCTGAAAGAGCACCTGCAGGAAGCAAAAGAACATTTCAACAAAGAGAGAGAGATTCTCAAAAAAAAAAAAAACAAATGGAAATTCTTGAAATGAAGGAGACAATAAATCAAATAAAAAACTCAATGGAAAGCATCACCAAAAGATTAGACCACTTGTAAGACAGAACCTCAGACAATGAAGACAAAATATTTAATCTTGAAAATAAAGTTGCCCAAACAGAGAAGATGGTAAGAAATCATGACCAGAATCTCCAAGAACTATGGGACATCATGAAAAGACCAAATTTAAGAATTATTGAGATTGAGGAAGGCACAGAGATACAAACCAAAGGAATGAACAACCTATTCAATGAAGTAATATCAGAAAATTTCCCAAACCTGAAGAATGAAAGGGAAAATCAAATACAAGAGGCTTACAGAACACCAAATGCACAGAATCACAACAGATCTACACCAAGGCACATTATAATGAAAATGTCTAACATTCAAAATAAAGATAGGATTTTGAAGGCCGCGAGAGAAAAGCATCAGATTACATATATGGGGAGACCAATATGGATAGCAGCAGACTTCTGAACCCAGACTCTAAAAACTAGAAGGGCCTGGACCAACATATTTCAAGCTCTGAAAGAACATGGTTGCCAACCAAGAATCCTATACCCAGTAAAACTAACCTTCAGATTTGAAGATGAAATAAAATCCTTCCATGATAAACAAAAGTTAAAAGAATGTACAAATAGAAAGCCTGCACTACAGAATGTTCTCAACAAAATATTCCATGAGGAGGAAATGAAAAACAACAATGTAGGTCAGCAAAGGGAGGAACTACCTTAGAGAAAAACCACTCAAAGGAGAAATCAAGTCAACTTAAAAACCAAAAATAAGCCAAATGACTGGGAATACAAATCATATCTCAATAATAACCCTGAATGTTAATGACCTAAACTCATCAATCAAAAGACACAGACTGGCAGAATGGATTAAAAAGAAAGACCCAAAAATATGCTGCCTGCAAGAGACTCATCTCATAGAAAACGACATCCACAGACTAAAAGTGAAAGGATGGGAAAAAACCTACCATGCACATGGACTCAGTAAAAAAGCGGGGGTTTCCATCTTTATATCAGATAAAGTGGACTTCAAGCCAATGTTAATCAGAAGGGATAAAGAAGGACATTTCATAGTGCTTAAGGGATCCATAAATCAGGAAGACATAACAATAGTAAATATTTATGCCCCAAACAATGGTGCATCCCTGTACATCAAACAAATCCTTCTCAATTTCAGGAATCACATAGACCACAACACAATAATTATGGGTGACTTTAACACACCACTGTCACCACTAGATAGATCTTTCAAACAAAATCCAACCAAAGAAACCATAGAACTCAATAACACAATCAATAACCTAGACTTAACAGACATATATAGAATATTCCATCCATCAACGAGCGAATTCACTTTCTTCTCAGCAGCACATGGAACCTTCTCGAAAATGGACCATATGTTATGCCACAAAGCAGCCCTTAGGAAATGCAAAAAAATAGAGATACTGCCTTGTGTTCTATCACATCATAATGAACTGAGAGTAGAAATCAATGACAAAATAAAAAAGAGAAATTACTCCAACACTTGGAGACTAAATAATATGCTATTGAATGAAACATGGATAACAAAAAACATCAGGGAGGAGATTAAAAAAATTCTTAGAGGTCAATGAGAAGGACGATACAACATATCAAAATCTCTGGGACACCATGAAAGCGGTATTAAGAGGAAAATTCATTGCATGGAGCGCATTCCAGAAAAGAATGAAGAGTCAACAACTAAATGACCTAACATTACAGCTCAAAGCCCTAGAAAAAGAAGAACAGAATAACAGCAAAAGTAGAAGACAGGAAATAATTAAAATCAGAGCTGAAATCAATGAAATTGAAACAAAAGAAACTATTCAAAAAATCGACAAAACAAAAAGTTGGTTCTTTGAGAAAGTAAACAAAATAGACAAACCCTTAGCCACACTAACAAAGAGAGAGAGAAGACTCAAATTACTAAAATACATGATGCAAAAGGAAATATCACGACAGACACCACTGAGATACAGAACATAATGGGAAGCTACTTTGAAAATCTGTATTCCAACAAAATAGAAACTACTGAAGACATTGACAAATTTCTAGAGACATATGCTCCTCCCAAACTGAACCAGGAGGACATACACAATTTAAACAGATCAATATCAATCAATGAAATACAAGAAGCCATTAAAAATCTACCATCCAAGAAAAGCCCAGGACCAGACGAATTCTTAGCCGAGTTCTACAAGACCTTCAAAGAAGAACTCATTCCAATACTTCTCAAAGTATTCCAGGAAATAGAAAAGGAGGGTACCCTACCAAACTCATTCTATGAAGCTAATATCACCCTCATACACAAACCAGGAAAAGACACATCAAGGAAAGAAAATTTTAGACGAATATCCTTGATGAATATAGATGCAAAGATCCTTAACAAAATATTGGCAAACCATATCCAAAAACATTTTAAGAAAATTGTGCACCACAATCAAGTGGGGTTCATCCCTGGAATGCAAGGATGTTTCAACATTCGTAAATCAATAAACGTAATCCCTCATGTCAATAGACTTAAGGATAAGAATCATATGGTTATTTCAATTGACACAGAAAAAGCGTTTGACAAAATACAACACCCCTTCATGCTCAAAACACTAGAAAAAATAGGGATAGTAGGAACATACCTGAATATTGTAAAGGCTATTTATGCTCAGCCCATGGCCAACATCATTCTTAATGGAGAAAAACTGAAACCATTCCCTTTAAAAACGGGAACAAGACAGGGATGTCCTCTTTCACCACTTCTATTAAACATTGTCCTCGAAACTCTAGCCAGAGCAATTAGGCAGACCAAAGAAATTAAAGGGATAGGAATAGGAAAAGAGGAACTTAAGCTGTCACTATTTGCGGATGACATGATTCTACATTTAGAGGATCCAAAAACCTCCTCCAGAAAACTTCTGGACCTCATCAATGAATTCAGCAAAATAGCAGGCTATAAAATCAACATGCATAAATCGAAAGCATTTTTATACGCAAGCGATGAAACAGCTGAAAGGGAAATGAGGAAAACAACCCCCTTTGCAATAGCCTCAAAAAAACCAAAATACTTGGGAATCAATCTAACCAAAGAGGCAAAAGATCTCTACAATGAAAATTACAAAACATTGAAGAAAGAAATTGAGGAAGACCTTAGAAGATGGAAAGATCTCCCATGTTCTTGGATAGGCAGAATTAATATTGTCAAAATGACCATACTACCTAAAGTGCTACACAGATTCAATGCAATTCCAATTAAAATCCCAATGACATACCTTACAGAAATAGAGCAAGCAATCATGAAATTCATCTGGAAGAATAAGAAACCCAGAGTAGCTAAAGCAATCCTTAGCAGGAAGAATGAAACAGGGGTATCGCAATACCAGAACTTCAACTATTCTACAAAGCAATAGTAACAGCATGGTATTGGCACCAAAATAGACAGGTAGATCAATGGTACAGAATAGAGGACATGGACACAAACCCAAATAAATACAATTTTCTCATACTAGACAAAGGGGCCAAAAATATGCAATGGAGAAAAGATAGCCTCTTCAACAAATGGTGCTGGGAAAACTGGAAATCCATATGCAACAGAATGAAACTAAATCCCTGTCTCTCACCCTGCACAAAACTCAACTCAAAATGGCTCAAGGACCTTGAAATCAGACCAGAGACCCTGCATCTTATAGAAGAAAAAGAAGGTCCAAATCTTCACCTTGTTGGCTTAGGATTAGACTTCCTTAACAGGACTCCCATAGCACAAGAAATAAAAGCAAGAATCAATAACTGGGATAGATTCAAACTAAATAGCTTTCTCTCAGCAAAGGAAATTATCAGCAATGCGAAGAGAGAGCCTACAGAGTGGGAGAATATCTTTGCCACTCATACTTCAGATAGAGCACTAATTTCCAGAATATATATAGAACTCAAAAAACTACACCAAGAAATCAAATAACCCAATCAACAAATGGGCTAAGGATATGAACAGACACTTCACAGAAGAAGATCTACAAACAATCTACAAACATATGAAAAAATGTTCACCATCTTTAGTAATAAGAGAAATGCAAATCAAACCTACACTAATATTCCATCTCACCCCAATTAGAATGGCAATTTATCAAGAATACAAGCAACAATAGGTGTTGGAGAGGATGTGGGGAAAAAGGTACACTCATACATTGCTGGTGGGGCTGCAAATTAGTGCAGCCACTCTGGAAAGTAGTGTGAAGATTCCTTAGAAAACTTGGAATGGAACCACCATTTGACCCAGCTATCCCACTCTTTGGCCTATACCCAAAGGACTTAAAATCAGCATAACTACAGAGATACAGCCACATCAATGTTCATAGCTGCTCAATTCACAAAAGCCAGATTGTGGAACCAACCTAGATGTCCTTCAATTGATGAATGGATAAAGAAACTGTGGTATATATATACAATGGAATATTACTCAGCTATAAAGAATGATAAAAATCTGGCATTTGCAGGCAAATGGATGAAATTGGAGAATATCATGTTAAGTGAGATAAGCCAATCTCAAAAATCCAAAAGATGAATGGTCTCACTGATAAGCAGATGATGACACATAATGGGGGGTGGGGGGGGCAAGAATGGAGGAAGGAGGGACTGTATAGAGGGAAAAGAGAGGTGGGAGGGGTGGGGGGGAAGGAAAAAAATAATGGAATCAATCAAACCTCATTACTCTATGTAAATGTATGAATATGCAAATGGTATGCTGTTACTCCATGTACAAACAGAAACAACATGTATCCCATTTGTTTACAATAAAAATAAATTTAAAAATTAAAAAAAAGAGTAGAGAGGGCCCCCAATAAGGTCAAGTGCCTTCTGACAAAAGTGCTTGTGGATATGAGTGGGGGCGGTGTCCAACAGAAAGACGGACAAGGGGGTACCAGTGAGCAGGAATAAGGGGAGCATGGAGGGGGAAGAGATAGAGAGAGGAGGAAGGCCCAAAGACCATGAAAAGAACCAGTCAGTCCTTCCCTGTCCATTCCCCTGCTGTTGGGAGAAGGTTACTTTGTTACCTTTGCTCTTACAATAAACAGGCTCCTCCCTTGTTTAAAAAAAAAAAAAGGCTAGGGATGCAACTCAGTAGTAAAGTGTCCCTGGATTCAATCCCTAGTACCTCTCCCACCCACAAAAGCAATATTTGAAACAATAGTGACTGTGAATATCATCAAATTAATATCAGACAACAAGCCAGAGTCAGAAAGTGCAGAGAACACCCAGCAAGATAAATATGAAACAAAGCAAATGAAACCTCAAAATTCTCTTCACACAGATGCATCACGTTCAAATTGTGGAAATTCGAGGATATAGTAAAAATCTTGAATGAAGCCAGGTGGTTAAAAAAATACTTTACTCATAAAAGAGGAAAAAATAAGAATTACATCCAACCTCTCAAAAAACATGCATGTAAGAAAGAGTGATATACTTAAAACATTAAGACCAAAAAAACCCTCAAACAACTTAGAATTCTGTGTTCTGCAACATTATCCTTCAAAATTGAAGCAGAAGGAAATACCTTCTCAGACAAACAATAAAGAGTTCATTGCCAGAAGAATTACCTTCAAGAAATGTTAAATGCCTGGAGTTCTTCAGAGAGAAGGAAGATAACATAGGTAGGAAACTTGAATCTATGTAAAGAAAGGAAGGCACGATAGATAAGCTATGGAACCAACCTAGATGCCTTTCAACAGATGAATGGATAAAAAGAAAATGTGGTATATATATACAATGGAATATTACTCAGCTTTGAAGAAGAATGAAATTCTGGCAAATGGATGGAGTTAGGGAATATCATGCTAAGTGAGATAAGCCAAACCCAAAAGACCAAAGGCTGAATGTTTTCTCTGATATGTGCAAGCTAACTCACAATAAGTAGGGGGGAAGGGAAGAATGGAGTTACTTTATATAGGTAGAGGGGAGTGAAGGAGAGGAAGGAATGTGGGGGAAGGAATGATAGTAGAGTGAAGCAGACATTATTACCTCATGTACATGTATGACTGCATGACCAATGTGATCCTGCAATATGAATAATCAGAAAAATGAGAGATTATACTCCATTTATGTATGATCTATCAAAATGTATAAATGCATTCTACTATCATGTACAACTAATTAGAACAAATAAAATTTAAAAAATTAAAAAATAAAAAAGAAGGGCAAGGCTTTTCTTGATCTACCAGAAAACAGTTTGTTCAAAATCATATTGATTTTGTGTGCTTCTCTGTGTTGGTGTGTGTATCTTTATACAAACTTGTGTGCAGGTGAAATGAATGGCAGCAAGACACAAGGGACAGGAGAGAAGAGTTGGGAATTTTGTTATGTGCAAGTATTGTAAAGTACATAAAGCTTTATGATATTCCTTGAAAGTGCATTTAAATTACTTAGCTAAGTGTGTATTGCAATTTCTAAAGCAACCAGTAAATGATATTTAAAAAAAGAAGTATAATTGATATGCTAAGAAGCAAAGCAAAGTGAAATCCTATAAAATCCAATTTGTTTTAAGTCATAAATGGTAGAAAAAGAGTGAAAGACAAAAATAGAAAAAGGCAACAAATTGAAAACATTAACAAATATGACAAATATGAATCCTACTTTATTGATATTTACTTTGAATGACAGTGGTCTAAATGTACCAATTAAAAGAAAAAAATTGAATGAAAAAAAGAAGACAATATGTTGTCCTTTCCATAGGACAAATACAGGTTAAAAGTAAAATAATAAAGTTGTATTGTGCTAATCAAAAGAAAATGAGAATAAATATGAAATTTTTAGAACCAGCTTCAGAGTAAGGAATGCTGTCAAGGATAAAAAGGATCACTACAAAAGAACAAAGTGGTCACTTCACCAGAAGACACAGCGATCCTTAATGTGTACGTGCCTAACAACAGAATGTCAAAAATAATGAGCCGAAAACTGAAAGAACTGAAAAGAAAAATGAATTAATCCACTTTTATACTTGGAGATGCCACCATTTTTTCTATAAGAAATAGATAAGATTCAGCAGACAGAACATCAGTGAGGACATAATTGACGTTAACAATATTGTCAATCACCTGTCTATAAGTGACAGGTATAAACTACTTCATTCAACAGCAGTAGAATACACATTCTTCTCAAGATCACATGGCACACTTTAGCAAGAGAGACCACATTCTGGGCCACAAAATACACTCTCATAAATTTAAAGGAATAGAAAAATAAAGAAATAGAAAGATACCTGGGAAAATCTCAAACTACTTAAAGACTAAATACACTTCTAAATAACACATGTCAGTTAAGAAATCTCAAAAGAAATTTTAAAATATTTTGAACTAAATGAAAATGATAATAAAACTGATCAAAATCTGTGTGATATAGCCAAAACAGTTCTATGAGGGACATTTGTAGAATGAAATACACGGAAAAGTAAGAAGACCTAAAAATCAATAATGTAAGCTTCCATTTTAGGAAATGAGAAAAAGAGGAGAATTAAATTCAAAGGAAGGAGAAGAAAAAGTGATAACAATTAGAATAGAAATCTATGCAATTAAAATTGGACATCAATAGAAAAAAATCAATGAAACCAAAATCTATCTCTTCAAAAATATCGATTAGGTGATAAACCTCTAGCCAACAATCTTTTTTAAAAAGAGACGATGTAATAATTAATGACATCAGAAATAAAAGAGAGGATATCACTATAGATCTTACAGATGTTGAAGAATAATCAACTCTATACCCACAAATTTGATAACCATATTAAATATATCAATTCTTTGAAAGTTAATATTCTAAAACTCACAGAGGAAGAAATAAACAATGTTAATAGCCCTATAATTATCAAAGACATTGAATCCGTGATTAATAGCCCTCCAAACCAGAAAGTACTAGACCTAGGTGGATTTACTAGTTAATTCTACCAAAACAGTTAAAGTAGAATTATCCCAATACTCTTCAATCTCTTTGAGAAGATAGAAATAGAAAGAACACTTCCTAAATTATTCTGTAAGGCCAGGGTTATCTTAATTCCAAAACACAAAAAAAGAAAACAGCAGACCATTGTCTCTCATGGACATAGATAAAAAATCACCACAAAGAATCACCAAATCAAATCAGGCAATGTGTTAGAAAAATCACGCACCATGATGAAGTGGAATTTATCTGAAGTATGCAGAGCTTGATCAACGAATGTAAATAATCATTTTAACAAGCTAAAGAAGAAAAATCACCATTATGTCAACAGCATAGAAAAGTATTTGACAAGATCCAGCACCCATTTATAATTAAAGACTCTCAGAAAACTAGAAATAATGGGGAACGTCTACAACTTGATAGAGAACATATACAAAGAACCTACATCTAACATTACACTTGTGAGGAGTTTGAAGCTTTCCAAAAATATTAACAGCCAGGCAAAAATATCTCTTTTCACCTCACAAATGCTTTTCAACATTGAACTGGAAGTCCTCATTCATACAATAAGCCAAGAATAAAAGCTATAGAAATTAGGAAAGAAGAAATAAAATTCTTTGCTTGCTGATGATTTGATTGTCCCGTTTGTGTACAATGAATCAAAATGCTGTTTGTAAAAATTTTTAAAAATAATTAAAAAGAATAAAAATAAAAGACTCATAAACTTAGGAAAAAACAAACAAACAACAACAACAACAACAACAAAAAAGTCCAAAGAACTACAACCGCCATTGACAACAACAATAAATCATTTCCCGGACTTAATAAGTGATTATATCCAGGTTGTAGGTTACCAGGTTAACATGTAAGAGTCAGTTACTTTCCTATTTGCCAATGATGAACAACTAGAACTTTAAATCCAAAACACATTATCCTTTAAATTAGCATTCAAAAAATAAATACTTAGGTATAAACCTAATAAATATACATTAAAATGACATACGAAGAAAACTACAAAACTATAATGAAAGAAATTGAAGAACTAAATAGATATTTCATGCTATTGGATAGGGAGATTCAATATTGTCAAAGATGATCATTCTTCCCAACTTGATCTATATAGCTGATGAAATCTAAATCTAAATCCCTTGTAAGTTATTTTTGTGGATTTTAACAAACTTATTCTAAAGTTTATATGAGGAGGCAAAAGACTCAGTGTAACCAGCTCAATGTTAAAAGAGGAGAACGAAGTTGGCATTTAATACTACACAATTTTGAAAATTACCGTAAAATGACAATTATCAAGATAGTGTAGTATTGGTGAGTCAACAAAGTAGCCCAATGGAACAGAATAGGAGACTCAGAAAGAGACTAACATAGAGGTCATCAACTGATCTTTGACAGAGAAGAAAAAACAATGTAGATAAGAGAGTCTTTTCAGTTAATGGTGCTAAAACAACTAGAAATCCTCATGCAAACAACTGAATCTAGACAGAGCTCTCACACTTGTCACATAAATTAACTAAAATGAATCCTAGATGTAAATATAAAAAGCACAGCTATAAAATTCCTAGAAGATAACCTGAGAGAAAATCTAGATTACATCAGGTACTCAAGACTTAAGATACAACACCAAAGGTACAATCCATGGAAAAAGCAGGTGATAAGTTGGACTTCATTGAAATTAAAAATCCTTACGCTCTGAGGAAGTTTGAAAAGAAAAGTTATAGACTGGCAGAAAATATTTGGAAAAGATACATCTAATAAAGGACTTCTATCCAAAATATACATGGAACTCCTAAACTTAATAAGAAAAATGAGCCGCCTTATTTTAAAATGGGCAAAAGATCTGAACAGACGCCTCATTAAATAATTTATACAAATGGCAGATGTACATATGAAAAGATGTTCAACATTATATGTCATTAAGGAATTCAATCAAAATAAAACAGTGTGATATCACTACACACCTATCGGAATGGCCAAAGTCCCAAACACTCCAACTGCCAATAAGTAGGTGGTGCCAAAGGAACTCTCATTCATTGCTGGTTGGAACATGAATTGGTTGGTCACTCTGAAAGACAGCTGGGCAGTTTCTTAGAAAACTGAACATACTGTTACCACATAATCCATTAATCTCCCTCCTTAGTATTTACCGAAAGGAATGGAAAAGTTATGTCCATGTAAAACTGCACACACATATTTATAACTGCTTTATTCATAATTGCCAAAATGTGGATGCAAGCAAGGTGTCCTTCAGTTAGTAAGGGGATAAACACACTGCCTTGCACCTCCCAGATGGACTATTATTCAGTACTAAGAGGAAAAGGGTGCTCATCTATGAATCGACATAGGGGACGCTGAGGTGTGTATTGTCAAGAGGCAGAATCTTCCTGTAGCCCCTGAGCCTTTTCATACAGTCTTGACCAGGAGCAACTCCCTGGTCACAATGGCACCTTTGTCACCATTGAGGAACCTACCCTGGAACCTCATTATCACCCAAAGTGCCAGGTCTACCTTAGGGTTCACGCTGGATGGTGTACATCTCTGGATCCTGATAATTGCGGGAAGACATGAGTCCAGCATTGCGGCATCACGCAGAATAGTTTCTCTGCCCTGCAGACGTTCTGAGCTCTGCCTGTTCAACCCTCCCTCCACACTGCCCCTGGTGACCACTGACCTATCGTCTTCATTGCTTGCCTTCTGTAGAATGTCACAGTGTTGGAATTATGCATTACACAGCCTTTTCAATTTGGCTTCTTCCACCCGACAATTTGCTGTGAATCTAAAACTGCTCTGAGAAATGAAGTCTATATAAAAAATATTGTACAGTAAATTCTCCAAATGATCTTTCAAAACACTTTCTGATTTTTGTTGTTAATCATGTTGGCCGCAGACCATGCAGGGTGTATATACTCGGGAAGACCACTGAGTTTTCAGGGAAGGTTCTACGGCTTTCCTCTTACCTCCTCCTCTCTCTCCCTGGTCCAATTCTGTGGACTACAGTTTTTTTTTTTTTTTTTTAACTGGTGGACTATAGAATATAGCCCCAGCCCTTTAGAGTGTCCAGGTGGCCTCAGACTGGCTGCTCAAATCCAGGCTCCGCTCCTTGCTTATTGCACAACTTTTTACTTACCTACTCTCAGCTTTCTTCTTTCCAGATAGAAAATTTCAAAGAAAAGCATATTCTCTTTTTTGTTGTTGTGAAACACTAAGCCAATTTTCAGTTCATGTGTTCATGTGGGCATCCCCACTGAAGGGGAAAATGAAATTGCCTTGGGAAAATGGTACTGTTAGAAAGACAAGTCTAGCAAGTCCCTGATCACTGTCCATTGCTTGACTATATTTAATCATCCTAAAGTGCACATTTCATTTTTTATTTAGATTCATGTACTGATTAAATAAATTGCATAAAAATTAGACTTCTCTTGTAATCCCAAAAGACAGCACAAGAATGAAGTTTGTACTTCACAATAAGAAAGTGTCTTATGAGAATAGGAATACTTAATTCTTACTAGCTTTGGAGCAGTACCCTCAGTGTTCTGAACTTCACACAAGAAAGATGGTGGTAAAAGATTAAATATCAGAGCATGGTGGCAAAGGTTATATAACCTACCTTTTGACCCAGTTATCCCACTCCTCGGTTTACACCCAAAGGACTTAAAATAAGCATACTACAGTAATACAGCCACATCAATGTTTACAGCAGCTCAATTCACAATAGCTAGATTGTGGAACCAACCTAGATGCCTTTCAACAGATGACTGAATAAAGAAACTGTGGTATATACACACAATGGAATATTATTCAGTCATAAAGAAGAAGAAGAATATGGCATTTGCTAAATGGATGGAATTGGAGAATATCATGCTAAGTGAAATAAGCCCATCTCAAAAAATCAAAGGCTGAATGTTTTCCCTGATAAGTGGATGATGATATATAATGGGGTGGAGGGTGGGGGGAGAGGGAAGAATGGAGGAACTTTAGATTATGTAGAGGGAAATGAGGGGGGGTATGAAAAATGGTGGAGTGAGACAGACATCATTACCCTATGTACATGTATGAATGGTATGAATTTACATCATACACAACCATAGAAATGAAAAGATGTACCCCATTTGTGTACAGTGAATTAAAATGCAGTCTGTAAAAATTAAAAAAAAAAAAAGATTAAATAAGATTCAGGGTACCAAGCACTAATTGAAATTGTCAGTTCTCTTTGAAAATCCCTGTGTTTCTCCTTCCTTTCTCTTTTCTGCAATGAACAAATCTCAATTTCCCACCTATCCTGGATAGCCCCTGCTGTCAAGGCACAGTATATTTAGAGAAGCAAGGTCCTATTCTCCTGTTTTCACCTTCTGCTTTAATGGACACCTATCCTGGAAAATCTAAGGCAAATATAAAAATAATGAACATACTCGAGAGTGGAATTTTGTTAGAAACTTATAATATTCCACCACCATCTCAATACCTTTCTGTGGGATGTGGAGAAAGAGAATTAGGAGAGTTGCAAGAAATATAGGCAAATGCAACCCTCCCTTTCAAGGAAGGCACTACATCACCTCCTTCAAGCAGGTGTGCCTGGGTGTGAAGGTAACAGTCAGACACAGCGAGTGGAGCGCTGAGATGGAGAGCAGAATTCCTGTGCAAGCTCCTGACTCTGTCCTGGAATGAGAGTATTTCCTCCAGGCGAGGGGGACCTGAGTGTATGAAATAACTGTCAGGAAGGAATCAGGATGCTTTGCAGCCAATAATGTTGGGGGCTATGCCATGTGAACTCACCAAAGATGGCACCTGGCAGTCAGCCAGAAGCTGTTATGATCACATTGGAGGTACGTGTGCACAGATGTTCTCAAGTGCTCCTGCTTGCGCCTGCTGTGATTGGGCAGCTGGCTCCTCGCCTGATCTCAAATGGCGTGGCTCCGCCCTCCGCCTCTTGGAGGGAATATAAGCGGACAGTAGGTAGAAGAGTAGGGAGCAGCAGCAGGCAGAGAAAAGTGGCAAGGAGTAAGGAGCGACAGTAAGAGCAGCAGCTAGCAGAAAGGAAGAAGAAGAAGCGGCAAGCAGATAGAAGCAGATAGGGGCAGAGGTGGAAGGCAGGTCGCAGAGCGGAGAACTGAGAACACATCTTTAGGTTGCAGATCACAGATCGCAGTACGCGGGATACATCACTAAAGCACCTCAGCACCTCAGATAGACGCACCCTTAGTTCAGAGAGTGCAGGACGCACCTTTAAGAAGAAGCAGCAAAACTAAGAAGATAAGATTTCTGAAAGTGTAGTCTCTCTCTCTTATGCAAAGCCTCTCTCTCTCTCCTCTTAAAGCAAGCAAACCTCATTTCCTCTATTCTCTATACCCATGCAAAGTGTTGCTGCAGGCGGTGACAAATACCTGTGGATTTGGCACCGCAGAGAGCCAGCGACAAATAAGACTGAGTTAGGATTATTACATTGTCATTTACCAGATCTATGGCTATCAGCAGTTCCACACATGTGAACTGCAATTTCTTTATCTATGAAAAGAGGAATTATAGCTGCTTCGCAGTGTTATTGAGAGGAGCAAGACAACACATATGCATGAAAAGAAAAATGCTGATGGCAAATCAGGAAGCTCCATGCAAGCTTGTCAGAATACGCCAGCGTCTGAGTGGGAAAACATTTCTTTTCCTTACTATACTATGCTTCTGCAATGGAAGACCCAATTTTTAGATCAGTGCCAATTAAAATAGGATGAATTCACTTACAAGATAGTTGATTGCAAAATATCTATTTTTTTTTTAAGTTTCCAATTTCCATGTGAAGAAAAAAAATTTTTTTTCAGTACTGGAAGTCCAACCCCAGTTGGGGGTGGAATCTAATACTGGGCTACATTCCCAGCCCTTTTTATTTTTTGACATAGGATTTTAAACTTGCAGTCTTCCTGCCTCAGCCTCCCGAGTAGCTGGGATTACAGATGTGTGTTACCGTGCCTAGCAATAAGGATGTTTGTAAGTGCAAATCTATGTGCATTTTTAATCAATTTTTTAAAGAGGAAATGAATATTAGAAAAGTGCATTAAAACCCTAAATTTCCAGTGAATATTATAAAAGCTCAGTTCTATATTCTGTTTCCAATCAGGGTTGTTAGTAAGAGCATGTGGTTATCTTCTTGATGTCTATTCTACAAATTTAGAGTTCCTTTCTCTTAAATTTAAGTCCTCTTAATAAATACAATGGCTCCATAAATGATTTATTGTGCCTCACTTTTGTTGAGGTTGGCTTCGAACTCTCCATCCTCCTGCCTCAGCCTCCAGAGCTGCAGGGTAAAATCTTATTTTTCTTAAAGAGAAGCCGTACAGTACAGGGTGAGGTGCAGGTCTGTGGCTCCCATAACACAGCTTCCCCCTTCTGCCATGGAAGACATGACTAATGGATGGAGGAAATCTTGGCCCCAGAATCCTTCACAACCCAGTGCTTCAAGCAGACATTACCAATTTACCTCCATTTGGCAAGTAAAATGAAACCTAAATGTCATCCTGTTTGTCGGGAGATAAATGCGTGGGGAGTTAATAGGATTACTTTACTCTCAACTCTTTAAGGGTTCCTAGACCTATCTCACAACCTGCCCAAGATCTACTTTCCACATCTGTAAAGCAATTCCTAGTGGTGGCTTTGTGGTCTGTCACTTGGCAAGACTTTCCCAGAATTTCCTTTCCTGTATGTTTCTAGTTGGCATTGGCCAGAAGAGAGATTCCTGTGTGAGGTGAGTAGGTCACACAGGTTGTCACTGTTCTGCTGCTTCCCCTGGCTGGCACGAGGCAGCAGAGGGCGGGCAGTGGCTGACCTTGCCCCACATCCTCTCAGCTTCCCCAAGCCCTGGGCCAGGTACGCGTGCTTAGCTCTGTGACAGAGGGCCTGGCTTCTGCAGGGTATCCTCATCAGCAAGTCCAGGGGCAACAAAAACTGCCGTGGGTTTCGCGCTGCCCTTCAGCTTGTGTGTCTAGGCTACCAGTCCATCTTCCTCTCACCCACCCACATCCGTCTTCCCTTCCCAACTGTCCAGCATCAGACCCCAAAACACAAACCCGTTAGAGGCTAGGCCCACAGTCACATCAGAAGCCATCCCTTCTAAAGTCCACTTACACGCTAGTGATTGTTTCTGTGGTTGAACTCCAACTCAGGAATTAAAATTCACCTATCCTAAAATTGCTTCATTTCTCCTCCTTATATATGGGAGGCCTGATTTAGAAGGGTTGCTAACCCATATTTTGTAGTATTATCTAATACAGGTCCAAAATTTAGCTCTGATACTTGCTATTCATGTGTTTGTAGATGTCTCAAACCCCTTTGAGCCTCAGATTTCTTATCTGTAATAGAAAGATAATAGTTATCCCTATTAAGGTAATTATGAGGCTAAAAGGAAATTGTCTTTACAGAAGACTTAGCATAATGCCTAATGCTTAACAAATAGCAGTTAAAAAACAAACACTGAAAACAGAATTTTAGTCATTGCATTTCAAATTAACAGAGGATGTTAAAATAATATATCTGAACATCTCTTTGGTTAGATTTGCTGTAAATAAACCAGATGAGAAAAATCTAAATAATGTCATTTACAAAGAGTACATTGCTTTCATATCTGTTTTGTTTTTCCTTTAAGGTATAATTTGATATGCCGATTTATAGTTGATTATTTAAAACAGATTAGTTGTTTTGCAGTTTGAAGCACAATACTTATTTCTTCCTTCTTATGCTGCCCTAAGTCTATGTCTGGGTCAAACAGTAGACAGTGTACCCAGAGGACGGCAAGGTCCTGAATTTGCTGCCCCGACAGGCGAATTGCAAACAATGTAGCCTTACCAGAAACTGCTTCCCTGTCTGCGAAATGAGGGTGATACTTTTGTGGCCACCTGTCCTGAAGGGATGCTACAGGGGTTAAGTGTGAAACAACACTGGGCACTTCAAATGCTGTGCAAATGCAATGGTGTCATGATCATTAGGTGTGCTCTCATTAAAGTCCAATCTGAACTGTTACCGTGCCTTCGTTCAGCTGGGTAATGGCACTATTTATTTTCCATGTCATGACAATACCTTGGGAAGCCTAAGGTCCAGAGGAAATCAAGGCTTGATCCTATTCCCCAAAATGATAGTGACATAGTATGTGCATTGATTATTCAACCTCTTGAAACATGCAGAAAGAAAGAATTCCCACACTTCTCACCATATTTATTTTATAGTGTAGGTGTTCATTTTGAATAAATGTGTAATTGAATGTTAGCACTCAAAACTAAGGTTAACACACATTTATTCAATACTTAGAATGGTCAAAATACTTGAGAAGGTGTGGTACGATTTCCAAAGATGAATTCAACAGAATCCATCTTTAAGGAGCTGTGGACTTTGTGGGGGGAATGGATCATGCTGCCCTTACAAATGCTTTGTAATTCACAATGGAAAGCAAATGTCAGCATCCCCAGGAAACCCCAGTTTAGATAATCTCTATTTTCTTCTCAAAAAAAAATACGTTTTTATATGATTTTTAATTTCCACTACCATGTTTATTGAAATTAAAGTAGACCATCTAATTGAACTCTAACTTAGGCAGTTAGGCCAGGGCTGGATATTTGATCAAAAAGAATAAAAATAGAAAATGAAGGACAAGATGACTCTGTTGCATGTGTCTCTCAGCAAGGCTGCTCAGAGGGTAAATCCAAACAAATCTGTGTTTTCATCATATTTGTGTAGAAAAAAATGCCATCCTTGATCAATGGGTGCCATTTAGACATTGACACTAGATAATGTGAGGAACAGTGACTTTCTTAGAGCCATTAGCAATATTTTAGAGAGTAAGTCGAATCTCAGTAGTGGAAAATGGAAAGCTTTAGTGGAAAAATGTTTCAGATAATTTCTCATTATTCACAGTTCAAGCATGCTAGATTTGTCTTCTAGCTTTCAGATCAGTGTATGCTTTGCTTCAACTATACCTAGAGGGCACAGAGGTCTCCAATGGACTGTCTTGCTCTGTAGGGACTCATCCATTCCAGACCTCTGCAATGTCCCCTTCCCATCCCTGGGACAGTTTCTTATAAGTGAAGATTCACTTTATCTTCTTTAATTATGGCATCTGATTTGTTATGGCTCTCTAGAGGAACATTATTGATTGCATTTTATTGATGTTTAAAAATATTTTATTTCTAACAGTTCACGTTCAAGAAGTAAATAAGGAATAAATGCCCAGAACTGCGGATAACTATCTAACCACCCCCATTAAAAAATGAAAGAAAAAATAATGTATTACAGAACCTCTTCATACATGCTGCTCTTGGGTTTTCTAAGTAGAAAGTCAGATTTCTTGCAAGAAAAAAATTCATTTCTTCCTTTCTTATTGTCATTCTTATTTTGTCAAACTCTCTTTATCATATAGACTAACAATTTGAATTTATTTATTTATTTTTTTATCTAATAGATATGAAGCCTAAGTAGAAATTTTGAGATACTAGATTTTTTCAGATAGAAACTGGCAGGTGGCATGTCTCCTATGATTACAAGTCCCTTTAAGTTCTGTGGATTAGTAGTGACCTGTTTCTAATTTATTTTGGTCTCATTATTCTTCAGTTATTGATGATAACATTTCTATTCTTTTATACGATAAACATGAATTTGGCAATTAAAACCAGACTCACTTATCAAAATGATTGACCTGGAGAGAGAAAACATACACACCAAACTTAAAATTTTACTCTTTCTTTTGACAATGGTGTAGTGATTAAATACTGATATGGGCAATAAATGCTTGCGGTTTTCTTGTTAAGCTGTATGTGGAGAGAAAACTGATTTACAGCTAGACTGGATATGCTTGCTCTTTATCCTGGCGCTCCTGGATGTCTGGTTTTAGATAACACCACCAAGATAATGGCAGTGGTATTTATGACCTGCTGTTTCACATCCAAACCTCTCTGGTGACTCCAGGGTCAGTTTCATGCTGATGGTTTGCAACTGGCCCAACCAGTTCGATAACCTGTGTTGATAATCTAAAGAGCCACTGAGATCTTTTGCGGGGATTTCTCCCTGAGATTCTCTGACCAGATCTTTTGGTTCAAACCACAGGCTCAGTCAGTCCCTGGTTCAGAGATAAGGCCCTGGGAGTTGGTGCCGGGTCTATGCTGGGGGGTTGTCATTCTAATGTCCAATGCTTGGGAGAATTTTCTTTCTCCTCCTATACTGTATCCTTTGCCTTTTAATAAAACCTCACAGGAGGAAAATCTATGGGGCCCAGAAAGTACTTTTCAAATACCCTAAGTGATGTGGGGAATGTGGTTCAGTGGTAGAGCACTTGCCTGGCATGCATGAAGTTCTGGGTTCAATCCCCAGCAATGCGGAAAAAAGACTAAAAATAACAACAAAATACCCCAACTGGGGAGTACCCTAAGTTAGTGGCCGTGACAGAAGATTTGATATGACCCTGCTCCCTGTGTAATTTAGGCCGCAGCTAAGGTGCTGTCTAGGAGAAAGGAACATGAGGCAAGGGGTGGGGGAAGGAAGTGCTGTTTGCAACTGACTTCTGACCATCCACAGGTAGGCAGAGGTCACAAAGCTATTCTCTGGGCTGCTGGGCAGAAAAGCAGGGGAGGTAACTAAATAGGTAACAAAAGAAGTCTAAACTGAAGGGAAGACAGCTAAGAATAGGTGCCTTGGCTGTTCCTTCTATTCTAGGCTAAGTGAAGATCACAGAGAAGCAGTGTGGAGCTCCCAGAGCTGGCAGTTAGGGCCTGATCCTCTGCAAAGGGAGAAGGGAGTGCCCATGGGGAACTGGGCAGATATTTTCTTGGGCTTGAATCTGGTCCATTACTACTTTTTGAATCCATTTTGCAGCTCCATCTGAAACTGCTTTTGAAATGGCAATTGAGTTTTGGGGTGTAAAGAGTGACTTTGCTTTGGTCTCATTCAGAATCCTAAATTGGTATACAGCTTTCACAGAATTGTGGTGGGAGAGTGAACATCCACTATGATGAGTTGTATAAAATCAAAACTTCGTGGTCCCTGACGGGAAAGAGGGAACTACTCCAGTATCTCAGATGCAAATGGAATGCTCTGGGCTCCTGAAGTGCTGAGTAACTGGTACCTTCACACTGGTCTGAGCATGATGGACACCTAATGTGTCAGGCAATGGCTGCCCTTGTGATGGAGGGACCTCCAAGTCTGTGGACTCCCGGGCCACCTTCCTAATTGGAGGACAACCTGATGTGAGGGAAGTTACTACAGGTCTCCTTGCCCAGATCCCCCAAGTGGGGTCCAATGATAGGAAAGGGATTAGAATTTTCAAAAGCAATGAGACAATAGGCATACAAGGAATGAAATAAACCTCGTGGCAATTGAACCAGGCAAAATTTTCATATCTCATGGTTGATGAAGAATGGCATGCAAAAGGAGTAGATAAATGGAGTGGATACTAAAATGTTAATGAACAGCTCTAAAAGATTATGAAAACTCCAACATCCACTCCTCAGAGTATAAGATGACCAAGACAGATTCACTCAATTTATCCTGGATGGGATGGATTAAAAATGTAAGTATTACCCAAGGAAAGTGTCTCAAATCTCTTCAGAGCCTACTCTGGTGGAGTAATTGGAAAGACAGGATTACAACTGAGGGATGGGAGGCCATTTGCTTTGGTATGGGCCAAGTGTTCTGCAAGACGCTCTAAACCTGCTAATGAAGTGTTAATGGGCAATGCAATTAAATGAGAAGGACTTGGTGTTGTGAATCGTAAGTGCAAGTGTGCTTCAAAGTGGGGATTTGTGAATGCAAATTGTGCGTGGTCCTGGGTTGTTGTCTGATTTTATTGAAACCTATCATTGCAGTGGCTGTGATATCTGAATGGGGGCTGCTCCCTTACCCAAATCACAGGAAAGGGATTTTGCCCTCACCACCTCCTCCTGTTTGAATTAGGTGTGCTGAATAGGAAGCCTTTGGAATTTCCTGAGCCCATTCGATTGCTTAATTTAAAACAATGTAGGGTATCTTGGAAAGTATGCAGAAATTATGGCCTTAATTACAGATCAAATGTGCACTAATATTAGTGTTCACGAGCTCCTTGTATCCTAGGCCAGTATGACCTACCAGCAAAGCCGACAGATCCTGGAGGTTAACTGTGGATGATAAGAAGTAAATGATGTGGTGATGGGAAAGTTTTTGCTACTTGGAGTTGGGCAGACTGGAGCTTCTGGTAAAGGTCTGCTACTGCCACCCAGTGGCAGCAGCTAGCATTTTTGAACTCAGAACTATTGGGCTGGAAATGTGATTTGGAAAATGGTCTTTTAATGACCGAAAGATAAAAGGAGCATTGGGTTGGGTATCTTGTTATGAAAAATCTGAAGGACTTGAAGGGAGAAGTTAAATGGGAAATGTTGATGTCCATTAAAAATGATCCTGGTTTCAGAGAGGACTTAGGCAAAGGAGGGAAGGTTCTCGCCTGTACTTTAGGAATGGATCTTAAGGAATACAAAATCAGCAATGAGCAGCCACAGAGGGAAAGATGGATATCTGACTATCTCCTTCACAGGCTTTAACAGTGAGTGAAAATTTCTGTTGTCAACAGGAACATTGAAGATCGAATATGCCCACGGACCATGTTAAAGTGATCTGGGCTCACCTATTGCTGGCAGGTGGATTTGCAACTCTATGATAGACACCAATGGGTCTTCACTGGGCTAGATATTCATTTTGAATTTGATTTGCAAATCTGACAGCTGAAGCAAATTCTTCTAACACCATATAAGCCTAAAGCAGAAAATACTACTTGAATTCCTGCTTATATATTATCTAATCAAAGAATCCATTTTATTGGCAGTACTCTTCAATATGGGCTAAAGAGCATCGTCTATTAAGAAGTTTAGTACCTACAAAGAATGGACTAATTGACAATTGGAATGGGCAATTAATTGAAGCAGTTTATTACTAAATTAGAGGTGATAAGAGACTGATAGGATGGCCCCCAAGATTGACTGAATGTGTGTTAAAATTTAATATGTGTGGAAGGAAATCAGTTTGCCTTTGAATAGATTGTTCAGCTATTGTGGAGAAGATAAGGAAGGGAGTACCCGGCAACTTAAATAATCTTTTTTATTTTCTAGATTTTTTTTTTCACTGCCTGATCCTGTAATGCCAGGACTTGGGTTGCACTTAAAGAGTTTCAGAATATGAATCAATTGCTAAATGACAGTGTCCCTAGATGTCATTAAAAGATGTACCACTTCCTAAGAGAATGATGAGTTGTTGTCTAAACTGGATCTGTTTCCACTTTCCTATTCAGTGGAAGAGACTGTCCCAGGAACTTGTATTTATCCAGTTCTGTTCCATCAGACTGAAATGTACAAAGAGGACGGCATTGGCAAGACTCATGTTGTTACCACCTTTAGGGGCCAAGTCCTCGACTGACTCTTGCACTCCAGGGGTAGAAGGAGGATGTGGGTGAAAATCAATAATGGCTTCCAGGAGAGAGAATTTTCTGGCAATCTAACAGGAGTTAATAAATGGATAATGCTCTGGAGGAAATCTAGAAGAGCAAACCGATTCTTCCTTTGTAGATGCACATACAGATTCTTGAATCTGAAGGTCTAGGATGGGCTCCAGGGAACTGAAGAGGCATTAACCTGGGTTCGTCTGTATGAAGTGTCTTAGTGACATTAGCACCACCCTGTGGAGACATGATTTGAGTTGTAACGTGCAGGGATGAGTAACGGATCACTGTAACTATTAAACCTGCCTGCTGAGCAAGATGTACAGACATGATGAACACATGTGTTGCATGTCCAATTTATCATAGTATTATGTACCCCAGGGCATATAATCCATGTGTTTGTGACAGAAATCATCAAAATAAAGAATATTTGTTAAACATGCCAATATCATCTTAGGAGTGACTGGGTGGGCTCATATAACTATTTAGGACAGTTTCGGTGTCTACAAAGGGAATCTCTGGGAAACTCTTTGTCATATTCAAACTAAAATAAATTGAGAGATGAATATTGATCATTTGCTATTATCCTCACGAATCCATCATTTTGTATCCAAAATATGTACTGAAATTGTATTCAACAAGTACTTTACAGAGGGAGCATATATCATGAATAATCCAACATTGGCCAAAATACTCTACAAGAGACCTGGGTGAAACTGGGCAGAGGTCTAGGATACCTAGGACAAGTTGAATTTGCTTTTACTACTGTGTGTGGGGGGAGGGTATGTTAAAAAAAAAAAAAGACTTATTGTCCCATTAAACTTGATGTTATTTTAGGAAAAGGAAAAAAGAGGACAAAAACCTGAACAGATAGCATAGCCTTGAAGAAGTAAAGAAGTACATTAAAACAGGTGGTAACATGTGAGGAAATACAGCTGGGAAAGAGTATTCACTTGACCAAAGAAGGCCTGTGGAAGCAGAGGTACCTCAAGGATAATGGCCTGGGATTGTTTCAAGAGAAACACACTGATAAGATATGGAAGACGTATGATCTCCTTAGCATGTGGAAATTCCTAACCTACGTATGTGTTCCTTAACTGCTAAGACCCCAGGCACAAATCAAGACAGATGAACCTGAGAGTGAAGTCAGTTGAATCTGAAAGCCTAATTCACTCAACCAAGTTTCTACCACTGGGATAAAGATGGACATTACTTAAAAATAAGATTCACTGGGAATCTGTGTTGGTAAACCTTGAGTGTGAAACACAGTAGACATCCGTGTTTAGAAGGGACTGGGAATCTAGAACAACGGCGACTTGGCCCTTATGCATCAATCCATGAAAGCATTGGGGATGTGGAAAAGGTCACCTTAGCTGGGAAGGCTGGAGAAATATTATTATAATGTTAACTGACTTGTTCTGTAATGATAGTAACCTACTTAATTGCTATTTGGTGTAGTACTTGTATGATTTGTAAAGTTAATTCAATGCTTTTACTAAACCAATGATAATATTGATATTGATGATCAAACATTGGGAGATTGAATTTGAAGCTCTACAGGTGTTCTTTCAATGGAAGCTGATTACACAGAGGAGGAGCCAGGACTTAGTTAATAACGAATCAGGTGGTCTGTTGAATCAATCTATTGATGACTTTCGCAAGTTCACATTTCAGTGGCATGAAGAGGTAAATGATTGTCAGGTTTGTGCATGCCTATGAAAAAGTTAGTGCTGGAATCTTCTGGAATCATTGGTTAACTGAAAGTTTCTTTATAGACGTGGATGCCCACACATCTTTGGTGATACAGATAATTAATATACTGGCGGTTGTTCTCTCCTTTATTCTGAAGGGATATGAAAGATATAAGACAAGGAACATTCATAAGCAATTTATACCTAACACGCCTTGACCAAGAGAGAGGGCAGCTGGGGGAAGAGAGCTGCTTGACGGCTGTTCTGTAAGTTCTCTCTGTATTTACCTTTGCATGTAGATGGACGTCTGGATAGTTTTGACTCTCAGGCAAGATAAGGTAATGACATTCGTCTGCACTGCTTAGGATCTGAAACATCCCTGGCCAATCCCAAGGTTAGCTTCTTTACTCATGGTTAGGCAAAGGGCCTCATAGGTTTGATAAGTCTGTTTGGACTGAAAGAGCCCCTGGGATTTTTACAAATACTCATCTGAAATCAAGATTCCTCATGCAGATTTTGGTGGTTCAAACCTTGGCCTCAACCTGGTCCTGCTGAGCAGGGAGACCCCTGGGGAGTTTGAACTACATCATCTCTCTCTGACCTCTGATGCTTGCTTTAGTTCTCTTTCTCTGCCTGCAATGTATCATTTGTCTTCACATAAATCTTCAACTGAGTACCCTCTGTGGAGTGTGCAAGTAGTTACCAATATCCAGACCACATAAGTATATACACATTTACGTGTTCTGCTTGGGAGAAAGGTGGGTTTACCAAAGCAGTTCTTGTAAAACACATATGATCTGGGCTAATTAATTTTAGACAGTAGGTTCATTAATCAGAACCAGTAACGCACAGGACCATATGGGTTTGGGATAGGACTGACCCTAGCAACCTGTAAAGCAGAGAAATAGGCTGGAAAAGCAAGGAATATAAAAATCAACCCCAGGGAAAGCCAAATCGTCTTCCGCCAAGTCCTGAGTTCTTTTTCAACTTTTTTTAAATCTGCTTTTTGAATCTTCTAATAGTTGCTTTTGAATTTTATTCAAGATTTTACAATATAATTAATGAGAAAAAAAGCATAGATGATGTTTAATCCACCTGCCCATCACTGGAAGGCCCACTGCAGACTTAAAAACCTCACTCCCACTGTGCGACTCTGCTTACCCCCAGTGGGCTGCAGTCAGCAGCTCCCTCAGGACCTCTAGCCCTCTCCTCCTGCTCCTGTCTTCCTCTTCACTGTGACTGCTCTCTCCTTTGCTCAGTCCTCTTCCATCACAGTGAGTTCTTCCTGTTCCTGGAAGACGCTGAGTCTGGTCCCACCTCAGGGCTTTGTACTTCTAGTTCTTCTGCATGAAGCTCTATTTGTTCAGATAGAGTGTCACATACCTGGTTCATCTCTTACAATGGTAGAAGAATAGAGCTAAAAGACTAAACTTACCAAACTCTATTCAGAACTAAGAAGCAAATGTACCAAAGGCCTAATTTTAAAGGTAAAACCAAAAAGGGCACTGAGAGGTAATCTACAATATATTTCTGGCTTGAACTTACACGGGCGCAACCTCTTGAATAAAAATCACAAGTGCAAAAAGTATAAAACCAAAACAACAAATTTTATTACATACAAGTAATAATCTATATTAAGTATAAGGGCCATTATAAAAAATATAGATCATGAGAAGGTGTTTACAATATCTCAACCTGACAAGGGAATCATATGTGGAAGTCGTGAGAAACTCTTGTAACAAGAAAAAAGACATGGACTTTGAAAGAAAATAGGCTAACAGTATGAGAATAGGAAATCTCAAAGAGATACTCAGTTCATTATGAAAGAAATATAAATTAAAACATTCCTGCGATGTCACCAGGGGTGTGGATTACGGTGGTTTAAGCACGAGGTGACTCAGGTGGTTTGCCTGTCTAGTTTTCCTTTTCTGCACATCAGGAGAAAATCATCCTGCTACTCTGCTTCTGCCTAAACTCTCAGCCATCTGGCTATGGCTGTTGGCTCTAGCTAAGACCTGTTCGTTTTCCATTAAGTGTTACATAGTCTAGGTGTGGCCAGTCACAGGAAGTTCTAATAGAACAATCACACACCTCTCCTTGGCACATTCTTGCATTAATCTCTTGACCCATATAAGGAAGTTGAGATTCTGCCAGAGAATCATTTTTACCACCTGTGAGGACTCCTATGGAAGCAGTAGTTATCTTTCTTTAATATGATTTCATCTAAATTATGCCCGGAAATCATGTCTTTTCTCTTTCTTTTGGTATTCACACTGCATGTTCTTTGAGGCTCTGTTGCTTGGTACATACGTGTTTAAAATTGTTATATCTTCTTAAAGAATTGATCCCTTTATTGTTATGTAATACTCCTCTCTAGCCATGAAAATTTTTCTTGAGGTTTGCTTTGCCTAAAATTAATATAGTTACTCTAAATTTCCTTTCATTACATTTATGATTTGACTTATTTGAATCTTTATATTTAAAACTAACTTCTAGTAGTGAACAGAGAGTTTGGAAAATGTTTCTTTTTAATTAATTCTGACAATCTTCTGTCTTTTAATCACTGTGTTTAGAGCATTGATATTTAAAGTAGTTGTTGATATTGCTGGATTAAAATCTGCTTTCTCTTTGCTATGCACCTTTTAAAAATTCCCTATTTTTTCTGCCTTTCCTGGTTTCAATTTAGCATTTTATAACATTCAATTTTATCCTATCTTAGCATATATTTAAAAATTTATAGTTTTTTTTTTTCTAGAGTTGGATCTTATAGACAGTGGCAAAGAACTGAGTGAAATTGTGTTCTGTTGGGTAGCAAGTTGCACGTGCAAATGATGCATTTCAACATTTAGCTGAGGATATTCCTAAGCAAATATTGAAGGCATATTTTGGCCTCTTCTTGCTACTGAATGTAAAATGCATGAGGGAAGTCATAAATTGGAGAATAGACTGTTAACCAGGATTTGAAGATTTTTTTTAAAAGTATCAGTCTATATTGCACAAAATGTAAAGTGTGCTCTGCAGAGAACATGGAGGGTGTGGCTGGATAACCACTTGCTAAAAAGATTAGGCGTATGTGGTTCCAATCAATCATCTCAGCAGAAACACTGCCAGTTTGGACTAAAGTGGAGATGGGATGGAATGAAGAAAGATTTCTGTAGACAGGAAACAGGCCTCTAAAGCTATGCAGCCAGGAGCTGCATAGAAAGAAAAGGAAAAAAGGACCCCAAGGGTGATTTAGAAACCAGTGGGATTCTCCCTGACATCAGGGCCTTAAGGCCAAAGGTCTAGGGGGCAGGGCCAGTGCTTCCTCAAGTCCAAAAGTAAGAGCCCTATCCTGAGTTGTATAAGTGAAAATGTTTATTTACTTTCTATTGTTGAATTTAACATCGTATCATCTCTTCTTGCATATCTAGCGAAGGTGGAACGGCTGGATCACGTGGTGTGAGGACCTGTCAGGCTGTTTTCCACAGTGGCTGCACTCCTTGGCCTTCACATCAGCATGGCGAGAGTGCTGCAGTCTCCCCCGTCTCCACCGATGCCTGCTGTCCATCTTTTCCATCATAGCAACCTCAGTGGTGGTGAAGTGGTAGTGTTCACTGTGGTTTTGCTGTGCAGTCCCTTGTGTTTACTGATAATGAGCATCTTGTCATCTGCTTTATATATCTTTTCTTTTTTTTGGTGAAATGCCTACTTAGTTCTTTAGTACATCTTTTAATTGGATCATTTGCTCTTTCCTTATTAGTTTTACATTTTTTAAAAAATATCTGTTTTAGATGTGAAGTGTTCAGCTCAGTTGGAATACAGACCTGGCTTCCAGGTGTTAGAGAAGCCAATTAAAGCAACAAGTCCAAATTGAAAGAGTTAAGCCTTTAATTACTGTCTGAGATGGCAGGATAAACAGGCTAAAACTCGAGAAAGTTCCAGCACCCTACGGTTCCTTCTTCCTCAAGGAATGAAGAGCCTCAGTGGTCAGATGAATCAGCACAGATGTGGGGGCTGTCTCACTGGCGAAGGAGCTGCAAATGAAAATCTCTTACAGTTTTATGGACCCAAGAATAGGGGAGGAAACATCAGGAATATAAAAATAGTGGGTATGGAGCCAGAGTGGAACAAAGCATCTTCAAGGTTTTCTCCCTTCCTCTGGCCACAAGATCTTAGCCAAAGTGTCAGGAAGACCTCTGAACAAGGCCTTAGACAAATGACCCAGGAATGAAAGTTGGGTGGGGTGGGGGTGGAGCTAGGAATGCAAATATGCAAAAAGCCTGATCATAAGTAGCCAGAGGGACCCTACTCGTCCAGCAGCTATGCATTGACTACATCCCAAATCTAATACTGGGACAACCACTTTCCCAGGTGAAGCCTGCCCGGGAAAGCCTCTGTAGCTGCCAATCAAATCTGAAACAACACATTCAGGGTTTATATGGAAGCTGGACTCCTTAACAAGATAGAAGTCCCTTTTCAGGTATATGATTTGGAAAACTTTTCTCCCATTCTTTGGGTGGTCTTAACCTTCTTGATTGTGTTCTTTGAAGTCCTTTTTTTTTTTTTTTTAATTTTGAGGCTATCCTGTTTATTTTTTCTTTTCCCGTCTCAGTGTCATAGCTAAGAAATCATTTTTTAATCCAAGGTCACAAAGATTTCCACCTGTGTTTTCTTCCAAACGTTGTATAGTTTTAGTTCCTCCCATTCGTGCTTTGATCCATTTGGACTTATTTTTATATGTAGTGTAAAGCAGGGGTCATTTGTTTTCACCTGGGTACCCATTTGTACCAGCATCAATTTTTTTGAGAACACTGTTCTTTCTTTATTCAATAGGCTGGGCAATGTTATTGAAAATCGATTGACCTTAAATGTAAGGGCTTACTTTTGAGCCCTCTATTCTATATCATTGATCTATACATATATCCCGAGTGTATTTTGTTGGCACACTAGTTTTGCTGAATGGAGGAGTTTTAGTTGACGGGTCTTTTTTCTTTGAGCACTTTGAATGCATCCTCTCACTGTCTCCTCGCTCCGTTGCTTCTGATGAGCAGCCCAGTTGCTGGTCTTCTTGGGACTCACTTGTTATTTGCAGTATTTCCTCTTTGTCTTTCTGCCTTTTTTCTATGTCTGAATATGGGTTTCTGCACTTATCCTACTTAGAGTTCACCGAACTTCACAGATGTACAGATTTAAGTTTTTCTGCATATTTCAGATGTTTCCATCTATTATTTCTTCAAATGTTTTTTTCTGTTTCTATCTCTTCTCATTTTATTACTGTCAGGATATACATCTTGATACAGTTTAGGATGTCCACATTTCTCTAAGACTTTTCATTTTTCTTCATTTATTTTTCTCTATTTTCTTTAGATTGCATGTATTATTGATTAATCTTCACATTGGCTAATTATTTCCTCTGCTACCTGGAATCTTCTGTTGAGAACCTTTAATGGATTTTCTTAGTCTGGTGATTACACATCAATCCCAATATTCTGCTTGGTTCATTTTATAACTTCTCTCTTTTTACTGCTATCATCAGAGTGTATTTTCTGTTGCTATAAGTAAATAACAGAGGAGGTAATTTATTTTACAAAAACCTTTGTTTAGTTCATCATTCCGGAAGTTCAAGATTCACAACATCTGCTGGATATCTGGTGAGGGCCTTCCTGCAGGACCACCATTGCACTGGGGAGAGTCACATGGCAAGAGAACAAGTTTGCTAACTGGCCTCTTTTCTTCCTCTTATAAGACTGCTAATGCAAACATGAGGGTCCTGACATCAAGACTTCATCTAATTCTAATTATTTCCCAAATGTTCTACCTTCAAACACCATTCACATGCAACTCTTGGAATTGGATTTCAACTTGACTTTTAGAGGGGTCAGACCCCAAAACCACAGCATCATTTATTTGATGAAACACAGTACTTGTACCTTCTTTTACTCCTATAACGTATGGCTCTCTTCAGTTCTTTGATTATATTTATTGTGTCTCTTTGGAACTCTTTTTCTAATAAATCTAGTTCCTCTCTGAGGCAGATTCTTCTTCCTACTTCTGTTCTTACACATGCGTCATTCCTTTTTGTTGAAGACTGAACACTTCAGGTGATAACGCAATTTTAGATTCTGACTTGCCTTCCCATTTTCTGGGGTTCGTTTTTGTTGTGTGCTTATTTACATGTTTCATGATGTGGGTGAGGTCTGTTTTCTCTACTATGTGACGTCTTTAGTGTTACCTGTGGAAAAGCTGGGCCTTGGTCTTGGGCACAGTCACCCTGTGAGCATAATGGTTTTAGTGAGGACTCTCTTTGTCCTTGCCCGCAATCTCTCTGTTAAACTGACTTCTTTATTTGGCATTATGCCGTCCCTGTTAGTCTCCAGTAACACCAGTTGATTTATTTATCGTTTCAAATAATTCCCTAGGCATGAATTGCCCAGTGCTCTGGTTCAAATAAATTTGGTTAGGAGTGGATTTTGAGACTTATCCTTGAAGTTGGTTCTGGTTCCAGGAAAGCTGTTCTTGCCTGTATATTTCTTCAGTTGTCTCCAGTGAACTTGCATGCCTAAGACTTACACCTTGTTATTCTTGACTAGGCAGACAAAGAAAGCCCTAAAACTGTGGATTAAATGAACCAAAAATGTATCCTTTGCATTTTGCATCTTGGTGGTGGAGAGGGGGAGACTTGCAGGAGACCTGCCTGTCCTGATAAGATCAGGTCAACCTTGACTAGGAAATGCAGAGAGGATCCCTATCTGCTTGACCATACCACCTGGGGTGGAGCTTCATTAAACTGAAGTTAGGAGGGAGAGAAGGAACAGGCTGTCTCAAATGACATCCTCTTGTTTTTCATACTAAATTTTAGTATTTTTTTTCAATAAAGTATTCTTCACTTGATGCATATCCTCTAAACAATTTCCAGGGATTTTAAAATGGCTATCTAAAAATAGTTTTCTTCAGATAAACTTTTTTTTTTTTTTAAACCAGAAAGTAGGTTCTTTGGGTACTTTATAAGGTCATTTGAGAAGTCCACATTACACCTTTTAAAATCGATCCACATTTCTCGGATATTCTGTTCTTCTCTTCCCCCTTATTCTCTCTCTATTTCAGTTTGGAAAGTTATTTTTTTAATCGACCTATTTTTAAACACACTGATTCTTCCATCAGCGTGTCCCACCTACTGGTAAGCCCATCAAAGGCATTCTTCGTTTCTGTTACAGTGTTTTAGATTTCTAGCATTTCCTTTTGGTTTTTTTTTTCCCTTAGAATTTCCATCCCTCTGATTACATTACTCATTTGTTCTTACATGCTATCCACCTTTTTTCCATTAAAGTCTTTAGCACATTAATCATGGCTATTTTTAATCTGATAATTTCAAAATCTCTGCCATATCTGAGTCTAGTTCTGAGACTGACTGTATCTCTTCAAAGTGTATTTTCTGGTACTTTTAGTATGTCCTGCCATTTTTTTGTATTGAAAAATAAGAACCGAGTTCAGTAGATTCAGTGCGAAGGCTGTCTGAATCTGAGTAGAATCTGGGCCGTGTTTAATGTTTGTCATGTTTTATGTTCTAAAGTCTTCAAATTTCTCTGCCCTTCCTTCTGTCCCTGTTGTTGACTTAAGACTTTCCTAACTACTGATCTTTGGACAGGGTTTGGGTCTTTCAGATCAGTTCTAATTCATTGCTATTAGCGGGAGCCTTGTTGGTGTGATCGCAATGTGGGATGGGGAGGGAAACAATTCTATGATCAGGGAATTAAATCAACTTTATTGAGCTGAATTCCTGGACTGTGACCTCCACAGGTATTCGATGTTGCCTCTGATCACTTAAGAGAGTCAAAGGCTAGAGAGAGAGGAAGGCTGGAGAGTGATGGACCAGGGAGAAATAGCCTCTCCCACGTGGGATAAGACTCTGGTAGAGATTCATTTTTTCCTGAAGAATCGGACTTCCTTATAGAGAACATTTTAGGTATATTTAACTATTGTTGGTTTTGCTTCTTTTTTTTTTTTTTACCAGCGCTAAGAGGAAATCCTTCTTAGGTCCTTACCACTAGAACCTGGTGGATTTACGATAGGTAAAGCCCAGGAAAGTGCCTCTTTTTGTCAAAAGATGGCTGCCATCAGGAGTATCTCTCTTATAGTCTATCCCAATCAGTCCTCAGCAATTTATCAAAAATTCTATTTAAGTGTACTACAGCTTATAGCTCCAGTGGCTTCTGCTCTGTATGTCAGCAGATCTCAGTTGTAACATTTTGGAGTCACTTGTCTGACTAGAGTCATGGGTAGTAATTTTCCCTACAAACTCGGCATATTAATTTTCCATCACTAAAATGATGGAATTTTAGGCAATTAACTTTTAAAGATAAAAGATTTATTTTGGCTTCAGTTTTAGGGATTCCAGACCAGGGCTGAATGGCTGCATTGGTTTGGGCCTCTGGCGAGGCAGCACATCATAGTGACAGTTCATAGTTAGGCAAACCACTGACCTCATGAGCCAGGAAGCAGAGCCCAAGAGGAGGAAGAGATTCGGATCCCATGATTTTCTTCAAAGGCACACCTTCCATGACAGAAGAACCTTCCACTAGACTCCACTTTGTAAATATTCTACTACCTTCCAGTTGCACCACCTGGGGACCAGCCTTTTAATACTTGGACCCTTGGGGGACACATACTTAAACCATTAAACTCTTCGTTTTTCGATGGCTCCAAGAAAAGCTGTTGATTTTTACTTCAACTCCTTCTTGTTGTAAAGATGGTATGTTAGTCAGCCTTTCATCACTGTGACCAAAATACCTGACAAGAACAACTGAAAGGAAGAAAGGTTTATTTTGGACCATGGCTTCAGAGGATTGAGTCCATGGTCAGTGAGTTTCCTTTCTTGAGCTCGAGTTGAGTCAGAGCGTCATGACGAAATGGTATGGTGGAAGAAAGGCATTCGGCTCGTGAAATCTGGGAAGTGGAGAGGGAGAGAGAGAAGAATGAGGGACAGATTTGGCCCCAAGGCCATGGCCCAGTGACCTACTTCCTCCAGCCACGACCCCTGCATATAGTTTTCACCATCTCCCAGTAAGACCACTCAGGTTATTAGTTCATCAAATAGATCCATTCAGAGCCCTCCTGACCCAGTCTCTCCACCTTTGAACACTGCTGCATTGCCTAACGCATAAGCTTTTGGTGGACATTCCAGATCCAAACCAGAATAGATGCTGGAAGACATCTCAAAGTATAGACTATTAGGACATAACTGTTTATTCTCTAATTTTCAGGCTAGATGCATTATGCTGTTTAAAGCTATTCCCCCATTCAGGTTTCTTTTCCCTTTGGTTTGAGGTGGCTGGTGGTAGAATTTTATGTCACCACAGGTGGTATGGATGCATTTAAGAACTTGATTTTGAAGTCAAAATACAGGATTTTGAATTCAGGTTCTACTTTCTCAGGTGTGTTTTAGAAAAGTTTTTCATGTTGCTGTTCCTAAATTTCTTTATTTGTAAAATAGGGTCATAATAATAACTTTCTCTCAAAGAGAGGATTAGTTATGTTGATACATACAAACATCTTAAAATAATGCTTGGTACAAAATAAGTACTATTTTAATAAGTATTTATTTTAATAACAAGTAATGCAGTAATTACTGTGTTACTTATTTTTTCATCGGTGTGACCCAAGTATTTGACAAATAATGTAAAGAAGGAAAGATTTATTTTGGCTCATGCTTTCAGCCCCTGATCAACTGGCTCCATTGCTTTGGGCCAAGGTGAGGCAGAGCAACATGGCGGAAGGGTGTGGCAGAGAAAAGTTCCTCAATTCATGGCATCCATGAAGCAGAGAGACAGAGAGGAAGAGAGAGAAAGATTTGAGTGGGGGACCAAAAATATCCTTCCAGGGCAGGCCCCCATAACCTATTTCTTCCAACCATGCCCACCACCTACAGTTTATCCCAACTCCCATTATTCCATTCAGCTATCAATGGATTAATTCTCTGAAACGGTCAGAGTCCTCATGATCCATCACTTCCCCAAAGCTTCACCTCTGAACATTGCTGTACTGGAGGTCAAGTTTCAACAATTGAGACTTTGGGGGACATTTCAGATCCTAAACCATAACAGTTACTGTTAAATTTCCCAGAGGTTTATCTGTTTCTCTCTTGGTGTGAGAGTATTAGTACACTTTTAAGATGTTCCACTGCCTTTTTAAGAGTTTAGAGACCAGGCTCGAATTGGCATAAGAACTGATGTAAGTCACTAGGCAAATTCAAGTCATGAGGCCAGGCTATAGCAAAGGGTTTTCTAGTTGAGAGACACGCCTTTGTCCCTGACAACATGGGGCAAAAATCCAACAGCTTTGTTTTATTTTGTTGAAATTATTGTGTGTTTGAAGAATTATCTTCATGGATAGTTTATGGATTCTGGAAAACTCCCCACAAAAACGAGTCTTTGATCCTCAAGTGTTTGTTTTTCATTTTAAAAATAAAACAAAATAAAAATATCACCACCACCACGGACAACAAAAAACCAATATAAAACTCCAAAGTAAAAGTTTTAAGGAGCTTTAAGGGTCCATTCCTCTCCCTAAAAAACATTTCACTGTTATGATAAACACAACTGCATTTCCATGGCTAAGAATGTAATCCAGGTCCATCAACAGAGATGGGGATGTCATGTAAAGATGGGTAGGAAGATTCTCTGTTCTGAGCTAATTGTTTGGTTCCATGTTGACTTTTTTGTCACTGCCAAGACTAAGGTCAAATATGAGGTTAAAAAAAATTCATTTTCAATGGATCCAACTGTCCTTAGTGCTGTCCTCATGTTTCATTCAAACTTTAAGTAAGTCTGTAGCTTCTAATATCATCGTTATCAAAAATGAATAAGTAGGTGCTCATAAGTTGAATGGAAAAGTATGAGAAATTCATGTTGCATTTTGGGAATGTGACTTTTTACTCATGAATTTCCAGAGTGCATGGAGGTTATCCATTCTGAATACAATGGAATTCTAGTCCACAGAATGTGAACAAAAAATTTTTAAAAATCATTTCTAGATGTAGCTCCTAAGTCAACCCATAAGATCTTCCATGCTCTTCCTCCTCCTGTGTATGAAACCAAAACTGAAGGGCTCCAATAAGATGAGACCCACAACGTGGAGGGCACTGGTCTCTGAGTCACTTCTTGGCAGAGTGCCACCCAAGAGCAGCCCAAGAGACACTTGATAAACAAAATCCTCAAAGCCCCTGTGTGATCAGGAAGTACGTTTTATTATGTTAACTCTGAACATTTTACAGTGATCATAGCAGTTATTATTAAGCATTATACAGAGAGAATGAAATCTCTAAGGGTTGAAATAATTTATTCTAGGTGACATGTGACTTGGTCTCAACACTGGAACCAGAAGTTTCTGACCTTTAGCTCAGTATCTTTTTATCTTTACTATACTTCTTTCACTATTTAATGTAATCTAGTTATAAAAGTGTCCATCTAAACATGGGAAACATTGCGCTGTTAAATATGTAGTAATTCCCCTCAATTACTACCCTCTGCATTCAACAATCACAGTTTCTTAATTACAAAATGCTCACTCTTTGGGGTACTTTTTATTGCTGATCCCAGAATAATTCTGAAATTTTGGATTTCAAGAGGTGTGGCTAAACATTGTGGTAGATATATCTGGACATTAAACAATTATTCAAAGTCAAATCATGAGTTACCACTAACTCTTTATAAACTAAGTCCATTTTCAAAAATCTCACATAAGGACTATTTTAATATGAGCTTGGGGACAAGGAATTACAAAAAATATATAATATATAAAGAGGTCAAATCTCCATTTGGAATCAAATGTATTCACATGCGATTGTGAATATTTTCAATTCCATTTAATACCCCCTCCATGCCAGTGAGATGAGTTGGACAGTTAAAGGTATCTGACTAACGGAAATGACTTAGGGCCAAAGTAAACTGTCAAAATTAGGCTAAATTTAGCTTTGCAACAAAGCAGATGTAAATCTCAGTGGGTTTCTCACCATCAGCTAAGAAAACAACGAAACATCTGTGTCCCACAGAAGCATCTGGAAAGGTTGAAGACAGGGCAAGGTTTGTAACCTGCTTCCTCTAAGCAGCAAGTCTGAGATCAGTTCCAGTAAAAGTTCAAGGTTCCTTGAAGAGGCCTGACCTCTTTCACACTAGGTACAAATAGTGTGCCCAAGCAAAACTCTCCAGCTCAATGGCTCTAAAAATGCAGGGCTATATGTAAATCACAGCTCAGGCCAGACTCTGGAGAACATGCTATCACCTCAGATGCTTCAGTGAGCCTGTGAAGCATGTCAGGGTATGGAGAGAAATTTTCTTTCCCAATTCTTTTTCCCTACACAGTGAAATATTTGCATAAAGTGACTCAATAAAAAGCAAGCTGATTGTCTGTTATGAAATCTTACATTCTTCCACAGTGAGGGAGAAGAGAAAGTCACAGGGAAGGGCCTTTTATTTTACAAACAAAAAATTACTTTTTTTTTTTCCCCTTTAAGCTTCTCCTTAGGAAGTTGCTGGGGCAATGCAGCTGTTAGGAACTAGATTTCGGTTGTGTCTGTGAGTCTTGGGTGTTGCATTTTGAGAAACTCACCTTGTTCTGGTTCCTTATTTTTCTATTTAACATTTGTAAAATAATTGCATAAAATAGCTAAAAAAAAAAAAAAAAAAAAAAAAAAAATCTTTCCAGAGCTCTCTGCCAAAAATCTCTGAGCAACTTTTCCCACTGTGGTTCTGCTACAGGTCTTTCTTCAGAGTTGATGAGCAACCCAATTGCCCTTTGACAGGACTGTGTCCAGCTAAACATTCTGTGGCTTTGGAGATACATTCATTCCCATTTTTTTGGCATTTATATAAAAATAAATATAGCACGCAGCACATTGCTTCTATACAGTAATTTTACTACAGAAAATGTCTACACAGTATAGGATAATAAGTACAAAAATCTCATGGAGGGACTGTTTTAATGTGAGCCCGGAGACAAGGAATTACAAAAAATATAACATATAAAGTATTTATATATACATGTGTATGTAGAGAGAGAAACAGTACATATATATTTATATTTTTATATATGCAAATATACATGCATATATCTATGTGTAGCTTTGCAACAAAGCAGATGTAAGTCTCATATTTACATGTTTATTTATTCATACACACACTTCTTTACATAGTGTTAATATTAGTTTTGATATCGGTATGATAGACATTGACTTATGAATAAGAAACCTATATTTTTATACTCTATTCAAAGTAAAGAATATCCTTATTCGGTCCTCAGAGGATGGGCGAGATTGTGCTACCAATGACCTTGTTACTGCTGGCAATCAGGCTGACTGTGGGCTTTGACCCAAAGGGCAGGGGCTCTGGACTATCAAGGAAGGGAAGCAAGCTCAGCTGGGGCAACCAGAAACCCAAAGGAAAGCCACGCCTGTTCTTCAAGGGAAAAACAGATGAAGCATGACATTACGGACTCTCTCCCGAAGCCATTGTCTTCCTTTTTTCCTTCGTGTAATTATTCAGATATAGGCGGTCCCCAACTTGCAAGTTCACAAAGTTCACTTACCAAGAGAACCGCTGGCACTCGGAGCATAACATCCTGTAACAGTAGCGCTGTGCTCGTGGTTACCCGGGTTGATGGCTTTTTCTTCTGCGTCCACTCCTTCCTTTTTCTGCTGCATAGTCCCCACTTCTCTGCTTTCCGCCCGAGGAGCCCACTGCCTGCCTCCCTACCGCTTGGCCTCAGCTGTTCACTCCAAGCAGTGGACACAGTTCAGGTGGGGGCAGTCATGGTAGTCTCCCCAAAGTCATGGTGACTCAGGAAGTGGAGGGTAGTGGCTTAAGATGAGCCTGGCTCCTTGGGGCAGAGGAGAAATTCCCAGATTTCTCTGGTCTGAAGCTGGGAGGTTCGAATCCATTGGTGTCAGAGTCTCCCAGTGTGTGGAGACACCAGTTTACCATCAAGAAAGGCTATGACTAATAGGCCAAGAAAAACAGAGGTGAGAGAATGAGAGAGGGAGGGTGCTGACCTGGGGTCCCAGGTGCCTACTGCCCGAGGACCAGAACAACTTTGAATCCCATTTTCCTCAAGGTTCAACTTCTTGAGTATGGGATTCCCCCAGTAGCCTTTAAAAAAAAAAAAAAAAAAAAAAAAACTTATCCATAATTTCCCCCTTAAGTCTATTTTAATTGTATTTCTGCCTCTTATGATCAAGTGTCCTACTTAAAATGGTTTCTTAGTATTGAGTGGTTTCTCAGGCTGGAATTGAGAAACTGTCCCCCGTGTAAATGGGCTGACCACTAGCATCAAACGTGGGTCCTTCTCCTTCCTTGTTCCTCTTACCTGCTTCCAGCCAGGGTTCAGTGAGACAGAGACAGATAACCCAAAGAGAAAAGGTTCAGACCCAGGATTTTGAGTAAAGTATGGCTCCCCTTTTGCTATAAAACCAAGATGATATCTGCCCTTTGAGAAGAATGTACAGGTTCACAGCAATCTCCTCATTCTCTGGGGTCCCTGACTCAAGTGAAGGGCCCAGAGAGACCTCCAGCACTGTGCTGGCAACTGTTCCTAAGCGCGTGGAAGGGACAAGTATAATAGTGCAAACGACTAAAGTGGTCACGGTCTCAGCCATCGGAGCAAGGCTGTCAGGGCACAATCTACTTGCTCACTTACTCATTTGTACTTTTTTGTTTGTAACCAGTTGAGTCATCTCAATACTGGAAAAAATCTAAAAATATTTCTCAGAGTAGCAATTACTTTGTGGTGATGATGGGGATTTGTAATCAACACTTATTATTAGTTCAGGTTGGATGAGTGTATTCCTCTTTTTTTTTAAGTGTGCCTCGTCCCAGGATCTAGGATGACATCTGTCACACTCTGAAACTACTCATTTATATGACTTCAACATTACAGACATTTGCTGAAGTATGAGCCCCGCCCTCTGAGTCCTCCTGTGAACACACGCTGGCGAGAGAGCACCTGTCTCCATCTCCCATTCAGCCATTGTCTCCATGCTTCCTAGCACAACTGCACTCAAGCCAGACACACCTGTGTGCACTTGGGGACAGTGAGGAGAAAAGAGCACCTTTGTATACATTTGTTCTAATTCTCTAGCCCTTGGATGTCTTCTCTTGGTTCCTTGGTAGGTAGATTCATTTAATAAGTATTCTGGGTACCTGCTGTGTGTTGGACACCATGGTACACTTGGAGGGTTCAGGGATCCATAGGGTCCTTGTCAATAAGTTCTCAGCCCATGGAAAGGCTGCCACACAACGGCTTGAGCTCACAGGGAGGAAGTAAGGCTGGGGTGGGGGGCGAGGAGGAAAACAGGAAAGAAGGAAGAAATAAGAACTTAGAGGAAATGATATGTAAACCGAAATTTCATCTCCCCTAAGAGGACTGGAGAGGTGTGTCAGAAGAGGAGCGCCAGAGTTCAATGAAGGACAGATGTGTATTGAGACCCCCATTCCCACTCCAATCCTGAGCGCCACGGATTCAGATGCTCAAGGCTAGGCAAGGACAATGGTGCCTTTTCTCACTTATTTTGAACTCGATATAGAATCTTCCCCCTGGTTCCATAACCGTGACCTTATCACCATTTGCATCTGGAGCCTGGTTTTGATGAGCTGGAGAGTGCTCATGCTGAGTGCCGTGTTCAGAGGGGCTTGGGCGGCAAGGTCCTCCGATGCGCAGTAGAATCAAGTGAATCCCCAGCTGTGCACATCCTCAGTTTAAGCTCCTCCAGGCGCCGTAGATCCATCTCCCAGAGGAAAGCGCACAAGACCGAAATGTGACCAGTCCAGAACTCAAGTCACCATGAATGAAAGACAATAGCATTAGGCCTTCAAGAGCTCCGGGTAAGGGAGCCATTAAAAGAACTTTAAAAGGGTCCCCAACAGGGGTGGGGGAGCAGGGGGAAGGAAAAGTAACAGAATGGACAAACATTACCCTATGTACATGTATGATTACACAAACGTACAGCCAGAGAAACAAGTTGTACCCCATTTGTTTACAATGAATCAAAATAAATTATAAAAAAAGAACTTTAAAACTGTTAAACACATTTTAAAAAATTTTCAAAACAAAAATATGATGTAACAGACATTTTGTAATGGAGTTAAAAGAAATCCAATAGAACTTCTAGATTTACAAGTGACTCTTGGAATTAGCCGAAGGGAAGGAGAGAAAGAAACATGAAAGATGTTGAGAATCATGAAGGAGATCATAAATACATTTATCGTCTCTTCAAAAATAATTCTTTCTTGCATCGACTAAAACAGTTCAGAACACTAATATGGAAGAATGACTGATAATTACCCTGTCCTGCAGTCATTTGTGGGTTTCAAGTAATAGTATAAATGCAGGTCAATATCACAGATGTCTAAATAGTCCGAAATTATAAGTCAAGTTAACAGACTGTTAAATAGTTTACATCCTCCTTTCTTGGAAAATCTGTCTTTATGACAATACAAAAATCTGTCAGGTAATGGCTTGCAGATGACTAAAAGCTGGCAGATAATAAAGATGACTGAATCAAATTATTAGCATGCAGGTCTAGATTTTCTGTTGACAGGACTGTTATTGAATATATAATGTGCAAAAATATATCCGATGTATAAATTAAATGATAAATTCAACAAATCACTTCTCTTTTGTTTGTTTGAAAAATTAAGTAATTAGTATTAATCATAAGGTCAGATATTCACTGTTACATCCTATGAACAATGGAGCCCAGTAAAAGAAGCTCGATTTAGGTAAACATATCCAGGTGAACTTAATAAAAATACAACTGCCTGAACTTCATTTTATTGATGGTAAAGTCTGTTAGACAACTTTCTTTGAGTTATCTTAGTCATTTTTGAGTGATCGTTAGCTTCAGAAATGATCTGAGAACTTTACATGTAGGGATAAGTATAACCAATTTTTGTTGCAGAAAATGTAAAACAATTTTTAAACCAAATGAATTGCTATCTCTTAATGATTTATCATCTCTTAAAGTGATCCCAAGAGTGATAAAATCATAAAAAGGACTGGTGTATCCAGAAATCCAATAGATGATATATAGACATAGATAAGGTTTGTAATGGGAATTGGCTCACATGATTATGTACGGCAAGCAGTTCCAGGATGTGCTTCTGATCACTGGAGAATAAGGAAAAACAGAGGTAGAATCCAGTTCAAGGTCAAAGGCCTGAGAGCCTTGGGAGCCAATACCTAGGCAAGGGGAGTCAGCGTTAAGTTCCAAGAGCCAGAATCTCTGCTGTCTGATAGCAGAAGATAGATGTCCCTGCCCAAAAAGTGAATGAATTTGTCCTTCCTTCTCCTTGTTGCTCTCTTTAGGCCCTCAATGAACCTGATGATACCCACCCACATTGGAGAGGGAGGGTCTTCTTTACTCAGTCTGCTAATTCAAATGCCTGCCTTCTGGAAAACCTCTCAGATACATTCAGAATAATGCTTGGATATCCTTTGGCTCATTCAAGTCAACACATAAAATTAACCATTAAGTATGTTCTTTAATATTTTTAAATATTCTTCAGTTACTATGTGCAATGATGCTAGCTAGGCGAATGGCTAGGTATCTTGAAACCATGCATTGGAGTAAGAAGAGAAAAGGGGAATGGACTCAAGGCACTACTTGGAAATACATTCTGCTGTGCAAGAATCTTTTACATTGATTCTTTCAGAAAAGAAGGGTTTGAAAGTGAGGTAAGTTTTCTTTTACCTAAGTCTTCTATTGCTCAAATTCTCTTTGCACCACAAATCTTCATGGCATTTCAAATTATTTGCTATTTTTTTTTTTTCTGAGGTTACAAAACAAGTTTTCTTGGGACCTGACTGTTTTAATAATAAGATGAGATACTCGCTGTTATACTGTAGGAACAATGGAACCCAGGGTCTAAAACTAGATTTAGGTAAACATATCATGGTGAACTTCAAGACACCAAAGAATAAGGAGGATTCTTCTTTTTTTTTTTTTTCACTTTTTAAAATTTTTTAAAATTATTTTTTAAAAATTTTTTTACAGACTGCATTTTGATTCATTGAATACAAATGGGGTGCATCATTTCATTTCTATGGTCATATATGATTCATACCATTCATGTAGTCATACATGTACACAGGGTAATGATGTCTGTCTCATTCCACCATTTTAATAAGGAGATCCTTGAAAGGAAGAACAGGTGTCCCACAAAGAGCATGCTACTGAAGAATATACCTCTGGGAGCAAAATGACTGAGCCCAAGAAGGAAGGCAGGATACACAAAACAGAACAGTAAGCAAATAAATTGGTAAAATAAGTAAAGTAGCATAAATAGTATAAAATAAAAATAACAGTAACAATAACAATTTAATAGACTGCATTATTAATTTAATAATATGTAAAGGTGCAACTAAAATATTGGCCAAAAATGTGATAGAAATGAAAGGCAGATAATTCTAAGGCTCCTAGATATTTTGAAAAAAAAAGTGGAGATACTGGTTAACTTTAGACATTGGGAAATAAATGTTCTACAAATTTGGGACAACCAGTTATGAAATATAATGCATAATAAGCAAATTAAGTGACTAAAAGTAATAATAAAAAACTGGAAATGTACTAAATAGAAACACAAAATAATATGATAAATATAAATATGATAGTCATATTTAATGAGAAATATAAATATGTCAGTAATAGACCAAGCTTACCAGCTTGAAAGTGTCAAATTTAATGAAAAGAAAGGATTTCATTTATGAAAACATATCTAAAATGAAAGTGCACTGAAATGTTAAAAGTAGAAGCATAAATGGAATTATGCTAGATAAATCACCTCAGAAAGCTAGGAAACTACAGCATTATTAGCAAAAATATTTTAAGGCAGAAATGCACACATAAAATCACCACCTCATAATCAAAGAAGGAACAACCTGCCAAGAAGATGAAATTTTGTTCGCAACTAATAGTAAAACTTCAAGTTGTGTAAGGCGAAATCACCAGAAGAAAACTACAAACACATCATTGTGGTAACAAAATTAGAGTGTGTGCTAAGTAAGAAGGAAAAAATACATGTGCAAATGTATACACACACAAATCCATAATAAATTGACACTGTTCAAGCACTCTTGACAAAATTAAAACTGGCAATTAATTTCATAAGTTTTTATCTAAAATACAGAAAATTAAATCCAGCAATCAAAGGGTACAAATTGTTTTGCCTTTTTTGAATTTTCTTTCTTTTTTTTTTTTTTTTTTGTAACAGGACTTGAACTCAGGGGGCCTCAACTACTGAGCACACCCCAAATCCTTTTTTATTTTTTATTTTTTTATTTTGAGAAAGGATCTCACTAAGTTGCTTAGGGCCTTGCTAAATTGCTGATTCTGGCCTCCAATTTTCAATCCTCCTGCCTCAGCCTCCTAGAACTGTAGGTATGTGCCACCACTTCCAACTATACTACACATTGTTTTGAAGAACTTAGAATAATCAACTAAAATTTATTACAATAAAATAATTTAGTAGAGTTTAACTGAATACAAAAGTGACATAAAATTAACTGCTAATTATATACCATAAGATAAAAGTAAAATCAAAAATATAACAGGAGAAACATTCACTTCCCAATGTCAACTCAAAAAAAAAAAAAATACAAAACCCAAAGCTTTAAGATGAATGTAAATAAACTTACCAGGACATATATAAGAATGATGAATGAATAAAATTAATTGAAGAATATAATAATAAATAATTATAATAAATGATAGGATTAGTGTTACGATATGCTATTTTAAATGAAAGAACACTAAATGGTGTAAAGATACCAGGTCTGTAAGTTAGTACTAATACAATTTCAAAGAGATTTTAAATGCATTCTGATAAGCCAACCCTACCATTTATTTGGAAGAAAATACGCTTAAAAATAACCAGGCCATACTTTTAAAGAAGATAAATTGGAGGGAAATTTTCTTATATCAAAAAATGATTCAAGGCAAACAGGATTAAAGTGACATAGCTTCGCACAGGAGCAGGAAGACTGGTCAGTGGAATGAATGAGTCCAGGAACACCGTAATGCTTAAATGGATGTGAAGACATAATGGGATTCAAGTATCTAAAACAATGGATAAAATTCAATCATTTTAAATATCTCTTGGTAGAAAAGTCAAAATTATAAAAATTCAGATCTCTAAAGTTCAGAAATACCATAGTTCAGAAATATCTATACTTTGCTAATTTTGTTTTTTTTTTAATCAAGGATAGAAGATTTTAATAGGAAAATAACCACACAAGAAGAAACAAGAAACCTTTTAAACAGAGTATTAATAAGGAGGTATAGTCCAAAAGTTGACATAGCTTATCATATGATGGTGCAGAAATCAACTAAAAATCTCAGTGTGTCTAATCATTGCCAAGTGTACTGAGTACTTCCTAGATGCCAGCCAGCTTTGTCAGTCCCCCACAGGGCTTCCCTCTAAGCCTTCAGCTGACACATTTGACAGATGCTGTTAGTATCCTCATCTTGTGGAGGAGGAATTGGGGCAAAATTCTGGATGAATATTGAGAAGCTGCACTGATTAAATAGTGATGAGATAACTTATTCAGTTTTTAAAATATGGATGTCTATCTATATAGTCTTATATCAAAATCAACTTAAGTCTCATATAACAAAATGAAATTAAACATTTATCTCTCACCCTGCACAAAACTCAACTCAGTATGGATTAAAGATTTAGGCATTAGAACAGAGACCTGCGACGACTAGAAGAAAAAGTAGGCCCAAATCTTTACCATGTAGACCTAGGATCTGACTTCCTTAACAAGACCCCTAAAGCAAAAGAAGCTAAATCAAGAATCAACAAATGAGATGGAATCAAAATACAAAACTTCTTTTCAGCAAAAGGAAGAATAACGGGAAGAGAGAACCTACAGACTGGGAGAAAACCTTTACCACACACACCTGAGATAGAGCACTAATCTCCAGAATTTATAAAGAACTCAAAAAACTCCACACCAATGAAACAAATAAACTAATCAATAAATTGGCTAAGGTACTGAACAGACAATTCACAGAAGATATACAATCAAAAAATACATGAAAAAATGTTCAACATTTCTTGCAATTAGAGAAATGCAAATCAAAACTACTTTAAGATTTCATCTCACTCCAATCTAAATGGCAATTATCAAGAATACAAGCAACAATAGGTGCTGGCAAGGATGTGGGGGAAAAGGTACACTCATACATTGCTGATGGGAACGTAAATTGGTGCAACCATTATGGAAAGCAGTATGGAGATTCCTCAGAAAACTTGAATGAAACCACCATTTGACCCAGCTAGCCCACTCCTCAGTTTATACCCAAAGGACTTAAAGTCAACATACTACAGTGACACAGCCACATCAACGTTTATAGCAGCTCAATTCACAATAGCTAAACTATGGAACCAACTTAGGTGCCCTTCAACAGATGAATGGATAAAGAAAATGTGGTATATATACACAATGGAATATTACTCAGCTTTAAAGAAGAATGAAATTCTGGCATTTGCTGGTAAATGGATGGAGTTAGAGAATATCAAGCTAAGTGAAATAAGCCAAACCCAAAAAACCAAAGACCAAATGTTTTCTCTGATATGCGGGTGCTAATTCACAATAAGGGGTGGGGAATAGGGAAGAATAGAGATATTACTTTATATTAGGTAGAGGGGAGTGAAGGGAGGGGAAGAGGTACGGGGTAGGAAGGATAGTAGAGTGTAACAGACATTATTACCTCATGTACATGTATGACTGCATGACTGATGTGATCCTACAATATGTATAATCAGAAAAATGAGAGATTACACTCCATTTATGTATGAACTATCAAAATGTATAAATGCATTCTATTGTCATGTATAACTAATTAGAACAGATAAAAAATAAATGTAAATGCATCAAATGATTCAATAAAAAAATGAAACCAGGATAATATTTTTAAAGTATAATCACAAGATGATGAAGACTTCCCAATGGAAGCAAAGCCAGTTGCTTTTTTAAATTACTGGATGATTTACAGTGAATCACATTAGGATGGTAGCTAAAGATGGAGTCAAAAGAAGAGCTGTTTGTTTTGTGTGTAGTATGATGTGTGTGTGTGTGTGTGTGTTAGGATGAAATAAACTTTCTTGAGAGGAGAACAAATAGAGAAAGTAGGATTTTGGAAAATTCAGCAAACAAAAATATATGAGGGGAAAAAATACAGACAGTAGGTTTGGGGCTGGGATGAGTTTGGTTATTATGGACGAGGAGATATCTCACATTCTAAACTGAATGAAGTTTGGGGTTAGAAGTGAGGCTCTATACATAAAGTTGAGTGACTTTTTCTAGCAGTGTTCAGTTGTGAGAGGGAAGAAAGCAACTGTGGAGGTGCTTTGAGGTCTGTGGCTGCAAAGGAAGGGATAACAAGGAACCTGGGCTCCAGCGGGTAGTTCAAGGACGCGGAGGTCTTTGGGCCCAGTCTGGGTAGGACTGAGGGCTGACTGAAGGCTGAGAGAGTACAAAGAAAGACAGAGATGGCTGAGAAGTGGAAAGGCAGAGGTAATGGAAACATGAAGAAAGACTCAAGAAATCTAAGAAGTGCAAACACAAACAAACTGGGATTTGGGGGACTGAGGAGCAGAGAAGCGTCCATCATGACTCCTGTGTTTCCGTCCTGGGCAATCATGTGCATTTATAAATCAGGAAATACGAAAGGGAGCAAGATCAGGAAGAAGAGGATAGATTCATTCTTGAACAAATTGATCAGTTGCAGAGAAATCGAGTTGACAGTTCATGAGGTTGTCCAGGTGACTACACAGGGCAGCTGTATAAATGAATTAAGGTAGCTAGCTCCCCTTAGCCTTAGTTTCACTTCCCTGTGTCTACATTTACCAGAGGTCAACTGCAGCAGAACATTCAGAACTAACCCGTTCTCAAGTTTTACATGACTTAAATTACAACATATTGTTAAAATTGTTATATTTTATTATTAGCTCTTGTTATCTCTTGTTACTGTGCCTAATTCATAAGGTAAGCTATACCCTAGTTATGTTATGTATAGGAATATGCATAGGATCTGGAGAGTTCAGTACTGAGCTCAGAATCAGACATCCAGTGGGGTGTTTGGAAGGGAGGACTGTCCTATAGGTTCAGCAGTGTCTTAGAGGTTCAGTGTGACACAGGTCCAGCAGACTCTGGGACAAAAACTCACGTGCATGCAAGTTCTTGAAACGTGCCTCCAGGAGTAGCAGAAGGTAAGTGGGAAAGGGAAGAAGGAAGTCAGGTACAGTTCCAGGAAAGTCCCAGGCTCCTCCATAGCCACCGGGAACTCTGGAGAATACCAGGCACCACAAAGCCCGTCCTGCTCAGAGGAAGCCCAGGGACTTGGGCCTCAGAGGAGGCCCAAGCCTCCCACTTCCTGGCAATGGAGGTTCTTGGCTTGTCCAGGCAGAGTCGCCTGAGTAGCCCAAGATTGCCTGGTGGCGGCTGCAGGAGCAAGGCCCACAGAGCTGCAGGACAGACAATAGGGAAGGGGACCCTGCGGAGGCAAGCAGAACCTGAAGCTTCTGGAGAGGGACCTCGATTTAGAATTCATCAACCCATTGGCCAAAATCGGGACAAGAAGCAGCTGAGTTCCTGAAGCCAAAGGGTGCAGGAGGTAGAAATGGTCCTTGAGAGGACATCTAAAGAAGAAAGGCCTTTGAAGAAAGCTGAGAAGTGGAAAACCTTAGGAAGAGCCTGAAGAGTGGCAGCCTTTGAAAACCTCCTGGGGAGCAACACTGGTGGCTGTCGCTTCTCCTTTTGTGATTATTCACACAAGTCACCCTGCTGTTCTAAAGGAGCCAACAGGCAGCCTTGGAGAGCACTGGCCAGAGAGGCACAGAGGCCTCTCCCGGAAGTCCTGTCCCGGGCCTGCCTGCTTTTCCCTGAGGCCCTTGCCAAAGCCCAGGACCCTTCCAGCTGCTGCGGCTCAGCCTGTCTGAACAGGGGGAAGCCTTCAGAGGGCTCAGAATCTTCCAGACCAAGCGCAGTGTTTCTAATCAGGCAATCTACAAGACATCTTCTAGAGCACTAACTCTCCGAAGGGGCAAAGGAAGATCGCCTCAGGGGCTGGAAAGAGCCATGGGAGATATTTACATAAACAACTGGCTGAATCAGACTGTGCTCAGACCTCATGGTCCAAATCCCAAACAGGAAACAAAGCTATAGGAATTAGGGTGACTCAGAAGCCAATCTCACTACCTACTTCCCTGGCAGGAAGAAAGAAGACAAAAAACTGAAAAACTGGGCTAGAGCCAGGGAATGGGGAGGGGGATCTTCCTAGCTGTCCAGGAAAAAGCTTTCCAAGATGTTAAGTCTCATTCTTTCCTTCTCTTTTGCCCTCCAGATCTGTCTCCTCCTCGCCCATTTTAGAGGGCAAAATTTTCAGCTCTATTATTATTATTTGTTATTCAATTAATAATTGCTTAAATAATACATGTTTATTTTGGAAAGATGATGAAATTCCAAAAAACATTTTTAAAAGTCATCCATGTTCTCTTTATAAAAGAATATTTTGCTTATTTTACATGCACAAAATTAGTTTGAAATTATGCAGTATGTATAACCATAAAAATGAGAGATTATACTCTACAATATATCAAAATGTATAAATGCATTCTATGGTCATGTCAAACTAATGACAACAAATAAAATTAAGAAATATTTTTAAAAATTGTGTATGTTTATAGAATGTGACTTTATACAACTGCTTGACTATTGCATATCTTTCTTCTAAAACTCAGCACAACAAATGCTCATCTGGCACCAGGTAGGTAACTGGCATTCTGTGATATGGTATGATTTATGAACATGTGCACTTTCCAGGCACAGACATTGATTATATTTGGGGAAAAGTCATGACTAGCTGGTAAGGAAATTATAATATGAGGAAGAACTGAATCATATCATGTTAGTCTCTGATTTTACAAAAATATTTAAAATCAAAGTGCAGGCCTAATGTGATCCTGCTTATTGAAACCCTGTGAAATCTTAGAATCCAAGATGATAATCTCCATCACACCAAAGTTCTTCCTCACCCTACTCCTAGATTGTAAGGGATCCCACGGAAACCACGCCGGACACGGGAAATTACATAAGGGAGTTTATTAAGCAAATAGAGTGTCTCCCTGCAGGGTAAGAGAGAAAATGAGAGGAAAAGAGAAAGGAAAGAGAAAGGGCATGAGCTAGAGAGAGTGTGAAAGCCAGGAGGATAGAGAAAGTGAGAAGGACAAACAGAAGGATGGGAAAAGATGGCGGGGAAGCTATAGTAAACAGTTGAATTCCGCAGGGCTAACAGGGGACCAATATCTGAGAAGGATACTTGCAAGCTGACTGATGAACCAGTAGCTAGCTAGGATGTTCACAGATTGACAAGTGGTTGGGAGGCGGGGCAAATGGCTGCACCTGAAAGGGCGGGGAAGCAGCTTTATACATTACATAGATTAGGATGAGAAAGAAATTTAAAATATGCTCCTTGATCTGGAAGAAAATATAGTCCAGCTTGGAATACAAGACAAGGTGAGCAAAAGAAAAAAAGTTATTCCTACCATTCTTCTACTGCACCAACAGACAATCCTGATTTTTTTAAAAAACATCTTCATATCCCCTCTCTTTATATCCCAATCTTTAGACTCCTTCTGCCATGTCTATACTTTGTGTTAAGATGATTCCAAATGCTAGTGAACTTAGATTCTACAGACTTGCTAAAAAGCTATTTCTTTTCTTCCTCACCTGTCCATTTCTTTTATCTTGACCTCCATATTCCCAAAGCCGTACCTTTTGTTTTCCCTTCATTCTTGCAACTCATGGCTAGCTTCATTACTTTTTGCCATCCAAATACCAACCAAGTCTGACCTTGCTTAGCTTCTGAAATCAGAAGATCAGTCCATTCAGGGTGACGAGGGCATAGACCAGCTCTCCTACCTTCTGAAGTTTTGGATCCCAAGGTCAGCCATTCCATGCTTTTCTGTGAACATTCTACTGTTCTTGTTTTCTTTGATACTGAGCATATGATTTTACTTCTGATTTCCTGACTGTTCTTTGTGCACAAAAAGGTTTCAAATACAGTTTATCATGTTCTCTATGAATCCATGTGTTCTTAGCTTCAGTGTTTCCTTGAAAGCTGCCCAGGAATACTCTCATTCCCACCTTAAGACTTTCTATGGCATTATCCACGGGTTCTCTTCCAAGACTTTTTCAGACTCCCTTAGACCTTTGTGAATTGCTTGCCTTGAATTATTACTCCTTTGTTATTTTCTAACAGAACCTACCTTTATTTGGGCAGTAAAAATATTCAGCCCCAGAGTAAAAATTTTGATTGATCTAAACCAGTAATTTCAACCTCATTTCCTCTGCTAATTATTGATCTTGGAATAACCCTTGATTAGTTTGAGCCAATGAGATCTAGATATTTGCTGGTGGCTTCTGGAAAAGATTATGTACATCGCCCTGTGGGCGTGTGCTTGTGTTTAGAAATGTGTTTCTCTTCTACTTCTGTTCTCTGCTCTTTGGAGCAGTCACATGACTCCACAAGAGCCATCCTACCCTTTCAGGGGAAGATGGAGAAAGTTTCAGAGATGACAAGCTATCCTGGAACTGCCAACTACCAGACTCCTTATAATCCGAGACAACTAATCGCCTTTAAATTAGTTAGGAATTATGCTACTTATGAACAAAAATATCCCATCAGACCCACATATTAAGTTCCAATGCTCATAGCTGCTGCTTGATCTCAATGGACATCAACTTATACTTCTATAAGATCCAGACTGCCCAGCAAAGGCACAGTGGGTCACTACCCATTCTACCCTTCCTCTTTCTTAGCAAAATTAGTGCACGAGTCTTTTTGCTAGAGTTCTTTTGCTTGTCCCTAATCTAGGAAATTGAACCATCCATTGTTCATTTCACCTGAATCTTTCATCTTTCTGATTGCCTAGGAGGAATTCCCATCCTAGGGTTGTAGGGATGGCCAAACACAGGGCTGCACCTACAAGGCCCATAATGGTTTATTCACCACAAGAACTCACAGGGAGAAGGACACCACCTGCCATACATGCTCACAGGGTAGCACTCAGGAGCACATGAACAGCCAGGTGTGTGGCGTCAGACTTTGTAGTACCAAGGTCAAGTGCCCTCTGGTCCCTATAGGAGTAAGTGATCACCCTGTTTGAATAATTCTGGGGATTGGGATGAAGCTGAAGCTGCTACTTGAGGAAAAGCAGGCGCTTCCTGGTCCCCATTGTGTGATGCAGCAGGTGGGGTGCTGAGTGTCCTCGGGCCCACGTGTTTCATCAGCCCGCACTGCTACTAGGTGGGGCCTGGTGGAAGGAAGTTAGGCCCTTGAAGGGGACGTCGGGGCTCTGGTTTCTCCTGTCTTTCTCTGTCTCTGCTTCCTGGCCAACATGAGGTGAACGGACATTTTCTGTTCAATAATCATGTCTGGAACTTATTTTCTAGTCTGAATTTTCTCCTGTTCTAACTTCATAGATGCAATACCCTCTGAGCTTTCTTTCAAAGTGTGATTACAGGTTCTCTAAAATTTTCTTCGGCTTCTTTCAGTAGAAAGAAATAAAATACATTGCGTTACTGAATATTCCTGTTTACAAATGTTCTATTTTTCTAACTTAGAGAGTTAAGTCGGTGATTTTAGACATCTTCTGGGTACATATTTAAATTATTGAGATTCTTTAGGAGTTGAAAAATAACATTTATTCAAGTTTAACTTTGCCAGATCACATATCCAGGACTCTGAGTGTAAAGAAAGACTGCATATAGTATTCCAGGGAGGCAGGATTACTTCTGTGCTAGAAAATGTCTTTTGCATAGCTGTCATGGTAGTCTGAACTTGGCCTAGCCAGTGGGCTCCTCTCTGATTCATGTCATTAGCAGCAGTTGAAATATTACCCATATTTTACTTAGTTCATTCTTTACTTTGCAAACCAAAGGAGCAACTTCCAAAGAGTCTCTACTTCCCCAAAGAAACTAGCGAATAAACAGTAGGCTTTTTGCCCCCAGAGACTTCTCCACTTTTAGTGCACTAAGGGTGCACTTTTTAGTGCACTTTTGTTCTTAATGAACTTTTTTTTTTTTTGCACTCAATGATGTTATTGTAGTTCAGTTAGATAGCAAGTGCCATTTTAATAGACTTTTTCTGTTATGCAATGAAGAGTAAGTTACTCAGAAATCCCATCAAGCCTACCTCACCTCAGGTACATTTCCCATGTCCCTCTTTAATGCTATTCAAAGTGTTAGCAGGTTGATGGAACTCTTCCCTATTTACAGTGTCGATACACATTTCTCCATTATGCTATTATTAAGATTGTTTTCCCCCCCAAAAAAAATCTTGACAGAGAGAGGAAATGATTCTTCTTTTTACATTGGTATTTTAAATGGATAGCTGACTTTCTTTCCCTAACTGCTTATCAATAACTCCTTGCTTTTATTTGTTCTTTCATTTTTGGTAGAATTTATTCAAGTGAGAAGAAAAGAGACAGAACTTCTGTAAAGTAAGAGGATACCTGACAGGGGTTGCCCATTATTTTATTTTTACACTGAACTAAATTTTAATCAGTTTCTATCTAATAACAAAGTTATTACTTCTGTCTGTGCCAGTCAGAAGAGGTTTTTGTGCTGTACTAACATGAGTGGCTTTAAACAACTGCAGTACATCTTTCCTTCGTGCTGCCTGCCCTTTGTGGGTTGGCAAGGGACCCTGCCACATAATCTGTCTTTATGTTCAGTCCCAAGCTGAGGAACATCATCTAAATCCTCAGCCACCATGGGAGCGGAATGAAAAGGCGACATCTGCACTGGCTCTCCATGGTCTCCATGGAAAATAACACACATCAATTCCAATCCCATTTCATTAGCCTAAACAAGTCAGGGAAACACGATCTTTAATGCACCACAGAAGAGAGAGAGAGAGCTGGAATATTTATGGACAATTCTAATAACTACCACATTTCCTATCATTTTTAACCTTTAGCAGTAATGCCAACCCAAACTTCTAAAAATTCCGTCTTTGTTTTCCACAACACACCATACCAGTGGCCTCTCTTTCTAGCTCTCTGATTGTTTATCCTATTTTTCTCCAACTTCTTTTATTTTCACAATGACCTAAGTGTAGTTGATCCTTAAATTTCTGTCCTAGTTCGTTTTCCATTTTATCTTCTTTCTATCCCTGAGTGACCCTATTGTCATATTCAAACATCCGTATGTCTACACAGTCTTTAATCATTCATTTTGCATGCATTTTCAGTCTCACTTGTTCTATGGGACATAATCCCTACCTCTGAGGACATCCAAGATTTGTGGGAAAGGCAAAGGTCAAACAATGTCATTAAATAAGCTATATGCTTTAACAGATGTGTGGTATATGTAATATCAAAACTTGTAATTCCAATGAGTAGGATAATTAAGAAATTTGAAATATGGCAGCATTCAAAGTTATTCTCATAAAATTATACTTAAATGTGAAAAGTAGTCATAATAGCTCTCAAAACTTGATTGACATGTTTCACTTTATCATTTTTAGGCAAAATTGGCTTTATGAACATCCACAGGCAAAAACTCTGGAAGGAAATCAACTTGAAGTACCAGGAGAGATGACCATTTCATATCTAAAATTTCATTCAAATATTTCCTAGCTGTGAAAACATTTCTCATCAGGAAATTTGAAACCACAGGTATCAAGGTTCAGTTTTGTCCTATTTTCTCTAAATTGATTAGAAGTTACAAAAACTTGTTCTCAGTTCTGTTTTGTTTTTGTACCAGGGATTGAACTTAAGGGCATTCAACCACTGAGCTGCAGAGCCACATCCCCAACCTTATTTTGTATTTTATTTAGAGACACAGTCTCACTTAGTTGCTTAGCACCTCGCCATTGCCGAGGCTGGCTTTGAACTCTCCGTCCTGCTGCCTCAGCCTCCTGAGCCACTGGGATTACAGGTGTGCACCACTGTACCCGAATTGTTCTCAGCTCTTGGAGGTCAGAAACTTTCATTTTTCTGTTAAGGAGAATTCTACATACATCAGCACCTCAAAAGTGTTTATGAAATAAAATGAAACCAATTTACCCACTATCTTATGAAAGTTGGCTTTTTCATCCTAATTATAACCTGGAAGTTAAAAAATATCCATGGTTACAGGAGGCTGGGGAATGTAGCAGAGGGGGAGGTAATCAATGGGTACTAAGTTAGGAGTAAGTTTGAGTGTACTGTTACACAGTAGGATGACTACAGACAACAAGAATATATTGTATGCTTCAAAAAGCTAGAAGAACGGGTTTTTAAAGTTTTTACCATAAAGAAATGATAAACAATTGAAAAGATAGATATTTTTAAACTGATTTAAACATTATACAATGTACGCACGCATCAAAAACCACACATAAATCTGTACAACTTTTGTTTTATGTCTTTGTTAAAATACATTTAAGAAAACTCTACATGGAATATAAAGAAGATAAATAAAAACAATACCCCGAAGGTTTTTTTTTATTGTTTTATTTTAGATTAAAAAGTTGAATCTGCCACTGGCTATGTATGATCAAGTAAGTCTGCTTTGCTGTAGCTTGTTTTTTTAGCAACAAAATTAGAGTAATAAATTATTTCAAGTCATAAATAGATGGCAATAAGAAACATTGTATTTTTTAGGGCTTTCGATTTCATACGTATTTGAGTTGTCCAAAGAATTGAATATCCTTCAAACTCCTAATCCCCAAAGCCAGATCCTCTGTATATAATATTGTGAGAGAGGGAAAATGATGTAAAATGGTTACAGTACGTTTTAAGGGGTCAATAATCACCATTCTAGAAGCAGACCTCTGACGTCAGAATCCAAATAACTATGAATAAACATTTTCCCATAAAATGCAGTAAATCGCTGGCATTTCTCAAATTTCAGGAGCAGCTGGGAGAGGAAAAAAGGTAAGAGAAAGGCTTTCCATTTCAGTCTCGGAATTCAATTTTATATTTTCAAAATTAAAGATGAGTTAATTGCAAACAATTACAACCTGAGGCTTTGGGGGAGAAAGAAAAAAAACCATTACAGGCTGGACCTACATTAAGGTAATTTGAACTATTGAGAAGGCCATATGTAAGCACCTTTTGCAGTTTAAAGACAAATATGTATTTGATAAAACCAGACGACCCGAGAGGATGACTGTGTTGGGTTGAAACCTATATGGGGACAGTCGTTCTTTATCAGAACATGAGAGCAAATGCTCACACCTAATCCAAGACAGAAGGCACATGTCGAGGTCTCTGAACAAACTTAAGACCTTCCATTAGCAGGCGGGCCCCTACATGACTCTGGAGGAAAAGGCATCTAAATCAATCTTAATCATGAATTACACATCAGTCTGCATATGCTGTCATTGGAAACATTCACTGTCACAATTATTTTAGCTGATGACTAATTGTCTATTAATCAAACGCTCTGTCCTGCCATTTCTCTACTAAATCATGTTGACACAGTAATTTAACATATTAAACTCTGGAAGAGTGTGTTTTTTAAATATGTAACAAAGGGTTTTGCTTTATACATGTAATTTCAATTTGCTTTTTAAATCGTTTTGTCATTTTGGGGCAGAATATGGACAAAAGAGGAGTGATTTATATTACAGATTTGAGTAGATCTGCCTTAATCAAAACCAAATGTAGTCAGGGATTATTTAAACTATATTTTTCTCATGGCGTCCTTTCGAAAATGGCACATTCAACCCGACACCTTGAAACGAGACTTACGCAGTTTCAAAAAATTCTATTTTCGTGCCCTGCTTGGCTCTGAGAAGTGTGATTTCTTTCCCTCACAGAACTTGTGAGTCTTTCCGTTTAATATGTTTCAGTTTGGAACTCTGACTTCTCAGCTTATTGTTTGTAAGGAAATGGCCAGGAAAGATCATACATCAGCTTTTCAGAGTAAAAAAAATGAATGGGCATTTGAAGTGAATAAGCCTTAGTCTTACCCTCTGTCCCAAGGCCGCGTGTTTGCCTTGTGCCTCATTTCCCATAACTGGAAGCTCCCAGCTGAATAATCAGATCCAACATGCTGAGCTAATTGAAGAAAGGTGCTATAAAAACACAAGGTACTGTTATTATGGTCATTTTCCCAGACCTTGGGCTTCCCCACCCACTTCCTCTCAATTTACAATGACAGGGCCAGTGTGGCCCTGGTCCAAGTGGGCACACCTCTGACAGCAATGCCTTTGGTGCCCCCAAGTGGTTCCCTTGCATAGAAATCACTTGAGCCAGAGTGGGTTCTCCACAGAAATTCTTCTCCTAAACAGGACAGTTTAGAGGGCAAAAGATGGACAACAAAAACACAGGAATCCTTTGAGATGAATATACGTCAGAAGTATTTCCACAGGGAATCATGCTGGGCAGCGTTTGCTGTTATTTAAATGGAAGATTAGCTTCTCTTCTGAGTGGGAAAGGTACAATAAATATTTTTCTTACTAACCTAATCATTCAACAAGTTAGGACAAATGGTTCTGTTCTTCAGATGGGACTACATTATAGATTTTTGAGGGATGTGGAGGTACTTAGCAGACAGCCAGCCAGTCATTTCTAAATGCTTCATAAATCTGTATCTTGTCTCAACTCCACCACTGTGGCTGGGTAGGGTCAGACCAGCTCTCTGTCCTGACTGACCCAGAATTTCTGAATGCCTGAAAGGAATGTATTGAACCAATGAGTGATTTTTAAAGTTATCAGCTGGTTTAATCAGCTGAGCCTATTTTATGGAAGAAATATTTGGCCAAACCCCAACATTTAGAATAACTGACATTGGAACCATCAGGCTTAGGCTGTGCTGAGGAGGCTGGCTTTTGCCTCTTTAGTTCTTATTTTTCTCCCAAATTCCCTGATATATCTTTAGGGAGCTCTGGAGGTCCATGGGACACAGTTTAGAAACCACTGCACAAGTTTGTCTCTACAGCATACTTAAGCTCCAGTTAAAAATGTTTTACGATATCAATTTACTCATGGTTACTTAAAATTAAACTTTTCTATTATTCTTGGGTAAAACTTTTTGTTTCTATTTCAGTCATCAATGTGTGCAGCATAGTAGTGAGTGAACTCTCAGAGTTTCATCCTCTTGCTTTTGAGGTTTTATAAATCTAATAATTCTACTAAAGTACACATACTGCTGAGAGTCAGATACTCAGTTCAATGCTGGATTGTGGCAGGATAAATAATCTGGTGGACACATAATCTAGTTGATGAGAGTTTGAAGCCCACACAGCACTAAATCATAATAAAATACTAGAGGAGTGCTGAAGTTTATTTGCAAAGCAATCAGGTAAGTTTATGACTGTTCAGAGGAAAGGGAGACCAGTGGGTTTTGTAGGAGTCAGAAAGGACTAAGTGAGATGAGCTGACCCTTGAAATGAGCAACCGTGATAGATGGACAGAAAGGATCAGAGGTTGATGATATCATTTTAAAAATCTGGGCGTAAGATTAAACATACAGAACCCAGCTCTATGAAGCTGCATGGTAGGCAGGAGGACCCTAGGCTTTGGAATGAGGAGCCTGTGGCTTGAGCTTGGCGACACTTCCCCAGTCAATGGAAAAAGGTTTGTGAGGAACAATATCTGGCACCAAACCTATGAATTTCTTTTCCTCCCTTAAAGGCTGACACGAGGAAAAAATGAATCCACTCTGTTACTATTCACATATAATGTTTACCATGTAAAAGATGAAGAGCTTGCAAGATATCTCCTGTGCCCATTTATAGCATACACTGTACTTAGAAACATAAGTTTTTATCTTGGAGGAGGTAATTACTGTTTTAGAAGTGGCAGATCATTTATTTTTAATATGTAAATATGTGATGTTAAAATCATTTTAATATATTCAAACATGAATGCATGTAATTAGAGGAAGAGTTTCTCACTGTCACATAAGCTTACCTAAGCAACTCCACATACCAGGACCCTGCTACACTGCAGCATGACGGTCACCAGTGTGGACGATGCACACACTATTTGGTGAAGGGGCACGCAAAGCCACTCCCCCAAGATGAAGTTGACTTAAATAGCCCTGCTCCTTTCACATGCCATTGTTTCTCCTTTCCATTTCATACCTGCTCATGTGCTTTCTGGCTGTGGAATGGAGTTCTGTGTGGCCAGAAAATATGATTCTGCCTGCCTGTGTCCCGCAAGCTCTGTGCTAGGAAGTGCAGAGGACCTGGAGGTGTGTTGGGAGAAATCCTAGTTCTTGGCTGGCAGCAGTGAACGTCTTAAGTGTGTAAGGAAAACTTGCAGGGAGGAGCATTCTGCTTTGGCTACCTAGGAAAGTAAACAACTGCCCGAGATTGACTCGGTGTTACCAAGGGAACCTGTATAGGAACCTGATGGTCTGATCCCCTGTGGCACATTGTGATTGGGCAAGAAACCTATAAAATGTATAGCTGATCCTGCAATAAATGAGTTTGCAAGCTGCTCGCCACAAGCCTGCTTCCACCCAACTCCCGGAGTCTGGGTCTTGACTCCGCGCCCTTACCCCGCGTATGATCTAGCCCGGCACAAGAAAGACTGCAGAGGTGTGGACTCAAGTCAGTTCCTGAAATCTGCCTCAGTCAGTCTGGCTCACCCCGGAGGAACAGACTTGGTGTTGATAAAATATTGTGGGCCAGTGTAAGAAAGAACACTGAGAGAAAGTCCATCAGTGTATTTCATCAATTCAGGCTGAAGGAAAGAAAACAGGGTAATTCCCAAGATGACAGAAAGGTATTCAAAAATAAAAACTCAAATCTGAAAGATATTTTAGTACACTTGGCATTTTAAAGTATATTCAAATAAATAGGAAATAGGTTTGCAAGAAGAAAAGGATGTACATAAGTATCAGAATGGAAGACAGAGAATTATTCTCTGCAGATAATGCACCTACCAGCACAATCAAGGAGTTAGTCTGGCAACCGTTTAGAACCAACAGATTCAATTTAAGTGATTCTAATACTTATGTATGAAAATATTGTGTGTTCTCTGTAACAGCAATCATGGCTTATGATGTAAGTGGAATTTTTCCATTCATAATTAGCAAGAAAAATGAAAACTCTGAATAAAACATGACAAGAAATATTTCATAAAAATTTAGGAAGACGTAATAGAAAGTGTCTTAATGGAGACAGGCCTTTCTAAAATTTGGAGTTTCTTTATTTGGCTGTCCCAGTCTTGGAGTTACAAGTGGTAAATTAATATTTTAATACAATTATCAAAAACTCAGTTTTGCTGTGTCTTGAGCTGAGAATTTTGGACTTTAAAGCTGTGACTCTGTTTACATTATTCTCCACTGTTACAAACAAGTAGTTCACCTCAGTACCCTTGAAATTCTCAAGACTTACATGCCCTTCCATCCACGGGTCTCGTAGGTTTCCAAACCCATATGTGACACGCCAATGCATATTATTCAGCTGCTGAGGTTCCAGTCCTTAATTGTACAATGAGTTTTTAATTGCTTTCCGCACCAGTAAAGCCAGGTAGGAAATCCTAAATTTCACCAACTTCTCTAGGGCATAGGTTGCTGATGGCCATCATTTCCAAACCCAAACAAAAATTCTCCTAATTTTTGTTTGAGTTCAGACATAAGCTTCCAAGTCCACCTGACCACATTAAGTGTCCAACAACACATTATTGTAAGCAAAAGAGTGAAGAGTTCGTGTGCACAGGAAAGTATTATTGAAGGATAATAGTAATTTACAGAAACTCTTGAGATGCCAGAGAAGTAAGCTGTGGGCCACAAAGACAGGAGAATGCTCCAAAGTATAATCCAGTATTCTTCTGCCACTACTGGGATTCAGGTGGCACCTATGACAGATGCCACTGTCACTGCAGCTGTGGGAAACTGGAAGCAGCTGCTGCCACTAATATTATTCATCAATACAGTATTAACTTTCCATTGCAAGTCAAGGTAAGGCTTCCTGATTAGCACTGCATAAACCATGTGACCACACCTTGAGCTAGGGCGTCTGGGAAGGCAAATATCTTGCACTCACAAGTCTTTGGGAGGTAGACTTTGACCCTTCGAGAAGGGTAGGAAAGGGTTCTGTGCCTGGACTACCAAAACAATGACAAGTGCAGCAGGAGCAGAAGTCCTTTGTCATCTAGTTCCTTTCTCAAACCCTTCTCTACATTTCTTACTTTTTGTCTCCAAAAAGCATCTTAAGACTAATACATTATCAAATTAAGTAGAGTTCTAATTTTCACTATAGTAGACTTAAATCAATGAGCTAATTTGAAAAAAGTAGTCACATTTTTTGAAATCAGTATTTCCATCCAAAAAATTCCAATCCAAAAGATTCACGCATTCACCTATATTTTATAATTTTATAATTCGTAAGACTGGGGATTGAGTAGGATTTGCCTCTCTGCTTCCCATCTTCCTGGGATCACTGTCCTTCATTGTCCCTGTCCTCCCCTTTTGTGATTTTGGAATATTTTTTGAAGTGATTGCACATTCTTTCAGTATTTAGTAAAACGCCGCTGTGAAGCTGTTCCACGCTGGGTTTTTCTTTGTGAGGATTTTGTTCATTACTGATTCACTATTGACTCGCTGTTTAGATTTTGTTTCTTCTTGCGTCAGTTTCATCAGTTTGGGTCTCTCTAGGAATTTGCCATCTCTTCTTAGCTTTCTTATTTGTAGGACCACTGTTCATAGCGTCCCCTCTCCTCCTGTGAGGTTGGCAGTGATGGCCACTTTTATTCCTTTCAGTGAATTTTCTTTTTTTATTTTTATTTTCTTTTTGGTACTGGGGGTTGAACCCAGGGGTGCTTAACCACTGAGCCACATCCCCATCCCTTCTTATATTTTATTTTGAGACAGTGACGCGCCTAGTTTCTCAGGGCCTTCCTAAATTACTGAGGCTGGATTTGAACTTGCAACCCTCCTACCTCAGCCTCCCAAGCAGCTGGGATTACAACAGGCATCAAAGCACCCAGCTTAATTCTCTTTTTACATGGTCATTCTATCGAAAGGTTTGTCAGTTTTGTTAGTATTTTGAAAGAATCGACTTGGGTTTCATTGATTTTCTGTCCTTTGTTACATTTAATACCACTGTGTGTTCTTTCTCCTGCTTGTGTTGGGTTAGTATGCTCTTGTTTTTATAGTTTCTTAAGGTGAAACACTAGCTTAGAGATTTCAGAGGTTTCCTGTTTGTAAAGATTATAATCACGTTTTAGCTGCTTCCCGTGAAATTTGGGTATGTTATGTTTCCATTTTCAGACATCTCCAATTATTTTGCAATTTTCTCTGTGATTTCTTTTTTGGTGTTGAAAACCAGCTCACTATAGATGCCTGGCGTTACCCCTGGGCTGTCCTGCGTGTTCCACTGCCCACATGACTGTCTAGGCCAGTGCTGTGCTGTTTTGATCACTACCACTTGGTGGTGTGTTTTGAAGACAGGTATGGTCACGTTCTCTGCTTTGCTCATTTTGCTCAAGATGGCTTTGGCTATTCTGCTTTTGTGTGTGTGTTTGTGTGTGTGTGTGTGTGTGTGTGTGTGTGTGTGGTTCTATATAAATTTTTAATTTCTTTTTCTAGTTCTGTGAAGAATGGCTTGGGGATTTTGATAGGGATGGCACTGAGCATGTAGATCACTTTGGGTAGTACGGGCATTCTTATCATATGGATTCTTCTATTCCATGAAAGCAGGGTGTCAGTCCACCTTTCCTGTGTTCTCTCCGATTTCTTTTACCCATGTTTTATAGTTTACTTCTTTTATCAATGTAGATGATTTACATTATACAGGTCTCTCATTTATCTGGTTAAATTTATTCCTAGGTATTTTATTTTTTATCTTTATAGCTATTGTGAGTCAGATTGCTTTCTTGATTTTTATTTTAGATCATTTGTTATTGGCCTACTGCAACACTACTCATTTTTGTATGTTAATTTTATATCTTTCAACTTCGATAAATTCATTTATCTGTTATAAGAGCTTTTGTTGGAATTTTTGGGGTTTTCAGGTTCATCCATTTATATATCAGTATTTTAATTTTTTTCTTTAAAATTTGTTTAAATTTACTTTTTAACTGATACATTAAAACATAAAAGTTGTACATATGAATGGGGTATTACCTTTCAAAATATGTATACACTATATAACATTTAAATCATTGTAAACATTTATCTCCTCAAACATTTACCATTTATTCTTAAATATCTTATTCTTCTTGATGGAAGCACTTTTATTAACTTCATTTTTGAATCATTGTTGTTTCCTTTACTTTGTGTTGTTTTCCTAGTGATATCTCTGGTGATGCACCTGATAACTTATACAATCGACTTCAGATTAATACTGACTAATTTCAATACTTCAGGCATACTTCAGAGATGTGGTCTTAGTTCCAGACCACCATGATAAAGTGAACATTAACAATAAAGCAAATTACCACATTTTTTCCCAGGACATATAAAATTGTGTTTACATCATAGTAGAGTGTACGAAGACATCATGTCCCAAAATGCACAAACCTCAATAAAATGCTTTATTGTTAAACATTGCTAATGATTGTCAGAAACTTCATCAAGTCAAAATATTTTTTGCTAGTGGAGGGTCGTGCCTCAATGTTCACAGTTGCTGACTGAGGAGGGTGCTGGCTGCTGAAATTTGGGGTCCAAACTTCTGTTAAGATATTTTGACCTTTTCCCACTTTGCCCCATGCAGTGGATATGAGGCTGTTGATTGTCACAGCTACTGTGCATTGGTGAGGCTGTGGCTTTCGAGGCTACCATGAAGTTGGGAAATGGGAATTGAAGGCTTCATGCTCTCACTGAGAGTCAGCAACAGTCATGAATAAAACCTATTTGGACTGCTGCAAGCCTTAAGTTTTGAAAAAGTCGAACTTAACATTTTTTTGCCAGCGTTCTCCTTGCTTGCTCTATGGAAGTGCTTACTCTGCCATTCTAGAAGTCAAGTTCCTGGCGTGGGTTGTAAAAGTGGCAATTTTATTTTTATAAACATTAATCCGGTTTTCCAAGTTGCTGAGTCTATCATCTGCAAACAATGTTAATTTCATTTCCTCGCCAATGCTTACATCACTTATTTCTTTTTCTTTATTTTTCCTGGACTCCTAGAGAGACCAGAAAATGTTGAATGAGGGCAATTATAGGTGGCAGTTCTATTTTATTAGTGAGTTTCATGTCTTTACCTTAGGTTTTATTCCGAAAGGAAAAAAATTTAGGGAAATCTATACCTGGTGTTCTGACTTTTAAAAAAAGAAATACGACATATTAAGGTGATTCGATTACATTGGTCAATTGTATTATGAAATAGTTTTCTCCTTGGATCTGAAAATCTAATGAACTTACATTATCCATAAAAATTAACCATATTTTTATTCCTGAGATGGGTGATATCCTATTTGATTATGATACATTTATTTATTGTTGTACTAAAATTATATGCTAATGTCATTGACATTTTAAAATATTTTTTAATTTGTGGGTTTGGTTAATAGCTTATTATTGATATCATCCTGTGATTTGGGGGAGGTTTCAAATGACCAATTGGATTTTGTTTTCACTTTCTGAATTTCTGTCCTTTTCATGTTATTGGAGAATTCGACTTATTTGCTCTTATTTATTTAAATGACTTCTTTTGTCTTATCCATTTATCCTTTCTGTATATTTTACTGTTATCGTTTGTTTTTTTCTGTGAAGCTTCTCTCTATATTTTATTTCTTCCTCACCTTTGTATAAGTCAGCAGCTTATTAATTTTCTAACAAAGTATCTAAACATTTTGAGCACACGTCTAATATAAAAGACATTACTTAGAGTACATGTGATGAGTGACCATCAATTAAAATATATTATGTCCTGATAATTTCATGTGTATCTGAAATTATGGTTGACTGTAAATATACATATGCAATTTTGAATTTTCTTTTCTTTTACAACTTCTCTTAGCCTTACATATTTGTCTTCTTAAAAGTTTTTCCAGATGTTTTAATATTTCATTCTTTTCTCTCAAACACTGACATATGTATTTTTACATACATTTTTGCCTTTATTTCTTTTTTATTTATTATCTACCCTTTTAAGAAGAACACTTAATTCATTTCTTCTAATTTGTTTTTGTTTAGTGATCAGAGAATTTACTGTAATTTTGCCTGAAATTCAAATTTAGGGTTAGACCCTCTTATTGTCATAAGATAATCTATAGTCTACATTTTTATATTTGATTAGTCAGCAATCACTATATAATACAGAAAGTGTATTTAGTTAGTTCCACTCTACAAACAAAATATTTTGAAGTGTTGGCTATACTTTAATAACATCAAAACTTTCTCTGTGGTTTTCGGGATAGTCATGACTTTCATCAATATTTATTTGGATGTCAACGCTTCAACAGGCACTCTTATTAGTCAATTCCAAAATTTTCAATAGCATTACTCTGTTGTCTGGTAATTTTTTACTATGATGTAACTTATGCTATATCTTCTAGTTTAGCTTATATTGTCTGTGAATGTACTTTTGTTCTAATTCTAAAAATGCGATATGTGACATTAAATAAGACAAGCTTATAAAGCTGTCTTATCACATGTGGCTGATATCAGTTACTAGAGTTCATTGTCTAACACTCCATTAATTTTATAATGTATGATTTTTAGTACATTTGTGAGGAAGAAAACATTTTAAGCAATGAGAAGGTTTTTTTTCATTTAGTTTTTATTTTCTCTGTATTGAAATATACCATTTATCTTTATACAGGTAAATTTGATTATCATAATCATAATAAAGTAATATTTTGTTTTAATATCAGAATCACAGTGTGACATTTGTAAATATTTTAAAGTGTGAGCTTAGTGTTTGTGATTCAAACTATGGAAAACTTTGCGGAGGTGAAGACAACACATGTTTGTGATCAGATTCATGTGTGGGGACAATGACAGTTTTCCCATGACTCCAACTTAGCCAGCAGCTTTTTGCAAGAATTAGGACAACACCACTTGCTCTGCAGCCTGTTTTAGAATGCCTATGAACTAAGAATTGTTTTTACTTCTGTAAGGATACAAAAACCAACAGACAAACGAAGAACAATAGGAAACAGAATAAATATGGGCAGCAATGGTTAGAATATTTAATATCTCACCCCTTATAGAAAATGTTTGTGTTAAGATGGTACAGATTTGATTGTGTTTATTACCTGTCAGTACATGATTTTGTGATTAGTTTAAAGGTTCTCAACCTTTCTAGGTCCATTGCATCTTTTATGACCTAATTATTTCTTGTGGTACTACAGACCCAAAGAAGGCCTTAAAATAATGCTTTTTAAATAGTGAGTTTCAAAAACATAAGATGTATGTATGTTCTAACAACTTAATATCCATTTGAAAACATTATTAAAAGAAACAATGGTATTTTCATTTAATTTAAAAATGACCACATCAGTTTATAATAGGTTTGTGTGTCACTTAGTCCTATACAACTTCTTAAAATGCAGAATAAGGTTGGACATAATCACCCTCATTTCTTGTTGTACACTGATTCACACTTGCTTTTTAAGACAACAACTACTACAAACCCATATATTTTTATTAAGACAATGTATCATGATCTAATGCTAAATTTGTAAACTACCACTAAATGATATATTTTGCAGTGTCAGACAGATGTCTAAATCACTGGGTTTACTTGTAAAATGCAAAAATAGTGTTATACTCCCTTGAATTGTTATGTTATTTGGGTACGTAATATAAAAAATGTAAATTACAGCATGAAGCCTACTTTATGTAATAAAAGAGAAATAGAGGCAGAGACAACCCACACATAGAGAAATAGAGTTTTCGTTTGCAACTAAAGTTATCAGCTTAAATGAACTGTTACAACTAAAAGTTGTTTTATATAAACCTCTTAGCAGCCACAAAGAAAATACCTCTAGCAGGGTCAATAGAGACGGAGAAATGGATTGATGCATACTACTAAAATGTATCATAAAAAGACATCAAGCTTAGAAGAAAAGAAGTAAACTATGAAATAGTTTTTAATACTTAGCAAAATGGAGATAGGGAGTCCTTATTTGTCAATAATTACTTAAATAAATGGATTAATTACATTTTCTAATTATAAAACAGTGGTTTTGAAATGGTTGATTTTTTAAAGATCCAATGATATACTGCCTACAACAAACTGACTTTCATTTTGACTCAAATAAGTTTAAATTGAAGGAATGAGGAGTAATATTCCATAAAAATAGTGACCAAAGGAGAAAAAATATGACTGTATTTTGATGTCAGACAAGATACACTTCTAGTTCAAATCTATCACAAAAGACAGTTACCATATGATAATTAAGGGTTCAACTCATCACGAGGATATAAAACTTGTCTACATATATGTATACAACACTGAATCACCTAAATATATAAGTAGATATTATAAAACTAACAGAGAAATAGAGAGTAATACAATTAGTAGCAGAATTTAGTACATCACTTTCAACAATGGACAGACTAAAGGAAATAAATAGTGGACTTGAACTACCCTGTAGACCAAATGGACCTAACAGAAATATAAAAATACACATCCTCCAATACCCATAATCTTCTTAAGTGTGTTTTGAGAAATCTCTGGAACATATCACATGTGGACCACATAATGAGAATTTACACATGTAAGAAGATTGAAATATCATACATCTTTTCTGACCACAATTCTGTTAAACTAGAAATTGGTAAAAGAAGGAAACTGGAAAATGCTCTAAGTGGAAATTAAGTAATACATTCCTGCAACTAATGTCAAAAGAGATCAAAAGGAAAGATTCTGTAAGCCAAACCCAAAAACCAAAGGCTGAATGTTTTCTCTGATATGCAGATGCTAATTCACAATAAAGAGGAGGGGGAGATTGGGAAGAATGGAGTTACTTTAGATTAGGTAGAGGGGAGTGAAGGGAGGGGAAAGGGTATGGGGGAAGGAATGATAGTAGAGTGAAGCAGACATTATTACCTCACGTACATGTATGACTGCATGACCAATGTGATCCTGCAATATGTATAATCAGAAAAGTGAGAGATTATACTCCATATATGTATGATCTATCAAAATGTATAAATACATTCTACTGTCATGTACAACTAATTAGAACAAATAAAATAAAAAAAAATTAAAAAATACTGAACCCACAAACACAAAAAGGAAAGATTTTAAAATACCTTGAAATCAGTGAAAAAGGAAACAACAACACACCAAAACTTGTGGGATGCAGCAAAAGCAGTTCTAGAAGGGACGTTTGTGATGACAGATGCCTGTGTTAAAAACATAAAGATTTCACATAAATGATTCCACCAAAAAATGTCAGAACACAGAAATCCAGTGAAGTAGCAAAATACAAAATCAACATGCAAAAATCAGTTGTTGGTTAATGCGCATATTAACAATGAACTATCCAAAAAAGAAATTTAGAAAGCAATAGCATTCACAACAGCATAAAGACACTTAGGAAAAAACTTTATCAAGCAGGTGAAAGATATGCACACTGAAAACATTTTAAAACACTTGGTGATAGAAATGTTTTTAAAAACACAAACGGAAAGATACCTTGTGTTCATGGATCAGAGCAATCCATATTGTTAAAAATATCCATACTACCAAAGTGATTTACAGATTCAATGTTATCCCTATCAAGAATCCAATGGAAGTTTTCATAGAAACAAACAAAAGATCGTAAACTTCATATGAACCCACCCCCACCACACACAAACCTGAATAACCCAAGCAATCTTTATTAGGAAGAACAAAGCTAATGGTATTACATTTCCTGATTTCAAACTATTTTATAAAGCTACAGTAATCAAAATAGTATGGTCCAATTATAGAAACACAAACATTGATAGAACACAATAATAGTCCAGAAATATGCTTTATTTTAGTCAGCTTTTTTACTGCTGCGAGTTAAAGACCTGGCAGGAAGAAGCAGTTTATTTGGGGTTCACGTTTCAGAGGTCTCAGTCCATAGACAACCGGCTCCAATCCTCAGGGATCGAGGTGAGGCAGAACATCATGGCAGGAGGGTGTGGTGGAGGGAAGTGATCCATGACATGAGGATCAGGGAGTAGAGAGAACTCTGCTCAACAAAGACAAAATATATACCCCAAAGGCATGCCCCAAATGACCGACCTCCTCCAGCCACAACCTACCTACAGTTGCCGCTCAGTTAATTCCTATCAGGGGATTAATGCACTGATAGGGTAATGGCTATCATATCCCAATCATTTCACTTCTAAACCTTCTTGCATTGTCTCACACATGAGGTTTTGGGAGACACATATCAAAACCATAACAAACCTATATATCTGTGGTCAAGGGCATGAAGAATGCACAATTGGGAAAATACAGTCTGTTCAACTAGTAGTGTTGTTAAAGCTAAATATTCACTAACAGAAAAATGAAATTAGACTCTTAGCCCACACTTTGCAAAACCATCAAATCAAAACTGTTTAAAGCATTACACTGTACCCATAAAGGTATATAATTATTACCTACCAATATTTAAGATTTAAAGTTAAAAAAGAAAACCCAAACCAAAATAAATGCACATTACTAAAAATAATCTAATGACATATATAAAGACATATAATATGTGAAGCTATAAAATTGTCAGGAGAAACAGGATAAAAGCTTTTGTTATTGGTATTGGCCTTTATTTCTTGAATATGAGACTAAAAGCATAGGGAAACAATAGTATTTAACTAAAATCTTCTTTATGGGAAAGGCAAAAATTAACAGGAAACCTGTGGAATGAGATAAAATTTTTACACTCCTTATATCTGGTAGGAGGCTAATATCCAAAATACAAAAGTAACTTCTAGAACTCAATAGCAAAAAATAAGTCCAGACAAAATGCTTAACAATGGACAAGGAAGATGAACAGGCATTTATTTTCTAAAAAGACATTCAGATGACCAATAGGTATATGAAAAAGTGCTCAACACAACAAAAATCTAAGAAATGCAAGTCAAAACTATAAAGAGGTATGACCTCACTTCTATTGGGACAGTTAGTATTAAAAAGACAAGATTAACAAATACTGGCAAGGATGCGGGGGGAAAAGGGAATCCTGATACATCCGTATGGGAAGGCACATGATCCAACAGCTGAAACTCAAATTTTTAGTGACACTTTTTCAGAGGGAGGAATGGACATGGCTTTCACCCACCAAGCTGTGCAGCCAGCCCACTGGCCCCTGCTACTTCTCAGTGAAACGGCAAAGAGGAGGCCAGGGTGGTGTGAAGCACAGGCACCAAGCACTGGCTGTTTGCCATGTGGAGATCGGACCTGAGGGACAGGGGCCAGCGCTGAGGTGCTCTGGGGCAAGCCAACCTGTCACTCTGCAGCAGGCCAGCCTTCCCTGTGGGTGAGAGCTCACCAGGGACAGCATGGGGTTAGGGTCCTAAAAGGCACTCAAAGTCTCAAAAATTCCCAAAAAGCGTATCTATGGTCCTACTGAAACATCCAGGGTTCAGAGGGGTATAAGAAACCTGGATCCATGTGGTGGCACTCAAAGTCTCAAGAATTCCCACTAAACCTATCTGTGGTCCTACTGAAACATTCAGGGTTCAGAGGAGCATGAGAACCCCAGATGTCCATGGTTTGGTGGCACACATGAGATAGTGGACAGAAGCAGACTGCTTGGCTCGTGCTCTGGAGATTAGTGGTCGCCTCTTTCCCAGAGACCTCGAATCACACCAAGTCTCAGGATCCCAGCTGTGTCCCCCGCAGATGTCCCCCACACTCGGGCCAAGTCAGCCTGAAAGTGCAAGAAGCGGATGCTCCAGTCGATCTGCGGACCCGGTTCGTGCTGCAGAGCGAGAAGCCAAAGCACGGCTTGGCCAGCGTTCCTCCCGCGGGGACCCAGGAGATGGAGCGAGCTCCTCCAGGGAGCCTGTGGCCCTTACCTCCAGACCGGCGCTGCTCAACCTGCGCCTGGCCTTTTGGATAGACATATGGCTAAAGGAGGACAGGACGCCAGGGAGAAAAAAGCGACAGTTTTGTTGATCCATTTTCCTCACCCTTCCGAAGTCCCATCTGGATCACCAAAAGAGGAAACAAGTTTTGAGATGGAACTCGCCTTCCCACTTCCGCTGGCTGGTGACACTGGAGTTTCTCCACTTCTACCGGCCGGTGGGGTTTGCTCAAGGCGCAGGCCTGGGTGGCCGGGAACGCTGCAGCTCTTGGTGGTGGCCATCTCCAGTGTCCAGCGTACTGGCCGTGTCCTCCAGCAAGGCAGAGACCCCAGGAGCCCACCGTAAATTCCTTCTTCTGGCCAGATTCCTGTGAATTCAAAGAATGAAGCCCACAGACCTGGCTGCGCGAGTGTGGAGGTGGGAGTTCCTGAGGAATAGAACAGGACGCTCGCCGTGCAAGGGGAGCGCACGCGGGGTTTCTCCACCCCGAGCCTTGTCTGGGGTTTCTGTGTAGCACTCGGGTCACTGCCCTTGGTCCAGATAGATGCTAATTAGGGCTTGGAGAAGTACTAGCGCTATTGGTTAGCCCAGAACTCTGGTCAGGTTTGCCTTACTTCGAATTTCTCCCCACTTCGGAAGCAGGAGGTTGGTCATTGAGTGGCGAGTGCTCAGTGGGGCTGCGTGGAGTGAGCTTCGGCAGCAGCATTCCCACGGTGTGACCCCCTGGCTGCCACAGGATGACAAGTCGGCTTGCCCAGGCTCCCCTCAGCACTGGCCTGCCTCGCCTCAGCCCACACTGGCCCTGGTGGGCTCCACAGGCCACCCACCTGGGTCACCACTTTGCTGCTTCGCCGCTCCCCTCCTGCGGGGACCTGTGGGCTGGCTGCAAGGTGTGGTGGCGAGAAACCAAGTCACTACCATGGAAAGCAGTAAGGAGATTTCTTACAAAATTAAAAACAGAAATACTATATGACTTGACCAACCCACTTCTGAGTATATATCCAAAGGAGGAGAAATCATCCTTACGTCCCTTGTAGCATTATTTCAATAGCTAATATAAAAGCAGTTTGATGTCTGTCAACCACAGTGGATGCCAGGCATGTTGGTGCAGGTCCCTAATCGGAGCTGTTGGGGAGGCAGAGGCAGGAGGATCCACAGTTCAAAGCCAGTCTTAGATGCTTAGTGAAACCTAAGCAACTGAGTGAATCTGTCTCTAAATAAAATGTAGTAAAGGGCCAGAGATGTGACTCAGTGATTAAATGCCCCTGGGTTCAACACCTGGTACCAAAAAAAATAAAAAATAAAAATAAAAAACCACAACAATAAAAAATGAATACATATATAGGAAATACACAAACACATGGTGACATTATAAGTCACCCACAAAATATCAGATACTTATGCTCATTTTCTTCTACAGTCTATATATATCTCATAGTCTTCATTCACAGAATGAACTATTATGGTGTGTTCTCTAGAGGACCGTTTAAGCTTAGTCATTTGGAGGAAGGTAATGTTTTTGATGAGGAACAGACAGACATGAATGGTGGGAACGTGAGGTTAAGGGAATAATCCTATAAACTGGCCCACCGTGCTGACCCCCACATGCTTTTGTTTTCAAGAAGCAATTTACCTGCAGCCCGGCCTGGCCTCAGTGGACAGGATATGTCACATTCCTCAGCAAACTACCTGTTCATTGCAGGACAAATGCAGGCCCAAAATAATGTTGGTAAGAGGAACCCAAGTTACCCTGAAGGGGGAGACTTTGTGACCCTTTTCACAGATCAGATCCCCAAACTCAGAGAGATAAGAATAATTGGGCCTCACCATAAAATCTGTAAAAATTTGCAGTTAAGCGTTCAGTTAGAACTGGTCAGTATGGGCTAAGGTGAGTCGTTAGGGCAGTGGGGACTTGAAAGTCTGATAGCACCCTGCTGTCAGTCAAAAGTCAAGAGGTGGCCCTGGGCAGGACTCTCTGGAAACTCCTCTGGGACCCCCAATACAACTTGAGTGCAGGAGACTCATGCTGTCCCTCTCCTCTCTGAGAGGCGCCACTCTCTCCCTTGAGAGTGTCCCCTTTCCCTCATGCCTGTTACTCTAAGCAACATGTCTGAAATCTTTCTGACTTGATTGCAAGAATGAGGGTTTAAAGGGGTCTCTTGAGCTGCCTCAGCTTCCTGGAAGACCCTAGCCCTGTAACATTTTGATAACTTTTTCTAATCTTTGAAAATCAGTGTCTTGATTTTCTGTGTCTCCTGGCGTCAGGTTAGGTATAGGGTATGTTTTGAAATATTTTCTATGTCATTAATATTTTCCAATTGATTTTCATGGAGAACAAAATTATCTTCCACATATCTTCATTTCTCTCCCTTTCTGTGGTCATTTAATCTTTTCTATTCTTATTTTAAGTAATTGTGCATTCTGCCCTTTTTCTCGACTAGATGTAGATGGGTATTTAATTTGTTATGGAATCACATGTTAATTTTATTAATAATACCTTCGGTTTCCCAGCACATTTTTGCTTTTATCTATCAGGATAACTTTTCATTTTCCTTCAACAGATTTTGTTTTCCTTTTATTTCTGGGTTGTATGCTTCATTCATTTACTTATCCTTCTTTAGTAAAGCTACAAATTTTTCTATATGCTATACTTTGAAACCCAGAGACTCTCAAATATAATGTCATCATATCACTATTTTTGTTAATATGAAATTTTGATTTCCTTTTAGGCTATTTAAAATAGAATCTTTTATTATTTTTTAAGACAAGATTTTGGTTTTCTGGCTTTCTTGATAGTTTCTAGTTTCTTGATAGAATTGTTTATGAAAAGTTTTGCTATCTTACCTTTAGAGAAGCTAGAACATCTTGTTTCTGAGAATGTTCTCTACCTACTGATAATGTCAATAGCGTTTCCAGTAATATTTCGGCATTCATTCCAGGACCCCATTCATTCCCATTGAATTCTTCAGAGAAATAAAATGTGTGAAATTCAGTGTTTTCTAAAAAATGCAATAAATTAGGGATGACTAAATACAGTAAGACAGTGTTTCCTTCTAAACTGGTTCTAAAGTCAATTCCTAAGAAATTCCAAGAGTAACTGCAGAATGTCTTTGGCATAATTAAAGAAGGACATAGTTTTTCGTGCTGGACACTTTAAAGTGAATAGCACTCACATAGAGCTGCACGCTCTGTATTGTTTTTAAAGGTCATCATTTTGTCAACACAGGCCTAGTTTTCTTTTATCTCAGTGTTTCATAAATGGTTTGCTCACTAGAGGGCAGCAGCATGTAGGAGAGGATACTGAAGATCCGCCATGTGCTTGTGCAAGTGAAGGTCCTGCAGAAGCGCAGCCGGCTCTGGGCTGGTCTGTTGGTGCTATCTGCCTGAGTTACTTCCGGTCAGCCAGAATGCATCTCATAGCGAATGCTAATGAAATAATGCCCCGATTTCCTTTTCAGACACCTCAACAGGATTGTTACCATGCTGTTGGGAATTTCTTTTGGCGAAATATATTACTGAATGAACTATGCACTTGGGACTCCCTCTCTTTTGGCTCACATGAGTTTGTCCTCAGTTGATCTGTTTCTGTTGTTTTATCCTGAGTCCCTGGTGAGGGTATTGGACATCTTAGCTTATTGTTGTTGTTGTTGTCATTTATGTATTACCACCATATTCTCTAAATTTAGTTATAATTGTTTATGGGAGACCAGTCAGAACAACGGTTTAGAACTAGCTGGGATATGTTCACAAAGTATTTTGGAATAAATTCAGATTTATAGAAAGGTTGAAAGGATAGTACACAAATTTTCCCCTATTTTTTCCTGGTAAGTATATTTTACCTGTCTCTGTAGCCCTGGAGGCCATTACTGTTCCTCACATGGCTGAGTGAATAATAATGATTCCAGAAAATATTTTATCCATAATGGATGTTGTAGGATGGCATCTTAGTCTGCTTGGGTTGCTGTAACAAAAACCATCAACTAGATGGCATTTTATCCTAATTCTCAAAGAATTTTCACACATTTACTATTTACTACAATTTTACCACAGTCTTGGATAAAGCAGGCATTAGTCTATTGATTTCGCAGAATTTTATAGATAATTAAGTGATAATTGGATTAAGTAACTACATGAAAACTGCATCAGTGTAGGAATTTAACTTCAATAGTTTGACTCCGTGTTTAGCATTCTTTCTTCTCTACCTTGTTAATCTTAAGTACTCTCTTGAAAGCAGGTTTGAATAAAAGGAAGGCTGCATTGGGCACCAAGGCTTTGAGCAGCATTTGTTTGAGGCTAGGACTTAGACAATCTCTCCTCCTTTTTGATTTTCAGTAAAATGATTCCAATTGTTCCATCAAACACTATCCCTTAAAAATAATCTTCAAGTTGTATTCAAATCAAGAACTCACCTGTGACATTCATGGCATATGCTTATAATGGTTAGGACTCTTGGGTCATTAAAGGTGACAGAAAATCCTGGCCACTCTGGCTTTCATGTTGATAGGATTGTGTTGGTTAAAATTAAAAGCACAAATGTAGTTTGTTATTTACTCAGAGTTCATCTTCTCTCTTTGAATTAAGATACTTTCTGTGGAATTTATAAGAATTGACTTTTTCTGTAGTGTCAGGAAACCTTGATCAGTTATCTATCTGGCATGGTTCCTGGATGCAACATTTACCAGCCGTGGGAACTCAGGCACATTATAAATTCTCTGACTCAAAGTTTCAACAGCAAAACCAACGGATCCTATAATCCTAAATTCTTGAGAGACTGAGATAGCAGTAGTGTAAGGTTCTAAATCCAGACCATGAGTTCTCAAAAGGGGGGACTTTGTCCCCTTAGGGAACTCTTGCCAGTATATGATAGTTATTTTTTGGTGTGTGCAAATAGAGAGGGACGTTATTACTGTCATCTAGAGGACTGAGACCAGGAATACAACTAACCTTTCTACAGTGCTCTGAGCATCCTCTAAGAATTGTCCCTACTCAGGAGCATCCCTGTAGGTTATGGGAGAGAAAAAAAAAAAAAACCCTATTTTTACTTTTAGGGGATTTTTATATTCTAGAATCTATGAGATTTGATATTTGTCCTTCAGGGTGTGTGTATGTGTGTGTGTGTGTGTGTGTTTATGCACACATACGCGTGCGTATGTGTGTATCCTGTTGAATAAATAAAGAGATATATTTATAAATCATTGGGTGAGAAAATTTTGAAAGGATTGGACTTGGAATGTCATTGGCTGCTTTGAGTCCTTTCATAGAAGGAGTTTGAGGTACAACCAACACTTTACCCTTGCTCTGTCACTTGAGAATTTCTAGATACAGTTCAGACTGGGAAAATGTACATCTTGGGAAGAGGGTTGTATTGTGGGTGAGATGGTGACTCCCAAAGGGTAGGGAGAGTCACTTAGCAGAATTTGAAGAAACAGTTCACTTAAACACAAGTACAGATGTTTGTCTTGCCATGTTGGGATTTGTAAAATTCTCCCTAACCCTTTGACAAAATCTGATATATTCACAGATCTACAATCAGAAAAGATAGAAATAGGCTTACCTGTCCCACCCTCTGCGACAGATGGCAGCTGACTGCAGTGTTAAGGGACTAGAGCGGTGCTCAGAGGATAACAAAGAGAACAGAAGAGTAGGCGAACCAGAAGGATAAGTTATTTTAATTTAAATTTTTTTGATTGAGGACTTGTAAAACTAATTGAGTTGTTTAGTTGTCAGATTTTTCTTGCCTCATAAGCTGATTTTCTGCATGATGCTTGGTTCTGTTTGTTTGTTATTTAATCATCTATCGTCTTCATTCCCAGCCCAGTTCCTACCGGTCCTGCCTGAGTGCCGGGTGCAATGCCTCTCCCAGGAGTGGCATCTGACTTCTTGGTTCTTGCCTGTCTGGCTGGCACTTCTGCTCCTCACATAGCTCTTGGCTGTAGTTTTGCTTCATGGCCTCCCTTTCCAGGTTCCTTATCTCGTCCCTACTCAAGTTCATCCTTGACACCTAGGAAGAAATAAAAGCAGGGCCCTGGCTGGCCTCATGAGATAGGTACAAGAGAGTAAGGAATAATTACATTTCTGGAGTAGAGCAAGATCTGAGAAGTGGAGTCTCAGAGGAAGGAGCTTGCCAGGAGAGCGTGATTTGGGAGGTGTACGAGGCATTAGCAGAGAGGAAAGCATTCAAGTCCAAAGAGCAAATCTGCAGTGGAGCGGCCTGAGTCGGGTATTCTCACTTCTGTCTGGTCATCAGGTCACCTGTGGAAGTTTCTAAATGCAGATGCCAGGGCCTCACCACAGAGCTACCAATGACAATTATTCAGAGTGGGTCCAGCAAGATGTGATTTTGAAGTGTTTCAGGGGATCCTGATGATCGTTGGGGTTTGAGATGCTGGGCTCTGGCGATTTCAGGTGAGGCCACAGATATGTAGGAAAATGCTTCCAGAGCCCCATAGGGTCCAGACACATGGTTGGCGCTTGAGCTCTGCCTGGACACAGACGAATTTGTATCCATTTGCTCCCCTGCACTCCTGCCTGGAGCCAGGGCCTCACCGCCTCAGCTCCTGGCTTTAGATACCGTGCTGACCTAGTGCATCCATCCCATCCATCTGGATTGAACCTCACCATATTTCCCTTGGCTTATTCTAGTGGCTTAAAAAGAGAAGAGATTAATCTTTTCAATTTGACAAGATAAAATATATACATGCAGTTTTTTCCATAAAATCCGTGCCGCAAGGAAGGACTGGTTTCCAGGCCTGCAGAGCTTCTCACTGTTGGCATGTGTGTTTTGAACAGCCTCTTGGAGTGGTTTGGCTGATCTCATCATATGCTGCTGGAGGTTTTTGAGCTGTAAGACATTTGTAGCATTGTTTTCAGGAAATTGGCTTAACTCTACACAATGAGGCTTCAGTATTTAAAAAGGATCTTGTCTCCAGTCTGCATGTGCACATCCAATCTCTCATTCACAGTATCTTTTAAAAATGTAAACATCTTTATTTCTGTTTATTATAATTCCCTGGTTCTGTAAAATAATATTCTTGTGTTTTTTTTTTTTTTTTTTTTTTTTTTTAAGTCAATTATCACAGTAATGGGACTTTTGAGTGCAGTCTTCCCACAGTCCCTTCTGAGTTAGGGAAATTTAATATTTTTCTTTAGTACTTTTGGAGCCCTGCTGCAGTAAGTGTAGTGTGCATATCTGTTTCAACATACAAATACAGAGGCTTATACTTGGGAGAGTTAAAAATGAAAGCTGACCTCAAACCTGGTAAAAAGGGGCTTGAGGTGTGTTTGTTTCACTACCTGACTTCTGAGATAACATGAATCTTTCCAATTATGAGCCAGCGAGTAAGATAAGCTTACCCATAATATCTCAGGGTCACCTCCCTGAGCTTTGGTATGACAAGTAGAAATCTACCTGGTAAAATAGAAATCCAGGAGCTTCAGCAGTGTTCTGTATCTTGCATGGTATTCGATACTTGGTGCCTATTGAATGTCTTCTCTCAAGACCTTGCCCCGGTTCCACTTCACGTGCTCTGTGTCCATGTGACAACAGCTGAGATGACCGAGCTGGACATTCTCAGCCCCACTGCTTCATGGCTCTTTCAGCCTGATTTTTCTCCAGCCTGCTATGACTCTCTGGCTCACCCAGATTCACAGTCTCCTCATTCCCAAGGAAAACAGCTTTGCTTCAAGATTCTCCACTGTTCAGAAAGGGGAACCAACCTCCTTTTCTTATGGCTGAGTCCTCATTATCATCTAATACCTGTTTACATAAGACCTCAACCCAGACCTTTCTGGACTCTCAAGACCAAGAAGTTCTTTCCCAAAATTTCTTCAGCACTGCAGGACCCTTCCTGTCTTTTCACTCCTGACCTGCTGTCCATGCTATCTTCTCCTCTCAGCTCTGCTGGGAACCCCTGAGCTTAGAGAGCAGCACGATTCCATTTGCGTTCTCCCAAGCAGGCAACCATCCTCTTACCCATTCAAGTAAGTACTAAATAGATAGATGCATCCTACACAAGTAGATACAGTATATGCACAGAATTTCTGCTTATTGATAACAGCATTTTTATACATGAAGAAAAACACGTTGGTATTTTTCCCAGGCAAGTATTATTTTTTTTCATTTTCACATTATTTTTTTGATTAACATGAGTTATTTTTTCAGTATATTTCAACAGCCACTCATTTTCCTGTTCAACCACAACTTTTAAAGGTGTAAAATGGCAATTCTGGTTAAAATAGCTTTTGTTGATTGTGCCAGTCCTTGGACTGAATTTTGAAAGGAAAAAAAAATCAATGTTTTTCCCAGTGTTTCTTGTTAAAAGTATAATAAACACTTCCAGAGCTGTGAAGCACATCCCAGTCAAATTTGTTTGCCTAGGAGCCAAAAAAAATCAAAGAAACATATTTGTCAGGTAAGCAGGATGTCAGATAATGAGTTTAAATGACCACAGGATAAATCTTCACTGAGTTTTCCAGGATATAGAGGTTCCCAGACAATTCTGACTATAATGAGACAATCAAGGCAATGAGCAGAGCATGTAATTGTGGTCATTTCTTCCACATTTCTTTATGCTTAGCATAATTTTGTTATTTTCTCCCATTGCTAACAGACATCTGTTCTCTAATATTCCATTACCCACTTGGAAGGCGATAGAGCGCTCACTTCCATGATCACTCCACAGCATACTGTATTAGGGCCAAGCACCCTAACACATTCTGCTTCAGAGTCAGTTACAACCTGGAAGCCATTACATCCATCTCTAATTTAAGACACAGACAGTCACCAAGGTGGTATTTTCCAGCTGTTTATAACCGCCCTAAATATCCCGAGAGAACCAGATAGAAATACAGGCACTTGGGCTTCCCACTCCAGGTTGTCAGAGAGCAATGCTGCATTTATTTTAAGTTGTTCCACCCTCAGAATTCTACTCTCTAAAATAGAAAGAAAAGTAGATATTTTTAATTGAAATGTAATAAAAACTCATAAAAGATCATTTGTAAGCAAAAGAAAAAATAAATAAAAAAGAAAGAACTTGGGATTAGGAGTTCAGCTCAGTGGTAGAATGTTTTGCTCACATGTGTGAGAGACCCTGGGTTCCATCCCAGCAATACAAAAAGAAAGAAAGAAAGAAAGAAAGAAAGAAAGAAAGAAAGAAAGAAAGAAAGAGAGAGAGAACGACTTTCATATTTCCATCCATCTGTAATAAACTGCTATTAATAAATATTTTATTGTATTTCTAGTTTTTCTGGAATATACAAAATATTCTTTTTATATACAATTGAGATCACACAATGATACTTTGGAATTTGCCTTAAAATTTGGTAATGCATCTTGTATATTACATCATATAATTTATTACATGATTTCCTATAATACCACTTAAATATTTATGTAATAGTCCATTATCTCATTATCATTTTAGCTAATTTTTAATAATGAATATTTATGCTTCCATTCCTCCTACAGACACTTTTACAACAACACTTTTTCTTTTACTGCATGATAATAATTTCCTATATAATAATCATATTACATGAAATAGAGATGTATTTTGTTCCCCTTTACTTTTATTCTGTGTGTATAGTTTTCTTCTAAACTCCGGGAGGACTTCTCAAGCTTGTTTGCCAACTCCCTCTGGGATCCAGTCTCATGCCTCTGCCTCAGCCTCCTACACACGTCAGGGGAGATTATATCTTTCATCTACAGAAATTTCTTTGTTTGAGCTCTTCTCCTCTTCCAGAAAGACATGATCTAGCATTTCCTCCCTCCCAGAAAGACACCAATATAATATTTTCTCAGATAACTTGATAAACAAAAATTAATTATTTGAACTTTTTTTTTCCTATGTCTTCCTATATATCTGTTTTATTGAGGGCTATCTGTTGATGTTATAGCTTACTCCTTTCATGTGTAGTTCATTTACAGATGACCTCACTGAAGTAAATAAGAACAATCATTCCTAAATGTTTCTAAATATCTAAGCAGATTTTGTGAGGTCTTTCATTAATTTGGCTTATAAATACAGTATCACAGATTGGTCTCAACAGTCAGAAACTTCTTATAGAAGAAAGTAAGAAATTGATTTCATTTTAGAACCCCTTTTCCAGTTTCAGTTTGAGGTTACTTTAATCTCAAGACATTCAACTTTTTTGTTGTGTTTTTTTTTTTTTTTTTTTTCATTTTTAATTCTGACTCTTGGTAAAGTGCTTTGTTTGTTATTCCAGTGCTGGGGATGTTATTACAGTGTAGTACAATTCAGGGCCTTGTGCACACTAGGCACGTGCTCTACCACTGAGTTAGTTACAGCCCCAGCCCAGGTAAAGATGGTTTTGGAAAATCTATTAATGTCTAATTTCTCATTAGCCCCAAACTTCTGGAGATTTTTTTTTTTTTTTTTCTGTTTGAGGAGACAGGTTTCAGGGATGTGTTTATGAGACTGTGTTCTTCCATAATTTCAGGATGGAAAGGAAGGAATACACAGAAAGAAAGAGGCAGGGGTGGCAGGGGGAGAGACTCGGCCAGAGAAATTCTAGTTAGAGAGGCTAAATAAGAGACATGTTTTCATATTGACATCATAGGAATGGTAGCATTTAAGGTAAAGTGGAGGAGAGCAAGAAGTAACTCAGCTAGCAATCACAAAACCATTGGAGCAGCAAATACCTTCCAACGTACCACATTCTGGGGAAGATTGGTGTAATGCATGCAGGTGAAGAGCCAGTTACACCACGGCCCTGCATTGCTAGAAATAGTTCATGGCCTACTGACAGCAACAAGAATCTCATCTAGTTTTATTAAAATTCATTTGAGAAAAACCTACATTACCTCTACCTCTGACATATTACAAAAATGTACAAAAAGTTTTTCAATTATTAGAATAAAGTGTATGTGTTTCTCAGCAACTGAGGAAACCACCAAGTAAAAGCTACCACATTGGTCACATCCAAGTAATGTATTCCCTTACTCAGTGATGAGTCATTCAATATGTTTTGTTAGAGACAGTAGACACTGAGTTGTCTGCTACCTGTTAATTTTACACTGAGTGGACTACACAGGATTAAGTTATGAAAATATGACCAATGGTAAATTATATTTTAAAGGAGTAGGTAGATCATCCAAGGCATTTTGTTGAATTTGAGTTCTGACAATATATCATACATCAGGATTTAGAAAATGTTCACCAAAGTGCCTGAAGGTGCTTTCCCTTCCTATCCAAGAGATAATAAATAATTCATGCTTCCTACCAATTTTCTTTTCAGTTACAGTTATTACATTGGTCTTAAATGCAGCGGTATGGCAACAAACACATACACAAAATGAGGTATTTTGTTCCTACTTTGATAAACACTTACAAGTTCTTAGTTTATAGACCATCTTTATCTACCCATTAGACTTTAAAACCTTCCTTTTCCTCTATTATGTGGGGTATAAGTAAATAATGTCATCCACATTTAGTAAATGGAGCCAGAGAATGGGAGGGCCTTGTCTAAACCACCCAGCACGTCGGTGGAATTTCCTGGATGACCAAGATTCCCAGGATTAACATGTGACTTCTTAGCTGGCATGTCTCATCCTTCCATCCTGCAAAACACAGGAGCACGACCCAAGCTCTCTCCTGGTGCTCAGTTCCACTTCTGCTCCTTTGCAGATTTCACCCACACTACTTATTTCTCACAGCTCAATTTAAAGTGCATCTTTGAATCTCCTGTTTGATGCTTGTTTAGTATATAAATACTGTTTAAAGGACACACTTAAGAATTTCTCATAATATATGATTGCATCTCATGAAGATTTTGAACACAATATTCTTCCTTTGTCTTTTACTTCACTTTTCTGTTTTTATATGATTCATCGTATTCTGAAAAGCTAAAGAGAAAGAGGCCAGGCACAGGCAGAGAAGAGTTTGTATTTATATTATGCATCAATTATACATCAGGAATAAGCTGTAGTAAAATGAAAGTTTGATTTTGTTATGAAGTTTTCCAAAGACATATGTATTTATTGCCAGAAGTTAGTTTATTTTTTTAAATATTTTTTTTTAGTTGTAGGTGGACACAACACCTTTATTTTATTTTTATGTGGGGCTGGAGATTGCACCCAGGGCCTCACGTGTGCCAGGCAAGCACTCTACCACTGAACCACAACCCCAGCCCCATGTTTTTGTTCTTAACTTGGTATCAGGTGACAAAACAGTAATTGTCATACCATAGATCAAAAACTGAGCTCTTAGTTATCTGTATTAACTAGTACTTTGCTGTGGCATTTGCTTGTTACCCTTTTGCCCTGGACCAGGTAGGTATTCCAGCCAGAGACTGATGTATGCAGTTTTTAAATTTGTCAGCTGTAGTGGTTGTAACTGGATTTATTACTTACTTTGGTGAGATACAGCCATTCTCCATGAAGTTACCTCTCTTGAAGGGTGCTTTATTTATAGCAAGGTTTAAGACGATGCTATGCATTAATTCTTTTTAGGTTCCTAAAAACTAAGAATATGTATGTAAGCATTCACACACAATGCAAATCAACAAATATATACCAATTATCCACACTGTGATAACCTCTATGGAGGAATTGGATCTCTTGAGGACCCCTCAGTCGAACTGAGAATGTTACAATCACTTCTATAACTCGTTTCAGGTACTGTGCACTAAGCACTGTTCTAGGAACTTCATATATATATTAACTCACTGAATTTTCACAATAATTTAATGAGACAACTACCATGATTACCCCCATGAGAAAATTGTGGCAAAGGAAAGTTACACTATAACTAATATATGGGAACTGCAATAAATGCATATGCAGAAAGATGATTGATGTTAAAAACAATTTACAGTAAATGCCTTAAGATTGTTGGAGGCATTAAGCACCACAGGTATTCATCAGAAGAAAGAATGAGTCAGTTTTGTACAGTCAGGGAATGTCCTGGTAAGTAGGATCTTGACAGGTAGAAAATGTCTTTTCAACATAATAGGAACTTACTGAAGCATAGTTGAACTGGACAATGAGAAGTTCTGCCCTTTTCCTAACCACTGATGTGTGGCATGAGTTCAAAGACAACTGGGTGGCAGAGGGCAGTGGGGGGATGATTAGGAGCCCGTGGTCACTGCCTATATTTCCTGTCCTTCCTAGTTTTCTTGTTGTTGTTGTTGTTTGTTTTTAAACACAATTGTCTGTTTTGTTGATGATTTTGAGGAAAACACAAACTTAAAACAGTATCAAGGTGAAATAGATTCAGGTTGATTATGGGAAAATGGCCTATAAGTATCAATTGTTCTGTTTCCCTTCATTTTCTCAAAGAGTCTACATAAATCTGAGCTAGCTTTGCCCTGTCCTTTTTTTTTTTTTTTTAATTTTTATTGTAAACAAATGGGGTACATCTGGTTTCTCTGTTTGTACATGAAGTAGAGGCATACCATTTGTGTAATCATACATTTACATAGCCTCTACAATGCTCCTGGTTGTCCGGGTTCACAGCTCCAGCGGGGGAGTCTCACTGGGCCACTCTACTCCACAAAGTTCCCTGTGTTCCGGGACTACTGCCCCATCCAGGGAGCCTTGCCCAGTGGGAGAGACTCACCATTGGCTCTGAGTTGGTCCCGAGTTTCTCAATACCTCCTCTTCTTGAATCCTGAGTCCTGGAGTGACATGAAATGCAGTCACCCTCTAGTCCGCCATTTTGAAACCACCCTGTCCTTTTGAGGAGCTGAGATTTCTCCTTAACTAAGACCACGGTGGATGGGGCAGGCCAGGTGCCAAGTGAACACTGCCAAGTTCTCCCCATTGTAATCCTAGCTCTGATACTGGGGACTTGGACAGTATCAGAGAAGGCAGTGCGTGAACTTCCCCAGATCCTTCTCAAACCATTGCTGAACTCTTCCTCTCTGACAGCTTGCTCTTCATCCACTTTAAACCAGAAGGTCTTACAGTTTAGTTTTCAATTTTTAGTGGGTGGTTTTCTCAGATGGGCTTAAAGAGTAGGCTTTTGTTTTATTTCAACATTTACGAGTCATCTCCCAGGATAAACTCTTCAGCAATACTCAGAAGAGTTATAATAGTGAAACAATAAATGAAAGCTGTTTATTCATGAGGCAGGAGAAGTTGTAAGTGGACTAAGATAGCTATCCAAAAAGATAGGTTTTTGGAACCTAGTTATTTTAACCAAGTGAACTTATAGACTCAAAGGCTGAGGTCAGTGGCTCTCAAATCTGGCTGAGTATTAGGATCACTTAGGGAGATTTTACCAAATATGTAAATCTCAGCCCTGGAGGCCCCCTATTTAATTAAGCTGGGCACTGATGGTTTTGACTAGCTCTTCAAGTGATTCTGATGTGCAACCAGCATGAAAACTACTGACCTTTAAAATGGTCTCAACTGACCATATGAAATACATAGACAATGTAATGAAACCTGCATTTTATTTGTGATTTCACTGAAAGTGCAGATTAATTGATCTTTAACTTTTTTCAGTTACAATAAATGTTTTAGTTAGAAACTAAACACTTTTAAAACACTAAAACTAGTGTTAGAGCTTTAGTTAGAACACTAAAAATCCATCCTAAGTCAGATTTTCACAGTGATTGAAAGGATTTGGTCTTTAACAGGATCTTTTGCTCAAATTCTCCAAGTGGACCTTGTGGTAAAGACCACCAGTCTTTAATAAAAAATAGAATTGTACAGTGTGCTCTTCTAAGAGTAAATGTTATAGTTTGGATATATGTTGTCCCCCAAAGCTCAGATGTGAGACCATGCAGTAATGTTAAGAGGTGGAGTGGAAGGGTTGGCTCATGAAAGCTGTAACCAAATCAGTGGATTAATCCACTGATAGGGATAAACTTGGTGGTAACTGTAGGAAGATGGGTGTGGCTGGAGGAGGTGGGTCACTAGGGGAATACTTTGTCCCCAGTGAGAAGAGCTTTCTCTCTGCTTCCTGGCTGTCATGTCCTGAGCTGCTTCCTTGTGCCATACCCTTCCTCCACATTCTGCTTCACCTTGGACCCAGAACTATGGAATGGCCAGCCATGGACTGAACCTCTGAAACCACCAGCCAAAATAAACTTTTCCACCTCAAAGTTGTTCTTGTCAGGTATTTTGGTCACAACAAGGAAAAGCTAACTAAAACAGCAAATACTAGTCAAAGTTTTTAACCACAGACTATAGATAGGAATTGACCGATTCTTTGGAAAGAGTTGCCCAATGTTCTTTTATCCATTCCCTTGCAGGTAAAAGTAGTAATGTGCAAAGAGCGAACAGAGGATAGTAGGATGGGGTGAAGCCCCCATCAGCCCTCCATGCTGAGAAAGTTCAAAGTGGTTGGGCCAGTGTGGTTAAAAGCCCCTGGGGTATAAGTCTATTAACTCTACAACTGAAAATTAATAGGGAGAATAATGATATAATTCAACATGATGAGGAAGGTGGGTCTCAATCTTCAAAAAATGCAAATATATTTATAATAATTTCTTTTTTTTTGGATTATACTATTAATTTAACACACCTTTAAGGAATTAGTCAAAGTCATCTCTGAAAAGTATAGAACATTGAATAGGTAGCAGAGGGTAAACTACTTCTTCCACAAACATATTGGAAGCCATTGTGGAGACTTACCCCAATTCTTTCTACGTGGCTTTCTCCTCCCCAATTATTAACATAAATGGACTTCACAGTTTCCTACTCTCTGGATCTCATTATCACCTGAGGTTGTAATCTCTTCTTTGGTCTCTCCTTCCATTTTATTGAATCTCTTTTGGCCATTGGTCAAGGTACCCACCAAAATTTCTACTGAAATTCTCAGCTGTTTGATACTTACATAAACTTTGCCAATCTCATTTTCTTTTATGTTTATTACTTGTCCTATGGTTTTAGAGTAAAATTTAGCATAATTTATGGAAAAAGTGTGATGTCAACTTTTGCTACTGAAGTTTTCCAAAGCTCAATCTAGGAAAATTTCCATTATTTAACTTTGTTTTTTATTATTTATTTAGTTAGTTAGTTAGTTATTTTTGCTGTCAAATATCACTTATGATAACTACTGCATATATGCTCATTCTACCAAAATTTTAATGGCAGGTCATAACTCATCGGTTTTCCATAATCCTGTATTTAACTTTGGTGACCTCCCTGTTGCATTATTCAAAGTAGCTGATTCCTACCTTTTCCACTCCCTTCAAATCTACTTCTTCCCCATTTCAGCTTCTGTGAACAGGCAATCTTCTCTGTCCACAAGTCCATTCAGTGGAAGATGGACTTCACTTTTCTAATACTTCGACAGGCTAATTTCCTGGATTTTCATCTTCCCTATTCTCTTGGCTCCTGTCAAGAATTTCCCCTAATGACTTCCTTTACTAAACCCTATCACCTTCATCTATGAAACATGTTCTGCCACTGTACACTCTCTGCCCGCCATCCTCACACTCACCCTGTTTGTTGACCAGTTGCTCTGAGGTGTCTTAGGGTCTCACCATCTTAATACAAACTCTCCCTCACCCTGCTTCTATTTCATATTGACATACTCTCTCATTCATGTGTCTTAAATCATTTAAGCGATTGGTGGCTCCTCATATCCTTTTGGTCTGTAACCTCTTTTCATCTCCCTCTACCTCCCTCTCTTAAACCTCATTTTCTGTGACCTCTTTGCTAAATTTGCTCTTCACCATTCCTATCTTCATGACCCTAGCACTACCTCCGCCCTCTGTGATGGTGGCTATCCTCAATCTCATGTACCCCCTCACACTCTTTCATTGACATATTTTTCCAGAGTGGCCTCCAAGAAGTTCTACACTAAATCCATTCCACAGCCACCCTCTCTGTTTGTAGTTTCTCACTCAAGGCTATGATCCATTCTACAACCTCTGATAGGTATGTAAGTCAACCTCTGATAGGTATGTTCAATACCAGTCTCTAGCTCTGTTCTTGTGTTTTTAATTGTCTGGTGGTCCCTTCCAACAAACACATCTTTAGAACTGAAATTATTATTTCCCTAAAGCACATTTTCCAGTATTTATTATTTTTATTAATTAGCTGTTTAATACTGATGCTCCAATCACACTTAACTACCCACTCAGCTCTTGTATAATTTTTATGGTTGGTTTCATACTACCTTAATATTTATTTGACTGGTGCTGACTCTAGAGACATGCCTAAAAATGTGGGCCCATGAAGAAAACCCAACCTCCTGTTTTCAGTGCTGACACAGTGTACCCTCATGGAATGCCCCACTGGTAAACAGATGCCATCCATTCATCATGGGGAGAGGACTCAACTGGTTTTCAATACAACCATTTGCTGAAAATCAGTGTGCTGCTATTGGTCACTACTTACAGCAGCAAAGTATGAAATTATAAATACATTACAAGAAGCTATTGAATATGAAGAGTTTTTAATCTTAATTAAAATCTTGAAAAGGTTTTAAATTGACCGTTTGAAATTGGATTTCTTAGATCCACACATGATAAGGAATACTTACCAGGGAAGAAATAAGGACAAAGTAAAGATGTGAGAAGACGTTTTCCAGAATTTCACTGCCTCTTTTAGTCTATTCAGTCAATACAAAGTTTAGAATTCACTATCACATGTATTATATAAAGTTAAGTTGAATTAGATGAAAAACTGTTAGCCACAAACTCTAAAATTGTGGTGTGTATGTGTGCATGTTAGATAGTATGATTATATTGCAGTATAATGTATAGTAATGTTGGATACAATGAATTAGATCGGTTCAGGAAATAATAAATGAGTTCTATGACAGAGAAAGCTCTTTAGTGCCAGAAGAGTTGTATCTCTCCTTCATCTTTGTACCTATTTCAGAAGGGTGACATGTCTTCTGTGTGTGTGTTTATTATTTACTAAGAAGCAGTACTACCTTTGCAAACTTATTTTGTCATCAGATAAGCTAATTGTCAAAGACGGATGTGTCTCTTGTTCTGTGGAATTATAAATATTAAATTCAGAAAAGTACTCCGGTAGAACAGAAATGTCTGTGGTTTGATATATCTCACCCAAGCGTACGCCCCTTCAAAAGCATTATGATGAGGAAAATATGATGGTGACAGTCTATTTTTAGTAGATATTGTACATTCTATGATGTATCTCAAATGGAAGGAATTTATAATTTAAAATATCATGACCACAACTCTCTGAAAGCTAAGTTCATCAGTCTGTTTCTTTGTGGAAAAATTTGAAACCAGCTCCTAATGGGCTTTTGAGATTCAATAAATGTTCATCAAAAATGTAGAACTGACTCTCTCCTGTTTGATAATTTTACCAGACCCTCTAATCTCACCTTTTGCTGGAGATCTCCAACAGTGCAAATAGGAGAATTTTAAATCATCTTTTCTGACTCTATAATTAACAGAGGAGAAAAACTAAGACATAGAGTAGTTGTAAGACTAAGTAGTCACACCATCATGTTGTGCTGAAGCCAAAACCCAAATCTTCAATTTCCTGACTTCCCCACTGTCTGTACTGAACTCCTCAAGCTTTGAAAATTACTAAGTAACCACACTTTAGGAAGATGGTGTTCTAGGAAATGAGTGAAATGTTCCAAGACCAGGTCCCTAGCCTGGCAGACCTTCCTGACAAAGAGAACAGAGGTAGGAGGCTTGTTGGAGGCAAGGCCACACTCTGTCCTGGCTGGTTAGTTAGAGGGGGTGACTTAGAGCCTCCTGGTCACCACTGCATTGCTTGCCTTTGATACCAGAAACCAGTGACTGTTCCAGAACACCGATTTTGGAACTGGGTCAACAAGTGGACTTCTGGAGATTAGTACCTCCCACTTGAAAGTTTATGCAGCATTTTGTTCATTTTATTCTTACTTTTGTTTTCGCATTTTTCTGAGGTAAAGTCCATAACTTTCCTCAGATTTTTAAAGGATTGTATGAGCCAAAGAAGATCTCAATATCACTGATCTAGACTTTAGGAGGAAGTGAATCCTGTTAAAAAACTGAAGTTGGTATTTGTATCTTTGGTGTTTCTGGTCTCTCTGTAATATTTTGCCTTCATTAGTTATTTTTTATTCCCATAATTCCCTCTCATTTCAGATACTCAGTGTTGTCTTTTTCTTTTTCTTCGATGCTCAGCTTCAAGAAGGAAAATTCTGGAAATTGTAGTCCCAGCTGAGCTGTATATGACTGATGAGGCAATTGTACACCGGCTCTTCCCGTTGAGTTCAGATGGGGGTTTGAGGTGCAGGAAGCACTTTCTGATTTGGTAATGAGAGGACTTCTCAAGTGACTTGACTCTTGCCATCTCTCTGGCTAGGCCAACTTTCAGGATTTCAGCAGTGATTTATTTTTTGTCCATTTAAACTTCTATACAACATGGAGCTTTGTCTGAGGGAGCAAGAGGTGTATAGAGAGTTTGTTCACCATGCCATACCGGAGGATGAGGGCAACTAACGTGGCATCAGTTGATGGATATTGTGGGAGCTCAGGTATCCTCGAATGGGACAAAAGGAGAGTCTGACCTTTGCTTTGCAAGTGAGGAAACATGCAAGCAAATAAAAAGACACTGGGAAAAAAAGATGTATCTGTTAAGTTCCCACCAAGAAAGATGGCAGGCTGAAATGGTCAGTTGGGAAGAGTTCAACAAGGGGACTGTTCACAAAAGTGTGGGTTGTCTTTTATGGAAACCAGTGAAGGTTCATGCACCCCCTCCTGTGTCTAGTGAAAATAGAGGAGCTTGATCACTATGACCTGAAAGGGAAAAGGAGAGGAATCATGGCAAGAATCCAGACAGTGAGGTGCTACCTACAAATGGCCCTGCATTAGAAGCTGAGGGTGGAGGTAAAACATAAAAAGATGAAGCCCAGCACCAGAGAAACTTTCCCATTGGAAAGTAGCCATTGTGATATAGAAGAGGGTCAGGAACAAGTTTACGTTGTTGGGCAGCAACTTGGGAAAGAAAGTCGAGCCAGCCAGGAGAAGAATCAAAATATGTGGTGATACTGAAGTGGGACTGGATCAAACTCACTCTGCTCCACCTTTTAACTTCTCCTTGACATCAACATCCACCTCCTCCCATTTCCTTTAAGAAAATCAATCTCTTCTAATGTCTCAGGAAAGTCTACCCGAGCACAGAAAAAAATACATTTAAAATACATGTAAGATGAAATTGGTGATGGATGACTGACGTATTGGATAACTCAATTTGTCTTGTGACTGTCATGATAGAGGGATGAATAGTAGATGGACAAGCACTGGTAGAGAAATGTTAATAGTAGCATTTGGGAAGTGGGCACGTAAAATTATTGTAGTAATTTATTTGTTTGAAAATCTTCATGATAAAATACTGAAGAAATCTTGGTAGACTTAACACAAGGAGTTAAGAGCAGCATAGTAAAATTTAATATGGATTAAGTAATATTAAGTTCTTAGAATCCTACATCAGCTATATGAAACTATAATCAAAGAGTGCGATTTTAGAAAGAGTTCAACTGAAACATATTTTAATTTGCTCATTTCTATATGAATTTTCTCTGATTTTTTAAAAGATTGGAAGAAGTGAGTTTCAGAGGGCAACTGAACAGTTTAGGCAGGACTTAGAAGGAGACTTACTTTTAAAATCCATACCATGTGCATGTGTCATCTATTCAAAAACTGTTCAATAGAAGAAGAATTTTTAAGATCTTTGGAGGGATAGAGAAGGAAACAAGATCTATGAAATAATCTTAATCCCAGCTCATCTCAAACCCAGTGAGATTAGTTCTACACTTTCACTCTGGACTTTTTTTTTTTTTTAAATTCCTGAACCCGTTTCTTCCAAATATAAACAGCCTGTTTTACCCTGGGGAAAAAATTAGCCTAATATTTCTCTTTTCCTCAAAAAGCAGACTTACAATGTTCTCATGGTATCTGTCCAGTCAACTCTGTCTTAACTGCTCCACTAACACCGCCCTGGCGAAGACATCTGTGACCTCATTGCCACATTCAAAGTTCACTTTTTATTTGCTTTTGATTTGGTGCTGCTGGTCACTTGATTTATTTAGAAATTCCCTTCTGCAACCCCAGCTCCCCGACTGTCCATCATTCCAACTTGTCCTTAGCTACCTGTGCAAGTTCCCTTTCCCCTTCTTGCAGTCACTGTATTCATGCCCCTGTCATCTCCTGAATTACACAAGGCTGGTCTTCTTTCCTCCATGCCTTGTAGACTGCTAAACACAGCCAGTGGAAGAAGAGAGCTGATGTTCCTGTTCTCAGAGAATTTTTTTTTCTTGGTACCAGGGATTGAACCCAGGGGTGCTTAACCACCCAGCTACATCCCCAACCCTCTTTATTTTATTTTATTTTTTTTATTTTGAGACAGGGTCTTGATAAGTTGCTGGTGTTGGCCTTCAACTTGCAGTCCTTCTGCCTCAGCCTCCCAAGATATCTGGGATTATAGTCCCGCACTACCACACCCGGTTTGGAGAATGTATCTGCACACCTGTTTCAAGCATCTCTTCCTCTGTTATATCTTAAGTGGTAGAAAGAAGAATTTGCAAAGCTATACAAAGAATACATCTATGGTACATTCCTATCAATCAGGGTTCTCCAGAGAAAATGAAGTGTGTGTGTACATGCGTGCACATGCACTCAGTAAATGCAAAATCCACAGGGTAGGCAGGCCAGCTGCAGACCCAGAGTGAAGTTTCACTTTGAGTTCTAACTCAGTTTGTTGGCAGAAGTGTATCTTGCTCAGGCGAGTTCTGTTTTGCTGTTTAAGGCCTTTGACTAGTCAGATGAGATCCACTCACATTATGGAGGGTAATCTGTTATAATCATAGTCCACTGATTTAAATGTTAACCTTATCTAAAAATCCCTTCACAGAAATATCCAGAATAGGGTTTGACTAAATATCTGGACATTATGACTCAGTCAAGTTTTTGTATAAAATTGACCACAACAATTCCAAACAATTCCAAACCTTAATTTCTTCAGACTCTTCTCTCAGATCTTTGATGTTCGGTTGCATTTATTTTCTATCTCCTTAAGTCCCTTTTGGAAATAAATTTACTCTTGACCTGCTAAGCAGATCCATCTGCTAAACAAAATTAGTAGAATCTGTGAATATCTGAACGGTTGTCATTCAGACATGTCCACAAATGGTCACATGTTGAACAGAGTTAAAGCTAAAAATTTTACACAGTTGGAAGTTGAGAGAAAAATCAGAAAGGTTTGCCTTTTCTTATATTGTTATTCTCTCAACTTTACCGATTGCCTCATCCATCCCAGAAGCACAGACCACAGAAGCAAACATGGACAAAACATAGTAGCAACTGAATAAATATTTGCATGTGGGAGTTATGACTGAAGGAGGGTCAATCTCAAAAACCAAGCAGAGTCTGAAAGTTGTGAGCTACTGAGTATTAGAAGGAAAGAGAAAAAAAGGTTGTAAGTCTTTTATCAGCAAAATCAATTTAAAGTCTTAAGGTTCCCTACTGTTGCTTACTATGTGGTAAGTGGTATGACCAAAGAAGAGAAAGCTATTCACTTTTAAGCTTAGTAAATACATTTTTTAGAAAAGAAAGCCAAGAGATTTTGTTACAACCTTTCAGATACCATATTAACAGGTGGTGCTAGGTTCTTGCTTAGGTTCTAATCAGTCAATAACCCCTCAGATCCTGAATTAGCAAGCCAGGTATTTGGTGTGTTCCATTAGGTCTGCTGTAATAGGAAATAGGCTTTCCTCTCATCATGCAATATCTAAGTTAAATAGTAGCAGGTAAGCCACAAAGGTATGTTGTATCCGATCAAGTCGACACCACAGGGGCACAACCTGATGGACCTAGTGAGTGAGCGGGATTGGCAGAGCTCTGCCAACTAGGATGAGGTAGATGTGACCAATTTAGAGCCAATATTCTACTTTTCCTTGCTCTTTCTGTACCCGCCCACCATGGGGTATGAGGATAGGAAGTAAGGCTCAATATTATGGGGGTCTTGGCATCTGAGGAAAATCAGAAGGGACTGGGATGACCTACCCACCAGTTCTGCTCCCTACTCTGCTCCCACAGATCCGGTTCCCAATCAAATAACTCTCCTCATCAGGGATCAGGCCATTTCCTACTTGTTCCTGAGTGGTGAGCTTCAGTTGCCTGCCATATGCAGAATTACTGATGTGAGCCACTCACATGCTCCCAAGGGAACCAGGAGCCACCTGCCTGGTTGACACCACAAATCCTGCTTCTCACAGCCCATGTTGTTGGCCATGCAACCTTGGTTTGGCCCTGTTCTGCACGTGGCCCTTCTCCCTATGCTGTGAGTACATGTGGTAAACTGTTGTCAATCACTTCGGGACACTTGTGTCAGTCAGCTTCTTTTTGCTGTGACCAACCGACATACCAGACAAGAACAACTTAAAGGAGGAAAAGTTCATTTGGACTGAGTTTCAGAGGTATAAGTCCATGGCGGGCCAACTCCATTGACCTGGGCATGAAGTGAGATAGACATCATGGCAGAAGGGTGTGGGAGACAAAAGCTTCTCAGCTCATGACAGCTAGGAAGAGAGAGAAAAAGAGGGGGGTGGGGTGGGGAGGTGGGCCAGGGACAAGATGTAACCCCTAAAGGTACACTCTCATTGACCCACTCGTTCCTGCTGTGCCCCACTTTCCCACAGTTACCAGCTGGTGGTCCATTCATGAGGCTGTGGCTCTCATGACCCAACCTTTTTACATCTGAACATTGGGACATTGCCTAACACATGAGCTCTTTGGGGATATTTTTAGATCTAAATAATAACACCTGTGTAGATCATTTTGCATTCAGCCATCCTCATAACACTGGGATGAGAATTTCTCCCTCACCAAAGGGCAAATAGAAACAAATAAACCAGTGAGATATATCTTTGACATGTGCAATTCCTCTCCTAACTTAGTGAGTAGAGTAACTGGGAGTGTAGCTATTCTGGTCCTGGGGACAAAACAGAGTTACAGTGAGGTCCTTCTGGTGCTTCAGTCATAACCCCCTTAGGCAGAGTTCAAGATAAGGTCTCTCATTTATATAAAATGATGGTTCTAAGATTATTATTATTATTATTATTATTATTATTATTATTATTATCACTATTCTGAGAACTGGATCCAGGGACACTTTGCCACTGAACTGCATCTCAAACCCTTTTTATTTGTTTATTTTTATTTTGAAACAGGGTTTCACTAAGTTACTGAAGTTGACCTTAAACTTGCAAAACTCCTGCCTCGACCTCTAGAGTTGCTGGGATTACAGGCATGCGCCACTGCACCCGGTTCTAAGAAATTATTTTTGAAAGTATTTTGAGGCCCTTGAATAATATAAATATACAGAGAACACAGCACCACAATTACATATATTTAATCACAGCCAAAAGTATGAATCTTAGGAAACAGCCCAAAAGCTTTCTGAATGAGAATATGACATGGGTACTGGCCCCAGGGATTTTGAAATCTAATTGAAGAAGAGACACATTTTTATGTGTGAAATGACAGCTCAAGGTACCCTGTGTATTTGTTCATCCATAGCCATTTACTGGAGATAGTGCTCTGCCTGGGTCAGAGTCCAGCATGAGACTTTTCAGGCTTGGTGGGACCTCTTCCCATTCCCCCAGGAATTCTTTGCTTCAACAGTACCGAATATCCCCAATCATAAACTAACATGCTAAAGTAAGTCCTCTCCACTCTTTTCCACTTCATTCTTCATTGACCACAGTGCTCCTACCTCCAGGAAGCCTTCCCTGCCCTGCTGGGGACGGCCTCTGACCTCTGTCCACACCTGTCAGTCTTCCACTAGAAGAAAGTGCCGAGATGAGTGTGGTAACCTTGCATGCAGATCCATGGTAATGATCTTCTGTCTCCTTCACCAAACTGTGAGCATCCCAAACGAGTGACTGATTTTTTTTCAGTTGTGATCTCAGCATCTGACCTACAGTAGGTACTAATAAATGTGTATTGACTTAATGGAGAAAATGCATAATAATTCAAAATGGATGCATCCTATCTCTTCCCTACAAAACACAAAGCTATAGAACTTGGGTTGTAGAGGCAAGAAACCATTTTCAAAACCCAGTATTTTTTGTGCATTCCATGAGATTCTTAATCCTGGTGGTTAAAATGTTCAATAACTATGACATGCTATAAAAATAATAATAAACATTAAATTGCAATAATTTAAAATTCCCTATGATTGTTGTTTGATGCTTTTATGATGATGTAAAGGAATTCATTTTCCATGAGATCATTGTAGGATGATGATAATATGCTTCTGCATCCACAAAGTAATGCATAATTTTAGTGGCCTAGGTGTGGGGTTTGTAGTAATAAATTGTTCCCAGGGTTTTATATTTCATAGGAATGTTATCAATAGAAATAAGACTGTGTACATAAGTCAGTTAAGCAATTGAGAAACATTGAAGTATATGGTTAAGAACTCAGACAGCACCTCTGCCACTTTCTATGTGAGTAACCTGAGCAGACTGCTTAATCTTCTTAGTCTATACAGTGAAGATGACTGAGTCTTAATCTGTTGAAACCATTCATGTGTTTAAACTCCAATTTTTTCATATATGAAATGGAGGTAAATGGTATTTATAATAAATGAGTATCATTAGGATTATATAATGTTATGGTTTGAATGTGAGATGTCACCCAAAAGCTCACATGTGAGACAATGTAAGAAGGTTCAGAGGAGAAATGATTGGGTTGTGAGAGTCTCAACCCAATCAGTGAATTAATCCCCTGATAGGAATTACCTGAGGATGTGGCTGGAGGTGGGAACTGGGGATGTGACTTTGGGGTATACATATTTTGTATCTGGAGAGTGGAGTCTCTCTGCTTCCTGATCATCATGTGAGCTGCTTCCCTCTGCTACACTCTTCCTCCATGATGTTCTGCCTCACCTCAAGCCCCAAGGAATGGAGCCAGCCTTCTATGGACTGAGACCTCTGAATCTGTGAGCCCTCAAATAAACTTTTCCTCCTCTACAATTGTGCTGGTCAGGTCTTTCTGTTGCAACAGTGAAAAAGTTGACTAAAACATATAACAAGTATAATGGATTTTGGAGAGTACGTGGAACTTAATAGGAAACTCAATTAAATTAGTTACTTTATCAGTTACATAGTATGATTTCTGTTTGTGTCCAACATATTCTCACCAACACAGGTCCTGAAATATATCCTCTGTGCTTCAGAGTTTCCTGCTGCAGTTATGAGACACCCCAGAATCGGGAGAACTCTGTGCTTGTGCTGTCATGCATTCTTATTTCAGGGTAGTCCCAGTTCTATGTGAAAATAGAACCCAGGCTGATGGGAAAGGAGTAATTTACATAATACTTTGATTGACTTGAAGATTGCTCTTCAGAACCACATAGGTATGTGAGGGAAGAAAAACATTCTGAATAACTTTTTGTCAACATAGTTAAAAATTAGATATCAGAATATATGTTCAAATATACATATACATGTTTAAATATAAATATACATATATACAGTATATGCTATATATGTGAGGCACATATGCATACATATGTTATATACAGAACAATATGCATATGATAAACGACTGGCACATTTATCAACATATGTGAAGGCAGTTACCTCCTTGTGACCACCGGACTGTAGCAAGGTACAGGTAATGTGCTTCTTTTGCACAGGGAACAGGGAGAAGAAGGGGAGAGAAACAATAGCTTATGATGAGGGAGTCTTGGAACCAGCCAGGAGGGAGGCGGCCAGAATTTCCTCCTGAGCCGTTGTTGCAGGACCACAGTGGAGGTTGTGCAACACCTTCAGTAAATACTTCCTGCAGGGGACACAATGACCCGGGGAGTTTCATTCTGTCTCACTTAGGAGGCAAGGAGGGAGCTGGCAGCGCAGGTGTGCAGGTGTGAGCGGAGAGCAGGTGCTGGCTCCTGGAGTCACTCAGCATGCTGCCAGGGAGCCTTCTGGTCCTCACTTGCCTCCTTTCTACAGCCCCAGGTAGGTGGTAACTCTTTTTCAGTTTCTGTTAAGTGCATCAGGAAATTGCTTGCTTTTTATCCGCTCCCAATTACCTTTTCATATGTAATATTTTGACCAGTTGTGGTTTTTTTCCCCTCAATCAGTTTTACTAATCAATAGGTCTAGTTTTAACCTATCATTTGGGGGCTGTGACTGACAAAGACTGAACGCCAAGAAGAGCAATGAAGAGTTCTGAAACCGACATTTGCATGTCAGATGTGAGAATATTTAGAAGTGAAAGCATAGATTTCTTACAGCATAACTCAAATAAGGAATATGATCTCTGAGTCAAAAAGTGGGATTTCTCAAAACTCATCTTGATGATTTTAGTGCATTAAAGATGCAGCAGATTTGCCAGGTTATGTCTGCGTAATGATTTTAGAAAATATCTGTTACTATTATTGGGTCTTGGTTGGCTCTTTATGTTCCTTTGGACTGCACATTTTTGTAGTCAGTACTTTTATTACTAACAATAATAAATATAACTATTAGAAATAAACTGTTCACGAATTTTATGTTTATAAAGCATTGCGATTTTACTTGATAAAAAGGTGTTGAGGTTAAGTAGAAGTTGATGATTCACTTCCACGTTGCTGGTTGTGTCAAATGGTTAAGATTTTAAATGTGGAGAAATACTAGTACTTAATGATATGTTACATCTACCCAATCTTGCCATTCTGGTAAATTCTCCATTAGCATATGAATCAATGAGATTTGGAAACACATTCCTCCAGCTCATTTCTATTTCCAGATCTTAAGTCAGTGCACTTATTGCAGTGTCTAGAGTCTCTCTCTAGTCAACCTTTTCTGGGGTCTCTGCTGGGACCTGGGAATGGAACCAATTATCAACAAAAGGTATGGAGGTAGGAGGGAAAGATGCTTCTCTCCTATGCACCCATTCTGCACTAAAACCACCAAAACAAAACCACTAAAACTAAAGTGGTTTTCCAATTTCTTTTTCACACCTGTAAAAATTTTACTTAATATCCTTGAATAAAGGAATGATGTTAGGTGTTTATGTACTTGACTTAAAATTCCTACTCTTTGAGTCAAAATCCATAGGAATCTTCATTCTTCACATTTTCCCAGAAATGCTATCAGCCCCGACTCTCGGGGAATCCGTTCTGTCAAAACATAAGAACTGCCTGGGTTCCAGCTTTGGCGAAGAGGGTAAAGATCAGGATCCACTGACAAGAGTCTCATGGCTGACCCTGGGGCCCATGCATATTACAACTTTTACAGTGAAATTAGGGACCCCCACTGTTTCTGTTCCTCCTGAGTGCACCTTCACAGCATAGCACAGAGAGACACAGTGTCCTTGGAAGTCATGCCCCAGAGTGGGACATCCCACATAGGGATGGGGCTGAAGTTTCCCCTGTGAGAATGAGGATCTGTACCCTCTCACCTTCCATTTCGAACAGGAAGTTGCTGCCTTCTTTTACCACACAGCATGTCTTTTCAAAGGTGTCTTCTGGGTCACTGAAATATTTAGGCCATCTTTCTCTTGGGGGTTTATTTTCTCGCCTGAATATAAGAACTTAAGCATTTTTCCCCCCTCATCTCTTTGTTTCTCTATTCCCACCTTCAATACCATGCATATGTGCCCCTACAAGATGACTTTGCCTGGTTCCTGTATACTTAAAATGAAAGAATGAGATGTAAAATAGGACCAGATGCTTGTAAGGAGCCTCGCAATCCCCTGAGAAAAATAACATGGGATTTCATCATAGGAAAAGAAAAAAAAAACAAATCTTTAAAAGGACATGACAGGCAATTGTGGGTGAGGGGGTAAATGAGTTACACCGACAGAGGAGAAAGTGTTGATTGTATTCCAGAAGAATTTCCTGGGGACACACTGATTTTCAGAATTATTTTATTATTTTATTTTATTTTGATATTATTTTATTATTTTAGCTGTCAGTTCTTTGTTGTCTTTATAAGGTGACTGGAAGACACAAAACAATGTGTCCAATTTAACCTCAATAGACAAAATAATATGCTTCATTAGGGTGTGTTTTTCTTATAATGTGTCCTCATTTTTGCTGCTTGAAGTTTAAAATGACAGGGTGTTTTGAGGAGATACAAAAATCTCAGAACTAAAGTCAATGTCATTACCTAAAGTCAATGTCATTCAGTGCTTGATGTCATCTGTTCAGTTTAGAAAGACACTGGTTTAAAAAGTTTCAAACAAATTTGAACAAAAAATTAAAAATACCAATATTATGTCCAAATTTTCTAATCTTCAAAAATGGCCTGAAGTGCTTTAACAAATAAAATAGCAATCCAGACTAAGGTCTGATAGTGTAATCTTTTTGTTGTTGTTGTAATATTAATCTTGTAAATGAGCTTTGCTTTTTCTAAAACTAATGAATATAGATATAGAGATATAGAGATATAGATATTACCAACTCAAACCAAAATAACAATTTTATTTTTCTCAATCCAGTTTTGTGGCCCAACTAATCCAACATATGAGTTCTGTGGAAGGGAGAAAGCAAGTATTAAAATAAATTAGTGGAAACATATTGTGTTACACCTTGGGTGTGTGTAATCCCTGGATGGCAGTTAACTATGTTTGTTCTGCAGCCTTCCAGATAATTAACTTGATGTTATTCTGCTGGGAGGAGGCTGCACTATCTCCACTAAGCTCGAGGATGAATATTTAGGTCAATTATATCCCTATATCTGCTGTGAAAATTGTTGTATCTCAGACTCATTATTTCAGGGACCTTTCAACTTTCAGAAAACAAGAGCCTTTCAGGGAAATTTTATCTGTTTGTTAGCGAATTTACTGTGTTGCAAGAGTTTGGAATGAATTCGAAATTCATTTAGTTCATACAAAAAAAAAAAGAGTGAGAACATGTCTTAAAAAATCTTTTTTGTTTATGTTTGCTTTGTTTGTTTTTGGTTTCCATTTGGAAGTGCTCAAAGAAATTGTATAATGAATCTGGCCATTCTGAGTCTGTATTTAAGAACCTGTCGGTAGTTTCACGTTGGTAAGATGCCAAGGCTCGCCAGAAGCCTGGCGTTCAGCATGCACAGCAGAGAAAACTGGTGTGGGATAGACTGATCCCTTTCCTTCTTGCTCCTTCTGAACAGAAGATGTGCGTTATCACTTTCTGATTTCATGCAAAGGGTCAGGTGGGCAGTTATCACTTTTTGACCCAAAGGGAGCCTGCTCTGATAATTCCTGTTAGAATCTTAAGTGTTATGGATAAAACCACGAATGCAGATTTTCACAGGTTTAAAGAAGTCACTGAGGTTGTGACATTGGTGCACAGGTTCATGAACTCATTGTCAAAGGGACCAATTGCAGCAGGAGGCACTGCAGCATGCTTGCTGGCTCCTTATGACATGCTCATTGCGTGTCACCGATGAAAGGAGGCAGCCGGGAGGTGTGTTAATGCCATCAGCTAGTTCCCGACAAGGGTTATCTTCTTACCTGTTGACTTCTTGTTGTTCTGAAATAATTGTGGAAATTGAACCAAACGGAGAGAAAATGATCATTTAATATTTCTTCACATTTTTGTATGTTCATTTTGAAAAAAAAAACTTTATTAACTAATGCTATTATTTCTTTTCCAAAAATTAATTAAATAAAAATAAAAGACGCCTGGTGATTGTTTCCATGAAATGAGTAACTGGAAAACCTGGTGATGTTGTTTTTGAAGTAGGACAACATGAAAAGGCTTAATTGATCACAATTGACCTACCGGAATCATAATGATCCCTTCAAAGACCTCACAGGGGAGTCTGTTTATTTGCATAAAATTATAGACTACTTGAAGAGGCTTTAAATACCATTTAATCTGCACCCTCTTTTCAAACAATTTAAAAACACTTTAATAGAACCCCAGATTAAGATATTCTTATGTCAGTACTGTGGATTTAAGTGTTTTTGAAATGCTTATTAAGAGCAAATCTCAAGCCACTAAAAGAAAAGCTCTTTCATTATTTTAAGACCCCATTTTTTACTACAAGAGATTTTAGTGAACATAATAATTTTTTCTAATCTTCCAAGTTAAATGTAAATGGTTCTTGAGTGATCAAATTAATTAAACCCACCCTAATATGATTAAAATTTGGCATCACTAGGAATTTTTGAATTTCTGCTCTAGTTTTAGAAGAAAATGTTAAGGAATGAATGTTTCATTCTGTGGGAAGTCATTTTGGATAAGATATAGAATTACAAACCTCTTGGGTGACTAATAAACAAATATTTACCTTCACCTTTATTAAAAGTCTAACCATAGCAACTTGAATTTATATGGACACAGAAGTTTGGTTTGAGTCCTTTAGTGAGCATGGATTACCTTCAGAGGGCCTCCTGATTACTGCAGGAAGAAGAAAAGAAAGGCTTTCCGTTCCAGGTTTAGTACATTGTGGCCCTGGGCTGCCTTCTGCTTCGAGTCCTACTGCTCTCTGCATCCTGGGTTGGACTTCCAGCTACCTATAGCCACCAAAGAGTATGTCTGTTGACATGTCCCCAGGAATTAGGCCATGTGGACAAATTAAAAAGAAAGTAGAAAATCCAGGGTTAGCTTTGGGAAGGCTCTGAATTTCTCTCTGCAATGACTTCTGGAGACAACGGGGGTGGACATGTAAGATCCAAACAGGTGGTAAGAAATCACTTCCCAATCCCTTTCTATTCAAATTGTCTGTTTCTCTACTTTTCATGTTTTATGTACATATGTATATATAAAACATCCTCTCTCTATATATAGAGTTTATCTCTATTTCTAAGGTCAGCCCAGACCATGCCATGAACCAACCTTGTGGTGGAGCCTTTTCTTTCTGTGACTTAGTTTCAGATATTGCTATTGGCAAACCCAAGGGAAAAAACATTAGGATCAGAAGTGGTGCACATTCGTTATTTCATTTTCATAACACGTTTTTCGAAGTGCCTTATTCTGAGACCAGTTAGCTCCTGAGATCAGTGTGGCCTCTGCCTTTTCCTTTTGCCTTGCCCGACTGCTCTACCTCTGCCCAGGGAACCACTGCAGACTTCCAAGACAGCAAAGAGAAGCAGGAAGTTCAAAAGAAATGCTGTCACTCAGCAGAGAGACACAGGTAGACTTGTGGTGGGAAACCATTTGAAATTGCAGGTTCTTGTAAAATTTGAGAGGCAGCGTGCGTTTCCGGTTTTGTCTCTCTCCTGGTGTAGCTGACCTAGGTCGCACACCTTCTCTGTGTGACATCATTCACTGGTGACACCATAAGGACAGTCAATACTGACCAGCTCATTTCTGTTCTGCCTAGCTAAATCTTCGGTTTCCCCCTTTTATTTTTCCTCAGTAAGTGCTTTAAAGCAATTCCCTGAGGCAAAAGAGTATGAAGTGGTTTATCCCATAAGACTTCATCCACTCTGGAAAAGAGACGTCGAAAAGCCAGAGCCAAAGGTACAGTTTCCGAAATATCAAAGAATTTTAATTTGAGATATGTGTATCATACATACATCTCGTACAAATACATCATATGTTTAATGTATCAACAGGACTTTATGAATTCTTCAGCTTCATGCTTTAGAGGTAACTAACATTAATGGTTATATTTGTGTTTGTTTTTAAACCTTTTAGTCTTCATTACAATCCAGAATTTTACCTTTAACCTTATTTTGCAAATGAAGTTCTAAGAAATAAAACAAACTATTCCAAATAACAGAACATGAACTTTACTTTTATAATTTATTCTGTGTCCTTCCAAAAATTTAGATACAACTCATTTAATCTATTTTGTTTCCTTCTCTCTATCCATCCACACATATATAACCATGGCTGTTAAAAGAGGAGAATGAGTATTTGTATTTCAACTTGAAATTCATGCCTTTTTAAAATAGGCAGCATTAAAATTTGGATAATACTTACTAAAAGAAACAACACATTTTTAGTCAACATTCACTCAACAAACTTAGTCGTTGCAAGAAGAAGGCTAAGGAAAGCCTTGATTCATTCTACAACGAAGTTCTAATTACCTGCTCTCTGAAGTTTTCCTCCCTAGAAAACAGATGAATGAGACTTGGCTGATGACTCACAGAAGTATTCTGAAATGCAACTAGTGGGATAACATGTGCCCCTCCTAAACAGGGCTCCTCACCATATTTCTTCCAAAGCAATTATAGGAGAGCAGAGCCCATAATAAGCCCTACTTCTAAAACTAGCTATCTATAAAAATTGCGTCCACTAAGTTTGGTGGAATCCATATGCATTGGATTCTCCTTCAGTATGGCTTTCTTCAAATGCTTTCTTGCAGTCTCTTAAAATTATCAGATACCTTTATTCACTGAATATTTTGAGGAAAATTTGGATACAGATGATGAATTTTCTATTTGCTGTAGAGCATTTTCCTCATCACTGTAAAAACAAATGTTTGTATTTGGAAAAATTTATTTTGATACAAAATCATAGTCTCATTTACAGGTACATGATAGATGATCAATGTTAATTTTAGGAACTTTGACTAGATAGACATGGTTGAAGAATGTGGTAGATTTTTAGTGTAGAGACCTCTTACTTGTGAAGTTCACCAGCAGGGTGAGTTGCTACACAGACTTGTGTTTTCCTGATCCATCAGGATGGTGGACAGGATCTAAATTCAGAGGACTAGCTTGTGTTCACATCTTGGCTTGGTCAGTTCTCCCCGTGTAAGCTCAGATATACAGAAACCTGAAATTCTTTGTCTTAAAGTGGAGATGATAATGACGACACATGTATTGCATGGATGTTTTGAGATGTAATAAATGAAAACATTAACTCCATGTTCAAGATTAGGCTGACACTGCCTTATGGAACCCATTATCTTACACTTCTTAGGACTAATTTCTAAGGTTTTTTGTGACTTCATACCCCATTAACATGACTTTTTTTTTTTTCACTTTTGCTTCTTAATATAACATGCTTGCTAATCAATCTTGACATTGTTTTTCCTTTCCTTAATGATGTATTTATTTCTACCTCTGTGCCCTTTTTTATGGATGTCTTGCTACCTGAACTGCTTATATTTGAAGAGCAGCCATCTTGTATTCTTTGTGAAACTAGATCCCTTTCCTGAATTCATGCTACAGTCATGAGCAGTGTTACACAATTTAGCTCTTGATTTTCAAAAATATATATGAGTAATGTTAATGTGCATGCACTTGTGTGTGTATGTGCATATGTATTGTGTGCATGCATGTCTATGAAAGCACAATGCAATATTCTTTTTGGTTTCGAACTATCTCAGTTGATCCAATAAAGGCATTTCCTTTTTAATTCTTTTGACAAGTTCCTTGACCACCCCCTTTACCCTCATCTTCTAATCCCTGTTCTGAGATATGAATATTTGTCACATAAATATTTGTCAATTCAAATATATCTTTGAAAAGCACACCAATTTAATCTTTCAAAGGTTGGATACAAAGATGTCAGACAATTTGTCCATTTAGTAGCCAGAGTGACTTGAGTTATTTAAAGTGGAAGAGGTAGACATTTGGTATCATACAGTCTACTTCTAAATAAAAGCAAATATTACTTGCAAATATTTAAACAGAGAAATAGCCAAATAAATGCTTATGTGCACTTATTAATTACTAGTAAATGTTTTTGCATTTTTTTGTAGGAAACATTTGAAACAGAATTAAAGTATGAAATGACAGTTAATGGAAAAATTGCAGTGCTTTATTTGAAGAAGAACAAGTAAGGACTTTTATATCTGATGTTGTCCTCCCCAATGGGTCGTGGAAAGGTGCTCTTGGGTCTGTTACTTCTCCTGCCTCTCACAAACCTTGACTAATCATTTTTTTCCTCTGAACTGACTCAAGAGGTCCAGTGAATATTTCTTTCTGCCAATGTAATAGAAATTCAGTGGGTAAAATTTCTCTAGCATTTCTGTTTTTAGAAATAAAACACAATGAGGTATGGGGAAATATATTTTATCTATTCTATGAAATAGCAGAGGGAGCAGTTCCAATGTACCAGGCTATAATTTAAAACTTTCCCTCTATATTACTACAATTATTATTCTAGCATTAAAAGACTTTATTTCAAAATCTTTTACAACTCAGAAAAGAATAAGATATATAAAGGTGAAATTCAACTCCAGGGCTAAATAAAAAGTCAGAGTGGAAACCAGAAGTGGGCTCTCCTCAGTCCAGAATCAGGGTTCCTCTTACCCACTGTCCACTCCCTGCCCTTGATTTTTATTCATCATATTGTCCTTTGTCCCCATTCTCTTCATTTGGTCTATTTGAATTCAACTTTTCTTTACAAATTTCACTGCCTCCGCTGTTCCCCAGATCTTGCTCATCCGATAGCTAGACTATTTCAAAAGTAATTTTTTCTAAATCTGTGCTTTCAATCTCTTTCAATCCGCAGATCACTCTGTGTAAGACAGCAACATTTCTTTTCCCACCCCAATAGACTGTTACTTTTGCAAAAAAAAAAAAAAAAAAATCACGATCAATTCAAGTCTGGCAGCTGTGTGGTATCACGGAAATTGCACCAACTGTGGATTCAGGCTCACTGGATATGGTTCTTTACATTTTAAACTCTTTATTCTCATCTAAAAATAAGAAAAGTAATATGCATCTCACAGAATTATTCAAAGAATTAAATTGAATAATGTGTATTGCATTCTAACACAGTGCCTGCAAGAGAGATGCCTCTCTTTTAAAAATAGATTTGTTATTCACAGTAATTCAGAATAAGGATATGATATGGAGTCAACCTAAGTCTCCATTGATAAAATGGATAAGCAAATTGTGGTATATGTACCCACACATATGCAGTCGTATATTATTTAGCCTCAAAAAAAGAAAATCCTACCATTTGCAATATTTGGGGTGACATTATGCATAGTGAAGTAAGCCAGGCACAGAGAGATAGACATGCACAGCATATTCTCACTCACATATGGTATCTAAATGAACTCAACTCCTAGAAGCAAGGAGTATATGGTGGTTAGGAGGGGTAGAGTGAGGAGGGAGGAAACAGGAAGATGTGGGTCAAAGGTTACAAACTTTCAGTTGTAAAGTGAATGAATTCTGGACATCTAATGTACATGCATAGTGACTATAGTTGATGATGATACATTTTATACTTGGAATTTGCTGAGAGTAGATTTTAAATGTTCTCACTGCCCACATGTGTATGCACACTCAAATGGTAACTACATGAGGTGAGAAATGCTAAATAGCTAGATTGTGCTAATCAATTCAGTGTATATGTATATCAAACCACTGCATTGCATACCTGAGAAGCAATGAGTTGCTCATGTCATTCATTTTTATCAACTCTGACCTCAGTTCTGCTTCTTCCTGAAGCCTCTCCTCAAAACTTGTGAAGTCCCATAAAGAAGCAGGTACTATTCCACACTACTCAAATGTCCCTGTTCCTCCCCTTTATTCCAATTTAGGCAGCTTTTTCATGCTTGGGCTTGTCTTAAGGGGTCAGAAGGAGGACCCAAGGACTGAACACTTTCCTATGCAACACTTATTTGAACTTGACCTTCACAATCAGCAGGAGTAACCCCACTGTCTCTTTCTTTTTTTCCTCCAGGAATCTCCCTGCACCAGGCTACACAGAAACATCTTATAATGCCACAGGAAAGGAGGTCACGTCAAGTCCTCAAATCATGGTAGGACAGAGTTTCCTAAATTTGTTCTGAGTAGAGATGTAACCCACACACCCAAATACTGTGTCCCTGCCAGGAAGTGGCACTGTGTCCACAGCTGTGATGCCTTCTTTTCAGGAGTAGTAGTAGCTACTCAAATGATCTTCCAATGTTTTCCTGTTTTGCTAAGAACAAAGACATGACAACTCTGATCATCTTTTCCAGCTTTCAAGGGGAGGTGGCAGGAGTGTTATTTATGTATTTATTTTTTTTAGAATTGTTTTCTTCAGCGTCATCTGAGCAGCGTGGAGTCAGACTCCAGTGGTGTCTGGGTGTGTTCCCTGTCACTTCCTGTGTTAGGTGTTCTCACGAACACATGGCTGCTTTCTCCAAGGCAGCTGCAGAATTCCACTGTCGAGGCCTCTCAGAGCCTCTCTTTGCTCAGACCGGGCACCTGCCAGCCTGGGGTGGTGCCTTCTTTCGGAGTTCCCTTTCCTGTTGCAAACCTTCAAATATTCCTGATTAGACCAAAAGCACAAGTGTTTACATGGGCCAGTCTCTCATCTGTCCCCAGATAGAGATTTCCTTCATGTACAGCCACCTGGAAAGATGTTAGGGTATTGTGAGGATGCATTTAAACGTGGTGCAACTCTGAAGAGATTAAGAAATAAAAATGTGTTCTGAATAATCCTTCATTTGGGGGAAACTTGTAGGTCTTAGAAAACATTTAATAAACAATCTGCCATTAACGGGAAGAATAAATGTCTGCTACTTGGAGGCTTCATTCTTTTAATTTATGATATATAGCTATATATTTTTTTTCTTCTGAAGAGTATTCCTAATTTAGCAATACCAATCAAACCATCACATTACATACCTTAAATAGCTTCATTTTTTCACTAATATGAAAAAATGCTTTACCAGTGTTCTGGGATTATTAACTAACTTTAAGGATTTGAATACATAAAAGCTTTTATTTAATTAATTTTTAATATTGCTAAGTTGACTGTTGTCCAGCAGAACTAGTTTGAGAGCATTATAGGTTCTATTTCAAGATTTCAAATTCAAATTTATCAGGGAGTACAAAACCCATGACTACTTTTCTTCACAAGAGTCTTTTCCTTTCCTTTAGGATGACTGTTACTATCAAGGACACATCCTTAATGAGACAGAGTCTGACGCCAGCATCAGCACGTGTAGGGGTCTAAAGTAAGACTTTGTGAATGTTTTGAGTGAAACTGTGGTCCTGGTGTGTGCGTTTAATAAATCTGAAGGTGCCCAAGTACAGTCAGTTACCCGAGTTGGGTGTGAGTCCTGAGTGCTCTAAAATGTTGAAACTTGAAGGAAACCTCATTTCTCTTTATAGTGCTTTGTAAATTACACATCTGAATTGCTTTCAGAGTTTGTTTGCTTCTTTGTTTTTAAAATATGGGTTTTGAGACTCAGTTTCAGAGTCAGAATCTTTAAGGCACCAGGACACCTCTCCACCCTCTCTCCTGCTCTGAATCCCCTCCAGCTGGTCCTGTGCAAGACTACAACATTCACCCCTTTCTGTCTGACGATGGCCCCGGTGCCTCGGTCTACAACGAGACATCTCTTCTGATGCTCAGACTTGATTATCTAATTTTCTCTTCCATATCTCCAACTGTATATCTTAAAGAAACTCAATCCCAATGTGCCCTAAACCGAACTAATGATTGACTCAAAATCTGATATTTTCTCTGAGTTCTCTATCTCAATCAGTGATCAAATCAAATAATTAATTGCCCTATCCAGAACCCCAAATCCCTTGAGGACTTCTTGCCTCAAAAATCTCTTCTCAACCCTGATTGATTACATCTTTTAAATATTTCCTGATGTTCACTGTGTCTCAGCTGCAACATTCAAACCACCCAGCTACTGTGCTTCTTTATCCAAACCATTACAAAAGACATAACTCATCTCCCCATAGCCACTCTTGGTATCTTCCAGTTCTAGGTACACTTAATCCAGTCTCCCTATTATATGCTCTGTGTCTTTTCTTCATACAAAGTATCTTCATACAAAGTAATTATATATGTTACTTACTTATTGCCACATAAATATGTATGTACACACACACACACACACACACACACACACACACATACACACTTTGGTCATTTGATACACACCCATTTTCCTCATTTGAATACAAATTCCTGGAAGGAACAGACCATGACCAATGCCTAATAATTAATGAGCACTCATTAAATATTGGCCAAATGTATCTTAGCTCAGACCTTCAGTGCAGAAATTGAGAAGAAATTGATAATATTGGTCACATGCTGTTCATTTTCCCTGTTGATCTTTAGCATCACCCTATTAGGTCAGTATTGTCATTTGCATATTGTAGATGAAGAAATTGAGGCTGAGTGAATTGACATGATCTTTTCATGGTATCCTAGATAATAAGTGACAGACCTAGGATTTTAATGCTTTATCTGTAAGACTTCAAAGTCTTCAGAAGAACACAGGATGAGTCAGTAAAGTCCCTCCTAATGCCAAAACTGACATGGTTGGCTATATGACATCACTGTAGTCCCTTCTCCTTAATGGGTCCTATCCCCACAGAGAGAAAATAAGTGTAGGCAATAAGTGGAAACTTCTTCAACTGTAAGTTTCTTTGTATTTTATAGTCATGAGATTAAACTCTTTTGGAACTGGCTAAGAATTTTGCGAGGTCTCTATTTGGAGCTTCTAAGTCTGTACTTTCCAGTGCAAGAATATTTTATTAAGCATCTTGAATTCTCATGTTGTGCAGGGGCTACTTCAGCCTGGGAGACCGAAGGTACTTCATTGAACCTTTAAACCCCACAAATCAGGACGAACAGGAGCACGCACTCTTCAAGTACGATGCTGAGGAAGACAAGGTCAACGGCTCCTGTGGCATGGATGATGTGTTATGGCCACCGGGATTGCAGCAGAATGTGAGCCTGCCCAACACCAGGCTGGTTGTATGTATAACTCTGCATTTTAATTGTGCTGCATAATGTATTCTGTCCTGGGTTCCAGTCTGAGCAGCGCAAATGACTTAAAATTTTAGTCTTTGTTGAAATTAGTAGATTATAGAGACACGAATCATAAAACATTGTTGTGCATTTATGATTCATTTGACAAGCACTTATGGATCAACTCTTATTATGAACAATATTCGAGGGCTTGAAAGAAGTCTGAAATAGAATACCTGCCTCTAGGGGCGGGCCAGTCACAATACTCCCTAGATCTACAACCCAGAAAGGTGTAAAGAGCAATTCTTGTCTGGAGATGCCATAGCCCGCTCTCTTCATGAATGCTGGCAACGCATCTCTCCTCAAGGACTTCCACGGGTGCTAGGAGGAGGGAAGGAAGCAAGAGAGGAGCAGGCCCTGCCTGCGGAACTCAGCATCTTCTTTCCTCCATGAACTTGGACTTCCACTCACAGAGGAGAAATGAACACAGCTTGTATTTTAAATTGTGAAGTGGGTGTTAAAATACCTTTTGTCATTGTTACTTACATTTCCCTCGGGATTTACTTCCCATCTAATCGTTTCTTCTCAATGTTCTCAGAATCTGTCAGCATTGGGCAAATTTGTTCCGAGTTAAAATTTCAAGTGTGTGCCCTCTGCTGTGGGTTTAGTTACGCCAGTGCTAAGAACCTGGAAGAACCAGTCCTGGCTGCATGTCTCTGTGAATGTCACCCTCCTGGTTCTTGACAGGCCTTTCATCCTCTTGTCTCACTGACTTGGCAACCATGAGGTCTTCTTTCTAAGATCCTCTCTGCTACCCCTTCTTTGGTTGACCTCCAAATATGAGAGGACCTCAGTCCTGGCTCCCTCTCTTTGCTTCATCTCATGTTCTTCCTGGGTCACCTCCTCCTGTCCTGAGCCTTCTTAAAATAGAAGCCTTGTGCATGGAGCAGTGGCACAAGCCTGTAATCCCAGCGGCTCGGGAGGTTGAGGCAGAAGGATCCCGAATTCAAAGCCAGCCTCAGCAAAAGTGAGGCCCTAATCAACTCGGTGAGACCCCATCTCTAAATAAAATTCAAAAAGGGCTGGGAATGTGACTCAGTAGTCAAATGCCCCTGAATTCAATCCCTGGTCCCAAAAAATAAATTAAAAAAATTAAAGTTATAAGCTTTGTGCTCATTGGTAGTAGATGTGTTTCCAGTCTTAGCCAGTCCCCTAAGGAGCACATTGTTAAAATTAATTACCTACTTAATATAGCCATTTAAATAATGAGTATCACAAACTTAGTATGGTAAAGCAGAACTACTGATTTCTAAACCCCAAACAAAACCTGCCTCTCTCACTCTTCCCATCTCAACATCCACCGCTCGTCACCATTCAAGGCCATATCTGGAGATGATCCTTGATTCCTCTTTCCTGCATCCCTCCTCACACAGTGTCTGTCAGCAAGTGCTTCTCCACCTATTCCAGATCTTCACTTTCCTACCTTTTCTGACTGCCCCCAGGTACCATCCCACAATCACCATGGCAACAGAGCCTGACCCTCTGCATCCATTCCTGCCTTAACAGAATCCACTCTCCAAACACTAGGTCAGATAAATTTTTTTTTAATTGTAAATCACATTGCATTTCATATCTGGTTAAAGCTCATTGGCTTCCCATTGATTTAGTATACAAATCAAAGTGCTGACTATGGGTTCCAGATCCTCATATGCTTAGGGCCCTGTCTCCCTATCCCAAATCTTATTCCACATTCCCCATCTATTGATGATCTTCTCCACTATGTTCTGAAAAGCATGAACTTCTTTCTTTATGTTTTAAACATACCAATATCAAATTCACCTTAAGAGCTTTTTTACTAATATTTTTTCATTGCTGGAATCATCTTCCTCTTTATCTTCCTTTCCCTGGCTTCTCATTTTTGTTAATAAGTCTTCTTATAGGCCAGCTTTTTAGAGGAGCTTTTTCTAACCATCTATTCTGAAATAACTATCTAATCACTCAACATTATGTCGCTCATTTAGTCTACCCCATGGCTCTAATTACCATCTGATACATGTCTGTCTGTCTGTCTCTTGTGAGCTCCCTAAGCAGATGAACCATGTCTATTTCCCTGTTGTATTTCTAGTTCCCAGAACACTGTCAGGGCATAGTAATTACTACTAAATATTTTGTTCCTGTGGAGAGTGGGAGGTAAGTACAAATCTCATTACATAATACCAAGTCTACCTTGAGTAATTTGTTCTTGGTAATGGAAACTTAATCACCTAATAAAAGATAAGTACTTGCAGAAAAACAAGCTAATAAACTTTTGTGGTTTATTATTTGGTAGGAATACTGCATCTGCCACATTTCAATGTCACAATCCACTATAAAAGTTTTGTATTTTTCTTAGAAAGGAAAAAGATTCATCTCTGCATGAAGAGAAGAGACCAGGGTGTATGCTATAGTGGACTTGGGCATTACACCATAGGCAATGGCAATTGGTATTAACCAAGATAGGAATCAAAACTTACAAGAAAACAAAACAAAACAAAACAAACAAACAAACAAAAAACACACAGCAAAATGTCAAAGTCAAAGTTTGTTTATTTCATGACAAGATAATGGGGAAAATTCACTGTTCAGAATAACCAGAGACTAGTTCCAACTCACTTATAAATCAGTTATACAATCATTTAAAGTAGGTGGTAAAATGAAGGGGTCATACTAGAATATTACTGATGTCCTTTCTAACTTGAGCATTGTGAGCCTTCTCTGTGGATAATCCTGGTGGCTGAGGTAGAGTTAAAATGGTACCATTGCCTCTCTTTGTTCCCAGTTATCACTCAACTTCTTGTAAAATAACACAAGTCAAATGAAAGAAAGACATTCAGAAAAAGATGGTGTCTTAGTAATTGTTCTTATATTTCAGAAGTTGAATGACCAGAACTTTCAGGAACATAAGAAATACATAGAATATTATGTGGTCCTGGATAATGGTGAGGTAATTATATCAGATAAATATATCTTTTAAAACCTTCCTTTACATTAATTTTATTTGTTATGTGAAAGAGTAAATGTCAGGATCAGTTTTGAAAAATCATGAATATAGTTACAAATTATTATGAACTTCCAAAATTTGAAAAACACATGGATATGAGCCATAGTTACAAATTATTCTGAACCTCCAAAATTTGATATTTGTAATTATGGTGATATGATTTCTTCTTTCAGAAGCAGGAGACTGATACTGTGTGCATAAATTAAATTGTTGGCCTTATAATGCTCCTTTCTTGCTGTCTTAAAAGCTCCAAAACTTGGTTTCCAGTTAAATTCTTTTGGCACGCTTTCTATGAAGTAGTAACATTTGTAAATTAGAATACATGTACCTCAGAAGGCAGTAAATATAATACTCCAGCGAATGGGATCTTCAGTAAAAGACAAATGATTGGTGATAGTCACTATCTTCTTTTAGAAAAATGCATTTTCCTATAATAGGTTTTCTAAACAAGAGGCCCATGTGTTTAATATCAAAAGCAAAAGTCTGAGGTTACAAAATATGAGTAAATTACTTAGTTCAGCTTTAACTTCTCTTGTATTGCATTAATTTACTGTTCACATATTAAAAAAAAAACAAAGAAAGAAATGAATGAGCTATGCCTCATGCTGATTCTGCACAGCTAAGGAAACCATGAAATTAAATTGAAAATACACTTTGAAAATTCTCAAGAGCTTAGAGAAATAAGGAATAAATTCATTTCTAACATTAAGTGTTAGCATCAATAACTGATTGTTACTTACAATTACGGACAATGTGTTCAGCTACCTTTCTTACCTTCTAATTATATTTATTTCTAGTAATGCCTATTTCTGTCTTGATTGTTCTCAGTTTAAGAAGTACAATGAGAATCTGGATGAAATAAGGAAGAGGGTATTTGAGATGGCCAATCACATCAACATGGTATGATATATTTTATTAACAAAATTTTTAAACATCTTGCTAGAAGGTATCATTGGATTTTTCTATGGATGTGAAATGATCCAAGAAGGAAGGTCAAGACCCCAAGATTGCGGCTGCTCACTGGCTTCTGAGGGAGAACCATAACTTTTGCTACTTATCAGTATCACGCGTTAGAGGCTTTTCTCATCTAGGAACCACACTATTCTTAGGTTCATAAAGATATGAAACTTTTTTTTTTAATTAAAGGGATAAATAGGGTGCTTTTTATTAGCCTAAATTTCACCAGGAAAACACAGAAAACCAAATCCCAATGGAAAACTGATACAGGGAAAAAAGAAAATCAAAACCAAAAATAGACCTATCTTTGGCACAATAGCACCTTTTCTACATATTATCTCATTTAATCCTCAAAACAACCTAAAGAAGACATTACTAAAGCTTAACACATAGCCAAGGGATTATATCCCCAAGTGCACAGTAACTCCCTTAAGGTCACAAAGAAAACAACAATTAGGATTTAAGTAGAGAGCTTAAAGATCTGTCATTTCAGAGCCCATTTCAGTGAAACAACTGTCAGTTATGTTCTTCAGACATAATCCTAACATCCGATTTCCAAATTGTAAAAATGCTGGAAGGTTCCTGTGAGTTCAATGCCGTTTGTTTCTTGTTAGTTGAATAAGTAGTTGGCTGACATCCTCAGTATGAAATGACAAGTCTCTGAGTGGTGTCCTGCAATTCCTCTAAAGATGGAGAGAGGTGAGCGTGGATTCGGTAACCATAGTCAGGCCGAATCTTTTCACTGCAAGAATCACCCTGACTCCTCTGGAGGAACCCCAAGAGCTGGGCACATTTATTAAGCACCTAATGTGTGCCAGGTACTTTTCTCTGTTGCAGAAATAGAGTGGAGAACAGAAAGGACAAAGGGTCCCTTCCTCCCAGGAGTTACCTGCTTATCAGGGAGACAAATGTAAATAAGTAATAGGATGTTGGATGGTGTCAGGTGCCAGAAAGAAAAGTACAACAGAATGAAAAGAAGGGGGGCATCCATCAGGGGGGCTAGGCTGAATAAGGATGCCTCTCTAATAAGGTGGCATTCAAGCAGGGACCTGGGGGAAGGGAGAGACGTGTATGGCCCCAGGGAGAGTTTGCCAGGCACAGGAAAGGCCCTGGGGGCAGAAGTTAGCCTGTCAGGTGGGAGGATGGGCAGGAAGCCAGGATGCTGGGGTGCTGTACTGTGGGGCAGGATGAGAGTAGGCATCTGCCAGGTCGGGTGACTGAGCACCCTGTGGGCCTCGGCAAGGACTTTGCTGTTTTTTGTTTGTTTGTTTTTTTAAATTATTATTATTTTATTTGTTCTTTTTAGTGATACATGACAATAGAATGCATTTTGACATATTATACACACATGGAGTATAACTTCCCATTCTTATGGTTGTACATGATGTGAAGTTACACTGGTTGTATATTCATATATGAACATGGGAAAGTTTTTGTCTGATTCATTCTAATGTCTTTCCTATTCCCGTCCCCACTTTCTTCCCCCCAACCCCCTGTCCAATTCAGTGAATCTACATCCCCCTACCCTGCCTATTCTGAGTTAGCATCTGCATATCAGAGAGAATGTTCAACCTTTGGGTTTGGGGATTGAATTATTCCACTCAGCATGATAGTCTCTAGTTCCATCTATTTACTGGCAAATGCCATAATTTCATTCTTCTTTATGGCTGAGTACTAGCGTTATTACTAGACATAATGACTGTGTACATGCACCACATTTTCTTTATCCATTCATCTGTTGAAGGTCACTTAGGTTGGTTCCATAGCTTAGCTACTGTGAATTGAGTTGCTATGAACATTGATGTGACTGTGTAACTGTATATGTTAATGTTAAGTCCTTTGAGTATATGCCGAGGAGTGGGATAGCTGGGTCAAATGGTGGTTCCATTCCAAGTTTTCTGAAGACTCTCCATACTGCTTTCCACAGTGGTTGGACCACTTTGCAGTCTCACCAGCAATGTATGAGTGTACAGTTTTCTCCACATCCTCACCGACGTTTGTTAATTGTATTCGTGATAATTGCCATTCTTACTGGAGTAAGATGAAATCTCATTGCAGTTTTAATTTGCATATCTGTAATTGCTAGTGATGTTGAACATTTTTTTCGTATATTTACTGACCAATTGCTTGTATATCTTCTTCTGTGAGGTATCTGTTCAGTTCCTTTGCCCATTCATTGATTGGGTTATTTGGGGTTTGGGTGTTTTTTGAGTTCTTTCTATATTCTGGAGATTAGTGCTCTATCTGAGGGGCAGGTGGCAAAGATTTTTCTCCCATAGGCTCGCTCTTCATGTTCTTGATTGTTTACTTTCGACAAGGACTTTGCACAACTCATCAGAGTGAGGACAGCACTGAAGAGCCTGGGCTAAGGTGTGGTGTCTGAGGGGCACACAGTTGAAAGACTGCTTTGGCCTTATGTTGAAAATAAACTGAACGGATGTCAAGGCAGAAGCAAGAAGGCCAGCAGGGGGATCGTGACACAGTTCAGAGCAGGAGGGGATGGTGGCTTGGGAAAAAGAAGGGACAGTGGATTTGATGGGAGAGTTGAGTTCCTGAATAGGGGAAAGATTGGGATTCTGACCTGGAAACAAGAGAGATCTTTAATGTGCCTAAGTGGAAATGCCAATGGTTTGGATTTATGAGATCCAAGTTCAGAGACAAGGTCTGGGTGGAGATATAAACTTATATCTTCACATATAGGTCCAGGAAGGATTATAACCTAGGTTTTTTTTTTGTTTTTTTTTTTTTTTGCTTCTCTTTTAATAACTGCCTTCTTCAATTATTTTCTGGTTTTCCAAACAACTTTATGAAGAAAAAAGCAAAAAAAACTTGGTTCCAATTTCTCGGCAAAAGTTGCCCATGAGAAGTTCTGTCACTGTGAACTTCTAAAAACTCTTTTAGCAATTTAGGCTTTCTCTTTAGAGTAAGCATGTTGTTTTTGAAACCTCTTCTCAAGTTTATCCCACCTGAATTGTGGATGATTTGATTCAGTGTCGGCCTAAGGAGTAGAGGATCACTACCACAAACCATTCAAGCTGCTATCACAAAATGCCATAGACCAGGTAGCTTATAAACAACAGAAACTAATTTCTCACACTTCTGGAGGCTGGGAAGTTCAAGATGGAGGTGGCAGCTGATTTGGTGTCTGGCATGGCCTGCTTTCTGGCTCATAGATGGTCCCTTCTTGCTGTGCCCTAAGCTGGAAGGAGCTTAATGAAGCTCAGTGAGGCTCATTTTGGAAGGACCCTAAGCCCATGTGAGAGGCAGCCACTTTCACTCCGGCTCTCCTCCCACTGGCCTGGCCGCCTAATGCAGTCACTTTGGAAGACAGAACTTCAATGTGTGAATATGGGGGTATGGAGAGGGGCACAAACATTCAGACCGGAGCAATCACTTTTCACGTAACATGTTGCTTCACTAGTGCTCACACCAGGGTTGAGCCAATGTGGCCAATTTCTAAATATGATCACTCTAAGAATATTGAAAAACATATGAACAAATATACTTAAAGGGAAGCCAGAGTGGTAAGCTGTTAACACAACATGGTAGCATTTCTCTTTTTTTTTAACCATGAAGCCACATTTCCAATTTATTTATTTATTTATTTTGTCTAGTTATCTATAAAAGTTTTATTTTTCATAAGTACTAATTACAAAACTCTTTCTTTAGGTGAGAGATGTTGACAAACATTACATAAAACCAATTACAAAGTGAGAAAGTAGTACACAGATGGATACACATATATTGCCACCAACAATTGTGAGATCATATGAATGGAATGAATGGGAATTAAGAAGAAAAGCTATAAAATTGGTTTGTGACCGTATTTTAAAAAAATTACTCACAAATTGGGAAATCTTAAAAATTTGAGAGTAGTTTCATGCTTCTGTATTTCTATATATGCTTAAAGTTAGAAGACAATCTTACCAAGTAAAGCTGGCAAAATATAAATTATGCTAATATTTTTGTGTTAGCAAAGAATTGTATAGAACTCATTTTATATAAATAACTTATCAACTCTATGAACGACATATTAAAATTTCCCAATTTGTGAGTAGCATTTCTTTTGGTCACAGCAGGAAAAGTTTGTATCCATAGAGCCTTTGCTCTCCAAAAGGAAGTCTATAGGCCCCAAAGAGGTAAGGTCATCTGCCTTTCCTTTTGCATGGGGATTTTTGCATTTGCAAAAGGAGAAGGTTATTTCTGTTTTCACAAGTGTATTTGTAAAAAGGTTTTACAGTGCTGTTATGAATGTTTTACAAAATAAAATTCCTTGGAAGTATTAAAAGATAATGTCTGATGACAACTCATTGTTTGGCCATATAATCTCTTTGCACAGCTTTATAAAAAGCTCAATGTTCATGTGGCCTTAGTTGGGATAGAAATCTGGACGGACAAGGATAAAATAGAGATAACCCCAAATGCAACCCTCACCTTGGACAACTTTTCTAAATGGAGGGGGAGAAGCCTACTCAGAAGAAAGCGCCATGATCTTGCGCAGTTAATCACGTATGTATGGATTTTCTTCATTGCACTTCATGTGGTATTTAGCCTTAAAGCTTTTTACAGCCTTAGCAAAGCAAGGGGTATCTCAAGGTATAAGGAAGATGAGGGGTTGACACAATGGGGATTAAAAATTTAAAAATCACTCACTTGGATCGTATTGAATGCACTCTTACTTTTGATCCAAGTATTTTTTTTTTATAAAGAAGTCAATAATTTGGTAGTAATTCATAAGTTTGCTTTTACTGGGTTTATAGAAAAGATGGACCAGTTTAGATAACAAAAAGGATTCACACTCAATGTTTAAAAAGAACTGATTAGCTTTAGTCTCTACTTAGAATCAAAGGAAAATTGAATGTCATATTCTATTTCCACACCTCCCCTATCCTGCTAAAATGACGAACTAAAGACAATAGAGGAAATAAATCTAATGGCTACAAATTGCATAAGACCTGAGCAGATCCTTTCAAAGAAATGGAGAAAATGTTGCTGGATAGCTGGATAGTTTTCAGTGGAATCAGACAGAAGGAAATAGCGAAGATTGACTTGATATTACTAGAGAGTCCACTCACTAAGAAAACAGTGAAGGTCATGTGAAATTAGTGGACTACAGCCTATCAGAATCAAGTAAGCTGTCTGTGCTGGTTATCTATTACTATGCGACAAATCAAAACTCCTGAGCTTAAAATAAGCCTTCTTCACTTATGTGTTGGAAGTCTGGACTGGTGTGGCTGGAGCAGGGGTACTGGTGGGTTGGATCTCTGTTAGCCTTTCACGTGACTTAGACTTCCTCCAACTTGGGGTAGCTGACTTCTACGAAGGTGACCAGCTTCCCTCATAATGAGCAATCCAGGAAGCCCAGGAGGAACCATCAGGGCTTCTTATGACCAACCTAAGAAGTCCACAGTGTCACTGCTGTGCGTTCTCTTGATCAAGGGCACATGGTAAGACCAACCCAGATTTAAGGGGACGGCACTGCTCACAGTGCCTGGCTGGCTCATTGGACAGCCGTATTTGGAGAACAGCTGACAAATCCTTAATCTAGATAGGTGAGCTCTAGACTCAAGGACACACCTTGGGACAGACCCCACTCTGTAAAAAGGATTAATGATTTCCAAGGTCTTGAAGATAGTAAATAAAAGGAACTTGAACTCTTACCAGACCGATTCCAGAGCCAAATTTCCATGCAGAGTAATAGAGTAGAATGATAAAAAAAAAAAAAAAAAAATCATTGGCAAAAGGATAAATGTGGGTAATAAATGGCAAAGCAACGTTGAGAGAGATTTCTTGAATAGAGACCAGAATAAACAGGATAAAAGCCTTGATTAAAGATAGGGTGAAGTATATATCTTTCCTTCCATTTACAAATAGTAGGACTTACAATTTGCCAGACAAATTAGCAAAAGTCACCTATATCTAAGTACAACCAGGTAAAGATATGAGAGGCTAGACACACTCCACATGGAACACAGAAACCAAAATAGGTAACTGAAAGGTGTCATTTTTATAAATGTATTTGTGGTGATCATTAAAGCCACACAGATGTAGAATTAGGCATAATTAACTACAATATAAATTTAAAAGAGAATATAAATGTCAAAAGTATTTAAAACAGGGATAAAACCTTCAGGGAAGGAACAGTGGGAGGGAGTATTAAAGTTCTTTTATTGTGCATGGCAGAATTAGTACTCTCCATTCTTGATGTTTGTGGAAAAATAGAGGTTCATTTTTCGTGTAAATGCAGGGGAACTAATATTTGAAAATTTTCTAGAGATAGACAAAGACCAGAGTCTTATTACAGTTAGCAAAAAATATAAACAACAAAAAAAGCGTGTTATCTTTACTAATTAATTGGAAAATTCAAAGAAATTTCCCCCAAATTAAAATTACTCAAGATCAAATGGATCATCCTTGTAAGTAAGTGCAACTGGTCCAAACCTCTTTTCAGCGAGACTGATATTTCAATAGCATAAGTAACTGAAGCAGTGCTAAAGGAAAACTAAAGTAACTGGTTATAAAAATAAATGAGAAAAATATAAACTAAACCAGTATCGTGGTGATGCAATATCAAAATCAGATATATTTGGATGAAAAAGAAAAAGCTTGACAAGAGATAAATTTCAAAATGGAAAGTATAAGAAGGGCCTGCATATAAAATATTAAAGGTGATTACATTCTAGCACTTGGATTTCAAGTGATCTGAAAGACATTATAGAAAAAAAAAACACCTCATGCAATTTTGAAAGCTGGAGGAAAAATGAAAAGTGATATGTAGTTCTCTGCTAGCCATTTAAAGTTCTGAATGAACTGTCTATAGAAAATATCATGTAGAATCATACTTTTTATGTCAATCGATTCCTTCCTTGCAGCTCAACAGACTTGTCTGGAGCCATGGTGGGTCTTGCCTTCATGTCCTCGACCTGCTCTCCTTATCATTCTGTTGGCATCGTTCAGGTCTGTTTGAAAAGGGGCTGATGGTCACAGGATTTATATTTGCCAAATGCCTCTTCCCACTGAAACTAGGGAGATCACTATCATTAGTCTCCCTTAGTTCCTCGACATGGTAAATGCCTTTGGTTGAATTGTAAATGGTGAGCTAACCTTGCATTCCAGGATAAACCGACTTAGTCATAATGTATTTACTTTGATTCAAAGTGCTGGTCTGTCCTCAGCGTTGTTGCAGCAATATTTATGAGGAATTAGTGTGTAGTTTTCTTTTCTTATAATTTCTATGTATATTTCTTTCTTTCTTCTTCTTTTTCTTTTTCTTCTATGTTATCATTGTAAAGTTAGTCACACAGAATGAGTTGGAATATGTTCTCACCTCCTAGATTCTTTGGAATTTCAAACTAGAGCTGCTATCATTCCTTCCAAAATGTTTGATACCATTCACCAGTAAGACTATGTGGTGGAGAGAGTTTTGACTACAAATTGACTTTCTTCAAAAGACTATCAGGGCTATTCAGGTTATCTCTCTTTACTTGCAAGTCTTGGTAGTTTTGTCTTTAAGGAAAGCCATTCATTTTTTTCAGTTGGCAAAGATCTATTGATAATATCCCTTATTGTCTTTTCAATACAGAATTTAAAAGTAATGGTCCTCTCTTATTTATGATACTAATATTTGTGTTGTCTTGTTTTTGTGGGTAGTCTGGGTAGGATTTTATCATTTTATTTATCTTCTCAAATGAGCAACTTTTGGTTTCACTGATGCTATCATTTTGCTTTGACCTCATTGATTTCTGCTGCCTTGGACATTCATTCCCTCCCTTCTGTTTACACCGCGTTTAGTTTGTTCTTTAATGCAGTAAGTTCCTCATTCTCTCCTGCTTTAATTGCCTCCAGGATATTTGGATATGTGTGCTTCTATTTTTATTCAGTTCAAAATATTATCTTATTTTGGGGGGAGGCTCTTTGACTCACATTACAAGTAAGTTGTAATATTATTCACTAATAACATTTTTTTTTTATGCCAGGGATTGAACTCAAGGGCTCTTAGCCACTGAGCCACATGTCCAGCCCCTTTTTATTTTGAGACAGGGTCTCTCTAAGTTGCTTAGGACTTTGCTAAGTTGTTGAGGCTGTCTTTGAACTTTCAATCCTCCTGCCTCAGGCTCCCAGGCTGCTGGGATTACAGGTGTGCGCCACTCTGCCCGACCCACTGTTGATTTTTTTCTTAATGGACTAAAACATACTTTGCAGAATTTCAATGTTTTTAATTTTTTGAGGTTCATTCTTAGTCAATGCTCCACATAAACTCGAAAATACTGTGTCTTCTGCTCTTATTGAATAGAGTGCTCTGTAATTATCAATGATGTCAAGTTAATTCTTAGTATTGTTCAGGTCTCTCAAATCCTAATGAAGAGGTAGAGAGTATTAAAGTACCTAAGTTTAATTGCTGACTTTTCTATTTCTTATTTTACCTCTTTAAGTTTTTTGTTTCATGAATTGTAAAGCTCTGTTAGGTATATACATAAGTATAGTAGTCATGTTTTCTTAAAGAATTGACCCCATGTCATCGTGCTATCATCCTGAAACATATATCCTTAAAATATTATTTGTTCTGGTGTTGACTTTGCCTGATTTTAGTAACTACTCTTGGGCAGCTCATGTTTGCATGGCGAATCTTTTTCCTTACTTACATTATTTAACCTACATGTTTCTTTATACTTAGGAAACTTTTCTGGTGGACAGCATGTCACTGAATTTTGTCTTTAATATGAAAGTGCATGTTTTGCTTAGCAACTGAGATCATTTATATATATTCTTGGGCTAGAATCTTTCATATTGCTAGCTGTTTTCTAATCCATCTAATGTTTGGTTTGTTTCAATTTTTATTGCCTTCTTTAAGGTTGAGTATTTTTAATAATAATTGTATTTATCTCCATCTTAAGCATTTTGTTGATAACTTTGTTTTCATGTTTGCCTGAGGCTTATCATACATTTTTTAGTTTACCTTGAAATTAACATTACACTGCTTCGCATGGAGTTTAAGAACTTTCAAGAGAATACATTTAATTCTCCCTCCCATCCACTGTGCTATTGCTACCATGTTTAGCTTTAAGTCACCTATGAATTCACATGCATTGCTGCTACTATTGCTATAAAGAGTCGTCTGATGTTGCAATTTGAAATAAGGAAAGTTAGCTTTATGTTTACACTTATTCTATCGCATTCCCAACACTCTTCAGTTTTTTGGTAAAGATCCAAGTTTTTATCCAATATTGTATTTTTTTCCTTCCAGGGGAACATTATTTTTTTTATTATTTTTTAAAATTTATTTTTATTGTAAACAAATGGGATACATGTTGTTTCTATTTGTACATGGAGTAACAGCATACCATTTGCATAATCATACATTTACATAGAGTAATGATGTTTGATTCATTCTGTTATTTTTTTCCTTCCTCCCACCCCTCCCACCCCTCTTTTCCCTCTATACAGTCCATCCTTCCTCCATTCTTGCACCCCCCCACCCCCCATTATGTGTCATCATCCGCTTATCAGTGGGATCATTTGTCCTTTGGATTTTTGAGATTGGCTTATCTCACGTAGCATGATATTCTCCAATTTCATCCATTTGCCTACAAATGCCATAATTTTATCATTCTTTATAGCTGAGTAATATCCCATTGTATATATACACCACAGTTTCTTTATCCATTCATCAATTGAAGGACATCTGGCTATTGTGAATTGAGCAGCTATGAACATTGATGTGGCTGTATCTCTGTAGTATGCTGATTTTAAGTCCTTTGGGTACAGGCCAAGGAGTGGGATAGCTGGGTCAAATGGTGGTCCATTCCAAGTTTTCTAAGGAATCTCCACACTGCTTTCCAGAGTGGCTGCACTAATTTGCATCCCCACCAGCAATGTATGAGTGTACCTTTCTCCCCACATCCTCTCCAACACCTATTGTTGCTTGTATTCTTGATAATCACCATTATAATTGGGGTGAGATGGAATCTTAGTGTAGTTTTGATTTGCATTTCTCTTATTACTAAAGATGGTGAACATTTTTCCATATGTTTGTTGATTGCTTGTAGATCTTCTTCTGTGAAGCATCTATCTGTTCATATCCTTAGCCCATTTGTTGATTGGATTATTTGTATTCTTGGTGTAGAGTTTTTTGAGTTCTTTGTATATTCTGGAAATTAATGCTCTATCTGAAGTATGAGTGGCAAAGATATTCTCCCATTCTGTAGGTTCTCTCTTCGCATTGCTGATAGTTTCCTTTGCTGAGAGAAAGCTATTTAGTTCGAATCTATCCCAGTTATTGATTCTTGCTTTTTATTTCTTTTGCTATGGGAGTCCTGTTAAGGAAGTCTGATCCTAAGCCAACAAGTTGAAGATTTCCAGGGGAACTTTAAAAAGAAAAGTTTCTTTTAATCCAAACAGTTCTTTCAGTCTTGTTTATCTGAGACTTTATCTTTTCATCATTAATGTATTTTTAGACTCCTTGGTTTTCTGTAACCCCAACTTACTGGTGGGTTCTAGGGAAGTTATAGTTGTTTATGAGCTTTGCCCTGATTAGTGGAAGAATAATGATCTCTCCAGCTTTCCACATCCCAGGGGGAAATGGAACAAAATACTTTCAGTGACTACCTACGAATCAGGGTTTGTGATAGTTTTCATGGGATGAATAGAAGTAAAATACATATTGTCTTCCCTGAAAGAACTTGCCATAAAATTGGAAAAGAAAGTGGTCCAGTTATATTTAGTAATGGGCATTTACTACCAAAGAGCTCTGTGTTTTATGTGTGTGTGTGTGTGTGTGTGTGTGTGTGTGTAAGAGAGAAAGAGAGAAGGCTGAAGCTGGAATCAATCTCTTTGTTCCCCTAGACAACAGGAAGAGTTTTAGTGAGAAGCAATCCTTCAAGTTATAAATCATTTTGAAAACGAGAGATTCCATTTCCCCATTCTTCTCCTTAGGACCACAGTAGCAATCTTCATAGAGTCGCGGGGACAATGGCCCATGAAATGGGCCACAACCTCGGGATGATCCATGACTCCTATGGTTGCAAGTGCCCCTCCACAGTATGTGTGATGGAGCAGAGAGTAAGGTGAGCCTCTGGGAGCGAGCCCGGTGTCCCTGAGTTGACCTCTCTGGGCTGCTCTTTAGGTTTTCAACAACGTGCTCAGTTTTCGAATTTAATAATGTGATAATTGCAGTATTCATTGTTATATCTGTGCCACACTACCTTACTCTTCATCTGTAAATAATATTTTTGTCCACTAAAACGTAGTTTGACAAATCTTTCTGCTCTTGGGGCATCTCATCATTTTCTCCTGATGTATACAAACGTGGCTCCAGAAAATCATTGGCATTGATCAAAATTCCCATGAATTCAGAATGGTTGGTGGTATGGAAAAGAAAAGTTATGGTAGTTTTTAAGTAAAATTTATCTAAATAGTTGTAGAACATATTTAGTTCAACTCATCAGTTATGTACCTCTCCAGTAGTCAATGCTGGAGCATGGAACTAAAAAGTGCCTCTAGTCCTTTATCCAGCTCTGAAGAAAAGCTGGTTAAAAGCTAGTTAAAGGAGAAGTTCCCCACAGGAGGATGAAGATGGTCTCTGAACAGATGACATATTCCTGCCTTGCCTTGGGCCAAACTTCAGCCAATCTTATCTTTTAAGCTCTCTCAGCCTCTTTTAGGGGTTCATTTCCCACTTTCTTATCCCCTAGCTCACTCAAACCAGGGTTATTTCCCCATCCATGCCCTTTCACAAAATAGGACGTGACTCCATGCCAGTGACATGGCTTATGATGTGTTTCCCAGATATTATTGCATTTTAAGCCTCATCTTTATTTGTTGAATGAAGGGATTGTCAGTTGAAATTTACTTGAAGGAAACTGAATCCTTAGACATGTACATAAATATGAATTTGCTACCTTTAGGACTTCATAACCGCAAGATGATCTAAGGCTAAATGAGAATATCTGGGGAAGGCAGACACATTTCTTATGGGAAATGCCCAATGCTGTGCTTTGAGATGTGGTCATGTGTTCTCACTAAGCTGGAGGTGTTTATGTCCACCCTGGTGGGTTAATTCAGGCACGCCAAGGAGCTCATGATTCATCCACTGATCAGAGGATTGGATTTGGTCTTTTGGGGAGGGTCAGAGGTATAATCATACCGGGTATCAGCTATGGCTCCCCATATGCTAAGCATGACTGTGTTCCATTTTCTCTCTTTATCTTCACAGCTTCTATATACCCACAGACTTCAGTTCCTGCAGCCGTGTCAACTATCACAAGTTCCTTGAAGATAAATTACCAAATTGCCTCTTTAATACCCCGTTGCCTGCCGATATCATATCCACCCCGATCTGTGGGAACCAGTTGATAGAAGCGGGAGAGGACTGTGATTGTGGGACCCCCGAGGTACTACCAAGCCCTTTCTAAAAGGTTCTAGTTTGTTTATCATGGCTAAGAAGCAAAGGTAGAGTAGAACAGGTGGCATGCTGTGAAACTGTCTGTCACAATTTTGGATAGGTTCGCGGTGGGGATTTGCCAGGCCAGTCTTCCTGACAGGAGCTGGCATATCTTGGTAGACCTTGATGATTTCACTCCCAGGGTCCCTTCCCATCCCTCACCAACTTGGGCTTTGGGTCTCCATCTCGCCCTATGTGGCTGAAATATTTCAAGTTTGTCATGTGACTGTGACTCATTGAGCCTCACTTAAGGCATGGAGCTGGGGCAGCGCTGAGAGAGTGTGAGTAGCTGACTTGCCCAAGGTCACAGAGCTGGCCGGTGGAGAAACCAGGGTCTGAATTTGGGAGTGTTGTCATTGGAGTCCCAGCACCAGTCATACAGGGGCCCGTCCATCCCATCCGGCTTCAGGACTCAGATGCTGCCATCAGGAGTTCTCACGGACCTCGCCCCAGTCACGGGGCAGCCATGCTTCTGAATGGGGCCTTTGCCCCATTTTATTAACCCCGATAGAAGTTATGCATCAACTCCCAGGGGGCTGGATGCGCACCGTCTCCCAAATGAAGTTATGAACGTATTCTTTCCACGAGCAACAACAATTTTTCCAAATGTTGCTCATATGTCAAGTAATGGCTATAGTTTTAACTTTAAAATATTATAACTCTAAAAGTATCACTGTTGTCTAGGAATCCAGACAGCCGCAAAGGACATTGCCCAAAGGGTCTTGGGCAGGCAGGCTTCTGATTTCTTGGGACAAGACAGGGAGAGCAAGACAAAGTATGTGGCTTATACAGTTGACTTAAAAGTCAGAATTGGATAAAGGACTAGAGGCAGTTTTTATAGTTCATATTCTAGAGACTACATTGGCTGCTGGAGAGGTACATAACTAATGAGTTGAACTAATTATGTTCTACAACTATTTTATTTTAAAAAACCATCATAACTATTCCTTTATTTTCTTTTTTCCTTTATCTTTTACCAAGAAGAATAGGTCTTTTTGTTTACTTTTTGGTATTGATATGGAAGATGAGGGAATAGACATTTAAGTTAAATTAAAAAAAAATAGAAAAGACATTTAAGTAAAAAAGAGGGGAGGGGTTAAGTAGAATTCAAATGAATACAAACCACCATTCACTCCAGAAACTGTTTTTCTAACGTTTGGTTTTGTTTAGGGCTGGGGGTATCACTCAGTGGTGGTAGAATACTCACCCAGCTTGTGTAAGGCCCAAGTTTGAGACCAACCACACACACACACACACACACACACCAAGTGTTGTTTTATTTTTCAAAAAAAAATTATTTTTAAAGTACTATCTGTGTGATAAATAAATTATATGACTTGTGTTGAAATGGGACCAAAAAGCAATCCATCATTTTCCTCTGTTTCTGTTACATCTTAGGAATGTACCAACATTTGCTGTGATGCTGAAACATGTAAAACCAAAGCAGGCTTTCAGTGTTCATCAGGAGAATGCTGTGGAAAATGCCAAGTAAGATTAATTTACTCTATTTTAATAATTACTTTTTTCTATATTAACATCTCAGTGATTCTGTTAAGTGAAACAAGCAAAGCAATGGTTTTCTTTCTGTAAAATTTATCAAGTACCATATTTTCCCTGAATGATTTACATGCAAGGAAATAATTTTCCAACAATGCGAGGAAAGTGATATTATTTCATTTTGTTTTGGAAAGAATGGAGGCTGAGGAAGAAAATGTGAAATGTAATATGGCCACTCTGTACTGTGACAAATCTTGGAGTGATTATCATTAGCAAGTGAAAAAGCTAGGCACAAAGAGAAATATCATCCGATCTCATGCACACGTGGAATCTGAACAAGTTCAAATATAGACACAGAGAGAACAGTGGTTACCAGGAGTAGGGAGGTGGGGGAACTGGGGAGATGCTGGGTAAAAGGTACACAGTCTCAGTTATGTAGGATGAATGAAGTCAAAGATCTAATGTTATCACAATCACTGTAGGTAATTGTGAATGTGGGATATTTGCTAAGATACGAGATTTCATGTATTCTTACTGTGCACATGTTAACTACATGAGGAAATGGACATGCTAATTTCCTTAATTGTAGTAATCCTTTTACCCTGAATATGCACTTTAAAACATGTTGTACACCTTAAAGACATACAATTAAAAATATTCAAAAATAAATAATATGGTCACTAGCTAGTGGGCAAATCCCAATCATGACCCCTACTTCAAAACCAAGCTAGTTGCTTCCATCCTTGCTTTATCTCATGATTCATGAGTCTTTTTGGACTGAGTTTTGTAAGATTGATTGTTTCTGCCTTTGACAAGTGTTTGGTGAAAAAGTTTTTAAATTTGAATAGTGTGGCAGTGCTTCTATCTTCAATCTTTGAAGTCACTTCAGTGTGAAATTCTTAGAAATAAGACACGTTATTTTCTGTGGGGCTTTTTGACTTTTCCTTGAAGGTGGAGTTTAGTAGTTTACATTCTACTGTTGCATATAACTCTGTATTGTGCTCATTTCTCTGTATATTTTTCTTCTTGGTTAGATTGATTCCTAAGGGCAGGAGAACTGATTCACTTCCACCTAGTGTGGACTTTCATACATTTTGAATGCACAAGAACTGTTCACAGAATTAATTTGTAAATGATATATCAGGTTATAGTGTTTGATATATAGTGTTTGATATATTGTCAGAGGGAGAGTACAATTAAAAGAGATCAAAAGGAAGCAAATTTGAGAACTTAGTATTCAACCAATGTTTATTAATTGTTATTTGTTAGAGATAAGATCAAAATGTCAGTCTTTCATCTCAAGGAACTTGTCAGTTATTTATTCCCTTCGGGAAATCATGTACGCACATGAACCAGATGAAAATATAAGGCATGATAAGATCCCATATTGATAATATGAGACTTTCCATGTGTATTTTCACAATGATCTTGTAAAGCAGATGCTGAAGAAATGTATTTACAGTAAGATTATATCCATTTTCTTAAGAACCTAAAAAATAGAGAAAAGACTGAAAACCTTATCATCTAAATCAAAATTCAGCGTTCTTACCACCAGGCGCAGAGAACAAGAATAGCAATTTGTACTGAAGAGGTCAGGTAAACCTTCATAGGGAAGGGGGCTTTCAACTTGCCTGGAAAGAAAAAAGAATTAATTTTAGATTTTAGATTTAGATTTATACAAGAAGGGAAAGAATATACAAATAAGGAGAAATGAAGAGCCTCTTTGTGTGGCAGCTGGTAAGAAAGCTAGTCTGTCCAGCTGGGACAGTGGGGCTTGAACGTGAGGAATCCAGCATGCTGGGATTGAAAAGTGGGTTTGATCTGCAACTGGCGTTAGGGTGGCGGAAGCTGTTGAGTGCAAAGGGAATGTGCGCACGCACACGGCTGGGGGCGGGCCAGCTCCCTCAGATGCACAGGAGTGGCAGAAGTAGTTCTGCTGAGGTTCGTGCGAGGAAATAAGAGCAAGATTTGCAGCATTAGATTGCAATGGAGTTTTTACATCAAGTCAACTTTTGCTTATTTTTTTCTTATGATGAATTGTTTCAGAAGAAAAAGTGAATTGTAAAGAAATATCTAAACATATAATAAAAGGAATTAAGACTAAGGAAACCTGATGCCTGGGAAAGTCTCGGGTCGTGCTGATCTGCAGCTTGTAAACCTACCTTCCTCAATACAAAAGATTCAGTAAACCTCCGGAGCTGCAGATTTAAGTCTTGAAAATCTCCACGTAGGTGCATTAAACAAAGGGAGAAATAATTTCCTTCTCTGCATCTGAGATGTTGCTTGGTTTTCTTCTGAACTTTTCTTCTCTATAATTCCTTAGGAGTTACACTACACATTCAAAATATTGATTGCTTAAAGACAGGGCGTTGACCGATATCGACAGAATAAGAGATGGCTTTAAAGTATACCCAGCAAAAATAAACTGAAGGAAAATTATGCTTCTAGTTATGCCCAAAAAGGTCAAATAGAAAAGATTATTTGTGTTAATTTGAGGTATTAGGGCAAAGGAGATGGAAAGAAAAGCCTTTCTTTACCTTTTTTCTTTTTTCTTTTCTTTTCTTTTCTTTTTTTTTTAACCCCCTGCAGCTTAAAAAGGCTGGGACTGTGTGCAGACCTGCAAACAATGAGTGCGACCTGCCTGAGATGTGCGATGGTAAATCCAGTCGCTGCTCCAGTGACAGATTCCGCGTCAATGGCTTCCCTTGCCAAAATGGGCGGGGCTACTGCTTGAATGGGCGGTGCCCCACGCTGCAGCAGCAGTGCACCCAGATGTGGGGCCCAGGTAGGGGACCGACCTCTCTCTATGCACATGCAGAGAAAAAAATCGTTAGGATGACAGAGTGATCATGACCCAAGGACAGTTCTTTTCCACCTTCTTGAAACTCACTACTAAAACCATGGATGAGTGCATTTTAAGACTGAACGATTAGAATTGTTAGATTTGGTCAATAAAGATAATGACCGCCCAGTCAAATTTTAATTTCAGATGAACTACATCTTTGTGTTTTAGTATCACTATGCCCCATGCAGTATTTCAGATATGCTAAAAAAAAAAAAAAATCTTTTGAAATTCAAATTCAACTGGATATCCAGGGATGCTCGGCAGACAAGTAAACCTTAGAGGTCTGCGGACACTGGAGCGCAGGCGCACACGGGTGCCCACCTGCTGGACAGGCAGGAGTACAGGGGAATGGGCCAAGAGCAAAGAAATGGGGACAGAAGAGAAGGAGGACGCTGGAGTGCGGAAGCGCAAAGGAGACGTGATAACTTCAGAGCACGCTTTGTTCGCTGGAATTTTAGAGACCCGACTCTGATCACACCACAATAAAAACTTCAAAAATGTAAGTGTGATTTAAAGCTCTCCAAAAACTTTTAAATTTAAATTTTATTAAATAGCTTGGTTAGAAATAATGGACATGGAGAATAAAAATTCCCAAAATAGTGAAATCTGGAGAGAAGAAAAGGGAGTAAAAATGAAGGTCAGGCATTGACAACTTTCATCTCCCAAACGAATGTTTTCCAGGTGCTGGTTGCAGGCAAAGAGGATGTTTTATCATCCTGAAAAGAAAACAGTCTCTAGGAGGCGTTATCCCCTCCAAAGCAAAATCCCTTTTAGGCACTGTCCACAGACCTTGACTGAAAGGCGCACATTCCCGACTAAGCAAAATTGACATATGTTCACTATTTGATCACCCCGCAAAATAACCTATGAGATGACGCTTGAGGTTTGCATCCTGCCCTGTCTTTCTGTGCTAACAAGTGATCTCACATGTAAAATCTAAAAAACAGTGGAAGTCATAGAACTAGAGAATAGAAGGTTGATTACCCAGGGCTCAGGGAAAGATGTTGTCTAAAGTTACAAAAGTCTGTTTAAAAAAAAAAAAAAGAAAGAAGGGCAGATTTTTCTTTAAAAAACAAAAAAAGCGATTATTTGGACTTCCTGAATATGATCTGCGTGCGTCCATGGATTTAATTTTCATAACCCTTCCCACCACACTTTCAAATTTCTACTTAAGCGATCGAGGAAATTCTTATTCAAAAAGGAAAAATCTACACATTCCTAAAAACATCTGAAAAGGGCCATTGCAGGCCAAGAACTTTTCCCAATTACTGAAAATAAGTCAAGACTGAGGAAAAAATAAAGCAATCCTGATGCACAAAATACCCAGAAAAACAAGCGACGTCAGGATCCTATAAAAATCCCTAAATAAATCTCTAAATAAAAATAAAATAAGTAAAATTAAAAATATGAAAATAAAACCTTCTGTGTTAAACAAGAGACTCAATTTTAAGAGCAAAACTTAGTGCCTGTCGCATGGAAAAGTGTCCGGATGCACTGGATTCCGGCCTCGGCTATCTCCTTTGTGCTTCCTGCAGCTGGCTATGCCTCAATAAAGGTGGAAATGAAACTGGTTTGCTGATTAAGACTTCATGTTTCCCTGGCTAACCTGGTTATATGGAAAAACTTGGGGAAAGAAAATCTTCAGCACAGAAGCAAAGCTCTGAGCATCTCCTTTATGACCTGGTTAAAAAAAAAAAAAAAATACATATATATATATATATGATAGATGTCACATACTGCCTTAGTGTGCCTGACTCTTTTCTCTATCTCCACTAAAGCCTGGAAACTTCCTAGTATAGGGATAGTATCCCTCTTCTCCCTCCTACCACAGTGCCTGGCTTTAGTAAATATTCAAAAGTATCTGTTGAATTAACATTGCATATTCTTATCTGATATCTCACATTAAAAGTATTAACAAATACTGCAGAAGTAAATTTGTTCCAAAATTTCAAATTTTACAATTCATAATAATAATAATGGATTTTTCTTAATCTGAAAAGTATCATAACATAGATACATAAAGAAAAATCACTTTTGAGCACCAAATCATAACTACAAATCAGTAGGAACTCAAAGTACTAGAAACATGGTCAAGACACAAGTAGACAGTTCATCATAATGAAAAAATGCAATAAAAATTAAAATCATTTTAACTCACCAGCAGTATAAGAATTATGAATGAAAACAAGTTAAACATATTTGTATCCTGGCAAAGATTCATTATAGGAGTTAATGCTCAGTGTTGACAAAGATGTGACAACACACCTAATTTCCATACATCACTAGTAAAAATAAGGGTTAGTAAAATCTTTAGAGAGAATGTGGAAAAACCCTTACACAACCTTAAAAATAGTTTTTGTACTCCCTAGCAATCATACCAAGAAATATGTATTAACAATAATTTTTCTGCTACCTTTTTTTGTAATGATAGTAAATAATAGTGAAATATTTCCAAATCCAAAAATTTAAAGATTGATGAAGTAAATTATAGTGTTTAATCCAATGAAATTCTTGCAGCTTGATTCTGTAGCATATTTAATGTCTGGAAATGGATTAGCATATTATTAATTGGGATAAAGCAATTTAAAATGCAACACAATACCAGTATATGAATGACACTTTCTGTAATATTAGCAACAGGAACTTAAAGGTTTAGGATTAGGAATAAGCTTACTCACACCTAATTATTCTTTTTTTTCCACTGTAACTATTTTATTACTATAATAAGCGACTGATGTTACTAATATTCAAATAATCATGAAAATATAGTAACAAAACTCATTGTCTTGAATATTGAAACATGAAATTCATTTATAATGTTTTGAGTTTACAAAACAATACGATACGTTTAATAGTTTTTTGTTGTTGTTGTTTTCTTGGAAATGACACAATATCCTCATAGGCTTTTGCTTATTTTAACCTTGTTTTTTGATTGTCACAGATTTCTTTAAAATTGCCCAGTGTCTAAGAAAGAGTCATTTATAGATCCTTCATAAGGACAGCCTAGCTCGGGAAAGCACATAGGTCTTCCACTCAGAATTGGGCGTGAGGTTGGTTTTTCATCTCTGTGACTTAATATGGTTCTTAGTTTCCTTATTGATCACATGAGAATGACAATAAGAAAAGCTCGCGTTCTTGGCCACGTGCTACTCACCAGGCACCTTTCTCCTGGCTGACATTTACTCACTCCTTTAGCATATGTCCTCATTTTACCCAGAAGCAAACCCAGGGAGATCCAGGACTTGCCCAGGTTCCTAGAGTTGCCCAGCGTTGCTTGGAGCCTGCGCTCCTAACCATTGCTTTGTGCTTGTCCGATGGGGGTCTGCGGAAGATTACATGAGAATGAAATACATCTGTCTCTTGCCTGGCACATAGTAGGAGTTTGAACATAAATAGTAGTCGCCATGGCGGCACATATCAACACAATATTTTATGAAAGTTTTTCTCTTTTATGTGGAAGAAGTACGTAAGAAAATTTTCAAAATTATTTTATCCACACTAGACACTTTTAGTCCTAATATTTTCTATTATATTCGAATACGTACATTTTGGGAGTTCTATATTTAGTCGATGAATAACTACAATCAAATACTTTGTTAACTGTGTTTTACGTTGATTTTCTTGATAAAATCCTTATTATATAAGCTAAAAAAAACATTTTAAAGTCTTCATTAGAATTCTTATCTACTATTTCATGTTTTTTCAAACTTATGAATAACCACAATCTTTTCCTCATAAAACTCGTAAAATGTCATACTTTTGAAATAAAATTTAGCATTGATCTAAAAAAACAAGATAGCATTCAAGTATCAAAGCTTGCAGGCTGCTGACAAAAAGACATCATCTCTTCTGGCTAAGTTTCCATACTTAGATGGGTTTTCAACCTTCAGTCAATCTTTCAGATGCTTCCAAAATTTATTAGCCATATTCAATAGTGGAAGAGTTAAAACATTATTTTAAATTCTAACCAGATCTTCTGATATCAAATTATTGCAATTCGTATTTCTGAGAATGGTCAAGGGAATGATGTGGTAATAGGACAGGCTGAGAGTCCCTAATCTGAAAATCTGAAATCCAAAATGCTCCCAGATCCACAATTATTTTGACCACTAACATGACTCCAAGAGTGGAAAATTCCACTTCTACCTCATGTGACAAGTCACAATCAAAACAAGTACACTAAAAATACTGTATAAAATTACCTTCAGGGTATGCGTATCAGATACACATGAAACATAAATGAATCATGTGTTTAGACGTGGGTCCCATCCCCAAACCCTCTCATTATGTATGTGAAAAATTCCACCCACATCCCAGATTGAAATCCCAGTCTGGTCCCAAAAACTTTGGCTATGTGTTACTTAATGTGTACTTTTCATTCTAGTTTTGTGTTTGTTAATCCTTGGCAGAACTAAATTTCATGCATCCTTTCTTTCCCTCTGTCTCCCCACCTGCACCCAGGCACCAAGGCTGCAGATGAGTCTTGTTACCACAAGAACGAAGCTGGGTCCAAGTATGGATACTGTCACATAGAGAACGACACCCGCGTTCCCTGTAAAGCAAAGTAGGTGGCCTTGTTTGAACCTTCCTGCTCCATAGACTAGGGCAATGGCACACTTCCAGACCACACTCTGATTCACTCCAGGAGAAGGAAACCCAGAACCAAGAATTTTGACACACTTCCACTGGGTGACTACTGTGTGCCTTTCTGGGTCTAGGTGCTGAGTCTCTTTCTGCAGATGGCACCTAGCACAGATGTCATGGTAAAAGTGGGTGGTGCTGGTTGGGAATTTGGCCATGAACTTGCCAGTATACTTGAGCTACTTTTCAATCTACTGCTTTTTAGTATGAGTCTGTGGGTAGAAATATTCATCTGCCTTGAGGAATAACCAATATAGGACACGTACCGTTTAATTTAATTTGGCCACAGAATGACATGAAGAAAAGAGTCAGTAAGAGACAAGACTGACAATTTGCCTGAAGAATTCATTTTATTTTTAATATTATATCCTGCAAAATATATTTTTAGAATATTTCAGCAGAGGCAGCTGAGATTTTCCTTTCCTTTATTTTTTTGATTCTGCAATTTTACAATGACTTCGAATTCAAAGTATACTAAATTCTTTGTACCAGCTTCAAATTTTACAAAGTCATTTCTAACAAGAGGCTTGAACAAGATCAGCATTTCCCCAAATTGTTCTACTGAACACCAATGCTGTTGGATGACAAATATTACCAAACAAAATAGAGTTTGAATACAGAGCCATCTCTTAGGGGAATCTGGGCCTAAATAACCAATCATGGTATGGGGTCTCTCCTCGGTAGGAACTCAGGGCAGATTCAAAGGAGGGAAAATTATGTAAAAGGCAATGTGTGGGAGTCAGAGGGCGATACATAGGAGGTGAGTGAGAAGGAAGCTGGGTAGTTCCATGTTTTCTCTTCAGCCTGTGCACCCTCCAATATCCTGGGGGTAGTTTCTGCAGCACAAGGCTCATCACCCCACAGATTGCCCTCCTAGTCACTTAGCCACAGTGGAGAATCAGCCTGGAATTCCTTTGCCCATGGCTGTCCTCATCTGGTGTACCTAAATGATTCATGAAAAACACCCTCAAGTTTAGAGAGAATACATGACTTTATCCATTTCATACTTTTGGCAGCCACATGGAGACATTGGAAAAATCTGGTGGAATCACTTTCAGAATACTTTTTTCACAGTCCTCTGAATTCTGCACAAAGAAATTGACTCCAATTTTATTGCCTTTGTCTTTGCTTACACTTATTGGTGATAAATCAATGACTTTATTGAGTGTTGAGCAGTTTAATCTGCAGATGCAGAGAGACTGTTCTTTTTGTAATCCCACTAATGCCTTGAAGATCAAGGGAGGTTCAGTTTTGTTTGCACCAAACTCTAGTTGAGAACTAAGGGTTTTATCTGTTAGAATTGTTCTGCTCAAAGTCATAAAAACAAGTGTATTATTTTCTTAGCTGCCCTCCGCGATGTTTGGAATCATCCTCTGGCGTCCCCTAGCATCCTCACACTGACCTCCTCTGTCCCCAAGTGCTTCTCTAGGTCTGTGAGGGCTTCTGCATCTATCACCTCCCAATCAGCAGAAAGGAAAGAACATTCAGGGGTTGGACATACCCCCTTATTTCAGCCGATCTCCTAGAATCTAGGCTTACGATTCTGCTTTTTTCCCACTGACTAGAACTTAGGCAACTGGCAAAAACTAGCTCTCCTGGGATCTGGAAAAGGTGTTTATTTGAACAACAATGAATTTTCCTAATATTTAGGGTTTCTATTACTGAGGAATGAAGGGAAAATGCATATGAAGTACAAACTAGATATCTCTGCTACAAAGAGAAGCATTATTAATTATTTATAGCCACAGAACTGACTTGCATTTGTATAAAACTACAATTTGAACCCTTCAAAAGTGTCGCTTTTTCCTCAGAGACGTCATGTGTGGCAAGTTGTTCTGTCAAGGCGGGTCAGGTGTTTTGCCCTGGAAAGGATTTATAATCTCTTTCGGGACATGTAAGCTATTTAATCCTGAAGACACAAGTCAAGGAATAGACATGGTAGCCAATGGAACCAAGTGTGGGAAGAATAAGGCAAGTTGAAATTGTGCTGTCACTCTAAATGTTGTTTGTTTGTTTGTTTGTTTTTGGTATGTCAGACTTTTGTGTGTTTTATGTGTTTTTGTTTCTCATTTGTTAACCACTGGTCTTTTTCCCCATTATTGGATTCACCATGTTTTTATACAATAGCTGGGAATTTCAAATTGGAATACTATAAGCAATTTAAGAGATGAGAATGGTAGAGAACCTAGCAGATAGCAAGAACAGAGACTGTTATTAATATTCCAAACATTGTGGTGAAATATGAAATTATAGACATGATTTCAGGAAAGGTGTAATATTGTCATGCTGGCTATACATGGATAGCACTTTTCACTTTACTAGGTTAAGTTTGGTAACCGTAGAAAACACCAGGGTGTGGGATAATGCTCCTCAGTTAACAATGTGTACATTCATTGAAAGTATAATAACCTCACAATCTCAGGCAGAGGGACTACTTGACTGAGGCCAACCCTGAGCTTGGATAATGAGATTCATCTCCCATAGGAGATTGGAGTTAACCTATTTATTGCATTCATATAGCTACAGTACCCAAGAGTTGCCCTGTTTTTCTATTGTTGTAAAGCCAATCCTGAAAATATTCTCTTATTTGCCAACCTGCTTGAGCTATTTAAATGTAAATTTATTTGCAAATGAGTCTAAAATTATCCTTGTGGTTCAGTGTTGGTATGGTTTATAAAAATTTTAGAAAACAAATATAAAAAGACATGGCCTTTGAGTCTTGGAGTCAAAAATATAAATTTAGAAAGTTTTAAATTCTGCTGATTTGAAAGGAAATCTTAGTGCTAGATTCTAAGAGATCCTCATAGCATCTAACTTTCCTTTGCACTGAGTTTCTTCAAATATGCACCGTCATCAAAGGCAAGAAATACCACATGAAATGGGTGCTCTTTAATTGGATCTTGCAGCTTTCAGATGCTGGTTCCTTTAGGATTTCTAGAAGTTTTTAAAGGCCTTAAGACTGCTGGAATGAGTTGCAATACTTGGCCTAAAGGGAGGAGGGACATGTAGACTAAGGCAGAATTTAGGAATCCCTGGCTTCCGTGCCAGTAAGATCATCTTACCATTAGTCTTCAACCCTAAAGGTCTCATATAGTCACTGTTTCTGAGATATAGAGTGGTTTGGACTTTTAAAAAATAGATCACTTTTCAGGTAGACTTTATGAATCTTTTGGAATTGGCTTAACTAAGGAAAGAGCATGAGCAACAGGGGTCATCCCCATTTCCCCTCACCTGCACCCCGTACCTGCCCACCTGCATTGGCAGAGGAAAGAACACTGTGTACCTCCTTACCTTCTCCTGTGACAGTGGCATGCAGAACCACTTTAGACAGTGGCTGAGAGCCTCATTGCACACGCTCACCTTTCTCACTGTCTTAGAGAGCAGTGTCCCTCCCAAGGCCTGTGTTTCTCCACTCTGCACTTTGCTGGATAACATGACTTCTGCCCGTCACACCTCTTCCCTTTTTTCCTCTCCGTTACAACATGTCTCCCCTGAATCGTGATCACAGACATGTAATTGGCTTTTGACTTTACAATAGTGCTGGTCTTACAGTTCCTGCTGCACTGTAATATCAGTTCCCATACCGTATCAGGCTGCTTGAGGCTAAAATGGACTTCAACAATCAGGGTAGTTTTTAATTCAAGCAACCCTAAGTCCAGGATGCCACACGGTGATTTGGTGGTACATGGGCACCATTGAGGATTCAGGTCCTTTTCTTCTTGACCCCTGCTGTCTCCAGAATGCTGCATGCATGGTCCCTCAGGAGCGCTGCCCATTCTCCAGGAAGGAGCGCAGAGGCAGGAAACAAGGGTTTCCTTGTGCAACTTTTCTTAGGAGTGAAGAAATCTTTCTTAGAAGCACCTTTCCCGCAGACTTGATATCACCCTTATTTATTGTCTGTAATTTTATTACCCATTCTTAAACTAACACTTGACAAGGGACCAGGAATAACCATGGTTGATTTGTGTTCACTTAAATCCACCCTTGGAACTAGGGAAGGCCTCAGTCACCCCAGAAAGCACATACAGACCCCATATATTAAGAAATTCGGATGTCTGCAGCAAACACCTCCATCTGCTATGTGCACGTTAAACGATTCAAATTAGGAGCAGCAGCTTCAACATATTGAGATTTTTTATTATGTTGAAAATTTCCCACTTGCTTTTCACAGTAGAATGCTTTATTCAAATGGAATCACATGAGGAAACCCAGATGCACAAAATAAATGAGAGCAGAGCTGCTCTAGGGAAAACAGGTACCAAACTCCATTCCTGCAGCGTCTCCTAGTGTTCCAGGGAGCACCGTGTTCAGAATAAGGCTCTTGCCCTTCACCGGCTCATGTCTACATTCGATCCTCCTAAAGCATTCAAGAAGTACCTGTTAGGTACTTGGGACTAGGTTTTCAAACTTCATGAATTTTTGTGTTCCCAAACTGATAAGTGCTTAATACATGATAGCAACTCTGAAAATCATACAGAGAGAAATAAGAATGATGTTTTCTTTTTTACATAAATGATAGCTGTTACAACAGGGCATGTATTGGGATCTCACGTGTATTTTTCCATAATCATTTGATTTGGAATGGGCAGCTGGTATTATGTGAAGGGCTTAGTTCAGTGTTACTCATCTTAAGGGTGGGACTGAAGCTGTAGATTGAGGGAAAGATCCATTAGGAATTAAGCAAAGGAAGGAAGTTATCTCGAAGGCGACTTTCCACACACTTCATTATAAAAAATTTTCAGGTTCCATCTTCCTTTTTCAGAAATCTACTGTGATTTCCTTAATAGAAAGACAAGTTTGATAACAATAATAGTGACTAACAGAAGAACAGATGACAAGTCAGCCATTTGCAGAGCTGAAGCCACCGGGCTCACATTTCCGTGTTTCTTTCAGGTGTGCATTAATGCAGAATGTGTGGATGTGGAGAGGGCCTACAAGTCCACCAATTGCTCCTCCAAGTGCAAAGGACATGCGGTAAGTTTTGAAAAAATGTGTCCCTGAGCTTGCTGCGTCATAGGTATTTTTAAGTCAGTTGCAATAGAGCTGAAGGATGCTTTCAGCATTCAGGGATCACAGTTGTGAATATTCGACTCCTCAGCAGCTCAGACTGTGAGACTTCTCTTCTGAAGGTCATTCATTACTGTCATGCCTGCAATTCACTCAGACCTTACGTGGGCAGGTGAATGCATGCAGAGTGGGTGTGATTGGGGTTCCCCAGGGGGCTCTGTGGTGAATGAGCGGGGTTTGGGAGAGTGTGCTCAGTCTAGTGAGGAGACTGACAGCGCGCTTGCCCCTCCAGGTGTGTGACCACGAGCTCCAGTGTCAGTGTGAAGAAGGATGGGCCCCTCCCGACTGCGACGACTCCTCCACAGTCTTCTGTAGGTGACCTCCCGCCTGGGAGACCGCTCTCTCCTCCAAGCTTTGGTTTTGGGTTATGTAGGACTTCATTGCCTCTTTTCTCTCCTCTTGGAATTCCTTTTCTACAGTCACTGAATCCACAGTATTAATCCTCAGAGTCTCTCTAACTACTTAACTCATATTTTCTATAACCTTTGTTTTTATTCTTCATACAAAGAAATCTCAAAGTTTATGTCTGTATTATTTTAATCTACCAAATGGTCTTGCTTTATGATTATTCGACTGTCATAGCAGCCATGACTTAATGGATAGGTAAAATGACCTCATAACACTCTCTGAGAATATGGTCTATGCTATTTTTTGTAGGTTCAGTCCCGCCCTCTGTATTCTCCCCAGCCCTTTGAGGCTGGCCGTCCTCTGTCACCAGCTTGCCTGCTCTTTTTCTTCAGGATCTGTGATCCTGGCTGCATGAGGCATTGGATTGATTTGAATTGGTTCACGTGGGTTCTCTTTGTGTGTGAGTGTGTGTGTGTGTGTGTTACACCTACTGAAACCACTCTGGACCCATCTGGTTGTGAGTTCTGCTCACAGGCGGACAACTCTCCCTACAGACCTTCAGGGTGGGGACTCTGGCCTACCAGCTGCCACACTGAGGACAGCTGTGCCCTGAGGAGACTGCTCTTCCTTGCATTTCCCTCTGGACACAGCTGCTTTTTCTCAGTGTCCCTTCCTCGTCTGAGCTAGAACCGTGTCTAGAGCCAGCCTCTGTCCTGCTTCTGGGGTTTCTCCAGGCCCCACCGCCTCTGGGGAGCTGTCCTTGGGGCTTTGGCTAGGAACATGGACCAGTCTTCTTTGTACACATGGGAACAGAGACGTGGATGGGGATGCACCTGAATGGACTATCTGTCCCTAAAAGAACAGCATTTCCTTCTGAAGTTCAGTCGATAATTGACTGTTTCTGCCTACTCAAGTCCCCTGAATTCCTATCTTTCAGGAGCTTCTAAAAATTCATTATTTTTTCTAGTGTTCTATGATTTACATATACCTGTACCACATGTACACCTGTAATGTTTAAATCAGATTAAACATATCTAAATTTATCATTTCTTTAGAGTGAAAACATTTAGAGTTCTCTCTGGTAGCGTTTTGAAATGTGCAATTACTGATTGATATCTACGGTCACCCTTGTGTGCAATCGCACCCAGAACTTCCTCCTAACTGAGACCTGGTCCCTACTGCTTGGCCTGCCCGCAGCGGCCCTCTCCCCTCTACTCTCCCAGGCCACTGGGAGACCAACTTCCTTACATTCGCACATGAGTGAGATCATGCAGTACGTGCCTCTCTGTCCCTGACTTATTTCACTGACTTATCTTCACTTCCCGTCCATGCTGTTGGAGAGGACTGGATTTCATTCCTTTGCTGCTGTTCAGTACAAAGTGCTTATTCACAAGTCAGAGGTCAAAGCAGCTCAGAAAATCTACCTTATCTTTTGGGGTGAAAAAAATGACACCCCACCCAAACCAACATGTTCCTTTATAGTCTTTATCTCACTCAATATTCATAAGGTGTTTGGGGGAGCATAGAATTTAAACATAGCAAAGCTAAGTTTTCATTCCATATTTTTCTATTTTGGATATATATGAAACCTGAAATGGCAATACCTTTGTTTTTGTTTTTTGGTTATTTTTATTATTATACAAAAATCACCCACAGGTGTTAATTGTACAGATTAATGGGTTTCACTGTGGTGTTTCCATATATGTATACATTGTGCTGTGACCATGTCCACTCTCACTTCTACCTTCCCCCTTGTCTGAACTTCCTGGTTCCTAATTTTCTTATACACTCAGGGCATCTCTGGTTTATTTTTTTCTTTTAATGTTGTTTTATTTTAGTTTCCAACTATGACAGAAAACATGTGAAACTCTGTCTTTCTGTATCTGGCTTATTGTGCTTAATGTAGCATCCTCTAGTTCCACCCATTTTCCTGCAAATGACAGGATTTTCTTCTTCTTTGTGACTCAATGTGTATACACTGCATTTTCTTTGACCCTTCATCTGTGAAAGGGATCTAGACTGATTCCATACCTTGGCTTTTAGTGTTGCTATAATGTGGGTAGGTAGATCTCTTTTGTATACTGACTTCATTTCCTTCGGGTATATACTCAGGAGTGGTATAACTGATCAAACAGTAGTTCTACTTTCAGATTTTTAAGCTTGCCAGCATTTGTTTGTTTGTTTTTGTATTTTTAAAATACTAGCCTTTCTAACTGTGATAAGAGGGAATCTCAATGTAATTTTGATTTGCATTTGTCCTTGAGGGATAAAAATACTGAACATTTTTTCCACATATTTCTTAGCATTTTTACTTGCTCTTTTATGACATGTCTATTCAGATCATTTGCCATTGATTGACTGGATTATTTGGGTTTTTTTTTTTTAAGTTTTTCAAGTTCTTAGAAATGAATCCCCTGGCAGATAAATAAATAGCTGGCAAACATTTCCCGCATTCTGCTGGCTATCTCTTCACTCTGTTGTTTCCTGTGCTGTACAGGAGTTTTTTAATTTGATGTAATCCCACTGGTCAGTTCTTACCTGTGTCCTGAACTATTTGAGTAATTTTCAGGAAAACATTTCCTGTGCCAATATCTTGAAGTGTTTTCTTCTAATAGTTTCAAAGTTTTCTTCTAGTGGTTTCAAAGTTTCAGTTTCAAAGGTCTTTGATTCATTTTGAGTTGATTTTGATTCAGGGTAAGAGACAGGGTTCTAGTTTTAATTTTCTGTGAATATCCAGTTTCACCAGCACCATTTGTTGAAAAGGCTGTCCTTTCTGCAAGGTGTGTTTTTGGCACCTTAGTAGAGGATCAGTTGGGTAAAGGTGTGTGGATTTATTTCTGGGTCCTCTGTTCTATTCCATTGTTCTACACGTCTGTTTTTATGTCATTGCTTTGTTCTTTTTGTTCAGGATTGCTTTTCTATGAGACTTCCATGATTCCTTACGAATTTTAAGATTTTTTTTCCAGTTTTCTGAAGAATGTCACTGGTATTGTGGTGGGGATTGAATTGGTAGATTGCTTGTGGTAGCATGGAATTTTGACATTAATTCTCCCGATTTGTCAACACGAGAGGCCTTTCCATCTTCTCATGTTTTCTTCAATTTCTTTTTTTCAGTGTTTTGTAGTTTATATCATAGAGGTCTTCCACATCCTTAGTTAGGTTTATTTCTAGGAATCTTACTATTTTGTGTAGTATTGTGAATGGGATTGTGTTCTTCATTTCTTTCATAGGGAGTTCATCATGGATGAGTAGAAAGCTATTGATGTTGATTTTGTGTCCTGCTACTATACTGAATTATTTTTATCAGTGCTTAAAGTCTTGTGGTGGGGTCTTTAGGATCATGCATAGAATTTTCTCATCTGCCACAGGTATAATTTGACTTCCTCCTATCCTATTTGTAGGCCTTTTATTTCTTTCCATTTGTTCTAGCTAGAATTTCTGATAATATATTGAATATGAATGGTGAGACTGGATACCCTTGTCTTGTTTCTGATTTTAGAGGAAATGATGTTTATTTTTCCCCATTCGGTAATATGTTGTCTAAGGGTTTGTTGTAGATAGACTTTACTATAATGAAGTATGATCCTCCCATACCTAATTTATTCTGGCTTTCATCAGGAGGAGATGTTGAATTTTGTCAAAGGCTTTTCCAGAGCCTGTTAAGATGACCATGAGATTGTATCCTTGAGTCTATGTATATTGAATATTACACTTATTGATTTGCATATATTGAACCATCCTTGCAGCCTGAAATGAAGCAAACTTGATCATGGCCTATGATCTGTTTAATGGAATGACTTTGATTCACAAGTCTTTTGTAGTGGATTTTTGCATCTATGTTTATCAGGGCTATTAGTCTATAGAGTTCATTTTTTATGTGCCTTTATCAGGTGATTTTTAGCAGGATAATACTGTCTTCTTAGAGTGAGTTTGAAAGGGCTCCTTTCTTTTCTACTGTATGGTGTAATTTAAGTAGCCTTGATATCAGTTCTTCTTTAACAATCTGGCAAAATTTAGCAGTGAATTCATTTGGTTCTTGTCTTTTGTTGGGAGACTTTTTATTTTTGCTTAAATTTTATTACTTTTTATTGATCTTGTTAGTTTTTAAAAATCCTCTTGTTTCAATTTAGTAGATCATATGTGTCTGGATTTTTTTTTCCATTTCTACTAGATCTTCCAATATATTTTCAAAATATGTCCCAATGACCTTTTGAATTTCAGTGATATCTGCTATAACCTCTACTTTTTCAATTCTAATTTTATTTATTTGAGTCTTCTCTCTCTTTATTTGGGTTATTTTTGCTAAAGTTTTGTCAATTTTCTTTTTCTTTTCAAAAAAACAATATTTAGTTTCATTGATCTTTGTATTATTTGTCTCTATTCAAATTAGTTCTGCTCTTATCTTTACTATTTCTCCCATGCTGTTTTGATTATTATGACTTTATAGGATATTTTGAAGTCACATAATGTAATGCCTCCAACTTTGTTCTTTTTGTTCTACATTATTTTACTACTTGGGTATTTTGTGTGGTGTGTGTGTGTGTGTGTGTGTGTGTGTGTGTGATTCTATACAAATTTTAAGTGTTTTCTTCTTATTCTGTGAATAATGCAATAAGTATTTTGATAGGGACTGCATTGTATCTGTAGATCACTTTGGGTAGTATGGACATTTTAATAATATGGATTCTTTCAACCCATGAACATAGGATATCTTTCTAGTTGGGGGGGCCTCTTTAGTTTCTTTCATAAATGCTTTTTAGTTCTCATTGTGAAGATCTTTTACCTCTTTGATTAAATTTATTCCTTGGTATTATTTAGAGCTATTGTAAATGGAATTGTTTTCCCAGTTTCTATTTCAGGTATTTTGCTACTGGTGTATAGAAAAGCTACTAATTATTATGTATGAATTTCATATTCTACAGCATTGCTAAATTCATTTATTAGTTTAAATATTTTCTTATTTTATTAAAATTAAAACATTTTGGCATGAGGTTGCTCCTAATGCCCACTTAACTTTTGAATATCATTATAGCATTATTTTTCAATATGTATATATGAAAACAGAATCTTTTAAAAGTTTAATATTTTGCTTTATGTTTTATTTTTTATTTGTTTGCTACTTCATTAATTTCTACTTCATACTATTCCATTTGAATTCCTTAAGTTTATTTCATCGTTTAGAAAAATTTCTTGAGATTGTTGTTGACTGATTATTTTCAGACTTCCTTTAAAATACAGCCTTTTAAGATTACAAATATATGTATTTTCCTCTAAGGATCCCTTGGGTTTTAGTCCACATAGTACAGATATTTTCATTATCATTCAGTTCAAATTATTTTCTATTTCTCACTGGCTTTCTTCTTTGACTCTTGAAATAGATGTATACTTCTAAACATGCATGAATGTGGGGATATTGTTGTTACTGTTAATACTTCACATAATTATGTATTGATCAGAGAACATATTGTGTGGAGACTATGTTGAGAGTGTTGAGGCTGGTTTTGTGGCTCCTCATGTTCTTGTTTGTAAGAATCTGTGCACAGAGAGGTTGTGCATTCTGAACTTGTGTTCCGCAGTGCTTTCTGGGTGTTTGTGTGCCAAGATGCTTGACTGTGTTGCACGTACCTTCATCCCTACTGATAATTTATTTCTTCTACCGATTTTAGTGCAGGGCATAATTACGAATTTGGTTAATGCTCCTTCTAGTTCTGTTAGTGACAATATTATCATCCCATGCAAGTTTAGATTTCATGTCTTCCGGGTGAATTAGCAACTTCATCATTGTGAAATTATTCTGTGTATATCTGCAGTATTTCTTGCATTTAAAAGTCAAAATCTCCTGCAAACTAATTTAACTAAACCATATTTCTTTTTATGTTTGTATATAGTATGACATTTTTCCATACTTTTACTTTCATTTTTTTCTCAATTCTCTTTATTTCTGTCTTTTATTGAAAGGAAAAAAGCATGCAAATATTTCTCTTCAGGTTTTAGTCTCAGATCTTCGTGGCTTTTTCTTTGTAGTCTTAATTTTTCTTTTTTCAATTTATCTGGGGTACTGATTTAATTTATATTTAATGTGCTGATATGTTTAGATATAAATCCATAATTACATAGTTTCTATTTGTCTCGCCTTTTCTGTTTTTCTTTTCTTTTACTTTCTTATGGGTTTATTAAGTACTGTAATCATTTCATTTTCTTAATTTGGTAATGCCTTTCTTTTATGCCCTTTTAATGCTTATCCTAAAAAGTTCTTCTTCATCTGATTTTTAAAAATAGATTTTATTTTTAGAACAATTTTCGGTTCACATCAAAATCGAACAGAAAGTGCAGAGTCCCCTCGTGCCCCTGCCTCCTGGCACACACAGTCGCTCCCACTATCACATCCAGCACCAGAGTGGTGCATTTATTACAGCCGATGAACTGACATCGACATCATTATCACCCAAAGTCCACAGTTTACATACGGGTCTTGTTTGCTCTTCATTCATTTCTGCATTTCTAAACTTGTCCAGAATCATTTTCATTTCTGTCTCTGGATTCCTGCCCTTTTCTTCCTCTCTATAATTTCTCCAGTTTTTTTAATTAATTTTTTTCAGCATTTCCCTCATCTTACGAAGCATTTTGTTTGCTATTTTTTTATTCTTTTTAGTGAGAAGATTGATCCAAATTTTCTAGACTATCATTATCAGAATAAAGGAGACTAGTTATCCTCTTCAATTATTTGCATTTTACAATGAGCACCCAGTTCCTGTTACTATACTCCTATCTGTCGGACACACCAACTTTGCCTCCAGACCAAGTGCCTTCAAATTAGGAATGTTCACGAAGCCCTGCCAACTTCTTCGTTAGTTCCTCTGATATGTTGCTGTTCTGAAAGTAGAATTACAATCCCATTTTTAGTTCAAATACATTCTGAAGGTGTCTATATCGTATCTAACGTAAAAGCCTACAAGCTTTATTTTCTTTTTACTTTATTAAAAAGTAATTTTTATGGAAGATGGGAAGATTTGAACTGCCATCAGTATCTTGCCTAAAATTTTACTTTTGATATATCTACTTCCATCTGCCTGTATGCTCACAATTGTGAATTTTTCTTACTTTTATACAACAATTAATTTTTTTTTATGTTGGGGACTGAACCAGGGGTGCTTTACCACTGTGCTTTACATCCCTGGTTATTTATTTATTTATTTGAAACAGGATCTCACAAAGTTCTGAGGTTAGCTTTGAACTTGCCATCCTCTGGCCTCAGCCTCCAGAGTAGCTGGGATTACAGGTGTGCACCCCTGAACCCAGTTATAACAAGTTATCTTGTGACAGGTTTGCGGATCTCTGCAATGAGAGTGGCATCTCTTTGCCTTGCTCTTCAGACTTGTACCTCCTGGTCTCTTGTGGTTTCTAATTACTGTAAGAGAAACGAATACTTGAGATAGCAGACATTGTGAAAGAGAAAACACCATATAGACCTAGGGATATTTGTTCAAACCACTCCCTAGTTGCCAGGGTCATGTAATTTATTTTCTGACCAGGAATTCCAAATATCAGGAAAACAGTTACGCCTGTATCAGTTTTCTGACTAATACCTCAGCTCCTTATTTGTGGCTGAGAGAAATATAATTTGAAGGCTTCGTTTTCTTTTGCTGGTTTCCTTCCAAGGTGGAGTTTCAAAAGCATCTCATTCCTCTCTGATTTCCTCCTGACTCTGCATTTTCTTCTCATCTCCAGCCCCTCATTTACCTATCATCTCAACATCACCCTTCAAAGAATCCTCAGTGGTGTGATGCTTTTCCTATCTCAAATTAAATGCTTCCTACCGATTTCCCCTTTATTTTCTCTTTATAGATATTAACACAATAGTCATGGTCAAAGTACGTTTCATTCCATTGGCTGTGAGAGATTCTCCAGGAAACGCAGGTTTATCTGGGGAGGGGGAGATGGCTTTTGCACAGGCGAAGCACTCACTGGCGTGGCGTGCAGATGCAGGTTCCACCTGTCCCCTCTGTTGCAGATTTCTCCATTGTGGTGGGAGTGCTGTTCCCAGTGGCAGTGATATTTGTGGTGGTTGCCATAGCAATCCGGCACCAAAGTGCCAGAAGAAAGGAGAAGAAAGTCCAGAGGTAAACCTTTATTCTGCTGTGACTTTAATCCCTACTGCACTTTAAAGTTAAGCATCTGACCCAAACTCTCAAGTTTAATTTTGGTTTTCTTCATACATGCACAAATACACATTCATTTTGAACCAGAGTTTGGGTATCCCTTTTCCTAGGAAATCCTTCATAGCAAGAAGTATTTTAGTCTTTTGTTAGTCGCTATATTCATAATGAATAATAGGAGTGGTATTAACTTTCATTATTAAAAGCTGTTGCATTTATTAAAAGAATACAGCATCTAGCAATTATTCATCACTAACTATAGGATAAACATTGTGTCAAGCCCTTTTAGACCCACTATCTCATTTAATCCTCACAAGAGCTTCATGAAGTCAGTACTATTATTTCCATTTTAGAGATGAAAAGGTGACAACTATCAATCCTTAAAATTCTGCAAGGATTGTTTTTACTGATGTGGAAACAAACTCAGAGAGGATAATGAATTTACAGTCTTGCTAAGTCAATGATAGAGCTTTGATTTGCATCTAGATCTGTCTGTCTTATAAACATGGTCTTGACCAAACAGAATCTTTTTAACATTTTTAAAGACTAATTTATTCAACCATAATAAATCTTCAATATGTATTAAATGAGCTGGGCACTGTGGCTCATGCCTGTAATCCCAGTGGCTCAGGAGGCTGAAACAGGAGAATTGTAAATTCAAAGCCAGCCTCAGCAACAGCGAGGTGCTAAGCAACTCAGTGAGATCCTGTCTCTAAATTAAATACAGAAGAGGTCTGGGGATGTGGCTCAGTGTTTGAGTGCCCCTGAGTTCAAACCCTGATACCCCCCAAATAAATAAATAAATAAATAAATAAATAAATAAATAAATATTGAATGAATAAAAATAATGAAATGACATAATTCAGATTTAAAAATTGGTTTTAACACCATTACTAATGGACTCTGTGGGAAATGAAAAACAAAAGTATTAAGGATGGTTATGAATTACAGAACAACTGTACAACAGGGAACTAGAAGCTGAAGAATGTTCTAGGAAGCAAATAAAAACCCAGTCAATAACCGGGTATGACACGGTGGGTTATCTTCCATTACTTCCCCAGCATGCCACAGGAAGTGCTGTGGATTAATACCATGTCTTTGCTTTCAGGCCACTCTCTCCCCCTGACACGGGGCTATACATGCAGAAGAGTAAACCTCAGATGGTGAAGGCCATTCAACCCCAAGAGGTGAATTCTAGTTTGCGCTCTGCTTGCTGAGGCCCCAGTTTGTGATTTTTTGCACTCTCCTATCCTGACCCATACTTACCACTTCTGCCCTGCAGTGTTTTCTCAAATCTACCCAAATCTGCCTTTTGTTAATGCAAAAGAATCCCTAAAAGGCGGGAGTTATTTGGTTAGGGTTCATGGAATTTAGAGAGTAAAGAACAATGAGAACAGTTGTCTCTTCCTGTCTCTTTCTCCTCTGTACTCTGGGTTGATTCCCTATTCTTTGCACAAATGTCCCAATAGATAAGGTGATTCATACATTTGTATAATAATATATGTAATATGTATGACCCTTAATGCCCTGGTCATGTTCTACATGACTAGAGGTTTTAGCTGATGTTGGTTAGTGATAATAACATTGGTATTCGTGTTTCTGATTAAAACTTGCCTTCGTAGCTCTGGGCACCACTGGGGACTGTGACTTCCTCTCTGGTCTCTTAGTGTCAGTTTGGCTCTTAGCTACCAGACCTTGAGAAGACCACTTACTGGAAGCTGTACTTAAGAAGCCAATGGCTTCATTTCAAAATATGCTTGTTTATTTTGGGATGAGTCAGATGAAGCTGCATGTATCTGCTCTGCCTATAGAGTTAGCAGCTTCTCTGTACCACCCAGTTCAACCTCAAGGAGATACTAGTGAAAGACACAGTCCATGATGCCCAATTATTTCTTCAGAAGAATGTTCAAACTTGTGGAATATAATATAAAATATAAATTCTTCTGCAAAACTTTTTGAAAATGTAAAGTATGAGAATGTGCACCTCTTCACTGTGTTCCTAAATTTAACCATTAAACCTGAATGCAAGGATTGGAAAATGGATAAATCTTTACAAGAACAGCACCCATCTGTTTTGTAAAGCACCATTCTTGGTCACTTTGGGTTGATATAACAAAAAGTGACTTAAACAATATTTGTCACTGTTCTGGAGGATGGAAAGTCCAAGATGGAGATGCTGGCAGATTTGGTACCTGGCAAGAGTCTACTTCCTGACTCGGAGACAGCTGCCTTCTCACTGTCCTCACATGGTAGGCAAAGAGAGATGGTCTCTTTGTGTCTTCTCTTGTAAGGGCATTAATCCTACCTGAGAACTCCACCCTGAAATCCTATGTACCTCCCACCTGCATGCACCATCACATAGGGATTAGGGCTTCAACATATGAAATCGTGAGGAGACACAAATACTCAGTCCATTGTAACCGTCTTCCATTGTCATTGACTATGCCTGAATTACATGTGTGCCCCAACGTGAAAGCAATGCACGGGTTTCGAATAGTCTCCATTTCTGAAAACAATTTAAACCTTTTCATTAAGACTCCTGTTTTCAAGACCTTATCTCTGAATTATTATTATTATTATTATTATTTGTCTTCTTGCTAGCTAATCACAAAGCCGGATTTTCCACCACCACCAATTCCTACCTCTGTAATTTCTTCGTTCCTGTGAGTATCAGGTGGTCACTGGTGATTTTTTTAAATGTCTCTTGAACTCATTGGGAATATGGGGTCTAAATTTTTGGGTTCTTTACTGGGACATGTATGTTGCAGGGTGACCTAACACATCCTAGCACCTTTGTCCTGGGGTTTCTATAAATATTAGTGTGAAAACACAAAGAGGAGAAAACGAATGGGTTTAAAGTGATTAAGGAAGAGGAGGATACGTTGACTGAGTAGTTGGTATTTGACTGGCCCCTGATGTTGGGTAGAACTTAATGAGTGAAGAAGGGGTAAAGAATAATTTAATGAAGGAAAATAATTCTGCTAAGATGGAAAAAACATGGCATTTCTTATGACCTACCATTGTTTTGTGCATCTAATTTAGCACACAGTCACTACTGTTTTCAAGGATAAGCCAATGTCTACACCTAGCATAAGATATCCATGGTCAAATTATTATAATATTGTATCATTCCTACTAACAAGGGAAAAAGTTCCAACCACGTGTTCTTAGAAGCTCACTAAGAAGTACTCGTTGATTGTCAGGTGGGTGCTAACATGAAAATCGTGCTTCTGAGTTTGGCCAATAACCAAGAAGAAGATGCACGTGTCTGAGCTAGAAAGCTATGGTGACCCCAGTTTCCCCATGTTCTCAGGAATAGTCCCTAAGGACAGCAGGAATGGACTCAGTCTCCCAGAGAGTAATGGCCCACATCCCATCACTTCACCTGGTCACCTATCCTTTCCATATTATACTAACTGTCCAGATGAATCTTTGGACCCCAGGATGATATTTCCCTCCTCTTTTGTTCATTCCCTTCCATGTTTCCATTTCTTCACTGTTGCTGTTTCCAGTAATCTACAAATTAGGAAGCAGGATTTCAGAGAATTGGTTTTAACTTCCTAATCATTCCAAGTTACATGTATGCGTAAGAGATTTAAATTTTTATGAAAAGTTAATTAACAGTTTTATCTTTTTTAGGACTCAAATCCAAAAGTGTGAAGCAACAGCTAAGCAAGAATCAATGGACCCATAATGAAATGGGAAGTCTTGAAAATCTGGAGGACAGAGAAATACACTTACTTTCTCACTATGTGCCCCTTACACTCGAGGAAGTTAAAGTTTCCTGACTCCTGATATACCTTTGAAGAGATTAAGTAAAATTTCTCAAGAAAGCCTTCATCCTGAGAACACATGTATCAATTGCAAAAATTTTATATATAGTCACGGAAAGGAAGATGCTTTTAAAGAAATATGCATGAACTTTAAGTATCTAGTTGATTTTTTTTCCTAGAAATCTTCTCTTTTTACTATTATGCTAACTAGCTGCTTGAGTGTTCTTTAAACACCTTAATTTGCTCCTTTGATGGTAATTAATGCATCCTTTACTGAAAACAAACAAAAATCACAGGGGACTGGAAGGGAAGGGAAAAATGCACATTCATTATGAAATGAATTGTGACTTCTCGATTGTTTTAATAGTTAACTTGTCAAATTAAAACCCTCAGTTAAGGTGAAAATTCTGCAAATGTCGTCTCTTCAATGTGATGTGTCTCCTGCCTACATTATTTTCTGAAATATTTATTAACTGTGTCATTTGAGATTTTCTAGAGTTGAGTAAAACCTTCCTAATTAAGAAAAACTGCCATTGATATTTGTATAATTTGGTTACTAACATGGTAAAACTGAACTTTACTTTCTAAATAGAGAAAGTTTCAGTCAAATAAACCAGTAGCATAAACCAGTGTTTACAAACTAGTGACCTGCAAACTATGTTTGGACTACAGATGTCTTTTATTTGGCCTGAAAGATGTTGACCACACAGTGTTTTAAAATGTTTTGAATTTATTACCAACATTTTAAAAAGTGGGAGACCTTATGTAAACATTAAAATTCCAAGTTTTTAAAAAGTAATCAGTTAGTGAATGCTGGAATCCCATGGCCCCGAACAGCTATAGCTTAGTGGACAGATGGTGGAGCAAATATCCCTGGTTGAATGGTTAATATCTCCCCTTCTTTGCTTTCAGAACCCCAATTTTAACCACCATTCATTTTTAGGTAAGATGATCCTAATCATCCCTGGATAAGTTCTTGTCACTTTAACTCAGTTGAAATGATCCTAATTTGCATGCCAGTGGTTGATCTGGAGGGGGACATTCAACTCTCCCTTTTCCCCCGGTGATATGATAGAGGAGGTGTGTGGGGGATTTCTGGGAACCGTGTCCTCATTTTCTCTTTGGGATGGTGGCATCTGCTACTGCTGCAGCTGGCCTGTGATTGTGAAGACAAGATGATATGCTGAAGAAGATGGAAAGAAAGATTCAAAGAAGAAAACCTGGTCTTATTAATAATGCTCCTGAATTGGTAGATTAATACCTGCTGGAGTCACCCCATACTTTACTGGGGCTTCAGGCTATATTTCTAATAAATTTTCTTTATTGTTTGAAGCATTTTGAATTGGGTTTTCTCTCACCTGCAAGACAAGTCATCCAGACTAACAAAGTAGCTGTTTCCTTCATCAGGGTGCCTGCCCTCCTCTTCATCACCACGACTCCGTTTCTCCTACACTCGGTTTGTTTCATCCATTTCCCTCACCTTACCTGTCCCCTACGGGCTTTTCTTTTCAGGAGGAACTTTGCGCATGAGAAGTCCATGTACTCTTCCTGTATGGGGATCTGGATAAATACCCCCAAGTGAAACTCCACATCAGGTACAACCACAAGAATGTGTCTTAATTAGAATAAGTGATACTCCATGTATGTATAATATGTCAAAATACACTTTACTGCTTATGTATCTCTAAAAAGAAGAACAACCATAAAAGAGTGAAGTTCGATCCCCTGCAAGTGCAGAGCTCGCCAAATAACCCTTGTTGTTGGAACCTTTCTTTCCATCCGGGAGTTTACACAAGACAACTTTAAACAGCTAGCTGAGTCAGCAGTTTAAAGCTTCAGAATACCCTGTCCTGACCCCAAACTAAATCCCCATTTCCTATAAAGCTACAATCTACTCGTGAGCAGCCTCTGAATTCTTGACTGGTTTTCTGTTTGTTCTTTGCTTTAATACCTGCTCCCAGCCATAGATTCACTTTATCCTTTTTAAAATTGATGAAATGGAAATCTTAAACCCACAAGTTTTCAATTAGCCATCATCTATCATGACCAACGCTAGAAATAAATCACAGGGAGTGATGTTTGACCTTTCCTGGATGTTCCTTAAATGATGTCTGGTGTCCCTGGTGCAGAAGCACTAGGTCCCTTTTGGAGATAGGCAACCTAGGACGATAACAGGAAAGCCTTTCCTTACCATAAGCTTGCTCTGCAAAGCCACCTTGGGAGCTGATGACAGCTGACAGCAGTTCAAACAGTTAAAGCAAATGCTGATTCACAGGCCTGTTTCCAAACCGAGATCTGCAGCTGACTAACTTTGTGGGAATTCCCCTCAATTCACATTGAATGGACATTGATATTCCACCAAACCTGTTCTCATCAGCTGTTTTAACCGTCTGTATTTGTTTTTCTAAACAGTATGATTTATGTTCTTATTCAGGTGCACTGAGGCACCATGAAATTTCTCTCCACTGTTTAGCACCTTATCAAATTGTTACACTTTTCTTGTGACTTTTGGGAGTGCTTTTAACTTTGAACAAAATAATGAAGTATTCTGAGGAAAGCAAAGCAAATTTTAGTTGATGGCAATCAGAAATGGAAGAGGTTTTTATTATTATTGATATGTATTCACATTCTCAACAATCACTTCCGTAGGATAAGGGTCTGAGGTTGACTTTGGGTCAACAGTGAAGAACAGATCCTCTCAGTTCAGCAGCCTTGAGGAACTAAATTTGGAAAAAAAACACTAAATGAGCTCAAAGCTGATCCCTTCCTAGACGCATCTTGACTAAACCTTGTGAGGGTCTCCGCGTTGAAGACTGGGATAGATTTTTCCTTGATTCCACACCACAGACATTGTGGAATAATAAATCTGTGTTCTTTCAAGCTTCTATGGTTTGGGAGTAATTTGACATGTAGCAACAGGCAATTGATCCAAAGCAGTAGAATCAAATGATGCAAATGCTCCAGAGAGAGTTAGGGGAAATTAGCTACTGGATTTAAAAGGCTGTCATCATTCCAAACTTTTTTATTTTCTTTCTCCTTCTCTGTTCTCCTTCATTTGTTTTCTGTTCTTTAGGAGCTCCAATTAGCTGCTGGAGATCTCTGAATGCCATTCTTCTCATTTCTCACATTTTCCTCTCACTTTGTTCGTGTTTCCTTGATGTTTTTGGAAAATTCCTTAAGTTTATCTTCCACGTTTCTGAGTTTACGTTTTATACGCTCGGTCTTCCTCTTTGCTAATTTTAAGGTATTCTATAATTGTGCTATTTGCATATTCAACCTTGAAGTCATCTCCAAAATGTTTACAGCTAAAATCGTGTAGTGATGGACAATCATGTCCATGTCATTTTCCAGCAGTTCTCTGTACTGCAGTTTGAGTTTCTGGGGATGCAGATTTTCAGATAGATTTTAGCATGCAAGAAGTTAATTAGGAGACATTTTCAGGCACACCATGTGTGTAATGGAGTGGAGGAAGCAGGAAAGGCAAAGGAAGAACTTGGAATTCATGTGTCCCAATCAAGGCCTTAGCAAACCCCACTGTTTTAGTCAGGCTTTTTCATGACTGTGACCAAAAGACCTGGCAAAAACAATTAGAGGAGGAAAAGTTTATTCAACTCACAGTTTCAGAGGTCTCAGTCCATAGAGGGCTGACTCCAGAGCTCTGGGGCCAAGGTGAGGCAGAGCATCCTGGTGGAAGGATGTGAAGGAGAAAAGCAGCTCAGGGTGTGGCAATCAGGTGGCAGAGAAAGAGCTCCACTCACCGGGACAAATTATATACTCCCAGTGACCTTCGATCCATATCAGTGGATTAAGACTTTGATTAGGTTACAACTCTCATAACCTGATCTTTTCAACTCTGAACATTCTTGCATTGTCTTACACATGAGCTTTTGGGTGATACCACTTCATGCCTGATCCTGGGTTGGTCCTTTAGAATGGAGCTAGGCTGAGACAAAGAGATAAAGCTTTTATTTTCTAAGATCAGTCAGTCTCAGGTACAAGCTACAATCAAAAGGGATGTGACCTTGGGAAAGATGATTTTATTTAGTTAAAATATTTCCAAGGAAGACTGAAGGCTGCCTGTTGGAAACCCAGATGACAATTGGGAAATTACTTCTTCCATGTTAATTGGGGATCTGGGCAGCCCAACACAAGGTCCGCTACTTCTACTTATTTTCTCGGGATACTATTTTATCTGTTTCATGGTTGTCTTGAAAGTTTCCCAGGTTTTGGTTATACTTTGTAATTATTGTAATTTTTTTCTCTAGAAAGTTTATTTGAATTTAAATTTTAATTGGTAATTTATGGAAGTGTTCCTATGGGAATAATGCACCAGCCAGGGTGGTCCATTTCACAGTAGCTGATGGCAATTTTAACCTGGAGAATTGTGCTTTCTCCAGGAAGAGCAGGTCCTTTCATCCTTTAGTCAAGCCAAGTGAGGTAAAGATAGTTTCCAAATGAATCAGTTTATTGTAATGCACACAAAAGCAGCCTACATAAAAATAAACAAAGGAATATATATGAAAATATAGGAAGAAACAGGTAAAAGAAAATTAGTCAAGCACAGAGTGCTAATAACAAACACTGTGCAGAAGAGATTGTCCCGTTGGTCTGGAGAGACCATTCTTGCCAAGGTGGCACTCATCCAGGCTTTCAATGTCCCCAAGTTGCCCAAGATAAAGTCAAAGAACTATTCACTTGGGCAGGGCTTGTAATTGACAATGCTTTTCCAAAGACAGAATAGAAAAGAGTAGCGTCACAGTGAGATGTGTTTAAATGGCAATATGAAGTCTCTGGTTTTCTATAGTCCTGGAAGGTGTATTATCTCAGGTTCAAGCAGTCCATTTTAGAAGGAGGATTACTGGACACCAACTCTCACCTTAGCATACTGGGGCAGAATTAGTCAAGGGTGACGATCAGCCATCAACGTGGGTCAGTTACAGCTTTCAAGAGAAAGCTCAAAATGGATTTATTGCTGTCAAAGGGTAGTCGTATTAACCTTAATTAAAACACCAATTATTATTTCACAAGACTCATAACAGTGAAACACAAATCACAGCAATAAATATTCTCATTCTTAAGATCTACCTGTTTTAGCACACCCATGCCTGCAAGATTCCCACAATGAAAGTGTAGGTGGAAATAGGGTTCCCTTGAAATGGCAGCCACCAAAAGTATTCTACGTGCTCTTTTCCTGCTTCCTTTCTGTGACAACCTAGTTGGGATGGAGAATCTACTTTTCAGACACACCTTCCCAGAGCTTTGAGTCAGGAGTTTATAATATAATGAGGGAAAGGTGGAGAATTGGTAGACACTGCAGTAAGGGTGAGTGGGTCAGGAAGCCATGGCAGTGGGGCCAGTTGCTGGTTGGAGTTTGGTTTGGTGAAAATGGTAGTATCGGCATGAGATGAATGACAGTCGGGAGGTGAGACACATGTTCCGTGTCTGTGATTCAGTTATTCTGAATGATATGAGCTGGAATTCCTGATTGCACAACCACCCACCCTCGATCCATGTTCTCTTGCTTCAGTCACATAAAATTCTGTTTTTCCTCTAAATATTTCTTACTCTGGTAAAATACACATGAAATTTAACATTTTTGCCAGTTTTCAGTAGCCATTCAGTAGCCTTCTGTACATTCATGATGTTGTGCAGCCACAACCATTATTGATTTCTAGAACAGAATATCATTTTTGTGTGTGACTGCATTTTATTTAATGCAGACACTTTGCATAGCAGTACAACACTCTACAAATGACCATGCAACCTGAAACCTTGTGAAGTAATCATAATCAAGGGGGAAAGTTACAATTATCCTATGACCTCCATTTTTAAACATGTTTATATTGGTGCCTTATGGTTATACATAATAGTGGGCTTCATTTTGACATAACCATACATGCATGGAATATTTTGCTCAATTTCAGTCTCCTGCACCTCCGCTCTCTTCCCCTCCCCTCCACTCTCACCCTCTTCCCCTTCCTATACTCTACTGATCTTCTATTTATTCATTTTTCTAATTGGTGCTTTATAAATGCCCATAAAAGTAAAATTCACTGTGATTTATTCACAGATATACATAGCATAGTTTGGTCAATTTCATTCAACGGTTCCTTCCTTTACTGTCCTTCCTCCTCCCTCCTCCTCATCTCCTTGCTCTACTTCAGTGATCTCCCTTCTGTTTTCATGGGTTCCTGTCCTACCACCCCTACTGGTCTTTATGTTATACCTTATTTTGCTCTAGTTTTCACATATGAGAGGAGACATTGAATTTCTGAGTCTGGCTTATTTCACTTAACACGATGTTCTCCAGATCCAGCCATTTATCAGCAAATGACACACATAATTTCATTCTTCTCTATACATTCTTCTCTCTCTCTCTCTCTCTCTCTCTCTATATATATATATATATATATAACAACCAATAATGGTTGTGGCTGCACAACATCATGAATGTACAGAAGGCTACTGAATGGCTACTGAAAACTGGCAAAAATGTTAAATTTCATGTGTATTTTACCAGAGTAAGAAATATTTAGAGGAAAAACAGAATTTTATGTGACTGAAGCAAGAGAACATGGATCGAGGGTGGGTGGTTGTGCAATCAGGAATTCCAGCTCATATCATTCAGAATAACTGAATCACAGACACGGAACATGTGTCTCACCTCCCGACTGTCATTCATCTCATGCCGATACATATATATATATATGACATTTTCTTATTCCATTCATCTATTGTCAGGCACCTAGGCTGGTTCCATAACTTGGCTATTATTGATTGCATTGCTATAAAAGTTGATGTACCTGTAACACTATAATATGTTGATTTTAGTTCTTTTGGATAAACACCAAGGTGTGGGATAGCTGGATCATATGTTGGTTCCCTTCCTTGTCTTCTGAGGAATCTCCATACTGTCTTCCAAAGTGATTATACTAATTTGCAGTCCCACTGAATGTATGAGTGAATCTTTTACCCCACATCCTCTCCAGTTTTTATCTTTCCCATTAAAAAGAACTTTTTATTAGTCCTTTCCCAGTCCCTGGTAGCCTCCATTCTACTTTCTGTCTCTGTGAATTTGCCTATTCTGGGTGCCTCGTATAAGTGGAATTATACAATATTTTTCTTTTTACACATCAGGCATATTTCCCTCAGTATAATACTTCAAGGTTCATATATGTTGTGACGTGTGTCAGGATTTTATTCCTTTTTAAGGTTGAATGAGCTAATTCTCTTTCATATATTTATATTTTCATCGTTTTATTTCCCCCTTAAGACAACTGGAGACAATTTCTGTGGCTCCACAACCTCATTAACATTGAGCCCATTAGCATTTTTATCTTTGTTCATTTTCTAGCTGAAATAGTGCTTTATATTTCTTTTTTATTGGTACATAATAATTACACAGAACAGTGAGTTTCACTGTGGTTTATTCATGCATGCATATAACATAATTTGATCAATTTTTTATTTTAATCTGGACTTCTTGTATGGCAAACATTTTTAAGTTGATCATATTATACACGCTATTGCTAGTATTTTAGAACCTCATTTTCAATTGGGGTATTTCCTTCTTTTTAATAAGAGCCATGTTCAAGGTTGCTGTTGTTGCATCTGGGTCGGTTCAATGTTGAAATACAAGATGTGCAAACCTTAAGGAAGTTCAGAAACTTATCTGAGTGCAAAATAAAGTGACACAAATGTGACCGTACTTAACAGTCTTGTCCTGATGTCCCAATAACTTTGATGAAACAAGGTATGAGTCACTTAACTGTAAAAGTTGTTGCATTTCTCATGAGAAGGCCTCAATTCATAGGCTGTGTTACGTTTGTTTCAGCAGATAGTACTTTTCCCTTATAAGTCAATGCCTTTCACCAAATTGATCTTCTAAACCCTTAAACTGCTGTGACATAGCTCACAGAGACTTGCGTGTCCTTGGGGACATGTAAGTACAATTGACATGGAATTTGCAGCCAATTCCAGACAAAATGTTTTAGTTTTACATGCTAATAGGAAGACTGAGCAGATCCACTAAAAAACTGAAGTCTAAAAAAAGATGTAGTGGAAATATGAAGAAGAGAAAGCAAGAAATCACAGGAAAATAAATATTTGGTGTGGGAGGGGACGACATGGACAGAAATGAAATCACAGCAGAATGAACATGAACAGAAATGAAATCTTCAGGCTCTGCCAGTAACTACCTTTCCATCCTTATGCAAATAATTTAATTTCTTTGAGTATCTTTACAGTTTTCCATCTGTAAAATGGAATTAGGAATTCGTGACTTGCCAATTTCCACAGAGCATGCTGTGGTTTGGGTGCCAAATAGTTCCCAAAGGTCCATGCAATAAATGGTTGGTCCTCGACATGGAGCTATGGGGATGTGGTGGAACCCTGAACAGGTGGGCCTAGTGAGAGGTCTTCAGGGTACCAGGGAGGGTTCTTGAAGGCGACTGCGGGACCCTAGTCTCTTCTTGTGGTCTCTTCTGCACACAGTCATAAGGTGAGCTGTTTTGCTTTGTCTCTCACCCCGCCATGATGTGCTGCCTCTCACCCAAGTCCAAAGCAACAGGGCCAAGTGGCCATGGACTGAAACCTCCAAAATGGTGAGCCAAAATGAGCCTTTCTCTTTAGAGGCTGATTATCTCAGGTATTGTTATTGTGATGAATAGCTGAGTAGCATAGAGCAATTCTAAGAAACATATAAGGGTAGTATAAAAATATAAAGCTAAACAGAGATATGAGGTCCAAGTCCTTGATGACATGCATTTATCAATGACTGTCTGAAGGATGACCGTCATTGAGTTTTCCAGTGACAAAAGCTTCTCTCTACAGGCTCTTCATCTTTGAGCAGGAAGTAGATCTGGGGGAAGACTTACTCATTATTTGTACATATTTCATCTGTGATCCATTACTTCATTGGACTTCCAGTCTCCCTCTGATGTGCTTTTAGCATTTTCCTCCATGTGCCTTGTCAGTTTCCTCCTCTTATATGAAGTCTAAGCTCAGCTAGAACTTCTCGAACAAATCAAATACTGTCCTAGATTTGAGGCTGCATTTTGTGATGCCTTTGAAGTTATATTTTGGTCAAATCAATAAGCACTGAATTTGCAAAGCTTCTAAAAATAAAATAATCACAATTATAAATTCAATGATGCAAATAATCAGGATAGCATAAGGTGGTAACAAAAATATACAGGTGTATATTATGATCTGTATTCGATTTGACGACCCACTCTTGAAAATCACTTCCATCCTCCCCGCCCACTGTTCTGTTACTCATGATCAGCACAATCCTGGAAAATGATAAATATTCAATAAATCAAGTAATAAAATGTGTTCTGTTTAGATTATGAGTTTGATCCATTGTGCAATTTATGCCTATCTGGTTGTTTTCTTTAGTTCTTTAATAAAAACATTTACAAAGTCTCCATTTACTAAGTACAGACTGGGGATAAAAAGATTAATGTCTCTCACTGTTGTCCAGCCTAGTTCTAAGAAATATGGAAGTAAAATAAGGATGTACAGAGGAAACATTCATCAGGAGAAGCATGAGAGGTTTGTTTGGGATGTGTCATTTAAATCTTGAATTATAGATGATTTATTAGACATATAACGGAAAAAGAGAAAACCACAATTCTAGTGAGATAACGTGACTAACTGCTCTTAATTCTGGAAAAGGGACAAAATGACTAGGGGAATTGCAAATCAGAACATCAAGAGCACAGTGAATCAAACATTTTAATTGATTTTTAATGCCTTATATATTTACATATACCATCTTCATTAAAAATACCCATACATTTATGTGTGCACAAATTTAGGAAACTCAAGAAAGCATAACACAAAAGGAAAAGTAACAGTTAAGAAAATTAGGAAACATGAAATTACAGAGGTCACAAAGCCACAGGTCAGATGAGACACATGAAGTATAAAGTAACACTATGCTGCATGTTTAAGTATGAGCTCCAACTTTTACTCCAAACTACTCAAAAATGAATAAAAAAGTAAACAGACAAGAGAAGTAAACAGGACTGACATAAGATTCACAGTGTCCATAAAGTTAGAATAAACACACCACAACCAAGGACAGTAAAATCACATAAACAAAGCAAAACCACCCAGCCAAAGATAGTTTAATCATTGGATTGGAGGGAGCACAGCTCTTCCTGTTTCTGGGACCTGAAGGAAGCTTTTATCCAGAGAACCTGGCTGCACCTTGTGCCTAGACTCACCTGGGAACCCCTGTGCTTGCCATACATGCAGATAATCAGCTACTTTCTCAACACACATGCTGCTCAGACCCATTCAGAAAGTCACCCCAACAGAGAGCAAGAGATAGCTTGAATTAGGTCACCCTTCCAACACTTCAGCAGTGACTCTGAGCACTGCCCCGGGGAACAGAGTCAGTATTTCCAACTGAAGTGCCTACCATGCTTTGGGAAGTCGTTATTCATACCATCACCAAACAAACAGTACTTTCTCCTAGTTTTAGAGTAAAGTATTTTTAAAAAATATATCTCACAGTCTATAAATTTGCCATTGAAGGACTTCATGTTTGAAAACACGATGATTTTAGTGACATTCTGCATCATTGCACATTTACAAACGTCTTTCCAAATCTCAACTGACTATTTGATTATCTCCAGAAATTATGGAAGATAGATGTGGAAACGCTAAAATCTAGATAATAGGAATTTTTTAAAAAATGAAACTAAAGAAATACATGAGAGAATGGAATCTATCTTTCTATGGACTCATTCTCAGACTTATTGACCATTTTAAGTCATAGACATATATATACAGGGTGTTATATTTTTCTCTTTACTCCTGTAGTTATTTTATTTGTAATTCATTATGTTTAGAGTAAAAGAAACAGCAGTAAAGGAATGCATGATTTTCTTCATTTGCCAGAATTCAATGTAGAAAGTGTTCTTCATGGAATAAGGGTTCCTGGTCAAAAGTGAACATCAGAATGGACTATGTAACTTCACCAACATCTGCCTTTGGTGCTGTCAGGGTTCTGGATTTGGACCATTCTGAGAGATGTGCAGGAGGATCTCACGGTTGTTTCCATGTGAAATCCCTAATGACACGATAGGTGGAACATTTTCACATGCTTATTTGTCAGACCTCACCTTTTGACAGATCCAATTTCCTTTTTTCCTGGAAAAACTAGAGATAATGCCACAAATAGAAATTAGCTTTGAGTCCTCTAGCTTCCCTTTGGATCGCAAGTCCCCTTGGGACTGACTCAGATGACCTGCACCCTGCAACAGCAAGCGTGGTGCTTCATGCAAAAGCGTCTCACCACAAAAGCCACAGGAACTGTTTGGGTTAGACTTCCACTGTCTTCTGAACACACAGAATGGAGAGGTGAAGAGGAAGAAAGATAGCTAGGCTGAAAACTTGAGGTTTTATACTGAAATGGAACTTTTAAGGGCCCAGTCAACTCAACAATCTAGTTCTATGTAAAATTAATGGGAATAGAAAACATGGGTATCTCCACCTTCCTTTAAGAATAAAAGTCAGTGCTTTCAAGAAAATTGCTGGTGGGGCACATTTTGTTTGTTTGTTTTGGTCCCAGAAGAAATTTAAAAAACTGAAAGAATTCCTTGGGGAAATGTGCGAGTGGGAGTGGGTTTAATATTGCAACTGCCTGCCAGGCGCAGTGTCGCACGTCTGTAATCCCATCAGCTGGGGAGGCAGAGGCAGGAAGATTGTGAGTTCAAAGTCAGCCTCAGCAACAGTGAGGCACTAAGCAACTCAGTGAGATCCTGTCTCTAAATAAAATATAAAATAGGGCTAGAGATGTGGCTCAGAGGTTGAGTGCCCCTGAGTTCAATCCCTGGTACCAAAAATATTAATAATAATAATTGTACCTACATGTGCATGTTTCACTTGAAATATGAGGCAGCTTGACAATTTTGTGAGAGGGTCAAGGAGGAAAAGAATGTATTGTACGCGTAGGGCTGTGTGTCTACCTACAGCCACAGGGACCAGTTCCACTGGACTCAGGAATGAAACCAGGGTGGTAGGGAAACTGTGCAGCACCATGCCAGAGAAATGAGCCTGACACCTCAAGTAGCTTTGCCACCCAATTTCTTTCATCCATGTCTTATGATTTTCATTGTAGAATTCTTTCATTTCCTGATTTAATTTATTCCAAGGTATTTTTTTTCAGCTATCACAAATGGAATTTCTTTCATTTACTCAGCAAGTTCTTAAATGCTGTATAAAATACTACAGGTTTTTGTATGTTGATTTTTGTCCTGCAACTTTACTGAACTGGTTTATCAGCTCTAATATGCTTTCGGTGACGTCTTTAGTTTTTTCTATATAAAGAGTCATATCATCCACAAATTAGAATAATTTAATTTTCTCCCTTCCTATTTATTACCTTTTATATCTTTCTATTTCTTAACTGCTCTGGTTAAAACTTGCAATAATGCATTGAAAGAGAGTGTGAGAGTGATCATCCTCATCTTGCTTAGATCTTAAAGGAAATGCTTTCAGATTTTCCGCATTTAGTAGACCTCGGTTATTGGTTTGTCATAGAGTCTGCATTATGTTGGGGTATAATCTTTGATCCACAATTTGTTCAGGGTTTTTAATCATGAAGGAATGATAAATTTTATTAAGTTTTTTTTCTGCATCAATTCAGAGGAACATTTTTTTTATATCCTTCATTCTGTGATGTGAAGTATTACATTTGTTGATTTGCTAATAGGGAACCACCTTTGCGTTCCTGGAATATATCACTCTTGGTCATGGTGAATAATCTTCTTAATATGCTGTTGCATTCAATTTGCTAGCATTTCACTGGGGATTTTTTAAGTCTCTGTTTATTAAGGATGTTGGTCTTTAATTTTCTCTCTTGTTTACTCTTTTGCTGTTTTTCTTGTTGTGTTGTGATCTGGTTTGATATCAGGGTCTGCTGGCCTCACATAATTGGTTTGGAAGGATTCTCCCATGTTCATGGATTCAGTGTAGTCAATACAGTTAAAATGATCACACTCCACAAAGCAATTTGCAGATTCAATGCAGTCTCCATGAAAATACCAATAACATTCTTCACAGAAATAGGAAAAACAATACCAAAGGAAATATGGAAACACTAAAGACCCAAAACGGCCAAAGCAATCTTGAACAAAACAAAGTAGGAGGTATCAAAATACTGAATTTCAAGGCATATTACAGAGCTATAGTAATCAAAGCATGACACCAGCATTGAAACTGGTACATAAATCAGAGAAACAGAAGCAAAGATGCCAGAAGTAAACCCACACATCTATAGCCAATTGATTCTGGAGAAAGGCACCAAAACATATTGGATAAGGAGAACCTCTTCAATGAATGGTGCTGGAAAACTACTTGTCCACAGGTGGAAGATTGAGTCTTGACCACTACCATTCACCCTGCACAATAATCAACTCACTATGGATCAAAACACAAGCAAAAGAATTAGAATTATCAAACCACTAGAAGAAGACATAAGAAAAACCCTTCAAGACATTGGTATAGGCAATGATTTTTTGGACATGACTGTAAAAACAGGAAGGCAAAAATAGACAAATGGGATTACATTACACTAAAAAGCTTCTGTACAGCACAGGGAACAATCATCAGAGTGAACAGACAACCTGCAGAATGGGAGAAGATGTTTGCCAAATATTCATTTGAGAAAGGATTAGTATTCAGAGTCTATCCAGGAACTCAAAAAACTGTAACAGAAAAAGCAAGGAATCCAATTTAAAAATGGACAAGTGATTTGAATAGACACTTCACAAAGGAAGAAATACAAATGGCCACCAAATACACACACACACACACACACACACACACACACACACACACACAAAGCTATCTCCAGATCCATGTTTCCTGCAACACTATTGACAATTGCCAAATTAAGATTGTGTAACTGGTCAGTACTGGGAATCTACCAGGGATTTCCAGAGGGTCTGAGGGTCTGGACAAGTCCAGGTTGGAAAATTGATTAGGTATTCCAATAAGCTGATATACCAACTAAGGCGGGGACATGACCCCTACCCTATTTGGTCAAAAATAAATGAGAGATCCCCAGCACCGAAAAAAAAAAAAAAAAAAAATGAGATTCCTGGTCAGAAAAGAGTAGTTCAGAGCAAGGGTACAGCATTACTTCCCATCTCAAACCACTCACCCAACCCTCTGACTCCTGCCCACTCATTGTCTTGGACTAGGCCTCTTGAGACAATTGAAGCCATCATGGAGATCATTTGCTAAAAATTCTTGAAATTCTTTAGTTCTTATATCAAGCACCTCTTTTTCCACCTAATGACTTAGGAAATGTGCATTAAAGAACTTCTAGGTAATTTAAAGTTAATCCCTGAACATCTCTGAGTCATCAACAATGTGAGAATTATTATTAGAACTATTTATAACTATTGTTACGATGCTTAATTTAAAATAATGTATGAAAAGTCTTTAAATGCACAAGGGATAATCGTAGCTTTCTTGAGTGTTTCTATTTTCCTTTCTAGGTAGACCATATTTAAACATCTTTCACAAATCATCAAAAATACTTTATTACAAAACATTCCAAAATGTTAAGTTGTAAGGTTTTATGGGAACAAAATTCTCGTAATTGGGATGTTGGTCATGACTTCTTAGTTTTATGGTCACAAATTAAGTCCAGTGTTTAGTCAATCCTTGAATATTATAATCAATAACGGTTTGTATATGTACCATTTCTCATTCCCTCCAGACACACTGAGTAAACAATTTCTTCACTGTTATTTCTACTGTCTTAATTTATTGAATGATATAAGGTTAACTAATAAACATCAGAATCCCAGAGAGTATTTTCAAACTTCTTTCATAGTGTATATGTTCACTGAATATTTTTAAACATTTATTATCTTCAAAATGCCATGCTCAAGAGCACACATGGAGATTTACTTTCAGTCTTTAAAGAATTGACAAAGTGCAACTCCCATCAACCCACCAAATTGGAAGATGTCTTCTGTGAAAGTCATATTTTGCTCAAGCGGAACCCTCGAACTCATTCCAAATTCCTCTGTCTCCCTCACTTACTACTTTCAATTAATCAGGAAGTCTGACAGATTTATGAACTAAGTATTTCTCAAGTATGCACCTTCTCTTTTAAGGTCACTGACATTTTCTTCTTGTAACTTGGACCCTGCATATACCATAAGCTTTATACTATATACCTATTACATTTAAATTATGTCCCAATCCTGGAAAACATACTGGAGTTCAATAAACTTTATGATTTTCTACACACCCACATCTTATCTTTTATACCCAACTCCTCTGTTCCTTCTCTAATATTATCTCATTCTTTCATTCACCAACTGATGTCTATCTGAATACAATTTGCAGACCTCAAACACAGGACTTCCCATTTGTACAGACTGTGTGTGTTTGTAGATGTCTCCATTATTAGATTTGTTGCAGGAAAATCTCAATAGCAGGGATTCTAACAGAGCCATCTTGGAATACACAGAAATGTAGTTGTAACTTAATATAAACTTAAATTTAGCATGACTCCAATAAATGTTTAACTAACCTAGCAAATAATCCTAGTTGTATCATTGGTAAACAAAAATTAATATCCATTACCAAGACTGAAATCAGAATGATCAACAGTGATAGTTACCAAACATGGGTTAAATAATATCTTCAAAGTTCAGAGAGACTCGTTATCCTAAAACTCCCAACTAAGCTACCATTAAAGAATAAAATGAAGAAATACACTCTCAGAAAAATTGTTAAAAACCGTAAAGGTAGCTACTCCAAAAAACTTTAATTTACTAAAATTTTAATTAACAAAATATATAAAAATAATTTAGCATATTATTAAAGAATATGTTTCACAAAGAAGAAAGTCTAATTTTTTAAAAAGGATGCTACATGAACCGTTGAACAAAGAAGTTGGGAAATATGTGATTTCCAGAAGCCTGGTCAGTATAAAATATACAAAAAAAAATGATGATTTACATGGGGGTGAAAAATCATGGTCAATATAAAAACATTTCACAACCACAGGAAAGTGGTAGAGAATGGGGTGCTTATAAGTACAGAACAGTTCCAGGCTCTCTTTTTAAATATTTGATGTTAAATATACTAATTAATATTATACTTTCCTAAAATGTTAATGGCAACTGGAAAAGGATATAAGTGGAATGTCTATCTTTCAGATAAGCAAAAGAAATTTAAGAATAAAGAGAAAAAGCTATTACTTCAAAGGAAGGCAGAAGAACAAAAGCACAATAAAGAGGACAGTGACATCAAAACTTACAATCGAATGCTAGGAACCTTCCAAATGTACCAGCAAAAAGTATAGTTCAGCAGGTAGTGAACATAGGTTTTCAGACAACTTAAAAATGAAAATTTAATTTGGGATTAACTCTCTGGAAAGCACTGGGTCAATGTATTCCAACAACCTCTAACTGATTTACCATTCTTAACTAGACAACACCACCTGTAGGAATTTGTCCCAGAAATCAAAGAAATACACACAACCACACATAACCTATGCACACAGTGCAATAAAATATTGCATTAAAAAAATCAATATTTAATATGACAAATTTTCTTATGTTAAAGTACTATGCCAAAAACATCAGGTTGCTAAACCCTTTGTATAATAAGATTAATTTTCCTTTGTTTCTTTTCTTTTAATTATTGCATAAAAATAGATGAAAATTAATTGTCAAAATGGTAACAAGTCATTTCTTGATGTAGGACCAATGGATGATAAGCATTTTTCCCTCAATATATTTTTGTCTATCTATGACTATGCAAATATTATTTTTCTGAGATAAAACTCACAGTATGCCTGAGACATACTTCCTAAGCAGTATATAGGATGATTGATGCTGACATTTCCAAAATAATTTACTTTTGCACATTTGTTTATAGTTCCATGTAGTGCACATGCATGTGTGTATGTATAATGTAAGATGAGATTTTTGTAAGAAACTTAGAGTAGTTGTACTACCAGTATCTCTTTTTTACATTAAGAAAAATGAGAATCAGAGAGATTTACAATATCCTGGCTGCAAGACTTTGCTAGGTGCTTGCATTTTAGATTCTCAGTTCTTTGTGCCAATCTTTTGAAATGTATACAGAATATTGATACATTTTCTGTATTTGTAGATGTGTGAATAAGTGTGTAACTGTTCTCTTGGGTGCCTCCCTCTCGGTATGCCTATTTCCATCATTCCAAGAGGACCCAAGGCTAGCTGCTATCCAGATGCGTGTGCTTAATGAGCAAGAGCCCCAGACATAAATACCTCTCAAAAAGAGGAACATTCTCAAGATCTGACAGTGTTTCTTGGCAATTTCCCAACACAGTGAGGAAACATTCCTCATTCTCAGGAGAAAAGTTCTGCGTCTTATTTTCTTTCTCAGATTATAAAGAGAACCAGAGGAAGATAAACAGACAGTTGAGGAGGCCACATTTTGTCCTCAGCTACCTGTGATAGCCAGCATGTCTCAGGTCCTGCTTTCTATACTCTGGCTCATGGTTCAAACACAAGGTAAGCACAATTATATTGACATCTTATATAAAATCATAATTATTTGATGAATGTTTAAAGTACCCTTGATATGTTCTCATGATTCAAAGATCAATACTGTTTTTGTTTTAGTATACTTCCTACCTCTTTCTTTACAAAAGCAAACTGCATCTATATATGTATTTTAAAATAACTTTTTGGGTAAAGATGTTTTAAATTACTATATATACATATATAGTAAACATATATTCTAAACATATTCAAAACATATATTCTAAATCTTATCAAATTTTGTCAAATTATTAAATATTTTGGTAAATGAAATTCATGTTTGCACAATATGTTCTAAGCTATAAGAAGCAAAAATTTACTTCTTTCTCTGTTTATATCTTTATACTAGTAAACAAATTTTATTAATATCTTCATGAATCAAGGCTGTTTTTTGGCATTTTCTGGAAATTTTCACAAGAAACGTTCTCAAAAGTAGAACAACAAGTCAAAAGGATCAGTTTCAGAGATAAAACTCTCTCTTTGAGGTTAATTATTGACAGAGCAGCTGACTTGGTGGCCATTATATACAACCTTACTATGCCACATACAAATGAAGCTCACTTTGCCATTGATCATTATTTCACTAATGGTTATGTGACGATCATGTCGAAAGTCAAGTGCTGAAAACCTGCACATTTCCACATATAAACACATTTGATGCAAATCTCACCCTGGAAGAGTTAAAGGACCTACTAAGGACTTCTACAAGCTCACCACAAAATTATCACTTGCTTAATGGTGCTCTGAAAGGCTACTTGCACAGGGCTAGCCCCATAAGAAATAGCTGATATTCCAGATGTGTTTCTCACATTGCTCAGCTGTAAACACAAAGAAAAGATCAAATCCAATCATTATTAAACTAATAATTATACTACACATTCATACAGATCATTGAAGATTTTTCAAGTTCGTTTAGTCGTGCTAGAAACTTGGTGTTCCTAGTTGACAATGAGTTTATATTTTGCTTAATAACTTAGCAAGAATGTTCTGAAATGGTGTCACTCGCTGAATAATTCTGCTAATTCCGTCATTCTTTTTTGTTATTGTTTCACTGCTGATTGAACCCAGGGCCTCATAAAAGCTTTGTTCTACACCACTGAGCTCTAACCCAGTCTTCATTTTATTTTCTCCTTTTAGCACATAACCAACTATTCTCAGGAAAGCATCATGGCAGATAATTGGGAGTTATCTAGAAGGGAATTCTTCCTTTACTGTTCCCTCCAGGGAACAGGGAACGTGTTCCTCCACATCAGCCAGGTGTAGCTTGCTTGGTGTCCCTAAGTCACACCTGCTATCACAGGGGGAGAGAATCTGGCTTTGAACCCAGACACTAATGTGTGAAAATGTGAGCATTAGAAAATAAGACTGACTTGATATGAATGACTGAATAATCAAAAGGTACAGAAAAGGTACACAAGGTGTACTGCCATTTCCCCAACACGGTGCTAAATGATTTTATGCATTTTATCTCACTCAAGTTTTATGAAAATCTCTTAGATAAGAAGTGATAAGAAGACAAAGTGAGGTCATTTATTTAGAGTACAAGACAGCATCTTTTGGCTCCAATATGAGGGTTTTTCCTACTGTTTGTAAACAATGGGAAATTATGTGGTGTAAATTGGAGTCCATCAAGGAGGAGCCTTTGTTTATAAACAATGTTGCTACTTGCTCTTTGGGACTTTCAAATTCCTCCAACAGCACGCTCTACAAAACCCTTATTTCCTGCAGAATCTGCAGTCTTGAGAGGAAATGCTAATGAGGCAAAGAGCATCATGGTTTATTGTCACCCAGGGAGTAAAATCACTGCTGCTAGAGTCCCTCCTAAGAATCAGGTTCTACCTGCCAAAGAAAAATTTGATTTTTGGAGTAAGTACTCAGGCATTAAACTGCTGTGAGACAGAGACATAGAAAAGGAAAAGCGGAGGTCCCTGAGAACTTTGGAAGGAAAAAGATATCACAGTTTTGAAGGGGATTCTAGAGGAAGAAGGGACTGAATTACAAGAGGCAGCAGCAGTCTTCCTGGCTCACAGCCTGTTTGTTATTAGTCCAAGACTGACTTTCCTGGTCATGTGGTCCAAGGAATTCTCCTCGTATTTAGATTTTCTTAGAGTTGGGGCGGGGGACTCTATAATCAAAGCTGAAACAAGAGAATCAACTTGTTCTTCATGTTGGCGCTCCGGTCCTCCCTGTCCTTTCAACAAGCCAACCAACCAAATCAAAAGAAAACAGAATACAAAGCTTTCAGTTTCTTAAATCAATGTTCTCTCTTTCTCTAGCCACGGTCATAAAGCAAACTCCTGGAATAACCCTCCATGAGCTAGTTTATCCCAAACTACTACACATTTCACACAAAGGAAGGATGGAAAACAACCACGCCGAGAGGCGAGGCAAAGAGGTAAGTGGTGTGAAGGACTGGTGGATCGCACAGTCACCCAGGGAGACCAGGAAAGAGCCTTTCACCAGGAGAAGTGACATCACAGTTCACTCCAGCTGTTCTGGCTTCAAGTCCACACATCCAGCTGCCCTTGTCCAGGACACAGCATCTGACTTCCAGCCTTTACAGTTGAGCCGCAAGAGTTAACTGCCTCACTTGATAGAAAAGGATAAAGATGCCTGAACTGTTCTGCAAATTCATAGGGGAAAAAGAAAAGATCCTCAGAAGGGCAGTCATTTCTAGAAAGAGATGTCACTTCTGAGACTCTCCAACCTCACCACCTCCCCATTTCCCAGTGGCTCCCCTTTTTCTCAGACATTTTGTCTATATTGGATAATTTAACTTTATCTCAATAGTTTGTAGTGTTATCATTTTACTTATTAAAGTTATGAACTCTTTGACTATTACATTCTTGCAAATTTTCCCCTCATTTTGTAATTTTCATCCTATTTATTTTTTTTTTTTTTTAGCATTTGATTAGTTACCTTTAGTATGTTTGGATTGATTTTGAAGTAAACATGCATGCCTTATTAGCATCTTATTGGTGATCTATTACGGTACACAGGAGAGCCTACTGTACATTAGTGAAAACAAAAAGATCCTATCTCACATATTAGGGCTAGTTTCATTGGTAAGTTTGACTGCCATATAACTAAACTTTCAGGCAATCTGCCTTAATATGCAAGTTGTGTTGTATTTTAGGTATTTTGAAGGCATAAAAGAACTACATTTAGCCTCTATATATTTATGATTGTTCTCTTGACATAGACTGTATATATCACTTATATTATTTTTTAAGTAGACTCAGAAATACAAATTATATGAAATGTTTATACATTAAATATTTTCAGGACATAAATGCACCTGAAGTTCAGTATCAGATTATCTTAAATGGAGAAGAAATCATCCTTCACCTGCAAAAAACCAAGTAAGTTGTACTTCCAGACGGTCAAATCACTGGATCATATTACGAGAATGTGGGGAACAAGTCTTGCGGGTGGAAATGGAAGACATGCAGCATGTTGAGCTTTAGATGATATTAATTTGGATTAATGTTATCTAGGAGGGTCGATACTTTCTTAGAAAATGATATGCAAAGGATAAAAGAGCTACACATATAAATGACTTCTTCTTGAAATTTTCCGAAATGTACTGAAAATCTTTTCTGCTCAGGTCAGCTCCAACCTTTGATGTGACTTGTCATTACTTTTGTAAAAAAGTTATGTCCGAGTCTGAATCAGGGTGCACACACTTGAGATAGATTCCAGGAGATGGGGCTCCCTCAACTTCTATAGCAGTAAGTGAAGTTCTTCAGGGAAGCAGTGGTTCTTTACCCACACTTGTGACCCAGAACCCTGTAGAAATTCCTAATGGCTGTGTCCTTGGTGAAAAAAAAAAAATCCTAAACTGACCCATTTAAGGTAAAGAATCTGTAGCTGAGAAGCAGTTTGAGGGCATTTCTCCCCTTAGATTTATTAGATGTAACTAATGCTCTGATTGGCTTCAGCAGCAGAGTTCCAATGTTGGAAAAGGACCAATGGTCAAAGGTCAATGATTTCTTATCAGAGACATCATTATTCCCTTAGTGTTGAAGATTATGTCAGCTAAATCACCTTTGTTACCATGCTGAGTGTGTCATGCAGCTTTCTGCTCCCTAAAGGCATCTCCTGGGGCCGGACTACTCAGAAACATACTACTCCTCTGCAGGCGAGGAAATCACCAGGAGCTCTCAGAGCATGGTAAGGTCTGCTGCTTCCTGGGACTCTCCCTGGGATCTGCCCCTGGCTTGGAAAACGCATACGTCCATGGTCCATGGATAACTCTTTTTAAAAAAAAAATCAAATGATGTAAAATCAAGATGCTCATCTGTGACCTGTGAGACAATAGGTGGAAAAATCACAGTCACTTTTTAGATGGTAGTAGTAATAAGAGGTTTCTATATTTTATTTTTAGGAGCAACCACAAGTCCACTTGTCCCTAGATCAATTTAACTGTAGGATAGAAATAGTCTCTCATTTAGGTAATTGAATCCTTGAGTCACTGTTTACTATTTCCTGAAGATACATTCATTTATTCTAGGGTCAGCGATGGAATATCAATTATTGAATTAATATGCTTATATCTAGTTAAAATACCATCCTACATACCAGTGCTAGGGTCCAGCTCAGACATAGAAATCCACTATATAGAGAATCAGAGAAGAGCAGAAAGAACATACAAAGGTTCTTTCCAGAAGTACTGAAAACTGAGAGAGTTTCTCAGAGCCATGGCACCCTAAACACGTGTCTCTGTAAAGAAAAAAACAAGCAAAAAGAACCCCCAAAATCAGATGAGACATTTGTGATCAAAAGGCTCTTTGTTTCCTTCTTTAATCAAAGCTCTCATTTCATGGATATCTGGATGTTTGCTAACATTTGTTCTCATAAGGGAGTATCTGAAAAATCATCCATACTCAAATATTAATGACTGAGGATATGTTAATGTAGTACATTTTCTGTCTTCTATCAGAAAACATTGACAATGGTTTCTTCCAAAGGATGGACACACACACACACACACACACACACACACACACACGGAATTTCAGACTGTGCAAAAAGACCATTTATTTTGAACCACAGATTATTCATTAGCTAACAAAAATCACTCCATGTTAAGTGGCCCCCTACTTGACTGATGTGAACCATCAATCATGTGAATTTCTCATTGAAGACAAATGTTCTGGAGTTTGAAGTCTGTTAAAGGAATTCCACTAAAAGACCAATTAAAGTTGCTGAATTAAACCAGTCGGTTTGAGGATCTCAAGATGGTGGCGCGACCTCTTGAGGATTCCAATGTCTTGAAAACAATATGCCTTGTCTTGCTAACAGGTTGATGCACAGTGTCTTTGGGGACTCAACACAGGGAAACCATTTCCTAAGGACCCATGACCTGAGAGCCTACCAGCAGTACCATTATTTCCCCCACCCAGGGGATTGACCACTTAGGGGCAACATTCACTTTCATCATGAATCCACTTAAGTGCAATCTCCTCAAATTTGCCTTAGTGCAAATTAGTGTCAGAAAAACATCTCAGACACCAAATATGGAGAGTTTCCAGGGTCGGTTGTGGAGCAATTCAGAAAATTTCTGATGTTCTCATTGTTTTTGTTTCTGGGAACTGCTACTTGTACTTTCCCACATATTCAAGATGGCGGCTGTCCCCATCGCTATGGTTCATGAACTTTCTTCATTTATGTCTATATCTAAAGCATATGTCTTTTCCACTCCAGAAACACTGTTACTATGAAGGTCACATCCTCAATGAAAAGGATTCCGTTGCCAGCATTAGTACCTGTGATGGGTTGAGGTGAGAAGCACATTACAAATATTAAATTTTAAGTAACATTTTTGTTATACAGAATTGAGTCTTCCTGGACATTATGTCTTCTTTTCTATTTTGGTGACTTATTTTCTTCATCACTAATTGCTGAATATATGTGGTTGAAGTGAAAAATGAACAACACACTTATAATTGTTTCATAACTGATGCTCTAGAAGTCAGGCCCAGCTCTGTTTAAGCAAGAGACCTACACTCTGGACCTTGGTGATATCTGGGTCCACTTCCAAGTTCATCTAAACTCTGCAGCAATCTTGTCTTCTTTCTTTAAGATTCTAACCTGCAATTTTCTCTGCTAAACTTAATTTTTTTAAAGCATATGCATCTGTATTTCTGTCTGCACTAGTAATTCTTGCCAATTAGGAAAAATACAGAGTAAGAAAAAGCACAAATAAGAAAACAGTAGCTACTGCAAAATTTTACCTCTGAATGATCACTATTACTAACATTTTTCATTTCTGTAGCTTTTTATGCATATGGACAAGAATACCTTTCACACGATTGAGATGAATAAAACACATAATTGCTTTACCAATATGGTTCATACTTAACCTGTTTTTCCCATATCATAAATATTTTCATAAATACATTTTCATGACTTTTGCGTTGGGTTTATAATATTACACAACATGGACTCACTTTCTCTTTCTGAACTAATTGGCTTTCTAGAAAGAAATTCTTTAAGCTACTGCTAATCCCAATATGTTACTCTGGCTGGTCTACAAATCCTCTTTCTCCCCTCTGGGGCTCTTGGTTTCTAAACATTCCTTTACTCCATTCCCCATTATATTCCTTTACTCCATTCCCTATTATATTTCTCTATCAAGAAATAATTGTTAAATGAATAAACAAACTATGGAAAAATATTTATTGAGCTCATGGTGTAAATTCCAAATTCTTTGAACTAGCTTCATTTTAGTAATTCTTCAGACTTTTCTGTGTAAATAGCATAGGCTTCATTTAAATATGAACAAATGCTGATTACAATTTAAATTAACAAAAGTTAGCTGAAAGATGTGTGGCTGATAACTGTGTGTGTGGAATTCAGATGGGGGAGAGGTATCCATGCGTACTGAGCAGTGTATGTGACTGCATGTGAGGAGATTCTGAAATACGGTCTCTGTGCCTCACAGGGGATACTTCACCCACCACGGTCAAAGATACCTGATCAAACCTCAGAGGAGCACAGACCAGAGAGAACATGCCGTTTTTACATACAACCAGGAAGAATTAGACACAGCAAATCACACCTGTGGCACAAGAACTATTGGCAGGAGACAAGGCCATATTCGAACTTCTCGGTCCCTCAAAAGCCCAGGGGTGAGTATTTTCTGCCAGTCGATTGTCTCAGCTGTCATGTGTGATGTACTGGCATGCTGTCATTTGTTACTTATCCTTCATTGCTTTCCAAGATAAGAAATGTGTGATGTAAGCGTTCGAATCTTGTAGGATAAAGATAATGATTGACCATGTTCTTTTGTTCTTTGTAAAGCAAGAAGACATTCTTCAGGCACAGAAGTTCATCAATCTCTTTTTGGTGCTGGATAATGCCTTTGTGAGTATGAAATGTTGTGGCTCTTGGACACCATGCTCCACCGTAAGCTTAGCTATTAAGCAAAAGTCTCGCATTTCTGCTAACAGTGCCTGATACGCACCTGGTCTTCTTGGCTTCCCTACCTGCCTTGTCAGCAGTAGGTTTGAATCACCTTCCCCTTTAATACACCTGACCACAGATCCTTAATACCATGGAACTCCTGGCCATCAACCACAAAAACAAAAATAACATAAAATATAGGTTATTAAAAGATTAAATGAAGGTAATTTAAGTAATTTAGATTAATGTACTTTAATCTATTAATATAACATATAAATCTGTTTAATATAGCCTATAAATATAAATTAGATACAAAACTACACATAACTTACAAATTTTACTTATATAGAGGAAAAAATACTGGGATTACATTTTTACCTAGTAAATATTGCTTCATGTTCAAATTTTAATTAATATTGAATTGGTTTCAAAACATTTTAAGTTATTAATTTGACACATTCTACTTAAAGATGAACAACACTGCAATTTCCTGAATGCCTCATTTTCATCTTATCCCCAAACTCTCACATTTGAGAGAGAATTTCTTGAAACAGCCCTATGTAAGATTGTCCTAAGTAGCCATGATGTGAATACTTGTCAATTATGTTAAAACAGGTAATTTTTCCATAAATGTGAGACCCTGTCCCCCATCAGTCACTTCACTTTAATTTGCTTTTCAATTGTACCTTGTGCTTTGCATTTTGCAGTATAAGATGTACCAGGGGAATCTGACTGTGATGAGGAGCTTTGTGTTCGACGTGCTCAACCTACTCAATGTGGTAAGACACCTGCCATGTAAGCTTGTGTTTCCACGTTTGGGCCTGGGGCTTTGGCAACTGCATATAAGCAATCAGGCGAGTCACAGTGCTTTAAGGGCAGCAGTTTGGGGACATTTTAGCAAAGGAACAGCCCACATCGAGGTAAAATCGCACACGCTGCAGCAAAGGCAACTTTTCGTGTTTCTCTTTAAAAATTGAAAATCCATCAATCATGGTGCATCTCTTGATCCATCGTGTGTGGTCAGCAAAAGCTCTGAAACACTAAAGGAATCCGAACTGTTCTTTCCACAGATTTATAATACTATCGATGTCCGTGTGGCCTTGGTTGGTATGGAGGTCTGGTCAGATGCTGATAAGATAAAGGTGGTCCCCGACATAGGCACCACCTTCAACAGCTTCCTGCGGTGGCATCGTTCTACCCTGGGCAAGAAGAAGATCCACGACCACGCGCAGCTTCTCAGGTGAGCGCGTGCTGGCCAGGGCAGGTGAACATGGGCAGAGTGAATAGTCATCCCCAAGGTGTCGTGGCAGAGATTCGTGCTCACTCATATTTCCCCCATCAGTTGTGAGAAGTCCTGACATCCTGCCATTAGCAATTCACCTGTGAGATTCCGGAGGCCCCCGTGCAATGGATACGTGGGCTCTTGGCTGTGAGATGATCATGCTTGGCCATTATACAGATCTGGGATAGTACAAGCTGCACTGAGGCCCTTAAAAAGGCTAGGCAACCAGGGAAATCTATAACCTCAGTAACAAAAGCTCGTGGTTACCAAAAGCAGGCTGTGACGGTGTTTCTGTGCCTTTCACACAGTGGAATCGGCTTCAACAACGGTCGCGTGGGGATGGCGGCCTCCAACTCCCTGTGCTCCTCATCTTCAGTTGCCGTTATTGAGGTTTGTAAACTTACACCAAGGTTCCCTGTGGTTCTGTATCTCTGTGAAGATGCCTAGGATGCTTTGCTCAAAGTAGGCACAGGGAACATTTGCTGAACCAATCAGCACAAGTAGAACAGAAACTCCTGGTGTATCGTTGCCCTGAAGAGTCCCTGGATTATGAAACATCAGTCCTGACGGAGGGGGTCACGCTGACGTTGGTGTTAAGGGATACAGCAGGAATGTTGAGACGGAAATGGGAGCCAGGTGCCCTTTGTGGCCAGAGATTACTCTAAATTAGTCATTTGGTATCTGTGACCAAAGAGGACATCCAGGGAAGGAAGGTGCATGCAGGTATCCTGTGGCCAAGCCTGCCTGTGACGTCTTCATGGTAACAGTTTTTATAGAACTTTGAGTCCAATTAGGACACCTATTTTGACTTTCTGTGGACAATGTAATTACTTTGATAACTGATTACTAAGAACTTACACAAACACTAATGGAGTACTGACTGACACAGTGACAGGATTCGTAGGATCCAACCATTTCAGGTTCGTTCAGCCTTAGGCAGCGGGCAATGGTGGGAGAGGGGTTTGATGACAATCTTTTCCATCCCTCAAGCTATTCTTTTAAGTGCTGCATATTGACAACAATTGAGAAAAAAGTAGTTAAAATAAGAAGTGACAGATGTTTCTATTTTTTTTTTCCCCAGGCTAAAAGAAAAACTAATGTCGCTCTTGTAGGAGTAATGTCACATGAGCTAGGCCATGTTCTCGGCATGCCTGATATTCCGTACACCACCAAGTGCCCCTCTGGCAGCTGTGTGATGTGTCAATATCTGAGGTAAGATCATGTCACCCTAAAGTCAAATTTTTTTTTCCAAATCTTGAAGAATTCATATGCACTCTGCATGTGTTAGATGGGTATTTTTTTCCCCCAAAGGCTCCGTATCCTGTTAATTCAAACTCCAGTCTCTTTAGGCACAATATCACATCTCATTCCTTAAGATTTCTACATATACAAAGATAAAGCATCTAATTATGGTGACTGCATTATTTTAACTTAAAATTACTTTAACTTAAAGTAATCCCATAGCTTCTGAAAACATTAGCCTAACCAAGATGATAACTGTACCTGTATATAGACAGATCATCAATTAATCAATTAATCTAGCAATCCACTTTTGCAACATTTGTGAATTACTTATTAAGGCCAGTCACTTTGCAAGGACTTGGGATAGAAAAAAATGAATAAATCATGCCTTGTTCCTGAGATGTTCACAGAGAGGAAGAAATGTGTTGGAATCTTGAAGCCTGCAGATATTTCCTTTCACTGGATCATTGTTAGTATCTCGTACACTCATTCCTCGGCGTGAGATGAGAGGATGGTAACAAAAAGAGAAGTTGCTGTTGTTTAGGAAAGTGCTCAATCCACATGGGAAATTAAATTCTTCTACCTCTTCGTCTGAGTCTCTAGGAAAAAAAATTGCAGTTAGCTCCTCTACCCACCAGATACAATACCATGCAGTCCTTAACAGTTACTAAATTTGCAGTTTCCATTGAGCCAGATAATATAGCTAAATATGTTAGGTTTTCATATTCATATCACAAAAAAAACCACTGCATTGTATATCATGTTACTTCTGAGTATTTTTCTGGTTGCAGTTCAAAATTTCCAAAGGATTTCAGTACATCCTGCCGCTCAAATTTTCAAAAATACCTTTTATCTCAAAAACCAAAGTGCATACTGCAAGCACCTCTACCTAAAAATATAATAACAGAACCTGTGTGTGGGAACCAACTTCTGGAAACGGGAGAAGATTGTGATTGTGGCTCTCCTAAGGTATGAACATACATGGGATCTAAAAAAAAAAATCTGAGAGGTCTACTAGGGTAATTATGTGGTGTCATTTTTTTTTCTTTTCTTTTTTTAATGATCTTTTAGAACTTGATATCAGAGCAAAAAGTTGACTTTGTTTTGCTATTCATTTTAGTTTTCTTTCAAAAGCACTTCAAATCCCAGGCTAAAGTTATGACATTATCATGTGAAGTAGTAAATTACTAACCCTAATATGTTGTCTATGATCTTCACAGACATATTCCCATAAAATCCTGGCTTACTCTCAAGGTCACTGATATTTCCACACTATTAACTATTGTCTTAAAAGAAAGAACTGACTTCAAAGTTTCTCAGGAAGCATTTTCTTCATGTAGTGCTTGCACATTTTGAAAGTTTGTTCTAAACGATTTTTCTTTTTTGCTGGATATGCAATATTTCCTTTTTATTTAGCTTCTACTTTATTACTAATTTTGATGCTCTCTTAATGACTCATCAAACATTTTTAAGTTGACCCTCCATTTTCCTCCAGATAGAGAATCGTGCCCCATACAAACAATGGAAATATGATTTGTACTTTTCAATTCCTAGTCCTTCATATATCTTCCCTGTCTTGAACTGTTTCTTAGAATTGCATAAGAGCACAGAACGTAAGTCCTCCTTGTTCTTCATTTATGGAGTGTTCTTTTACAAGTTGTCACCTAGATTTTCTTCACGGTGACTATGCATGGTGCTGGCTACAGCTTTCCTGTGTGATAGATAACACTTAAGAGATTGAGTAATGGCTGCTGAAGCTTGTCAGCTATTTGCCATTGACCACCGGTTTTCTCCACTCAGTGTCTTAATAGGATGGATTATATTGCCTTTTCTGTGCAGACAGCTGCCCTTGCAGTGAAGAAAACCCACAGTTGTAATGGAGAGTTGTTTCCTTGATAAAATGGGGTTTTATTTTACTAATATCATATTTAAGTTTTTGCATTTATATTCATCGATGAGAATATTTATATTCAGTCTCATTGTCAGAATGTTGTGGGCTAGGTAAAATGAGTTCAGGATTTAATTTTTTTCTCCAATTTCAAACTATTTGAGTAGTGTAGAAATTGTCTCCCTTGAAGATTTCAATTAATGTACATGTAATATCACCCCAACCAAACTGATTTAGGAAATTCTTAGATCATTCTATTTTTGGTTTTTGAAGAGACAGTTTTCATTGTTTCTAATATTTTTTCCTATCATTACTTTTCCATGGTCATTCCCACTGGAAATGGTGTAACAGAGTTGTTTAGTATGAATTGTGAAATTTCGCTTCATTGCCATCTTGTCCCTAAATCCTGTGCACCTGTTCTGTGGGAAGAACACACTGAACCATTGTCCCTGTCTGTGTGTGCTTTGAAGGAATGCACGAACCCCTGTTGTGAGGCCACCACCTGCTACCTGACACCTGGACCTGAGTGTGGGGAAGAGACTCCGAAGCACAACACGTGAGGCCTTCTTCTCCATTGTTCCCAAATATTTTCTTACTTTTATTTCAGGTTTGAGGACGATGCTCCACTGAGCACTATAATACACTAGAACACAACTTATTTTGTAGTTTGAAAATGACTCAATTTTGGAGAGGAAAAATAGGTGTTATAAATACCTAGGACTGTGCAGGTGGGCATCAAGAAAATGAGAAAAGGGACCACTTCGAAGTGAAGTCATGGCTACTGAAGTCTGCACCAGAAACTGTAGGATTTTCTGATGGATGATGATGAGTTTAATACAAGCTAAGATGAGGAGAAGAAAAGTGTGTTTTTTTAAAGACTTGATGGATGAGCACATTTTATTCTTGGTTGAGAGTTCATGGCTCTAATTTGCAAAGTAGGCAGAAAGTCAATAGCATTTGAGAACATGATGTAAGACTTGGCAATTTTATTCCCTTTAAAGTGTCTCAATGAGCCAAAACCCAGATACTCAATTTTGTGTCTTATAGAGTCCAGTTGCTTGGAATTTGGTACTTGGTATTTGCTTCAGTACAAAATATCTCTGAATTCAAAAATGGCAGCAAGAATAATAAAAATCTTAAAGAAGGAAAGATTCAGGATACATTATATAGAAAAAATTACTCCTTTTCCATAATCTCTTTTGAAACTTCAACTGCAGAAAAAAGCATAAAGAAAACAATTGGCTCAAATAACATTGATGACCACTTCCTCAGGAAAGAACCAGCAAGGTCAAAAGACAAAGACTGTCCTTCCTTTATTCACCAAGTTCCTTGAAATATCACCCCTGTGAACTCTAGTGGGTCTGCTCTACAGGGAATTCTGGAAATTGTGCCTGGGTCAGAAACCTGGCATATCAAAAAAGGAGGAGTGGAGCAGAAGAGAGAAACAAAAAAGAAAGAAAGAAAAGAAAATCCACCCAACTCTTTAGTGGTTTGGAATGACAGGTTGACATGTCCCTCATTGTGTAAGATAGGCTGTTTATTACCCTGAAAAATATTTGAAGATGGATTTAAGACAGTTAAATTCTAGCCTTTTAATTCTATCAAGTACTAACTTGAGACTATAAGCCAAGTTACTTAATTTGTTTTCTCACCTGTTAATTGGAGCAAATGATATTATATCTCATTAGGGTTGTCAGTATTATTTAAACTCTAAAACTTTCCATTTTCAAGGTTAAATTATAAAAAAAAATTATAATTTACAATAATGATGGCCTCAAAACTTTTTTCTTTCTTTTTTTTTTAATCAGAGCATGAATCAAAGAGTCTACTTCATTGACAGTTTGCTTTGCCAGGACAAGAATCGAGAACTTTAACCATGCCAGGAATCTTGTATATTTTCACCTTTGTACCTTGATATACGGGCAGTTTCTGAATTCTGGGTTCTCCATTCATAGATTCAATCAACCACAGATGAAAAATATTTGGAAAAAACAGTTGCATCTATACTGAGCATATAGAATGTTGTTCTTGTCGTTATTCCCTGAGCTATACGGTATAAATATAACTATTGACATAGCATCAACGTTCTATGAGGCATGAAAGTAATCTAGAGGTCATTTAAAGTTTATGGGAGGGTTGGGGATATGGCTCAGTTAGTAGAGTGCTTGCCTCCTATGCGCAAGGCCCTGGGTTCAATCCCCAGCACCACAAAAAAAAAAAAAAAAAAAAAAAAAAAGGGAATGCACAGAGAATCTGTGCAGGTCATGTGCAAACACTGTGCCCCTTTTTATAAGGAACTTCAGCACCCATGGATTTTGGTGTCCCTGGAGGTCTTGGGATCAATCCCCAGAGGATTTGCTTTTCTTCTGTGATTCTGCTTTCTGTATGCTTACCCATTCAGTCATCCAATAAATGGATGTACTTAGAGAAGTTGCCTACTTCCATGCATTTCCAAGGACCATGAATCTGTGGCTTCTCTTTGCTCTTTGGAGAGCAAAACAAAATGATCTTTGACCAAAGTACTTCAAAATGTACTACTGAATTATTCAGTCAATACAAAATTGTAAAATTACAAGTGACTTGTACTTAACCTTACTTTCTTTTTATTAGTATAACCTATGAAGAAGCCGTACCACCTGGTGGGTGCAAGTTTCAGTAGCAGAAGGCAGAACAGAGCTCAGGTGTCTTGACACGGCTCAGCATGCACCTTGCTATGTCTTGTCAGTATGATGTTTTGCTACTTCATGTGAAGATTAATTAAACATAAACATTTTCTTATTTTTGTGAAGCATAATCTTTTATGCATCTCTTTAACTATCAAAGTTTAATTGGAGAAGACCACCTTGCTTGCATGTCAATGGAGGGTAGAAGGACGGCTTCATTCATCTATTCATCTCATAAATGATAGAACCAATAAAAATACAGTTTTCTGAGGTTTTTCTGTATGGTCATTTAAAAAGGGGAGATTTTTGTAGGAGTCAAGCCCCTAGTTATTGCCTACCTTAAACAACATTCTGCCTCAATTGCTTAACACAGTGTAGATCTGGGTGGCTGGAGAGGGGTTGGAGTAGGGAAGGCCTTTCCAATTCTGCCTAATCATATGCATGCACTGAAAGCTGGTGGATATTTTGGAGAAAAGATAGCTCTTAATTTTAAGTGTTTTTAAAGTCTAAGTCCTAAGTCCTTACCTAATTAGAAAGTTCTCTCATATGAATTTCAACTTTGTAATGATTCCATATTTGCCATGAAAAGATTCCCCTCCTTTTTTTTTTTTTCCCCAGGAAGCTGAATTAGAGATTTGGGCAATTTTTAAAGTTTGGGCATTATTGATATATCATCAAATAACCAATTTAAATAAAATATTCCCATTGAATTTCTCAGGGGGTCACAAAATTATTCAGGAAAAAAAATGCATTACTAAGATAAAGAATTGAACACTATTTTGAAAGCTTGCAGATGATTGGCATGTTGGTAGCCCAAACATCTGGATGGTTTGCTTTGAAGTTTGGCAGTGTGCATACCATCTAACTCTTACACAGCATGCATTTTAACAACTCACAAGTTTTCGTAGGTATAGTTCTTTTTCCAACCATAGCAAAAGCAAAACACATCTTGCATCTGTTCAGTGCATGAATTTTCAAAGTATTTTAACTTCTTTTATCAAGTTTGATAATGAAATGGATGAGATGTGCATTAATTTATTTTATTGGAGAAAATTTGGAAAGGGGTTAATAAGTGACTTATCTAAGGTTCCATAAGAAAGCTTATGACTAGCATAGAACTCAGATTCACATCCCAAGTTCTCCTGCTGGGTGCCCACCATTTTATCCTGGAATCAGATGGGAGTATCCCCTAAGATGGATGCACCCAGGAGGAACTTTATATATTGAGACTTACCTGTCGTAAAACCCAAAAGAATCCAGGATGATGCTGGAAAGTACACATGAGCTCAAAGCACTGGTGTCCGTGGATAGTGTTCAGTAATTTGCTTTCCAAAGGTAAAATTGAAATTGCTAAACTTGCTCCTTGGCCAAAGTGCCTGATACTAGAAGTTTATTGTTAAAGTGAACAGTACTCAGCCCTATAATATACATGTGAAATCGAAAGTATAATTTAGCAGAAGAAAACTGAGTTCACATAAGGATAAACCAATTTACCCTTCTTTGCTAACCGAAAAGCACATTTTTCAATTACACATACTGTTCCATAATAGGTGCGTTCTAGATGGAAGCTTTTCAATCTATACTGCATACCCAGCACATGACTAAGTAATGAACAGATAAGATAGGCAAAGAGTATTTTTTTTCTCCCACAGAATTTTTATTTGAAGAAAACAGTTGTCTGCACATGAAATATTTTCAGGATAATAATAGAAAGAAACAAAGCCTTAGGTGACAGGTAATTTTAAGTTCCATACACATTTATAATTCTCTCAAATTTCAAAATAGTCTATCTAAAAAAAAAATGAGTCAGAAGCATGATTATTGAGTTTTACTGAGAGTGGAGAAAAATTTAAAAAATGAAGATGAGAGAACAGATTGTGTGACACATTCTCCTGTGGAAAAAAAATATGTATATTTGCTTTAGGAAGGAAATAATCTGAAGTCCACATCCAACAGCGAGAACAAAGTACAGCAACAACCATAATCGCATTAACAAATTCAAACTTGGAATTTTGACATTATGCAAACAAATGTTAAGATTCATGAAAATGAAATAATTGACATTCCTGTGGAAGTATTCTTTCCAATCCATAAGAGGACTACCGTGAAAAGCACATACTTATTTAATGAAAAAGCCAAGTCAGCCCAATAACCCAGACTCTTTCGCTTAGTGTGGTACCATTTTGCTGGTCTATTGAATGCCCAGTTAATCCTGAGACTGAGAAAAAGATAATAGGGGATAGTAAGGATGGGAGGGAGAGAGAGATAGAGCTGTGTGTGAGGAGAGCTCAAAGGAGCATGTTGACCTCATCTATAGACATAAGAATATGGCCCAGGCTGTAACCTGCCTTAGGCCCAATCAGCTCTATATCAAGATTCCCACCACCCCTTCCATGGGTTCAGTTAATTGCTAGAGAAGCTCACAGAACCGAGGAAACACATTTACTGGTTTATTTCAGAAGATGTTACAAAGGATACAGATAAACAGTTAGATGGAAGGGATGCTTAGGGGAGGCATGGGAAAGGGTCAAAGTTTTCATGCCCCCTTCAGGCCCAGCATCTTTTAGGAATAGCCGAGTGTTCGGTAATCCAGAAACTCTACAAACCCTGTCCTTTCTGGTTTTTATGGAGACTTTAGTAGTAGGCATGACTGATAGCATCTTTGGCCATTGGTGATCAGTCTTCAGCTCCTCTCTCCTTGGAGGACACTGCTGAAAGTTCCAACCTTCCAATCACACGGTTGTTTCCCCTGGCAACCAGCTGCCTCCTGGAGGCTATCCTGGGGCTCCCACCACACTCTCCTCATTTCCATACAAAACAGTGTTTATCATTTTGGAGATTTCAAGGTTTTTAGAAGCTATTTTTCCAGCAAAAGGGGAAAAGACCAAATATGTTACTTCTATTATAAGCTAAGGTGTCGTATCTGAAGAGCAACACAAATAACCTCTAACATATTTTTAGCCTCATACATTTCAGATCTTCTGGAAGACCAGTGAGATCAATTTGACCTCATCTCTTTCAGCAATCCTCTTGAGTGCTGCCAATTAGAAATTAATTTCAAGATTATAAAACTGGAATTTCTTTCTATGGTGGTTTCTCCCTCAAGTCCTACAACTCTCCCACTTGTGTCCATTCCTGAGATGTAACATGCTCCATTTTACTGATCTTTGTCTTGCTGTCTCTACCTTTGCCCCGTCTTGGCTGTTACCTGCCTGGAATCCCATAAGCTCTGTCTCCCTGGTCCGCCCCTGCCTTTCCAGGTAGGCTCTGATGTTCTAACCTCACCTGATCTTGATAACACCACCTTCTGCTACTTAGACCTGGCTGCACTGCCATTCATTTGGATAAATTCAGCAAGGTCTCCATTGCTCTTCAGGGTTTCTTGAATCAAGCTCATGATGGGCTTCTGAAATGCCCCCCACATTAGCTGTGTTGGCTCATCCTCTCCCTCCTCTTCTCACAGAGTGACTGCTCTTCCTATGGAGATGAACTAAAGACCCAATGTCTTCCTTTGTTGGCACCAGGCCATTGCTGAGTCCTCATCTCTGCCAGGACCAAATATCCCTGACAACTGGGCCATGTGCTCTTTCCCTGGGGCTGCCTCTACGAGGCTGAGTTTTTCATTTCAATGTAAACTCTTTCACCGTGTTTTCCTGCTCATTTCCAGCTTGACTGCTCACACATTGACTCACTCCACTGGAGAACTCCTTCTCTTTACTGACTTCAGCAATCAGCATCTTCTTTTTCCATTCTCACCTCTCTCTTTGGTCACTCCTCCCCTCCCTTTTCCTAAAACTTTCACCTCAAATCCTCCTCAGCTGCTCTTTTGCTTTCCCTTGTCCCTTCTTACTTCCCCTGGCCTCTCTCTTCCTCCACTTTCTGTTCTAAAATGGAAAAAAAGGCCTTCTAGAGAACCGTGGGAGGAACCCTCTCCACAGACAGCTCCAGAAAAGAGAGGATTGGGCGGACATCAGAGCCTTCTTTTCAGGCCTCTCTGAAGACAACCCATTTCTGAGTCATTGTCCACGTGCACAGGAGTCATACATGTTGTTAAACGTGTGTTTGTTTTTCTCCTGTTAGTCTGCCATGTGTCACAGGGAGTCACAGTCAAGTACTCTTCAAGGGTGGAGGAGAGAGCTATTTTTAGTCCCCTGCATTTCCCTACCACATTGTCCTTCCTTAGCTCCTTGAAAATGTGTCTCTGACTCACCCCACTGCTAAATCTCCTCCATAGCCTTCTCTCTGCCAGAGCTGGTGGCTTTTTCTGACCTCTGGCTTACTTTCTGTGTCTGTGGACTCTTTTGATCCCTTCTTCCCCCTTGACACCTCTTCTCCTTATATTCCAGGATGCTCTTCCTACGGAAGCCAGCATTGGGGACAGACAGTTAGTGTAAAAATAGAGGATTGAGTCAAATCCAGGAAATGGGGGCCAGGAAAGCCATCTGCATTTGGAGGTTGGAGACTGCCCCTGGGAGATTGGAATGTCAGTGTGTCCAGGCCCCTTTTGATCACCAAGGTTACCTGCCTAAGTACCCCTCCCAAAATGCTGCAGACAGGCAATTGCTAATTAATGCCCCCTGGGCCCCTACCTGCCTGAATCCACCCTGTGACCCTTCCCCCTGCCATCTGATGCTCACCTTTTTTGCTATGTCACTGGCAACTCCTGGACCTAGTCAGCACTGCCCTCCAAGGAGAGATGAGCTGAAGACTGAGCACCAATGACCAAAGGTGCAATCAGTCATGCCTACTATTAAAGTCTCCATAAAACCCAGAAAGGCAGGGAGGAGAGATAAGGGGGAGAGAACAGAACAAAGAAGACCCTAATCTATAAGAGTTGCAGGGCACACTCCCTTCTTGAGACTCTCGAACATCAGCCATGGCCCCCTTCTCCCTCCAGGGAGAAATCTGTATTGTTACTATTTTAAATAAAACCTGCTTAATATGCTTGCCTTGTCGTGCTTCTCTAGTGTTCAAATTTCAACATTTGAGGAAGAAGAACTTGTCACCAGTAAATGGTCATATCACTACTTTCACTCTGGAAAATAAATTCTGAACCTTCTAAACTACACAGCTTCAATGATCAAATTGACTTGGCCCAGCTGAGCAGAGCATGTGTCATGTGGACCTGCTTCCTGAACTGTGGCCACCAGCATTCCTAGGGACCTACTTGACATCTCCTCTGGCTGCTTGGTTCATATCTCTATTCACAGGGGGACAAGGTCTGATTATTTTCTCCCCCCGAGAGTCACATTTTCATGTGGGAAGGAAGACTTGAAACATAATTTTTTTTTTTCCCCTCTCTCTTATTTGGGACCACATGCTTAGTCAACAAACTATAAGAGGGATCCTGAGACAGGATCAAGAAAAATTCACTAGAAGAGAGGAAGCCAATTCAAGTAACTGGAAAGAAAGGGGGAGGAAGAAAAGAAATTTGCTCCTTTCTACTGATTAAACAGAAAAGATTTTTCTTCTAGGGCAATACCATTCTATTCCAGGTGACTTGAAAATCATTCTTCATTTTGAACATGGAATATAACTGAAGCCAGAATTGGGGACAGGTCGTTAGTGTAGAAATAGGGGATCAGGTCAGATCGAGGAAATGGAGGCCATGAAAGTCATCTGCCTCTGGAAGTTGGAGACCGCCCTCAGAGAATGGAATGTCAAGGATCTCTGGAGCCCATTGATTACCAACTTTACCTGCCCTTGTCAGGGACTGCAGGCAGGGAGCTGCTAATTAACGCCCCCTGGGCCCTTGCCTGGCTGAATCACTTTGGCCCTCCCCCTGCCCCATCCCCTTCTCACTTTATGCATCTCACCTGCAAAAACAGGCCTAGTCACACAGGCAGGAAGGAGAGATAAGGGGTGAGAGAACTGGAGAACAAAAGAGACCTTAACCTATAAAGATGGTTACTTTTACTTTTACTTTTAAGTAAAACCTACTTAGTATGCTTGCCTTGGCGTGCTTCTCTGATGTTATGGTTCAACACCTGAGGAAGCAGAACTCCTCACCAGTAAACGGGGTATCATAACAATATCAAAAGATGGAAGAGTTACAGTTTTTTAGTTTTTCCCTTCCTGATCCCACCACTGCCTAGAAGGGCAGAATTTCGTCATTTGAAATCATATTAATCTGGGTTTTGATATGTTCATAGACACAGGACGACAGGCAAGAAAAGATATGCCCACAGGAAGAAAGAGTCCCCACAGATCTTGGAGGTTGAGAGAGAGAGAGAGAGAGAGAGAGAGAGAGAGAGAGAGAGAGAGAGCCCTCCGTCCCAGGTATGCTAAGGACCACGGACATAAAGCAATGGGGAATCAGGGCAAAGGGTAGGCAATAAGGTTCAAGGGTAGGTGGAGAGGAGCTGAGAGGAGACAGAAAGCTAGAGAATTCAGTACTAATCAATCACTTTGGAACCAGGCAGTTAGAAGAATCATGTTTCACACCTCAAATCCAGCCAGGTGCAGCACGAGGACATTTCCATAAAAAATGAGCAGCAACGTGACTGCGGCGCCATAAGGTGCCATAAGATTCTCCGCCCGGGGCTAGGCCGCGGTGGTGGTTCCAAGCACAATGTGGTGCTTGCGCATTGACAAAGTGGCGGACCAGCGCCTCGCTCACCCAGCACCTCCAAAGTGCAGCGAGGCAGGCCCGCCCCCGGGAGAAGGCGGCCTCTGGCTGGGGCCCGCCCGCTTTCTTCTGCTGAACCACCTGCTGGAACTCGAGAGAGGTATTGCTTCTTTTTACGCACACATCTTAGAGGATAACTATGAAGCTAAATCAAATAAAGGGCGTTCGCAGAAAAAAAAATCACTATACTTAATAAAAATACAAAAATCAATAGTGTTTGAAAACACAAACCCGGAGGTATCTTTCCAAAGTACGCCAATCAGCTCTTAGGACAAACTTTAGCCCAAAGGACTGGTAACTATGTAGGGCGCCCGGCACTCTCTCTCCTCATCTTGATTTCCAAGTGGGGAATTCCATCTTGTTACTGATTACCTAATCTTTCTTCCTCGGTTTGTGATCCCCTTTATTCCTAAAAATCTTATTTATGAGCCATTCCCATCAGCTCTCAGGGAATTTATAGGCTCACTTCCCTGTAGACAGTTCTTTCATGAATGCTTTCCATTCAGAGTCAGTTAGCCAGTGACAGGGGAAGGGAGCGGGTTTCCCCGCCAGGGGCCGCTGTGCCCCCAGTGCAGAGGGAGCGCTTCTCCAGCTTGTCCCGCTGAACTGCAGGGACTTCTGCACCAGGGACTTCTGATCTTTCCCTGCATTCGCATGCTCTCTACCTTGCCTTTACTTGCATCAGGGGAGAAGTGACCAGTGCAGTGTTGCGAGCAATGCAGAGGCCCCCAGAATGCAGATGGGAGGGCGCACCTTGGTTCTGGAAGCTAAGCGGAGCCTCAGGGCAAGCCTATTTTTGTGAACTCCAAGCCAACTCAGACCTTTGTTCACAAAATCTAGAGCTTCGTGCGCCCTCCTGTGGCCACGATGCTTACTGCAGCAGAGTCCTCGTCTGCATCCCCTGTTAAATCCTCCCTTCTTGTTATTAGGTGTACAGTAATTTTTTGTTTTGTTTTGTTTTTCCTGAAATAGCCTTGCCTTTCCCTTAGTTTGCTAAGGGAAACCAAAGAAAGGAGATTTATTTTTCATTACTCAGGGTGTGTTATTAACAGTGGTCAACTTCACCTTTTGAATTTAACTCTGAGGCTTATTTTTTAAAGGGACCAGTTTTCTTTTTCCTCTTCTCCCTCTCCCTCTCCCTAATCTGGTGGCAGGGAACAAGATGACCCTGAGCTATCTGAGCTCCACAGGAAGGAGATGCCTGCCAGAGGATCTAGCATGTGAATATCTCCCAAAGTAACAAGTGAATGTTAACACAGTTCCGGTCACCCTGGGCCCCCTACCAGAGTGCACCTGGAATGTAATCCTGCAGAGTTCCTTTAAAACACCCCTGTCCCTCCTGATGGAGAGAACCACACAGTCTCCGGGACAGGAGTTCCAAAGCAATAAACCTTCTTCTTCCTTTTTCTCAAAACCGTGTCCTCATTGTTGAATTGGCATCGGGGACAAGGATGGAGCTTTTGGCAACAGCAGCACTACCTACGCTGGAAATCAGTGTGGTTGTCAGTGATCCCTGTCCAGAGACAGATACACTCCAGAGGACTGGTATTTTGTCCCTGGCCAGGAGTCCAGAAAGAGAAGACCATGCATTGCCCAGGGATATAAACAGAAGGGAAATGGATTAAAGGCACCAGAGGCCTGTGTTAAAGACCTTGGGGACAGTTTCTTTCTGCAGTGACAGAGCATGTGGAGACTTCCCCCCAGTCTGCCTGGCCCCGGAGCTTCCTTTCGCTCAGTCAGTCCCACAGAAGTCTGCCCAGCCCCACCAAACAGACTTGCATTAGTCAGCTTTCCTGAGTTTAGTTATTAGGGACATAACTGGCAAGGTGGCACATTATCTGTTCTTCCTGAGAATTAAAATTGGTCCTGGGACTAAATTAGAGTGAATTATATTCCATGTTTACATAATTATGTCAAAACGAACCCCAATATTATGTGTAACTATAATGCACTACTGAATTTTTTTTAAATTTAAGATTTCAAATTTTAAGGTTCTTTAAATTTTCCTTCCTCCCCTATAGTCAGAGGCAAAGTTATGAATAAGTTAGTTTTTACATCCGACACATTCTCCTCAACCTCAGCCTCAAGTCAGAAAAGCAGAATGACTTCTTGGGTGGCTTTTCCGGGGAGCTAGAGCCTGCCTGATTTCTCACCCAGGTTGAACCTCAGGGATCACGACGATTACCTTCCACCTACCTGTGAAGGTCCGTAGAACCAGCACTCTAGACCCAAGTCCCTTATTTCATGTGTACTGCAAATATACCACATAGGTCAGAAACATGTATGCAAATATTTCTCCCAGGCTAGGGCCTACTTTTTCATTTTTTTTATGTTGTCTCTGCAAGGCTGAAAGTTTTTTAATTTTGATGAAATCTGATTTATCGCTTGCCCCCTTTTATACTTCTACTTTGCTCTGAACTAACACTTTGTCCTCCCCCCTTGCTTGCTCAGATTTTCTCAGGTTTTCTTTCAGTACTTACATTCTTTTGGCCTCTACACTGAGGTACACGTTCTCGTGTGTTGCTTGGTAAAGTCCAGTGTTCATTTCTTCCAAATATAACAAGTTGTTCTAGAAGCATTTGTTGAAAAATAGTATTGTTCCCACTGAATTACCTTAGAACATTTGTTAAGACAAAAAAAAAAAAAAAAAAAAATCAATGAGCAAATGTGTGAGAACCCATTTCTGGCCTCTCTGTCCTGTACCTTGATTTATGAATCCAGCCTGTGACCTTGTTAAGTTAGCTTATTGTTCTCCATTGACATGTCCCATTATTTTGACACCAATGACAAATCCTGAAGCAGCTTGTGCAGCCAGTTCAGTTACTACCAGACCTTATCGGGTCTGGGCCAAGCCTGGGAGCCTTGTTCCACACCCTGGCGTCCCACTCTACCCTAATGTCACCGTGCGACCACCCTCTGGACCACACACACCACCTCCCACTCAGGTTGACAAGTGTATCCTCCGTCCTTTCTTCTCCTTCCTCCAAGTCAGAGACGTCATCTGTAGTTTGCTTAGGCATCGACTTTAGCCCAGTGTTTAAGTTTAGAGAATGGACCTTCTAGCTCTTATCTGGGAGAAAGCAACTTTCATGGAGAAAGCATTAGATCCCAAGTTCATTGGTAGACAATTTACAGGATCACTATTTTTCTGATTTATTTTATTATTACTTACATATCTGTTTAGGGTATTACTTCTTCCCCTCATGAAATAAACAGGAGAATAAAAGAAACAATAGATTTGAAGAAGACGCCCTTGTGCCTGGAACACACCAGGGCCACCCTGAGAGCATCTTTCTAGATGTGCAGCTGCTGTCCAGCCAAAGAACACCACGATCGAAAGACTGAGCTAAATGGAGGCTCTGGATCGAGTGCGGGACTCCTATGCCAACTGAAGTACTCGTTTCCTTTTGTAAAAGAAAAATCCCACGCAAACAGGATTTATAGTGAAGGCACAAAAAGGTGGGCTCTTCTGTGGACTGTGGCAGGTGACGGTCCCCCTGACCTGTTGGCTGTGGATCATCATCCAGAGGTGGGTAGCTGGCCGTTTTCCCTGAGTTCCTACTATGGGCCAAGTGGCAGGCCCGCCAGCCCCGAGAACAGAGGGCAGGGAGAAATGCTTCTTGCCCTCCCCACCGCCCCGCAAGCGCAAGCGCAAGCGCAAGGGAACAGTGCCACCTGTCCAATCAGCGAGTAGCTCAGTGCCCAGCACCATCCGCCATCGCAGGCCCTGCTGCCTCCACAGGTGCCCACCAGTGGGCATTGGCTCTGTGCCGGGGAGCCTCTGTTGGAGGAAGGCAGACGTGGGCACAGGCATGTTGGCAAGCTAGGAAGCGAGGGCAGAGGGTGTGGGACTCACGAGACCTTCAAACAGCAGAGGGTTAGTGCTCATGTTTCTTCCTTGAAACACTCTTTCACATTTTAACCTCATGTTGGGATGCAGCTTGTGGTGTATTACACACACACACACACACACACACACACACACACACACACACACTATGAGGCAGGTAGTGTCCCTTTTTTTCTTTCAACAACTACTAAATCAATACTGCAGCTCATTAGCATGTTACCTGTGAGCAGAAGCAATGGGTGTTGGGAATGGATTTTAAAGCCCCATTAGGAGGTGATTAGTGCCTTTCTCTTTTGTACTGAAACATGCAGCGTGCTTCTCTTTTATTAGGCAATTCTGACCCCTGCTGTCGAAAATAAAGAACTTCCCCTCCTGTCAGGAAGCAGGATTTTCTTGAGGAAAAGGCCTAAGAATCGCCAGAACATGAAGATTTTTAGGTAAAGATGGGAAAATCACAAATTTGCCCTGGTTATTAAAAACCCAGTTTTAAGCAGGTAGTGTTTTGTGTTGGAACGCTGTAAATAGGTCAAGGCTTCTCTCTCTATCTTCCATCCTGATTTTTCCTGAGGTTGAGGACAAGCCATGTAGTGACCACTAGATGGACCAACATTTGCATCCATTCAGCCAACATTTGGACTAGAAGACAGAATTCTCCCTAGTTTCTAGCTACCCCCGTAGGTGCTCACACACACATGTGCACACACACACACGTAGTTTTAATCAACATTTTTGAGTTATAATTTACACATAATAAAATGCAATTACTTGAACAGCATAGTTCAAAAAACTTTGATGAAATGTAACCACTCTCCCAGTCAACACATGGAACGCTTCCATTATCCATTACTTCTTGTCTCTTCCCATTCAGCCTCCGTCTCACCCCAGGATCCATACATCCCTGATCCCTTATCCATGACCATAAATTAAGTCGATCTTTTCTAGATAAACAAAGGAAATCATCTGCCTTGTACCCAGTTTATTTCACTCACATTGTTGGAAAGAGTCATATATTGCTGTAGTGACTATTTCTATGTAACTAATTGCTTCTAAACTTGTGTTAGTCAGTTTTCTGTTACTATAACAAATACCTGAGATGATCACTTATAAAAAGAAAATGTTTGTTTTTTCCCACGGTTTTGGAGGTTCCATTTTATGACTGAATGACCCTATGGCTTCAGGCCTGTGGTGGCACATCAGGGCAGGGACATGTTGGAAAGCAAAACCATTCACTTCTTATAAAAAAGAGGAAGAGACCAGGGCCCCACAACCCTCTGATAGCTTGCAACTTAGTTTATTCTTCTTTTTCTAGTTATTTAGGTGTAAATTTAGGTTGCCAATTTTGGATATTTCTTCCTTTTTGATGTATTTACAATTATAAATTTCTCTCTTGGGACTGTCTTTCTTGTGTCCTGTAAGTTTGGGTATGGGTTTTCCTTTTATTGAGACCAAATGTATTGGTCTCAATACATTTTCTGATTCCTCTTTTTACTTGGGTCGGGGGCAGTTTACCAGGGATTGAACCCAGGGACACTCAACCACTGAGCCACATCCCAAGCCCTATTTTGTGTTTTATTTAGAGACAGGGTCTCATTGAGTTGCTTAGTGCCTGGCTTTTGCTGAGTCTTTGAACTTGAGATCCTCCTGTCTCAGCCTCCCGAGCTGCTGGGGTTACAGGTGTGCACCTCCTCACCCGTCTCTGATTCCCTTTGTGTTGGTTGTTCAAGAGTGTGTGGCTAAACGTCCATACAATTATGGGTTTTCCAATTTATTTTCTGCTATTGTTTTTCTGGTTTTCGTTGTGTTATGACATGTGAAGATACTTGGTATGATTCAGTTTTTTTTTTTTTTTTTTTTTTTTTTTAATTTTATAAGATTTATTTTGCGGCCAACGCATGGTTTATCCTGGAGAGCATTCATGTGCACTTGAGAAAAACACTCTATTGTAATTGGATGGAGTTTTCCATATGCATATTAGATCCAGCTGGTCTGTAATGATGCTCAGTTCCCCTGTTTCCTGTTGGTCTCTTCATTGTGAAAAGTTGGGGGCAGATGTCTCCAGCGATCCATTTCTCTCTGTAATTTCATTATGTTTCTCTATTTCCTGGCTCTGCTGCGTGGATGTTTACAGTTTTCATATTATCCTAGAGAGTGGACACTTCCATCGTCCTTCCTTGTTTTGGTAAGTTCTTGACTTGAATCTCTTGTTGGTACTCGGATGGCTACATATGCTGTCTTTCTATCCTTCCATATTCAACCTGATTCTTAGATAAAGGAGTTTCCTGTGGAGAGCATACAGTTGGACACTGTTTTTTTTTTTTTTAATTATTATTTACCTATCTATGATTGAGGACTTTATCCCATTTACACTGAAAATGATGACTGAAAGGAATGGACTCACTGTTATCATTTTGTAATTTTTTTTGGTCTAATTCATTTTGTTCATGATTTCCTCCCTTGCTACCTGTGTTTAAGTTGATTTTTTTTTTTTTTTTTGTAGTTAAGTATTTTGATTCCCTGTTACTCCCTTGTGTGTATAATCTGTAGCAATTTTCTTTTGGTTTACCCTGGAGATTACATATATAATATTCTAAAGTCATAATAGCCTAATTTAAATTAATACCAACTTTCTATTTCTGCCCTTCTCATTGTATATAATTTATGTCACAAATTATATCATTATGCACAGTAAGTCCACTATCAGAGATTGATAATTATTTTATGCTTTTCACTTTTAAATCCCATAAACAAATAAAAACTGGAGTAATGAATTAAAATTATAATAATTCTCATTTATGTGAGAATATTTTATTATACTAAGAAGCTGGTTTGTTAATGTATGTCTTCAATGATTCTTCCTGAAAACATTTTAATTCTATGGAGATTTGGAAAATTTTCATGCATTTAATTTTAAAAGATTAATGAGATCTCCAATTAATATAGTCAAATATTTAACTTATCACTTGCAAACTTAAATTAGCTTTATTTATCCTACATATAACACTTAATCAAAATCCCTCAGTGCAGAACTAGTAAAAATAAATATCAGATCTTGCTTCTTAACTTCTGGATCTCTTTCTGTCTTTGTCTTTCCATCTCTATTTCATCTCTTTATCCACGTTCTTTTCTTATCTACACCAACCTGCTTACTCCTAGTTTAAAAAAAAAAAAGTTTAAAATAGCTCACAGTGGCATATGAAAACATAAATGGGAAAGAAGTAAAGAAGAAAAGTGAACCTCAGGTATTTAATATTCATTATTATCTTTATTCTCAATGTGCATAAGAGGTGTAGGTGAGAGCGAAGTTGGTTATCAGCGTTTACATAATAATAACATTGCCTCTTGCTGCAGCCCTTACCCTGGGAGGACCCAATGACAACCAGACGGGAAGATCTCTCATGTGAGGGCCAGATGCCCCTAGGCAAGGAACCCAGAGACCTGGGTCTTCTCGGGGCTTCCTTGACCTCATCCCAAAGAAGGGAGAACAACTCTCTCCTCTCACATAGAATGGAAAGACCTTGGATTTTCACCGTAATCTTTTGAGATTTTGAAAATACACTCTGAGGGCCAGAAATGCCCAGCTTCCAGGGGCTGGGTAAGTCTCCAAGGTCCTGGGACTCCGACCTCCAGCTAGGTACTCCTCTGAATTACCCCACTACCACCCTGTTGCAAATCAGGCTCCCAAGCCTTGCTCTTAGCCTAGTATATGAAATATGTGTAAATTTTATTCAGAAAACTCCAAATCTTCAGAAATTCAGAAGTATTTTTTCTGCATTCCACAGAAATCTAACAGCAAACCTGTAAAATAAATATTAATGAGAAAAGTAAACCTAAGTACTTCTGGTAAAGTCTTTGAAATTCTCTTTTTGAGAAAATTCCAGAAATCAACTTAGTTTCTTAGCTAACTGTGTCTCTAGGATAAAATGTGTCTACATATAGACCGGCATATGTTCACACAGAAAAAAAGGTATAAAGCTAATTCATTATTTTTACTCCAAAAAAAAAAAAAAAAAAAGTAACTACCTTGTTTGTTGGTTTTGTTTTTGTTTTGCATTTACTTGGGAAGTAAAAAAAAAAAAAAAAAATTCTAGAAACAGAAGACCAAAATATTCTGTCTGTAGATTAGAGAGAAAACCTCATTGGGTTGACTTAAAAACACTCTTTCAGTAATTCTACTCTTTAAAAGTGCTTTTTCCAGAGCACGTGGTTGGAGTCAAATTTTTTATTAGGAACAGAACATTTTAGAGCCAGGAAAAAACCTTCAGTACCAAACAACCTTAATGGATTTGGAGCCAATTTTAGAAAAACGCATGTCTAGTACACACATCGATCCTTGGGCTGATGAAGTTTGTGCTTCTTCAGAAGTGTATGTTTCCAGTTACCTTTCTGTTTTCCAATTACTCACATGAAATTTCTAACTGCTATGAATCAGAAGTTTTGGCAGGAGAAAGATGTTTGGGTTTTACAAAAAGTTATCTACCTTTGAAAGAGTTAACATGGTCTTCTGACCAAACACTGACTTTGCAGGAGAGGCTTCAGATGCAACCCTCCTGCTCACTTAGTACCTGGGTGGGACTGGACTGTTGCATATGTTTGCTCCTCTGTGAAATCCCCACCGACACCAAGCCCACTGCACAGAGGGGGACACGTTCACAAGCACGGAGGAAGCATAATTCTATTTTGTGATCTTTGGAGCACTGAACAGGGATTTATTGTCTAGTTGTGTGTGTAAGATCCAGTCAGCGCTCCATCAGTGAAAGACGATGTTAGCAAATGTCACTAAGAGAGGTTATTTTCATTCTGTCCAGTCTCAGGTGTGATGTCTAGATTTTTTTTTTTATTTTTTCATAGTGACATTATTCTTTTCCTTGCTCTTTTCATTTATGTTTATATGTGTGCATATATGTTATGTATATATGTTTGTGTGTGTGTGTGTGTGTGTGTGTGTGTGTGTGTCCCTCCCGGAGGTCATTCCTGCAGTGCCGTTACATGGCTGTCAGAGAGGTCTTCTGCTCCTTCTGTTCTCCAAATTCTTCTTTCAGCTCTTCTTTCAGCTCTTCATAATTGAAATGTAATACAAGAAACTTCTAGGGACAAAAAATAATTCAAGACAGAAATATATTCTTGGGAAAATGATTCCTCTTTTTCTCTTTTATGCCTTCCATGTAATAAAATAGTGACTTGCAGATGCAGGTGTGTAATTATAGAAAGAACACTCTAGAAGGCCTCTCCTGAAGCAAAACATTTCATGGCTATCCATTCAAGTCTGATGTTTATTTCCTTGGAGTTTAATCTGCCTAGCACTAATATTTTTAACATAAGTGTGAGATTTATTATTTTTATTTGTTCTTTTTATAGGACAGTAGAATGTATTTTGACATATTATACACACATGGAATATAACTTCCCATTCTTGTGGTTGCATATGATGTGGAGTTACACTTGTTCTGTATTCATACATGGACATAGGAAAATTATGTCTGATTCATTCTACTCTATTTCCTATTCCCATCCTCCCTCCCTTCCCTTCCTTCCCTTTGTCTGATCCAAGGAACTTCTATTCTTCCCCTTCCCACCCTCCCTTATTGTGTGTCCTTATTGTGTGTTATCATCTGCATATCAGAGAAAACATTCAGCCTTTGGTTTTTTGGGGACCGCTTATTTCACTTAGCATGATAGTTTCCAGTTCTATCCTTTTCCTGGCAAATGCAGAATTTCATTCTTTTTTTTTTATTATTATTATTGTATACAAATGGGATACATGTTGTTTCTCTATTTGTACATGGAGTCAAGGCATACCATTTGTGTAATCATACGTTTCATTCTTTTTTATGACTGAGTAGTATTATATTGTGGATATATACCACATTTTCTTTATCAGTTCATCTGTTGAAGGGCACATAGGTTGGTTCCATAGCTTGGCTATTGTGAATTGAGCTGCTATAAACATTGATGTGGCTGCTTCACTGTAGTATGGTGATTTTTAAGTTCTTTGTGTATATACCAAAGAGTGGGATAACTGGGTCATCGTGTGGTTCCATTGCAAGTTTTCTGAGGAATCTCCATACTGCTTTCCAGAGTGTTTGCAATAATTTGCATTCCCATCTGCAATGTGTGAACGTACCTTTCTCCCCACATCCTCACAATTTCTTGTATTCTTGAAAATTATCATTCTGACTGGAGTGGGATGAAATCTCAGTGTGGTTTTAATGTGCATTTCTCTAATTGCTGAAGATGTTGAACATTTTTTCATGTATTTGTTAACCTTGTATTTCTTCTTTTGAGGAGGGTCTGTTCAGTTCCTTTGCCCATTGATTTTTTGGGTTATTTGTTTTTTTTTTGGTGTTAAGTTTTTTTGAGTTTGTTGTATATCCTAGAAATCAAGGCCATAATTAAAGGAATTTTCTGTGATACTTGGCACTGAGAGACAGAATAGAATAGTAGAAACCTTATAAACTAATTGTCCAAGAGACCTGGGCTTGCACAAAGCTCCACTGTTTGCTGATTGTCTTTGAATTTCTCTCTCGAGCCTCAGGTTTCCATGTGCAAAATGTCTCAGTAATAGCTAACAATTATTGTTCACACTGAATGAGCAGGTGCCTTACAGAGGGGAAGCTCAGCGTATCAGTTTTATTTCATCCTTGCTGGAGGGGTTAATTTGAACCTGGATCAAATGTGTGCATTCTGACCTAAGGAACCTCTGGGTGCCCAAGTACCCTCCAAAGCTTTCTCGGGTGACGACCTTAGCAGTGGGGGGTTCCTGGCACAGGTTCGCGGGCATACTCAGCCTCTGACCCTTGATCAGTGGCGTGCTGCTACTCCAGGCACACAGAGATCTCGCTGTGCCGGAAGGTGCTGTTGTGGGTGAGAGCAATCTGCGGGCCTTGAAAGGGAGATCACGGAGATGCCATGGCCTTCTCTTCTATTTTCAGAAGAGCACGATGATGTCCGAGTTATTAGAAATTGGAATATGACTTTGGCTCCCAGCACTTGACAGCCCACGAATAACCAGCTAACTTTGGGGCTTTTAAGTAGTCTTGGGCTTCCTCTCCAGAGACCAAGAGTGTTTCAAATTTTACTAGAGAAAAAGGAAGGCTGCAGTGAACACCTTCTTTTTTGCAGTTACAATTGGTAGCAATAAAGTTAAGGTAAAATAATCAAATTATTAAGCTCCTATTTGAGTCCCCTACAGGAGACTCAGCACGCTTAGACTCGACTCATGGTGTTAGACCCTGCAAAGGGCATACGGATATGAGTCACAGTTTCTGATTTCAAGAAACTTTCACATATGCCTGAAGATAAAATGAAAATTTTACTAATAATTCCTAATTTTGCTCATCATTTGCAAATATTTTGAGGTAGTCATAGGCAGAGGACTCGTGACTTCTTTTTGTGGATATTACTTTTTTTTTTTTGCGGTGCTAGGGATTGAACCCAGGACCTTGTGCTTGCAAGGCAAGCACTCTACCCACTGAGCTATGTCCCCAGCCCTGTGGATATTACTTTAAGATCTAAACCAACAAATAAACTTAGCACCTCAGAGCTTTCTATGACTAGTCCACACTAACAAGCAAAGAGAAAAGGTGAAACTCTCTCCAAGCTGCTCACCACACCTAGCTACAGACAGCTGGGCTGAGGTGGGCACCATGTTCGCTGTCAGGGAAGAAGAACAGGTGTCATGGAGAATATGGGGCCAGACAGGGAGCCCCGTGTTCTAGAGAGGGGCTGATCATATCGTCAAGTTGACAGAGAAGGACAGGGAGCGAGGACTGTCATGAAGCCACCATGGAATAACAAATGCTTCCTGAGTTCTGCTCAGTCAGCTTTGAAAAAGTTGTTTCAGCTGAAACCGTAGGAAGATGAAAGAGTCGTGTAGGAGAACCCGCACAGTGTGACAATAAAAGAGTCCACGGTGCCAAGACTGGGCCAATCATCACAAGGTCAGTGGACTAATGGTGAGGTCCCTACTCCCTTTTAGTGGATGGTTATAAAATAGTTTGCAACTAGCAGCTGGACATGGGAACTTAAGCTCCTAAATATAAGAGTGAACATCTTATATTTGGCTGAACGTGCTGCTAGAAAATCATCTGCAGAAGTGCAAAGGAGTCTAGAGTCTCAGAAACTCATTCATAATACTTGGATTCTTGAAAATAAAATATAGACTAAAAGGACATGAACAACAGTCCATGAATAACTTTTGCTACAAGTATCTACTGAAAGTATCTACCATATGTAAGGGACAATTCTGTACATTGGAGATATAGTACTTGATAACAGGCAAAACTCTCTGCATTGCACGCTAACACAGGTAGACAGACCATACCTTAACAATGGGGACACTTGAGGAAGCCTCCACAGGCCACCTGGTCATGATACAAACACCACAGAGTGCCCTTCCACAAACAGGAAGTGTGCGAGATTGCTGCTGGCGTGACCAGGTGACTGTTTTACAGAAAACTCTTTTTCATCAAGAAGGAGCACTCTCTAAAATAATGATAAAACCATATCCCTTGCCAAGTTCACAGAACCCAGAAATAGTGCCTTGCCTTCATTACACGGTAAATCTGTAAGAGAGTGAGATCGCTACTTATTATCGTTATCAAGTATTATTAATGTACATGAATGATATTGCTGTACTTTGATGTGACTGGCAGGACAGAGGGCTTCTTCACACCAGTATCACATAAATACGTGAGCAATGTAACTCTGATGGGGTGGCTTAGAGAGAATGATGATAAGAACAGGGTCGGTGTTCGGTGTTGACTCTGGGAGAGCATTTTGAGAACCGCTGTTGCTGGCAGGGAATTTGAACTAAAGAGATTTACTATGACACGTTTGGAGATAAAGGAAGTGAGACCTTGATTCTTTGCCTGGGAACATTCTCCAGGACTGAGGGGAAGGAAAGATGAAGGAGGGACCCTGCCTGCTGCTGACAGGTCCTTCCGGAGGGGACAGGGGCTGGGGCCTCAGGTTCTGGTAGAGATGCTGGTGCTGGCTGAGAGCAAGTCCCAGCCATCAGGGGATCTGGACACAGGAAGGTGGGTGGACGTGGTGGGGAGCTGGCAGAAGCTCTTCTGATCTTCTGTTTTTTCAGTGACTCGGAACGAGTTCATCACTGACACTAGATCCTGGGAGGGCGTGGGAGGGTGCAGGAGAGAGGGGGAGATGGCTCAGTCCTGCAGGAATGCGGGGCGGGGGGACACGGGAATGCTCTCCCTGGGCCTGCTCATCCACAGGGGCGGTGGGGAATCTGATCAGACTGTGTTTCACACTCTGTCACCGTGAGCCTTTTAGTCCACACTGGGAAGCCACTTGGCTCTCTCTGAGGTCAGTGCGTTCCTCAAGGTGGAGTGAAACAGAATTAACTTGAAGGCGAGGAATAACATCCACTCTTTGACAAAATTGAGAGTTATACATATGCATGCTCTTTTTGTTGATTATTTTATTTAGTTTACTTAGTGATCCTGTGTAGAAATCACTATTATCCCTACTTTACAATGAGGCCACCCAAACTCTAGAAATACTAATCTGCTCCATGTCCTTAGCTAAGGAATGCGATTACTGGAATTAAAGGGTGAAATTATACACTACTAACGCGGGGCCTGCCACTTCCCAGGAATAAGCTCATCTCTTTACCTGACCGCATGACTTGGTTTTTTTTTTTTAAACTTCTTGTTGCATTTATTAGCTGAGATTTACGATGCATGCTAATTAATAAATTTATGCTTTTCCACTTGTGAAACAGAAACTATGAGAGTGACAAAATGCCCTCAGTTTCTCATTATTACATTGATCTTTCATTTTTCAAGTGAAAATTTTTTCCTATAATAAGGGAAGCCTAACAAAAGGAAAAAAAAAATTAAAACGTGGAACCAAAGCATCTTGATATTGAAAAGACGTTAGACATCAAGCATGACAACAGTCCCGACTTATAAATAAGGCATTGGCGCCCAAAGAAATGGGTAACTTGCCAAAGGAGCTGAGTTACTTACAGGAGAACACAGAGCTCCTGGTTTCGAATGCAATGTTCTTTTCAGGGCACTTAAAACGTAATTAGCAGGCTGCCATTGACTTCTGAATCTATAAAAAGAATTACAGGTTGACCTTCACTAATGTGGCTTTGAACTGCTGTATAACATTTCTTTCAAAAACTCTTTTTTTTTTTTTTTTTTTTTTTTGCAGTGCTGAGGATTGAACCCAGAGCTTTGTGCTTGTGAGGCAAGCCCTCTACCAACTGAGCTACATCCCCAGCCCAGAAACTCTCATTTTTAACCCCATGTTAGTTGTGCAGTTTGCACATCTTTTCTCCAATCTGTTGCTCATCTCCTCACTCCTGTGATTATTTCTTTTACTGTACAAAGTTTTTTTAGATTGACGTCATTCTGTTTGTCTCTCTTTGCTTTTCTTTCATGTACTTTTAGAGTCTTATCTAAAAAGACCTTGCCCAGTCTAGCATCCTGGAATAGTCCCTCTGTTTTCTTCTAGTAATTTCATAGTTTCTGGTTTTACAGCTAAGTCTTTAATCCGTTTTGAGTTGACTTTTTTAATGTGGTGAGAGGGGTCTAGTTCCATTCTCTGCATGCATATGTGCATCTCCCCAGAGATGCAGGTGTTCACTTTGCAGCCTTCTGTTCTGTTCCATGGGTCCAGCTGTCTGCTTATGCAGGTGCTATGTTGCAATAATTGCTGTAACTTTCTGGTATATTTTGAAGTCAGGTAGTGAAATGCCGCCTGCTTTATTCTTTTCACTTGAGATTGCTTTGGCTATTCTATTTTTTTGTTTGTTTGTTTCCATATGAATTTTTGGATTGCTTATTTTACTCTATGAAGACTGACATTGGTGTTTTGTTAAGGGACACACTGAATCTGCAGGTCGCTCTGGGTAATGTGGACCTTTTAACATGGTTGATTCTTCCTAACATAAATATGGGAGGTCTTTCCATTTTAAAAAAATGTTCTCTTTAATTTCTTTCAACAATGTTTATAGTTTTCATTGTAGAATTCTTTCACTTCTTTGGTTAAATTTATTCCCAGGTACTTTTTTGATAGCTATTATAAATAAAGTTGCCTCCTTGACTTTCATCCCGGTATTTCTACGGGAAGACTTCATTACTGTTAGAATTTGCAGAAGGTATTTTTCTTCATTTGTTTCATTCTCTTTATTCACTTAAACACATTTTAGCTCTTCTTCATGTTTCTCTACAAAGGTGGTTGATGGGAAGATAGTGTTTGGGGTCTGTAAAGTTGGCTCTATTGTTCTTCCTGGGCCTCCACCACTATGAACCCATCCTTTGACTGATTAAAAAGGTGTAAGAAATGAGTACAAACACTCTGGGAAGCAGTATGGAGATTCCTCAAAAAACTAGGAATGGAACCATGATATTGACCCAGCTACCCAACTCCTCAATGTATATCCAAAGGATTTAAAATCAGCATACTACAGAGATGCAGCCACATCAATGTTTACAGCAGCACAATTCACAATAGCTAAGATATGAAGCCAACTTAGGTGCCCTTTGACAGATGAATACATAAAGAAAATGTGGTATATAGACACAATGGAGTATTACTCAGCCATAGAGAATGACTTCATAGCATTTGCTTGTAAGTGGATGGATCTGGAGGCTGTGAAATAAGCCAGTCCCCAAAAGTCAAAGGTTGAATGTTTTCTCTGACATGCAGAAGTTAATCCAAAATAAGGGTTGTGATAAAAAAAAAAAGAATAAAAGTAAGATCAGAGGAGTTGACAAAGGGGAATGAAAGAAAGGAGGAGGAACTGGATAGGGAAAGGCAGTGGAAAGAATCTGACCCAGCTTTCCTATGTACATATATGAATACCCCACAGTGAATCTCACCATTATGTGCATCCACAAGACCCTAATTTTAAAGCATAGCTATAAGTAAATGGTAGAGAGATCAGTAGAACAGAGAGAAGGGAACAGGGGATGGGAGGAAGGGAGGGGATGGTGGAATACTGAGGAATGAATGAGAACAAATTATATTCCACACTTTTATAACTATGCCATCGTATATTCTATTGTCATGTAGAACTCAAAATAATGAGTAAAAAAATGAAAATAAAAGGTTTCAAGAGTCTGCTCTTCAAGTTGCCAGCTAGGAGAGTGGAGAGGGTGAAGAAAAGAGAGAAGAGAAAGCTGAGCAGGGTTGGCTGGGCTGAAGAGATCTCTGGGCGGTGAGAGAGTGAGGAGGAGAGGGCAGGGCTGGGAGCCTCCCAGACACACGCTGCTGCTGACGGGTCTGTGAAGGGCTCACACCAGTGGCAACGGGGATGCAGGAAGACCTCCATGGACACCATGGCAGGAGCCCATTCCAGCACCTTCCGGGAGAGGCTGTCTCTCTAATTCACAGCGGGAAATAAGAAGGGAACAAAACACTCTCATACTTGCTTAATCTTTTCTAAAATCTGCTTTGGTCTGACATTTAGACTCCAGGGAGTTCCTTTGATATGGAAATCTGTTTCAGGGTTCATTGTTTTATTAAAAAAGCTTTGTATGCTTTAGTGATCCCATTAATTTAAATACAGAAATCAGTGACCTGAGAATGAGAATAAATTATAGACTAGTTATAAAATGTTTTTCGCCATCCCGTGCCAATGATCCAGTGGAGTTTAGAATTGAGGGATAATGCTTTTCGAATTTGAAAGATTGATTAGGCAGAGATTGTGAGAAAAAGGTTTTCTCCATTTTTCAATAAAGAGATTTCCTGGTACATAGTTTAAAAGAACACAGAGCAAGGCAGAACTTTTCTCTGATTCTAACTTATCATGTGGCTCAAATAAGTTCCAAAACTTTTTGTGAATTCCATTAAAGTTATGATTCACTAAAAGTTTGACCATAACTTGCTCAATGATGTCAGACAAATGGATGAAAGCCATATCATTTAACATGAACCATGGTTAATTGAGATGTCATAGTTGGTATTCTAAAAATTGATTTATTCTGTTTTCCACATTTTGACTGTAATAAGGGAAAACTCAGTGTATATCTCATCACACAACTTAAAATGTTTAACTGTCACTGGGAATGAAGCTGCTAATTTCCATGGAGGTTTGTTTGGTGAAGGGCCAGTTACCTGGTTAGGCCTTTTGGCCTTCAACTCTCTCTTCCACTGAGCTGAAAGATGGTCAGAAATTCTATTGGTAGAAATGATCATTGGGTTAAAAGTGGTTTCCTTGGTATGTGCTAAGTTTCTGGGGAGAGGGGATATAATCAGATAATAATCATGATGCAAATTAGTTTGGTAATCCTTGTCATGAATTCATAGCAAGGTCTATATACAAGACACTGATAGGTTCCTGGTGGTGGAGTCAGCAAACACAAGCACTTCCTGAAGCTTATGGTTTTCTAGAGCAGACACATGCTCAAATAATTGGACAAATCAATGGTTTATAAACCAACCTAAATCTTCAGAAGGAAAAGTATCTTGTTTCACAAAGAAATATGGCCTTGGACTTGGGTTAGGGAGGACTTTCTTGAGATAGTGACCCTAGAACCGAGAACTGAACGATGAGGTGTTAATTTGGCCACGAGGAGGAGAGAAAGAGCTACAGGTGGAGAGACAAAGGTGTCCAGAGTTCCTCTGATAGGGCTGCATGTTGGAGTAAAGACAGCCAGGGAGACTGCAGCTCGGAGAGAGAAAGAAAGAATAATAACAGATGAAGCTGGAGAAAGGTACCCACGTAGAGGTCCACATTTAAATAGCCCCTTAAAATATTCAACATTCATCTAGGTTTTAAGATGCAGGAGATATTGCTTTTATGTAATGCACATAAATTCATTCATTTATTCTTTACAACTGGTACAAATCAGATACTATTGTTTTCTTCATTTTGAAAGATAAAAAAACCTTAGGTACAGAAAAATCAGATATTGTCTAAAATCTAGAGGCAGGAAGGTTAAGTGCTGGGAACTGAACCCAGGGGAAGTGGCTCTAAGTGGGCACTTTTATCTACTTTATAATTTCCTCATAATGAAAGCAATAATAGTTTTTTTATTAAGTGCTTTCTCTATACCAGATATCTTTCTATGTTTGAAAATGTATTAATGTCTTTGCTGAATAGAAACCTATTGGCAACCTGTTGTTCCAGGCACTGATGATACAGTGGTTAACAAAACACAAAACAGACACAACCTTGTCATCACAAAGTTGATATTAAAAGGTGTAGAGGGGTTGGGAGAGGAAGGGGGGAAGTGCTGGGAAGTGATATTGATCAAATTATATTGTTATATTTTATGCTGTATGAATATGTAACAAAAAATTCCATCAATGTGGACAATTATAATGCACCCATAAAAATGTGGGAAGAAATAAAATAAAATAATACAAAAGGCAAAAATAAATAAAAAATAACAGGTAAATGTACAGCATTTCAGAGGGTGGCTAATGCCAAGTCACAAAGGACCCAGCAGTGCCCAAATGGACATGGGAAGATCTATTTTGCACAATGTGCTTATACAATGCTGTTTGAACAGAGACCTGAAAGGAGAGAGGATGCAAGATATGTGACTATCTTAGAGGAGGGCATCCCCGGAGAAGGTACAGCAAGCAAGACCCTTGAAGCAGAATGTGCCTGGCATGCTCCATAAATACTCATGGACACGTGGTAACTACCTCCCAGTGGGTAAGGAGGGATAGTAAGATGTGAAGCCTGAGAACATCAAGATAAACCATGTAGGTCCTGGAGGCTATCACAGGACTTTGGCTAGCACTCTAAGAGGGGAAGCCATTGAAAGGGTCAGGACAGAAGAATCACATATGGGTGGATGTTAATGGACCATTCTGGAAGATAGACAGATAATGCATGGTGAGGGACCAAGAGTAAAACAGTGAGATAAGTTAAGAGGAGATTTCAATCAAATAGCATAGAGATGAAGGTGTCTTGGATCAGCACAGTAGAAATAAGTGTGGGAGGTGGTCAGAACCTTGATGTCATTTCTGGTAGAACTAACTGGATTTGTGGAGCAGGGATCTCCCAGCTGTCAGGAGAAGAAGGAATCAAGAACCCCTCTTGAACAACCATGTATGGAGTTGCGATATCAAAGATAAGAAAGTCTGAAAATACCAGGTCCGAAGGACAAGAGTGGGATTCCTATTTTATCTACTAGACCTTCAAGTGAAGAGGTTCTGAGTCTGGAATTCAGAGGTCAGGTTAGATGGAGAATTCGGAGGCCATCATTTCATAGATGGTATCTGAAGCCAAAAGACAGGAAGAGAACCACCTCATTAGTGACTAGAGAGAGAAAAAGATTTCAAGACTTGAGCCCTGGGAATCTGGAGCATTTAGACACTGTTGCAAGGAGGAGGATCAAAGAAAGAAGACTAAGAAGAAGCAGGAAATAAGCATGGAATAGATGCACTGCCTACGAGGAGCTAAGTTCTTTTCAAAAGATGGAAATGGCCTGGGAGCAGTAGTGTACTCACCTGCAATCTCAGCTAATTGGGAGGCCGAGGCAGGAGAATCACAAATTCAAGACCAGTCAAGGAAAATAGTGAGATAAAATAAAAATAAAATAAAATAAAAAAGGGCTGGGTACACAGTTCAATGGTAGAGCACTTGCCTCAGACATGTAAAACCCTGGGTTCAAACTCCAGAACCTCAAACACAAACAACAAAGATAAAAATATCAATTCTGTCAAATCCTGCTGAAAGGTCAAGTGAATGAGTATGGAGAATTGATCACTGAATGTTGCATGGTGCAGGTCACTGGTAACATCAACAAGACCTGTTTTGTGAGTAAGATAAACTGTCTGACAGGGACTGGAGACTAACTGTAGACTCACTCATGAGAAGTTTAACTGTTCAAAGAAGCCAAGAATGGGTAGTAACTGGGTAAAAGGAAGAGTGATGTAAAAGAAGAAATGCTTTTTTAAAAGGATAGAAAAATGATCACATTAATGTATGCATATATCTATTGAGATGATATGGTTGATCAAGGGAATAACCATTGATTTTGAGGTGCAGGAAAGAAGAGACTTGAATACCTTAATGGTGCATAAACCTTCAAATAAGGGATGGCACATCCATAGAAACAGGAGGCACATAGACTATCAGGGCATGGGTTTTGATTGACAGCAAGATAGAGGTGGTAATGGAGAAAGTGAGAACTCTTTTAATGGCTTTTTTCTTAGTGAATTAGCAAGGCAATTAGATAAGTGTAAAGAAGAGAACATTTAGAGATTTGAGGAGAGAAGAAAGAGTTTAAAATAGTCAACTAAAAGAGTAGAGAGTGAATGAGCCAGGAAATAGAAGATTGCCTGTTGCACAGATTAATTTACTTCTCACATCACCCCTATGAGATCAATATTATCATGCCTGTTTTATGAAGGAGAGAACAGAAGTATGGAAATATTTCATATCTTGCCCGAAGTCACAAACTTTGTGGCAGATGATGCAGCTTTGTGAACTTTAAAGCCTAGTAAGTCTTTCTGCTAGCATCATGAAAAACTATAGAAGCATTTTTAGCAGGCACTTGACATAATCAAATTGGTATTTTGAGAAGATCTCACTTGCTAGACTTTGCCCAAAGACTGTCCATGGTAGCTTAGACTAAGACAGAGGCAGAAAAGGTAGAGAGAAGCAGATGGGATACGTTTTGTAGGTCAAATAAACATATTTAGTGATGTATGGATTTTGAGAGGTGCAAAGATGGTATTGACTATCAGAATTGTCACGCTAGATGGACGGAGTATCATTAGCCAAGGCAGAGATCAACTCGCGAGGGGTGGGGAGGGCAAGTACTTTAATTCCTGCACATATTGATTGAGCTTGTGTGAGCTTGTGCCCCGCTAATGACAAGGTTGAGAAAAAGTTGGCTGTAAAGCTCCCTTGCTTAGATGGCTAGAAATATAAAACCTGAGCATAGAAGAGAGATAACTAAACCACATTGGAAGACAAGATGGTTTGGGAATGAGCATAATTAGAGGAAAAGAGGGTATTGGATAATACCTGAGGGACTCCTAAATTTAAAGACGGGGTGGAATAGAATATGTTTACAAGTTGCCAGAAAGATAGGAAAAAATTAAAAAGACTGTTAAGTCGAAGGAGCTAAATGGAATATTTTAAGGGGCGGTATAGGGGCAGGTAAAATGAAGAACCAAAATAAAAATGTCCGTTGGATACGGAGATGGTGAAACCACTGGAGTCCTTCAGTCACTCGTCCAGATAATAATAAAAGGAGACGCCTTTCTGGAATGTGTCAGCGTGAGTTACAGTAAGAAAAGTGCCTCGAGAAGTCCAGGTGAACCTCGTTAAGACCCCAAGAGCAGGATGGAGGATGGAGGGTGGAGGTTTCCAAAGGGGGAGTCTCAAGTTTAAATATCAAAAGGACACGTGCAGTTGGCACAAATTGCTTCAGTTTGTGGGAATGCTGGAGAGACAGTGGGCATTGCAGGAGGGACAGAGTCCTGAACGCAGACCAAGGGACTGTTCTGGCAGTGGAAGATCTCTGCTTAGCACCACCAGGGAAGTCGGACATTATGGAAAGGGTCTCCCCAGTCCTTTGTCCTCTTGGTTATTAGTGTTTTCTTTTTTGCATTAATTCGAAAGAGCGCTATATTGAAAGGGAATTCTCACCTTTTGTTATATGTGTTGCATGCACTTCTGGAGTTTTTGTCTTGTTTTGTTTTGTTTTGTGATTTATGACATAAATAAATTTTCAACGTTTTTTTAAATCTTATATATTACATGTCCCCTTATGGCTTTTACCTGTGTTCATCAACATAGCCAGGATTTTACCTTCTTCAACCAAAGTAGATATAAACATCTTTCAATATTTTTTTCTAAAACATTCTTGACTTTTTCACTTTCGAAGTTTGAAGATATCTAGAATCATATCATGTTAGGCATGAGGTCGGAATCTATGCCAAGCCCACCTCCACCACCACCTCTGCGGCTCTTTAATTAGCACACAATGTCCAACCCCCAGGTTTTCGCCTCAAGCACTCTAGCAAGTTGTGCAACTTGGTCAGAAGCATTTCCTTGTGCCGGATCAAAACTGCCCGTCTAGCTGCTAGGCTCTGCATCTTGCGGAGGACTCAAGGACGAGGAGCAGGGCACAGCTTTTCTCAGGTGCCGGGGCCCCTTTTCCACCAGGACCATTCAGAATGCTTCCCAGGTCTATATTTTTGATGATTTTACTCATTTCTCAGGTTGAAGGTATGTCTTACTCTTTTTGTCAGGGTTTTCTGATTATACTACAAGGCCATGTCTCTTTAGCCACTAAGTTTAAATTATAAATGATAAAAACATTAGCTATGCATAGGTGATTTTGCTGAGGACAGACTATAGTTCTTGGACTAGGTTATGGCTAATCCTGAGATTTGATAATTCTATGAAATTCCACTCTGACCCATAGTGGACATTCACCAAATACCTACAATACAGCAGGCACTGTGCTTACCATTAGCCATGTTGTACTTTAAAATGTTTTAAACTCAATATTATCATCTCCACTTTGCAGATAAGGGAAATGAGAGTAGTGTTTACACATCACAGAGATTAGATACTCATGACCACACAGCTGTTAAACTGGTAAAAGCTTGATTCGAATCAGAGCATGTTCCAAGACACCCATGTCCTCTCCTCTTTATTACTCTTTAAGGTCCCAGATCACCTCACAGATGACCACCAATGTGATAGGGCTCGAGTAGAAGGTTATGTTTATCCCCAACTTGGGTCTACCTAAAGTTCACTAGCAAGTGAAAGCCTTATACTTAACTACGGGAGTGAAGACCTCAAGTGTAAATGTTCCCCAAAGACAAAATTTAGTAATTTATATAGCCACAGGCCCTTCCAGTTCAGGTGCTGAGAGGAGGCAGAACCCAGAGAGAGGCATGAGGAGACTACAATGAGAAAGATGGCAGTCCAGAACAGGGTGAAACTAGAGAAGAAGACCAGGGACACTCAGGTCTTTGTCCCCTTTCCAATTTTACTTACATTTTCCTAGTTTGTAAATATTCATCTCAATTTCCTTGTCTGTAAAGTGAGGGAGATGCATGTGTGGATGATCGTAATATCAGCTGGACTTCCCCCTCTCGTGTTTCTTTTCTGAAAAAGTGATTGTTGGAGTGGAACTTTACCAAGTGGTCCACGTGAAAAGCCTTCCTCTGATGCAGAAGCGAGACCTTGACTACACCCATGATCATCATGACATACCGGTATGAGTGTTATTTAGTAAATAGAGCTCATTGCTTTCACAGGCATATGGGAAACTATGTCTGGCTCCAACCAGAAGAAATAGGGAGAGGAGTCTCTGTTCTGGGGAGGACTCCCATTCAGTTTACAGGATGTGCTCACGGGTGGACAACCCCTCAGTGGGTTAGGAAACGAACAACTGCTCAGGTTTTGGGGTTGCGCCATGTTGTATATTTCTGTTTAAGCGAGGTGTTCCAGCCACAGTTCTCTAAGTTGGTCTAGAGCCACCTCATTTGTTCTGAGCTGGTGCCCCTGGAATGTCATCTTGAGAATTTATTTTGTTTTCCCAGAGACCTAGCATGCTGGTTTATTGGCTTTACAGCAAATAAATTCTGCAGCAGAATTGAACAATTTTCACCAGAACAAAAAGTTCTTCCTGGCCTGCACTTGGAAGGGTGTTCGTGCAGGTCGTGAACTTTAAAAGTATTTAAAATAATATTGTCAAAAGAAATGAATATTTATTATGGAAATTTGAGCAAGATTCACAATTAGTTTATTATCAATTCCCACTATTAGGAAAGCTCTTAGATGAATGTTCTTGGATGTGTATCATTAAGCACTTGCAGTTTTTGTTTTAGGTTTTAAATTTGGTGCGTGGAAAATACTGACAGGCATTTCACTCCAACATTTTTCCCAAGGCAATGACTCGTTTCCCTCCTCCATTAGAGCAGCCTGTTTCCCAGACTCTTACTTGTTAGATTGCTCATTCGAAGTAAGATACATTTCAGCTTCCCGAATGGTCCCATTGATATCACTTTCTCATGGCTTGTGACAAAAAGCAACTCTCCCTCCAACCCCATTTGGAAACAATGTCTATTTATCTCTAATAATTATCTTTACAAATAATTTTTCTCTTGATTTCCAACTCTTTTTCACCTTCCCATCATTTGGACTAGTCAAAGGTTGGTATCGACTCAAGGGTGCAAAACCAGTTTCCTACCACAGTGGGCTCGCTTGGCAGCTCTTGTCTTAAGTCTTAGTCGAGATTAATATTAAAATTTCCATTATGAATATAAAGCCTGACTAAGGGCAGGAAACACAGAAGATGGGCCTGGCGCATTTTGTAGTACTGGAAAGTGCTCAAACAAATGAAACGTCCCCCAACAACACACACACACACACACACACACACACACACACACACCAAGCTTCAAACTCACATTGATGGAGGCATGTCAAAAAAAACTTAGGAATTCACTTTAAAAACCCCCAAGGGCTAAAGTTAGGATAATTTGAATAAATAAATAATATGCCCTTGTGCTGTAACATAAAGAATAGATTAAGATTCATGATATAAATAAATGAATGTGGGAGAATAGAGAAACCTCTCATCCAGAAGAATTAAATAATTTATATAGACATTTCCATCTCTAGGAGGTGGAGCCTGAATCCCCACCCCTAAGTCTGGGCTGTGCATTATGATTTATTATAAAGAATACAGCATGGTGAGAAAGAAAAGAGTAACTTTACAGAAGAGAGAGGTAGCAAACTCCACCTGAGCCAGGTGATTAAGGCCAATCTCATTAGTGCAAAGTCCTCCTGATAGTAAGGACTCTGGATATGATGTGGCAAAATGGCCCTTTCTCTTGTGCTTTTCACCCTGAAATCCATAACTGCAGTCTAACCAGAAAGAAAGACATCAAAAAGTGGAGAAGCATCCTACAAAGTAACTGGTGAGTATACCTCGAAACTGTCAGTCATGGGGCATTAGGACAATCTGAGAAACTGTCTCGGGTTGAGGAGGCTAAGGAGACATGACATATAAGCAGTTTGGTATCTGGGAAGGGGTTCTGGAAGAGCAAAAGGACGTTATGTGAAAATGAAAGAAATCTGAATAAATAGGGATTTAAATTAATAATCGATCAATCTTGGCGCATCGGTCATGACAGAAATTTCAGAGTGATGTAGGATGTTAGCAGTAGGGACCCTGCATGCACACTATGTCTCAGTACTATTGTCTTTCCAAATGTTCTCTGACTCTAAAAAAAAATCCTACAATGAAAATACATTTATTAAAAACAATATTAATGACAAGATGAAAACAATAATATACATCATATTCATTTCTTGTTGATTAATAAAATTTCACATTCAAATATTCAAAAGATGTAAAATGTCCACTGTCCCAGTGTTACACTCCGTGTCCATACAGATGTTGAAATACATGACTCGACTCTTCCTGATTGAGCACATAGCTTTTTGCCTGCCCACCTATTAATTCCATGTCTTTACTATAAGTCCTATTTTTTTTTTTTTTGGGTTAAACTTGCCATCAAAAAAGGCTGCACTGTGCACACCTCACATTCAGCAAATAGGAAACTAAGCCCCCTGCCCCTCAGCACTGCCCCTCAGACCCTCTTGTAGTAGTGAGACAGTCAAATAAATTGAATACCCCCAACACTGGGCTCTCTCGGCTCCTCCAGTTTACCTACCTTGCCAAACAATCACAGGTACATCTAGACTCCAGCAGGCAAACGTCTCTTGAGTTACTTACGCCTCTGTAGTCCCCTGCCAAGGCACCTGCATCCCACCAACAGCCTTTAAGGGGCTTCTCTGTCCTCCGAACTGATCTCTCAGACCTAGTGTTTGAAATTCCATGCTGGCTGCTGCATGTTTCTGCCTAACCCTTTGCTTGTTGCTCTTAGGAGAAGTCTCAGGCCTTTACCTTCCTGGGCTATGCTCGTTCACCTTCTTCCTGTACCTCTCCCTCCCATTTGTGCTACACGGTGCACTTGATTTTCTGGCAATGTCAAACTTCTCCCTCCGTGTTCCTCAGTCAAGCCAGAGTCCTCTTCTACCTGAGGGCTTCCCAGATGCTGTTTCCTGCCTGTGACGCTGGCATAGTGCTCTATTTTTCCCGTTATGATGCTATCACACCCAATTCCCTGCCTATCTGGTTATCTTCTTTGCCAACTTAGAACCTCTGCAAAGCTTGTGCACCACTGTGTCTCTATTATTGCTGTGTCTGAAGTCACAACTGTCAAATAAATGGACAATGACCTCAAAGGAATGTGTACAATGAATACCAACACCTGTGACCCTTAAATTATGAAGAAGTATTATAAATGAAAAGGAAACAGAATACTGCCAAAGAAAATAGGAAATGGACACGAAGGGGAAATTCATATAAAAAATGACAAATAATGAAACACACAAGATAAAAATACCAATATCAATGGCTATCAAACAGAACATCACAATAAGTTATCACATTGTTTAAAAAACTTTATGAATGCTAATCTCTATGACTGGTAAGTTGCTTACTATCTATTACTGGTAAGAAGTCAACTTACCAGTAATAGATATCATGCTGCAAATAAACAAATGGAAACCAGTATTAATTTTTGGCGAAGTTCTACATTTGGGTTTCCTTCCTTTAGGATATTTTATCAATATTTATCAGAAGCCTTACAGTTGCATTTGTCAACAATGCAACTCACTACAGTGAACATCCAAACCAAATTTCTGATAACTGATACAGATTCAATAACTGAAGTTTCACTCACACTTTTTTTTTGCAGCCTTAAAAACATTCTGAAAGAGAACATTTATAAGAGTAAGGAATGGTCATGATTTCTTAATTGAAAATGGAAACTCTAAAACAGCACATACAAAACTACTAAAACAAATTAAAAAAAAATCAAGATCTGGGTGTTTTGGAGGTTTGTATGGACACACATAAATTTGCATATCCTTGGATGAGGGGAGAATCTGTATTTTATTATTATTTCATTTCTAAAGAAAAATGTCCTTTGAAAATTTTAATTAAAAATAACTTGGTTAACTGCAGCTTGGGAGGCTAAGGCAGGAGGATCATGGGTTCAAAGCCATCCTCAGCAACAGCGAGGTGAGAAGCAACTCGGTGAGACCCTGTCTCTAAATAAAATACAAAATAGGGCTGGGGATGTGGCTCAGTGGTTGAGTGCCCCTGAGTTCAATTCCCAGTGCCAAAATAGAATAAAATAACTTGGGTGAAATCTTCCTTACAATACTAGCTGTCTTTAAGTCCAGCTTGCCCAGTGTTTGATCTTTAAAAGGACTGCTGGGAGCTGGGATGGGTGACCACTTCTGCACCTCACTGCCCCCTGCAGCAGGCACCTGCCAAGCATGCGCAGAAGTCACATGACAGATCTTGTTTTTCAGGAAGCATATGAAGAGGAACTGTTGTATGAAATAAAACTAAACAGAAAGACCTTAATCCTTCACCTTCTAAGATCAAGGTAGGCCCTGGTGTCATTCCGTACCTTGCAGATTCAGTCATCTCTGATATGCCAGTTTTTCTAAAAGCTGCCAGTTAATTCTTCAAGTCATTGTTATCTCTACACTATGTGAATTCTTCCTCTTCAAATGTAAACCTATTGCCTCTCAACAGCTTAAAGACAGCTATAGACACCATTCTGTAGTTTCTAAATAACTCCTAATTTGGAGTACTTGGGGTTCTTTGAACTCCAATCACTTTAAGAAGTGAGTTGATCAGTGCTCCTTGAATCAGGAGAATAAGAGAAGTTTGAAAAACTTGTTTTTTACGTTGACTTCTAAGTCATTTAAAAATCAATATCCTACCAAGTTCTTTGGAGAGTATGCTAAGAACTTGTAAGAATCTGCTTCATCCTGACATCTTCTCTAGCTGAACCACTACTAACTCTCTTTCTGAGTCCTTAACTTTGCTGTTAATTTCCACTGTTTTCCTGTGGACCCTTTCTACATAGAATAGCTCTATCACAGAGCCCCAAACTGTAAAAGCACGAGTTGTCATCAATCATTCAGTCATGTGGAAGAGTGCCACTATTAGAGAGTCGAAACTCAGGTCTATTAGCAAAAACAAACAAACAAAAGATACAGAAAAATATCCCTCCATCCTGAATCCCCCACTTGACGAATGTGCAGAAAATGCAACCTAATAGCATAACCATACTGATAATATTCTCAGACTGCACATTTGACATTCTCCACATGAAGAGAGTTAAAATGTATTGAGTGATTTCTGTGTACCTTTTATCAAAGTTATTCCTTAATTCCTACAATATCCATATGAAGCAGGTACATTAAAACAAATAGCTTATCATGTATGACGTTGAATCTATTATGTATTATTATAATGCATCAATAAAAATATAGAAGAACAATAGCTTACCCAGGGTCACAGTGCAGGGCCTTTGCGTTTCTGTATGTAATTTAGAATCGCCTTGTCAAATGACTGAAGGTCATTCAGATTCTCTGTTTTACTTTGTGTCAGTTTTAAACTTTCATGGAAAAACCTATTTCATCTAAGTTGCCACACTTTTGGCATAATGTTTCATAATATTCTCTTGCTATTTTTTTAATGTCTATAGAATCTTCAGTGTATCTCCTGTTAATTTCTGATATTTGGTAATTTGAGTTCTTTTATTCCCTTTAAGAGTGTCTATTAATTATTGAAAGAGTTAAATATTGAGTGATTAATATGACATTATCTATAGATACGCCATTGATGTGCATTATTAGATTAAGAAAGTTCTCTGAGAAGTTTGTTCAAGGTGTTTTGTCAGCATTCATTTAAACATAAATAATGTGATTTACATTGATTGATTTTATTTGTTAAACCATCCTTGCATTCCTGCAATAAAAACTTATTTGCCCATTATTCATTATTTTAAATTATACTGTGGTGTCCAAACTACATCTTGTTCGTGGTGTTTGAAACTATGTTGAAGTTGACATTAGATTACTCTGTGCATATTAAATTAGTGGTAGTACTGTGAAACATGCTTGTAATTCCAGTGGCTCAGGAGGCTGAGGAAGGAGAGTTGCAGATTTGATGTGAACTTGAGCAAACTAAAGAAAAGTGTTTTTTAAATGAGGACTGGTCTTGGGGCTCCGTCATAAACCACCCCAGGGTTCAATCCCCAGTACAAAAATAAATTTAAAAAATGAGTTGGGCAGTGTTCTCTCATCTTACATTTTCTAAAAGATATTATTTCTTTTTAAAATGTTTGATAGTATTCACAAATTTTACGTTTTGTTACCTGATATTATGTGCAGACTTCCTATGTTTACCTATTTGCACAATAAACTATTTTTTATTCACTTTTTTACTATGCCCCTGTCTTTATATTTAAAATGTGCATTTTGTAGGATGGCAGTTAGTTGAATCGTGATATTTAATGACTTCTGACAAAAATCTCTGATTTTCAATTGGGATGTTTAATCCATTAACATTGCATGTTATAATTGATACACCTGACTTTGAAATTTCATTTGTTTGTTTTGCTAATATTCCAAAGTGGTCTGGAGGCTACTCATCACATGATTGCTTCTATCTTTTAGAGTTTTAGAATGAATTATTCTCACTTCCTCTCTACTCTCTGTTTTTAGGCAGTTCCTATCCTCAAATTACAGTGAAACCTTCTACACTGTGAAAAAAGAAAAGCTCATCCGGCATCCTCCAATCACGGTATCTTACAGAACCTTTCTGGGCCTCTTTTCCGAAACTAATATTTCCTGATGTGATTCTGAAACTCAATTCTAGCCTTACAAACTACTCCAAAAAGTACTGCAACAGAACTAAATCCCAAATAGATTCATCTCTCTGCATAAGACCAGAATAGAAATGATACACCTTTCACTAGCAAATGATGTCGTAATGTATCTTCCTTTACTAAACTAACTTCTCTACGTTCAATACAGTGCTGAGTCTGGAGGGAAGAGTGAAACAGAACCCCAAAGAAGCATAAAGCATCCTGGTGGGATTTACTTAAGTTAAAGGGATCGAGGTCTCTTCCCATTTTCCAAATGAATTTGTTTTGATCACTATTATTCTAGTGGATATAGATTATATTTCTTCCTTCATTCCCCTTCCAGAACATACTGTCTGAACCCTGGAGACAAGAACAATATAAGTCCCTCTTACCATAAATATGCTTTTAAAAAGTTATTTCCTCTATTTGAAGCAAACGCCAACCTCTGTGAGATCTCAGTCATCATGTCATCCTAGGACATAGAACCAGAGGAAAACTGGGTGACATTCTTTTATGCATGGGCTGATGATCATCCTGTGGGGGTCGTGACTCGCTCATGCACAGGCAGGAGTTGAACAGGTGGAAATGATGGGAAGAGCAATCACCCGACAAGCTCGTCAAGAGCAAAACACCACGAGGAGTCGTGAGGTTGCCGGCAGGATTGAAGTAGAGGCTGGAGAGAAGGGCAGGAAGGGAACTGGTGGGGAAGCAGGATCTTATTATAGCGAGCATCAGGAACTTGGCTCGATTTCCTAGGCAGCAGGTAAAACTGTAACATTAACACAAGAGTGTTCGTGTGGCAAAGATATGAGGATGAATCAAGGGGATGGTATTTATAAAGAAAAGGGCTGCATATCTGAAGCTGGTATCATCACCTCATAGACCATTAAATCTGTGAGGAAAGAATCCATACTGGGTTTTACACAAAGTAATTATGTAATTAAGTTCCATGGTCTCTAAAGCAGACTCAAATGTTTCCAAGTGAAAGAATGTAATGAAGAATGCACAGGAAAATATGGAACCTATGAATGAATTACAGACATGTCTGAAAGGAAAATAATCAGATAGTAATATGTATACAATATTGATATTTGTACGTACATTAATAGATTCTTCCTCTACTTTAGGACCACTGTTTTTACCAAGGATCCGTTATACATGAATTTGATTCTGCAGCCAGTATCAGCACATGCAATGGTCTAAGGTAAGGTAGAGTATCTTCCCTCTTCTTTCTTTTTTAATTTTTTTTTGTTGTTGTTGTTGTTTCTTTTCATGCTGGGATTTGAACCCAGCAATGCTCTACCCCTGAGCTATACCCCCAGGCCTTTCTATTTTTCATTTTGTGACAGGGTCTCACTAAGTTGCTAAGGGCCTCACTAAGTTGTTGAGACTGGCCTCAAACTTACTATCCTCCTGTCTCAGCCTCCCAAGTCACTGGGATTACAGGCATATGCCACCACTCATGGCTTCCTATTTCTTTTATAACTTTTCCTATAAATGTTTAAAGAGATCTACTTTACTTATTTCTTTTCACTAACTCTCTAAAGAAAAAAAAAATAATGGATAAAGGGTTATAGTATATTTTTAGCCAGTGAGTATGAGCTCTAGCCTGTGATTTATGTTCATTTTTAACAAAAAGATTTCCAATGCACACCCTAGTGAGATGAGATTTGCAATGTATGATCAAAGGATTCAGAGCTGAGGTCTCCTGGAAATCTAGTCTGTGCTCCTGTGTTAGAGACCAGGACACTGCATCAGAGACTTGCTCCTGAATGTTCAATTTGCTCGTGGTGAACTGAGTCCAAAATCCAGGTCTCTTGAGTGCTAGTTTTGAGTTCCCACTACACCATGGCACTTTAGTGAGTTAGAATTTTTACTCAATTAGCCTGTGTTTATGCTATCTTTTTAGGGGATGGGTCCTGGGAATTGAATTCAGGGGCACTCGACCACTGAGTCACATTCCCAGCCCTATTTTGTATTTTATTTAGAGTCAGAGTCTCATTGAGTGGCTTAGTGCCTGACTTTTGCTGAGGCTGGCTTTGAACTTGAAATCCTCCTGCCTCAGCCTCCCTCCCGAGCTGCTGGGATTACAAGTATGCACCACCTCGCCTGACTGTTTATGATCTCCAAAGAGTAAAAAGTCAGAGGCAGTTCTCCATAGATCTTGGACTTAAGGACAAAGAAGGAAGAGGTCGGGAGACAGAGGGTAGAACAGGGACCTTTTGTCTTCACTTACAAGGCTTTTCCTTGTTTTAGCATTTTTAAGAATGAGAACACCTTTAGTCACAAAATTACCCCAAGGTAGTTTTGTATCTTCATATGTTTACTCTACACTTAATACATAGACAAAGGAACACACAAACTTTCTACAAAACCTGAAACCACCGTGGTGGGAATTAGTACTCTACCTATGTTCAAAGCGAAAATGAGATTGTCAAACTTCTGAAAATCCGTGTAAGTTGACCCCTTAGAAAAAGTTCTTAATTCAATCAAAGCCCACGTGCTATCTCGCTTCTTTACCACCCAGAAACCCTGACTCCCTGTTCATGAAGTCTTAACTTTGTAAATTCCCATTCTTCAAAAGATAAAGTCAATAAAAGAGAATAAGATACTTCTAGATCTTGAATGCATGCAGTGATTCTATTTCCTCAGGGGATTCTTCAGAGTTCGCGATCAGAGGTATCTCATCGAACCTGTGAAATTCTCAGATGAGGGGGAGCATTTGGTGTTCAAATACAATGCCAAGGTGCCGCGTGTTGCCAATCATACTTGTGCCGAGTTCAATTTTACCAAGAATGCTGTTCCAACGGACGCTCCATACAAGGGAAACTACAAGCTGGAAGTGAGTGGTCTCTGATGACATCTTTCACCCCAGGTGAAGCAGCCCCCTTTCCCGTAGGCTCTGGAGAGTACGAGGCAAGCCAGTGGGTGTGTGTGGGCATCGGAATCTGATACTCCATTGTCTGGATTTGAAGTTTAAACTTTTGCTTTAAAACAATGTTGAAGGTGTCATTCTGTAGAGCACATCTCAATTCGTTTCACTTGTGTCCAAAAATGGCCATGTCTGCAGCCCTCTCTGTAGAAGACTGAAATTTTCAGTGTCCTGTCCTAGATAATGTGTCTCCTTGCCTCCCCGGCCACTTGGGGGACAGTCGATGACAAGCCCAATCCTCCCCTTCCCTCAGGCCAAATGTTCTGATGCTTAAGGATGATTATGATAATAACAAGGTCGGTTTCTGATGGGATGCTTGCAGAGTCCTTGTGTTTTTAGGTTTTTCTATATAACTAGCTGTATAGAAAACTAGTTCTTATACCCAGAAGAACTAGTTGCTATGAACTTGTAAGCTACCTATTTATCACCTCATGTTCAAGGTTCAGTGTCTGAAACCTGACAGATGTTTCCTGATGGAATAACTCAGCGAATAGATAATTCCTTAGTCCATTAAAGGATGACTTACTTAAATCTTTGAACAATGTCCCTCTGATGTGTCCTCAGAGAATATGCATGCTTCTTAGTTCATTTATACTGAAATTGTAGAAGAATTTCCTGGTGTTGGTGTTTTCTAGAAATAAGAGAACTAGATTTAGCAATGTTCATCTATTTCTTTGGACCTGAGACTACTGCAATTAGGAGTTTGGGAGGCAGAAGGAGATTATGAGGAACATGGTCAGTGCTAGTAGTCAGTCTGGTGGAAGCTCTCAGCTGTACATGGGTGCTTCCTATGAGATTGCTCATGAACCATTTACTCTGTAAATGAAAGAAAAGAAAAAAAACCTTAAGTATTAAGCATGGGATTCACTATTATATTTTTACTCTTATTTAACCTTAAAAACTCAACAAAGGAAAGGGTAGTCAAATTTGGAATGTCAATTCAGGATTATTAGATATGCTCATTTACTTCACTTTCCATTGTCAGTAAAATTAATTTTCTTAACTTGAAAACATTAGCTTTTCAGAAATTCAATGTTAAGGTAAAAAAATGTTAACATACTTCATCGAATTTTCCATCAATTTCCAGAACGTCCATGAACCAAAGTATTTGGAGCTGTTCGTTGTTGCAGATGATTACGTGGTAAGTTTTCAGATGAACATTTTCACTTTTCATTCATCCTCATGAAACTGTAGCTATGATTCCAACCCAGAGAAGAAGTATTCTAATCAGAGTGCCATTCTGGTCTCCAAATTCTGTTTTAACTTCTCAAAATATATGCATATAAGAGGTGATTTAGGTCTTTCGATATTGTAGCAGACTAATCCAAACTAGAACCCTCCTCCCGACTGTGAACATATGGAGATGCTGAACAACATTGAAAACTTGTCCACAATCTATAGTCGATCTCAAAAGAAAACATTGAACATTTCCAGATATTAAAAATTAAGAAGATCTCCTTCAGAATAGGAAGTAAAACTCAAAGCCTTGGTGACCCATGACATATAGAGTATTGGTGTAAGGAGTGAGGAATTAACCTCCTTGCAAGCAAAAGACTGGCCTTTGGGATGAGTCCTCTCCATAATTCTCAGAGCTGGAAAGGACTGCCCTATCTCCAAAAAGGAAACTAGAAAATCTCCATCGAAATTGTAAAGGCTAAAGGAAGTTTGGTTTGCCCATAGCCATTGGAAGGGAAAATATCACCCAAGAGAAACAGAAATTCTAAGCCTGCACCACACACAAAGACAAAGCATGGTGTTTGGTGATTTTTTTGATTTTGTTTTTTGGTTAGCTACAGACATGCTTTCAGCATAAAAATTGACTAGAGATCTTTCTGGTAAACAACTTGAGCCCAAGTTAAAAAATGCCCTATAAAGACACTGTAATCATCCACGATAAAATGAATTCCATGAGGAAAGGTCAGTCAGCATAGTGAAGAGGAGACTAAGGCTACTGAGAACTGTCAATTATCCAATGATACTTCAAATCATTCTGCATCATGAAAGTATAGGTTTACAGTTATTGGAGATCTAAAAGTGAAAAGAATAGAAATTACAATGAAAGAATTAGAAGAGACTGTAAAAAATAGCTGGTTTCCTTGAAAAAGTATCCCACATCCTTAAAAGGAAAATGCATATATACTTGAATAAATGAAACAACAGATTAGACATAGGTGAAGAGAGAATCAGTGCACTGGAGGATGGAGGAGTCAGGGAATCCACCACTTGTTGAGCACAGAGAAGTACAGTTGAAAACTGGGGTAATATGAGACATCAAATGCAGAATAAAAGATTGCAGAGAATGTGGATTACTGGATGACAGATACTCTTTGAGAATTCTTGAGAATTTTCCAGAAATAAAGAGGACTAAATAAACCAGATAACAATGTAGAAAAATTAGAGTATTGAAAATGAGGGGGGGAAAATGTAACAAAATAAACTCCTTAAATATTAACTGAAACAAAGACAGGATTCCCTATTAACAAATCACACACAGAGCACACTTTTTAAGCAAAAGAAAAAGACTTGAGTTTTTAGAATGCTATATTCGAAAGACTAATGAAAAAATAATTATGTTACCTAAATTTTCAGACAAAGATAATATCATGATTGGAAGAAAGGAATACTACTTAAAATAAAGCACAGATGGAGAAAGTTTTGACAGAGTGCAAAGCTGACACCTACCCCTGCTGTCCCTCTGCCCTCTAGTTGGAAATCACTGATGGTCAAGTGCTGTATTCTCATAATCCCTGAGACAGCCTCAGAATCTTTCTCTACAGTGTATTTTAGGCAGTCTCTACCAGTTGATCAGTGGGAATCCTGGTGTGAAATATACTTACCATCCAAAATTTAAGGGGATGATGGGAAAAGAGGAATTCACAGTGAATCACTAAGAGTATATGGAGTAGCAGAAACCAAAGTGCTATGAAATTTCTCTTTTTTTGGCAGGGGTTGGTGGCGTGGGTAACCAGGGATTGAGCTCAGGGGCACTGAGACTAACATCCCCAGCCCTATTTTGTATTTTATTTAGAGACAGGGTCTCACTGAGTTACTTAGCACCTGGCTTTTGCTGAGGCTGGCTTTGAACTCTCAATCCTCCTGCCTCAGCCTCCTGAGCCATTGGGATTACAGGCATGTACCACCATGCCCAGTGCTAAGAAATTTCTTGAATAGAAGATGGTTAGTATTAAATATGAACAAAATGACCAGAAAGAGAAGGGAAAGGGGTTCAATACATTGGATAATTAAGAAGATATATGTGGGTTATCAGGACTAGTTTCAGTGAAATAGCAGCAGTAGTTGAAATCAGAGTGTAGTATGTAGAGGAAGTGGTAGAAAGTGGTAGATGAAAATTGAAGATTCTGGAGCTATATCTTGGAAGTGTTGAGATATTTAGGATAACAGGAGATCAATGGAATGGTAACTAGAGGATACTTGCAGAATTCACAAAAAACATCTTTAGTCTTTATTTTTCTAATGAAAACGTTTGACCACATGCATGTATCTTGACAGAATACTGTGTTGTTAGTAAGTACATTGAATTGATATTTGATAGTAAGGTCTACCTAAATAGCACAAAAAGACAACTAAGCCCAGAATGACTGGAGCTGCAAAGTTCTCTTTGCTTTCCTATGTTTTCCTGGGAAAGCTGCAGTTGCCTGCCCCTCTGCAGAACATCTCTGGCTCCAGGGTGTGTTTTGCTGCTATGATCCATAATTTGAGATCACCTTGGAGTCAAGAAGGCTGCTAAAGTTCCTGTTGTTTGCAACACAGTGGTTGTTATAGTTTTAATAGGTGTGATCTCAACATAAAAATGCACACTACTAATGGTCAGTGGGTTAAATAGGTCAGTGTCATGAAATATAATGTAAAGTGAAATGAGGATAAAACTGAAAAGAAAGTCTCAAGGTAGTGCTAGGCCAAAGCATGTCTTCATAGCCTGCTGGATCTAGTGGTTTCACATTAGAAGTTTCTCTCTCCACAGTGTCCAGGTTTTAGTTGACAGGAAGGAGCCCTCTTTCTTCATTGTTCAATGATTTTTTTCTTCATAACTGTTCATGATGGATGGAGCATTTTATTGAGCTTTTGGGAAACTCCTACTGTGAAAGATTGTTGATACAATGTTTTTATTTCCAGTATCGCAGGAACAGTCACCCTCACTATAAACTAAGGAACCGAATTTGGGGAATGGTCAATTTTGTCAACATGGTAAGGTTTGCGATAGTTTGAATCATGCTGAAAATACAAAGAACATCTTAGGGCTGCTCTCTATTGGATTCTTGTCATAACCTTGATATGGTGAGAGTCTACATCACAAAAATTCATCAAGTAAAATGACTGGCAAAAACCTATTGAGCCGGGCACGGTGGTGCACACCTATAATCCCAGCTGCTTGGGAGGCTGAGGCAGGAGGATTGTGAGTTCAAAGCTAGCCTCAGCAAAAACGGGAGGCTAAGCCACTCAGTGGGACCCTGTCTCTCAATAAAATACAAAAGAGGGCAGGGGATGTGGTTCAGTGGTTGAGTGCCCCTGAGTTCAATTCCTGGTACGCCTCCCACAAAAAAAATCTATTGAAAAAATTGTAACAACAAACCACAGCTCTGAGTTTTTGATTTTCCACATTGATAACATTTAATAGTCAAGTAAGTTTCAATATTGATCTCTAATCACACAGTTGATGAAGCAATGTATAAAACATTTGAAAACCAATCACCTGTTAACTGAGTCTGATGTGCTCTATGACCTGGTACGAAAAATGTCTTTTCAAGCTAAAATTTACTGCCCATGGTTTGGCACAGAAATCAGGGTAGCTATTTCAGTAAAATCTATTAAGATGACCATTTTTCTAAATTTTAATGAATTATAACTCTTAAACAAATTGCGAATTGCACACAGCTCTCTTTGCTCCCTCCTTAGACACCCCAGCTCTATTACTGGGATAGTGAGTCACCATGAGAAGATGCTGGAAGGAAGGGCTAGTGGTTACTCATTCATCAGTTGAGGAAAACTTTATCTGGTTATAGTTTTTGCTATGAAAACAACTGCTGTAAAATTTGAATGCCACTCTGTGGGTGAACACAAAACTTCACTTATTTTATGTAGATAACTAAGATGCGGGAATCCTGGGCAATAAGTCATGGGTATGCTTCCTTAGTTGTTTCCCAAGGATTTATATTTTATTTTTAATTTTCATTCAGTTAAAATATTGATAATTCTTTATGGCTTTCTGTTTCCATGGTTATAGATAGTATGTTATTTAATTTGCAAATACTCTAGGACTTTTTTGCGTTTTGTTATAGATTTTTATTTGTCATTCCATTAGAATTAGAGATTATTTTGTCTGGTTTCAAGTCTTTTAAAATTGTTGTTTGTTTTTCCTTGGCCCGGAATCTGGTTGTGTTAGTCAGTTTTTCACCACTATGACCAAAATACCTGACAAGAACAACTTAGAGGAGGAAAGATTTACTTGGCTCAGGATTTCAGAGGTTCAGTCCTTGGTCAGCTGGCTCCTGTTCTTTGGGACTGAGGTGGACATCATGGCAGAAGAGTGTAGTCAAGGAAAGCTGCTCAGCTCATGGTAGCAGAGAAGGAGAGAAAGAGAGATTAAGAGAGAGAATACACAAGGGGTCAAGGACAAGATAAACCTTTCCAGGGCACACCCTCAGAGACCTACCCTCCAACTGGGTTCCAGCCCCTACTAGAGTCCCTTCAGCTATCAATGGATGGACCCACTTGATGGATTCATCAGAATGGATTAATTCACTGATTAAATGCATTAATTTACTGATGAAATCAGAGTCCTTATGATCCAAGTCCTTCCAGAGTCCTACCTCTGGAATGCTTCACATGTGAGATTTTGGGGAACGTTCCAGATCTAAACCATAACATTGGCTATAGCATAGTGAATGCTCAAGTGTCCCTGGGGCCAGGGGGAGACTATTCCGCCATGGAGGGTTCGAGTTCTCTATAGAGACCACTTGTGTCAAGTTGGTGGCTAGTGTTGTCAGGTTGCTCCCTGGTGAAATCACTCCTTTCTCACTCATCACCCAACTCTTGTCTCTGCAAGAGGGTCACTGTTCACAGCTCACACTTCAGCAGTGGAGAGTCATGCTTCCTCTCCTTGAGAGTAGAGAACCTACATCAATTACTTGGGATCCCACACAAGAGGTACTCTCTTTTACTCCATTAATTTGTTTCTTCAGTCGTTGTTGTATAGCAGTGTGGACTCATGAATATTTGTTTTATACTTTGAGTTACAATCCAATGACACTTTGCTTTGTTAGCCAAAATCTTAGGTTTGGCCGTTGGGCAAAATGCTATTTGATCTGTGTGTTCCTTTAACATACCATATCAAAGTCTGTGAGTATGTGTGTGTGTCTGTGTGTGTGTGTGTGTGTGTGTGAGAGAGAGAGAGAGAGAGCTATTTATACTGCTTGAATTCTCTGAGCCTCTTGGATCTGTGATTCATTGTTTTCTATTAGTTTTGAAAGTTCTTGACCATGTTCTCTTCAAATACTTCTTCTGCTTTATTCTCTCTCTCTTCTCCTTCTGGTATTTCAATTATATGCATATTAGACCCTGTGATTTTCCCCCTCAAACCATTGAACCTTGTCTTCTGTTGCTTTACTCCTTGTCTTTCAATTTGGGTAATTTCTGTAGAGTCACAGGGATTCTTTCCTTAACTGTGTCTTGCCTTCTCACATGCTTATCAAAGGCATGCTTTATCTTTACCTCTGTATATTTATTCTATCATGTCTGTTCATTCTTTCTTATAGTTTCCACCTCTGTACTGAAATTCGAATCTTTCCAAGCATGCTTTTAAAATATTTTTTTATTTGTAGATGGACACGATATCTTTATTTTCTATTTATTTATTTTTCTGTGGTGCGGAGGATGGAGCACCCAGTGCCTCGTACAGGCGAGGCAAGCGCTCTACCCCTGAGCCACAACCCCAGCCCCTCAAGCATGTCTTTCACTGGACTTGTTTTTAATTTCTGAATAACAAGTCACTACAAACATCATAAACAACATCCATGTCTGACCTCTCAATGTACTTTACACCAGTTTGGGTACAGCAGAGTTGTGGACCTGAAGTGCCCACATTTCTCGCAAGTATAAGCTGGGCCACCTTTGTTTCTAGAAAACCTGTCGACATTTAAGGTACCAGGGTGTTTGTATCAGAAGACAGAAATCCCTGGGGCCATCTTAAAACTCCACCAACCCCAATCCTCTTTTCCACTAGAGCCTTCACATGTTCCTAGTGATAAATTTAAATTCTTATCAGTTTCAACACATAGGTCGCCTATGAGTCCAGTGCTGTCAACTCTGCTCTTGAACAGCAGGCTGTATTTCCCTGCCCTTTGGTGTGTTCCTCCACGTTCCATTAGATAGTGAGCGTTATGTAAATGTTGGTAAAAATAAGGAAACCGTCTTTACCTGTACACAACACACTTCTTTACTAGGCCCTTAGCTGTTAAATGGAACTCATCTTGTTAGAAATGGAGCTGCTGGAAGTTGTTTGTCTGTCTTCTTGTCCCCGCTCAACGTGGTGCCTTCCTTGGTGCCAGAACCCAGATCTCCCTTCGCACTTCTGTCTCATCTTAGTGGTGATCTGTTGATCACTACTTGGTGCTGCTAGCCTGGTGTGGGGCTCAGAGCATCCTCTTATCCTGCCCTGTCCTCAGCCTCAGGGAAGCCCTGTGCAAGTGTCCCTAGTTGGATGGTTCTAATGTCCACTCTCCTCTTCGTGGATGGGAGACCTCAGCTGGGCTCAGGACAATTCCTGCCTCACCTCCAAGGGCAGAAGGATTTTCTATTTACCCTTTCTTCCATTACATTGACCTTCATCTTGAGTTCTAGGAGTTAAAAATATGTTCATTGTAGTAAGCATAAACATGAAACTATTGCCAAATTCTTACTAAAGTTTTACATTTTAGATTTGAGGCAGGGGGTCACATAGTGCATTATGTTACAAAGCAATGACTCCTAAAAGCCCTTAAGCCTTCCCACCATATCACTTTTTCTTTTTTTTTAGGGATGCATAGCAGGGATTAAACCCAGGGGCAATTAACCACTGAGTCACATCCCCATCCCTTTTTATTTTTTATTTTGAGACAGGGTCTTGCAAGTTTCTTAGGAACTCACTAAGTTATTGAGGCTGGTTTTGACTTGGGATCCTCCTGCCTCAGCCTCCTGGAGCCACTAGGATTATAGGTGTGGGCACCACTACGCCCAGCTTCCATTATATCACTTCTGACCAGTCCTTCATCCTCCACGGAGTTCACAATCACATTATTTCATAGGATCTCTCTCATTTCATCTTTCCTCATGTCTTCACCTCTTTTATCTCAGAAGTTCCAAAGTTCTTTCTATACTGTGAAGAGTAATTCAACTTTCTACAACTTTCCAAAAGTTTTCAGACCCATGTGAGCATTCAAGCAAGTAAACAAGGCTTTTGTTGTATAGGTAATGTTCTCACTCAACAGAATGAGCTCTAGAATGAAGAATAATTTCCATCTGCTCTTGCCGCCAGTTTTATGAACTTTAAGCCCTCCTGTGAATGGAGACCCATCCACAAAGCTCAGGTTAGAAGATGTTGCCTTTGCAGGACCCAGCTCACCACACTCTTCCCACTGTAGGATCAAGATCAAGAGGAAAAATTGGGAATCACCAGCACCCAGTGTCAATTCTGAGGTCATGACTAGATGTCTAACCTCATGTGAGTTAAAAGAAACCTTGTTCTCAGGGTTATTATGGAAACATGTGAAATTCAGTGTATTCATATCCTACAGGTTAAGAAAAGTAGTAAATTATGCAGTCATTGTCATAGCCATGATATGGCTCTGAAGTGTCTTAATAACTAGTGACCTTCTCCAGGAACACTGCACCGGTGACCTTTCCATTGCTGTTTTTCATTCTCTGTGACTAGCTCATCTTTCATTTGCTCCTCAACTGCTACTTTGAACTGGCTCTTATGGAATATCAGGCTGATAGGATGCATATTTGTTTGTCTGAAAATCTTCATGTTTGTCTCACTGTGTCATTTTTTCTCTCTGCCATAAAGCATCTGTCAGTCAGGTGTGTCCACGAAGCAGTTTGGAAAAGGGGTGAGAGAGTCAGGGACGGTGACCATTTCTGCCTGCTTTGAGCAATCCCCAGTTTTGTCGGACAAAAAGAGGTAGTTGTAAAAAGCAAGCAGACTTGGCCAAGTTTCTGAATACAAATACCAACATTCTAACCTGTGCTGAGCCAATCCTGGGCCTGAAGTAGAGAAAGAAACAGAGTGCTCATACTGCCCTGTTCCACTTGTCCTGAATGCACGTTCTCAGGAGTTGTATGACCTCAGCACTTTAATGAACTCTTCTAGGCACATTTTGAGAACGGCGCCTATGAAGCTTATGATAGTTCAAGGAAAATCAGACCTTACTGATCAAGATTCTTTGTTGAGAATGGAAGTTTACCCAATATCTTGGCCAATAAAATATGCATTCTGCTTCAATATGTCAATTTGTAAAGTAAGAGTTGTGTTATTTTCTTAGGTACCTTACAAGTCTACATTGCTATTTTTTTAAGTATAAAGGAATACAGTAATGATGGAGGATCCTTGTAGCCACTTGAATTTGTGAAAAATGATTTCTTCTTTGAACAGATTTATAAAACCTTGAATATTCATGTAACATTGGTGGGCATTGAAATATGGACAGCTGGAGACAACATAGAAATAGATTCAAACATAGAAACTACCTTAATGCGTTTTTCTGCTTGGCAAGAAACAAACCTTAAAAAAAGGAGGAATTTTGATCATGTTCTGTTACTAAGGTATGTGACTACTCTATTTTCCTGCACACCTCAGGTAGATCATTTAAAAAACAAAACAAAACAAGCGAACTACAAAGAAATCTTTTAAATTAATTGACTTTGGGCAATCTGAAGGGAACATGTCATTTTTTGCTGCACAGAAAAGTTCTAAGCAGGCTGTTTAATAACCCTTCTTTTTAATATTGATTAAGACTAGAAAGAGAAAATTTGTTATATTCCTGGGCAGAGTTGAAAATATCATCAGTGCTTTGAGAATCCGTGTATGTTATTTACAAAAGTCCAGTACCATCTCCCTCCACCCTCTCTTGCTATGCCATCCCAGTATTACACCAAAACCTGCCCTTCTGGAAAAGTGTCTTTGGACACTTCTCATCAAAGGTTAGGCACCCAGCCAGTGGCCATTCTGCAAGACCATCTTCTGCACTGTATAAATTGACGGACTAATAATCTGATAAGTTAATTCAGTCACAGCTTCAATATTCCTAAGTAAATGTTTGCATTTCTCTCGACTACTCAATCACAAATTCCCTTTAAGACAGGGCCTCAGTTGGTCATTACTATTATTCAAAATACCTTGTACAATACTTATCCCAGAGGAAAATGATAAAAAGTTTGTGGAACTGAACTTAATGTAGCCTTATGTTTAGCATAGTATTGATATATTAAGAAATATTAAATTGTGAGAAAAATGATTTGAAGTGATAGTGTCTTTCAGCTCCTACAGTTGCAGTATTAAAACAGGACCCATTTTACCTTACATTATCAAACTATAATGTCAGTATTTCTCTAAGGGTCTGCAAACAGCCTGCCAATCTTCTTTCTGGTGTTATTCAGCTTTTAGCTTTCAGACTAAACCAGAAACACAAAGCTTCCAAAGCCTACAAGGGAAGGGTTAGGTCTAGTTCTTCCATAGATTGATGGTTGTGAACCAGACTTCCAAGGTAATATCACATTTGGTGTTCATACGTGGATAACCCATAGCATATGCCTCTGCGGGTATAGCTGTATCTGGCTTGGGCTTAGATATTCATACACTATTTTGCCCTTAAATTGTAAAGAATGAAGAATAGTAAAATATCTCCATAAACTTCATGGTGGGCAAGAGTAGTCCCTTAGCTCCCTGTTTGTACATGTATTTAAAAATACTTAATGAATAAGTCCAGAAACACTCAACTGGGAATAAGTGAGTGAACTTTGACTTTCACAGAATTTCATGTTTCTCCAGTAGCTTCTCACAACAAAAGGAAGTGTGCAGAAAGTGGATAGGGTGGATTTAACATGGAACTTAGCATGTTGGGTTTCTTATGTGTCTTCCCTTCTACCTTCACATAGACTTAGCAGTGGCCAGACAACCTATATGGCATTGTCACAGTGTCATTTGTTCTCAAGGATCATGAAAGAGGTCAGTCTCCAGATGGTCCTTCCCTGGTGCTTTATCTCCATTCATGGAATTCTCCCAAGATCTCCAGAGTTCAGGAAGGCCAGAATTCTAAGGTCCTCCAAGATGCACAAATACTGATCCTTGACATGGAGGTGCAGAGCATTGCACTAGTACAGAAAGAAACTGTGCATCTACTTGATCAAGAAAAATGAAAGCCACAGGGTCACCTCACCTGGCCATGTTTCTTGTGTTTGGATCCCATCATATTCTAGGTGTTGTCCTCTAGCACAAGTTTGCACTTTTTAAACTGGTCCCACTCCAAAAGTACTTCCTGAATGAAACTGTGTTGGAATTCATATAATACACACATCTGACATTGTCTTCCTAGGCAATACAGGAATAGACCTCTTTTTATATGAAAACTCTTCTCAATGTTTGATTATATCCACCGAATCCTCTCTGAGTTTCTTGGTCGATTGAAGGTTTAAGGTCTCTCAGTCATAGTTAATTGCATGAATTTGCCACATTTCATTTCTGTTCATGAACAGTTTTAAATTTAATTCATTAATTTATTATTTGTAATTTAAGTAGTTTTGTCCAGAACTAATGCAGGGTAGACTAGAGTCAAGAAAGACTTTGACCTTTGTTTTGTCTCTTTTTTATAGAAAATAACCTATTTCTTATAATAATTTCAACTTAAAATTGGCTTTTTTGGTGTCTTTTTTTTTTTTTTTTTGTACTGGGGATTGAACTCAGGGGCACTCAACCACTGAGCCACATCCCCTATTTTGTATTTAATTTAGAGACAGGGTTTCACTGAGTTGCTTAGTGCCTCACTTTTGCTGAGGTTGGCTTCAAACTCACAATCCTCATGCTTTGGCCTCTGGAGCCACTGGGATTACAGGCATGGGCCACTGTGCCAGACTTTCAGTGCCTCTTATATACCATGTGCTTCAAATGAGCTCAGTATCAACTAAGATCATCCTCAGTTCTAGAACTCCAGAAGTAACAGGGCTTTTCATGTGCAAAGGCCCGAAGATTGTGTTGGTTCACTATAATTTGCTTTTTGTGTTAATTATGAATTTAGATTGAAGAGTGTATTTGCCTTTCATTTGCAGTGGGAAATGGCTCTACACACATGCGCAAGGGATTTCTTATCCAGAGGGTATGTGCCAGCCCTATTACTCCTCCAGCATTGTGAAGGTGGGCTGTGTTTTAAATATGTTATGTTACCTAACCAAAATGTTCAGATTAAATTCTGCAGTGTTCTATGTCCCCTTGAAAGAGACCAAGTGTGCAATTTGTCATATATTCCCACCAAGACATGTCATGATGAGAATTGTACTTCCTTTATTAAATGAGAAAAGAAATGTTTTATTAAAAGAAAAAACTATCAATGAATAATGAAAGTAAACCAGTGGAGTTCAGAACACAAAGTAGCATCATGTACAGATTAACGTAAGGTGATTAGTAAAGCTCATTGGTGTGTTAGATACAGTTATCTGCAAGGACAGGAAATGATTTAGCACGTGAGAATAGTTGATCCTGCTACACACCAGGAGGGCATGTGCCATGTAATGCCATACCAAGACAGCCTCCGTTCACGTTCAGCAGGCACTAGACCTGTGAACTGTGTTTCCCTTGCTCATCTGATCTTTTCCCAAGTATCAAAGCTTCTAGTCAGTGCTGTCTGCATGATTTTTTCCAAGAGATTATCACAAGCATGAAGTTTTGTGTTTCTTTTCCTGTGTGGCTTTACTTCCCTGCTACTGTGTCCAGTTTGGTCTTCAGACCTAAAACTTGGAAGCTAGTACTTATTAAAAAGGGTCCATTTATTTATTTAATTAAGAACTACATAGTTAATTGTGATGCCTGTAGATTTGCCATTGGTATTTTAGTGACACAAGTTTTATATAATACTCTGATAGAGAATGTTAGTCTTTCCATTATAATTTTATAAATCCAGGAATATTTCAAAATCCATATGAATAAAATGAGCACATTAAAGGAGTTCCATTAGTTTTGTTATAAATGGACATTCTATCTCTCTTTGGAAGTTATTTTTTTTCACTAACATAGGGATTATAACGTGAAAGAGCTATGAGCCGCAGTAACAGCCGTTCTGCCATGGAGTCTATTATAATCTCTGACCTTCAGGTTTTTCTTGTGACGAAGTCTCTGTCTGCAATATTACATAGCATTATTGTGCAATGAAAGACTATAAAGTGAAAACAAGAACAGCACGTGTTTTTATTTGTATCTTTTGAACATCTAGTATAGAGCATGATCAATAACCTTCAGTTCATTGTATAGGACATTTGTCTGAGTCCATTCAGGTTGCAGTAGCAAAACCCCATAAACAAGGTGGCTAATAAACAAGAGAAATATATTGCCCACATTTCTGGAAGCAGAGACACCCAAGATCAAGGCACCAGCAGATATGGTATCTGGTGAGGGTCTGCTTTCTGTCCCAGAGTTGGCACTTTCTCTCTGAGTTGTCACATGGTGGAAAGGCAAGAGAACTCTCTTTAACCTCTTTTTTAGGCACACTGATCCCATTCCTGAGGGATGTATGCCCACGACCCAGTCACCTCCAACCATTTGGGTGAGGTCTTCCAAATATGGATTTTGAAGGGACACAAGCATTTAGACCGTAGTAATATTAGTTAATAGTTTTTAGCTATTTGTAAGAATAAGTGTATGTAAATCCATCGGTGAACATGCCGCACACACACACACACACACACACACACACATTAAAACAGAATTTCAAAATTTAAAAGCTAGATACTTAAAAAGTCATATTACCAACTTCTTTTTATATAATTAAAGAAACTGAGGCAGAGAGGAGGGAGGTGATTAAGTCCAAGACCCCTCAAAGAGGTGCTAGTTAACTAGAGGCTAGAAATCAGGTTTTCTAAGCACTGCTTCAAAGTGCTATGTACTGTACAACGTGCTTTCCTTTGGAAATTTCCATGAACATTTCTTTCCCATCAGGATCTCTTGCCTGACATAAACACAGTTGCCAGCAGGATCGCGCATCAGCTGGGGCATAATCTTGGACTGCAGCATGACGAGTTCCCATGTACCTGTTCTTTGGGAAAATGTGTGATGGATACTGGTGGAAGGTGAGGCTCAAATGAGACAGAGAACACATTTCAATATTTTGAGAGTAGTTTTGTGGTTAATTCCATCCTTTTAGGAATATACTCCTTTTCGGTGTAATTTTCTGGAAGATCTATTTCAAAACCATGCATAGTGAGGAATTTCTCTTTTGGAGCTCAATCTTATCAGCGGGGACTCTTTCTAGTGACACAGCAAAAGAAATTTTAAAACTAATAGAGTTGCAGATTGCAAACATACACACGGTGGTCAACTAGTACCCATCTCTGCCAAGGTCCTTAGGGAGAAATGGAGTTCCACACACCTTGCTTTGACTTCTCTGCTAAAAACTCTGCAACCTTCACATCTTTACCCAGGTGTCATTCTCAGCAAAGACTTTCCTGGCCAAGTGCTTCAACTTCCAGTCCTTCTCTATCACACAAACATCCTGGCATTTTCACCCTCTTCCTTATTGTTCTGTTTTGTTTTCTCCTTGGTACTTATCACTGTCTAAGATTTTCTACCCTTTGCATATTTAGCTCACTTACTAGGTTACTCTTCCATCAAAATACAAACTCTGTGAAGTCAGAGGTTTTGACGGGTTTGGTCACTATTAAATTATCTTTTCTAGAGAAGTCCCAGACACAGGTTAGGAACTCCATAAGTAGTCATGGAATGACGGCCCAGCATTCCCTCATTATTCTGTGAATCACTTTGTGGTCAGGTTCTAGAACTCCTTCATGGCAGGCATAGTAATGCATGGCGCACAATAAAAAAGCATTAAAATGAGCAGCCATCCCATGCATTCGTTAAATGACGTGAAGTAGCTAAAGCATCCAAACCCAGTGACTGGCATGGTGTAAGAATTCAGCGACTGAGCCTCTAATTTTACATCATCAGCTAGACACGGAGCAACATTTGCGAGTCCTACCTTCCCCATCTAATGCGATCAAGATTCTAGAAGTCCTTCTATGTTTAATCATTGTGTCAATATTAATGTCAAGGGAGTCAGACCAAAGGAAGATAGAAGGGAGGTGAATTTCAGTTTTAAAAGGAGTGTATTAGACTCCAAAGGATGCGTATAATATTTTTAAATAGTTGGTTTCAACAAGTATTTATAGAGCACTACTCTGCACCAGGCTCTGTGTTAATTAGAGGTTATTTTTTTTTTAATGAACATGATATAGCCTTGAGAAGTTTGTAATCTTACAAGATGGTAAACATGGATTTACAGTTATAAGATCATTTCAAGGACACATTAGAGGTAATATAGGAACATCATGAGCAGACCACCAGTCCAAAAGGTGGGCTTCAGGTAGGATTTGCTGCAGGTAAAATATAGCCAGGTACTTTCTTGAAATAGCGTGTATTAGCAATGTTTCAAGAAGGCATTTCTGATAATAATGATCCAAATTCCTGCTTTGCTCTCAAACTTAACATTTATGTGTATTTGTTCTAAATTCTTCATAAAACTTCCCCAGCTGCTGTACCATGATGCATTGATATGATAAATCTTTATTTTTACCCTGTCCTGTCTCCAGCATTCCTGCACTAAAATTCAGTAAATGCAACCAGAACCAATACCAGCAATTCCTGAAGGATCATAATCCAACATGCATGCTCAATATCCCGTTTCCTGACAAGTCAAGTAATTTCCCATTTTGTGGAAACAAGAAGGTGGATGAGGGAGAAGAGTGTGATTGTGGCCCTATTCAGGTAATTTGCAAATGATGATGACTTTAAATTATCAAGTTCATGCTCAGCTAGAATCTGGACAGGGGTGTATCATATCATATCATCTTCCTTGTCGAGCTTTGGAAACTGTGCCTTTTCTGCTTCTCATTTGGATACAAGATGTTGGGACAGCCTCATTTCAGGTCTTCTTGGTAGATCATGCATTGTGTCTAATGGTCTTGCCAGAGTACACAGCATCACATCTGCCTGCTTTATGAATCAATTGGCTCATGGGTGAGAAGGACCTATAGGTATCATCGGGTCTGACCTCGGCGTGCACAGTAGACTATAATGTTCTCCAAGATCTCGCAAAGTCAATTGGGTTTTACTCAGGGTCTTAGGAGGTTTGCCTGCATCACAGCTGAACAGCTCCCCTTATTAGGACACTTTCTTAATAAAGCAGAAACTTCCAAACCTTTCACGTATTTATTTCAGCCTCGGTCTTTGGAGTATTTAGAAAAAGCCTTAAGAGCAAATTTTAAAGTCATTTTTAATGTGCTTTTCCCCAAGATAGAAACTATTTTCTTCAGAAGTACATCAAATAAAAGTGTGTCCTAGACAACCTACTACTCAAAATAATGAGTGTTTATAAACCACTAGCGGTGTTGTTCAGGTCTGGAGTCTGCTTTAGCAGGTCTGCAGTGGGCTGAACTCTGCAAACTTGCTTGGTTGCAAGCTTCGGCCGATGCACTGTTTTGAAGACAGACTTCATAGTGTCTATGCACCAAGGAAAGCAGTCAACAGTCTCCTTAATCAGAGTGGAGACAGCGACCTGTCCAGAGACAACTAGTAATCTTCAGATGTCTCATGTTAAATGTGAAGAAGTTCTTAATTTTGGAGACCGATCCTCTTGCCCATGCACGTTCTTTGGAATGGGTCTTCAACTTCACCCTACACGTGAAATACCACACTTGCTCAGATGCAGACAATTTCCTTTGCAGTTGGTTTGATCCAGCAGGGCCCAGGTGATTATCCTGCTGTTATTGTGTAGTGATGTGTTTAAAAAAAAAAAAAGTCAACAGAAATACTTGGCATCTTGAACAAAAGGTAAGATCAGATCTTCAGAAATTGTATTATCTCATATCAAACTCTAGCATGAGGCAGTGACGGGACCCTTCAGAGAAGGGGAGTCACTGAGAGAATGGCAAGTCACAGACTTGGGGCTCTGCCCTGCAGTGAGAGTTCATGAGCCAAGAGAGTTCACATGACCAAGGATCCTCCATCTTTCCCGTGCACGGTCACACAGGAACCAGCCTCTAACACTTCATTTGGTTTTTGCCAGGAGTGCACTAACCCTTGCTGTGACGCACATAAATGTGTGCTGAAGCCGGGATTTACGTGTGCAGAAGGACTGTGCTGTGAATCTTGTCAGGTAAAATCCTGTGCGGGAGATGGTATTTCTGTTTTCACTTTCCGTCTACCTAGGACCCAAGAGCTCTCCAGCCATGCATGACCATCCATCACTGACTTGCAGACTGGGCCTTGCTGAGAGCCCGCAGGGCCCATGCAGGGGCTCAGACTGGTGAGCAGTGTGGAGTGCTAGGGTCTGGGGAATGGAGAAGCGAGTAAGCAGAAACTGGTGTTTTAGGAGTGAAGTCTGCCGGGGTCCAGCCCTAGCAGCGGATCCACCGCGCTGACGCCTCCCATCCACCCAGGACCCCCAACCACTGCGAGGGCTGGACCCCGGCAGAAATCGCCTGACCAACACTCTTCTTACTCTTCTTTCATCATTTTCCACCTTGTTAACCTCAGGAGGAAGATTTGTATCCCAACAGCAGTGGGCTAAAAAGGGAAAGGATTATGCAGGGATTGGAAAGCAATAGTGGCTAGGTTGGAAAAAGTCTTAGAGAAGACGACCAGAAATCCAAATGGCTCTGCCCAAGGATTTTATTGACACTTTTTTCACTCCATTGGATCGTGAAATCACAATGAAAAGAAAATTGTCTTTTGCACCTGCAAGTCGCTTTCAGAATCAGCACAAATAAATGCAGATTGAATGGCTGAATGAGAATCCACGAGGTGCGACTGTCCTCCAGCTGGGAGAACCAGCCTGTTCTTCCAATGCATATGCAGGGGTCTGATTTCTTGGGGATGGAGATTCTTTATTATAGGCGGCAGTTCCCTGTCATGTGGGCAGAGCGGTGGTAGGCTAGAGCAAGAGAGGAAGAAACGACAAGATAAATGAGAACACCTGCCGGTTTCTGCATTTTATGTCCATTCTGAGTCTACCCAAGGGGATTCTAACATCAGATTTCAAAATCACTATGTTGGGATGCCTAAAATTACATAAAAGTCAAGGCATTTATAAATTACAATAATGCTCTGTAGGATGAAGAGGGAAGTTACATCTTTCCACCCTGAAAGGCATTTGTACATGTCAGAGATTCAGTCTCTGTTCTTTTTCAACAGATGAAAAAGGCGGGATCCACCTGTAGACCGGCAAGAGATGAGTGTGATTATCCTGAAGTATGTACTGGCCACTCACCCGAGTGTCCTAGGGACCAATTCCAGGCCAATGGCTTTCCTTGCAAGAATGCCGAAGGCTACTGCTTCATGGGGAAATGTCCCACTCACAATGACCAGTGCTCAGAAATCTTCAGTAACGGTGAGAGGCGGTCACAGTGAAGACTGAAAAGAGAATAGCCTGCCCCTCCCTGTCACTGTCCTGGAAGACTTGGGGGCACTACTGGAGATAATATCTGATAGCAACAGTTAAATGAAAGGGGGACGGACCTGGACCCATCAGCGATGCTTCGTTAAGCAGCGGAGGGGCGCGTTTTCAGAAGGGGTCTGATTTTTATAGAGTTAAGTGAGACTTAATCATCACCGCAGAATGTGTTGGCTGAGCAGTCAGGGAAATAGTGGCAGAAGGGAATTGTGCAGGTTCAGAGTCCATTGCTACTGGAAAACATGCAAGTCCAGAGCCCATTTATTTCCTTCTCTCCCTGGGACCTATGGTTCTCCTTTTCTCCCTGGGGGTTGTTTTTCCATATTCTTCAATATTGCCTAACATCTCTTTAGCCTTTACCTCCATTATTAGTCGACCTTACCTCCAGTATTGACTGATTAGCTCAGGATTGAGCTGGTACATGCTCGTCACTTTTTGTCTCTTGCTTGTCCTTCCTAGAATATTCTCCTGACTCAGTAGAACAGTTTTTGAATGTTTTATTTATTTCATCCTCCTGCACCACTACACGATAGGACGTGATATTGAAAGTACGGTTGCATTAGAAAATAAGGTTTTATGATTCACACTATTGGTCCCTTTGTTATTGTACTTTTATCATATTTTACTTTTATCATATTACTTTGCACCCCAGGAGCAAAAGAGAGCCACGATATCTGCTACAAGATGAATAAGAAAGGAAATAAATTTGGTTACTGCAAAAACAAGGAGAACAAATTTGTTCCCTGTAAAGAGAAGTAAGTGTCCTGTGGGGGTGGACAGAAGTGTTCTATAGACATTAGGAAAGCTGCTGTTCTGACAGCTGGTAACCTCCTTTGCCCAGAGATGAGGAAGAGAGGGGATGAGGACAGCGTGCCCACCCCTGCTGATGTTGGCTGGGATTCGCATACTGCATCTATTGCTGACAGTCCTGGAATATAAAGAGGAAAGATCGATGGGGGTGGGGGTGGGGTGCTGAGTTAAGATGCTTAGGGAAGAAAGGAAGCAAAATAATGCTGCCCCCAAAAGGAAAGGGGGCAAACTGGAGGAGAGAGGCCATAGAGCAAGAAAGGGGATGAGGGTAGGGGTGGGGGAGGAAGGAAGTGAAGCCATAAAAAGGAAGAAGTTGATATTAGGAGAGTGGGAAAATTTGCAAGTGAGCTCTGAAGGGCAGAAGCAAAGTGTGAGCTTGGCCATACTTTCAGGTTTGTCAGCTGACGTTCTGTAGGACTTTTGACGTGCCAAACAAATAAACAAAAAAGCAACCAACCAAGCCAGGATTTGGACTGAAAACAATACCACAAAAGCAGATGGCCAGGTTCAACTTGCTCCTGAGTATAGGAGGTGAAAGATCCTCAAAAGTCAACATGAGTTCAAGTTGACAGAAGAATATTTCCTATTCGCCATTTGAATCAGCATGACTTTAAGGTGTAAACTTGAACTGCCCTTGACTTCTGAGGATCACGGAGGAATTTTTTAAATGCTTTATTACACATGGTATCTACTCATTTCAGTTCCCAGGGTCAGGGCTTACCTGTCTAATGGTTTCCTCAGCTTGTCTTGGCCCCTTTGCCCTGCTAATGAGCCTGCAGTGATTGGGCCCCTTGGCTGACAGCCTACTCTCTAAAGGTCTGTTTTTGCTCCTAAGTCTGAGAATGCCCTCCCTTCCCTTCAGAGATGTCAGATGTGGAAAGATATACTGTACCGGGGGACAGAAGTCATCTCTTCGCGGAGAAGAAAAGACCTATTACATGAAGAGTACAAAGCAGAACACCACTGTCAAATGCAAAACCATCTTTTTACAACACAGTTCTGAGGATATTGGCCTGGTGCATACAGGAACAAAATGTGGAGATGGAATGGTAAGATTTCAACCCTGAATTTATGAAGGCATCTTTGATTAACTGCTCAAAAACATCACTGGATCCTGTAATTGATTCCAGAGGGCCTTATATATGGGAAAGCAACTCATTTTTATTATTGAGTAACAGAATAGCAAAAATAATACAGTAATACTCTTTTATTTAATTTTAGTTATACTAAATGGGGTGTCATTGAATATGCTTAATGGGTAGACATCTAATGAAGTTAAACTTTAGATTTTCTAATTAATGTGACCATAAAGAGCATACTTTCACTTACTTTATTTGTTCAACCACGCTGACTGTCAAGCACAGATTGTCAGTAACTGTGCTGGACACAGATGGCTTAAAGATGAGTGTATGTGAAAATTTCATACATTCACTTACACAGAGCAGTACAATTTAACAAAAGTGCTTCTCTTCCCTAGCATTGTGATCAGTATGTATTTGGAATCTGAAAAGAAGTATCTGGCTGATTGTAGAATACATATAGCATCTTGAATTTCAGCTTTGGCTTGATGAACATTTTTAAATTTTTTTCATTTGTTCTTTTTAGTTACACAGGACAGTAGAATGTATTTTAACATATCATACATACATGCTGTATAACTTCCCTTTCTTGTGGTTGTACATGATGTGGAGTTTCACTGGTCATGTATCCATATATGAACATGGGAAAGTTATGTCCGATTCATTCTACTGTCTTTTCCTATTACCATCCTCTCTCCCGTCCCTTCATTTCCCTTTGTCTAATCCAATGAACTTCTATTCTTCCCTGTTCCTGCCTTATTTGTGCATTAGCATCCGTGTATCAGAGGGAACATTTGACTTTTGGTTTTGGAGGGGATTGGCTTATTTCACTTAGCATGATAGTCTCTAGTTCCATCCATTTACTGTCAAATGCCTTAATTTCATTTTTCTTTACGGCTGAGTAATATTCTATTGTGGATATAGACCACATTTTCTTTATCCATTCATTTGTTGAAGGACAACTAGGTTGGAATGAACATTTTTAACTCAGAGAAAATGGGGCATTTTATTTATTTATGATGTATGTATTTATTTCCCACCTTTGACATTATTTTGAACTGATAATAATAGTACATGTCTGTTGGATGCAACATCATATTTTGATTCATTTGTGCAACATGTGATAAGCAAACGTGAGTAGTTAGTGTATCTGTCACCTCAAGTTTCATTTCTTTGTGTTGGGAACATTCAAAATCCTTTTTCTATTTTGAAACATACACTAAATAGATGTGAACTGTGGTCACCTTACCGTATCTTAGAACTCGAGGGCTTATTCCTCTGGCTTATTCCTCCTAACTGTAAGTTTGTATCCATCAGCCAAACTCTTCCTGCCCTCTCCTCTTCCCAACCTCTCCAGCTCTGGTAACCACAATTCTCCTCATTACTTTCATGAGTAACATTTTTAGCATGCTATCAACATTTTTTAGCTTCCACGGATGAGGGAGAACATGCAGGATTTAATCTCTTTCTCTACCTGGCCTATTTCATTTAATATAATATCTCCCAGTTAATCCATGTTACCACAAATGACAGGATTTCATTCTTTCTTATGACCAAGTAATATTCCATTGTGTATACATGAAACATTTTCTTTATCCCTTTATCTGTTGATGGACACTTAGGTCGATTCCATATCTTGGTGTGGTGCAGGGGCTGTGAACCAGGAAACAGATTCCGGGTTCAGCAGGTCCAAGAAGATGCAAGACGTAGTTAGCATAGTAGACATGCTTTATTCAGTGGTGACCCACAACCTCCGGCCTCCAACCTCAGTCTCAGCCCCTAGTCAGTTCCATTTTAGTCCCCATTAGCCCATTTATCCCTGGAGTCTTTTCTATAGGCCCCTTTTATATGCAGGCCAAACCAAGAAGGCACACTGCCACAGGTTACCTAAGGGGGCACATGCTCACAAGGTAATGTTGATGACCTTGATTCTGTAGGCTCAGTCAGTGTTTCTGGCCTTGACAAACCATCCTGCAGCTTGTTCTCAGGCCTGGCTACATACAAAAAAGCATAACATAGCTCACCGGCAGGCTCAGCAAGGAAGCCTAACTCAAGCCATTTGGGACCTGCCCTAACACTTGGCTATTATAAATGGTTCTGCAGTAAACGTGGGAATGCAGAGAAGCCTTTATGAAGAAATGCCTACCTAATGTGCAAAGGCAAAAGTGTACAGCATATTCAGATGATCGATAATTTCAACATGGCTTGAGCTTGAGGTGCAATGGCCAAAGAAATAGCTGAACAAATTGAGACCAAATGGGAAAGGGTTTCTCATACCAAGGTGAAAAATGCTATAAACCATCTGTGCTCTGAGCAATAGCCAACTCATCCAGAATATGTGGAAAGCATAGAATACTTTTTAAAAAATCAACTATTTGAAATTAAACAGGGCCTCTCTAGGACCTGCCGCCTGTCCCTCTAGACACTATTACCCACAAATGCTACAGTGGTATTTGTAAAAAGTGAAAGAGAAGTAAAAATTGGACAGCAACAATGCAGGATGGAAAGAAAGAGAGCCCAAAAACGTAATGATTTATCGGTGACTGACATTTCAAGTCCATATATTTTCGCTATACTGTTTCTTGCTAATGTGATCTAATGAATATCAAAATGGTGAAAATTAAGATATGTGTATCCACCAAAAGCCTGAAAACATAAGGACATTCAACAAGATAAAGTATATAAGCAGCATCAGGTCAAAGAAAATGTCAATTTTCAGTTCACTTTGAATATGGAAAATCAGCTCAGATATAAAGCAAAGATCTGGCATCCCTTCCATCAAGAGCAGCAGGGACTGAAGACTGGGACATCTTGATTCTGCAAGTGCATTGTGTCCATGCCACCAAAGTCCCTGTTCCTTCATGAGAAGCTGGGGACTGATCACCAGTCCTGCTCCTACCCGTTCTTCACCAACTCAGATTCGCTGCCTAGCAAACACCAGCCTATGGTGGCATCACAGTGACAGCAAAGAGCTTTTCCTTTGGTTGTTTTCATTGGAGTACAGTCTTTAAGCATAATGATCTTCAAATGCAGGGAAAAAAAAAAAAAACTTTTGCATTCTCTTTGTATTTATTTTTACTAGGTGATTTTTATTTGCTCCTGGAAGACAGGGCAAACATCTCAATGCTCCCAAGTTCTTTTCCTTCATTATACGACGGTACCAGTAGCATAGAAAAGGAGACAAAAAGAAGAGAGAAGAGAGAGCACGGAAGAATGGAGAAAAAAGAAAAGGAGGGGAGAGGAGCAGAGGGGAGGGAAGGAGGGACCTAATTAGTCCTTTCTCTGGCACAGAAGAGTTGCTGAGAAACTGTCTTCCTGGTTGTCTCCTTATTAGACATATGGAAATGACAACATCAAAATAACACAGATCTCAGCATCTTGAGCTGAGCTTGAGAACTTAAGAAAGCTCTGCGTGGGTTTTAAAGCACTCAGTCCACATGCTTCGTCCTGTATGCAGAAAGGCAGGCCAAGAGGACAAATGGCAGGAGACGCACAGGGATTCTCAGGCAAGAGCAGAGGAAGCCCACCTGAGAAGGTGAACGTGGAGGCCCCCACCCAACAGTATGCATGGAAAAGAAGTCTTAAAAAGCTAGATTTTCATAGTTTCTTTTTACAGGGTTGTATGCTAATAGTCAAGAAAAGCCAAGGGCCCAGAGATTTCCCTTATTCCTTAGCGACCATATCAACATCTCCCACCAGAGTGGCACATTTGTTACAATGAGAAATCCAAGCGAACTCATAATTATCACCCAGTATCCTTATTAGCGTTATCCTAATGAAGACGAAGATGCTGTACACTTTATGAATTTCAGTGGATTTGTGGTGACGTGTAACCTCCACTATGGCCTCACAGAGTGGTAGTTCCACTGTTCTAAAAGTCCCCTGTGCTCTGCCTGTTCATCCCTTCCTCTCTCCCTGCTCCTGGAAACCCCAGATTTTCTTACTTATGCCCATGTTTTGTCTTTCCATAATGCCACACTGTTGGGATCATGCAGCAGGCGGCCCCTCCTCCCATTTATCGGTCAACTTTCTTCCATGTCTTTTCCTGGTTGACGGCACTTAGCCTGCTAGTCCCACCTGATGCACTACTGTCTAGATGCCTACGGTCTATTCACTGACCCACCTGCTCAAGGACACCCTGGCACTCCACAGGTGCTGGCACTTATGAACAAAGCTGTTGTGACCACCCACGTACAGGTCCCTGTGTGGGGCAAGCCTTCACCTCTCCAGGGTGAACACCAAGCAGAGCGACTGCTGGGTCATACAGCAAGAGCACGTGCAGTCTGGTTAGAGAACAGCAAAGTGCCCGTCAAGTGGCTGCAGGACTCTGCATTCCCAAAAAGGAGAAACACCCTCATGATTGACAAATCATGTACAACATACAGACGGCACTGACTTTTCTGAGGGAAAAAAAAATCAGGAAGCTATTTTAGCCAACTGGGAAATGAATTTAAATTAAAAAGAGGAAATGAGGAAATAGGTTATTAAAAACTAGTTGCAAGCAAAACAAGAATCAATTCAATTTTGAGAAAATTCTGGTTATTTATTCCTAATAGTTTGATTATGAGCATTAAAATATGAGTACATAATAATTACTTTTACAAAATTAGAATCTAAAAGTATTCAGCATATAGAGTTACTTTATATTAGGTAGAGGGGAATGAAGGGAGGGGAAGGCGTATGGGGGTAGGAAAGATAGTAGAGTGAAACAGACATTATTACCTCTCATGTACATATATGACTGCATGATTGATGTGATCATAGAATAGGTATAATCAGAAAAATGATTATACATTTTTGTATGATCTATCAAAATGTATAAATGTGGTCTACTGTCATGTACAACAAATTAGAACAAATAGAAAATTTTAAAATAAAAGTATTCAGCATAAATAATATTAATTGATATTAATAAAATACCCAACATATAAACATGGTTTAAAAAACTTAGACCCTCACTTGAAATCAGAAGAAACTCAACGGAAATAGAAGAAAACATTGTGAGTATAATTGTGATATTTTTGGCAAATTAACATTCAAAGAATAAGGGTATAAATACTTCAATATTTACTGAGCTCATATGTAACGATACTTGCACACATAATACTTTCATCAATCATTGAGAGAGGGTTGCTCTATCCACCAAAGATTCTACATGTGCAATTTCACAATTGAAAACAATCATACAAAATGCAACTAAATCACATAAAGTGGGATGTAGAATCTCCCATGTGACTGTGGGAGGTTCCAATGTACATAAATCATAAGTCATTCTAATCTGTGTTGGCTGCTTCGCTTCCAGGTGTGCAGCAACGGGGAATGTGTGAACTCTGAGAACGTCTACAACACAACCAGCTGCCCCTCTGAGTGCGAAGAAAATTCTGTAAGAGCCGATTGCTACTTAAGCTGAGGTCTCACCAGCCAGTTGTTTACATAAGCCTTTATTCATTTTCTTTTTAGTTTCTTTTTTTAATTTTTTTTTTATTTTTATTTTTACAGACTGCATTTTGATTCATTGTAACAAATGGGGTACATCATTTTGTTTCTATGGTTGTACACGATGTAGATTCATACCATTTGTGTAATCATACATGTACATAGGGTCATGATGTCTGTCTCATTCCACCATTTTTCATACCATAATATCATGGCACTTGCAGATAAATGGATGGAATTGGAGAAATATCATGCTAAGTGAAATAAGTCAATCCTCCCAAAAAAAAAGACAAAGGCTGAATGCTTTCCCTGATAAGTGGATGATAATACATAATGCGGGTGAGGAGTTGGGGTGTGAGAGAAACCTTTATTCTTGAGCCTGTGTGTGAGTGTGCAGATTTTTTAAATCAAATACATATTTGGGATCCATTTTTTCATGTATCATAAGTATAATTAATGCAAAGAGTCAAACCAGGTATTATTACACATAAATACTGCCAGTATTATAGGTAATTGTGTTATTATTAGATAGGTAATTTAGAAATCCAGTAACATATGAAGCTGAAACCTGAAGTTTAAAATCTAACCTATTACAATATCGCATAATTAAATAACACCATTACCCTAAAGTTTTTGAGAAAAACAACCAAAAATTATTCTAAGATTTAGCCCTGTTGAATTCTAGCAGTTTATGTTTGTGGGTAACATCTTCCCTAAACCCAGTTAATTACTTGTTAATATTTATTTGAATATGCATTCCATACTTTCAACTGTTGCATATTTTATGTGCAAATATATGTGTATGTGTGTGTGTGTGTGTGTGTGTGTGTGTGTGTGTGTCCAATAACATTTAAATAACCTTAGGAAATGAATAATATTCCTATGCCCTGTTTTTAAAATGGAACCAGACACACAGATACGTTTGGGGGAAAGCCAGCAGCCTAGATTTAACTCCAGTGGACGACTTCCAGGTCTCACACAGTGTTCTTTGATGGACTAAACTTTCTGCCACCACTTTTTCCCATGTTGGTATTATCTCATTATTACTAGACTTAGTGTCTGCTCTTTGACTGTGATGGGTTCAACTCTAGCAGAGGCTATTTTTTAAAGACATGAATGCTTTCTGGAGAGATAAGTCATGCTGTCTTGTTCATCTTCTGAATTTGTTGATATTATTCTTTTGTGCAAAGGTCTTCTACAAAGGTGTTTGCTAGTTGTATTATATTTGCTTATTTTTGTGCAGCACTGATTTTAGTATGCGGTTGAATTCATTGATCAGTAAGTGTGTGTGCATGTGTGTGTGTTTGATGTAGAATGAATGAGAACCAAAATGAGTGTGAAACATAGCTTCTGTCAGTCATTTGATAAAATTCTGATTTTCCAGGTGGATGGCAATGAACTTGAATGCCAGTGTGAGGAAGGACAGATACTTACGGACTGGGAAGAAACCTTAAACATTACCAGTGAGCATCCTAAAATACAACATCTCACATATATCAAAAGCCTGCATAGTGAGAAAGCTTTTTCCTTTTTTTCCTCGTTTGCTATATATTTGTTGTCTTTGTAATAGATTTGCATTTTTTATTACTATTCTGCATGTTTGGAGACCCAAATGGAATTTATTTATTATAGTTGCCTTTTAGAATGAATATGTCCTCTTCTAGCTAATCTGACTCAGTTCTTCTGAAAACCCCCAATACAAGAAAGCCTTTTCTATAGTCACTTAATAAGGAACCATCAAAACTCTGCTGGACAGTTGTGGTTCTCCGAAAAATAATGGAATCTTGGGTTGAGTGTCAATTGGTACTACAGATGATCATTTGCATAACATATTGGCTTTTTATTCTGTATAAAATACCCGGGGGAAGGGGATTAAAGTCCTTCAGGGAAGGAAGAAGTAGGGTCCCAACGGCTCCATTAAATGTTGATATTCTGTTGCTCCAAGGTTGACGCCCTGGTCAAACCCATGTTCCTTGATGTTGCAGATATCACGATCATGGTCATTGTACTTGTCCTGGTTATTGTCGGTGCTGGAGTGATCATGTTATTTATTCGTTACCAAAAATGCATTAAGTTGAAGCAAGTTCAGAGGTATGTCTGCAATTTTTGTGTGGAAGGAATATTAATAAGAATAGACAAGTTTTGTGGTGTCAGGGGATACCCCATGGGGGAAACTGTCTCTTGCTGAACACTTGTAAGAGCGGTAGTAAATCCAACTTTACATGCTTCCTTGTGGCCCAGTGATTATCCCAGTGGTTTCCAAGCTTGGCTGCACATTGAAGTCTTCCAGAGGTCTTGGAAAAATTACTGATGTTCATTCCTTCCCAATATATCGTGATTTGATTGTTTCACAGGGCAATCCATGCATAGTATTTAAAATTTTTTTCTAGATGACTTAATTTCAACACCAGTCTTACCCCATGGCTGTGCCCATATTCTATTTCCCTCCTGACAGCCCTCCTGGAGACTCCCGGGGAGTGGAGAACAAAGGATACTTTGGTGAGGAGCAGCAGATGAGGACTGAGTCAGTCTTGCCGGATATTCACCCCCTGCACGTAAGGCACTTGTACCTGCCATAGTTAATGAGTTGATGAGGTGGAGCTGGCCCTAAGCCAAGTGAGGTGAGACAGGTGGAGAAGTGATATAAGAACCCCCATACAGTGAGGCTGTCAGTCAGCAGTGGGGGAGGGTAGACACGGAGACTCCATTCCCAAGTAGAATAAACTGAGTGAATATAATGTTTATTTTGTGCAATATTTACGAACATGAACTATATTCTAATTCATAAAACAAATCTCAATAAACTTAGAAGAATCAAAGTCAGGCAAAAGGCATTCTTAAAATAAAATTATATTAGAAATCAGTTACAGAAAGATACCGAAAAAAATTCCTAATTGGGAATTCGATAACAAATTCTGAAGAAGTCATGCATCAAACAAAAAAAAATCGAAAGATAATTAGAAAGTATTTTAAACTAGATGAAACTTAAACATTCATCAAAATATGTGGGGAACAGTGAAATTAGTTATTAGAAGAAAATTTATAACTCTAAATGCTTATGTTATAAAAGAAGAAAGATGTCAGATTAATGACCTACACCTTTACTTTAAGAAACTGGAAATAGGAAAGCAGATAAATTCCTCATATGTAGAGAACAAGAGACTTTAGATATGTCACCAATGAAGTAGAAAACAGAAAAATAACAAAGAAAATCAATAAAACCAAGAATTGTTTTTCGAGAAGATTAGTAATTTAATAACTCTCCAGTCAGACTGTTCAGAAAAAAATATTCAGCACTGATTATCAATATCAGGATTCAGAATCAGGAGATTCTATGTATATTAAATTGATAATTAGAAAATATTATGAAAAAGCTTTATTTTAGTATATTGGCAAATGTAATGAAATCATAAAAGTTCTCAAAGATACAAATCACCAAACTTTATAAAGAAATAGATAAACTGAATATCCTTATGCCTAATAAGAAAATTGAATCTGCAGTAAAACGGAAGACATGTTCATCTGTGGAAAGATTCTATGGAATCTCCAAAACAGTGAATTTAGTAAGATTTCAAGACCCATGATTAGTACACAAAAAATTATTGTGGTTCCATAGACAAGCAAGGAACAATTCAAAAAGCAAAATGAAATAACAAAATAACATACAAATACAAAAACTAAGGCTAAATTGGACAAGTGATGTGCATGAAAAGCTATAAAACATTAATGAGATAAATAATTTAATGCCAAAATAAAGAGTGAAATGCATAGGTCAGAACACTCACTATTGTTGACTTGTCAATTGTTCCTATATTGATCTATAGTTTCAAAACAAAATTATCAATAGAATAATTTCGTAAAACTAATAAATGAATTAAAAGAATAACAATATTAAATCAATAAACATAGCCTGAGACCCAGTAACTTCTGACATGAATGCACCCAGCAGAAATCTATACCTCAGAGAGCATTTACAGTAATGTTCTAACAGCATAGTTAGAACATTAAGAAGATTAAAAGAGAAGACAGTCCAAAGGTCTACTAATAGTAAAAGGAAACTACAAACTGCAGTACATTCATCCAATGACCACTACAGAGAAAGGATAGCAGTTGAATGACCGATGTCTAACACTTGAATAAATCTGTCAACCAGACTGTGAAGCAAAAGAAGCCAAACCCAAAAGGAAACTGTAGGACGATAGATTATATCAAGTTCAAAAACTAGCAAAGCAAATCTGTGGTATTAGAAGTCAGCATAGCAGTTATCATAGGAAGGAGAGGCTCTTCAGAGGGGATTTAAAATTTTTATTTTTTGCCCTAAGAAAGTGGGGGCTGGTCACAGAGATGGTTCATCTGTGCAAATTCATCTACCTCTGCACTTAGTATTTGTGCATTTGTTTGTGTATGTTTATACAAAAGCAGAATGTTTGTTAAAATACCAGCCACAGCAATGCATAAAACCTGAGAAAGAAGCTGTAAAATCCTGCAGAGATTCCTATATAGAGTAACTTGTTTCATGCCCATAACAGCTGTTTTCCTGTGCATTCAGCTCGCTGAAAGCATTATGTGTTCAGATTAAGAAGCTACGAGGTCATTCCTTTTTTTAAAACATATATTACTGATGTGAAAAGCAACATCCTTCCAAAGATCATACTGATGAAACAGTGAAGGCATCTTGAAGGAGCAAGAGCCTCAAAGCTTAAGCTGAGCATCAGTGGACTCTTGCTGGATGCAAATACCAGTGAAGATACAACACCAGCATTTTAGAACTGGCGCCCTTTTTTGGTTTCTGTTGCTCTGTTTACAGAGCTCCAGATGTTGAAAAACATGCTCCTCCTAACCCCCAGGAGCACACACGCCACACTTTGGCAGAAATGCTTCTGTTGAACTTCACTGGAGTATTCAGAGAGGGACAGCGAATCTTTCTTTGTTAATTGACAGTTTGCTATCAACTTCATCCATTTGTATGTTTTATCATGCAAGAGATAGCCCAAGATGGTAACAAAAAAAAAAGTCCTAGTTGTCTTCTCTTACGTATAGAAAATACTGTGTGAAAAAGTTTTAAGCCTCCACTGAGATTTTCCAGTATGAAACTACATGATGCTAATATCAATCTCATATGTTTGCCTCAAGGTTTAAATGTTTAAATGAGAAACTCTATGTCACAGTGTTGGGTGTATATTTAGTACTTAATATTTGTTAATTATATTAATTATTCCATGCCTCACATGCTGATGCAGTTACTTTGCTAATTATGGCTTCCTTAAATTCGTATGTAAGTTAGGCGCACTCCCAGAGAAGGGACTGTGGTTGATGAAGGTACCTGAACAGGTGATCCCCAGATGAATAGTTATAGAAGCCAGCCAGAGATTCAAGCAGAGCTGGGACATGTTTGTTACATTTCAAGAGTGCAAACTCCTTAAAGAGCTTCTGGCTTTTTGGTTAAATGAAAGGCACTGAGGAGAGAAGCTTGATAAATATTTGTTGAGTATCTGGATAAATTCAATTTACTATTAATGGTGCACTGATGATAGACAGGGCTTTATAAATACAGGTCTTACCACAGTCTGGGCCATCGCATCTTACCTTTAGGGTTTTTATATTACATGACACAAAATTATTTGAAAGATAATGATTTAACTCAAGCTCATTTGGCACCTCAGTTCCCCATGAAAGGGCCACTCCTCTGCAAAATTGTGCTTGGGAGAAGGCGTCTTTGTTGTGACTTCCTTGTTACATCACTGATGCTTCATTTTTCCCCGCTGACACTCAGGGTCCCTCCCAGGTTTTGTTTCCACTGAATCACACTTTCTAATTGTTTTAATGTCTCCTGGGGACTTAACAGACAGCACTTTGAAGAGGGTAGCCTCAGTCCGGCCCATCTCTATTTTATTTATTTTTTTCTTTTTCGGTACCGGGTATTAAAGCCAGGTGCACTTAACCACCAAGCTGCATTCCCAGCTCTTTGTATTTTTGATTTTGAGTCAGGGTCTCCCTGAGTTGCCGAGGCTGCCTTTGGGCTTGTGATGCTCCTGCCTCAGCCCCCCCTGAGTTGCTCATTACAGGGGTACACCACCAAGTGCAGCACCCATCTGTATTTTAGTAGGAAGTCCTGGAGGGTCCAAAAGACCTTCCAGATGCTGAGGAATGTATCTGGCTGTGGAATCTCAGGATGCAGACCTACTAAGATCTGAAGGTTAGCAGACCCACCTGGTGCCATGCACAATATATAAAGAAAGCCACTCTCATGTGGCCTTGTAGACAGATCTTGGACTCTTGGATGCAAGACAACCTCCTAGGGAAGAATATTGTTTCCACGTCCTTCTGTGTTCCTACATTTGCTAGGGATGTATTCCAGGGATGGCCATGGGCTTGGGAAATAGTCCTATTTGCTTGAGTACTAATTGCAGGGAAATGGTCTCTCTTTTCACTAGCGGAGAACTGCAGAAACCCTGGAGAGCCTCCCATCCAGTTTCTCAAGTCCCCATTACATCACCCTGGTATGTCCCTGCCCCTACTGTTGCTTGCAGCAGCCTGTGTCCATTGCATTAATCCTTTTGATGCCAGGTGATCCTGTTGGATCCTTTAGAAGGCCAGTCTCACAGCTCTCTGATTTGGGGTGGAATAGCTCATCTGGGATAGAGACACACTCAGCAGCGTGGGGATTAGGGTGAGGAGAGGAGCCTGGAAATCCTGGGCAGCCCTGTCTTTGTTTAAAATGTTGGCAATTTATATCATTATGAATTCTCGTCAATTAATTTTTATTTTTTAAAACTACTGCATTCACATATTATTTATTGTGATTATTGAGTTTGCTTTTATCTCCTAAATTCTGCTCCTGAGATGAATGCCTTGCTCAGCTCAGCTCACCCTAGTCCTGCGATAAAACACAGTGAGGGTTTTCAGTGAGGCCTTGGCCAACCTGAGAGCTTTAAAAAGCGCTTTTAACCAAAGTGGTTAAAAAAAAAAAAAAAGAAAGAAAGAAAAAAGAAAGGAAGGAAGAAAAAAGAAAGAAAGAAAAAGGAAGGAAGGAAGGATGAAAGAAAGAAAGAAAGAGAGAGAGAGAGAGAGAGAGAGAGAGAAACTGCAAAATCTCAGGGAATCACCCAAACGCTAGCTCTTTCATGCAAAGTTGTTAGCTGAACAACTCTCAGAACTGGGCCTGAACACGTCAAGATTCTCAGATCTGTATTTCAAAATCAGCATTTCTCTTTAAGGATTAATGATGGTGATCAGAGTACTTTCCAGTCTGTGGTTTCTTAGAATCCTCGGACCACACTGGGGATCTCAGAGGGTGCCAGACTGTATTGCTGGAGCCAAAGGGCAAATACCCCCCTTCCCCATGGAGCCAAAGCAGTTCTGTCTTTGAAATGGGTTTAACTGGGACTCCAGGGGAAACAGCATCCAAATGAAGGCTCTAACTTTAAAAAGTTTGAGAATATCTTTTTTATTGGATAGGCAATATTAATTCTGCCTATCCAAGTACATGTCTTGTAGAAGTCGGTTCCTAAACCAACATGATGGATATTTGGGCCTAAATTTTCCTTGTTCTTTTCAGTTATACATGGCAGTAGATTGTATTTTGACATTCTATACATACATGGAGTATAACTTCCCGTTCTTGTGGTTGTATACGATATGGAGTTTCACTGGTCACGTATTCAAACACGAAAGTAGGAGATTTATGTCCAATTTATTCTGCTGTCTTTCCCATTCCCATGCCTCCTCCCTTCCCCTGATTCCCCTTTGACTAATCCAATGAATTTCTATTTTTCTCTCCCCTACCTTATTGTGGATTGGCATCCGCATATCAGACAGAATATTCAGTCTTTATTTTTTGGCAATTGGCTTATTTCACTTAGCAAGAGAGTCTCCAATTCCATCCATTTATGGAAACATGTCATAATTTCTTTCTTCTTTATGGCCAAGTAATATTCCATTGTGTACATATACCACATTTTCTTTATCCACTCATATGTTGAAGGGTAGCTAGATTGATTCCATAGCTTAGCTATTGTGAATTGACCTGCTATGAACATTAATGTGGCTGCATCACTGTAGTATGGTGATTTTAAATCCTCTGAGTACATACCAAGGAGCAGGGTAACTGGGTCAAATGAATATTCCATTGCTAGTTTTCAGAGGAATTACCATACTGCTTTCCAGAGTAGTTGAATTTATTTGCAGTCCCACCAGCAATATATGAGTCTACCTTTTTCCCCACATCCTTGCCAACATTTTTTGTTACTAGCATTCTTCAGGATTGCCATTCTGACTGGTGTGAGATGGAATTTCAATGTAGTTTTAATTTGCATTTTTCTAATTGCCTGAGATGTTGAACATTTTCCATATATTTGTTGACCTTTCATATTTCTTTTTCCGTGAAGTGCCTGTTCAGTTCTTTTGCCCATTTATTGTTTGGGTTATTTGTTTTTGATGTTAAATTTTTGAGTTCTTTATATATTCTGGAGATTAATGCTCTGAGGTGCAGTTGCTAAGATTTTCTCCCATTCTTCAGGCTCTCTGTTCACATTCTTGATTGTTTCCTCTGTTATGAAAAAACTTTTTAGTTGGATACCATTCCATTTATTGATTCCTGATCTTAGTTCTTGCACTTTAAGTGTCTTGTTGTAGAAGTCGATTCTTAAACCAACATGATGGATATTTGGGCCTAAATTTTCTCTCGTGGTGCAGGGTCTCTGGTCTAATGCCTAGATTCTTGATCCACTTTGAGCTTTATGCAGGGTGAGAGATATGGGTTCAGTTTCATTCTGCTACATAAGGATTTCCAGTTTTCCCAGTACCATTTGTTGAAAAAGGCTATCTTTGCTCCAATATATGTTTATGGTCTAGTATGAGATAAGTGCATTTATGTGGGTTTGTCTCTGTGTCTTCTATTCTGTTCCATTGGTCTACATGTCTGTTTTGGTGCCAATACCATGCTGTTTTTGTTACTGTAGCTCTGATGTATAATTTAAGGTCTGGTATTGTGATGCCTCCTACTTCACTTTTCTTGTTAAAGAGAAAAGTGGCTATTCTGGGCCTTTTATTTTTCCAAATTAATTTCATGATTGCCTTTTCTGCTTCTATGAAAAACATCATTGGAATTTTGGTAGGAATTGCATTAAATTCGTATAGCACTTTTGATAGTCTGACCATTTTGACAATATTAATTCTGCCTATCCAAGTACTTGGGAGAAAATCTCTTACCTAAGATATTCTAGGAAAGAGTTGCAAGTTTTTTCAAGGACTAATGGTTCCAATAAGACTTTATCTAATTGGCATTATCCATTCCCTCTCCATAGCAACTTACAAACTGTCTTAGATTTTTCATGGAGTAAGAAAATGTGGTCTCTGTGTGTGTATATGCCCTTAGGTGTGTGTGAGTGTGTGCTCGTATCTGGTGCAGTTCCTGATACAACATAATTTATTGATTACAGAAACCTACAAATAAAGATCCAAAAGGAGTTGCAGATCCCAATCAAAGTGCCAAAGTGGTAGGTTCCTTTGACAGAGTCCCTCCCCCTTTTATTTTTCAAATGCTGGGATTCTTTTGTGCTTTTTATCTGCTTTGGTTTAGGGAGCCCTCTGAACTTATCAAAAGAACAAGATGTTAAAACTGTTTTTACCAGTATGCTGAAATCGGAATTCTGCCAAGCATGTTTTGTCCAAGACTATTAAACTGGACCACAGGAGCAAGCTAGTATTCAAGAGTACCCAGACCTTGACACATATGAGAAATAACAGCAACAACATTTTTCTCTCAGACTTTTTTTGGCCAGAGTATACATACCTGCAGGTTCTCCAAGTGTTTTAAAGGACATACCTGTGCTTGTGATAATCAGAGAAAAGGCAGTTATTCTGAGGATTGCTTGACCACAGTTTTTCTAACCAAATAAAAAAATGACAGTAGGTGAAGGGTGATTTCACACTTGAATTACTATGTCTGTTCTGGAAAATTTATGAAAAAAATATGATTTTGATCAAAGAGAGAGGAAATGACTGTTGTTTGGGTATGTTTCCAAGTTTTTGTTTTCCTTCCTTCCTTCATTCATTTTTGTCAGTTTCAACAACATGCTGGGGACTCTTTTCCTCCACACGGTGTTCTTAGAAGGAATTCTGCACAATACAGAGACCCTGCTCCTGCTGAGAGAGAGAGAGCAGAACATTTTTTAATGATCCTTCCCCTCCCCAGTGACAGGTCTGTCGCACAGGGAGTGAAGAGTGGAGATACTCCTTAGTGCAAGCCAACTGTTTGACATCTTACACTGGAGAACAAAACTGTTCCCTTTCTTTTTTTGATTGGCTTGCTCATTTTATAAGTGAACAGTCAGCCATGGCTGAGGAGATATCTAAAACAGTGTGCATCAATGTAGTACCACAGAATCCAGGAAGGGTATTCTAGCTGGTAGATAGAAATGAGCAACTGCAGTACATGTTTATGGATTTTGTGGAAAGCAACTTATCTCTGACCATCTGTTTCTGTTTAGACCTTGAAACTTGACATCCAGAATGGCTGTACCAGTCTGGGCGGATCCGGGATATAAGATCTTCACAACCTTCCCTCCATTTTTGTTACGAGTATTTCAGTAGGGTTTCAAATGTTCTTTATCAAGGCAGAAAACACTTAAGAGAATTTCTTTCTGTTAATATTTACTTGTAGAATTCACAACCTATAGCATAGACGTATGCTACTGGAAAAAAACAAAAAAAACAAAGAAAAAAAAAAAAAACACCACGTCTATGGCTTTTCAGATGCTCTTTAGCTTAATATGAAAATGAAAGTCTCTTTGCTCCAGCACTGGCCTGCAAAATGTTAATCTAGTTACTTTTTAAAAAGTTAAAACTTGGAGGATGCTAACGTATAACCCTGAGTCTAAGAAGCAACATCGCTCATGGGTGGTTAGCTCTTTGGGGGCGTGAAAGTACTTTAATTGGAACCAGTGTCCTGATGTCCTTAAATCTGATCTAAATGAAACTGCTGCCTGCAGAAATGCCAAGGCGGGCACTGCAGGGTGGCACTGGCTCCGTAGTCAATTAAGTGAAGGAGGCAGAAGAATGGTAACCTCCACTGCAGAGCAGTCCTTACAATCACAGGGCTGGCAACAGAGCACACAGGAGCTCCTGGCAGTTCTAATTTTGTGGGTTTGCCTTTCTAGAATTCCTTAAGAGGCTGGTGGAGAAATTGGGAGGAAATAAGCATTTCTGCAAATTAACTCAGGCCAGCCAGGAGGATGAGCTCAGACCTCCAGGGAGGGCCTCCGGGTCCTTGGATGACACTTGAGCCCGAGGGTGCAGTCTCTGAACCTGGCCTGTCGGAGCCTGTCAGTGTGTTAGGGTGCATGCCTCAAATGGGGTTCTCCACTTTCTCTTTGTGAACTGTTAAGCCTATTGCAGTTCTTTTGTTTCATTTGCTAAAATAAAGATCTCAAGTACTAAGTGAGACTTTTCTGACTCGGTGAAACAGGCTCGGGCGAGTTGGCTGCCCGCTGTCCTTGGCCAGTCTCTTGCTGGGTGCTTGCTTCTTTCTCAGTCAGGAACACGGCGACTCAGCACGTCGCCCCTTCAGCTTTGCACATGCTTCTGTAGTTCTCATCGAACCTCCACTTGAGGAGGAATATCCATGAACGTGTTTGGAGAGCAAGATGCCAATTTAAACATTGTACGTGACTTTTGGGAGGAAGAAACTCCATATCAGATGCATAGCAGTCTTAAGGCCCACAGCCATCCTCTGACATGCCCAGTTAAAGGACAGCCACATCTTTGCCTTCTCCTGAACACCACCAATGCGGTGGGCAGTACACATTTGGGTATTATCTCCCTCCCTCCATGAAAGGATCACCTTCCCATTTTTTTTTTAATTGTTCCCACATCTTTTCCAGAACACTTACCTACCATCGTCTGTGCTTCAAACCTGGGCTCCACATTCAACTAGCTTCTAAATTCTGATTACATTTCCTCTCAAATTTCTTCTCCTTCTTCTAAGCAGCTCTAGTACCCTGTAAATCCTCCTGCCTTGTGGCTTCCTGTCTAGAGAATGACTCTAGATTTCTAGCCTGCTTCCCTTTTCTTCAGATAACAGTGGGACCTTGTGACAGGTCAGCCCCTCTTTGATTTTAGCTTTGCCATTCTGCTTAGCCCAGGCCTCAGGGGCTTTTATCAGCCTCCTTACAAATACTGCTGCTGCTACCTGCTTGGTTTCTTAGGGATCCTCTCCTTCCAGGCCTGTCTAGAAATTAGGGAGCAATCCTTCCAGCTTCTCCTCACTAGTTGTCCAGCTAACACAGAGAAATTCTGCATGGTTGTGGAGTCAGTCACAATGTCACAGGAATAGGCATCAGGAGTCCCTGCTCCATCCTTTGGGATGGGGGTGTGTGTGAAGAATTGGAATTAAGTTATTCTGCTCCCCAGACCTCACAGTTAAGGTTTTAGGGGCTGGATGTCTGCATGATCTCCACACCAGGCCCAAGTGGGCTCTACTGGATTTCATCTGCATACTACCGCTGCATTCCTACATCTAGCACCTGATGCTTACAACCTCTGGCTTAGAGGATTAGAGCCTGTGTCTGCTCTTCAGGTGCAGCCCTAACCTAATGCTCTCTGGCTCTCGTCACCTCTGGGGAGTTGAATCCTCTCCCCTGAACTCAGAGTTGCTGATAGGAATTCTGCTGTGAACCAACACATCTGCTAGGCCTGTGGTCTGAGACCCTATGCCTCACATCTGCCCTCGTGGAATTCTTGCTGCCCTGCCCAACACATGGACTTAGAATCCTTCCTGCTGCTGGAACCTGCCTAAACTCAGACCAAGCTGGTTATCTTCTGGATGCTGTGACTGGGCCTGTAGTGAGTCATGGCTTCTGTGTCCTGGACAGAGGCAGATTGGTCAGGAAATGAACAAAGCTTGAACTTCAGGGGCCCAACCCGTTGGCCTCTCCCAACATCTTTGAACTAATCTTTTTTTTAACACATCTTCTTCTTTTTTTTTTTTTTTTTAAATGGCCTTTGGTGGGACAGATTTGAGTTGAGGAGGAAGAAACCAAATATTTTATAAGCAAAAGTGACAAAACCTCTAAGAAACAAATGGAATTGGGCAGGGTGGCACGCAGTCAATAATCCTGGTGATTTCTGAGGCTGAATGAAGCAGGAAGATTGAAAGTTCAAGACCAATCTCAAAAATTTAGTGAGGCCCCAGGTGAATTAGCAAGATCCTATCTCAAAACAAACAAACAAATAGGACTAGGAATGTAGTATAGGATAAAGCTCTCCAGGGGTTCAGTCATCCCTATTAAAAAAAAAAAAAAAAAGAAAGAAAGAAAGAAAGAAAGTTAAAGAAATAGAAAGGGGACAAAGATTCATGTCTGCTAGCTGGAGTTTGTAGACCCTAAGGTGAGGAGTGGGCCTGCCACAGATGGAACTGGCTTGACAGGTGCCCCAAGTCAAAGCTGCCAGGCCTCCACCAGCTCTCCACAGACTCCCTGGCTGCATGTGCATGGGGCTGGGGACCCAAGAGAGAAGCACAAAAGATAAAATCCATGAGATCTGAAAACCAGCTACACCAGCCCAGAGGTTGAAGTTCCACATACTCCTGAGGTTTAAGCAAAACATCTGCTCAAATCACTTACCACTATACAGAGCAGGTCCAAGGGCAGCTCACAGAAAAGAAGATAAAATATAAAAGTAAGAAGACCTGAGCTGATCGATCAGTGGCTACACACTGCAGGAAGGAGGTTCGTAGGGCAATGTGAGGGGCAATAGATTCTGCAATGTAAGTCAGGAAAGTCCCTTTTAAATTAGAAAAATCAGAATTCACTTTTAGTATATAGTCTAAATGCTATTGTGCCATCCTTGGCACAATCTCGAGTATATCTGGACGTAAGTTGTGTCAGGAATATGGCGTTGGTGATCCAAAACAAAACCAAGAGCTTCTCCTCCTGGTGGCTGACCCCAGCCCTCACGCACAGGTTCCAGCATTCTCTCGTCTCGACCATCTCACACAAGACACTCTGCCTTTTCCTCAAGGTGTCTTTCCTGACAATGATGACAGAATTCAAAAGTTCACACTGGATATGCCAAATTTGGAAAGTTATATTCTAAATAAAGGTATTAACTTCCTTATCAGCATGCAAATGTCTGGGTACCTGACCACCCATCAACGAAGTTCACAGACCCACCACTAGGTGGCCGCAGAGCTAACTGAATTTCATGTTCGCTGCAAAATTGCTCAATGATTCTATCCCTTTTCTAGACATCGCTAGGCCTTCGCAATCTTGACTTTAAATAAACTTACTAAGAAATTTGCTAAACTGTATTATTGATTATTAAAGATGGAAATACAGGTGAATTGACTATAAATACCACTTCCTTCTCTGCCAGGAATGTAAATCAAAATAAACAACAGGGACCATATACTTAGATGACAGGGGGACTAGGAAACCTTTGACTGGAGAATTTAAATGGGAGAAGCAATGCTCTTTACTGTCAGCTCTGAAGTCCAATCTTCTCGATGTTGGAAGGCCAACAGACCCAAATAACCCAATCTCTTGAAACCAAAGTGGAACTCTCATTTCCATCTGTCTTGTTTGGTTTTAACTATACTACTTTATTTTTTCAAAGGCCAGCAAATTGACATGGCCCACTACTACCATGTCGTGGAAACCTGAAGAGTCCCCCTTCCCCTCCCCAGAAATATGTCATGGATACTAAAAGTCAGGAAAAGGCAGCAGCAGCCCCTGTGACATAATCAGGCTTTATGGTGGACCCCTGATGACAACCGAGGTCCCTCTACTAATCATCACCAAAGAATGGAAAATATTGATAAGATCCCTAGCCTTATTGGAAGCTTCCCGATCACTTTCTAACCGAAGGCCAGCTTTTAGAAAACTCAAGGGCCTTTGTCTAAGGAAGTGGCTGTTTTGTGGGCTTGACAGACTCCATTAACATCTTTCTCCAGGAAAAGCTGTAATCATGAGCTACATGTAATGGATATTGATTACTAAGGAAAGATATATATATAACTTTAAACCTCAGGGGTCTCCAGGGACAAAAGATAGAAAAGAGGGTCTTGAGATCACAGGAAAGCTAACCGGGCAGAAACTGTCTCAGAGCCATTGGGGAACCTTAGGTAAGTGAATTCAGAAGACAGTGGCGTCCGCTTTGGGGCATCATGGCTTGCTCCAGCCACCTGAAAACAAACCGCACTTAGTGAGCACACACTGTTGTCAGGTATTCTTGTGTATTATTTCATTTAACTTAGAAACAGCTCGATGGACTAACTACTACTAGTATTCTCATTCTACAGCTTGAGAAAATGAAGGTCAAATGATTTACCAAAACAGAGAGAGCTGATTAAGCCCTGTAGTCAGAATCTCAAACCAGGAAGCCTACCTGCAAAGGTGGTGCTTTTAGTTAGTTATTATGGGCTGCCGATGTAAGTACAGTTTTGATAGAGAAAATGAACTCCCATGCACAACCACCCCACTGCCACCATCACCACCTCAGTGTGCAAGTGAAATGAACCTGCCTCAGCCCTGCTTTCTGTCCACCAAGCTCCCGGTTCTCGCAGCCACTGTCACAGTGCTGCATGGGGTCACAGAGAAGGAAGAGAAAGCAAGACCGGCAGCTGTCGCCAGTTCATGCCGACCAGGGCTGAGGTGCTGCTGTTCAAGATGAGCTCCATCTGTGGAGGGACCTGAGGGGCTCCTAGTCCAGTCCCTGGAAGGCACTGTGCCATCCCGAAATCTTTTCTTTGTTTACAGAGCCTCAGATTCTGGAGGATGCTTTTCCAATGGACAGATGTCTCCCTGGGTGGGCAGACTCTGCCTCTGCCCCGATGGTGTGGGGACAGGAAGGCAGCAGAAAGTCCATGCTCAGCAGCCAGGGGACCAGGGGATGTTAGGCGCCAGTAAGGAGAGCCCTACGATAGAACTTCTTCCTCGTTTCACAAAATAAAGGGTGCAGCCGACGGGTGGTCACTTTGGACACCTAGGGAAAAGGAGAGTATCTGCACAGCACATCGGTGGCACCAGGACCCACTAGGTCCTTTCACATACATGAAATATGCAAAACTCTGTAGCAAGGGTTATTCTAGAGAGGAGGAGACCAGGGATGAGGTCCTCAAACACACTGCAGGTGAATGGAAAAACAGAAATAGGAACGGACTCAGACCAAGGCCCTGATCTGAACCATTACCCAGCCCAGTTTTGAGCTGACCTGTGTGACTGCAGGGTCTCAGGGAGCACCTGAGTGACCTGAGTCCACACAGGAAAAGATAGCTTTGATCTTAAAGCTGCCTGGCCAGCAGAGAACACTTAGTGGTCCTTTCTGACCCTAGTCCATCTTTTCCCTTAAAACATCAAGTTATCAATTTCATTTTCCCATCTTCTCCAGGTCATCATTATGAGCAGAGGGAAGAAAAATTTCAAAGGTCAATTGTCATTCTAATTGGACTCAAGAGAGAAATCACAGCTCACATTTTGGAAAAAATGTGAATGGTCTGAGACAAATCTCCCAGCATTTAAAACAATGCTCATCCATATTTAAACTATTTTATTCCACATTATCAGCATCAGTCTTTTGATATTAAAGTTTATGTCAATAAGCCAAGGATGGGGAATAACAATTTGAGTAACAACCTAAGCTTCCAGATTGTTCTCTCTTCTCCCAAGGTCCTGACTCTCCAGGTTCACCAGAGAAAGTGAGAAAGTGACTGGGGACGAATTTGATTTTCTCTGAAATGTCCCCGATGTTCTCTCCGCAGAAGAACATTGCAGGTTCAAGACAGCATTACCTCCTGCAGTTTTTGGGTAGGCTGCGGGAAGGAAGGGCTAATCTCATACGCGACCCACTGAGCAAAACCTTATGACTTGAAATCCAGGCACTGCCATGCAATTCAGAAGAGAAATAAATCAATTTCTTCCATCTCGTTAAAGCTGCCCTGGTGGTTTAACAGGTTTCAGTGCTGAAAATATCACCCGCTGGACACTGGGACTCTCAATATCCCACCTTCGGAAATGAATTAGCAGGTACAAGGCCAGCCAGATGCTGCCCAGAGTTCACTTCAGTCTTGGAGCGAGAGACACGGAGGCTCAGAAGCACAGAGCCAGAATCGCATGACATCATTTCCTCAAGAAACAGCCAGTTATAACTTTTCCACTAGCATCCCTGGGGTCTCTTCTGAAAAGAAACAAACAAAAATAGAGACAAAGGCCAAGAACGCTTGTAGATTTCAGAGGGGGAAAAAAATGATATGAAAATTTTAAAATAATCATGGAAATACACCATTTAGGTTCTGTTTACTTATTCATTTTCTCTGTCATTTAAGACTGAGTATTTGTTGTGTGGGGGGTATTGTTCTAGGGACAGGAGAGTGTACATAGGCATAAAGCTCCACCCTGGAAACCCAAGCCTCTGGGGTAAGCAAAACAAAGAGAGGTTCACAAAGTGATGTGACAAATGGCACAGAGGAAACCGCTGGGTGCAACAGCCTAGGGAGGAAGAGAGGCACACACTGCTGGTTACATGGAGACGGCTTCATGTAGGCAGATTCTTATCAGGGTCTTCACAAGCGCACAAAGGTCCCCAAACCAAGACTCAGCATCGCCAGGAGAAGCACTGAGTCTGAACACACAGGAGCCTGGTGGACACGCTTGTGGTGGGTAGTTTGGTTCCATCGAGGGAGTGAAAGCAGACCAAAGGTGGTTGGTGAAGCTACTCTACACTGTGGTTATCAGAAAGACAACGGACTTACTAAATGATTTAAATAAAAGCAACATGCTCGAACTTCGAGTTTTAGTAGGGGAAAGAGCCCAGTTTTGAAGGGTGGCTTAGAAAGCAGATCCATCCTAGTCAGAAGATACCAAACCTCCCAAGGACCAGGGGAGGTAGACGTATAGAAGAGGACAGCTTAACGAAGCTCTTCACTGATTGGATGAGGAGGGGAGAGGTGACCTGTCTTCTAGGTTTCTGATGTACATGGATGGGGCTTCACTGGTTCCTTCACCAAGAAAGTAAATGTGAAAGGAGAAGAAAGTCTGAAGTGACAAGGGAGACTAAGTCTGAGGCATTTAAACTGAATGTTATGTAAATAAGTATAGTGAACAAATATGATAATAAAGAACATTAGAATACATTACTGGTACACATTTTTCCTCCAAAAAATAAGATCACGTAAAAACGTGTACTCAGTTTTACTCAGTTACTATGCTAACAGCTGACTACCTAAAACCCTGGCCAGGATCACAGGCCTATCCCAGGATAAGTTTATCAAATACTAATTTAAATTTAAAAGAAAGGTATTCCTTTTATAACAATGAAAATAAAGCCCAATGAAGTTAAGTAACTATTGGAAGATAGCCAAGATATAGATAATTCTAGAAATGGTTTCCAATTTCCCTAGATTCTCATGCAGGGTATAGTCTCTGCCCATCCTCAGACTAAAGGAGAGAAGAGTATAAGGATGCCCCAGAAATTCACTCCCAACTCCAAAGGCTCCATAACTCTTCCTGTAAGCCCCCTGTAACTGACACTTGAGCCCCAATAAAATCCTTCAAGGGAGAAAGGCATTCTGTTGGAAAAGACAAAGTGACCCTTTTATCCAGTTCTATCCAACACAATCTTCCTTGTCTCCCTGCCTGGGGACATTAAATCCAACACAAATCCTTAATATCTTTTGTGCCTCTACTCAAAGTTTTGGATTCATTTAATACTGTCATAATAACTGTTGTGACGGGCTAGTCTGCTAATTCCTGCGTCTTTCTTTGTTCTGGGATGATTTGGTTACATTTTGTCTTGCTGTTGGTCCAGGCCTTCCTGCTTGTCCACATGCTTGGTCATTTTTCACTAGATGTCACGCTTTGTGAATGTCACTCTTGTTGGCACTGGACCTTTTGGTATTCCTATAAATGTTTTTGTACTTTGTTCTGAGAAGCAGTGACATTTTGGGGGAACAATTTGATCCTTTCCGGCCTTGCTATTAGGCAGGACCAGAGCAAGTTTAGTTCAGAGCTGTTCATTCCTCACACAGAGGCAAGACCCTTCTCAGTACCCCACTGAGTGCCCCGTGTATTATGAGGCTCCCCATATTCACTGTGTTCACTCATGTGAACTGGGCACATTTTCCCATAAGCCTCTGACTTGTCCTTTTCCGGTCCTAGGCGGTTTCCTCACAGGTCTGCTTATCAGTTTCCACGTCTGTGCAGCTCCCTCTTCTCAGGTACTGTTTCCTGTGAAATATAACTGCAGTCCCCAACCCAGGCTCTTGGTCCCTCTCCTGAGGGACTCCACGGGGCTCTGCCTGGGTTCTTCTCCTTGGTGCTGAAGCCCGGAATCTCTCACAGCAGTGAGTTGGGGGAAGCCACGTAGTTCGGCTCCTCATTTAAAGTTTTCTTCCATGCTTTGTGTCCTTTAAGCTTCTGTGATTATTCCAAGTAAGAGGTACATCCAGCCTCTGTCATTTAAGCTAGTGCCTGGTTGGGGACACGTGAGGAATGAAGCTGAATTGTAACTTCACTCTGGCAAAATGGTGAACTAGAAAGCTAAAGACATTCATACCTGCCAAAACTTATGGTCACTTTCTTTTAACCCTTGAATTGAAAAATTTATGCTGCTATGATAAGAAAACAAAGGGAATCAATGTAGTCCTGAAACAGTGAGCAACATGAACCCAGAGAGATCAGGAAGCAGAACCCACTTTTATCACCGTCCTAATTTATGCACACTGGTGTTCTTATTATGAACATGAAGTCATCTTTTAGAAATCGCAAAATAACACTGGAATGAAGCCATTGAGAGCAAGAATCGGTAGAAAAGTAAAGAGCAGCAGGGTTACGATCCGCAAATACAGTCCAATTGGAATTAAAGGGTGCAAAATATAAAATAAGTGCATTTCGTACATTGAAAGCGTTACAAGATGACCACAAAGTGGAAATAATAAACAAAATAACCTGTATAATTAAAAGTAGGTATAAAATAATGTCTTAAGTAAATTATTGGAGGATATGCACCAAGATTTAAGAGATTAAAAATCAAAGAAAAAGAAAGGCTTGAGAAACAGGGATCCACCGTAGTAGAGAAGCAAAGGACATTTCTAGGGATGTGGGTGGAGGGAGGGCCCAGGGTGACTGTCCTGCTCCAGGGAGACCTGCCACACTGCAGCAGGAGGATGCGAAGCTCCAGAAAAGGCCTCTCCAAGGGGAGATCAACAAAAAGGGAATTATTGGGTACAAAGTGGCCCCCGCTGTTCTGAAATGCAGTTTCTAATCCCAGTGGAACAGTGGTTCTCAGCAGGGGTGACTTTACCCCCCACAACAATTTGGTAAGGTCTGGAGACATGTTTGGTTGATACAACAGGATGGAAGGGGTACTGCTGAGATCTGGAGGATGACATCAGAGACGCTGCTAAACGTCCGACGACACACAGCCCTACCTCTAGCCCTGCACCCTTCCCATCGAGTCATCCTCAGACCAAAGCGCCAACAGTGCCAAGATGGAAAACTCTATACTGGAGTGTTTCAAACAAAAATTGTAAATGAATTAACTTCGAGGAAAAAGAGTGTATGTGAAAAAAGATGGAAATCACATCTGCTCAGCAGTTCAGATATGAGCAATATTTAAAGCAACTGCTATAACTGGTTTTGGAAAGATCAGGAAATAAAAGTGGTGAGAGAAAAGATGGAAAAAGAAGAATCCTTTTCTTAGTTGGAAGACAGTATAATCTCTTGAACTGAAAAGTGTACGAATGGAGGTATAAGGAACTTATTTAGAAAATGGAGATTGCTGGTGTAAAAGCAACTAAGACTGTCCGAGGCATGGCATGTAACAGTGATGGTGGCACCAGGAGTGGGAGACTTTGGAGCAGAGGCTCCTGTCTTACAGACCGTTTAACATTATTTGATATTTTAAACTATACGTAATTTGTATTAAACATAACTTTGAAGAACATAATGCAACTGTCCATCATAAGGTCCAGTAAACTAATTAAAAATGAGAGTCTGGTTCAGGTAAATGGGTAATTTAGACAATTTTCATGACACTTACTCTCTCTATTCTCCATTTGCAACACCAAAAGATGCCATCATTTAGCCTTCATCATAATTTTTCCAATTATTTTAAGCTGGTTTCCCCTAATGGAAAATTCAGATTGGGAAGGCTCAGGGGGATGTCCATTCTTTGACCCAGGGAGCACCAGGACTGTCCCTCTGTCTTCCCTCCATAGTGCCAGAAAGCCAGTGTCAACTTGTGTTGGGTTCAGGCTGACCAGAAAGGATATGCACAAAGTACCCTTAGCACTGGACAGAGGAAGCATGGAGAGCCTACATACTGAAATCAGTTGGAACTGACGAGCTAGCCAATTTGGAAAGAATCATCTAGAATGAATGGAATCAACAGGAAATGTTCTGAAATAATTCTAAAGATGGGAGACCATGTCTGCCATTAGGTTTGCATGAAATTTCTTAATATTTATTTGCATGTGTACATTCATCCAGTTTTAGGGGATAGGATTAAGAAAAGAACTTCAATCTGTCATGTGGTGAGAGGGCTCAGAAGTTGAGCGAATATGCACACACAGCGCACACAGTCACACAAAGGGGAAACTCTGACTTTGAAGGTCAATGCATGGCCTCTGTAAGCCAACTAAATAAATGAATAAATGAAGCAGAGCAGACGAGCAGTCTACAGTGATCAGAGCAAAAACATCTTTTGTGCAATGATGAGATGGCACAAATCTAGTTATCCATTCACTGGATGAAATTTCAGCATCTGGCTTTCAACTAAGGAGAACAGCAGCCAGGGCAGATTCTTCTGGGAACATGAGCCTCTTTGCTTTAAGTAGTACTTTTGATATTAGACTGCTAAAGTCAAGGCTTCAGTAATAGCCCAAGGATTATTTAAATGATATACCCTTTTAATTAGATGCAGTGACTGGGATACTTTGTTCTACATTACAGAACGTGGAGGTCACACTACCATTTCCCTTACTTTGTTAACATAATAATTTTATTAGTTTGGGACTCACAGGATGTACACATGTTGAAGAGAAGTTGGAAGTGGTTTTTACAATAGTTAAGTTGCCATGAAAATTTCCAACTCTACTAAGCTAATGGTGTTAATATTTATTTCCATTTGGTTAAAAATATTTCCTTTTTCACACTCAAGTGTCTCAGTGATGCATATGTTAAATGTATTATTTTTTATCCTTAATCACAAAAGGTACAAAATTGCTCCTAAGAACAGGAGCATCTCTGCAAGATTTTAGAAGTGGAAGGATAATGCATTTTGTTTTACTTTTTGTTTTGTTTGGGTTTGTTTATAAAGTCAGTGTTAGCCAAGGAAATTCCAACCTTTCCAACGGGTCACCATAGTACAGTGGGACAGGTCAACTGCGTGACCATGCACCTTGGTACTGATGCATTTGGGTTGGCTCAGGTGGTGGGGAACAGAGATACACCAGCTTGGGATAAATACACACAGGGAAAAGGAAGTAATCCCATGTTCAGCAGCTTGCACTAATCTACACAGACCAGGAACACAAGTGAACTACTCTGTGAGTGTATGTGAATTTGAACATGAAGAACCTTGTGCAATTATTTTCCTGTGTCTAAACATTGATTTTGCAAGGAAGGGAAAATAAAGGAGGTAGGGAGATTATTAAATCCCTTCATATAATTGTATAATAATTCACTGATTAAACCCAATAGGGGTTATTTTTTGTAACTTAAGAACAAGTCATGGGTTTTTGAGATGGAGAATGGGTGATACTGGACCTGCCACTTCCATGTCCCTTGTGAGGTCCTAGAACAGTCAGAACCACAACAAACGATCTTGCACCCCACAGGTGTCACCTGCTCACTGTCCCACGTACAGCAGGTGAATCCTTAACCACACCATGGCCATCTTTTGATGGCATTTCTCAGAAGTGTTTTGTGAATAAAATAGCGAGATCCAAATGTGTGTTTTCATTTCCATGACTGAGTTTTATAAAATTCTAGTTTTCAAAGGCGGTTAAGCCATCAAGAAACATTTAATTGGTACCTACGATCTGCTTGACCCTTAAAAGTGTTAAATATACATGATAACTATAAAAAAACAAAAGTAATTCTTAGCCTTCTATTTAGATTGTGACAAGATCTACCAATCCGGAACACAAGGAACTGTGTTCAAAACTGGAAGTTAGGGCACATAAAATAAAGTGTTCCACGGTTCAAAAGTCCCTAGTCCCCATGTATTGTGACTTCAAAATAGAGGCAGAAAAGTGACGCCATTAAAAATGCAGGCTCTGCAGTAAAACCACCCAAGTAGACACCCAGCTCCCACGCCCACTGGAGGGGTGTCCTCAGTCATTGACTGACATCTCAGGTCACCTGCACACATTAGATGGGAGCATGGGTGATACCCTCATGTCACCTGCAGACATCATTTTCTCCTCTAAATTCCCTTCTTGTATTTCTGGGGGTCCCACAGGGGTTCACGTGTGTCCAGCCAATCACAGGTTGGCTGCCGTCACCCTGTGGGGCGTCTCCTCCTGTCTGTTCTCTGGACTTGGACTTGCTCCTTCTGCTGTCTCGTCCACCAGCCCTGCCCACGTCCTCTCTGGCTCATTCCTCACTCTCGATCCTCGGCTGCCTCTGCGGGATGCTTCTGTGTGGCCCCCAGATCCACTTTCCCCTCTTCTCCTGCCCAAGGACGCTGCACCATTTCTTCCTCTGGCTTCCTTTTGAGTGTGTCCCATAGGAGACAACCCGCAGCAGGGAGATGTGGGGGTGTGGGGGTGCTTTTAGTCCTCCCACTCTGTCCTCACAGGGTTGTGGGTGGGAAGTGGCTGTGCGTCTCACTTGTCAGCCACCCCTCTCTCCCTCTCTCCAGTTGAGTTCCCTCCTGTGGCCTCTTCAGGGTCATGGCAGTGAGGGCTAGCCATTGATAGCTTGGAGTTCTTCAGTGTCCTTTTTGAGTTCCTTAAAACCACAAATGTAACTTTTTGTAAATTAGCAAATCTTCCTCCTCTATTCATTATACAATCAATCAGCCGCATCTGAGAAGGAGGTCTGTGACCCTCCTGGGCCCCGACCGCCACAGCATCAAAACTCTACTATCTCACGCAGACAGGGTGAGCACATCCATCTTCTTCCTTTGGGTGCCACACAAGTGTAGGCATTCCAAACAGACCCGCTTCCATCCAGCTACGCCTCCTCATTGTAGCTACTCAGATTCTCATAAGACTCAATGCCCTGCAATCGGGAAACAGACTATACAAATAAATCAATGGAATCAAATCGATCCTCCTCACAGGCCTTGGCCTACTCCACCCTTCCCATGCATGAAACAAAATTTGCTTTGTGTGACTAAAGATACAAAGGGACATGGCTTGGGGTGCGTGGACAGGGAAGGCTGGCCACAGGGCATTAACTCATCCACACAGAATGTTCTCAATTCCAATAATAGAAAGAGGTGATCGAGAAACACAGCGTACAAAGCTTGGACAAATCAGGAAAGGCTTTATGGAGAAGATGAGAATGACTTGACCTTGACAGATAAGAGGATTAAGGATTTTAGAGTGTCTCCGGGAAGCGTCACATTGGCTCAAGAGGCGGATGTGAGCACATGAGGAGATTGTGGGGAGCTGACCGGAAGATGACATTGAAAGGCCACTTGATTCCAGATCTTAAACACCGCATAGAAATGTTTAGATTCTATGTGGTCAGCAACGGGTAAACATTGAAATTATAAAATCAACCGGAAGAGGCAAACCCCGGACCCCCGGAAGCAATTCTGCTCTGGCAATCTTGGTGAAGTTAACAGGACCAGGGATTCTGGCAGCACTCTCTTGAGAACGACCTTATTTGACTTTCAGGATCATGGAGAAACCAACGGAAGCCAAGCCAACTCTTCCATAATAGCACAAGTGAACACCTTTAAATCTTTAGTTAAGGGAGGCTTACAAAGAATTATGGCCCCTTACTAAGACTCGGCTCACTAGAGGAGATATGACAGATAAATGAGCCTTGGACACAGTTCTGCACTTGGAAACTGCAAAGCTGTCAAAGCGTTCAGAAACTCAACCAAAAGTAGTTGCTACCCAGGAAAGTTTTCTAATTTCCATTTCTTGAAAAATGAGTAGATAATAATTCTTTAAGCCCAGGCTACATCTGTAATGGGGCATAGTTTGATTTGCAGTCTAAAAAAAGCAAAATACAGAAAAAGGGTGAAGAGTTGAAAATGATCAAAAATAACTACAAAGGAAGTCCGTCTCACATGAACTCTTGTGAGATTAAAAGTTGTAAAATGGTCTATGCCATCTGAACACCTGAAATGTCTGCATATGACTCTTTCTTTTTCTCTCCATGGAGAAGCGTGAAAAATAAAAAAATAAAAAATAAAAAAATTAGAGGAAAAAAAACTAACAGGTTTTGAATACTTTAAAATGATCAAGTTCTGGGTTATGTTCTTCACATTTCTTGATATAATAACAGCACTATTAAGTCCTTGACTGTTGCATAGTTTGCTCAGGATCACATAGAATAAGTTTTGAATTAGGACACTCAGGCTAATAATCAATGCCTTTTACATATAACTAGGCAAAAGCAATTTTCTTAAATTTATGTACTATATTAGTTTATTTTCTGTTGCTATAACAAAATACTTGAGGCTGGATATTTTATAAAGAAAAGGGGTTTATGTTGCTCACAGTTTAAAAGATTCAGGGACTTGAAACCAGCATCTGCTTAGCTATGGTGAGGGCCTCTGGCTACATCCCACCATGAGGAATGACATTTTGGTGAGAACACAGGACTGAGACGGGGAGAACACATGGTGAAACAGAAAGCCAGAGAGGTTCAAGGGCAAGGCTTGCTCTTTTTATAACAAATTTCTCTGAAGGAAACTTGGCAGGGTTCATGAAAATTCCATTAATCCCTTCCAAGGACAGCATCCTAACCACCTTCTCTGAGGTTCCCCCCTCTTAAAGGTTTGGCCCCTCAGCACTGTCAAATGAGAAACCAAGCTTTCCAAACATTAAGCTTTGGAGACACACGCAAACGTTATACTAACCACTACATGTGCTCAACCTGAGGTCCGAGATTTCCTGTAAGAATCTTCAGCAGGAGGGACTGCAAAGCTGAGCTTCTGACTGACTTACCAATGCTATATCTTTCTGATCTAAATTGAATATTGAACTAAAAGAAATATACCCTATATTCCTTCCTGACTCTACAAAATATCCTTTTTTTTTTTAAATTCCTTCATTGTGTGTATTTGAAAGAAACTAAGATTGGATACCATTTATTCACTTATATTTTATGATGTAATTTATTAATAAAAATTAAAATATAGTAGCAATGTGTTATTTAAGGAGTTTGAAATCAAGCAAGAGAATGGGTAATTTTGATACAAATGCTATTGAGCCTCTAAAGTTATATGTTGTATATTTAATATTATATTTCAAAGGTGATACTGGAAAATGTATCATGTTGAAATTTACATGTTATAATGTAAATTATATGTTGTGTAGGATTTGAACAACCAAATTTAAGGAACTCAAAATTTATCTGGTCACTGGAGAATCATTTTACATATTTGAACAGGAAAATTATTTTAGTGTCCTTAAATCTGTGGAGTTTCTAAGTAACACTTTGAGGTTATCTATACTCCTGATATATAAGTAGAATAAAAACACAGAGGTCAGAACTGAAAAATACCTTTAAAATTACCTACTTCTGTCCTCTCATTTGATAAGGAGGATGTTCAGTCCCAGAGAGGTGAAAATTACTTTGGATCTGATAAGGCCTGAACAGTCTTCTTTCTAAATCTAAATTTCCTGGTAGATTGTCATTGAACTGAGTGTCTGCTAACTAAGAAATCAATACTTCATATAATCTATGCATATTGACTGCATAAATAATAACTTGAATAGCCATGCTACAAGTTGATCAGAAAGAAAAAAAAATACATACATGCTACAAGCTGATCATAATGAAAAAAAAAAAAAAAAAAAGAACATGACCCCTGCCCTGGAGGAGCTTCATTAGATGGGGAAGGCCAAATCAAAGCAATACATTCGTTAATGTATTTGGATTCCCATCCAGGAAATGGTGGAGGGGGTCTGTTGCCTCCTTTAAACACTTATGGCTATTTTGTAGCAACAGGCCAATTTTCTGAGCTGTGGAAATTCCTCTTTTATAAAGAAATTTTGCCTCACAGGTGCAGAGTGGTTCAGGTGGTAAAGGTCACTGGGCCACTTTCCTCATTGTTCAGGTGAGGACACTGACACCAGAAAGGCTGATCACTTGGTAGCTTGCAGCCAGAAGCAACAAGACACCTGAACAGCCAGCACCCGTCCCCTGTTGTTTCCATGACAACATACTTTATTGATAGTTTCTAATGTGATTCCCCCATTGTCCATGGGGTCACAATGGCAGGTTTCAAGAAGACTTCCGTCTAGTCATTCAACACTAGTCTATGTCCATATGAACATTTATCCCAAACAAAGGAACTAGAGGAACTGGCATAAAAAAGTACTGCATCAGGAAGGTTTCCTCTTTCTGGCACTTTGGTTGGAATGGACCAATTATTTGTTTTTTCTGTTGAACCCTGACTCCTTCAATGACCTACATATAAAACCTTACGAAAACTTTAAGACATTCTACCAAGCACTTTGCTTAGGTCATCATTCAGCCCTAACAAGCGTGTGTGTGTGTGTGTGTGTGTGCGCGCGCGCGCGCGTGTTTGAGGTTATCTTTATTTTGCAGATAGAACCCCAAGGCTCTGACAGGTCATGTCTTTAGGTCACTTACCTAACAAGTGGCAAAGCTGAATATAAACTCTGTTCTTTTTGAATCCAAATCCATGCTCTTTACCCGGTAGCAGGTTACTCATCAAACACATCAACACCATCCCTAAATTTAGAAAAGCAGTATTTGTTTTCATGCAAGATAATCATGTGTATATGGGTCTAGGTTTAGAATTCACAGAGCCATGTATAAATCGATATAGCATTTTGAATTTGCCAAGCAGTTTGCATTCCTTTTTATTGTTTGTTCGATGAAGAAAATATGTCATTTTTTGCAAGTAATAGTGGTTTAAAAAAAAAAACACAAAGCTAAGCAGCAATGGGCTCTGCCATTCTATATCCTCCGAGACAGGGTCCAGTTGCAACTTTTAAAGTTTCCTGGGGGTTATTAATGCCTTACATTGATAAACCCATTCATATGACCTGAGAGTTAGCATAGAATTGCCGGGACCCTGGAGAACTATTCTCTAGAATATCAGTTCTCTCTGTCAATGAGCAAAATGAAAAATATTACAAGGGTAGACCTGGGAGTCAGAGAAACTAATGCTTGTGATTTGTGGAAGCCTCATTACCATCACTGAAATGTCAGTGTCTCCATCAACACCTAAGGAACCATCATCCGCCTTAAGCCACCTGGTGCTGTGTAATATGGCAAAACTCCACAGGAGCAGGGGAGGGAGCCCGAGGAGCTGCATACAACACCTCTACACAGTGGCCAACACAGTGGCTGCTTTTACACTCACTTCCTTGGCTTCACTGATTATGCTGCGTGAATATACAACAGCTGGCTGTCAGTCTGGTTCATACAGAATGATTTCTAGTTAGCTCCATCAGTTTGCCTGCAACTCCAGCCTCACAGTCCCCAGAACCGAATACTTGGGAATGGTATATTAAGCAAAATTGAGGTACTGCAAGGTTGATCTAGAATGTGGGAGTTAGTCTTCTCATCTACCTCCAGTTACAGAAATAGAGAGGCCGTGGAAACCTATTTGGATCATGAGCAGAATAAAAACAAGAAATGGAATTGCAGCAAAGGAATTCAACCAGCAGGGATGAAAAAGTTTCCAGAACAAATTCTTCTGTACAGCATTGTGACTGAAAAGCAGGGGCTGCCATCAAAGTTGAAGCTGGGTTCTGGAAGAACCTGAAATTGCTCCTGGCTCTGCACTGACTCTGAACAACCTCAGACTCAAAGTTTGAACTTGGGTATTTATTTCCACATCTATATTTGGGGCATTTATTTATCTATCCTCTGACAACATGTCTAAGTCATATTTATTACAGCTAGAGCACAGAGGTGTGAACTTCATAGAAGTATAGAAGTCACCAGAATTAGTTTCATTGAATAAATTAGCATTTGGACTTTCGTGACCCACGTTGTTCACATATCATTGAGAGATAGCATAGTGTGGTAGAGAGTTCGGGTACAGAACACCTGTGATTGACTCTTGACGACACTATTTCCACCTGTGAAGTCAAGTTCAGGAAACTCTCTGTGCTTCATTTTCCTCAGAGGTAAATCGTAATAGTAGTACCCGCCTCCTGAGGTTGATATACTGATTAAATGAGTTAACATAGGTACAGCAATGAGGGAAGAGCCCAGCGCACAGGAAATATTAGTACACCTTAGCAAATATGACCACGTTAGTGGGAGGGTCCTTCACTCTCCGATTCCCTGTTTTACTCTCTTCCTGGAATATTCTGTTAAAAGATACTTAGGATGCTGAAAACACCCATGGAAGAACCAGGAAAACTGATGGCAAGGATGAGGCATCCAGAGAAATAAGGAACGGTCCACACGGGGGCGTGTCCCCCACAGTCGGGGAGTCTCCTGCAGAAAACACAAGTTATTCTTACTTGTTAACTCGGGAATTTGAAAAGGAGAGGCATTTTCTTACATCTGCGAAAGGTAAGGGATCCGCAGGCCATGCCCCTCTCCTGCTTGAGTTCAGGATTGCAGTTGGCATTGGTTTTCATTACAGTGCGCAGCGTGTGGGCTAGAAGCTTCTCTCTGAGGCCGTTATCGCACACTGCCACCCCTTGCCTTCCCACTGTAGGTGCGTTGGGGGAGCATTTTGCAGATCCTGATCTTACACATAACCTAGAGCTTTACCTGTCTTCATTTCACATTCCCCAGAGTAAAGGAAACTGTTGCCAAAGGAACAAGGCAATAACATTCCTAACTCCGTCTTTCAAACACATAGACTCAGGGCTGAAGCACCTGACCATGTAGTAACCGAGTCAGTTTCTACCCTCGCCACCCAGGTTTGAAGATTGCTCTCGAACTATTATTTGAAATCTTAGCTCAAAAGAGTATGTAATAGATACTTGTGTTCCTCCAAAGGGCCAAACTAAATGGGAATAGAGGTGATCTCTGGGTGGAAGTAGAGGAGACTGAGAGGTACCCTGGAAGTGTCTTCCAGGACACAAGGAAGATGAGGCATCCTGTAGGCACTCTGTAAAAGTGACACTTTCACATTTAATATCTGGGCACTTTTCTGAATATTTATTGTATTTTAATTAAAACATTAAAAATAAAACTATAGTCTCAGTCTTTAAAGTCCTTGCTACTTAATTAGGGGTTTCAGATCAATAAATAATACAAATAATTTCCCTTGGCCATCACCCAGATTCTTTCTAGTAATGTTCTACTGTGGCCAGATGATGACAAAATCTACAGCTATGTCCCCGACATCACTACCCTCCTGAGTGGGTGCAGGTGACCACCTGAGCTCCTTCCCATCTGTGATGGCCTCAGCACACAGTACTGTTCTCCCTGCCTCTGAAATCCCTGGAGTCCCCTGGCTCCTCTCCTCCCTGAGGCACTTGCCCTGCTGGCCACCTTGGGACTTTCCAACCCAATCACAGCAGCTGCCTGATTGGCCTTGTGACCGAAGTTTACACCCATCACAAAAATACCTTGCTCCAGTCCATAAATACGATGATGCCATTCTTTTATCAGAAATGTTATTATCTATTAATTGCCAACTGAAAGAACCCAAAATCCCTGGGCCTGACCTTCGTAGCCAGCTCCAAATGTCTCACTCATGACTTTTGCTCTCCTGCTTCTTACATCCTGTGCTCTAAGGAGACTGGCTGTCTCAACATTTGCTGTATACGGTCTTACTGTTCATAATTTTTATTTCCCATATTCATAACAGTTCCCCTTCCAAAGGTTTCTTTCTTCTCTTCGACTTAATTCTATGTGTCCTCTGAGGTTACATTCAATTGCTACTTCTTCAAGCAATTCTTTGCCTCATTCCTTCCAGATACAGTTTCTCCTCCTTTTCAAAGACAATGTCTCCTTATTTTTCTAACACTTGTCTATCTGTCAATATTCTCCTTATACAAGGGTCCAGCTTACAAGAAGGTACTGAGTATCCAGCCAGAAAGCCTGAGACTGGAGCGCATCTTTGCTACTTCCTTGCTGTGTGATTTGAGGCAAGTCATTTAACTTGAGCCTCAATTTCCTCTTTTGCCACAATGTGGGAGATGGATGAGAATTTCACTAGAATACAAGCACTACCTTAAAATAATGTTCTTCCAAATCTCTAGGAGGCTTGGGAGTCAAATAAAAGTCTCTGCTTTCCTCCAGGTTTCAGTAACCCCTCCACATTGTAAAAGTACCCCTCTCCTTTCCAGGGCTGCGAGTTCTTAGAAGACAGTGTTTGTTGCTGTTCATGGTTCTTCCCTTAGCATGAGCATGAGCCTGTCATGCTGTTCACACTATAGGTATCTGTCCTTAAAGTAAATCCTGCAGAAGTACCACGTATCGACAGGGTGGTGTCTTTCACAGAAAATTAGGTAAGCAAGGAATTTGACCAGGGATGGCCAAAGATGCTGCATTCCATGATAAAAATCAGGAGCTGCTCCCAGTTGCCACATCTGAGTCCAAAACTCTAACAGCTTGACCGTTCAGCCAATCACAGATGAAACAGTGACAGGAACTCTAGGGACCACTCAGTTCATGCACAGCGTATGTAGGCAAGTTTGCCCAAGTGCTGAACACATTTCACACTGAACACAGCAGGCAGGCTCTAGCTCCATCAACAGGCCAGGTTTCCGCTCTTCCCTGGAGACTTCCGAGTGTCACATTGCTTACCTCGGAAGGCACCGTTGCTAGGCAACCATGAGCTCTTTCAACCACTTAAGTTTTAAGTGCATTTTATGAAATTTCTCTGCTTGACATCCTTGAAGGATGGTGGGGTTTACTAAGGAGAAAGAACAAGCTTGGAAATGGCCAGTTCATGCACTTGGGGCTGTTAACTCAATCAGATCTCCAGGTGGAAATGGGGGTGGTCCTGCCTGATGGGAATAATGAGTGAGCCAGGGAAAGGCATTGCGGTGCCAGGCACCAGAGTCCACTCGGGCTGGGAATGCTCAGGGAAACCTCACATCTCCTCCAAAAGCAGTGACTACTAATCTCACTGTGCTCTTTTAAAATACAGATTTTCACAAAAAAATACATTTCTTGATCATTTTTTAAAATGGGGTTTTAGACTGGAGATTTCTGCATTTAATCTGATTTTTATGCCAATTTAAAGCAGTACAGCAGGCCTTTTTCTTCCACCTGATTTATGATCTTCCTCTGGAAAATTGCCCTGGGGACCCCTCTGGCCCAGTGCTGAACTCTGTGCTCTGGGTGTTTGGCTCCCTCGCAGGGGGAGGAAGGGGAATTGGAATTGACTTCTCTAAATGGATTCAGCGTTGCTCTGCCCGTTTCTCTGCAATGCACCACGGAAGCCTCCTCCAAGCAGACCTAGCCTTACCCTGCCGCAGGTTCATAATTTAGAATACATTTCAACATCGGAACTTGGAGGAGGGTTCCGTTTGTTTTTTCTGGAATGTTTGGAGATGATGAACAGTGTGTAACTAATTGCCCTCCTGACCGCTCTTTTGCCTCGTGGACAAACTCTGAACACAGTTTACTTCACCAAGAACCAACAACGCTGATTTTATTTTTAGCTTTAATCCAGTCCTGTGATGATAATTAGCCAATTGTATTATTGGAGCTACAGAAACTGAGTTACTCCTCAAAAATATTTGAAAGTTGCCAAAGGCCATATATATTTTATTAAATCATTTATAATAAAACACATTAGAAATATATTTTGTAAAGACCTCCATATAGCACTTTTCAGAATATAAAATATTTAATTTTGATGTTCACAATGACCCTGTGGAGTGGTCCTTGCTCTGTGAAAGTAGGTACTAGCTCCAAAGTATGCAGATGAGGAACTGAGACATGGGAAGTCATGTGATCTGCCACTGAACATTCAGGGGAGGATCTGGGACCTTCACCTAAGACTTAAAACTCCAAACCCACTGCTTATTACTAATGATACTCTAAGTAAAAATCAGAAAATCATATTCAATGATCTAATACTAACACCCAAAGCGGCTGATACATTTAGAAGTATTGTTTCATTGCATACGTGCTATTACTTCCCCTTTTTCACTGTCGAGGAGAATCGAGCAATGACAAGTCACACAACTTGCCAAACATCTCGTGCCTAAGAAGAGACTCAGATTCAGTCTGGGGCATCGGTGACTCCGAAACTCCACTTGGACAAATGTGGCAGATTTAGGGTCGTGAGTACAGGTGAACAGAATGCCAAGAAGCAAGCTCACAAGTTCATTTGGGGACCCACCCTGTGGCCCCAAATTCATTATCACAGTACCAGCCTGCTACAGGCTTCAAGGTTTGGCTTCTGAAGGAAGAAGTACTGTAGGCTGTCAGCATTCCGCAGGTGAAGAACACCTGGCCCAAGGGTAGGGGTCTCAGCGCAGCTCAAGAAGAAGCACATGCAACTTCCTCCTGAGAAAGTTTAGATAAACTTTAGTACATGTGAGGATTATAATTCCCTGTTGGCCCTGGTCATCTCTGCTGTTCCAGAGTAACTGTTTCCCTTTCTACCCTCAAAACCTCCCAGTATGGATAGTAGATTGCATGGTAAGGAAATTAGAGTTTCTGAACAACCAATATCTTTGAGTGAAAAATAAAAAAAAACTAAACTAAATTTTGTTATATAATTAACTTGAATGTAGATTTTAGTTACTAGCTCTTTTACTTTGATTAAATCGTTAGTTAGCTCCATCTTTATATCTTTCACCTGCAAAATGGTGATTGAATCATGCACATGGATTCTGAGGCTTGAATGAGGCACCTGCATTGTCTCTCAGTAAATGCTTGCTCTGTTCCTCTTTCCCAGTATCATTTATTTAACATTTAAATGCACGCTGACAGTTGCAATTTTCCATACATGCTACTTCCTTTCCAAATTAGATACATTTCTCAGCAGGCACGAGCAGATGTTAAATCATTTTATGTCTCCAAATACTCAAAATGCTTCCTTGTAGTTGTTTGTGTAATAAATGTTTGTTGATAGTGGGTTTGCCTATTAATTGATCATATTGAAATATTTAAGCATTAAAAGATACAATCATCTCATGGAATCAATGTTAATGCTAGAAAGCCACCCAGTTCAACCCCTTCATTTAATCCCAGAGAAAACTGACACTCAAAGAAGAACAAATCTTACTCTCCTGGGTATTAGCAAGCCCCTCTTGTTGGTAAAAATGCTTCTTTCAGGTTCCCAGGGACTTCCTTAACAAGTAACTCTAATAGTTTATATGCATACCATGCCTTGCAGGAAGAAGTTTTTGCATACATTATCTCTTTCTGATGCTTATATATTCATTTTTCACATAAAAAAATACTTCCTTCATCAAAGTGTGAATAGTACTGCAGTGGCCTTGAAGTGAGTCACATATTCTGTAAGAGGTTATGAGCTCTTCATGGAAACACTGCATTGGGTCTTAAGAAGGCACTCACTCAGTTCAGCTATAGACAAAGTCTGTTCAGGTTAAGGTTTGCAGATATGCTTGTCCATGAGGAGCTGAGGCATGGAGAGGGGTCTTTCAACTTTATAGACTGATCCCCCTAGGATCTCAGGGCTGCCATCACACACAGTGAGGCGGGGCAATAAGGCACAGAAGATAGTCTGAGGCACCCTCCAGAGTCCTGCTGAAAGTGACCAGCCTTGCTAGAAAGGGTAATTGCAGAACTGCCCAGGCAGCCATGGCAGAGTGAAAACAGGACTCAGTCAAGACTTTTGAAGTGGTCAGTGTTGAGAAATAGAATCAGGTGGAAAAGAGTGATGTGGGGAAATCCAGGGAGAGGGGGAAGGACTCTTGGCCATCAGACAAACTGTTGCCATGATTCTAGGCGATGTCCTCACTGAGTAGATGGCAGGGTTTGATCACTCCAGGACATACGGTGTGTATTTGCCTGATTAACACCTGTCCCATTTTATAGTAATTTCTTATTAAACTTTAATCACATCACTAGATTGAAAACTATGAGGAGGCAGGGAATCTCAACCTTGCTCCTACTCCAGCCTAGTACCTAGCAAGTACACTGTAATTGTTCAATGAATATTTGATGTCACAAACAGGATAACTGACCAACTGCATAGGACAGGACCTTGTTTGTGAGTCTAGATAGGATTACAATAAAAATCTTCATAAGGAAGGTAATGAATGGGGCAGAGAAAGCTCTAAGGTGGATATCAAGGTGAGATCCTACGTACCAAGCTAAACTCTGGTCATGTTGTAAACTCACTTCCATATACAAAATCCAAGTCAACCTGGCAGAGAAGCAGACTCCATAGGATCCTTGAAACTCAGGCTAGAGTATATGATTTAACCCCAAGTCTACCCAAAGAGGAGCCACTGCCATTAATATTCCCTGTGCTTGCTCAGATTAGCTCAGAGGACCCAAGACGGATTGCCAGTCGGGTAAGCAGTGGGGTAAGGCCTTGGGGTACTTGTCCTTGCATTTGGTCATTTAAAGTAGACAATTCTGGAAGATTCTGTAAAGTCTACATATTGGTTTCATTTTTAATTGTCATCCTATGGACAGCACGTATTGATTTTTTAAACTAAAAGCAAGAAATACTTGGAAAGGTTTTGATCATTTCCATTAACTTTATTAGAACTATAACAAATCGGTCATCTATTAGGACTAGAGCATTCCTGCAGAGGAGTAGGAGGCCTACATTAAACCTGTTTTGCTGCATTCTCCGCCTTTCTCTAAGGGAGCAGGATATGTGTTACTTATCTATACTTCCCAGTATTTTTTTCTTTCCAACCTATCCTTTTGTTAACCTCTTTACTTTCATTGTAAATGATTTTACTTAGAAAAGATTATTTGCTTACTTGTTTAGTGGCAAATTAAAGACTTCTGGAAATATCTAAATTTTTTAACATGCATTAAGATCTGTTAACATTTTCTTCATTTCCCATTTTCTATAAACAGTATAAGGTAGATTTTAAGGGCAATTCAGGCTCAGCTATGAGTTATGCTGGGCCAAGTGCAGTGTGAGGCGAGATTGAGATACGGCCAGATCGAAACCAATGGAAGGAACTAACTCCAGTTATTTAACTCTGTACCCTAGAGCTTAAGCAAGGGTGCAAAGTAGGATATGTGCTCAGACAGATGAAAAAGTGAAAGAGTGAATGAATCAACCGATTGAAGAGGCTGTGTGTATTAACTGCAGCAATGAGAAGTAATTTCTAAAAAGGTCAGGCTCATTGTTAGTAGTGACAACATAGACTCAGGCCAAACCTGTGGTTCATGACATGAGCTTCCCTGATGTGGAAGGATGGCACAGCTCTGTCTCGAAGATAGGCAGGTGGCAAGGACAATGTCTATTTCCTCGTAATGTGAACTACAGTTGAGTTTGAGACTCTTTTCTCATCAGGGAATCAAAAAGTTGAGTAGGAAAAAAATGCCATTTGGAGCCAAGAGGACTCCACTTTTGGGGAAAAGGTGAAGGATACAGACTTGTGGAATTCAGAGGCTCACAGTTCATTAGCCTGAAGCAGATCAATGACACCAAATGTAATTCGAGGCCCTTCATTCAGAAGGTGGATACTCTCAATACACTTCTTTCTGTTTTGATGGGGGTTGACTATAGACTAGAAGGGAAGTCCAGACAGAAATCTTGGCACGAATGAGTTAAGTAAGAGGTGAGACCAGGAATTTTCTCCTAATGCAACTTTTTCTTGCTCACCATCCAGGATGGATAGATCTTGCCCAGAATAAAGGGGAGACTGGAATGAAGACAGCAAGAAGGGTGGGTCTATTCATCTGCCTGAAATCCCTATGATCATTTTTGGAAGAAGGCTCCATTTTGCCGCATTTTACAGACAAGGAAACTGAAGCTTCTAGAAATCTAATAACGTGTCAAATTTTTCCATACAGATAGAAACAGAGATAGCTATCAAATCTAGCTCTTTCCCAAGCTCACTGAACTGTCTGCTACCTTAAGACTCTAGAATCTAAGTCCATGAATTATGAAGGAGAAGAAAGACCATCTCTTCTCATCTGGACGGGACAATGCTCATCTCCTGAGCTCTTTGGAAGTAAGGTCATCTCAGGCCTTTGTTCTGGAGTCTGACTCAAGTCATCTTAATATTAGCCAATCTCCAGTATTTATTACGTTAGGTTCTGAGGGCTGTAAAAAATGTGATACTTAATATAGGACATTACAACTTAATTGGTAAAACAGAATCAAAATTATTATCTAACAATATAATCAGGTCACAACTTCAGTCCAGAATTGTCATGAAACAGTAGAAAAGAACAAATCAGGGGGATCAGAATAATGGGAACTGCTATAAATAGGAGAGAATGATTTCACTTCTGCCTAGAGGATTAGTGGGGCTGGGAAGAAGGGTATTGGGGAAGGTGTTCCTATATGGTAGAAGGACATGATTAACTACAGGAGTCTTCTAATCCCTGGATCCCTCTAGTGCTGGTCTAATCCTTTATCTGTACTCATCATTTTTTCCACATGCATAGATATCTATTTCCTTTCCAGCATCTAAACTCAACACTAACCCTGGCTTGCTGAACACAGATGGGTAAGGAGACACAAGGAGAAATTGACCATTTCAGATGCCTCAGGGTTTGGTACACACAGCAAGGTATCACTATAGTTATCTTGGCTCTTTTTTTTATGAACTAACATTTCTCTAGCATTCTAGCATGGAAATTGAGTCATTGTGAGTCAGCAAAAAAAATAACAAATTGAGTTTTTTAAATGTCAAATTGACCACTAGTATTGCTTATGTGTTTTGAATGGAAAAAAGTGGCATTTGATCTTGAATCTAAACATATGTTCTAAGTGTATCCCACAGAACATCTTCATTACCAAGAGTTAGCTGCACTGTATAGATTTATACACACAGGGTTAAAGTATTAGAAACTATCTCAAAGCTACTTGGAAACTGAACAGCGAATGAAAACCTCTTTTGATGAGGTAATGCTATTTGCTTGAACTTCATTGGTTGTGTCTAAAATTCCTGTTTCCAGGAGTTAGAGGACAAGTTTCTCTGCAACCAGAAAGAACTGGATATTCTCCAATTGCTTATGTAAGATATTTTATGATCACTCAATAAAAGCAAGTCCATCCTCAACTTGCCAATAGCCTCCTTGAATTATTTCCCAACAACACTCAAACATAAACTAGTCTGCAGGGCTTTCTCTTTGTTCCAAAAGAAAACCTACACAAGAGATTAAGGAATGCACAGTCAAATTCTCTGTAATTATGTTTGTGTGCTCTGCTGGGAAGAATATTGAGCTAGAGTTAACACACCCGGTTCCTCATCCCAGCTCAGATACAATCACCTTTGCAACCCCACGCTGCTACTCACTACTGCCAGTTTAGTTTCGTTAGTTTCTTCTCCCTTTCCTTAAGACTTTAAATTTCTTAGCTGACACTGATAATAATTGCCAGCCACCCACTTCATAGAGTTTCTGCATGTAAGAGTATCTATTAAATACGAACTGTGTGAGAGTTCTCAAAGATGTAAATGTCTACCTCAACTTCCAGGGTTGCCTATCGTTTTAAGGAAAGATGACATTAATAACGTCTTATTTTTGAGGCAATGTTAGCACCCTTTACAAGCCTCTTAGCTGGAAGTGATACCTCCATATGTTAAAAATCCCAGGAGCTGAGAAGGCGGGCTATGCTTCAGTACTCGGGAGAAAAATTCAGGCTTTCTGTAGGTAGAGTTCTATCTAAGCCAAACTGCCACAAGGCTTAATTATCTAATTAGAATAGTGCTCTTATCTCTGTGAAGCATAAACAGGCTGTCCTTAACACTGGAATCTGAACATCCATCTTCAAGCCCACTAGGCTTTGAAATGAGCTGCCACGCCACTTTCCAGTGTCCAGCCATCTCAGTCCAGGAGCACCACACAGGCACATCTGCAGCTCTGAGTCTGCACTCTTGGCAAGAAGAGACATGCAGCAAGTTCCTTTTCTAGGAGGCTGTGCTAGTTAGAGATTTTACCATATTTAAAAGCAATACTTTTGATATTCTTACTACCCAACTCCCACATCCCAAATCACTACCCCTCCCAGCCTAGTAGATGGCAAGTTCATTTGTCACAGCGTTCAGACAAAATCCCTTGGAGTCATTCTTGTTCCTCCCATTCTGTCCACTCAACTTCGAATCCATAGCCAATCCTGCAGACCTGCCTTCACAATGCAGCCACCATCCAGCCCCCATCTGCCATTTCTTCTGTTACCACTATAGCCAAAACCTGGATTATTACAATAACCTCCTAATTATTCTCCCTGCTCAAGTCTCTAGCCCTGTGCGACCTATTGTTCACACAGTAGCCCGAGTGATTCTTCTCAGAAAGGAAGTGAGCTACGCCATTCATCTGCTCCACTCTCAGGTGGCCCATCTTACTCAAAGTAAAAGCCAGAAACTGACGGTGTGATCCAGCCCAATACCCATCTCTTCCTCACCTACTACTATTGCCCACTTCAGATGCAACAAGCTCAAATACATCAAGCACACTTTCCCCCGCCCGACCCCCTACCCCCTATTCTCAGGCCATTGACCTTGAATTGACAGTTGCACAATCGGTTGTTCTGGTTCTCAGATGGAATTATACCATCAGATTTCCTGATTCTCCATCACACACGTGGCAGATCTTGGAACTTCAAAACTTCCATCATCACTTGAGCCAATTCCTATAGTAAATCTCTTATCTGTATCTCTTCTATGCTATTTTGATTCTGTTTCTCTGAGAAATCTTGACTAATAATTTAGATATACCTATCCTTACATTCATTATAAAACCAAACCCTCATGTGTGTGCATGTGAATACCAAATTACTAATGAGATATTAAAAGTGTTGTCTATTATCCTGACTACAGACACTCAAATTTTTAACGGGTAAGTTATTCCCTGAGAACAAATTAAGAACAGTTAGTTACTCACGTAGGTGGCAAAGAACATATTTCATTAGCTTCAGATATGTGGAATAAAAAAATAAAGATCTGGAAGGATCAGCCTGCCTCTAAAAGATTTCATTTATGTGCAAAAGGGGACATGAAGGAACTACATGGCATGTGTTAATGATAAAATTATTGTGACATTTGTTACATTTATAAGGAAGATTTTATTGAGGACCAATGCAGTAGGTGTAGAGAATATTGACATAGGGGAGACAACTGACAGATAATTTTTAAAAAGACATTTGAGGATTGATAGCTAAGAAGCAGAATGAGGGGATCAGAGGATTAAAAGTCACTAAGAGGAGACAACCAGGGAAGGGTGACTCTTGCTAAGCTGACTCAGCAGGATTCTTGCTAATACTTGACTGGGTAAGCCTATGACAAGCCCCAAGGCCCAGGTCTTGTCTGAAAGAGGACTCTGAGGAGCCTGGCTAAAGCTTGGCTATGGAGAGAATCTTTGTGACATAAGAGGTCAGCTCAAGAGCTCATCTGAAGCCATTTGTCTCCAAATATCAATCAGTAAGAATCAGCCATCATTTAGTTCTACAGTTGGCCTTGAAGATCCTGCTCTAGCATTGTACTGAAGATGAAGGACAGAAATTCAAACCTGACACAATCCCGATTTGGGAACTTGCACTCTCATGGGGAGACTAAGGTTTAAATTGCTAATTACGATGTGGTTCAGCTGGGCTTTCATAGAGGGATGAAGCCCATGCTATAGGACAGGGTGCAGAGGGCATATTTAATGCTAAGCAGAAAAGGACAGAGGGAAGGAAGGCTGCACAGGGGAAATTTTTTTGGTTTAGATTTTGATGGAAGGAGAGAGGTTTTCTGGTTAGAATGAATGATTGGATAAGGTCTTTCAAGGCAAAAGCAATAACACTTAGGTACAGAAACCAAAAAAAAAAAAAGAGAAAGGTCATTGAGAAATGTGCTGGACCCCACATTGGGCTCCTGGAGGAACTTGAAAGTGGTTAAGGCTGGTGACCAGCTGGAGCCAGATTGTGAAGGACCCGACTCTAAGCCATTGTACTTGAACTTGACCTTACAGAGGGAGCAGAAAAGGGAATGTCAGATTTATGGTATAGAAAGATTTCTCTGGCACAAGTGAAAGAGAACAGATTACAGAAGAAATAGATCAAAGGCAAAAGGACTAATTTGACAGTTTCTAAAGTCTAGGGGAAACAAAATAGGGTTTCAAGGAGGGTTAATGCAGTTGGAAAGGAAACCATAGATTTAGAAGGTACAGATTTCCATTAGCAGTCTCATGTTAATTATAAGGAAAGGGGGATTTTATAAAGGCACCCAGATAACTGAGTGTTTGTGAAGACAGTGGTGGTATTGGCAAGTATACGGAGTATAAACAAAATAAAATAAAGTCGGTTCCCTGTGGGGCATGTAGTGATTTGTTTTGACTATGTTGAGTTCAAGGTGCTTAAGGGACTTCCAGGTCCACATGCCTATAATGCTGATCTGCTCATGGGGTTGTGGCATATAGAGGGGTAGAAATTGAGAAGGAATTGAGAGGTAGAAATTGAGATGGAATCACTGTATAAGGAATGGGAGCTTGAAGCCCTAGAGAAGAAGGGTACACAGCAAGAAGGTCATGGGAAAGGACAATAAAAGATGGAACCTGGGGTGTACTCACATTTGAGAGAAAACACTATACTATATGTCCAATTAAAAAAAAAAAACAAAAACCTTGTTTTATGCTATGCAGCTCCTACTGTTTCTAAGGAAGGTATATTAAGTTAACGAGAAAAGCTGCATTCAGAGAATACACTGATAAGTTTAGAAAAGCAAATTTAGGATGCACAAACGTACCTAATTACTCTGCAAATAAGAGAGAGAATTGAAGTGTTTTTAGATTAAAAAATAGAGGGAAAGAGAATCAAAGAGGAAGGCTAGATGCTTCCCAGCCTAATGTTCAGAGAAACCCTGGTGAGAACTTTAGAAAAACCACATGCCAAAGAGATATACGGAGTAAGTTCAATGTTGTGATTTAAATTCTTCTCCCCAGATGAAAACTTCTGAATGTCTGCAACTCATCCATGTTCTGTGTGTGGATTCAGTGGTATGGGGTGGGAGGAGGAGTGGTCAGTTCTCAAAGAGCAATGGATTTCCACTTTTGGCTATTAGGGCAGTGAGAAGACTGTATGATACAGAAGGCCATAAGAGAAGAGCCCCCAAGAACTGACACAAAAATTGGTGGAGGGCCTCCTATGACCCCCAGGGGCAGGAGCACTCCCACTGACTCATGTGTTACACTGTGTAGACACTCATAAATGATGCATATGAACAAAACGTATTTGTATAATGAGTTTAGCTCTCTAGCTGTGCCATCCTAGGCAAGTTGCCAGCATGCGCCCATACATTGATTCACATATGCCTCCGTATCCATATATCAAATTCAAATTCAATAGCCTCATTGAGATGCTCAGCATGAACCATTATGTCTGGCTATATATTTAATTGTCTTTTTACATTCATTGCCATGTGTATATGCATAATGTTACTTCACTGTACATCCCAAAATAATACAGGAGAAGTGTGTATATATATATATATATATATATATATATATATATATATATTAAAGCTTTCTATCGATTGCTGATTTTAGAAAATGGTGATTTTAATTTTATAAGGATTTTGAGATAGCCCAATCGTGTAAAACAGTTAATGGAGGTTTATAAATATTTCCATGATACAAAAAAAGTAAATCAGAAAGGATTTTCTATAAAAAGCAATACAGGAAAACAGACCTTACGTGCATTCTGCAGGCAGCTGGTATCAAATTTTCATGTTGCCCTGTGAGTCCCAGAGGACACCCTTGTTCAAGCTGCAGAGACTGCAGAGATGTGGGTGTGGTTTCTAACACAGAAGCGACTATCTATGAATATTCATAGACACACGCTAGATAAAGCCCTCTAATGGTTTTCTGGGAAGAGTTAAAATAGCAACAGTAAATTTTGAGGTAACCAGATATAAGTAGTTAAGACAAGATGCTGAACTCTGAAAATGAATGTAAACAGCAACCCCCTCTCGAAACCTTCATGCGTAAGGGAGTCACCTTTGAATCAGTCTCTGAGATAAGGAGCATGTTACTTCAAATGAATTGGTAAGAAACAAGAAGCACAATTCACAGATAGCCGCAAACAATAGAATCACATCGTTGTTAAGACAATGCCTTATAATGGCATATTTCTGGATGTCAGAAAAAATTCCAAAACTCAGATAACCTCAAACTTTCCTTACATAGTATTTATTTTAACAAAATTATGTACTTAATGGTGTCATGTTTTTTCTATTCACAAGCTGATCTTTGCACAAATAGAGAAAAATACAAAATTGCATAAAGTCAAAATACTTCTAATTTCCCAACCACAAAAGTATAAATACTGTAATATGAGATAATTACTACCACATAAATCTCTTTATGCAAATTTATCTACATATACATCTATATGCCATCTATTTATGTGCACATACACATATACATAATATTTTACACATTTAAAGACATTAGTAGATTAACTACATATTTTTTGATCTCTTTCTTTTCAAGCTACAGCAAGATAAGTTTTAAAAATATCAAAGATCTCAAAATTTCACACTATGGATATACTATCACATATTTAAACATTTAATTGTTCTATACTCAGTGGTTTTCAGGTTTTGCTATCATAAATAAGAATATAATGAATATTATTTTTCATAACTCATTGTGGGCATCTCTGATGATTTCTTATGAGTAAACCTATTTATTAAAACTAGTCAAGAGAATGCCTTCAAAACTTTGGCAATTTGATGTGTTCATGGGGACGGTGCCAGGCTGGAACTGTTGCCAGGCTGGGGATACTAGCAGCCATGTCTCCTGCCAGCAGAGAAGGACAACTTCCAGAAAAAGGCCTGAAGCCAATACACAAGGAGAAGAGGTGAGCAGAGGGGAGAGAGAAAAGAAGACAGGTTAGGGAGAAATCAAAATAGACATATTTCAAGTTTGGGTTGAAACACAAGAGAGATACAACATGTGAAAACAGAATTCTAGATCTAGAAGGCTCAAAAATAAAGATCTTCACTCTGCCTTGCCATGACTTATGAATTGTAGAGCACATGAGGAAGACTTCATACTTTCAAAATCCATGGGCTCGTTTGGAGTTGATGTGCAATGGATGAGAGTTCCTGTGGCTCCACATCGCCACCAACATTTGGCGATGTCAGTGTTCTGGATTTGGTTATTCTAATAGGTAGATGGGGATTCTGAGTATAAAGGGGTCTGATAGTGGTCAGACTATCCCAGACTGATTTTGCAATCAAATAATTTATCTGGAGAGGGAATTCAGGAATCCATTGTAGAATTCGAGAAGAGATGTTGCCTAATCCTTCAGAGGAAAAAAATCTTCCAAGTCCTTTTTCTCAAGGACTAGATTGACTTCCCAGATGCTTCCTTTTAGCCAGGATTTCTACATATCATTTGTAAAATTGGGCAACATTTAAAAGAAAATAAGAAGTAAATCTTAAAAGTAGATGATGAAAAGAGTCAAAATAGAATAAGATAAAGCAGTATACGATAAGAACTATTGCAAATGGCAAAGTCAAAGCTAAGAATCCAAGACATGATAAAAATCAGATAATGAAAAGTGGAAACAAAGATTAAAGAAAATCTTAGATCTAAAAAACAAATCTTAGCTAGCAGAGTAAACTAAATAAAGTCATAGAATAGAATATATAAATGGCTAAGAGAAGATAATAAAAATGGCAAGTAATAATTGAGGATAGAATTAAGGGATTAGCTGAGGCTGCTGTGGAATGTCCCTAAGCTTCATGCTGGGTTCTTCCTGGTCTGGGAGTTTGTTGACTGGGATTTCTTGCCTTTGAGATTCTCTGGTAGATGATTTCAGGAGAGCAGAACCCTGCAGTTTGAGCCATAGAAGTCCCTTCTTGCATTTCCCCTAACATGACCTCCCCAATCATTTCCAAAATTGACCTCAGCATTCTGTGCCTCTCCAAACATGATTGATGCAATCTTTAATATATATTTAAATACCTCATTTTTTTGGTACCAGTTTGTTTGGTAAAAGGGAAAGATTAAAATGAAACTTATACTTAGCAAAAGCCCCTATGTTTACTCTTGGCCCATATTACCATTTTCACATACATGAAGTTCTTAGAGAGTTATTTCTCCTACTATTTATTACAAAGAGCAAGTAGCTCAAACTGGTTTGACTCTCAAAATCTATGAATAGTTTTACCAAGGTTTCATTTCATTTTCCTAAATATATGCAAGCTTTTCTAAAATGAAATTGATAGTATGGAGATCTAAATAATGAACAATCTTTTTCTTACTTGGACTAGTTTGAGTTCAATTTATTTGATCAACCTGAAAGAATTATGTCATAGCATTATTTGAATTGAGCAAATGTCCTTGAATAAAATTTCATCTTGACCTGAAAAAATTGAGAAATTTGTGGGAATTTCTGTTCATAACTTAATAGTCATTATTTCTTACCATATTCAACATAACTAATAAAAATCATGATTATGATCATGATTACATAAAAACTTAATCTGCAGTGTTTGATTATTAAGAAAGTCAAACTTCTTATGATTATTTTTTCTTATTTTTTCCTTTCTCAGTGCTGAAATAGTTTTTTAAGGGCCCAAAATAGTCTTGATAGTATTTAAAGCATAGGGGTCTGTATTCTTAAATAATATTCTCTCTCTCCCTGTCTCTCTCTATTTCTGTTTTTATCATTATCAGGCATAGATTTCAGTAGTACATAAAGTTTTCATTAAATGAATCAGAAAGATTTTCATCTTTTTTCTTTTAACATAGCATAATTTATACATTATAGATATTAAATCTTTTTAGATATTCAAAATAAAAATGGAGATGAAATTAGAAATTGGGACAACAGTATTTTTCAAATAAATTTTTTTGACACAAAAATCATATTTCTTCATATCTATGGTCAAATCATATCTTCTGTCAAAATTTCAAATGAAATAAAATTTATTGGTAGGAAGTTTTACAAACATATTACTTAGTAAAAATTCATATGATTTAACTAACCGTACACTCTTTTACTCATAACTTTACAGTGGCTTTTTTCTCTCTTTTTAAAAGAGATCATCAAAGTTTACTCCAACTAAGAGTCTTTTCAAAAGCCCGATACTTCATTTTGGGGAGACTTGTGATTAGTTTACAAATGATCTCTTCCCACTTAAATTTTCTTTGTTCTGGAATTCTTTCTAATTGATGTGTATACTTCGCTTCAATATTTTATAATTTTTCTTGGTCATCATTATACAGGGTAATAATCCTATCTCACCTCACTTAGGAGGGTATTATTGGATTTATGTTGTTACAAGTTGAGAATGGAGGAACTAACTTTATTTCTAGTCATTCACCCAAATATCAACTATTGGTTAATTAATCCTGGCCTATTTGGGAAAGCCACCCAAATATACTTGTATCCGAGATGTCTTCAATTGTAAAACTTTATAAAATTATTTTTATAGTGCACTTGTATATCTTTCACAGATGAGAAAACTATAGGTAAGACAGATAGCTGTGTCTTCCCCAATAGTCTAGATTATTTAAAGGCATCTGTCTAGTCTCAGCTTTCTGGAATGGAGCCAAAACCTGTCGGAGGGAAAAAAGGCCATGGAGCATCCACTTTCCATGTCACTGAGAACACGCATGGAACCTCAGCTTCCTATTTCGAATCCATGTGTTCTCAGTTTAGGTTCCACTCAGGTGACCTGAGCTCCTGCATCACTAAGATTAGCAAGAAGGGAGGGAAACAAGAAATGATGCCACTCTGCCAGCGAAGATGCATCTATTACCCTGCTCTGATCATTGTGCAACCTATACCTCCATTGAAATGCCAGACTGCATCCCAGGAATGTGTGCAATTACTGTGTATCAATCAAAAATAAAAAAATATGCTTTAAAATGTGGGAAGGGAGTTAAATCTAGAAGACTTATTGAGAGCAGGGAGAAATGACATTAAATTCTGACGCTAATGGAAAAGACAAATGCAGAGCTAGGTACAGACATGAGAAACAAGAAAGATGAGAGCTAAAGACCCTTTAATGCAAGGCAGACAATTTTACTCACCTGAAATCGTTATAAAAACTTTTTTTCTTGTGTTGTTAATGATGAACCAAAAGAAAAAAATATTTTATATGACAGTTTAAAGTGGCAGGAAATAAAATATTTCATCTCAACAAGGTGACTTCAATGAAATGTCTAAGAATACCTGTAGGCACTGGTATACCAAAATGGACTTTTGTGAAACACATCTGGAAGATGCTGAACTAAAAGCTTTCTACAGCTTGGGGCAGGGTCCCAAAACTGTGGAGTGGAGTGTTAACTCAGTGTGGCTTGGGCACATACGCAGTGCATGTTCAGAGGAAAGACAGGCCTTGACCATCTCCTGAGAGATGACCTCTATACACTTAAAACTTCTTGATAAGCATTCTTTGTATAACTGGGGCCTGGATCCCAATCACATAGTTTGTACTAATAGTGTGATCCATGAGGAACACCTGTTTCTGTTCACTTGGGTCCCTAAGCCCCATTTTACCACTTGATCCTGGGGTGCAGGGAGACAGCTAGAGCTTGATTGGTTAAGGTTAGTCACAAAGGTCTTCCATGCTTAAGTGGCTAAATGCCAATAAAAACTCTGGATTCCAAGGCACAGCTGAGCTTCCCTGTTGGCAATACTTCAGACATGGAATCACCCCTGGAGTGTTAGTCTGTCTACCAAACTCCGGGGGAGAGCGTGGCTGGATGCTCAGGCCTGGTTTCTCCTGGACACAGCCTGTGCAAATCTTTCCTTTACATATTTTCACCTGTAACATTAATAATAAACCTGAATCATGAGTATGATGACTTTCTTGGGTTCCATGAGTTTTTCCTAATAAATCATAAAACCTGAAGGTAGCCTTGGGACCCCTCGTCAGTTACTGAGAACTGGGAAAATCTTTAAGAGGTACTTGGTAAATGCTGAAGAGTAACTGATACTTAAACTTAGAAAAGGCTACCAAGGAAGTCTGGGATCCAGCAGGAGCAATAACTTGGACACTGGATGGCATGTCTGTTACTATATGGTTACAGTGGGAGCTTGATTGGTCCAGTTATAGGGTGACTCAGGAAAATCCAGGGGGGCCAGAATGGAGTTCAGGGCTGGAAGTAAGGGTGCAGATATTTGGATTTTGCAACTACTGCCTCTCATCTCTGTATAAATGTGCAAATTTATTAACCTAATGTGCCCTATTTTGTCTCCTGGAACACAGAGATGCATGTTGGTTTAATATACATAAATAACTAGAAGCAGTATGTAATATTAGCTCAACAAATGTAGATGGTTATGACTATCCTGGTTACATTGTTTTATGGATAAAAATCCAAGGAAACTATCATAGAATTGATGATGGAATTATTTAACTCTTGTAGGAAAGAAAAGTTTCTCAGTGATTAATAAAGCTCACCTGGTCTTATAAAATACTTCAAATACATTAAAACAGTATTTAAAACAAGTACAGACAAATTTAAAAAGTAACTGTGAACAATATTAGCATACAGAGATAGAAATACTTATCCCACAAGCTTTTCCTCACTCTTCCTTTTGAATATTCACGTTTAGGATTCATTATTATGTCTTTGTATTGTGGCTTTCTTTCTTTTGTAGAATTATTCCCATAGGATATACTGCCGGGGTGAGATTACTGCTATAAAGGCTAATAACATTTTTATGATTGTACTATTTATAATCATATTATTTTATAACAAATAATATGCCACAATTCAGCACTAGCTAGCAGTGTATGCAGTGGTTAAGCTGTAGGGTCCTGAAATCACTTGATTTGTGTTCACCAGCCACCTCTGCCACCTAAAAGCTTGTGAAATGGCATTTGGCACTTATGTCCTAAGCATTACTTACTCCTTTATAGTGTTCCAATGATGAAAAGCCTTGGGGTATTTGGATGTTAGGAGCATTAAATGGAAAATTTACATGAAGGTAGTTAGACTCATCTGGGCAATTGATACCCCAAAACCATGTGTCACTTCTGTTAAGCCCCCTGGGCTTTCCAGGATGCTAAGCGTGGGAATACAAGGATCTAACACATTTTAAGATATGACTAAGTATAGATTCATAACAATGAAAATAAGTGTGTGCCAGAGTTCATGGTTTAAGAAGGAGACAGACCTAACCATGCAGCTTAGGTAGAGGAAGTTAATCCTGCCCAGAGGAGTCCAGAGAGGGACATCTGTGTGTTGGGGAACAACATTTCAAGTAGACTTGCAATCAGTCTTCAGGTGTGTATAGGTTTCAGGAACAAAGAGACAATGAGAATCATGAATCCCAGTGGCAGGAAACCAGGCAGCGGGTAGAAGTGAGGAGGGTCAGCATGGTACCTGGGTGCAGGCAGAGTGCACTCTTTCAAAGACTCTGTCTTGAAGCCCTGGTGCCTCTTAGACTGTGCAATGTGTTCCTTCAGGAGCTCAGTGACTTGCCCTTATTGGTGCAAGGCTGAGACTCCTGCAGAACAGGCTGTCTGCAAGGCCTGCATTTCCAATGAGATCCTCCTGATTTATTTCCTCTGCAGTAATTAAACTTGCTTCCTTTGCAGCAATGACTTAAAATGCCAGGCGCTCTGGGCCTCAGTGAGGGTGTTTGTTGTTGTCATTGTTGGGTGACTCAGGGACAAGTTTAGATGTCTCTTAACCCCTGCTGTGGCCATTCCAAATTTTTCCTGCAAAACCAAGGGGGAAGAACCCCTCCACTACAATTCTGAGGCACAGCTCACAGCCATCCTCTCTATTTGAACTGAAGACTGATAACAGTGCTCTCGATCTGTCTCCAGACAGGAGATGGCCTCACCCTATCAGGGTGTGCTTGTCAGCATCTGCCCTCCAGGGTAGCCACAGCGGGAGCAGGCCTCTTTCAATTGTGGGGAAAATAACAATTTGGGGGACATCATTGGGTGCAAGGAAGTACATAAAATACAGAGACTGCAAGTCAAAAAAGATATACAATGAGCTTCTAAATATAAAAAAAGAATGCTATTAAAGCCAGCATCCCACTTAAGAAATCCATGGACATTTAAAGTAAGGTTCTGTCTCCCATCTTCAAGGGCATATGTTCATTGTCTCACTGAAAAGTGTGAGGCAAGTTTGAATCAGTGCAGAGCAGGACAAGGGCAGTCAGCTTTTTGTCACTGTAACCAAGATATCCAACAGGAACAATTTAGAGAAGGAAAACCTTTATTTTGGCTCATGGGTTCAAAGACTTAGTCCATAATGGGTCAATTCCATGGTCCAAGGAGAGGCAGAACAACATGGCAGAAAGGTTTGGTGGAGGAGGCTGCTCTGTTCACGGTGACCAGGAAGTAAGAGAGGAGGAAAGGGGCCACAGGGAAGAACCACCCTTCCAGGGCACACCTCAGTGACCCACCTCCTCCAGCCATGCCCCACCTGCTACAGTCAGCACACAGTTAGTCCATTCAAACCAGGGTGAGCTGATGAGGTGACATCCTCTCCATCCAGTCAGTTCACCTCTGAGTACTTCTGCATGGACACAGGCACTTAGGGGGCCACCTCACATCCAAGCCATTACAGAAACAAAGAAAAGACACAGAAGTAGAGTCAGTCTTTGAAAATCATCTCCCAGTAAAGTTCAAGGCCAGGTAAATAAGTCCTCCGGAAGTGGATGTGGTTTAGCAACACCGGAAGGAGATTGTGTGTGAGAAGATGTCAGAGATGAGAGCATCCACCATAACAGAACCTCATGCCTTGTACACTCACGCCTGCTGGGCACTAAGCTAAGCCTGTTATGTGCTTTACCTTATTTAAACTTCATGATGGCCCTGCTAGGGAGGAACTTTGTCATTCCAGGTGTGGCATGGAGGGACCTGAGGAACACAGAGTAGAGAGAACTAGCCAACGTCATTCACTTCAATAACTGGGTAAAGGCCAAGTGATCAGGGGCCAGAAGTTACCACTCAGACTTCCAAATTCCCCCTGAAAGCAGTGAAGAGATGCAGAAGGACATTTAACTAACGGTGGCATGATCATGTTCTACATTTTTGTAAAGATAGTCCGGGAGATGGGGTAGGAGAGGAGAAGCAGAGACATGAGTAAAGCCAAGCAAAGAGGGCCTTTTAGAGAGCTTTAGGTGACCTCTGGGCGTAAGAAATGAGGCAGAAGCTGTGTCTCTGCTGAGAGCAGAATCCCCCTGAGAGAGAGAAGGGAACTCTAGTGGCCCATCAGAGGCAGTTCAAGAGTTAAAGCAACGGCCAAAAGCAGGTATTAAAGACAATTTCTTATTTTATATTCCCCAAAGGATGATAGGAATCTGCACAATTATGCAGGATTTATACTCCATAAATATTTACTTGGCAATCTGGAAAATCTGATTAGTGATTAATAGACTGGGTTATTTTAAACTCATGGGCCCCGGTCATTAAGAAAGAAGAAAATTGCTTCTCTTCATGCATTATATTTTAATTCCAAACAGGAAGACTTATTTAGCAGCCTTGGTTACAAAGCTTATCAACACAGTTGAAAAATGGGACAGCATGAACAAGTGTCACCCCGACACTGCTTGATCCAGTTCTACAAAATAGGACGAATATATCTCTACAGTCCAGATCAGGAGTTAGGGTTTCCAGAGAAGCGGCCCCCTTGGCTCATGCCTTCAAGAGAAAAGCAAATAAGTCAAAAGCTGAAAAATGATCTGAGGACTTCAATTAAAAACAAAACAAAACAAAAACATCGACTTAGCAGTCCCAGGAACAGTTTCCTTCAATTTCTCTCTGATATGTCCATGAAATCTGCCCAAGGATTACTAAAGTTATGGTTTTCTTTTTTAAAAGGAAAGCAAAAGTAGTTGCTCTTTACAGTTTTCCAGGGTAAATGAAACCAGAGAACTGTGTCTATGTGAACACAGTTTGTCTGGCTTTGAATATTTTTACACACACACACACACACACACACACACACACACACACACACACACACCAGCATTATGGGGTTTTGGGTTATGAAATAAAGTGATTTGATGTTTTTCACAAAGGTCAGGTAGACATTAAGTTCCTTCTAAGTCCTGTTTTTGAAAATTATAACCTATAAAAAGACTTATCACTTGTGTTGAGTTTTCATAAATCATACTCAAAATAAAGCTGCATATTTGGAAAGCTGAGAACTTTCTGAGATATAGCATATACACTTATTTTAAGGTAGGAAAACTGATCAAAGTTGATATAGATTATTATCTAGGCATATTTCCTAAGTATAAAAAGAAACAAGAAGGCATGAAGTTAAATATTAGAAGGTTGTCATGTAGCATTTTTTGAGCAATTTGATTTTTTTAAACACATACCAAAATATGCATAGATCTTAAATGTGCAACTCAATGTGTCTACAAAATGTGAATGTCCTTGGAAGCAGGGATCAGTTCAAGAAAGAAAGCTTGGCCAGCTCACGTTTGACTCCTTCCAAGAACTGTTTTCTCCTGAATAATGATGGATACTGAATAATTTTGTCCCACCTCCCAATTCATATGTTGATGCTGTTACCCCCAGGGGGATGGTCTTTGGATGTGAGGCTTTTGGGTTTAGGGCGAGGTCCTCATGACACAATTAGTGCCTTTCTAAGATGAGACACAAAATTGCCTGCTCTCTTTCTCTACAAATTCACCAAGAAGAGGCCATATGAAGACAGAGCAAAATGGCAGCCACCTACCAGTGGGTTGAAGAGAACTTGGAATGAACCTTCCTTGCTGTTACCTTGATTTTGGACATCTCAACCTCTGGAACTGTGAGAAATGAATGTCTGTGGTTGAAGCCACCCAGTCTTTATTTTGCTATTTCAGTGCAAGCAGACTAAGACAAGTGGAAACCACCATTCTGACTTTTAACAGTGAAATTCCATTTCCTTGGTTGTAAATTTGACATAAATGGAACTATACTGAATGAATTCTTTGTTTGGCTTCCTTGCTTTGATGAAACACAAAATTCATCCATACTAACCAGAGTAAGGAAAGCCTTTTTCTATTTCTAGTTCGTGCAAGGATATTTTTCATGTTTTGCTTTTCTGTTTGTTTTACCATGAATGATGTTAAAATTTCTCAAATTTTCTTTAAACTAGAGAAAAGATGATATGATTTCCCATTCCCACCAACAGTTTCCTGCTCATGGAGAATGACATCAGTTGATTTTCAGACGTTAGCTTGCTCTTACTTTCCTAGAATAAGACTGGTTTGGTCAAGACATAGTCTCTTTTTTTCTATGTTTTGCAGAATTCACACTGCTAAAATTTTGTTAGGATTTTTACTTCTGTATTTGTAAGATATTCTGATTTGTAATATTCCTATTAAATTTTGGGATCAAGTATATCAAAAAAGTAGATAACTGTTGCCTTTATTTCAATACTTCGAAAGAATTTTAAAATATTATTTTTTTTTAATTTGGAAGAATTTGTTGGTAATGATATATGAGTGTACCTATGTTATTGTTTTGTGTAGGTGGAATTCATTTAGCAATGAGTTCTTTTTTTATTGAAAAGTTTCTTTTTTATTTATTTTTATTTGTTCTAATTAGTTATACATGACAGCAGAATGCATTTCAATTCATTATACATGAATGGAGTATGACTGTTCATTTTTCTGATTATACACGATGTAGATTCACTTTCTTTTCTAAGTTTCAGGCTAAAGATAATTTCCTGCTGTTTTCAGTTTGCTTAAGTTATTTCTTGAAGGACTTTATCTATTTCGTCCAATTTTTTTTTTTTTTTTTTTTTTTTTGGCAAAACTTCTTCCTAATATCCTTTTATCACTTCCATGTGGATTGGGTATGTGGTAATCCTCATTCTTTTGTTGGTAGTTTGTGTTTCCTCTTCCTTCCTTTCTTCCAGGATTCATCCATTCTAGTTATTTATCACTGTTATTCAATTTTTAAGGGTCAACTTTTGATTCTGTTGCTTTTTTCTATTATACTCTTTTCCATCTTATTCATTTCTGCTATCACTATTTTCCTTCTACTTCATTTAGTTTAGCTTTGCTCTTATTTTGTTATCTCCTTTTCTAATATGTGCATATAAAATTAAAAACTTGCCCCAGAACTGCAGTTGAATTTCATAAGTTCTTCTTTTTTTAATATTGTATCTTCCCTAGAATTGAATTGAGAATGTGCTTTAATTTCAATAGTAATTTCTTCTTTGACCCACACATTACTTAGAGGTACATTGTTTAATTTCTAAAACGAGAGTTTTAAATATTCTTTTCTGGAGATGAGACATCATACTCTGAAATGATATTAATTCTTTGAGATTTGTTAAAACTTTCTTCGTGGTCTGGCACATGGTGATTTTAGTAAATGCTTTATGGGGTGGAGCATTCTCTAATGTTCCACCAGAACAAGTTTATTACTGGTGCTGCTCAGATCTTTTACATTCTTACTGAGTTTTGTCTGTTTGTTCTACAAGAAATTTTTAACAGCCTATGTCTGTCACTTTGGATTTGTCTATTTCTTCTTTAAGTTATGTTGTTATTATTATTGCTTTACAGATCATGAAGATCCTTCACTGAGGACATACAGATTTAAAATTTTAATATAGTTTTGACAGATTCACCCTTTTATCACTGTGAAATATACCTCTTTATTTCTAGCAGTTTCTTACCTAATGGTCTATTTTGTTTGATATTTACAAAGTTATTACACCTTTCTTTTACTATTTGCATGACATATACTTGTTTATTTTGATCCATTTATTACATTAAAATTTAATGTGTTTAAATATACATATTTACCCCATTCATATTTAATTTCTTATGGAGCTATGCTTACATGTTACATTTTTACTTGTTTCCTATTTGACCCACATGTTCTATTTTCCCCTTTCCTTTTCTCATTTTTACATTTCACATTGAAACATTATTTATTCCATTTTATCTCTGCTAGCTTTTTAGTTATTCACTATTTTATGATTCTTTTAAGTGTTACTACATAACAGGATAGCAAGCATTTTCTATTTAGTTCAATGTAGCATAAGTAATACTTTTTCTACTTCCCAGTAATGCTGAAACTGACAAAATTCTGACTCCATTTACCCCTTGTGGTATTCATGTTATTTTTGTCACACATTTTAATTCTACAGGTTTATTTAAATCCGGAAAACATTTCCAATCTTCTTTTCTGCAGTCAATAGTTTTTTGTATTCATCTACATAAATATTCTTTATGATGTTTTTCAGTCTTTCTCTTATTTCCATATTTTTATTTGATTCATTGATTCTTTTACATATTTTCTTGCAGTGTTCTTCAAATACAGGACTGCTAGTAATTAATTTACTCAGTTTTATTCTAAATATGTCTTAATTTTTATCTTCATCTTTGAGGGCAGATTTTCTGGGTATAAGAGTCTAGGTTGGCAGGTGTTTTTATTTCACAACTTCAAGGGTGTCATTACACTTTTTTCTGATTTCCATTGACTCTGTAGAAAAGTCAGCTGTCAATTGATCTCATATTTCCCTCTGATGACTCAGGATTTTCCCTTTCTCTTTGATTTTCAACAATTTATGAGTTACCCAAGTAGCACTTAATTTATATTTAGCAATATAACTTTCCTTGAGCTGTCAGAAGCTATGAACCGATGTCTCTCATGAGTTTTGGAAAAAATTCAGCAATCTTTTTCTTTAAAACATGCCAGATTTTCATTGTATTTCTTTTCCTTCTCAAATATCAATAACCAGGAACATGAGTCATATGTCTCTTATCTATTTTATTTAACTCATTCTCCTTTCTGTGTTTCATTTTGGATTTTTTCATTTTGACTAGGTTTCCTACTCCTTATTCTGTCTTCTGATTTATTTAATTTGACGTTCAGTTCTTCAATTCAGAGGTTTTACTTTTTCATTTAAAGAATATCCATTTGATTTTCTACATGGATTTCTACTTCAGGTTGAACTTTTGCATTTTTCTATTTTTCTTATTTTTTCTCATTTTGTTGGATATCTTAACCCTAGCTATTTAAAGACCTTGTCTTCTGACTCTGATAATTTGGATTACTTCTTGATTTGCTTTTAGGACCTATTTTGTATCTTTAGGCTTGGTCCAATAATCCTCTTGTACCTATGCATAGCAATTTTTTATTGAATTTTTTATTGAATGCCATAAGATGCATTAAAAAATTGTGGAGACATCGAATGATGTTATCTTATGCAAGGGTTTCCCCTTTCTGGCTGGCAGGAGGGCTACCATTTTAATCTGATCAGACTGTTCTGAACCAGCATGGTACTGCTGTTTTGTTAAGACTGTCCACTGCTTTTCTGTGGCTGTTCCTAAGAGACGTCCCTTCAGGGCTTTCAGTTGAGATCATTATGATTCATTGTCTCCTCCACAGTGAGAAGTTGCAGGAACTTCTGCTCTGATTTTCAGAGGTTTTCAGCTTCGCTCTTTAGCTTCCCATCTCACACCACATGGAAAGTTGACAATAGTCTTAAGGAGACCAGCTGTGCTGAAAGGCCTCCACCTTCCAATTTTATCACTCCAGTTCCCAGCACATGCCAAATGCTCTGCTGGTTTCTTTGCTACCCTGGTGGTCCTCTCCTAGAGGTCACTGAATTCTTAGCCTGTAGCTCTACCCAGATCCACCGGCATCTCTAGGGAAAAAGTTGGAACTGTGCATCTGTCAGTTTACCATCCTCTGGGGGCTTCCGGTTCTCATCTCCTCTTTCCAGCTGTCTTGTTCTCATCTCTTGTTTTCAGGTTTCCTGTTTCTAGTAAACATTCATTTTTCCAAACAACAGGAGACTATGGAAAATTCCACTCAGCTTTTCTGAGATTTGGGTTTTTTTCTTTAGCTTCTTGTCTTGTGCAGATCTGCAGCCCTGCAGATATATTAAAGGGGAAACTAGCTATCTGTTCAAGGACCTTCACATCTCAAAATCTGTCATTCAAACCCATCACGAAAACTAAGATCACTGTTGCTTGTTTGGCATCCCAGAAGCAGTTCACAGACTCGGAGCCCAGATTCTGTTTCTAGTCTGTGCCCAGAATCAGATAATATTCATGGAGAAAGCGAAAGATCCTGACTTCACCTTCTGGGTATTCCTGTTTCTCTCCCTAGAATGTTACCCTGTGGTCTTCATATTCCTATGGTTCTCTGACACTACTAGATCTATAAAAAATGTATTTTGTGTGACTTTTCTAGTTGTTCTCAGTGGGAACATTGATCGGTTAAGAAATTCTCCATCTTTTTCCATGTAGAAGTTCTTGTAAACTAAATGTTATTCTTCATTTTTTTTTTTTTTTTTTTTTTTTTTTTTTTTTTTTTTTTTACCTCTACATATACAGTGGATTTTACTCAGGGCATCTTTTCCCAAAGATGAAGACAGGCAAAATAATTTTATTTCAAAGAAAAGGAAGATCCATATGCCATAATTTATTATATCATTTATAAAAATCTCTGGGTGCTTCTAAAATATAACCAAAGGTAAAAGAGACTTTCAAAACTAATTTGTCTATAAATGTTAGTGCTTATACAACATGATATCTCTTTTTATGACTTCTATATAGGAGGTTTTTTTTTTTTACTCATAAATTTTGTGGATGTGTTTTCTAGTTCTGCCTCAAAGGATTGGTAAAATCAAGCTGTCCTCACTTCTCTGTCCCCTGCTCCCTCTTCAGTGACAATTGTCACAGGCTAACTGTTCACACCTCTATCCAAACATCCCTTATTCCCTTCTCCTCCAATGTAATTTGTTAAAAAAAAAAATTGATGGTTTTCTGTTTCATAATGTAATCTGAGTTTTAGAGAGGTGTTGGCAGAGAAATTTGACTTTAAAAATATGCAAGCTTTTGATAGCAATACCATGATATCATGACACAAGTCATTTTGAGGCCTCTTTCCCTCTAGAGAACAACACTGGTATAAGATGATAGTGTAACATCTTATACTCACAAAGTGGTTTTACATGACCTCACATTTGCATCTCATTAAGTTCATAACAAAGTTGGTATTATTATCCCCATTTGAAAACTGGTAATCTGAGAGGTTAATTGATTTCCCCAAATGATGGTAGCTGGAAGAGAAGTTGCTGGACTGGGACTCAACCCCAGGTCTTCCAATTATAAATTCTGTGCATTTTCGTTGACTTCAGTGATTTAGTTTGGATAACTAACATACCAGATATTGTGCTAAGAACTTGAAAAAACATGACCATTTAAACTCCTGCTCTTACATCTGTGTAGCCCATGGAAGACAGACTGATGACTTACAATTTCCAGAATGTAATAGTAGCATGCTATACAGATGATGGTATGTGAACATGGAGCATTCACTCTGAAACAAAATAAGACAAGTCAGTAAAGACTTATCTGAGGAATGACACTTGTGCTCAGTTTCATAGATAGCAAGATTGTGTGTAGAACAGAGGAGGAACAGCGGCCCAGAGGCAGCAGTAAGTGGAAAGACGCAGAGGAGCATGCCACGAATGTTTGAGCATTCTAAATATAAGCTATTTGGGGAATCATTCAGAGAGTGATCATTAACCTATATTCTACTAAAGATTCCTAGACCTAGAAGCGTTCCCCAGGGTCTGCACAATTCATACACTTGTTGGCTGCCCCGCAACATCTTAATGATACCAGCCAAGTGGATCATTAGTTCATTAAACAAAACTTCAAAGTCTTTTCAACAATATTTTTGACTAACAATGTGTTTTTTTATTTCTTGGTTATTTTAAGAAATATTCTTTAGAACTTTCATTCTACTTGTTTCTGCTTTGGTGTATTTCTCCCTGCCCCTAAATCATCACTGACAAGCGAGAACACAAAGAATAATGTACAACTGCTCCACTTTTTAAACTCACCATATATTTTACCAGCTATTCTTGAAAGGGTCACTGTAATCCATGAAGACATCAGGGTCTTTCCAGGTGACCATCATAGAGTCTCACCTAAACTGTTATGTTTAATGGACCCAATGTTTATAAGCTTCAGTTCTGCAGACTCTTCACTTTCATTTAGTGACAGTTTTGTAGTATGAAAAATACTAAATAAAACAAGATAATTGTCACTTCTGTATCACAGATACTATTGTAAATTGGAATGATTCATCAATCACAACTGACAAACGTTAATGAAAGTGCAGGCTTCTCAAAGGTAAGTTGTGTATCTTATTTCCTTTCATTGTATTGTCACTTTTTTGACAGATTCTGGGTCACAAGCAGACACTGGATCTGGATCTGCCTTGCTCTCAGTCACCAGGGCTGAGCCAGAACAAAGCCTGGTTTCTAAGGCAGTGATTTCCCCATTACTCATGCTGTCTGACTGCCAGCTCCCTCTCTTCTTCTCTTTTATCCTTTCACTGACTACACTCCAAAAATCTCATTATACTTTGCAAGTTTCACAGTGAACAGGCAGGAGTTGCCTTCCCTGGAGTTTATGCTGCTGATTAGAGTTCCTGAATCCAGAACCAAACGACAAATGACTTTGACTTCAGGGAGCTCTCCCTTTGTGTCAGTTACCGAATATTCCCTTTTTGAATCTTAGATGCATATTTTTGTCCCTGACACAGAAGTAGGACCTGACCTACTTTCTAAATTTGTATTACATTGCACTTTATCCTCACTTCTAACGACCCAATTTATTTCACTGCTTCCAAGAGGAAAAAAAATGAGGTGAACATATATCTGGGTGATTTTTAAGTTAAACTGTTAGCAAGTCTATCAGTTCAAGGTAAGACATATTAAACTACTGAACGAAGAACTGGAGAAAAAAATTAAAACATTGTAACTTATCACTTAATTGGAAGAGTAAGTTATGTTAAAACAGTCCCTGATGTGAAACTTATTAAAACCACTGTCCTCATAGGCTAGTTTGGGAAATAGCTTTCTAGTAAATCATTTCAATCATTGTAGAAAGGATAAGGTAGAGAGGAAATTAGAATTGAAATATAAGAAAACTCAAGGTTCAATTAAGAGGAATTTGAGAACAAAGAAAAGAGACATCAGAAAAGCAATAATACAGGAAAATTCCCAGAGTGGAGCAAATTGGTTTCTAGATTTAAATGGACTGAGTTAATATGGTACAGGAAGAAAATTCTCAAAACTTTCAATAGGAAAAAAAAAATGCATGCAGAGCACCTGGAATTTGAAGTTCAGCAGACTTCTAAACAAAAACGTTTTCACACAGAGAAAGGACATATTTGATTTATGATCTTACAAAATGACACTGGATGCCATGTAAATAATGGATTGGAATAAGAGCAGACAGGACAATTGGGAAACTGTCACACTCACCCAACAGAATGCAGATGACAGTGGGAATGGAGACTTGTCTGCAGACCTGAGAAGCTGTCAAGAGGACTGTGAAAACAAGGAATCACAAAGACCAAGAACCTTCCTGGTTTCCAAAATCCCTTGGAAAGGCCCTATGCAATGTCTTTGTGACTGTAAGTAGTACACAGATTATATCTGCAATAAGCACAGTCTGAAGACTTAGAATTCCTTTCATAACAAAGAAAACCTTACTTTTCTATCCCACATCCCCTACCTATTGTGCTGAGTATATGGAAGACCTTCAAAGCAGTTGGATTTCCACTTTCTTCCCTTTTCTCACCCCACAACACCCAATGGTATTAGTCAGTTTTGGGTTGCTGTGAACAAAAGACCTAACAAGCACAACATGGAGGAGGAAAAGTTTATTTTGGGTTACAGTTTCAGAGGTCTCAGTCCATTGATGGCCAATTCCATAGCTCTGAGCCCAAGGTGAGGCAGAACATCTTGGTGGAAGGCCATAGCAGAGGAAAGCAGCCCAGGACTTGGAAGCAGGAAGCAGAGACAGAGAGGTCTGCTCACCAGGGACAAAATATAAATCCCAAAGGCAAGCCCCAGTGACCTATCTCCTCCAGTTACAGTCAACCTGCCTATAGTTACCACCCAGTTAATACATAATACATACCAGTGGATTAACCTACTGATTAAGCTACGAGTCTCATAATCTAATAATTTCATCTCCGAGTATTCTTGCATTGTGAGTTTTTGGGGTACACCTCATATTTAGACCCTAACAGAAAAAGAGAAATCATAAATATGACAATTTTAAAAGATAGCTGAGTCCCTGCCATGAAATAACCAAAACTCTAAATGATATAGAAAACTAATAGTATATGGGTATACACTTTAAGCAGACAACAGTGATATTCTTTAGTTGTTTGCAGGGAGATATTGCTGTTAGGGTGGTCACCGAGGTGGGTGTTCAGGTAGAACCCTGAAATATGCGTCTTTGATAGACGGATGAGAAAGTGAGGGTCATTGCAGAGGTCACAGCATAACTAATAGGGAGAACTTAACAACCACAGTTGAGTAGGTAGAGAGTAGAAGAGGTTGCTTGGGGAAATCTTTATCACCATCCATGACAAATAGGAAGAGCATATTTCATGGTCATGTGTTTGAGTCATGTCCCCATTGACAATCTGAGAGCCCATTGGTGGAATTCCAGTGCATTTGCTCCTGTTGCTAGCCTTGGTTTTGATTATGATAATATCAACAATATATCCCCATTCTTAAGCACTTGTATTTTATATTCTCTTGTGTGGATCTAATTGCAAGAGACTCTTTTGTGAGGAAAATAGGTGACTGGCAACCTCCGGCTGTCACTCTTTGTGATACACCTTCACGTTCACTCCAGGACATGTTTCTCTGTCTTGCTCCTGGCCAAAAAGTAGGCCCAGCAGAGATTTCAGCACTGGGCCCATCCCACTCCTTGGCATGGCCGAAGCTTCTCTTCAGAACTACCCTGAGGACAAAGGTTTTCCCTACCCAACACTTCTTCCCCGTTTCTTCACAAAAGGTAACTGATTAGCACAAGAGATTGAAAGCTCTCTACCTTCACAGGCACTTTCTGAGAAATCTTGCATACCCAATTCCACCATGGCTTTTGCTTCTTGGCAGACCAAGCTGACACCAGCACATGTCTCCTTAAGAATTAAAATTACCACTATTCCTATCTGTTATATCAGAGGATAAAAATCTTTCAGGAAACACTACTCTGGGACAAAAGAATTGTTCATTCTTTTTAAGTTGCATTGTTTCCATTCCAGAATTGGGGGCGGAGGAATAAACTTTTAGAAGACATCTAATTTCAACTCCATATTCTGATCAGTGATTATAGAAGTAGATGATCATGAAAACAGCCTCCTTCCCATCAACCGAAGATTATTTATTTCCTCACCCATGGCATCTAGGGTGGGCTTGTGTCTTGCTTTAGTCTGTAGAATGTACTAGAAGGAAGGGACACTGGGCCAAGATGAGGACTCTGAATAACTTGCACATTTCCACCTCTCCTCTTGGACCTTTGTCTCCACCAAGAGAATGTGATCAAGGTCACCTGGCCAAAGATGAGTCGTCGGTCCATTTGTCCCGCCAAGGCCGCGGATCTATGAGAAAGCTTAATTAGGATGTGCAGAGGTGCCCCACTGACCTGCAGCTGATCCCAGATGTGGGAGGGAGCCCCTTTGAACCTATGGAAGCTGCCAACCTGAACTGCAGACTCTGAGCATCAATAGGCATTGTCTTAAGCCAATGAGTTTGGAGATGGCTTGTCATGCCACATCATTATGTCAAAGATAACTGACACCTATGTCTTTTAAGACCACCCTTTTAAGTAAACCCTTAGCTTCTGTTTGAATTACACAAAGACAAGCGTAAATAATTGATCAAAATTTAAGGCTTAATTTTCTTTTGCTTTAGTTTTTTTAATATTAAAAAAATCAGACAATGTGGCTATTCAAGGGACTTCAGCAAATACTCCGTGACAGAAATGTCACCCATTGCTTTCCCGTTGATTCCAGTTTCATGACATTTCTTTTTAAGACATCGTGTTGTTCAGCTTTTTCTGACTGTGACCAAAATACCTGGCAAGAATGACTTAGAGGAATAAAAGCTTATTTGGGTCTCACGGTTTCAGAGTTTCAGCTTATGGTTAGTCAACTCCATTGCTCTGGGCCTGAGGTGAGGCAGAACAGATTTTTTTCTGATCCCAGACTTCTATTCAAATCATCTTTTGTTCCTCTTCCTCAACTAAGTTAAATTTTTAGATTTTTTGGTGATTCAAATATAGAGCAAATTCTTTTGTCTTCAGTAGTAAAAAACATATATGTAAACTTCAGTCTAATTACCCATATTACAAAAATTTCCATTTTTTGGATGAATATTTTATTGCACTAATATTCCTAATTGTAGCTTTGGCATTGCTAGGGCAGACGGAGCAATCTGACATGAGTAATTTGGCTTAGTACCCTCATGCCCAAATTTCTTGGAGTCTGAACACAGATTAATAGGATTTCTGGCAATACTTAAGATTTACACAATACTGAGCTTTGGGGATTCAGGAAGCCCTTCAGAAAAGAAATTTCTAAGTTAGTTTTCTTGCTGAATCAGGTCACATGAGAGTACTTTATGTGAATTAAAAAAACCATACTGAACATCAATAAAAAAATGTATATTTGATATCTTTCCTACTTAATGGGTTTTATAGTTTATTCTAGGGAGTCAGGATAAGTGTCGATGGTCTTTTAGGCAAAAAGACAAACATTGTATAATGTTTTGGCAAAAACTAGCGTTGTCTAAATAGTGTTTTTCATCACTCAAGCATTAGGGTGACCTAAACCTTGTGCCCAACTAACCGCAGTAGTCCTCAGGGGCTACTTGGGCTTCCTAAGTCCCCAGGTGAGATCAGTACTGAGACCACAGCCTTAATTTCAACTATCCAATTGGGAATAATTATTCCAGGCTTGCAGATTGAAAAAATAGCACTTGACTCAGGCAGGAAAACAGAAAGTGGAGTCAAATCAGACACTGCCACTTACCTCCTTGGAGCTTCAAATTCCTCAGCTATAAAATGGGAAATATGAAATGGAAAAGTAAGAGCACCTCCTATCTGTGTAACATCAAACCATTAGCAAAGTGCTTCGAATGTTTTCCTACCCAATCTTTAAAAAAAAGCAATATGAAAGGCGGTAAGGTGAAATGACTATCCTCGTGTTAGGAACGAACATCAGTAAAGGACACTAACTTTACCACATTCACGCAAGTAGTTGACTTCAGCAGGTAGCCATCAAACATAGACAGAGGAAGAGTGACCTGAGCCAAGGACCCGACACACAGAGCTGGCCATTCCACCCCGGCCCTCCAGAAAAGGAATCAGCCTGCGGACACTTCCCTTTCTTTTTTTTTTTTTTAATTGTAAACAAATGGGATACATGTTGTTTCTCTGTTTGTACATGGAGTAAAGGCATACCATTTGTGTAATCGTAAATTTACATAGGGTAATGTTGTTTGATTCATTCTGCTATTTTTCCCTCCCCCCCACCCCTCCCACTCCTCTTTTCCCTCTATACAGTCCTTCCTTCCTCCATTCTTGCCCCCCTCCCTAACCCTAACACTAAACCCTCCCACCCCCCATTATGTGTCATCATCCACTTATCAGCAAGATCATTCGTCCTTTGGTTTTTTGAGATTGGCTTATCTCACTTAGCATGATATTCTCCAATTTCATCCATTTGCCTGCAAATGCCATAATTTTATCATTCTTTATGGTGGAGTAATATTCCATTGTATATATATGCCACAGTTTCTTTATCCATTCATCAATTGAAGGACATCTAGGTTGGTGACACTTCCCTTTCTAGCCTAGTAGGACTTCCCCAGACACCTGACCTGCAGAGCTACAAAAGAATACATTTGTGTGTGTTTCAGCTGCTAAATATATGGTACAGTTTGAGTGCCCCTACTTCCAAAATCTAAAATCTGAAATATTCCAAAATGGGAAACTTTTTGAATGTCAACAAGTTGCCACAGATGGAAATTCCCACCTGATCGCAGGTGATGATGGGTCACAGTCAAAACACAGACACAATTAAAATATTACTTAAAATTGCCTTCACACTACATATACAAAATGTATATGGAACATAAATGAATTTCACGTTTCATCTTCGATCTCATCCAGAAGATTCCTCATTATATTTATGCAAATATTCCACAATCTTAACAACAACAACAACAAATCCCAAATCTAAAGCATTTCTGGTCCCAATCACCTTGAGTATGGAATACTCAACTGGTAATTTGGGACCTAAAAGTTCTCTACACCTGCCATATGATTCTTTGGTGCTTTCCTAAAAATTCTCTACACCTGCCATATGATTCTTCCATTCCACTGTCATTTGCCACGTTCTGTTTACCCAAGAGGAATGAAGACACATGTCCATACAGAGACTTGTACATTAATGCTTGCAGCCAGCTCATTTGAAATAGCTTAAAAACTGGAAACCACCAAAATGTCTATCAACATATAAAAGACAATCAAGTCTGAGACACCCACACAAAGAAATACTCTTAAAAATTTAAAAGAGTAATCTATTGATGTGCATAACAACATGGATGAATCTCTTACTAATCATGGTAGCAGGAGAGAAAGTCACACGAAAAAGTCACATGCTATGTGACCTCATTCAAATATTTTCTAGAAAATACAAAACCATCTACAGAAACAAATCAGCAGAGGGACCAGGGAGGCGGTGCAGTTATAGACAGTAGTGACAAGATAAAAACATAAGGAAACCTGTCCAGGTGATGGACATGTCCACATGTCCACCCTATCAATTGTGGAGATAATTTCACATGTATGAGGGTATGTAAATACTGTTGTGAAGTTGTATATGTTAATCTGTGCCAATTATATCTCAATAAAGTTGTTATGATAGAAAATACCAGGGTAACCAAGTTTATACTAATATGCTAATAGTAAATATATATAATATATATAACATGATATATTATATTATATATATTATATATTATAATATTCTATAATGTATAATTTTCCTAAAGATCATGACCTCCCTTCAAATATCAGCAGAGTGAACATCAAGAATAAAACTGATTTTGTTAAAATCCAAAATTCTAGGAAATAGTCAAGGTTTTACTAGGTACCAGAATCAGATGGAATAATTCTGTTGGTTTTGGTTCACCATAGGGCAAAAGGTGTTTATTTTTTTTTTTTTTACTTTTACAGACTGCATTTGATTCATCGTTCACAAATGGGGTACATCATTTCGTATCTATGGTAGATTCATACCATTTGTGTAATCGTACATGTACATAGGGTAATGATGTCTGTCTTATTCCACCATTTTTCTTACCCCCTGCTCCCTCTCATTTCCCTCTATGTAAACTAAAGTTCATCCATTCTTCTCTCACCCTGCCAACCCCTGACCCCCTATTATATATCATCATCCACTTATCAGGGAAAACATTCAGCCTTTGGTTTTTTGGGATTGACTTATTTCACTTAGCATGAATTCTTCAATTCCATCCATTTATCCACAAATGCCATAATATTATTCTTCTTTATGACTGAGTAATATTCCATTGTGTATATATATACCAGAGTTTCTTTATCCATTCATCTGTTGAAGGGCATCTAGGTTGGTTCCACAATCTAGCTATTGTGAACTGAGCTGCTATAAACATTGATGTGGCTATGTTACTGCAGTATGCTACTTTTAAGTCCTTTGGGTGTAAACCAAGGAGTGGGATAACTGGGTCAAAAGGTGTGTCCATTCCAAGTTTTCTGAAGAATCTTCACACTGCTTTCCAGAGTGGCTGCACCAATTTGCAACTCCACCAGCAATGTGTGAGTGTGCCTTTTTTCCCACATAAAAGCTGTTTATTTTGTTTGCCTGAGTGTGGAATAAGAAGTGTTTTCAGATGCACAGCAAGATGCTGACTGGGCTTCTTCTTCTTCTTCTTCTTCTTTTTTTTTTTTTTTAAATGTTTATATGTTAAGTACAAAAGGGACATAAAATCGTATGTACAGTAGAATAGCAACTGTGTAGACACATCAAAGACCTAGGCACAGAAATGTCTAGAGGAACATTTAACACAAAAAGATTAACAGCAGTACCTTTCTGGGTGGCCAACTGATTCCTAAAAATTCCCAAAATGACTGGCTTCTCGAGGGCTGAACGACTTGCCCTAAGTCACACTTTTTTTGTTTGTTTGTTTGTTTTGTTTTTGCTGAGAAGCTGGACACCCAGTTCTCTCCTCTCCTCCATGCTAATGTCTCCCTGTGCATCCTGGCTGGGACCCTAAAACTGAAGGAAAAAATCTCTCCCAAAACTATAATCGAGGTTTTATTTGATTTGCTTCCTAGCCTTTTCTCAGATCTTGGACTCTAGTCCTCTAATGGGGAAATCTAGTTTTTTACGTTTTTGTTTGTTTGTTTGTTTGTTTGCTTTTTAACCCCAAGATGCCAATAAACATGGTTCCAAAGAAAGCACCAGTCCATGACTTTGGGGGATCTGGATTCCGGGACCAGCATCTCAGAGACCCCATGAGCTGAGCCCACTATTTGACCGTGACTGCTCAGGGACCCTCGGTCTCTCCCATCCTAGTCTTGCTCTGAGGTGGAGACCTCTTTGGTTTCTCTCATGTCTTCATTCCCCACACAGAGATCTGAGGCTTGTTTTCACATCATTCAAAAAATAAAAAATTAAAACTCGTTTTGTCAACCTCGTGAGACTAGAGAGGTACTCCTTGTTATCCAGTGTCATTAACATGAAAAAAAAAATACTCAAACACTTTAACATAACAAAATTACTCTCGCTTATTGAGTGTTTTCTCTATCTTTGTATTGTTACCTAATTTGATCTTCAAAACTCTTGGAATAGATATTATCCTCATTTCACAGAAGGAAATATGAGCCAGGGAGGTAATTTAGAAAATGGCTTACAAAGAAATTTTCCAAATGGCTCTGCTAATAAGTAGCAGAACCAAAATTCAATCTCTTTAATGCCTGGTTTCAAAGTCAAGGTCTCCTTCATGCAGCCTAACCTGGGAACAAGGACATCAGTACAGGCTGCCACGCGCCCAAACTCAGAAGTTGTTACTGACCCAGAGGCAATATTACATCATTCTCTTAAAGTCTCCAGGGGCATGTTTGTTTTTCACCCTTACATTATACCTAAATTCTTCCATCTGTTTTCAAAGCCCTCTTGTATCTGAACTCAAATCTCTTTTCAATTATAAGAATGACTCAAAGCAGAGCTCTTCTGTGTGCAGAGTACTAGTGAAACAGCATTTTAATCCCATCTCCCACACTCTCCCACAACCACGTCACTGTGGTCTTTAGGAAGAAAATAGGGGCTTGAGCTAAGAGGCTGACTGACCAAAGTAGACTTCACTCTGTGACTAACCTTGACTTTATGCAAAACATATTTGCATAAAATCTTTCCTTCAATTGAAGGCATTCCTGAGTAGGTGGTAGACAGGGCTAGAGAATGACTGTCCTACTATGTCTCCTGTAGCACTAATCCACATCTCAGGTTAGACCCTGTCATGACCCCAGAAGCTCTTCATTATCCTCCCTCCAACCTCTACCCCACTTCTTGTGACTTATTAGAACCCCAGGTCTGGAAACTTCTTGTTCTAACTCTCACATATAAAGAGCTTTAAGTTTTTACTCCCAATCCTCCAATGGGAAAAACTTAGACAATCTAAAAAAAGCAAGGGTTTTTCTTGGGCACGTGAAATAACTCAAGACAGAGATCTGAACACCAACCCCAAACCTGGAAAGACAGACATCCATCGAGAGGCAGAAACTGTGTTCTGTTCACTGGAATGGAAACAACTGGAGCCATTAACCGGTAGGAAAACTCACAATTTTGATGAATTGCTGAAAGTTGAACGTGGCCTCTCATGAGAGACAGAAACCACTGCAGCTGCGGTGTTGGGGGCAGGGCCTCACATTTTCCTGGGCTTTCCCATCTGAAACCACACCAGGCTTCCACAGTGAGAATCCAAGAAAGATCCTCTCGTTAGCTCAGGGCCGGGTAAGACAAGAATCGATACCCCTAGAACATTTTCCCTAACAAATGCCTACTCTCCAAAGGAGAAGTCTTAAACTCAGTTCTGAAGTCTAATCCCTTCTGGGAGAAGGATATTCCTCACCATTATTTTCTGTCTTACCTCCAGGAGGAAAAACATTCAAAAGGGGTCAGGACTCGGAGGAAAGGTATTGGAAACTGCAGCCAGGAAAGAAATTTCTGCAGGGGCTAAATGTTATATGACTGGCACAGACACGGGCACACATCTACTGAAGACTGAGATTCAATCATAATATCATGGAACATTCCTCCTAACTGGTACTTTTCCTATTAAACCCACAGGCCACCAGTATCACAGAATTCCAGCTGAGAGAGTTGCTAGACTCAAAGACTAGTGAGAAGAAGCACTCACTAATGGGATTCCATAGCTAATCGTGAAGGAAAAAGCAAGGTCACCAGAGACTTTCGAAGCTTCTGGCATCTAGACCAATAGCAAGTATTAAACAACAAAACTTCTAGAAGGATTAACATAAATCCTTGCTTTAAAGACCCATTTATCTCAGTCCCTCTCACCCAATCTGACATCCAACTGTTTCAAGCTGGGGTTTCCAGGGAACTGAGGCAGCTTGAAGATACCCCTCCACTCCATGAAACCCCAGTTCTTGTGATCAAATCTGAAAGATTTCAGACATACCACTCAGAGTAACAGGCGTAAGTTTACTGAAGGGATAGGAAAAGGAAAGGGGACACTCTCAAGAGAGAGAAAGGGTCATCTCAGAGAGGAGAGGGACAGCATGCCTCTCCTCTACTCCAGTTTTATTGGGGATCCCAGAGAAGTTTCCAGAGAGTCCTGCCCAGGTCCTCTTGATGTTTGACTGAACACAAGATGATAGCAGACTTTCAAATCCCCGCTGCCATGACAGCTCTGGGTCACTTTGGCCCATGCTGACCAGTTCTAACTGGATTCATAACCATAAATTTTAACAGATTTTATGATTAGGAGGAATTATCCTTATCTCCCAGAGTTTCAGGATCTGGACTGTGAAAAGGGTCACAAAAGTTTCCTCCTTCAGAGTAACTTGGGTTCCTATTACTGACATTATTTTGGGCCTGCATTTCTCCTGCTGATAACGTATAGTTTGCTGAGGAATGTGACGTAAACTGTCCACTTAAGCTAGGCAGGGCTGCAGGTAAATTGCTTCTTGGACAAGAAAGCATGTGGGGTTAGCCCAGTGGGCCCAATTTATAGAATTATTTCCTTAATCCTGTGTTCTCACTACTCACCTCTGTCTGTCCCTATTACAACTAAAAATGACAAGGAGCACCAAAGGGCAAGAAAAAACACCAAAGAGAAAAAACAATCACTAGAACCAGACTCCTTTATGAGGCCAGTGTTGGAATTATCAGGAAAGGCACTCAAAATAACTGTGGTTTGTACTGAAGGGTTCATCCTAATCCTAAGGGTTTTCTGTTATAATAAAATACCATGGACTGGGGAATTTATAAGCAAGTCAAATCTAAGAAAACTCCTGTCTCCAAGTGTAATACTCAAGTAAGTCAAGATGTGATCATCTACATTGGTGGCTAGGAAGACGGAGGCACAACATGATCTGAGAAGAAATGATTGCCTTCCATTACAATTCAAATCTAATGTCTCTATCTGTGACCACACAGTCCAGGAAGCATTTCTATTACAGATGCTTCTGTGTTGAAGAAGGCACCAGGGGACAGCGGTGTTGCCAACCCTGCTGTTCTGCCATTAATGACGTGTACACCCTGCAAAAGGTCTACAGCAGAAATCGCCTGCATTATTCAGCTGTTAGATGGTAGCTTCACCACGTGCCAGAAATACAGCTTCACAAATTTAATGTCAAGAAATAAAGAAGTTTTAGAAAGAAAATCCACATGATGTTTGCAACTGTCCTATCCATAAGGTGGCAAGAAATTTAAAATTAGTCACGACCAGTGGTAAGATTGATCTAAAGAAGAGTCAATTCCAAATCAAAATGGATTTATTTTCTTCAGGCTTTCGTCTAAAAATATGTTAAAGGGAAAAAATGGTTAAGACGCCAAAAGTGATGATTCACACATTTTACATTAGCAATTTTATATTTGGCATTACCTCTATCAAAAAAAATATATAGGTTTGGTAAAATGCCTTTGGTACTGATGACCTATAAAATTACATTGAAAAGTGAGTGTGTTAAAGTACATATGTAAGTGACAGTGAGAGAAACAGGGAAGTCGCTACCATTTTACAATAGCTTTTACTTTCTCAGTTCTAAATTCGTTATTGTAGTACATCCATGGTTTACATCCATTTTTTATCAATCTTGGAATAAGAACTCCCACCGTACCCACTCTGAATTTTTTTCATGGAAGGCTAATGTTCACAGAGAGGTAAGGATCTACAAGAAAATCATCTCTTTGATTTTTAATTATATGTGGCCTTTAGAGAAATGAGTAGTGTCAAAGCTATAGAAATATCTTGCTTAAAAATTGCAGATATTCTCCCTGGCCTTAAGAGAACAGAGTATAAAATTGTGTGCACTTCTCACTGTTGTTTCTTGTAATGGAATTTGATTTAGAAATACTCTGCGCTTAAAGAATACTGTCACCCTGGGTGAGCCATCCAAACACAAGAGCAATGCACTTCCTAAGAGAGAGATGACAGAACAGGTTGCAGGAACATTTTGTGCTATTTTCAAATGAGTCCTTGAATCGAAGGAGAACTTGGTCTGAGGTTTACTTTCCTTGTAATCCAGTCCTAAGGGTGTGATAAAGAGACCTGACTTACTTACCCACCTGAAATGTCCTTAATATTTCAAATATACATATATTTGGATATATTAATGTATACATTAACTATACATTAATATACTTATTAATGTGTGTGTATATATAGGTATATATCAAGCATAGCCATATTGGTTCCAAATAGAAATCATCGTTTCAGATCAGTCCATGCTTATTAGTTCTCTCAGACTGCCTTAACAAAAGACTACAGACTGGGCGTTTCAACAATAGAAGTGTATTTCCCCAGAGTTCTGGAGGCTAGAAATCCAGTACGGAAGTGCCGTCAAGGTTGGTTTGTTCTCAGTCCTCTCTCCTTGACTAGTAGACGGTCAAAGTCCCCTGTGTCTTCACAAGGTCTTCCCTCTAAGTTCCAACATTTTTTCATAAGGACACCACGCATATTGAATCAGACCAGTACTAAGGACCTCATTTTAACATGGTTACCTCTTTGAAGATCCTATTTTCAAATCCAGTCACATCTGGAGGCACTGAGGAGTTAGGACTTCAGTATGTGAGTGCGGGTGGGTGGGCATAAGCCATCCTTAGCTGAGTGTGTAGGAAACAGTGTGTAATTGAAAGGCAGGAGGCTGTGCTCACCAGCCCTTCCTCCCCCTCACCTCTGTTTGCCTATCTCTTTATCTTTTCAGCCTCCCCCATCCTGTGCTTTTATTGGGGACAGGTTGGTGGACTTTTTATTTCCCTAAATGGCAACCTGATGGTCACAAATTTTCTTTCCTTTCATCCTTGCCATTTGCTTTGAAGAGTAGGGACTTCTTGCTGAGTTCTGAGCCACACAATGGCTCCGTTACCATTAAGGATGTGAAGCACAGACACCTGGACTCAGGGCTTCTGAAGTCATGGTGATCTTTCCCTTCCAGCTGCCCTTTGCCTCCTGAAGACATTCCATAGGCATCTGGATCCATTGATTTTCTCCAGTGATTATTCCTGGAAAGGGTGAAGTGGTCAGTGGGTACTGCCTACAACCCAGAAATCCCCACCATGCTAATTAGCCTTGTCTCCTGGGGAAGCTGATGACAGAGCCTTGTCCCTCTGCCAGTGCCATCTACTCAGATTTCTTAAACTATGTTTTGGTGGCACCAGATATGTCACCAAGTCATGGGCCTGGAGACGCAGACTCCACTCAGGCTTTCCCCAAATTTCATGTTCAGTTGGGGGGAAGGTAGGGTGATGAGGACAGGATACCTTTTCCTCAAATGAGAATAAAGGGTGGGAACATTAGTCGCCAATGTTTATCAAACGCTTTCTGTCTTCTAAGACCTATTTTTACCCTCCTAGCTCTTTTTCTGTACCACCATGTGGTCTTTGAGTTGTGAGAATCTAGTGAGGTCAGGAACTTGAGCCTTAAAATGAGGTATTCCTAAGATATAAGCATAGAAGCTAAGGGAACATTTAAATCTTCACTAGAGACTTAAGATGTGAATGTTTTCCCGTCAACCTCCTTCAGTTTTCCTTACTTATAAAAATAATGAATGTTTTCAATAAAACCTGCCAGTCACTTGGTACATTGGGTTCCTTAGGCTAGGATACATGATATATGAGGATGGAACTGTTTTTCATTGTTCTCTCTCTTCCCACACGTTGGCTACTCAGTCAGTGCCATATTAAGGACCCAAGGAAAAGTGCTATCACACAGTGAAAACACAAAGGACCAAGAACCCGGAGCCCTGATTCCAGACCTGTCCCTGATGCCAACAATCTCTATTTTGGGGGAAAAAAAATGCTTCATCTTTAATGCTTGTGTTCCCACATCTATAACATAATAGCTTGAATGAAACAAACTCTAAGTGCCCTACTGGTTTTATACAGTGATGGGAGAGTAAGATGTCTTCTAAAGCAAAGACAAGAACAAGGGTGATGGAAGCTTGTAAGTTAAATGGTCTGCCATGCTGTGTTTTTAAAAAGCAAGCTAAACCTCTGTGTTGCCAAAGCTCTATGGTACTTTATAAATAAAACATTGTTCCACCATGTGAATAGGGTACAAGTCTTCTAAAATTGGCAAGTCAATTTCTCTGGATTGACTCTTCATTTCACACTCTAAAAGAAAACGTGTTTATAAAGTTGATGCTGAAAATAAAGCCAACCATGATTTCACTTGTCTCAGTGCCCAAAGGGTGCAAATAATCATGCCATATGTCAGGGAACCTACCTTTAGGTAATGGTCTTCACTCTGCAGGGCTCAACCCATTCCTAAATTATGAGTCTCAATAGGAATGTTTTAAACAGAAGGGAACAATATAGAGAAGAATATAAGTAGAAATAAGTAGAAAAGATAGTACATCACACACAATAAGAAGCATCATTCTGTGAAACTGTTTTCCTATGTAGTGTATGTACATATACAGCACGTATTTCTACATGCACAGATAGCTACATGTAAAACATAGATGTCATTTCTGTGTATATGAAACTATTGGGTCATGCTATAAACTTATTATTTATTCCAAATCAAGGTTTAAAATAAAATGAACACCACTGTCCCAGGGCATCTCAAGTCTTCCTGATTCTCACTCCTACCCTACACTGGGGACAAGAAGAGTTCTGACATTGCACACTTTCTGGAAAGAAATGATCATGGGATGGAATGAAGCATCTGTGTTATGAGATAGTCTAACTTCCATGATATCTTTTCCTCAAATGAGAATAAAGGGTGGGAACATTAGTCGCCAATATTTATCAAACGCTTTCTGTCTTCTAAGACCTATTTTTACGATTGGATGTGAGGTGTCCCCCAAAAGCTCACGTGTGAGACAATACAAGAAGGTTCACAGGATAAATGATTGTGTTGTGAGAGTCTTAACCCAATCAGTGAATTTATCCCTGGTGGGGTTAACTGAGTGATGACTGAATTGGTAGGCTTGTGACTGGAGGAGGTGGGAATGGGGGGCATGGTTTTGGGGTATAATTGTATCTAGCAAGTAGAGATCTCTCTCTCTTTTCTTCCTGATCATGATGTGGGCTGCTTCCCTCTGCCATACTTTTCTGCCATGATGTCCTGCCTACCTCGAGCCCCAAGGAATGGAGTCAACCTTCTATGGATGAAAGACCTTTGAAACCATGAGCCCTCAAATAAACTTTTCCTCCTCTACGATTGTGCTGGTCAGGTCCTTTAGTCACAGCAATGAAAAAACTGCTAAAACACTGTTGATCTTTGGATTTGTGTCTTTCTGGAAGCTTCTGTTGGAATATATTATTTATATTTATATTTATTTATATATATGTACACACACACACACATATATATATATATATATATATATATATATATATAATTTGGAGGATTTAAAGTTTCTGAATCTTCTTCCATGTGACTTCATATGGCCACTCTTTGTGGCCATGGGTGGTTTTGCCTTCTTGGGGCATGATCCCATCTTCTGCTCCTTAAAGAGTCAGGAGTGAAGTGTCAGGCAGGGTGGGCCCCCTGTGGCATGGGGACAGGAGCACTGAGCAGCAAGACTAAAGGCTGGGAATTAAGCTGGGGGCAGTCAGGCAGGTGCCCTGGATGACATGCTGAGCATTTTGGGAATGATGCTTTGGAAGATGGGAAGACGGGATTTGGACTCACAAAGAGAGGACACGAGAAGCTTCAGAATCATGCAGCTGTTATCCAGGTGCCAGCAGTGTGGAGGGAGAGGAGGAGAGGGTGCACCCAAGACTTTCTTAAGAGACCAAATTCTTGGCCCCATATTTCCAGTGTATCTTTCCCATTTTTATTATTTTACTCCACACGCAAAGCATCTAAAACTAGTTTATTTTTATTTTCTGTTTTTAGAGAAAGAGAATAATAAAGACTTTTCTTTACTGTCTTGACTTATTGCTAATGTAAGCATTATCTGGTTGCTCAGAGGGGGAAAAAAATCACAGTCATTATCCTGCATACACAGTGTCCTCTGACCTTTCCCTTGGATCAGTTGCCTAGAAACTCAAATCCATATTCTCCTTGTCCTTGGCCAGCACACTCACTTTCTGCTCGAGCTATCCTCTACTTGGGGAGTTTACTGAGAGGATTTTGTACTGAATGTCTCACCCCTTCTCATCATTTTCTCTCCTATTTATTATGCTCTGCCCCTAAACTAATTCTTTTATAACTCCTTTTCTCTGTACCTCCCTGGTTGTAGACTCATGATGGGATCCCAGTGACCAGGAGGATGAAGTTCAAGTGATTTCTGCTCAAAAGCCACTATGGTTGTGGTATATATAAATACAATGGAATATTGCTCAGCTATAAAGAATAATAAAATTATGGTATTTGCAGGCAAATGGATGAAATTGGAGAATATCATGCTAAGTGAGATAAGCCAATCTCAAGAAAACCAAAGGACAAATGATCTCGCTGATAAGCAGATGATGACACTTATTGGGGGGTGGGAGGGGGGCAAGAATGGAGGAAGGAGGGACTGTATAGAGGGAAAAGAGGGGTGGGGAGGGGTGGGGGGGAGGAAAAAAATAACAGAATGACTCAAACACCATTACCCTATGTAAATGTATGATTCCTCAAATGGTATGCTGTTACTCCATGTACAAACAGAAACAACATGTATCCCATTTGTTTACAATAAAAATAAATTAAAATTTAAAAAAAGCAAGAATCAATAACTGGGATAGATTCAAACTAAAAAGCTTTCTCTCAGCAAAGGAAACTATCAGCAATGCGAAGAGAGAACCTACAAAGTGGGAGAATATCTTTGCCACTCATACTCCAGATAGAGCACTAATTTCCAGAATATATAAAGAACTTAAAAAACTCTAAACCAAGAATACAAATAACCCAATCAACAAATGGGCTAAGGATATGTACAGACACTTCACAGAAGAAGATCTACAATCAACCAACAAACATATGAAAAAATGTTCACCATCTTTAGTAATAAGAGAAGTGCAAATCAAAACTATACTAAGATTCCATCTCACCGCAATTAGAATGGCGATTATCAAGAATACAAGCAACAATAGGTGTTGGAGAGGATGTGGGGAAAAAGGCACACTCATACATTGCTGGTGGGGATGCAAATTAGTGCAGCCACTCTGGAAAGCAGTGTGGAGATTCCTTAGAAAACTTGGAATGGACCCACCATTTGACCCAGCTATCCCACTCCTTGGCCTATACCCAAAGGACTTAAAATCAGCATACTACAGAGATACAGCCTCATCAATGTTCATAGCTGCTCAATTAAAAAAAAAAAAAAAAAAAAAAAAAAAAAAACTCTGAACACCTCCCATATCCCACAGATTATTTAAGTTGGAGGCAGAAGCCTTTGTAAAAATCATTGAATTTTGTTTCCAAGTGTGGTGGGAAGCCATCAGAGGTGTTTGCTTTGTTTTCAAATTTTGTTCATCTGTGCTTTTTAAGCAAAAATGACATGATGTGCTTCTGCTTTGAGTCTTTAAGTCCCACTGTGGAGATTGTGTGGAGAATGGATTCCCAGGAAGCAAGATAGAAGTAGGAGAGCCATCGCAGTGTTGGGGAAAGGTTATTATGGTTTGGACTAAGGTGATAGCAGTGGAGGAGAGAAGTCAGTGGATTCCGGATCTTAATAGGACCTGGCTTGTTGGTTGGGTAAACAGAGGGAAAATGGAAAGAAGTGATTCAGTAAGAACTTTGGAGTCAAACGTAACTGCCCCTGAGCAACTGTTGATCTCTTCTGAGACTAAATTTATCTATTTAAAAAAGTTGATAACATTGGGTGAGATAAGATAGATAGCTGTCCATTTGACTCTTAGTAACCTTAAAAACCATATACTTATATGGTTTGGTCAACTCAGAGAAATATTGGAAGCATTAAATAGGATCAACTATGCAAAGATGTCAACTAATACCAACCTTAATAGATGTCACTTTCTCCCTGTCTTTTTCCTTCCTTCTACTTCAGGATCCAAATAAAAATCTTTTTTATTGTAATCTTTTTGGAATAACCCGTGCACATTGATCTCTTTATCCTCAGAACTCTAACTTTATATACCAGATTCTCTAGTATGACCATCTTCCACATCTGCCTGTTTCCACAACTGCAGACCAACCAAAGATTCCATGATGTTACAAGGGAGATTAATGATAGACTCAGGAGAAACATGATTTCCTGAACTCTTGGACTCACCACATTGATACTGCTTTGCTACATATTGATTAAGGTAGATATTTTATCTCTTCCAGTAGACTATAAGCTCCTAGGTGACAAGGAAGGTATCAGTTGTTTGTAACTCAACCTTGGCTTGCATCTATCATGTATTCAATATTTTCTGTTGTAATTTCAGCTAGATATCACCAATCATTTAGAGTAATGAAAAAGAGAAAAAGTAACACATGGAGAAGATCATAAAGTTTATTATTAAACTTATGCAAAGAAAATGACTAAAAACTCTAGAACTGAAGAAGTAATAAAAGAATTATCAGAAAAATTGGATTAATTAAGAAAAATTTCTCAAAATGAAAGTTCTCACCATTGCTACTAATGGTAGTAGTTCTCTCAAGGTCTTAGGGCAAAGTGTTATTTATTAAAAATACAGTAAATCAGCAAATAGGACATCGACTCAGAACCAATTGCAAGCACTGTCTCCAATTAGCTATAAGCATCAGTTAGAGCAGAGGGACTGTCCCATTACTTATTACATGGTCTTAATCAGCCTCACAGAGTTGGAGAAGTCTCACATTTCAGTTTATTAAGCAATGTGTTTGTATGCAACAACACTTTTTCATCAAAGCTGCCTATAATTCTACACACTATCAGTTTAAACACTTTAACCAAACTTGGTAATCAAATCTTATTTGAATTAGTGGGTTAGTTTTACTTTTAAAGCTATGTAACCATAAGAAGGCAGTTAAATAACCAGTATATAAATACTGTGGGATAATTTTCTTCAACATTTTAAGGAATTGGAAGAGAAGGAACATGAATAAGGGAGCAGCTAATAACTGTTCTTGAATTTTTCTGTTTATGAAACATTTTGGGTTTCACCGGCTTCCATTAACCTTAGCATAGCTATTATATTTTTCCATTTAGAAGAAGAGGAAATTAAAATTCAGAAAACTTAGGTGATTTCTCTCAAAATCCCAGTTCTAGGACACAAGGAAGCTGGGTTTCAGAACTGAGTCCTTTCTGTACAGACACCAATGCACCCCCAGTGCTGGTCGTTCTTGAATGTTGCTGGGAGTTAGAGTCACCTGGAGTTTTTTTAAATGCAGGTACCTGTGCTAACAAGAGGTGGAGGGTGATCCGAGCATGATTACTTTGGGATGCATTATCTTGTGTACCATTTTGAAATCCTCTAAGACCTGACCACAACCAGATAAATTCCTTAAATAAAAATGCACTTAATTTGTGTTTGAGGAAATGCCTTCAGAATACACTCAACACAGTTTGAAACCAGCTTTCCAAGAATGGAAAAGAAGCCAATTTGTTCACTCAGAGTTTTTGATGTCCCAAGCTCAAAATCCCATGCCCAGAACATGATAATTTCCCCCCAAAGACACTCACAACCTGTGAAGAGGCATGGTGACATCTGTACCTTCTCAAAGGAGCCCCCAAACACCCCCTTTTTGACACCCCAACAAGCAGCCTCTCCTCTTCCTTCCTATAAATCCCCCCTGCACATCTGCAGGTTGGAGCTTTGTTTTCCAGTTCCTGGTCTCCTGGCCCGTTAACTTCACAGTAAAGTCTTTGTTGCAGAAACTAGTGCCCTTGTATTGGCCTCCACACATGTCGTTCAGAAAGCCCCTGCTCACCATCTATCTAGTGAAAAGTACTGAAAAGTGGATTGATAAGAGTTGGATGGGTGCCCAGTTTAAGGTGTGGACCCATCTGTTAAGTAAACGTACAAGAAATGTGATTTGTAGGAGTGTCATTCAGCACAAAGGCACTAACACGACATGACCCCACTTAGAGTAAGATGAAGGTTAGCAGGGACCTGGAGCCAGATGTGAGTTAGTGCCATCCCTGTGGTCATGCCCTGTATCTTTCTGACTCACAAAAGCAAGCTGTTTTTCATCACTTCAAAGACAGTCACATGAAAGTCCCTTCAATCACACATGAGGCATAATTAGCCAAGGTTAAGACCATAGAAAATATTCTGATTAGGGGAAACCAAAGCACCATCAGTAGGGAGCCAGTTTTCAGGACTATGTAAAGCTTTATCAGACGTCACTGAATGGGCTTATGATAAATGCCAGTAGTTGCTAAAGTGGATAACACAATCAAGTCATTGTTCTCAGGTACTTGTGAAGTAAATATTAAAAACAGATTGATCTCCAACTCCATTTAAAAATATTGGTTGTTTGTTTTAGTCAGTTTTGCATTGCCGTGACCAAAGACCCAACAAAAACAATGTAGAGGAGGGAAAGTTTATTTTGATTCATGGTTTCAGAGGTTCAGTTCATGGTTTGCTAACTCCTGGGCTCCAGGAGAGGCAGAACGTCATAGCGCAGGGTGTACAGAATGAGGCTTCTCAGTTCATGACAGTCAGGAAGAGAGAGAACCCTACGGCAACAAAATATAAACCCCAAGGTACATCCACAGTGACCTACTCCCTCCAGCCACACCTACCAGCCTATAGTTAGCACCCAGCTAATCCATTCAAGTGGATCATTTTACCTCTGAACTTTCTGGCATTGCCCCCCCCATGAGCTTTTGGGGGATACCACATACTTGATACCACATGCTTGAACCATAAGAGGGTTCCAAGGTGAGGGTAAATAGCTCTGCTGATTTGCCCAGGACTGGGTGGGTTGCTGGGATGTGGGATTTATAGTTTTTGTTTGTTTGTTTGTTTTTGCGGTGCTGGGGATTGAACCCAGGGCTTTGTGCTTGCAAGGCAAGCACTCTACCGACTGAGCTATCTCCCCAGCCTGGATTTATAGTTTTAAAACAGGGATATGTTGGTCACTCTATTCAAGACATTTCAAAGTATGCTCTAAACATTCTTGATTTTTTAATCAATTTAAAGTTTTATAAAAGAATGTTCCTGACAAACCTTTTCCGGGCAGTAGCAGATCGAAGTATGTGGTGTGAAAAGAACTGGAAAACAGTAGGGCATAAAGACTCCCAAATGAGTGGGAATTAGACACTCGGAAATTCAGTTGCATCCAATGGATTCGTGAAGATTGCTCAGCTAGTTATGTGCTCTGTGCTAGAGCTTGCAGATTAAAAGATGATCAGGGATGGTCCCTGAACTGCGATCATTAATGAGATGTAGCACAACTGCTAGAAGAGACCGTGTTTTCCAAATAATTTCAAGCAGCAATAGCTCCCGACATGCCCAATGCAGCACTAAGGAAAGTACAGAATAGCACATAATGAAGGTGGGTGTAACCCGGGAGGAAGAATTCCTGTGCAGAGATGAAACGCAAAGGCAATTCCACATCCGGGAGCAACTAACCCATGCAACGTTAGAAGAACCCTACAGAAGCATTTCTAATAAAACTGGTTCAGAGCATCCCTTTGGATAACAGACCTGCTTCCTTCCTCTCACTCTGGTAAACTTACCTATTGTTTTTAGTTTTATGTGTTTTTCTTCTTCTTTTTGAGAAGCAGTTTCCTAGTTATTACAAAAATTGGGGGCTGAGAATCTGATGGAGTAGGCATAACAAACAGAAATAACACACACACACACACACAAACCCACTAACTAGTCTCTTCACCTCATTTTCACTACCATGGCAGTTTAGGAACCTGCAAGTTCATAAATTCTAGGAAAGTCCACCTTTAAAATTGAACAGATTCTTTATGTATCATATTCTTCTCTTATTTAGATACCAATTTTCTATCCCTTATTTTTAAAACTTTATTTTTTTTTTAGCGGCAAATGATTATCAGTGACATGTTACAGCTAAAGCTTTTTCAAGTATAATAAAATGTGAGGAAAAATATTTTGTAAATAGAACTGGTGTTCATTCTAGGTTTGGCTCTTCGCTGTGATGATTTGTATTTGAGGAAGGAGGGTGGGCCAAGGGCATCATGGAATCAAGTCCTGTCCTGGACCACAAGACAACCTGTAGGGGCCTGGCCTGGCCAAGGAGGGTCCAAGTAATCAAAAGCCACTGTGAGCTCTATTGTCTGTCTGACAATGATTATCATCAAAGTTGCCAAAGAAGTGGACACACTGTTGGAAATCCAGAAATTAACAAACCCAAATCGCTCCATGCTAGCAAATCTGAGAAGCACATTTCCCAAGAGAGGTATTTACTTAACTCAACTTAAGATACCAAGCACAGTTTTGAAAAGATGCTTGGTAATAAAAGAAAAGAAGAAAACAATGTTTAAAATGGGATTAAGGAAGATTGGCTTAATCCCTTTTTTTCTTTTCTTTAAAAAACAGAAAAACTTGAACAGACAGAGGATCCAGAATCAGAGTAGATGTTGGAAACACACACGGCAGAAAGCAGAGATGGTACTGACATCCCTGAATAGGCTGGAGTTCAGGTACAGGCCTCACAGATGGAACAAGGCAGTGGAGGAGTGCGGAGACGGACGCTGCGAGGTCAAGAACGTTCCCATCAGTGACTGAATACTTTATTCTAAAAATGAAGTGAGGGTGCATATAAGAACTAGTGAGAGACTTGAGAATAGATTGCTTGAAATAACTTCTGAGAAGAACAGAATTGAAGGCAGCCTGAGGAGGCACAGGCAATTGCTGAAGTCATAGACCATGATTTCCTCACGTTATCAACCCACATGGTTCAGAGCTGAACAATCCCAGTATGTGGACCCACAGAGTAATTCTTGGTTTGTACTTTATCAGATGCATAGATGAGAAGAATGAGAAAAATGAGTTGGTATTTCAAGTGATAAACTGTGAGTTCTAAGTTGACTGAAGTATGAGAAGGCACTTAGGAAGAGAATAGAGGGTTCCGGAATGAGGGCTGTAAGCATCACAGAAGAAATATTTAGTACACATTTGCTAAGTGTTTAAGTTGAATGCTTGAGTTTAAAATTTCAACTTGAATCAAGTCAAGGGTATAATCAGGGTACTGGGTACCTATGAAGAGTGGCCAATTTGGAATGTACGAAGAATCCACAATAATTAAAGTGTTTATGCAGTAGAATAATCACAGGGCAGAGGGAGGAAAGCCAAGTTTGGGGTCTGTAGCAGTTTTCAGCGCTAAAGAGGCATTCAAGAAGCCGGTGACAGGAGAAAGGACACAAACTCGGAGGCAGCTGAGGGTCACTCAGGAGGATGGGACAGGACTCTGATTTGAGCACAGTGGAACAGGTGAAGTTTAACACAAAAGGTAATAGACAGGCTGGAGGAGGGAAGGAAGTGTGATGGGTTGACATATTTGACTCCTTGGAAATGTTACAGGCCAGGCTATAAGGGCAATGACTAAACAGACTCTATTTTGTTCTGAGACTCCATGTTATATAGGAAATGCTTCTCCCATGGGAACACCCCGCCTCTGCACCCATCATCAGTTGCTTAGCATGACATGGTTGGCAATACAAAATGATGAAATGGCAATTCTTGTATAATGAAAAGTTGTTCTTTTTTATTCCTATCTTCCTAAACAATGTACCATGTTAACAGTGATGTTAATAGTGATTGTTCTGATGTTAGTAACCATTCTTTAATGTGTACCTAGGTAAGGGTCATTTTGACCCACTTCCCCCTCTGCTGATGATTTCAGATCTCATGATGTTAGTCTGTAATTTTGAATCATAGCCACAGACACTTATGATTGATGTACTGACTTACGGTATGCAACCCTGAGCTGGCGGTTGTTCTCCCAAAAGCCATTTCTGGGGCATTGTGTGAGACAGTCAGCAGGCTGGCTTAATAAAGACTCTCAAATGTGGACTTCTCAGTGGTGATCAGTCTGTTCTTAAGTTGTGCCCCGTAACAGAAGAGGTCTGGGTATCAGGAAAGAGAACAAAGAGAGGAAGATCTGAGCCACACCTGCGATGGCTACCCGGTGCTTGTTGGTACAGTGACTGAGAATCGCTGAACCCCGGGTTTCCAAAGCAGGCTTCCCAGGGGTGGCACTCAGGAGGACTGAGCTGCTGAGGGCAAGTTACCCCAGGGTGAGGCTGTGACTGAGTGGACTTGACATCCACTCCCATCTGTTTCTGTGTGCAGGACTGTGTCACAGGGGCTGAAGCTCTAAAACGACTCCCAGACCCCTTCAGAACTTGAAAATAAGATCTAAGTTCTGACAGTGAAATGCACCTGAGGAAGAGAGACCACAACCCTGCGTGAGTGACATGGGATACAGACTCCCGTAGACACCCATGCTGTACCAATGGTCACAGATTCTACTGCTGGCCACAGTCTACTGGCACTGCAAGCAGCTGAGCAGTAGCACAGATGTTTTCCTGACACATGTTTTCAAGCTGTTCAGTTATAAACCCTTATTTCTACTTCTTCGGTCCTTTCGATGATCTTAGAGGTATCCAATTTCCTGTACAGAACCTAGTCTGTTTGAAAAACCTGGGGCGATTCCTGTTTCCCATGGCCACAGTCAACACAGAAGGTGCACAAAAAACGGTCACCTCTCAGTGTTATCACATGTGTTGAAACTGAATGGAAAGACTATGGCTTGCAAAGCGTTCACTTACCTTTAATTGTGCTCCAAATCGCCTCTTGATCCAGCTACCATAATTTGGTATTTCTGAGAATCTTGCACAAGTTGGAAATAGCAGCAGTTCTGTTGGAAGGCCACAGAGAGGAACAGAAAGGAACCAGGCCCTTTTTTATCCTCTGCCCAGGATAGGGAATTAATTTGTTAATCGATTATGAGTTCTAACTGGACTCTCATTGTGCTTTTTCTTTTAATCATTTCAATGCTTTTAACTTTTTATTTTTATGTAAAGAGAGATTCACAGGAAGCTGAAAAATGTACAAGAATCCCCACACACCCAACCCTCAGCCAAAGTCTTCCTCTTACATACCACGGTGCATCAAATCAGCAAGCTGATGTTGATGTGACTTCCAGAGCTGATGGGTTTGCTCAGACCCTCAAGTTCATTTTGTCACTCAAAGACCCATGTGTATGTATCTTTGCAGTGATACCACATGTGTGCCATCCTAACCAGAACCTAGTCAAGATAATCAACTGTACCATGGCTGAAGGCCTCCCCTGTGTTACTCCTATTTCCCCCTCCCTAACCTTGGCGACCACTGTTGTGTTCTCCAGCTTCATTCATTTATTTATTCATTTTGGCATACAGGGATTTGAACCCAGGGCTTCAAGAAAGCTAGGCAAGCATTCTACCACTGAACTCCATCCCCAACCTACTCAATTGCCTCACTTGTCCTGAAACTTAAGATCCTCCTGCCTCAGCCTCCCAAGTAGCTGAGATTACAGGCATGTGCCACCACGCCCATGTAGTTCAACTTGATCATGTTATCTCACAGAGGTTACATGCATAGAAACACGTATCAAAGGTTACAGATGTATTCTTTGAACAATCTTTTGTGAATGAAAAATGTTGTCTTCCCTCCAAAAAATGTTTTGCACATTTTGGGTAGCAAATATTGTGTAAGAAGGATGATATTTAGTACAGCTTTAATGTCTTGATATAAAAATACCTCAACTAGAAAGTATTTTGTCATTTGTAGCTACAAATTTATTTAAAGTTCAGAAAAGACTTTTCAATAGCTCAGCAGATTCTAAAAATGAGAAATGATCAAAATAATTTTCACAAAGAAGGTAATCCTTGCACTAAACAAGGGTACAGATCCCTCTGAAGAGACATGAGGCATGCTAACTTGTGTGTTCAGTATCCACACTTGGAGGCAAATGAAGTTCCCCCAGTTAATAATACAACCTTCATGTTTATGAATCTTGAAAGTACTTCTTTTAGAAGACAATATATTCCACCTACTTTGCTATAAAAAAATGGTCTAACCCCAATAGGATTCAGCAAATTTTCTGTTCATGTGGGCAAAGGTGAAATTAAAATAGAAACCTCAAGAAGGACTCCTTGAAGGCTGATTTGATTCAGAAGAAGCGATCAGGGAAATACCATGGTGAATTCCTTTATTAGCAGGGGCATTCAAAGGCCAGGGCCTCATCTTTAAAACTGTGTTTCTTCGTTTGAGCCCTGTAGTTTTGGCCCTGGAGTCTAGGAGCCTCCTTGGTAACAATACGCACTTTCTATTTGAACATTTTTTTTACCTCCCTCAAAATAAAAGACTCCATGTTATTACACAGGACTTTTAGGCCACTTTCAAAGAGGATGTGTAGTTTAGATGACGAGATATGATTTTCAAGTAATAAGTTTTGGGGTGGAATGGAAATAGGAAAGACAGTAGAACAAATCCTCTGTTCATAGATGAATTCACAATCTGTGTAACTCCACAGCATGTACAATCACAAGAATGGTAAATTATACTTCATGTATGTGTAATATGTAAAAATACATTCTACTGTCATGAACATCTAAAAAGAACAGATTTAAAAGAAAGGAAAAAAAGAGCTTCAGGAATATTACATAAAACCTCTGGGCAAACATCAGTCCCCAGAGCCCTTTTGTGTACTAGAGTTTTGTTAATTTGTTTCCTAGGATGCCCAAAGCAGAGTGTCACAAAGTGGCTTAAAGAGCAGAAATGTGCTTCCTCACGGTTCTGGAGGCTGGAAGTCTGAGATCAAGTGCTGTCAGGGCTGTGGGAGGGGATCAGCTCCAGAACTCTCTCCTTGCCTTGTGGATGTCCTCATTGAGTCCCCCTTGTGTGCACTCCTGGGTCCCACCTCCCCCTTGTATAAGGACACTGGTGGAATGAGGGTGGAGCTCAGTCTCCTCCAATACGACCTCACCTTAACTGATTATAAAGACCCTATTTCTCATGAGGTCACGTCCTGAGGTCCTGGGGGTTAGGACTTGACCACAGGACTTTGGGGGAGGACACGATTCAATCTATAACAGTGTGCGAGAGATCTGGTTTCAACAAAGAGAGAAATTACTAGAGAGAGGATTTGCCAGTCACACTACGAATCTACTCCATACTCCATAACAGAAGTGTTGCCTCTTATTCTTTATACTGTCACTATAAATAATAAGTTTCATGAAGTAGTAAGTGAGCCTTTGTAAGACTTGTAGTATCAACTCTTATCTTCTATGTATAGGGCTGGCCCTGGGATCAAATCTTGAAGAATGTCCTGAAAGCAATAGCTCAGAAATGAGACCTGGAGTTTGAAAATCAAATGTGATAAATCACAGTGGGCTCCGCAAGTAACCAAAGGCCCAGAGCAGTGTCTTCTCATCCCAGCAAACAAGTGGCGAAGAGAGGGAGAAATAAACTGGAGCGAAAGGCAAAGAGAATGTCTGCATGCCTTGGAACCACCCCAGAAAAAAATGTAAAGGAATTCCTATTTCTACCAAATGTAGAATCCCCTCTTCAGAGGTAATCTGTTTGTATCAGAGTCAAACATTTCAGAATTTCTCTAGTGAACATGTTGGTATAATCTTCTTCCTACATTAAAAAAAAAAAACATACAAAGAGAAGCTCTGATTTGGAGAAAAGGTGCTTCAATAAGAACTGCCTAACATTTAAGTTCAATGAATTCAACAACAACCTGCTTGCAGCTTAAAACTATTTATTCTCATAATATTTAACTCGCAGTGGGGAGGCCTATGACAGAATCCTGCTGTAGCAGAGATTGAATTTCTGGATGGTAGTATTTCAAAATGGAAAGAGGAAGTCAGGCAGTCAAGGTCAATTCACAGGTTCATCCTGTGGTGCAGTTTCTACATCCAGCACCAGGTGGACGGAAGGTTTACCCTGCTTATGGTGCTTATGGATGTTTTCACTTTGGGTTATTTTCTAAGTTCTTTACCTGATATATATAGCAAAATAAATATGTTATTTCTTCCCTAGATTATGGCAGGACACCCAAAACTAAACCACCCTTTCTGATGAATTAAATTTTAAGAAAACATCCAGGTCTCTACTTTTTTTTTTCTTTCTTTCTTTCAGTAGACAGTGCAACTGTAAATAAACAACAGAGTTCCCTAACATCCATTTAATTTGTGCCTTTCTTACTTTTGGAGAACAATGGTAGAATGGATTTACTTACAAATAATATCAGTGATATCAGTGTTGTTTCAAGTTTTTATTTTTTAAAGCATGTGAGAGCGACCAAAGTAGTGAATAAAAAGTTAATATAAACAGTCTGATCTTTATTAGGTCCAGACCCAGCTTCATTTAGCAAGTATTAACATAAGAATTGCTTATATTTGCTGAATATGATCCTGTAGATTATATTCTTCTTCATAAGTCATTAGTGGAGAAAAATTATCAGCATAATGATTATCTGGAATATATTTAATTACTCATCCAGTTTATTAGCACATTTTTTGATACTATCTAAAGCATTTATAATGCATAAGGCAAAGTTAGACTAGCTTGTTACTAACTTTTATTATTAACTGTGGAAAAGTTTGACTAGTATAAAATAAGTCAAGACCAAAATTACAAATATATTTTAAAGACATTCTAATATTTTTTATACTCGACGGTCCTGTTTTATGGTTACAAATGCATTACTTGAGAAACATACAAGTCCTAGAAATAAACATAAACCTTTTAACCTGCAAGTGACATGTAAATTTGACTTGATAAAGCTTCTGTGTCTTACTGAAAGCAGAATGAGGGTGAATAGCTGTGGGTAATCCCTTTTGAAGCAACTGCACACTGATGTGTGTTTCCAGGCCCAGGTCTGTCCCATAGGTCTATTATCTGTATTTCTGCCATCCCACACTGTTGTACTTAATTTACTCTTATAATAAATCTTGAATCTGATAATGGAATTCTATCCGAGGTGTGATGTTTCAAAATCACCATAGCTGTCCTTTCCCATTGAATATTCATACAAATTGTATAACTAGGCTGTCAATTTCACCACTGAGATTTTAATTAGAATTGCATCTATTTTATAGATCAGGTTGAGCAACTGAATATCTTCACAGCATTCTAGTCTAGGAAATGGTTTTGTCCAGTTTTATCCATCATTTTTAGGACTTAAAAAAAAAGAACCCCAATAGTATTTTTAATTTCCAGTGAAGAGATCTTTAACTGGTTTCATTAGATTTGCTTATCAATATATGATACTTTTTAAACAGTTATATCATTAAAATGTGATTTTGTTTTATTATTTACATTTAAACATTTTAAAACATTTTACTTTGACTCAGATCTAGCAACCTCAATGAATTTGTTTATGAATTCTGTCTTATTGGTGTATTCTTTCTACATACCAATATTATCAATAAGTAGAATTTTATATCATCTTGTTCAAGACTTAACCTTTGCTTCTTTCCTTGCTTTATAACAATGAGTAGGACTGCTATGCAATGTTGAATGGAAGTAAAACTGAATGTCTTGACTCAATCCAAACCTAGGGGGAATCTTTAAGTCATTCACATCAATTACAGTGCTTTATAGGACTTTGGTTGGTTGCTAGTATTTCATCAATTAGTTTAAGGAAGTATATTTTGGTTTTAATGTACCAATTAAAATTTTAAATTGAATTATTAGATTTTTCTTTAGCTCTTGAGATGCACCTATGATATTTTCATTTGCTTTCTATTTAACTTGGTGAAGTACGCTGATAGATTCTCAGGATGCAGTCATCTTTTTTATATATTGCTAAAATAAGAATTATTTTCATGAGGGAGATTATCCTGTAATTTTCAGATGTACAAGAAAATCAGCAAACCACAGCATAGTTCATTGAAAACTCTAAACCCAGTTGATGGATCTCCAGCCAGGATGATCAGGAAGAAAGAGGAAAGGAAGTTGCCCACATCAGGATGGATGCAGCCTTTGCTAAAAATCAGTCCTAAGGGAATTTAAAGGAAGTAAGTATTTATGAAAAATTCAAGAAAATAATTTCAAAATTTTGGTGAAAGAGACAAACTCCTGTAAATATACAACTGACCAAACTGAAACAGGAGTATGTATCTGGATGGTCTAAATGATCCTGTACCTAGCAAACAAGTCAAATCTATAATTAAAAAACCTTCCCAGGAAATCCCAAAGTCCACACTTCAGCAAATATTTGAGAAAAAAGAATTTAAGGGGAAAGTACAATGCCAATCTTACCAATGCTTCTAGGGATCAAACAAAGGATTCCCTTCCTTGCTTATGCAATGATGCCATTATAATTTCAGTGTTGAAATTCCAGAGAAGCACTAAAAATAAATAGATAAAAATTTCAGGCTGAGCTTTGTATACTTACTTACACACCTCTTCTCATATACACACATACTTTTTTAAACAAAGGCAGTTTTGAAGTAGGAAAGTTTGAAATGATTGCCATTGGGGGGATAAAGTAAGTATTTCTGGAAAATTTTGGGTAATTGGCCATGGCATTGAAGTTCCAACACAAGGCAGAGGTTTGAGCATCTAGCTGAATCAGTCTTCATCTGCTTTTGCTTTGTTGCCTCTCGTAGCATCTGGCAACCTAAGTGAAGCGGAAGAAGGCAGACTTTTGGATGGACCCAGGGTTGAGGTAATGCCATATAAGTATGTGACTGGGGGCAGTGGAGAGGAAGGAAGGAGGAAAACAGGGAAGGGAGGGAGGAAAGGAAGGAAGGAGACAGGTAGGGAGAAAGGAAATAGGAAACCAGAAGACCCAGGAGAGAGAGAGGAAAAACACGTAGATCACTGTAATGAGACAAGGAAATAATAGGAATTGCTATAGTTGTGTGTTATACAGTAATAATAAGCTGTATTTAGTATTTGCCTGGACTTGTAAAACTAAAATCATAAAGGGCGCCTGGTGACAAACTTGCTGTGTGGCAGGATGACACTCCTGAACAATGTCGATATGAACCTTTATCTACGATTTGAGTGGTGGCTCCTAGTATAGTCAGTTCTGGTCTTTATCCATGAAGACCAGAGCATGACTGGGCTGAAAATCACTACTTAAACCCCTGGACTTTTGGAGCAAATCAGCAGCAGCATCGTGACCAGAGGACTTCATGTCGCTCTGTCTCTTGACTGCCCCAGGCTGCTGTCCACACTATCATTGATTGCTGGTCGACCGTTGTCACCGAGAACAGATGACTGACCACCTCTTCCATGGTGATGACTGCCACCCAACCTCTAGCTTATCAGACATCTGAGGACGTCCAAGACATCCAAGGAGCTGAGAGAGGCTTGGCTGAGAAGAATCCCCTCAGTCTTGTTGACTGACTTCGTGGCTAAGAGACATTGCATTAAGTAAGTGCATGGGGATTGGACTCTAGGTGAATAAGGGAGTGAATCTTCAATGTATTTGTGACTTGCTGTTATTAGGAATGTTAAGCTAAGTGTGCATTGCATGAATAAAATCCACTTGTTTGAACCAAACTTGATTCCTCTCCTACTCACTGCTCATGACAATCAGACACTGGAGGTATTAGGAGGAAAAAATAAAATAATGTAGCAATGAGAAGACTGGTAATGAAATCAGAGATGGCCATCACTCATGGAATGCAATGTTTAAAATACCAGAAGTGCGGTTGACCCGTGGTTATGCATCTGGGTAGCACAAGAAAAGTAAAGGCGAAGTTACTAGAATCGAGAAGTCAAGCAAATTAAAGGCCAGTGTGGGGGATGGGTCATCCACAGAGCTGTTGGGTACCTGATGGTGGACTGGAGTCCACTGTAATATGGGAGCATATGGGAGTCTGGGCACTTAAGCTTGACGGAGCATGAGGACAAGTGTTGGCCTCCGGGTGGATTCTTGCTTCTGCCATGGGGAGGTGTCGAGAGAGGTTTGTATAGAAAATGCTTAGACTTCATGTGAACCTAGGCAGCTGAATTAACCCTGAAACAATGGCGAATTTTGGAAGCATATCCTTGGTCTTACTTCAACCTATTATATCAGAACCTCCAGGGAAAGAACATAGGAAAACATATAATATTTAAAACAAATGCCTCAGCTTATTCTTATGATCAGACACAAGTAGGAATTGTTGGGAAAAATGGATATACAAGGGGGGAATATATTTTTGCTCAGAGAGGAGCAACAGGATTCCCCAGGTGGACAGGATGGATCAGGAAATGGTGAGGCCCACTTGGCGTCACTCATTCCCAACACCCGTAGCACTTTTGCTATGTTCCCAGCACCATGCTCAGGGCCTTGTCCCCGCTCTGGAAGGGCTGGCAGCCTAGACGCATAGCAGCAGCAGAAAGTGAGGTGTAGTAGGGTCATGGCAATTGTTTAAACAACAAAAATCTTACGTGAGCTCAGAAGGACCAGCTAGCTCTGCACTAGGAGTCAAGAGGAGGCTTCTCATAAGAAAGACATTTAATTTAAGTCTTGTAGAATCAGTGTCAATTGGGTACACAGGGATGAGAGGGAAACTACTTCAGAAGAACGGGAGGATAACAATGTAATTAGAGTGGGAAGAGATCTCTCAGTCTTTTAATCTAAATTTCATTCTTTTATGGATTGAATTGTCCCTATGCTCCCTAAGAAGAAAAAAAAGTTATGTTGATGTCCTTGCAACCTAAACTGTCCCTCAGAATGTGAGTTCGTTAGGAGATAGAGTGTACAGAGGCAATGAGGAGAAAACAAGGTCATTAGGGTGAGCCCTGAACCAATATGGCTGGTCTCCTTAGGAAAGCTTGAAATTGGGACAGAGACAAACATGTTCGGAGGGGTGACAATGTGGAGATAGGCACGGTGAAGAGGCACATCTTCAAGCAAGGAGACAGTCCTCAAGAGCTCTACCCTCCCGGCCCACTGTCCAAAAGAGCCAACCCTGCTGATTCCTTGACCTTGAATCCAGCCTCTTGCACTGAGGCAATAGCTTCCAGCCCTTTATTTGATTATGGCAGCCCCAGCAAACAGACACACATCCTGTTAAAAACAAATGAAATAAAACATATAAGGAGTTAAAAAGCTTTCTCCTTCTTGACCGGTCAATTTCAGCGACCAGAATCTTAGGTGGTCTGAGTTAACGCTATGTTGTTACATTTTCTTAATAATCCTGAAAGACCAAAAGGCCTATTTTAAATTCGAATAAATAAAATGAAAAGAATCACGTGACAATTAGTAGGCCCGCATTGTAACATGACTTGCTGAGACTATGTAATGTGTAAACCAAAATGCGTACGCATGGCGGGCCACAGTCCCGAACACATCTGCATTGATTGTGCAACGCTCAGTACTGCTATTGCTGAATTTTAAAAGACTCACACTGCTCATCTTTCCAATATGTGCTCTGCAAAAGTGCTTGCCTCAGCTGCCTACTAATGTGCAGACAGCTTCTGATCACAAGCTCTGCAACGGGTGGGCTTTACAGCATGTCTCGGCCTTTGGCAGGAATTAAGCAGAACTTGATGCAATAATAACTCAAATGCTGCCTTTTACTTTTAAGCAAGCAAGCAAATAAGAACCACAAAAAAGAAATAACTCCTTCATGCTTTTTTTCCTATATTAGCCTATAAAATATGCCGTTGTGGTTCTCTTCAAGAAGCTACATATTCCAGCTTTGTTTACTATTTCACAATTCATTAAGCATGAACCCCAAAATACCTAAGAGTACAAGTGTATGCTTTGCTCAGGACAGGGCAAGATGAGGGTGAAAGGGTGCTCAGAGAGGGAGATGTTCTTAATGCTCTTAGGAAAAGGGGCAAGAAATGTTGATTCAAGGTAAGAGAGAAAAGTTGTAGTTGCAGCGAGATTGTAAAGAACACAGTTGTGAGACGAGGGGTTTGGGTGTGTTATTTTATGATGTATACCATTGACTTGGATTGAAAGGGGTTGGAGCAGAGGAGGAACTTGACCAGATTCCTCTATTATGGTTTTGTAAAGATCACTTTTACAGCAGGTAACCTGTGAGTTCATCAGCCAACAGGAGACTCACAGGAATCCAGGAGAGGGATACGGAAGGTCTGCCCTAAAAGGATCACCAGGATAAAGGGTGAAGATGAATGAATGAGAAGCACCCTGGAGGAAGAGCTCGTGGGATCTGGTCATAGGTTGGCACAGGGCAGAAGGAGGCTTCCTAGGGTGCCCAGAAGCTAGCATAGTAGAGTTGTACGGACCCAGGTTGAAATGTTGGTTTCGCCATCCCTGCCCTGTGTGAACTTGGATATATCACTTAAACACTTAACCTCAGTTTCTTCATCTGGAAAATAACAGCCCAGTGAGATTGTTATAAAGACAAAATAAGACAATGCATTAAAGCACACTGCACGGTGCCAAGTACAGACGTAAAAGTCTTGTAAACGTAGCTTCAAATAGGGTAAGTAAAAACTTAAGGATGACTCTGAAATCTCTGACTGGGCATTCTGTCAGGGATATTCTAGAGGGATTAACACACTGAGCGTGATGAAAATTCATGATTCGGTGGCTAGAAGCAAATATAATTTCTATGACAGATAAAAATAATTCACAGAGCATTTGTTATTGCTTTTAGTGTCGGTGAACTGCAGCAGAGTTGCTGATGGCAGACCTCACTCGGGGCAACAGGCTTGCTTCCTTGGATGAATCACTCATTGCAGAATTCTAGGAGTGTGCCTTTAACTCTGCAGTTTTGTAAGGGATCCCTTATTAGATGGCTGGTCATTGTGGGCTCAGGTCACGCCCTTGTCAGAGCATCCCAGCTGCTCCACAGCAGGGGGCACTTGGCTCGCCATTAAATGGACCTTGGGAAGCAATGGTAACCATGGTAATAATTATCAGAAGATGCAGCCGGTCCCCACAACAACGTTTTGTCCATCCCTAGTGAAAAACACAACTCCTTCCTCTTTCAGTGTTTTGAATTAGACACTCATAAGATCTTTCAGTCCAGGGAAAATACCAGGAGCCCATGACAACAGCTGGGGGTATCAATCAAAGCAAGACACAAATGATAAAATGGTGTTCTAACATAATTTGGAGCAAAATGCAGTCCTTTATCTCAAAAGGACAGCCACCATTTTTCAATGTCTATTATTCTGAGATCTGGGATGTCTCCTTACTATTTTAAAATGTTTTCTGTAGGAAGGAAATACATTTAATGTTTCTATAAGAGGAATATGAGAAATACAGAAAACTTAAAAGTGGCACTCTAATTAAAATTAATGGATCTTTTATTTCTTCTACCTAATTTTACAAAGAATGAAACCATTTTGAAAAGAAAGGAACCAAAGTCCCCCAAATTAAAAATGACTTAACCAACATAGCAAGGCTTTAAGGCTGCATGAGGCTACTTTAACTCTATCTTTTGATTTCTTTTTTACCGACCATTTTTCTACTGCTTTCTGGATGCCAGAACAGTGGTAAAACTGATTCGATTGTCATATTTGCAACTATGTTTTTGAAATTTTAAAGATCAACAACAAATTAGCTCCATAGTAGCAGGAAAAACAGTCTTGAAGTTCAGACAGCTGTTTTCAAATTAGGAAGCTACATCAAGTACAACCATAGAAACAAAATGATGCACCCCATTTGTACAATGAATCAAAATGCAGTCTGTAAAAAATTAAAAGATAAATTAAAAAATAATTTTAAAAAACTAGACTTTTGCTGCTATCTCCAAACCAGTTATAATCCTTCTAGTTTTCAGTTTCCTCTTTTATGAAAGGGCACAATAGTTATGTGTTTTCAGGGCTAGTGTGACAACTAAATAGAACTATCTAGATACAATGCCTGGCATTAGGGCAAGCACACAATAAATATTTTTCTCTCTCTTAGATTCTGTACTCAAATTCCAGAAATTAATGAACAGCATATATTTAAAGCTAATATGAAGAAATAGGAACATAGAATGGGTTCACTTGATTTTTTTTTCCCCCTTGAGAGAATAAAAAGTTGAACTTGTCCTCCTAGAAGTTCTAGCATACATACACAGGTTGCATAAAAAAAATCCAGTACAAAGAAGCTAGAAGATGACCAAAATGTGATTTTTAATCCACTGGATAGACAGCTTGCATCCTCCTTTGGTATGAGATTAACAAAGTTCAGGGGGAACTCATCCTATGGGTGCTGTGTCCACTGCATCTGCTGACCACAGCTCACATGCCACACAGGAAGCTCCTGGGGTGAACAAAAGTCAAAAACAACTCATTTTCCTCTTACACAGCTATTTCTGAGGAAGACAGTAAGAGGATACTTACAAGAAGAAAGAAACTGAAGCACCGAAATTTAGAAATGACTTAACAAACACAGCAAGTCATTAAGGGGCTATATGAATATTTTAAATCTTCCTTCTGATTTCTCTACCAGACATTTTCTACTGTGTGCTGCTACTTGCTGGGTGCCAGAACAGTGATAAACAAACAAGCAACTTACTATATTGTCACATTTGTAACGAGGCTTTAAAGTTTGAAAGATCTTATATGTCTTACATGCAAAGGAGAAGAACAATAACAATTAGAGTTTGCTAGTAAGGAGGGGAAAAAAATAAAAGACAAATATGAGCCTGATCTGAAACCAAGATGAGATGTGTCCTGAACCAGAGTCAAGGTGAAATCTAATTATTAGTCAACAAGACAGCAAGTCATACCTAGAAAAAACCCTGCTCAGGACAGATTAAAAGCAAGTACCTCATCATAAAATAAAGATATATACAAAAAATATTAGAGGGCCCCTGTGCTCTATCTTCCATTGTCTCCAAATCCAGGGCCCCAGGACAGGTTCATGAGACAGAGTACTGCCACCTGGCTCCCCTGGCCAGTACCTCCAGTCTCCTGCTGTTCCTTTCAGAGGTTTGTCCTGGAGAGAGTCAAGATTACATCTTCTCACATAACCCGTATTTACTGAGTTTCTAACACAAACAGTGCTGCATTGGTAAATATTTAACAAGTATACTTCAGGGAAAAAAAGTGTGGCTAGACATATGCAAATATCACTTCTGAAATACATTTAACTGTCATAAAGGTGAGTAACATCATTTTTCAGATAATAATAAAATACGCAATATTCTCTCTTATAGTTAAGAATGCCACTGATGATCCAGGATTTTTTCCTTGGTTTTCCTTGGACTCTCATACCCATATCAATCTACATTTGCAACTGACAAACAGGAGTAATCTTGACATCAACGTATGTACGATGTATCCCATTTGTTTACAATAAAAATAAATTTTAAAAAAAAGAGAGAAAAGTGAAACAATGAAGATTTGTGTCGGAACTTCATTCATTAGTCCATGGCATGATTGATGTTTTGCTGAATCTGGTAATATCTGAATCCCAGAGGAATACCTCCTTAGATTTTTGGTGTTAGTGAAACGTAATGGCTGTAAACAGTAAGTTTAACATCCTCTGCCTTCGTAACATTTTGTATCATTTTCTTAAGTGTAGACAATCAATAAACAGGTAAATGCTGAGTCCTGTGGCTCCTTCTGGTGTAAGCACTTCCTTCCACCTGGCCTTGAGGAGATGCTGTTTTGAGGTGCTTTCATGATGTCACTGAGAGCAGAGTGGCCAAGGCATACCTGCACCATCACGTGGTATTTCAGTCTCTCTGGGACAAGATGCACAAGTGACACAAATTCTCAAAACACTAATAACATGTTTTGAGAATTTAATTTTTCAATATAATTTTATTTATGTTTGTATCACTTAACTTTTAATGGGAGCTGTATTTAACAACTTAATAAAATTGCAAATTTGATGACCTGCACTTTTAGACAAATGTGAACTGGCTCCAAGTCACCCACTGGATGTACAAAACACTTGAGTGGTGGCATGGCCACTGCCTCTAGGGTTTATGTTTTTGCAGGAAGGGTAGACGTGAACCTGGAGGACACTGTGCTGGGTGACATAAGCCAGGACTAGGAAGACAAAACCACATGATCTCACCTAGTGCAGAATCTAAATAAACTCACACTCAGAGAAGAAGAGTAGGATGAATGTTTGGGGAAATGTTGATCAAAGAATACAAAATTTCAGTTAGCGAGAGTAAGTTTAAGAGTCATCAACATAATTACTATAGTTAATATCAACATTTAGTATATTTTTAAAAAGTAGATTTTAAGTGTTCACACCACCAAAAAATTAAATGCATGAGCTAATCCATAAGTTAATGAGCCTATAATAAGACTACAAGTGTACTTTTACCTAATTAAATCTTCACCTAAATTCCATAAGGTCAATGTTTCCATTTTAAGGAAACACAGAAAGGGTGAATGTATAGTCACCATCTCTTATTCTATTTTGTGTGGCTATAACAAAATACCTGAGGCTGAGCACTTTATAAAGGAAGAGGTTTCCTGGTTCATAATTCTAGAGGCCTAAGCATTTGCCTGGCTCTGATCAGGTACTCTTGGTGAAAATCACGTATGAGAAAGAGAGGTCACATGGTCAGAGAGCAGTCAAGGGATCATCAGGGAGGGTCCTGGGTTCATTCTTCCATAACAACCCAGGAGAATGAACCCCCTCCATGACACTAGCTCTAATCCCTTCCAGGGCAGTTTCCCCTGCCCTAATTACCTTGGGTAGGCTCAAACTCTTAAAGGTCCCACCCCTCAATACCACCAAACATGGTGCACATGTGTGCTTCCGGCACATGTACCTTTGGGGAAGAAGCCTGATCCAAATGGTAGCACCCATTTTTTTAGTTGTTCTTGATTTTGTTTTGAGATAGTGGGAATGGAGCCCAGGGCCTAGTGCATGCTGGGCAAGCGCTCTACTACAGAGCTACGTCCCCAGCCAGGTTTTTAAGTTGCAGAGACAAATTTGCCCTCAGGCTTGCCTGACTCCAAGATCTATATTTACAATTACTGTCCCCAAAGAAAACTCTAATTCATTGATTCATTGTGACAAAAACTCTACTCTTGACTAGTGTGGCTCAACTAAACAAACAAACAACAACAACAAAAACTGGTTTGGGTGAGGGAGAGTAAAAATAATTTTCCACAAAGATGGTGTTGTGCGACCCCCATCCAGGTGATGCAGGGGAAGACCCTGCAGGCAAGCAATGAATGTACTAGAAAACAAGTTAACTGTACAAAAAGATGGCTTTCCACGTGCTGTCCTCTGCTTCTCTAAGTGGAATGCCTGTCCCCGACGTGTGTCACTGTGAAGTGGTGCGTGAGCCCATGTATACGGCTTATCTCCATAGATTGTCAAGTTTATTTAAATACATCTAAGGGGCAATAAAAATAAATTAATAAAAAATAATTTACCTGGGGTCTGATATGGACCACATGAAAAATTCATATGGAGGAGGAAAACAGAGAATTCTAAACATTGTTTAGTTTTGGTAGACCTGGTTAAGCTTTTCTACCAAGAGTTTTGAGGTTAGTTATTTCATCTTGTTTGCCATTACCAGCAAATTTAAGAAGAAAAATGTGAAAAACTCTTTGTCAAGAGAAAACGACTACATATACCAATATATATAACATAATCTCTGGTTTAATAAAAGCACAAATTTGCACATAACATGTAGATATATATACATGTATAAAAAGACTTGATAGCAAAACCCAGAAACAAACAAAAACCTTTGGCAATACCCCAAAATGCTAACAGTGATGGTCTTTTTATTGGATATTGCAAGTGTTTATTTTCTTCTCTATGATCTTGCACACTTGAATAATTTTTCTTACGTATATAGTTTTAAAACAAATGTTTACTATGTTTGAAAGAATTTTTATATGGACTCCCTCCTATTATTCAGAACTGGAGAGAAATGAGTTTCAAGTTTCATTAAGTAATAGCTTGGGTATATTAAATAATAAAAAATCATCATTATGAGATTTCTCGGGTTTATTAGTCTTCCTTTGGAATAAATTATTTAACATTTTTGAAGCGGTCGAAGTTTGGAGATTGGAAAACTTTTTAATTCTGATTTTTACTTGTGTGAATATATTAAATCCTGCAGCTGAAAAGTTACATCTTCCTCCTGTGGGAAAAATCAGAGAAATAGCAGTCCGGCCTCTGTTCAGGTGGAGGTATCACGTGCTCTACAGCTGTATTTGTTATTAGCTACAAAAGTCTTTTAGCATGTACTTTGCATTCTCCCTTTGAGAAATAACTTCAGCTTTATTCATAGGGCATACTCAGTGTTAAACAAAAGGAATATTTTAATAAATATCAAGGAACTGTACAATCAGCCTCCAATGTGCTATCAGAGTGCTTCAGTGCATTAGAGAAACAAGGGCTCTTTTTGAGCTTCTGGTTCTGAATCTGTGGTCCAGCAAGACTGGAGACTGAATTCCACATGCACATTGCTTAACACCCCTGGGGAGGGAGATGCAACAGTGTGTGGTAATCAGTGTGAGGTCTGATCTGCAGAGCACCCTTCTAGGCTGCAAAATATCACAAGGGCTTTTCCCCAAATCCTCTCAGCCATCCTAAGAATTGGAGGCCCCCTTTCACTGTTATATCTCTAAACATGAAAATTATGTAATTCACCTTTCAAAAATGTCTTAAAATATTTGGGGGCATGGCGGAGATAAAGAAATTGAAGGCTGTACATCAAGAGGCCTGGATCCTAAGCCAACTGTACTACTTTTTGTGACCTTGAAGGAAGTCATTTGATCTTCAGAAATCTCGTTTTCATCAGCGTAAAATGAGGCTAATCATGCTGCTTTTTGCAGCCTCATAAGACTCTCAAAAGACTCAAATGACAGGAGATATACTTTGAAAAATATGAGAGACAATGCAGATATGAGGTAATGTGGTTTTGTAAACTGCAAACATAACTTATTTATAAACCAATGTTTTTCATGTTTGGAAAAAGTGCTCTTTTGAAGGGAAAAAAAAAGAAGTTGTTTTTTAAATTTATTTATTTATTTTTTTAATGTACAGCATCTCCTAAGGAGAAAGGAAACAATAGAATAACTATTACTTTACCTTTGAACAATTTTATTTTTAATTTCATGCCCTACCCTGTCAAATAGGGTATTTCAACTCTATGCTAAGATTCAAAGTAGAAAGCAACTATTTGCCACATTTTTGCTTTTATGCAAATAGAGTAGGAAGGTGATCCCTCGTGGTCTAGGTAGCCATCTGTTTCCAGATCCCAGGAAAAATGATGCTATTAACAACTCCTCGGGATAAATTTCAAAACAAACAGTCTTGGTTCCAATGGGTACTGTGAGGTTGGTCATTTTCATAGAGAGAGCTTGCTCAGTGTTTCCTCTTATATCTCCTGCCCCCTTTCCCCAAATTGAAGATTCTTTAGGAGCACAGAAAATACCTCATTTATCTTTTTATCTCTCTTCATTTTATAACATAGAGCTTTGTACCCTGTAGATACAAGTGATTGTTAAATAAACACATAATTACTATTTCTATGCCTGTAACCATATGAATAACTAGTGCTAATTGAGTATGTATTATGTGCTTTGTCACAATGCTAAATATTTCACAGACAAGGCTCACTTGATCTGAAGGAGGATGTCACAAGCAAAGTTTAGAACATAGTAAGCACTTAGTAAATGTTGACTAATCATTCTAATGATGATCATTCCCCTTTGAGAGATGAAGAAACTAAGTTTAACAGATGCTAAGCTCCCAAGGTCACATGTCCAATAAACAGTGAAGCAGCTATGTAAACTGGACCTCTCCGATGGTGGACCTTGCCCTCAGCCACTGGACTGTGTTGCTTCTCCATGCAAGGTGCAGAGGTGATGGAAATGTTACTCCAGGATGAAACTAGTACTGTGGACTACTGTTACAGAATCACCTGTCCCTCCCTGTGGCTGGACACACCTTCTGAAGAGTCTGTGGAGCGTTTGGATGTTTAACTCCGAGCATCCCCATGATCTGATCTAGTTCCACACTGCTGTCTTCTCACCCGACACTTTCACATCTTATTCTCCATAGTATGTGCTTTAGGATTTCTCACTGAAAACAGATTGAAATTTCTATATAAGCTTGTGATACCAATTAATGTGCTATGATCTTTCTTTGTTCAATTGAATAAAGTATTTCGTTATTTTATGAAATATTGTTTAATTTTAAGCATTATGGAACAAATACCATGAGCTGTCTTTTTTTTAACTTAATGTAGAGAAGCAACAAAGAGAAAGACTCATCCATAATTGCACTATTGACTTACCCACAATTCATCAATGTCCTTTTCTGTGCATAATATACAGGCGTATAAATATGTATGAGTGCTGTGTGTACAAACCATACGCACAATGTTGTTAAGACTCACAAACCATGTGTGTAAGATGAACTACTTATTTTACGATTCCCTACATGTAGGATTATGTTTTTAAATTTATCATGGAAGTGGTTATATAATAACTTTGCTTACATGTGTGATAGTTTACTTAAGCAATCATGCACTGTTAACTTTAGTGGTAAACACAGTGCTACAAAGAATATCATTGTAGCTAAATATGTATCCACATCATTAACTAGTTCCTTAAAATGACTTGCAAATTTTAGTCTCCTCCCATTTCAGTTGTCACAGAAGGGAAAGGACATCCATTTGTTTTACTCTGTGGCTGAGTATTCGAAGTCCACATAGCTGACTCACGGAATGGCTGAGATTACAGTCTCAGTCCTTGTGACTCACAGGTCCCTGCACCTTCCACAATACCAAGCGGTGCCCTCTTCTGCACCAGCACACTACACAGAAAGCTATGTGCGAGATGCCTGCCCAAGATGCAGACGGGAAGTTTTCAAATGAGACAAAGGAGTGATTATAGTCGTAAAGTTGTAATTTTGATGATCTGGTCATACTTTGGATTCTTCTTGCGTTTCAACATTTGATGTGCAGAGGAGCTTTGCACGCAGTCTGCCTTGCAGAGCTCTAGCCATTAAGTCTATTGGCCTTTCTAATGGGCTCTGCTATCTTAAGGTGAAGAAAAATGCATCCATCGATTTGGCGCAGCTCCCTCAATTTGGGAGCTGCCCCTGTAATCTCATTATCGTGGTACGTCTGCTTTTATTCCCTCAGCTCCAGAGCTAAGTCTATACAGAGCCAGCAGCTGCGTGCTCAGCAAGACCCCAGGTATCAGCTGCTTCTGAGCGCTCAACTACCCGCTTTCATTAACAGGCACATAAGACAGATCACTTTTCTTGACCCACACATTATTTCCAGTCGGTAGATTTTAATTTTTTTTTTTTACTTCCCTATATATCTTTGTCTACACTAACATGTAATTTTTTATCATTTCCAAATTTAGGCCTTATACCCTTTGCTTTTGGCAGAATTTTGAATATATCCAAGCAAAACTGTCTTTTGATCTGACTCATGAAATCCCCAGATTGGCCCTCAGAATATTTCATGGCTCTAATACAAAGAAAACGAAAAAGAAATAAAAAGACTATACGTCTTAATGTCCTTTTTATCACAGCAACTAATTTTTCATTAAGCATAAAATGCTTTTTTTGCTTACCAAGAACCTCTTTTTAAGGCTATTCCCTTACATTTTTCCCTTTTCTGCAAGGAAAAATATGCTTATGTACAGAAAATCTGGCTTGCTGGAGTCTCCAATTCACCCTCACTTGCCATATGCAATGCATAAATTTATAATGTGTTAAGCTTCAAGAACAGCTGACGATGAATTTCAGCTTTCCGACCTAGGTTGAATTCCACCTAGACTCTCTGTCCCCTTATATCAGTTCTGTGTGTTGTGAAATGCTTTTATGACTAATCAAATATCTTCTGCTACAAAGATTTTAAGGGCTCTTAGGGAAAATGAAAACCTGTACTAATAAGAACTTGAGAAGTGCTAATGAACTGTTGGTCTCCCTGCACTGTGTTTTCTTCCTTATCCTTGGAAGGTCATGGGCTTTCAGAATGGAGGGTCCCCTGTGCCCAAATTCCACAGCATTCCAGTGAAATGTTGAGTTACAGAGGACTTTCCTAAACACCAAGATCAGCCCTCACACCCTTATCTTTTGCTTTCTTTCCCAAGCAGACACTGTGTTCAATTTATGTCCCTTGGCTTGAGGCAAAATCAAGCATATTTACTCTCTTGCTGCTAAAAAATAGGCAATTTTAAAGAAGAAAGAGATGATCAGATTCAATAACCTCATTTTGTAGAAAAAAGCAAAGGGAAGTCACACCACACAACTAGGTAAAGACAAAACTGGGCTAAAGTCAAGTTCACCAAAGCACCTTCCACAGTAGCACATGAGGATACATGAATGTTCCTTAAACGCCAAAGGTTAGGTAGAAAAACTGTTGGCCTATTTAAATTATCTTGATGTCATAAAAAAAAAAAAGAACTGAAAATATCACAATTAGCAGCCCAATAGAGAAAGTGTTTTGCTAGTTTCTTCAAAAATCTTTTACTTTCAACTACATGACTTTCTGGAAGAGACAGATCCTTGGAGACAGAGATCAGTGGTTGCCAGGGACTGGGGAGATGGATGAGAAGAGGGAGCACAGAGAATTTTTAGGGCAGTGAAACTGTTGTGTGTTACACTGTAAAGGTGGATACAAGTCATTTTGCATTTGTCCAGATCCACAACATATACAACACCAAGAGCGAGTCCTAATGTGAGCTATGGGCTTTGGATGATGGTGATGTATCAGGGTAGGTCCATCAGCTGTAACCATGTGCCACTCAGATGGGAATGTTGGTAATGGGGTGGGGAGTATGTGGGGGGGATGTTGGATGTCTCTGTACCTTCCCACTAAGTAGGCTCTGAACTGAAAACTGCTGTAAACACATCTTTAAAAAAAAAAAATCCCTTAATAACTAACATGTCAAATCCAATCAAAACTGGGTACCAATTAATCCAAATAAAGATGAAAGGAATCAACCTGAGAACAGCTGGCTAATGAAGTAAATGATGACATAAAAAGACAAGATTCAAGAGGGTTCTAAATAACCCACTGTCGTGGATTTGAGAGTTTGCCATTAATGATGGAAATGGTTAAGAGTTCACTAAGACACCAAAAAAAAGTGGTTTTAAAAAAAGATTAAGGGAACATCTTAAAATTATGGCATCTTGAACAGGAACATTTCAGGCACTCAAATAACCAGATGAATAAATAATGTGGGGAGAAAATATGTATCAGCACTGGAAACTAAAAATAAGACTGTCCACATACCATAAAACAAGAAGTCACATTTTGCTAAATACAGTGCACACAGGAATATACTGAGCAGAGACACATCAAGACCAACTCACACCTGCTCTTCTCAGTGAAGCGAAATAATTTCCAATGTACTAACATAAAATATGCCAGCAGAACCCTGCTAAACAAATTCCAATTTGTGAGGTTAAAAGTAGGTATTTTGGTATGTGACAGAACATTTTGAACGCTGCCCGTGGGCTCAGGACAGGTTTGCTCCAGCAAACTGCAAATGAAGCCTGCCTCAGCTCCTCTGCTGTCTCTCCATCTGACCCCAGGACAGTTACTCTTTGTGTGACATTCAAATAGTGATAATAACCAAACTTACTTCATTGTAGGTTTGTGGGAAGGAAAGAAGCAACGATTTGCATAAAACTTTAGTCACTGTGCATAGATATGTGCTGGCCATGGTGGTCATGGTCATGATCTTCACCACCCCAAGGAGCATAAACAGTGCCTTTTGAGAGCAGGGAAAGGAAGGAAGCTGGCTAAGGCCTTCTACGTGGAGACTGGGCAGGGCAGACAGGTAGCTTTCCAAAGCTGGCTCCTGATGGCAGATTGATTCAGCAGATGCAAACTACGTACCCCATGCCATACCTGCACCTAAGGTACCTTGTCACTTTTCTCAGAATGTTGATTTCAAAGAAATAGTGATATAAATACCTATCAACCAGCCCTTCAATTTAAGATCTGAGTCAGGATTCTGAAAGTAACTCCCGAACAGTCCATCTTAGGCACAAGTAACAGGCTAGATGCTCCTCCTCATCCTCTCTAAATATCAAAGATCAGAAACACAAAACCCACAGGGGACCTGTGGCAGGTTGTACAACGGTACCCAAAGATGTTCACAACCTAATCTTCAGAACTTTTAAATCTGTTCCATACATAGTAAAATCTACCTTGTGTAAGTGAAGGATCTCGAGATGAGAGTTCCTTGGCCATCCAGGTGGATCCACTGTCAATCAAAACATGTCTTGCAAAAATTGTTGAACTTTAACCTCTCCTTTAGTCCTAGCATTCAGATTACCCAGTAATATGGTAGAAAGAAAAGCAAGATTCAACTATCAGAGATTTGCAGAATCATTCTGCAAGACAGTGGGTCTCATCACTTCAAAAGCAAATGTTATGTATACCACACTTTCTTTATCCATTCAACTCAGTTTTAAAGAAGAATGAAATTATGGCATTTGCTGGATGGAGTTGGAGAATATCATGATAAGTGAACTAAGCCAAACCCAAAAAGCCAAAGTTCGAATGTTTTCTCTGATGTGTGGATGCCCATTCACCCTGGGGGTAGGGCTGGGGAAGAAAAGAGTTACTTTATATTAGGCAGAGAGGAGTGAAGGGAGGGGAAAGGGTAAGGGGGTAGGAATGGCAGTAGAGTGAGTGAAACAAACATTATCACATATACGACTGCAAGACTGATGTGATCCTACAATATGTACAATCAGAAAAACGAGAAATTACACTCCATATATATATGATCTATCAAAATGTATAAATGCATTCTACTGTCATGTATAACTAGAACAAATTTGAAAAATTAATATTTAAAGCAAATGTTATTAAATTAGGACAGAGGAAACTGTTCCACATCACAGAGTCACAAAAACCTATATAATGTCTAAATTTTAATTGTATTGGGGTTGAAACATGTAACTATAGTGTTGTTATTGTGGGACAACAGGAGAGCTTTGACTATGGACTGAGTATAGGATGATATTATGAATTTTTTTATTTTTCAAAGGGAGATAGTTATATGCTGTAATGTGCAAAAAGTTTTAAAATATGCCTGCACATGTGCAGGTGGTAAAGTCTGAAACTTTTTTGAAATGATTCAGCATATGCACACATACACAATCACAAACAACCAATTGTTTTTGCAAAGATAAGACACATGTTAATATATTCGCTTTTGAGAAGTGAGTTTATGATTGTTTATTGTGCTGTTCTTCTATTATCCTATATACTTGGGAATGAGTGGAAAATACCAGATGGGATACATGTAAATAAAAATCAACTTTACAAAAATAATAGAATAATACCTTCTGAGTTTAAATTTTCTCTACTTAAAAGGCATCATATTCATTATAAAGCAAACATTGGGAAATTGGTAAATGTTATTGACATGTTCTATATGTCTCAGCATTATTAAGGAAGTGCTAAAAGTAAGAGTTCATTTGACAGTAATAAGTTATGAACCATGTTGGCACATTTAGTGTAGGCACTGAAAGAAAAAAAAATATGGCCTAAATAGCATGTTAGTAGGGGGAAATAATGCATGAAAAGTAGTTGCTTAAACTAAAAGAAGGTAAGAAATCAGAAAAAAAAAATGAAAGAATAAAGCAGAAGGATAAAGTAGGAAATAAAAAGCAGATGGAAGATAAAACTCAACTCCATCAATAATTACATTAAATGTAATTGGACTAAATATTTCAACTACAAAAGCAACAGAAGTAGCTATATATATTCTCATTAAAAGATAATGCTTCTTAATTTTAAAAACAAACAAAAGTGAAAATAATGGAAACAGATTGTTGTACTCACAATTATACATTATTATCAGACAGTGTAGACATTAAGGAAAACATTAACAGAATTTAAAAGGGCATTTTCTAATGATAAAAATATTAGAGTACCAGAAAAATAATGCAATCTAAATCTCTATGTATCTAGTAACACAATTTCAAAACATATAAAACAAAAATTGACTTAAAAAATGGAAGAGACAAATTCACAATCAGAGGAGCATTCTCTGAAGAGTTGACAGAAGCCAGTAAGGAGTGAATATAGAAGAAATGAGCAACAAGATTTAAAATTTGACCTGACTGACTATGTAAAACACTGTATCCAATGACAGAATGTGCATTCCTTTCATTCTTTTTTAAATATAGATGAAATACCAAATTTGAGTAAATGCTGGGTCATCAGAAAAAAAAAATTTAAAAAGAGAGATTAGCAAAGAATCAAATAACAAAGTAAAGAGTAGTCATCATGGCACAACTGGCTGAGGAACTCAGTAACCAGCAAGGTCACCAACTGGAATCCCTTTCACCACCCCCAGGCCAGGAGTAGGTGGTCCTGGTGCCACCCCTCCAGGGTCACTTATTTTATCCGTGGTCCTCTGCATGCTCTTTGAAAGGAAGATGTTCAGATGTTGGCTACACTGGATTTGGAATATGTGGGGAGCAACAAATATTATTTCTGGTGACCGCTCCTGTTCATTCATGTGAGAAATTTCTGCATTATATATGCCTCTTGCCTTAGACAAGACCATGGAAAGAGGTGAAATCACAAATTTCAGGCCTACTATGTTAGCATTTGTAGGAACACGCTAATAAAATTGAAAAAATATTAAATACCAATAAGAAAACCTAGAGTCACCAGGATAACAGTTATCAACTGGGACTTTCAAAGATAAATCAGTCAATAGAATCATACTGATCTTGCCTCAGTCTAAAAGCAGTAGGAGTTTTTTTTTGTTTGTTTGTTTGTTTTTGTTTTTATTTTTGTTTTTTTTCCAGCTTCCTTATTTACCAGTAAACAGAACGGGAGGTCTTGTTTTTCTTTATCCTTGATCTCTCCCTACATACTTAATGGACAAATTCTTTGCTCAGTTTAGCAGCTATAGGGCAGGGTGACAAGGTGACAGGTAAGCTCTCCATTGGATTCCTCTTTTGACCCTTACTTCTAGATGCTCACTATTTCAAGTAGGGTAGTATACATATATAAAGCTGAACTCTATTGAACTACATGGCTAACAGAGTGTACTCAAAGGAACTGTATCACCTGAGACCCTGTTAGTCTTTCTTACCACCCAAATGTCAATTGTTTTCTAGTAAGTTGTTTCTAGGTATCCCAAATAAATAGATTCTCTTAGGGAAGACAGGATAAAAATAACCTGGATGCTCTAAACAGTGTCCGTACTGCAGAAGGGCCATTTCTGGCAGGAATAGATTTGGGATATGTGAATGTATGTGGCAATGGGAAAAGCATTTTTCTAAATAGCTGTAATGCTCTTTCTTTGCACAAGGGTTTTCTTAACCCACTCAGTTTGTTCTTGGTTATTTTCTTTCAGATTCTGGAAGGCTGTCAGCCTTGAGTTGATATTCTTCTGGAGATTCACAAATTTCTGCCTTCACGGGTATTTTAGTGAGAAATTGGGGGAAATTCACCAGAGGCTCATGGTCAGATTTCCTTTGAAATGTAAGACTCTGAATCAATGATTTCTAATCAGGGGACATGAGCATTGTGCAGTAGAGCTTATTAGAACTCATTAAAACACAATTTCCTTAAACATTACACCATGTTTCTACTTTACTCTGAGCTTCTTTTTACATTACCACAGGCCATCAGTCATGCCAGGAGATAAACTCTTACTTCCAGAATTAAGACTAATATGGCTCTATTGCAATTCTCCAGTACTGGACTTTACAACTGATTTTGACCTCTCCTGTTCCTCTTCCACTTCAAGACATAATATATTTCTCAATGCCTCTGATGAGTTGCAAAAATAGTTTTTAAAATGCTGATATAATCAAATACCCTGAGAAATATACCATATAGTAGTTTAAATATCATTCCCAGATAGAAAATGGAAACAAAATTAGTTCTATTTGTTTTTTCTGAGAATTTTCCTTCAGCAATATGAGCATTATCAGTATTAAAAAGACCCCACTTGAACCTTGAGGGCTATATAAACTGAATACATTGATCCTGTTTAGTGAAATTTACACCAGTATAATAAAAATGGGGACATTTTTGCACTCTCTGTATTAGCAAATGTTTATAACTCCATTCATGTACAGGATTACTTACAGTTTCTTCTCTGTGTCATGGAAGGTGATTCATAATCCATCCCTCTGATCCTGAGCACATCACTAGAGACACAAATCCCCTACTCTCCTGTCTGCTGGTCATATGTGAAATTCCATTGCGTATGTGAGGGATTCCATAATCATTATCTTTGCTCTTCTATTCACTCATCAGTTTTCTAAAAATCTTTTAGAGCTACATCCAACTCATTCTAATAGATCTTCAGAAGGGTAATGTGAGATGCCGAGATGCCTGATGGGAGGGGAAAAGCAGAAGAGCAGTGACAGAGACACACATTTGGATCATATTGTCCCCCAAACATGCAGAAAGAGATTCTTACTTGGAACCACTTTTGGTCAGTTAAGTATATACTTTGTAAGTGATATCATTGAAGTCATTATCAACCTAGTGAATTTTGCCTTCATATGTGTTTTTCCAAAGTGAAGGAAATTTTTGACGTTTTGATGCATGTTCCTTTACTGGACTCACATTTTTGAGTATTTAATAAGTGTTAGAATGTGGGTGGCAAGCTCACATATATTTTGTCTCATTTTGTCTTTATAATCTCTCTAAAATAGAAATTTTACTTCTCTATTTTACAAACAAAGAAACTGAGACTCGTTTAGGGGTTGAATGACAGACCTGGGACCCATTCTTCCAAAGGTGGCCTGAGCTCAGTGTCAGAAACCCATCAATTCAGACGATTAAAAATAAAGATGTTTGGAGAACCAATGATGGCCAGTGCTCCATGACAGAGTGCAGAAATCTCAGTTTTCCACTTATAACTCTCTCAGTATGGCTTTATTGTACAATAATTTTCTACCTTGTCAATTCTATTTAGGGTGGCTTACTTATTTTTTTTTCAACTTTAGCAATTTTTATGGATGTATGCAAATGAATGGAATTCAGAAGTCATGAATTTTGCTATTGCTTTTTTCCTCCAGTGATTCTCTGGTTATTACATCTTGCTGAAATTCTCCGCAAATGTGCTTTACAAAGATATGTTGTCTGATTGATTTTACAGATCTTGTCAACTTTGAAAAAGAAAATTCACACCTGGCAAGTTGTCTTCTATTTACTTTTGTGTAGCTTTGTTTCCTGTTATAAAATAACCCCTACCTGCTCCTTGATGGATGTTCAGAGAGCTCTTAGATTCACATCCATTCTCATGGGACTGACCTCATTTAACCTGTCTAGGCTGTGTCAGTGACTAATCAAACATGGGATATATCAGTAAGTAAATGGATAACACTCCCTGTGTTCAGAGAGCTTGCATTCTGGTGGAGAAAACTAAAAGTGACAACTCAATAAGCTCTGTAGTAGAAAGAGAGCAGTAAGTGCTAAGAAATCAAAAGCAAGAAAAGAGCACCCACAGGGAGTCAATGTTTAAATAGTGTTATGGTTTGAATGTGAGGTGTCCCCCAAAAGTTCATGTGTGAGGCAATGCAAAAAGATGCAGAGAAGATATGTTTGGGTTACTAGAGAGAATCTTAACCCAACCAGTGAATTAATTCCCTGATGGGATTAACTGAGTGGTAATTGAAGGCAGGTGGGGTGTGGCTGGAGAAGTGGGACTTTGGGGTATTTATTTAATATCTGGCAAGTGAAGTCTCCCTGCTTCCTGAGCTGCTTCCCTCTGCCACATTCTTCCACCATGTTGTTCTGCCTTACCTAGAAACCTGAGGAATAAAGCCACTTGTCTATGGACTGAGACCTCTGAAACTGTGAGACCTCAAATAAACATTTTCTCCTCTAAAGTTGTTCTGGTTGGGTCTTTTAGTCACAGTAGCAACAAAACTGACTAAAACAGGTAGCATGGCCAGGAATATCTGACTTGGGCACCTGAAGACCTAAAAGAAGGAAGTATTTGGAATTTGCTATGGTTATGAATTTATAGAGTTACTCTTCCTCACCCAGTGAGCCAGCAACCCCAACAGCCAATGGTCCAACACTTGCAACAGCATGAGTTTGTGTGTCCCATTGAGGATCAAACAGGCTAGGTTGTTCTCTGGGTCTATGGAACTCTCCTGCCATGAATTCCCAAGGGATAGGCACTAACATGGCCTCATGAGTCTGTTAAGGCTATCCATGCCTTGGACAACCATCTATTTGAAGAAGCACAAATTTATTCCAGTATTGTATATTTTATTATTCATTGACTGCTCCCAGAGTATCCAGTTCTTCCCTAAATGTTATAGCTAAAAGTGTCATGGCTCTAATAAACAACAACCAGGGGTCTTTCTCACTTCCCTTTTACACACATCATCTACATAATTCTCATGATACTCTCCAAAGTTACTAATACTTTATTTTTATTGATGAGTACACAGAGCTCAGATAGAATAAGGAAGTTTCCCAATTTAAAGTGGCAAGAAAATGCTCAAACTGGTTTCACACACAGATCCAGCTTGACTCTAGAGTCTATTATTCTTAAATGTCAGGATTTATTCACTAAGGTTGACTGCATTAGACATAGAGGAAACCTTTGGATTCATCTAGTCCACACTTAGGCCCAGAAACACGGAATTATTTTTTCCATTGACTTAAAGTCAAGACCAGTTTGGACTAAGATCACATGTACCCATGCCTAGCCTGGCCATCTTTCAACTACACCTTGCAAAGTTTAAAAGAGTTACAATACAAAGCTCTAGGAAGAATAACAGCCTGTCCCATGCCCCATTAGTCCTTGGCTGGAAAGACCATGGCCTTCTGGCAAAAGCTATATTCTTTCCTTAAAATCCCATGAGATGTTATTTACTCTGGAAAGTCATCCTTGATACTTCCACTGACGGTTACTCTCTCCTTCCTCCAACTGTTGTCACCTTATCATGCCATCTAAATCACATGATAACTTATAGATGAAACACTTTCGTCCCTTTAAGATTAAGTCTCTTAAGGGAAACCACCATGTCATTCATCTCAGCATCCTAAGTATCTAAAACTAGGTGTAGAGCTAACAAATATTCTTGGGTATATTTAATTCCCATTGCCACAAGCAAATTATGGTGAACACAGCCTGCTAAGTTTTATACTAACAGAAGCATACCTAGCACTTTAAAGAAAACATGTCCAGCCAGGCACAGTGGCACACAGCTGTAATCCCAGCCGCTCCAGAAGTTGAGGCAGCAGGATCCCAAGTTCAAAGCCAGCCTCAGAATTTAGTGAGACTCTAAGCAACTTAGGAAGACTCTGTCTCAAAATAAAAAGATATGGAGATAAGATATGGCTCAGTAGTTAAGCGCTCCTGGGTTCAGTCGAAAGAAAGAAAAAGAAAGAAAGAAAGAAAGAAAGAAAGAAAGAAAGAAAGAAAGAAAGAAAGAAAGAAAGAAAGAAAGAAAGGAAGGAAGGAAGGAAGGAAGGAAGGAAGGAAGGAAGGAAGAAAGAAAAGGAAAAGAAGGAAGAAAGAAAAGGAAAAGAAGGAAAAAGAAAGAAAGAAAGACAAAGATTGGCATTGCTTTTATTCATTTATTTCTTAAGTCAATAACTCAATGTTACAACAATCTAAATATAAAATTATTTTTAGTGAAACTCAAGTTTTTCTTGAAATTAATTTTGTAGTAGCTTCATTATTCTACTTTTCTTAGGGGGAGTCGCCCTCTTTGTGGCCCTATTCAGTAGCCCTAGAGGTGCACAAACCACAGGATCTGTGCTCCTGGGCAAAACCTCTGCCTATCAGGAGGCGGAGATTCTCCTTTAACCTGTCATACCTATGAAAGTTTCTATTTCACTCTGCTACAGAATAAGGTGTTAAAAAAAAAAATCTATGGTCAGAAAACTTGCTTTCAGGTCCCAAATCTTCCTTTTCATTTCTCGATGAATGTATATAAACCTCATTTTTTTTTTCATCTAGAAAGAAAGACTTGGAAAATAGCTGCTCTGTCAACTTCCTGGCAAGAGTACAAATCAACTGAGCAGTGCTTATAAAAGTGCTTAGTCAGCTGCCAAATACTGGATTGGTCCTAGTTATTATTATTAATTGAGATTTTATTCCTATGCATGGCTTCTATCATTCTAACATCAACATTAGTCTTCTTTTTGGTATTTCAAAGGATAATTAAAAAATACATATAAAAACTTATTTTACCTCAAACTTTAGAAGTTCCCATATTCATTATACCTTCACAGAATTTTATCTAGTCCATGACATGGAGAGAAATTATTCTCCATGAGCAGACATTGGGTGAGACAGGAGATTTACGATGGTCGATTTCCGTGAAATTCAGTCGTCAGACGTGGAGTTCTCCTCCTGAGTCCCCGTCCAGATTATGTCGTTTGGTGAGTGCCCCTGAGTTTCCTGTTTCCTCTGAGGATATGTGCAGGAAGTTAACAAGCATGCATGGGAAAAGACGCTAGAGCTACAGCACTGCTCGTGATCCCTGTCACCCCTTCCCACCACGGTCAGCAGAGGGAACCTCCCACAGGCTCCTCACCAAGATGAGGAAGGCCTGGCCAGCAACTCCCATGGCCTATTCTTGCAGAAAGTTCTTCTCTCCAGGTCAGCGAAGCACATTTCTACAGGCAATCACAAAAACAGAAAAGGGTTCCCTGTAGTGACAAAGATTTTCTTCTTTTTATATTAAATGAAGTCTCATTTTGACATGCTTTAACTACCAGTATGGATATAGCAATAATTGAGATGTTTACTATAGATTTTGTCTAAGCCACTTAAAGTACAAAGCTTTTAAAAAATTATTCAATGTTCTAAATTGCACCCTGCATTTATGAAATCCCTCCAGGACAAGAAGATTCAATTTTGGACTTCCCATTAGAATACATAAAACTCCAAACGAATAAATCAAGATGGCACAAAAGAATTTTATCCACCAATGTGATTTAAAAAGACAGATGTTCAACTCTTTTTTCTGAACGTTAACAGAATGGGAATTGCATTACGAATTCTCCTCTATAATTCCCCAACCATGGATTTGGGAACATATTGATAAAACTCACTTTTATTATGGCTTCATAATGTACCTTATTCATATTTGGATGGTCTGGAGCAAGTGGAAAATTAACTCTTTGTGTATCCATGTCATGATTTTTCCCTTCTCTTCACTCCTGCTTAAGAGCTGTCTGTCTTCCCTTAAGTCTCTAAACAAGATTTTGACTTTGTTTTTATGAAGAAAAAGGCATTAATAATAGGATCCATTGTACATAAGAAGTTAATATAAGATTCAGGATTAGTGATAGGCTCTTATAGAATGCCAAATAATATTTATTTTGTGAACATAAGAATAACAAGAAAGAGTAGTACAATTCAGTAAAAGTGTGTATGTCCACACACTATAATGATTTAAAATTTTCATTAGGTAAAATGTCTTACAATCTTGTGGACACCATTATTTGCAAGAATTTGAAAGGCCATGGTTAATCACTGAGGTCAACGAGATGAAGCAGAGGAACTGACATAGAGAAACAGAAGCAAAGAGGATCACATTTTGCTTGCATGTGTGAAGTCGTTTGATGGATACAGCCAAAACAGAGATGAAGTCCAGGCAAGGCCAATGTCCTACTAAGACTGAATGATGCCCACATCTCTCCTAGAAACCAAGGGACAGGGTTATTGGTTACCTCAATGATATTGTAATTAAAAACATAGGTAGGTAGGTAGGTAGATAGAAAGATAGGTAGATGGATAGACAGATGATAGATGTCAGACAGATGCAAGATACTGATACTTGAATGAAGCAAAAAACACACTCTATTAAAAATATCATACATCTTGGTATTTCCATTTTAGGTGAAAGACTATGGATAGCATCCTGGTGGGATGGATTTTGGGAAAATGTTATGACTAACATTGATAGCACACTTCTCCTTTCATCTTGCTATCTTCAAAGAGGAATAATAAAGATGGAATTTTATTTATATTATTATGAACTAATATTTACCAAGAGTCTACTAGTAGATGCTGTCCTGAGCAATGTTTTATTTTATCCTTACAACACCCTTGTGAGATAGGGATCATTATCTCTTTCCTCTACCTTATGAATGAGTAAACAGCTCAAACATGATAAATAATTCAGTCCAAGAAAGGGTAAGAGCTCCACTTAGAACTGAAGTCTAGCTCTCTGCCTTCCACTTCCTCTCAACAGCACACACTAGCCATTTTTATTCATTTAACTGGCACTTATTAAGTTAGATGCTATGGAGAAAGTGATACAGTCATAGTTAATTGCCTTGGCTTTTACAGTCAGATGGTCCAAGCTAAAATTCCTGCTTTGTCATTTAGGAGCTTTTTAGCCTTGGTAAAATTACTTATCTTCTCTAAGCATTAACTGCCTCATCTATAAAATGAGAATTACAAATAAAGCTTATTTCAGAAGTTTTGATAATTAAAGAGGACTTTGTATACAAAACACTCAGCTCAATGCCTAAAGCAAAGCAGACATTCAGTAAATGGTAGCTGTTCTAATTGTGATAAATGTACCATGGCTTCTGCCCTCAGAAACCATTGATTGAGGAGGGATGATGAGATAGGCACTGAGTGACTCTAATACATAATGCAAAATGACATGGTAAGAGCCGAGAGAGTGATAAATTCTCGGGCCTCATTTTGGAGGAGGCCACATTCTATTAGGCAAAACCAGGAAATGCAAAGCTTGGGGGATAAGCAAAGGGATCTGCCATTGCCTCCTGCATGTGCTGCACGTGGGAGCCCAGCAGGAGGCAAGACTAGGAAATCACATTGAAGACTCGAGTGCACAGCTAAGGAACCTGCCATTTATTTGCAGGATGTTATAGAACCTCTGGAGATTGTTAAGAAAGAGGTTGCAGGAATGTGCTTGAACTCTTAAGTAAGGTGTAGTAGCAAAATGTAGCCAGTATTGAAAAGGAAAATATGGCCATCCTGTTGGCCAACTGAAGAGATGTCGAAGTAAAATGAGCAATAATTGTGTGATCTAGAATGGTAGAAGGTAATGCAGAAAAAAGAAAGATTGATGAGGGCTACTGACAGATAAATGGACAGAAAAAAACAAAACACGACTCTGAAATTTCAAATCCGAGTTGAGAGGACAGTACAGGCACTGTCTAAACACAGGAAAGGCACAGTACAAACACTAGCTCGTAGGGGTTTTTCAGCTCCATTATAATCACATGGATTAAGAATTCTAAGGCATAAATAATTAAACAAAATAATATATTCTTTTAATATCTTTGAACGAAGTGGTTTAGGCAATTGTTGCTTCAAAATGCATTAGCAACCCAAATTAATTAATAGTTGTGGGAAATCCTGCCTTCCCACCCTCTTGAGCTTCTGCAAAAGGAATTGATGCTTCTGAAATTATAGAACACGTACCTCCACACCTCAGAAAACTGCCCTCCAAGGCTCTCTCCACCTTCTCACACTAGCATTTTGTCAGTTACTCAGAGAAAAAAGGGTTTTCGAAGGCTAGCAAATGGCTAACTACCATTCATTTACAATCCTCTGCGCTACCTCATTAGTGTTATAGAACTGAGACATCATGGCTCCAGGGCCTGCATTATCTAAGATTCTAAGATTAATGAGCTAAGCACAGCCCTCCAGAAGAACAGGGACATGCTGCAATTTATCAGTTCAATGGATTGGCAATTAATTCAATTCGACAATCTTTTCTTGAGTGCCTACTATGTGTGACACAGGGCTCTTTGTTCTCAAGGACATTCTTTGAGACAGTTACTCCATTCAAGAAGATACTACTACTGAAAAATGGGTGAGATTAAAAGCACAAATTTAATATTAGGTAATATGAATATTAAAAAGAACAAAAAATAAATGTATAATAAAGTTTAAGATAATAATCCTATTTAAAAGATCAGCTAAACTTTCAGTTAGAAATGTATCTGTGATATAATGATAGAATAGTAGTATCTTTAGTTACATGACAAGCTTATCACATCTATATTCTCATTTAATCACACTAATAAAACTGATGTAAGAATGAGTATTCTCGTTTTTACAGATGAGAAAATAGAAGTTGCAAGAGAATAATGAACTTCCCAAGTGTGTGTACAATCAACAGTTAAATAGAGCCCAGATTCAAACTCAAATCTATCTAGTTCCAAAGTTTTAACCAGGTCATTATAATGGCTTTGAAAACACAGAATATTCTGACAAGCGGAAGTGGCTTCAAATTTCCTCAAATATAGAGATTTAAAGAGCAAAGACGTATTCACAGAGACCCATAGGAAGCTTGAGGGATGGTCAGTAATCCAACAGCATGCATGTATAGAAAGACCAGAGCATGCGCAATGGACTGAATGTTTGTGTCCGCCCCCCAAAATCGATGTTGGAACTCTAAGCTCCACTGCGATGTGTTCTAGAGGTGGAGACTTTGGGAGGTAATTAGCTCATAAGGGTGGAGCCCTGGTGAAGGGGATTAGTGTTTGAACAGGAAGCCAGGAAGCTAGCTGGCCCTCTTGCCTCCATGTGAAGACACAGCCAGGAGACACTGTCTGTAAACCCAGAAGGTGCTCTCCAAGACCCCACCCTGCGGCACCCTGTTCTTGGGCCCCCAAATAAGCTCCAGAACTGTGGGAAATAAAAGTTCATTGTTTAAACTACACAGTTCATGATATTTTGTAATAGCAGCACAAACAAACAAGTAGGAAAGAGATGAACTTTGTGACTTTCTGGCTAGAAATGGAAAACCACTGGAAGTTTTTCAAAGGGGAAGTAAAATAACCAGAGTTTTAATTCAAGTCTATTGATTAAGCAACTGGGTATGGAAAAGACTGAATTTAGAGAAATAATAGTAAATATCCATGTAGAACACACATCCCTAACTAAAATGCCTGCTGGTCATTAGAAGCAGATTGTGTGACTACAGGTCACCAAAAGAGGGGCGTAGAAGGCATCTGATATGAAAAAACTGAGGTAACCACTGAAAGAATGTTAAGCATGGCATGGAGTGAAATTCTGAGACAGGAGAAGGTAGTAAAAGCTATTTCTCGAACTGCTGGACCCAGTCTGTCTTGACTATACTCATCCATGTGTCTACACATATATCCATATTGAGCTTAAGGGACCCAAATGTTTCTGTCTACTCACACAGATATTTTTTCCTCTCCAAGAGTTGTTGTTTCAGAGAAGGACACAAACATTTTTTTTCCCATAATTCTATGGATACCTTATACATTCTTCTTCCCAGATTGTGGATCTATGAGGTATGTTTTCCTTATTCATTTCAGATCACTCTTCGTAATTCATTATTCATTGAACACCTTTAAGACTAGCACTGTGCTGGGCCTTGGAGGTAAAAACAAAAACAACTAAAGTTCCACAGAGTGCCAGGACCTGTACACATGCCAATAAATCATGACGATATATGGCACTAAGGGTGTATCATAGAACCATATGAAAATTGGGATCTCACTACACCCATTCTGAGTATTTATGGGCAGACAAAATGAAATGTAAGTAGTTGGCTGCTCAGCAGATGAGGATCTATCTAGAAGCTAAAGCTAAAGAAGTGAGGTGGCCCACAGGTCAGCTGCAGCCAACACCCTGTCCCCATCACCCTGAGACTGGAGAAACAAGGACAGAAAGTCACTATGAGGTATTAATGATGTACTATTTCCACATCTTAATATTTAGATCCAGTGACTATTTCCTTTTTTTGGAAAAGGGTTTTTGCAGATATGATTACCCAGCTATTAAATTAAGGATCTTGAAATCATCCTGGATTATTCAGTGTATCCTACATACAATGGTGATTGTCCTTATAACAAAGAAGAGAAAGTCACGAAGGAGAAGAGGAGAAGTCTTGTGAAACGGACTTCGGAATGATGTTGCCACAGCTCGGGAATGCTCAGAACCACCAGAGGCTGGAAAAGGCAGGGAAGGATTCTCCTCTGGAGCTGTGGAAGGGAACATGGCCCTGCTGACCTCTCAATTTCAGACTTCTGGCCCCCTGAACAAGGAGAATAGGTTTCTGTCATTTTAATCTTCATGTTTGTGGCCATTTGGTACAGCAGCCCAAGGAATTAATGTTGTGGTGTTACCAGACCTGGAGGTCCCACAGGGAGCTGAACCAGAGCACCCATGTCCAGGGGGAGCTGGTATTGCAGGGGAGGTCACAGTCACCTCTTGGAAGTCATCCAGTGCAGAGAGGGAGGGGACAGCTGGCTTCTGACCGCTATCCCTATCTCTCCTGTTGACTGACACCACAGATCAGCTGCACAGAACCTGGGGTAGGTGGCCTGCAGAGGTTCTGCCATACAGAGCAGAACCACAAAAAATAAGGAACATGTCTGAGGGCCACAGGCTCAGGGTGGGCACAGCCAGAGCACACTGAATAAACAAAACATGGACTGTCAGGATGTTTTCACAGAGAAGGCAGCAATTAAGCATGACCTAGATGAATAAGTAGAATCCAACAGGGGGTGAAGAAAGGTCTTGAGTGGGAGGAGAAATCATGAGCAAAGTCAAGGTCAGAGCCCTGTGCAACCTCTTTCCTGGCTTTGGAGCTTCTGATCTCCTATGGAAAACAAATCTGGATGGGGCATAATTGCTAGGGGCAGGCACCCAGTTTTCTTCAGGGTCGCCTAATAATTGATGCAGGGTCTAAGCTGGGGACTTTGACATCTTGGGTTCAGGACCGAGAGGGAGGAGGAAATCTCTCCAGGGAACTCAAGGCTTCGGTTACACTCTTCACATCAGATTAACAGAGGGCCATGTTGAGGCTGTATTAGGTAATTGCTAATCCGTGACAAAGGGGTACTCTGATTTCTATTTGGTTTCTCACACTGAGTGTGTATGTATTTCACACTTGTGTTTAAGGAGCCTAGTGGAGGTGAAACAAGATTTCAATCCCTTGCCTTCTTCCCCTCAAAGAATTTACTTTTAAGCTCACTTGAGACATTTATAGCTAAATGTCCATTAGCGGTGGAAGAATGTTTCTGAAATTCAAATGAAGCATCCAGGCACGTGATAGGTTTGGACGTCATGAGATAGTGATTTTAAACACGGGATTGGGTGAGCTCATCCATGTAGATGATGGCAGAGGCCTGAGGACAGAGTGCTCTAGGGAACCACCAGCGAGAGGCACATTGCCATTGCTCTTGGGACATTCCCCTTTGTCCACCATTCACGGATCGCCTGCAAATCTGGGGGTTCTCCCACCTTACCTTCCACTGAGCCAAAGTTACCGAGAGAAGCTTGATTTAAAAATATGAGATAGCCCTTTACTGCAGTGCCTATTTTACCAGGCAAGGGAGCAGATTAGTCACAAATGACGCTGCAAATCCATCAGAGCTGTGTAACACTCTTTTTTAAAAATCCGCCAATTCCACCTGGATTTCAACAGACAGGAGAGGAAAAGGTGTTCTCATCTGACTTGGCTTGCACCTCCTGCAAATATAACTCAATCTTTAAAAGCTCTGTTTTATGTTTCTTGTCTATTTTTATCCTTCATATCCTTGCTCAAACAAAAATAGAGTGATATTTTCTTATTTTAGCTCCTGTCTGAAATGACCTTGAAAGGCTAAAAGAAGATCTTACAGTAATTTCTTTTCTCGGGGTCTGGGTAGAAGAGGAGAAAAGTGCTGTCCTGTCAACTCAACAGCACTGGATGGTTACAGATGAATGCAGCCCTCCCCAGGGACAGGCTGTATCCAGGCAGACGCTGGCAGCGCTACAGCCCGAGCATAAATGAAGGATGTGCTGCAGATAAAATGCAAATCAACCTGTATTCTGGGCTGCAAGTCGTTCAAGGAGGAATCCTTGCCCTTTACTGGAAACTCACCATCCTCCACTCCACACACCCCCAAAGAAAAGACCAAATATAAGGCTGACATCAGTAAAAGAACCCTGTCCTACAGGGGGCCTTTGACCTTTCGAAGCAGTTATTGAATTCTACTCTCTGAAGATGGAATCAGCTTTAAGGATTTAAAGGTGATAGGAGTTTTTCCCCTTTACTGATTTATTTTAAACGATACTTGTAAAACATCCCAAGTAAATTTGACTGAGAACATTTTTTTCCTGGCATTTGGCATGACAATTATAGCTTCGATATTGAAAATTCTATAATGACTGTGATTTTAAAGACCAAAAGGATTGTATGGAACATCTAGTCTAATGTCATAATCTCCCCCTAGCAGGAAAGTGCTCCTGCAACATTTCTGGAAAATTCTACTTGAGTACATCAGGGGAAAGGAAGCCCATTAACTATCCAGATAGAAGATGGCGCCTCTCTTTGAAAGCTCTACTCAGAAAATTCTCCTGATAAAAAACTGAAATGATACATAGCCATCTCCCACACCAGCCCCAATGTCATCGAATCCTACCTGTGCTTCCATAAGAGATCTTTTCACATATTCCAAGAACACTTCTGATTTTCGAGAAGCATGGACTCCATAGTCGCACGTGAATCATTCAGGATTTAGCACACTATGGAATTAACCAGAATATTCCTACAGCATTGCCCCTGTTCAATCAACGTTAGCATTTCTTTAATAATCATCTCTGAAATTTGAGTAGGGCTTTACAGTTTAAAGGGACTTGAAAAATTCTCCAGGCGTGTCCATTGAGAGAGGAGGAGAATGTCGTGATCTACACTCCTCAGATGAGGATGTTTTCTCGTTCAAGAATGACCATGGCATAACCAATCGGGCACTGTTCTGGGCATCCCAGTGGACTCCAAGAGGCTAAGACAGCTGCTCAAGTGCCTTCAGCTTCTGAGGGCAAGGCACAGGACATCACATACCCATCTTCAGAGAGCAAATCCTAAGGTCTTCCAACCACATTACTCACCTTTTCTCTCCAGAAGTGGAGGAAGCTGGGGATCCAAGGTCCTGGGCAGTGTGAGGCTCAGTGAGAGACCAAGACCTCCACCTATCAGTACAAAGCTTCTAGTCCAGTTTTCAGGGGTCCACTCTTAAGTAGGAATTTACACTCAGTAATTACCACCCATTTAAGGAAATTTTCAGTATTAAAGATAGAAACACAGGGTTGGGGATGTAGCTGAGAGGTAGGGTGCTTGCTTAACATGCACAAGGCCCTGGGTTTGATCCCCAGTCAGTGCGAAAAATAAAAAATGCAAAAAAAAAAAGAAAAAGATGGAAGACAGAAACCAAACACAAAAAAGAGACACTCCACCCTTCCCCCCAAAAAAAACACCAGAAGGACACAGATAAAGTAGAATAAACTTTAAAAATATAGTATTGTATTAGAAAAATTAAAAATCTATTATATTAATAGCCTCAAAGAGATAAAAGATAATACCTAGATGAAGTACGAATGGGTTGTTTAAAAAATGACCATTAAGGTAACAACCAAAAGGGGTTGTTAAGAATTAAAAATGAGAAAAAAGGCAAACTTAAGGAAATCGCCCAGAAAATAGAACCAAAATGTAAAGAAATAGAAGAGTGGAAAAAAAAGATCAGAAAATTAGACCCCCTTTCTCGAGTGTCCAACATACACATACAGGAGTCAAGGGCAGTGAGATGTGAACTCAGCCATGCAAGGAATCGAGCAGTTTTTAGACCGTAGTATGTTTCCAGGAAGGGCCCCCCTTATTCGTGCTCAGCACAGGGCCAAGCGGTAGCATCACTATAAAATTCTAGAACGCCAGAGAATAAGACAGGATTCTTAAATTTCCCTAGAGGATACAGATTTCATGCTAATGATCAAAGAGCAGATGGTGTGAGATTGTCCGTTTGCCACACTGGAAGTCGGAAGATCTTCACACTGACCTTTGAGAATCACTGTTGGAACCAAGATTATAATGCTGATGGTGGAGCAGGTGATGAGTTGCTTACAGGAGAGATGCCCAGAGGGGAAATTCAGTAACTATTGCTTAAAACAAATAACTAGCAAAACTAAGAAATGCATTTGGTGCATAATGCATTTGGAGATAGAGTGGCTGGGGGAATTCAGAAGAATTAAGGAAAGAATTCATTGTAACAGGGCTGGGTGAGAGAATGGGAAAGCTGCTCCAAGTCTCATTTATAAGTCTTGTAGGACAACCAGGCTCTGAAATATGATGACTTTTCCATTGATCAAAATAAAAACTAAATTATAAAAAAGAGCACTGACCTATCTTATCAGTCTGACCTGGTGTCCTCAGGTCACCAAAATTAAGAATGTGTTCCCTTTGGGAATTATAAAAAGAGCATCTGATTCATAAAAGGGACCTTGCTTAAAGTTATTCAGGATATTTAAACTGTTTTCATATACCTTCCTTTAAAATCATTTGTATATCATAAACATAGATCTCATGTTTCAAAATATTCAGTTAAAAATTAGTGTTGTTTCTTATCCTTATAGGTGAGGTTTTTAACAGAATGTTAACATTTGGGGAAGTTTAAAGGAAGAAGCAAGGTCCCATGGCTGCAGTGGCTGAGTGCAGCATGATGTATTATACACACACATTAAGGCATCATACATGTGCACACCTGTAGGCCTGCATGCATATGCACACACATTGAATTCTCATTATGGTCTTAGGAAAGCAATTGCCTCCAGTTTAAAGATGGGGAGACCCTGGCATAGAGAAGTTATTTGAATTCCTGAACATCGCACAGCTAGTTGATCAGAGCTCCATGACCCCGTGTTAAACTATATTCAGAGTCTAATTGTTGCCATTTCAATTCATCAGATTTGTGCAGCCTTAATTACAGAAGGCAGAAGACCCATGTTTCTGCTTTGAAGAGCTCAGTGGAGGAAAATAAGCAAACAGCTCTATAATTTGCTATATAATTTTAAATAAACTAAATAACCTATTAATCACCGAAATGTCAAAGCCAGTTTACTAGCCAGTGGAGATAACTTCTTCAAAAAAAAAATATTAGGCCCAATACTGAATTTGTGAAGTGAATGTATGAAGGGAACAGGGGAGAATCTGTTTGTAACTTGTTTTCCTGCTTAGAATTTTGCTGCAACTTCCTCCTGGCAGTTTGAACACAATGCTCTCCCTGACTCATTACAAAGACCCCCAGGGCCCACCTTGTTTCCTGTTTTACTTAGCAAGCAGGCCTGACTCTAAATAATGCAACATAGTCAGAGATCATACTGGTAGTAAGAATTGATTGACCAGAGAAACCGAGGGTATTGTGTAGATTTTCAATCTGATTGCTGGATTTCTCATTTAAAAAAAAAAAAAATTAGTATCACTTTGGTCTGTGCATGCTCAATCCTTGTTCAGGACCTTACTGCAAATGTCAGTGTTCCCCTGAGTCAAGAAGCCCAGGGGCGGGGCTTTCAGACAGTCCTCCAGGTCTGGCATGTAGGGCTCCCTAGTCCAGTTTGACTCTCTGCCTCCACCCCAGCTGCCCAGGCTGTTGCCATCTATTCCCCCTTTCTGAGTCCTGTGCTTTCTTTTGACCTGGGTGTTCTGTCCACAAGCCACTCACTCAAGCCTCCTATCTACCCTAAAACCCTTATATGGGGGAGGTGGGGGCAGACATACCTGGTTTCATGGTTGAGCAGGCCCCTGAAATAAGCTGAGCCACACAGTCAGGCCAGGATTAATGATGACATCATGGAAATAGCATGGGCACTGAATGAGACTGACAGGATGTTTCAGGCTGACTGAGAATAAGGAGTTTTTCTTCTCTGGGTATGGCTTAATTCCCTCTGCTGATGTGAAAGAGAAATTGGAGAACCCTAAGAGACAAATGAGCTAAAATATTTCTCTGTCCCTTTATTCCTTCGCCAATGTAACTATCCAAATTGTTCCCAGTTCTCCAAACTTCACATGACAGAAAGATCCAGTTATCTGCCCCTCAGCCAGCCCAGGTCCCATAACTGGTTCAGTCTGTTACGTGTGGGGAAACACAGCAGGAAGCCACATTGCCACAGCCCCTCCAGTGAGGGGAGAGAGTAAAAGGTGGGGGGCGAGTCCAGAATTCTAACCCATGTTACTTCTCCCACTGAAGAAGCATGTCTTAGAGGGACAAGTTCTATCCTTTTTAAAACCTTTTAACTATAAAATGTGATATGCATACAGAGAACTGCACATGGTATAAATCCACAAGTTAATAAGCTATTGTAAAGTAAACCCCTAAAACCACCTCCAAAGACAGGAAGAGAACTTTGCCTCCTAAAAGCCCTCAATGCACCCTCTTAATCCACATTCCAGCTTATGTCCTCGAGTAACCCTGACCTGACTTGGATGGTAATCATCCTGCCTTTTGCGATAGCTCTAATACTTGGGTATGCGCCTCTAAATAATGTCACTTAGCACTGCCTCTTCTTGACCTTAATGTAAATGGAATTATACCGCATGTATTTTTGGTCTGGCTTCCTTTGTTCCTGATTATATTTTTGAGATTCCTCTGCAAGCTTGTGTGATAGATGGTGAGCAGACATTCATTCATTTTCATTAGTGCATCATGTTTCCTTATATAAAATATTAAAATACACTCATTCCTGTTAATGAAAATGTGCTACTGGGTTTTTTTCTAATTTGGGCCATTATGAAAAATGCTGCTGAAAATATTTTTACCCAGATCTCAGTTCATCCTAAAAGTCATTAATAGACAGACACACAAAATAAGTATGACTCAAAGCTGAAAGAGACTTTGAAAAAGGGATTTTCAGGTCCTATAAGTGCTTGTCTCATCTTGCAAATGTATAATCAGTTCTGAGGAGAACGTGAAGGTGCTTACTGCCTTACTGGTCCGATTTTCCGCTCTGATCTTGTGATCTGGAAAAATCTTTTCATGCCAGGTGGGAGGAGCTGAGGGTCCTCAAAACCTTTTTTCCATAGGATAGCTCATCGTTCCTGGGTTCTAGAACTGTTATGCCTCTTCTTGTCAGGGATAAGGCCTTGAGAAAGTGACTTGACCTCGACAAGCTTCTGTTTCCTTTCCTGTCAAGTTCAAGAGAGAATAAATTACTATTATTATGTACAAATTATATCATATGCAAGTCATTTTGCTCTGCATGTAGTTAAACAGCTTACCGAGCATTCAAAATACTTACCCACACTTTCTACTTGATCCCCACTATGATTTTACTTTTTCTACTTCCCAAAGTTGTTTTGGGGAGCAAATGAAATAATATATGCAATGTACTTAACAGAGTTGAAATCTGACACATGTTCATTAAAAATGATCTTGCCTCGTTTGTGAGTGCTTTTCAAATATTTCTGGATGCCAAGTGTGTTTTATCTGGTCAAATGAGTACCTGGATTTTGCCATCAGTTTAAAGCATGTGTCTTCTCAAAGACAATAAGAAGCATAATTAATATAGGATCTAAACTGAGTTTGCACTCGAACATGATAACTTTCGTTAAAATATCTTCAGTCCCCTGATTAAAACACAGTGAATTTTAAAAGTAGCTCTTATTTAAATAAGCCCCACGTCCCTGGAAAGCTTGGAGCTAAGTGCTACATTGGATCTAGATTTAGATTACTAAGAAATAGAAGGGAAAAAAAGAAAAAGAAAGATGTGGGGCTTTGGGTGGCTACATAGAAGATCAGGTTTGGAGCTGTAAGCAATTGTTTTATATTGACAGAAAAATTAAGTATCTTCTGCAACCCTAATTTCCAGGACTTGTCTCGCTGCGGGATTAAGAAGGCACTTGGTCACATTGATTCCAGCATTTACAATAGGAGGACACTGTCACAGTGGAGTGAGAGGCAGCAGCACAGGTGGCTGAGAAATAATTGGAGAGCAAGCAGCCTTTGCTCCCCACCCAGTCCTGCTGCCTCACAGCTGTTCTTCCACTTCGATCTTTTGATGGCCAACAGGATAATGCATCTTGCTAACAAGACAAAGACTCCTTGGGTATCATGGCAGTTGACTCAAACCCAGAGGAACAAGATATGCATGAGGGTCACTGTGCAGGGAAAGTATGGAGTAATAAGTGCACATAGTGCATTGTACAAAACAGAAGATGAGCAAGCACAGATCACTGCAAAGTCATGGAGCACTGCAGCAGTTCACCATTTCACTCCACATTTTTCACTCTAATGTGCAACATGATGTATATTATAGATAAGTCTTCATTATTATTTTTAAAAAGAGGATTAAGAACATCTCGTCTCCACTGATTCCTTTTCCTAATGATGTTGCAGTTTCTTAAATCTGGTTTACTTTGCAATCCATCTCCCTCCCACCCCCCATCTCGTGCAAATTTGGTGCCTTGAAGGCAGTCCCCTGGGCAGTTATGTCAGTATCTTTAGCTCATGTCTGTCTGCAAGACTGATTCCTGAGGGTTCTTTAACATCACATGATGAGAGGTGAGAGTCTGCAGTGGAGACAGGAGCCAGGAGGGGCGGAGGGACGCTGTTCTCCAACCTGAGATAAAAGAGCACATCAGCAGAATCCATCACTAAGTTGCAGCCATTTGCACCTGGCTGTGTTCCAAGACTGCCCTGGCATCTTCACCACATTGCCACTTCTCAGCCCTGGAACTAGATGCAATATAATACAACCCCTGGCGAGGACTGGTCTGTGGAGCAGGGGCCATAACGTAATGGGGTTGAGCAGGCAGTATCTTTATGTGATGTCTTATTTCCTTCTGACTGTGCTGTGCTTAAGTTACCCAGAGTAAAACTTCAGGTTGGTTAAAGAATCTTACTAAATCCTCAGTATTTCACTAACAAATCCTGTGATGATCTGAACTTGCTGCAATTAACTATGATACCAATGACATTTGCTTTTAAATGGAAGGTTCAAAAAATGATTTAGCTGGTCTTATTTTTTCAACATGCAATGTATTCTTTTTGAAATTCTTTATAGACTCAAGAATCAAAATATATGGGCTTTAAGAGGGAAAGAAAAATCCCAACAGAAAATGAGCACTGGAAAATAACTGAGCAATTTAGGGGAAAACAATCTTATATTAGCAGACACTGAACAATCTCAGTACTGTAGCTGTGTCCAGAGACCAAGATACACCCTGACTTTAAAGAAATGCTTTATGAGTTATAGCCTGTTTGAAGCTAAAACATTATCTTTGGCAAGAACTACGAGTGCTTAAGTATTTACTATTTATCAAACAATGTGCCAGGGGATTTATATGTCCAACAGCTGAGTTTCTCCACAAGTTTTCAAGACAAGTATCATCATGCCCATTTTCTAGAGAGCAATCTGAGGCCCAGAGAGGTTACATAACTCCACATGAGGTCACACCACTGAGAGGTGATGAAACTGTTATGAAAATCAAATTCTGCCTCACTCCCAATTCAACCATATTTAAGTCCATTATGCTACTTCTGTTTCTCTTTCTCTAGAGGAGAATTCACTCCTTCACTCAGAAATTACACAGCATCTGTTCTGGATGCTAAGATTATAGCATAATTATAGATTATAGTGAAACAAAGTTCTTCCTCACTCAGATCTCACAGTTCACACCCTCAATCTTCAGAGTGTAGAGAAGGGCAGGGGGTGAGATTAGTGGATTACCACTTTAAATAGGTGGTTAGGATAAGGCCTCTTTAGAGACATGACCTTGAACTGGGTGCCCGGATAAAGAGGGAGTGAGGCAGGTGGACATCAGGGAAAAGAGTTTTCCAGGCAAAGGAGGAAGGACGTGCAAATGTTTACAGAAGGAAACTTCCACAGTGGAGGCACAGCAGGACTAGAAGGGCTGGAGCAGGAACAGAGTGGCAGAAGAACAGATCAGAGCGGGCAGTGGGGACCAGCCTTGTGGGACTGTTCACTACAGGACAACTGGATGTGGTGGGAAGTCATCCGCGAGTTGAAAGCACAGGAATGGCATCATCTTGTCTGCATTCAGACAGGATTGCCTTAGCTGCCAGGAGAAGAACCGTGGGAGGGTAGGTTAAGAAAGGAAGAAGGAAACCAGCAAGGTGGCTGCCTTGGCAGTCCAGGTGCTGGATGACCTTGAAGAACTGGTCGGCAGACGTACAGAAAGAGAAATGTCAAGGAAGACCCCAAGGTTTGCGACAAGCTGCCACTACTGATACTAAGGCTGCAGTAAGAGTGAATTTCAGAGGGAGAAGTATGGCAACAAGACTCAGATTTGAAGGTGTCAAACAGGAGGATCCTCTTGGATGTCATTCTGGAAATGACCAACAAAAAGGCAGGCCCAGGAATATGGAGTCCAGGGTGATGGGGTAGAATTACCTACTTGCGTGAATTATTTCAAAACCTCTCTTTTTATAATAATTTGAGAGGTGCTATCTTAAATGAATTCAACATCCTTTTATTTCTCAATCTATTAAGATTAATCATTGCTACCATATGTTAAGCACAGATTATAAGTCAGACATAAATATTTAAAATGCATGATTTTCTTTATTCTTGCCACACATCTTAGTGGAAGGTACTATTGTCATCAGATTTTAAGAAATATAGAAATTGAGGCACAAAAAACTAAGGTCCTTCAACTGCTAAGTAACAGAACCATTAAAATCTAAGACGAAGATTCACTGCCAATTGACAATAATAAAATCATTGAGCAGGCAACTTCAAACTTATCTTTCCATGGAAATATTTTTTTTTTAATGCAAAAAGTGTCAGAACATTTATCAAGAAATCTGGGATATAGTCAACAGATTTTAAAAAATAAACAACACTAAATTAAGAAGAAAATGATAGCTTAAAATGTTCCTGGCATTCAAGGACATCCCTCTCAAAACACTAGTTGAACTAAACTAAAAGATCAGTGACTATAGCATCTGCACAGGATAAGTAATACATTCTTCAGAAAAATAATTTGTAAAATTCACCAAACAAAGAAAAAAGTACAGCCTTCAATAATCAAGAACAAACACAAAGAAAAGGGAAATCAGACTTCCAGAGTTATCACATTATGATACTCAAATGTTTAGATTTCAAAAAATAAAATCATAAAAATTACAAAAAAATAGGAAAGTATAGTTCATTAAAAGAAAAAGATTTCCTTGATTTTGACTACTTCTAAGGAAGCCCAGACATTGAAGTTACTAGACACAAACTTTAAGTAGATTGTTTTGAAAATTCTCAAAGTGCTAAAATGAACCATGAGCAAATAACTGAAGGAAACAATGAAAACTATGAATGAGCAAGGTGAGAATGTAACCCAAAAAGATAGGTATTACAAAAAGGAACTAAATAAAAACTCCAGAACTCAAAAGCACAACAACTAAATTTTTAAAAATATCTACTTATAGGTGTTCAATAGCAGATTGGAGCATACAAAATAAAGAATCAGAAAGCGTAAAGAAAAAAATTCAACCTGAGGAACAGAAAGAAAAAAATAAAGACAAAAGGACAAAGAACAAAGCTTAACTGACCTATAGAACACATCAAGTAGTCCACAACATGTATTTTTGAAGTTCCAAATGATAAAAAGAGAGAAACAAGAACAATGAATATTATAGGAAGTAAAGGTTAAAAATTCCAAAATTGATGAAAGACATGAATCCACACATACAAGAACTTAATGAATTCCTATAAGAATAAACAGAGATACACAAGACACATAATTAAACTGTTACAAACTGATTGCAAGGAGAGATTATTGAAAACAAAGAGAGGCAACTTTTTGCATATAAGGGATCCCAATGAGAGTAACAGCCAATTTCTCATCAATAACCATGGAAGTCAGAAGGCATTGGCATGTATAAATGACATATTTTAAAGTGCTGGAGGGGTGGGGGAGAAAAAACCCTGCCAAAGAAGAATTTTATATGTGGCAAAACTATCCTTCAAAAATGAAAGAAAAGTTAAGCCATCACCATATAAACAAAACCCACAATTACCATCATATCCAATGATGAAAGATTGAAATCTTTTCCCTTAACATCAGGAACCCTCTATAATTACTCTTTTTCATCTGGAGAGCTAGCTGGAAGAGAAATAAAAGACATTCAAACTGGAAAGAAAGAAGTAAAGCTATTTCATTCACAGATGATATAATACTTCATAGAAAATCACTCCCCCCCCCACAAAAAAAAAAGCTGCAACAAAACTACTAAAACTAAAAATCAAGTTCAGCAAACTTTTTTTAAAAAAAATACATACTTTTTCTAGTTGTCAATGGACATTTATTTATTTATTTATTTATATGCAGTCCTGAGAATTGAACCCAGTGCCTCACATATGTTAGGCAAGTGCTCTACCACTGAGCCACAACCCCAGCCCAAAGTTTTAAGATCCTAAGATCAGTGCCCAAAATTAGTTGTGTTTTTATTTACCAGTAATGAACAATTTGAAACAGTAAATAGAGAAAACAATTTCAATTGTTTATAAGCATCCAAAAGAGAAAAATATCTAGTAATAATTTTAAACAAGAAGATAAAATATATATTCACTGAATACTATAAAACATTGCAGAAAGAAATTAAATAAGACCTAAATAAAAGGAAAGGCATCTCAAGTTCATTAATTGGAAAACTTAATATTGTTAAGATGTTATTAAAACACGAAGTGATCTACAGATTCAATAGAACCTATATCCAAATTCCTATGGTCTTTTCTGCAGAAATAGAAAACCCAATCTTTACATTTCTATCAGATTTCAAGCCAATACAATCTTGAAAATGAACAAAACTACAAGACTCATACTTCCTGATTTCAAAACTTATTACATTCCTAGCATACACAGAACCCTGGATACAATCCCTAGCACTGTAAAAAAGGAGAGGTAGGAGGAGGAAAAGGAAGAAAAGAAAAAAATATACATTACGAAGTTACAGTAATCAAACTGGCACAAAGATAGACATACAGACGAATAGAATAAAATGGAGAATATGGAAATAAACTCATATCTACAACAAATTGAATTTTAGCAAAGATTCCCAGACCATTCAATGAAGAAAGAATAAATAGTCCTTTCATCAGTGACGCTAGAACACTGCATAGTCACATGCGAAAGATTGAATTTGGGCTCTTACTTCACACTACACACAAAAATTAGTTCAGAATGGAACCATCCAATATGAGAGCCCAATAGAAGAAAATAGAAGGAAAATCTTCATGGTTCTGGATTTGACAATTAATTCTTAGATATAGCACCAAAAGTACAAGCAACAAAAGGAAATGACAAATTAGACTTCATCAGTATTTAAAACTTTCACATCAAGGGATTTTATCAGTAAAGTTTAAAGTAACTGTGGGGATATGAAGCACACAATAAGAAGTACAATTAATACAGGATCTAAACTGAGTTTGGACTCAAGCACAATAACTTTCTTTAAAATATCTTCGGTTCCCTTTTAAGAACACAGTGAGTTTTAAAAGTAGCTCTTATTTAAATAAGTGAAAAGACATTTGAAAATATGGAAGAAAATATGTTTACATCATACAGCTAAGGTGGGTGTAATATCCAGAACATCTAAAGAATTCTTACAACATCACAAGAAAAGAGAGCCAATTTTTTTAAATGGACAAAGGATTTGAATGGACATTTCTCCACATGGCCAACAAGCACATGAAGAGATGATCAACATAATTAGTCATTATGGAAAGGCAATTCAGTCACTATGAGGAACCATTTCACATCACCAGGCTACCTATAACCAAATTAACAGAAAATAGCAAGTATTGATCAGGATGTGGAGAAATCATAGCACTCATGCATTACTGGCAAAAATGCAAAATGGTTTGTCCACTACGGAAAATAGTTTGGAGGTTCCCAAAATATATAAAAAAAGAATTATGTTTATACTCCCACAATTCTACTCCTATTTACCTAAAGTAACTGAAAACAGATACTTAAAATAAGCACAGGTGCATTCATGTTCACAGTAACTCTACCAACAATAGATGAAACGAATCCAAATGTTTGGATAGACAAATTGACAGACAAATTGTGTATATGCACATAAAGGGACTATTAGCCTGCTGTGAAAAGGAATGAATTACCTGCTACCAAGTGAGGGATCCTCCAAAACATTGTGCTAAGTGAAAGAAGCCAGATGTGAAAGGTTACATATTATATGATTCCATTTATATTAAATATCAATAAATACAGAATACAGTGCTTGTCAAGCCCTGGGGGAAGGAGGGAGGAGGAGAAACTCATTAATGGGTAAAAAGTAGATAAAGTTGATAATTTCATTGTTACCATTCCAAATACCAATGAATTTTATTACTATAAAATTATTGCTTATGTTATTTGAATTTTACCTCAAAATTATTAAAATGTATACATTTAAATGTAGGAACAGCCAGACTCCAGAGTCTGTGCTCTTCACAGCTGGTGCAGGGACCCTGGCCCACATGTTTTAGGGCTGTTTCCAGAGCAGGTCTGGGGTGTCTGTTGGTTTTCTCGTGGTAACAGGATGCTGCTTCTTAACCACGGCAGGGTGGCCTCTAGTGCTCATGGAGTATTTTATAGTACAAGGCTAACGAAGTATGCTGTTCACTAAAGTGAATCGGCGTTGTGATGCAGGTTAAATACTCTCACAACAGAGGCCTCGCGCTTCAGACTTCACCAGTGAGACTGAAAATCACTGACTAAGTCAGTCCACTTGGTAAACACTCTTTGCTCTGCCTGAACTTTTCCTTGTCCTTCCACCAACTGCTCACACTTTTCTTCCTTAAAGTCATGTCTCTTTAGAGTTTATAGCTGCCTTTCCAAACCCAGGTGAAAGAGAGACAGTCTGCCTATAGAAAACCCTCTTGTCTAGTTTGAAAATAAAGCAAAGTCACTTGTTCCTGGCACACACCTGCACCCAGGGCAGTCTTGAGAACCAAAGACTGACAGACAGCCACCTGCGTAGAACCAGGGAATCATCATCTTTGGGGCAGATTTCTTGGTTCACATTCACCAAATTCACAGGACAGTCATTCTTACTGCCAGAAAGCTCTACTCATGAGTTTGTTCAAAGACGTTTATTGAGCATCTATTAAATGTCAGGCACTTCTGATGGCAACACAATGGCATGAAGACATCTGCTTTATCCTATGGAGAGCTGTACGAAGCAGCTTCCTGTACCATGCAATGCAGGTCTTGACCTCTAATCGGAAAACCTGAAATCCAAAATGCTCCAGATCAGAAGCCTTTTGAACATTGACGGGACAATTCTACACCCAAGCTCTTGTGAGACGTGACAGTCAAAACACAGGCCCATTAAGAATATTGTATAAACTTACCTTCAGCTGTGTGTATATGAAACATAAAGGAATTTCCTGTTTAGACTTAGGTCTTTCTTGTGATACTTCATATGTATTTGCAGAAATTCCAAAATATGAAAACATCAACAACCTGAAGCATTTCTGGCCCCAAGCATTTTGAATAAGGGACACTCCACTCCACCTGCAGATACTAGTACAGATGTTCCCTGAGGATGCTATGATTCCAGAGAAGACAGAGCCATAAATTCTGCCTTGGCTGGAATGTCATAAAAATCTTTATGGAAACAAGGATGATCATTTTCTACTCAAAAAGACACCTGACACCTCACGGCTTTGACTTGATCTTGCATAAAACAAGGTCAAATGTATTGTCTCTTTATCATCATAATCTTTGCAATGATAAATGTAAAATAAGTCAGTCATGTGAAAGATATTTGTAAATTATAAAGTACTCTTCTAGAATGGAGTTAAAGAACAGACTCTAATGACTCTGAGACAAACTCAGTAACTTGACAATTCTTAGAGTACACTTGGACAATTCTCACTTGTATTTTCTTCTCCATTTTGGACCCTAGGGCTACAGCTAAGCCTGATCCCTTGAAGGGGCAAGCATGCTGGAGAGACAAGTAGCACTCTCCCTCTGAGCACACACATACGTTGCAGGCAGATGAGTCTGTGAAGGAACTGCTTCTAGATCTTTCTAGTGTTCTCTAAACCACCACCACCCTACCCGACCCCAGCTCCCACGGGCTCCCACCCACCCTCCTCTGTCTCACGCATGCGTGCACACTTAGTCCTTCTCATCTCCTCTCCCCACTGTGGAGTTCAAAAAACAAATGACTGACAAAAAAGTAGCAAGACAGAATGTTCTCCTTAGAGTCCATCCTACTGACCTCCTTCACCTGCCTGAGATTACACATGTGTTAAAAGCTTCCATGCATGAAGCCTTTCTTGATTGCTCAACCTGTACTGGCCTCTCTCTTCCTTGAACCCTGGCAGCAGTGTGGTCTCCAGTCTGCCCCTCTCTGAACAGTGTGATGTCCTCCTCAAAGACATCACGTGCACCTTCTTGTGTGCACTGATGTTCCATCTTCTGAGTGAATTTTTATCTGTAAATTCTTTGCTTATAAAATCACTACCTTGCAGAATCTGCAAAAATTAAAGATAAGATACAGTTTTTAAGATAAACAAAACCTCTGCCACCGAGAAAGTGCTCAGTACATACCTCCTCTTCCTTCTCCTGGATCTCCAGTGATCAGTGGTGCTGTTGGATAAGTGTAGCCCTGTCCACAAATAAGTAGGTATTGATTGATTCTGACCATCTCCTATTCCACACTTCTCCTTTCCCTTTGGAATTATAGCATTTTTCAAAGCTGTGGTGAAAGAATCCATTACTTTTTATGCTCCTAGCCTTGATTAATTTCCTCTCAACTATTGTCCTACCTAATTACATCAGGCCCCTTTAGGCCCATCTTGTTATTAGCTGATTCAAAGGCATGTTTGTTTGCAGAGCCCATTTAAATTTTGACTTTACAGGGCTAATTGCTGATGATGTTATTAAAGTAAACAGTTCAGGAAAGCTGCCAATGCATGTGCTACAAATTCATCACTGGTGAGAGCTCTTACTCCATCAAGCATGTGCAGCGCGCATGAAATATTCAGAATGGAAGCTGACTTGCTCACATAGCAGAAAATATCCCAGCAGACCTGCAGCTCAGCATGGAACAGCGGCTGATGACTGGAGCCCAGAAGAGTCTATTACATAGGCCTAGTATTTCTATTTATGGAAAAAGAAAAGAAGAAACTCTTGGCTGGAATTGGAGTGTGACCTAAAATCTAGGAACGGAGAGGCCCATCCAGTAGATGTATCTTGCTCATTACTGGGACAAGAGTGTAATTTGCACATGTACTTCCTGTGTCTCACGCCCCTGATAAGTCTGTAATCAGAGGCAAGGAAGTCAGTTACCCCATTCACCCTCCAATCTGCCACTCATGAAAAATTGCTAATGTCACTTTGTCCATGGCCAAGCCATATAAATCACAAATATCACACAATGGAAGATTCCAGTAGTGGGTTTCCCCTCTGCAAGTCCGTCTCTCCAGGAATGCAGTACTGACTAGTGAGACTGCCATTTTCAGGCATCAAGAGCCATTTTAAAGGTCATATGTACATATATATGTGTACAGATATATTTATAAACACATGCATATGGTGTGTGTGTGCGTGTGTGTGTATGTGTCTGTGTCAAAGGTGTTGGAAATCCCACTGCATAAAATCAACTCACATACCTAGTGAAGCCTGTGCATTGTGATTTCTGCAGCACTGGAAGCTTTTCCTGCCTTAAACATTGCCATTCCTCACCTGAAGCTTCTGAAAGTCACAAATGAGCATTTTGCTTCTGAAAGTTTTATTCTTTCACTGGAAATAAGGATCTGAATTAGGAACAGATGTGAAATAGGTGACCCAGAGACTTACATCCACACCAGAGTTGCAAAGCTACCCCACCCTGATTGTGTGTCTTCTGCAATTGAGAAGCTGCAATGAAAGACAGCCAACATGGATTTCTCCTCTGCCTGGCGAAGACAGTGCCCATAAATTATATTGAGCACTGCACAGAGCTGCAGTAGAAAACAGGCTCAGACAAAGGCAGATGGGGCCCTAGAAGCAACCACTCTATCGAATTGTCTTAACTTCCGCCTTTAGCTCTCTAGGATGCAGAAGATAACCAACAAACAACTGACTTTAAAGAATTTGGGGTCAAGGTGAAAATGAAGGCCACATATTTAACGTTCTCTGCCTCTCAGAATTCCATCAACAGGATAAAAAGCACATAAAAAGATATTGAAATCTGCACCTATCAAAACCAGAAAAAAATGTGCTATCCACGTGTGCATGATTTCAAGGAATTTCTGCAAGAAATACCGCTGGTAAGACCCAAGGTGTGGGGTCACCTGACCAGCATTTTGGTCTCTGCTTTATCTCACTTGGATGAAAGGAGGGGCCTGTTTGCAGGAGAGGCAGGGGCCTTAATTGGACCCCACTATTATGATTGGACCAGGGGACCTGGAGAGATCCAGTCGTGATGTCCTGATGCAGCTGCTGTCTCTGAAAAGCATGTCAGTGCTGAAATCAGAGCGATGGCTGCACTATCTTCTCAGCCTTGATGTGGGCTGAGCCTGGGGCTGTGAGCATGGCGGCACGAGGGTCAGCCAGGGACAAAACGAGGAAAGGGGAGAATCGTGGAAAAAATTCAACAAAATGATGTGCACATGTAAATACACCACAGTGAATTCCACCTTCATGACTATCTATGAGCAATATTTAAAAAAACAAAGAGAAGGAAGACCCATAGAGTAAAGGAAAGGGAATGGGGGAAGGGAGGGGTGGGAAGGAGACACTGTAGCCTGAAATGGGCAAAGTAAACTCCACGTCTGTAAGGTTATGTCAAAACAACCCCAACTATTATAGATAGCTATTATTTACTAATAAAAGCATTTTTTTTAAAAAGTAGAGAATGGAGACTTCAAGTAAAAATATAGTTTACTAAGGATAAAAAAAATAAAATAAAAATAAAACAACTTTTTATGACATTCACATGAAGAAAATAGAAGTACTTCTATATGATTAATAAAATAACAGTTCTTCCAAAATATCACCCCAAAGGAAATTTCTTCAAGAAAAAGAGACATGGATGTGAAAACAAATAGTTACACATATTTATACATATACATATATGTATTATACATATGTATATATATGTATTAAAGCATTAAATATAATTGTTACAGGCAGATAATTAAAATTTTAAACTTAATAAAATTGCAATATTAAGAATTTGGGAGCTACACTGAATTCTATATGACATCTCCCTGACAGATAAAAAGTGATATTGACTTAGTCAGGAGTGGAGGCACATATCTATAATTTCAGCAACTCGGGAGACAGGAGAATCACAAGTTTAAGTCCAGCCTCAACAACTTAGTCAAACCTGTCTCAAAATAAAACTTTAAAAAGGAGGACTAGGGATGTAGCTCAGTGGTAAAGTGCCCCTGAGTTCTATCGCTAGTACCCCCCCAAAAGAGAATGATGCTAACACTATGAAAAAAAGTTATTGAAACCTTTCAAAAAACCCACTAATGATCCTTAAATATACTAATAAAATATTTAAACATAATATGAGCAAATAATATTAAGTCTTACTTTTTAAAATATTGAACAGATTATGTGAAAATGATAATTCTTCCTTGGCAAGAAGCTGAAAAATGGGCTCCATCATGTACTGCCTGTGGTCATTTCAATGGGTACAAACATTTCACCATCATTGGAAGGCAGGTACCAAAGATCTTCAAAATGGGTATCCTATTTTTACACTATCCAATGTCTAGGGAATGATTATAATACAATAATTATCGATACACACAAATATAACTCAAGGATGTTAATTGTAGCACTGCTTAATTGTAAAGAATGGAAATAATCTAAATCTTCAACTTCAGGAAGTGAAGAAAATCAAATAGTTATTTGTAGTCTTTAAAAAGTGTCATTAAAAAAAACTTTAAAATGTATTACATGAGAAAACAGTATTTTGAAATTATATGTACATTGTGATCTAGTCCTATTAAATATGCATTTATTCATTCAGTTGCTCATTCATGGCCTCATGAAATTTACATTTTAGACAAAATTCATATTTCTGACTATATATATACATACATTTGGAGGGCTAGATCTCAAAATGTTAATGGTGATTATCTCAAACTGAATGTTTATCTCAGTTTCCTAGTTCCATGGTAAATATGTAAAAATGAAAAAGTTATTTAAATGACACATAAGAAGTAACAATGACATGGCTGAATTCAGTCAAAATCCCAGTTTCTGAATAGAGTTCTAAACAGCATTATTAAATCCAAACATCTGTTTTAAAACAAGTTTTCATGTACAGTTCACAACTAAATTATTTTGCTTATTATTCTAATTGAATTAATACTGTAATTAAAAACTTTTCCTCTTCCAATGAGTGTGCATTTAAGGAAGAAGAACCTGATCAAGAAAGACAATAAGAAATGATAAAATAAATTCTCACAGGGGATTATTATTCTCCCAGCAACATCTTTCTTCTCCTCTGTAATGTGATTGCTCAGTACATTAACCAATTGCAAACATATTTCTCATAAATTCCATGGAGATTTAATGGACACTTCCCAAGAATATATGCAATTCACACAAAAGCTTCCTTTTAAAATAAAAACGAGTCATCACATTTTTAAAAGGGCAGACTATGTCAGTCAGAGCACTTATTCAAAGATGCTAGAAAAAAAAGAGAAAATGGTGATCTTATAAGGAGCTTTAAATTGCTTGTTCTAGATTGCCATCTCTTGTCTTTTCTCCCAACTACTTAAATCCTTGTATTTTATATCATTTCCAGCATCCTTACTGCAATCATTTATCTTGCTCTCGTTGGAATACATTTCAAGGAAACCAAGCACTAGTTTCTAGTTCAGCTCCACAAAAGCTACATCCACTCCTAAGTAGCTCACTTATCCTCTCAGACAAGAGTACACATACCTGAGAATTATTTATGTAATGTTAAATACCATGTCTCATTTCCATGTAGTGCATCAGACAAATTTTCATTCAGGGAATAAATATGAATATGGTTACCATAACACTGAGACTTATTTTTAAAAATTTAATCTGTGAAGAAAAGTTAAGAGCACCCCTTTGTAAATAAAAATGTTTCAAAGAGTTGGTGAATATATCCCATATTGCCTATTTGCAAAAACTGTGTAAACCTATGTGCAGTATGAGGAATTCACAGCAGCAAATAGTATTATCCCTGCCTTCAAACCTTGGAAAGAGAAAATAAAGCATAAAAAAGTCTACTAATATATACTCACATGTTACGATATTGTGTGTGAGACACGGTATCCCAATACTCCTGCAGGCACATGTTAGCACCTGTTTTGTAGATCAGGAAACAAAAATACAAAAAAAAAAATGTCGACTGGCATGTATAAGCACCAAAAATAAAACATCCCCAAGAACAAGGAGACAGAAAGCAATTTATTTTTTCCATGTTTTTATTAGTGCATTATAATTGTACATAATGATGGAATTCATGGTTACATACTCATACATGCGGAAAATATTTTAAAATGTAGAATTAATGCCTACCTTTTCCCATACTGATGGTTACTATTGCATTCTCCAACACGACACTCTAAGATGCTTCTTCCATCCCTTGATTTTCCTTAAATCTGCAATATTGGACATGTGCATCTATTTTTACGCAGGCCACTCATCTAATCCTTTTATTGGTAGAAAGTTGAGTCACATACACACATAGGTTATTACAGAAGGTCATTTATCCCTCTTCATCTCCATTATCATTCCTTGTCCCTTGCATTCCAAAGATTTTGTAGCAAATCTTGGGGGGAAAAAATCTCTCTCTGGTCATTTTTTATTCAGTCTTGACAGGCTTCTAAAAAAAATCAATAAAATGTAAAGAGCATTTCTTTATTCATGCATTAGCTATATTGGAAATAGAAAAGTGCTTGTCCAGTTGCTTTTATGCTCATATATATGTATGTATGCATCAGAATATTTTTATGGGAAACCAGTATCCCAGCTCTTCTGCACAGAGGAGGCCAGTGCCTTGTGGGTTGGGATGGGTCTCTCCCTCTGTGAGTTTCAGTGCACACCTCAAGTTTCAGAGTGACTTTCACTCAGTGGAAACATGTCTGCCATCAGGTAGCCTTTCCATAGAGTACTTGATTTCTTAAACACCTTCCCTTTTCTCAAACCCTTTCCTATCTCGTTTTACCTGTTCAGGTTTTCTCCACCTTGTGTCTGTCTAATATTTAAGACATATCCTATTTCAATATGTACCCCGCCCCACCCACTGATGGCCCCACATTCTAAAAAGGACTTCATGATGGAGCATCTGCATCCATTGGTAGGCTGACTCACTTTCTATGTTGTAATTCACCCAAGAAACAAAGAAACAGGCAACTTTCCTTTCATTCATTCACAGCTGCTAGACCATTATAACTCCTCTCTCACTCATCCTCCTTTCTTCCATTTCCTTTTCCTCTTTCTCCCAATTTCATCTTCAAATTTTCCACTTCTATTGCTTCATTCCCATTAACATTCAATTACCTCTCTCCTCCTCTTCTCAGCCATAATTTAAAAAAAAAAAAAAAAAAGATTCAATTCCACTTCCTCAGATTTCATTCATGCCTCAATCCATGGTAAACTGGCCTCTGCCATCACAACCTGGGCACTACGCATGACCATGTTGCCATAGCAACCCAGTCATCAATAAATTGAGCAAGCTCACCTTAATCCTTTTCATGATGAACTTATCAGCAGTTATCTAAATCTTTGACCATGTCCCTGATCTTTAAAAATATGTGTAACATGAACATTTTTGTGATCACTAAATTTAGGCAATTAACAAAGCCTAAAATTTGATGACTGTTGTTTTACTGCTAGTTGTTCTGTGGAAGGGTTAATGAGTATTTTGGTTGAGTAATTGAACAAAGATACATGCATTTCATGAATCACTACTTAATATTTACTTAATATTTATTTGTGTCATTTCCACAAAATACACTGCTAATATTGTTTCAATCTTGATTTTGACATACTTTGTGTTCATTAAGAGTAACTCTAAATTAGATAATCTTGAGTCACCTTAGTCTCTATGTTTTCATGTATTAATTTCAATCTGGGAAAATCTTGGTCTTCTAAGGCAATTAAAAATGTGGGTCTTAATAAAATCATTAAAAAAAACTTTGGATTCAAATGGATTTCGCATACTACATTGCTATGACTTGAATCTGGATGGTTTCCAGCAGCCCATGTGTTAAAGCCGGATCCAGGGCGTGGCACTACTGCAGGGGAATGGAAGCTTTAAGAGGGAGAGCCTAGTGGGAGGTTTGGGGTCGTGGGAGGACTGTGGGACCCCAGCACCCTTTCTCACTCTCCCACCTCCTGGGCATGAGGTGAGTGGCGTGTGGTACCAGGGGCTTCTTCCCTGATGCGCTGCCTCCCCACAGGCCCAAGGCAATGGGCCCATCCAGTCGCAAGAACGCAGTCTCCAGAAGTGCGAGGTAAAACAAACCTTTCCTCTCTTGAAGTTCATCACCTCAAACGTTTGTTTTAGTGCTGGAAAGCTAACTAGCATACACATTCAGGAATTATAATGGAAAATTGAGGAAAAGTATCATTAATACAGAATATTTTTCAAAATATTTTAATTTCATCATATAAATTACCATGAACTATATTTACTATTTCTTAAAACAATATCTAAATTTACTTTCTACATTACTTTTGTTGAAAACTCTTAATGCTAAAAAATCAAGTGAAAACAAAATTATCAATCTCTTGTTCAGTTTGTTCAAATCCCTTTTTTTTTAAAGAATAACAAATAATATTCATTCTTTAAAAAAAATAGATGTCTACTGTACCATCTATGACACATAACCATAAAAATAAGAATACTGGGATTAGCTATTAACAACAGCAACATGAAACAACAGTAATTAGATATAGCATTAAAGTAAACACCAAAGGTCAACTGTGGTATCCAGAGACAAATAACTGCAACATGTAAGATGGAGAGGAGATTATGTAAATGAATTTGTCCACAAGATTTAAAAAATATATTTCATTAAGAAAAAAGAAAATGGGTTATGAAGACAAAAGAAAGTTGTAAATATTCAAAAGGTGAAAAGAGAAAGCAACAAATAAGTAAGTTCACAAAGGAGAAAAAAAATAAAAGAAAGAAGATAGAATGAGGGATTCTGTTTTTTAGAAAAATAAAGTGGGAGAAAGAGTAACAAGAGAAATAAAAACAAAACAAAAAAATCCACCAACCCTCAATAAACAAAACAGAGCAAAATAACAAAATGATAATAAAAAGAAAAAAAAAAAAAAAACAATAAAAATGAAAAAGGGAAAAATTTGATCCCAAGTGTTTTGGTCAGGTTTTATGTTACTGTGACCAAAATACCACACACAACTTAGAGGAGGAAACATTTATTTTGGATCATGGTACCAGAAGTTTCAGTCCAGAGAGCCAACTCCATTGCTCTGGACCCAAGGTCAGGCAGAACATCATGGATGGCAGAAGGAAGCTGCTCCCCTCATGGCAGCAAGTAATCAGAGAGTACAAGAGGGACAGTGGTCACAGTGAAGATGGGCACTTCAGGGCATACCCCCAGTGACCCACCTCCTCCAGTCACACCCTACTTGCCTACAGTTACCACCCAGTCCATTCAAACTAGGATGCACTGCGTAGGTTACTGCTCTCACAAACCAATCATGTCATATTCCTGAGCTCTTGCTCTCTCTAAGGAGAGCTCATACACAGAAGAAAAGGAGATAATTGCTGGCTGGCATAGGCAGTGAATATCCATCCTCTTCATAGTTTCAACTAACTGCAGTAGATATAATTTTTTTACTTTTTATTAAAAATTTTTTGGTTATTTTTGTTTTATGTACTATTTGGTGTGTGTATATATGTGGATCTATACAATTTTTCCCTTTTTCAGATTCCTTTTTATGTGAGACAATATCTTGATCTATTATTTATAGAAAATAGTATCTGTAGTATTGACTTCCAGGATTTTGTATACAGGTATCCTTTCCTTTCTAGACAAGCAAGTGTTTGTATTTTATTGGAATGTCACATGGGATCACATAGTTCACGTGCAGTCCCTTTTCATTTAGACAAAATAATGTTCTCTAAAGCTAAATAGAACATGTGCTTGACCAAGAAATTATCTATTTAAGTAAATCCAGATATATAATCTTAGAATTGTTTCAAATAATTGAAATTAATTAGAATAGTTCAAGTCATGTCTCCTAATGAGAAAATTAAGGCATGGGTCCTGGAAGGCACGCACTATGCTTCTGGATGATGAACCAAAACTCTGATACGTGGACTTTTTCCTACCAGCCTCGATAGTGTTGTAATAAAATGGGAGAGTGATGTCAGCAAACTAGTGGAAGAGGAGGCCCATGCTTCACCACACAGGAAGTTCAATCAGCAGCCATCCACAGACAAGAGCACCTCGGTGAAGATGTCAAGACCTGCAAGTGAGCCCGAAACACCTGGGTGAGCCTCAGAACTTAATTAAAAACTGAACTAGAAGGGTAAAAGGGAATGTGTCACTTAGATCATGTCACTACTCTCCCTCCACTCCAAGGTGGCAGGATGCCACAAAGGCAGGACCCCTCTGGGCCCATAATTTCTATAGTGGAGAAGAAGACCTGGAGGCAGACATCCGATGCATTACCATTCCAGGACACCTCCCAGGAAGCCCACTCTGACCATCTCGGAGGAAACGCTGACGGTAACCACAAGATTGGGATCACAACTGAGCGTCAAGTCAACACAAAGAAAGGAGGCAGAGATCACCCTGACCATCATGTGGATCTTGGCAGTAGCTCTGTTTTCCTCCAAGAGTGGTACCTGGTTAGAGGGACCAACATGTGGCATAGCCCACTTATAAAGTCAAGCTGGCTACTTTCAGAAGCGAGGTGAGACTTTCAGCCTGACCTGAATCCCTAATTGACCAACCTCCATGTCCAGTGACAGAGCTCACTTCAAGAGAAGTGGACCCTTGCCACAGTGCATTTATGTAGAGCATAGGGGCTGGATATGCCAAACTGGTGATCTAAAGAATGGTTCAGCTCAGCCTTATAGCTCATCCCAAAGTGCCACCCAGGCTGGGAGGTATCCAGCACTGAACATTTTTGCAGATCATAGTGACTATACCTGTCCAACATGGGAGTCCAAATAGTGATTTGGTACAGTCCCATAAGTTTACCTCAAGTCCCCAATAGGCAGAGGCAAGCTTCAATCATACATTTATATAGAATATAACATCTGGCCCTGTTTGTCCCAAACAGTGATTCTACCTATCCTTAAGACCAGCCTGTAGCTATGCCCAACTTCAGAACACAAATAGTAGTACCACCTGGTCAGTGAATACATTCTATGTTGTAAAATGATAAAAGAGAATTGCACTATACAGAGAGTAACTATTCCTGATTGCAGAACCTAGACAGTAGTCTCACCAGACAGCAGAGCCCCACCAAAACTCAGAGCAAAGGGAACAACCCAGCCAACTAGAAAGCTTGAGAGCAAGCTCTGCCTGCCCAGGGTCATTCCCAGTTGACCTTTCCAGAATCACAGTGTAAACGAAACAGCAAAGGTCTATCCCTGCCAGGAAATACCAGAAAAGGTATCCATCTTCTTAAATGTGAAAGGAGTGAAAGATTATGAAAAATCATGGAATTGTGACATTTCCCAAGGAAATGTTAAAAGCTCCCTAATGGACAATAAAAGAATAGAGCTCTATGAAATGACTGACAAGGAATTCAGAAAAAAATCCTTTTAAGTATCAGTGAACTACAAGAATATATGATAGAAAACAGAATAAAATTTGGGAAAATGTACAGGAAATAAAGAAGAAGTTTGACAGCAAAATAGAAACAGTTTTTTAAAGCCAAATAGAAATCCTGTAGTTGAAGAACACAATGACTTAATTGAAAAATGTGGTAGAAATCTTCAACAACAATTTTGGTTGTTGTTTGTTTCGTTTGGGTTTTTTTTGAGATGATACTAAAGATGAAACATTTGAAATTGTCCAGTAAGTAAGGCAAAAAGAAAAAATGATGCAAAAGAATCAATGAAGCCTATGGGAATTATTGGACACCATCAAGAGACCTAACTTTTGCATAATAAGAATTCAAGAAAATGAGAGAAAAAAGGAGCCAGAAAGTATATTTAAAGACATAATGGCTGAAATCTTCCTATAGATTCCAACATTCAGGTACATCAGGTACAGGAAGTACAGAAATCTCCAGTGAAATTCAACCCCAAAAATGTTCACTATTATGCATAGTAAACAAACTATCAAAGGATCAAATTCAGTGAAAAGATACTGAGAGCAAGAGATAAGAAACATATTACATATAAGGGAAGACTGATATAAATATGAGCAGATTTCCCAGCAAAAACCCTATTTATTTTTCAGGAAAAAAGGATGATATATTCAAAGTGCTGTTGGGATAAACCTGCCAACCAGGAGCACTTCACTGAGGAGAGCTGTCCTTCATAAATTTTCAAGGAATACAAATTCCAAAATGCTATAAATTTGACATCAAAAAATAAAATGTAGAGGTTTTGTATGCTATCAAAGTAAGCTGTTGTGAGCTTGAAAGAGCATTTTATAAAATGCTTTATGTAACCTATAGTAGATGCACAAAACATAAATAGAAATGTTTTTTTCAAATGCAAAGCATACCAATACAGAAAACTATCAAACCACAAGCCACAAGGGAAGACAATGAGAGAGAGAGAGAGAGAGAGAGAGAGAGAGAGAGAGAGAGAGAGAGAGAGACTACACATCAACCAGAAAATAAATTTTAAAATGGCAACAGTAAACCCTCATCTATTAATAAGTGCATTGAATGTTACTGTATTAAATTATCCAAGAAAATGACATAGAGTGGATGAATGGATTAAAAATAAGACCCAACTATATACTTCATACAGACTAACTTTATCTTCAAGGACACACATAGATTGAGAGTGAAGGAATTGAAAAAGATATTCCAAGTAAATGGAAACCAAGAGGGAGCACAGGTAGCAATACTTAACAATACTTACTCAGAAAAAAAAATCTTCAAGTAAAAAGACACAGAGGGGACATTATACAATAGTAAAGAGGTCATTTTAGCACATGTATACAAGGTGCAATGCTTAAATCAGGTTAAACATATCTCCACCATTTGTCACTTATTTGTGATGAAAACATTAACATTTCCTTCTTCTAGTTTTTTGAAACACATAATCTCTTATCATTATCTATAGTAATCCTACATTCTTCTTAATGCATACAGAACATTCCCCAGGAGAGTTCATCTGTGAAGTCAAAAAACAAGTCTGAGCAAATTTATAAGGATTGAAATCCCATCAAGTAACTTTTCTGATCACAATGGTATAAAACTAGAAATAAATAAGAGGAGAAATGTTGGACAATTCATAAAATATGTGGAAATCAAACATACTCCTACATAACCAAGAGGTCAAAGAAGAAATCAGACAGAAATTTTAAAAATAGCTTGAGAAAAGTTAAAATGGAAACAAGACATTTCAAAATATATGGGCTACAACAAAAACAGTTCTAGATGAGAAATTAATAGCAATAAGCACCTATACTAAAACAGAGGAAAGAGCTCAAATAAATATCCTAACATTATACATCGAGGAACTAGAAGGACCAAATTAACTAAGTGAAGAGAGTGAATTTCATATATGCTCACCACAAAAAAACTGTATTTGATGTGATGAACAGGTTAATTAGTTTGTTTAATCATTCCACTTTGTATACATATATCACAATATCATTGTGTATCCCATAAATACATACAAATATAATGTTTATGATTTTATTTGGTACTGGGGGTTGAGCCAAGGGGTGCTCAACCACTGAGTCATGTCCCCAGCCCTTTTTATACTTTATTTTGAGTCGGGGTTGTTTAGGGCCTCACTAAGATGCTGAGGTTGGCCTCAAATTTGAGATCCTCCTGCCTCAACCTCCCAAGAGAGTCGCTAGAATCACAGGTGTGTACCACCATGCCCATGATTTTGTATATATACAGCACACATACTTAACAGGTTTGTCCTGAGTGACCAAGAAACCCTGAGTGATCTGACATACCAAAAAGATATCATTTATGGATTTATGACATAAGAATTTGTAAAGCAGGGGAAATAGGTCGGGTTGCTTTTTGCCCAGGCTGAAGAGCAGCAGTATTCCCTGATGAAATACTGTTATCTTCCTCCACACTTTGCAGCTGAGGGAAATGAGCCATGAAGAAGTGATCTCAAGATGGCAGATCTGACCAGGGACAGATCTGAGACACGTCACCAAGCAGTCTCACTTCCGATCTATACTTTTTCATGTGTTTACTATCTCCAAAAATATCCATCTAGATTTCAGGACAGTAAGATCTCAGGATGCCCAATACAATCCAAGAACTCAGAAGAAAACTGAACTAAAATTTCACTGTTACTTTTAGAGGTACAGGTTGTACTAACTCTGCTCTGAAATCAGTAATGATGGAGAAATGATTATGCACTTATCTTGTCTTTTCCCATCCCATCTGTTCTTCTGGGTAACCAATGGCTCTAATCAATGAAGGAAAGCAAACATAAAAAATAAACAGATGTACTCTTTCTTATAATTAACCATATTCATAAATAACCTAGTTAAAGCCCAGACTGTGGCTTCATACCCAAAGACACTTTTTTTTTCCTTATTTGTCTTTTTTCTTCTTTTCCTTTTTCTTTTTGCCACTTCCGAGTCTCTCCTTTGCAGATGCTGCATAATATAATAGCAGCAGAATCAACTCTAGAGGGAGTCACTTACCCACTTTCCTCAGGAACCAAAGTACTCAAGTTGCAAGAAATTAATTTATGCTAATGTCTTAAAACTCTGCCAAAATGTTTCTTTCGCTCTCCATTAACATTTAACAAGTGGGCCACAATTCAGAGCAATATATCCTGGCTGCATTAATGTAAATTTTAGTATTGATATAATCACTGAAGTTCTGCAAGATTTTTTTTAAAAGATTGCTTCTATATCAATCTGCTAATGAAAAGCAAGGGGACCAGAGTATTATTAGATGGAGCAACGTCTGCTACACAAAGAATGTTCAGAAGGAGAAAAATACATGGGAGTTGAAATTGCTGCCATGACCTTGGTCAAGTTTCCAGACTTTGATAGACATTATTGCTTTAACTTCAAAAACAATTATCCTGAGAGAGAAACTGAGATATTTGGCAAATTATTTTCACAGGCAGGGTTTGGGTGTCACTGTATCTTTCTACATTCTTAGTACCACAGCGCAGCATTCTCTCAATTCTAGAAACATCTGTTCCATTTCTACTTATATTCAGCTGGTCTAACTCATATGATTTAGCAAACTCCTGATAACAACGACGAATTGTAGAAGAATATTCCACTGCTCTTATTTGGAAAGTAGCACAGAATGTTTCAAATCCCTCAAAGCCTTGAGTTTGAAATGGTGAAATATCAGACATGGTGGCAAGTTGCAAGTGGAAGACGAAGGAGAAGGAAGGAAGGGGCACCATAGCCTCCTTCACAGCACCCGTGGGTGTGCCCGCCCAGCAGCAGCCTGTGGGGCCAGCCCGCTCTGCGTGGGTAGAAGCTGGGGCAGCTCAGTGCACTTAACCTGCATCCGCCGCAGCCACGTCCCCTCGTTCCCCTGAATGCCTCCGGGCACAGCCTCGGCAATTACTTCCAAACCTGAGGAGTTCTCGAAGATAATGCTGCAAATAATGCCCTCTGAACCTTTGTTTTAAAGGTGCTTTCCCAGCAGTGTGGAGACAACTTGGAATGGAACCACCATTTGACCCAGCTATCCCACTCCTTGGCCTATACCCAAAGGACTTAAAATTAGCATATTACAGAGATACAGCCACATCAATGTTCATAGCTGCTCAGTTCACAATAGCCAGATTGTGGAACCAACCTAGATGTCCTTCAGTTGATGAATGGATAAAGAAACTGTGGTATATATATACAATGGAATATTATTCAGCCATAAAGAATGATAAAATTATGGCATTTGCAGGCAAATGGATGAAACTGGAGAATATCATGCTAAGTGAGATAAGCCAATCTCAAAAAACCAATGGACGAATGATATCGCTAATAAGTGGATGATGACACATAATGGGGGGTGGGAGGGATTAGTGTTAGGGCTAGAGTTAGGGTTAGGGAGGGGGGCAAGAATGGAGGAAGGAAGGACTGTATAGAGGGAAAAGAGGGGTGGGAAGGGTGGGGGGGAAGGGAAAAAATAACAGAATGAATCAAACAACATTACCCTATGTAAATTTATGATTACACAAATGGTATGCCTTTACTCCATGTACAAACAGAGAAACAACATGTATCCCATTTGTTTGCAATAAAAAAAAAAAAAGGTGCTTTCCCTGGCACAAGATGCTTGAAACAAATTCATCATTTCATTAAATGGCAACAGCATTCCCTTCTCTTAACAAGTGACACCTACTGTCACTAATAGCATCCATGGACTCACTGACAGTTGCGTGAGGAAGACTGGGAGCAGCATGTCTAGTTTACCACGTCTTCCCAAATTCTTCCTACTCTCCTCCCTTATTTTTCTGATGAGAAAACTGAGAGAAGAAGTTGAAGAAAGGCACAGCATTCCAGGAATTCTTATCTACAGCTAGAAAATGAGTGGAAGAAATGACCTCTTTGCTAAGGAAAGGAACTAGAGAGGAATGACTTCAGACCCCCCTTAGCACTGGAGGAACCAAAGGGCTCCAGAGACCAGTTCAGGAAACTCAGGGAGACTGGCCCGAGCCGAGCATGTCAAGCCCAAGAGCTAAAGGGTCCCAGAATCGGTGAGAAGGCTGTCGGTGGGAGGCTACAGGGCAGAGGTTAGGTAAAGGAAGGGAGGGAGCCCAGAGTGTCCCTCTGTCCCTGTTCCAGGCATCTGCCTTTCAACTTTATCTGGGTAGTTCTGGGGACAGGAGATTTTTTTTTCTCACTACAATTAGCAAAACAGAAAATCACCACACTGGCCTGGGCTTCAGGGTACCCCCGAGTGGGAAAGGAGTCTCTTCTGGCCACAGCAGGGCTTGCAGGAAGGTCCCTAAACTTGCCTGGCCCTAGAATTATCAGGGACCTATTTCACATAGGTCTTGGAGATTCTGGTTCAGCTGGCTAGAGGGTCTCCGGGAATCTGCAGTTTCTACACAATAAGCAATTCTGTTGATGAGACGGGTGGGGAGGATAATAAAGTGTGGACTTTGCTGTGATAAAGCAATGCTCACTGGGCACCTTGGGCAGAGATGTTAACATTTCAGAAACCCAGATGCCCTCTTTATAAAACAGATAATAATTACAGGACCAAACATTAACTTGGATCCTATCCATAGTCACTAGTCATGTGTATAACTCAGTAATTATTAACATCTCTTTCCTATCTGCTGATTTTAAACTTGATGCTCAGTGCACAAGAGAAAATTCCTACCCCCATACCCCTTCCCCTCCCTTCACTCCCCTCTTCCTGATATAAAGTAACTCTATTCTTCCCTATCCCTGCCCCCTTTATTGTGAATTAGCATCTGCATATCAGAGAAAGCATTTGACCTTTCTGGTAAATGGATGGAGTTGGAGAATATCATGCTAAGCGAAATAAGCCACTTCCTGGCTACATTCTTCCACCACTTGCTGATCTGCCATGGAGAATTCCTCTTCCTGGGCTGCGGTCTGGCATTTGGGGGTCGTGCATTTATTATACTTCACCTTGTCCTGGGCTGTGGGCTCCTCCAGCATGCAAACCACCACCCATGGCTCTACCCTTTCCATTCCAGGCTTTTGTCCTAAAACAACCATCCCTTGAGGATAATGTTAGGGTAACAGATACTGAGAATGGGTTGAGTCTAAAACGGTGCCTCACATATTGTGGGCTTTCCACCTCTTCTTCCCAAAAGGAGTTAATGGGGCATCTTCTAGGTGGGAAATGCTAACTTGAACATAAAATGAGAATCTCTATGGGAACAAAGCAGGAACTTTCATTTCCAGTAAATGGTATACATGATATTTTCCCCTGATTGGAGCCTGAAGGTCATGAGCAGAGGAGGGGAATAGAGAACAAGGAGAAGTAAGAAACAGGATGAGCTCAGGACAAGGAATCTGGGGAGGGCAGAGGAAGATTTGAAAACACCCCTGCCTTGCTGTCTTTCCTTGCAGAGGGATCGCGTGCTCTTAAACATCTCTTGGAGCTTAGGGACTTACTTGTAGTGACTGCCTGAAGGTAATGTTTGGATGAGAGTCACAGAAACAGGACATTAGCTGTCTCTAGTGTGTGTCAGCTGAACTTACTTCCTGTGAGAAGAGCAGGGAATGGGAGGGGGTTGTGGTGAGATTCAGATGCCTGGGATTAGGCTCCACGGAATTCCAGGCTTGTCCCTTCTGCAGTTGCAAAAGAAAACACAGGGAATCCTTTAAATGCATCTATGTACCAAGAGGCTACCATGACCTTTGCAGAGATCAGGTAGGAAAATTTAGGCACCTCTGATCAATTTCACTCCATGGTTACCAGGCATTAGAAAATATTTGCCTTTGAAGCATTTATTTCTCAAAATCTTTCTTAAATGTGATGGTCCTTTTTCTTATTTAAAATATAAGAAACCTGGACAAGAACCTATAGGTCAAAGAAGTCCCATGTACTTTTTAAAAAGCTAAAAATCAACTCTGATAGGTGAACTCTCCCAAGTAAAATAAGAAAAGGTTTTGAGATGAGGTGGTTTTTTTGTTTTGTTTCATTTTTTTGTTTTTTAATCAGAAGGTTCTAGGATATGATCTATTATAAATTTTCTTTTCATCTACTTTCTCCCTTGTTTCTCAACACCTTTTCCCACCAGCATTTTTTACTACTTACAGACTTCCTGTTTGACATGCTACATAACTTGGAGTTTAACTTGGAGTTTGGACAAAAGGAAAGATAATTAAGAAAGACTGGAGAAGAAACAAGGAGGGAAGTAGGGTGTCAACCCAGGACGTTTGGGATATTGTCCAAGGTTTCTGGGTCCAGTGTATTTTACATACACCACTGCCCTGACCTATAGGTACCTGGCCATCACTTCATAGCTGAGGAAACTGAGGTTCAGAGAGTCTGTGACTTAGCCAAAGTTGCAAAACCCAGGGAGGACAAGTGCTCAGATTTTTCAGCTGAATCCAAGTCCTGCTCGTATTTCATCAGGTATGATTGGCTTGTGAGCAACCAGGCTCTTCTCTGTCTTCCAGGGCAACAGGACCTAGTTTTGTTCAGAAGGTCACTCCTCAGGAAAAATTATTGCATCCCAGCTGGGGCATCCCTTTGGAAGAGTTGAAACCAAACAGGCAAATCAGTCTCCTTCCAATGTTGGTTTACAATGTTGGGTTTGTGATCTGACTCTGGCCAATAAGGTATTAGAAACATTTGCTGAGATTTCTGGAAAAGAAATTTCTTGCTTTTAAAAAATGAACAAAGACAATATTGCTATTTGGTAAGATATTGCTAGCTGGGTGCAGTGGTGCACAGCTGTACTCCAAGCAGCTTGGGAGGCTGAGGCAGGAGGATCACGATTTCAAAGCCAGCCTCAGCAGCTTAGTGAGGCCCTGAGCAACCTAGCAATACCCTGTCTCAAAATAAAAATAAAAATAAAAATAAAAAAGGGCTGTGGCTCAGTGTTTAAGTGTCAATGGGTTCAATATCCCCAGTACCAAAAAACAAAACAAACAAACAAAAAAAAAAAATATCACTGCAATGCCTGAAACAATAGTGATTATATTTTAACCATGAAGGCTCAAACCTGAGAACCAACACATGTAAGAGTGGAGACTAAAAAGCACCTGGGGCATCAGTAATGTCACTGAGCTACTGAATCGACCAGCCATGAGGCTGCCTTACCCTGGACTCCTATTAAATAGCGTGATAAATGCCCAAGACATTTTGAGTTGTGTTATCTATTACTTGCAAATGAAAGCATCCTACCAGAAATAAGCTGCATTGGGAGAGAGAGAACAGATGAAGCACCAACCGAGGAGGGGAGGCAAGAACACCCTGCCAGTTCATGTGCAATTAAAATGATATGCAAATGAAGGAGCCACCTGTAGAAGCATGTGTGCAAACACAGAGAACTCCACAACAGCATCTGAACAGCATTCCGGAGCCAGTTACTCCACAAATCTTACCGGTTCATCTCTCTCAAGTCTTAAGTCTCAAAATCCTGCAAGGCTTATTAAATTGGCTGCTCACTGGAATCACAGGAAAGGTTTAAAAATACCAAGATCTGGGCCACCTGCCCCAGGATTCTGATTTAATTGGTCTTGGGAAGATCTTGGGCATTGACAATTTTAAAAGTTCCTAAGGTGGCTCTAATATGCAGGCAAAGTTGAGAGTCCCTGTTCCATAAACAGGCCAATGGCATTGTTTCAAGTGACTGATTACCCCAGGAGATAACCTGGGCTTGGCCATGTCATGCTGTATACATTTCTATTCCCTTTTGCCAAGAATATTTCAATTATTTTAAGGAGTAGAGATGGGGTGGAAGCAGAATCCAAGTCCTGCAAGATCAGGGCACTCAGAGTTCTGAGAAATGGGCTTCTGGTTGGTAAGAAGGACCAGAACATCTGCTTCAGTGGCCAGCCTTGTCAGCTACTTGGGGTATCCTGTCAGTTGTGGGGAATCGCCTGCTGCGCACCCCTACACTAGTGGATAAGACATGGGTCAGTGTTGCCCTACTTTCCTCTTGAGTGCTGTGGGAATCAAATCAAATGGTGCCTGTGAGATGTTTTGCAAATGGCAACACCTCACTCAGGTGTGAGGGTTGCACCTTGTGAATGAACGGGTGCCATTTAGTGGCTTCCAGACTGTCCCCACTCATTATTCTAGGCCTGACTCCTTTTGCAATAGCTCCATTTATTAGCATCCCCTGGAGAGCTTTGGAGAGTCACCAATGAGCTAACCTGTCCTCTAGAAACTGTCTTAGACTGTCTGGCACAGGGGCTGACCATTCGGACTTTTCAAAGTTCCTTTCGGGCATCTAACGAAAAACTGAGGCTCTCCAAATCCAAGTGCATCTAAATAGCAGTGTTTTGCCAACTTTTTTCCCTCCTTAGTATTCCAAAAGCGCTTAGCTCTGACCTCCCGTTGGAGGCAGTGAGTGAGTCAGAGGCTGGTGGCAGCTTCGATCCCCAGTTGTCCAGCAGAGAACAGCTCAGGGAGGCAGCCCCAGCCCCAGCCCCACGCTGCCTTTCTGACTTCACTTCTGAGTCAGCGGGGAGCTTTCTTCTCTGAGTCATCATCCCCCCGAACAGCCCTGGAGTCGGTTGCTGCTCACCCTGACCCAGCCAGGGAGGCCACCCGCTCCGTTTATTCCACTCACGAGCTCTGCTGAGGTAGCTCTCACCTGGGGCCTCTCAGTCATGTAGATCCTAGCCACTCACCACCTGCAGGTCACCTGGACTCCATGCAGCTGTGCTCTCTAGTGCTACCTGCAATGACCTTCACGTCCTTCAGAAACCACTCGGGGCTCCTTAGTTCACAGTCAGAGGAGTAAAGAAGGACATGCAGGGCGATCTTACCAAAGCAGGCCATTGCAACCAGTCCCTGGGGCACCACCTCTTCATGTGACCTTCATATAGAAGGGTCAGGATGGGCAGTTCTCGAAAGTGCTGATGACCCAAGGAAGGCTGAGACCGAGGAGTCCTCATTCAGGGAAGATGCATCCCAGAGAACCCAGTGGGTGCTTGAGGAAAGACAGAGGACATCACCGACTGTGGACTCCCGGAAGTCTCCAGGTGACTGTGGGCCTCCTGTTCTCACTATACTCAGGCACCTTGTGTCTGCCTCCTCTGTGGATTTATCAATAGTTTTCTTTTCAGTGTCATTATTGATATTCACATCATCAACTCACTCACTAGAGTATGAACTTCTGAAAGGGAGACTCTCCGAAGGGGCTGTGATAGTCACTGGCTCCCAGTGAGATTTTGTGAAAGGTAAATGCACACGAGAGGATTTGAAAGAGTGAATGAGTTCATCCTTAGGTGACAGGGCTTCCCCTTGAGTCCCACTGGGACGCGATGCCAGCCCTAGCCACTCTCCCGGAGCAGCCTGATGTGGTAACTCCAGCCTCGGGGAAAAGACTTTTGGGGGTTATTTTGTTTGCTGCTTTTTATTTTCCTCTGTTCACTTGCAGCATATTTTGGCTGTGGCTGGTACGAGTCACTTTAAGGCATCGCCACCAAGATTAAATCTGGGCCTGACATTCTGATCTCCGCTGTCATTGCACAGAGGCTGGGGAAGCCAGATCCCTGGGGTGACAAGGGACCCGTTCAGATGTGCTCTCAGCCAGCATTTAAGGTAGGATTTCCTAAAATACAGCAATGCTCTGTGGCAAGCAGCGGTCTCCCCTTTTTTTTCTAGCAGTAATTCCTTTGGCAGATAAAAATCCATGCACAGTAAAACAGCCAGGTTTACTAATAGCCCTTTGATTCAGGGTGGCCTTTTCCCTTGAGTTGCCAAAACAGCAGTGTTTAAATCTGAGGAATTCCGGGAACCAGGAGTAGCTAGTGCCCTCATTCCACCCACATCTGCTTAGTCAAGAAGTGGGTCCTGGCTGTCCTTTTCCAAGATGTTTCCCAGCATGTACTTCCATTCTGCTTGCTTGGTCCACAATCTTAGTAGAAAAAGAACTCTAAATGGGTCAAAGCAGAAAGATGCGTTTCCAAGGTCAAGCACTGATTCAAGTCAAAATTAATTAACATTTGCTCAGCACCTACTAGACTTCTGGCTGCTTCTATCCCCATATTTCATTTTAATTCTCAGACAAATTTAAAAGAATACCCATTAGCATATCCTATTGATGGGTGAAAACCCCGAGGTGCCATATGATAAAATATTACACACTTTTTTTTAAAAGCAATCAAAAAAATTGTATAGATGATGAACTCATGAGTATGTATGATGAGAAGGAGACACGGCGTTTGCAGGGTTTCTACAGAACCCTAGTAATGGTGCTGTAGATGTTCTTCCCCCCTTAATATCTGCAGTGGTCAAGTATTATGTTTATAAATGCTAAACAATGTGTGTATTACAGAATTCTTTTAAAAAAACACTCTGTGTTCGGGGATGTCGCTTAGTGGTACAGCACCTGCCTAGCACATACGGGGCCCTGGGTTCCATCCCCAGTATACACACACACACACACACACACACACACACACACACACACAACCCAGAGGCCACAACTGTTCATGAGGGATTGTTTGGGCTTCTGAGGCAGGAGGTTAGATTTTTCTACTCGGAAACTCTCGTCTCTGTTCTGCAAGGCCCCTAAATATCAAGCAGACTGGGAGGAAGCAAAACGAAGATATAGGGAAGAAAGAAATGAGGGAGAAGGCAGCGTCCATGTGGGTAGGAAGGACTTTCACGGGGGAAGTGGTTGAAACCATCACTGGAGTCCCAGATCTGTTTTCCCACTTCCTGCACTAGTTCCAAAACGTCCTCCAAGTCCCATCTATGGGAAACTTGATCTCCAAATTCATTTGTTGACAGTATTTGGAGGTCGGGCCTTTGGGAGGAAGTTAGGGTTGGACAAGGTCCAGAGAGTGGACCCCCTTATGGCTGCCATGCTCCTACTCTCTCACCAGAAGCCCTCCCCGACGTCGTGACACAGCAAGAAGCCTTCACCAGATGCTGGCACCTTGATGTTAGGCTGCCCAGCCTCCAGAACTGTGAAAAATAGCTTTCTTTTCTTTATAAATTACCCAGTCTGTGGTATCCTGTGATAGTACAGAAAGCAGACTAAGACACCTTCCTCAAGTCTCCTCATGCTCTCACCGCTGGATACAAATGATCACCACTGTCAGAATTCTAAATGGAAACAGTTTTCATTTTCAATCAGGGTCATTGAGTCGCAGTGTTAGTATGTCACACCAAGTGCAAATGCACTTCCAGAGTATGTTATGGAATGAAATCTGAGCTCAGAAATGAGGACTGAGCTGTGAACACTTGAGTCAATCGCATCGTGTCAGTGACTGCTCTTGCTATTGCTGAAGGTGGTTGACTTTAGTACAGTATACTTGTTGGATTTTCCAAAAGGCACTCATTTGCATTACCTGATTTCTGTCAGTCTTCTGAAGTAGACAGGGCATTTTTCAGGTAAGGAAACAGAGACTTTGAAGGTCTATGTGACAATTTGACTTCATTCAGATGGCTCATCCATTCAAAAAGGATTCAAGATGGATTAAGATAAGACCTTTATCTTCATAGCACAGACATATAAAAAAGAGGAAGTAGATAATCCAAACAGTCAAGCTGATATACTTGCTATGAAGTCCAAATATCATTCTGTGTCCCTCTGTAGCTGGGACAAAATGAGAACCGAACTAGGAAATTAGCATATTTCTATTAGTGGAGAGGAGTGGGGGAGAGGGAAACACCTCTTTCCCAGAGACCAGTGTTCTAACCTGCTCATAAAACCTAAATGGAATTCTTTATAAGAGACATTGAAAATTGGCAATGACCTCCACAACAGATTTTATAGCAGATTTTACTGCAAATACACCAAAATGAATTCCACATGGCTTTTTGTTTTTAAACTACAAATTATTTTTTAAGAAACAGGCACATCAAGTTTCTTTATATGAACTATATCATTACAGTTTTACAAAAACTCCATGAAGTAAGTTTCTATTACACTTTTCAAAATTAAACCCAGTGGAAGCTTTATTAAAGTGGTTAAATAGATCTCCCAACATAACAGTCAGTAATTGGCAAATCTTTGGCCCTGTAGCCAGGCTGACATCTTAAATTATGAAGATAACATACAAAAATCTAATTACATTAAGACAGTTTGGTAAAAATGTAAACTTCCAGAAGAGTTCAGTGGTCTGGCATAAGCCAACAGTAAAACTTAGGTCACAGGAGTGTATATAGACAGTATGTTATTATGGACTGTATGTTATTATTTTCTTTAAAAATAATTTCATTATTTCTCTTAGTTGGACTTTTTTTTTTTTTTTTTTTTTTTTTTTTTTTTTGTACTAGGGATTGAACCCTGGGGTGCTCTACCACTGGACTACATCTCCAGTCTTTTTAAATTTTTATTTTGAAATAGGGTCTTGCTAAATTATTGAGAGTCTCGCTAAATTGCTGAGGTTGGCCTCAAACTTGTGATCCTCCTACCTCAGCCTCCCAAGACACTGGGATTACAGGAGCATACCATCATGGCTGGCTCTACATGGCAAATACTTAAGGTTGTGCACTAGCAAAGGCTGCTGGTTGGCAATCCTTCAAAAGTGTACTAAAGATCCTAAATCAGTGTGGTGAATCCTAGATCAGGAAAGAACTTCAGACTTTTTACTAAGTCACAAGTCTTTCCAATGTGATCAGATTCATCTCTTCCCATCCAGACTTATACCCCCTGAAGTCAAGGAAAGTGGACCATGTGTGCACCACATAAATATTGCTTGAGGTCAAGGTATAATGATATTTTAATCTGAGATAAAGTTATCCTCCTGGGTCTCGTGCTTTTCAGGGGATGAGGACTATTAACGACAGGAGAAGCAGCCTCAAACAACAGGCTTATGCAGCAAGTCCTCCTGGACACTCTGCTATGCCAAAAGTGAACTGAGGACATCCTCCTTAGGAGAAAACCAGCAGCCAACGTTCAGAGGGAGATAAATTTCCATTGCCTCAGTGTTCTCCATTTTATTTTCCACACAATGGTTTATATCCCTTAAACCCTGCCATTCAGTCCTCAGCTGCACCCTGGAGACACTAAGGTTTAATGAGCTCAGCTATGACTCATGCAAATAGCTCAGAGTTAAAGGGCTGGCTGAAAAAAAAATGCTAGATTCCTCCCACAAAGGTAATATTTTCTGAAAAAAATATCAGAATATAGTCAACTGAATCACAGTTGCTTATGATGAGCAAATGCTCTCCTAATAACAATATATGTGATTAAGCGTAACAAAGTAGGGGTGTTGTAGGAACTAAAATTGCACACTTGGAAGCTGGATAGCCTTTGGCTTCATTACCTTTCCCATCAGAGACCATGACATTGCAGATATTTCTAGCCCTCAGTTTTCTCATCTGTACAATGGGTATAATAGTACCTATAAAGTTGAGTAGTTCTGAGGATTCACCGAATTATTACATTTAAAGCTATTAGTAAGCGCCTCACACATAGTTAGTATCCAAGAAAGTTTAATGATTATAATGCATAAGACACTGAAGAAAGAACCCAGAGCTATAGAATCAATATAAAACTTAATTCTAATCCTCAAGGAGTGAGATTAAACAATATCCAAATTACGGAGTAGTCACCTCTTAGGGGACACTGTATCAATTGCCTTTTGGTGTATAAAAAAGCATCCCCCAAATTTAATGGCTTGAAGTAACAACTATTTTTTTAGCACGACTTTTTACATATTGTCAATTTAAGTTGCACTCTGCCAGATGGTTCTTCTGGGCTGGAGTCAACAGATGTCAGCTAGCATGCTTCTGTTTTATGTCAGCTAGGGAGTTGCCTAGGATGGCTAGTTCACCAGTCTTTTCTGGGACAGTGAAGACTCCTGAGGCCTTTCTCCCTGTGGCCTCTAATATGCTAGCAGGCAAACCCAGGCTTAAAACAAAAATAAGGGAGTGTTATATATATTGAAACTGTCATCAATGAGCTAATTTGGGCTGAACAAATATGTGAGGGGCACTGGTTGGAAATTTCCCAGCAGAAAGAGTTGAGGTGTAAGATATGGTCACCTCTAGCACCAAGCTCTCCTTTAGTCTGTGGGTTGTCTCCCGGCTACTTACATAATCCACGTGTGTCAGCCTAGACACAGCAGCCACCTCCTTGCTTGGTATTTTCAACAGACCCTTTAAAATTTAGCTGACATTAGCAAGAAATGAGAGAGTAAAGACTCTTCCAACAAAGCAATGAAAACCCTGGACAAACAGTCAGAATCAACTTTTTCTGAACTCTGGAAATGAATCAAAAACGTGGAGCAATCCAGAGCGTATCATTCAAAACACATGTTAAATCTTGGTAAGAAGGTTGAGTTTGGTGGCTTTTTAACTTACCCCCATCTCACCTCTCACTCACCAAATCAGAGGTAACACTGAAAAATCTGAATTTCTATTGCCTTTTGGAGATGGAGTAGAATGAACTTTTTGTGAAATAATTAAAATTATTTGTTTTGACCTTTTAAGTGGTTCCCTTGGAAACCAGATCAAAAGGATTGACTTCATTTTTTCTAATTCAAAACTCACCTAGTGCTAAAGGGAATACCTGAAAATATTTATAAGGGATCAATTTAGTGGCTGCTGCCTCAGGAAATGACTAATACGTAAAGGAAAAGAGACTAACCAAAAGATTTTGATGGCAAGGCTGGAGAATGAGATGCTTTGGGGACAAGGGTGTTAATGAGTCTCAACATATTTTTGGAAATCTTGAAAGCAATGTGCATACCCAGATCTGTGTGCAAGCTCAAGGAAGATCTAGGAGGACCTTAATCAATCATTTGTGTCTAATTAGGCTAATGAATCAGAGACATTAGTTGCCATACACGACAAAACATGCAAATGTTATAAAATTAGTTCTGAGACAACCCTAAACAAACAAACAAAAAACCACACAAGCAACTACAGCTACATCAAAATACTCTGGGGGACAAAAGGATCTGATTTCCAAAATTGCCACACAATATCTAAAACATATCTGGATGTGATAGTGCACACTTGTAATCCCAGCAGCTTGAGAGGCTGAGGCAGTAGGATTGCAAGCTCAAAGCCAGCCTTAGCAACTTAGTGAGACCCTGAGTAACTTCGTGAGACCCTTTCTCAAAATTAAAAATTAAAAGACCTGGGGATGTAACTTAGTGGTTGACTCTCCTGAGTTTAAGCCCTGGAACCAAAAAAGCAAAACAAACAAACAAACAAAAAAAAAACCCTTAAAAAAAAGAACATAATTTGAGAAAATTATAGTAAAAAAAGAAATCAAACTATAGCAATAAAAGTTTTTGTTATCAAAGTTAAGTTGGTATTAATCCATACAAAGGAATTAAAATGGTACCTGAGAAAATATTCAAATCAAAAGAAAACAATAATGAGAAATTGAGGAATAAAAATTATAAGATGTGTAGGACATGTAGAAACAAATACTCATATAGTAATAGTAGGTCTATCATTATCAGTAATTATATTAAATGTAAATGGAATAAACTCTCCAACTATAAGAAAAAGATTGGTAGAATGGTATGAAAAGAAAATGGTCCATATAGACTACCTGTTATCAATGAGACTCACTTTAGATTCAAAGACATAAACAGATAAAAGTAAAAGGTAAGAAAAGATATTCACAAAATCAGTAATTAAAAGAGAGCATGCAATGTAGGTTTTGAGACAGAAGTTATTATAAAAGAAAAAAGAAACAAGAATAAAAGTCAATTCATCAAGAAGTATTAAAAACAATAAATATTTATGCACCTAACAGCAGAGCCCCAAAATACATAAATCAAATCTGACTAAATGGAAAAAAAAAAAGCCAAATCACAAAATAGTTGGAGACTTCAATATCCCATGTTCAGTAATGAGTAGAATAACTAAACAGAAAATCAAGGAAATGAATTTGGAGAAGCATAAATATTCATATAAACATACAGTACATTTCAGCTCATAATAGAAGAATTCACTTTTCTTCCCAAATGAACTTGAAATGTTTTCCAGTACACACCATGTTAGTTTATAAAACACATCTCAAATTTTTAAAAGTTTGAAAACGTAAAAAATATTCCACAATGGAATGAAATAGAAATCAATAACCAAGACAATCTTAAAAACTCTTAATAATGAAATTCTCCCTCTCTCTCTCTCTCTCTCTCTCTCTCCCTCTCTCACTCACTATCTCTCTTTCTCTCTCTTTCTCTCTCTCTCTCTCTTCTTTTGTACTGGGGATTGAACCCAGGGTGCTTTACCACTGAACTACATGCTATATCTCTAGTCCTTTTTATTTTTTGAGACGGTTTTGCTAAGTTGTCAAGGGTCTCTTTAAGTTGTTAAAACCAACCTCAAACTCCTGTCCTCCTGCTTCAGTCTTCTGAGTTGCTGAGATTTCAGATATATGCCACCACACCCAGAAGACAACTTGATCTTACAAAACCAGTGAGTTAAAGATATTTACAACAGACAAATAAAAACAAAAAACACAGCATACCAAAACTTATGGAATGCAGTGAAAGTAGTGTTCACGGCAAAACTAGTATCTAAAGGTTTAATTTTTAAAAAATAAAAAACGAAGGTTTCAAACAAGCAATCTAATCTTCTACTCTAAGAAAGAGTAAAAGAAGCTAAAGAAGAATAAGCTAAACTCAAAACAAAATGATAGAAATTAATAAATACCAGAGTGGACATAAATGAAACAGAATAAAAAGCAATAGAGAAAGGTCAACAGTTGTTTGGAAAGAATCACAAACCTTCATCTAAGTTGACCAGAAAAAAAGAAAGATGAGTCAAATTCCTAAAATTATTAATAAAAGTAGAGACAGTCCAACCTACTTTGCAGAAATAAAAATGATGATGAGATAATAAACAATCAGATATCAACAAATTAGACAAGCTTCTTATCTCAATCAGGAAACCTATCTTTTTGAAAAGTACTGAACTATTCAAAACTATATGAAGACAATTTCCTAACATCCAGAAAGTCCTCCTTTCTAGTCTAGGTAAGTAAAATTAAAATTACCCTATCCTAAACGCCCCTTGAAAGCCCTAACGTAATAGACCATGAGATCAGTGATTTCCTCTCTGTCATCTCTTCAGAACTTGGGCACTTGGCCAACAGCACAAACAGATGAAATCTGCAGGCTCAGTGGTCCCACAAATACACACATTCATCTTTATGACATTCCTAGGAAAATATGAATATTTGAAAATTTGAAAATCTGAGAAGTTGACTTCCCTGGTATTTTGCATGATAAATCTTCAGCATTGGTTTGAACCCATTGATTGACCTCCAGAAGGACACCTCATCATTGTTATTCCTCAGTATTTTGTTACAACATCAAGCAGGCAGTGGCTATTGTCTAAGACAAGCATGGAATCAAACTGATTGGGATGCGTGGCAGGACCAACCACCCCTTTAGTATTACAGAATCTTTCCTTTATCCCGAGTCGTGTTTTCAGATCCTACTACAGGGAGACTTAAACAACTTCTCATAATTCAAACCAATTGGGTGGAATTCACAGCACGTTGAAGGAGGCATTAATCTTTTCTAAATTTTTATTTATTAAAAACGCTGAGACATTCAGCAATCGATAAAGGTAGAATCAATTATCTTTTTATTTCCTTTCATGTTCAGGAAATGAATCAGCAGGCACTGCGGTGAAAGACTGTTCTGCTGTTTTATGAGTTGACTATGCAAGCAGTAAAATACCTGAGAGATGAGTAGAGATTTAAGGGGCCAAACTCCCATTTAAAATGTAGTAGACAAACATCATCACAGCAGTTAGCGTTTGCACCGCACCTTACTATTACCAGTCATTTCCTCACAGCGTGCCACCTGAGAGAGGTATTTCTGTTTGAAGAATTTAAGGTACAGACTTCAAACAACATGGAAATCAGAAGCGAGCGCCTGATTCCAAGCCCAAAGCCCTTCCCCATTTTACTGTTTCATGGTGAAATATGATCTCACAAATAATTGTCATAAATTAGGGTTCCTTGAGAAACATTATCTTTCTTGATGGTTTTTAGTTCTTACTCATATAACTTTAAGTAATCACACAATTAATTTTGCCACCAAATTATGAATAACTGGCCTTGATTGGGCACTTCAAAATCATAAACTTCAGACAACTATAAGGTCAATTAATTCTCTGCTATAACAATGATCACAAATGCATGAAACCAGTTCTAAATTACTCTTACACAGATCATCCATTTTTATAAAATCCTAACATTGTTCTTCCTTTCTCTGAACACACTTCAGATTATATCATCCTAATCAGAATATGAATGAATATGTATGTGGGCTTAAAAGAAAATATGAAAGGTGTAACAGGTCTCATATATGTACCTATATCTTTTGTTACTTTCTTCCAACTACATGGGTAAGAAATAAATGAATTATTTAAATAACATTCATAGAAATACACTTACAGGTATATAAGGTTACATGTGTATATGCATATGTATATACATACATATATATACATATGTATACACACCATATATACCCATACACATACTTAGTTTATAGTGAGACTTCCAATGGCAAAAGAACAATAGATACCATTTCAGCCTTCCTCCTGTCTATGTATCTAACTTCTTTCTCCAACAGTGAGAAACCCTGTTTGCATTATACTCAATATATTTACCGAATTGCCCAGTCATAAAACACACAGATTGTAACTTTAGTATTGCTAACCCATGGCATTGCAAACAAAGCCAATGAGAGTTCAGTATTCATTTAAGCTAGTTTTCCCTTTAAACTAAAGACACAAATTCTAAATACTGTATTTGAAAGCTAAATAGAGTTAAATTTTCTTTCCATTCAGTGTGATGATATCATTCATTTGAAATGGAATCATATTTAATTTATTTGGTTCATATTTTTATGGTTCTTTTGAGTGTGTGCAACATTATCCTGACTATAAAACATCAAAACTGTCCAAAAAGTATAATTAGAAACGTGTCCCCTGGGTACTCCTGGCACCACATTCCATCCACACCAAGGTCGCCAATCTCTAGATCATCCTCCCCACCATTTGTTTTACAAAAATAACAGATACATGTATAATATTATATTTTCCCTTTTTTATTAACCCAGAGTTAGTGTCCAATAGACGCTTCTGCACTTGCTTCCCTGGAAGTCACTCTGTCTGCTCGTGAATCTCTTCACACTCTCTCTTCAGAGCTTCCAGGTAGCCTCCTGGGCATGGCCTAGTCACCCGCCTTTCCATGTATGGTCAGGAAGGAAGTCCCAATAGAGGGAACTAACAACAACGAAATACTGCAATAAATATTGTTGTGCAAGTGTATTTTTTACACTGTGGAGACTTGTCCTCAGAATAAACTCCTAGAAGGGGTCTTGCTCGGTCAAGTGTAAATGCATACACGCTTCCTCAAACATGCTAAGGGAAGGGGTTCCACTTCCCTTTCCCTTCAGCCATGTGTGACAGAGCCTCCTTTCCCTCACTACATTCTTACAGTTTTGTTGATCAGAAGTCTAATATTGGGCCTCACCAAGCTAAAATCAAGGTGTTGCCAGGAGTGTGTTCTTCTGGAGGGACAGCCTGGGCTGTTGCCTTTTCCTTGCAAGAGGTCTCCTGCGTTGCCTGGGCTGAGCCTGGCCCTCTTCCTCCACCTTCAAAGCCAACAATATCACATTCCCTTCTTGTACTCTCATAGTTCTCTAACTGGAGCCAGAAAGAAAGGTTCCTCACTTTTCAGACTCACCTGATAATGTGGGGCCCACCCACTCTAGGATGATCTCCTCATCCCAAATCAATCTCGCCTGCAAAGACCCTCTTGCCACGCACGGATTCCTGGTGATGAGAATATGCACATCTTTGGGGAGTCCGCTGATTTTCAACACACATATTTAACATTCAGCATTGAAATTTCTCTTTCTGGAGGTCATGTTGACTGTATTTCATCTATTTTCTCTCTCCACTCCTTCTTTTAATGAAATCTCTTAAGGTTCCCATTTCCTTTTCCCATACCCACAGGCTCAGAGGGCCCGTGTAGCTCTGCTCTAATTTGGAGTTTATTTCTCTCAGAGGTTATTTGTAGTTCATGGTTTTCTCCGGCTCCTATTAATGCAATGCTGAAATCATGAGTCATGTGTGGTTTCATTGTACTCTTTGTTGAATTTTATGTTTTGGAGAAAGTATGTTGTAGAGAGTTTTGGATTCAGTTGGCTGCAAAGGTTGCAGGTTTTATGACTGTTGATATATGATGTGTGATATTTCTGGGGCCTCTTCTAGGTCTTTGATACTGTTCCTGCAAATGCATTTGGAAAATGAGAATACTGTATTACCACTGATCACCAAATATGTCAATGAAGGATAAAGTTACAGAGGTACTTTGAAAATTGGAAAGGATAAACTTCTGTTGCATTCAAGCAATGAGAACTTGTAACAATGTGCCACAGGTCAATAAGTAAAGAGTCTACTGGAAGACCAGGACTCTAATTAATTATATTTGAAATTTAACACCTACTTCTACAAGCTAGCTTTTTTCTGCAGCACTATAATCAATAGCGCTTTGTTGCTGGCAAGCATTATGCTTGTATAGCTAGTAAAATGGAAACCTAAATCTTTAAAATCTCTCAATATCTATGTTTGAATATCTTACTACCTATTTCTCTTCACTTTTTATTTTCAAACCCTGGTGAGGATCTCTCTAATCTGTCTCCTGGAGAAATGTCACTGTCTTATCTAAGACAAGAAGTGTTTTGTGGGCCACATGTACAAAAAGTGAAAGGAATTTTTGGCAAGTTTGATTCTATAATTTTTCATTCATTGTGTTTTTTAAGTGATGTGTTAAAATCAAATGACCCAAAATGGTTTGCCGTGAACAGGTCCCCATCCAACTAAAGTTGTTGGATCCTTAGATTCTCCGTTCTCTGCTCACAAGCAATTCCCATTACTACTTTTTCTTACTTTTTCAGAGCAAGTTAATTTAGTGACAATAATATATGCACACATTCCACATTAGAATACACAAGTACCAAATTTTCATTTTTTTCACTTAATTGTATACCTTATGATCTCTCTACATATGCATATACAAATTCATCTTGTGAATTTTCACAGTGCCTGGTATTACTCTGTATTAATACTTCATGATTTATTTAATGCTCTTATTAGTGGGTTTAAGTAATTAGCTTATTTAAATTTCCTGTTATTATGCACATTTATTCCAAATCAAGTGTTTTCTTTTTGAGAAGCGACAGTGAAGACCTAGAGCACAAAATGGAATTGGATTAGCAGATAAATAATAAAAACATAATGGCAGGTTCTAACACCCAAAGGGTCTGGAAGTCAGCACTCCAACCCTTTGACAAGAGAAGGAACTAAAAAAGCCAAAAGTTATTTGACTCATCAAAGGCAAAATCATAGGGCAAACTGCGACCCTGGAATCAGGAGACAGATGGACAGAGAGACCTGACTGCAGCAGACAGCATTAATCCTGACAGAGGCCACCAGAGCTGTAATGGGAGCAGTTAAATGGCGATTCTGACAAATTGGCAGAGCTTGAATGTGGACCAGCTGGAGAGTTAGAAACTCCTGGGGGTTACGATTTTAGGGGAATCTCCATGTTTTCATGGGTTTTATCTCCATAAATCTGATAGAGTCTCACAACCAAGAACAAAGAAAAGTTCTCTCTTGTCTCTGGAAGGGGAAAGAAAAAAGCAACTGTTTCAAAATACACTGGGATAGTTCTCCATAAGGAAGACCTACTGCACAGGTTTCTCACCTGCAAGGAAGATAGTTACCGCCTCCAGGCATCGCTGGTCTTCCTGTCCCACTTGAAGGTGGGAACAAGGGCTCAGAAAGCTTGTGAAGGTCACAGCCCAGGAACCAGGTCCAGGGAAAGACCAAGATGAAATCACAGGAGTCTTAGATTGCTTTCCCTCCCCACACTTGCTACCACGGGGACAGGAGACCAATATGATAAGAGTAGGCTGCAGATAAAAAGCTTCAAGACACGAACTCGATTCAAGAAAGAGTCCTTGGGGGAAACTCAAAGACAAAAGAGGAAACAAGCAAAAATGACCTCAGGGAAAATTGAAATCTTGGCACCTGTAGTGATAGCAAACTTTAAATATGGCCTAACTCTAAGTACATTACCATAAAAGGACTATTGACCTCTGATCTTGTCCCTACTACATCAGGTCTGACTGTTAATTAAAAAAAAAAAAAGAAGAAGTACAAATCATGTTAAATAAACTGAATTGATAGTTAATAATCTTTCAAAAATATTTGAGATGGTTTCATTGGTGAGTTCAGCCAAACATTTAGGGAATGAATGATACAAATTCTCCACAATATATTCCAAAAAATAGAAACAGAAGGAATTCTCCTTAACTCATTCTAGGATGCCAGATTTGCCCTATTACCCAAAACAGACAATCAAGGAAAACTATACATAGACTAATACTGCTCATGAGCATCCATGCAAAATCCTCAATAAAATATTAGCAAGTTGAATACAACAATGTTTAAAAAGAATTGTATATCAGGATCAACTGGGCTTTATTCCAAGTATGCAATACTGGTTCAAAATTTGAAAATCAATCAATTCTATTCTGTCAACAGGGTAAAAAGAAAAAGAACCATGATATCCATAGAGCAGTAAAAACATTTGACAAAATCCAACACATACTTAAAATTCGCAGCAAACCAGGAATTTAGAGTAATTTTCTTACCTGATAAAGAAGATTCCTGAGGTTTGAATTATGGCATTCCCTCAAATCCATGCTAAAACTCGATCCCCAATGCAACAGTATGAAGAGGTATGGCTTTGAGGAGGTGATTAGGAATGAGATTAGAAAGTCTTGAGATCAAAAAGAGAATTCCCTTGCTCTTCTGTCCCTTCTGCCTCTTGGGGACACAGTGTTCCTCCTTTCCAGAGGAGAGAAGAGCAAGGCGCCATCTTGGAAGTGGAAAGCCCTCTCACCAGACAACAATGTCAGTGTCTTGACCTTGGACTTCTCTGCCCCTAGAATCGTAATGAATACGTTTCTGTTCTGTATAAATCAGACCTGTATGTGATACTTCATTATAGCATCAAAACTGGACTAAGACACAAGACTACAAAAAACCTACAGCTAACGTTTTACTTAACATCATACTTAACCTAAAGGCGAGGTTCCTGGTACACTGAGAGCTTCACTACCTCTAAGCTTCTCTGCCTGTGAGCTTTGTTATGGTTCTATGAGAGCTACTGCACTCCTAGCCACTAGACAATCCAAAAAATGGGATTTAATGCATCCAAGGGCACCCTCCAACCAAGGAGGGATATAAAACAATGGAAAAATACCCAAATTCTCAGCACTGCTGGGACAATTCTCAGGCATATTCTACAGATTTCCTCAAAGGAATTAGTTCCCAGTTTATTTAGTGCCAAGCCAGACATTAGCGTGTGCTTTATGGTAAATGCACAGTAAATGTCTGGTAAATTTTAGAAAAAACTGCTAAACTATTTTCCCCTGTGGTTTTATCACTTTATATATTTTCCAGGTTTGTAGGAGAGTTCTAGTGGCTTTGTATACTTGCTGGCAAGACTCAGTACTGAGTCTTTTAAATTTTAGTCATTCTAATAGTCATGTAGTTTAACCCCTGGTCTGATGGAGCAAGTACCTAATAATCTAACCTTCCCAGAGTAACTATACACTCAAAACAAGACATCTCTCTCTCTCTCTCTCTCTCTCTCTCTCTCTCTCTCTCTCTCTCACACACACACACACACACACACACACACACACACACACACAGAGTACCTGAGGGCTCTACAGAGTGAATCAGAGTAGAAACGTGTAGGTGAATTCCGCCTCAGGAAAGGGGGCTGAGTTGAGTTTCCCAGGTTTTTCAGTTTTCCACAGTCAGGAGTGAAATTTTCCAGTGCTGCTCTTTTTCAGAATTGTTTTGGCTATCATAGATTCATTATATAGCTATATGAGTTTTTAGATTCAACTTTCAGTTTCAATTTCTACAAAACAAAATAAATAAAAGATCAGTATTTAAAAGCCTGAAAAAAGCTTTGATAGTGATGATATTGAAACTATAGGTAAATTTAGGGAGAATTAAAGTTGTAATGATCTTGTATACTCTGATTCACAAACATGGTATCTTTGTTCATTTACTTATATGTTGAAACATTTACATCTTACAGAGATGTTATTATGTTTATTCCTGATTCATGATTTGTATGCTGTTATAAGTAGTACTTTTTCATATAGAACACAATTTTTATATTGAATTTCTATGCTACAACATTTTCAAAATCACTGCTAAGTTTTAATATCTATTTTTATAGGTTCCTTAAATTTTTCATCATGCATATTTTGACATTTTCAAAAAGATAACAGTTCCTTTTCTAAACTTCTTGCCAGTTATTATTTATTCTGCCTCATTGCAGTAGCTGGTGTTTTCCTTTGGAGCCTTTGCCATACAGAGCATACAAATCTTGGCTGTTTTATGTCCTTGTCTGCTGATTTCATATTCGTCATTTCAAGTCTGTTTCTTTTGACTTATTTTTCACCTGGTTATGGGTCATATTTTCCCTCATCATAGGGCACCTTATTCCATCTGGGTAGTCAGAACGGAAGAGCATAGACTGGGTAGCTTACACATGACAGATTTAGTCCTCACCGTTGTGGAGGCTAGAAGACCAGATCAAGGCCCAGATAAGTTCAGAGTCTGGTGAGGATTGCATCCTGTTTCATAGACAGCATCTCTCACAGTGCCCGCCTCCCTCCCTGGGCAAGAGGTTGACCATCTCTTTTATAAAGGGACAAATCTCACTTATGAGGCTCTTCCTTCATGCCTTCCTCACACCCCAAAGGTCTCACCTCCTGATCCCACACCAGGTGGGAAGGGTCTCAACATCTAAATCTGGACAGACCCAAACATTCAGGCTATATATAGCATATGGTTAGAATTTTTTGTTGGATGCTGAGTATTATGAACTTCATGTTGTTAGGTGGTGGATGTCCTGGTACTCTTCGGGAGTGTGGGAGGGTTTCTGCAAGGCAGTGAGGTTCTTTGCAGATTAGGTACACCATTTCAAGTTTTATCTAAAATCTCCTCTAGGACAGAGCTAGAGTAGACTTCTTCCTGGGGATGCTTTAGTCCCACTTCAATACATCACCAATCTTGGGTCCCTGCTTAGTGTCCTGTGCATTTAATGAGGGCCTCCCACTTACCTGGAGGGATTCCAGGGCTCCCACCCCTGTGTGAGCTCAGGAGTGATTCACCTTATGCCTTTCCAGTAAGTTCTCTGTCTCAGAAGTTGTTCTTGAATGACCTCTTGGGGCTTCACCCTACAGGCTAGCATGTGTGAAGCACAGGGTTTGATTCTCAGCACCGCATATAAATAAAATAAAGGTCCATCGACAACTAAAAAAAGAAAGAAAGGAAGGAAGAAATAAAGAAAGACTTAAAAAAAATAATAATTCCTGGTTGGCTCATCTCATTTGCTTCCCTCCTTTCCTTTCCCCTGGGATCACCATCCTGTGCTATCTGTTGTCCCACATTTAAAGACAATTGTTTCTGCAATAACTGCAGTTATCAGGTTATTGACCTTATCATTTCTGTGCCTGTTATGTTCGGAACGGAAAGTCTCTTTTACCACCTTGGATTACATTAATTGATACTTTGATTTTATTAGGTTTGATTATGTTCATCTTTAAGTATATTGAAGTCACTAATATTTCTACACATCTCAAAGAATTTCCGAGTAATTAAAAATATTGAAATTATGATCATGACGGGTCTAAAAAAAGGGTGCCCAAATGCAATGAACAATATTAACTTGCAAAATCACAGCTTGAAATTTCACGGTGCCTTAATGTTTATCTGAAATTATTAGAATCTGAGGCCTTACAGGTGATTTACTTCTCTTTCCACACCCACATGCTGGGTTTGATGCACCGCTTCTGTAATAAGCTTTCCATTTTCTACTTTCTTTGTGATCAGTCTCCGCCTACTCTCCACTCCCACATGGGCATGCAATCTAATGACCAGCGTTTAAATATCCTGAAAACCGTTAGCATCCCCACCTTGTTATATGTCATTATAGAAAAAAATCTATGAATAGTTCTTATCCCAGAAATTATTTGACTTATCTTTTGTTGTCAGGAGGTACTGGACAACAGTACCTATCAGCCAGGTGCTGAAGAAAAAAGTTGAGTAAAAACAAGGTCCCTGTTTTTATGGAAATTACAATCTAATATAATTATCAAATAATTAAGTGACTATTTGGTAGGTAAAGTTGTCATAAAGAGAAAGAAAACTGTGGTCTAAGACAACATAAAAAGAAACTCAGCTGTGACCGGGAAACTTGAAGTAATCTCAGTGAAGTTGCTAGGATGGGAAACTTAAACCGGAAGTCGAAATTATCTTGACCAAGGAAGAAAGGGTGAGAGGCTTGTTCAGGTAAAGGGGACACCTTGAACCCAGGGCCCACGCCAACCAGAATCAGGACACATTGAAACAACAGGGACAAGGCAGCAATGGCTGAAGCCAGAGCCAAAGGATATGCTGCTGAGACAGGTAGAGACCTGGCCATTTGTGTTAGAGATACTGGCTTTTATCTTTGAAGAACCAGAAAATTACTTCAGGTTTTTAAGCAAGAGAGTGACCTGATTCATTTAAGTTATAAAAAGATTACCATGATTTTGGTATTAGGAAAAGATTGGAACAAAAGCAAGAATGATGGAAAGAGATTGGTTAAAATGTCACTACATTCATACAGAGAAGAAACTGTAATGGCCCAAACTCAAGCCTTTAAAATGGAAAGAGAAAGTCATGGTCCAGAGTCAAAAGGCTTTAGAGATAAAATTGTCAGGAAGGGAGTTATTAATAGATATGGGGATTGAAAAAAGAGCGAGAAGGAGAGATGGGCAGCTTGCGGGATTGGCCAGGAGATGATGTCATCCACTGAGAGGGAATGGGAAGCAGGGTTTGTGGCATTGGAGGAGGAGAGTGGGTGGGCAGACCTATGGTCCAGGTTGGATGTGCTGAGCTGGGGCAGTGCTTGGTACATTGGTTGTAGATGCTGGGTAGATAGTTGGGTATATGGAGCTGGAGCTCAAAACAAATCCATAAAATGATCATTGTGGATGATTTTGCCAATGGACATAATATAGAGCATGCAGAGGATGGTGCAAGGAGAACCCAGATTCCCTATTAATGGGAATGATGGTCTATTGATGGAGATGCCATTGGCAAACATTTTAGCTATCAGCCACTGCAGGACTTACTCTACCTACAAAGATTGTCTCACCCAAGGTCCTGCCTATCATGCTGGCTTTTAACCAATAAGGAGAAGAGGAAATTTGAAAGCCAGGGCACCAAAACCCAACCCAAAAAGCCTCTGAGGGGCCATTCCAGCTCCAGAGCTCCCCTGTTGTTAGCTGAGGCTGCTGTTGGGCTTCCATCAGCTCAACTTGCCTCATTCCACAACTCTGCTTCCTTTCCTTCCCGTTCTCAGGTATCTATCCCAATGGCATTCATTAAGAAATGGATTGCATGCTGGCTCTGTGGAAACCAACCTTATTCAGAATAGAAATGGAAGGAAGTCTAAGACTGGAACACAGTAAATCCAAAGTTTTATGCCTAGGTAAAGGAAAACAAATGATAAAAAAAAAATAGAGGCAATACGACCAAAGTAATAGAAATAAAAATAGGCATGAATGGATGTCAGAAGACTTATTAAAGCATGAACTAAAAACTAATACTGAGATATTGGTTAGAGTTTTGTCGAAGCAGTAATAATAGTGGAAAGTCAAATTACAGGGGGCTGAGGAGGGAATAGGTTGCACAGAGAAGGAGACAGAGAGAAGATGGCTCTCTGGAGAAATTCATCTGTGAGTGGAAGGAGAGAGAACACTGGTGGAGATTGGCGAAGGTCGGAAAGATGTTTCCAGTACTTAGGACTGAGATTGGTGTTTAATTGGTCATAGAAAGCAGCTAGTTGAAATGGAGTTCAATTTTTAGAAAACATAGAGTAAAAGCTAGATAATAAGTTGTTATATTTGAGGAGCTCAAAGGGTCAAAAAAACAGATTAAACCCAAGAAGGTAAATGTGATGGAGGGACTCACTGAAGTCAGATTTCAGTGGAGTGAGGGATGGAGGAACAGGAGGAAGAGCAGGTTAGGACTCTCCAAAGTCAGTTTTGTTTGTTATCTAACTTCAGTGTGTATAATAATGACTAAGGTTCCTGATAAAAAGGAAGAGTCCAGAACAATTCCCAGAGATTTGGGGTGCAGTAGAGTTGAGAAATTAATTAATCTGCATTAATAGGACTCTCAAGTGATTCTGGCACAGATAGACTTGGACTATTTAAGGAGCACACTTCAGCATTGGAGGTGCAACTAGGGAGCTCTCCAGTGACTCCGGGGCCATGGAAAGAGAAAATGCCTGCAAGCGAGGTCCTCCTCCCTTAACAGAACCAGCGGCTCCCCGCATTGGGAATTGCCTTTGCTTGGGAAATTATCTCCCTGGGAAAGAGAATGTGAGGCCCGGAGTCCTCGAGAACTGGAAATGGAATGCAGTGAGGAAATGAAGGAAAAGGTATCTTGATCTACCAAAGAAATAAACGAAAAGGGAGTGTGTAGAGAGAAAACCAGCTGACCTTCCTTAAGTTCGGCATACAAGGGCAAGATGGTCTCTGAGAACTTCACAATGGTGATGAAGAGACTTTTAAGATCCAAGTTGTTAGTTAATTTGTTTGGCTGAAGATGATCTCTGACTCCCCAGACCATTTCTACAACAGACGTAATGGTGAGGGACAGTGTGATCTGCTCTGAGACCCATCACCTCCAGGTGGTCTAAGCTGTGATTCAAGTGGTTAGACAGTTGATGCAGTAGAAAGAAGTGCAATTAGCAGTTACTCCATGGAACCAACTCAGGTGTGATTGAAAGACAACCTTCCTTTCCAGCACTATTAGAAAATTGATAACCAGATTACATGGTTATTTATCCACTTGGCAAACATGTCTATAAGTCAATGGTGTCCTGTATAGAATGGGCAATAAAAGGGCAAAATCAGTCCTGATCCTCGTCCTCATGGAGTATAGTGAAGAGGATAAGAGTAAATTGAATAATTCTATGAATATAATTACAGTGAGGTCCTGGAGAGGCGAGAGGCCTGCCACATGAGCCGTTGATAAGAGAAAATGATCTAATGCAGAGCATCAGATCAATTTTCCAGATAATTGAACTGAGGGCGAAGATGAGCTAGAGTTAAATGGGCTTAATAATGTCCTGTCACAGTGTCATTGAGGGGATTAACTGAAACATTGTACAAAAGGCCTCAGGCCATGGCAAATTTCCATGACGCTACAATGTGTGAATGAAAAGACACATTGATATTAACCATGTCTTGGAGGATAATGAAATAGGACCACAAGCTTAGGATGCAGCTAGGTGGTAGAGCACTTGATTGGCAGACACAAGGCCTTGTCTCCAGCATGAAAGAAAGAAAGAAAGAAAGAAAGAAAGAAAGAAAGAAAGAAAGAAAGAAAGAAAGAAAGAAAGAAAGAAAAAGAAAGAAAGAAAGAAAGAAAGAAAGAAAGAAAGAAAGAAAGAGTGGGGGGAACCCGGGAGGAAGGAAGGGGTATATGTTCACTTTGTATACACACTTCATGAAAGGTACCATTTCTCAAGTGTTCGCCCAGTAAGGACTAAGGCACAGAACTGTTTATACTCAAGCCTTGCACATAATAGATCCTCAGTAAACCTTTGTGTAATAAATTAATATCTGCCACTCTTTTCTTCTTCATCCTTCCTTTTCTTTCAGTTGACTTCTCCTGTGGAGCACTAATGCATTAAGGGAGCTCCCATTGATACTTTGGGAATTTTTAAATTCTTCTTCCCAGAGCATTTTCATCTTTTTTTTACACCATTTTTATTTGTTGTACACAAATGGGGTACACCTTTTCATTTCTATGGTTGTGCATGATGTAGATTCATACCATTCATGTAATCACACATGTACTAGGGTAATGATGTCTGTCTCAGTCCGTCATTTTTCATAACCCCTCCTCCCTCTCATTTCCCTCTATGTAATCTAAAGTTCCTCCATTCTTCTCTCACCCCCCACCTCCCACCCCCATTGTATATCATCATCCAAAACAACAATACAAGTCAGCAAACGGGGGAGCTACCCTAAAGGAAAAGTCAATCAAAGGTGAAACCAAGTCAAGTTAAAAATAAAAAATAAGCCAAAATGGCCAGGAATACAAATCATATCACAGTAATAACCCTGAATGTTAATGACCTAAATTCGTTAATCAAAAGACATAGACTGGCAGATTGGATTAAAAAGAAAGACCCAACAATATGCTGTCTTCAAGAGACTCATCTCATAGAAAAAGACATCCACAGACTAAAGGTGAAAGGATGGGGAAAAACATACCATGCACATGGACTCAGTAAAAAAGCATTTTCATCTTAAAAGAGGCTAAGGTAGAAACAATCACACTGGGAAATTAATTCATAATTGTAGAATTTGGAGCATTTCTTCTAAAATGGTTTTGAAATGAGGACTTACTTGCAGTGTTTTTTAATTAGAAGATATCAAAATAAACTTGTATTGGGACTTCATTTTTTGTGAAGTCCCTGTCAAACACAGGTGGACAGGATACCACTCTGTTTCCAGCAGGCTTTCAGGGATCTGTATCCTCCCTTCTGTGGAGCTGTCTTGCTATCTTCTCTCTTAAATAACAGGATGGAAAAAAAGAGACTGTAGAATTTATAATGGAGATATTTTTAGACACATATTGATTATGTTCATATTCCATGAGCCAGAACTTGGTTTCATGGCTGTGTCTAACTGCAAAGGAAATTTAAAACAAGATCTAAGTAACTATCTAGTACAGAGGAAGAAAGAGATATTGGTGAATCAGTGAACTCTGTGCTACACTTACACCACCTGCACGTGGCAGACACTGACAGCAGGACATACACTTATTGACTCTGTTTTTATAAATTTTTTCTTACCACAGTGACAAAAATGAAAGATTAACCTAAAAATAACTTCAGGAAGTTTTGCTTTTATTTTTGTTTTTGTTTGTACATTTCTTCCCAGGTTCAATTAGGAGTCCTAACCTAATAGAATTGACTTTCCAAGGCTGGGTGCTGAGAAATAACACCTTGAAAAGTTTCCCCAGGTAACTACAATGGAACTTATGGAAGACTTACCATTGAACACCAGTGAAATAGACCTCTCATAGCCCCAGGCAAGATCACAAGATCCCTTTCAGAAAAGGAAGTAAGGAAGGGAAATAAGGGAACCTAAGAGTCATAGAGCATATGGTATGTGAATGGGTCCCTCCTTAGAGAATTTCATCTTTGCAATAATCCCATGAAGCGTACAACCCTGCTATCCATATGGCTCTTAAAGGATGGACAAGCAAGATGGTGCCCTGTGTAAGAGCAAGGGCCAGAACTAGATCAGGCTGTTCCACCAGGAGACATGGAAGGAAGAGTAAGAGGAACCTGAGCCAAAACCTTTTAATGTGTAAATCAACATCACTTAAGAAGATCAAGGTTGAGAATAAAAGATAAAGCCAATGATGAGTACTAGAAAGTACAGAAAGAGAGAGCAAGTCAGGTGCAAAGAGCTGAAGGTCTTGGGCCACTGCTGCTCATGGGAAAGGTGACCAACAGGCTTGGGACTACACTATCTGTAGTAATATATATGAGCTGGTCAGGCAGATAGTTACCTGCCATTTTGCAAATATAGAAATGAAACATCAGAGAGATTGAATAATTTCCCATTATTGCCCAAGATTCTGAGGATGGATTATAGAACAGAGACTGTGAGGACAGACTCTAAAGTGGTCCCCCTGACCCCCATCTCTAGAAGTTCACTCCTTGAATCTAATTTCCTTCCCTAGAATGTAGGTGGGATTTTGGATTTGCTTCTGGTTGATACAAGGTGGCAAAAGTGATGGGATGTCACAACAGTGACTGTGTCATGTATGTGGGACTGTCTGGTGGAAGAATGACTCCCTGGAACCCTTGCAGCTTTTGAGAAGAAAGAATCAGGATGAGAAAGGTACTACGTAGAAGTCTACCCAGCGAGAAACTGCTGGTGGTCCCAGGGCTGAGAAAAGACAGCAAGAAATCAATGGACCTGTATCTGGCAGACTTGAGGATAAAAATTTTACCATCAACCTAAGTGATCTTGGAGGCAGACTCTTCCCCAGTCCAGCCTTCTGTTGAAAACACAGCCCAGCTGCACTATTACTGCAGCCTGGTGAGACCCTGAGCGGAGGACCAGCTAAGCTGAGTCCAGAGTCCATACCACAGGGACGGTGAGACAACAAATGTGTGCTTGTTAAAGCTGTTCAGGGTGTGGCAATTTACTATGCATTGATAAACAACTAACACAGAGGGCTCCGCTATTCCTCTTCCTGGATTGTGCAGACCAAGGGCAAGAACTTAAAATTCTTCAAATTTAACTGTTCAAGATGCACTTTAAAAAGGGCTGCACACACATCAGCTTAAGTGTCAAATCTTGTTTCCCAACTCTCCAGAAAGGGAAGAAAGGGTCCTTCCTGGGTCTGCTATGCTAACCATCTCTCTTACTGATGCTGTTTTCTTCTTGCCAGACTTATTAGATAAACGCTCAACTTTATTATCTGTGCAGTTACTGAAATTCCATCCTGCACTATCTTCATGCCTGATTGGGTTTTAAATGTATAAACATCCTTCTGAACTCCACACAGATGGATCATGAAAAAAGATGATGGTAAAATGAACAGAAATAAACACAGCAGTCTTATTCAAATTCCTAAGGAGCAGCTCAGCATGGAGTCTTCTGGCTGCCAATTCCATATACCCTGGGTTACTGGGCTGAGGAGCAATTGGCTTCACTCCTCTCTCTGTGACCAGAAATATCAGGTCCTTGGAGAGTAAAGACATGCTCAGAACCAGCCCAGAGCAGAGCTTTGAACTGCTGGACTCTGCAGCCACCCGGAACAGCTGACAGATGGAGCAGGTTCTGGAGCCACGTGGGGAGGCTGGGTGCCATCTAGCTTCCCGCCCATCGGCAGTCCTGTGCCATGTCCCACAGGAACCCTGGGCAACAGGGGTTTGAAAGCTTGGGAAACACCTGAGCAATCACATCTGAATCAGACACGAAGTACGGCCAGCTTTGGAGAATGGGAGCTAACTGCCCCTTACTTTTCAAAAGAAGAACCAGGTACTTTCCTCCTGTGGGGGAGGGGCTGCCCTGGACTGTGGAGGAGTTGGCCATATGTGGCTTTATGCTGTAGACAGGATTGAATAAACGTTCCATGGAACTCTCTAGTCCATCCACATAAAAGGGAACTTGTAAAAATTTGTATTGCGTGCACTTTTAATTGTCTTTTATTTTGTTAAAAACCCTTAACATTAGCTCTTCCCTCTTAAAAAAAAAAATTAAGGATACCACACATTTTTGACTCTAGTATAATGTTGCACTGCAGATCTCTGGAGCTTACTCATCTTGCCTAATTTGAAACTCTATCCTCGCTGATTATGAACTTTCCACCCTCTCCTCTCCTCCAGTCCTCAGCAACCCTAGCCCTTTCCTTTGTTCAGAAAACCAGGTCTGGGGACTAGTCAGCACCACCTCATCCACCTTAACCCTCCGACTTTCAACATCAGCTTTTCTCCTATTTTACCAGGCACTCCTCCCCAACCCAAACACAAATACGATTCGGCATTTTTTTCTCATGCTTTATTCTTTATTCTTTGATTTTCCTCTCAAGTCACATCTTCATCTTTGCAACAAATGGAAATTCACTCACACTCACACACACACCTGCCATTTGAAAATACATATGTCTCCAATGAAAGGGAAAATGAAAGAAGAAAGACTCAGAAAAGTTGAAATTGAGGGGGAAAATGCCTAACAACACAGGCAAAGAGTATATAAGGAAGTAAAGATAATTCCTGGGGGAAAAAAAATCATCCTCATCTGCAATTCTAATCAGCAGTTAATAATTGAATAACCACTATGTTCAAGACACTAAGCTAGATGTTAAGAAATATATAAGGGCCTTTACATTACAGTTTCTTTTTAGGAGTTTATCATTTGTTTGAGGAGCTCAAACAAAGAAATTAGAATAATTACAGCACAGTATACATGGCCTAGAGCATTACTCTTTATATTATATTTCTATTTTACATTTTGTGATCTTGATTTATCCTTAGGAAAAGTTTATGGTGAACATTTTTCTTATTAAAATTGACAAGATACGTGGGAATCTTGGAGATGGTGATGTCTGTTGAAGCTCACACATCAAATAAGTGTTCGAGGTGAATCATAAGAACAGTTCTTCTAACTTTGAATTCAATATCCTTTGCATTTTATGGTGTAACTCCAAATGAGACAAACTGTAAGAATGAATGATGTTGATGGACAGGCGAAGTCACTGAAAATCACGTAAATGAGCTTGGCAGAGGGTTGTAAAATATGAGTCTATTCTGAAGAACAGGAAGTTTTGGTGGTCAGGAGAACAGGAGAAATGTTGGTCAGGGAAATGTTGAGGGCCATAACTCTGAAGCAAGAGTAAGAATTAATATATTTAAGGCCCTGTGAATATTTAGAAGTTACAGTCAACTTTAAAAAATAGAAAAAGAAAAAGAGTTTAGAGAACCAGGCCCTCTAGAACAAAAGACATTATTGGGGTATAACAAAAGAACTGCAATTCTAACTGTGCATCCTGTGAAAATCATACAACCTCTAAGGACACAGGAACTTCTAGAGACCAAGAAAAGAAGTCCATGCACGCATGCTACCTTGATCATGGGTTGCAGAAGTCCATTGCAGGAGTTGACATCATTCATTGGTGGACACCACCCACCTGTTTGAAGCACTCCAAGCCTGCAGCACTTCCTGTGATTAGCTGTTACAGGTTGCATGCAGGACAAGTGGGGTGTGTGGGATGCACAGGGACTTCTTGGGATAAAGGACATACTCCAGTTAGGACATTGGATGTCCTCCAAAGGTCCATGTGTTACAGGCTTGGCACCAGTATGCATTATTGGGAGGTGGTGGAACCTTTAAGAGCTGGAGCCCAGTAGAACATCATTAGGTTCTTGGGTGCGTGAACTTGAGAGGGATTGCAGAAGGCCACCTTCTGCTTCTTGCTCTCTTTTTCTCCCAGCTAAGAGGTGAGCAGTTTTGCTCCACCACATGCTCTACTGCCTTGCCACAGGCCCAAAACAATGGGCCCATTTGATCATGATCTGGAACCTCCAGAACTGTGAGCCAAAATATACCTTTTCATTTTTTAAGTAATTATCTTGGGTATTTTATGATAGTGATAGAAGCATTGACTAACCCATTGTGGGGCTGGCATGCACCGTGAGAGTTTCTTTATGACCCCTGACTACATTTTGTCAGGATTTGACATAGACGAATCCATTTTGATATTGACAGCTTTCACATTAGTGAATGTCACTCTCATTTCACACTTGTATTTTCTGTGTCTATAAAATGAGAAAACATCTTTCCACTCGGTTCAAGCAGAATAGAAATGGTTTTTCTCCTTTGAGGGAGAGGAGTGGGGAAGGAGAGGTGCTTAGGTAGTAACCCTCACATATGCAGAAGTTGGCAGTTGAATGTGCAGGCTTGCTATAAACTGCCTGAGTTAGATCCCGTTTCCATAATTAACTAGCTGTGTAACTGCACACAAGCATCCTGGATTTCTTAGCTATTAAATGGAGATTCTCAGAGTGTCTAACATGACTGGTGAAGATCAAAATGAGTTATCTCCACTGCCGCACTCACATTGTGGCAGTGCCCAATAAATACGGAGTTGGCATCCACCTGAGCATTTCTATTTTCCTGCAATAGTAATGATCAAAAATGCCAACCTAGTACTATCAAAGCAAGAGAGATAAAGGGGCTGCTTTAGGGTCCAGATCTGGGAAGTTAGGCAAGTAGTTCTAACAACAGCACAGAGTGCTGGAAACCTCCAGCTGCAGCAGATCAGTTGCTTCAGAGCCAAAATGGGTTCTGAGAAAACCAACTTTTACAGATCTAATTAGAAAGCACAGTATTACATCCCCAAAGAGCATGAAAGATTCATGTATGTGTGCTTTTCATAGCAATCATAAAAACTGACAAGCTTTCTTCAGCATCCAAAGCAATATATGGTTCTTTATTTCACTGACACATTTAGCATCAATTTTTAAAGGCCTGAGTTCTGAACACTTCTAATTCACATGTGACAAAATCAAGAGCAGCTGTATGGATTTTGCCATTATCTTAGATTCTTTTCTGATGCTATAACAGAATACCTGAGGCTAGGTGATTGGTAAGAGAAAAGAGGTCTATTTTGGTCAGTTATGTAGGCTGGGAACTCTAAGAACATTGCTTCAGCATCTGCTTAACTTCTGGTGAGGCCTCATACTACTTTAACTCACCATGGAAAGTAAAAAAGCAAGCAGATATGTGTAGAAGAGCTAAAAATAGAGGGATAATCACACTTTAAAACAACCTGCTCTTAAGATTGTTACAAATCAACTCCCAGGAAAGGAAGAGCTCCCTCACTCCCATGAGACAGCCTTAGTCCATTCACGAGGGCTCCCCTCCCCTCCCAGGACCCAAACGCCTCACACGAGGACCCCCACACCTCCCTGAGGCCCCACCAGCCCAACACTGCTGTGTTAGGAACCAGGAAAATACAAAAACTTTGGGAGGCACCTTCAAATCAGAGTACCCCTATTCAGAGTACCCTCATCAGGACATATGAACTTAGGGGGATTCTGGAAATATTTCAACTTCATTATCATTCCCCAAATAAAATTCAGACAAGAAAAGCATTTTTGCATGTATGTATAATCACATAAACATGCAAATAAAGCAACATAGTCTGAAGTCTGTGCAGTTATTCTTTCTCTACCTCATTGAAAGATAACTCCAAAAGTCACCAATGCAAATGTAGAAATGGACACATGTTATGGTTGGATGTGAGGTGTCCCCCAAAAGCTCATGTGTGAGACAGAGCCGGAAGGTTCAGAGGAGAAGTGACTGGGTTGGAAGAATCTTAACTCCATCAGTGAATTGATCCTCTGACAGGGATGAACTGAGTGGTAACTGAAGGCAGGTGGGGTGTGGCTGGAGGAGGTGGGCTTTGGGAGTGTGGCTTTGGGGTACGTATTTGTACCTGGCGAGTGAAGCCTCTCTGCTTCCTGATCACCATGTGAGCTGCTCCCCTCTGCCACACTCTTCTGCCATGATGTCCTGCCTCTCCTGGAGCTGAGGAATGGAGCCTGCTGTCTATGAACTGGTAGCTCTGAAACTGTGAGCCCCCAAATAAACTCCTCTACGACTGTTCTGGCTGGGTCTTTTAGTCACTGCAGCAACAAAACTGACTAAAGCAACATATTTACCTTAATCACATAGGGGTGACACTCACAGAAAATTCAATTTGAAAAACACAAAAGTTTTTTGACTCCATATCAAACTTTAAAAATCTGAAGATTTTTACAATTCAGTTCTGTCTACTTGGTCCTAAGGATCAATTATACTGCACTTTGGGCCTTTCTGGACAGAATGAGAAGAAGATGTGATTATTTATAGTGAGATTTTGTTCATAATTATTTATTTTGAAATAAAATTTAATGCCCAGAAAATAATCAAATCATGATTTTGTTGAAAAACAAGAACCCTCAAATGGCATATTTAAATTAAAAAAAAGAAAGTGTCATGGAGAATTTCAGGTAAAGTGGACTGATATAAAAAAAATAGATTATTCTGAGTAAGGGGAAGAATAAAATTGGGACTTTAAAAAAAAATCTCAATGTTCCAGTCTTCTTGACAGTTTTTCAACAGTCAATAATATCCAATTTAATGAAGTGAGACCCCTTTTCAGTATTTGAAAACATCTTGACAGGATCTGACTTTAGTCTTATTTCTCAAAATTCCCTTGACTTTTCCAGAAAAGTATATCTGGAAACAGGAGAGCAAGAACAAGAAAGGAATGAATCATAGTGCAGAAGTTTTAGAGACTCTAACATTTATCTTAAAATTTGTGTAGCTTTTTCTTATTGTGTAATATACGTGTTTGCTCTAAAGTTTTTAACATGTTAAAATATGCTCATTAGTTAAATCTTCTCTTTCATACATACACGTGGGTACACACACACACACACACACACACACACACACACTCCAAATAAAGTCAATACTTTCAAAACCACTTGTTAACCTTGTGGTTTTATATACTACCTGGCCTCCTCCTGTTAACTCTCAAGATTAGGAACTGAGACCTTAACTTTTCCTGGGCTAAGATCAAATCCTTCTCTTGACAGCTTCTATCTTTTGGCTTAATGGAACAGAGTGTCTGTAGCACAGCAATAATGGTGGTACTTCATCTGAAGCTTTGGAAATACCATTCAATTTCCATTCCCACTCTAGGTTGAGAGAATTAACATCTTAGTGCCCACCATCACTTGGGTAATACATACCAGCTACATTACCTTTTCCAATTCTGAGATACTCTTGACCACCCCAGTTTTTTTGGCCTGAGTTCTGGGAGAATAAGAACATCATCCTGACTTGGGGTCCACCTTCCATGAGATTGCTATAGGAGGACAACCTTATCAGACATATCACACCCATTCAATACAAGCCTCACACTGAAGATGATGTAAGTAGGGTTGTAATCTGAATATGAAACAAAGAGGGCAATTCCATTTTTAAATAGTGTCAATAAGAATAATACACTTAAGAATAAAATTTTTAAAAGGAATTTATAACTAGCCTACTGAAAAGCACAAAACAGTGCTGAAAGAATATTTAAATATCTAAATAAATGGAAAGACATTCCATATTCATGGATTGAAACAGTTAACATGAAGGTGACAATATGTCCAAAATTGATCAACAAACTCAACTCAATCTCTATCAACATCCCAGCTGGTTTCTTGAAACTCATCCTAAAATTGATGTGGAAATTTAAGGTGTCCAGGATAGCCAAAAGAATACTGAAAAAGAATAAAATTGGAGGACTCACATTTCCTGATTTTAAAACTTACCATGAAACAGCAGTAATCAAGATGCAACACAGACACAAAGGTAGACGTGGATATTATTGTGACAAAAATCGAAAATCTAAAAATAAAAATGGATTTTTACCAAGGGTGTCACAACAATTCTTTGGAAGAAAGAATAGTCCTTTCAATAAATGGTGGTAAAACAACCATAAAAGAATGAAGTTAGACCTTTAGCCTATATCATGTACGAAAATTGATTCAAAAAGATCATAGATCTAAACAAAGGAACCAAAATTATAAAATCGTTCTGGAAAACATAAGTAAATATTTGAGACCTTGGGTTAAGCAATAGTTTCTTAGATAGCAAAGCAAAAATGATAAAAGAAAAAAACAGATTCGACTTCACAAAAATTAAAATCTTTTGTGATTCAAAAGACTTGAAAAAAATGAATGGACTTTTGAGAGCAAGTATTTGAAAATCCTATATGTGATGAGGAACTGCACCCAGAGTATAAAAAGAAATTTTATAACTCAATAATAAAAGGACAAATGACCTAATTTTAAATCATAAAGAAATTACACATTTCTTTGAAGAAGATGTATGTATGGCTAATAAGCATATAGGATGTTGCTCAGAATCCTTAGTCATCAGGGAAATGCAAATCAAAACCACAATGAGATGTCACTTCACACCCTCTAAGAATTTGAAACTAAGAAAGACTACAAGCGTTGATGAAGATGTTGAGAAATGGGAAGCTTCCATCACTTCGTGTATGAACATAAAGTGATACAGACTCTGCATTTATTCAAAGTGTTGACCCCAGAGTCACCTACAGCACAGAAACCCCACTCTCGATATATACGCAAGAGAGATGAAAGTATATGTACACACAGAAACTTGTATGCTCATAGCAGTATTATTCACAATAGTAAAAAAATGGAAACAACCCAAAAAACACTATCGAATGAATAAATAAAATGCAACATAACTCCACAGGGCATATTATTCAGCAATAAGAGGAAATGAAGGGCTGATGTGGGCTGACTCTTGGAAGATTCTTGTATTGTGCTAAGAGAAAGAAGCCAAACGCTAACGGTCACCGTGACACATTCCATTTATCCAGATGCTCAGAGGCACATTCACAGAAATGCATTAGTGGGAGCCAGGGGATAAAAGGAAAAAAGGAATGGGAAGTGACTGCTACCAGATATGGGCTTTGTTGGGGTGATGTAAAATTAAATAAGGGGGCAGGTGCACAGTTCTGTGACCATACAAAAGTCGGTAGATGATGCATTTTCAATGGGTTCAATTATATCTCATTAAGTGTGAATTATATTTTGTTAAAACTTTCATTTTCTAAAAAGCATGAAACATGAAAGGAAAGACTATAATTGAAGATATTATATCTAAAATCTTCAGAAGGGCACTTCTACAAGAATGAAGAGGCAAGCCACAGAACAGGAAGCAGTGCCAAAACATGTTTATCTGAAAAATGTCTCACCTCCAGCAAACACAGAGAATTCTTAGAAATTAAAGAAGGGACCCAGTTAAAACAGGGGCCAGACTCTACACACACTTCATGGAAGAAGATACTGATTGAAAAATAAGCATAATAAGGATGGTTGGCTTTGTCAGTCATCAGGAAAATAAAAATTAGATTTGCAAAGTGATTCTCCTATGTGCCTGTCAGAATAGCTGAAATGAAGAAGACAGAAACCATCCAGAGGTCAGGAGAATTGGAAGCCATTAACATTGACATACTGCTAGAGGGACAAAAACCCCCTAAGAACTCTGTGATGGTGTGCTACAAGTGAACTTCATAAGCACCAGGACCCAGCTGTTCTTCTGTTAGGTCTGTGTACAACAGAAATTGCACCAAAAAAGAAATGTAGATGTGCTATGTATATGATATGCTACCTCCCATACGATAGCCCTCAACCAAAAATCACACGATGGATCTATCGACATAAATAAGTTGTGGAATATTCATTTAGTAGAATATGATAAACTGTTACAATGTACAACCTGGATAATTCTCACAAACATGGTATTGAAAGAAGCCTGCTACCAAGAAGATTATACTGGATTATTTCCTATCTGATTGAAGTTCAAAATCAGTCAAACTTCAATAGAAATAAAAAATGGAATAATGGTTACCTTTATGGGAAGGAGCCGTAACTTGGAGGGTAAATAGGGAGGGCTACCTGGGTACATGGGATGCTGTTGGTTTCTCAAGATGTGCATATACTTTACAAAAATTAACCAGGCTGTACACTACAACCTCTGCATTCAACAAACATGTTACACTTCAACAAAATATTTGCCTTATTAATCATGCAATTGTGACCACATTTATCAAGTATCACATGTATTTTTAGAAAAGTATACAAGATTTTGTCACTACATTTCTAAATACAGAAATATTTTAGATCACAGTCTCTGAATATATAGTAAGATTAATTACTTAACAATGTTAACTATTTGAATTAACAATGCAAGTTTTCTAAGATTTAAACCCATCTAGAAATTGAAATTCACTAGGATAAACAATTCTTAAAAAAGTAGAAATTAAATTGACTTTTACAGAAAGTATAGCAAATGGCAGAGAACATCCTATGCAGGAAAACCCATGGAAACGGGAGCAAAATTGTTATGTATGGTAGAATTCATGATTTTGACTTATTTCATAATTATAAAAGAAAGGACAAAAAGAAATGAACTAAACTTTTACTCAAGCATCCATACGAACAGTAAAGAAAACCTAATGCTATCAAAAGGTAAACAATATTTAAAAGAAAAGTAGAAATCATGGAATTTGGAAATTTAACAAAATCAATAAATTATCCCCCAATTTTTTTAAACATAAACATAAAATTTTAACAATATAAAAATAAAAGATTAGAGAGAAAAATAGATCATGTGTTCCCTGCTGCCCCTCTTCCCCTGCTGTGCTTCCCAAGGTGAAGGGTAGCAGTCAGGCAGTGATTCAAATAATGGTTGAGCCATGTCTGCAGAAATGGCCCCCAGGTGCAGTGGGCATTGTGTCAATTCTTATTTATAGAGTGCTCTGCTGTTATCTCAGAAGTGATTTGGCACTGGGTATCTAACAAATTGAACGGGGAAAATGGGTCTGCTCTGAATCCAGTTTATGTCTGTTAGAATTCAAGCCTAAATATTTGAGCCAAAGGTCTCTGAGAGCAGGCAAGTCATCCAGCTACCGTGGAGATACTCAGAGGAGTGGTTTTAGACCAGAACCAGAACTCTCGGGACAGGGCCTTCTTCACCATTTATCTCTTGTTTGGACAATCCACTGTGCCTTTACCCGAGGTCTAACTTAGCTGTGTTGGATGCCCCTTGTCCATGGAAAGATAGATGGCTTGTCACTTGGGAACAAAGCTGAAACCATCCTAATAGAATGGCATATCATTTGCTTGTCAGATAACCATAGTTCATCAGTTTTCCCTGCCTATACCATGGAATATCACCAATGTAGGACTTCATCAGAGGTTATTAATACCTGTTTCCAAACTCCAACTTGGACAAAACATCTGCAAAGAGAATATCAGATATGCTATTTATAGAATTCTCTGAGCATTTTAACTAAATAATAGCTCTAAATAGGTCATAAAAATGTGACTTAGCTCACACTAACTCCCACTGAAGAATCCGTTTCACCATACCATTTCAACCAATGTGGGGACTCTGGCAAATGTCCTTGTTTCAAATGAGAAGTAACTCTATGAAAATAGCTCTTCTTTCATTTAAGGCTCTTATTGGGACATTTTCCATCATGATATTCAATGTCTCCTTCATAAAGTCCCACATGGAAAGTTTCTTTTGGAACTTAGCAAAACTCCATCTTCTTTGAGGAATGGACAGCTCACCTGTATGTCTGCCCGTTGGATGTTAAGAACTGTGTAGCTCAGATATCAACCTATGAGCTCACACTGCCTACCCCCACTTCAGAGCTCCACCACTTATCAGCTACAGTCCCTTTAACAAATTATGCAGCTGCTCTGACCCTCTGTTTCTTTCTCTATAAAATAGGGTTAACAATAACACCTCACTTAGGGATTTTGTGAGGTTTCAATAAGTAAAATTATGTAGACCATCTAGTCCCAAAAACCTGGCACATTGTACTAACTATTTTTATATATTTGATTGTAATAATCTCATTTCATACCTTTTATTACAAGCTACTTCTAATCTTAAAAATGCCACATGTAATTAGCTGACATTTATTGAATGAACACTACCTACCAACACCAAACTCTACACGTCTTAACCACTTCACTACTCTGAATCTCTACTAAGAGTTAACTAGTCATGACAAATAATTTCATTGTCTGTTAGATATGTCGCAAAAGGTTACCTGAAAAGAGAAGACCCAAAATGTGAACTCATGTGGGCTATGTAATTCTGATCGTCTGATAGATGGCAATAATAAAATTTAACATAAGTTTGTAGTTAATAAAAACTAAAAGACATTATCCACATATGTAAAAGAATTTCAGAAACATTATTCTCTGGTTTCATGTGGGTGATAATATTATAAAGTATGAACTTGAAAGCAGTCATTCTCTATAAGGAAAGACAACCGTATGCAAACCAAGCTACAAAAATAGAGTGACAAGGAATTAGATGAGCCCAACCAAATTGGAAGATAAAAGTCTAGAAAAAGACATTTCTCAGCTTCTGGAGAGAGCAGAACACACAAAAGCAAGACCAGTGGACAATCATTCTCATATTTTTGTGAACCTGAGGCCAAGGCATCAATACTAATGGACAGTGACTCCAGGTCTGGGGACAAAATGGACCTCCTTGCCTGTGGTTGTATAGTCAGACTTTGGAGATATACTGACTTGGTACTAAATGACTTGCACCATAAGTATAGCCCCATGGCATCCTTGTTCACTGTTTCTTAAAAGACAATGCAATTTTTTAGTCTTCTGTCTTATTTTTAACAACTTGATGGCTTTGGCAGATATATTAGCCACTGCATAAGACCTAATTCCATTAAGTGGACAGCCATAGTAAAACTAACTTAATCAAACAATCAAAATGACATTGCATTTCCACATACTGCAGCATGATTTTTTTTCCTAGACTCATAATAAGAATAGCAGCTCATAGTATGTCAGGCACCACTTCTATGTCCTTCATATATATTTACTAATAACTACAGTAGACATAATCCTATGAAATGGTTACCATCATTATCTTTGATGGATCAGAGAGGCAGAGAAAAATTAAATAACCTTCCCAAACTGCACTCCCGCAGGGAGTGGAGCTGGGATTTGGAGCCAGGCAAAGATGCAAAGTCCTTTCTCTGGACTCTACTCCAGACTGCCTCGTACGCCTGTGCTTGAGAGGGAAATGAGAGCCCAAGCAAACATGAACGTTGAACCTCAAAGTTGCTCCATCCGTTTTGCATCTGTGTGTCCTATTCTTTTTGTTGGTTCCTAAGACTAACGCCTGTTTTAAAACTCATGCAACTTACAAGTTGTTTTACCCTCAGGCAGAAAGAATCGCCCTTTCCTCTACGTTCCCGCATAGCTTCCAGGTTCCTCTCCTTCAGCACTTTCCACCACCTATCATAATTTGGATTTGCCTTTTTCTCTCCCTATTGAACAAAGTTTCTTTATTGCCTCCCAGTGCTTAGCACAGAGGACCAGGAGGAGGAAAAAAGGAAGGACTTGATTCTCTTCTTCTCCATCTTAAACACGGTTAGTACTAAATAGGCACTGTGTTCAGGGGCTCTCTCCATGCAAATGACTTACACATACAGAGGCTGACTCGATGCTGTTAATTTGGAGCCAATGAATGAAAACATTTTTAAAGTAAAAAAAATCAAACAAACAAGCCAAAAAAGAAAAAACCTGGAGGGAAAGAGAATTTAGTAAGAGAAGAACAAAGAAGTTTTGAGGATGCTTTGAAACTGCTTAGATGTGGGAAAGAGAGCCAGCTCCCTCTCTCCTCATTCTTGTCCAAAGGAGATACTCAGTTGATTAAAACAGGGCAGGTTCACTTCCAAAGACTGCACTCTATTTATGAACTTCTGTTCTGTCTGCAGATTGAGGTATGGAGACAGTTCGTTTGTTCCAATGCCTCGTGTCTTGCAGACAGGCTTCAATTGCAATTAATTTCACCTTTTTGCTGACTACAGCTGTGATCCCTCTGCCCTTCCCTTGTTTTCCTCTTTTCTTCCATTTACAATTTTCGCTGACGTGATCAACGAAACCACACAATATCGCCTCAAGTTGCTATTTTCTCTCACCTCACCAATATCATCTGTTCTACAAAAATTCTGGTGACCTCCATTTCTGAAAATCTTAACCATGGTGCAGGGAAATGATTTGATTTTTCCTCATGCAACATATGGCCAGTTGCACCATCCCGTGGCTCCCTCTCCCAGGGTGCTCTTTATGCATCTTCTTAACTTGTTCTCAGTTTTCCCTGTAGCTGTATGTTCAAGCAACATTTTCTACTTTGAGAGTTTTTTCAACTAGGTCAAAGGTTTGTTTGGCTTTCCTATAAATGTCATCCAGTTCCTGAGATGAATTGGTTTGGAGGCACCCAGATCCATTACCAGGCTGACCCAGGAGACCCAAGATCCTAGCAACAGAGCCAGTGCTGGGGAGGCAATACATAGCCTCTATGTGTTTTATGTAATGAAATGATGAAAGCTATTTAGTTCTGCAGTAGATTTCATCCATTAATCTAATAGTCTTTTTAAAAGCCAGTCCCCAGCTCTGGTCTCCCTGGAATAGAAAAGCTATTTGTACCAACTCAGAATAATTTATTAAAGACATGAAAAAAATGGAAGTAGATATTCTCTCCTTTATGATGTCCTTTGCTTCCACTTTTACCCCACTTTTTCTATGTTTGATTTATGTAAAATGTGTTCATTCCAATTTATATAAAAAAGTGTTCACTCCTGGTTTAAATGTCTTCTTAAAGGGATTTTAAAATAAAATCTAATGTTTTTCTCCTTACTATATTTTATATTCAAAAGAATTAAAAATCTTGGTTTTAGATTTAGGCAGCCTGGTTTCAGAGTCTAGATGTGCCACTGAGTTTCTTAATGAACTTGATCAAGTACTTTAACCTTACCGTAACTTACTTTTCACGTCTGTAAAATGGGCACAACAAACGTCTGCTTTAGCAGGTTGTCTGAGAACTAAGTTAAATATAGAATACAGAGTCTCTGGTGCCAGGCATATGCAACACTCTATCAATGAAAACTGCCAAGTTAGGACATGTGGTTCCTCAGATAATTTTTGAAACTCTCTCTTCATACCAAATGCTGCTTTACCATTTCTAAGAGTCATTAGGAAGGAGAGGAGAAAAAATGGGGGACACTGAATATCAGAGCAGCTTGCATATCTGACAGGTACCCTGTCAGCAACACTTTGTCCCTTAGGGTCTGCCCAGGATGGTCCTTGGGCTGTACCAGGAGGGCCCTGGGAAGCAAAGAGTGGGTAGGAAGAGGCAGGCCTATGCTTTACCTACTTCAACTCCTTTTTTTTTCTGGTAGAAACTTATTTTTTTGCCTTAATATAAAGCTCGCCTTAAATGCATGGCACTCTCAATTTCCTAAACTCATTTTCAGCGTATTTGAGGTGTTAGAATTTTCAGTAACGCAGCTGTCAAAGTTCTACCCTGTCCCATATCTGTTGCATATGTTTTGAAAGACAGACACAGACAGTCTTCCCATTCAGAATATTCTAAAAACAAAAAAGACAGTGAAGTGGACTCCCACCTGGTCTTACTCTCAGGGACCTAGTGGGCAGATGCTTCTGGAAGGATTGAGTTTGTGCCTCCACCTCACTGCACTCTGCTTCTAATTGTGGTTGTGTGTGCCTTCCTCCCCTGCTAGACGGAAAGTGCCTTGAAAGCAGGTTTATGTTTCGTTTATTTGACCAGCCTGCACAGTTCCTTTACAATGCCCTGTGTAAACTGGGAACGAATTTTAATAACTCAGACCCTGACGTGAGATGTCAGGCGTGACCAAATTTCCATACACTTAACCGTGTTTCCCATTTCTGCTTCGCTTAGGGGAAATTGCTGGTGCTCTCACATTGCACTCATTTCTTCCACCTAATTCCTTTATTTCTACTTTGAGGGTGAAAAAAATGAGTTAACTTCTTCTTTTAGCATCTTCCAGGTCAGACAAGCCAGATTTACAAAACGGGGCTGTGCAGTGAACTTAAACTACTGACACATCATCTAAACCTTGACTTGCTCATCAGGAAAATAAGAATCGCAATGATGCCTTCATCACAGATTGATAAGAAGCTACTATGTAAAAGACATACATAAAGGACTCAAGAACTGTGACAGAAAGGGAAGAAACATTCAAATTCTCTAGTAAAGAGAAATGTAAAATAAAACAACCCTTTAGGTACATTATATAAAGTCATGTTGAGACAGGAATCTTGTACTTCACCAAGGAGAGAAAAAACTGGAGCAATCAGTTGGGGAAACACTGTCAATTCTGGTGAAATTGAGTACACACATACATAAATAAGAGACATCCCAACCCTGGGGATGTAGTTTAGTGAAGTGAAATTTTCATTCAAGTTCACAAAGAAACTGAAATGAGAATCATCAAAATGTTGCTTATCATAGTAGGGGGACAAAGACAAGCTGAGATATCATGATTAAATAAATTGCAGTGTATCCATTCTATAAAATTATTTAGGAACTGTTAAAAGGAATGAACTAGATGTGCATATAGCACATGGTTTATTGTAAAAAGAAACTGACAGGTACCCTTTAGGTAGGTTGAAAACATTCAGGACAATACTGAGTATTTTACAAGGGTGCATACAAATTCAAGGCCATGTATCAAAGACTGTGAAGCATGAGGCCACGGTGGGATAGGAGACTTAATGGTGGAGGGGAGACAAATTTACAGAGATCCATTAAGCAGACCAGTGATGAAAACAGTAGGTCACGAACTGGGAGGGGAGGGGGGTGTAAGTTTAAAACTCTGTATCTGGAATCCAAAAAATAAAAATAAACATGAATTTAAAGGATAATCATGAGGGGAACCTAGGGTTATGTGTGTAGGATCATATAGCCATGAAATTTTTTCTAGGAATATACTCAGTAAATTCAATTATGGTGACCTTTGGAAAGAAGAATTGAGAATTAACTGGGAGAAGGGGGAGAGAAACTTTTCATTATATACTTTCAGCATTGTTTTAATTTTCACCATCTGTGTGCATGACATCTGTATGAATACTTCTTTAGTTTAAATTAGCCACTCATCTCCACACCTCTGATTTCATCTCCAAGCATATATGTTTGCACATTGGTATCGGATCTTTCTAAAATGCCCACATGATTTTTATGTTTCCACTCGAAACCCTCCCAGTGACCCCACTTCCTAAAAAACAATTTCTAAACTCCCGGCAAACTGCTCTGATCTGAATCCACCAGTCCTCTACTTTTGTCAAATGAGGCTCCTCCACTGTTTCCACTCGATCAGGCCCATTCTCTATTTTTGTTCATCCTTGTTCTCACCCTGGACTTCTGTCCCCGATTTTAGTGCCAGGTGAATTCCTTTATGTCCATCAAGACCGACAGCAATTCTTCTCCTCTGTGAACTTCTCCCTGGCTCTCTGCCTCCCTGACCAGGCATTATTACTACATCTGTTTTCCTGTCACATTTTATATAAGATTCAGGAAAGCCTGACCTCAGTGACCTGGGGTTACCTATGGCCATGTCTGTTTCCCTGACTAAAATGAGGTTGTTTTTCCTCTAAGTGTTGAAATCCCAGAACTTGGTGAGTGTCTGGCACACACACAGTGGATATATAAAAACTATTTGTTGGATTAAATTGGAAATTGCCTTCCCCAGCTATCCCTTGAAATGAACTGTTAAACCACTATTCTAAGCAAAGAGTAGAGGGAGAAACAAAGGTAATATCCTAAATTAAAATGTTCAAAGACTTCAGGGACACTCCCATTGCTAGAAAAGGAGATAGGGAACCACTTCCTGCTCTTCTCCTCTAAATACAATCAGTCATCCTGGAAATATTATCAGGGATGATATAAAAGGACTCTAAAAGAGGAAGAATAGGAGCCCAGGATTTGAGAAATGACATCCCAGTGAGTGCCCTGGCTCTCCTTTCTGTCTGCCATATATCATGTTCTTCTAGGTGCTCCAGAAAATCAACTCAGACTGCCAAAATACATACAGAGAAGGATGAAGAAGGAGAAGGGGAGGTGAAGAAGCACCAGTAGTGACACCCCAAGAAATAGCCAAAGGCTGGGGAAAGGAGCCACCCAACCAAACAGAGACCTTTATGACAATACCAACTCAATGCTGGTCAAAGACCAGACATGGACATCTGTGCCCACAGCTCTCACACCAGTGTGGAGTCCCAACTCCTCATTACCAATTCATGACAGCAGGCAGGCCAGGTGAAGCACCTTCTTCCCCTGCTGGATGTGCCAGTGGAAACCAGGCAGAGAATCTGATATCCCACTCTCCTCACAGCAGGAGAAGGTGACAGAACAGCTCTACCATCTTCCACTAAGTGTGGACACCCACACCTGTCCAAGAGTGCTACAGAATGGTTAAAAATAGGGACAAATAAAATGGGCTCCCCTTTCTCCTCCTGAGTTATAGAAAACACCTTTGAGGGTTGAAAATTTTATATGACACCATCCAATGTGGGGCTTAATGTATGTAGAGGAAATACTTAAGTCAACTATACTGTAAAAGTGGAAAGGGTCAAAGTATGTGAATAAAAGTATGATGTCTATACTTCACTTGGTAATAAAACTTCATTCCCAGAACAGTACCTATGTCTACTCTAATATCTAGAGCAATCACTAAGGAAAATATACAAAGGGATATATTTTAAAACATTATAAGTACATCAGCATAGATTCTTTTCTAAAAATTCAAGAAACATGTTGGTCATGCATACCTGTAAGCCCAGCAGCTCAGGAAACTGTGGCAGAAGAATTCAAATTCAAGACTAGGCTCAGCAACTTAGTGAGGCCCTAAGAACCTTAGTGAAACCCTGTCTCAAAATAAAAAATAAAAAGGAATGAGGATGTGGATCTGTGGTTTAGTGCCCCTGGTACAGAAAAAAAAGTGGCGGGGGCTGGGGTAAGGGAACAGTGAAACAATAATAAAGAGAACACAGAAAATGAATAACAAATGCAGACTTAAGCCCTTACATGTCATTAATTACTTTAACTGGAAATAATGTTTCACATGTATCTATTAAAAAACAGAGACTGTCAGGGTGTCTATGAGAAACTCACTTCAAAGACAATGTTATAAGTAGGTTGAAAGTAAAAGAATAAAAAAAGATATGTCATGTAAGTGTTAATGAAAGCATGATAAACTGGCATAATGCCAGGTAACATAGACTTTGGCACAAATAAAATTATTAGAGACAAAGAGGGACATTATAAAATTACATCAGGGTGAATCTGCATAGCATTCCTACATGTGCGTGCACCAAACAACAAAGCATACACAAAAACTGATGGAATTGAAATGAGGACTTTGTCAAAGGCTCTTCTGATGAGTAAGGCTCAAGCCCTGGAAAGAGTAAAGGAAACCTACTACATCTCTCGCAAGCTTCTTGATGGTCTTATGTTAATGTTAAAATGCTCTATGGGCATCTGCTAATTTCCTGAATCTGATAAATGAAAAGCAGTTCACCTAAATTGGAAGAAGTCGTTTTATGATGATGGAGAAGTGTCTACTTATGCCAGATATTGATACTTGGCAAAGAATGACACTGCATTCATATTTAAAGAGAAGGATGATAAATGTTGGTGCCTCAAAAGCACTGGCACTTTAAGGAAGGGAAAAGTATGGACATAGAAATGTTACATGGCCTTCCTTTTTTAACTTGCTCTTGAGCATCTGGATACTTATTCCTTTAACTCACCCATCCCCGACCTAATCTGACTACATCAGAAGCTAGTTGTTGTGAAGTTATATTCCTCCTGACCCAGCTTCTCTTGGTGGGCTTTTGACAAAGGTTTTACTTGATCTATGGGTTTTGGTTTCTGTTGTTCATGTAGTCAACATGAACTTCTACTTCAGGACAATGAATTGGATATCAGAGACCGCATTTTCTATCCACTTCCTGAAACAACCAAAGACAAAAACAAAAACAAAAAAAGGCAAAATATGTAAAACCAGTTTCAAGACACAGGTACACAGGTACACCAGGTAACAAAGAACAGTGACAGAAACCGGGAAATGATGGAGATGAACCCTACAATTGCCACAGTTTACTGCCTCCAGAATGTGCAGACCACAACACAGGGAGGAAGATCTAAGCAGAGGCCCACGGACTCCCTCAGTTAAGGAGACAGAACTAAATCTGAGGAGAGTAAGGCAATTAGAGGTCTCAGGTCAGACCACCAAAGAGGAGACACCATGTAGAGGGAGACTCAGAGACCCGCAGACAGTTCTGATGGAATTCCATCACCCCAGAACATGCATGTGAGGAAATAGCCCAAAGCCAAGAGAAAAAAAAAAATCTGAAAGATTGGAGAAATTACAAATTAGTGTTATCTAGGGATAGTTTCTATTCTCACCAGATAGACTGAAAAACCTTTTAGTTCATAGTGCATTGGAAGGAACACTCTATAGATTCGCCTACTCATGGGATATGGTGCTATTCTGATCTCACCTAACAAATCTTAAAAGCAAGACTCCAAAGGATTAAGCAATATCCAGGTAACTTCACTGCACATTAAATCGAAGGAAAAGAATATTTATGGTAATATAAAAATAAGCAGCACCCAATGAGAAAAACTTTACAATGTCAATAGCATCCAATCAAAGGTCTTCAATCATGTAGGGAAGCAGGAAAGTATGACCCACAATGAGACAGCTAACAATCTCATCTTTCTCCATCTCCTTTCTGCATACTCTTCCAAAAAACCATGGCACCTCACATTCATTATACAAAATAAATAAATTGGTGTTTATGAATTAAGACCTCAATGCTTTATTTTGTTTTAAGATTAAGGTCACCTCTTTAGGAAACCATGCTGAGGCCATATACTCCATGACTGATTTTAAGAACTTAGGTTGTTCCTGATAACAATAACCCAACACTTCTTCAAGGTTCAATGGTTGCTGTCAATTCAACTCGACTTCACATTTTAAAAATAAATGCAAACATGTATTCCATGCACGCACTCCCACACCCTCATGATTGAAGGTCAAAGTCTTCTTCTTGTCAGGTCCACCTCGGAAAATCTCAGCTCTGAGAAGTGAAAATTCTCACAGGCTTGAATGGTTCTGAGACAGCAGCTTTTGAATTTGAAGAACCCTCATAAGTAAGCACAAAGGGAACAAGAGGAGCAGCTGAATTTTGCCTCTGATTATGCTTACCTTGCCCAGCTGCTGAAAATGGTCAAGTGAAAAGCCAGTGCTGACCCCGCATTCTGAAGATTGATAGTGTCAATAATCAGATTACCTCCTGCACAAATTGTCCCTGCTGAAATAGACACTCAGGAACATGTAGACAGGAAATCCTAGGAACTACATTAGCTGGTGACTTGAAAGTCCTCTGTGACCACTTACTTCTCCTCTTTGACATAAGATGTCAACTTTTTACTCTCACTCTCTGCATGACCTTGAGAGGGTCATGAACTATCTTTGGGTTTGTGTAGATAGATGCAAAGGTGGAGGGGAATCTATTTCCATTAGTCTCTCTCAGAAAGAATAAAATAAGACTGTTCAGAGCCTTCCTCTGCCAGAAAGGCCTTTGACAAATGCCTAATGCATTATTGTTCTTGGAACCAACCCCAGCCTACTGCCTTGCAAATGGACGTACTCAATCAATACTGCTGGTTGATGGATTTGTTCACCCAGAGAAGGTGTCCATGTGGGAAATAGCCCACTAAGGCACATTTAGCAGAACCTCCACCAAGTGAGCACACACCAATGCCTCCTCTCTCCTGACTCAAGTGAGAAACACCAAGGAGACAAAGTAAGGTACAGATACATAGTATGTCCAGAATCCAGGTAGTCCCCACAAGGTATGTGCATCCAGAGACGTGAAAGAAACAGGTGGCACTGGCAGATACATATGAAATGCAGAGCTCTGTTTACTGGGAAGATCCTAGGACTCCACAAAAGACAGAGTGTGCATGGAATGCCCTTCGGCTAATTCTCCTGAATGTACAGGGATCACCCCCACTTGGCCTATGGTGGTTTACTCTACAAGCTCTGTTTTGCCCAGGAAAACATGATGCAGAATTGTACTGGACTCAGAGTCTGAGAAATAGTTCCAGTCAACCACAGTCCTCTCTATATTCAATTCTAATGAACCACACATAGTTCATTAAACCCTCCATATTAAGGGAGCCAAAGGTCTGAACACTTTAAAGTTTGAGAGAAATTTCAGAAACTGTCACCTGGGTTGTAATGCTACCCCACTAGCATTAAAATAACTTTGATCACACTTAGGATGCCTTCAATGCACTACTTTAAGACCTGCACCCATAAATCCCTCTCTTCCCCTGCGTGTACCCATCTACCTTTCTGACTATCTCTGCCACAAGGTTTCTGGCATGAAACATGTCTCGTTTCTCAGAATTTTTGAAGTTTATGTGTGTATGTATGCATTTCCAAAGATATAAATTGCATAATTGAATATGGGAGCTAAAACAAGCAGAAATCATTTTATTTGGTTAACTTAGAACCATCCTTTACCACGTAGCAGATAGGAATTTGGAAATAATGAGAGGTAAGACCCTGCAGGAATAAGAGTGGAAAATCAGCAGAAGGTTTTGAGCTTCTTCTGTGAAAAGGAGATATTCTAAAAGATGCAGGAGGAAAATGAAAGGAGGAATAGAAGCAAAGACAGATATATGCTTTTTTGCTTTGTAATCTTCACTAAGATTTAAGGGCATTTTGATTTTTGCAAATATAACATGACTTAAGAGCCAGAGGATCACAGGCCACCTCAACTTAAGTGGATATTTGGAAATGATCCTGCATCATAATTTGAGATGTGATCAGACGAGTTAGCCCCTTAGCTAGGAGAGGAGCATTCCCGACTGTAGATACAGGCTTGCCAGAAACACACGAGCGATCTCAGGCTATTCTCCTGGCCACAGAAGGCAATGGCTGTAGAAATGGAGAATTGTTTTAAAGTAGAACAGATGCTTCTTGCCAGTAACCATTGAAACCCTCCAGATGGGCAGGCCCAGAGGCTGACCTTCTAGTGTAAGAGATAAAGAACAGAGTGATACCATTCGAGTCGAGAGAAAACTCTCAGGCAACTTGACTTTGATAAATGATTTGAACTGTGATTCCAAAATAACAGGAATACGTTAAGTGGGTGGTGGCAGCAGCATCTCAGGACAAGCGGCATTAATCAATCCAGCCCCAGTCCCCTGCAGACAGGATTCACAAGGCTGCACAGTGGCACAGACATGCAGCCTGATGCTGAAACGAGGGTACTGCTGGAAGTCAGGAGCATCAGCAGCTACCTGCAAACATCACTGAACACCTGCTCCTTGACATACACTCTGTTAAATTCTTCACTCTGTCCTCTCAACATCCCCAAAGGGGCACTGGCCTCTGATACAGTACTATAAGGAGCTTTTCATTGCTTGCATCTCTTCTCAGTGACATCAAACCACCAACTTGAAATCAGCATGGTGGGACAACTCACATTAGGGAAATCAACCAATGCAACGGCTCCAGGTTTTTTCTTTTTTCTTCCAGAGAGTCGATGATTGAACATTTACCAGCACATTAGTAGTGATCAGTACCATATGACTGTCTTTTTATGAATGAGGACATAGGCCCAGAGACATTAGGAAACACCCAACTAAATAACAATGATGCCCAAACACAATCTCCAGTCCTTCTGTGCCCAAAGCCCATGCCTGCAACCATGTGTGACACATCACTCTTTCAGAAGGTCTCTGGAACATTCTGCTCTGATAACTTGGAATCCATCTCCAATCCAACCTCCTTGCCTAGTAAATTGGGCGATTTCCACAGAAAGATCAGTGGTTTTCATGGAGTTACTCCAGTCTTCTGTGGCCAACACTCAGGTGAACCCACACCACATCATTTCAAACCCTTTCCAAAGAGAGAGGCACTTAAAGACGTTGGCCTTATTTAAAATGCCTTCAGCATTACAGGCATATTCTGACCTTCAGGATATCTGCTCTTCTCACTTAGAAATCTTCTTCTCATCATCCCGTCTGTACTTTCATCTTTGAGCACCTGGCTCATCCTCTCCTATTCTGAGCCAACTTGTGTTTTGACTGTGACAATAAAGAGCAGACATAAGGTACGCTGAGTGATTTGGATACTTTAAGGGAGCAATATGAGAGTTTGAGGACACAGGACCTTATTATCTGACTCAAGTACTAAGAGAGTGCCCAAGTTCAGAGTGGGTGTTCATAAAATGTCTGTGGAAAAAATGAATGGCTGGAAGAAAAGGACTCATCACGGCTACCAATTAAAAGTCCTTCTTTCAGTGCTGTAGCCCAAGGTTAGCTTCACGCCCCTGGACGAAGGGCCACATTTTGCATTCACAGACTTTAAACTTGCTGTCTCAGAAACCTCCAAGGAAAAGAAAGCAGCCCGCACCTGGACGGCCAGCCCTTAACGGAGTGCCTCTGCCTTTGCTCCCGCCTCCCACCTGAGGTCAGAGGTTTCCTGCTTAGAGGCCACAGTTCATCGGCATGGCAATAGCCGAGCAAAAACTGCACTGCTTCGGAGTGACAAGCAAGAAGAGAATACATTAGAGACACTACCAACCACGTTCTCTCTCAGTCTCTCTCTCCCTGTCTCTGCACTTCTGTCTCTCTCTCTCTCTCAATCTCTCTCCCCCATCCATCTTTCCCCCACTTACACACACACACACACAGAGTCATTTTTGTAACCAAATACTTTGAGTCAATCCTTTCCATATTTTATTATGGACAGGATTATTTACCCTTCAAATTTGGGGGACATGGTACCAGGGATTGAACCCAGGGGCATTTAATCACTGAGCCACATCCCAGCCCTTTATTTATTTATTTATTTATTTATTTATTTATTTATTTATTTTGGATACAGGGTCTCACTAAGTTGCTGAGGTTGGCAATGAACTTGTGATCCTCCTGCCTCTGCTTCCCGAGCCACTGGGATTATAGGCAAGTGCCATTCCCACCACCCCCTGCCCTGTGCCCTTCGCATTTTTAATTCTTCAAGAAGAATTAACAGAAAATGGTGACATCACCAGAAAGGAACTTCTCTGTTAAGACTGAGGGCACACAGGCCCTGTGGGCACCTGGATGGCAGAGGGGGCAAAAGACAGCAGTGAGACCCATGGAAAAGTCGGTGCAGCTTCCCAGCCAGTGTGGATCCAGACATGCACCACACACAAGTCTTGGGTGCCCTAACACAGACTTCAGGCACTCAGTATCCAAAGGATGTCCCCTCTCAAATGCCTGGAAGGACAGGATCCAATCTCCTCTGTGAAATCCAAGAGCCTGCAGCAGTGTGGGCCTTTCAAAGACATGGGCATGTAGTGGAATTTGCATTTGGCTGGGCACGGTGGTGCACACCTGTAATCCCAGCAACTCTCCTGGGAGACTGAAGCAGGAAGATTGCAAGTTTGAGGCCAGCTTCAGCAACTCAGCAAGACCCTTAGTAACTTAGTGAGACCCTGTCTCAGAATTAAAAAAAATAAAATAAAAAGGGCTGGGGATGTGGCTCAGTGGTAAAGGACCCCTGGGCTCAATCCCCAGAACCCTCCCCCTAATGCATTTGTACAGGCTGTTTCCTTTTCATGAAATTCCACTTTCCATCTCGAATATAAGTTCTGGACACAGTGCAATCGGGTTATGTTGTGTAAATGTTTAAGCCAAATAAAGTTCTCCTCCATCTTGGTCCTCCTTTCTTACTATGAACATCCTGAGCACCAAAGGGGTAATTCTTCATCAAGAATTAGGTTTCTAATCATAATGTGCTGAATGAATGTTAAATTTAACTAACATGATAATTAATATTTATAAGATGTTATAGGCGCCAAAGTATTTTCTCAGATCATTTCTTGCAATCCTGCAAAGTATGTGGAACACCTGACTTTACTTTAGCATGGAATTCCCCTCTCTGCCACTTAGTATCTCTTTGCCTTTAGGTAAGTCACCTAGCCTCTTTGAACTTGTTTTCTCATCTGTAAAATTAGGTCAATTATTCAAGTTATACTTGGTTCTGGTGAGATTCAAATTTAAAAAAAAAAAAACCTATTAGAGAGAAATTGTTTGTCAGCAATGAAGCATACTACAAACACATGCAATTATTTTGCAGCTTAAAAAGACTGGTGACTTTTGGAATGCCTAGACTCCTGTCTCTGACGTTGGCATATTCTGATTCCACATTCAGCACCCTCTCTGCTGGATATTCTCCAAAACTCCTTTTGTTGCTCCAGGTGATCTTAAAATTTAGATACTCCTGAGTTCACACTTGACATTCTAAGTATGTTTTAACATATAATCCAGTAGAGGGCTGGTACGGAATGGTCACAGAGACTGTAAGTATTAAATAGATACTCTGCCTGCTTGACTACTTACCTTAAATTTAATAATGGAATAGAATGCTTATTTCTACCAGTTTTATAATGTAATTCTGTACTAGGAAGAAATATTACATGGTGAATCACAAGTGGGGATCTAAAATCATCAAATCCCAAGTATCAAATCAGGCTCAGCTATATGTTAATTGCATGACCCTGAGTAACTTACTTAATAATATTCATGAAACTTTAGTTCCTTATCTATGAAATGAAGATAATGACATGTCATAAAATTGTTGTGAGATGTAAAACCATACTGTAGAAAAAGACCTAAGCACCAGGCCTACTATAGTTTATGCATTCAAACAAATATTACCTGTTTTCCTTCTTTGATGCTAAATTTCTGATCTGATGTCTTCTTTTCTATTATTGAGCTAATTTTATTTCAAGGCTGATAATTTGAAATTATGAAAGAAATATCCATTCCATGTGCTGAGAACAAAAACTTGCTTAGGGGCAGAAAGGAGAGGCAAGAGTGGGAGAAAATCCCCCCTTGACTTAGTAGCTAAAGGGATTCACTTCCTCGCCAGGAAAAAAGAAAAAAAAAAAAATGAAGAAGTCAACTTTCCCCTAAAAGATCTGTACATCAATGAATGGGATCCTTCCTCTGGTCTTGTTCAATGCAGACAGAATTTATCAGTTACAGCAGACCCTAATTAAAAACACACTGACCTCTAAAAGAGAAAATGTTTGTCTTGTTCAGAAACAGAGACACATGAAAGTCTTCACATAGAAATAATTAATGGGGATCACTAAATTGGCCAGAAGAGTCTTTTGTTTAACTACTAGAGGTGAAAACCAGAAATTTAAAAAATTGCACCCCCGAGTGACCTTCAGTAATTGGAAGGACCCTCTGCTTAATTCCTTCTTTGCCACTTCCTCCCAAGGGCCTCCACCTCCAAACCTGCAGGCCAAGAGTAATTTTTTGTTGAACTCCATCTGGAAAAAAAAATGCTTTCTTGCTGGATTTGCTCTTGCCTGCCACAGTGTGAGGGTTGCTTTCATGCCAAGGTTCAGCAAACGTCTGAAAAGACAAGTGTATTTTGGAAGAGCTGATGTCCCAAGTTATCAGGCCGTAAGCTCTTTTCTGTACCTATCTTTGCACATAGTGAGAATAAAGTCAACTGATGACTCAAAATAAACTTTTCTAAACACTCATCCTGATTACAGTCCCTGCTGGGAAGCCCCACTCCTCAGCAGCCTGACCTTCTGTTCAAAGCTGCCAATCAATTCCCTGGCTAAGTGCTGTCTCTCTGGAATTGAGAACACTGTTAAAATTTCAAGATTGACATTTTTGAACACCTGGGTGAGAAGCTCCTGGTGAGATGAGACACAGCAATAACAGAGTGGACTCGTGGGTGGACTGAACCTTCGGCACTCAGGAGATAGGTTCACAATGTCTTTAAAGGAATAACAGATTCCCACTGTGGCCAAGAGTCTTAGTGCTAACCCAAATAGGTACTCTTCTCTTTGTGTTGTGTCTGGGTGCGGTGAATCTTGTTCAATCTCCAAAAATTTTATGCTCTCCTGCCTTCAGAACCAGACACAGCAGGCAGACCTCAGATGTGGTTGAAAATTTTCCTTTTCAAGACAGAAAAGCTTGAATGGTAAAATAAATATTTTGAGAGGTTTAATAAATTTTATGTCACAAAATTACTGAAGGAAGGGTATCTGCCTGATGGAGAAAAAAAAAAAAAAATAGTGTAGCCCCTAGGAATTCCAATTCATGAGAATCAAAGGAAGTCCTTGCAGAAACTTTGATAAGGAATCAAGTCATACTCTCCAAATTTCAGAAGCAATTTCCTCCTGGTCATGAAGTACATAGGGGAAAGAAGCACAGGTGTGTATCAGGTTAAATGGGAAACTAGGAAAACCAATCTTGTAGCAGAAGCATTCTCTTCCTGAGTACAATAAAAGCGCAAACGTATGATATCAAGAGGGTGGGGTAAGGAAAAGTGTAAGCAAGATGGAGTCCAACGCTAGAGAACAGTGTGGCAGCATCGGGATTGCAAGACAGGGGCCATTCCCAGCATGTAAGGCAAGCAGGATCCAGCCCCACAGAAAAAGACTGGTTCACCTAAGATGAAAAGGTTACCGTCCTTGGTCAACTCTCAGGCATTCAAAATGAGATATCCTATAGTTGAGCTGAAGACCATTCAAGCAAACTAGCCCACAGCTGCTTTGTGTGCATTCAGTGAGTGAGATTTCAGGATTTCAATGTGAATCAAATTCCAAATTTCATTATTAGATCTATGGCACTAGCGAAACTGAAGCTTTGTGATGAAACTTGATTCCCTGGTTCTGTGGGCAGGTGATGCTGGTGGGCAGGGTCTGCCCAAGCAGCTCTGTCTGCAGCCCAGGAGGGTCGCAGCTCTTAATACTGGGCTAGCCGTCCAGGGCTGCAGCCGACCCCGGAAGTTCAGCATGAACTTCTTCTTCTTTCTGGGTGCTTCTCATTCCAGGAATGAAATCCACTGACCAGAACGAGTAAGCACAGGATTTACTGAAGGGCAGAAACCGGAACAGAACTCTTGCATTGCACGAAGGAACCCAATAGCAAATTTTCGCCATCTGTGCACATCCAGGGGTTTATATAGCACCTGGATCACTGCTGTGGGTCCACACTTATGCTAATTAAAATTTGCATAATTGTGCAGACACACAATTATGCTATCAGTCAACTCTTTGAGTCCCAACTTTCACTCAGGTCTGACTCTTCCATCTTCTCGCCACCGTCCAGGAAATGGGAGACTGAGTTCCGCCATGGTCCATGCATGGAGCCCGCTCCTGCAGGAGGCGTGGGCCCTGTGCCCAGGCCCGGGCGCAAAGGGTGAGGTCGGCCTTCCTCGGCTCGCAGCTCCTCAGGCCCGCCAGGCCTGCCAGGTGGGCTCCGCACAGAGTGGGCGGTGCTTCCCACCCACCCAGCTGCTTCTCGACCACTTTACCGCTCCGCTGCCACTTCTCAGCAGGGAATATCTGGGCGACTTGGAAACTGGAGAGCTGTGTCACTAGGGATGCTGAGAACTACTGCCCAATGAATGAGGGTCTGGGCTAATCAGGTTAATTCTAAGTGATGTTTGTGGAGCGTGGTTTCCAATTGCACCTGCAAGCTTGCTTCTCTCTGAGCCTTGTCCTAGGTGAACCTGAGTTAGCAGCGGTGGTTATGTTCTACGGGTCTTCTTCCCCTGGAACCCCTCTCCATTGTGTCCTAGGGTAGATTGTTTTTTGTCATTTCCAACAGTTCTGTTAAAGATGTCCAGAAGTTGGAGATAACATAACCAAGGGACATAGCAGAGCTTACTTTCAAAACTGCAGTGAAGATTAAATGTGACAATCCATGTATGGATAATCCATGTGTGGTATCTAGCTAGGGTGTCTAAGATACTACATACTCATTGTATAGTGGTTATAATGAGAATCATAATGACAACGATATTTTGAAGCATACACAATTTTCTCCCTCTTAGCTGAAAACTAAAATACCTAAAGCAATGTAAAAATACAGAGAACCCAGCCTCAGCAATGAAAAAGTAGACAAAAGTAGCAGATATTTCTGCCAGCTTTGTTGCAAACAATTAACTCAAAAAGTCCATTAGGGAGAAAGTGGTATAATGCCCCAGGTGGTAGACAGAAATGACATTTACAGAATGTCATGAACGTTCATTTATTTGAAGGGGAAAAAAAACTAAAGGTAAATGAAGGCTGCGACAAAAATGGGAGCATTCCACTTAACCTCGCCTTCACCCTGCTGAACCGCAGCACACGGCGCCATTACTCTGGTAAATCTGTGGAGAAAGTCTGCAGCTTTCTGATGCAGGAGCCTCTAGAAGGATTCTGTTCACAAGCCGCCCCATAGCCAGAGATGCACCCGCAAAGCTACGTGCTGGAATCACCTAGGATCTTCAAGAAATATTCATGCCTGGGTCCTTTTCTCCAGAGATCCTGATTTAACTAGTAGAGTCAAATTGGAGAATCATTGAACCTGAACTGTAAGCCAAGATGAATGAACACCTAGAAGCAGAAGGTGGGCTCCTCACTCCACCACTTCAGCACAGAGAAGAAACTGCAGTCCATCCATGATCCTAGCTCCCTCTCCACTCCCTCCGGCAGCCCAAGCTTGAATCGCTAGTACAGCCTCCCATGAATCGGGATGTGCTAGGATTCCAACAACGTGGCCAGGTGTCATTACAGCCACCCTGCATACAGGCAAGCATCAGGCTGCAGAGGACTTTCCTGAACAGAGACCAGAGAGCAGAGCCAAGCCAGCAGGGCTCTGGAAGAAGATCTGCATCGGACATGGAGTGAGAGATACGTATACTCAAGAGAATAAGAAATAGACTATTCTGAAAAGGAAAAAGAGTATTTCAATGGCATCTATTTTGTGTTGTTAAATTTTCAAGATAATCAGAATTCCTCAAGACAAAAATAGGTGATAAGACACAAATTAAAGTGACAAAAGACCTTTAAAAAATTCACCATACAAAAGATCATTGCCCCAGATCTGTGCTGTCCTTAAATATCTATTTACTTACACAAATGATTAAAATGAATGACATATTACAGGGACGGGTCACAACCCAGAAGTCAGAGAACACTCAAAATTATTGATCAAATATGAAAGCTACATTCTCAGAAAGGCAAGATATCAGAAAATATGCCTCCTAAAAGATCTCTGGGAAAAAAAGTCCTGCCAAATAGATTCATAATAAATAATTATAAATGATATGAAATATTAGACTACATTACCATAAACAAGGAAATGGAAACAGAAAAACTGGAAGGAAAATAAATTATATCCTCATTTTCATGTTACATAAGGAAAGTCCTACTCATTGCTCACGTCAGTATTAAATATGAAAGGAATAGATGCATGAAAAATGGATGTATACCTTCTACATTACTAAAGGAACATAGCACAAAACTTGATATTTTAAATGGAAGAATAAGAAATTACAAAAATGTGTTTTAAATGGTTAAAGAAATAAGCCTGTACATATTATGTATAGTATTCCTCTCAATCCCATTAAATGACAGTCTCTCAGGTGAGATTATAAATGCACATGTGTGTGTGTATAAGAGACGCATCTAAAACACAGTGACAGAGTTTGTAACGATAAAGGAACGGGCAAAGACATACAGAGCAATTGGAAAGAAAATGGAAGCAGAGGTGGACTATGGACATCCAGCCAGGCAGAATTCAGAGTAAAAGACCATTAAGAGACATCAGAGTACAATTCTGATTTTGATAATAAATCTAATCTAAAACAAGGACATATATTTGTGCACCCAATAGTACAGCCTGGGATCAAAACAAAAATTATTAGAAGCATGTGGAGAAACAGAGGAGCTAAAGATGGAGGGGAGCTTTAGAGCTTCGTGTGTGTGTTCGTGTGTGTGTGTGTGTGTGTGCGTGTGTGTGTGTGAAGAGAGAGAGAGGGAAAGGGAAAGAGAATAAAAAAGATATAGCATAAGATCCATTCCATTTGTCTCTAAACAAAAATATTGAACAGTTGAAAGAGGCAACTGCAGCAGCAGAGAGATCAAGATCAAGAACACACAGGAAGGGTGGGAACAGCAGCCACATACTGGGTTTTGAAGACTTGCTGTAGCACAAATAAAGTAAATTATCTAATAGTTTTTCATATTGATTAGTTGTTGAAATATTTTGTATGGATTTGGTTAAATAAAACATATCAATATAAATTTCACCTTGTTTTAATATTTCTAATGTGACTTCTGGAAATTTTTTAATCGCCCAAGTGTCTTGTGTTATATTTCTATTAATACTGTGAGAGGTAGTCTTGACTCCTCCTTTGAAAGCAATACCCCTCGGATAAATTCTACACTGTTAGGAATAAAGAGTTTTCAAAGAATTAAAGTGTAGCAAAATGTGTCTAATCCAAAACATTAACTGAAGCCACACCTGTGTTAACCATGATCATTTTAAAGGCACATTAAAATTTTGTCATGGCTCAGTTTATTGCAATGCTATTAGTTTATACAGTGGTAGAAGAAAATAAGACTGTGTAATTCCATGACACATGGAGGACCTATTCAGAATTCTTGGTTGCAAGTAACAAAATCCACCCTGGATATCTTAAGCTGAATAGTGACAGATATAAATTAGCTCACAAAATCACCAGGAGACCTAGAACAACAGACTCATAGTTACATTTTCAAAAGCATGTCCCAAAACCAAAACATGAATACTTCTGCCAATAAAATGGAAGCTCATTGCTGAGCCTGTTCATATTATTCACTTGGAAGCAAAGTTCCCTGAGAGAATGTCTCCAAGCTTAAGTCAAATCCAGTGTCCCAGCAGCCAAGAACTTAGAAATATGAGTTCTGAATTCTGTTGGAGATTTGGGGTCACATCATGGGAATCTGGCCTCAAATTGGGAGGGCGTCAAAATGAGGATGATTGGACACCGGTTTAAAAATTATCTACTACATGGAATAAACTTCTTTTCAAAAGGACAAGTCTTTTTCAGATCTTTGTCATTTTCCTTTGTAATATGGAATTAACCCTAATACATTGTCTGTTGGAAAGTAAACTGGTACGACCTGGCCAAAAAGCCCCCATTATGGATGATTCCATTAATCTGAAGGATGGGAGAAGGCAAAATCACCTTATGGTAAGAGATAGCAGGAGATTGCTTGTGTGTGCCGGGTGAGGATGAGGAGAGGGGGTCAGGAGGCACTTCCTGCAGTGACAGATTGGTTCTACACTGACTGAAGTTATGGATGCACCTGTGCCTGCATTTGTCAAAACTCTCCAAGTTGTATACTTAGTGCTCAGTACATTTTCATGTGTATAAATTTTACTTCGGTGAAAAAGTTTCAAATACAGAATGAACAGCTTTATAAGCTTTTGCTTAGTCTTCCAGTTAATATAATTCTCAATACAGAACCTTCTTTCAGGCAGCAGCCCAGGCCCTTTAGGCCTCCTGCAGCCCATGAGCCCATGTCCTTTAGGTCTCCTAAGTTTCCGGTACTGGAAGTTACTTACAGTAAGCCCAACGGCAAGAGATGAACCCATAACAACAACAACAAAAATGATGTGAGACTCAGACTATGGGCAGCTGCAGCAGAACCACCAGAACCACCCAGAGGCATGAGAAGACCTATAACTACGTTCACGTTCGACTCTCCAGGCGCATCCTTTTACTTTCTGTCTGCCTAGCATGTCTCCCACCATTCTCCTTGTTGGTCCAAATCCACTCAGGAATAGTTACTCGTGGTTCTGTTATGGCAAGTCAAAATCCCTGGAAGGTAGGTAAAACTCAGGGTCAGTACCAGGCTTTCCAACACCCTGCGTGCATTTTTGTTTTAATTAAACTTTTAATTTGCTGGTGGAAATTGGTGTGGAATCATGGTATTTTCTTTGGCATTTGTCTGAAGTAAATTCATTATTACTGAATTTTTTTCTGTCTTTCTGAGCTGCTTCTTTCCTTGTTGGTCATAGTGCCTTTGGTTGGGTCTTCTTTTCTACACCCACTGGCATTTCTGGGTCACCAGTTTCTCCAGCTCGAAGTCTGGGACACAGGACGGAAAGGGGACCCAAGCAGCTAATCCTTACATCATCCTTTGGGTCATGAGTTCTCTCATCTGCCTGCCTCTTCTCCACACCTCTCCAAGTCTTCTCAGACTTCTTTTATATTTAATGTTCAGGGTTTTTAATTGTGTTGAGCAGGACGACTGGGGGAAAGTATTGCTCCATCTTCTTAGAAGAAAAATCTCCCCTGTGTGCATTTTATCCTACCATTTATCACTCGGAATTGTGGTGGCTCACTTATCTACATCTCCCTTTGTCATGCACTTTTGCCATGATAATACTGTAGAATAAACCACCTCAAAATGCAGTGATTTAAAACTATGGGTATTTATGTGTCTCCTGGGCCTGAGGGTGGTGATTCAGGCTGGCAGTTCCTCTGAGCTCAGCTGGGCTCATTCACATGTCTGATGGTCGACCAGCTGTCCACTAGGGTCACTTGACTCTCTTCCATGTGTTTCTTGTATTATTTCTTAGGAGCAAAGATAGAGATTCTGTATTACTCATCCTTATATTCTTAGAACCTAAAATGCTAAGTGCTCCATAAATGTTGGTTTGTATGAATGAATGAATGAAATACATTTACCAACCAGCTAGAGATGGGAAGGAGGACCTCTTGGCCTCTAGAGTCTGTTTCTCTGTAAATTTGGGTCTGTACTACCAAGAGAGATGTCAGTTATACACTTCGAGTCTGGAATTTTTCTACTCAGGAGATTCTAGAAGCATTTTTTTTTTCAGGAATTTTGACTATCTATTATAAACTTTCTCATTCTGCATCCTACCCCCTACCTAGAAGGTCTTGTCTGTACCAACAGTAAATTAGATCTGTTCAGGAATTTCAAAGTTAGCAACATTGCTTCCAAACTTGCAAGACCTATCTCATTTTCTATAAGCCCGGCGGCTTACCTGAAATGGATGGAGCCTTGCTCCTCATGAGACTTGCTGATGTGGGTTTGCTCCTCACCCAAATGCTTCTCCCTCTCTCCAATGCTCTCTTCTCTCAAGCCAAATCCCATCTTGTCCACGCCACATAGGACACTATGATCTTGAAATGAATATCACACCTCTGGGGCTTCCTCTTCTCACCATTGACCATAAGAACACACACCTCAGCCAACCCTAGACTTGTCCTTGGGTCTTTAACTGAAAAGATGCAATCTTTATAAACCAGTTTTCACAAACCAGTTTTCGCAATCCTAAAATTACAGCATTCTTTTCTTTTGAACTTGTGTGAATGAAACTAAAATTTCCTTTAAATGCGATCGTAGACATTTCCAGTGATGAACCGTAACACATTTACAGCAGAAGCTATGACATTTCTCTTTACTTTTGAAGTCAATGCCACCTTGCCCTCCTGCTAAATGTCACTCAGCGCCTATGACAAAGTAATTTATGGTCCCTCTAGAAACCTCCAATTTTCTTTCCAAATGAAATGGTGTGTGATAAAACAGGCTTAGCAGATTGTGGCAGGGGCTATTTGAAACAGCTACCTCTTGGTAAACACACACACACACACATGCATGCACACCTGCTGCAAAGCGATCTTATGGTCTCATTGTTAAATTTCGGGAATGCCAAGCTGTTGTTTAAAAGAACCTCATCTTACTGGAGAGAAGTCGTCTTATTCAGAATGAAAAGAAAATAAAGCTGCAGGTTTTATAATACGCTAGCAACGTCCTATGTTTTCTTCTTTCCCTCCTATAAAAGGAACAAAACAAATAGTAGAAGATAGTGAACATGGGAAGAGGGTTCCTCATTTCCTCTTTCTACTTTTACATTTCCAGTCTATGTCTAGCCTACCCATTGGACATAATGAGTGATTAAAAAAAAAAAAATGAAGCATTTGCAAAGACCCAGTTAGGGAATCCACAATTATTGCAAAACAAAACAAAATACATCTATTATGTACCACTGACCTGCAGGGATTTTCATTCAGTGACTTACCAATAAATATTTAACAAAGAGCTATTCTCAATAAGATGTGCTGAATTTGGTAATGGGAAACAAGAATAAATCAGGGTAAAAGGAGTTTGGAACAGCTAGAGAAGACAGAAAAGCGAAGCTAGAGAGATGATGGTAAGTGATAGATGATACAGACATAGATTAGATACAGATACGGATAGATGGATGGATAGAGAGTGGGGTAGAAAATACATAGAGGAAAGAGAAGGACATTTAAATAATGAAGAGCGAGTGCTGGGTTGAGGGACAGAGTTCACATGGCCACCTGTGGGAAGTCGTGGTTTAGGATCTGGAAGGGGGAAGCAGAAATCATTTAGACAATTAGTGCTCTTTTGGAGGGGGCCAGTCGGAGTTAGAAGGAGCAGAAAAGTCAGAGAAGTATACAAAGCAGGAAAGTGAGGAAATATTTTGGAGAAGGGAGGTGGGTGGATTAGGTGGGAGTGCAGAGAACATGAAGGGATTGCAGGAAAAATGTTTAGAAATGTCCTTCAGGGAACTTGCATTCAAGGAGTGGAACATTCTACACAAAAAGTGTCCTAGTAAACACTAGTATTTTAAAAAACTAAGAATATATTCTGCTGTAACCCCAATGCACTTTTTGTGTATAATACCAAAAAGCAGTACAAGATTTGATCCTACTTTGATGATAAATAGATAAGTATCCAATCCTACCAAAATTATATAGCCATGCCAAAGCAAATAAAGAAGGCTAAATAAGAAAATAAGCATATGTAGCAAATGGGTAGGGAAAAGAAGTCAATATTGATCTAAAAGCCAAGAGGCTTTCTGAAGAATTTCTGGTTAGTGCTTTATTTTACCCTGTTGTGAAAACTGGAAGAAATAGTACTGTAGCTTCCAGGACCAGGCAGATGGGTTTTTTACTTCATTTGTTTTACCAGCAAAACCAGAGCAAAGAGACCATAAACCTTCCCATACAACCCTGATCTTTGGAAGGATATGTAAATGGAACTATAAAAAATTGCACACAATGCTGATCCTTGGCAGTGAGTCAAGATCTCTCCATTTCGAAATTAAATGGCTTGGCCTCTCCAAGAATGGGAGGCGAGGGGACAATCGAAAGACTGCCGCATCGCTCCTGCCACCATACGCCAGATGGTTTTAACAGCCAAATGCTCCACACATGAGTAAGTCGCTGCTCTCTGTGAGTTACTTTGGGACCTGCAAAGTGGAACCTGAGCTGTCCACACCCCTGGGATATGTTCCACTGTGCATCGATCTTAGAGTAAAATACTCACCAGCTCATTCAACATTTTACTTAAAGAATAACCATGATGACAAAGGCCCCAAACGGCATGCTTTAGAAAAAGTGTAACATAATCCTTAGCAGGCACAGGGAATACAGAATCTCAAATCATGTGGGAAAAGCATCTTTCCATTTGGGGAAGTGAGGAACAGCAGACCAATAACCGGTGTGCATAAAAAGTGGAAGCTGAGGAAGCAATGTAGCTTTAATGCAAGACAAATTCTCAAGCTGAAGCCTATTTATAAAGAATGAATCTACATTGTGCACAACCATAGAAATGAAAAGACGTACCCCATTTGTGTACAATGAATCAAAATGCAGCCTGTAAAAATTTAAAAAAATGATTAAAAAAAATAATAATCAGGCTTGGGAATGTGTTTCTGGGTAGAAGTTACTGGGTCGTTGTACCTTGTTTATGACCAATTGTTTGTTCTCCGTGAACTACACATTTGTAGCTATCTTTCTGCCATTGTGAGCTTGCTCTCCAACTCCCTGTTGATTGAATATGTAAGGTCTGTTAGGGATAAGGCCCCCTGTGAGAGGCTGAGGGTGGGGTCACAGAACTATAAGGAATACCTCTGTCCTCAAGGCACACAGAATTTGTAGTGGAAGGTAGGACATGTGCATAAAAAGATTTGTGAAGTTAAGGGAGTATGGCTTAGTAGATGGTAGAGATATGCAAAAGCTAACCTTGGAGAAGAAAGAGAAACATCAGCATCTTTGGGTCTCATACAAAGGCCCTGTAAGGTGAGGAGATCCAGAAAGTACCTGTGATATCTCCTTTCAGGTTTGAATAAAACAGAAAGAAGCCAAAAGGGTTTTTTCTTTATTTCTTCTTATTTATTTGTTTATTTTTTTCTTCATTGGGTCGGGGTAGGTAATGGCAAGAAGTTTAGCAGGGAATTTCTTGATCTTTGAGCAATGCCTGCCACAGCTCTCTGTGTCCCAGCTGCTACCTCCTCTTTAGCCAAATTTGACTTTACAGGGCAGAGGGAATGCTATTTAATTACAGTAGAATTTATGGAAATGGAAGATTAGAAATTATCCTTTGACTCATGTTAGAGTAAATTCCAGCTGATCATTATTGCAAAAGAACAAACAGAGAATTCTCTGGGGAAGTTTTAAAGGTCTCTTTCTTCTGTTTTGCCAGGTATCTCCTGCATCCTGTTCTTTCTCCTCTACTCTTTGAATTAACACTAAATAAACATATTTCAAACGTGGTAGGAGCCTTTATAGAACAGTTCCACTTCAAATATTTGAATATCTTTGATAGGAATCCTTAGTTTTCATTCACCGTGCCTTGTTTGACCTTGATCTATCAAAGTAGGGGCAGACTGAGACCTCAGGCACCATGACTATCCGGAGGACTCTTCCTGTCTCCTGCTGGATCAGCCATGTTGGAAGGGGCTTTCCCTGGCTTGCTCGTGTCTGCATGTAAAAGGTACCAACGTGTGAGAGTCGTTAGCAAGGTGGAGCCTGGACCGCAGCCACTCCCTGTGGGTTGCTCTAGCTGTTGCCTAGGTGATTTCCATCCTCCTCAGTTAAAGTAGATGCTTCCCAATGGTTCCATAACTTGCATTTATTTTGTGTTCTTCTTAATATGTGGAATAACACTGGACACAGTTATGATAGATATTTACTGAATGTATTTAATTGATTTACTGGTTGAAATGTGCTCTGAAATATTGGGCACCTTAAAAGAAACCAAAATAACATTTTGGCAGTTCATTTTGTGGTCCTTTTAAAAGTACTTTATCTTAAAGGGCATAGTTTTTCATAGCTGATCACAGTATTTGCCTATAATTTTTAAGCCACATTGCTATTCCTTAACATCTACATTCTTCCTGAATATTTAATTATTTATGAACTCACACAACATTGTCTCTTTCTGTGCAAATCCCTGTCTTAAAACAAAGAATGCCTTTAGAGTATGAATAACCACCACCACGCCTGATGGATTAATTAGCCTCTTAAGATTCATATATAGCCTTTTCTTATGGAATGCAATTGAAAGCCAACTAATTGATCCTAGAATTCATAGAAAGAAAGTGAATGTGCATGTAAGCAGCTTCACTAGTACTTTGTGAGCTTAGGGATCATTACTTGAATTCTGTGGGTTCGTCAGAACATCCTCCTTCTTTCCAACCACTAAAAGCATGAGGTAGGCAGAAGTAACATTCAAAAGTAAAGCAAAATCAGAAGCTTCAAAACTTAACATCTACAAATTAGTGACTCAAGACTTTTGCTTGTACCCGTAGTGTCATAGCCAAAGAATACAAGGGCAGACAGTGAGGTGGTAGAAATATCAGGAGGGTTGAAAGTCAGTTTAAGCCAGTTGACCAGAGTTCTGTGGAATCAGAACCATTGCCAAGAGCCAAAGCAAGAACTCCATCCTCCTTCCTATTCAGAAACCACCAAACAGAAATGCCTGGTCCATTGGAAGTAACTAGGAGAATAGATGGTTGATAAAGATGTGGGGGAAAGCCCGTAGAAATCTCTGTAGGTAAACATCTCACTCACGTGGAAACCTTCCAGCACTGACCCCATAAAGGGCGTGGGCATCCATGATTCCTCCATTCCAGCTGGTTCTTCTCTCACACATTGAGGTAAAGTCTGTCTTCCAAAGGACACTGACGTTTTGACCTTGGATATTTAATTGTCTATTGATATGGCAATGCTATGACCTTGCCTAGTTTGGAAAAAAGACAAATAGTCATCTCAAGTAACCAAATATGGGTCAGAATTTGGACAATGTAGATCTTATACATGGCTCTAATTCATACAGTGAGATGTTGAGGATTCTATTTCAGTTTACTAAGAAAATGGGGAACGTATTAGTACTATCATCCCTGTGCAAACAGGTGTCTCCTCTATGGGAACACTGATTAACCAAATATTTGATGGCACTTTGACTTCAAAAAGAATTTATTTCCTATATTTAAAAAAAAAAACTTGAATGTTTAGTAGAATATCTCTGGTTAGACTCTGTTGCGAAGTACTGAGGATTCTATGCCCAATACACTGAGACATTAAAAGGAGTATGCACCCCAAAAAGGTCATTTTGGGTAAAGTTATTTCTATTCATCCCCATTACTTTGAGAGTAACTATCATGCACAATTCAACTGACAGAAAACTTAACAAAAAAATCTTCATTCCCTAAAGCTTTAATGTCTGCATTTTGCCTTAGCCTCTGTTTCCAAAGCCATAAATTCCAGAACATCTCCATCAAAGCTAGGGCCAAATTTTGTATCTCCTCTGGCTGTCACCTGAAGTTGGCTCCTCTTCAGGCTTCTATTAGCTAGATGCCAAGAGGGGAATATTTCATGGTAGTTAGGCAATAAAATCAAAAGAGAATCAATTTCTGAGAGTTCCTATGCCACAGTTTGACCCTAGCTCTCCTCTATAATGAACCAGGGAAGCATCCCTGTTCCTACATTAGCAGAACCAATAGCACCCAAGCATAGGGGAGCAGGTCACCCACCCTGGAAATCAGCACATGATCATGTGAAGAGTCAGGCTGAAGGCTGCCAACTCTGGACTCTAGAGGAGCTTTTCCACCACGTGTGAGCTTGTTTCCTCACATCCTAGGTAGAGGGTTCAAGGATTTTTTTTTTTTAAACAAGGTCTTGAGATATCATAAAAGCATGAAATCACACTAGGAAGAGGTCCCAGAGCCCCCATCCCAATCCACTTGTGCACAAACCTCTTCTAAAACATCCTGGGGGAACAGTGGTCTTCCAGTTTATTCCTAACACCTTCATGTAAGAGAACTCACCCCCCAAAACCAGCCTGTCACCCTGTTGGTTTGGAGTTGCTTGGTCAAAGGAGCTTTGTAAAAGTAGTGTAGGACACTAGAAAGTGCATGGACTTTGGAGCTAGAAGCACTTGGATTTCATTCCTAACCTTGGGTTCATTATTTGTTCTCATTTATTGTTTAAAAATAAAAAGCTGTCATCACCTTGTGTCTTACAGGTTTAATAATCTTTGTAAATGAGCTGAGCAATCCTTAAAACACCATTCCTCCTCTGTTTGCACTTAATTGAAAGCAGGATGCCTTCACATCACCAGAGATGTCTGTGCTTGCAATAATTTATATCAAGAATTTTTTTTTTTTGAGATGGGGGTCTCACTGTTTTCCAGACTGACCCCAAACTCCTGGGGATAAGCAATCCTCCCACCTCAGCCTCCCAAGTATCTGGGGCTCCAAGAACACCCCACCATGCCCAGTTAATCTAGAGTTATTGGAGCTTTCCCTGGGATGCTAAAATGCTGTCTATTATAAATACCAAAGTGTAAGACAAGTCATGGAACTAGAAGAGAACAGAACCTTCTCAAGACTGATGCAAAACTTTCCAACAACAAATTCTTAATTTTTTTTTTGTTCTTTGTTTTTTAATTTATTTTGATTCATTGTATACAAATGGGGTACAACTGTTGATTCTCTGGTTGTACACGAAGTAGAGTTGCACCAATTGCATAATCATATACGTGCACAGGGTAATGATGTTTGTCTCATTCTGTTATTACAAATTCTTATTTCTGATCAATATTTTCTACATTACCCATTCTCGCTTTGCATATGAATGTGAATGATTACTTAATTTTGTAGGCACAAAAGAATCTGGAGACAATTTGTGAAGATAACTTGGGTTTGGGGAGCATTATGAAATCTTCGGGAAAACTTGTCTCCAAGTCAGATGTGGCCCACTCATTACCTGCCTCCCAGGTGTGCCTCTGCAATATGTTCTGCAATCTTGCTGTCAAATGCCATCTTCATGACATTAGTCCAGCCATGAACATAAAAGGCTGCCATTCTCTTAACTCCAACTCTTTAAGTAGTTTTGAGGATTTTACTGAGAAATGTGTGTGATTGTAATTCATAGGGTGCTTCAGTCATCTCAAGTGGTCAATGATTAATCCTTGCCTTTCTTCCCCTAAAGATTCTTGTTGAGCAAATTTTACAATATGGTTTCCATTTGGCTTACTGTAAATAAACACATGTTAAATCTGTGCTGCCTTGAGTTTAAGGACATTTTGATGCTTCCACTTATTCCACTATCCTGAAGAGCAGTACGGGTGTTCCTCATACCCCTACACCTTATATCAACCCAAAACTCTACAGCTCAGGCATGGGTGTGGTCTCGAAAGTGTGCATCTACCAGATGAATGTGACAGAAGGTCTTCAACAGCAAGGGACAGAATATCAAACTCAATATTGCTTAACACAATAAAAATTATTGCATTTAATCATAAGCCTTTGGAAGAAATGGCTTCATACTTTGAGAGAGTTGCTGGTCCAATAGTTTCTTTATGTGAGGTTCTTAACATTATTTTGTTTGACTATCATCAGCATCTTCACCTCATCCCCAGATCGGCTCCCCACAGGCTGTCAGAATCCCATGCAGGTCCAGGAATAGGACTGCCAAGAAGTTTTTCTTGTGCTTTTTTGAGGCAAGGAACTTTTTTCCCCACAGGTACGTCTCGTCTCTTTTGTCTTTGGCCAGAACTGGACATAGTAAATAACCCTAATCCAATTATCTACCAGAGAAATGAGGCTACCGCTGTCCCTCAGTATCCTGGAGGATTGGTTCCAGGATCTTCCCTCAGCTACCAAAATCTGCAGATGCACAAGTTCCTTATATAAAATAACAAAGTATCTATATGGAATCCACACTTTAATGTACTTTAAATCATATCTAGATGACTTATGATACCCAAGACAATGATAACTATGTAATTAGTTGTTAGATTATATTCTTTAGGGAACAATGATACACATATTCAGTACTCATACAATTTTTAAAAAATATTTTCAATGTGTCAGTTTCAATGTGACTGTTTTATGTAGAACCCCTGGATACAGAGGGCTGATTGTACCATGATTGAGATTAATGAGAATACTCCCATAGTTGAGACCTAGCCATCTTTCCCACACTCCAGGTGTGTGCAGAAAGCAGCTGCCCAAACAGATCTGCAGACCCTTCAATAAAGAAAAGAGGAAATAAATACTGGGTAGTCAACCAACAGCATCAAGTGTACTAGCTGGGAAAAAGAAGTTGGAATTTTAATGGTTTTTAACTAAATTAATTCATGTTTGAAAAATGGAGAAATTAAAACAAAAGACAAACTTCCTTACACCATGCCTCCAAAGTTAGGGGGACACTATTGAACTCTTAAAATTATTTCTAAAACTATGATTCTGATGAGGACCTCAACCTGGACATAATCCACAATTCTACCATATTTCTTGATTCATGAACGTAAGGGAACATCTAATTGGGTCCTATTTTGACAACAGATATCATACTAGGCTTTCCCTGACACCTAAGGCCTATACGTTGTCTACCTTTTTGCTTTTAAGTACTTTTGCAATTTCGAATAAATAAATATCACCTTTATATTTTTTTGTAGCACTCTAGGAAATATCTCTTGATCCTTCAGTTGTTATGATTGATAATATTTATATATGTTCCTAGGCCCTCACTGACTCCCCTGCTGTTTGATTATAAAATCAAAAAGTGAATTGCATTTTGTACATCGTTTCTCTGAGTTCTGCTCACTGAGGGCCAAGTGATTAGACCTTTTCAACCCAAAGGCATTTATACTTCAGCTCTTAAATTTTCTCCTTTAGTATTTACTGTACAATGTCTGTTTTCTCTGTACATTCCATGAGTCAGATGCTTACCCACAAACTCAGTCCTCTATGTCACTCATCTTTTTACTTTGCTGTTTTTTTTCTTTCTATAGCCAGTGCGTTTTCCCCAAATTTATATGCCAACAGTATAAGTGGAATTTAGATAATTTTCTAATGTTTTTAATTTTTAAAAAACTTGATTTTCATTCTCTAACTAGTTAATATTTGATGCTTCATCTGGTCTATTTGTAGCAATAATATTTTCTTAAGCACTTCTGAGGGTACTGAGTTATTATTATATGATTGCCTCTATATGCTGAATTTTTATTTCTGTTAAGGTCATTTTACCCCTTTTAAATTTTTATTTACTTTTTTTTCCCTGTTATGTTGAAAGTTTACCTCTCGCTGGCTGATTGATCTTGGTATGTGGGTAAGAAATCCATTGTCAGGGTTCATTTTAGAATCCATCGACTGGCAGTCTAGGGCAAAATACTTCCTTTTCTCTATTAAGCAGTTTCACAGTTCAGACTGGGTCTTCTGATACTTGTCAGGTGACTTTTTTATTCAATTTCTTTATACAAAACCTTCCTTTAAAAAAGGCATAAATACTTGAATGTTTAGCATGCTGCACTTGGAATAGGTAAGTGGCAATGGGAAACAACTATTTATCTGAAGATGTCCCATTATGTCACCTTACTTAAACCCAACATGTCATTCTTGCCTTCCTCCATGCCTGATGCATTGGGATCCAGAGAGTCTCTAAAGCAGGGATTCTCTTCTGCACATCAGAATGGTCTGCCACTTACTAACACTCAGATTGCTGGAGCTCATCCCAGGGTTTGCACTCAGCAGAACTGGTGTAGGCCCGAGAGTCAGTGTTTCTAGCCAATACACAGAGGGCAATGATGCAGCTGACCCAGTCAGCTGGACAACCTCTGCTCCAGGGTTCCGTTGATGCTGTCAGCCCCATGTTTTGGGACCCAATTTTTTTCCCATCTTTCACAACTGAAATCTCTTTTCTGCTCATGGTCCACCACCCAAATCCTATGTTAAAGGTGTTCTTTTGTTTGGTTTCTGTTGGATTATTTTAAACACTATCACTTTAAAAACTTTGCTTTTTTTATTATTTGTTCTTTTTAGATATACATGGCAGTAGAATGTATTGGGACATACTGTACATACATAAAGTATAGCTTATTCTAATTAGGATCTATTCTTGTGGCTGTACATGATGCGGAGTTACACTGGTGGTGTATTTGTATATAAGGATAGGAAGTTATGTCCAATTAATTCTATTGTCTTTCCTATTCCCATCCTCCCTACTTTCCTTTCATTCCCTTTGTCTAATCCAATGGACTTTTATTCTTCCCCTCCTCACCCTCCTTTATTGCTGGTTGGCATCCACATACCATATTTTCAGTCTTTGATTTAGGGGGCAGGATTGGCTTATTGCACTTAGCATGATAGACTCCAGTTCCATCCATTGACCAGTAAATGCCATAATTTCATTCTCTTTATGGCTGACTAATATTCCATTTTATATATATATACCACAGTTTCTTTATCCATTCATCTGTTGAGGGATACCTAGTTTGATTCCACATCTTGGCTATTGTGAATTGAGCTGCTATAAACATTGATGTGGCTGCATCACTGTAGTGTGCTGATTTTAAGTTCTTTGAGTATAAACCAAGGAATGGGATGACTGGGTCAAATGGTGGTTCCATTTCAAGTTTCCTAAGGAATCTCCATCCTGCTTTCCATAGTGGTTGCACCAATTTGCTCTCCCACCAGCAATATATGAGTGCACCCTTTTCCCCACATCCTTACCAACATTTATTGGTCCAAAACTTTTTGCAAAAGAGCCTATAAATATATGTTCTCACTGATTTGCTGAGCAAAAGTCTTTGTCTGCTACTTTGACATGTCATTATGCCCCAGAACCAGTCAAACTTTGCTCAGATCTTACTCTTCTGAGTGTTCATAGCTCTCACTACTAACCATAATCTCAAGTTAAATTAAAAGAAAACTTGATTCTAATCATACAAATGTCATGTATCTGACAGTATAGAAAAGGAGGTACTTTAAGAATAAAAGGTATTTTCATAACTCAAAAATAAAATGTGTTCTATGTGGACTTAGAGCTTACCAAATCAACTTTCCTTTTACGTCACTCAGAAAGTCTACATGTTATTGGCTCCTGGTGATGGACATTACATGAGCGGAAATCATGAAGGTAATCTCTGGAATACTGTGGTTAAGAAATAGAGGGACATTCTTTATCCACTTTTCCCATATTCTAGCTTCATACAGAGTGTTCTGAGACCCTCAAGGAGGAAAGTTCCACAGGATGGAAGGAAACCTCATCCTTGAGTGGCTGACCACAAGGAAAGGCAGCAGTCAGCATCCCTGCCCTTACATTAGAGCAAGCTGCTTTCCCTTATTAATAAATGAAGTGATGAAAGAAAGTCCCTCTTGAGTCACTAAATATCTTTGGAATAAATGAACTTTGCACCGTGTGCAGTCTATATGGATCTCTGTTTTATGGATGCTACAGATCTATGTGGAATTTCACCATAAAAATGCATTAGAGTTCTTTGTATATCCTAGAGATTAATGCTTTATCAAGGTGCATGTGGTAAAGATTTTCTCCCAATCTCTAGGCTCTCTCTTGACATTATTGATTGCTTCTTTTGCTGAGAAGAAGCTTTTCAGTTTGAATCCATCTCATTTATTGATTCTTGATTTTACTTCTTGCACTTTAGGAGTCTTGTTAAGGACATCAAATCCTAGGCCAATATGGTGAAGATTTGGGCTTACTTTTTCTTCTAGTAGGCACAGGGTCTCTGTTTTACTGCCTAAGTATTTGATCAACTTTGATTTGAGTTTCGTGCAGGGTGAGAGATAAAGTTTAATATCATTTCCTTACATTTCCATTTTTCCAGGCACCATTTGTTGAATATGCTATCTTTTCTCCAGCGAATGTTTTTGGCACCTTTATCTAGTATGAGGTACCTGTATTTATGTGGGTTTGTCTCTGTGTCTTCTATTCTGTTCCAATGGTCTACATGTCTGTTTTGGTGCTGATACCATGCTGTTTTTATTACTATAGCTCTGTAGTGTAGTTTGAGGTCTGGTATTATTATGCCTCTTGCTTCATTTTTCTTGCTAAGGATTGTTTTGTCTATTCTGGGCCTCTTATTTTTCCAAATGAATTTCACAATTGCTTTTTCTAGTTCTATGAAGAATGTCATTCCTTTTAATAGGAATTGCATTAAATCTGTATAACACTTTTGGTAGTGTGGCCATCTTGACAATATTAATTCTGCCTATCCAGGAGCATGGGAGGTCTTTCCATCTTCTAAGGTCTTCTTCAGTTTCTTTATTGTTCTGTAGTTTTCATTGCAGAGGACTTCCACCCTAATGTTAGGTTGATTAACAAGTATTTTTTTTTGAGGCTATTGTGAATGGAATAAGAGTCTAATACTTATTCAGAAGACACTTCACAGAAGAAATGCAATCAATCAACAGATACATGAAAAAATGTTCAACATCTCTTGTAATTAGAGAAATGCAAGTCAAAACTACTCTACGATTTCATCTCACTCCGCTCAGAATGGCAATCATCAATAAATGATGCTACAGTAAATGTGCTGGCAAGGATGTAGGGGAAAAGGTACACTCACACATCACTGGTAGGACTGCAAATTGTTGCAACCACTATGGAAAGCAGAATGGAGATTCCTTAGAAAACTTGGAATGGAACCACATTTTACCCAGTTATTCCACTCTTCAGTTTATACCCAAAGAACTTGAAATCAGCATACTATAGTAATGCAGCCATGTCAATATTTATCACAGCTCAATTGACAGTAGCTGAACTATGGAACCAACCTAGGTGCCTTTCAATAAATGAGTGAATAAAGAAAATGTGGTATGTATACACAATGGAATATTACTCAGCTTTAAAAAAGAATGAAATTATGGCATTTGTTGGTAAATGGAGGAGTTGGAGAATATCATACTAAATGAAATAAGCCAATCCCCAAAACCAAAGGCCTAATGATTTCTCTGATATGTGGATGCTCTTTTTACAATTGGTGGGGGGGGGTGGGGTTCTAGGGAAGAATAGAGTTTCTTTAGGTTGAGGGGAGTGAACAGAGGGGAGTAATTATTGATATGGGAAGAACAGTAGAATGAAGAAGACATTACTAACTTATGCAAATATATGACTGCATGATAGATGTGATTCTATAACATGTATAATCAGAAAATGAGAAATTATACCCCATTTATGTATGATATATCAAAGTGCATAAATGTATTCTACTATAAAGTGTAACTAATTACAATAAATTTTAAAAATGCTTTAGACCATTTTTACATAATATATTCCTTAAAATTTGATCTTATAAATCAAAATAAAACATTCTTGTTTCATCTCCACTTTAGTAAATAAGATTTAACATTCAATTATTATGTGTTGAATGAGATCATAAATTTTTAAAAAATTGCTTTCCAAAAACAAAAATATCACTCAAGAGCAACACAGTAATCATAACTATTCTTAGGAGCAAGTGTGAATCGGTGACACTTCTAAATTTCTCTTCATATTAATTTGTTAATTGAACTTGCAAATTTGGAATTTCTCCTCAACATGTGTCTGACTCAAGGTTACTGGAGATCCTAAAGTAGCTCATTTGGTAAGTGCATGCCACTGTCTTGTTGTAAGGAGCTTAAGTTTTCTATTACTCGACTTTGAAAACACTAAGTTTTAATTAAACATCATCAGCTTTTAACCTTTGGAAATTCTGAGGTTCCAACTGCAGTGTGTCATAAGTCATCAAATATAATTGAGGACTCTGAGGCCGAATAAAGCTAATCAGACACATTTTCATTTCAGTAATTGAACCTCTGGCTTCATTCCACACCTACACCAGCCTCTCCAAAGTATGAGTTCTTAACCTCCAGCACAGCACCCGTGTTAGCATCACCCTGCCACAGAATCAGAAAAGAGAAAATGAGTGGGAGAGCCCCCCCAGTTCTTCAGGAGACATGACATCCAACAGGGTATTTATAAAATACCAGGTTCTACTTTTCACCTAGCAAACACCTGTTAAACACAGGGTGACTATCACATGCTAGGAGGTGGTCATGGGGAAAGGATGGGGATGAGGAGATAATTGCATTTGCTTACAAAAAAATTCAGTTCTCAGATTTATAAAATAAGTTTTCTAATGCCTGTGCAGCAAAGCCTAAAATAGTCATGCTTCTAATCTGCACTGGAGGGATTTGCAAAGATCCCATATTAACTCATCCATTCTGCCTGGGTCCCCTTGTGATTATTTTGACAGGAGTTGGACTGGCGTTTACTTTAGTGCTCTACACAAAGAGAATAAAACCAGTGAGCAAAGAAATACTATTAACACAAATGAAAGGAGGAAAAAGGTCACCTTACTTTTTAAAAAAAATTTAAGGACTTTATTAATATCCATATATATTTGAAGGTTGTTAAAGGACTGGAACAAACCAGCCTGCTATAAAGCTCAAGCAGGACTGCATGAACTTCCATTTGGCCGCCTTGCTAGCCTGCTTGTTACTGTCAAAACTTAAAATCACCTAAGACTGAATAAAATCTGACCTTCTACATAACTGGGCTGAATTAGTTGTTTCCTAATTATTCCCATCTAGAAAATAAGCAAAATTCAGTGTTACTATGCTGTGCACCCTGCTCATCAATGAGATGGAATTGAATAGCTGTGTTCTCAACCAAAAAAACTTGAATGAAGTGAAAAAATTAAAAAGTGACAGAAAAATAATTAAGTGATAGGTAACAAATGACACTCAATGATCTGACCAAGTTCTGTTACCGTCCAGGGGAGGTCAAGGTCATTTCCAATTTCAGTTTTCTCAAAACCTTTCTTGGAGGGATGAAATCCTCACCTGGACTTTAAAGATTGATGGGGTTATAATAGGCAGTGAGAAACAAGAAATATGTTTCAGGGCAACAAAACATGACCATAAAAATCAAGAAAGCTCGAAGCAGTTTAAGAGCCACTGATGGAGGTCAATGTGAACTGAGTGTGAGATTCACCAGCGGGACAGCCGGGAAATAACAGAGCCCTCTAAATCCAACCTCGTGTGCAGGACCACAAGTTTTGAGGACAGGTGGACTTGAGTCTGATTTCTACTCTACAGTATCAAGTTACAGGACCTTGGACAAATCCTATTCCCCCAGAGCTTCTACTTGACATCATAACATGGTGCTGACAAACCTGAACTGCCAATCTGTGGTGGTAAAAAACACAACATATGTAAACTCCCTACCAGAGTGGCAGGCAACCATGTCCGCACCTTCTTTTAAAAATACATCTACTGTGTATTCGTTTTAATAAGCAAGACTTTGACATAGATGTTTTTTGATCAAAATTATGATCTGGTATTACTAGCTAAGAAAACGGCAAGGGCCAACCAATCAGCTTCTTCTTGCCGTCAAGGATAAAAAGGTAAGGAGCGCTGCCTTATCAAAAAATGTCTTTTCATGGCGGAATAAGACGGACATCATTACCCTATGTACATGTATGATTACATGAATGGTACAAATCTACATCATGTACAACCATAGAAATGAAATGATGTACCCCATTTGCGTACAATGAATCAAAACGCAGTCTATAACAAATAAAAAAATAAATTTTTTAAAAGATATTAAAAAAAAGAATTAACACTGTATGAGAACACACTGCACATGGTGAGTATATATTTGTAGTATATGTATTTGTAAAATAAATAATAAATCATTACTAGTAAAAAAGAAATGTCTTTTCAACTCAAAAAAGAAATGTCTTTTCAACTCAAAGCATGTCTTAACCAACTGTCTCTTTCTCTCCATCTCTCTTGAAGGAATGGGCAAAGAGCAAGAAATGCTCTTCCTATTTAATAACTCCCTAAGGGTAAGAACTATGTAGGAGAAACAACTTCTAGAAACACCAAAAAAAAAAAAAAAACAACAACAAAAAAAAACACTGCTACAAATTAGTTATGCAACTAACTCCCTGTATTTTCAATTTTCTCAGCAATAAGGTGAAATGAATAAATTTTCCTTAGCTAACAGTCATGATTGTTATGAGAACTAACATATGATAATGTTGGTGAAAAATGCCTGGAAGTTACACACACTCTAGTGAAAACTAAACTTGCTCACTGCCTTATCATCCACACTACCATATATTCACTGGGTGTGACCAGGGTTCCTCTGACTCTACCTCCAACAACTCATGTAGACACAGGACTCAGAATCCTGTCTTTCTTCCCAGAGTATCTTAGGTATGTGACTTTGCATTAGGTATTGAGTTTCTTTCTCTAACTTATTCAGAAATTTGTTTGCCTCTATCAACAGATCATGGGATAGTGTTTGCTGACTTCACAGTCATGGAGATTCTGGAAGACTGGGTCATGTAATGGACAATGCACAGGTTTCAGAATTAGGCAGAATAATTGGCCATGTCTGACCTAGCAGCACTTACTGGTTATGAGTCATTGGGCAACTTAACCTCTCTGAAGCTTGTATAAAATGGAAAATATGCTTCTCAGAGGCTGTCAAATCTAGCACCAAGTAAGCACAAAGTGTCCATCTCTTTTCTTTTCAATAGTATATAAACTGAAAACTCACTTCTACTTTATAACTGTGAATACTGGGATTAATATTAATTTATGAGCCCTAAGCTGCTACAGTATTATCTGTGGGTGGGTTAAAATGATTGGGAAGAGGGAAGAAGAAAAGAAAAGGAGAAAGTGAAGGGGAAGAAGAGGGAGAAGGAAAAGAGAGAGGGGTGGTAAGAAAGCAGAACAGGTATCTTCATCCTGTATAGTTTTATACGCTCTCAATGCTATTATGCTTTCTTGATGTCCAATACAAAAGTAACTGGATATAAAACTCAGAACCCCTAGATGATGTTAACATTATCATATCACCATTTTTTATCTCATTAACCACTCCTAAGTTGGATGAAGTGAATGCATTTGGAGTTGAATAGGTGGCTACGCTGAGCTTCTCTCTGAATTCATAGAGCTAAGCATGAATTTCAATAGGATTCCATGTACTTTTTGCCCTTTCTTCGCTAAGGCTTATTTATCTCACTAATAATGACGTAACTCCAGGAAAAAACACCTTGGCTTCCAGAAGATTATGGCAACATATCTGGCTCATCCGCATAAAAATGATATCATTTTGGCAAATGCAAAAAGTTAAAAAGGTTTGCATGATGAAGTGTCACTATGTCTTTGCCAAAAGCACTAGATTTTTCCATCAATCAAGTTTTAACCAAATTTTACCTTATAATTAATTATAATATCTGATCATTGTATTTATGTATCAAATAATAGATTGTAATATATCACTATCAAATAATCTGTTATTCATTATGTAAAGTACCTGTAATAAGTACTGTTTTCAGCTACTGTTAAAGCATCATAAATGTTACCAGTCTATGGGGTCTTACAGTAATCATGGTGGTATAAGCTGCCCTCCTATCTGGAGCAGTGTTTGAACAATTTCATCCTCTCAAATATCATTATTTAAGTTAGTAAGTAGAAATCTTTTTCTCTCTTTCAAAATGAAAATGAACCACTGAAGGTTACTATTTGGAAAAACTGGGGAGTTTATCACTGGGGAGCTTTTAAATGTCGCTTAAGCCCATCTTGTGACAGCTGTGTCCCATGGACAGCATCTGCTCTGAGTTATTGGTTTACCCCTTGACAGTTTTCTCTGTAATACCGTCCTTTTTCTGACATTGCTGCATTTCCTAAGGTCATAGTTATTGAATCATTTAAAAAAAAAAAAGTCTTTAATTGACTTGGTCTTTCACAACCTACATGTCTTTTATTTTTCTTTCTTGCATTATTGCAAAGGCTAAGACCTCCAGCCCAATTTTAAGTAAAAATGCTAAAAGTAGTGACAGATATCCTTGCCTAGTCCAGATCTTAGGAGAAAGCATTTGACCTTGCCCCATTGAGTGTGATGTCCGTCCATGTTTTGTCTCTTCTGCACATGCTCACTTCCCTTTCCATCTTCCATCAGGCAATGAATCAACATGAGGTACTTGCCAGACAGCTTCTCAATCTTCCACTTGAAGCCTCCAGAACTATAAGCCCAAATAATCATCTTTACTTTATAAATCATCCAGTTTCAGGTATTTTGTTATAGCAAAAGAAAACAAAGACAATTTGTAATTACAGATTAGGTTTCATTAAAAATTCATTTTTGGTAATTTATCTCTTTCAAAAAATTGTTCCAATTTCATCTAAATTTCAGATTCATCTAATAGCATGATTGTTGGATCATATGGTAACAGTATGTTTAGGTTTATAAGAAACTGTTTAACTGGCTTCCAAAGTGGCTAAATCATTTTGCATTCCCACCAGCAAATAAATAAGTTTACTGCTCAATATCTTCACAACATTTGATGTTGTCAGTGTTTTCAATTTTAGCCATGCCGAGTAGTGGTATCCAATTTTTTTTAATGCATTTCCCTAATGACATATAATGTGACATTATAATTAAAATGACATTATAATGACATATAATTTTTTCATATGCTTTTTGCCATTGGTATGTCTTCTTTGGTGAGATATCTATGAAAGTCTGTTGTCTGGCTTTCAATTGCATTATTTGTTTTCTTATTGTTGAGTTTTAAGAGTTCTTTGCTTATTTTGGACACTAATCCTTTATCAAATATGTGTTCTGCTAATATTTTCTGCCAGTTTGTGGCTTGTTGTTTTATTCTCTGAACACTGTCTTTCACAAAGCAGAAGTTTTTAATTTCAGTTAAGTTCAACCTACAATTTCTTCTTCTACACATCATTCTTTTAGCATTGCCCTAAAAAGTCATCACCAAACTCAAGTTTACCTAGATTTTCTATTGTTTTAACTCCCAAAAATGTTATAGTTTTATGTTTTACAAGTAGATTAATGATCCATTAAAAACTAATTTTTTAACACTGTAAGGTTGGTCTGTGTTTAGAAGTTTTTGTGTTTTTGTTTTTTTGTTTTGTTTTTTGGGGGGGTTGCATGTGAATTTCTAGCATCTTTTAGCACTTTTTAAATGCATCTCATAGCAGAGTGGTAATGCACATGTGTTATCCCAGGTACTGGGGAGGACAGAAAGTTCAGACTAGCCTGGACAACTTAGTGAGACCTATTTCAAAATAAAAAATTAAAAGGGAAGGGGAGTGTAGGGGGGAGATGTAGCTCAGTGGTAAAGCAGTTGTCTTGCATGTGCTAGGCCCTGGGTTCAATCTCACAAATTTTGATATGTTGTATTTTTTTGTGTGTCATTTAGTACAACATATTCCCTAAAGTAGATTACTTCCAAATACCTGGAATTTTCCAGATATATTATTATTACTGAGTCCTAATCTAATTCTGTCATAGTGAGAGAACAAACTCAGTAGGATACTTATTGTTTTAATTGATTGAAAAGTGTTTTATGGACACATTCATTACTGTGAATGCTTAATGAAAACTTTTATTAAATTTTATTTTTCCATTGCTGAGCATAGTAATCTTAAAGTGTCAATTAGGTCAAGTGTGCAATGTTTTTCAAGTGTTCTACAGATTTATGGATTTTCTGTCTGCAAGTTATATCAACTATTTAGAGGGATGTGGTGAAATCTCCAACTAAAGTAAAAATCCATCAATGTTGCTTTCAGTAGTGCCAAATTTTGTCACCTCATTAAAGTTATTATCAGTGATATGCACATCTAGGATCTTTGTCTTATTGATGGATGAACTATTTTATCCGATAAACTTCCTTGATCTGAAGTTTATCTTGGCTCGGTATTCACCCCAGCTTTCTTTGCATTACAGCTTGCATGGTATATCTTTTCCTATTTTTTTTTTTTTTGTTTTGTTTTTAGCTTGTTTGTATCATTATAAATATTTTTTATAGGAAATCTATTTGGGAACTTCCTTTATATTTTATATGTTTATTGCTACATTAATTATACAGAATAGTGGGCTTCATTGTGGCCTCCACTGTAATCTCAGGGTCCCTGTTTTTCTCAAGAAAGATGCAGAAGACAAGGCAGGGAAGGTAAGGCCTCTTAGAGGAGTGCCATGCTCAAGTCCAGGGATGCAGATGAGGATGTGGGTGAGGTCCCCAGCGGCTGTCGCCATTGCTGCTTCCACTCCTTCCTTCTCTGAAGCCACACTGGTCCAGGCACAGCTTCTCCAGCTTCCGCCAGTATGTGTCTACTGATCCTCTCCTCTCCCAGTGGAACCTGTGCTTGGAAACATTACACAAGACTGAAGAGCAGTAGGCGGCAGCCTTGGGAGGGACACAGTTGCTCTCCTCTCCCTCTCTCTCCTCTCTTGCAAGGTCATTTTATCTGATTGGGTGAATACTGCTGAAGCAGCGAGTTCTGAGAATACCCAGGAAAAAAGACAAAGAGTAAAACTCGCCCTGCCCCCAGGTCATTCAAGCTGACCTAGGAAAGCAAAGTGTCTGCCTATGTGGCCCAGACCATTGAAAGTTCAGGGCCAGAACCCCTTGCATTATACCCTGTGATAGCTTAGACATGAGGCATCCCCCAAAAACTCACAGGTGAGACAATGCAAGACAGCGGTAACGTGATTGCGTGATTGGGTTATGAGAGCCTTAACGTAATCAGTGCATCAATCCCCTGATAGGGATCAATGGCACCATAACTGTAGGCAGATAGGGTGTGGCTGGAGGAAGTGGGTCACCGAGGGCGAGGGCGGGCCTTTGGTGTATATGTTTTGTTCTTGGAGAGCAGAGCTTGCTCTCTGCTCCCTGGTCACCATGTCCTCAGGTGCTTTCCTCCATCACCTTCTTCTGCCAAGATGTTCTGACTCACCTTCAGCCCAGAGCAATGGAGTCAGACATCTATGGACTGAGACCTCTGAAACCATGAGCCCCAAATAAACTTTTCTTCCTCAAAATTGTTTTTCTCGGGATTTTCAGCCACAGTGGTGGGAAAAAAAAAAAAAAAAAAAAAAAAAACGGTAAAACACTGGCAGTGTTTCCTGTTTGGCTTTAGTTTTTTGTACATGTGGAAATATATTTCCCACTAGAATATTTGGGGAGAAAATGTGATGGAATGAAGCAGAAATGACTTATTCCTGGGTCCCTTATTTTAATGGAAAAGTACTAGCACCTAAGTTGTTACAGATAAGTTTTAATTCATTCATTATTCTAACTCAAAATTAACATTTAAATTAAATCTTTGAACACAAACTGAACTATTTCATGGGAATTGATTCCTGGAAGTTGAATTGCATTGTTTAAAAATATGAACTGATTATCATCTACATTTTTGATGAAAACATTGAATGATGTACATTGAGGATGTACATTCTTTTTCTTTTTTTGGTGGTGGGGGGGGAGTAACCGAGGATTGAACTCAGGGACACTCAACTACTGAGCCACATCCCCAGCATTATTTTGTATTTTATTTAGAGACAGGGTCTCACTTGGTTGCTTAGCACCTCACTTTTGCTGAGGCTGGCTTTGAACTTGCAATCCTCCTGCCTCAGCCTCCCAAGCCACTGGGATTACAGGTATGCGTCACTGGACCTGGCTACAGATGTGTGTTCTTATCACTACAAGAGTTTATCTGTTTTGTCATATCTTCATCAATATTGATCAGCATCTATAAAAACTTTAACCAAATACCTTTGCCAAGTTCCCAGAAAAAAACATATTTTGTTTAATTTCTATATCATTGTTTACTTTTCACATTTTTTTGACATTTGCTCTATTATAAACTGTGAGTTCATACTTAGTGTCTGTTTTTCTTATTAGGATTTTCATCTTCTTTATCTTCTCAATGATCATCTATTTTTCATCACAGTTTTTTTACTTCTTATTATTGATTCAGTTTGCCATTGCCAAACTCATGAATTAATTCCCTTTTTATGCATCAAAATTCTACTATCAGCCTATTTCCTATCAGAGTTGACTGCCAGGTCTATTTATACTTGCATTTCTAACACCTGACTACTGAAGGGTCACAAGATCTTTTGCACAGTGGCAAATTTAATATTGTCTAGATATTGTGGTCCTCCAAATCACCTTTTCTCTTCTTGCAATTTGACACCATCCAACTCAGAATGCAGTTCCCCCTTGCATGCAAAGCTCTGAGCCTTGGGAGTCAGTTGGAGAGGGCATCTAGCGGGCAAGGGCTCATTCACTTCCCACACGCTTCTTTCCTTCTGCCTTCCCATCTATCAAAGTCCACATTTTCTTTCCCTTCCCCAGGTCTGTCAAAGACAGCCCTCATGTGGATCAGGGAATTTCTGGTAAATAAAATTCTCATAGACCTTTGTCTGTAAGATGATTTAACTGAGTATTTTTCTGAGATGGATTAGAACATCCACCAAAATACCCTGAGGGAGTAAGTGAGAGAGAAGTCTTGTGGGTTCAGCGGTAGAAGTCACCCCATCCAGACTCCAGATAGCTGCTTTTAGCTTGAAGGTTCTAGATTCCTTCAACCAGGGTGGAGAAGGCAGAGAAGGCAGGGCAGGGGAAGAAATGGGAATTCAAAGAACACCTAGGTCTCCTTTCACTTGGCTCTAGACTCCTTGGATCTTCTATACCCTCTGTCAGCTTTGTTTGGCTTTGCAGACATAAACACATAACAAGATCTAAAATGCCAAACTCTCTGAAATTTGGTCTTTTAACCTTAGTCTTACATAGCAACAGGATCTTTATGGACTTGGAAACATCTCTCCAAGTTAGGCAATATTAAACTTACACAATATAGTACTAACACAAGAGTGAGTAAGGACATGGCGGGCAATGCTTTTGAGCAGTCAGGTCACCTTGCTCCGAGTGTGGAGACAGTGTGGATCCCACATATAGAAGGACAGAAAGAGAAAGACCAGGAGACGGATTAATGCGCATGTACAAGACAAGTTTTGAAATGAAGAGATCTCCAGCCTGTGGTGACTCTTCTTTCATTAAGTGTCACTAATCCATTGTCACTGCTCCCTTTGTAAATTTTTATGCAACTGAATTGGTATAAATAATGCAAAGCAACATTATCCTTGATGTACAGATGGATTTTCTTCTGAAGGCACCTTGAATGGCATTGGAGGCCTTCCGTGTTAATTGGAGAACGTTTCGATGTGGTGTTTCTCATAGCTTCACGGGGGGTTTTCAGGGTTTTTGTTTGTTTTTGTGAAGCAGAACGCTCTAAGGTTCAGTTTGGAAGAGCTAAAAGAGGCTTCCTGCAAGTCAAAACAATTTAGGAGTAATATTACATTTCCAGTGGAAAATGACGTGCTTTCCCCAGAAAGGAAAGTACACTTGGTCCTAAGGTGGGTAACAGGAATCTCCACCAGTCAGGAAGAAGGGAAGGAGGAGATGGGCTAAGAGGGTGTGAAGGAGACAGACGACGGGTCAGTGGTGAGGATATGAGGGGGGTGCCCCTTTTAACCCCCACTCTCAGGAGGAGTCCGAGCCTTTACCCAAAGCTGGGTGCTTGGAGATCTCCATCTCCCATTTATTCTGTAATGACCTTGCAGTCCCTGGAGAGGGAATGCTGGCCAGCTAGTGCTGCGGTCAGTGGACACCATGTCCCCAGTGTCAGAAAGTAAGTGGACACCCAAATCCATCTATAATGCATCCGCCCTCAGAAGGCAAAATATTCTCTGAGCCTCATCAAAGACACTCCAGGTCCCTAGTAAAAGTCCTCTAAAAATCCAAGAGAGATCAGCCACCTGGCCCAGTTGACAGTGGTCCACCCAAAACAGGTCTGGACCACACCTCCAGGTCCCATCCATCATTAGGCTCCTGGGACAGTGTGTCCTGTTCATTTCCTGCCCCTGAGCAAATAGCTATGGGCTGCTGCCCTTTAAGGAAATTGTCTGCAATCCTAACCTTCCCCAGGGGAGGCAGCAGAGAGGCAGGAAGCTGGGAAGCACAGATGCAGAGAACAGATCACATTCGGAGGGGGAGGGGAGGCATGCTGGAGTTTCAGCGGCTGAGCCACAGGCTCCTGTGACCTTTGCCTCTGTCCTTTATTCTCTGCTTTTCCTTTTCAACCTTGTTCCTTTTATGCAGGAGGGTAGGATTGTGTGCTATGAGCTAAGCCATCAATAATGGATGTGTAAAGTCCCCCCAAGACCCATTAGAATTCTTAAAAGAAAGGAGACCCGGAGCAAGCTGGTCTTTGGTCACCTTTGTTTTTCCCTGCGAGAAAAGCAAGTTATTAACAACTGCAGAGAGCACCTTCCCTGAATTGCTCATGTGTGCAGAGGCCACGTGGATGGACCCCGTCCCTATGGTCCTGTCCGTTTGCCTGTGCCTATGAGGAGCAGCTCACCTGGGCCACCTGTCAGGAGGGCAACAGGTGCACTTTCCAAGAACGAAAGACCCTTGCAGGAACAGCAAGGTGGCTTTGTCAAACACTTATCTCTGTGGGCCAGGCTGCTCCTGGTAGGACTTCTCAACAGCTCATCAGGTCTCTACTTTCAGGAAAAAGGAGAGGAGAGGAGGGGATGTTATTTATGTGACTTTAAGAGCTTTTAAAAACTTATTTTAGCATTTACTTCCAGCGACACCCACAGGAGTTTGTGTCGAGCTGGTGGGGGCACGGTGGCAGGTGGTCGCCGCTCAGAACGACATCCGACTCAGCCTGCCGACTTCCGAAGAGCAGCAGCCACCAACATTTTAGATCTAAAACTTCTGGAAGAGTAAATGCTTCCCTTCAGCAGAAAAACTGCCTCTGAGCCCTCCACCCTGCCCGCACACTCAACGTGGGGACCGTCCCGCCAGCACCCTGACTGACTTTAGATGCGGTTGTTTCAATTAACCAGAGATGAACTTGGTGCGTTCTAAAGATTAAATAAACTGCATAATTATTCACTTTTCTTCCCCTCTCAAAGAGTATGAATGTGATTAGATCTTAAACATCATTACTTCCTTGATCCAAAACTCAGTTTTCTCCGAAGCTCTTCATAAGGAGCTCAGCAGGTGGAACCTCTACTCAATTCCTCTGGCTTCTGCAACCAGATGCTGCACTAGGTGTGGCCCCCACTGCCTGCAGCCCCTGTGAGCACAAAGACCTTTCAGGCAGTTGCGGTGCCCAAGGATCCCTGAAAATGGGGATACGAACCCCAGCCCCAGAGCTCACTGGTCTCTGACTCACGCCAGGAGCCTTAACCGGCTCACCTCCCTCTGCCTGGGGATTGAAAAAGCACAACCCGGGGAAACTGAATACAAGCTTGCAAGCTGAGCTGCTCAATTCAAATCTGTCTAAAAGCATCAGGGGCAGAAACGGCATTTATCTTCATCAGTGCTAAAGGTTAATGCACAGGCGGACTTAGCTCCTCGGACGTGAGAAAAGTCGTTTTCATTTCTTCCTGGCTTTTTGCTATGAAAAACTAATTCATCAGCAGAAGCCAAGCGGACATAATTAAAAAGCAAATGTCGGTCTGCTTCCAAAGCATCTATTTTCTGTTCCCGGCCACATGCCATTGCCCTTCCTGCAGTGTCCTTGGTCAGAGGATCACCTGAGGGATGACAGGAAGAGAGAATGCTGACTCAGAGCCCTGCAGTGGTGGCCTGAACCGCAGGCTGTCTTGCTGTGAATCTTTCTGCAACTCATTTGCTCCATCAGACAACGGCAGGTTCCCCAGTGCCATCCAAACCCTGAGTGCTGCACCCACCTCTAAGCAGGTAAAAACTGGCACCCAGACCTCTAGAGAGCAAGAGCAAGACTCTTGCGCCCAGAGCCACCCACCCTTCTGCTGAGTCAAGCACAGTGAGCAGGAGCAGAAAACCCGCGGGTGTCAGCTCTACAGAAACCCCAGGATGAAAAGGCCGAACGAAGGGCCAGTCTGCAGCACAGACTCACGGGAGGGCGTGTTTTTTTCCACCGTCCTGGAGGGGACATGCGTTGGAGACAGCAAACACCGGCGCAGGGAAGAGACAAGATGTTCCGACTGGTCGGAGGTGGGGCACACAGCCAGCCTCGGCAGGGCTGTGCCAGTCAGCAGCCTCCCGGGCCCCAGCGGCAGCACCTGCCGGGCTGAGCGTGGGGGAGGAGGCCATCGCTTCTTTTTCCCACAAGAAAGTCATTCCCGAAACAGGCTTTCCGTCTCCATGATCAGTGTCACACGTATCGCTCGCAACGCAGGCACTACCTGAATCCTTTCCATGGAAGAGACGAAGGTGCAGGAGAAAAATCACAATGCTGAGCCTGCAGGAGGCCAGAGTTCTAGATCCATCCCTGCCACTAACTTCCCCGTAATCAAAAGAAACCCTGTCGCCTCTCTGTGACTCTATTCTGAGGCAGACATTATTGGTTGCCAAGAGCATACATGCTCCTCCATATCCATCTTGCTGGCAGAACCCCAATTTTGCTGGCTAGTCAACCTCCCCTCAGCTCAAGGAAGATGACTACTTCCACCCCCAGGGGAGGAGTAAATGATTATGGTGCTTCCCTTGCCCCTCCCTACCTTTGGTTCGTCTCTATAAGGAGAGAATCCGTGTTTGGAGCTACTGCAGCCCTGCTGTGGCCATGTGGGGAAAGATCATCCGTGCACCAAAGATGGCAAAGCAGAGCAATGGAAAGCTTGTTTGCCAGTGTGTTTCCAAATGTGCATATTTGAACACATGCATATGCCAGGCAATTTACCTTAGGAAGGTCCAATAATTAACCCTTCCTGATTCAGGCGTTCTTAGTTGGCTATTGCATAACACACAGCTAAAATGGCATTCTGAACCCACGGCCCCTGCTTCCCTCTCTCCAGGCCTCTGCACATTCCTTTCTTACCCTCTCCTACCCTGACCATCTGGGCAGCAGCAGTGAAGCTAAGGCAGGAAGGACCCTGTCAATCAGTCCGTGTGCCTCCTGTGCTCTCATTCTGTGCTGGGTTGGTGGCAGAGGCAAATCAGGGACTTCTGAAAGAAGGTAAGAAGGTCTGAGAAAAAGTCACAAAATGTCACAAGCCCTAAGAGAACAAGGAAAATTGAACATGTGGTATATTATGTGAAAAAAAAATTATCATAAACCCACGACTTCATTGAAAGGAAATCAGGGTGCGTACAGAATAAATGCAACACACCTCTGGGTGCAGTGGACCTGAAGGTCAAGCAAGGTCTCAGGCAGAGAGACCTCACATCATCAGCAAGGGCCACGAGGAGCCACCAGCCTCCCTGACACAATGGGGGACACATCTGAGAGCAAGAGGCTGCGGCCGGGGCAAGAAGGGCTTCCAGGAGGAGCTGCCTCTTCCATGGCCTCGTTAAAGGGCACGTCACTGGTCACATGCACCAGGAACAACAAACAACGTGTGGCCTCCTGTGTATATGCTCCTCGCCTGGGGTGAAATGAAGAGAGTCGATGCGGCTTTGGAAGTTGTTCATAGAACCAGTCTAGACCTCAGGACTCTGAATGACGCTTCAAGGGTTTACTTTCCTTAATAATGGCCTCTTTCAGCTTCTAAGAATGGATGTTCCCAACCAAATGCATCTGTGGTCCCCCCTCAGAAGATTTCCTGAATGTCAGGATTTGTATTAGTTTTCAGTTGTTATGTGACAACTCCCACAGACTCAGCAGAATAACATCACATGCTTTTATTATCTCAGTTTCTGTGGGTCAGGAATCTCAATATAGCTCAGCTGGGTCCTCGGCTTGGGGTCTCACACGGCTGAGATGTGTGTCAGCCAGAGAGTTCTCATCTGAAGGCTCCACTGGGGAGACATTTGTTTCCCTGTTTGCACAATTGTTGCAGCAGTTGGGTTCGCGCAGCTGTAGAATTCATGGCATCGAGCTTCTTCAAAGCCAGCCAGGGTAGGGGAAGCCAGCGGGAGTCTGCTAAGCAGGCAAGGACTTATGTCAAGAACCAATCATGGAGGGCATATCCCAACCCTGAACCATATTCTCTCAGTTATAGCCAGTCACGTGTCCCACCCACAGGAAGGCGGTTACACAGGTCAGGAGCATGAGGAGACCAAAAGTGAGGAAGTCCCCGTAGAGTTTATCTGTCTCAAGGACCCAAACCGAGTGAAAGCGATTGTGTTCTCAACTCCTCTGAGGACACAGACTGTTGCAATACTTCCCTCCACTCCTATTTTTCAATAGCCTAGCAAGTTGGGTAGAAGGCTGGCAGGAAATGTCAAAAATATGAGATTAAGCAGAGTCAGGAGCAAATCATGAACCAGAGAACAATTAACCAAAGAGTAAAATTTAAATAATTCACAAAAATGGACTTGACCCACGTGTTGAAAGGAGATGCCCCCCTCTTTCACACCAGTGTGAACTGGGTTTCCTAATAGATACATGGGAAAGAAACCATGGGCACCAGGGTACAGGTTTGAGGTGTAGTGGTCCCTTTTCTGGTGGACGATTTCAACTGCAAATACTGAGGAAATGTTTTGCTATTTTATTGAGGAATATGAAAATCAGCAGTAAAGCTGTAATCAGTAATTTACGAGGTTATTAAGCATAATGGGCCTTACTAGTAGATAAACTGTCCGAGACAGCAGGCTTTGGCAGACATGAGGTCTTGAAGTCCAAGGAGGTTATCAGGAGGGGATCTTGGTGTCCCAGGTGGCTACCAGAGGGGTGCTGGTAGGTGGGTAGTAGATGCCAACAAAAGCCACACCACACTGGAGAGCCCAGGAAAGGAGAGGTGTTGATGGAGCCCTGAGAAAATGGAGCCACTGCAGAGCGTAGAAGTCAACTCTTAGGGAAAAGGCCAGTGTCTTCTGGCAGCTTCTTTCCCTTATTGGAGATCCACTCCACTTGGAAGAGACGGGAAAGCCTGGATTCTCACCTAAGGTCCCTGCTGTCCCTCAGGAGGAATCAAACACCATGCTGTTCCTTTACTCCAGCTTCAGGAGGGAAGACACCAAGACCTTTAGGTCATAAGTGCAGGTTCTCAGCAAAACAGCAAAAAGGCTCAAAATCACGACTTGTGCCATAGTCACTTTGAACTCTTTAACTCTGGATTGTTTTCTCTCTGTGCACCCACAGAGCTGGAATGTTCAAATAAACTGGGGGCTGCCCCTGCTGGGGTGGGGATTCCTACTAAAGGCAGGATGCAGGATGTTTATATTGACTGTAGCCTAGGTTGTAGGTGAAAAAAATATTCTTGTTGGTGTCATTATACTCGGGTTTAGATTTTTGTCCTTGTTGTCCCCATAAAGTGAGACAATACGAGCTGGGTTTGTAGGAAAAATGGCCATGTAGTCTCTCAACCTCCCTCTGATAAGCATCTTAGGTCAGAGGCTCAAAATAAAAGTTCTCGTAGCGCACAAATGATCCAGTCCAACTAATCAGCCAGGTGCACATCTTCCCTCTGCCTTATCCTCCTCGCACAACTGATACCAATAGAGGAAGCCAAATCAATAATTGCGGCACAAAAGAGAACATCCAGGCATGAAAGTGTGGCATCATTTCCAAGCACTGGTCTTTCTCCTCCCAGAGCAGAAGACCACAGAATATTCCCCCATCCCCAAAGAGCATGGAATATTGTCCCCCAGCAGAACAGCATAGAGAATTCTAATAAGTAGAACAGCATTCCTTCACACTCTTGGATTGGGAGAGGTCATGTGACCAAATTTGAACTATGGGAGCTTTAGGAGTTCATGCATGAGATACCACCATCTTCCCCTGGCAGCTTCAGGAGCTTCAGGTGCATGAGAGCACGAAGCTCACCTAGCAGATTTAGGAGTCCATGCATGAGATACCACCATGCTCCCCTGGTAGCTTTAGGAGTCCATGCATGAGATACCACCGTGCTCCCCTGGCAGCTTTAGGAGTCCATGCATGAGATACCACCGTGCTCCCCTGGCAGCTTTAGGAGCCCATGCATGAGATAGCACCAAGCTCACCTAGCAGATTTAGGAGCCCATGCATGAGATACCACCATGCTCCCCTGGCAGCTTCAGGAACCCATGCATGAGATAGCACCATGCTCCCCTGGCAGCTTTAGGAGCCCATGCATGAGATAGCACCAAGCTCTTTTCTCCAGGACACATACATCGCCTTATTAAAGATGTTGGCTGCTGGTCATCCTGGATCCCTGGAACACCACGAGGAACAGAGCTGCAGATCTGAGGGCATGCACCATCAACGAGAAGCAAGCCTGTTTTATTTTCTGCTGTGGAACGTCCTTTCTGTTTGCTTGCTTTTGGTTTTCACAGAATGACCTAGTTTATTCTATTTGTTGCAGACCCCCTATCCATAGCCTCTAAGACTGTAAGTGGCAGAATCTTCATTAAAGTTGTGATACAGGGCTTCAATTTCCTGTCTGAAATTTGACACATGCAAAGCTTTCACCCTATGAAAAAATAGGCTGCTGGATAGTTTGGTGAGCACGGCAAGCTAAAACAAGCAATAACAAAATGACTACAATGAAAAATTTGCCCCTATTTATAGATTGCTTACAGGAAAATTTGCCCAGGTTTTCATTTTCCATCAACATATGGCAAATGCCTGTTTAGGAAAGAAAAAAATAAATAAAGCAGGGAGGGGAAAAGATGGAGAAGGGAGCTTTGGCAGAGATAATTTTCTCAAAGGTTATTTGTTATATGCTGGGTAGGAGGCAAAGCTTTGCTGATGTCCTGCATTAGTAAATCAGAAAACATTATGAAATTTATATTAGAAATAAGTACAATCATGTCATATTTACTTGTCTGAGGCAGTAAAAATATAAGCACTTTGGGAATCTGTAATAAAAGGGCGTAACAAAATAATATTACATATCAAAGGGAGATGTCCTTCATGTTGCCATTAAATTAAATGTAAGACTTGTAAGAAAAAGAAGAATGTTCATAAAAAGAGCTGTGCATGGTATTGAGATGATAATGCTTGAATGGGAATATTACTCAAATGACACTTTTAAATTAAAAGTAAGTAATGGCAAGATAAAATGTTCTTCTGCATGGGAATGGGACTCATAAGGAAATTAAAAATAAAGGAAAACAGAGTTTCAGTTTTGAATGAGTTTGATTTGTGACCATCCAAAGAAATGTATAATAAGTTACTAAAAGAAATAAAATAAAATACCAAGTAACTCATCCCATAGACCCACAAGAGGCATATGAATACCCTGGGACTCGACTGCTATGGGAAAGGTAGGAAGAGGTCAACTTGCCAACTAGGAGAGCTTTGAAACAGGTCAAACAGGACCTCTGACTATGCAGAGGGAAGGACTTTCCTGGTCCACGTCCCAGGAACACAGAAGTTCCAGGTGATTGAGTTAAAATCTCACTGTTCACAGGTGGAGACTCCGAAGACCATCTGCCCTTGACAATCAGGATAAAGTAAGATCATCAACACCAAAACTGACAGAAGGGAAACCCCACCCAATGCAAATCCCTCTCTTCATCCTAAATGAAGGTAGTGTGTTGCAAAGGTCAAGGAACATAGGGGAACGGTGTCTGGGTCTCCCCAGAATCTTGATTGAAAGACAGAAGGTGAGGCAGAGATTGCAGAGGTGAAGGATCTTCCTCACCAGGCGCTTATCCAGTATTCCAGACAGAAGACCAGATTAAGTTCTCCCAGAATTATTTTATCTCAGGCCTGTTAGAGGCACTGAGAGACAAAAACAGGCTTGGAAAAGAGGCCAAGTCAAAGGCAACTTATCCCACATTCCAGAAGGAAACGCAGTCCAACAGTCATGAGCCTAACGTTCAGCCACCCTCAGACCTAAACTCAGTCCTGGCCCTGACTCCTCGTCAGTGTGCGACTTGCATGACCCTGTGCGACAGTGTCTCTAGATCTCAATTTTCTCTTCTATGAAATGGAGATAATAATGGAGTTGGTCTCAGAGGAATGACTCTGAGGACTAATCGATATAATGCACATCAAATGCTTGCTTCCTGGCCTTCGGCACAAAATCAATACACACTGGCTATTGCCGGGGTTTCAGGTTCTCCCTCTCAGCCTGAGGAACGCCCCAATCTCTTTCCAATATGAGGCCAACAAGCGAGTGATTCTGCAGTGTTCAGCCTGCTAGCACGGTTGACATTCCACCAAGAATGCGGAACCCAACCTAGCATATCTGTTGCTGTTCAAGGACCAAGCCAAGCCGTCAGCGGCAATCAGGAATTGACAGAGTTAATGGCATTAAGACGTGTGGGATAGAACCATCCGGACATAGTGGAGGTGTCAAAGAACCAAGACCTCAGGTCTTTTGTTATAGTAATGGAAAGCTGTTAAACACAGTTACTTACATTTTCTCCAGACCTGACCTAATGTTTAAAGTCTCTTAAAATTGGTTTAATAACGTCGGACATGTGGTCTTTACTTGAGGCCTCACCTCCCCTTTAGCTTGACCTCCTAGAAAGGAAGAAATCAAATAAATACAACATACTTTTTTATAGTCCCAGACACTGGGCAGAGGATGCCTAAAGTTCTCTGAAATACAAGAAGGAGAATCTCAGAGCCATGGCAACAAACCAGATTGCTTCCTTCCAACAGAAAATTGTCCTATGAATCCACGTTTGGTAATGATACAGGAGCACCTGGCGTCATTTGTGCCCTGGAGAAGATCACATCTTTGTTCAAAGAGCAGTGGATCTTTGAACTGGTTAAGGCGCATGAGGAATTCCAATCCCAGTGTTAAGGCCTCAGCACCGGCTCCACAAGATTTAGATTTCCTGATGAAACGCCTTGGCACATGTCAGAATTTGACAAGCAATGACATGCTCAGGATTCTTTGAATTAAAAATTTTAAAAGATGGGAAGTCTGGCCAGACCAAGTGCTCCCCAGCAGAGGAAGAGCACAGAGTGGACTAGCCCTGACCACACAAAAATGAGCCTCCACACAACCTCTTTCCTGCAGGTTCCGTGGGAATTCAATGTGGCAAATTATATCATAGAAGCCAAATATACTTTTGTCTTTGAATTAAGTCATCCTTTAATCTCATCGTCTTCCAGAGAATCATTTATAATTGACAAAATTCGCTTCATTGGCTCAAGGTACAAATATGATAAACATCTCTTTTAGAGTTCCAATTCATGTCTCTAGATAAACTATGACTTTATTAATACAAAGACCAGTGTTGATGGCTTGTCCTGAAGAGTCTAAAGGAGAGTCGTACTGAGCAAACAAGATGTTGAGAAGAATGATTTCTCTTGTCCTGAAATTATGACCGAGACCCAAGGTGGTTGGAAGGACCCTAGGTTTTAAAGTCAAGATCCCTCTGTAGTGGGACCTGGTAACTTCCCAGCAAAATTCACGGGGAGGCATCAGTATGGAAAGGGCTCCCATCACAAGTGGGAGGGAAGACTCAGGGAGGGACAGTGTGCCAGCCTCTCGGGGAGAACATTGTTCCTGGAGAGTAGCTCTTCCCTTCTCTCTCCATGACAGTCAAGGAAGGCATCATCCTGGGGAATTATTTGAGAAGGGAAGAGTGCCAAAAAGAATGGTAACCACTGTACTTTAGATTTTGAACATCTTCCAAAAGCCCATGTGCTACAGATTTGGTTCCCAGGTGGCACCACTGGAAAGGGTCAGAATTTTAAGAGGTAGGGCTTAGTCGGAGGTCATTAGGTCATTGGGGATTGTGGGACCTTGGCCCTTTCCCCTTCCTGACTGTGATCAGGTGAGTAGTTAAGGTCTGCTATGCACTCCCTTCTGCTGTCATCAGGTACATCCACCAGAAACTGAAAAGCGATGGATCTCCCCAATCATGGACTGGAGCCTTTAAAATAAGCCTTTTTCTTTTTATAAGGTGATCTTTCTCAGGTCTTTTGTTATAGTAATGGAAAGCTGTTAAACACAGTTACTTACATTTTACTCCTTCTTTAGATTTTAAAGTATACCTCAATCCTTTCAATATGTGTCTGTGTTACTTAAGCAGATGAAAAGGAGAGAGAGTGTGGGTGAGAGTAGGGACTATAGTGAAGCGTCCTTCAAGTCCTCTCTCTCTGTGGAAATGGCATTAGAGTTTCCTGCAGGAGTGGACAACCTGGAAAGTAGCTGGGCTTGAACCCTTTTGCTGATAGTTCACTGGGTAAGGAGTATCCAACAAGTGCCTCTTTTGGTAGTGGAAGTTGGGGGATTGTGAAGAGGTTGAACCAGAGCTAAATCTCTCGTATTACAGAATTGTGCAAGGGAGAGACTGAATGGACTCTCTGAAGAACCCCACATATGCCCCATGAGAGATCCAACATTTGGAAAAGCTCTAAGTATTCAGAGGTGTGTCACGTTGGTGATGGTTTTAGGCTTCCTGTAGTACTGTTCAGGTTTGGGAGGCATATATAGCACCATGTGAATATTTTTCTGACTCATTGACTGGATGGCTTGGAGGTTTGCAGGTTTTGAGTGAAGCAGAGCAAAGGAAAGCTTTGTAGAATGTTCTTCATATCAAGCAGTGTGAGAAGATCCAATGGTATTAGATGAATTCATGATGATAAGAATACTCTTTGGAGTCTCTAGCAACTGGAGACACATACAAGTTCCTAGTACTCTGTAGCACAGCAGACACTACTCACCATCTGAAATCAGCTCCGGCCATGTTACTGGTCCTAATAGAGTCTACACTTCTAACCATACAATACAAAACAATCGCTCCATAATAGCTGCCCATAACAGATATTTAATCTACCAAGGCATAAGCTGAGAGACATACAGCCCCAACCCCATTGTGGACAAGGTCGTATTTCTGGAGCAAGGCTGAGCAGATCCAGAACATAAAAGCAAATTATGAGAACAAGTAGCCTAGACTCCCAGGTCATGTACTGATGTTGTACGAGTAACGGCCCTCAACTCACCTAGGTTTCCTCAGGTTTCCCATGACTAAGTGGTGATGGGGAAAGGACCTTGGGCCTTGTTCACAGATGATTGTTTGAACCGTCTTGGTGCCAGCAGGAAATGAACTGCTATGACATTTCCTCTCCAGCCAAGGGTGACCCTAACTAGTACTGGTGAAGGGACTTGAGCCCTGGTCAGAGCGGCAATCAGTGTACTTGGTAGGTCATTTCACATAGCAGTTCCTTTCACTAGTCTGACAGTGTCCTCCATCTCCCAGAAGCAGCATCCTCAGAACAGTGGCATGACCTGTTAGTTGCTCAGCTAACTTGTCTGTTCAGAAACAACATTTAGCAGGGCTGGGGACAATCCAGGTGCAGTATATGCATTGACCCCACAGCCAGCATATTGAACTGTGCTCCCAAGATCTACGGTACACGAGTCCAAGAAACAAAGTCTGGAAATAAGATGCATCCTATCCCCAACACTCCAGTGACCTACCCGTGGAATTGGGAATCCTCACTGGTTCCTGAGGCTTTTGCCAGAGGACACAGGAAGGGATTCATTGATCCCGAAGACGTGTCTAACATATGGCCCCTTTTCCCTCATTTTTCTTCTCTGCCTCTTAACTCTCAGGAAGCTGTGGATACAGAAGTTTTGCTCTCTTTTCTAGGAACTTGGACCCAGATAAGAATCAGCAAGAAAAGTCTACCTCCCAGGGCTTCTCCATGAGCTCTGGCAAGGAGAAGAGGAATGCGTGGGTCGAGAAGACTGCAGTGAGAGGCCCAACCTGCCAAGGAGGAAGAACCGAGTTTAAGTCAAGTCTGTGACTGCATGTTCAGGAGTGAGTCATAAACACTGGAGTAAACGTGTCTGGGAAAATTGAGACTCCAGCTAAATGTTAATAAGGGACTTAGGTCAGAGAGTTGATTCCATATAGCAGGGTGGAGTTTAGCGATTTGGAGAAATATCCCATTTTTATATGTGAGCAGACTGGGGTGCTTTGATCAAGGGTGACTTCCTCACAGAAGTGCCACTGATTCATCTCTCCAGGTCCATTAGACATATTTGCCACTGTAGAAATGGCCTCATGTCACAGCATGGGGTCTAGGGGCTGGGACCCCGAGGCTGGGCTCCAGTGCTCATCCTACTCCACAAATATTCAAAGTCAAATTGGTAGGAAAATGGGTTTTATTGACAGCCAGGTTGGAAAGAGAGAAGAAACTTTTTGTTTCAGATTTCCATCTTTGGAGACTCTCAAGCAAGGATAGCTCTTAGAAGAGAAGAAGGGACAAACGGGGACCAAAGACGGGAAATACACCATGCAGACATAGTGAGCCTGTGATGGACAGGCTGGGGCAGGGGCCGTACCCATGCTCAGCTTCCTTGGCATCTTCCCCAGGCTACCAGCAGCCTCCAGCCTCTATCCTCAGTGGGAGCAAACCTGGGGTGCAGAACAACATTTATCAGGAAATTTCTGTTAATTTCACCCTGTTTCAGTTGTACAGTCCTGCTAGCTGTGTTACTAGAATATTTCATCAATCCCTAAGGTAATAGTTATCCCTAATTAGCAAAAACACACTGAGCACCCACTATGAGCTGGACAATATTCTAGACCCTGGTGATCTCTTGTGGAACAGAAGTAGACAGAGTTTTTACTTTTAAAGAACTATAGCAGAGTGGATAAGTTGGAAAGAACTTATAGCAGACCAAATAGTCACACTTTCACACACACCAATTCTAAAAAGTGAAGAAGGAAATGTAGGTATAAATAGCAGAGGACACAACCGAATCAACAGAAATTTCTAGGAAAGCCAACATCTTGCATTGAGAACTGAAGGATATATGGACTTTCAGTAAAAGTTGGAAAGAAACTGTTCCCAAGCTAAAAGAAGAGTATATGCAAAGATCCTGTGTTTGAATAAGAAACAGGAATGGAAGATATGAAGATAGCCTAGAAATGGAAAACAAGGAAGACAGAATGTGTGGCATGTGGAGATATATAGAGGTCAGGCCTTCTCTGGGCTAGAGAAGACTGAGATGAAAGATTCAGGGGAAAAAATAATAAGCTTGGCATGATGTTGCATGCCTGTAATCCCAGCCTCCCACCTTGGGAGTCTGAGGCAAAAGGACTGCAAGTTGAAGGCCAGACTCAGCAATTTAGCAAGGCCCTAAGTAACTCAGTGAGATTCTGCCCCAAAATAAAAATTTAAAGGGCAGAGATGTGGTAAAGCACTTCTGGGTTCAATCCCCAGTACCAAAATGAATAAATAATGAGTTTGGTTTGGATATATTAGAATTTACAAAGCTTTGTTACATTTAGATGCAAAATAGACACAAAGCCATTCATTTATTTTAAAGCAATTTTGTTCATATAATTAATGTGTTTAATTCCGTGCTAAACATAGCATGAAAGAAATTAAGCACAGTTGGAAACTCTTGTGGAATGTACTTAATGCCATTTTCTCTGAAAATTCAATTACTCCAGACTTAATAACCTTGAATGTCACAAATTCACTTTTTTCTCTTTTTCTTCTTCCAAAACTATTTTTGAACACCTACTCTGGGCATGCAACTATCCTGAGTGGTTACAAATGATCATAATGGCATCTTTCTTCAAGGAACACATAGTTTCAGAAGGATATTTTGGAATATTAACAATTACAGTATAGTGTCACAAGTGATTCATAAGCGAGATGTAGAGTTCTGTGGCAGGACACAATAAGGACTCATAACCTAGTGTATTAGTCAGCTTTCTGTGACTGTGACAAGATACCTAAGGTGAAAAAATTAAAGAAAAGGTTGATTTGGCTCACAGTCTCAGGTTTCAGTCCTTGGTCTGTTGACTTGCTTCTGGGCCTGTGACAAGGCAGCACATCATGACAGGAAGCACATGGTGGAGCAAAGTTGCCAGAAAGTGAAGGGGAGGTGGGGAAGACACCCAATGTGCCCTCCACTGACACACCCCTCCTCCACTAGGGCCCACCTCCCAAAGGTTCCTCCACCTCCCAATAGACTGGACACCAAGCCTTCAACACAGGAGCCTTGGAGAACTTCAAACTGCAAACCACAACACCCAGTCTTGGGGGCCGGGCCCAGGAAATGCTGATCAGGAGATAGTAGTATCTGAGCTAACACCACAAGGGTAAGCAGGAGTTAGCTCATCACCTGAGAGCCCTGGAAGGGAAGAGTGACCCAAAGAGAAGAGCTAATGAGAGAGAGAACGAGGCCTTCAGGGACACAACCCAGCTTCCTAAGACCCAGGGGCAGGGGTGGCGAAGACGACATCATTGTAAGAGACGGGGCCACCACATGCCACCATCCGGAGTTTGGGCTTTTTCTTGGGATTACAGTCACGAGCTGTTCAAAGATGGACACTGTGGGAAACGTGCCGCCGGCAGGGCGGCACCACAGTGCGGACTCACGCAAGTCTGAACAGCATGGCCAACCGCTCCACGCGGCCTCTCCACGCGAGCAGGAAGTGAGGTAAACACAAAACCTGTGAGACTAAAACACCACAGCAGTGTCCTAGATCCTAAATTCATAATCCAGTAACAGGGTTATTCATTAACATCCTCAAGGGCCACGCACTGTGCGTTATTGTCCTGCGATACTTTCATGACTGACGGAGCAATAGGCTTACCTACACCAGCATCACCCCTGAGCCTCGCCTTGCTCTCTGACGTTACCATGGCTACAGCTTCATTAGGCGAGAAGAATTTTACAGCTCCATTATGACCTTATGGGACCACCACGTGTGTGCAGTCTATCGCTGACCACGGCATTGTCATGCAACACGAAATGATTAAATTTTGATAAAATAATCAGATTTGCACTTTAAGGAAAGCAATCTGGAATCTGTTCTGGAAGGAAGCTAGATGGGAATGAGACCAGGCGAGGCACTGTTGAATGACACAGGTGAGAGATAAAGTTGATGGACGGGTGGAATGAGAGGTGGATGGTCCAAGAACAACGTGGGAAGCTAGAAACAACTGGATTTGTTAATTCACTAAGTGATGGAAAAACGAGAGTCGAAGGTTTCCAAGATAAAAATGAGGGCGCTGGCTTGGGAACTGAGTGAGGGGAGGGGTTGGTCTCTCAGGAACAGTTTTAGACAGCGAGTTCGGGAGACCTGAGGGACATCGGTGCAGAGCTTGGACCGTATGCATCTGGAGTGAGAGAGGGCAAGTGGGAGAAGGGGCAGAAATCAAGGAGCACAGTTAAGGGCGGTGATGAGGCTGGGAGGGCAGGAGGTGGAGGGATAGAAGAGAATGAGCCAAGGTGCCCAGAGAGCCCAGAGGACATCCAGGGAAAACAGCGAGAGGGAGGAGGGAAGTCCAGAAAGGATGAGGCACAGCATCAGAGGAAAAGGAAGGGCAGCGTGGGTCACCTGAGGCCAGGACTGAGCACCACCCAGGAGGTAACTCCCCAGGGCCAGGGCTGAACACATGAAATGTCTTCCTGAGGGACGCCAGGTGTCTGCCAAGCCTTCTGTCAGAGCAGGTGAAGAGGCGCAGCCAGGCATCCAAAACCAGGTATCGGGGAGACCTCCTGGCTGGATCGCCTTGCCCTGGTCCTGCGGCCACGGGACCACACAAAGAACCATGCTCCCGCTCATTCACGTTTCCTGGGGAGATATTTTTATTTCTGTCAACCTCGACAGAGACCTTTAATCTTTATCAGTCCCAGTGAGTCCATCTAATCCCTTTTCTGAGCCATTCGTTACAGCTCTGTAAAAGATTCAAATCCCCAAATAACCTTTCTAAGGGAAAAAAATCAGCCCCGGGTTTCTTGGGTGTATCCATTCAGGACGTTTAGTTTAAGTGCTTTTCGTTTCCCTCCATGATATTGATGGCTCTGCAGGTAGAAGGGGGATTTGGTTTATCTGTTTTCCATCGAGATCAGGGCACGAAGATTAAAATGTTTACCATGCTTCCAGAGATCACGCTGATGGTTTAAATGGTGGGGGGCGCTCTCTAGAGAAAGCAATCAGAAAAACAGGGGTAGCAGCACGTGGACACAGCAGTAATGTATTTGCCTGCCCTGTAAATGTCTACTGAACAATTAGGTCCTCACGCCAGCTTTTGCAGCAGTATTCCTGTGATGGAAAAATGAATGGAACAAAGTAAAATGTCAGATGGACCCGATTCTCATTTCCAACATGAAGAAGTAAAAAGCAAACTGACTCGTAAGCGGTCCTCCAGTTTTCCATCCCTGAGTTCCATTCACCACCACCAGGTCAGAGCTGGTTTTGAAACACAAGATCCATCAGGCGTTGTCGTGCTTCAAATGCTTTAACGGTTCCTTCAAACTACAGGATGGGGCCCAGGTACTTGAGGAGATAATGGCAGTGATAACACCAGCAACAGCAGCAGCCAAGTGAGGCATGTCCGTGATTGTTCTGGATTCATCGCATGTACTGCCTCCTCCTTAAACATTCCAAGGAATTTGTGAGAATTTATACAGTTGGCCAATAAGCACGGGAAAGGATGTCCAACATCGCTGATCACTACAGCAACGTAACTCAAAACCGCTGAGATGCCATCTTAATCTACCAGGATGGCTACTCTAGAAGAAAGAAGCCGGTACTTGTGAAGACAGGGACAAATTGGAACCTGGTGCATCATTGGTGGAAATGTAAAATTTCCCCAGGACACAGTTGCTCAGTAACTTAACAGTTGACTTAACCTTTTGATCTAACGAGCTCACAACTGGGCATACCCCCAAAAGAAGTAAAGTCGGGGTCTCAGAAAGACAGTTTGCACCCTTTGTTCACAGCAGGCTTATTTACAGTAGCTAAAATGGGGACGCAACCACCTGTCCATTAATGGTATGGCGGGGCAAAATGCGGCGGAAGCACACAGTGGAATATCATTCAGCCTCGAAAAAAGAAGGAATCCTGACACTTGCTTCAAAGATATGGGTAGACTGTGAGGTCATCATGCCAAGTGAAATAAGCCAGTCACTCAAAGGTAAGTACTGGCCCTCTTCTGTGAGGTTCATAGAACAGTCAAGTTCACAGAGGGAGAAAGAGAATGGGGCTGGCAGAGGGGAGAAGGAGGAGCCATTGTCTCATGGGCAGGGAGCTCAAGTTTTACAAAACAAAGCAAGTCACGGAGTTGGACGCGGATGGTGGAGGGGCTGTGCCAGCTGGTGAATGCGTTTGATGCCACTGAACCACACATCTCAAGTTTCTCCAGTTCTCCATTCTAAAAAGCGGTTGCTATGGGAACGTTCATATGATACCTAACCACAACTTTAAAAGTTGAAAAGAAGCATTATATCGGGTTATTAGGAACCCCATCCTAGGAGTCAGGAGTCACTCCATCTTTCAGGCAAGAGGACAGAGGACCACAGTCAGTTTCTCGGAGTCTAGGGCTCTCAGACCCTCTGGACGTGCCAAGAACGAGCTTAGACAATCCCTCCAGCATTTCCTCCCAGGACTGCAGCGGCTATATTTATAACTCGACCAACACTCTAGTGTGGCTGGGTTTTTCCCTAAAAATTTTAAATAAAAAACACCACCAAGCCACACTACCCTGCTTTCCATGTCGCTCCGTCTCTCCACACTACCTTTCCTGATGCCAAGGGAGGATTCCCTTCTTCTTTATGTTCACAGAGCCGTCGTGGAGACTCAAGCGCTCTGATGGCCTTCTCCTCAACTCGCCACCAATCGGCCAACCAGAGTCCTCTCAGTGCCGAGGACCATCGTCTTTGCAATGTAAGAACCTGTACTGACCTAATGTGACCCCGTGGCAAAGCCACCGAGGCTCAGTCAAGTCAACGACTCACCTGGAAGGAACACATTGGTGACTGAGTCCCGACTCTATGCCTGGATTGCTTAGCCTCTTTATCACTGTATTTTGCATAATTATTCTGTCAAAAGTGGTGACAAGCGTGTTAAGTCTCCAGCTACTCTGGTCCAACATTTGATGTCTTTGCATATTTTACATATAAAGGATTTACTTCATATATATCCTGATGATATGTTTTTGAAATACACTATTTTGACATATTTGTGGATTATATTTATTTTTTGAAAAGATCCTTTATATCCCATTTAATGGCCTTTCTTTCAAAATTGTGATGTTGGTATAGTAACTACTGCATTTTTATTACCATGGGTTGATATATTTTTATATACCTTTTTTACCTTCAGCCCCTCTGAGTCAATAAATTCTGGCTCTATCTGATAAATAATGTACTTGTGTTTTATTTCTGACCCAGTCTAAGAATCTGCGAGCTGTCTTTCCTTTCCTTTCCTCCACATATGCATTGCATATATTTTTGTTGGCATAATATATTAAGACTTTTTAAATATAAGCATCTACTTTTCTCTTTGCATGAGCTTAGGTCTGGCCTGATTGACATTTACCCTCAAAGGAACAGGGAAGTTTCTCCAGTTCTCCATTCTATCCTTCAGCTGCGTTAGAATTCTCCATGCTGTGCCTGGACAGCGGGTGACGTCCACTTCAATGTTTCTGATCCACCAACCGAACAGTGTGAAAGAGAGAGTAGGTGCCAGCGACAGTCCCAGCAATTTTGTCTTCTCAAGCTGCTTCTCCAGCTTCACTTAAAATACTGTACCAGGAAGGTTTCTGTGTCTTGTTTCTCTTCAACTAAGACACCACCTAGGAAGGGATGGAGACAGAGGGGCAGGAGGGGAAGAGACACAGAGTTAAGTATGATTTGACTGGTCCCATCAGCAGGGAGCACTGCAGTGTCTAAGAAGCTAGAGCCTGAGCTCTGGAATATTCTGGAAGAAGCTGAGTCAGAAGAAATCCTAGAAGTTCAGTGTAGTCTTGCAGCCTCACCTAGAACCTAAAAGTGCAGCCACGCTGGTGGGAAAGCTGCGGCATAGAGAGCAATCTCTCCTCCTCTCTCCCTGCCCCTTCCTGCCTCTCTCCCGACCCCTCCCAGCCTTCTCTTTTTCCCAGACTCTACCCACAACTCCGCATTTGGAGTCTCTTTTGCTCCAGGCGACTTTCCAGTGCTTCCCATGGAATGGAGTGTGAGCTAGACCTCAGGCTGCCTTCACGGGGGTCGCACAGGGGGCGACTCTTTTGCACCTTGAGGCAATGAACTGCACCCTTCTTAGTGCAGCGCAGTCTGGTTGTCTTACATTTTTACATTTCTTTGTTCATTTTGGAGAATTCTGGCAGGAGGAGAGGGAGAGGGTGCTGAGTCTTATGCTCCTGCTGCCAACCTTCCCAGATCCCGGCAGCCTGTCCCTTTGACTCCGAGAACCCATGCCATATTGAGTCAATCTGACCTGACCATTCTGCCGACAGACACTGGTCCTCCTGACCATTGTGAGGGCGGCTTATGCTGAAAGACAATGCTGCCGACGTAGTTTTATTTAATAAGTATTTTTGAATTTGATTTAATTGCCTACAGCACCACTCCCTCCGAGAGACAGGGATCAGAGTCCTCTGAGACGGGACATTTATCCGAAGACCTTGGAGATTCAATTAGAGTAGAACATAGATGTTTCTCTCAAATCTGTTTTCCTGCTGCTTTGTGGAAGTATTTGTCAGTCTCCTCTGAGGCTTCGCTTTTTTAAGAGTTGTTTATTTTATAGCTTCTTCTGTTTTTCACTTATTAAGATGGCAGCAATTTCTAAGCTCTTCATCTGCCAGACCAGAAACTAGAAATCTAAACTTACCTTTTGCTACTATCTGCTTCAGAGCGACCTGACATGTAGGAAGTGGGGCAGGGTAGAGTGGACCCACCTTCCAGACCAGAGCTTCTCACCTGTGGGTGCTTCAGGACGGTTCCCCATGTCCACCACAGAGGGAGATTCTGCAAAACACAATAACGCGAAGTATCAGAAAAATTTAAAAACAAACCTGCAAAATGCAACCTCATTCTTTATCATTTTTACATTCAGTAGACGTACTATCTCCCCTGCCAAACAGTATAAAAGTTCCTAAAAACTTACTCTTGATTTCTGTAATCGTCTCCTTGTTTCTTTCAAGTCTGTGTAAATTATGGGATAACAAGATTTTTAAGTAAGAGTATAGATGGGCAATTGCCCACCTGGTCTTTATGTCATCCTGAGCTCAAGGACTCCAGAATATAGGGGGTTGGGGTCATAGCTCAGTGTTGGAGCGCTTACCTAGCATGTGTGAGGCACTAGGTTCAATCCTCAGCACCATGTAAAAATAAATAAGTAAAATAAAAATGTTCTGCCCAGGTACAACTAAAAATATTTTTTAAAAAAAAAAGAACTCCAGAATATATATAGCTGATTTTCACTATTTGTTAAAGTTATGGTCTATAAAGTTGACACAAACACAGAATTAGAAAATTCTCAATTATTGCTTCTAGGGGAAATACAGTTCTTTTCTTTTTTTGTGAGCCTCTGGTAATGACATTTGAATCTACCAATGGATAAACAACCTGGCCTGACATGTTTGTTTTTAAAGACACCTGTCTAACGTGTTGTTGACTCGCCCATACTGCATTCACAGCCTACAGCACTGTATTTCACGCCTGAATGAAGAGGCGTCTCTTCTCCAGAAGGGACATCACAGGTTAGCACACTGAGGAACCCAGGACAGTACTTCAGCACTGCAATTGGGAACTACTTTAAACAGAGACATCACCAAGAAAAAGCACAAACAGGCAAAAACTGAAGCCCTCGATAGGCCTGGAGGAAGAGAACTGCTTCAGCATGCGAGCGGGAAGGCCAGGGCCAGGTGCGGCTCTGACCTCAGCTGAGGACCTGCACGGAGCAGGTCAACGCTTCCACCCATCCTCGCATGGCTGAGAAAGAAGGAGAGGCTCAGAGTGTTCATTCGGGGATCAAATAAACATTAGTGAAAAAGAAAATTCACAAATATGGAACCCACCAACAATGAGAATTGATGTGTGTTGTGCATGTGTGTGTGCGTGTGCATGTGTGTGCACATGTATGTGTGTGTGTGTGTGTGTGTGTGTGCGCACACACACTACTCCATATCTCCCCTTGGAAGCCTAAGACTCTCTACCATGTCCAAAACTAAGTCCTGACTGTCCTCCACAAAATATGGCCCTCTCATAGTTTTGCAAATACTGGAATCCTTAGAGTTTCTTCTTCTCTCACCTCAAACGTAGCCACAGTCAGATGGTTTTTCACACCCCTCTCTGGTCAAGCACAGTTACCCCTGGCTGGCTGAATGGCAGTAGCCTCCCTAGCCTATGCTCAGTGAAGCAGACAGAATGCTTTTTAGAGAATGTATTATATTTTATGTTCCCAAACCCCCTTTTTTTTTTCTGCCTTTACATTTTAACATTTCTTAAATCAAGATGAGAACAACAAAAAGAAAGGCGAGAGTTGAAAGGATAACCTTTTCTGTCCTGTTAGTGGCCCATAAAGTCAAAATGGATCTTAAAATTCAAGGCATCTTAGATGCATGAAAATACAGTAGGATAAATGTTGCCACTTCTTTGCTCAAAAGCCTCCAGTATCTCCGCCACCCTTGTTCAGAGTGAAGTAGTGACTGAGGCCTCCAAGCCCTGCCTGACCCCTGTGCCTGCTTCTCCACCCTAACCAGCTCCCACTTGCCCACTGGACTCCATCGACACTGGTCTCTTTGGTCCTTAAACAAGACACCTTTGCTCCTGCCTCCAGGGTCTTGGCCCTTGCTGTACCCGCTGCTCCCGTGTCCTGTGGCTGTTTTGGAACTCCTTGTCTTTCCTCGAGTGCCACCTGGTAGCGACGACTTCCCTCTGACACTCCTCTCGCTGTATTTCTCAGCAGACGACTTCAAGCTCATGGACACAATATGGACATCCATTCCTCCTTCAACTGACTACATGCTGCTTCAAATCTGAGCAGGGACTTCCAGAATTGACCAGAAAAGGTAGACATCCACAAGTTAAAATTTGGTTATGGATGAAGTCTGTGAGCTAAGTACCTCCCTCCCCAGGCTCCTCAAAGCCCGTGATGTAGGAAATGGAGTAGAGCTGTACGTACAATGAAGAACTGCCCCTACCCCAAGGGCGGTGTGTGCTTGAGGTGCATCCCGACAAAGTGCGACTTCACTACACCGCACATTTCTGCTGCCTGTCTGGCCAGATATAATTACTAAGCTTTATCCCCCACAGCTTTTCCTCTCTTCCCACGCTAACCGAGATGTCTCCTCCTTCATACTCCTCAACTTGATGCTGAAGGCCCTGAAAAACTCAGCTACAAGCATTCTTTCTTCCTGTGGCTTTCTTTAAAGCCAGGTGTCCCTCAAACCACCCTTCCTCTCCACTTTTATTAACAATGGCACCCTCATCAAAGGGTCTTCTTCTCTCCCACTGTCTTTCCACCTGCGCCAAACTCATCTTCACCCTGTCTCTATAAACATCTCCCCAGACCATTCCTGCTTGAAGTTGGAGCCATTACACATCTGAACTTTGACCTAAATTATCTCTGGCAATACACTGACTACCATACATTGTGACATTGATTTTTTGTTAAATTATTCAAATAATTTTCCTTTATTTAACTTGCCACCTATTTTAATGTCCTTGGCACACAGGAAGGCCCTAACTCTAGTAGGCTCTTACTAAATGTGCAAGACTATATAAGAATCATAGTAACTATTTGAAATATAAGATGATTGATTGGAACACTAAAGACATTAACACATCACATCAATTTTGTACTGCCTGACTTTTTACTGCTTATTTTGTCTGGTTTCTTCAAATTGTTAACTGAGAAGAGGATCACCCAAGGAAATTTTACGTTAAAGCTAAACCTTGTCAAAAACCAACCATGAGAGCTACACCATAATGAACTTCTTCTCATGTCCCTACTGTGGCTATCTCTTCTTTACCACTTTGGCGTGCGATACGAGAAGACAACCCTCTGGCATCAAAAGGATTAAAGACTTTTCTTCAGAGACTAACTGGTACAGACTGTAGGTTTCAGAAACCAAAGGCCAAGCAGTTGAAGCAGATGACTCCAAAACACAGGAGATGTATTTTGATACTCAGTTTTGAGTACATGCAAAAGAGCATAGTTATCCTTAGGCACTGTTATGAGTTAATCAAGTATAAATCATGTCAAACTAATTTGCTTTTAACTGGACTTCCAAACTGTGAACTCAGGGAAATTTCATCAGTATAATAAAAAATAATTTTTTTAAGCCCGGCATTCTGATGCCCATTTATAATCCCAGCTACTCAGGAAGCTGAGGCAGAAGGATTGCAAGTTCTAGGCCTGCCTGGGAAAGTCAGGAAGACCCTGGCTCAAATTATAGTTTTAAAAGGTCTGTGGTATAGTTCAGAGATAAACTGCATGCCTAGTTTTGGCAAGGTCCTGGGTTCAATCCCTGGTTCTGCATTTTTTTTAATTGTTTTTTTAAAGCATTGTCATATTCCTTCATGAGTTCTTTGTGGAGAAAGCAGAAATATAGGCAAGACCCTGAAGTTTTATCATATGCTTGACTAATTTATTCAGACTCAACAACAGGCAAAAAATAAATAAATAAACTTAACAGTGACAGGTGGACAGACATGTGCACAACCCCTTATGGTCTCACCACTTTTCACATATTTAGCTACCTATCACTGTTTGCAATTTTATACACAGATTCATACATATGTATATGTAGTACTTGTACACACACAAATATACTTAGGAATTTGTACATAATATGTAATATTAATATAATATAAATTTGTATATTATATATAATATTCTTTTCTCATTATTATTAAAAACCAAACAAGAATATTTTAATTACATACAATTTTTGCAAGAAGAAATTACTACACAGTTCATAAAAGGCTCACGTGTCTCTGTCAGAAGACAATCCTCTCTGCCTCTGGCATTTCTGCCTACTCTCACCCTCCTGAGCAAAGGCATGTGTTTATTGACAGCCAATTTAGCCATGGTTGTATAAGTAGACACTTCAGACTAGAAAAGCCTCACTTCTCTCCCTAAAATAGGTTTGTTCATATTCTAGGGTAATAAAAATAATCTCTCTGAAGGGGGTGATCAGCATATTCGCCCAAAGCCACTCATAAGATTGGGAGTGTCCTCCACTGGGTGTCGCCTAGGAGTGATGGTCCACTGGGCACAGAGCTGCCCTTGGCCTGTTCCACGTCACCTTCAATGGGATGAAAGAAGCAGAGAAGGCTGGTGCGCACCTGAAGCTCAGGCTGTCCGCCCTGTCAGGGACACAAGCCAGCCAGCTCAAGAGGGCTCACTGTCTCCTGGCCAACAGAACCTATGGAAGTGTGGTGAGCAGGCCTGGCAACTCCTTGCTGCTTGGAGATGCCTCGCCACTTGACAATCTGTAGTCACGCCAGGTGTGGAGGGTCATGTGACCATATCACAGCTAACCAAAATGCTGGTCTTCACTACTCTGCATTTATTCTGCAACCTTTTAGCAAGAACATGAACCATTATAAAGAAAGAATATTGAAGATAGTGAATGAGGAGAAATGAAGATGAGAACTAACATCTGGCTAACGTAATCAAAAAGAAGTTGACAGATGAGAAGCGTGGTCCAAAATTAACAAGACGAGCATCCATAGAACTAGAGATACAGTCCTAAACTTCATTTTAAAACATAGCTTCCAGGAACAAAATAAAAGAGGTTAGTAAGCCACACAAATAAATAGAAAAATGTAAATGCCTAGGGGATCTGCATTTCCAAACTTAAGAGAATAATCAAGAATTTCCCTCCTGCTAGAAACAATTAGAATATTGGACAAAGCAAAGAGAACGACTATTTTCAGACTTTAGACAAGGGACATTGCATGACCTTGCCTAAAGAGAAAACACTTCCTGCTTAAGGTTATGCTGGATGTGAGGGAAATAATGGGAAAATAAAGCCCAGCATTTCTTGAGGAGTTAAAAAATGAAAGTTTGGGGAGGCTGAGGGATCTGTAATCACGGAAGACAATGCCTAACAACCAAGAGGTAATTACAGAGAGCTCCAGAAATCTGCATAAGGATCCCCTTGAGCTTTTGGTTGATAATCCTTCTAGCACATGTTAGGAAAACCCAGTGAAGATAAGCCAGAGTAACTTTCAAGGGAAGAGCTGCAACCAGGAATAAGAGTCCCCAAGGTCACCCAGGACAGCAGTCGCTCAAGCCTGCTGTATCAGGACTGGATAGGTCTTGTTGAACACAGCCTTCTCAGGATAGATCCAGAGGGTCCCACCTCACATTTTAAAAACTGGAGGAAAATTAGCTCTAGAACAATGACTGCTTCAGATTTAAACTAAAATAAATCTCAAAAGGTTCAAGCTAATGCATGTGTAACTTAACTGCTGCAACGAGACAGAAGCCCAATGTTCTCCAAAGGAGCATAACAAAATCCAGCACTTAACATCAAATATGCAGCAGTCACTCAAGAATTATCGTGTACTCAGAAAGCAGGAAATGTGCTCCACAGTCAATAAAGACAGACCCAGAAATAACATGGAAGATGGAATAGGCAGAAGTGAACATTGAAACAGTAATTATAGTAATTATACAGATGTTCCACATACTCGATGGTGTAAAGGAAAATATAAATATTGTAAGATAAACACGGGAGATGCTGAAAACATTCAAATCAAGTCTATATTGATAAAAATAAAAGCTCTAAATTAGTTCTTGCTGATCTAGAAAGGATTAGCAACCAGTTAGACACTTTATAAAAAGAGGTCAAGCCGGGCATGGTGGCACATATCTATAATCCAGCTGCTAGAGAGGCTAAGGCAGGAGGATTGGGAGTTCAAAGCCAGCTTCAGAAACCTAGAAAGGCCCTAAGCAACTTAGTGAGACCCTGTCTCGAAATAAAATATCTAAAGGGTTGGAGATGTGGCTCAGTGAGTAAGCTCCCCTGAGTTCAATCCCCCATACCAAAATAAAAAGAGAGAAAGAGGTCAAAGAACTTGAATATCAAATAATAGAAACTATCCAAATGGCAGCACAGTCAGGAAAAAGAATTTTAAAATAAATATTTATGATCTGCAGAACAATATCAATATATATATATATATATATATATATATATATATATATACACAAACACACACACATATATATAGAATTACAGTCCTAGAAAAAGGGGAAAGAAAAAATATTGAAAGCAAACTGTAAGCCAACAGTTTCAAGAAGCTAAGCAAACCCTGAGCAGAAAAAATACTAACAAAAAATAAATAAATAAAAATCACACCAATAATAATGAAACTGCTAAAACCCAGTGATAAAGAATACCTTAGAAGAAGGTAGAGGGGAAAAAAAAAACAAACTTAAAAATGACCCCAGGGCTGGGGAGATAGCTCAGCTGGTAGAGTGCTTGCCTCACAAGCACAAGGCCCTGAGTTCGATCCCCAGGACCGCAAAAAAAAAAAAAAAAAAAAAAAAAATGACCCCAAATATCATGTCAAAAACTCTATGAACCAGAAGATAATCAGTAGTTTTAAAATACCAAGAGAAAAAGATATTAACCTAGAAACATAAAATATTGATAAAATTAAGTACCAGCACACTTGTTAAGAAATGTTAAGAAACTTTGTTTTAAAATGTTAAGGAGGGCTGGGGAGATAGCTCAGTTGGTAGAGTGCCTACCTCACATGCACAAGGTCCTGCGTTCAATCCCCAGCACCACAAAAAAAAAAAAAATGTTAAGGAAAATTCCTGGAACAGGAGGAAAAGTATCTGTAGGTGAAAATTTTACCTCCATAAAGAAATGAGGTCCTGGAAATGGCATCTATGTGACAAACTGAAAATACATTTTCCTAACTCAAAATTTATTCAAAAACTGCTTAAAGCAAAATAATAGCTATGCATTGTAAGTTTATAATGAATTGAAGTAAAATGCATGGCAAACTGAGCACAATGTTGGGGCTGGGGATTTGTAGGTAATGTCACCGGGGCTTAAACTTACCTAGGTTAGCCCTTATTCCAAAGATGGGGGGAACCAAGATGGGCACTAACTTAATATCTGAGAGAGCTTTCAGTTCTTAGTTCACAGAGGGACATCCCAAACAGTCCAGTACTCTCACCGATGTCAGGAGGCAGAGTTCGGAGTTTGAGAAGGTGAAGACATGTGGAAATTGAGGGGCAGAGCACCAGAGAAGAACGGATGGCAGGCAGAGAGAGCTCTGAGATCAACAGGAAGCTCCCAGGTCTGCAGCCTATGAATGAACAGACAAGAAACTCCCTCAGGGGTTGAAGGACCACCAGAAGGGAGTTAAGCAGAACAATTCCAAGGAGTCACGCGGAGAGGGGAAGAGCCTGAAGTCCTGTCACCAGAGTGGAAAGATTTTTAACACGTAGGACATGAGTCAGAATGCTCAGGAGAATTCCCCTGCGCTGGTGGAGCTGAACTATGCCTATGTTAAAGAGTGTGTCCCTCCTGCCCTGGCAAAGCTTAAAAGCAAGGCTCAAAAGCTTCTGGTTACTTCTAAGCAACTTAACTATGCTACCTTACAGGAAAATTAAGAGTTATTATAGAAACGATAAAACTTAGCAACCAATCGTTTAAAATCCACAAGGTTCAACAATCAATCAAAAATTAGCAGATATGAGAATAGAGAAAATGTATGTTATGGTTGGACACAAGGTGTCCCCCAAAAGTGAGACAATGCAAGAAGATTCAGAGGAGAAATGTTTGCAAGAGTTTTAACCAAATCAGTGAATTAATCCCTGATAGGATTAACTGAGTGGTAACTGGAGGCAGGTGGGATGTGGTTGGAGGAAGTGGCTCATTGGGGGCGTGGCTATGGGGTATATATTTTGTACCTGGAGAGTGGAGTCTCTCTCTCTCTGCTTCCTGATCAAGACGTAGGCTGTCTCCCCTCTGCCACACTCTTCCGCCATGATGTCCTGCCTCACCTCAAGCCCCAAGGAATGGAGCTGAACTTCTGTGGATTAAACCATGAGCCCTCAAATAAACTCTTCCTCATTTGTGCTGGTTGGTTCTTAGCAGTGAAAAAACTGACTGAAATAAGGTAAAACCCATAACTAGGAGAAAATACATCTGTAGAGAGTTTACACTGATGGAACTAAAGGGAAGCAAGGTAACCTAGCAATTGTACCACCCAAATCTCAGTAAGGTTTGCCTGAGGACATAGACTAGATATTCCAAGTTTACCTAGAAAGGAAAAGGAATCAGAACGGCCAATTTTGGAAGAAGAGAACAAAGTGCAAAAAATCATTCTATTCCATTTTAAGGCACTATATAGCCACAGTTATCAAGATTTGTGGTATTTATGAAGCTATAGACACAAAGAAAAGGAAACACAACAGAGAAGTCAGACATAGACCATCCAAACATAACCCAGTGATTTTTGACAAATGAGCAAAAAACAATTCAACAAAGAAGGATTGTATTGTCAACAGATGGTGCTAGAGCAGTTGAATATCCAACATAGCAATCTGAACTTCAAACCTCACCTAAATATTAGCTCAAAATAAATCCCAGATTGAAAAATAAAGCTCCAAACTATAAAAATTTTAGAAGAACACATAACAAAAAATCCTTGGGAACTAAGGATTGGTTAAAAAACAAATACTTAGACATGATACCAGAAGCTTGATCCATGAAAGACCCATATCTATAATGTAATTTTGAAATTTTCAAAACTGAACAGAAAGAAAAAAATAGCTCAGTTAGAAAATAGGAAGTCGAATTAGACATTTCACTGAGAGAACTGTAGATGGAAAATAACATGAAAGATGTTCGTTTCCAATCATTAGGGAAATGCAAATCAAGACCACACAAAGATAATGCAAAGAATGCATAAACATATCCTCACACACTTATGCGAATGTAAATGTGATAGCCGCTACACAAACAGCACTTAGTGCACTTACCTTGCGATCCAGGCAAATTTGTATTTTCAAGAAAACCTATATGCAAATTTCCTTTGTATTATCCCAGAACAAGAAATAACCAAAATACGCTGCAAAAGGTTAATGTTTACATAAATCACTTAAAATGAGGGGGGGAAATGGTAAATTTCATGTAATGTATCTTCTACTACAAAAATAAGAAACACTATTTCAGACAAATAAAACCTGAAAAAAAAAAATCCTCAGCAAAATCAGTGCAAGAAATATTAAAGAAAATCCTTAAGGCAGATGGAAAATGTTAACAGTTGGATATTTGGTCTACACAAAGTCACGAAGAGCACTTCAAAAAGTAAACATTTGGATAAATCTGAAAGACTTTTGATCATTTTTAATCTCTGTAAAAGAGATTTGACTGTTTAAAATAAAAATATTGGCAATATGTTTCATGGTTGACAGCAGCACATGCAGAAGTAAAATATCTGAAAATAGCTCAAAGGCCAGGAGGGAAGAATTGGATGTATTCTGTTTTACATTGTTTATGCCACTTGTGAAGTGAAACACTGGTACTTGAAAGCTAAACCCTAACTTTAAAATGAAACTGAGTTAAATGCTCAAAAATTTGAACAACATAGTACAGATTATAAAAGAATTGTTAAAAAAAAAAAAAAAAAAAAAAAAAAACTCAATCCAAAAGAAAGAGGTGAAGTAACAAACAGTAGATGGGGGAATAGACTTTTTTTTTTTATGGTACTGGGGATTGAACCCAGGGCCTTGTGCTTGCAAGGCAAGCACTCTACCAACTGAGCTATGTCCCAGCTCAGGGAATAGACTTTTTTTTAAAAAAATGTTTTTTAAATCAAGATGGTAAATTTCAACTAGAACATGTCAATAACGACACTAAACATACCTCACTTCAGCTCAGGTCTTCCCAGAAACAGACGCCACGTTGGGAGTTGATGCACAAGAGATTTCTTGGGGAAAATGCTTGTGTATGGCAAGGGGAGACAGCTAGAGAAGGCTGGGGAGTCTTTCAACCACTAAGTAGCTCTAACATTTGTGAAAGTAGAGAAAGAAGAAAGGACAGTTGAATAAGAAGAGCCTCAGTTCTCAGAAGACCACAGCCAGGTTCATGGACACTACTACAGGCTAACGGTGTGAGCACCGTGCTGTGACTGAAGTGGAGACTTGCCTGAAAAGAGACTCAGCACCGAATCTCCATGACCAGCATGGTCCAACCTCCTCGCTCTGCACACATGCACACCTCCACCCACATCCCAGGCTGCCATTGACTTCTCTTCCTTTGGGCCACCTCAGTGAGACAGACCACAGCTCCTGTTGTCACAGCTGGTCTGAGCCACAGTTGGTACTCATCATCTCCCTCCTCCTCCATCACTCTAAATTTCTTCCCCTCAGCTAATGCCTGTGCTGTCTTGGAACCTTTCCTGCTGGTATAAACCAAACCTTCATTGTTAAAGGATCTGAGTCCATGCTTACGACAGCATCCTCTGGAGTTGCTGCACTTGTGAGCTCACAGTGACAATTGGACAAAGACGCCCCAAGAGGCCTTTGAGTGGACCATCACGAACCACAAACCCTCCTCCTGACTCCCTGTGTTAAAGAAAATCTGACCCTACTTCAGGGTCAATCTCTCCAGCCAATCGATTGCTCTTCTCACATGCTGGTCTGCCTGTGCCCTGGCAGCATGAGACCTCGCGTCCACCCACAAGAGCGTGCCCACTTTGGATGCCAAGATCTGCAACTTGTAGGTCCCATAGCTGCAGGGACGGGAAGCACAGACTCTCCGAATAGGACATTAGATTCCACTCCATTTCCTGTAAACCTAACACTGATAAAAAATTACAAATAATTAAAGTCTATTAATTTAAAGAGAGAAAAGAAGAATCGGGTCTTGTCACTCTTCTGATGGAAATTTTGGTCACTTTTCATGAGATTCAAAATCCCAAAGATTTCTGTGAGTCCATCAAAGCCTTCTCCTCATCCTCCCAACTCTACCTGCTACTCACTGCTCACTCACCACTTTGCTGCAGGCAGGCTTCTGGCTTAGGATCTTCACATTTTCCACTCCCTGGCATGCTCTTCCTTTGGGTATCCCCATGGCTAATTCCCCCATCTTCAGGTCATTGCTCTGGATAATACACATAGCCCCTGTTATGGTTTGGATGTGAGGTGTCCCCCAAAAGTTCACATGGAAGACAATGCAAGAGGGTTCAGAGAAGAAATGATCAGATTGTAAAAGTCTTAATCCAATGAGTGAATTAATCCCCTGATGAGGATTAACTGAGTGATAACTGAAGGCTGGTAGGGTGTGGCTAGAGGAGGTGGGTCTTTGGGGGTGTGACTTTGGAGAATATATTTATATCTGGCAAGTGGAGCTATCTCTCTGCTTCCCTCCACTACACTCTTCTGCCATGATGTTCTTCCTCAAGTTGAGCCCCAAGGAATGGAGCTGACCTTCCATGGCCTAAGACCTCTGAAACCATGAGCCCTCAAATAAACTTTTCCTCCTCTACAATTGTTCTGGTTGGGTCTTTCAGTCATAGTGGCAAAAATGCTGACTAAAACAGTCCCCAAAAAGAAAAACAGCCCAATTATAAAGAAAATGGCAAAATGGCAAATAAATTGAATAAGCTCTTCCCAAATTGGAATTCCATAGGACTTCTTTAAAAAAAAAAAAAAAAAAAAGATATAATCAACTCATTAGGTAAGCAATGAAATTCAAACTGAGGCCACAATGAAAAACCATCATGTTGTTCTTGGGTTGGCAAAAATTACATTATTTCTGACAGTTGTAAGTGTTGATGAGAAATTGGAGAAAGTGGCACTCTCCCAGAGTAAAAATTTGTGCAAATACTTTGAAAATGTTTTAGTACTACCCAATGAAGTTGAAAGCATACAGGTCTGTGGATGGATCATTCTCCCCTAAATATGCACTCTGTTGAAATGCTAGTACGCAGCCAGGAAATAGCAGCATCATTCAAAATAGTCCCCCAGTGGAAATGACCCAAAGGGCATCATCAGGACAGAATCAATACAGATATTGTTAAGTATGTATATATTAAACTGCACATCCATAAAAATACATAAACTATACATACACCTAGCAACATGGATGCTACAAACACACTATAGAGTGAAAGAAGCAATCACAAAATTAAAAGTCTGTGCAATTCACTTGTGTAAATTTCAAAAACCAACACCATCCACCTAAAATCATTAGGGGGCACACTATCGGGAAGATAAGTAATGGAGATAAACAGAGGTGACAGACATATTTCTTTGGTTGATGTTGTGTCTGTTGGGGGGATTCTGCCCTGGATGTGGGGACTGATAATGCAAGTTTCTACTTGGTCAGAATGATTTATGGATGTTTGCTTTGTAATGGTTTTTTAAATTGTACATATGTTTCACACACTCTTCTGTATGTATAATATATTTCACAAGAAGAAAAACAAACCAATTCCAAAAAGACATAGTATGAACAGAAGATGCAGCTACAGAATTAAGAAAACACCTTGGTTACTTTTTTTTCTTCACATTTCTTGAGGCTTTGGCTCACTTTAAGTACTAATTATCTACTGTTTGTGTTGCTGTCTATGCATTTTAATAGCTGTTCACTGATTTAGTCTGACCTTCTGCTTAGTAATTTTGAATAGTCAGCAGGAGGTATTAAATTGCATCAAGACATAATGCATTATGTAATTTTATAAAAAAACATATGATGCTAAGTCTTGCAGAGCAGCAAAATGTAAATGAGACCCTTTGGATATAAGACATGCCTTTAATTGGAACAGAAATGTCATGCAATTGAAGTACAATGGTCATGGGGGAGAAAAGACTAAGAACATCTTGCTTCTTCCCACTCCTATGATTAGCTGAAATCCCTTTCATCATTTTTCACTGTTGGATTTCAGTTCTGAACAGGACTAGTACACAATTTGGCATATTCATTTCAGAAAGACTGCTGCCAAGGTTATTTCCTAATTACATAGGGTACAAGAGCTTGAGAAATCAACTAAGGCCAAGACAGGATTTGAAAGCAGGTTTCTCTCATTTCAGAATTTTTTTTTTTTTTTTTTTTTGGTCACCTGCTACTCAGATAATCCTCCTGAAAATGTCCTTGAAGCAGCTCTTCAATCTCCTCCTAAGGCCATATCCAAGTTTCATAATCTGATTTGTAATTGCAACCATAGAAGTCATATGAAATTTTGCATTCATGAGCAAATCAAAAGCACAAAATGAAAAAGTAGAAATGGTGTCAACAATACAAATTCATTGAAATATTTCTGTAGGTATAAATTTTGAAATCTCAATGCAGTGTGACACCGTGGAAAACCCACTGGGTCATGGTTCAAGGCTTTATTACTTGTGCAACCATGGACAAGTCATGCAACCATGGACAAGTCATGCAACCTCTACACGTAACATTCTAATAGAAAAGCTGTGATATTGCCTGTTGAGCAAATCTCACATTCAATGAACCAAGTGAATTGGAGGATATAGAAAGGGTTTATAAATTTTAAATCATCCTGGGAATAAACACTTTACTAGTTTACAAAAACAAATGGAGAAGATGCTCAGCTTCTGCTCCTCAACATTCTCAGACATTGTTTTTATCCAATGACAACTCTTCCGGATTACACATGGCAGCTTGTCTTGCCAGGTTTAATTGTGCCCATCCCTTCACGTCCATGGGTAAAATTTGTAACTTCACAGAGATCCACTTTATAGAGTGTGACAAGGAAAAAATGAAGAAAAGACACGATGGCATAACCCACTAGACATCTTTGGCTTATTTTCTATGGTATCACCTTACCAGTGTGGGACAGATGGTTGCTTATCTATTCTAAAGCTTAATATAAAGCATGCAAGGAGATAAGAGTCCTGCTGACTGGCCACACAGAACATATGCTTTGAAGTTTTCTGTAATGATGTTGAGGGGCTGGCTCCAGTCCAGCTCTCTCCAGGTCTTCCTGTGTAAGCTCCTTTTCAAGACAGGCCCACCAGCATTAGCGGGTACAGACCATGGCAACATGATAAAGCTCTTCCTTGTGCAGAGTAAACTGGACCATATGGGGTCTGAAACCATGACCTTGGCCTTGTTATCGGAGCTCTAACTAGGTGAAGTCACAGGCCCAGATGGTCACAAGATGTAGAACACTTTGCAGAAGTCACTCTGTACTTACACAGATCAGAGATGACTTCTGAAAATCGAATCCTTTGATGACATGTGCTGTTTCACCCCTAGGTACTTAGTCTATGGTTCTACGGAAGCAAAAGGAGGGAGACAGATGGTCAAGCTGGAGGGAAGGAAAAAGAGAGCAAACATAAAGGGGAGGCAAAAATGCTTAAAGGAAAAGCTTAGGATTCTGGCCAATGCCCAGGAATGTGAAATACAATAGAAATACAAATCTCAAAGCCTGAGAAACTTAAGCTTAGATGCTAGTTATAGCAGTACAAAGCCTCGCAATCAAAATGAAATATCTCTCCTTCAATAGAACACATTATATAGTACACAATTGGGTTGGGAAATATTCATGAAAGTTCTCCGGCCATGACATATGTTTGAAGTGGAAGAAAATAATACTAAACCTACAATCACTTGAGAATTCCACAGTTAAGAGGGATCAGGGGCAAGGCCACAGGCTGGCTGCAGAGATTTCCTGCAGCAGGGACAGAGCTCTTTCCAACCCTTGTTACTAAGGAAATTTCAGAGTCAGTCTATAAATAGCTCCCTGCCATTATCCCCAACAGAAATGAGGTTCTGTAACAATACTGCAGCTCCGCATGCTGCTGAAGGAAATTCAATTCGATCATTTCTTTCTATTTTTGTGAAAAGCAAGAAAGAAAAGTAAACACCACAGGAAAGAAAATAGAAGAAAAAGTGACACAGATGCACAGCTCAAGACTGCAATGTTGCGTTTCCCCAGAGTGCTGCTTAGACTCCTGCAGCTACGGAATAACGCTCACGCAGTTCCCAGGATGGAACTGAGCAGGAAGACAGCCATGGTACCTCGGGCTGGCACCTCATGCCTGCTTTTCATAGGCCCACGAAGAAAGACTAAATACAGTGATCTGGCCTCTTGTCTTCTTTTTTTTTTTGGGGGGGGGGGTGTGCTGGGGATTGAACCCAGGGCCTTGTGCTTGCAAGGCAAGCACTCTACCGACTGAGCTATCTCCCCAGCCCCCTGGCCTCTTGTCTTCTATTGAACAAACCCTAACTCCTTTGCAGAGTCTCTTTAGCCCAAGTCCTTCTCATGGAATTGATTATGTCCATGTTTTTATGTCATTTTTCTCTGTGTTAACTCCTCCCACATTTCTCCATCTTGGCCCCCTTTCTCCTATTATCTGTTTCTGTTTTCTTGTGAGCTTGTTCCCACGGAATAATTGAGGAATTTGAGCATATGAGTTGAGTTTCAACAGAGGTAACTTGGACACGAGGAAGGATGTGACTGTGAGCCAGCTTTCTGGACGCCATTCCAAGGGGTAGAGTTAGCAGGACTGCTGCCCTGAGAACCTTCAAACCTCATCTCAGGTGAACCTGTGGAGAGGGGAAACTAACTTCAGTGTGTGCCCTGAGAGGCCTCTTCCTTTGGAGTCCTTCGAAACTCTTCTACACAGAGGTTTTACGTGTAGGTCTCTCCAAACCTGCAGGCCCAGCTCCCAGGGTGCATTGCACTCTGCTCTTCTCTCCCTCCTTGAAAGCTCAGTTTAGCTGTTCCTCCAAATGAACCTGTGAATTCAGGTCTAGAAAGGCCTGCTGGGATGGATAAACAGATTATAAAACTCATCCAGAGGAGTGACTGCAAGAACAGCTAACAGAAATATTAAAGGAAGAATAATAGGAGGTGACCTAACCTGCAAAATGTCAAAACATAATGCAAAACTCCATTAGTTAAAGTAGTATCCTGGTATCCACAACAAATCAGTGATACAGACAAAAAATCCATTTGTAGAACTATGTATCTATATTAGCTATATGTATACCAATCTAAAATATGATAAGGTGGTATTTTAAAGCAATGGAAAAACTTTACTAGACAATTGTTTGTCCAACTATCATAGTAAAAGTGAAATTCCCTACCATACAGTGTGTATAAAAATTAAACATATAAAAAATAAAAATCTAAAAACTATAATAACAAAATACAGAAGACTGATTTTATAAATATCAAGTGAGGTGGAAGACAGAGGGTGAAGCAGGTCAGTACCCAAAACTTCCAAAATAAATTGTTACCATGCTTGACTGCACAAACCTTAAAATTCTCCACATAGTGAAAACACAGTAAATCAAGAATAATAACCTGGGAGAAAATAATGTGAGAACTCTAACAAACAAAATGGTAGTATGTGTCATATAAATCATAAAAGTTAATACAAAAATAGGGAACAAAAAAATACAAAAAAGAAATATTTTTAAAAAGTCAATATCAATTATTGTACATCTATGTATTTACGTTTTTTACTGAGGCACCTTACAAGAAATCTAGGAATGGGTGTTACTTTATATAAAACTTCTTTCCCACTGGCTTAATTCAGGGCTCCCTTTTCTCTCCCTCTTTAATATTCAACTGCTTCCACTCATTTACGGGTCCTCTGTCTTTGAAGGGTTGCTCAATATCATCTTGATTAGCCAACCATGTTCAAAACAACATTTGTTGGTAAGCTCATAAAAAAAAAAAATCAGTGAACAACTTAGAAAAAAATGGGCAAAGAACAAGAACCAACAACTTAGAGATGAGGAAATCAGTCTCATTAGTGTTCATAAAAATGCATTCAAAATAAAATAAAATTTCATTTTTAGTTATCAAAGACAAAAATTAAAAACTGTTATCTAAAATTGCTGTGATCATGCTCAAGCGAGATAGAGACAAGAGTAAGAAATCTTAACAGTCCTTGTCATGAGACCTGCATCTTGCCTACTAGAAAAATAAAAATTAAATCAAAAAGAAAAAATAAGCAAATCTTAAACTTGGCTATAATTAAAACAAATATAAAATACCTATATCAAATTGATAACATGATCAAAAAATAAGATGTGTTAATACAATATTCTGATGATACAACTGTTATGAGATTTACCCTATGGTCAAAAGAATTTTAGGAACTCTTCAACTTCATTTAACAGGGTTAGTGTTTTTAACATCTTAGTATGGCTATCTTGAAATTTTGAGTCTATCATTAGATAACAAACACAAGTACTGGTGTAGGGAATTAGGTTTCACTGTGGTTGAAAATAAATGATAATATAAAATGAAAACTTCACTTGCCAAACATAGTACCTGGTGTTGGACTAATACTCCTACCACACACACACACACACACACACACACACACACACACAATTTGATACAATAAACAAAATAAAAATATGTAAGGCCCCTTTTTTTAAGCATCATAAAACAGATCATGAAGGTCTGTGACCCCTGAGAGACAGGAACACAGTGTCACAACCATGCTGGCCCTCTGTCTTGGGAAATTTCCCAACCCAGTTACAATAAGCTGCACTCCAAGCAGAGAATGGCAGCCTCATCTAGGGAATGAGGAAGAGGTCAGGGTTCAGGAAGGCTAATGTGGCCGCAAGGCCCAAAGGAGGGAGCTGCAAAAGTGGACCTGAAAAGTCTGTTTGGGGTCCCCCAAGTTCATGACTAAGCACTAAGCACTGAGCTGTGCACTCACTGTATCAGACTGCAAGAGTGTTACCCGATAGTGGTTTCTCTGAGATTTTAAACAAAACAAAGACCAAACACTTCCCACAGCACAGAGAGAGCTTATGAACACTACCAGGCTTCCGGCAGAGACACCCGGAAATGCAGGACTCAGAAGGCCCCACCCTTGCGTGAAGCAAGTATAGACCTACCTTAGCAAAATCAAGACCAAGTGCTAATATATCCACTGGAAAGTCAAAGTTTAGACCTATCCTAATAAAGTAGAACACCAAACTTACATGATTTCAAAGTAATGAGACAATAAGAATTAGTAAGCTTCAGAGGAAAACGGCAATACCCAGATGCTAAATGATATCATATAAATGATATTCAAATTGTTTAAAAAGTAGATATGTGAGAAATAGTTTAAAAATAAATTTTAAAAAGGAGGAAAATCTGATCTGACAAGAAAAGTGCTATAAGTAGACTGACCCCATAATAGCCTAGATGTTGGATTTAGCAGAAAAAGATTTTAAAGCAGCTATTTAATATGTGTTCAAAAAATTAAAGAAAGACATTTTTAAGTGTTGATGAAAACCAAAGGCCAAATGTTTTCTCTGATATTCGGGAGCTAATTCACAATAAGAGGGTGGGAGGGCTAGGGAAGAATAGAGTTACTTTATATCAGGTAGAGGGGAGTGAAGGGAGGGGAAGGGGTAGGGAGGTAGGAAGGACAGTAGAGTGAAACAGACATTACCTCATGTACATGTATGACTGCTTGACAGATGTGACCCTACAACATGTATAATCAGAAAAATGAGAGAACACACTCCATTTATATATGATCTATCAAAAGGTATAAATGTATTCTATTGTCATGTGCAAGTAATTAGAACAAATAAAAAAAGAAAATTGTTTTAAAATAAATAACTAAAATCTCAATGAAAGAAAATAAGAGAACTCAGAAGAGAAATAGAAACTACAAAACATTTAAATCTTAGGACTTTAACATACAACAGAACTGAGAAGAATTTAACAGTAGATTTGCCAAGGCAGAAGGGCCAGTGTCCTTTAAGACAGATGAGTAAAAACTATCTAGTCTGAAAAACAGAAGAAGAGAGACTGAAGAAAAAAAGATGAGCCTCAGAGTCCTCCGGGACAATGTCAAATGAACACACCTAAAACAGGGGTCTGAAGAAGAAAAGAAATGGGAACTGAGTCAAATGAAATCCAAGAAGAACTACGATCTTAAAATTTTCCACATTTGTGAGAAATATGGGCTTATATATCCAACGAGTTCTGGAAACCCAAGCAGAATGAGCATGGGGGAAAACCTTAGGTGTGGGCAGAGTGTATCACAGACTTGTAAAAGCAAAGATAAAGGGAAAAAATCCGAAAGACAAGTGGGGTGGGGATGGGAAAATAAATCACAAGTAGGGAAAAGAATGCTGTTGACTTTTCACACCGGACGTTGAAGACCTTAACACACTGCAACATCTTCAAAGAGAGGAACATAAAAAAACCATCTAGAGTGGGTTAAAAAAAAATAGGAAAACAATGTTTAATAGGAAAAGAAATAAAAATGACCAGAAATCCTAAAAAAAGATGCTCAAATCTGTTAGTAATGAAAAATGTAAATTTACACTACAGTGAGATACTATTCTATGTATAGTAGATTGGCCAAAAAATAAAAAGTCTGAAAGTTCTAATGAATAGATAAGATGCAGAGTAAAATAGGCAGGGAGTCAGGGCAAAGAACCCCATAAAGGTTTCTCTAAATATAAAGGTCGCTCTATGAGATTAACCTATAGAAACACTCCAAACATTCCATCTGACTCTTTGGTTCCACAGTACGGAAAAGGAAGGTGGGATGGACCTGAGCGACGCCTACTAACTCAAGGGCTAAAAGGGTACCACCAATTAGAAGGTCATGGGCCAAACCAATGACCTTGGCACTTTTCCAGTATCTGATTAGCACTGATATTGTCCAATTGCCTTGGTGCTTTCCCAATACCTGATGAACGTAGTTAGAGATCAATACCTCTACCCAGTAGCTATATAAGACCCTAGACTAGTACACTTAAAGCGACAACCTGCTACCAGGTTCTCTCCCACCAATAAGAGCTCTGTTTCTTTTCTTCTCTCGTGAATAAATCCTACTTTTTCAATATTATTCTGGTATCTGTGGCTTTCATTCTTCAAATTCATGAGCCAAAAACCTGGAAAAAAGTCACTGATGGGCAGTTGGAGTCTGCTACAATATTAGGCAGGCCCAGCCTGCTAGCAGAGCCTCAACACAGTGAGGTGCTACTTGCTACTGCCAACAAATAATCCTTCCCACTGAGATCAGTGGGTAACACCAGTGGACACCTCTTCCTGAGAAGAGCTGCCTTTGCTGCAGGGGGCTGTAACCCCACCAGCAATTACAGAAGCAAGTCAGAGAGAATGGTTTTGTCTCTAACTCCAGTTTCACTAAGTTGAGGCAAGACTATTGCTATTAAATTAATCAACATTTTAGGGAAGGCCATTTTGTCATATTATAAAACAGAATATGTGGAAATGATATGTCCCGGCAATTCCACTCTTATCTATAAACCCAATTCTTGCTCATGAGCAATAGGAGACAGTCAACAGTCAAAACTTTCATTATGCTACTGTTTATAATAGTGAAACTAGGAAGCCACACACATTCTTATCAACAGAAGGGAAAAAATGAGTACATAATATAATATTCTCATATGAATTATAGGTAGAGTCAACAATACTATTGAACCTCAGGAATGCAATGTGAACTGATAAAAAATAAGTCCACAGAAGATTCCATACCTTAATGTTTGTAAAATTAAGATTTAATAGCATGTAAACAAAAGTTCGTAAAACTACATACACACGTCAACAATAATCAAAACTGAGCAGTGTAGAGTTTATGGAAATATATGTACACAATAAAATTAATCCTTAATAATCAAAAAAAGTATATGATCATCATTAGTCAAGAAATTCACAAATTAAAACATTGAAAAAGAATTTGTACAAAGTAGTATTTAAACATTTAATCGTTTCTTTTTCTTATTCCCATTTAGGCTGTGTAACTTTGCTAAGCATTATACTAACAAAGTGCCACTTGGCAGAATATTCTACATTAATGCATTAGAATGAGGCTTTATCAATCTTATTAATATAAGTAAGTACTTCTGAAGAGCTTAAAAATTGTTCTTCTTCCAGGCAGGGGTTGTAGCTCAGTAGTAGAGTGCTTGCCTAGCATGTGCAAGGTACTGGGTTTGATTCTTAGCACCACAAAAAAATAAGTAAAATAAAGGTCCATTGACAACTAAAAAATATTTTTTTAAAATAAGTATTCTTTATAGAGGAGCAACTTAAGAAAAGGGGCAGACTGGGAGGTCACCCCCTCAGAAGCAATAGTTTTGTGGCCATCAGTGGACAAATGCACCTTTATGGGAGCCTAGGATTCAGGAATATGGTTGTGAAGCCCTGGTGGAGCCTAAGACCTAGGAAAGCCATTTTGAAAAGGCAGATATGCAGCAACATGCCAGCTTTTCTGCCCATGGTCCCATCTCCAGATCTAGAAATGGCCCCATGGCACTGTGCACTGGTTACAGTCCTGTTTGACCATTGTCCTGCTAACAAAATCAACAATCCACGGACCTGGGATGGGTCACCCACACTGGTTCCTCAGTTGACAGACATGGCAACCATGACTCCTTCTGTGGACCCTGAACAGCCCTAATATTGGTTTCAGACCCTCTCGGCTGTGGTCTGAGACCAGTTCTGCCCACACAGGAACCCAGTAGGAAACACACCAGTCTGAATTCCCAGGATGTGCTTACAGACCTTAGTCCTGCAGCAGATCCTGAAATGGCCCTGAAACTCAGCTCTCATCCCTCTCGGTTGCATTTTGAAAGCAGTCTTGTCCATACAGGAACCCAGAGGGAGCCACACCCGTAAGCACCACCACGGGCAGGTCTACTGACCTCCTCACTGTGGACCTTGAAATAGACTAGTACTCCAGACCCTCTCAACTGTCCTGCCTTCCCAGAGACCCGTGGGGAAACACAGTAGGTAAATATGATGCCAGCAGAGGAAACTAATGATCCCCAAAAGATGGATATCTACATATGGTTCCCCCAATTTTTAAATAATCTTAAGGAAAATTTAAAAGCTCAATGAGATGCAAGGAAACACAGATAACTAAATGAAATTAAGAAAACAATGACTGAACATACTTAGAAGATTAAAAAAAGAAATAGAAACCATAAAAAAAAGAAGTCCTGGAGCTACAGAATACATTGATAGAACTGAAAAAATTCAAGAAAGTTTCAACAGCAGATTTGATCTTGCAGATGAAAGAATTAGCAAACTTGAAGACAAGTCATTTGAAAGTAAATAATTAGAGGAACAAAAAAGGAAAATTGAAGAAAGTATAAAATACCTTTGGTATACCATTAAGTATTTGAATATATGAATTATGGAAGTTATAGAGCAGAAGAGAGAGAAAGAAGAAAGATTATGTATTGAAAGAAATACTAGTTGAAAACTTCCTAAATCTTGAAAGGAATTTTAGAAAATCCACAAATATTTGGAAATTAAATAGCACACTCCTGGACAACAATGAGAAAATAATATATCAAACTTTAAAAAAATATCTTGAAACAGAAGTGGAAATACGACCTACTAAAATTTGGAATTCAGCAAAGGTTTAAAACGAAAAATTAAAAGCAAGCAATGCCTACATTAAGAAAAAAAAGTATGTCCAATGAACAACCAACTTCACTCCTTAAGAACTAGAAAGAAAAAAACAAACTGAACCAAAGGAAGATTGCCAAAGGAAGGAAATAAAGAAGTTTAGAGCAGAAATAAATCAGAGTCTAGAAATATAAAAGAAAAGATGGGCAAAATTAAGGGTTGGTTTGTTTTTTTGTTTTTTTAAGAAATAAAATTGGTGAACTTTAGCTAGATTAACTAAGGAAAAAAAGAGTGAGAGCTGAAATATATAAAATTACAAATCAAAAAGAAGGCCACTGAAATGTCAAGGAACAAAAAAGACCACTATGAACAACTGTACAGCAACCGACTGTCTAACTAGAAGAGACGGGTCAACTCCTGGAAACATAGCTGACCAAGACTGAATCAAAAGAACTAGAAAATCTGACCAGACCAATAGCAAGTAAGGAGATTGAATCAGTAATCCAAAATCTCCCAACAAAGAAAAGCCCAAGACCTGATGACCTCGTGGTGGAATTATCCCAAATACATAAAGAATTAAGACCAATGCTCTTCAAACTCTTCCAAAAACTCTTCCAAAAACTCCAAAATTTGGGGACATAGAAAAGGAAAGATATTCTGGCTCAAAGGAAAAGCTCCCAGGAACAACTGAAATGCAGGAAATGACCAAGAACCTCTGAGACACAAAACAAGCGTTCCTGAGCAACCCATCCCAAGTCCTTAGCCCTTGACCTTGGTTTCTACCCTTGACCCATGCTTTTGCCTGAAAAAGTAACATAAGGGTCATGTGCCAGTGCAGGGAAAATCCACCCTGACTCCACCTCTAGTCTAACCGCTAGCAACCACCCCTCTATAAATATGAATACCCCACACCAATGGGTTAGGATTGCTCTCTCTCTCTCTCTCTGCAGATGGCCCATATTCTCCATTGTATATGTTTTTTTTTTTTTTTTTTTGCTTTGCCCCAAAAGTTTCTCATGTCAAGATAGCCCATAGTCTTCCTTGAATGTGTCTCCACTTTCCTAAATAAACCTTTGTTTGTGCCTCTGACTGTCCCATGCTGAAATTCTTTTCCGTCACGCATGCCAAGGATGCCACCTTTCCTGAATCAAGGTCCCCCTTCCCAGGAATGCCTCAGACTGGTAACACTTCCACATTCCTTTTACAAGGCCAGCATCATCCTAATTCCAAAGTCACATAGGGATACTACAAGCACAATTACAGGCCAATGACTCTAATGAACACAGATGCCAAATCTTCCACAAAATACTATCAAACTGAATTCAACAGCACTTTAAAAGGATCATACACCATGGTTAAGTGGGATTTATTCCTTGGCTGCAAGAATGGTTATCATACACAAATCAAAAAATGTGATGCACCACACTAACAGAATAAAGGAGAAAACCCATATGATCATCTTGTTAAATGAAGAAAAACTTTTGATAAAATTCAATATCCCTTCACAATCTTTGAAGTATGATTCAAAATTCCTTTACAGCTGTGAACATGTGAAAGCAAATAAGTTGTGTTCTTCCAAAATACAGTGGTGGGACAGGCATGGGACAGACATTTCCATTCCAGAAAAGAGAAATCAGAAAGAAGAGAGCAGTCATAGATACTGAGCAAGTCCAAATGCTTGCAAATGAATTCCATCAGATCTTGAGGTCAAGGATGATCCCCTTTGGCTCAGTCCTCTGCTCTCCAGGTCCACTGGGCCAATAGTGTCACCCTGTGATCCTCGATCTTGGTCAGTGCTCCCACACACAAAGCTCTATGTGGAGGTTCGGTTGGTCCCTGCAGCTCTTTGCAGTGACCCAGCTCCTGAGGCATGGGGCAAGGGCAATTAAAACCAAGGAAGATGCCCAAAACTTTGAAGCCAAGGATGAAACAGCCTTGAAACCACATTTTCAGACAAAACCAGATTCTCTGCTTCTGCCAGCAGGTAGGGTCTGCATAAGTTCCAGACCTCTGCAGTCGAAGAAGCCCATTTTAGTATCCACAGTTCTCACAGCAGGGGGATGCCTGCCAGCATCAGCTCTAAGGACCGCACCTAGCAATGCCAAATTCTTCTCCACTACTGTGGAGAGGAGCACTGCAGCTCTCAGTGGTGGCCTATGCCTCCCAGTATTGCAGCAGTTCCTAGCAACTCGCTGCCAATTTCTTTCCGGGTTCTTGTCTCACAAATCTGAAGAATGAAATCCATGGACAGTGAAAGGAGTGGGATTTAATTAAGTTAGAAGAAAATCAGAACTCATTGTGGGTGAGAGGGGACCTGAGAGCAGATTAACATTTAGTTGTGCTAGTCTAGGGGTTAACATAGCTACCAGGTTAAGGTTATTGGTCAAAATCTATGTGAAATAGGTATTGACCAAGGCTAGTGATCAAAACCTAGGCTCAACTGTTGTGCCCAAAGGCTCGAGACCCCACAAAGACCACCAGAGACCACGATCAATGCAAGCAACAAAGAGTCATTTATTAGCAAGCTCGAGCCTGGTCCTCCGCGCCCTCGAAAACCGGTGACACTAAGAGCCCCCGAGCCCTCATTTAGCAGGGTTTTTATAATGAAAGGCAAGCAGTTTTACAGTGTTCTTTTAATTGGTTAACATTTAAACAGCTAAACATTAGTCCTCCTCTGGTTGGGTCCTGCCAATCTATTTGATTCTCATTGGGTCCCGCCAGAACTGAACGGTCCTAGTGGAAGAAGGGAGGAGGGAAGGGGTGAACTATGCAGGAGATGAGTCGGGGCTAAGCCCCCCGTCCTTGACAGATAAGGTCTCCAGGCCACCGCACATTCCTCGGACAAATATCTCTTAACAACCTTGGTAAGCACAGGGGCCCAGCAGTCCTGTTTGTCCTGTATTGCCTGCATCTGGGTGATTGAGACAGTTAGCAGCACAGATACCACCCTGTTCTCAACACAGCCAGTATGGGGAATGGGTTCAGGCTATTGGTTTGGTCTGAAACATTCTGATTGATTAGCCTTCGAGTCTGTAGCTTTCACTCAGGTCTGAACCACTGCCTTCTCTCAACACCCAGGACAAAGCAGTAGGCCAGAATATTTGGAACATTTCTACAGCTTAATTTCATGGAGTAGCCTGTTCACTTAGAGATGCCTCTTTTGGGGTATGGGTTCTTTAACTGTCTGCCTGTTTTACTATCTATCTATCTATCCTGCTCTCCAGGGACCTGTGATGGACATGGCAGCCCTCCTGATTTCCAAAGCTCAGGTATCATTCCTCCCTTTCCTTGGTGGATAAAGCACACTCACAGATAGCTCCATTGTCCCACACAGAAGTCCAAAAGGCTTCCTTTATTTCCCACAATTTCTGTTCCTAGTGGACAAGATTGGAGTTTCTCAGCTGCTATAATCCCATGTCTAGTCTTTGCGATCTTGATGGAGTCATTGTCCTGCTGAAGCCAGCATTAAGGACAGGCAGTTAGTGTAGAAATAGGGGATCGGGTCAAATCGAGGAAATAAAGGCCATGAAAGCCATCTGCCTCTGGAAGTTGGAGACTGCCCCTGGAAGAATGGTATGTCAAGGATCTCCAGAGCTCATTGATTACCAAATTTACCTGCCTTTATCAAGGACTGCAAGCATGGAGCTGCTAATTAATGCCCCCTGGGCCCTTACCTTTCTGAATCACCTTGGCCGTCCCCCTGCCCATCACTTCTCACTTTATGCAAAACCTGGCCTAGTCAATAGGCAGGAAGGTGAGATAAGGGGGCAAAGAGAACTGGAGAACAAAAGAGACCTTAACCTATAAAAGATGTAGGGTGCATTTACTTCTGGGGACTTTAGAACATCAGCCGTGGACCCCTTCTCCCTCCCAGGAGAAGCCTATATTATTACTTTTACATATAACCTTCTTAATATGCTTGCCTTGGCTGCTTCTCTAGTGTTCAGACTTCAACATTAGAGGGAGCAGAACTCGTCACCAGTAAACAGCGGTATCACGACTATACCCTTCATGTTCTTTCCCAAACATGCTTTCTCTGTTTTTGCAATATGTATAGGCTGAGAATTTGCTAAATCTTTGAATTCTGGTTCCAATTGGCTCAACTACTTCTTCTTTGATTCATCTCTCTCCTCTCATATTTTACTAGAAGCAGTAAAGAAAGCCAGGCTTCAATAAGAGGTCAGTCTGTGGTATTGAGCCCTCAACCAGGAGGATATATCACCTCCAGATAGATAATGCCAGAATGGAATCGAATAGAAGAAGTTCAGCTGGTGTCCCCTGGAAGATCTGTGTAACAGATTGCTTGGTGTGTGAGGAAACAACCTCCAAACATCCAGGGTCAGAATCCTTGTGCTGGCTACTTAAGAGTAGGCAAATATTTTAATTCTTACATCAAAATACCTCTGATAACCACAAAGGAAATACCTATAGCATACACAGGTTAGAAAAGAAAATGAGAAAAGAATTAAAATGTGTCGGGGAGGGGTGAGACAGAGAGAGAGAACTAAGGACAAAAAGTACAATTGTAAGGGATTCCACGAAAACTACACTGGACACGGGAAATCACATAAGGGAGTTTATTAAGCAAACAAAGTGTCTCCCTGCAGGGTAAGAGAGAAAATGAGATGAAAAAAAAGGGAAAGAGAAAGGACATGTGCTAGAGAGAGAGTGGAAAGCAAGGAGGAGAAAGAAAGTGAGTCAGGGGGAGAGAAAAGCAAGAGAAAAAGATGGCGGTGAAGCTATCTTTAAGAATCCCACCGGGCTAACAGGGGACCAATAATGGAGAAGGATACTTGCAAGTTGACTGATGAACCAATAGCTACCTAGGATGTTCACAGACTGACAAGTAGTTGGGAGGTTGGGAAAATGGCTGCACCGGAAAGGGCAGGGAGAGCAGCTTTGTACATTACATTCCCCCGTTTCAGTTTTTATAAGAAAATCTTTTGTTCTCCAGTTCTTTCCCGCCTTATCTCTCCTTCTTGCCTAAGTGACTAGGGCTGGTTTTGCAGGTGAGATATAAAACGTCCATTCTCCTAGGGGCAGTGTTCATCTTCCAGACTTCCAGAGGCAGATGGTTTTCATGGACTTCATTTCCTCAATTTAACTGATCCCCAATTTCTACACTAACTGCCTGTCCCCAATTCTGACTTCATTTACCCCTCTAATTCTAGGAACTCCTTCACTCCTTCACAGGGAAAGGGATGATAACCGATCTGGCTTCTTTGAGCTGGAAGCGGGCAGCATGGGGCAAGCAGTTTGGAGTTCCCTTTTTAGAAATCGGGTCAATCGAGGGGTCCATGATAGAAGTCTGGCTGGGAAGAGCAGGTTGTAAAGGCATCTGGGGATGGGTGCTTCTATGAGAGAAGAACAAAAAGACATGAGTACTGAAATGAGATTGATACAATATAAATGTTGCAGAATCTGGAACATGCCAATGAATGTCATAAAGATGACAGAACTCAATAATTCCTCACCAGGGGGTGGAAGAACTGAGAAATTGTTCCCATAACAAGACCTAGAAAAGGCTGGAGAGGACAAGGCCTTTATCTGGGAACTTTAATATTGTCTAGGTTATCAGGAATGTAAACACAACATTTAGTAGAGATACAAGCAAACATAGATTAAGCCTACCTGTGTCTGTAGGCCTTAAACTGACTAAAACTTCTGACTCTGGCAGTTTCTCTTGATAGTTATCAGGCACATTTGCCTAAGAATCTCTCTTTTGTAGCTTTTAGTCTTTATTCTAGTGGGCTAACACAAGTGTAAGTTACATTTAACTATTATTTCTTTTAAATGCCCAAGAATGGCTATATTTTGGTTTTAACTGTTTTGCTAGGTGTTCAAGATCAAGCTGGTCAAACTGACCTGTTCCTGTCTGTTAAAGCATCAGCTGAGTTCCCACAGGGGTCACTCATAGAGAACTTGAGAGCCTTAGCTTTAGTGCTGTCCATTAGGCAGGATCTCCTCGATGAGGTGGCTCCCCTTGGAAGTATTAGGGGTGTCTCCCTTTTTCCATGACCCTCCTCTGCAGCAGGTGCACTGAATGGCTTTTCATTCTCTAGTGACTTCATCAATCTCCCTGATCAGGAGGTTGTGTGACCCAGAGTTGCAAAGCTCCTTAGAGAAGTCCTCTTGTTCCCTGGGTTCAGACTGACTTTGAGGGCAAGACCCAAATATGGACTTTTCTTGACCTCTGTATTTAATCTCAATCTCTAAGTTTGATCTTAACCATCAAGCAAACCAGTCTCACCAGTCTTAAAGTAAGAGTACTGGGCTTTAACTTCAATGTATATAACTTTACAGTTATCTACCTGCTTGGTCTACATTATCTGTCTTATAGGTGATGGCTTTTCAAGTTAATCTACGGTGTACTTCTGCAAAATACCAGGCAACAGTTAGAATTTACAAGGAAATACAAAATGGAATCACCAACACTAAAACATTCAGTTTGTACAATAGCTATCTTGAATTTTGGCTGAGTTATTTATTATATCCCCTGTTTGAGATCACAGTAATCTTTACAACAAACATCAAACTTTTGAACACAACATTAAATGAGTTAAAGTCTGGCTTACTTTGGAGCCATTCTAACGTGCGGCAGGGTTGTGAGGCAGAGCCTTATCTCAGGTAAGGTGGGGCTTTTCCTGAAGCTAATTTTTTCCTCTTTTGCCATGACCAGCATGACCAAATTCTCAAGTTCAGTGAGGGACAAAGGAGTATTAGAAAATAAAGGTTTATAAACACAGATTTTGAAGATTAAGCTGAGATTAGCTGGAGCTCTGTTCTCTGATGGAAATGCAGATCTAAAGAGTTATGACAGCAATCTTTATATAAGTATGTAAGCATTATTCTTTGTTTTCAGGAAAGTTACAGAGACTAGGACATTAACATAACTTTTTTCAGAGCTGCAAAGTGCAATGTTAGGAGCTCCGTGTAGCTCTCAAGGAAGTCCACTATCCAAAGTTACTGTAAGGTGGGCAGGAACCAGAGAAGGGAGCTGATGAAACAACTGGTTATCTAGCAAAAGAATTCCTTCCTGCCCAAGAGCTATGTGCCTGAGGTCAATGTCAGAGCTGATCATTTTAAGAAGTTTACATATATTGACTCCTGAGTCTATATGAACATTAGTTAACACAATTTAACATTATATCTAAAACATGAATCAAAGAAAGGCTGAGAGAGCTTTTAACTTTCCTTTTGTGTGGCAAAGTGACAGAATGCTTTAATGTTTCATGATATTAACCTTCAAACAAATCAGGCTCTCACTAATTTTTAGAAATACATTTATACTTAAATTTCTTTTATTTCAGTGTACATATACCCTATTGATGACAGGTCCTATAATAGAACATTAAATGATGAGTTTAAAATTAATTTGGAGAATAGCAGCTTGATAAATTTTCTGCTTTAAAGGCTTGTATACCTTGCAAATATGAACACATTTAATATCAGATGTCTCTAACAAACACATTTGAGTAATCCCATACCTGTTGACTCTAATTCACTCATCTTATTGTAAAAAAACCAAGATATCACACAAGTGTAAAAAATCTAAGATATCAGACAAGTGTACCAACAGTATTTGCCGTCTCTTTCCTGTGGAAGAAAAGTCCTAGAAAAATTGACATTAGACATTTTATAAACATCAACGTGTAATGAGTTTGACCACCTAGAGGCTTGTGAGTTAATTTTAAGGACATTTTGCTTCTATTAGTTTACCCAATTTAAATTGAACCTTTTAAATCATGTGAATTAAAAGTATTTGGATCCATTTTTTTAATTTTAATTTTTATGCACGCTTATATTTAACACAAAAGTAAAGGCCTTGTAATATTTATCTCCATTGCAATGTTACAGATGTTCAAAAATAGCTCTAGAGTTGGATAAAAAGAACTGATCGAAAATAATGTTATCTCCATTGCAATGTAACAGATGTTCAAAAATAGCTCTAGAGTTGGATAAAAAGAACTGATCAAAAATCATTAACCTAGGTATGTAGGATCAAAATTGTGAGCTCAAAAATATAGCATTTAAGAAAAACAAAAGTCCTAGAAGAAAAATAATAATGGCCATTAATTATAGCATGAGAAAATGGGAAAGAGAAGGGCAGAGAGAAGAGGAAAAGGGAGAGATAAAGTGTTGTGTTACAGCTCAGGAGAAATTTAAAATGGACACTTCTTTTTCTTGGGTTTGAGACTAGTCTCCCATTGAGTTTTCCTCCATTTACATTTCAATGTAAGCCTTGACTGAGATCTGAAAGGGGCTAACAGATTCTAGCAGAAACTTGATGCCTAGGGCATTTTAACCCTTTTTCCTGGTTAGTAATCAATTAGGTTTGGACGCAGAAAATTGTGAAACATTATCTCCCACTACTTGTGGGGAATGGGGCTGCTATATCATACTCCTTACTGGGACATGCCACGGACTGTTGGACTGGTTACTCCCTCCACACCAGCCTATGCAGGACCTTGTGGCAGGAGGACTAAGTGGGCTGGGCCGGGGAATGAAGCAGAGACAGCTGAGTCAAAGTTGGAGGAGGAGGAGGGATTAAGAGGGGGAGAAGAAAGAGGTGTTTGAGTTTGCAGGAAGAGCATAGTAGCACAAGAAAGAAGAGACTTGAAGATAGGGAATCCCTTTCCATCTGCCTGCTTGCTCACAGAAGCTGTGTGCCATTATGCAGCCATTTTGGATTGATTATCTAAAGGGTACTGTGGCCAAATATAATCAAGTTTTGATGACTTTAAGCCAGGGGTCAGGCAAAGGGTTCCCAGGGGTGAATCTGCCAGAATGGAGGACCCAGGTCCCAAGGTGGAGACTGATACAGCTGAGTCTGTGGCCAGGGCATACGCAGCCATTTTGGATAGAGTATCTAAAGGGTGCTGTGGCCAAATATAAGCCAGGAGTCAGGCGAAGGGTTGAATCTGCCGGAATGGAGGACCCAGATCCCATGGTGGAGACTGATACAGTCGAGTCTGTGGCCAGGGCGTCCAAAGGCCAGAGTAGTCGACTGGAGATGAGAAGGCAGCACATAGATGGTGTTGTCACACAAACATCAATGTGGGGCCAGGCAAAAGCCGAGAAGAGTTGAGGACCTGATATCAGGGTTTTCGAGTATGAGTGCAAGTGCAAGATGAACCTCAACCCTGAGAGAATCTTCACCATAAGATCAGGAACCCACCTGGCAGATAAGACCAACTATAGGGGCCAGCCGTAACTATAAAAGTTGTGACTGGGGTACCCCACCCCTCAGCCGCTTCGAGAGTCCTGGACACTTGATGGTCGCTTCTCAGGTCAGCAGAGGTGTGTTTAAGTGGTCTAGAGTGGGGACCTATCTAAGGGAACTCCCCAATCTGAAGTCTGGTGTTGCATGCAAAAAGCTGAGCGTCCGGGCCAATGAAAGGTGGGGCTGTGTCTGGAGGTACTGGGGTGTCAGATGGGGTTCCACTTGCCTAAGAGGCAGTGGAAGGACCCATCCCGAGTCACGGCACCAATGTAAGGAATCCCACGAAAACCATGCCGGACACAGGAAATCACATAAGGGAGTTTATTAAGCAAACAGAGTGTCTCCCTGCAGGGTAAGAGAGAAAATGAGAGGAAAAGAAAGGGAAAGAGAAAGGGCGCACACTAGAGAGAGTGTGAAAAGCGAGGAGAAGAAAGAAAGTGAGTCAGGGGGAGAGAAAAGCAAGAGAGAAAAGATGGCGGTGAAGCTATCTTTAAGAATCCCACCGGGCTAACAGGGGACCAATAATGGAGAAGGATACTTGCAAGTTGACTGATGAACCAATAGCTAGCTAGGATGTTCACAGACTGACAAGTAGTTGGGAGGTGGGGAAAATGGCTGCACCAAAAAGGGTAGGGAGAGCAGCTTTCAGACTGACAAGCTAGGTTGTGATGCAATGGAAAGGGCAGGGGAGCAGCTTTGTATTACAACAATAAAGAAGAAAATTAGGAGCAAAGAAGCTTTTCGGCATATAGGAAACAAGTGGAAAAAATGGAAGTTTCTCCTTACCAGCAATTACATAACTATAACTATAAATGGATTAAATTGACCAACCAAAATACATATTAGCAGGGTAGATTTTTTTTGAATGATCCAAATATCTGCTATCTACAAGAGACTGACTTTAGACCTAAAGACACAAACAGATTGAAAGCAAAATATATAAAAAGTTATTCAATGCAAACATTAATGACAGGAATGCTGGAATGGCTATACTAATACCAGAAACATAGAATGTAAGTCTAGAGAATAAGAATTCAGAAAGTTTACAAGAGACCAAGAAAGACATATGTATATTAATAAGAGTTTAAATGCAACATGGATACATGGAATTTTACTACTAGATACATTTGTGCACCGAGGGAACAGACCCTCAAAATATATAAAGAAAAATTGAACAAACTGAAAGGAGAAATAGACAGTTCTCCCACTTTCAATAATGGACAGGATAAATATGAGACGTAAGAAGAAAAAGATAACACAAAACAACAAAATAAGCTAACTAGATCTCTGAGTTGTATAGCTAATACTGCACAGTAGAGGTATACACACTCCTGCCAATGCACATTGGGCATTATTTAGTACAAGCTAAGCTATGTTAGGACACAAAACAAATCTCAGTGGTGTAATGTACAAAGTTGCTCCCCCTTCACTTTCCGTTGCAGCCATTTCCCTGCCTCCCAACTACTGTCAGTCTGTGAACATCCTAGGTAGCTATTGGTTCATCAGTCAGCTTACAAGTATCCTTCTCCGTTATTGGTCCCCTGTTAGCTCGGCAGAATTCAACTGCTTCACGGTAGCTACTCCACCATCTTTTCTCATGCTTCTCTCTCTCTCCTACTCACTTTCTCTATCCTCCTCGCTTTTCCACTCTCTCTAGCATGCGCCCTTTCTCATTCCCTTTCTTTTCCTCTCATTTTCTCTCTTACCCTGTAGGGAGACACTCTGTTTGCTTAATAAACTCCCTTATGTGATTTCCCATGTCCGGCGTGGTTTTCATGGGATTCCTTAACAAGTGAATTGCAAAAGATAGACACCCTAAAAAAAGTAACTTCTCCAAAACTGGAGGGAGTTAGAAATAAATGATAGAAAGAAAAATGGAAAATGTATTCAAATGTAGAAATTAAACAACATTATATTCTTAATCAACCAGTAAGTCAAAGAAAAAATTCACTAGGGAAGTTGGAAAATACTTAAAGGTAAATGAAAATGAAAATATAACTTATCAAAACTTAGAGGATTCAGTGAAAGTAGCGTTTGGAGGGATATTTACTGCTGTAGTGATGTTGCTGGAATCAGGTAAGAACACAAAGAACAGAAGAAATCAAACTTAATTTTACACTGGTGGGCCCAGAGGAGACCAGCACTCCAGATTCTCAGCACCCCTTACCAGTTTTCACAACATTTATAGGCTATCTAGTGTCATAAATGTTCTAGTCTAAAACCATACATGGTTGTGCACAGGGTTAAAAAAAAAAAAAAAAAAAGGTATGATTGTGTGTAAGAGTTTTCAACAGGAAGCATGTTTACAGAAGCAGAGTGGCATAAGGCAGAACTGGCTCCTCTTCCAAGGCCTTCTGTAAATCTCTAACCTTGGGCCCCTGAGCCTTCACGGGGCATTTGCACTTCAAAGGAAAGTAATCAGATCCTAAGGAAAGTCCTTTACAATCCAAAAGGTAGGAGTGAATGGTGCTTTTATGTCCCTGAAAACTAGCTGGTTGGAAAAGGGGGGGATGGGAGGACTCTCCCTTTCCCAGGCACTAATTTTCATGAACAGTGTTCTTAGATTATTTTGTATCCAGGCCTGGGTTAGCTACCCACTACAGTGACACATTAAAAAATATCTCAAATCAGTAACCTACATTTTCACCTTAAGAAAATAACAAAAAATGAAGAGACAATTAAGCATGAGACTAGGAAAAAGAAGAAAATAAAAAGTGGAGTAGACAGAAACAAAATAAAGACCAGAAAAATCCAGACCAGAGAAAATCAAAGAAACCAAAAATTTGTTCTTTGAAAAGTTCAGCGATATCGACAAAACTTTACTAGATATATAAAAAAGGAAAGCGAAAACACAAAAAACTAGCATCAGTAGCATCAGAAATGAAGGTGAGGGGCTGGGGTTGTAGCTCAGTGGTATAGCGCTCACCTAGCACATGTGAGCATCAGCACTTTTAAAAATAAAAGGGTATCCATCTACAACTTAAACAAAAAAATTTTTTTAAAGAAAGGAAGGTGAGACTTTATCACCAACTTTACAAAGATAAAAAGGATTGTCAGAGAATACTGCAATTATGAAACAACAAATTAGATCATCTAAAGGACATGAAAAAATTCCTTGAAACACGAAACGATCTAAACTGACTCAAGAAGAAGTAGAAAATCTCAACAGACCTATAACAAGTTATTCCACCACTGAACAAATAAGAATAGTTCTGAACCAGATGGCTCCACCAGTGAAGTCTGCCAAACATTTAATGAACACCAATCCTCAAACTCTTCCAAAATATCAAAGAGAAGGAAATTCATTCTAACTTATTCAATGAACTCAGCATTACTCTGCTAAGTCTGATAATGACATCACAAGAAAAGTATAAATATCCCTTATGAATATTGATGGAAAAGTCCTCCTTAAAATATTATCAAATCATATCCAACAGCATATTAAAAGACTTATTCACCACAACTAACTGGGAGTTATCCCAAGAATGCAAAATTAGAACACTAATGCAACAGGAGAAAGTTAATCAGTATAAATATATCACATTAAAAGAATGAAGGGGAAAATGAACATCATCATCTCAGCTAATGCAGAAAGGCATTATCAACATTCAACACCCTTTCATGAAAATTCTCAGAAAAATATGAATCTTGTGATGATTCCTCAACATGATGAAGAACAATTGTGAAAATTCTGCAGCTCATACCATACTCAATGGTGAAAGACTGCAAACTTTCCCTCTAAGAGCAGAAATGAGACAAGGAAGTTCACCGTCAGTGCCACTCTTCAAAATTACACTGGAAGTTCCAGCCAGAGCTACTAGACAAGAAAAAGAAATAAAAGGGATACTAATGGGAAAAGAAAAAAGCAAAACTATACCTCTGCCTAGCTGACCTGATTCTACATATTGAACATCCCAACATAGACAAGAAAGTTTTAAGAGCTAACAATACAGTTAAATAAAGTTTCAGGGTATGGTCAACACAAAAACATCAGTTGTATTTCTACACACCAGCAATAAAAGTCTCAAAAGAATGCTAAGAAACCAATTTCATTTAGAATAGCATCAAAGAAGAAATATCTATGAATAAATCTAACCATGGAGGTAAAAGGCTTGAACACTGAAAATTACAACACACTGCTGAATGAAATTAAAGACTTAAGTAGGTGGAAACACATTCCAACATTGTTGATATGTCAGTGCTGACAAAATTATAAATAGATACAACAAAATTCTAGGAGTCTTTTTAGATGATCACCTGGGGCTTGAGTAGCAAAACAATCTTGAAAAGGAAGAATGAAGTCGGAGGACTCACAGCCCTAACTTTGAAACTAACTATGAAGCTATAGTAATCAAAACAATATAGTACTGGCCTAAAGCTATACCTAGGGACTGATGGACAGACATACGGACTAATGTAATACAATAGAGGCTCCAGAAATATACCATCATTTACATGATCAGTGGATTTCCAACCAGGGTTCCAAGACCTCCATGGAGAAGAGACAATCTTTTTTAACAAATAGTGCTGTGACAACTGGGCATTCACATGCAAAAGAATAAATTGAACCATTACCTTACACCATGTGTAAAAATGGGCCAAAGACCTAAACAGAAGAGCTAAAACAAACCTTTTAGAAGAAAGAATTGGGAAAAATCTTCGTGAACTTTGATTTCATGGACATTATCCCAAAGGCCCAGGCAACAAAAGAAAAAAAATAAGTTGGTTGGATTAATTTACTTAATAAGTAAATTAAGAAATTTCATGCATCAAAATATATTATCAAGTAAGTGAAAAGGCAACCTATAATCACATATTATGTCTCTACTAAGAAATTTATATCCAGAACACATTTTTTAAAAAAACTCAACAAGGAAAACCTAATTCAAAAACAGGCAAAGGATTTAAGTAGACATTTTCTTCAAAGAAGATATGGAAACAGCTAATAGCTATATGAAAAGATGTTTAACTTCATGAGTCATTAGGGAAAGGCAAATGAAACCCACAGTAAGATATCACTTCACACCTATACCAAGTGTTATAATATGAATTTAAGAAACAAACAGGATATAACAAATGTTGAAAATTAGACCCCCATGCATTGCTGATGGGAGGGTAAAATGGTGCATCCACTGTGGAATATATCTTGGGAGTTTCTCAAAAGATTAAATAACACTACCACAGGACCCAAGGATCCATCCCACTAAGCATAAATCCAAAAGAACTGAAAGCAAGACCATGAACAGACATTTCTACACCAATGTTCATGACAGCATTCTTTGCAACAAACAAAAGGTAAGGTGAACCCAAGTGTTCATCAGCAGATGAATGAGTAAACAATATGTGGTATATAAATAAAATGGAATGTTGTAAAAAGGAATGAAATCTTGATATATGCTGAAAACATTATGCTCAGTGAAATAAGCTAGATACAAGGGGCAAATATTTGTATGTTTCTTTTCATATGAGATACCTAGAGTTGTCAAATTTATAGGCAGGAAGTAGAATGGAGATGTTAGTCACTGTGACAAAGAACTGAAATAATCAACTTGTAAGGAGGAAAGTTTGATTCTGGTTCACAGTGTTGGATCTTTAAGCCCATGGTCAATGGGTTCTCGTGCTTTCTCACCTGTGATGAGGCAGAATATCATGATAGGAGCACATGGCAGAGGAACCTGGTTGCCTAGTGGCAGCCAAGAAATAAGAGAGAGAGATGAGGGGTCAGGCCCTAACATCTCCTTCAAGAACACATCCCCAGTGACCTAAGTTCCTTCTACAGGGTCTCACCTCCTGAAAGGTCCACCACCTCCCAACAGTGCCAAAGATGGTAACCAATCCTTGAACACATGTGACTTTGGGGGACATTCAAATCCAAACTATAGCAGAAGGCTACCAGTGACTAGGGGAAAGAGAAAAAGGGAAGTTATGGTTTAATATCTTATGAAGGGAAATTTATTGTTTTATGAAGCTGTCTTGGATCAGGATTATAAATATCAGGGCTTATGAAAAAGTTTTGGGCATGGGTAGTGTTGTTGGTTACACAGTATTGTGAGTGTGTTTGATGCCCCTGAATTAGACACCCATGGATGGTAAAATGACCAGCATTATGGTAGGTATGTGTTAATCAGCTCTTGTGTCACTGTGACCAAAACACCTGACAAGAACAACTTAGAGGAGGGAGTTCGTTGAGGGCTCACAATGTCAGAGGTCTTGGTCCACAGACAGCCCTCTCCATTGCTCTGGGCCCAAGGTGAGGCAGATTAGCATGGCAGAACGGTCAAGAGCCCAGCAGAGGAAAGCTCCTCAGCTCATGGAGAGGTCAGGAAGCAGAGAGAAAGAAGGGAGAAGGGGCCTCAGGGTCAAAGCACCCTTCCAGGCCACACCCCCAATGACCCACTTCCTCAAGTCACATCCCACCTGCCTATAGTTACCACCCAGTCAGTCCCTTCAAATTAGGATGGACTGACTACGTGAGAGCTTTCACAATTAAGTCATTTCACTGCTGAACATTTCTGCATTTACACAGGAGACTCTGGGGACACTTCACATATAAACCATAGCAGGATATTTTACCACAGTTTTAAACAATTGACTCGGAAGAAAGACCTGCAGTAGGACAATGACACCAGAAGCAACCTGTTGAGGAGGGTGATAAAGTCTACCAGGCCCGTTCTCCTAAAAACCAACAGCACAGTACCTTAACAAGGCAGGGATACAAAGAGATTCAAGGGTCATTGGCTCTATTTTTTTAGACTGTCACAAACATAATTGGCTTCGACAGTTTGTCTCTACCCAATATTTATAATCCTGGCCCAAGGCAGCTTCATAAAACAAAGACTGAGTCATAGGCTATTTGACAGATAACACCAAGAACCATGACAAGGAGCCATGGTCATAATAATGAAATTCAAGGGATACAAATACACAACAGTGTCATTTTAAACTTGAAAAACTGACCTTGGCATTTATATTTAGTCTAGACGTTTTTCCGGTGGTAAAACTGAGTCACAAATTTTCATGCTCTGTTGAAGGTCAAATAGCAATGTTTTTATGAGGGCTATGTTCCCTGATTCCTAATTCAAAGGTTTCTTGGCCATACTGATGTATTTTTTTTAAATTTATCCAGATGTAATAAAATATAACAGTTTTGAGAATTAAGCACCATATGGTCATTGGATAATGTAAAATACATAAATTAAAAGTGTCAGATGACAAGTGAAAATTAGTTGAAATTAAACTGCACTAAATTTCAAAGAGCCCAGCTCATCCCTGCAAGCACATTGGGATCAGATTAAAAAGCTTGGACAGACCTGAGCTCCCTCTTCCAGGAATTCCCCTGCCCACCCCCTTTCTGGTCATCTCTGACTCCTGTTCCTTGCTTTCCACTCCCCTGATTCATCAGTCGACCCCTCCCCACTGTGATGGCACAGATTGCTTTTCCAGCCCCTGTGACTGGAAACTGAATACTGACTTGCCTCCACAACCATTCTCCACCCACCCAGGTCACACACTGTGACTTTATTGCTTGCTCTAATTTATGCGTTGCCTCCTATCTGTGTGGCTGGTGGACAAAAAGACCAAGAAACACACTCACGTCATGATCATAAATACTGGGTAGAGTTGAACTGTCCAAGCTACCTGGGACTAACCACCCCCTTCCTAAGATTTATCATTATGAGTTGTTTAAAGTGTTGGAAGAGACCCTAATGGGCACCTAATTTTAGAAGACAATCAATGTTCAAATCTACTCTGCAACTTCAAAAATATTGCAATAGCCCAACCCTACCTTTCCATTTCCATCTTATAACTAGCTTGGCTATTTCTGGCTGTTAGAAAACACTCTTATTTCTAATTCATCCATATCTCCTCCTAAGATTGCATTGCATTAGCATAGTTATGCCCATAGAATCCAGAGTGTTTCTGTTCCATCTTGCACATGACATCTAATATTTTTCAAGACTTTACAAATCCCCCTCAGCATCTGCTACTCCCCATTCTTAGGTAAGAGGCAATGGAAATTCCTTCAGTAGTTGAGAAAATGACTTTCTTGAATCCCTTACTGCCCCCCAGCATCTCGCTCACTTTATATCTTTGTCCTGCTTCAAAGCCTGCGGTGCTTCCTCTTCCCTGTGGATGCAATAGGCCCTCTCTGGGAAGGGCTTCTCTTTCCTTTCATGGAACCCCAGGGTTCCAGTGTGTGCTCCTAAACTTCCTCTTTGTGGAAGAAAGAGACTAACTCCAATTCTTCCAATAGACCCAATTGTGAAATCGTTTCCATGCCTTCCGGGTGGTGGGACTAACTCACAAACTACACACACATAGCTCATTATTGTCTACTGTAAAAAGACCAGCACGTCTTACTTCTTGAAGGCCTCTGGAAGTTTCACTCTTTTACAATTGTTAGTTACACTCCAGGGTTTTTCCAAAGCTGGAAGCTACCTAGAATGCCCACGCTGATCCTCATCCACACCTGTCAGTCCTGGCTACCCATCAAGATTGCCTGTGGAGCTTCTTAAAACATACAGATGGCCCTTCTCCCCAACACAGCTCAATAGCTCTTTGCTATTGCTCTTGCTATAGTTGAGGTAGTTGCTTTTAAGCTCACAGGTGAATTAATCTGCAGCCAGAACTAAGAACTGTGCTCAAGGCTCTGAAGTCTTGTTCAATCTTTTATTTGTCATGTGATGTGAGCAAGTTCGTTAAGGAATGTGGGCTTCAGTTTCTCATCTACAAAATCAAAATAACATCTGTCCTACATGGCTGCTAATATATTATCTATAAAACATTGAGCACAATATTTGACATAAAATGAATATTTAATTGGTAGCTACCTTTTAGCAAATCCTATCATGCAAATAAATGCCCACTTCTCCTATCTAGTCTGCCTTAAACACCATCCTCACTTAAACATGGAGTTAAGCGTTTCAGACTCCAGGTATTAATAATACCTCATATTCTCTCAAATATAGCGTTTGTCATATATTTGGATTACAAAGATGCAGTTTAAAAAAAATCCTACGAGTCTTTCAAGCCCAACAAATATTCTCTGAAATTGTTAGCTCAGACAAATATTTCTAAAAAATATTCAAACTTATTTGTCTATGATCATTACCAAGAAATGTTATGAGGTTATATAAAGTGACCAACATAAAAATCGTTCCCTAAAATAGCCTTCACTTAGGGCACCAAACCAAAAGCTACAGGATGAAATTCTATGAAAATGTAACCTACAAGTTCTGCTAGACATTGTTAATTTTTTTTGGATGGGATTTCTTTTTGTTTCTTTGCCAGAAAGACACAAAGAAGAGGGGGGAAATCTCAATATTCTAATTACAAATCCATCACATAAATTATTGGCAGATTCACTTTTGTTGGATGAGCTAATGTAATTTTCAAAAGTCCCAACTGAGCTAATGTGATTATACTCGGTTCCCATTAACCAGGGTCACTCAGGGCCAAGCCCCCACCCCTGACCTGCCACAGGCTGGGATCGATAATGGTGGAAGGGATGTCAGCTGCTCATTTATGAAAGTCTCCTCGTCATCAGATTGTACACAGAAAGGCAAAGCTGTGTCCACGCCGCTCTCTCATCATTTACAGAACGTCCACAGGGATGAACATTAAATCCCAGAGACAGCAAAACTCTACCACCAGGGCTAGAAAAATCTCCAAGCCCAACTCCCTTTGGTACACACGAGAAAACTGGGGCCCGGCAAGGGGAGACCACTGACTAGGTTCCCCAGAAGCATGGGGCAGGTCCAGACTGTGGCAGGATCTTTCCACCCTCCCTCCCATTTCAAGTGACCTTTTAACAAGAAGGCAGCTGAGTCCAGTGGTGGGAGGCGGGGATCATTTGAAAACGCACCACACTCCGAATCTAAATGGATTTAACCATTATGGAAAGCAGTGTGGAGACGTCTCAGAACTAGTGTGTGATCCAGAAATCTCACTCCTGGACATACGTCCCAAGACAATTATATCTGCATGTTGAAGAGACGTCTGCAGCCTCCTGATCATTGTGCTGTTCTTTAAAACAGCCGAGACCCTCAGTGGACGAATGGACAATAAATCACGGCATCAACACACCGTGGAATGCGATTCCGTCATAGAAAATGAAATCCGTCATTTGTGATGACAAGGATGAATGAGGAGGATGTTATTTTAGGTGAAGCAAGCCAGGTGCAGAGAGACAAGTACCGCACATTCCCACTCATGCAAAATCCAAAAGCCTGACCTTGTAAGGAGGAGAAAGACAGTCACTGGAGGCTGGGGTGTTCAGGGGAAATAGGGGGAATGCGGAGCAGTTGATCAAAGGATATATATAATTATAATTTGATAGGAGGAACAAGTTCAAGAGATCTGTTTTCAGCATAGTGACTAGCCTGGTGACTATAGTTAACTATGACTATGATGTGTTGTATTGTTTTTTGGTTTTTAGGGTTTTTTTGCTTTTTTTTGTTTGTTTGTTTGTTTTGCTTTGTTTTTTGTTTTGTTTTGAGACAGCATCTTGCTAAGTTGCTGAGGCAGTTCTCAAATTTGTGATCATCCTACCTCAGGGATTACAGGCATAAACCACCACCTGACCTGATATGTTATTTTCTTGAAAAAGGCAAAGAACGTAGATGTTTAGTGTTCTCATCACAAAAATGATATCCATGTGAGATAGCAGAATTGTTAAATCAGCTAGATTTAACTATTCCATAATACACATTTTCTTCAAAGCCTCATGTTGTACTAATAAATATATACAAATAAATATTATCTGTCGGTTTACAGAACTTTGACCATTACAATGCAGCAATAAAAACAAAGAAGAAGAAAGAGGAGAGGTGGTGACTTTGAAATATGTTGTGGATCTTAAAGATGTATTTCTTCTACCTCCTTCACTCATCCCTCAAAAATTAAAATTATAAGCAATTTCAAATTAAAAATTATTTGCAGTTGTTTTCTAGTAATTAACATGTGTCTCTCCCCTCTCTCTCAATTTTTTAAGCACTCTGAATTATTGCTCTTTCTCAGGTCTCTTCTAAACCAAGATGGACCAGCCCAGCACCTCCTTCCTTGATCATGTTTGCATGCACAGGTTAAATGCAGACCACACCCACCTCCCTGTGCATGCTGAATGCCCCACCTGCGCACAGCTCGCTCTAAGCCCTTGCCTAGTGCTCCCAACACCAGAATAGCTTATTTCACGTCTCCTCTCTCTCTCCTCCTCTCCCACCACCTGCTCCTGCCTCCTCCCACCGTTCTCCCTCTCCTAGTCCCCCCATATCTCTTTGTGCGTGTGCTTCTCTATCTCTGTCACAGAATTGCTCCTGGGATTAGCAGATTCTCATGCCTCTAAGTCAATTTCATATCTAATTCATGGTGGACATTACTAGGGAAATAAATGCAAAATTGATGTGTTAAAACTTGAATTTTAAAAACTGAGCAAAAATTGATCAAAGAATCATATATTCTGGATGAATTACTATCCACAAAAGTTGTTCAAAGTTATTGGATCTTTAGAAGAAGTATCGGCCACTAAAGAAAATCTCCAGTGGCTGCAAGCCAGGGCGAGTAACATCTGATTGATGGCTGAAACACTAGTGCTAAGACTTAAATCGAAAAGAATTGATTCTGATTAAATTAATCTTATGAAATGAAAATGAAAATGTAAAATGGAAATGGCTCGACTTCTTTTTTTAAAAAAATGAGTTAAGGAATGAAGTTGATTTAATAAATTTGTTCTGGAAACCGATGTCTTAAAAATTCATCTATGGCATAATGGTAATTACAATGCTTGTATTAAAATGTTTGTGTCAAAATATTCTGCATTTCATGAGTGAGTACTAACGATAACAAAGCTTAATCTTGTCTAATAGTAACTCCACAGCTTCCATTGGGTAGATAATATCATTATATTCAGTACTAAGGATCTTCAACTCTGTAAAGTACTAACTATGCCATGCTCCAGAACTGGGTGCCCCAACTCTGAATGAGGGACTCAAGTCATAACCAAAACATACAGGTGGGTCCAAGGTTTGCAGTATGAAACCTAGTCCTAAAAATCTCCATGGTTCTTGAAAAGTAAAACATAGGACTGGGTATTGGTCAAAGGGTACACAATTTCAGTTAGTTAGGAATAAGTTTGAGAGATCTGTTGTTTAACATGGTGACCACAGTTCATAACAATGCATTATATTTGTGAAAATTGCTACAAGAGCAAATTTCAGGTTTTCTCACCACAAAAACAAAGTACGTGAGGCACTTAATTAGTTCAACTTGACTATTCCACAGTGTGTACATATTTCAAAACAACATGTGGTATGTGCATGATGAGTGTATACCATTTTCTTTTGTTAAGTAAATGTTTTTAAATTTCAAAAATAAAAAAAAGATGAAATGAAATTTTTAATTATTCCCCTAAATTGTGGCTATGTTATAAAGTTAGCAGGCCCGTGTCTCGGAATTCTTCTGGCTCTTCCCTAAGGTATGGAGACGTGATCCCAAATCCTTGATCAAAGCAAGGAAACTAGAAACCGACCAGCATCCACAAGGAGCTGTGGAGAGGACAGTTCATCAGTTCATCATGGTCTGCCTTTAGCAGAGGCAGCCGGGGAAAACGGCTTGGGTAGATTGATAGGTGATTCACTCTGGAGTGAGTGTGTGTGTGTGTGTGTGTGTGTGTGTGTGTGCGTGCGTGTGTGTGTGAGATGCATAGTGTACATCGCAGCCTACACACAGTTCTGTATAAACACACAGTTTCCAACGGGAACAAGCCAGGCCAAGGCGACTCTGAGAGCAGGGGCTTTCCCAGCAGGGGCTGCAGCACCCTCAAATTCCTTAATGAAAAAGCTCTAAGCAGAGGGAGGAGGGAGCTCCAGGGGTACTGCTGGCGACTTTCTCCAGATCGAAGGGTCACAATGCGTCTCAGAGAACAACGTGCTGATGATTTTTCCCTCTGTCGTTACAAACTAGAAGCCTAACATAGAGGCAGCTGCTTTATCCCAAGTAAAAAATTCAGTATGGAGAACTTCCTACCCCATCGTACAAAGGATCCGGTAGCAAGGAAGTCAGAGATAACGGGAAAGCCTGTACGTGTGAAGATAAATGGCTGAGATTGGAGAGCAGAGGGAACACAGCCTTGAGCGGCCCCAGGCAACTGTCAAGGTTGTGAGCTTTGTCTCCAGCTGTCCTTAGTCCCTGCCTTGATTAGACTTGCTTGTTCCAGCTCTCAGGCTGTTACTAAGGTCACCTCTGTGTTTAACTTCTGGTTTTGTGTTTTAAAAGTGGACATTTTCCTGTTGATGCATTTAGGAGGAAGGGTACCAATGATTTACTCTGAAATGCATCAAACAACATAAGATTCCTGGGTAGAGAGCTGGATGGGTGTGATAAAGCCAGATCAGCAAAGTGTCAAACGTGGTATCTGGGATTGGGGCCATGGGGACACACACTTTGCTCTGTGTATGAAGCCTTTCCTAATAAAAAACTGAAAGGACCGAGGGCTTGCGGGCTCAACTCGGGCCCCTGGAAACCGCCTCACTTTTGCTCCTGTGTCCTTTTGACATAAATCTGGTAGTCTTGGCAGCTTGGCTGCTGTTGGTAATGATAAGATGTTATGGACTCATCTTATACATTTCCTGTCCTGACCTGGAAATAGACAATTCAGTTGGAAACAGTATTTCAAGACCACAATCTTGATGCCAGGGACTGGCAAATGACTGGTCATTTTTATGACCTTTTAGAGGACAGAGCAAAGATATAGATAGGTGAAGAGAGACAGGCAGAGGCAGAGACATGGAGAAAAAAAAAAAAAAAGAGGAAAAAAGAATATTTAGGATAAGATGCTCTATTCCTTCATACTAATATTTCTTTTTCCAATTTTCAAATTTCAAACTACAAGGATTTTCCTACCCTTTCCTAACTCGCTTCTGTATTTTCTTTCTCCCATATAAAGAATCTTGTTTCTCAAGGGACAAAAGATGACAAAATTAGAAAATCTTGGAATTCCCCTTTGTTCTATCCCAGCTGATAAAAACCAGTTTCAGAAAGATGATGCTAAGACAATGAGTTCCAATTGCCAAAACCAATTAAAAGTCTAGCATTTGTTCTTCCCATCTTCCTTTTTTAACATTGTACCTGACCAGCATGGCCAGAGCAGTCATACTGCATTTTCTCTTTACTTTAACTCCATTTACACTTATTTCTAAAGGTAACCATAAGTTTTATGCTCAGCATCTGTCTTAATGTTGATGTCACCCTAGTCTTTTTATCTAAAATGTTCTCTAGTAGATTTTTTAGGAAAAAGTTCATGGAAACAACATTTCTTTATTTCTTGTATGTTAATTACAGTTGGTACCATTCGTATTTGCAAGTTCTGCTGGATATGAGTTCTTTAACCCACATTTTTATTCCTTGAAATGTCTTAAATATATACTGGCTTAAGATTGAAAAATCTAGCAATAATCTAATTTTCCACTTATTTATCAAATGCTTGTCTGCCTAAATTCCCAAAGGATTTCTAGTTTCCCTTTAAAGTTCAGTAATCTTACTAGTCTGTCTTGCTGTTGGTCATTCTCAATCTGTTTTGAAGTAGGTGACATTTCTTTCAGCTATGACATGAATAAAAACACAGTGGATTGAAGTCTGTAAATCTGTAGTCCAAATCAGAGACTTATAATGGCATTTAATAATAAATGATTTTCCTTTGAAAGAAAACAGAAAAGCAGATCATAATCTTAAAAACTGGTAAAGGGAAACAGTTAAGAATTTATCCTGATTTTTTTATATGAACCCTAGGCAACCAAATAATAGATAAACGAAAGGTTTACTCATAAAAGTATTTCTAGCTCATAAATGGAAGATTGAATTAGAACACCATGATTTTGCTTGCAAGGAGGCTTATTTTGGATTCCCCCTGAATCTCTTTGTCGCCCTTGAGGATGACTGCGTATAATTTAATAACTGTCGTCATTGGCTGTCTTGAGTGATTTGTTATTGATATGAGTAAGGTAGGACAAGATGATTTTGGATGGTAGAATACATTAGCTTCCTTCATGGAGGCTGTGCTATCCAAAATAACCTTCCAATCTTTCTGAAGCCTCATGCAGAGGGCATTTGAATTTAGAGATGGTCCAACACAGGCAACACTCCATCATGGCAAACAAACATCTTAAATATGCATTCCCTACAATAATGGTGATATGAACAGACATAGCATTAAAAAAAAACATGCACACTGTGGATACGAGCTAGAATTCCCGAGTTTACTGTGTGCAGCCCCGGGCTAATCTCATTTGATTCTCAATGAAACTTGGAAGCATACACTGTAATTTTTTCCGTGTAAAAATCAATTGTAAGTTTCTCCTGCGTTATGACCTGTCACTGAGACTTTCAGACTTTTTAGGGGATGACATTTTATTTGATAAAGTCATACTGAGAATCATAGGAGTTTAGAAACTTTTTCACGGTCACCTGTGCAACAAACTTGGCAATACAGAAAACAGGGATGTGTGAGAAGTATCACCTTCCTCGTCACCTTCCTCGTCCAGCGTGACTTACAGGTGCCAAGGGACAATGCACAATTCTCCTTCCTGAGAAACACCTGCAGTGTTGCCCGGAGGAGGGGGAGATCCCCACCTTGTCTCCCCTAGATTGAAGAGAGATAGGCAGGAGGTTTTAAATTTGCCTCAAAAACTCACAGAATCGACTCCCTCGGAACTAAGGGAAACAACAGAAGCAGTTTCAATACCCCAGAGCAGAAGAGGATTTTCAAGGAGTTCCCCGCCAGGGTTGCCTGTGGCCCAGGTCCTCGCATGAAACCCAGCAATGGATAGCATAGTACAAATAAAACAGTGTCCGCTAGACTAGTTCTGGAACCCAAAGAGAAGCTACTCAGAGGAGAACCAATACCAGAAAAGAATGCACCTTTTCTCATGTAAAGATGAAGAAGCCAAGAACAGTGAAGCCTGAAAGATAAAAGGAGCCTGGAAAATAAAAGAGGAAGACCCAGCACAAGAGGCAGAGAAAGAAGGCTGCAGAAGGCAGAGAAAGAAGCAAGTACACGACTGTTCATGCTCCCAGGGGAGCAAACCGGGACCAGAGGAGAGGTGATAGGACGACCAGGAGACCCCAGTGGAAACCCAGGAGCTGGCATGGAATGGGAACCAGCTGGCTCGGAAAGCAGGGAAGGACAGAATCTGCACTCTGTCTCAGATGACGAAGGTGAGAAATTCCACCGAAGACTGAGAAAGACTAGTAGTAAAAGCCATCAGAAAGAAAATAGGTATGAGGAACAGCCTATCATTTAAAATACGGTCCTCAGTGTTTCAGTAGACACCAGAATCCATGCTACAGAAGCAAAAATCAGCAGGAAAGAAATGTTTTCCTGTGCTGAAGATCTACACCTGCCAAGTTATGGGACAGAACATCAGGAATGTTAACATTTAGATTTACCTTAGTGACTTATTTTTTTTTTCACTTCAAAGATAAAGAAAAAAAAAATAATGAAACAAGGATCCAGACAACTAGAAGAAAAAAGTAAAGCTGGACTCTCATTTCCCTCTAATTGCCAAGGAGCAGATTATACTAATGTCTTTAAGGTTGTGAGTGAAAAACAATACCATGACCCAGGAATTTGAACACCAGCCACTTTGTCATTTAGACATGAAAGCAACAGAAAAGCACTCATCTAAGCAAGACTCAGGAAATAGCCTACAAATATAATTTTTCTGAAAAAAAGAAAACTATTCACAAAGGAATGGTGAGAAGTCAACATAAATAACTAAAGCCCAGGAAATATATGCTATGATATGGACTAAAAGTGAGCATTGGAAACAGCAAAATGTACAATTAAATCAAAAACATATGAATAAGTTGTATTGTGTATATCATCAAAAGAATTTGAAGAAAATATATAACCGTATGAAATTGCTTTTAAGGGTATTTTTAAAGCAATAATAAAAAATCAAAAATTCCCAAATTTTTCTGACATTAAAGAAATAAGAGGAAAAAATGTAGGTAGTAAAAGCTTACTAAATGACTTTTGTGATACAAAGAAAAGTTTTCTATTAATATTAATAAAAAAGCATAACATATTATTCTTTAGAAAAGGTAACTACAAAATAGATATCGTATTTATGAAACTGCTCTTTGAAATTTAAAATGCAGTACCTAAAATAGAAAACTCAATATAAAGACTGGAAAATAACTTATCTTAGCCCATCTTCTGCTGCTACAATTGAATACCACAGACTGGATAATGTGTAAAGAACAGAGGTTTGTTTGGCTCATGGCTGTGCAGGCTGGGAAGCCCAGGAGTCCAAGATGGTGCCAGCACCTGCTTGGCTCTTGGTGAGGGTCTACTTGCTGTATGACAACATGGCACACAGCATCACACGGAGAGACAGAACACGCGTACCAGAGAGCTCGCTCTAGTAACCAAGCCATTCCTGCAGTACACATTAGCAAATAAGTCCACGGATCCACCCATCCATTCCCAAAGGCAAAGCCCTCATGACCCACTGACCTCCAAAAGGTCCTGCCTCCCAACACTTCTGCACTGGGGACCATGTTCCCAGTACATGAACATTCAGACCATAGGAAAAAGTCCAGAAGATCCAGCAGAACATAGAGTGGAAACACAAAGAGATGTAAAATGTGAGAGAAGCATTAAGAGACACAGGCCGGAATTCTAGGAAGCAACATATATCCGAAGGGACAGAGAAAGGAGGGTATCAAATTTCCTAGATCTGAAGAAAGATGTGAAACTGAGAAAGAAGGAAAAGAAGACCTTGTGAACTCCAAAGAAGATTTGAGAACTTCAAAGCTGAACAAATTATTCTAAAGCTAAGAGAGAAAAGAATTTTACCTACAAAGAATGACAAATCCCACTAAATTCAAGTATTAGCCACCAGGAAACCACTGGGCAATGCTCACTCCAGGCTGAAGGAAAATAATGTTGAATTTAGCATATTCTATGTACTCCACAAATCAAGGGAAGTCATTTCAAAAATTAAGTAACTAAAATGTAGCATGATTGTGAAATGGGAGGAAGTAATCCATTACCATGACAGCTGAATAATTTAAAGATTTAATATACTGTATGTTGGCTTTAAACTTTTAATATATTGTATGTTGGCTTTAAACTTTTAGAAACAAACTGTACACAAAATGCAGCAGAACTCACAGGGACTTGTTACGGACTGAACTGTGCCCTGACACCCCACCCCGGAATTCATGTTGAATCCCTAATCCCCTGGCACCTCAGAAAGTGACTGAACTTGGACACAGAACCTTTTAAAAGGTGGCTAAGTTAAAATGAGGCTTTTAGGGGAGGTCCTTATCCAATCTGACTGACATTCACACAAAAAAAGGAAATTTGGACACACAACAGAGACACCGGGGTCATGGGTGCTCAGAATAAAAGTCCCTAGGGAAAAGCCAGCTGCGAAGAGAGAGCAAGCTTGCACACACCTTGGTCTTGAATTTCCAGTATCTATAACCATGAGATAATAAATGTCTGTCGTTTAAATCACCCAGTCTGTGGGACTTCATCTCAGCCTTAGCAAGCTAGAAAAGAGCTGAAGCCAGGAGAGATACATTATTGAACTTAATCTTATAAAGTACAAAAGTGAAATGGATAAAGATTTGGAGAACATGGAAGCAGTTCCCATCCTCTCATTCTAGATAATAGGAAATCAAAGAATACTGTCTAAAATGTATAGAATAATGAATGAATCTTTAAACATATTAAAGTTACAAAGATAATCAAGTGAACAATTAAAATAATAATATAATTATCAAAATGTGGGGGGTTAGGGAAAAAAGAATAAACTAAACTTGCAGTTTTCTAAGGACAGAATCAATAATCATTAAACATTCAGCAAATTTTTTTTTTTGTACCAGGGATTGAACTGGGGGGCACTCAGTCACTGAGCAACGTCCCCCAGCCTTTTTATTTTGAGACAGGGTCACACTCAATTGCTTAGGGACTCAATAAGTTGCTGAGGCTGGCTTTCAACTTGCTGGGATTACAGGTGTGTGCCACTGTGCCCGTGGAAAGCAATTAGTTTTGCATATCTATTCTGTGTCAGGCACTGTTCTGAGCGCCTGAGACTCATCAGCAGTCGACACACAGAAAATCTCAATCTCATAGAGCTTCCATGACAGCGCAGAGAAACAAACAATAATTAATAGTCCTGTGATGAGGAAGGAAGCCATTACAGAAACCTGGATGCAGGACAAGGTCACCTTGCATGGGCAGTGAACCAGGGCATGACAATCCTGCTGAGAGCTCAAGGGCTCACAGGTCAGCTTTTAGGGTACAGAGCAAACAGATGTGAAGAGTGGGTCTGGAGGGTACAGAAAAGACATCCAGCACAGTGCAACAAACAGGTGCACCGTGGAGGGTCCAAAGGTGACACGTGATCTCAGGAGAGACAGATGTGGAAAGACGAAGTCACCGGATTTCTATGTAAAAAGGGGCTTTCGATTTTAAAGAGGGGTGCTCAGGTACGGTTCATCGAGAACTTACTTAAACAAATATTCAAAGAGCTGGTATTTAGGGCAAAAATATTCTGGAACTGGACATGGCAGTGCATGCCTATAATCCCAGAGGCTCCGTTGACTGAGGTAGGAGGGTCCCAAGTTCAAAGCCAGCCTCAGTCACATAGTGAGGCCCTAAGCAACTTAGCGAGATAATAAAATAAACACAAAGAATAAATAAAAAGGCTGAGGATGTGGCTGAGTGGTTAAGCACCCTTGGATTCAATTCCCTGGTATCAAAAAATAAAATAAAATAAAGTATTCTGAGGAACAGAAACAGCCAGTGCAAGTGTCCAAAGGCAAAAACATGGCGTACAGGGAATTCAACTTCAGCATGTGAGAGTTTCGTTTGGTTCACTCAACAGGTATCCAGGGAGAACGAGTGATGGGGCTACTATTCTTCTAGGTGTTGAGGTCCCCGGACGATGTGATGAGAGATCAGGTTAGTTGCCTTTAGCTGACATTCTGGTGGGATAGACATTAAAGAGCCAAGTTATCAGGAAGATGGTGATTTCAGATCACGGCATGTTCTTTAAAGACAAGAAAGCGAGGCAAAGTGAGCAAGGGAAGGAGGAAGGCAGAAGCTGCTTAGGATGGAGTGGTTTCTTTGAATAAATGACATTTGACCTGCCCCTAAATGAGGAGGCAGCCAAGGGAAGACCTGAGGAAGAACGTTCTAGAACTTTCTAGAAACACACACAGATCTGGAGTCGGTGCAAGCTTGAGGCAACTTGTGGATTATGAAGCAGACTGGCTTCAGGTTTTTTTAGTTTAAACCAGAAGAAATAGTGAACAGTGGTTGTCGTGAGAATGCCACACTGCTAAGGAGGACCTGTGGTAGAAGTTATTTTATTATTTTTTTTTACCATTTTTCATTGTTCTATTTGATAAAAACAAAAACTCCTGGAATAATTTAAGCTGAATAACAACATCAAAATATGTAAAGTAAAAACCAGGTCAAATGAACCAGTATCAGAGCAATGGAAGTCTTTCACACCTGTCTTTAAATCAAATTAGGAGGAGCCCTAGTGAGAAAATAAGAATGATGGTGAGAAAATAAGAATGATATGATTCCTAGGCTTGAATAATAGAATTTTGAAACACTCATAAGTGTATATAATTGTAGATGCATCGATTTCTGAATCTTAATGAATTACCCACATAATATGTTCTAACGACTGTTTATGAGACACAAGGAGTACTCACGGTGACACAAAATCTATTAATATCCATGAATTCTTTTCTCGACTAAGTGATCTGGAGTTGGGTTTCTGTCTCTTGCCAACTTGTTTTTCAAGGTTCCTACCTAAATTTCTCTCTGTGACACCCCCCTCTCTCCATCAAACATCAGCTCTTCACTGTCCTTCCACCGGGGAGCCTCCCACTTGACACCACCCACCCTGACCCTGCCGGCCTCCAGTCCCTTCATTGTATCTCACCAGCCGTTACTGACACAGGAACATGGTCGAGTTTTAAGATCATTTAGAAGATCAAGGGATCCATCTGAATGGGCTACAAGATTCTTGCTGTTTGGGGCTCTCTAGCTCTTTGTTGGATTTGGTTTGTTTTTTGCTTTGGGGGCTTTGATTTTGGGGGGTTTTGTTTGTTTGTTTTGGTTTGGGGTTTTTTCCGGGTTTTTTTGTGCTAGGGATGGAACCCGGGCCCTCGCACACGCTCAGCAAGTGCTCTGCCGCTGCCCTGGAGTTCTTCGTCCTGATGTCCCACTACCACCCAAATTAGCTGCTGTGCTGCAGTTCTACCCAAAAGTTTTCCACACTGTGCTTTTCCCTCTTCTGTGCCTTTGTCCTTGCTACTCTTTCAGGCTGGGATGTCCTCTTTGTCCCCTGACTGAGCCTTGTGGCATGAAGAAACCCAAGTTAGAGGAAATGGTCAGTCACTAAAGAAGGAAGAAAAGCTGGAATCCGTGATGTGGAGAAGGGAAGTCTTTGGGGCCTGAGAGGCTCACAGTGGATAAGCCCCACAGCTTCCTGGAGAGCTATCATCCTTTGGAACCTGCATTATAAGTGACTAGGAACTGAGGCATTCATGAGATTGCTTTCCAGTGTCAGAGAACCTAGGGATATTCTTCATGGTAAGGCAAGAAAGCATTATGTGCAGAGAAGGTAAACTGTGGAAAGGGTCTGAAGCACGTTGTATGCATGAGGACGTGGGGCAGGGACAATATAAGGAACTAAGATGAGAACAAGGTCAAGGAAGCTGGAGTCAGACAGGGAAGGCTGGCTTGTGAGAAGAGTCAACTTCATTTACAGAAAAAATAAGGAAGCCAGTGATTGCTTTCAGAGAACTGCACAGTAGACCCACACCTCTGAAAAAGGCAGAAGGAGCTGAAAAATAGATATTTTGCCCAAGAGTCTAAGACCTTGTTAGGCTGCCATTCACATGACTTAATGACCTCAGAACCAGGAAGTGTTCAAGTGTCATGTAACACATTCAGTTATGGGTTAATAATTAATGGGGAAAGATATTATCTGAATACACATTTTAAAATGCAGCAGATGCTCTAAAAGGGTATTATTTTCTGTGCCAATGATAAAGTCTGACTTAAAAATTCATATATTAAATGTCACCTTGAAAGAGTAAGGACAGCTGCACAGACTCATAAACACAGTCGTGATCCCAACAATTGGCAACAGAAATGAACAGAGACCACAAACAAAAACCAGAAAATGAAAGGAGGTGGGAGGGGCACAGGCAACAGTAATTGACCAAAATGTAAAAGGTAACTCATTAGCAAGAACTTTTAAAAATAATATTACTCCTAGAAGAGAGGCAATTTATAGTCATTAAAAGAAAAAAAAAAAAAAAAACAAATGAACAAAGGTAGGAAATTGGAGTCACAAATAATCATGAGTCAACCATTGTACCTGTTAACATTTTGGTAATTCTTATTCTACACATATTTCTATGCATATATATGCCCCAAAGGACATGATGTACTAAACTTAGAACTTGATAGCCTGATTTTCACATTAGGAAATGTCATGAACATTTCCTCTGCATTAATTATTTTTCTAAAGTGTGTATTATGACTACACTATTCAATTAAAATGATGCAGCATGCGTTGTTTAAACATTAACCATTCTTATGCATTTAGAATATTGACTGTGTTTCGCTGTATTGTTCTGTGTTACAACAAATATAGCTCAGTTTTGCATGTTTCCATAATAATGTCATTAAGCCAATATCTCTCAAGTCAAATTGTGTATAATTAGGCCCTCTGCAATACTCCTCTCCCACAAAATGATTCTATGATCAAATAAGCTCAAAGCACTTTTATTATAATCTTCTTGAGGTTTACATGTATATTAGGACATTTGAAATTGTTCTGTCACTTAAAAGTTTTATTTAAGCCAGAATTTTGCAAGTTGTTTAAATAGTAGAAAATTCTTCCTAGGCAAGTGCAAACATTGAGAGGTGTCAGAAACATTTCTCTTGGAATTCCTACGAGTGAAATGGCTAGGTCACAGTGCAGGAAGTTTTTAAGGGTCATGATATCTATCACCAAAGAATCTTCTAAAAAGGATTGTCAGTGTAAAAGACTACCTCTTTCCCTAATGACAGCAATGAGGATTAGTGATCTGCCTTTTCCAAGTTGATACATAGCAAAGTATAACATTTAGATTCACATTTTCTGTTTATTAATGAGCTGAGCTTTGTCCCACATTCATTGAAGATGTATTTCTTTTGGTTTGTGTAAGCTGTTTATTCATGACCTTTGCCTATCTTTCTATTATGGTGATCATCTTTCCCCTTATTATAAAGAAATATCTGCCTATAGGTAATATTTTTCTCTTATGTATTTCAAATATTGTCTCAGATTGTTGTTTTTCAATTCTTTTATGATTTTTTCATTTTTAGTTATTTATTTTTCTGCAAAAAAACTAGCAAAAATTTCATGTGTCATTCCTGCCTTACTGTCCTAGTTGAAGGTTTTTCCCACTTAAAAATCATATAAACTTTAATTAATGCAAACTAGAAATATTTGAGCAAGGAGCCAGGTACAAAAACAATATTCCACAATCAATATATTTCCTGTAAAAAGATCCTATTTACCATAAAGGAAGCAAATAGTGGGAGGCTTCTAGGAATGAACTTTATAGGCAAGACCTTTTTGGAAAATGCTATAAAACTTTATGGAAGGAATAAAAGGAGACCAGAATAAATGAGGAGACATTTGATGTTATTGGATAGGATGACTCAATATCGTAAAGATATCAAACTTTCCAAGTTAATCTATAAAGTTAATTCAATTACAATAAAAGTCTCAAGAATTTTTAATAGAATTTGACAAGCTAATTCTAAACAATGAAAATGTAAATGTATGGAACAGTCAAGATAATTATGAAGAAGGAGAACAAGATAAAATGATTAGTCTGACCAAATATTAAAATGAATTATAATATTATGGTAATTAATTCATGAAACTCGATAAATAAATCCTTGAAATAAAGAGCCCAGATATAAACTTATGTGTTTATGTACATTAGTATGTTATAAATGTGACATTTCAAGTTACCAGGGAAGAACTAACTATTAACTAAGTAGCGTTGATACAAATGATTATCTGCTTTATGAAGGTAGGCCCTAACTCATATCTTTTGCATAAAATCAAAAGCTGAAAGAATTAGAGGAGCATGTATGTTTTTCAACTAAGGTAGGAAGGGTCTTAAACTAGAGAAAACAGAATTTATCAAGTAAAATTGCTAAATTAGGCCACATCAAAATCCAAATATGTTCAACAAATGACTTCATGAAAAAGACATAAGGCATATGTTATGGTTTAGATACGAGGTGTCACACAAGACCTCATGTGTGAGGCAAGGCAAGAATGTTCAGGGGTGGACTGATTAGATTGTGGGTAATAACTTAGTGGGTGAATTAATTTGCCAATACGGATTAACTGGGTGGTAATGTAGGCAGAGTGTGGTTGGCAGAGGTGGGCAGAAGGGCATGGCGGAGGAGAGCTGCTCACTGCATGATAGCTGGGAAACAGAGAGAGAGAAGAGCCAAGAGAATAGAATATGATCCCCGAGGATAATCTCTCCACCCCATGACCCACCTCCTCCTGCCACAACCCATCTGCCCACAGCTAACACCAGCACAGCAATCCTTTCAGATTATTAATCCAAATGGATTAATCCACTGATTATATTATAGCTCTCCTAAGCCAATTATTTCACCTCTGAGCATTAGTGCTGGAGCTTTTGGGGTACACCTCATGCCCAAACCATAACAGTGGGGTTTGATACACAGCCTCACTATCATAAGTATTTGTATCCTCATGAGATTTGGAAGAAAATAGCAAGATAGTGACAGAATTCCTTCTGCTCCCACTGTTTCTTCTGCAAAGCTCAGTTACGGGAGAAACTCAGTTTTCCTGAAGCATTGGTCACAAAGATCCCAAAGTCAAGGCCCTGGCTCATGCGTGTTGAGAGCCAGGCAGCAGGCCCTTTTACATCCACTTGCTAGAACGGATTATAGCTAAGATGGTGTGCTCAGCAGCCACTGTGCCCCCTGTTTCCAGGAGACAGCAATGGCTTCCTCCCTCCCCAGCTTTCTCACCTTCTTGGTATAGAAGAGGCAGAGCTTCCTTAGCCACTTTTCAGTGTGGTTCTGGGAACCATTGCTGGAAGCTCTCCTTAAAGTCATCCCCCCAGCCCCTCCTGCAACTTTAAGACTACCTAACCTATTAAATGCCCTCATTTAATTGCTATAGTGGTTTCTGTTATCTGCAAGGGAACTCAGCATTAAAAATAATTTGGCCTTTGGTTGGATATGAGACAGACATCATTACCCTATGTACATGTATGATTACATGAATGGTATGAATCTACATTGTGCACAACCATAGAAATGAAATGATGTACCCCATTTGTGTATAATGAATCAAAATGCAGTCTGTAAAAGATAAAAATTAGAAATAAATAAATGAAAATATAAAATAATAATAATTTGGTATGAGGGAAGATTACAGGGAACAGACCAACAAGGAGAGGAAGCTGGGACTATCTCCTGCTTCTTGGGTTTGAAGGCTCGGAAGCTTGGATTACAAACAGTGGCATTTGCAGAGCTTCTTGAAGTCATGATGTAGACAAATCAAGCAGATGCCAGAGCATGGTAAAATGGTTTTTCAGAACATTAGGATTGTGGGGTGGGTTATTTCTAATGCACTGAGAAATGAGAGATCTTGGGGTTGAAATTCTCTACATAAGACACAGCAATAAACCAGGTGCTCTCCGTGGTTATTTAACATAACAGCTTTCAGCTCTAGATGGCTATGTATAACTAGACTGAGTCGGCACTTGCAGTTGTGAGAAGCAGCACAGGTGAGGTTCACAGCCTTTGGAATGTGAGAATCGAGGCTGCAATGGGAAGAGGGGAGTGCTGAGAACGGGAAGGGTGAGACTGGAGATGGGACCCCAAACCTGCAGCCCCACCCCCTTGTCAGCAGGAGTAAACCATTGCTCCTCTTTCTAATGAGACTGACCATGACTTGCTTCCAGCAGCAAAATAATATCACCTAAAAAATCTACCATTTTGGAAAATGACAATTTTGGTTATGCCTCAGCCTTACCACCTCTCAGTGCCTCCCCCTCTATTATAAGAATTGATCTTAGTTTTCCCTAGGATCCTAATTATAAGGTCAAACCAGAAAGAAAAAGTCTTATTCACTACTAAAAAACAACTATAAATTTCTGCAAATTTGTACTGAAAAACAATTCAAGGAATTCATGTGGGAATGCATTCTGCATATTTGAGCCCAGGAACAGAGAAACACAATTCGCCTCAGGAATTTATCATCGTGGATGCACTTAGAGATTCTGCTGTCAATCTTTTGACTTTCATAGCTGAGAATAATTCTAAATGTTTCATCTCATTTCAGTTTGTTGACTGTAAGCTGGGGTCAAGAGTGGCCCATACTAAATAAAGGTGAAGTATCAGAAGAAGCTAAGTCAATATTTAGGAAGATAAACATGTGGTAGCGGATTTATCACAGGTGACCAACACACCCTCCACTAGCAATGCTCCCTGGTGAACAAGACATTCCTTGTTAAATTCCTATCACAAGACATTGAAAAATATCCTGGTGAAGGAAAGGTCAGTTCCAGGGTCAGGAGGAGATAGCAGGTGCTGCCATTGGCATGAGATGCTAAACTTCTATGTAGATAATGGAACCACAGAGAAGCATCTGCTAAGGGACAGTGGTTTCTCATGAGGGCAAAGTGAGAGCCTTTTTTATAACTACCGAAATATCAGAAGGGCTAAACTAGTTAAAAAAAAATTTTTTTTGACTCATAGAAATCTTTAGAGATGGCTAATGGATTAAAAGCCCTTGGACCTAAAATAGATAGATGCCTCCTCAAGGTCTTACGTGATCAATGAAACCCAAAGGACCTGAGATCAGTTGATGAGAGGCCTGTCCTGAGTCATGGTGGCAGGGAGTCACAGACAAACCTCGTGCCTCCACCTAAGTTGGCTCACGAACCACACTATCCTGAATAAAAGATGTCTTCATACTGTTTCTCTGGAGGGCCCTGACTAACACAGTTCACTGAAGTCGAGTCAACTAGATCAACAACCCGAATAACTAGGTTTAAGAAAAGCAGTTAATAGAGCAAGTAGAATGTCATTTTTAACAAATGTAATTGATAGTTTCATATTTGGGAGGATAGAAAACCCATGAAACCAACAAGAGATCTTGAAGATTTAAAATATGGTTTTCAAACTTTTCAAAATGGCATAGATCAAAAAAAAAGAAAAATTATATGTAATTGGACTGAACTACATAATGGACACAACTAGAAAATAAAAGAGTGAGATGATTTGAACTGAAGATTACTCTCAGAAGAAAACAAAAATAGTCAATATAGATTAAATGTGAAAAAAGGTTAAATGACAGAGAAGAGAGACCTGAAATTACCAGAGCCCACCTAAAACAAGTCCAAAATAGAAAAATAGGCAAGTTCAAGGAGACCAGATAATTAAATATCTACTAGAAGAAAAATTCTAAGCACTGAAAAGGAGAATCTTTATTTCAAAGAATGAGAATTTTAAAACCCACATCTTATAATTAGATAAATAATAACATTTTAAGATCTCAAAATAAAGAAAAAAGATAAAAGGCTTTCCTGAAGGGGGAAAGGAATCAAACAGATGAATTAACCACTGAGAAACAAGAAACTTCATGAGCTATTGGTAGAATTGAATGCTGGAAAACATGAAGAAATTGTGCTATTTCTTAAGGAAAACTATGTGCCACTAGAATCTTAGCCATAAACTGTCATTCAAGTAGGAAAGAGTAATAAAGGGATTGGAGATTTCAGTAGACTCAAAAAGTTGACCACTTATTGACCATCCCTAAAATAAATATTTAGGGTATACTCTAGCAAAAGTAAAAAACAATAAAGGACAAAAAAAAAAAAAGAGTCATTAAAAAAAGAAGACAATTTGGGCTGTTAAAAAGTAATGGCAAATAAGCCAGTGAACTCTATAGTTAAGTCTAAATGATTTTGATGCCTAGCAATAACATGAATAATATTCTGAACAAAAAATAATAATAATCCTGAGAAGAGTTTAATCTTGTAGAAAGAAATAAGAAAAGCCTGGAGAAAAAGAGCTGGATTCCAAGGAATGGGAATGCTCAGTGTGTTCCCAAGGGTCAGGAGCAAGTGGTCCCCCCAGGAGAAAGCAGACCTGAAGCTGAGTAGGGAGTGCACCAGCTAAGGACCCTAGGTGTTGTATTTGTCCCTGTGGCCTTTGTGTCTACTTATAGCACCTCCAAATTATATTCTTATTGATCCCAGCCTTCAGCAAAGCCTTGTGAAACCACAGTCGTGATCTCAGTTTTGCTCAGGGGAGTTAGTACATTAGTCCTCCGCATGGCGGAGGGTGAGAAAGTCAGTGGCGGGGAGATGGAGGGAAGGGGAAGGGGAGGACCAGAAGTTCAGAAGCAGTGTGTGGACCAGTCCTGAAGATCCAGTGTTTGAGACATTTGCTGCAGGGCACAGAGTTGCAGATTTGGGGAGGAACTGATTTCCTGCAAGTGGGTGGGGATTCATACTGAGAGGGAAGAAACGTACAAAAAGGAAGTATAATCTATTTTGTGGCCACAGCATGGTAATGCAGAGAACTTATGGGCTACAGTGAGAAATTTTATCCTAGCCCCAGCTTAATTATTCAGGAAGCCACAAATGCCACTGAGATTAGAAGATGCTCTCGGAAAAGTAAAACTATCTTTTCTGCACTCTGTGGCTCAATTAGGGACACCATTAAGCCAGGTAAAAGCAGGTTCTCATCAATATGAAAGGACCAGTGAGACCCCAAGCATCAACACTATCTTGGATCCATGTAAATCTAATTACAAGCAGACGGCATGGGTGGCACCAGACTCTCTCTACCCACTGAAGAAAGGGCATGTTGAAATTCTGCCGAGCCCCCAATCTGAATTAGAGAGTGAATGGCCAAAAGCTAGAGAAATGAAGAGTCATAGCGCTCTTAGGTATAGTCTAGTCACTTAGCAGAAATGGAAGCCCAGAGCATTCGAGTTATTTTCTTAAAGACTGACAACTAGATAGTAAGACACAATCAATAGTAAGTAAAACATTTACTCTATTGTTAGACCTATAAAAATGGATGTGTAATCCTGTCACCAAAGCCAACAAAAATCTAATGGATTCCCCATCTCCTCCCTCTCTCTCTGTCTCTCTCTCTATATATATATATATGTATATATACATTATTTGTATTTATATAAATATATATATACAAAAGATTTTTATCTTATGTTCTTTGCTGGAATTTTTAGATATGAGGCTTTCTACAGTTACCAAGTGGTTGCTCTAGGGATTACACAATGCTCTTAATTATACAGTCCCGTGTACAAGGTCATTGTACATTTCCCACATCTTACCTTTACTGTCGTGTATTTGACTTTCCATAAGTTAAAAACACCACCATACATTGTTCCCATTCTCTGCTGTGAATTGTCACTGCTATCATAACTAAATTAAGAAATGAGAACATTCATTTATATACACCCACATATTTACCATTTTGGCTGTTCTTTCTCCCCTCATGTAGGTCCCAATATCTTCTAATGTAATTTTCCCCCTTTTTTTTAACATTTCTTGTGTAAGCCTATGGGGACAAATTCCATCAGCTTTTGTTTATTTGAAAAGTCTTTATTTTACCTTCAATTTGAAAAAAATCATTTTTGAATATAGAATATAAAATCAACTTTTTTTCCCTTCCAGCACTTTGTACTGCCAATCCATGACTTTCTGGTTTGCACTGTTTGCAATAAAGATTTAACAACAAATTTTACCACTGTCCTTTTATTATGTATGTGTATATATATATATATATATATATATATATATATATATATACACACATATATATATATGTTTGCATATATTTTTTAAATTTATTTCCTCCAGTTGCTTTTAAGTTTCTCTCATTATCCTTGGTTTCCAAATACTTTGCCATGCTGTATCTTGCTTTAGATATTTTGTTTACAGTTCTTTGGGTTCATATTTGCCTTTAAATATGGGAGATTTTAAGTCATTGTTTCTTTTCTTTTCTTTCCTGAATAATCTCTCCTGCTGAGATAAAATTCAGTTAAACCACTTGATGTTCTCACTTGATCTTGGTTATTTGTTTCCTTGTCTTTCAGAGTAACATTCTCTGCTTAATATAAATGAAAAGATCTCTGTCATTATCTCAGCAAATGTTTAATGAGGATCCACTGGGTATGTGGAACTGTCCGTGGTGCTGAAGATGCCGAGGAAGAAATATGAAAAGTTTGCTCATGGATAAAATTAAGATAATAAATCAAAAAATAAAAAACAAAAGGCTAACTCATAATAAACACTATGATGGAGAACAAAAGAAAAGATGAGATAGACAGTTGGCTACTTTTTATGGGATGATTGAAGAAACGGCAATTAAGCTAAAATCTAACAAGGAAAGAACATCCTGAGGAGAATATTATGTGTTCAGAGATCTTAAAGCAGGAAAAATAAACTTACTCATATCAAACAACTCAAAATCCCATTGGTAACTGGGACCAGCACAGGTGAGGATCTGAACTAGCATGATAGCACCAGAGATTTGGAGTATGAAATGGGATCAGACTGGGACTTAGGGAATTGAGAAAGAGAAGTTGAAATCTTTTATGTTGTCTTATCATCCATACCTTTCAAAAGTTCATTCTAAGTCTTGGTGTAGGGAAGATGGTTTTCAAGCCTATGGAATCTTTATGCATTTATTTAGTAAATACCTTTGCTTAAGTTATCTTTTGAAATTCCATATGCTTACCTTTCACAGGCATTTAACGCTCACTAGAAAACCTCCAGACAGAGCAGCTTCTTTTTTTTTCTGGTCTCTGAAACTGGGACATGACGCCCTAGGTTTGTGTGCCAGGTTGGTGGCATCAAAAGTAAGAATGCAAAGTCAAGTAAAGCCTAATAAAAGGAGGACAGGTTGAAGACAGAATGCCATGAGGCTCAATTTATCCAGCACCATTAAGGAGTAAGTGATTCTGTGCAAGTGATCTTTGCAGCTATAATTAAACCAGACAGCCAAAACATCTCAAAGAAATCCCCTTTCAGGTTAGACTTAGTACTTGACAGTCTCGTTAAACAGAGCATGAACTTTAGAGTCAAACTGACACAAATGTGAATGCTAGCTCTTCACTAGATGTCCATGGACAAGACACTTGATTTCTCTAAACTTGCATCTTCTCACTTACAAAGGAAATAATATATCCACTTGGCATGTCTGTTATAAGAATTAAGTGAATTAATTTGTAGAGAATCTGTACATAAAATGTCAATACCCTATGATGGCCAATGACATTTTGTAATGACTTCTCTGAAGTAAGAAGATTCTATCAAGTTATAAACCATATAGTGCACAACAAAGGAAACAAGAGTGTGAAGAGAGAACCTACAGAATGATATAAAATCTTTGCTAGTTACTCTTCTGACAGGATTAGTGTCTACAATATATAAAGAACTCAAAAAAACTTAACATCAAAAAATACCCAATTAGTAAATAGGCAAATAAATTAAACAGATAGTTCTCAAAAGAATTACAAATGGCCAACATATATTTGAACAAAATGTTCAACATCTTTAGCAATTTAGGAAACACAAATCAAAATTTCATCTCATGCAGTCAGAATGGCAGTCATCAAGAATGCAAATAATAATAAATGCTCAAGAGGATATAGAGGAAAAGGAACACGTTTACATGGTTGGTGGGATTGTAAACTAGTACACCCACTGTGGAAATCATTATGGACGTTCCTCAAAAGACTAGGATTGGAATCACCATTTGACCCACCTATACCACTCCTCCATGTTTATCCTAAAGAACTATACTATAGAGATACATGCATACTCACATTTATAGCAGCACAATTTGCACTAGCCAAATTATGAAACCAGCCTCGGGGTCCATCAACAGATTAATGGAGAAAGAATATGTGTTATATATACACAATGGAGTTTTATTCAGACATAAAGAAGAACGAAATTTTGTCATTTGCAGGGAAATAGATGGAACTTGAGACCATTATGTTAAGTGAAATAAATCAAACACAGAAGATGAAGGGTAATCGTTTTCTCTCATATGTGGAAACTAGAAGGAAGAAAGGAAAAGAAAAATGCAGCAGATCTCATGAAAATCAAAGGGAGATCAGTAGAATAGAGGAAAGGGACAGGGTGGGGAGGAAGAGGGAAGGGAAAGGGGGAATACTGGGGAATAATGTTAGCTAAATTATATCATTATATTGTGCACATGTACAAATATGTAAAAACAAATGATACCATTATGTACAATTCTAATTCACCAGTTTAAAATGTGGGAAAAAGTTATAGGCATTTTAAATTCCTTGACTTGAGTATTATTCAATGGAGAAATATTTCTGTAACAGATGTTATACTAAAACAAATCACAGGAACGGCCCCCCACAATATTTTTGGTTGGAAAATCCACAACTACTGTGTTCTAAATTCATATTCATATGTTGAAATTCTAACTCCCAAGTGAAACTGGGTGAGGCCTTTTGGAAAGTGATTAGGTTGTAAGGGCATACCCTCACAATTGGGGCCATGTCCTTATTAAAGACACCCCAGAGACCTCACTACCCGCTTCCACCATGAAAGCACAGCTGGAAGGTGCCACCTGTGAACCAGGAAACACACCCATCAAACACTGAATCTGTCAGATCTTGATCTTGGACATCTCAGCCTCCAAGAACTTTGTGAAATAAATTTCTGTTGTTTTATAAGCTACTAAATATACAGTATTTTGTTAGAGCGCCCCAACTGGGCTAAGACAACATCCTAATAAGAATAACAATTGCCAAATATCACAACAGACACGAGTGAAATACAAAACATAATTAGAAGTTATTTTGAAAATCTATATTCCAACAAAACAGAAAACCTTGAAGACATCAACAAGTTTCTAGAGACATATGAATTACCTAAACTGAACAAGGAGGACATACACAACTTAAATAAATCAATTTCAAGCAATGAAATAGAAGAGGTCATCAAAAGTCTACCAACAAAGAAAAGTCCGGGACCAGATGGGTTCTCAGCCGAGTTCTACAAAACCTTTAAAGAAGAGCTCATTCCAATACTCCTCAAAGTATTCCATAATATAGAAGAGGAGGGAACCCTCCCAAACTCATTCTATGAAGCCAATATCACCCTGATACCTAAACCAGACAGAGACACATCGAGGAAAGAAATTTCAGACCAATATCCTTAATAAATGCAAAAATTCTCAACAAAATTTTAGCAAATCACATCCAAAAATATATTAAAAAGATAGTGCATCACGATCAAGTGGGTTTTATCCCAGGGAGGCAACGTTGGCTCAACATCCGGAAATCAATAAATGTCATTCACCATATCAACAGACTTAAAGTTGAGAATCACATGATTATTTCCATAGATGCAGAAAAAGCATTCGATAAAATACAGCATCCCTTCATGCTCAAAACACTAGAAAAAATAGGGATAGTGCAAACATTCCTTAACATTGTAAAGGCCATCTACACTAAGCCCATGGCCAATGTCATTCTAAATGGTGAAAAACTGAGAGCATTCTCCCTAAAAACTGGAACAAGGTAGGGATGCCCTCTTTCATCACTTCTATTCAACATCGTCCTGGAAACTCTAGCCAGAGCAATTAGACAAACCAAAGAAATTAAAGGGATACGAATAGGAAAAGAAGAACTCAAACTATCCCTGTTCGCTGATGACATGGTTATGTATTTAGAGGAACCTGGAAATTCCACCAGGAAACTTTTAGAATTCATAAGTGAATTCAGTGAAGTAGCAGGTTACAAGATCAATGCTCATAAATCCAATGCATTTTTATACATAAGTGATGAATCTTCAGAAAGAGAAGTTAGGAAAACTACCCCATTCACAATAGCATCGAAAAAAATAAAATACTTGGGAATCAATCTCACAAAAGAGGTGAAAGACCTCTACAATGAGAACTATAGAACACTAAAGAAAGAAATTAAAGAAAACCTTTGAAGATGGAAAGATCTCCCATGTTCTTGGATAGGCAGAATTAATATTGTCAAAATGGCCATACTACCAAAAGTGCTATACAGATTCAATGCAATTCCAATTAAAATCCCAATGATGTACCTTACAGAAATAGAGCAAGCAATTATGAAATTCATCTGGAAGAATAAGAAACCCAGAATAGCTAAAGCAATCCTAGGCAAAAAGAGTGAAGCAGGGGGTATCGCAATACCAGATCTTCAACTCTACTACAAAGCAATAGTAACAAAAACGTCACGGTATTGGTACTAAAATAGACAGGTAGATCAATGGTACAGAATAGAGGACATGGACATAAACCCAAATAAATATAATTTTCTCATACTAGACAAAGGGGCCAAAAATATGCAATGGAGAAAAGATAGCCTCTTCAACAAATGGTGCTGGGAAAACTGGAAAACCATATGCAACAGAATGAAATTAAACCCCTATCTCTCACCCTGCACAAAACTCAACTCAAAGTGGATCAAGGACCTCGGAATCAGACCAGAGACCCTGCGTCTTATAGAAGAAAAAGTAGGTCCAAATCTTCAACATGTCAGCTTAGGATCAGACTTCCTTAACAGGACTCCCATAGCACAAGAAATAAAAGCAAGAATCAACAACTGGGATAGATTCCAACTAAAAAGCTTTCTCTCAGCAAAGGAAACTATCAGCAATGCAAAGAAAAAGTCTACAGAGTGGGAGAAAATCTTTGCCACTCATACTTCAGATAGAGCGCTAATTTCCAGAATATACAAAGAACTCAAAAAACTCTACACCAAGAATACAAATAATCTAATCAACAAATGGGCTAAGGAAATGAACAGACGCTTCACAGAAGAAGATCTACAAGCAATCAACAGATATATGAAAAAATGTTCAACATTTCTAGTAATAAGAGAAATGCAAATCAAAACTACCCTAAGATTCCATCTCACCCCAATTAGAATGGCTATTATCAAGAACACAAGCAACAATAGGTGTTGGCGAGGATGTGGGGAGAAAGGTACACTCATACATTGCTAGTGGGATTGTAAACAGTGCAGCCACTCTGGAAAGCAGTATGGAGATTCCTCAGAAAGCTTGGAATGGAACCACCATTTGACCCAGCTATCCCACTCCTTGGCCTATACCCAAAGGACAAAAATCAACATACTACAGAAATACAGCCACATCAATGTTCATTGCTGCTCAATTCACCATAGCCAGATTGTGGAACCAACCTAGATGTCCTTCAATTGATGAATGGATAAAGAAACTGTGGCATATATATATATATATATATATATATATATATATATATATATATACACAATGGAATATTACTCCGCCATAAAGAATAATAAAATTATGGCATTTGCAGGCAAATAGATGAAATTGGAGAATATTGTGCTAAGTGAGATAAGCCAATCTCAAAAAACCAAAGGAGGAATGATCTCACTGATAAGTGGATGATGACATAGAATGGGGGGTGGGAGGGGTTAGTGTTAGGGTTAGGGTTAGGTTTAGGGCTAGGGTTAGGGAGGGGGGCAAGAATGGAGGAAGGAAGGACTGTATAGAGGGAAAAGAGGGATGGGTGGGGTGGGGGGGGAAGGGGGAAAAATGGCAGAATGAATCAAACAACATTGCCCTGTGTAAATTTATGATTACACGAATGGTATGCCTTTACTCCATGTCCAGAGAATCAAAATGTATCCCATTTGTTTACAATAAAAAAAGAATAACAATTGCCTTATTTATTCTCAAGCCTAAGTTGTATTGCTGATTTCTTACTGTTTTCAAGTTCTAAGAGCACCTCCCAGAGAAAAAAGATAGTAGATTTGGATATTTCTGATGATGAATGTCTCCAACTCATTTCTTCCCTTTCAACTTCCCACAGTTGGTATTCAATGAAAATAAGCACCACATATTGACATGACCAGTGAAACAGGCTGATCACCGAACCAACAGGATGGGGGAAATGGCGACAGTAGTGATAGTTACTGACCACCTCTAAGGAACTGCAGATGAAGACTGCATTATAAACAGTGTTAGGTACTGTGTCTAACGTCACACAGCTGTGAGCAGGCAGAGCCAGGATCTGCACCCAAGTCTCTCTGAGTCCCGAGCCCAGTTGCTTCCCACTACATGGAGAGAAAGCATCAGCCATCCCAGGCAGTTTCACAGGACAAGCAAGAACCTCTTGGGTGGTGTGACTAAGGGCTTCTAAATGAATGTGAGCTGGTATTTATTTCGTAGGATTTCCTTTTCATTCTGTGTTACCTGGTCTTTCTCTTCCGTTGCATGGTCCAGCTGGCATTTATTGCCCCTTGTTCCTCCTGCTGACCTCTGCCACCTGGACTCACTGAGCCTCTCAACCCCTGTCCTCAAGATGAGGAGACCCTCAACTCCCAGGACCCCCAACATCACCTCCTATTTTCCCCCACACCCAGTCTTGTCAAAGCCAGTGGGCTTGGCATTCTTATTCCAAGTACTTTCCTCCCTGGTCTTCCCCATACTACACTCAACTGTCACTCAAACCTACAGCCAGGACAGAGAGGCAGCTTTGAAGCAATTGAGAAAGAAGGATGGCACCTTTTCCATCTGAAATTCTCAGGGAAAGAGCAACGCGAAGTTTCCAGGAGAGCAAAGGATGTTTTCTTTTGACAAAACCCTTAAACATTGATGAATGACACTCTAGAAGTCATGGTGACCTTGTGACTTCTGAAGCACCACAATTTGAACTTCTGGAGGCCCCACCTCCCTCCAGGAAAATCCTGAAACATATTACCATCAACCTCCTTTCTGGCAAAAGCAAAATTCATTTTCCTGGAAGCCGTACCTCTTATTAGCATCATGTGCTCATTATAAAATTACCCAGAGTTTATCCAGAGGAGTTTTAATTGGTGTAAAGCTACTGAGGGTCTCTTTAGACTCATAGATCACAGTTTTATCCAGTAAATACTCTGACTCACAATTGTTAAAGGATGAAAACACACAAAAAAATAAGAATTTAGTGTCCTTAATAATTTCTAGGATAATACAATTCAGAAGAATTTTATACCCCTTTAGAGAAGGCTCTAAACATTAACACTGCCTCTTCCCCTGGTAGGACTTTATATTTGAATCATCACTTTTAATTTTCCAGAGTGCTTTCATATTCATTATATGATTTTATGTTCACTATCATAAAATGGAAGGGAAAGTAATATTGTCCCTATTTTCTAGATTGGAAAGATGAGACAAGGGGCCGGAGGTGATGGCTAGGAGCTCACAGGCTGGCCAACAGCAGAGCTCAGCTGGATACTTTCTCATAACTTCTGGAATTATTTTATCTCTTTAATTACTTATCATCCTTGCCTTTGATTATGTTTCTATAAAAGGGAACCACTCAACAAATATTTATGGAGCATCCATGATTTGGCAGGTAAGGATCTAGGAGGCAGAACCACATTTTGAAGATGGATTGTCTGTCACTCACATGAAGGATACTTTCTAGTGGGGCAAGAAAGACAAAATGAAGTAAAGAAATAAACCAGGAAAGAAGATAGTACTAGGCTCTCTGCCCAGTGACATGTTGGCGAATGCCTGGGGACCATCCCGTCTGGAGGTCAGCAACCACCACACTCCCGACCCCTGCCTGGACTCCTTTCTCTCTTCTTGTTCACATCCCATCTGTTGTCATGCCCTCCACCGTCAGCATAGCCATAACCCACTGATATCCATGTCTCCACTCCTGACTCAGACCTCGAGACTCTATCAGGTTGATTCTCCCAAACACACCCAGCTGGTCTCCCTTCCTCCGGCGTCTCTCTCTTTCAATGTATTTTGCACACACCTCCAAAACTGGTCTTTGCAAGACTCGTGTTGAATAAGGGAGAGAAGAGATTCATCCCAGCATTCAAGATTCTACCCTGTCTGATCCAAACTTCTCGTCTACATTCATTTCATCTCCATCAAATGAAACCATTCTCTTTTCCTTGCGACATCCTGAAGGAGTGAAAGCATGAAGGAAGAGAGACTCTTTTTTAATTTTTTTAATTTGTTCTTTTTAGGTATACATGACAGTAGAATGTGTTTTAACATATCCTATATAAATGGAGTATAACTTCCCATTCTTGTGGTTGCACATGATGTGGAGTTACACTGTCATGTATTCAGATGTGGACATAGGAAAGTTATGTTTGATTCATTCTACTGTCTTTCCTATTCCCACTCTCCCCAAAACGTCCAACCCAGTGAAACCATTCCTCTTCGCCACCCCCCACCCTCATGATTCAGCATCTGCTTATCAGAGAGAACATTCAATCTTTTTTGTGTGTGTGTGATTGGCTTATTTCACTTAGCATGATAGTCTCCAGTTCATCCATTTACTGGCAAAGGCCATATTTTCATTCTTCCTTATGGCTGAGTAATATTCCATTGTGTATATGCACTACATTTTCTTTATCCATTCATCTATTGAAGGGCACCTAGGTTGGTTTCATAACTTAGTAATTATGAATTGAACTGCTATGAGCTTTGATATGGCTGTGTCACTGTAGTATACTGATTTTAAGTCTTTTTGATATATGCTGCAGAGTGAGGTAAGTGGGTCAAATGGTGGTTCCCTTCCAAGTTTTCTGAGGAATCTCCATACTGCTTCCCAGAGTAGTTGCACCAGTTTGCAGTCCCCAGCAATGTATGAGTGTACCTTTTTCCCTACATCCTTGCTAACATTTATTGTTGCTTGTATTCTTGATAATTGCCATTCTGATTGGAATCAGATGGAATCTCAGTGTAGTTTTGATTTGCATTTCTCTAACTGCTAGAGATGTTGAACATTTTTTCATATTTTTGTTGACCGATCTTACTTCTTCTGTGAAGTGTCTGGAACAGAGACTCCTGTATCCCCTGGTCTGCTCTTGTCATTCAATTAGACTTTGACCAACCAGCATTGTTTTGTCTTTAATATTGCTCTTGGTCTCTCACAGTGAATAGAACCTTCCCCTGCTCCACCACTAGCATCTAGGCTAATTTGGTTTTGTGATGCCCCTTGTGAACCTCAGCTCATAGTCTGGAGACCTCTGCTCCTCTGCCTTCCTGTACCCCAGTGCAAAAACCATTCTCTGGCCAACTGATGGCACCTGCCCTCTAGGAAAGGCTCTGAGTTCAGACCTTTTATGAAAATGCTTGGGAATTCCCAAAAAACTCAAATAGATCTCTAGTCTGTTGAGAACCTCCTGCTATATATATATTTTTTCCTCTTAAGGTTCAGCAAAAAAAATGCTTTCAAAAGCACATGAATGAAAAGAACAAAGCAGCGTGATGCAGTTTCTACAAGAAATCAATAGCTACTAAAAATATCCCTATGAAATACCCTGAATGAGGGTAGTTTCAGAAGCCTTTGGCTTGCTCGCCAGGTTTTGGCTGTAAAGTCTCACGGGAGTAGTTCCCAAAATGGAAAAGGCATCTTTCTTTCTCATGATAGCTTTGTTTAAATCATGTTGAAACTGACATTTAGGTCTTCTTCTCTCAGATAGGTCTACGCTAAGGTTTGCATAACCCTGCATTCATCTAACCATTGAGAAGGGAAAACAAAAGGAAAACTTAGGAAACAAGATGGCTGAGAAAATGGCAACACTGTGTGCCGCAAGGGGTTGTGGAACACCACCAAGGATGAGGATGCACAAGGAGAAAAAGAGAGAAACCTACAGTAAATATTTGTGGACTTAGGGAGAGGCATAGGGTTGGTCAGGCTGGTTCCCCTCCTGGTTTTCACTGTAAGTGGTCCACCGGAATAATGATAGATTCACTGGATCATTGGTTCCATCAATAAATCCTTCCATTCTCCGGATTCATTCCCTCTTTAAGTCTCTACAATGGCTACTTCAAAACCTGTCTACTCTCATGAAACAATCTCATCAGATATCCATCCCCTTCACATATGCATCTTCCACTCTCCTGAGAAAATGGAAGCCCTTAGACAGGAAGGCCCTCCCCTGCAGGCTGGCTGGCTACCAACCTCCAGTCCTACCCACTTCTTCCTATTCCATTATAATGCAGGAGTCTCCTTCCCTAGCATTCATTCCTCCACCAACCTAGATGTCCTTCAACAGATGAATGGATAAAGAAAGTGTGGTGCATATACACAATGGACTGTTACTCAGTCATAGGAAGAATGAAATTATGGTACCTCCACCTGCCTCCAGGTCATCTCTCCTTTGCTGATGAGATATCCTTCATCAGGCATCCTTAAATCCCTCCCTCTCTTGACTTCTTCCTGTCAACATGCAGGAAACATTCTCAGGTCTCACACATATTGGATAAATAAATAAATAACCTCTTCAGTCCTCTCTTCACAAACTTCTATAATAGACCATCTACACTCTGTTTCATTTTTGCCTTCCACTCACCCATCTCACTGAAATCTGCTTTCTCCACACTACTTGCTAATTCTCCTGATGCTCAGGATTGCCCTGGGAATGACTTTCTTCTCCTCCTACACATTCTTCTTGAAGGACCTCAGACAATCACACTGCTTCAGTTACCCCATCTGCTGATGTTCCTGAGTCTACACATTGCTCAGGCAGAGCTCACTTCTAGACTCCAGACCTGCTTATCCAGCTTCATCCCAGACACGGAATTGCCACTCCCACACATCCGGAACCAAACTCATGACCTCCTCTGAGCTCTACTCCCTTTCCCCATCAAACTGGCTCTTTTGCCACTCTTTGCTCTTGCCAAACAGCACCACGCACACCTTTATTACCCAGGCAATAAAACGGGTCATCTTTGCCTCCTTTCTTCTTGTCTCCTTAACTTCAGTGCCATGTACCATCACCAAGTCTTGTTAATCCAGCTCCCTAGTTTACATGGAAACTACCCAAGTAACACCCTGTAACACCTCAACCAGGATCTTCCACAGAGAATTCCAGAAATGAATGCTTCACAACTCTGAGAGAAAAGAATACCCACAAAAATGGGATCCATAAAGATCTAGAAGGCAGACCTGTACAACTAGAAATTCCAAGGGAGGATTTTTAGTCTAAAAACAAATAATGACAGACAGAAATATGGATGAATCTTCGACCCCCAAAATAAAGAGCATCAAATGTTTTAAATGTCTAGTTAAATGGACAAGACTATTTCCCTGTGACAGTAGTCCCCTGTTATCCAAGGACCCCGGTGGATGCCTGAGGCCATGGGTCATATCAAGCCCTATACTTACTGCTACCATGGAAAGCAAAACTTCAGGTAAGGGGGCTCCTGTGCTACCTCACAGCTCTGGAGCCTCCCCTGTTATAGTGTCCATATTTATTTCTCAGGATCTTATTTGATCCACTTGTAAAAGGAAAAAAAATAGTAGAGTCTACTTCATAGGACATTGTGAAGATTAAATGGCAATGGCATATACAAAGTGCCCAATAAATACTTGCCATTCTTCTTATTGATGATCAAGAGTTAACTTGAAATTGTCCGTTGATTTTTGAATTCTTCCTACCTGAATTATATTATTCTAAGTGATGGCTCTAGGATTAAAATACAATTCCTGGTTTTTCATAATCTACCTTGAGTTAATATTGTACAAGTTCACATAAAATATACAAACTTTGCAGTTATGAGGTCTTCCTATTCCTTTTGCCCCACCCCTTTATACTCTTATTGTCATACAGGTTAAATCTATATGCATTATACAATTAGCAAGATAATATTATAACCTTGATTTAAAGAGCCACAAATCCTTGTTACACTTTACAAATATATATGTGCAATCAATCACAATGGAATTGCTGGGTCAAAGGATTGGTACCTTTTACATTTTGGTAGATATTGGAAAATTATCATTCAATGAGTTTGTCAACTCTTATCTATAAAAACATGAGAGTACATAGAATCTGTGATGTGAATTTACTATTTTGACTTATAAGCATTTGGGATTTTTTGTAGAATGTTCAAATGTACTCATATTTTTCCTTTTTATTTCCCTTATTGTTTTTAAGCAAAGAAAGTTCTTCCCCATTCTGTTAAAAAATAAATAAATACCCACATATCTTTCCTTATAATATTTTTATGGGTTCATTTTTCACACTGATCTCTTTAATTCACACTGGTGCATTTAGTGTAAGTTAAATGTAAGTCAAGCAATTGTGTTGCCATCAGTTTTCTCAATTATGTACTTAGAAAAACGCGTTCCTTCCCCCTGGGTTTGCAAATCTGCTTTATTATACAAGAGTGATAATTGGTACGAACACCAGATGCTAGTCATTCAAAATGGAGATCTGGTTCCGTGGGTCTCCTGTAAAAGGAGGGACGATCAACAAGAGGAAACAAAGTTCCACTTTATTACAACTGAGCAAGCACTCTACATTCCACCTCACAAATGCAGGACTCTTCTGGTGAGCTGCCCTGAGGCCGAAGAGCTAAACAAGGCCCCACTTCCTCCCTTCATCTAAAATGGCCAAAATGCACATGGAGTCTATTTACCCCACCGACCAAGGGACGGCTACCCTGAGCCTGCTCTCTGCCAACAAGCCCTGCTCCCTGAGTTCATTGGTGCAGGAAGTGGAGGCAGGATGCCAGCCTTTAGGATCCAATAGCCTGGCTCTCTAAGTGGCTGTCACACTGAAAGTTCTGCAAGATTTGAAGCTTTATCATTTTGGTTGTCAATTGTCTCCCCTTCATCACCGAGAGGCAAGCAGCTCAGAATATAAAACTCCCCAGTGCATTGGTGGCAATGCCCAGCAGGGCACAGGGACCAGAGGAGATGGTGGAAGTAATAGCTGCTCCTAGCAAGAAATAGAAGGAAAAGGCACGTCCAGAAGGCACTACGACACAGGGGAAGGTTTGACAAAGGTGTCTGAACTGACACAGACCACACACACGCTGGCAAGTGATTGCTGAACCATGGAGGGGGGTAGAATCCAGTCAGGCAGGGGTGCAGTCCGGACCCAGTGATGGTCAAGGAATGTGCAACTGTACCCAGCAGATGTCACCACCAGGCCTCCAGAACTGCTCTGAAACCCTTGGGTTCACACAGAAATGTTCTGGAGATGGGGATTTTATGAGGCTGTCCTGTGTGCAGAGTTGGGTGTTAAAGTCTGCCTTAAAACTATTCTCAAACCGGTGAACCACCAGAAAAGCTCTGATTTATGTATGTTTAACACTGCATTTCATATGTGACCACAAGGCCTTTGTTTTTCAAAATATGAATGAATGTCCTAATGGAAAACCCTTCCAAGGTATGATAGATAGTTCGGGAAATTCTGCTGCGGAGCTTGACGGCTCAACTGTGACGTTTCTGGCTCGACTCGCTTGTGTTTTCACGCTGGAGCTCCAATCTGAGCGCTTGCCCTGGGGACCGCGGAGGGCCACACACATTGCTAGGCCTGATCCCTGCCCCACTGGCACCTGGCCCCTGAATGGCACTTCAGCGGGGTCTACCTTCAGGACATTTCTTTTCCCAGGAGGTTCCTAGGAGTCACAGAGCAGGCACACTGCACACCCAGGCCAGCTTCAGTTCTAGAGTAAAACTCTGGGGTCTCGTCACAAGTCCAGCGTGGGCGACGGAAAGGGTTTCTGTCAGAAAGTTGGTCCAGCTGCAAATTAATTGCTAAGAAACTTATTTAATAGAAAAATCACAGGAGACAATTATCTTTTGAATTAGGGGGTGTGATGGATTGAGCCATGCTGAGATCTGGCTCTAACAAAGATGGAAGAGCTCACCTTCCCTTTATTCATAGTCGTACAGATAAAAGGGGGACCAGGAGTTTCTTCTGTGAGGAACAGGATGGGGTGGAGTTAAGCAAGCCATGTTGCTCCTGCGGGTCATCCCAGCAGGGCCTGCAAATTCCGGATGGAAACCACATACTCCAGGCAATCCAGAACAATCTCTCAGTGATTACCAGTTCCTGGGAGCCAGATTTCCATGTCTGACAGCTCACCAAGCCTGGTTTTATTTACTGGTCATGGATGGCTCTCTGCAGTAAACCCTGCATAGGTCCAAACTAGGCGCCCTGTTCTGATCATGAGAACTGGGCAACCAGCTTCTATACAGTCCTTTGTGATTCCAAGTTATGGTCCCCTTTTTAATGTGACTTTCCATCTTCCCTTTTCCTGTCATTGCCTCCCTGTTTCTTTGCTTAGACTATCACTGCTTTGTGGCATAACTTTCTTTGTTTGTTTTGTTTTGTTTGAAACTCTGCCAAAACCTTTGTAGATCTGGTGACTAGGGATCTAGGACTAGAGGACTTTGTTTAGTCTATTCATTGAATTAATTCGTCTTTTTGTTCATTCATTCCTTTACACCATAAAATAGATTGAGAACTTTGTTAATGAAACTGATATTTAAATACCCACCTCTCCTATAGGTGTTCAGGAGTGGTTTAAAAGGGAAAGCAAATTACTGAAGAAATGTATAAAACAGTATTGAGGGCTTAATATGCCATCCCTCTCAAGAAGACGAGCATGAAAAATATTTCTAAGAACAACATTAATGGATAGAAGGCAATTTGTGAAAGGGATTCTGGAGACCAAAACTGTCTCAAAACTCCTGGGACATGATCTTCATTCAGTAGTTTCCTTAACCTCCTTTTAAATGCTAATGTAAGAGCCAGATCACATGAACATGTTCAACTTCTTTGTTAAACAGAATATTTTCTTCATTCTTTTCTCTAATCCAGAAAACTAATTATATCATACAGCTTGTGAATCACACTCGTGCCCACTGAAGGGAAATGAGAAAAAATAACAGCTTTGCCAAATTAGAGGAGTGTATGTATGCACAGAAATTCACAAATTGCAGTGATTATTCTGAACATCTGATTCCAGAGGGAATCACATCCAAGTAATAGGAACAGTTGAAGATCGAGTCCTGAGAGCTGCAGAAGACACATGCAACCTGCCTGGACCCCATCTCCATTCCCACCACTATTGTCCCATTCCCAGGAACATTTGCCAAACAGCACAAGAGTCTCAGAACAGGGCTCCTTTCTTCCTTGTTGCAGGTGGAATTCATTCTCTAAGAAAATGCATTTTCCAATGTAAATTATATGAATTTTCCAACATAAATCACATCACTCAACCCCCCCCCCACACACACACACACTTAAAACTCTCAGTGGCTTCCTGCTATTTAGACGAATATACATATTCATTACCATCACTGAAAATGTCCCTTAAGAGAAAGGTCCAACTTACTACTCTGACCACATCCCATAATACTGTTTTTCACTCTGTCTGATGTGCTCCTCAAACTAAATAACAATCTCATGGATTTGTCAAAACTTGCAGAAATGTACATTAAATAGTGTACACTTTCCTGTCGTACATTATATTTTAATTTTTTAAATGGAATTGTCACTATGTGGACCAAGAAGTGACTGGAATTTTTAGTTTAAAAAACATTTTCAAAGTAATAATGAAAATCTTAAACTCTTAGGGCAGCAACTACTATTTGCAACTCCATATTTGTAGAACTCTGGTTTCATGCATGGTGACAATATATCCAGCTGAGAAACCCCATTGTCCACACTTGGAGCTGGAGGTTGCCAATTAGATGTGAGCAACAAACGTCAGACAGGAGCTCCCAGAAAGCCTCTTTGTCCTTTTGTTTTTCCCTCTTCCGGACACTTGGAATCAGACACTATAGCAGAAAGTCCAGAAATCACTTGAGGACCTGAAGGAAAGAGATTGAGAATCACTAAGTCCTCAACCTTAGCACTTTGAGTTACAGAAACAACTGTGAGGTCCACATCTGGGCCTCTTTTAAAAGATTGAACCCTAACATGTTTAAGACACTGGAACAAAGGTGTCTCTCAGACAGTCAGACAATTCCCAACTACTGTAAGTAAGTACCTGGGTATACAGTAGCCAGATATATATGGAACATTGTGGAGAAAATTATAGAGTTAAGAAATATAAGAAGATATAAGTGGATTGAGAGAGAGTCCAAGATTATGAATGAAAACACTTGATACTTTGATCATTGAAATTACACATCAGTGCAACTCCAAAATGCCAATAAACTTTTTCATAGAACTTAACCAAAAACTTAAATTCACATGAATTATGAGCCCAAAAGGGCCAACTATTCAAGGCACAATGGTAAAATTCACCTCAACCTCCCGAGTCACACCTGGAACCCCAGTGACTCAGGAGGCTGAGGCAGGAGGATCACAAATTCAGGCCAGCCTGGGTAACTTAGTAAGACCCTGTCTCAAAATAAAAAATAGAAAGGGCTGGGGTGTGGTTCAGTGGTAGAGCATTCCTGGGTTCAATCCCCAGTACCAAAAAATAAATAAATAAATAAATAAAAAGCAAACGAAAAGAATTTTGGTGATGGAACTTGGCTAGATAGATATCAGAGCTGAATAAAGAAAACTATAGTAGTGAATTGATTGACAGATAAATATATCATTAAACCAGAGTGAAGTATCTAGAAACTGAAGGCTGTTCAGCATAATGGAGGCATTACATTCTACTGTGAGAAGGGGTTATCTTTGTGGATTAGATTCCCTTCTTCACACCGTAAGCCAACACAAATTGCAGATTTATTAGAGATATAAATGTAAAGAAAAATCTTTAGAACTTCTATAAGAGGAAAATATCTTTATGTTCTTTGGGTAGAAATTATGTCTTAGTTGCATCATAAAAATACAGCTATAAAGGAAAAGTTTAATAAAGATAACCACATAAAAACTAAATTGCATTGGCATAATTGCAGTCACCAGAACAAAGCGGAAATATCTGCAACCTGTAGTACTCAATGATAGTCAGTTATTTATTTGGAACAGTATGAACCCATGGATAGTTATTTTGTTTTATGGATTATAATCCATTACCATCATTATTATTTTATTGCTCAAATTGTCCCAGATGTTGCCAGCGGGAGCCCCTTCAAGCTGGCTTTATGACTTTCACATTGTTGGGCACTTCCTTTCTTGCTGGCATCTGGTTTCTCTCCTTGCAGAAGTGACATTTAGAATTCTTTGTGTTAGGTGTATCAGCACAATTTTTAACAAGAAAAGGAGCAACCTAACCAGCCTTCAGTTGAATACAAAACAGCACACAAAGGACATGAACTGGATCTGCTAGCATCAACCAGGGTTCATCTCATACTATGAAATCAAGTTTAAAAAGTCATAGGATGACATATCCAGTGTATCATCACTCATTCAAATAAGACCCCAAAACAGTGGTGCACCTTGTCTATGGATACACACATATGTGATGACAATGGCCTCTGATAGCCACCAGCTCGCTTGGCACTCACAGTCAGTTCTGTTGACCTTCACAGGTCAACAGCATCAGACAAGGTCATTCCTTGACCACAGTGGACCAAAACAAAACATGGTGAACTCAACCACACCATCATTATATCCGAACATAAGCAAAGATGTGAACATTTTCCAAACCACAAAAATGGCCAAATATCCTTCTATCCTGGCTAATATGAATGACTGTTATTTCTTTAAAAAAAAAAAAATCACAACTTCAGTGTGGCTCTAGGCTGCCCTCCTAGATGAGATATGCCAAAATATCTCGCCTAGAATTACTTCCACTTCAGTTGGCACCCAGCCTGCAGGGGAACCTGGGCCCTGTACTGAGCGCTCCTGCCTCCAGGGTACTTAGTCACCCTATGCTTCTCCTCCAGGGTGCTTAGTCACCCTATGGTTCTCCTCCAGGGTGCTCGGCCACCCCATGGTTCTCCATGGGGGGCGGCCAACTGCAAGTGTTTCTGGTGTTCGCTGGAAGGCAGGCGTTGGTAAAGTAAAAACTCACCAAAACTGAAGGACAGTACCCACATCTGAAGAAAAGAGGAGGAAGGTCTGAGGCCAAGAGAAAGGGGGCATTAGTTGTACTTCAACATTTTTTTATTGCGGGAAAACTAAATAATATATGACCAAACATGGCATCTATATATATTCCATGGAATAATAAAAGATCTTTTATTAGTTTCTCAGCTTTGTGTTCATAATTTTAATTCTGGTAAAATGCACATAATATAAAATTCATCCCTTTTAATCATTGGAAAGTGCACAGCTCAGTGAGACCACATGCACTCATGTTGTTGTGGTCTCTTCTCCATCCGTGCATGCTGCCTCTGGCAAAAGGGAAGCCCTGTGCCATAAATCTCTAACTCTCCATTCCCCCTCACCCAGCCCCCGGCACCCTCCATTCTACTTTCTGTCTCTGTGAATTTGACTGTAACAGGTGCCTCACAGAAGTGAATCACACAGCATCTGTCCTATTTCTTTATGTGGCTGAAATGTGTCATTATTGAAATCAAGATTTCTGTAGAAAGAGTAAAAGGCCTCCCCAGCCACATGTAGAGGAAAGGACCCTCAGTGTTTTCACTCAAAGCATACCCTTCCGGTCTACACCCAGAGGGCTGCTGCACTTACCTTCCCACTACAGTTATAATTAGCTGTGTGCAGGTGAGTCTTGCCCACTAGAAGACCCTGCCTATAAAGAGAGGAGGCCTTATTTCACTTTTCACCTCCAATGTCCAACACAGTACATTACCAAGCATGCATTGACTAAATGATGCTCTGTAAATAGGTGTTGAATAAATGAACTAATGACTCTATTGACTGACTTATTGTGTTTTGAAATCATCAACTTCACCTTAATGACAACAAAATTTTTTTGAAAACATATCATTCAAATTTTCAATTCCATTTTTCTTTCTCTGCTGCTTTGAGAGGAACCTCAACTATCCTTGAAGCTTCTGTGCACAATGAAGGGTTCCTTCCTTGCAAAGACAAGCAATCGCACGACCTGTCTCTCTTCTCCACAGCCTCATCTCGATGCATCAAGCATTCGAGACTTTAAGTAATCTTCGGGCAGCAGTAATTGAAGAGATTTCATGGCTGTTGAAGCTGTGCCAATCTCCCCATTACTGTGGCCATAACTCAGGCAAAGCACAGACAGGAAAGACTCCATGGACAGGGGGGCCGAACATTCACATTCTAAGTCAGCTACTTCCTGAGCCTGTCGTTACTCAGGATGCCAGGAAAAGGGACTTATCAAAATGGATTAGGAACTCAAACTCAGGGGAACATGCTAAATAAATGACACAAAATGAAACAATTAAATTATCTCTGACTAACTAAGCTCATCAATAAAAATGAACCCAAATCTAGTTTGTGTCTGAAACCCAGTGATATGCACCCTGATCACAGAATGGCCATAGGCTGAACAGAGAAGACCTGAGCCCATCTCCCCATCTTGACCCTGACCAACAGCATGACCTTGGTCATTCCTGGAGCCTTGCAGACATCTGGTCTCCTCAAGCAGCAAATAGTATCATCTATTAGAAGTATGTTAGAAAATTAAACAAGAAAAGGTAATGTCAAGGTTTTTCATCTATTGCAACTTACTCTGCAGATGAGATAGCTTTTATTATTAAGAATTCATCAGAGAAATAGCTAGAAATCGTAGTGGAAATTGAAATCATAGTTTCACATGTTGAGAACATTGGCTTCTATGGCAAAGCATCTTTACCTCACATTCCTGTGCTCCTCTAAGATGATCAGGAGGAAAAACATAGTGATATTTTAGACCATGTGCCCTAAAGTTATAAAAATACCCAAATGACATCTAGATGGACTGTGGGCTATATTCAGAATTCACCTGGCTCCCAACATGTTCCACACCCTATTACTACATGTCTTGGTAACCCTTTTTCCCACTGACCTTGGCAACTGTATTAAACCTTCTCCATTCTCTTCAACCAAACCACCAACCCTGAAAATGTCCCTGACTCTAAGCAGTTCACCTCACCTCCAACCTCCCAGAGAAATCTGGAGCCACCAAAGAATTCTCGAGAGCTTGCCTGCCTTTAGCTTTCAGACCTAAGACCTAACTCCATCTGTTCCCCCTCCTCAACTCCACTGAAGCCAACTTCCTTCTTCCTGGTTCTGCTCCAATATATCTATGTCCTGTAAACATTTCCTCTCTTTTTTCCAGGTCTTCTTTCTCCATGGTCATTCAAATATGCTCAGTCCTACTTTAAAACATCCTAAGCTGACATCCCCTTTCAATTAATTACAGCCCTGTATCTTCTCACCTTTTCTCAGCCACACATCTGAAAAGTGTTGTCTACATTCACTGTCTCTATTTCTTCATTTCTCACTCATTTCACAGCTCACTGAAACTTGGCTTCTGCCCTAACAGCCAAGAAAACTACTGAGGTTGCCAATGACATCAAATAGCTGTGCTTTGAGCCTTAGCTTAGCTGGGACTCAGCAGCACTGTGTGGGGTTCTCCACCTTGTTTTCTTCTCTCTTATGGTTCCACCTCTGCCTTTCTGAATAGTTTCATCCTTCCCTGTCTTACAGTTAGAAGTTGGGGTTAACCAAAATTCATTCCTAGGCTGCTGCTCCTCTCCATTCTCGGTCCCACACAAAAACAAGCCTCTCTGGTGACTGTGCTCACTGTTCTCCACTGACCATGGTGAATGGACATCTCTAGACCACACCTGTGCCCCCATGCCCAGATCTCCACCTGTAGGATTCTACAGAAGCACAAGCTGAAATGCAGTTTGGGGTGTCAGATGTTTTGTAGAAATCAGGGAAGGAGGAGAGCGGAGGGATTCAAGGAAAGAGTTGAACTTCATCCAGGTTCCTCTTGGTCACCTCTGCAGGGAGCTCTGGAGCTAGCGTTGCCTGCAGAGTCCCACCACACACTCCATCAGCTGATGTGGCCTGCCCTTGGCAAGGGACGTCCTTGGTCACTCAGGCTGCCAACCTCTGATGACTTGCTGCAGTCTGTCTTCTCCACAGCTGGATAGCAAGTCCTTCCTTGAAGGAGGGTCTCAGTGGGTACAGTTCCCCAGAGGCTACAGTGTTTCACAAGCATTTTAGGAGTAGAGAAGAGGAAAGGGGTCCAGAGGAAGGGAGGAAGGGAAGGAAAGAAAAGGCCCAGGGGAATAAAATCAGCCAATTATGCCACATGCTTGTGTGACTATGTATAATTGTAATGCGCCAATTAAAAATATATTACTAGAAGGGAGGTCAGTAGAGTAGAAGATGTGGGTCAGGGAAGGGGAAGTACTGGGGACAGAAATGGAGCAAATTGCTACGCGCATGAATGAGTATGTCACAATAGACTCCAGTGTTGTGTATAATTATAATGCACTATAAGCACATAACTAAAATTTAGGAATGATATATAAGATTAAAGGAAGAACAGTCAGTGGTAAAAGAGAAAAGAAAAGAAAAAATTGGGCTTCTCTTCCAAATCTGTACCTTCTCTGGTGTGCCCCTCCTCTGAAAACAGCCCCTCAGTTACACAGTAGCACACAGCACAGACACAACACTAATCCTGACACAGTCTGTGGGGGTTCCCGGGAACCCCAGCCTTGGGCGTGGTCAAGATGGCGCCTGACACTGAGCCAAAAGCAGCCAGCTATACAGTAAACAACCAGCGAATTCCAATGATTGGCTAGTTAACGATGTGATTAGAGCATGCCCCCCCCTCGTGCACCCATCCTGTGCCTGCAGCTGTCCGCGTTTATCTCGTGTACTCTCCCCTGATTGACTGAAGTGTATATAAGCCTGGTGGGTGGGAGAGTAGGGGGAAGAAGCTGAGGAAGGGACGGAAGAAGCGGAAGAACCGGCGGCGGCGACGGCGGCAGCGGCGGCCGCAGCAGCAGCGGGAGCAAAGCTGGAAGGAGGGAGTACGCGGGAGTGGAAGGAGCTGGGAAAAGGAAAGCTGAGAGTGCGAAGAAGCTAGGGGTAAGAGAAGCGTAGGAAAGAAACTGTGCATAATAAACTTCCAAAGCTTCAGACGTTTGCCGTGTCTCTCTCTGCGGGCAGAGGGGACGCGACAACAGTCAGTCCCCTGTCCCCTCACCTAGCCCCAGCAGGATCTCTCCTTTCACTGAAATAAGCTTCTGACTGGCCTCCCTACCCTCCCAACCCCCTCCAATCACTTGCTTTGTACTCAGATGACAGAGGCAGGAACCTTTTGAAACACAAAATCTGTATGATCGCTTAGCTTTGCTTCTTATTGCTCGTAGAATAAAGATCAAAGTTCTGCAATGGAGTCACAGGGTCCTGCATAATCTGGCCCCACCTCCCACCCGTCAAGGAACTCCAGGGACAAAGGACTTTGAGCCCTGGAAACACCTTGCTTCTTCCCTGGTCAGGCCCTGGCCCAGGTGGTTCTGAAATGGTCTGGCCTCTTCCCCATTCGGCCCAGCCGACACCCACAAATCCTCCAGGCCTGGGCTCTGACGCCATCCTGAGGAGCTTCTGTGATTCCAGACCCCCTGTGAAACGCTTCTGTGTCGCCATCGTGGTCAGCTCAGTCGCAGTGGCCGTGAAGCAGTTCACCGTGTGCCGCCGATACTCTTCATTCCTCATCTGCAAACCTGCCTCCTCACTGAAATCTCTCTAACGCCTTAACCAACATTCTCAGGGTTTTTGTGGTCATTTGTGGGTATGCAGAGAGTGGCAAAAGAAAAAGTCGAGTCTCCAAGGCACTTGTCCCCAACTGAGGTCAAACAGGGTGATACTCGGCCTTTTTATTTCAGTTCCCATCCCTTTATGGACTAGTGACTGTCACATGATTGTGCTTCTGTTGGTGATTTCACGTCAAAAATGGTCCACGAGCCTAATGCGGAAGTGGGGTTAGTGTTCTGAGCACAGACAGACTGCATGTGACCGTGCAGAGAGGCTACGCTGGCCAACCTTGCTCAGGTTTGAGTCAGCACTGCCTGCTGAGTGAGTGTTTGTTTTTTTATTTGCTCTAATTAGTTGTACATGACAGTAGAATGCATTTATACATTTTGATAGATCAAGCATAAATAGAGTGAGTGAATCAAGAGAGCATGTTGAATAAGGTGTCTTTACACACAGACACACCAAACAAGGGTATGTATCGACTGATCGACAAAAAAACATCATGACCAGAGAGGTTCACAGGATCATAAGTCTGAAATTCCCCTATGAGCCGCTGTTCAGTATTTGTGAATTCAGTGTTCCAGATGACTTTATAGAACACTGCTACCCCAGAAAACAAGAATCCGCTGAAGTTGGCTTTTTAGTATCTCTCTCTCTCCAAAGAATGTAAATTCAAAAAAATAGCAGGAGCAATCTGCTCGATTACAGCCCTAGTCTCAAGAAAGAACCTTGCACAATAGCAGGAACCTGATAAGAGTTGTTTGTTGACTGAATGGAAATCATCCAGTATTAAAGACACTTTATTTTATGATTACTTATTACAAAGACAGAACTATATGGATCTTTCCCAAACCCCACTCTGCAAACACTCTTATCTGGCTTAGCAAATGCTAAGACTTGATTCTGGAATACAATATGATTACATTGCAAGGATGTTAAGCCAGGAAGAAAGAGATCTGAACTCCGGTCCTGCCCTTGTGGCATCTAAGCAGGTGGGTAAGAAGACCCTCCAGCTGAGCCTTCATTTCCTCATTTGTAAATGCAATCAACTGAGTCCCCCACCAGCTCTGAGACTGACATTTGCATATTCTGTGGTCACACCAGCTCAACCCATTTTTCCACTCCACTACTAGGCTGTGCTTCTGATCTGGGATGTAAGCCACAGAAGACAGGCAGAGTCTTGTGAGGTTTTGCACTGCTGTCCAGAGCGCCCCCCACTTGATGTGAACTTCCAGAATGTACGCATGGCGCTGTCTCCTGAGAAGCCAGACCTGTAACTCACAGTGGGAAGCTCAGTCCGCGTATCTTTGTAGACACCCATTAGGTACATTGATATTAATCAGAAACTACAAGCAATATTTTTCATTTCTTAGCTTTTCTCTAAAGGTGTAAGTGCTACAAGTTTGCAAGAAAATCTGGCAACTACAGAAGGGAAAATACAAAGGTCACTTCATAGTGATCTTCCAAAAATAAGTTATTAATAAGAGTTTTGCTATATGGTCTTGTATTTTCTTTCTCAGTTTGCTGAGTTTCATTTTGTTTTCTTGAGATCCATCAGGAATCTCTTTTTATGTCTGTCCTAAGGTAATACATCAATAAATTCTCTCAATTAGGTGACCAACCACAAATAGCAGTTACATGTTTGTGCCCAAGTTAATTCATCACCTCCTTCTTCCTACCTCTGTAAACATGCTCGTCCCTACTGTGACCTGAGTCTGAATCCTATACGTCGCAGTCCCATCTCCCAGGGCATCTTATTACATTCCGTGGGTCTCCAGCTTCTCTTAAATATCTGCTTAGCAAATAACAAGAATGATGGCTTCAGTGGCTCTTCCTAAGTCTCCCACTCCTCCTCCCACACTCTGTCCTCTGCCCAGCTTGGGTCGGGTTGGACTAATATGGCTCCCAGTTCTTCCATGTCCTCCCTGGACCCTGGGCCTGGACACCCAGTGCTTGCTCCTCCTGGAATACCTTGAGTCCTCACCTGACTATCTCCTCTGCCCTTCTGGAGGCAGCATAGATGCCATGTCACATCCACAAGGAAAGCCCATAACCCTGAGCTTGGGTCAAGACTCCCTGGGAGCGTTCCCAGTAATTACTCCATTCTACCACTTCCATGACTCGGAGGCTCTGAGTCATCTCTACCTGTCTGTCTCCTGTGAAGATCTTAAGCTTGCTGAGATCATAGGGTTTATCATATTTACCATGCTCCTGGTTGTATCTCCTAACTTAACACAGGGTCAGACACAAGGGGGTTGCTCAAAAATGTTAGTGGAAATAAATGGACTTTTCTCCTGTGATGTGTAATTCCCCTTTATGTTATACCTGATGTGATGCAGTAAGATCCTTTTCTTGAGCTTATTTTATTTACCTATCATTTTGCCAGTCTCACATTATTTGAATGTACTGCAGTTTTATAATACTTTGATATCTGATAAGGCAGGTGCGCGCACACACACACACACACACACACACACACACACACACACTACTTCCATATTCTCATCTGTGTAGTCCTTTAGACGACCTTGAGAATAACATGTTAGCTTTTTAAACTCTGAGTAAACTTCCTTTGGTATTTGAGTGGGGTTACATTAGACCTGGGTGGAAAATTATATCATCTGCTACTAATACTTTCATCTCAACCTTTAAAAATGCTCTAATTCTTGCATCTGTTACTAAGGTTCCTGCACCGGCTAGAATTTCAAGGACACCAAACACATTTTGACAGCAGTTCTCCCTGAGTCTGTCTTAGTACCTATATTTCAACAATATTACAAGGTATGAAATATTTAGTCCAATACTACATTAAAATAAAAAGACTTCTCAATCAAAATAAATAAATTATTAAAAAAAAAGATTTCTCACATATGTCTAAAAAATAAATAAAATAAAATAACCAAACTAGCCAGGCGGGTGTCATACACTATAATCTCAGCAGCTCAGAAGGCTGAGATAGGAGGATGGCAAGTTCAAAGCCAGCCTCAGCAACAGCAAGGTGCTAAGCAACTTGGTGAGACCCTGTCTCTAAGTAAAATACAAAATAGGGCTGGGGACGTGGCTCAGTGGTTGAGTGCCCCTGAGTTCAATCCCTGGCACCAAAATAAATAAATAAATAAATAACAAAATGAAAACTTTTCTTTAACCCTAAAGCCTTCAGTGTTATCTGAGAAGCATCAAGTAATGAAGCAACATCCCAGTGTTGTCCCCTCCAGATCACCTCCAGACCCAGCACCCTTTCCACTACTGACCTGCAGGACAGCAGGCATTTCTTCTTGCACTTTTGCTGTGTCTTATTTTTGTTCTGTTTCCGAGAGTGCCAGGCGCAGGTCAGTCTGTCCACGGGCTTTCTGGTAATGTGGAGGCCGTGTCCTTAATCTTGGCTTTATCCAGAGTTAGGTTCTTAGTCTACACAAGAACCCTGCTGAGAGTTTTGCCTGCACTATCTCATTTAATCTCCTTTAATTCTCATCCATCAGGGTTCTCTAAAGAACAGACCAATGGAATACCTATTGCCTAGTGCTTGGAAATTCCCTCCGCTAAATATTCAAGTTCATTGGTGACAAGTCCAACTTTCCACCCAATCATAGAACGTAATTCACATAAATTCTCTGCCAATTTAAAAGAGTCACCTTTCCTCCCATGTCCCATAACATGTTCCTCCTGAGACCTCGCCAGAAGCACCTTTAACATTGTTATATCTAGTAACATTCTGCATATTATTCACAGAAGCTGCCTCTGTCGTTTTAGAGAACAAATATAGGTGTTTCTCGAGCCTCTCTCTTCTTTCTAAGCCGACTCATGAATTGCCCTTCAGGTGGGTATTCCTACCAACAATCTCTCCAAAGCAATCTAGGTTACCTGAAAATCCCTCCTTCCTGAACCCACCCACCGCCCAATTCCAAAGCCGCTTCCACATTTGGGGGTACGGTTACAGTAGCCTCATACTTCCCAGGACCAAACTCTGCCTCCGGTTTCTCTGGCCGCATACACAAGGCACGGCACCACAAACTGAGCAGCTTCACACAGTAGCAGTTCATTCTTTCTCACTTCCAGAGGCTGGAAGTCCAGAATCAAGGTTTGGGCAGACCTCTTCTCCCTCTGAAACTCCAGGCAAGGATCTTGCCCTGTCTTCCAGCTTCTGGTGTATCCTGGCATTCCTTGGCTTGTGGCAACACCCCTCCAATCTCTGCCTCTTCTGGAACAGTCTGCCTTGGCTTCCATGTGAACTCGTTCTTCTCTTGACAAGTGAGGGAGCTGCTGCCTCCTATGGCCCCAGCTTTTCTGCTTGAGCTCCTTGCCCGGTGCCCCATGGATGGCCCTCTTCTGCGTGAGGACCCCGCAGTGCTCTCATCTGACTCGGAGGCCCTCTCTACATCAACGTCTCTCCAATACATAACCCTAGCCGTCACCCCTCCACTAAACAGGTCATATTTCCATTGCCAGCCTGAGATGCCCCCTTATATATCTAACTAGTTTCTCAAATGCAACAAACAGAACTATTCAAGGATCTCGCTGAAAATAAGCAATCAAGTCTTGAAAACTTAGGCAGATAGATAGTTGAAGGGTGTGAGTAACCCACTAGGTTCCCGGGAGGACAAGATAATCAGACTAAATCAGGCTAAAAGTCAGGGACTATGCCCAGATCACACCGTGGGACTGTTCCAGGTAGATGAGCTACTCCCATCCCTGGGCACAGATGCCAGAGTGGGCTGCTGGCCCTGGGCTCGGAGGCTGTGCCTGGAAGCACCGCCCCAGCTGCCTCTGAAGTCTGAATGGACTGCTGTCTCAGATGAAGGGCAGCTCAGAGCTTCACAAGCATGCCCCAGGGAGCCGAGATCACAATCCGCGCCCAAGCATAGGGTTACTGGAGAAGCAAGATTCTGACTCTATCTTTGGCAATGTGGACTTCCAAAGTAGGGGACACGCTCCAACCTAGCAAGGATGGTCAGTCGTGCCAAATGGCTAGCAAGAATGACAGACGTCCACCACCGAGGCCAAACCCAACACTGATTCTCTTTGCCCCAGTGAGCTCCACCCCAGGAGTCATCCCTGATTCCCGTCCCCCTGTTCTCCCCGGCTAACCTGCCACCACTGCTTCTGCCTCTGAAAGGTGCTCAGGAGGGCATCCCCTTCCCTCCGCCCAGCCCACCAGCATCCTCCGCCTGGACCACGTGCCCCAGCAGCCTCCACGCTGGCCTCCCCTTCCACTCTGGTCTCACACAGCCCAGTCTTCACCCAGCAAACAGACCGGCTTTCTTAAACACACTGGGGTCCATTGGTCTGTTTTAAGCCTCTAAAGTCCTGACCTTGGCATACAAAGGGCTCTGTCATCTGTCCCCTCCCCACCCTCTGACCTCACTGCATACCGCTGAGCCTCTTCTTGCTAACCTGCAGCCACATGCACGCTGGAATTGATTCCTGTCCTCAGACACGACAGGTTCATGCCAACTGCAGGACCTTTGCACTTGCTTCCTCTGCCCCCAGGTCTTCCCATGGAGTGTCCTTGTCTTTTCAAGTCTCAGTTAAAATGCGACCTCTTCTGAGAAGTCCTCAGGTGGGCCCTCTGTCACGCTGTCTCCTGCTTTATTTTCAGTAGCACTTATCATTAGGCAACGTTATCTCACTTCTGTGTGGCTGGCCGTGTCTCACCATGGGCTGGCCAGTACATCCATTTTATCTGCCTGTGCCCCAGCAGCACCTGACAGAGTAGAGACTGGGTCAGTGTGTAGGTGTGTGGACTGAGATAATGGATCAACGAGATGGCAGCCACTGAGGCCCTCACAGCTGGGAAAGATACAATTACTCAGCTCCGTGGTAGTCAACGAAGGTTCCATCCAAGTACAGATTCCTAGGCTTAGCCTTAAGCTCCGGGTAAGATGTGGGCTTTCAATCACTTATCAGGACACTGAAGGGAGGGAAGCAGGACAGGGACAGCAAGAGGAAGTGTATCAGGCCTGACACTGGATGGGGAAGCTCGGGGAGGAAGCCTGGGGTTCTCAGATTCAGGGGGAGCAGAGTGGAGCAAGCTGTGGCTCAGGCCCAGTCCTTCTGGAGCATACTCCCTGCCAAGTCAGCTGTGAGTTTTCAGCCGCAGTCCTGTGATGACATCTCTTTGTCAAGAAGGACCACCCAAGTGCTTAAAAATCTATCTCATTGTGCTGGGACCTGGAGCCCATGGCCACACCCCCAGGGCAGCCCCTTACAGAGCAGAGAGACGCGGTCAAGAAACATGGGCTGACTCCAGAAACCTAGGAGCCAGAGTCACGTCGGGAAGCGTGTTAGGAGCATCAGACCTGTGAAAGGGTAGAGACGGAGGCAGGCGCCCAGGTCAGGGGGACCGTGACAGTGTCACCACCTCACCGGCTGCCTGCTCAGGATCACCTTCTTGCCCTGGAAGCCCCGGCTCCTGAGCTTGCCCAGCACTGCAGAGACCCGTGTGGTTGGAGGAGGTCTCCCCCTGCATTGCAGGCGTGTCTTCCATCAGCACCTAATGGCTGCAAGCAGCCTGTGCAAAAGGCAAGGCAGCCAACCTGCGTGGGTTACTATGTTCTTGCATAGTCAGCGAGTTTTATAAGTTGGATAAAGTCCAAAGCCTTTTCTCAGGAAGTCGGGGAGGGGTTTATTAGGGAACACATAAAGCTTTAGAATGCTTGCTCAGAACAATCACCGTGAATTTCTTATAGAATTGATGCCCCAGCTACCTGTCCGTGGATTTTCTCCTTTGGGTTTTCTGTAGTGTTCCTTGGTCTTGGTACAGCAGGACACACCTCTGCACAAGTTCGTCTTCCCATGTACTGAGATATTGCAAACTGGAGTTCACAGCAGTCTGAACAAAGAAGCAGGCCATTAGCATCATGTCTGTGTCTGTGAGGGAATGGCATGCCTGGAAGTCCTTGTTTCCTGCTTCAGGGTGTTCTGTGTTACCAATACAGGGCCGGTGCTGGGGCTGAGCTCAACCTGTAGGGTTGGCAAAGCTCCACTTGGAGAGGGAGGTCAGCAGTGGAGACCCAAAGAGGCTGCTCAGGGCAGCAAAGAATATAAATCAGCTTCCTTCAGACATTCTGTATACCTTGCATATAACAAAGCTTAGTAAGGAAAAAGAACAAAATAAAAAATATTACAAGTCACTTCATCAAGAAAAATATCCAAATGGCAAATAAATATTATCATGGTTTGTTGGTGCTGCTGTAGCAAAATTCCTTAGACTGGTTGACTTAATATAAACAAAAGAAATTTACTTCTCACTGTTCTGGAGGTTGGTAAATCCAAGCTGAAGATGGTCTGGTGAGGACCGGCTTTCTGGTTCATCATGGTGTCTTTGCTGTGTCTTCATGGTGGAAGGAAACAAATAAGCTTCCTTTTGGCTATTTTATAAGATCATGGTACCATCCAGGTGCCCTCATGATGGAATCACCTTTCAAAGGTCCTACCTCCTAACCCTATCACAATGCTGAATACGTTTTGACATTTGAATTTTGGGAAGACACAAACATCATAGCACATGTGAAAAGATTTTCCACCTTATATGCCACCAAGCAAATGCAAATGAGACCACAATGAGATTCCACTGCATGCCCATTAGAATAGCCAAAGTCCAGACCACTGACACCATCAAATGCTGATGGAGATGTGGAGCCACAGGAACTCTCATTCATTGCTCATGGGAATGCAAAATGGTACAGCCACTGTGGAAGACAGTTTGGAGGTTTTCTAACAAAAACTAAACCATAGGATCCAACAATCACTCTCCTTGGCAGTTCCCCAAAGGAGTTGGAAATGTGTCCAAAGGAAATCCTGCACATGGTGTTTACAGCAGCTTTACTCATAATTGCCAACACCTGGAGGCAACTGAAACGTCCTGCCAAAGGTGAAGAGAACAGCACACGGTGGTGCTTCCAGACCACAGACTACTATTCAGTGCTCACAGGAAATGATCTTTCAAGCCACGAGAAGATAGGAGGAATCTTAAGGGAAAGAAGCCAGTCTGAAAAGGTTACAAACCATATGATTCTAACTAAATGAGAGTCTGAAAGAGACAAACCTATAGAAAGAGGAAAAAGATCAGGATTGCCTGGGATTCCTGAGGGGGTTGGGTGAGGGATAAACAGCATGGAGAACTTTAAGGGCAGCGAAGCTACTCTATGATGCTACAATGAGGGATACGCATCATTATATGCTTGTCCAAACCCATAGAGTGCACAACACCAAGAGTGCTCTCCAGTGTGAACTATGGGTTTGGAGTAAGACTGATGTGTCAGTGCATGTTCATTATTCATAGCAAATATTCCATAACCAATGGGCTCTGGATACGAGGGACTGCACTCCTCTCCTCCACTGAGAGTAGCAGCTGGTTTTCCTCAGTTGTTATGGTACCAACATCTGACCCCAGGGACACCAGGGGCCCCTGGAGGTGAACTCTATGGTGGGACTTTGAAGCAGTCCTGAGCATCTGTCAATCACCTCTCATTTCAAGTCAGAAGCAGAGGCTGGGGGCTGGAAAGACAAAGAAGAGCAGTGGCAGGGGACTCCTTCGCACAGCTAAGATGTTCTCCCCAGAGGCAGAGTTACTAAAGTTTGATGTACTCGGCAATTTGAGGGGGGCGGGGAGCGATGCTATTTCTTGAGTCGGGAACAAATCACCACCTCCCACGGGAATGATAGGCCTTTCCCTGGGAGCTGAGAAAGGCAGTCATGGAAAGAAACACCAGCAGAGTGGGAGAGACAAATGACTCAGGTATTGTATTTTCTGTATTTTGTTAAGAAATGTGTCACCTCGCAGATGGGGCGGACTTAGTCGTGTTAGGGAAAGCAAAATGTGAAGATCCAAATGGTAACGGCTGGTGTCTATCCAGGGCCTGCCAGGGAGTGGCAGGGTGACCGTGTCACCCCTGACCCTCACCAGGTCCTTCGCAGGCTGTGTGTTTTCCAACTTAATTAATAAGCAAATGGCAGGTGGAGTAATTAACTGTAAATCTCATAATTAGTGCTCTTCCCACTGAACTATCCTTACTGAGGACGGTGCTCAAAGGCTGGTGGAATGAATTAAGAATCAGATCTTCAGCAGCACAGCAAACCTCCACCTGTCCTCGCTCTGCAGGTAGCTGAGGCCCTAGGGGACAGGGACATTGCACATTATCTACAAGAGGTGGAACAGACAGGAATAACTTAAGGGTGTGAGTAAAACATGTTAAAGAGCAAAATCTCAAAGTATGACAACCAGAAACAGTATTTTAGAATAGCTACAGGAAATTAGAGTCTAAGGAAAATGTACACAATTCGGAATCTATTCCTTCAGATCCCTTTAGCAGGCAGTCTTCCCAGGAAAATTAGGAGCTCACCCTCCCTCAGTGTCAGGGGTCACTGTCAACCGGGACACTGCACGTGCTGAGCAGAACAGACCTCTCCTGTCAGGTGCTGCAAACCCACCACAGACCTACTGCAGGGCCCTTTGGAAGAGCAGGCTGCCTTCAAAACTGAGTGACGGAGAAAGATGGAACCCTGAGCAATTTCAAACCTCAGACAGCGCTCTCTGCAAACACCCCACGCTCAGACCTGAACAAGTGCAAGATGGCAGAACCAAGACCACCAGGAGGAGAAACCTGGTCCCCCGGGGCCCTGGGCCGAACTGCTGGAGCATAATTATGAATTAGGTCAAGTTGTTTTGCAAATTTACACCCATGGATGCTGCTTGTGAAGTATGCACTTGTACTAAAGGTAACAGCAGAGCAAGTCGAGGCAGCCATTTTCCCCCGTGCTCATTCCCAGGGATCACCTCCTGCCATCTCCCACTGGAGAAAGAGGGGCCCCGGCCAGAGGTATGCAATTCTCTTTCAGTTCCATCTCTGCCCTCACGGCCTTCCCTCTCTTCTGCAGGCACGCACTGAAATGGCTTTGCTAGAGCTTCTTGAATATGCGTGTGTCATAGTGAAAACGTGCTTTAGGTGTGTAACTGTGCTCAGCTGACATGAATATTGTGCTTGTAACTTGGGCTGCTCTTTTCCCCTACCAAGCCCTGTGTTTTACCACCCAGGCAGCTGTAGGCCGCGATTCCACCACCCCAGAGGCCACACGGTATTCCACAGAGCTCTGTCTCCCCCACTCCTCCACCTGCTGGAGATGGACAGCCGGGTCTCCCCAGCTTCCACACACACCCTCACATGGATCCCCACACACCTGCAAGCTTCTCTGCAGCGAACGCCCAGGAGTGGGCTTGGGATCTTAAAGTACTTAGTACCCAGTTTGCATGAGTCTTGGAGCCGAGCACCTCCTCAGGCTGCCTCAGATGGTCATTCCTTCCCTGCATCCCCGTCCACTCTTCATGGGGTAACTGACCATTTTTATCCAACCGAGGCACGTCGAGACCTATCTTGTCAATTCAATCCACTGGGAACTAACCACTGATGACATAAGACATCGTCGCAGGCCTGCAACCAGCTCATAGCTCTCCTATGAATCGTCTCGTTTTCTTTGAGTTTTCCATTTCTCTAGAGGTCCCCATGTTTCTCACTGGTTTGTCTAGAGTTCTTTTATATTCTGGATATCAATGCCTCGGATATGCAGTTTTCCAACCTGGCAAACATCTCCCTTCCCAGTCTGTCACGTGCCTATTGTTTAACTCATTCTATGGGGTCTTCTGAAATCTTTCTAAAGTTTTGAGTTAAAAAACAAAATCTTCGATCCAGTCATATTTTAGAGCAAGGTGATTCCTGACAGAGGCAGTCAGGATTCGGCCCGCGCTGTGGGGAGACTGGATCACTACTTCAGAGGGTGGTCCTAGCTAAACGTATTCCTGCCTGGCTACCACACTTCAGAAGTTATTCAGGGTTCAGTTATTTCAGGGTTCAAGGTTACCTACCTCCATTTCCCTGAGACAAACTATCTTGAACTCACAGATGACATAAACCCTTGGGTTATTGGTCACCTCCTCTTTAAAAAGAAACTGAGAGCTGAATTTCTCACCATCTCATCCTCACCCCCTGCTGCAAGGGTGAAGACCCCAGCTAAGGTGGCTCACGCCTCTTCTGCATGCCATTTGTCTTTCTTGATGATTTTCTGATGTCTTTTTGATGTGCATCCTCACCTATCACTAGAATGTCTTTGCCAGAGTTCTCATCTTGTCACCCTGCCCTGCACAGATGTCACAGATGCTGGACACTCTACAGACAACTCCCTGCAGGGTCCCACTCATTTCTTTGATCCAGCAAAGGTCCCTTAAGTTACAGGCGGAACTTGACAACCACATCTGCATGACTCAACATACATGTTTTTACCACAGTGTTATTCTATCTTCTCTTAGACTGTTTTCTTAGGCTATAACAAAACACCTGAGACCTGGTAAGTTAAAAACAACAAAAGTTTATCTCACTATTCTGGAGGCAAGGAAGTCCAAGAGAATGGTTCCAGCACCAGGCCCAAGCCTTTGTGCTGGATCCTAACATGGCAGCAACGTTATGTGCTGGTGAGCTTGCAGGGGGCAGAGGAAGTCCACCGAGCAGCATGCTTTTCTCAGAACTCACTCCAGAGATAATTAACCCACTCTGGTAATAATAGCATTAATCCGCTCACGAGTGCAGAGCCACTGCGACCTGTCACCTCTCAAAGATCCCCCCTCTCAACCCTGTTATACCGAAGGGATGTTAAACCCCGGTCGTCCCACACCAAGGCCGACTTGAACCACTCAGGAGAAGAAACGGCACTTGTCACAGGAATTGTCATGGGGACCGGACCATCGTACCTGGGGAAGACAAGCGTGGGTTGCAATGGGCCACGGAAGGCTACCTACCGCCTGCGGCCACTCACAGAGCAACAAAGACCTGGTGTTCTCGCACGTTCTACCTCCTCCATCGCTGGACGGTTGCCTTTGTTTGGAGAACTTGGCTTCTCACTTGGCGTGTGCCCGGCGCCACCCTCACATTTATTCTGAAGAAGAGAAGCTCGGGGAGAGGGGCCACCACTCCGGTGGCCCCTCGCCTTCTCCTGGGAAGCAGGAACAATTTCCCAAAACGTGATCATCAGACAAGGCCACCCTGTGACCACGGGGTCGCCACAGGAGACCCCTGGTCATCAGGTCTGAACACAGGTGAGGAACGTTGCCCAAGCCACAAACCCACTCGTCCCCTTCCCTGGCTGCCAGGAGTGGCTGTGGTCGCCGTGTTGGGTACTGCTTCAGTCTGCCCGCCTCCGCTTCCCGAGAGCATCCCGTTCTGAGCAAAGCTCTGCTTCCTGAAGCCTTCCCCCAAACCCACCACGAAGTCTTCACGGCACGAGTGTCGTCTCACGGCAGCAGTAAGCAAACTCACCCAACCACTGCTGAGCGCCCAGCGACCTTCAGCTGAAGACACTGCACATTCCACCGAGCCCATGAAACCACATACCGAGTAGTGATGGAAACACAGTCTTTAGAATTCTGACTTTACAACCCATTAACTTTATTGCTATGAAAACGTTACTTAATTTCTTTGAATCTCATATTTTTACCCACCAGTTAGAATAACTAAGAAAAGCTCATACAAAAGTATCTCATGGGGTTTTCATAAGCAGGATTTCCATGAACAGTCAAGCAGGCCGTGCACTGCACAATTCCAAATGACATTCACATGGACCAAGAATTGTTCATACAGAAGTCCCAGTTATGAAATAATCTATGTGGAGTGCTTGGCACCATATCAGCCCCACTCTAAAGGCCCGATAAATTATATCTGTAATTGCTAAACATGCTTGAGTTTATAATACAGTGAGTATCAGTGTTGCCCTTCCAACTCACCAAGTAACTGCCTACCTGATGTGAGCAGATCAGTAAAGCCTGTTTGAAAAGCATTCAGGAAACACCATCCACTCTACATAACCCAGGGGATGTGAAATGCCTGGTGCCAACGTCTCAGACCCCGTGTGCTGGAAGTCTGTTTGTCCTTGGAGACAGCAGGCCCCGGAATAGCAGCAATCGGACAGGGACTCTGCTTGGCAGAGTGCTCTCCTTCCTCATTTCTCTTGGAATTCACAAAACCTTGCTGAGGTGGGTACTGAGGGGATGCAATCAGGGTGACTATTTCACAGATGATGAGTTTGTCCAGAAAGGCCCAGGGAGTCACCCAAACACACACATCAGTGAGTGGCCGAGAGAGAGACCGACCCAGAGCTTCGGCCCCAACCCAGCACTTGGGCTAGGTACTGAGAAATCTGCGTGCAGCGACCAAGCATCTGGGATGTCCTGCCAAAACCAGGAGAGGGCCCTTGGTCATGGCAGGACCTCCAACGCCGCCCTGTGACACGCACACACCCCGGGAGTCACCTCGTGTCCTGGCCGTCACCTCCGTGGGATGGGCTGGATGAGGTCTGTCCATGGCGTTTGGAACAAAACCACCCCCATGGTGATGAGGACCATCACCAGCAGCACCCTCTTGGCGGGAGGCACTGATTTCGTCTTCCCTGGCTAGCCCCAGAGGAAAGATTTCTGTGACGCTTCTTTAATTTCCTGACCATTAGTAAATTTCTTCCAGACCACGTGACCAAGAGAGGTGGACGAGAAAGCTAAGGCATGGAGCCCCTGCCGCAGAGCAGGTTGGGCAACAAAGGCCTGTCAAGGAGTGTCACGTTGAATTCCCCATCGGTAATGTTACTTCTCTCACCTGATGGACAGGGCACTGAAGCTCAGAGATGTTAAGAAACTTGACCAGCCTCACAAGGTACATAGAGGAGTTGGGCATCTCCAGACAGGACTGCGCTTCTCTAAACTCCAGTTAATTTCCATTTACCCCACTGCCTCCCAATTACGTGGAGATGTAAAGGGTGTCAAGTTCATCAGGAGGGCAGTACTAGCAGTTGATGATGGGTCACCTCTTCTTTCTCTTCCAAATGCCTTTTCCAATCGTAGTTTACTTTTCCAGCAGACTTCAGGGCCTTTTTGGAAATGAATGAGTGAGGAGACCGCCAACAAGCCAGTGGAATTGGCAGGCCGAGACTGGGATCCAGGCAGGACCCCTGAGCTCGGCTGCCCCTGGGTTCCTCACTGTGGGGGACTGTGAGACACTCAGCCATCATTGTTTCCAGCTGCTGCGTTTGGGAGAAGTTGTCCCAGGCAGTAGGTAACTCCTACAGGGGACCGAGGGAGAAGCAGGCTAATGAGCCACAGCCTGGGGCGGACTCCACTGCAGGACCCAGGAGCCACAGAGAGGGAGGACTTGTCTCACAGGTGTCTTGGCTCTGTGTTCCCTGAGGCCCAGCCCGCCTCTCAGGAGAAGGAAAAGATGGCGCATCCTCAGAGTTGCATCTCCCAAGGTGGAGAAGAGAGGAAAGCGCGCAGCCAGCTGAGGAGCGGAGTCTGGCCTCTGATGAACTTCATTACTCCAAGCAACTGTGACTGGACTAAAGGGCAGCCTGGCTGGAAAACTCGGGCTGGGATTCTCTCTCGATCCCCAGACCCTGTAAATATTTTGCATTTTATTTAGGTCTAATAGCCGTTAGTCAAGCGGCTATTAGACCTAAAGCCGTCCACATTAGGTCCTGTTTTAATGCGTCGGGGTCTTAACAAGAATAATTCAACTAGAGATTCCGTCTGTACATCGCATGATGGAATCCGTCTGCCATGGCCCCCGGGCAGCTAGACGGAACCGAGACCCCACAGAAAGCTTGGCACCTCTTCCCCGATCGCGAGGGTTTCTTTCGTTGTATCCACAGCGCAGCGCGGGGCCCTGTCTGACTTTACCAAAGAAACATAACCGCAGAGTCCATTTCTCAGAGGAGAGGGGTTGGCGGCCTGAGTATTTGAACAGTATAAATTTGCATCCGCGAAACGTCTGCCTAGAAATTATTGATTTTCTCTTCCCTGAATAGCCTATTAAAAGGAAACGGGTTTCTCTAATGCCGTGCAGAGGACCGACAGGAAATCATTACGGGTGGGGCCTGTTGTTTTATGGGGCCGGGGAACGTGAAGAGGAAGGACGGGCGGCCTGCAGACCCCTGCCGGGAGGGGGCGCTCGCTCGCCGCCCCTCCTCCGGTTCATCCTGGGGCTGGGCATGAGCCCGGGCCACCGAGAACCACCGCAAAGGGTCCTCCTGCTGCAGGCAATTCTTGCAGTGCAGGGCTGGGTTGCCTTCCTCTCCTCCCTGCGCTCAGACCCATTTCCTCCTGACTGCCACCATGCCACCAGGCTCCCGGGACACAGGAGGAAGAAGGCACAGGCTGGGACCAGCTGCACACGTCAGTCCTCAGGGTGAGGCCAGGTGCCAAGGCCAGGCACAGTCGGGAAAACCTGGCTGCAGAGGCAGCTGGGCTGGGCGCAGCACGTTATCCAAAGGCTTGGCACGCCCAGAAGAGGCTGTGCCTGGCCTGCTGCCAAAAATTGCCTGGGGCCATTTCCAAAGCTTCACGGGGCACGAAGTCCTGGTAAGGATGGTGTCCAGGGCAGCAGAAGTGGCTGTGCGTCCTGAGCTCTGCCTGGGCACTTAATCTCCCTCTTACTCCTCACCACTCCAGGAGGAGGGCAACCACTCCCAACCTACCAACCAGGGGTCTGACTTATTCTTGGCCAAGTGCTCATGATCACAGACCTGGCCTTGGAGTCTGGGGCCACCAACCCCAGAGCCCTTGCTCCGGGCCGACGACCTCCTGCCAAGCCAGGCCCGACCTGCTCTGCTCTTGTTCAGAGGTCCACAGGGGCCTCGGCCGCCTTCCAACCCGCGAGACCTGCAGGCGAGTTTCGGCCACGACCCTTGTGACCTCTCATAAACCCGGAGCACCGCCAGAGAGAGAAGAAGTACTGAAGGACGAGTGTCAGGAACTGCGCTAGCCCCTGGAAATGAGGACCAGGGACACCAGGGCAGTGACAGGGTGGGCCACAAGCCAGCCGTCACTAAAGTGAAGAATGAATACAGGTTGGGTTGAGGCCACAGAGACAGGGCGGAAGGCCTGAGGGACCACGTCGGGGTGTAATGCAGAAGAGCCCCGCGGAGAGGCCTCTGGGAAGTAGGGGGGCAGGGGTGGAGCAACCAGGAAGGCTGGGAGGGGGCGCTGCGAGACCCTGAGAGCTGGTCCACGTGCCCATGCGTCAGGACCCCGAGTGGCAGGCGTGGAGGTGGAGGAGGATCCTGGGGTCAGGTGGCACACTTATTATAGGGGCCCACAGGAAGCCACAGGGAAGGCCCGGGCTCTTACAGTGCGCACTGTAAAGAGCTCACCAAGGCGGGACAAGAGCAGAGGGCACTAGGGAGACAAGTGGCATGGAACACGAGACCTACAAGACGGCGCTCTGGGACTGGAGGTGTGCTGGAGATCAGCCCACTTCGTTTGGGGATGTGGAAGGAGGGGAAATGCATTCGATTCTAGGGTGGTCAAAACCAATCAGTCCCAAACTTGGTAGCTTTAAACAACAGAAAGTCATTCTCTCGGAGGCAGAAGTCCAAACTCAAGGTGCTGGCATGGCCAGGCTCCATCCAAAGTGCTCCAAAGGAAGGTCCTTCCTTCCTCTTCCGAGCTCCTGGGGCTCCGGACTGCAGGACGGCAGGTGCATCGCTCCAGTGGTAGCGCCATCTTCCTAGGGCCCTCTTCCCTAGCGGCTCTTCTGCATCTTTAAGTCCAAAGCTCCTTCTCTTTTCTCTTCCAAAGACACCAGTCAATGGATTTGGGGACCCCTCCAATCCATTATGACTTCATCTTAACTTATTAATTTTCTAAAAATGAATGGGAAGTTATTTGACTGAGATGACTCCTTGGAAACCAAAGTTCAACTCAGTGTCACCAGTAAAAGGAGAGCTGTAAGCCTGACAAACCAGAAATCGCCTAGCTGACCTCCAACCAGGGACTCCTGTGTTTTCTTTGTCTTGCTTCCAAGAACACCTCACAGAGGTGTCCCCTCACAGAGCTGAACCTCGTACTGCCCAACTCATGAAGCTTCAAATACTCAAACTCATTAACATCTCAATGTTCCTAAGCTTCCCCTTGAATAATTACCTTAGCAAAGAGCCTGTTTCCAAATAAGGTCACATTCACAGTTTCCAGGGACTGGGACTTGGGCGTGTCCTTTGGAGGAAGACCCACTACAGGAAGCAAAGATGTCAAATATGGCTTCCAAGTTTCCATCAGAAGTAACTTAGTGGAGGGAGGAGCTCACCTTAGCAAGCTGAAAGCGAAGAGGACAAACAGTCTGGTTTAGGGATATTACATTTGGAATACCAATGAGCCCAAGTCAAATTTGCAGTTGCTATTAAGGTGCTAAGCAAAGAGACGTGTGGGCTAGAGAGATATATTTAAACTCAAGGAATCAATGAGCTTGCTTAAGGAAATAGATTTGTATGCAATTCTCTGCAGCAGTATATATTTTAATGACATCAGAAGACATTTTTTAACAAATCTTAATGCCATCAGGAAACATCTGTTTGTATGAAAGAAGAAATGTGCAGTATTGTGCACATTGTACATGATCGATGTATGTTATGTACACAGTACATGTGAATATAAATATGCAAACAAATGAATTTGGATATTTAAGAAGAAAGGAAATTGATAAATATGGATAGGAGCTACCTCACGGCCACTTTTGTCTTCCTTACGCTTTTTAGAATTTTCCAAATTTTCTATAATGAGGTTATTAATAAAAATTGTTTTCAAGAGAAGCAGAAATTAAATATGGCTGCAACATGGGTTGTGGAAAAAGAGGAGACTGAGAAAAAGGAAGCTAAACGGTAACTAGTGCACCTGGTCTAAATTACCAGACGGCACAATTTGTTTTCTATCCTTTGTACCATAGGGGATGCTAAGGGCCCTGAAAAAAATGTGGAAGTGAAATTATCATTTGGAGAAACTTAGTTATAGCTATTTTTCTGACTGAAGAAGTAATACATCCTCATTATAGGGGGAAAAAAAAGGTCTTACAGGAAATTACAGACTCATCGTTAACATGTTTTAGTATTTCCTTTCAATACTCTATCTGTGCCTAGTTTGCACAGATTAGATTACATTTTAAACAGTTTCCTTTTCTAAATACATTATAATATTTTTTTAAAAACTTTCATCAGGAATTTAAAAACTCTCCAAAACATAATTTCATTGAATAAGAACTGACCATGCCGTGGAAATAACATTGTTTACTTACCTATGTGTGAACGTGTTTGGTATTTTCATTTTTAAATAAATCATGCATAATGCTGCAATAAACAGCTTTGCCTACAAAAGTCTGCAGAGCATTCATTAAACACCAAGTTTCAGCAGACACTGCACTAAATGCTAAGTGACTAAATGCAAAGTTGAATGGAATAAGGTCCCTGCCCTCCAACAAAATAAGAAAGACTCAAACAGAAGTGCTCCAACACTAAGTGGTACAGAAAGTCTCCATCTCTTAGAATCGCCTCCTGCTCTTGGTGAGGTGACCGCTTAACAGAGGAACAGACAAGGAGCCAAGGGAGACGTGAGCACACGCCCGGGCTCTGCAGCAAGTGAGAGTCTTATGAGAAGGGACACGGCCAGACCAGCGGCTGGGAGGAGGAGCCGAGCAGAGAGCCGGTCCAGGCTCCTGCCTTTGTCTAGGCTGAAGGGCAGGGCGCTGGAGCAGGAAGAAAAGAGAAGCAGAACTGAAGGAACAACACCCCCAGTGATTTCTGTACACATGTCTGGGCTCCCCAACTGGACAGGGCACCTGCCAGACAGGATTCTGTGCCTGTGAACCCAGGGTGTGCACAGCACTAGCAGAGACTGACTGAAAGGGCAGGTGGGGTTGCTGCATAAAGTAAAAAGAGCAATGTTTTTACAGAAGTAGGTAAAGTGTGTGTGTGTGTGTGTGTGTGTGTGTGTGTGTGTGAGAGAGAGAGAGAGAGAGAGAGAGAGAGAGAGAGAGAGAGAGAGCGCTCCAACATCACTGGGGTGCTTGTCAGAGACAGGGAAATCACTGCCACTCCCACCCCCCCACCCCTCTTTCTTCTCCTGGCGAGTGACATGCAATAATCACATCTGCCCAGTAGAGGGCACTCTTTGCATATTTAAATCTTCATCTCCCTGATGCTGAGCTAAACTGGCAAACTGGCCAAGCGAACTGTAGAAATATTTTCTTAGCCTGGCATTGCAGTTAAGTCCCATTATCTCACATTCCCGACTGCTGGATCCCCTGGGGCTGGCGTTGTGCAGCAAACTCCTTCGCTAGCTCCTCTGACTGTAGCCAGCCATCTTCAACCTTGGCCTCTGCAGATGCTGAGGTACTGTGCCAGCCAGCTGCAAGCCCTCAAGTGCTGTCAGGAGCATTCTCTCTAAAAGATAATGGATTTTTCTAGATCACAAGTTAAAACTATTTCTCTGTGCCTAAGCAGATGCCTGACACGTGTTGAACATAAATCAATAATCTCATGTGAATGACTGAACCAGACAAGCCCTTTGAAAGGTTTGGGTGTCCAAAATGCCTTGAGAGAAACAATACCCTCTCTTTACTTCTTTGGAGGTTTGTCCCTGAAGCTGAGTCTCCGCACAGATTCACTCTGTGGTTCATTCTGCCCCTGACAAAGGGCACCTTCCCTCTGCACCCCCACCTTCCCAGCTCTTAGGATAGACAACACTACCTGCTTCAAGAACTGGGGTGGTGCCAACAAAGTCAATTTGTTGATTGACCAAAAAGGTTATATTCCATTCCCACAATCTGAGTTTTTTGTGGTACAGAAGATAGGCAGTTAACAGAACCATCTAGAAACATTTTTTCTTTCCAAATAATAATCTCTATCCCACATTTCTTGCACTTAACCTCCCCACACCCTAACAAATAAAGACCATATCTCTGATACATCCAGGGGTGAGACTCATATAGAATATTCTTTAGAAATCCTACAAATGAGTCTGATAGGCACAGTTTCTCTCTCTCTCTCTCTCTCTCTCTCTCTCTCTCTCTCTCTTCCTCTCTCACTCACACACACACACACACACACACACACACACATGCACACCAGAGTTACGCACCTTATCCCTATCCCCTTTCCTTTAAACCGTTGGTTTTACACCTTGGAAGCACACCAAAATCACCCAGGGAGATTTTTTAAATTATATTGATACTCAAGCCAAATTAAATCAGAATCTTAGGTAAATTAAATCAGAAGCTCTCAGAGAGTGAGGCTTGAGCCTGGGGGATCTTACCTGCAGCCAAGACTGAGCTGCGCTGTGATAGACACTTAGAGAATCCACCAACATAAGGAATCAGCACAGGTCCTGGCCACAGATAGAGCAGCATAGACTCTTCACTGTCTGAAGTGGCCCAGAACGCAGAATGGTAGGGACAGCCCAGGGCCCGGTTAGGAGAGCAGAGTCTAAGATTCATCACTCGGTTGACCTTAGGGGCCTTGACACATCCCTGGGGTCTCTGAGGCTTGGTCCTTTCTCTATGAAACAGGGGAAATCACATCCCAGAGATGCTGAAGGGACCAAATAAAATAACTCAGAAAGAATCCTTTGTAAATTTTAAATGATTATGGGGCTGGAAAAGATGGTTATAGGGAACAACCAAATAAATATTTTAAATAGTTTTTTTTTTTCCAAAAAAATTATTTCAGCGGGGCATGGTGGCATACACCTTTAATACCAGCAGCTCAGGGGGCTAACATAGAAGGATCATGAGTTCAAAGCCAGTCTCAGCAACTTAGCGATGCCCTAAGCAACTCAGCAAGATCCTGTCTCTAAATAAAATACAAAAGGGATCTGGGTGTGGAGAGCAGAGACAGAGGCTGGGACAGCAGTGACTGAGATTGGGGGTCTCTGATGACCTCTTGGCTGTGGCATGCCAAGTGCCTGGGAATGTTTCTGTGCAGGGGCACAGGATGCCTAGCTGCTGTGGCAATGCCCTGCATGAGGAGGCTGTGCAAGAGTCCTATCAGCTCCGACCTTGATCTCAGGCACACAGCTCCTGGGAAGGAAGGAAATCTATTGCTAGACAACCACAATGTTTCACCAGCTCTGCTTTTCCAGTTCCTGCCTGCCTTATAATAATTTTTAAAAATGGACTTTCTTGAGAGCTACACAAATCTCCTAACATTGCACTTTGCAACCATGCATTGCTAACTGTGGAAAAGCTACATAGATGTCCTAGTTTCTGTAACTTTCCTGAATACAAAGTATAATGCTCGCATAGTCTTTAACCTGATAATGAGACATGTAAATAAAGATTGCTGGCGTAACTCTTTAGAGCTGCGTCTCCATCAGAGAGCAGTCTCCACCTGATCCCAGCTTCATCTTCAAGATCTGTGTCTGGGAATCTTTATTTTCCAATCCCCCTTCACCCCTTGCAGGAACCGAGAGTTTGTGGAACCGAGAGTTTGTGGAACTGAGAGTTTGGCCGTGCTGGTTGCAGCAGCTAGGAATGTGGTTCAGTGGATAAGCGCCCCTGAGTTCAATCCCTGGTACCTACCCCCACAAAAAAAATCATTTTTTCAGTATTTCAGTTCTGAAGTTGACTAATATGTGTGGCGGCATCCTTCAGAAGCTCCCTGCTTTCTAAGGTTTCGAGTTTACTGCCTGGACCCCAAAGGATTCTGTCATCTCTTCCCCAGTCCGTCACTATTACAAGAGGGGCAGGCAGAGGAGCTTCCTCCCACCACTGTTTCATCCCGTTATTTACATCAGCACAAACCCCTCTTGTTCCTGTCGTAACTTTTTTGCCACTAACGAGGCGTTCAAGCTCAGCGAACTTTATTGTTTTCTCTGCACGCTTTTGACGCCCCTTTCGTGGTGAAAACGTCAGATTTCACCACTGAGCCATTCAGACAACTGTTTCCGAGTACGATCTATCCTCGGCCTCACAGGCTAGGCCCTCTGGGGACAGCAAATCACGTGCAAAGTTGCCAGCTTCAGAAACGTAGAAGAGGACAGATTTGCCACGGAGCCCGTGGGCTGGCTTTGCCTTAAACAAACCAATCGGTCTTCATTTTAAGACGCGCAGTTCACCTAGAAAGTGATAAAGTCAGCACTGCGGATGTTCACACACGTCACACAGGTTCTCCTGTCTAAATCATGGCTGCTCCTGGGTGACATTCTTTGACCCTGGCTGTCCTTAGTAGCCAGAGAAATAACATTATGTGAACTATGGAGTTTACAGGAAAGGCAGGAGGCAATTGGTTAGAGTCCAAAATAGAAGTCAAGAGAAAGCTTGGTGTGACTGGAATGAGCCTGAGGGCAAAGGTGGCCCCACCGTAGAGCAAGTGACCCTGCAGCTCAACCCCAAATCCCAACACACGCTCGGCCTGCAAGAAAGGAGGAGCCGTGAAGGATTGAGAATTGCTTAGTCGATGCGGTAGATCGTCTGTGTCCGCGACATTCACAAGTTGAAATCCTCACCTCCAGGGTGAGGGTCTTAGGAGCTGGGCCTTGGGGGACATTAAGTCCTAAGGGTGGGGCCCTGGTGGGTAGGGGTAGTGTCCTTACAAAAGAGGCCCAGACAGCTCCTCCCCAGGTCCACCCTGTGAGGACACAGCTAGAAGGCTCTGCAGATGAACCAGAGATGGGTGCTCAGGAGACACTGAGTCTGCAGGAGTCTTGACCGTGAGCTTCCCAGCCTCCAGATCTGGGAGGCATAAATTTCAGCTACTTGTCAACTCCCCAATCAGTAGCCCGTTGTTTTAGCACCCCACAGCAGTTGGAATGGGACAGATAAAAAGTAAAACACTGTTACCAATTGTTTAGACTTCAGTCTTATGGTTTGGAAGTTCTGGTTTGCCTTTTTTTTTTTTCTTCCTTGTTGGAGAAATGCAGTTAGTCAGAGCCAACCAACTTTCCAACATTATAATTAAATCAAAGAGAGTAAGTCCATTCAGAAAACGGAATAAGCTCTTTCCTTGAAATCTAATTAAGTCTGCTCTTAAAATTAAAATGTAATACATATAAAGAAGATCCAACTTAATTTCAAGAAATAATCAGCAATAAAATAAAAAGTTACAACTCTACAGAAGGAATTGGCAAGATTCAAATGTAAGCGATTCTATTTTACAGGAAGACGGTGATGCGGAGCCACAGTGGAGACGTCTGCCGGGGAGGAGACGCCTGTGGAGTGGAGCCCTGGAGGTCAAGGCTGTGGGGCCTGCTTCACAGCCTTGACAGCTCCCAGGACAACTGTTCTCAGCATGCGCTGCACAGGAGAATCTACCCGGGAATGTAAAGAAAGAAAACAAAGACTGCTTCCAGACCCCACCCAACTCTGCCCTCAAGGGCCCAGGGGTGTGGGGGTTTTTTTTTGACATTTTTCAGTTTCTGGGGGGAAAAAATAGGACATTGGGAGGATCACAACTTTGCAGGTCCCATGTCCTTATCTGTGAAATTATTAGACTAAGTCATGTATAATAGGACCCTTTCCATCTCTCACTTTGCACTATTCTATCTTTTTACCAATTCAGAGGTGTCTTTCTTTAATGAGTCTGATGAGGAAGAATGTGAAACGGTCTCTGAGTCCCCCAGGGGGAGTTGGGTTCCTGGATGGACTGTTTCCTAGGTCAATGATCTTGAACAGGCCATTTAACTTTTCCACTCCCCCTTGTATAAATGGAGACCAGATAATCCAGAATATCTCTATTCTTCAAGTGCCAGAGCCTACCATGTTGGTAATCATCGAAGCTGATCAGAGCCTGCTTGGGGTCCAACATTTTTCTTGGGAAGATTCTAGGAGGATCCGAGGCATAAATAGAGCAGGTCAGACTGACACCCACCCAGCAGAGTGGGGGCTTTTCCTCCGTCGTCAACAGAGTCAGCAGATATCGAAGTCAATTATTCAGGTCTCTTTGGAATGAGGAGACCAGAATGGGCAGGTCATTCTCGGTCCTATTGACCCAAACAATGCCACCACCTCACGTATGCCAAGCTCCGTCACCAGTCTGCCTTGAGGCCACGGGTGCTTTCCTCCTCCTTAGTGAGGTCCTGGAGGAAGACTCACGCACGGAAGACGGGGTTCAAGCACAGGTTTGGTATTGGGAAACAAGAAGCCAATCGTGCAGAACAGTGATTGGGTGTTTGGGAAGCAAGGGTGATTGGGAAGGGATGGTGGGCTGACAGAGAAGGGAACCGGAGGGTGAAGACCCAGAGCTCTGTTTCCCAGGTGTGAGTGTCACAGATCGGCAGAGCATCCCTGAGGGGTCTCAGCAGTTGAAGGTGAAAATTAAGCACGGAGGGTCCATTTATCTATAAAGACCTAAACGCTCTTTTAACAGTTTGAACTTACCACCTTAAACCAAAAAAAATAGGTTTGGAACTAATAAAATATGTACCACCAAGTCCCCCCAGATGAGTGTCCGCCATCTCCAGGGATTTCCAGGTGTAGGGATGTATTTCACTACATTGGTGCGCGTATCTGTCCCACTCAAGCCTCTCACCCCTGGCCACCTGGAAAGGGACAGGTGGAGGTGCACACACCTTGTCGTCTGGGGTCTCGTGGAAATAAGAGATGCTTAGGCCTTTCATGCTGTGGGAACTCCCAGATGACCTTCCAGCCCAGAGACCTAGGAAAATGTCATGTTCCTCAAAGGAGAGAAGCAACCTGTGAAGCTGCACACCAGACAGTGGGAACACACCTGGCACCACACCTGAGCACACCACCCTCTCCAGGGAGGGCATTTCCAGCTGCGGGTCTCGTCGCGAAACGGTAGAAGTGGAAAGGGAGGTGACTTCATCAGGAGAGGATGACAGCAAATGAGCGCGCACTACAGTTCCCGGCCCCTGCGGCCCCAAAGGCGCCGCTCCTGCCCACTCGCATAGCCACACGCTCCCACTCACGTGCGCTCAGCCTCTCCGTCACATCCTTGATGCCGACAGAAGGACTTAGAGGGACTGAGCTGTTGAGACTAATGACACTTTAACTAACTCAGGCTGACTCCTTACTTCCTGGTGAGTGAGCAGGATCAAGGCCTCAAAGGCAGTTTTAATAGTTAATGACGATAAACCGGACCACCGTCAGGGATTGGTTAACAACAGTTCCATGAACGTGATCAGCTCGTGCTTGCCATATAGTCCAATGGGGCTCTTGCCTGCATGAACCCCCCTGCCTTGCTGACCTTTAAGCTGATTGGTTCCCGCCTAGCCCCCACCCTACATAAAAGCTATGTGACTTCCTCAATAAACGAGTGACGGGTCTCCCTGATGCGTCTGATTGTCCTCCACCGGGAGGGCTGGGAGCGGGCGGTCAGTCGGCCTTACCTATCCCAGTCTGACCTTGTTGGGGAGTGTCCTCTTCCCTTGTCACTGGTCGAGAAGAGCAAGGGGGCTTAAGACCCCGACACTGAGCCCCCAAGCACACAGGAAGACCCCAGGGAAACACATCTGTGCATTTTCTTTCATGCTGACTCTAAAGACCTACCCATGGTGAACTAGCATGAAGGACTATGTGACAGGAAGGACGCACTGGGAGCCTGGGCCAGCCCTGTGGTTTAAAGCTGTGACACACTTCTTGGAACATCAATCTTCCAATCTAGAGAATGAGAACAATACTGCCTTTATCCTGTCATTTGAAGGATGAAATGAATGCACAGTGTCCCCAACCCAATCCACCTTCCTGTGCACCTGCTCCCAGCCACTGGGGCCCCACCGAGCAGCATGCTGGTGTATGTCTCCACTGTCTCTCCAGAGCAGAGGCTGGGGTCATGCTTGTTTCTGATCTCCCAATGACGACCATGGTGTCTAGTCCCTCATAAGAGAAGATGGGATAGCCGCTGCTTTGAACTGCAGGAGGCTCTGTACCTCACAGCTCTCCTAATCTCAGTTAAGCTTTTATTCATGATCAAAACCTGCAGGACAATATTGGATGCATTTTGAACTCCACACCCTGGACCTAAGGGCAAAACCCACAATCCCAGCCCTTTGAATCACTGCAGGACCCATGGATGGCAACTCACAGGCTGACCGAGTGAATGAAGTTTAAAGAGAATCAAAGTTGATCAAATCGAAATTGACGAGTCATTTTAGAAACAATTTGGGCAACGATGTGGCTTAAATTACAAATAACCATGGATGGGGAAGATAATTTGTTTTTAGTGACCTAATTGTTACCAAGCTAAGAAAGGGTGGAAGACACTAGAAATGTTGAAAAAAATGATTAATTGTGAGAGCTACAACTTTTCCCAAAAGATGGTGATCAGTTATCAAAGGTAGAACCGAAGAAAGAGTGCCCCAAAGGAAATAACTCTCTGATAAGGGGATTATTGTGATCAACTGAATAGAAAATAATAGAATAAATAACAACTCACAGTGTTTCCAGATCTTTTGTTGGATTCCAGGGAGCAACATATACCAAGAGATAATACTATATTTTTAGTAGCCTTTTATTTACTCACCTAAGAAAATGCTTAATTTTAACTCAGATATGGAACCTCCTCATGACAGGTTTTAGAGAAAGCAAATTTCCATCTACCCAGAACAGATTTTGCTGCCATTGTGCCTAGATTCCATGAACCTGTCAAAGAACTTGTCCTTCCTCAGACTCTTCCATTCTCTTCCATTGATGTGGTTGGAGCAACACCAATCAAGGGCTAACAAGGAGCAGGGCCTAGAAATGCTTCCTATCCCCACTCACCAGCACTTCGAGAAGTTGTTTCATCAACCGCTGCCTCTCTCTCCAAGGTAGGGTTCCAACACTGTCAGAGAGGACTTGCAAACACATTGTCAGTGACAAGGAATCTGAGTGCTTCCAAAGCACTTTGGAAATATAAAATGTGATATAAATGCTTAATTAAGAAAAATGACATGTGACACAGTTGCTATTTTTACCACCTAACAAGAACCCACACACATTTTTCTAAAATAACTGAGTTACAAGCAGGGAAGAAATCCCCCGAGATGTTGAGGGCTGCACTTTGATTTCAGAGGCAATGCAGGATCTGTGCCCATTTCAAGTATCCTCACCATCCAGGAATGGGCAGGGACCTTGAAAGATACCAGTAGTCCGTAAGGCACCCACGCAGACCTCTCCAAACAGAAGTTCAAGTTTCCCGCAACTGTGCCCAGCAAGCACCAGCAGTCAGCAAAGGACTTTCTTCCCTTCTCACCCTGTCTCTGCAAATCAGCATAAAGCAGATTCAATGCATGATTTAAGCCGAAGCTCAGCAGCAAGTAAAATCGAAAGGGCGATCAATGAAATTGATGAGAGCCTGTAAGCCCGGCATGTGGTTCACCCAGCACCCCAAGAAAAGGGCTTCCCTTTGGGATCCAAAAGGTCAGAATCAACTCTTCTCTACATATTGATTGGAAGAGATCAATAAAGGGTGGAGGTTCATTTTTTTTCTCACCTTACTTTCCAGTTTACCATAAGATCACCAAACATTCATTGGCCATTCACTGCACATATAAAATGCTGAGACGCATAATCATCCTATCACTGTTCTCAGTTACAATGGACTCTGCAAAGTTAATGTTCCTGCGTCCAGTCTCCATATACACAGGGAATAGCAGAATTGTGGACAGAAACCCAGGGCTCCGTGGCCGCTGGTTATCCTTAGTGCAATCTAACCACCTGAAGGCCTAGATTCCTGGCTCTGGCAAGCTGGCTCTTTGACTTGGTTTGACCTGTGGACTTTAGGAAGGACTTTCCAAGTGAATGTTGTGGGAGGATCTGACTGGGAGATCGGGAGGCCAAAATCTGAACTTGAGTAATCAAGAAATAGGCAGGAAAAGACAAAAGTCTCAACCCTCTTTCCCTGGGTCTAAGTAAAGCAGAGCATCAGATCCTCTCTCCAATTCCATTTATTGCAGTATGTTTGTTTAGAAAGCACTTAGGCTACCTGTGCTATTGTTCTACACAGTGGTGAAGGGAGAGAGGAGGGTAAATTCACATTAAGAAAAGACTGCCTTTAAGGAGCCCAAAGTCCCATTGCAGGAACAAGATTTATTCACATGCTCAACATAAAATAATAGGAACCAGAATAATCAATAAACATGTATACCTGGTTCTGAGAGACTTAAAGAAGAGGGTGGAGGAGGCCATGGAGTCTTCCCGAGAAGGCATAAGTACAGCTGTGGCCTAGTGGACAGATAGGTGATGAGTCATGGATGAAAACAGGATGCCACAGTGTCAGAGTTCCAAGCATGGTGGCCTCTGGCCCAGTCTATTCGTTAACATCTCCCTTTTGAATCTTGGCGTGGTGGGGAGTACCCTGCTTCACATCAGATATATGTATTTCCAACCCCAGCTCGGCCAGTCTGAGCCTTTGAGCTTGGTTAAACTTGAAATATCTTTACTGTTTTATTTTCTTTTGCAGCAAAATAATATCTACCTGGTAGGGCTAGTGAGAAAATAAAATAAGGTATATACACTGCTGGCTCATGGAAGAAGTACAAATATTAGTTGACTTTCACTTTAGGAACACATTAACTGTCACATCTGTAGGAAGTACTATTATTTATTCATTCAAACCTATTCTCTTCCTCCAGAGCAATAGAAATATGGTCGAACCCATGCTTCCTAGCCAGACAGTGCACCTACCCCCTCGCCTGACAACTACTTGATCCTTGTGACTTTGTTACTGCTAGTATCAGATAAGCAGAAATGATGTGTGTCTCTTCCAAACCTGGACTAGAAAATAACCCATGAGTGTTTTCCTCTTCCTGCTTGTTGCAGCTTGAAACCCAATTCTGACCATCGGATGAGGTCATTGCCCTAGTAACAGCCAAGAAACAAGCTTCAAGGAAACTAGAACTCCAAAATGACAACTTGGAACAGAGCAGGCCACTCAAGTCCTGGGATCAGTACCAGAAAGAGGAATAAGTGTCTTTGTTCTCTTAACCACTATCCCCTTGGGCCTCTTGTGACATTACCATAGCTTTTCCATCCAACTAATGCAAAATTTTATGTATTCCTTGAAAAAGTAGTTTCATTTTGATAGAGCAGATATTATCCCCACTTGGCAGATGAGCCAACTCAAGCCAAGGGCAGGCCAAGGTCACCGACCTGCGGATGCTCTCCTGTTCACTGGTACCCAGAGCCTTAGTCTTCGAGTTCAATAACTTTGTCATTTCTTATTTCCGAGACTGTGAGCAGAACTGTTCAGATTTAGGTGTTGGTGGAAGTTTGACAGGGTTGGATGTTACATTTCAAATATAGAACCATGATCCTAGATTTTAAATTGTGCTGCATATCACAAGTGGTTTTCATGATTGCCACTATACGTTTCCACTACGAGATTGCAAGGAGCAATGGGAGCTGTAATTGTGACACGGAGTTCTGGAATCCAGGGCAGAAATGTTTGGCATTGGGGGTAATTTACACCCATAATGTAATTAAAAAGGAGGCAATTTGCATTCAGATTGGCACATTACAGTATTTTTTTCTGATTATAAAAATTAAAAAAAAAAAGAAGCTCTAGCAAGCACAGGAGGTTTCTGGGTGCTCTGACAATTAGTATGTTAGACAAATGACATTGGGAAGGAGGACTTTCTAATCCTTTTCTGGAGTCCTAGCACTTTGCCAAGAAAATAATAAGCTGTCTGTCAGATATTTTAATATGAAGCATGCTGTGATAAATAACTGTTTGCACCCCCACGCTATTTTTGCTGAAAAGTATTTATAAAATTTCTCTCTGATTCTCACCTATTGATAGAATCTGCCTATAAATAAAAGATTTGAAAGTCATAAACCTAAGCACTTGAAACTGAAAGAATCCAAAGTGTTATATTAACAAGGAAGTTATGAGTTAGGGTTATCAAAAAAAGATTCATAGATTACACAGAATACCTGCAGGTGGTGAAATGAACACTAACTTGGAATGAAGACTTTTTCGCTACCTAAAATTCCTCAACCACTTATTTTAGCTCTGTGTTTAAGTTTCCTGCCCACCCCCCAAAAAGTATATCATCTCACTTGACTGAAAGGAATAAGTAAAATGTTCAAGAAAAAGTGTCCAGCATACAATAGGAGCTCAATAAATACTCACTACATTGTTAAAGCCTAAATATGGAGAAAGGGAAAAATCTAACAGTAGAATATTGAGCATAGTCTAAGACGACTCTGTAAAAGGATACCAGGATCATCCCCACCACATAACAGAAGAGGACACTGATGAACGGAAGGAACTGGTGACCTTGTCACCTGGGGAACTGCAAACGTGGCAATGGGACTTAGTGTCTGTGGGTAAGTACGCAGCCTACTGTCTGGTCCCTTGAGAGGATTCCTCTCCTGTATCGACGCTGGTGGAATCTCTGCCTCGTGCTTTGCCAGATACATCACAGGTGGCACTAAAATTTAAAGAAGGAAATTTATCTCTATTCAAGGATAAATGTGGACGCACAGAGTTGCATGTTCTCTTATTCTAAGGTTCCTGTACTTCCATGAAGAAGAGGAATTGAAATCAAAAAGAAAACAAAATTGGAGTCATCTGCCCTGTGTGATCCATCAGAAATGCCACCTGCCACCTGGTCACTTTCTCTTTCTTGCTACGTCATATGCAAAGAAACTTCTGGACAGAAAGGGGAGGAGTGTCCTATTAAGATCATTCAAACACTCGGCCATAAGGAAAAATGAATTTTTTGTTATCTTATCATTGAAGCAATTGCCTAAAATTCTGAGCACACAGGCCCATAGTCATCTTCATTCTAAGATGTTTACCGCTGACCTGGTGAGCTGACGCACATCAATTTGCTTCTTTTTTTTACCCTGGCAAATTCGTGCCTGACAAGTCTTTAAGCTTCATGAGAGAGTTGGGTTCATAGCTTGAGAGGTACCTACCAGTTCCCCAGGCAGCTGCTTGGTCTCTGCCGCCCCTTCCAGCCTGGGATGGAGTCCCCTCCCTTGTCATTCTTGGCTCTCTGTTTTTTGTGTGTACTGCCTGCTTGTCCCCCTCTTTCCTGTTGGGGCAGCCCACTCCCTCCGTATTCTAATCACCTGCAACGCTTGAAGCACACTGAACTTGCCCTATGCCTCCCTTCTTCCTACTCTGCAAGACTCACCAGAGATGCCACTACCCCAGACAACAGTCCCAGAGGCTCCTCCACCCTTGTCACCCGTTGGACCAGTATGCAGGCCTTGTGCTCCTAGGACACCCTGTCTCTCTTTAGCCCATGCTGGAGAAGTTCCCCGTGGCAACTATGCCTTTACTGAATCCTACCTTGGACTGTCTTCATCCAGGCCAGGAACTGTCTTCCACAGGGCTTCTTACCATCCAGCACAGTGCCTGACACTGAGGAGACTGCTGGATGAAAGTCTTAGGAGAAAAAAATGTAGAACTTCATCCACACAACAAATACAGGCACTCACAATCAGAAGAACAATGTGGGAAATACAAATGCATACATACGGTATGACTTGGTGTCTGCCATTTTGAATTTTATAGGTAGTCAGTGTGCTGAGACGCTAGTTAAATGAGCAGCAGTCTTGATACCTAACTGGACCACAAGGAATAAGCTCCAGGGACCGAGAAATGAAATTGATACCTGGGGAAAAATAGGAAGGATTCAGATGAATCAAGGTTTCCTAAGACCAGATTGTGGGAATGCAAACAAGATTGGCAAATCAGAAAGAGAAGCCCCCCTGTGATGTGATGTGATGTGATGTGGGATTTTTCAACAAACACGTAAAGGCTCGATAGTGTCACAGCATGCCTTGCACATGAAGGCCCTTGAGCACCTTGTCTGCTCTTAAAAGCCAAGGGTGCATCAAATTTCCAGGAGACACTGAGCATGGCAGAGGAGGGACCACGTGCACTATCAGGAGGCGATGTGGAATGAGTCACAGTGGCTGAGGAAGCAATTTCATCATTAGGCGTCCAGGCCCTAATAATTTCATGTAATCCAAGCCCAGGAGCTGATTGCCACCGTGACTAATGCAGGATACACGTCTCTTCTTTTCAAGGTCAACTTTGTCTCAAGAAAAATGAGAAACAGTTCTCTTCCTTGACCCCATCTGATAATGCAGAAACCAAAGCTGACTTATACAGATGAAAATCAAAGTGAGCCAAAACACTTTATCCCATAAATAACAAAAATGAATTAAGGCCGACTTGTCTCTAGGCAACCCATAAAAACACAGTCACATAACCCTGATTTTAGTATATAAAAGAGATGACCAATAGATTCACTTAAAATTATTCATGGCTGTCTCTTCACTGTTTCAATACATCTTAAAAGCTGCTTCTTCGCCAACTATCCCATTTTAAACCTTGACTAATGAAGATTGTGGGCCAAGCTATTTCTATGGCCAACAGTCAAATGCTTATTATTAGGTCTCTCAAAGTAGGTTCAGATAGTTTGACATCTACAGAAAAAAAAATCATGCATGATTAAAAGATTTCCTTTGAATTTAAATGTATATAAATATGTATATATATGGGTAAATAAATGATATAGCACATTAACATGTAGCACAAACTAAAACCTTCTAAAAACTAAGCCAAAAGTACATGTGACTATCAATAATAGATACCAGATGAAACAATAGGTGCATGATCAGGGATATTATCCACAGAGCATGGACTAAAATGAATGAATTTTTAAAATTAAATAGAAAATCAATTTAGGATAAAATATAACAAAGACAAGTAACTCCAAGTTTTTGTTTTTAATGTCTTTAATAAAGTCACAAATCAAAAAACAATTTTCATCTGAGAAGATATCAAAATGTTTATTTTTATAAAAATTGAAAAAAGATACAAAAGAATATATAGTGCGCTTTGAGACTTCTTAAAATGATCTAACAGTTAAATAATGAGCTTTAAAAAGAGATTTTTTTTTTTAAACTGGACAGCTTGGCCTTCTGATGATAATTGTGAGAATCTCCTTCTAAGATCAAGTCCCTCTAGTCCCTTGTTCATTCCACCATCTCTCAGCTGTGTGTGTACTTAACCTCTCTGTGCCTCTGTGTTCGACCACTTTTCTACAAAATGGAAATAGTAATAGTGTCATATCAAAGAGTTGTGATGATCAGATGAAATAATCCAGCCAAGTCTTGGTATAGTGCCCAACATAAAATAAGCACTTAATAAATTCATTTATTAATTTAATTATGTTGTTAATACCACTATTGTCTGCCTCCTCTTAATTTTTTTATGCAGATTGAAACTGCAGATTGATACCCTTTTTTTTTTTTTTTTTTTTTAACATTAGCCCTAGAATCAGAAAGTCTGAATTGTGGTTCCACTCCAACCCTTACCAGATGTGTGACCTGGACAAATTCTCTAATCAATTTTAATCAACTGTAAAATGAGAGTAATAATTTTCCCTTGACCCTCTCTACCCTCTGAGCTCAGGCCAGACAAGAATAGCATTGTTTTGTTTTGTTTTACTTCTTGGATGTAAATCATGGCTCACATGTAAAAACCTTATGGTGGTAATGATGATGGTGGTTTTGGGGTTCAGGGTACCAGTGACGGTAAAGGTATTGAGCCTGCCTGGGCCATGCTACAAGTTACCACCTCCCATGGCCACACACCCGTGGATAACATACCAGCCTGCAGCTTCATAATGATATCCATCTCGAAAGACCAGGAAAGAGGCAGACAGAAAAGGAAACAAATTAATATCAGACCAAATTACGCTTTCCTGATTTATTATTATTATTATTATTATTATTATTAATTTCTATAATTTTATTATCCTTCATCTAAAGGGCCTTTTAAAATCATTCCTTAAAAATAACAAGGTAAATACCTGGCTAGAACCCAGGTCTCGTGGAATACGGTACGTTCTTTCTTCTAAAAATAGCAAATTACATACTTCGATGTATTTATTTTACAAAACAGGGCATGGAATTATATAAACAGAAAGATCCCATCTAGATTTACACGCAGAGAAAAAACAACTAAAGAAAGTACCTAAATTATTGTCTCCCTGCATTTTGTTAATTTTTACCTTAAATATACACATATATTAATCTTAACCAAAAAAGTGAATCAAGTATTCTAAAATATCTGATGCACTTGGCAATCTCAGGGACAAAAGTTGGTGATGATGGTGAGCCCGTGGATCATGAAAATATTGCTTTTCAGAATTGCCGAGATTGTGAACATAAGAACCCAGCCTGGGACAGTGAGACTCATTCATTAGGCGAAACTTTTTGACTTTTATGTCCCTGGGTTTAGCTCTCTTAAGAAATTTGATCCATAGGCAATAGATTAATGATCTGCTATGGTTTTTCAAAGCTCATTTTAATTACATGTTTCTAAACAAATAATCATGCCTCTTGCTATGGCTAAGGCACTGGTAAGCTTGGAATAAAAAATACTGTATCTAAGACATGGCTGCCTGGTGCAAAGTTACACGCAATGCAGAGTTTTAAAAATTCAAGTGCAGAACATTGAGATCTGGTACTAGAGGAAAAGCCAAGGTGATTAAAAACACGCTGAAAATTAATGCTGCAGTATTCTTTAAAATGCATCGACCCAAGTTTACTTTCAAAATCACCTTTAGCAAGGCTCTATTACTTTTTAAAGGTTCAAAGTCTTCCTGTTCTGGCTTTCACAGACCTGATTCCCCATGGCAGAGTGAAGCAAGAACTCTGTTAAAGCCAAGAACTAAACCTGTCTACGTAAAACATGAAATTTCCAGATACAGAATTCCAAAACTGATTAAGTTGTTGTTTGGAACACATTAAGATTGAATGCTTTAAGTTTTCTTAAAACTTCAATCAACTTCATAAAATCAGTAGCTGATGAAAAGGTAAGACAACATTCCATGTATGAAATATTTGGCAAGAGAAACAAACCCCGTGTCGGTGACTTAATGTCACAAAAGGGACACTGGTCCAGATGGATTTATTTTAATTAAAAACAATAGGGACATAAATACATTTCTCCAATTTTCCTGACAAGAAACAGCCTTTCTCCCCTGAGGATATTTTTTACTTTGCTTTAAATATCTGAAACAAACCAACAAGGTTAAATTGGCTTTTCAAGCTTGACATCCCAAGGCTCAAGTAGAAAAGTATGACAGTTTCCTTTCCCCTGTGTTTCAGTTCCAAGAGACTCGGTTCCTAGCCTTCTACATCAACAACCCCTTAAATAATCAGCAAAGGACAATCTATGAATAATTATTTATCGTGAGTTCTAGAATCAGATCCCAGGTCAAAGGTTCAGGTGCAAGACATCAGAGCAGGCTGGGGAGAAGTACAGATCGCCTCATCTTGGGCAGATTCAGCCTCCGATTTGACAGTAGAGTCTGCCTTTCGGAGTCTCTTGCTTGCTGCTGGGTCCCCATATCCCATTTTCCTCCATTTTTGTGCAATCAAAAGACATTTTTTAAAAGAAGAAATATAAGAAAATAGGAAAAGAAGAAAGAAAAATGCCTAACTCCTTGTTTTATCTTTGTTTTGACCCAATAAATAAACCCCGTATGTAAAAAGTACTTCCCATTATCATTAAACAGACCCTAAAAAGACTCACAATATTAACTTCAAGTTAACATTTGCACTTTACCTACTGAAGAAGCATATAGATTGGAACATGCTTTGTATTCCTCTATAAAGTGGTTTGAAACAGACTGTAGCTTATAAAACCACAGTCCAGAGACAATTTCACTAAAACTCTTACATCTAAATCATGTGTAACTTCCCTATTTAGAATAAATTACAAAGTATTATAGTAAATTCAATTCTGTCAATTCAGCATGGTGAAGTTGAATATAGCATTCACATGCTTATTTTCTCTCTTGTTAATATTTTAAGATTTCATAGACAGTGTCATTGGGTTTTTATAAAAATTAAAAGTGCAAAAACATTTCTGTCAAAAATATTGAGGTGGTGAATGTACTTCAAAAACAGAAGACAAAATGGAAGAACGTCTGTTAGAGCTTTTGGTAAAGAAGTTTTTACACTAAATCACCAATGGAAATAACCTTCAAATCACCTTCAGGAGAAATGTTAAAGTGAAAGAGTCTAATATAAAATGAAACATTTTGCCGAACATAGCATAAGAGCTTTCATTTTTTAAGTGGGAACAGTTTCTCCTTAATAAACTGACTCTTACAATCCCCCGAATTATCCCGCACCGCCCAGGCTGAACAGTACTTCAGGTGACATTGAAGTTACAATTTCAAGCTTAGAGGCACTAGATTTAGCCTAAGTAATTGGCTGTGATTTTGTTTGTAAGCATCTTGCTCTCCTCCCTCTGTAACCAGTTGGAAGCTTAACAATTTTGTTGAGCTAGTTTAGATACAAGGCAAAACAGGCTAATTGTGAAATTAGACATGTGTTTCCTTGTAAATGTCTCTCTGCAGAGTCATCTCATTGCCAAAGCCCTAAAGAAAACTAACAGCTGAAGCCTGCCCAGCAACCATGTGCTCCGTTGTAGAAAGCGCTTTCAGAGAATGTACAACAGGAAACTGCCAGGGTTTGAGATATTTTAATAAAAGCAGGAAACAATACGTAACTAAAGTATAATTTCTCCAAATTAGCATATAGCCTTCACTAGATAGCATCCTGCTAAGTCCAACCCTGAGATCCTGTACTTTACAGAGGCAAGGAGTTTTCTGTCTTTTCCTTTATTTGTCCATATGAAATCAGTAAATCTTGTATTTCTAACACTCACAAGTCAGTCCCCGACTCTGTCACCTGTCTCTTTTACCAACTTGAGGCACAGGCTCTCATTGCCTGAGAGATAACCATCACTCAGCAAATGGAAGCAGCCCTTCCCCTGACAGCCCGCCGCAATGCTGTGGTGCCACATTAATAAAGTAGAAGCAACTCCCTAAATTCATTCCTTCTTTTAAAAATCTCACTTCCATTTTAATGCAAATGGGCCAAGAGAGTATATAAAGATTAAAAAATAAAATCTCTAGAAACCCAAGTCTTTTCTGATTTCTTAATGGTTGAAACAACCCGTCATTTAATAAAATGGGAACTAGATAAAATATGCTGTGAAAAGAAGCTTCTTTAAGTCTGGAGTCTCTACTTTATAAGCAGTGGTCTCTTCTCACCTATAACAAGCATTTCAAACTCGGTCACTTGTGCCTGTGGTCCCCACGCTGTCATTAATCTGGTATTCTGCCCTTCACTTTGCCTTGCTTTATTCTGAACTTTTTTTTACCCTGAATTACACCCAAAGCATTATCCAAAATAAAGGCACATTTTAAGTTAGAAGTGCACCAGAAAGGAGAAAGTCTGAGTAGAGTCCTTGCTTAAATAAACATGTTTTAAGATATGGAAAATCTATTCCAAACCATTCACTGAAATCTAAATGAAGGAATAGATTACATTTTAAATGGAAGGGGAAAAAATACCTGGGTTTATTCAAGGTTGAGATGAGTCTGTTTGGCAACTTTTAAATTAACTTAAAATTAATTCAGATGCCCTTTCAGTCATTGCAGTTACACATAAGAAGCACTGAATGGAAAGATGAAAAGGCAGTTATTTGTGTTCAAACTTACCATAAACTATATATTCCCTTCACTTTCATCTCAGCAGATTTCAAACTCCCCTTTTCAAGGTGTGTGAGCACATATACATATACACACACATTTGTGACCTTCAAATTTCAGGCCTTGTATCTCCTGATTTCCTGCATCATTATATGTTAAAAAAAGTCAAAGTGGGTTCTTCAAGTATATATTTCTGTTAACTGACTTTAATGAATTTTGGTTGTTTTCAAAATCTGCAATCTGTTCATTGTGCCAACCCTGCATTGCAGAGAAGTCTTAGCGTGGGACTCCAGCTTGGTTTCTGCAAACACAGCCACTACAAACAGGTTTTAATTGTATTTACTCGGAAGAGAAGAGGGGAGCTCCCTCCCACCTGGCAATCTGACAAGCGAGGCCACTAGAAGCCCACCCGGTAGCTGAATCTTTGGCTCTGGGCCTGGGCGCTGTCCTTGGTGCTGCCGGCGCCATGAGAGCACAAGCGCCTTACCTTCTGCCCCTGCGGAAGCTGCGGACGTTCCCCCAACGTTAAGCAGAATGTAGCGCCACATTCCACTTTTAATACAAGTAACTACCCCGGCCTGTGCTCTTTGTCCCCTTCCTGGATCCTTCAGTGCGACCATTCCTCAAAGTCTTTTTTCCTTGTAGACACAACTCCTCTGCACTCATCTCCGGCTGCTTTAAGACAAGGAGTGGGGGAAGGGGAGGGAGGCAAGGAGAGAGGAGCATGGGGGAGGGGAGGGGAGCGGACATAGGGGGAGGGGTGAGAGGAGAAGGGGATAAAGAAAAAGGTCCCGGGGGAATAAGGGGCTCAGAGAGAAGGGCGGGGTGTGTGGAACTAAGAAGGCTCGAAGTAGAAGATAGAAAGGGGCCACAAAGAGGCAGGGAGCGATTCCGTACCAGAGATAAGTTCAAGCCAAAAGTAACGGGAAGGGGGCAAAGAAGAGAAAACCGAGAGGCTAAGAGGTAGAGAGGCTGGGGATCCGGAGAGCCGCCCATCGGCGGGAGAGTCACTAGACAAAGAAAGGCGTTGGGTGCATAGTATCGCCAAGGGTGAGAAATGTAATCTGGAGGTGAAAATGGGCAGAAGGGAGTTGCGGGGTCACCAGTAGTCTGGACCAAAAGGGAAGCTGGGAGAGGCCCGGGACCCGGACAGCAGAGTGCGGGGTCCGCTGCGGCGCGGGCCACGTGGAGCCGGCGCTGAATCACTGTGAAGCCGGCTTCCCCTTCCCCCCGGCCGGTGCCCGCAGTCCCCGCCTCCTCGGCCGCCGCCTCCACGGGGCGGGGCCCTGGCCCGGGACCAGCTCCGCGGCTATATATGGGCTGCGGCGAGGCCGGCAGAGCGCTGTGACAGCCACACACCCCAAGGCCTCCAAGATGAGCTACACGTTGGACTCGTTGGGCAACCCGTCCGCCTACCGGCGGGTAACCGAGACCCGCTCGAGCTTCAGCCGTGTCAGCGGCTCCCCGTCCAGCGGCTTCCGCTCGCAGTCGTGGTCCCGCGGTTCGCCCAGCACCGTGTCCTCCTCCTACAAGCGCAGCGCACTCGCCCCGCGCCTCGCCTACAGCTCGGCTATGCTCAGCTCCGCCGAGAGCAGCCTCGACTTCAGCCAGTCCTCGTCCCTGCTCAACGGCGGTTCCGGGGGCGACTACAAGCTGTCCCGCTCCAACGAGAAGGAGCAACTGCAGGGGCTGAACGACCGCTTCGCCGGCTACATCGAGAAAGTGCACTACTTGGAGCAGCAGAACAAGGAGATCGAGGCGGAGATCCAGGCACTGCGGCAGAAGCAGGCCTCGCACGCCCAGCTGGGCGACGCGTACGACCAGGAGATCCGCGAGCTGCGCGCCACACTCGAGATGGTGAACCACGAGAAGGCTCAGGTACAGCTGGATTCCGACCACCTGGAGGAAGACATCCACCGGCTCAAGGAGCGCTTCGAGGAGGAGGCACGGCTGCGCGACGACACCGAGGCGGCCATCCGAGCGCTACGCAAAGACATCGAGGAGTCGTCGCTGGTCAAGGTAGAGCTGGACAAGAAGGTGCAGTCGTTGCAGGATGAGGTGGCCTTCCTGCGCAGCAATCATGAGGAGGAGGTGGCAGACCTGCTGGCTCAGATCCAGGCGTCGCACATCACCGTGGAGCGCAAAGACTACCTGAAGACAGATATCTCGACGGCGCTGAAGGAGATCCGCTCCCAGCTCGAGTGCCACTCCGATCAGAACATGCACCAGGCCGAAGAGTGGTTTAAATGTCGCTACGCCAAGCTCACCGAGGCGGCCGAGCAGAACAAGGAGGCCATCCGCTCCGCCAAGGAAGAGATCGCCGAGTACCGGCGACAGTTGCAGTCAAAGAGCATCGAGCTGGAGTCTGTGCGCGGCACCAAGGAGTCCCTGGAGCGGCAGCTCAGCGATATAGAGGAGCGCCACAATCACGACCTCAGCAGCTACCAGGTAGGAACCGCGGCTGCGCATGCAGCCTGCGCCAGCGCCAGCGCCGCGCGTCCCCGACACTTGGGCGCGCGCCCAGGCGCCCTCTCTGTCGCGCTCCCTGGTGGCCGCTTGCCAGTGAGCTGGAGCGGCGCAGACCCAAGATAGCCGTGGCCGAGAGTCCTCGCCCCTCTCCTCCACATTCTGTCCCCACCCATCTGTCCCAGCTGTTGGGAAGTCCTGCCCTTTTTCAAAAATGTGCTGCTTTTCCTCAGTAGCTCTAGTTTCGGACCCTGGCACATTTCAAGTAGGGGCACATCGGGGTAGTTGATAAACAAGCAACTTTAGGAGAGTTCATTATGCGGAAACGCATGTATTCTCTACTTTTCTGGCAGTGATCCGAAAAGCTCTCAAAATTGACTTCAGTCCAAATGGGAGTGCGAAACAGCTCCGCCATGGAGCTTCCACCGGCGTGTTGGTTCCCTTTGAGATGTGTTCTGGGTCCTCTGGTCTCAGTGCGTGTTGTGCACTGAAACATTATGACAATAAAACACGTCTTATTGTCAGGTTGATTTTTGTTGTTGTTTGAGAAGAAGAGAAGGGGGGGGGGGGGAACCTGAGCAGCGTCTGAGAGGTTTGCAGCCTTCAGGGAGATTGGGATCGGGTGGGAAGGTGATAACAAGTGACTTCCGAAGAGTCACTGGTCAGAAGGATGAATCCACGGAGACTTCCTTTGTCTGTTTCAGGACACCATCCAGCAGTTGGAAAATGAGCTTCGGGGAACAAAATGGGAAATGGCTCGTCATTTGCGGGAATACCAGGATCTCCTCAACGTCAAGATGGCCCTGGATATCGAAATCGCAGCGTACAGGTAGGGGCTCTCTGCCCACGTGGGCGAACCCTAACCGCACTGCAGAGGCCATTCCGGCAGCACCTGCGCCACTTAAGTTAAAACCCGCAGGTTGCAGAAGCCTCCTTGCTTAATTAAGAAGAAATTATCCTTAGGAATGTAAATGTGGTTTTATCACTTTTTATTTAGCTTTTAATTCGTGAATAGGGGTTGAAATGAAGTGTTCTGAATTTTACTCTGGAGGGGTCCACCACCAATTGATTTCAGTGCCTATGCATAAATTTTTGTTTTAGTGACAAATATTTTTTGATTCCTTAAAGCACAAATGAAGTTTAGTTTTTAGTATTGTATGTGGTGGTTTCACTTTTCAAATCTGTAATGTCAAGGACAAATACCAGGACATTCTATTTCTCTGTTTCTCTGTTACAGCTTACTATTGCCATCATCTGGCTGAGGATAGATTTAAATATATTAGAATACAGATATATTTATTTTTACAAATGTAGACAATGTAAATGCATTATATTTGTGTTGGATTTTTATGAGGTTTTGATTATATATCTATACACACACATAGGTATATAACATGTAAGATACTTACCTACATATATCTAGACCTAGCATTACATATGAGAACAGGAACATGAAAACTAGATATGTAAATAAATATGTATATACATATACATATATGTGTGTGTGTGTGTGTGTGTGTGTGTGTATGATCTGTTTATACTGGATTGATTACAGGTCTCCTAACTAATGAGACCTTGCTGTTGACTAAATTTGAAGTACAAAATCCTTAATCAAACAGTTTCTTTCTACTACCAATAAGGTAATTTTAAAATGATCAGAATAAATTGCACTCTTTTCAGGGAAGTTAAATAATTATATTAAATAGACAGTTATAATAAAAATTACAGACCGTCTTATAAATTGATACATCCATATTAGCACATAGCTGTAATTTGAAATAGCCTTACTTCTGAAATGTGCTTAATAGTTTTGTGAAATTCTTTGAACATTATATTTGTTTTAAACAGTGAGTACATATCCTGACAGTCCAAATGCTCAAGAAGGTCTCTAGTGGTTTGGTTTTTGTTTTAGGGGGGTTTGGCTGCTAAGGAACTTTTTAGCATATTCATATTGCACCAAATGAATTGCTGCTGCAAACCTACAACTTAGTGGCTGGGTGTGGTTGGTGGACTACTGGGTGTGGGTAGTACTGCAGCAGGCGACTGGCTGGCAGTTCAGAAGACTCTGTCTCTGTTGACAAATATAAGAGTGTATCAGTGAAATGATAGAAAGCTCTACACAGGCTTGATGGAATCTTTTCCTTATGTGATTCTGTTTATTCAAAAGCAGCTACTACATTACCCATAATTAGTGAAGCTCAGAAGGACGATGAGATTTTCATTGTCTTGTCTTCTTTGATTCTATCCTTAGAAAACTCCTGGAGGGCGAAGAGACCAGATTTAGCACATTTTCAGGAAGCATCACCGGGCCTCTGTATACGCACCGGCAGCCCTCAGTCACAATATCCAGTAAGATTCAGAAAACCAAAGTGGAGGCTCCCAAGTTAAAGGTCCAACACAAATTTGTAGAGGAGATCATCGAGGAAACCAAAGTGGAGGATGAAAAGTCCGAAATGGAAGACACCCTGACGGCCATCGCAGAGGAATTGGCAGTTTCTGCGAAGGAAGAGGAGAAGGAGGAAGAGGCGGAAGAAAAGGAAGAGGAGCAAGAAGCCGAAGAAGAAGTGACACCTGCCAAAAAGTCTCCGGTGAAGGCCACCGCCCCAGAAATCAAAGGAGAGGAAGAAGGGGAAAAGGAGGAAGAAGAAGGTCAAGAGGAGGAGGAAGAGGAAGAAGACGAGGGTGCTAAGTCCGACCAAGCTGAAGAGGGAGGATCTGAGAAGGAAGGCTCTAGCGAAAAAGATGAAGGTGAGCAGGAAGAAGAAGGGGAAACAGAGGCAGAAGGTGAAGGAGAGGAAGCTGAAGCCAAGGAGGAAAAGGCTGAAGAAGTGGGTGCCAAAGAGGAGCTGACCGCAGAAGCCAAGGTGGGAAAGCCAGAGAAAGCCAAGTCCCCAGCACCCAAATCTCCAGTGGAAGAGGTGAAGCCAAAGGCAGAAGCCGCAGTGGGCAAAGGTGAGCAGAAAGAGGAAGACCAGAAAGTCGAGGAAGACAAGAAAAAGGTGGCCAAGGAAGCTCCCAAGGAAGAGAAGGTCGAGAAAAAGGAGGAGAAGCCCAAAGATGTGCCGGAAAAGAAGAAAGCTGAATCCCCAGGGAAGGAGAAAGCTGAATCCCCAGGGAAGGAGAAAGCTGAATCCCCAGCCAAGGAGAAAGCTGAATCCCCAGCCAAGGAGAAAGCTGAATCCCCAGCCAAGGAGAAAGCTGAATCCCCAGCCAAGGAGAAAGCTGAATCCCCAGCCAAGGAGAAAGCCGCAGAGGAGGTGATTACCACCAGCAAAACAGCCAAGGTGAGCTTGGAGAAAGATGCCAAAGAAGAGAAGCCTCAGCAGGAGAAGGAGAAGGAGAAAGTGGAGGAGGAGGGAGGAATTGAGGAGGAAGGGGGTGACCAGGGTGCAAAGGAATCCAGGAAGGAAGACATAGCTGTCAACGGGGAGGTGGAAGGAAAAGAGGAGGAGGAGCAGGAAACTAAGGAGAAAGGCAGCGGGAGGGAAGAGGAGAAAGGCGTGGTCACTAACGGGCTAGACTTGAGCCCAGCAGATGAAAAGAAGGGGGATGACAGAAGTGAGGAGAAAGTGGTGGTGACCAAAAAGATAGAAAAAATCACCAGTGAGGGGGGCGATGGTGCTACCAAATACATCACTAAATCCGTAACCGTCACTCAAAAGGTCGAAGAGCATGAAGAGACCTTTGAGGAGAAACTAGTGTCAACTAAAAAGGTAGAAAAAGTCACTTCACACGCCATAGTAAAGGAAGTCACCCAGAGTGACTAAGATGTGAGTCCATTGCAAAAGGTTAAGCCATATGACAATTTCCAAATGCATGTGATTGACAGCTTCAAAACAGAACGGGTTCTCCCATGGGGGCTCCAGACATTGTATTTTACTTTGTGCAATATGAGGGAACTGCATGCAAGCTCAGGGTGCTCCCTCCTCAGTCTTTGGGGGATTCAAATGCATGATATTGTATGTACCTGGGGAATTTGCCAGTTTCCCAAGCTGTTGGAAGGGGGGCGCTCAGGGGGGGATGTCTTGAGATGTATTATGCAAAGTACCAACTGAGCCAAAAATAAATGAAACACAGAACTCTCTTAGCCTTAAGAAAGCTATATATGAATAATTATGTTTACCTCACTGGTGCATTTAAAATGGACTTTTGTTCATGGGAGAACCTCGCTACCATGCACAGTTTGCAACCTTATGTTGATCGATGTTAAATGTCACAGCAGTACTTGCTCAATAAAGGTCATATTGGAAACATAGTCAATTGCTTGATGTTGTGTCATTTCACAGTGACATCTCTGCAACCTGAACCTTTCTTTCCCTGAAATAGATTAGTGGTGGGAATTGTGAGGAACCAGCCCTTCTTACCACCATTTCCCTGAGAGTGTCTACATGGAAGGCATAATTGCTAAAGGTGTTTTCAGGTGTCAAAATCTGTGGTTAACCCAAGCCTCCATTCAAAATTTTCAAACTATGTTTCTGTAATAGAAATAAAAGCATCAGATTGAAAAAGGAAGTTTGGTGGGATAGAAGCCTTCAATTTCCACGTTTCCATTTCCAGTCAGAACTCAAGAGAACTTCTGATAGGAGGAGCATAACAGAGTTTTGGCTTGCATCTTGCAGGTTAGTCACAGACCAAGGACACTGTGGCATTAACACTGTCCAGCAGGAACAGGGCTACAATGACTAACACACCTCACAGGAAATAGCCACTCTCGAATACACACCCTGGGTTCACGCTCACACAGGTGCACACCTGCATCTCTGGTTCTTGGGCTGAGGATGTAGCTCAGTTGGTAGAGTGCTTGCCTTCTATGCTCAAAGCCCTGGGTTCAATCCCCAGCACCACCAAAAAGAAAGAAGTCATATCTATTTCTTGATTTGGTTGGTAGAGACTTGTACTTCTAATGTTTAACTAAAGGAGGAAAAAATGTCAAAAGTAAATAAAGCACCCTCTTTGGGAAAAGAAAGCCAATATTCTCTGACATAGGCAATTAGTGTTTTTAGACCACAGAAATTATGCATTCCCTTTGCAAAATGTATTTGCTTTAGAACTTCACAAGGGTTAATATATTAATTAGCATATTATCTTTTATAAGTCCTAATTTTTCTTAGTAATAAGATCAGCCCAATGATATAATCCTTGTTATTCTTGTTTGTGGCCCATCAAGATATTCCAATTTTAAAGCCTAAATGTACCCAGGAAGCTCACTGTTAATGGCAGTTTTTGTCATGATGATTCCCAATCATTTAGCTAATTGCAAATGATACAATTTTTGTTATATCTACATATCATCTGTATAATTGCTTGCATCTTTTAAAATGCCTCATTTTTATATTAAAACACTATTTTTTCTGAAGCAGTAAAATCCATGACACCCAAGGTGAAACAGGATTATTTAAGTATAATCAGCAAAAATGACTCTAACTGTGTAGAATTTTAAAATAAAAAAGAGCATATTGGAAGGATAGCAGGTAAGTCCTGAATGGGAAGATCAGCAGAGGGAGCAGGTGCTGAGAAAAGCTGGGACGGCCTCCCAGGGACAGAAGACACAAAAATCATCATGCATCTATGGATCTGATTGAACTCAAAGCTTCAGTGTTGCCTCATTGAAATTTTAGGAACAGAGCATCATATATTTGTCTCCCATTTGGGCACCAGTAGGAGGAACATCTTGATTGACAGCCTCACCAAAACTGACTCCAATGATGGAAAAGTGAGTCTTCCCCCAAAAGGTCTGGGACTGTTAGGAGAAGTGAAAGCAGAGACTGAATCTACATGATCTATATACATTTTTTAAATACCTACTAAATATATAAGCATTACTATAAAAATCCCCTTTTGCACCTAAAATCATCTCACTAAATGAGAATACCTGTGCTGGTCCCTAGGGCATAAAAACACCACCCCCCTTTTGTAGCATATACTGTTTAAAATGGTAAGGTCAATCAACAAAATTCTCAAAGCCAAAAACAGAGACTTACCCAGCAGCACTAACTTTTTCAGCTCTTTTTCTTTCCTAGGAATACTTCTATGTATTCTAAACGACAAAATTGTTATTCTGAACCCTTTAAAAATAATAGACCAACATCCCTTTTTTTTAAAAAATTTATTTTGATAAGTCATGCAAATATTTCTAAATAAATCCAATTGTCTGCTTGATTAATTTAGTCAACTGATGTTTACTAAGGACGAGGGCCTAGAAATAACAGTGGTCTTCTCTTCTGGAATTACTCATTCTGTCGTCAATGCCAACTGTTACACTATTACGGAAAGAGAAAGCAATATGAAATTCGTGTTTCCAAATATATTCAGAGGCAGGAAGAACCCGCACGTAAGCTAAGCAAAAACCCAGAAATTAGAGTACCTTCTCTCTGACTGCAATCAGTCTGTGGCTACGATGACATTAAGCCATTGAAAATTAGAATTTTTACTTTACCAGTAGATTGCTTAAAGATATTATTTCTTTTTAAATAGTGTGAGATATATCAGAGCTATTTTGTTCTCAAATTTTAAATATAAAGAAACAAAAAAAAAATTAAAGCCTTTCTCTAGATCACACACCTAGTAGATGATGAACCTGGGATTTAATGCAGCGCACATACTCCAAACCCCATGCTATACTGCCTCTCCTGTCCATCCAAGGGCCACCTCGATTTTTACAGATGTTCTGTTGTCGTCATTTATTTCTTTTCAGACTGAAAGAAAGTGAACAGAACCACTTAATGTTCATATATCTCTTCATGTTCTGTGGCACTGTGAGAAGAACAAATACTTGGATAGAAAATATGGGGTGATTCCTTCTACCACACAGCTTGCAATGTACAAGAATGTGGCAACTACTTTTCTCACAGTAACTTTCATATTCAATAAAAAAGGAAAGTGCTATTTCTAGTGTATTTCCTTCTATTGCCAGTCAGAGCAGAGACAGTATTAAAACATGAGGATATTCATTTCCACAACAAATAGGTTGCTTGTTCCAGTTTGGAACAAGTTCTTTTTTCCTGGTGGTTTATATAATTTACCCAAAGGAAAACAGGAGCTATTTTTAAGTGAATTATTTTATTAGGTCTACACAAAATTTCTCCATTTCCAGGGCCCCTCTACTTTAGAAGAGTAGAGCTTCAACAAAAGTACTGAACTTGAGTTCGAGTCCTAGGTCTTAGATGGTAAAGCTGTGTATCCTGGGACCATTATCGCCCCGTTTCCTCATCTATGAAGTAGAGTTACTAAGGCGATTCAGGAAGATAACATCCATGACAATACCAGCACTGTCACAGGCACACAGTAGGTGGTCAAAAGCATTTGGTAAACATATTCAATTTTAAATTGGATCAGAACTATAGGTACAGACTTTAACTAGAACATAAGAAAGGAATAGCTCCATTAATTTCCTTACATGTGATTTCAATACAGATTCTAATTACAATGTTTAAATGTTAAAGTGATTGACATATCTGTGGAGGTATATAGTATGTATGTGACTATCTGAAATAAGATAAATGTATGGAATTGGAGGATATCATGCTAAGTGAAATAAGCCAATCCCAAAAAAATCGAAGGCAGAACGCTTTCCCTGATAAGTGAATGATGATACATAGTGGGGGTAGAGAGGTGGAGGGTGAGAGAAGAATGAAGGAACTTCAGATTACGTAGAGAGAAATGAGAGGAAGGAAAGGGCGGGAATGAAAGATGGTTGAGTGAGAAAGACATTACCCTATGCACATGTATGATTACACAAATGGTGTGCATCTACATCGTGCACAACCATAGAAATGAAAAGTTGTGCCCCATTTGTGTAAGATGAATCAAAATGCAGTCTGTAAAAATAAAAAATAATAATAAAAAAATTTAAGAGAGGAAGTTATCTTCCTTTTCCTGCAAGTTTCTTTCTAATCAAAGCTGTGTAACTGTTTCTGAATTGGACTTCTGAGTGGCCCAAGTCAAATTACAAATGTAGAACTCATCGAGTCTGACAAACAGCAGGTATCTAGTAAATAGCAAACTCTCATTACCACCATCATCATTATTACAACTAGTTTAAAATCAGTAATGAAACTAATCATGTTCATTAGAGTGCCATGTCTATAAGAAATACATGCAAAAATTCAGCTTTAACAAAGGTTCGAGAAGTGAAGGAATCTTTGCACTAAGCTTGACTTTCTATGTGCACTTAGAATCACAGCATTCTCAAGTTGGAATTAGCTTCTAATATTTAACCCACTTTTCTCACGTCCAAAAGGTCGTTGCCTAACCCATGGTTGAAGATCTGCAGTTCAGGAAGGCACTCTGTGGCTGGCTAGCCTGATTGGCAGCTTTCACCTTTGGCAAGGTCTTTTGGAGGCTGCTCCAATCTGACCTTACCTAACATCACCCGCTGTTCTGCCGAGTCCTAGAATTCCTCTTCCCTTCTCCCCAGAATGGATGTTCAGAGAGATGAAGGCCTGTACCCAAATCCAAACAGCTCCTAACAGTAATAACAATTGTATTTACTACCTACCATGTGCTTTTAGCACTTTCTCTATAATGAATCATTGAATCCTCATAACTAACATCTATGCTGATATTATTTTTAATCACAATTTTCTGCAGAAGTTTGGGTAAAAGGAAGCCAGGTCCTTCTTCTATCACACCTATGTCTTTTCTCCTATATAATTTTATAGACAAAACAGCAAGTGTATATCACCATAATTGCTCATGCTTAGAATGTATCTTCTACCTGTTGGGCCTAGAATGTTCTAAATGGTCCCCATTCTCCAGTTTTTAGTTTGTGGAGAAATCAAGTGACTTTCAGAGTATACTGCTGTAAAACATTGTTACATAAGTGGCAGAAATATCACATTCAACAATATGTTCCCCTGGGTTACAGTGCAGGTTACATTACCCATGTCTGTGTATGTAATATTATTTTGTGGAATCCTCTCTACCAGATATATTAAGATTCCAGTTGGTGCCTGAGGCACTACATCCATATCCATCTCTCTCTCTCTCTCTCTCTCTCTCTCTCTCTCTCTCTCTCTCTCTATCTATCTATCTATCTTTCCATTTCTCAGACTCCAAAGGAGGCAATGAGCTAGCAAATGAGTGTTTCTCTACTTGTTAGTCACCTACAATGCAGAATTGGTCCCACAGCAGCATGTACCTGCCTGTCACCTTTGACCAACACTTTGTTCCTTAGCAATGGCCACAAGGAAAAAAACTAGGTTGGATCAAAGTGATGAAATATCATGTGAAATTATTCCATGCATTAGCAATTAGGAAGGTCCAGGCAACCATAATAAAGCATGCCTTGAAAGCAGCATGTCAGAGATTTGGACAATTTGGATATGTCACTTCAATGTCTCACCCACTGTCATCTGTTCTCCCATAGTTTGAGATTAAATTCCCTCTGCTAGGCATTACTGATTACCAAGCTTAATAATCACCATGTCCCCGTGAAAGTAGTTAACTGTGTCCACCCACTAAGTTCAGTCCCTTGGCAGATTAGCATGAGTGTTATAATTAGGAGGAAATCATGTGTGCATGACATTGGCAGAGCTAAAGCCCATCTCCACTCTTCATCAGTCACCCATGAAATATGCCACCAATCTTGGAAAAAGAAGAAACAAACTGCTTTGCCAATATTTGCCAGGGATGTGCTCAGAGAATTTTCTCCAGAGGGCAAATATTCTGATCAAGAGACACCAAGAACAAAGTCAAAGAAGAGAAAGTAAATGAGTTCACCCAAGTAGCTGCTTCCTCCTCCCACTTGGTAAAAAGACATGAACAAGATCTTACTGGAAAAAAAAAAAAAGAGAATGGGTGACAGCATTAAGAGCTTGTGCCTTACCATATTAGCACCTTGTAACTCCATGTGTCATCAGAGACAAAAAACATATATATATATATATATATATATATATATATATATATATATGCAAATATGTAATCTACAACGAGCTAACACTCCATTCAGTCCAGGGCTCAGCATGCCACTCCTGAGACATGTCATGACAATGGCAGGGAAGACCCACGACCCCTTTCCATCAGTACCAATACTCACCCCTCTTGGTGCCCCAACACAGCAGGATCACTAACCTCCAGCTTGTCTCCACAAAGGCTGTGTCTGAAATGTCACATGGATCATCTCTTGGGGTACAACAGCCCCTGTTTCATATAATTTACTTGATTCTTGACCCGAACTTGTGCAGGCAATCATAACAATCCTGGAAGTGCAATATAGCTTTTGAGAAGACAGATTTCAGTGTCCAATTAGGTCTTGGAATCAAGAGAATGGATCTCAACTACTTCATATCTCACCCTCTAGAAAAATTATATATTCCAGATTCAAGGAGGCCCAAGGTGCAGTGCCACCAGCCAAACAGAGGCCCCCAGGAGGAGTGGGCTAGGCTATTCTAGGTCTGAACCAATACAAGGATATCTGACCAGCCTGGAGAAAGAAACCATGACAGAAAATGGATGTAAGTGCAGCAAGTGATCAGAACACAGCTAAGTGTGGGGAACACAGAAAGCCCAGCATGAACAATTCAAACCAGTTTTCACCCACTCAAAACCAGTGCTCAATAAGGAATTTGAGAACAAACCCCTGCCAAGAAAACCAGTTTCTTATTGGAACCAATAGTACTTTCTTACTCTGGACTTTTCTCCTTTAGTATTGGATGTGAGCAAGTCATCCATAGTCACCCAAGAGGCAAGTGAGACCAGACCAAGGATCTGTGCCCAAAGAGGTCAGAAGCATGCAGGAAGCAAGTGTCCTGCAGAAAGCTGGTAACGTGAGCCTGCAGCAATAGTAACGTCCTCCTCCAGAGCAAAATCCTGAAACAGCTGAAGCTCGCATGTCTCTTCAGTTTAGAAAGTAGCTTCAGATGTGCTAGCCTGCTGAAGTCTCACGATATGTAGGACAGATAATGAGAGCTCTCTTTTCAACCTGCAGAAACAGAAGCAGAGCGAAGTGACTTATCTACACCAGAGGAAAGTCACCAGCAGGCCCCATAAGCGACACTGTAGGATATTTCATAAAGAAAAAGAGGCCTTACCTTTTAAATTCTAAGCGTAACAAATATTCATTGTAAAATGCTGGTGTTATATAATATTGAGCCACATTCCCGCCTCCTCAGATTATTATTACATTTCATCGTATTCCTTTCTGATTTTTTTCCTATGCATGAATTGGATATGACTGTGATTATTTTGAAAATTTCATTGGTAACTTATTTTTTCAGTAACAATATATTATAAATGTTTCCCCACTCTATTTCAAATTTTTCACCAGGGCTTCATTTTATAAGGCACTTAGCACTTATCAGATCCCACCATCCAAAAAGCTCCCCTGTGTCTATCTTCATGGTAACCCATTTATTTTAGTTGGATCAATAGCTTCAAAATTATATACTCCAATCTCCTCGAACTGCTTAGATTATAAAAATAAGTATGTCTAATTGGTAATAATAATATTTCCTGTGACAGTGATTCTTGCATTTGGCCCTTTCTTAAAGAACTCGTTACAATGCACAACCGATAGGGATTAGTTGAGATCCAATTTATGCAGGAGCCATGCCAGCTGTAGAAGTGTGTGGTTTGATATTTAATTCATCCCACTGAAATCTGACTCAGCACATGCAATCTGGGGTGGGATTATTTTTGTTTCAAAATTTGGCACCAGGGAATAAATATCAATGGCAAAGGTCAAGATATAGGTGACAGAGAGTTGAGAAGAAAATCCAAAATAGAAAGTAATTTGAGAGATTGAGGAAAAATCAGGAGAGGGACTAACAAAGGGAGGCTGAGGGAAGGAAAGTGACACTGTAGCCTGGTGAGAAAAGCATGCCCAAGCAATAGTGAAAAAGTGCACACACCTCACGAGAGTCTCTGGCCACATTCTTCAGAGATGGTCAAGATCCTGAGGTCAGAGGGACATCACTATTATCACACCTCATGTTTGTTACATATTTATTCAATGCAAGAACCCAGGCTAAGAACTTCACATGTAATATCTTGCTTACTTTAATCATTGTAACCATGAGATAAAAAGTATAAAATCTCTTCTAATAATTAAGAAAAATGAGATTAGGGTAGTTAAATGAATCACCCAGTATCACAGAATAAGTAGACACTAGAAAACAGCCTCAAGTCGGGTGTCTCTGGCTTAAGCCTTTGACCCTATTCTCAACTGCATTTCTAAAAGGGACATCTGGCTTAGTCCCATCCTGGGATCTTTATATTCATTTTATAACATTCTGCTAATAATGGAAAATCTTTGGTGATAGGTCTCCTGTCAATCAAGGCAGCCCATTCTATTTCTGAACAGTTCTGAATTTATTCATTCATTCACTCAACAAGTATCAGTAAACACTGGTATTTTATGAGACAGGCATAGTTCCAGACCTTGGAAATATAGCAATAGACAAACTAAGTCCCTGATTTTGTGGACTTTATATTCTTGTAGCAGAAAGTAGGGAAACACCAAAAGGAAAAGATAAAGCATTCAAAAGGAGATCACTACTTTGCAAAACAAATTGAATTGGAGCTAGACACAGTGGTGCATGCCTATAGTCCTAGTTACTCCAAAGGCTGAGGCACAGAGGTAGGAAGATCACTGGACCGCAGGAGTTCAAGTCCAACTGGGTACATAGCAAGACCTCCATCTAAAAGGAAAAAAGAAATAAGGAAGGGGATGGAGGGAAGGGAAAGAAAGGGAGGGAAAAGAAGCTACAGTATTTACATATAGCCTATGTGCATCTTCCCCATGTACTTTAAATCATCTCTAGATTACTTATAAAATTCAATACAATGTAAATGATAGATAAATAGCTGCTAGACTGTATTGTTTAGGAAGTAATGACAAGGAAAACAGTCTAGCCATGTTCAGCACAAACACACTTTTTAAAATATTTTTGATCTACCCTTTGTTGAATCCACAGATGCAAAACCCACAGATACAGTGAGCTGACAGTATATAAGGTATTACGGCAATATCTATGACAGGCACAAAGATATCTGTGAGAGAATCCATTCCAGGAGGAAATTACAAGTGCTGCAGGCAAAAACTCACTTGGCATGTTTGCAGAATAAGAAGGAGGCCTGGTTGGACAAGGAGGAGGTGGGATGCCAGAGTCAGGTGGGGCCTGATCAAGCAGGGCCCCTGGGCCACAGTAAGTGCAGCTTTTGGAGGGGTTTGGGCAAAGGAGTGGCACAATAAATTGCAAACGAATCTCTCCATGTGGAGTATAGATTGGGAGACAGGGAGAGTGGAGGACAAGAGGGCCAGGTTCGAGGCTATGGAGTCATCTAGGTAAGAGATTTGGCACCAGGACCAAAATGGTAGCACTGGAAATGGTGAACCTTGCTGGGCCACTGAGCATATTTTGAAAGTGGACTCCATGAGATTTGCTGACTGAGAACTGAGGACAATATGACAAAAGAGAGATCAAGGCTGACTCCAGAGTGCCTCCTGGCCTGGGAAACCAAACGGCTGGAGTGTCCAACTACTGATATGGAAACCACCAGGGAAGACTTCGGGGTAGGTTTAGGGAAGAGGAAGGGAAAGGGGGATGCTGGACTGGCCACCTGAAGTCACTTGCCATAAGACATTGAAGTGGAGATGGCATCTCGAGGAAAACAGAGTGCCCTAAGTCCTGTGCTGCATATTTTACCTGTAAAATGCATGGACTGTGTGTCCCCGACCTCTCAGTTTTGCAAGAAAGAGTGCCGTGCTTTCCAAAGTAAAATTCCCTATCAAACCCAAACTCCATGCTGGTGAGAATTTTTATTATCATTGAAATTAAAATCTCAACTGTGAAGAATGAAGAGAATGAACAGATGGGGAAATGGGTCCCCATATGGATAGTGGGATGGGGACAGAGGAAAAAACAAGCCAGAGACACACAACGGATTTGTTGGCCATAGCAATGCAATGTGGCGTTGAGATGATCAGAGTGGGCCGCTTGCCCTCTCCGTATGATTATTTACATCTTCCAAAGTAATTTTCTTTTTATTTTGATGCTTTACAATCAGGTTGCTCCCAGCCAGAAAGATCCACCTTTATTCCCCAGGAATTATGATTCATAATTTCTCTAAGTAGAAATGGCTGGCTTTAGTCCACAGTTCTTTAAGCCCCATGCTGCAACAGATGAGGCTCACAGCACTCAGAGGTTTCCTGATTTTTACACTCATCCGCAAGCCAATAAGTGACCCTTAATGGAACTATTTCAGGCATTAGCTATCAAATGGTCAATAATAAAACCCAGGAAGAGAGAAAGAAAATGAGAATGGGAGAGAAGAGCTCATGTTAAATGGTACAGACTTGTTCATTGTTGCACAAATGTTGTTGTAACCTAACAAATATTTTTCACTAACCTACACAGTCTGCTATAATCCTGGCCACCAAAAAAGATCAGGAATAATAATCACCTCACATATCCATCGATAGTGCCATATAGTGCCAGGAAAATATGCTGGAGTCTTAGAATCTAGTTCCAGATCTGCTGTAACAAACCACAGCATATTTGGAAACTTACATGTCCCTTCTGAATCTCGGTTTCCCCATATATAAAATAAAAAAAAATTATTTCTTCAGTAGCTTCTATGATTTTGAAATTATTTCAACCACTGAACCACATCCCCAGCCCTATTTATGTTTTATTTAAAGATAGGGTCTCACGGCATTGCTTAGGGCCAGCTTAAGTTGCTGAGGCTGGCTTTGAACTCGAGAACTAGCTCCTCTCAAGCTTCTGGGATTATGCGGATGTGCCACTGGTGCCTGACCCAAAGAGATCTTTCTTAAAAAAGTTTAGAGTATTCATAGAAGGGGAGAACTTCAGAATAGTAGTCAAATTTGTATCTCTAGCACCAAACTCCTATCATACATATCTGACTGCCATCTCAAAGGTAACATGGACAAAACCCGACCCTTGAGGTTGCCCCTGCTCCCAACTGAAGACATCTTTCAGTCTTCCCTGGTCCATAAAATGCAAACTCCATTCTATCAGCGTTATACTCCGGATAAGTGACCCCTGCCCCACAGACCCATGTGCTTTATAATGCTTGGTCACCAACCTCTGGTGCTACTGGGAGGTGGTGGAATCTTTAAGAAGTGGAGTCTCCAGGGTGGGAGTTTGGTCCTTGGGGGTGTGCCCTTGAAGGTGATATTGGCTCCCCATCCCTCCACCCCTTTTCTTTCTCATTTCCTGGTCACCATGAGATGAGTAGGTGTTCCCCACCATGGTGCATTGGTTCACCACAGGCCCCCAAAATGGCAGGGCCAACCCATCAGGGACTAAAACCCCTGAAACTATGATTCAATATAAACTCTTCATTCTTTTAAATTGATTATCTCAGCGAGCTTGTTATAGGGATGGAAAGCTGACCAATGCAATCTTTCAGATCAAAAACTTTGGAATCTTCTTGACTTCACTCACTTTCCCGAATCTAATCTTCCAGCAATTCCATTGTCTTCAAACTACATGAAGGCATGTATAGCAAATCAAACCACCATCCCCACCACAGTCACTCAGGAGCAACTGACCATCGTTTCTCACCTCCATCATCTCAACAGCCTCTTAACTGGTCTTCCAGTCCTCCACAGTTATCTCTACAGCTCATCTTGACACAGCAGACAGAGTGAACTTTTTAAAGCGCAAATCGCATCACATCCCTGGGTGGCTAGAAACTCCCCAAAGGTGTCCCCTGACTTTCCATCTCCCATACAGTAAAATCCAAAACCCTTACCAGCAAGGCCCCACCTCACCTGTCCTTGACCTCTTGGACCTCCTCTTCCATGACTCTCCACCTTTTGTACTTTATTCTGACCACAATAGCCTCTTTATTCTTATTCCAATGCAGTGAGCATGTGCCCATCTCAGGGACCCTGGACGGGACTTCACCGGTTACATACATGGCTTTCCTTCTCACCTGCTGCAGGTCTCTGCCCAAATTCCACCCACCAATACACACTCTTACCCAACCTTCATCCCATTTATCCAACTTCATTTTTTATTATAACCAATATCATATGACATAGCATAAGCTTTTTAAAAAATCATCTGCCTTCATGAAAATGGAAGATTTATGTTGTAAATGCTGTCTCCAGGACCTCAGAAAAGTATCAAGTCCTTAACAGGTACTCAGAAAGTCTCTGATGAATTAATGAAAGAATGATGAAGGAAGAAATGAGTTGATGGTATAAATTTCCTGGAATCCTTACAAGTAGATCTAACCTACACTGGGCTCCTAAATCCGGCATTCGCCATCATGTCAATGCTGACAAAAACTGGCCAGCAGGTGGGCTCCCAGTCACTGAGTTGTCTGAGCAGCTTGCCTTCTTCCTCTGCTTGAGACTCTGAGGCTCCTGGGCGGCTGACGCTGCAGGGTCTCTGGCCAGACTCAGGCTTTCCCTGGGATTGATGAAGGGTCCATGGAAATTTCTACTGAATGTTTTCTAACCGATACCACCCCAACCCGGGAGAGGGACAGAGAAAGTATTACACAAATGAATGCTGCCTGAAGGGATGAGTGAGGCCTGTCTTATGGCAAATATACAGCAAAGCACCTTTAAAGAATGGAAATATTAAGTCGCATGGGATTTCGTGGTGGGGTTGTTCGGCGAGGCAAATTTTCCTTTGGGTTCTGTTCTGCCCACCCCACCATGTGAATTTACAACTCTCCCTGACAGGGGCCTGCACACAGAACATCACAAAGGGAGTCACCAAATGGCCTTACCACAATAGGCCTCCAAATGGAAGATAGTGCTGGCCCTAGAGACTCTACAAAAGCTTTTTATCAAACCACCGGGGAGAGTGAGCGGATGTTAAGACTTGAGATGAACCTCTCGCCCCTCTGGCCATTGATTTATAATACAAAGGGAGAAGAGGTTCTGGTGCCTCCCTTCTGTCGTAAACTGCAGCCTCCTGCTTCCGGTGCCTCCCGCTCCGTGCCTTTCTTTACCAGGGTGTCACACTCACTAAGCCTAGGAATCACCGGGTATCCGGCTAAAATGCAGATTCTAGCCCTGCAGGCCTGGGGTGAGGCCGAGCCACTGCACTTCTAGCCAGCGTTGGCGCCATGCAAAGGCCCGGGGTGCACACCGCCAGGAAAAGGACCCATCCTGCCGCCCAGCAGGCTAGGGCGTGCCGGCTGCCCTCCGCCTCCCGCATCCCGCAGCAGCGGGGCGTAGCGTCAGAGGCGAGCTTTTCCTGTGAGCATCAGACTACAGAATGGCGGGAACCTCCGCCAGAACTGAGAAAAAGGGGCACTGCCCAAAACGACGCGAATGTCCACCTTTCTCTGTTGGCACTTTGGGTCCCAGAACCTCCCTGGGTCCGGAAAGACACCGTGATCCCTCACGGGCAGAGCGAGTGGCAGAAGTTCCCCGAGCGGCCTTCCCCCTCGCCGCTTCCCCCATCCTCTCTCTCCTTTCCAGGGCGGTGGCCGTTTGGTTTCTGGCAGGGGACCCGCAGCCGGCGCAGCGCCGCAGCTGACCGCTCTGCCGCATTCTCCCGGCGCCGCAACCCGGAGAAAGATGGGGCAAAGGAGGGTTTCCGGCGCCTCCCGCCTTCCCTCTCCGTGCCATCCCAAGTAGCCGGGCTTGCGAATCTGTGTCGCTCGGCCAACTTAAAAATATTCCAAAAGTCTTGGAACTTGCACCATCCCGAGCGGGGTGATCTTAAGGTACCTGAGGGTGCGGTGGCGGCAGCTTGCCCCTACGTTGGAGGTGGGGAGGACACTCTGTAGAGGGCCATGGGCTGCACCCACCGGTAGTCCCCAGAAAGCTCCCTAGGGCTTCACCCAGCACACAGGTTTTTACGCTCGAACCTGCAGCCTGGGTATCGTCCCACCCAGCACACCAGACAGACAGACAGACAGACAGACACACACACACACACACACACACATACACACACACACTGTCCTTGAAGGATGGAAACAAAGAGAACAGCTGTGACCAGTGACCATGGGAGGTGGGGCGGAGTGGCGCCCAGGACAAACGCAATGCGCAGAAACCCGGGGGCGTCACGCGGGGATCGCTGCAATCAGGGAGGGGGAAAAAAGTGACCTCTGGTCATTTTGATTATTCAAGTCTTTCATCTTGGGTAGTTCTCTCAAGTTGGGTTTCCTCAAATTATTTTTTGAATACTCTAGATGATACTAATCCCGGTGTAGTCCTGAAACACCCTCGGAAGGGCTGCGAACCGTTGGGAACACGCCCAGCTCCGCTCAGAGGGCGCCGCAGCGCCGCCCTCAGGAGTCCCCAGGAAATGCAGAAATGCGGGCCCAGGGCCTTCCCTTGCCCCCCATCTCCGAAAGGGGGTCCAGGAGACGAGCCGAAGACCTTCTGGAGCTGGGGCCGGGGATCCGCCCTGGGAAGAGCAGAAGGATACCTTAATCCACAAAGAGGTCTCATCCCTCAGAGAGTGTGCTGCCCGGGCGGGGGTACTTTCCTGCCTGTTTTACTTCAAATATCCCGGACCTGGAGCACAGTGTTGTTTCCTAAGCAGGGCTGCAAAGGCTCCTGGGCTTCTGACCCCCAACACCAAGTCGCCTGTCTCACGCAGCTCATAGTGCAGTAGCAAACCGAGGCCACACTTAAACACACACCAAACCAGGTTGCCTGCTTTGCCCGAGGAGAGGCTGCTTCTTTAAGGGCTGTGTCCCCACTCCTCTCGGGTTCCCCTGAGGAAGATCGCAGCAGGGGCAGCAGGGCTAGATGCTGAACCCCGAGGCAGCAGCTGAACCCTCCCGCGGCTCCACACTTCAGAAGTCACACTGGTGCCTGCTCTTTCCACTGCTCCGATGGGACAGGGGTTGGTGGCAGGCACCACGTGTGCAAAACCTGAACGTTCTTGACTTCCCCAGGTGCCCCTACCCAGTCCCCTACCCAGACCCTTCGGGAATTTGGTTCACACTGAGGTCAGCCCCACAGACACCCTGGAGGGAAACCACCTGCTCTGAAGAGCCCTGCATCCGTTCTGTCCTTGGAACCTGCTGACTGTTGGGCCTACTGACAAACACGTGATCTCCACGTGATCTCCAGGGAAGGTGGTGCATGTACTGTCACCTCGAATTTGCCCTCTGATTTCATTCATGTACGACACCTATTTCTCTGCCTTAAACCGTGTGGATGATCTGTGGTTTACAGTTGAGATTCTCTCCAACACATAGTCCTTGTGCCTGAATCTAGGAGGGGGAACTGGAAGAGAGGAAGCCAGAGACATTCTCTGTAGTGTGTGTGTGTGTGTGTGTGTGTGTGTGTGTTTGAACAGGTAATAAAATGTGTAAAAAAAAAAAAAAAAAAGATGGTGTTCTCCAGTGAATAAGTGATCAGAAAGAAACTAACAAGTCAGAAGGAGCAGATCATTCCTTCTTCTCAAACACAGGTAAGTAGTTTTTAATGTAGGGTTTCAGTCCCTAATAGTGGGATAGAGATTAAAAAGGGAACATTACTTTTGCTTCATCAAAGCTTCCTCATAATTTTTTATGGACATATCAGGAAATGGCCTGATATAGGAAGTTATAAAGATGTGGGGAGGTTATAAATGGAAAGAATGACATTTAACTAAGAAAGATGGGATTGCTGGCCATCAATGCACAAATAAAAATTCTTAAATATTTTTGAGAAACCTAAGCTCCATCTAGAGTATCTATTTTTTAAAGAAATTTGTTTCATATTAAGGCAACTTGTAATCAACATTTTTTTAGAAATTTCCCATTTAAATTCATGTTCAAACTTAAGATGTATCTATGTGATATATATAATAGATGATATATATGTAAATGTGTATCATGTATTCATATGTATTACATATCATATATTTATATATATGTAGACTAAGACACCAGCTGGAATGGATTTCACCACTAACAAATGATAAACATAAAATTTTATTTTTCTGTCACAACTTACCTTAAGTCATATATTAGCTGCTATCATACTCATCCCGATTAACTACTAGAGTAATACATATTTCTTATCAAATGAACGACTGCAGGAAAACAAAGGCCTTCAACTGTAGTTATCAATCTTTGTAGAAAATATGTGTGGGGAGACATTTCAGGGGCTATTCAAATGTACATGTTACCCTTTGGACACATAATCCCACTTGGGAAAAGACTAAAGACTTATTTCAACAGAAGGGCAAATATGAAGGTATTCATGGGGTGAAAATATTTGAATCTGGAATTGTTTCAGAATCTCTAGAATGAATGCTTGCTGTTCATGAAAGAAACAATCACAGTCAACTACCTTTTAGCAACCTCTAGGGATCTCCGCGTCTTGGTGCGTATGCCACTGGGCACACCCCACCCATCCCAACATTCCCACACACACATGGAATCAGGCAGGCTAGTCTCTGCCCCAGTAGAAGACAGTGCCAGTGGTGGTGTGTGGCTTCAATGTTAGGTCATGAAACACTGCATCTGTGGTCTTAGTTTCATAGAGGCCTAACTTTGGTGGAGACCGACTGCCATGTTGTGGGATGTCAACCAGCTCAGTGGAAAGACCCACATGGAGGGGAAGTTGCCGGATGAACCACCTCTAAAGGGATCCTTCCGCCCTGGTCAGACCTTTGGGGTAGTTATCTCAGCCAGCATCTGATTGCAACCTCACAAGTGACCAAGAGTCAGAGCCACTCCCAAAAGCCAGATCTACAGAACTAAGGAGGTTTTGGAGGGATTGACTATGCAGCAACAGATAACTAATACACACTGCATCCTGATTCGAAGTGTCATTATGTAGTTAACAAAAAATAAGATACTGTTTACAACTTTCCCTCTGTGCATTCATGTTGTAAGAAATTAACTCAAAACTTTCCTGAGTGGCACCACGCTACACTGTCTCTGGTGCCACTGTGTACTCTAATTCGCCATTCTGCTTTTCTTACTGACTGAAGAGCCCCTTTTAGTTAGTCTGTCTGCTTCGATTCTAGCTTCCTGAGTCCATTCTCCACACAGGAGTCAGAGTGGTCTTTGTAAAGCATAAATGAGACCACATCACTTTTCCCACTTCACTTTCTCAAAAGTTCCTAATGACACAAGGAATAAAATTGCAACTCCTTGGTCAGCAAGCCCTTGCCTGCCTTTCCCAGGCCTATTTCCTATGCTCTGTCTCTTTCACTACTATTCATCAATGTGCTTCTGGGTTCAGAGAAACCAGGCTTTGTGCTTGCCCTTCCCCCCGCTTGGATCCCAGATCCTCACCTGTTTGACTCCAACCAAAGGTCACCTACTTATCAACTTGTTCACTTATTGCCTGTTTAACACACATGCATGCATTCCAGTTTTTATACGAAAAGAAATAGGAAACTATTGGAGGGTTTTAATCAAGGAGATGCCCTGATGGAAACTTGCTTTACCAAATACTCACCTACCAAAGTGTGTTGATTAAAAGAGAGCAAAAGTAGGCACTGAGAGAGTCCTTAGGGGAGTGGCAGTGTAAGTGGAAAGGTGGAGATGGATTCAAGGTATGTGGCCGTGAAATCGTTGGGCTTGGTGATCCACTAGATTTCCTCGAGGAGAGGAAATGGGAGGTCTAATGTCATGTGACGGTGTCTGGTTACCACAGTTGGGTGACTGAGGAATGGAGTCACTGGGGAGCGAGAAGGATGTTGAAAGAACACTGGAGTTGTGGGGGAAGCAGAGGGGAAAATGGATACTAGCCACAGTCCCAAAGTTGGTGGAACTTTCAAGAAAGACTTCAAACTCATTAATTTAGTTTTTTCAATATTTTATTATGGCACACAGGAGAGAGTATGGGACAATGGTCTTACTTCAACCAAGTGTTTCTCAAACCAACCAGCTGTTTCCATTTGGCTCGTTGTTTGACATGTAGTTTGCATCTGTCTGAGAATTACCACATGCATCATCCCATGTTACATCAACATCAATGTGAAGAGCTTGGTTTCTGAGGAGACTCCTAATCTTTACCCAGGCTGAAGTACTAAGAGGCTTCTAGGTCCCATCCATATCATGGTAGATAAAGAAATATTTTTACCTATTTGTTTAGTAACATATGTTTGACTAGATATAGTGCAAAGAGATCAAATAACTTCAAATGTATCCCACTTTGGTTTCAAGTGAAATTTGTAACTTTTAAAGGTCTAAAAAACAGATATAGAATAAAATTGGCTGACAAAGCAATTGTTCAAAAACAGAAGCAGAGCAGCAAATAGTCAATAATACCATCTCTATTCCACACCAAATGCAAGCACAAGAGCTTTTGTAACTTTACAGTGGACATGGACAGATGGGGTGTGCATTCAATGTAACATCCAACCAGATAAGTTATCACTGGAATCCAAGTATTTCCCAATTAAGACATGCAGAACAATGCCAATACAACATACAAGTATATTATCTCCCCCCCTAAGTGACTGAATAATTTCATTACCAGTATCTGTAGTTTTTAAAGGGTTTAAAACCTGTGGCATTAAATGCTATTTATTTGAGGCAATAGAAGGAAGCTAACAACACACTGAATCATGAGCTCAGGATGGCAGGCAACATGTTTCCAATGGCAAATGGCCTTTGGTATTCTTTCTTCTTCCTAAATTACACACTAATTTTAAAAAATTATTCCTCTTGACTATATCATGTGCTTAGGTTTCAACTTCTGCCCCTGATAATTAAACTAAAAATGTTAATAGTGATGAATATGTAGAATTCCTATTCTACCCATGTTGTGTTATTACATACTAGTTGACAATAAAGGATATACTTGTCACATAAATTTGGAATTGTCTCCTAGAAAGCCATTCTTCACATAATAGAGTCTACATATGGGGCAAAGTATATTGTTACTTACGGACTCTCTTACTTACTCATGTTTATTGCCAATAAAATTTTTGAGGGAAGAGATTTTATGAATAGTCATGACCTAATTGTAGCACTAAGAATTTCCAATTAAAGAAGAAAAAAAATATTTGAGTTGTTAAAATTTTGATTTTACAAAAACAGAAATTGTAGCTCAATAGTCCACTTGTATGTGGTTTATACTGGTGCCATCTTTAAGGTATTTTAATTAAGTCAACAACCACAGCAAGAAATACGTCATTCAATGTAACTTTATTTACTATTTATTGCACATAACTCAAGGTCTTTAATTTCTAACCACCAAAGGTTCAAAGGACTATTTTTCCATGAAGTTTAACATTAACATTAGTGAATTCATTTATTCATGTCGTGATTTTATTGTAAACATCTGAATGATTCACATTGCCGTAGATCCTGAACTCATAAGCATGGACCATGCACAGGCTGGCAGCAAGCCAGAAAGCCACTCTGCAAGCAAACAGATACTCTGCATAAGGAGAAAATTCATAGCACAACATTGAATGTCCAACCTAAGTCATCTCAGAATTATACATATATTGACTTCTTAATTCATATAGGGTCTGGAACTCAACTGGTTGGTTGGTGATGAGGTCGACCTGATTTGGGGAGAATTTTTCCTGGAATAATTAAGGAGAGGGGGCTCAATCTTTCTTCTTAGTTGCTTGTTCCTCCCGAGCACCTTCATCTTTCTTCTCATCCTCTTCAGCTTCTTTGGTTTCTTCTTCTTCACCTTCGCCTCCTCCTTCTTCTTCTTCTTTGGCGTCTTCAGATTCTTCCTTGGCAGCTTTAACATAAAAAGAAAATTTACAAAATCCAAATCCAGGTTAAGTCCAGTCAAACATTTCTGCAAAGGTCTGGGGAATTATTCCACATTATTCTCAGAATGCTTACCAAAAACCTGCCGGTTCCACCTTCCCAATGGACAAGTTACAGAACACTTGCCACGACCCATTTGCCAGGGAGCATGTATTTAAACAGATTACTTCCAGGTACTAGAAGTAATCCAAGTCTAAGCTCTGTCTTATGAGGTGTCTGGCACTCATTTTGCTTAAGATTTCAAAAATCACACATGAATAAAGCTTTTCTACACAGGACACGTACGTAGCTCCTGATAACAAATATCCACACCCACATTGCTCTTAAAGTTGCTGGGGTTTGTCTCTATCCTACCTTCTTCCTCTTCAGCTCCCTCCTCTTCCTCAGCCTCTTCCTTCTCCTTCTCCTCCTCTTCAGCTTCCCCTTCAGAGGGTGGCTCATCCTTGGCTTCCTCAGCTTTGGCAGCCTCAATGGTCTCCTCCACCTCGATCTGCTCTTCCTGGACGTGGCTGGTGTAGTAAGAGGGGAAGGAGCGGGCGGACATCAAGTAGGAGCTGGTCTGCAGACCTCCATAGGCAGATCGGCCAAAGACCTGGGAGCTTTGGGAGTAGCCACTGGTTATGCTGCCCACGCTGGTGAAACTGAGCCGGGTCTCCTCGCCTTCCAAGAGTTTCCTGGGGAGGCAGATGAAGGGTGGGGTGAAAAAAAAAAAAAAAAAACCAACACCAAAGTGTGTTGAAGACTTGCTCCAAACCCGTCACTCATCATTTCCCCCAAAGTGTCACTCATCATTTCCCCCAAAAGCCATCTCAAGAAGTAGGGTTGTCCATCAACAAGACTTAATGACTAGGGATTCTTAATGACTAGGGCAAAAGGCCCTAAATAGTCCTATTAAGTTTAAAACATGCCCAGAAGCTATGAACAGGACTTATTATTACAGGGTTAAATTCTTAGGTATTTATCTGAATACCTTCTTGGACGAAGCCGAAAATTTTATAATTATTTCAAAGGAGTATTCTTGAAGGTTTCTGATTAGACATCATTTAAACTGTAATCTGATTTTCTTCCAAGGCTTAATGGCGGCCACCTTTACCCTCTTGATTTTACCTGTAAGCTGCAATCTCAATATCCAAAGCCATCTTCACGTTGAGCAGGTCTTGGTATTCTTTTAGGTAACGTGCCATTTCACTCTTTGTGGTTCTCAATTCATTTTCTAATTTGTTGATTGTGTCCTGTTGGAAGATATTTTTTAAAAATTCAAGCATAAATCCCTACTCCTTTTATTCTCCTGTAATACGTTTGCAAAGGCCTAGTTTCCATTAAAATCAAAGTGCCCACTTTCCATAAAAATCTCTCCTAAAACTGCCTAGTTCTAAAAATAAGTATATATCCAGCTTCTGAGAAACATGAGAAGAAAAATAATAACTGATGAAAAGAAAAAGAACCTTTAAAAAATGTCTTTAGTTGATGTAGTCTAATGACCATCATTACATCGCCAAGAAGCCAAATTGCTAGAAAACCTTTGTTTCTCTTTAACTCTTAAGTAGTCAGACCAGTCAGGAAAATGAATTCATTGTTTTATAGGGGAAGGAACTAGCTAGAGTTTCAAAAAATGACTTTGTTTAAAACACTTTCTGTGCATCTGTATTTCTACTCCTCAGAAGATGGAGAAGCTTTAAAAAGAAATGGTTTACTATGAACATCACTAGCTAGTTACCTGAAATACTCTAACCATATTCCTGTGTACCTGCTAAGGGGTGGAAGAGGTTGCTAAAAAATAGTCCTAAAGCATGCTGATTCCAAACTAATGAGAAGCTATTCGCCATGTTTATTAACCAAACGATCAAATAGGTGCTGAAAGTAATGTGATTAATGCAGATCTGTAAAGACCGGATGTCACCGCAGTCTGGAGGCAACGCCCAACTTCCATTTATTCCCCTCCCCCACCGGGCCCCTCGCAGGGCTGGGCAGCTTTCCTGCAGAACACAGATTCAACTGCATCAAGCACATTCCCAGACTGCGGGCAGGCCCCGCCCCGCCCCACCCCGCTCTACCACAGTCTCCAAGCAGCCAAGTTCTACCTCTAATAGCTGCAAACAGAGGCCTCGCCCTGTTGTACACTTTCTGGGCGCACGCTCAACTCCCCCCACCCCGGCGCTTTCGCAGTCCCCTCACCCTCTCTGGGCTTTGGAAGGTGTGGTACCTGCATAGCACTGATGTCGGCGTTCTGCTTGTCCTCCAGCTCCTGCAGCTGCTTCTCAAGGGCTTCGTTCATACCCCGGCACGCCTCGATCTCCAGGGTCTTGGCCTTGAGCAAGCGACGGCTCTCGGACACCTCGTCCTTGGCGGCGCGCACCGCGTCTGTGTTCTTGGCTGCGCTCTCGGTCAGCACCGTGAAGCGGCTCTTGAACCATTCTTCGGCGTTCTGCATGTTCTTGGCGGCCAGCTTCTCATATTGCGCGCGGATGTCCTTGAGCGCGGCGGAGAGGTCGGGCTTGGAGGACACGTCCATCTCCACCGAGATCTGTGCGTACTGGATCTGCGCCTGCAGCTCGGCGATCTCCTCTTCGTGCACTTTCTTCAGAAAAGCAATTTCGTCCATCAGGCTGTCGATACGCTTTTCGAGCTCAGCGCGGGCCAGCGCCGCCTCGTCGGCGCCTTTGCGTGCCTCCATCAGCCGGCCCTCGGCGTCCTCGCGGCTCAGCACCTCCTCTTCATAGCGCGCCTGCAGGTTACGCAGAGTCTCCTCCAGCCCTTCGCGCTCGCCCTGGAGTGCCTGCTTCTCGTTGGTGGCGTCTTCCGCCGCCAGGCGCAGGTCGCGAATCTCCTGCTCGTATAGAGCCCGGAAGCGAGATGGCTCGGAGTGCTTCTGGCGCAGCACCAGCAGCTCGGCTTCCAGCACCTTGTTCTGCTGCTCCAGCTCGTGCACGCGCTCGATGAAGCTGGCAAAGCGGTCGTTGAGGTCCTGGAGCTGCGCCTTCTCCTGAGTGCGGATGGACTTAAGATCGTTGCTGATGGCGGCTACCTGGCTCAGGTCGAGGTTCTCCAGGCTGTGCATCAAGGATCCGGAACTGGAAGAGTAGCTGCGGCGCACTGAGAGCGAGGAGGAGACAGGCGCCGAATAGCTGGAGTAAGCGGAGCGCGCGGTGCTGTAGCCGCTGCGCACGCTGGAGATGTGCACCCGGGGCGTCTCCACATAGCGCCGCTTGTAGGAGGTCGAGTAGTACGGCTCGTAGCTGAAGGAACTCATGGTGGCGGCCGGGGCCCCCCTGGCCGGCGGCGGAGCTGGGGGCCTGGAGAGAAGGAAGGACGGGGGAGAAAGGGAAAGGGAAGGATGGATGGCTGTGTGCGGCTCGGCGCTGTCCTGCACCCCTATTTATACGCCGGGAGGATTCTGACGCAGCCTGCGATCGATCACGGCGCGCCGGCCAGTGGGGGCAGAGCGCTGCTGCAGCCAAGGGGAGGATTCTGCGCAAAAGGGAAGGCGGGGGCGAGCGACAATCAGCAGGGAAGCTGCGGCTCTCCTTCTTTCCGCTTTTCTCGGAGACCCTCTATTTTCCCTAAGACCCCATAGACCCTTACTCATTTCCTTTCTCTTCCTCCCCCCACCCAGCCTCGTCTTGTTTATTATACTTGAACTCTGTATCACTCGGATTTTTGAGTGGCCCCAATAAGAGGTTCTGTTTCCCTACTGTCATCTTAGTTTTTCATACCTGGCATCTCGAAGACACCCTGACCCCCAACTCGCCCCTTACCCACTAGGGACCCCCTTAGTAACCCCTCCGCCCCTTGGGGTTTATGCGGATGTTGCAATGGCATTAGAAAATCTGAGATTCATGTAACAGGCAAAGGTTGCTCGGATGCGGCATTTAGGGTGGGAAGTTTTACTTTTCTTTGCAGCTGTTTCTGGCATTTTCTTTAATTCGTCTTTTCTCCTGGTTCTTTTTCTTTAACGCGCTGCTTCTCAGCACAGGGAACCTGCCCCCAAACACACGCACGCGCGCGCGCACACACACACACACACACACACACACACACGCAGCACTGCAGGTGTTCGTTTTAGCATTTCTAACTTTAGAGCAATTAATCAACCGGTTAGTGTTCCTAGATTTTCTCATTTCTTCCCGGGGGAGGAAGCCTCGAATGCTTTTCGCGTGTTGAAGTGTGTAGGTGGAGGCGAGCCGGGAATGAGTTTGAAACTAACCCGGCACAGACCGACTTGCTTGGCAGCCGTGCGCCCTGCAACCAGGGAACTTACGGCTGCTTCTTTTCTTCACCAAGTTAAATCCCTGCTTGCCACCAACACCTCCATCGCATTAAAAGCTTCCTCCCCTCTTTTTACACTTGTGATGATTCCCACAAGCCCTGCAGGTGTCTGATTTTCGGCAAAAGCTGCTGCGCCGATGTGGGGGTGCGGGGTAAGGAGCGGTAGACAACTCAGTACCGAGACTTCTCTGCTGGGGCGGACAGAAAATAGCTGCATGATTCCTCTTCCAGTCCCTACAATACATAAGTAGCAAATGCAGTCAGGAATCCATGCGTTTCCTCTAGGAAGCACCCAGATACTTGAAAGAAGGGGCACGCCCTATGCAGGTGGATACAGCCCTGCAGTAGACAGATTTTCTCACACGCATTGAGTCACTCCAGTTTCAGGGATTGCAGAAATGTACAAAAGATACCAAGATTTTTCTAAGCAAGCATTTAGGTTTTGATGTGTGTGTGTACATAGCATCTGACATGAACTTACTGATTTATTTTTAAAAGAAGCGCACAAAGGTGAAACGTGTGCTTTCAAATACAGGAGGTGGAATCGCTTTATCGGTGACCCTCGGAGGGCGAAGTACTTGGAGCGGCACCACAGTTGCTCCAGCAGACCGAGCACAGGGTGGACGAGGCTTATCCTCAGAGGTCCTCTCCGACCTTAAAAATTAAGAAAGAAAAACAAAAGAGATTCTGCTACCTCGCCCTCTTCGTGGTAGAGGGAAGGACTGCAGCAGAGAACTTTCACTGTAGTCTGGAATATGAAGAAAATGCAGAAACATCCATCTCGGTGGATTAGTCTATCAAGACTTGGTGAACTTGGAGGTCTCCCCAGCGCACACATTCCAGGATCTCAAGACTGAGGTCACGGAGGCTATCCTGAACGATGGCCCTGGCAGACGCTAGGGTACTTACTCTGATGACTTTTTATAGCCTGCTTATCTTTGGTCTCCTCCTCCATCAGCTGTGCATGGAAGGGAAGGGAAAACCTTCCTTCTGTCAGGGGAGAGGAGCGGTGGAGAGAGACCCTGGATAAGCCATATAGTGTTCTGCTACCCATATGTGGATGAATGGGGGCAGAATGGATTTTTTTAACCGGCTCCACGTGAACCAGGCTATTTCACACTGGGTGTCTGAGTCTGCAGTACACCACACCCTTAGGTATTCATGAATTCATTTCCTTTGTGCCAGCTCCCTTCCCCAGGAGGGTCAGGTCACCCTCGGAGATCTTAAGCCCATCAGCATTTTTTTTTTTTCCCCACAGCTCCTAGCGAAAGCCTTTGACTGCAGAGAAGACTGCCCAGGAAGGAACGGGGCAGCGATGCAGCAGAGAGAAGAAACTGGTGGTGTACCTGCTGCCACCCTTTGGGTAGCTGAAAGGGAGGCATGCAGAAGTGGGAGGGGCAGAGGGCCCCTTCCTCAGTGGAACCTGACCAACAGACTGGGAGGAGGAGCGTGCCAGCAATCCTTAAGAATGCAGAGCTCTGGTATTTTTAAAAGACTTCTGGCACAGCCACCTGGTTCTCCACTGTAGCTTTGCGTAGGGTGGGCATTGATCCTGAAACCAGCCAGGTTTTGGTTAGCCTACCTGGGCCTTCTCCTGGTAGGTGCCTGTCTCTTTTTAAATATTCTATCCAGTCATCGTCCTTTTAAAATCCTCTTTCTAGCATTTTGCTCTGAAAGCCCATGTGGCACTTGATCTGAGCGTCAAAGCAATCGGTGAAGTGAGCAACTTTAGAAAATGTTTAAAAAAAAAAAAACTTGACTTTTCTGTCCCCTCATGATACATGCTTCTGTATCAGTGTTGTTTACATAGTACCATTGTCTCTTTAGAAGGAGACTTTTAAGTCTCTTTACATATATGTATTTGTTCTCCATTAAGCATATTCTCCAAAAATATGAAATCGACTGAGGGCTGCCAACAGGATACACTCCTAGGAGATAAAAATAATTCAAAAAAATGAATATAGAAATCTGTTGATGAAACCAATTAATAAAAGTCCTACCACTCTGGTTATACCTCTATAATCTTCTTAAGGACGATTGGAGGTCATTTGGTTAAAACGCAAAATATATTCATGTTACCTAAAGCCCCTCATGTTTAACTCTTTTAGAACCACTGAAAATATTTTATTTCTTCTCTAGTGCCAGCAGACTCCAAAATTTCAGATGAATAGACCTGGTAACTGACAGCTTTTCATCTGATTATCCTGAAACCTTTGGCACAGGGAAGTTCTTAATTAGCTTGTGTTTAAAAAGCTCTGCTACAGGCTGAAGTTTTGTATGGCAGGGTCCCCAGAAAACTCAATCTTGGGGGCCAGGTTCTCCTGCCAACAGTGATCTAAGGGGATAGTCCTAGATCAGAACAGCAGGTGGGTCTCAATCCACCTCACCACAAGGTAGCTACACCTATACCATCAAGGTAAGCATCAGCACATTCGTGCAAGAGGGATCAAGGAAATAAGTGTGGGTACCTACCATGTGACAGGAATTTGCTATTGTTTCATAATGACAAAATCCCTGTGAGATGGTTATTCACAGCACACAACTGAAGCCAGAGAGGTTAAGTAACTTACCAAGTCATACAACTACCTCAAGCCTAAGTTCCACCTCCTTCCACACCGAGTGGCACGCTGCTCATCCATGCTGGTCACCTCCCTGTCTCTATGGAATTTCAGAATTGCATGCCCCCGTCTCCAGAATCTAATGTGCATGTAATAAACCTCTCCTCTTTGGAGGACACTACCAGTATAAACCGATCTATAATTTAATGAATAGGTTCCATTTAAATAGCCAATGGTGGGAATAAACTGATTATTATAGGTTTCCCAAACTTCCCCATGTAAAATGAAATGAATGCCACCATTACAACATGACGTGTAATTGGGGATGGGACATTTTGTTGTTGATGTGATGTCATAACTTCTTAGACACAACTCTCAATGTCAGCTCACAAAACACCTTTTCAGGAATTAATGTGCTAAAGTGCAACTTGGCTGATCCAAACTCTTTAAAATAGCCACATCATGACTAACCCCATTTTTCTAATTAAGGTATCTTCGTTTTCCATCCTTGTAAATGGGTTTTCTTTGAAAAAGTGTCTTTAAAATTTGCTATCAGGAATAAAGAAAAAAGGCACTCTATATGCCTCATGGTTGGAGTGCATCCTGCTTTCCACAGATCTCTTAACTTTTTCAGAAGAAATGGGAATAAAACCAACAAGAATGTGTAGTGTGTTGAAGCCACAGATAACTTTCTTCTCTATTTCTTGTTTCCAGTTTCTTTCTTTGTCTAATAAGCTCACCACAGGATTACCCATGAATCGCCCCATGTCTTGGTAAATGTGTTTAAAACATTTGACTATAAAATGTGCCTAACTTACAGCCCCGCCTTTCAAAAGTGATGCATCATAAAGCGTGCTATGCGGCTAGATAAAATTTACAGTGCTGCAGAAGAAAATGTCAGTCGAATAGATTAAAGATGAAGAGCACATTTGCATTCAGAACACGTGCTCTATTAGAAATGACAGGAACTTACTGCTGTCCAAGCAGAAGTGATGGCGATAGGTTCTGACCTCTAAATGCTCGCTCCACAGAACTAGCCAAGGCACTGTTTCCTCTCCAGAGACTTGCTTTGTGTGCCTGGCCCTTAATCTCAGTCACCAGTCAGAGGGCCGCGGAGGACAGCCATTTCAGGCAGGTCACAGTGAGATGGGTCAGAGCCAACAATACTAACCTGGTTTGTTCAGTTGTGCTTTTCTGACTACAAGGAAATACAAGCTGCTTCTGCAATTTGGGTACTCACTGACCACAAAAATATTCCATGCAGCACCTGGATTTCTTTGCTGACCTTTACAGTGACTTGATAAATCAATCAGAGGCACGTGAGGTTTACTATTTGCAAAGAGAGAGGGCAAGCATTGCCGTCTGCAAGAGACAAAGCCCGAGGTTGGCTCCTCCACAGCCATGCTGGAGCCCGTCCGGGCAGCTTTCCACCAACTCGCCAGCACTTCACTGCTGCTTCAGTGCAGCAAATGCTGCAGAATTGCAAATGGGCGGATCCCTGGATTCCTACAGTGCAGCCAGCAGGTTTCTGAAACAGGATGTGTAACATGGGTGGTGGGTAAGTTGAACATTCCCGGACTGTCCGGATTAGAAAACTGGACCTTGCTGATGTCAGAATGGCTTATTGATTGGTTACATACCTTATATGCTCATTCACCCACTGAGTCACCAAATGTCCACAGAACACTACACAAGGTGCAGAATTCTATGCAGTGCCATGGGGCATGCAGATAGCTCCAGCACAGTCTCAGTCTCCAGAGGGTTTGAAAAAATCTGGACACGATAAAAAGAAACCAACGACTGATGCAGACAACATAATGAATCTCGAGTAAATGATATGCTAAGAGATCTTAGATAAAGGATACTTTCTGTATAATTCCCTTTATATGAAATTCTAGAAGAGGCAAACAAAACTCTGGTGGAAAAAAATATCAGAGGCATGATTACTTCACAAAGGGGGAGTGAGGGATGACAAGAGAACTTTCTGGAGTGATGGTATTGTTCTGTGCTGGAGAAGTGTGGATTGTGATGTATGTGCTTTGGTGGAGATGCAGGCAATGTGCCGGGATTTATGCATGCCACTGAGTTTCAGTTTGACATCAAAGGCAAAAAAAGCTATATTTTCTTTATATTATTTTATCATAAAATTTTATGTTTATAAAATAATATAAATAAAATAATTATAAAAATACATATGAAAGTATAATATGTAGCAAATGATTTTTAAAGCAACTAAGCAGACAAAGTCCATGCACATGAAATTTCAAAGAACTGTGCCCAAGTTAAATACTAAAAGGCAAAACCCTAGGAGATATCTCGAGCAAGAGAAGAATGGGAGGAGCAGTAATTGCCGTGACTTTGGAAAACAGAAGGCTGCGGACTCGAATTGATATTTCTGCGGCTGGTTACCTTACTAGACGCTTTGCAGGTTTCATATTAGATCCTCTTGGCTGCTCTGTGAAGTAGTGGAGGTTTCATTGTTGTTCTAACCATGGGTAGATATTGCCTTTCTATTAACTTTTTTTAGCAATCTTACATGACTGCCTCATATTGAATTGGTATCAGCTTTACAAACATTAGAAGTCATTTATATTGTGGCTTTACAAAACCAAAAGTATAACTGTTATTTATTTTCTTTAAATCTAATTTTAATATAAGTATTTTTTGATCCATTGTGCAAAACTTGCTGAAATAGTTTTAAAACTTTCCAACTCTAGGTCAAATTTAGTAACAAGTGAATGACTCTGCTAGCATTTTTTTAAAAACTTAACATCAGTAGAAATGTATTTTGTGTACTATATTTTACAGACTACTGGGATCAGAAAGTAATTTAAATGTTTTCAGCAGGTCTTCTCCCTGCTCATTCATCTTTGGCAGGACTTAACCTCTGTCTACTTTGGCTCCAACTTCCGTACAGTGATTTATTGCTCACTGTCCCCTACACAGCCATTGGACATTCCTTCTGAAAGGAACAGAAATTCCTAGGGGGACAGAGGCATTGGCGCTCAAAAATGAGCTTTGTTTTCTTCCCTTTTGTTTCTTATTAAATTAAATTTCTTCTCCATGCAATTCTACAACATCCTTGCATCACAGAGACAATAGTGGAGCAATTTTAGAGGGGAGCTGAAGTTTCCTGAACATTCGTGGGTCAGGGCAGTGCTTCCCCGCAGCAGTCCTGGGAGGCAGAAGCAGATTCTGCAGGTGCTACTGCCCTCACTGTGTGAGGATGCTGAGAGGGCCAGGGAGATAAAGGAATGGAGCCCATACCCGTCTCCTCTAAGCAAAGGAGCCAGGGCTACGACCCAGGTTTCCCAGGTTTCAAATTCACAGGGAAATTTCCCTCTAAATCTTACCATGTCCTAAGTATAGATCCCGAGCCTCTTCATGGTGCAGTTTCAGAAAAGTAGGGAAGCCTTGATGGCCTCTCACTTTCTGATACTACCTGATGTCCAACTACTCAAATTAGGGCCATTTTAGTGTCTGCTGATGGTAAAAGGCTAAGGTGAATGGAAACACTGATAAGAGACTGACAGACCCATGCCTTAGGCCTGAGACTGAATATGCGGCCGATAATGATTCAGAGAGAAGAAGGAGCTTGAGACCCTCAAACAATAAGCATCAGGTAAGAAGGGACAAAGGGAAAAGGAACACCCTGAGACAAAGTGCAGGGTCAGAGAATCAGCCAGAATGATATCGAGGATGGAAGCAAAACATCACCTGTCAACTTGGCATGTCCCCCGCCTGCAGCAAAGGCCTCTGCTTCTGTGGTACCATTTGACTGGGGCACAGTCCATGTTAATTTCAACCAATGAATCCAAGGATGTCAGATGTATTGATATTGGAGAAAACCTAAAGCTTTTTTGGGGGGTGGTCTTTTCCCACCTGACTTATAGCCAAAAAAATTCTGTGTGTTAATAGCCACTAGTCTGAGCTCTTTCTCAGTTCTTGTATATTCCTAGAAGATGCTGAACATTTGAGAAAAGCTCAAAGGGACAGGAAATACATAAGGGAGAAGCAAGACAGCATAATAACCCACATGCCAGGTGATCCACCTGAGGAAGACTGATGGGAAAGAAATCATAATCCTATAACTAAGGGGATAGGGAAAGAGGAGTTTGCATTTGTTAGGTATAATTATGTGTAATAATGTTAATAATAGCTCTATGTCGTGCACTGTGCAAAGCATTCACTTGGATAAATTTCATTTAATCATCACAAAATTCCAATGAGTTGGGTATTAAAATCATCCTCATTTTCAAGATGTGGTAATTAAAGTTGAGATGTGTGTCTAAACAGCATGCCTAAGGAGCTCCGCTAGCCTGTGTCATTGCATCCTCACTGAAACCTGCAGAGGTAAGAGTGATTTTCATTCTACAGTGAGGAACCTGAGATTCAGAGAGCTTAAGAATATTGGTCAAGGTCACACAGCTGGACCAAGGTCTATCTGAAATCTGACACTTCCTGCTAAGTACGAAATGTTCTTGGGCATTGAAATACAAATACAAATCTCTCATTTTTCTTTTTTCTACACAGTCTAAACTTGTAAACTGATGAAAAAAAAAAAAACAAGTTATAATAACTGAGTCAAGAATGCTTTAAGTCTGTCTCATCCAAGTAATTCATATAGTCGTCATTTAGACAAAACATCACAGACTCAAACCAAGTAAGTCACTGTCTTATTAGCAACCTCAAAAAATAGACATCTGTCACTGAAATAATTTATAAGAACCAAATTGTATCAGAGCATTTTTTCCCAGGTACAGGATTTATGTCATTCTGCTAACTAGCAATTCCTTTTATTATTATATTATCTGGAAGAGAAAAAAACACACCAAAAAAGATTCGCTGCACCTTCAATATCACTTTGCCCTACAAATTTAATAAGCTGGGCTACAAATTGCATTAGAACAACAGATGCACTTTAAAGAGGCCTTGGATATTTTAATTTACAAAGTGGATTTTTCCTGCTTAAGCCAGAAAAGTTTTTGCCCATTACATTGATTAATATTTACTTTAGAGGTTATCAAAATTAAAATTGCCTTCCAAATTGTCTCCAAAATGAAATTTAGAAAGATTACTTAAGTGAGGCCCATAGCTCAGCTCTGCTGTGAAATACACAGATGGGTGAAAGCCGAAGAAAGCCAAGGCTCAGCTCCATGTAAAACGGAGAGCTGTCAATGCAGGACTGTGTCTGAAAGGAGACGGCCGACCTTGACCGGAGATGGCCTCTCTGCAGGCTGAGTCACCAACCCAGTTTTCTCTGATTCAAAAGTACTAAAAAAGGTGAGAAGCCAGGACCAAGGAGCACCTGCATCTTATTGCAAATGAGTGCTTGAAAGCACAGCATTAATCCAGAGACTGAGACCTGCTAACACCTTAGTGCAGGTGTGAGCCAAAGGTAGGCTATGAGCAGGAACCAGCAGAATGGGATCTCTAAGGAACAGTTTCTAACTGAAGTTTTGGGGGGCCACATATATGCTTATTTGCATTAAACTCACCATCCTACCACATCAAGTAATAAACAGCCGGACAACCATCAATACTTTCATAGTTGAATTGGTTCCCATTCCATAGCACAAAATTCATTTTCCTGCTTCTGAGTTTCTCTTTTCCTGGGTTGATTGCACTCTAACCCCAGGGTTAAGCATTGGAACAGAGCGTGCATGCATTCAGGTCCATTTCTCAGCAGATACCCACGTTCCAGGCTGAGGAACTGAAGACTCTCTTCCCAGTTTCTTTAAGTCTTTGGTTCTTTATTTTATTCTGAAATTTGCATATTACTGATTTCCCTTTAAAGAAAGGAAACTAAGAATATATCCAGGCACTAGCAGACTTTGGAGTCTGGAGATTAGAGAGAGGACAGCAAACATTGCCCTCTACCCCGCCCCATGCCACCATGGAAACACAGCAGAAATTAAATGGTGTGTGGAGTCTGTTGTGACTTCAAAAAAGACAAAAAGTTCATCTGTCAGCTAAATGCAGACTCATCTTTTCCTGACAGCTTGATTCTGGAGACCTGATCTTGCTCAGACGGATTGGAAAGTCTATGTAGTTTAGGAAACCAAGTGAAGAATACAAATGGTGATGGGTTTGGGAGCCAGGCGGCAGGATCCTGGAACTAGCTCAGCCACCCAGAGGGCCCACTGTCTCCTGGGAAGATACAGGGGTTCTCAGGCACGGGCAGTGCGGAGGAACCTCCAGAGGCCCAGTGGCCACCTGCAGGCCTTCTCCAACCCAGTCTGCTTTCCCACCCCCACCACGGGATGCATAAGTTTTTTTGACAATAAGGTTCTGATCTTGACAAAAATGCATTGAAATCACATGAGGAGATAATTTTTATTTTTAGGATCACATTGATAAAGATGTATTTCAGCTCAAAGTATTCCTATTCCAACCCTTCCTGAGTCTAATGGGTCAAATTGAGTGCCTTTAATTGAAAAAATAATTTAATAAGAATTGGCAAAGCCTATTTTAGTATATTTGCCAGAAATGAAATGGGTAAGTTGCTATAATCACCCAGAGATAAATCTGCATGCAAGCTAGGTGCTTTCCAATTCTTTTAATAAAATTAATGATATTAATGTATTTGTTGATTAATTTGTTGATAGATCACGTAAAAACTTTTTATAATAGTGTGATATGTGCCTTCTGGTTCAAATTTGGAAAGATTTCAAATAGTGAGTGGTATTGCTAGAATTATAAAACAAAAACTTTCTGTATACTTATATACTTATTATTTATGAACTTACTTGTGTACTTATATACATATATGCTCATTTAGGCAAACAAGATCTCTCAGCAATTTTATATTATATATACATGTGTGTGTATATTTTGAAAGGAAAAAATAAAAAGTTTTATAAATCATTCTAGCAAAAAGTAATATTCATTCACAAATGCATGAATTAATTAGGTGACCCATAACAAATGAAAGGTCATTCTTTAGCTCAATGATTGTTCATTAAAATTCATAAGATTCCATGTTTTAAGAGATTGTTAAATAGTGTGTCTAATCATAATTCGGTCCAGAAAATTTTGTACTACTTAGATGTTTATGGCTGCATGAAATAAACTATTTAATATAATCATGCTTTTATTGCTAAAATAATGGAATTATAAAAAAGATTTACAAGCATAAAATATGTTAGGGATAAGTAACATAAGAAACCATAATGGAAATAAAAGTTCAAGGAGGAAAAGGAATATAAAATTAGTGAAAGTTAAAGTTTGTGTATGTTTTCATTGGATGATCGTAGTAACAAGTTTACATTTTATTTGGGTTCCATTCGATGTATTGAAAATTTTCACAATTTTATTTTAAAATGCCCACATTGAAAACATCCTTGAAATTGCATCTGTTGCAATTATTTAAACCTTATTATGATGAAAAAAATTTAGATATGAATTTTAAATCCAATGAAGAGTCACGTAGATTTCCTAAATTCTTCTAAGGTACATGTAAGCAAAATGTTTGAAGAATACTGACTTGTGCAAAACATTTGAATAGACATTTCCCCCAAAGAAGTTATGCGATCGCCAATAAACACATGAAAAAATGCTTCACATCACTCACCATTAGCAAATCAAAAACCACAGTCAGACGCCATTTTACATCCATTAAAATAACCATAAGAAAAAAGAGACAGATATTAACAAGTGTTGGCAAAGATGTGGAGAAACTGGAAACTGAGATATCACTGATGAGAATGTAAATAGCACAGAAAACAGCTTGGCACTTTCTCCGAATGTTAAGCATAGATTTACCATGTGATCCAACAATTCCAGTCCCAGGTATCCACCCAAGAGAAACACACGCACAAAGACTTACACATGAATGTTCATAGCAACATAATTCTTTTTTGTTTTGTTTGTTTTTAAATTATTTTTTTGTGGTACTGAGGGTTGAACCCAGGATGTTCTACCACTGAGCAAAATCATCAGCCCTTATTTTATTTTGAGGCAGGATCAGTCTAACTTGCTGAGGCTGGCCTCAGACTTGTGATCCTCCTACCTGGGCCTCCCCAGTTGCTGGGATTACAGGTGTAAGCCATTAGGCCTGGCAGCAACGTTATTCTCAATAACCACAATGTGGAAACAAGTAAAATGTCCCTTCCCTGATGATAAAATCAAGTGTGGTAGAACAATACCTATTCAGCCTTAAAAAAGAGTGTTTACTGACAACATGTTACAACATGAATGAACCATGAAAACATCATGTTAAGTGAAAGTGATTTTTTATTATGCTAAGAAAACCCCACAAATTGTATCAACCTATTTATATAAAATATCCCAAATAAGAAAATCTACAGAGACAGAAAGTAGATTAGTGTTTTCCTAGGCCCGAGGGTAGGGAGCGCAGTGGAAAGTGACTGCAGATTGTGAGGCTTCTTTTTTCAGTGATGAAAATGTTCTAAAATTAGATTATTTTGGTGGTGTCACAACTCCATAAAAATACCCAAAATCATCGAATTTGATACCTCAAGTGGGTGGACTTTATTATATGTCATTTATATCTCAAAAATCTGTAAAAATATCACAAGTGCAATACACACATACTGGTTAAAAAGAATAAATGGATATTCTTTCATTGGTTTTACTCCCTTCCAAGGAAGCAGAAAGAAGAGACTAAGCCCTGGGGGAGCAGGGGAGATGATGCTATTTATCCCACCCGACAGCCCTGCACGGAGCTCAGTCGCAGGCAGGGTGGCCCATTGGTACATATGCTCTATGACCAGGGTCATGAATTTCATTCCCTGAAACCAGTTGTCCCGTCTCTGGGCAGAGCTGAAAGTAGCCAGTGGAAGCGCAACATCATTCCCTGCTATGTCATTTCTTTCTGTTGCCCTTTGTAAGTAGAATGGGCTGAAGCTCCTGCCAGTTTATCAATGATCTCAGGAAAGTTACCTGGTTAGGAGGCGCCGAGGAATGGGAGAGGGGAAATCAACCAGCCATTCACACACCATCTTTCCATTCCAAACATGCCTGCTGTTGCGTACATCTCAACTGGAAAGTAAGGACAAACGTCATCATTTTTACTTTAAGTTCAGAATCTTTTGAGCATGCTCTTCCCAAATATGTGCCTTTCTAACTGAATCACGTAATGAAATAAAACAAGGAGCAATAAGATGATATATTGGGACGCTACAAAAGCAGTACATGGAAGCCTGTTCCCTCATCACGTGAGACATTGTGGTGCATCCAGTGTGTACACCAGGAAACCACCTTCTTTTTGTTTTATAATCACATCATGCTTTTCTTTGTGCCTCCAGCTTTATCTTTTTTATTTTTATTTTTTTATTTTTACAGACTGCATTTTGATTCGTTGTACACAAATGGGGCACATCACTTCGTTTCTGCGGTTGTGCACGATGTAGATTCACACCATTCGTGTAATCATACACGTACATAGGGTAATGATGTCTATCTCAGTCCACCATTTTTTATCTCGATTTCATTAACTTGTTTGCATTCTCCGTGACTTCTGATCACTTCTAAAACACCAAAAGTATCAATATGCCACCAGTGATAAGTTCCAAAACAATGGATTCATCACATATTGTAAAGGCATTTCGCAAAAGAAAATTTCCACCAATATTTGGAGAGTATTTATCTCCATATCCATTAGTAATATATTTTTGCCCCTCTTCCTCGATTTGCCAATGTGAGGCTGCTGTGGCAACAAATGGGGATGTGTCGAGCTGGGGACGTAGCTCAGTGGCAGGGCCCCTGTCTAGCATGTGCCAAGTCCTGGGTTTAGTCCCCAGTGCTGCAAAAACAAACCACAAGCATCAGAGGAGGCCGTATCTTTTCATTGTGACACCCCTTATACCCTTGCAGTGTATTGCACTATCTAGTTCCTCAGTTGGCTGTATTCATGTTTGAAAAATATAATTAAATTTCTTGATTCAGCAAACACGGACAGTGACATTCTCCCTCTCTGATACGAGAACATCAATATAAATGCCCTTCTCTTTCACTTTTGCTTATCACCCCTTTACCCGAAATGTCCCTCGCTCGGCTTCTACTTTGGCATCATCCAAGTTGGTGGCCCTGGGTCCTGCATTAACCCCCAGTAGCCTTCAATGTTTTGTTCATGTTGACTTTAAAAATCAAACGCCAGCCAGGGGCACTTATGTTGTTATAATTACAGAAAAGTTGTTCGTTGGAGATCCAATAACAATGCTGTGATTAGATTTCCTCTCTTAAACATCTCTTTTTGTTTCTTTGGAGTCGCCAACGCTTTTCCTGTTTTTCTTCAGTGCTGGCCTTTACTGAACCCTCTGCGGTCTATTCTCCTACTCCTGCTCCCTGGAAAGAGCCCCACCTTCCTGCTCCTGCAGACTGACTGTGCTCCAGGGCAGCTGCCCCCAGCAGCTGGGGATTCCCTTTACTTTTAGTCCTCAGTCACAGATTTTCCTCTTTCTCTGTTTGCAGCCTTGTTTCCTAAAACATAGCCTCAAGTTATTTTGTAAAAATCAGAAGGGGATAAACTTTCTGAATATTTGCACAGGAAGAGCTGCCTTTGTAGCTTACAGATACTGTTTTGTATTTTCTAATTAATTCACGAAATGTATTCTAACAAATGACTAGAAGATGTGTGTGTGTGTGTGTGTGTGTGTGTGTGTGTGTGTGAGTGTGTGTGTGTGTGTGTTTTCCAGTGGTGGGATGGAATTCAGTGCCTTCACAAGGGAGCTGAGTACTTTATCCCTGAGTTACACCCCCAACCCTAATATGTCGTTTCTAAGAACACTTTCTCATGCTTTATCTGTTATCAGAGAAATAGGGAAAGCATCTTGTTTTACAGTGACGATGTCTTAGGGCATTCGGGCTACTATAACAAAAGCTAGGTGCCTAATAAAACTTCCACTGTACAGTAGGTGACTTATAAACAGTAGGTCCGAGGCCACAGGGCCAGCAGATTCAGGGTCCGGCGTGGGCTGTCTTTCTTGCTGTGTCCCCCCAGGTTGGACAGGACTGAAGGAGTTCTCAGGGCCCTCTTTAGCAGGGCGCTCACCCCACCCCTGGGGGCTCCACCCTGATGACTTAATCACCTCTCGGTTCCCACCTCCTAATCCCATCAATGTGAGGTCATTAATTTTAGTGGGGAGACATAAACATTCAGTTCACTGCAAGTGGTATAGACTCAAAGTTCTTTTATTATAGTAATCAGGGTTAAGAAGGAAGTTGACTTCTGTCCAGTGAATTCGGTTTCCTGAAGAGTCAGGTTTCCCATTTCCTGGGCTTTCCTATATCACCTCTTCGGAGCTCTGCTGACCTATGCGGTTGATTTACACTTAAAATGTCAAGCTGGAAAAGACATGCCAAAGCCCTGTGGGTCTGGGTGGGGTCGGCTGTGTGACACCCCAGGAGAGAATGAGAGCCGGCCTTTCTAAGCCACACCCACCACCACCAACTAATGATTGAGGCAGGCTTGATTCAAAGGCCTGTCACCCACACGGCTGTAGTTATCCCTGGGCAGTTTGGTCAGTTTCTCAAGAAAAGCTCTTTCCTTCTTCCCCTAGAATTTATGCAGTGGGATGGCAGTCGGGTGCAGTGTAATCCAGATGCCTGGATGCCAGCAGGGCTGCCTGAGGCTGGTAAGGGGGAGAGAGGGGAAGAGAAGGGAATGGAATGTTCTGGAAACCTTCCATCAGTCCTAGTGTCCTGTGCCCCGTGTTACCTGAGGTCTCTGCGGGGGCTTCTTCCTGACCAGCCAGCAACCTCCTCACTGAGGGGCCCTCCACATAAATCACAGGCTTTGCCTTTTTTCACTTTGGGTCAAAGGTCAAAACCCTTCCCTTTTCAACTCATTTTCAGAACTTTGTTGAACACTTTTGTTCCCTGTTCTGTCCCATAAGTTCTTATGAGATGATTTTTTTTTTTTTATTTCTTATCATTTTAATGGTATTTCAACAGAGGAGATGAGTACGTCCACTTCAACATCTCCAATCAGATATTTTATTATTCTATTATCCCCTCCCAAATGTAGACAAAAATTTTGTATAGAAAGCCTTAAATCTGCTACCTCATTTTTACCATCCCAATGACTGGGGTCAGCTGAGTTGATAACCAAAAGCAGCAAGCATCAAGTTAACATAAATATCCCCCCACCCCTGCCCCCACTCCATAGGTCAGAGTTTGTGTCTGTATTTTAAAATCACACTTGTTCACAGTCTCTTTCCCTCAGGATCGCACAACAGTAATGCACCTTTTAAAAAATGAGGGGTAGTGGGGGGAAGGGAGGGAGGATGGGAGTGGGAAAGACAGTAGAATAAATTGGACATAACTTTTCTATGTCCCTATATGAATACAAGCCCAGTGTAGCTTCATTTTATGGGTCAGGCTGTAAGGGCAATGACCAAAGGGACGCCGTTTTACCCTGAGACTCCATGTCACATGGGAAACCCTTCTCCTGCACCCATCAACAGTTGCTTAGCATGACATGTTTAGCAACACAAAATGGCAATTCTTATATAATGTAAAACTGTTCTCTTTTTGGTTCCTAATCTTCTTGGACAATGTACCCTGTCAGAGAAGGACTGTCTAGATGTTAGTAAGAATTCTTTAACGTGTACCTGACTAATCAGAGAAGGACTGTCTAGATGTTAGTAAGAATTCTTTAACATGTACCCGACTAAGGTCATTTTGACCCACTTCCCCTTCTGCCTATGATTTGAGATCTCAGGATGTCCTTTTGTAGTTTTGAATCGTAGCAACAGACACTTATGATTGATGTACTGACTTATGGTATAAAAACCCCTGCAACCCTACACTCGGGTCTGTCCTCCCAATAGCCATTTGGGGAGTGGAGAGACATTCAGCCGGTGACTAATAAAGACTCTTCAATTTGGACTTCTCAGAGGTGACGGGTCTATTCTTAAGTTGTAGCCCACAACACTCCATGTCATGTACAACCACAAGAATGGGAAGTTACACTCCATGTATGTATGATATGTCAAAATACGTTCTAATGTCATGTATAACTAATAAGAACAAATAAAAAAATTTTAAATGCATTCTGTGATAGGTATTGGCCTCAATTGGCAACTATTTTGAATTCAGTAAAGTCTACTTCACCTTCCAATGTTTCTTCATTCTTCAGGTTACCATTTACTTGGCATTCATCAATTACTAAAAATAATTCCCACAAATATCTTCAGAATTGAATTTAAAGTACGTCAAAATCTTTCCTAAGAACTCAGTGGGCAGAGAAAATATAAGAGACAAAATAAAAGCCAGAAGTGAATGCAGTTCCTATTGAGGTAGGAAGAAACGAACTGAGAAAGTCAGAAAGGGAGACAAAGGTAAGTAAAGCAGGTAGGTAGACAGGAATCTCGTGTTTGGTGAACACCTGCTCGTGTCCTGATTTTGTAAGCCTGTCTTACATGTGATGAAATAGGTTTAGAAAACTCTGGAGTTCGCTGGAGTTTGCTCAGGTACCTTGATATGAACAGGCACCTCTGAACCCACATTTTTCTTCATGCTTGCTTTGCTTTCTTGGCAAGTGATATCTAGGATAAGGAAATTTTCACAGCCTAAACACACACATGAAAACAATTAAGAAGACTCTTATTTGAATCATTATTTTCTTTTTCCAAAAAGTTAAATCATACTTTAGTAATTTGAAGCAATAATCTTTTTCAAAATTTATGAATATAGTTACAAATTCAAGATAAATCTGGGAACAGATTTGGCACATAAAATATGTTTATTATTTAAGAGATTAATGGAGATAGAAATCTGCACTCTACTTAAAACTATTAACGGGAAAAAAACCTGAGTTACTTTTGCACGTTCCACCCTCTCAGATACGCTGTGCAATCCGTATGTGCCCCGACTCGTAAGAACCACTGCTTCAATAAGGAAACTATTGTCACTGGGGGGAAAATTTTTAGGCAGGCATGACCAACTCTTAGCCAAATATTTTTTTTTATTATGGCTTATAGAAGAATATAAAGAATAAGATAAGGGTTGGGGTTGTGGCTCAGTGGTAGAGCGCTTGCCTAGCATGTGTGAGGCACTGGGTTTGATCCTTAGCACCACATATAAATAAATGAATAAAAAATGTCTATCAACAATTAGAAAATGTTTAAAAAAGAATATGATAATAAACACCACCTATCCCTTGCTCAGCTGTCAAAGCTTAACATTTTGTCAGATTTACATAGGATTTTTAAAAATTACAAAGACCCCAATCCCTTTCTTCACCTCTTGCCCAGAACTCAGCAGATGACTAAAGACATTACCAGCAGACATTACACACTCCTTTGTGTATTTCTGAAATGCATAAATAATAGAGATATGTATGTAATGTAGATATGTTAATCACAAATAAACACAATTGTGTTGCTTTCTTTAAAATCTTTTTAATTAAAAACTTTTAATTCTTTTTCTCATCTTGTTCACAATTCTGGACTCTGATGAACAGGATTGGTATTAACGAGCCTCTTTATTATTCCTGTTGTTTCCTATTCCTTATTTGAAGAAAATGTTCTTAAAATATCTGTATTAGTTGTGTTTCCAGTAGCTCTCAGGCAAGCTCCTTTATGAAGTTAAAAAAATTATCTTCTTTTGCCTACTTAACATGGACAAGGGTTTGGGCTCATTCCCCAATACAACCGGAAAGAGGGAGAGACAGAGAGAGAGAGAGAGAAAGGGAGGGAGGGAGGAAGGAATGAAGGATTTCTAGTTTGCTAGGAATTTTTATCATGAATAAGTATTGAATTTTATTCAATCAGTTTTCCTTGTATAATGTCATAAGCATGTTCTTTTCCTTTATTCTGTAAATACAATGGGTTACATTAATATGCTTCCTAATGTTAAACCATACTTACATCTGTTGATCAGGTAGGTAGTGGATAGGCACGCAGATGGACATACAGTTGGGTAAGAACATAGACATAGGTAGGTAGGTACATGGGTGGATAGATGACAGACAGACAGCTGTAGATGTGGACAGACATTCATTTGTTCTCTAATTCAGTTTGTCCATAGATGTTTGGGTTTTCATATATCTATTTACACAGTGAGTTAATCCCTACTGTTTCGTGAAGTCCTTGCCTGTTCTTGGGTCCTACTAACCTCAGTAACTAAGTTTGGTAGAGTTCTCTTGTGTTTTATTTCCTGGAAGAATATGTAGAACTTTGGGCTATTTGTTACTTGAATGACTCTTTAAACTTGCCTGTAAAATCATAGAGGTGTATTGCTTTATTTGTAAAAATTCTTAGTGGTTACAATATATTTTTTTTTTTTTTGGTTCTCTAGCTTGTCTTGAGTAACTATTAGTATCCATATTTTTATAGATAATTACATATTGTAAGTTTTCAATCTTATTAACATAGAAGTATTGGTGTTATATTATTTATAATTTTTATGTTTTTATTTTATTGGCAGTTATGTCTTTTTTTCAATACTCATTTATTTGTCTCTTCTTTTTTAAAAATTTGAATTATGGTGCAAAACCCATCACACAAAACTCACCCGCTTAACCATTTGTAAGTGTGTAGTTCGGCGCTAGGACGGTTCACATTGTCTACAACAGATCTCTACAAACTTCTCATCTCGTAAAACTGAAACTCTGCCCCTGAAACTCCCAGTCCCCTGGCAGTCCCCTTTCCATTTCCTGTCTCGGCAAATTTGACAACTCAAAATACCTCACGCTAGTGAAACCACACAGCATTCATGTTCCTGTGACTGGCTTCTTTCACTCAGCCTAATGTTCTCAAGACCCATCCATTGTGTAGCATGTGATGGGATTCCATCTTTTTAAGGTCTGCATAATATTCCATTGGCTGTGTACACCCTATTTTGCTTATGCACTCATCCATTGGTGGACATGTATGTTGCTTCTCTCTGCTGGCTGTTGTGAATAATGCTGCAGTGGGCATGAGTGTGCCAATGTCACTTTGAGACCCTGCTTTCAGGTCTTTTGGATATATACCCAGAAGTGGGATTGCTGAATCATATGCAGTTCTGTTTTTAATTTTTTAAGGAACTTCATACTATTTTCCATAGTGGCTGCTCCTCTTTACCTTTTGTTAAGGTTTGAATGTGAGATGTCCCCCAAAAGCTCACATGCGAGACAATGCAGGAAGGTTCAGAGGAGAAGTGATTGGGTTGTAAGAGTCTTAACCCAAACAGTGAATTACTCCCTGATGGGATTAATTGAAGTGATAGGGTGTGGCTGGAGGAGGCGGGAATTGGGGGTGGCCGTGGAGTGTATATTTGTATCTGGAGACTGGAGTCTCTCTCTCTCTCTCTCTGCTTCCTGATGATGTGAGCTGCTTCCCTCTGCCATGCTCTTCCGCCATGATGTCCTGCCTCACCTTGAGCCCCAAGGAATGGAACCGGCCTTCTATGGACTAAGACCTCTGAAACTGTGAGCCCTCAAATAAACGTTTCCTCCTCTAAAGTTGTGCTGATTGGGTCATTTAGTCACAGCAGTGAAAAAGCTGACTAAAACACATTTCCACCAGATTTCTCCATGTCCTCTTCAACACTCGTTATTTTCTGTGTTTTCTTTCTTTGTAATTATGGAGAGCATCCTTGATAGGTGAGAGGTGATATCTCATCATGGTGGTTTCAGTTTGCGTTTCGTTAACAACTCATGATGTGGAGGAAGTTTTCATACACTTGTTGTCTGTGTCTTCTCATTTTTGCTGGCTTAAGCCTGCAAAGTTTTATGCATGATTCTAGTCTTTTTGGTGGACTGAATTTTCACTTTGTGATCTTTTAAATTTTTTGAACTTGGTCTTTCTCTTTTATTAATTTCTAGTTTTTATTCATTTCTTCTTTGGAGGATTCTTTGAAAAAATATCAGTTTGAAATAAATAGTTGTTAATTTTTCATATTTTGTCTTTTCTCATATAAGAAATTATGGTTATCAATCTCCTTTTACGTAGCTGCATTACTCGATTTTGTTATTTCTTAGAATTTTTATTATTTTTTGACTTGGTAAACTTTTATTATCAATCAATTCAAATATTTTATAAGTGTTATTTTGATTTTATTCTTTGACCCAAAGATTATTTAGAATTATCTCTTGAAATTTCTAAACATCTGAATGCTTTCATTTAGGTTTTTGCCATTAATTTCATTTTTTGATATATATTCTTAGTTGTAGACGGACACCATACCTTCATTTGTATTTATTTACTTGTTTGTTTGTGTGTTTTCTGTGGGTGGTGCTCTTTGATAAGAATTGCCTATGACCTGGTAGTTGGTCAATGTTGCAAATGTTCCATTGGTTCCTGAAGTGTTTCCTCTATTTCGTGGGTAAGGTAAATTCTGATCTTATCCATTGGACCATGCTTGGAAATTGGGCTTTTCAAGTCAAATCCATAACTAAGAGACAGCCGTTGAGGAGTGTGACTGTTGGTTTCGTTTTATGGCTCCTCAACTTTTGCTCACGTGTTTCATCGGATCTGAGGTGGTAAAGTTGCTGGATCTTCTTGGCAGTTGCTCTCTCCCTTGTGCTTATACCCTTTATCCTTGCTGATTTCTTGTACAGAGCATGCAGCTGGATCATCTCAATGTTTTCGGCTTCACGATGATTAGTGATACATGTGGAATTATTTCTGCCATCTTGATTTAACCTTTTGTTTGTCCTCCTTTTTCTATGTCCCCACCCCCACTTTCATTAGATTGACCAAGTTTCATTTTCTTCCTTTCTTTCCTGTTTTGAAAATGTTAGCTCTATTTCTACCATCTAGTGGCACAAGGGGAAGTTGAGTCACTGCAATCTGCTTGCAGTCGCCGTTCAAGGCCCTCCTTCCACCTGTCACTCAGCACATGGAAGATTCCCACATGGTTAGTTGTCCAGAAAGGACCCTGGATTTCAAGTGAAAGCCTTGTGCTCTCATTTCAGTTTCACAACAGAACTAACTGTATTGAATAATCATTTTCCCAAGTTTTAATTTTCTTACCTGTAAGCAGAGTCAAGGATGTCTATCTCATAACTAGGCTGGGAAGGTTCAATGAATCGTGTGTGTAAACTATTTCTTTGACCTTGATAACAACAGTAAACAATTAGTATTTGACAATTTCTCTGCGGGTTTTTATTTTATTTTATTATTATCAAAATCTTAATCTTCAGTCCCTGCTGGTTCAGTGGAAATGGCTTTATGTTTTGATTCCTCTGTAGCTAAGGGCGTATTATGGTTACTTTGTGGGCTACCTACTTATCGTTCTTTGCCTTAGTTATAAGGAATGAGCACTACTTTCCAGGCTATCCACTTCTAACATGGAACTCAGATTAACTCAGAACCATTCATTGATGCTCTCATCTTCTAAACTGGACTGTGAGCATTTACCCAGCTTTCCCTCAGCTTGCTAAATTTTTCTGGAGCTAGATAGATATAATTGTTCAGGAATTGTTCCTGCTGCATTGGAAATTCAGGACATCAAAAAAAAATCATAGGAAAGATTCATTTTACAGTTGACTTTTTTTTTTTTTAGTTCAACTTGGTTACTGAAAGGAAGCAGGAAAAAAATCAAAAAGCAGGCTTATTAAATGAACTGAGAACAATTTAATTCAAGTAAGCACCAATTAGCTAATTGCAAACCCCATGCTGATGTGCTACAGAATCTTAGCTTCTGAGCAAACTTGTGAAATTCAGTAGACTTTGGAATCAGAGATCCAGATTCTGCTAAATCCACACTAGGTTATCCAGATACCAGATGAAAGCAGAATTATGAATGAGGATCTGTGTATACTCCAGGAAGCACTGGACAGAGATGCTTTGGCTTGAATCTGCTGGATGATGATTGGATTGGATTTCATTTGATTTTTTCATTTTTGTTTTGGTTTTTGAGTTGGGACTCTTGCTATGTGGCCCAGCCTGACCTCCAGCTCCTGAGCTTAAGTGATCTTCCTGCCTCAACCACTCTGATAGCTGGAACTATGCACCCAGAGCTTGTATTGATTTTTATAGTTCTTCATTTGTTTACTTCAGATACTATTTATTAGAAACTAGCAAAGTAATTGGATTTTTTAAAAAGACACTTTCTACCCCTTACAAAGCACCTTTAACATTGATTTCTGAAAGACCTACTTGTTTCAAAGTGAGCAAAAGGGACAAGACCAGCATCTAGTGGTGAAGTCCGTGCACTGCAGGAGGAATTCAGGACAGTGGGTGGTCCCTTCCAGAGACAGGCGCTTGCCTTCAAAACCCAGCATTCCTGCACAGTCAGCCCCAAGACAAAATTATTAGCAGTAGAATTCCAGTTGTTTGGTAAACAAGGGCAACCTTTCGGAAGAAAAATCAGGGTGGGTTTTTTGTGACACTTCATTTACATGATAAAAACCAATGATTACCGAGCAGATTTTTTTAAAGCTCTCCAGGGTGAAAGTTACTATACTGACTTTTAGAGGAATTTTGTACAAGGGTAGGAGGCACACCGATTTAAAAACATTTTTGTCTTTTGTTGATGCTACTAGCATGGAGCAGAGTCACTAATGCTTTCAATAATTTTAATGTAAAAATTAGCTTCTAACTGGGGGACTAAATCATAAATTTTAGCTTCAGAACAAGACTACCTTAGCAAATGAAACTATTTCTCCCAAATCCATAAAACTCTTCAGGGGCACTTGTGCAGAGTGCGCTTTATAACTGACATCTCAGGATGGTTATTATCCTGGTGCACAGGATTATTCCAGGGTCAAGCGGAGACCAAAGTGCCCCTCTCAGCTCATCTCCTGCCTCAGTTACTCAGGGGCAGAGGAGCCGTGACAGCCAGCCATCATGTGGCTTCTCATCATTTCTTCTAATAATTTTCTTTATTTGGATTTTGATGTTAAAATTAGTGCCAGAATTCAGGACGGCCCAACAGAAGAGCCAGTGAGAGGAGTCATGAACCTGGTTCTGTAACTGAGGACTCAGTCCTCGTGAAAGATTGACACTCGTGGTCCTCTGGTTGCCACAGACCCCCATCCAAAGGTCCCTCTGCCTCAGTGTCTCCCCAGTCTGGCCCTCCGTCCACTGCCGTCCAAGGACTCTGCGGACCCCAGACCTGCCAATCCAACAGCCGCTGCTCGGACCGTCCTGGGCATCTGGTTGCTGCAGCCCCAGCCCTGAGCCGGAACACGCTCCTGCCTCTTCCCGTCAGAGTGCTCCCTTTTCCGGCACGGCCCTTCCACGTCCTTCAAGGCTAAATTCAAACGTCCCTCCTTCCTCCCCTATGAATGGCTGTAACTCGGCTCTCCCAGCTATTGTATCTTAAGTAATTTCCATATCAGTCTAGTTTCCTTTTACACCTATTTACTGGGGATTATACTAACTGGCAGTAGAGCAAAGTTGAATCAATGAGCAAAACATCCTTTAAAAAAATGCGCAGAAGGGGGCTGGAGTCGTGGTTCAGTGGTAGAGCGCTTGCCTGGCATGCGTGAGGCACTGGGTTCGATTCTCAGCACCACATATAAGCAAATAAGATAAAGTTCATGGACAACTAAAATTATTAAAAATAAGTAAACAAAACGTGCAGAGGTCCAGGAACACTAGTTTTCAGAGCCTTTTACAGAGCACGTGCCCCTTTTCAAGCTCCTCTTTATTGGAGATGTCCCGCTCTCCTCTATCCTGATGAATTAACTCCACACTCCACCTCCTCTCGAGTGTAAACAGCAGGAAGAGCTAAACTGGGGTGATGAGAAGAACAACACCCCCGCATTGTGAGCTCAGCACACTCCTGTGAGCTGGGAAGGGGCTGGATGCGATGAGGACTGTCCTTTCTTCACAGCAAAACGCTGGGGTGGGCTTTGGGGAAGAGGACAGACACCTCTCGCAGGCTTGTTCTGTCTTACACCGACTGCTTTGGAAATCCAGATTCTACTGAGGGACCTTGATTCCACCCTCTCGGTCACAGCTACCATGGATTGAGCTCTCATAAGAGCTGGTTCTTTGATGTCCTTTGAAATAGGCATTTTGGGGACCCACAGTCAAGGACCAGGAAATAGGTATTCTGGACATTCAATAACTTGGTTCAGGGTACAGATGGTGACTTTGAAGTTAGGTCTGACTCCTTTCAAAGTCCATGCTCTTAATCCGTGTCCTCCTTAGTCTTCCCAAAAGAAGCACTGGACAAAGAGTCAAGGCACCTGCAATTAAGTCCAACTGTCCTTGGTGCGCCGTAGAAAGGTTACTCCTTAGCTAGAAAATTATTTCTGGAGTGTCTATCTCCTACAGAGATCAATCAAGATCCTGGTACGTACAATGCCTGCTGTACCATACCAGGCATTTGAAATGAAGAATTTAAATTCACAGTCCCTGTCCTGAAAGCGTTCATGGCCTGGAGATGGAGGAATACAAATGGACACCAACCATTTGTGCATCAGGTGCTGTGCTGGAGTTAGCCGGGATGCAAGGGGCAGCACACCACACCGCACCCGGGTGGCTGCTGCACTGCCCCCATTTACCATTGACTGTGGTGAAGATTCTCATGAGTCATTTCATCCCAGGGGCTGCCCTCTGGGTAGCTTCTCCTCACATCCCCATTGAACCGATGGGAAACCAGATGCAGACTGAGGTCAAGGTAGTGGCTCAAGGTCAAAAAGGCAGATCTCCCAACGTAGCCACCACATGCCCACAGTTTTGTCCTGCAGAAGAGACCTGGAACAACTGAGTCTGGGCCAATGCATATCCAGGGTCAGATCAGTAAGAAAGGTGTTTTGAGCACAAGCAACTGCGTGATCAAAGGCAGGGAGGTGAAAGTCAGGTGAGTCTGAGACAGTTTGGGAGTGCATAGAGAGATACCCAGACACCTGGCTGAGGAAGTCCTCAAAGAGTATTCTTTTTAAAACTATTTTAGCATATGACAAGGATACATTTTTATAGAGTACATTGTGATGTTTCAATACATGTAGACATTCATCATTTCTTTGTGTTGGGAACTTTTAAAATCCTCTTTTCCAGCTGTTTTGAAATGTACAATGAATTGTTGTTAACCATAGTCTTTATATATATATATATATTGGGCCTTGTGCATGCAAGGCAAGCACTCTACCAGCTGAGCTATATTCCCAGCCCTTAACATATATTTTTATCACATGGTAGTTGCCCCTATCTATGGGGGGCAGCATGACATTTCAATACAGTGTGAAATGTGCAACCATCAGGATGAGTAGTTGGCATATCTATCCCTTCAGACATTTGTCACATTCTCATGTTGAGAACACTGAAAAATCTCTTCTGATACTTTGAAATACACAGTAAATTTTTGTTGACTCTAATTTTTTAAACTATCAACCTCAAACTTCTGTATGGACCATTTAGAGTGTTTCTAGTTCTCAAAAAGAAGCAAGATTAATCAGATGCCTCTGGCACTTACTTTTGATAGATTATAATCCAATGCACTTTACTCAAAAAAGGATTCCGGAATCCCTGAAGAGAAGAGAATTAGCAAGAATCCTGGTATATTTCTCTCCTTAAGTGCCTTAAAACATTAAAGCTGTCACTTGAACTAATTATGGTATGAAAGATCAGTTGGAACCAAACACACAGCTTCCAGAATTGCAGGTATAGGAATAAAATGAAATGTTGGATCATTGAAGCATTTATTTTGGAAAAGGCATTTTGACAGGTTTCTCTGTTAATGCACTTTCCCACTCCTTTGCCAAGTTGGGAGACGCCAAAATCCTGACCCTCAGTCTGGGCTTTTCAGGGCAGGGCCTGCAGCATGCTGATGAGAAAGTCTTTTCAGAGGCAGCCGCCCTGACTCAAGGTTGGCTTCTCCCACTTGCCCTTGTGTGGCCTAGATCAGGCCAGGTCGCCTTAACACCATAAGCCCTTGGTTCCAGGTCTACAAGTGGGGCTAACCATAAATCCTACTTCAGAGGGGACTGGGCCAGCGACAAGGCCTGTAATGCCCAGCAAGGTACCTGGCACATTGTACAGGCCTGATCAATGATGAACTCATTATGATCATGGCACTGTATTTGAATTTCCAAACCCCACAGAACACATGCAGTATCAGCTACATAGAGAAAGAGCCTTCAAAAAACAATCCTAGTCCCCAATTTCCATTTACAAGCATTTCTCTAAGCCAAGTGGCACATGTCTGTAAGTCCAGCAGCTCTGGAGGCTGAGGCAGGAGGGTCACCAGTTCAAAGCCAGCCTCAGCAACTTAGCGAGGCTCTAAGCAACTCAGTGAGACCCTGTCTCTAAATAAAATATTAAAAACTCAGTGGTTAAGCACCCCTGGGTTCAAGCCTGGTACCAAAAAAAAAAAAAAAAAAAAAAGCATTTCTTTATAGATGAGGACAAGGACAATATTATTGTCACAAACATTCCCACGAATTTCAATCAGTGTATCACACGCAAGGTGTACTGCTGATCTACATTGCAGCTACTTTCCATAGATCTGATGATTCTATTTCTCCACCATGGACATAGTTTCTCTGCTGTATCTCAAGTTCAGCTCTCACCGCTCTCATTTTAAGCCAACAGTGTGTGGGAGGGGCAGGAATCATTCATCAAGCATGTAGAACATGCCAGCAAAGTAGGAAAATGAAGCATTTTTTGAAAAAAAAAATTACTTATAACCACAGATTCAAATCGAACATATCTATCCTGCCAGTGGGTCCGGAAGTGAGCCCCTGTCAATGCTCACTGAGCATCCACCAGTCTCTACCACGTGCCCTGCTTTGGGCACATACGAAATTAATGAGATGGCCGTATCACCCTCTAGCAACTTTACAGAGGGTCTATGGCAGCTAAGTAACTTATCTTAATTCTTAACAGTGTGCAGAGGCAGAGCAACCAGCTGAGGAACCCATAGGTGGAGCGAGTAGTCCTGGGTGGGGGCCTGAAAAGAGGCCATGAAGAGCTGGCATTTGCAGTCACCCTTGAAGGAAGGAGCAAGGGCCACCCAGGAAAGGAACACTGTGGAAGGGAAATGCTGGAAAATTCAGAGGTGCAGTTCAGGTGGCCAGAGGCGCATGGAAGGCTTGGAGCAGCCCTTGCAGCATAATGAAGAGCCAAGGATTACTTCCAGGGAGGTGTCCAAGGGGGCTCCAGGGAGCATCCTTCAGTGCCAGTAGGTGGACTGGCAGGGCCGACTTTCCACTGGGAACCTGGTCTGCCCCAAGAATCAGGGGAGGCGAGGCCAGGGCCTCCTCCAGGGCCTCCTCCAGGGTCTCGTACTCACAGATGGGTTAGGTTCCTGCCTTCCGTCTTGTTCCTCTGGTGCATCCCCCAGAACCCTTGTTAATAAGAACACCAAAATCCAAATAATGAAATGCAGCAGGAGGAACCCGGAGCCACCACAAGTGTCACAGGCCGTAGTCCTCTCCCCGTGACCTGGCTAAGCAAAGAACAGATCTCAACCAGTTACCACATCCTGAGATGAAAGAAACCATGCGTCTGGCTGAACTTCCCTCCATTCTTGAAGATGGGCTCAATATGGTGGGGAGATCTGGAGACCAAAGGGACGTTGCTAAACAGCCACCTTAATGTTGCATAGCACCAACCTTTTAGGGACTTTGCATCAAGTCCTACACAGGCTGTGGAGGGGAGGGAAGCCCGTGAAATAACATGGAGGAACCACCATGTCCAGAGTGATGTGGAAATCCCAAGAGAACTGTTTAAACCTCACTTTTTCAATATGCTCTAAAATCTTCCTCTTTTTAAAAATTGAGATACAATATAATACAAAAATTTGCCCTTTTGGTCATTTTTAAGTGAGCAGCTCGGTAGCCATAACAGCATCAAGTGTGGCCATCACCACTGGCCACCTCCAGAACTTTTTTGTTTTTGTTTTTGTTTTTTTTGGTACTAGAGTTTGAACCCAGGGCACTCAATCCCAGAGTCACATTCCCAGCCCTTTTTATATTTTATTTAGAGACAGGGTCGCACTGAGTTGCTTAGGACCTTGCTAAGTTGCTGAGGCTGGCTTTGAACTGGCGATCCTCTTGCCTCAGCCTCCTGAGTTACCAGAGTACAGCATGAGCCACCATGCCTGGCCAATGCCTAGAACTTTTTTATCTGTCCAAACTGAAACTCTGTTCCTATTCAATGCTAACTCCCGGTTACTCCCTCCACAAGGCCCCTGGAAACCATCTGCTTGCTGTCTTTATGACTTGTCCTACCCTGGATCTTTCATGCAAGGTGTATCATACAAAACCTGTGTGGCTGACCTACTTCACTCAGCGTAATATCTTCACAGTTCATCTACACTGTAGCATGTATCACAACTTTCTTACTTTTTAAGGCTAAATTATAATCTGTTATATGTATGGATCACATTCTATTTATTCATTAAACCTTTGATGGACATATGGGTTGTTTCCGTCTTTTGCCTATTGTGAATAATGCCACCATGAACATGGTTGTATAAGTATCTGTCTGGTTTCCGGATTTCAGTTCTTCTTGGTGTATACCCAAAAGTAAAAGTCCTGGAAGTACACTGCACAGAGGTCAAGGGCACAGAGGTCAGAGGGCATCACCCACTGCTGCTCCCTGGGCCATCAGAGCCCCCATATGAAAATGAGAGAGATGGCCTCGCCACAGTGCAAGGATCCCTATGGGGCTAAAGAGCTGTGAGACCTTGTGTTAGTGAGCTTTTCGTTGCTGTGACCAAATACCTGACAAAAACAACTTAGAGGAGGAAAAGGTTATTTTGGCTCATAGTTTCAGAGGTTCAGTTCATCGTCTGCTGACTTCATTGCTCTGGGCCCAAGAAGAGGCAGAACATCATGGTGGAAGCCCATGGCAGAGGAAAGCTGCTCCACTTGCAGCAGCCAGAAAGCAGAGAGAGAGGGGAGAAGGGGCTTCAGGGAGGACACCCTTCAGAGGCATGTCCCCAGTGACCTCCCTCCTCCAGCCACACTCCTCCTTCTGTCCTTCCCACCTCAGGCCAGAGACCTGCTGAGTAGCTCAGCTCCCATCCCATTTGGTGTCCCTCTCAGTCAAAATGACACTTGCTCACAGAAGATTTCTATGGCCACTCTATCAAAAGCAAGTCCACCTTCACCCCTGTTATTTCCTCCCACCAAATTTCACTTCCTGCATAGAGTTACTTGCTGTAAGCTGCACAGCACAAAACAGTTCTCCAAGCACAGACGGTGTGTCAGATTAGGAAAATTAGAAATTATAATTAAGAAATTATAATTAAGAAAATTTCTTATAAGAAACAAAGACAAACTCTCAATTACAAGGGAAAGCGGGACCGGGTGGGTGATCCAGCTCTGATGGAGTCTGGTTAGAACAATGAGGGAGGGTCCACGTGTTTATTGTTGCATAGGTTTTAAACATCAAAGGGATTCACTGTGAAAAGGCTTCTTGGAGGTAAACAGGAAGAACTTTGTGAGCAAAACAGCTTAGTTGGGGCTTATCAGTTCATGCCCATCTCTTCTACCTCCAGGGCAGCTGGGATTTGAATTCAAGGCTTTTGTACTAGTAAATTCCTTGACAAGCATGGAATTCTCCTTATAGACAGGAGTCATCGGCAACTGGGCATTCCTAGCCCGGGGCACCAGCCACGGATTCCCAGGGAAGACATCTCACTGTCCAGAGTTACATATTAAAAGTAATGCTTCCCACCTCCTGACAGTTACTGCTTTCTCACTGTTGTCCCTTCCCAGGGCCTACCTCCTCCAAGACAGGAGGGAGCCTGGTGATCTGTTCACCATAGATCAGGTCACCTGACTCGAAGCCTGGCATCCAGGAGACACCCAGGAAATATTTGATGTGAGATGATACCAGAAGTATTAGTGTTTGAGGATCCGTGGACTCTCTGTCCCACCTATCAGAGCTTGACATTAGGGAGCTTCTTTGCCTTTGATCTGCAAGAGTTGAAAGATAAACCGGAGTTCAGAGCACAGAGTTCCTCTGAGGCTGGGCTTGGTGCAGAGGAAGGAGGATTTGGACCCCAGATCACAGAGTGGGAGAATGAAAGGATCCCTGGAGCTTGTGGGGACTTGCAAAATGCAGAGGGACTATGATGCACAAATTTAAAATACACATGGGAAAAAAAAAAAGTGCGGAGGTCCAAGTCCCAAAGGTATTTCCATGGTTGCGGGCTCCAACCTCCCCTGTTCAGGCTGTTGCCAGGCATTCTTTTATTATTTTTCGTTTATTATTTTTAATCCGCAAACCCAGGCTGGTAAACACTAAAGAATTATCTCAGGTCACAGCATCTCACAGGTGGCACCCTCTCTGCCAGGGGTTGATTTAGAATGTGTGTCCTTTTCGCCGTGGTTTAGCAGTTGAAGCATGTCTTAATGATGCTTAATGAATCATTCCATCTCTCTGCTCTGCGTCCTCAGGGTCAGCTTTGTCCTTCCACTGGTGGCACGAGAAAGGAAAGATCACCATCCTAAGAGAATTAGAGGATGGTGTCTTCCCGTAGCTCTCCTCTAGGGGAGGGCAAACCGTCCCAAATGTCCAGATTCCTTCTCACATCGCTGCCAGAATTAGGTGCGCTCCCTGGGAGAGCCAAGAGCACAATGCCTGGGCCCAGATGCTGTTTCTAATGCTTAAATAGCAGGGGACCTGCCGCAAGTGACCTAACAAACCCGCGCCTTGGTTTCTGCATCCATAAAACGGGGTAAGGAAGAGGGCTCATCTCATGAGATGGTTATGATACCAAACTGAAGCACACATTTCACAGCATGCAGGGTGCAAAATATTCCATGGATTATTGTATTTATTGTTATGAAAGCTGAATCGATTTCCAACAAAGGTTTCTTTTAGCCCAGTTAGGCTCATGGAACCCCTGGGTGGGGTGCAGTCCACCAGACTGAGGTCTCTTCTAGGAGGCTGCTGCTGTTGGTTGGGCTGGCAAGGTCAGAACTTGGTAAGTATCACAGGTGAGGGAATGAACAAATGCATGTTCGCCCTTAGAACTGATCTTTGCCCCCGTCCATAATTTTTCACTTAAAATACATTTATAGAAATGGAATTTTTAAAGAATGAAAGGTTTAGACATTTTTCCTACCTTTGAAATTGCCAAACTGCTTTCTAAAAGAGCATGACCAATTTACACTATGAGAATCAGTGGCCAACTGTTCGATTAATTCTATCCTTACCAGATAGATAGGTTGTTCTTAATTTTCCCCAATTTTAATTTAAATTATATTTTAATAATAAGGGAACATATCCATGAATATGGTACTTATTTACCAGCAATATCTATTTCTTTTTGTGAACTGTCCTTGACTTTAGCAAACATAGTCACTTAGCTACTCGACTCTCTCCCCTTCTTCTCTAGCAACTCTAACTCTGTTGGAGGAAGTGTGTACCCCACTGAAAGGACACTACAAAGCCATCTTTGTAAACACGGACCCTCAGGTGGCACAGTCTGACAAGGACATGTTCTTGCAATTTATAGAATAAGGCCTCTAGGGAGGTTCCTGAAAGGGCAGGTGGATGCTCAGTTGCATGTGCTCCTTTCTCTTACTTCATCTCTCAGCTCATAATATAGATCCACACTGGAGAGGCAGCAGCCTCCTTGTGACCATGAGGGAAATGGTGGGTAATTGCAGAAAACTCAGTTTTGGTGTCACTCACTGTTGGAACAGTGTTAGCCAGACTTGTCATTAAGAGAGAAAATAAAGCCTTATCTTGTTTATCACTTATTTGGATGTCCGCTAATGCAGCAGAATATAATACCTACAATGTCCTTTGTTATTTTCTAGTTAGGTTTTGTTTTCTTTCACTGATGTGTTAGACTTCTTTTCATACTTAGTTTTAAAAAATAATGCTTCACAACTTCACACCCATAACATGGTTGGCAAACTTTGGTTTAGGTTGTTGTTCACCTTTCAACTTTACTTAAGTTGATTTTTTTTTTTAATACAACCAGTTAAAATATTTTCTGTATTCACCTGCATCATTCTCCTTTCTATCTTTGCTTTGAAGTTTGGAAGGTCCTTCTGCATCCTTATAGTCCATAAATATGCACCTATATTTTCTGTAGAATTCTTTGTTTCCTCTATTCAATTTTTAAAGTGTATTTGAAATAGGTTTTCTATGAAGTAGCATATGGTTAGCCAACACCATTCATTAACTAGGCCATTCTTTCCTGAACTGATTCAAACTGTTACTTTTATCCTATAGCAAAACATATATCCAATGGAGTCTGTTTGTGATTTTATTTATTCTATTACATCTCTGACTGCGCTATCTGACATGGTAAGTCCCCATCATGAGTTTCCTTTTATAGAATGTTTTTAGTGCTTCTCAGGGTTGATTCTTCCAGTTGAACTTCAGAAACATCTCATCCAGTTAAAAATGTTTGGTTGGCTCATGGTGGTACATTATCACACTTATCACTTATTTCTAGTAGCATAAACGTGTAAACATATTTCACAAAGAGTCTCTACAGCAAGACCCAAGAAAAGAGCCAGACATTCAGGAGGGCTCCACCCATCACCCTCCGGGGTCCTCGTCCTCCAGGATCCAGCATGAGCCTGAAAGATCTGAGCCGTCTTGGAGGTGGTATATTGTCACCTTCTAAGTGAATGAGTGTTTTAGTGAAAAAGAGGGAAAAACGGTGCTGCAGGCTGCTGACTAGATACCATTTTTAGGAATAAGTGTCAGGAATGAAAGTTTTTATGGCTGAAAGGAAGAACACTCTTAAAGGCTCTATTCTAGCAGGGCTGTGAGACCAAAGGAGAGCAGAAGACAAGCCCAGAAGCCAGGTTCTGAGCACCTGAACATCAAGGCCACAGAGGAGCAGGGCACAGGGAATCCCGCTCCAGACAGGCTTTTAAAAACTGAGAACACTCCCAGGGACTGAGGGAGTCATTTTGAAAGGTCAGAGCAAAAATGAGCTGGGAAGGCAAGGCCTTCCTGGATTTCCTTTAGTTAACAATGTGGCAGAAAAACGGGGCGTATCTTTACACCTGGAGACAGCGTCAGTGCCCAGGGATGAGGCGTAGCTAGAAAGGATGGAGAAATTCTGGACGACCTCAAGACCAGGTAGAGGAGCTTCCGGACCCCAAAAGGGCTCATACCATGAGGGCCCGGGGGGCAATCTGGGCAGAGGGGTGGGTAGCATTTTAACTTATACCAAGGGATGTTCTGTGGTTACAAACCACATTGGTGGTGGTGGAGAACTTCCGCCTTTGAGTCCAGGGCAATGTTGAAAGGGAGACTTGGGATATTCAGCACAAAGGCCCACCATCTACAGAGTAAGTGCTGAGACACTTCTGAGAAAAAGTGGTCAACCTCTGTGTTACTCGAGTGGGCTGTGGTGAGCTGGGTGTCTTCTGGCTAGATTCACGAAGCACAGCAAGCCACTGCGGCAAGGCTGACAGGGTGCCTGGGATCAAACACAAGTGGCTCACTAATTACCTAGGTATCGGTTTCCTTGCTGTGAGCCACAGATGCCAGGTGGAGGTCACAGAGCTACAAGGGTTGCATTGTCAGTCAATTATTTTTGATGATATGCTAGGGTTTGGGTCATCAAGTCAAAATCCCTCTGAGCGCCACGGGAATGACTCTTAATGCATTATGTGAGACCAGGTCAAAGGCCCCAAGTTACACAGGCCTGTAAGAGAAGGCACAGGAATGTGTAATGAAGAAAATAAATATTATGATTTTAATGAGTCTTCACTCAGAAATCACCACAGTTCATTCTGATAGGTTTTTCTTTAAATGTATACATTTTATGATCAGCGAGAGACATTTACCTACTGAGTCTATTCTTTATCTATTTGTTTATCTATCATCTTTCTATCTATGTATGATATTTTTACTTCATATCAAAAGCATTAAAAGGTGTTTACAAGAATTAAAATTTGGCATGTGCAGATATCATTGAACTGAATTGCATAGACTCTCCTACAGAGAGTTGGATAATACAGACCTTAACCAATTTTGACACTATTACCATGAAAAGAGTAATAAAATAAGCCTGAGTAGATCAGTGGCTTGGCAAGAATGTGGCCCCCAGAAAAATTGATATATCACCACTGTCTCAGTACATCTGGAAATAGCATTTGAGTCTAAAAATAATAGGCCACATTAGTTAATGCAGAACAGTTATTTGGCTAAATTAAGCTTCAGCTACTATCAAGAGACTCATTCCAAAATGGGATTTTTTAAAGTAATAATAATAGTGCCTTATGAATTATTCATAAGGTAATTATATTTGAGCCCCTGCTGTTTCCATCCATCCACATGCTATTGAAAGTAAGGGTGAGGGAAGGAGGGGACACATATTATATTCCCATTTGTTCATCGAAGATAGCGTTTTTTTTCTAGGCTGTAAATCCTGAGGGAGGTTCTCAGGAACAGATATGACCCAAGATTTTCATGTGTCTTAAATGGCCATGTTTTGTACAGAGGGGATCTGTCGCATGCACTTTGTTACATTTTCTTTGTTACATTTGTGACATCCTGTGATGTCACAAGTCTTTCTTTAAATCCACAGCCAATGGCGCATGCAGAACAAATGGAGCAGAAGGCAGGAAAACCAAGCGCATCTGATCGCAGGACCATTAGTTAAGACTCCTGAGCCCTGGGGCAGCCAGTCCTGTGTGCCGTCACTGAAACTGCCCTGCATGACTCTCAGAAGAGGTTCAGGACAGAGGAAACGCACCACCCCAGACCAGCCCTCTGAATGAGACTTCACTGGCCTTCTCATCTAGAAAGTCCCATATTAAAAACCCAGAGCACATAAATACGCATCGCCCACCCCGGGCACCTGCCCAACCAAAGGCCAGGCAGCCAGTTCTCTGACTCAGAAATAACCTGCAGTCCCAAGCTGGGACTAGTTAAAAACTCAGTGAACGATCAGGTTGCATTCCCACTGAATCTTTTAAAGTTACTATCAGTTGAGGTTTGGGGGAAAGTGAAAAGGTAGCTGGGAGCAGTTAAAAGTCACATCTGTCTAATGCAGAAAAATTTTAAACTTATAAAAATGCTGCCGTCTATAGAAATTTGCTGTTAGCATCTTGGCATGTGCCCCTTCCAGACTTCTCCATACGTGCATTTATGTTTATATATAATTTTATCTAAAACTGGGATAATGATCTATGTAATATTTTATCTTGGCTTTTAATTTAATGTTATATATGTTAAAGGTGTATTTTCAAGTCATTAAACACCCCATGATTGATTTGAAAGACTGCTTAATATTCTTTCATACATATGAATCATCATGTATTTAAATTGTCTCATCTTTTTTGACATGAAAATAGGTTCCAGATTTCTTATGGATATAAATAATAAGGCAGTAAATATACTATATTATACATTAATTTTGGTTCCACTTTATACTATTCTCTTGGGACACATCCCTAGACCTTATTTTGTTCAGCACATATGAACTATTTGGAAGCTTATTCTCCTTCCAACACAGTATGGAAAACACCCAAATTCTCACTAACATTGCCCATAACTACTATTTAAATTGGTATTGTAAGATAGGCAAAGTACAAATTGCCACTATTTAATTTGTGGTTGTCTGATTATGTTGAACCAAACAGTTGTGTGTGTGTGTGTGTGTGTGTGTGTGTGTGCGCGCGTGCACATGTGTGTTTAATTTCTTGGCTATTGTATTTTTTTAACTTTGGCATTCATGTCCTTTTTTCTTTTTGAATTGTTGGTTAATGTCTTATCAGTTTCTAACCAAATGTTTATCATATTTGTGGCAATAAGAAATTTTTAAATGGGAAAGTATTTTCCTTCTGCAATTATTTTATTGCTTTTACATGCAGAATTCTTGCCTCATGCTGAGATAAGATACATCTCTGCTGTTACTTAATAAAAGTTCTCTCTCTCGCTGTCTCTCTCCCTCTCCATACTACCCAAATCCAGTGATCTTTTTTATCACTCTTGCTTTACTTGCTAACATCCAGTTGCCATTTTCAAATGAGCCAAGACTCAGCTCCCCACCCTGAAGTAACCATCCTGAAGAAAACTGTTGGAAATGCCCTCCTCTCCCTATGTCTGTGGTCTAATGGGGTCCATCTCGGGCCACGCTGTGTGTGCACACACGCTCGCAGAGTCCTCCCTGTTGGTAACTCCTTGCAGTGGGCTGGTGCATTCATTGTACAAAGACCATCTGTGACTAAGATTCAACCATCTGATGCAGGATGCACTATCCCTTCTCTTATGTGCTTTATTGGAGATATGATAGAATGAGAGATTATTTTTATTAGTTTTAAAAACGAAGAGATTAAAGGAAATCTCAATTATTCTAAACCTGGAAATGACTTTCCAAGAGAAAGAATAAATATCTAGATTTAAGTTTTGAGAATATATTTGAATGCTCTGTCTTAACTGAGGATTTTAAGCAGGTGACCTCACCTTTTTAAGCTTTGCTGCCTCATTTATCAAACCCAGGTGAGGACGCCTACTTTCTTGCCGCAGTGGCTGGAGGAGGTAATTTTCCTAGTGCAGTGCCTTAATTAAAAGGTGCCCGATAAACGTTTAGAAATTTAAACTTAGGGAAGGTGAATAAAAGTCAGGGAAACTATGAAGCTTTGAATTCCAGCCCGTAACAGATGAAGGCTCTTTGTTCCTAAGTGTATTTGAAGGTCCCTCCCTGGAGTCTGATTTACTGCCAGTAACTGGCACAAGAACTGGGGGACCAGAATGGCATGTTGGACAAAAGAGTTGAAACATTTTGAAGAAGAAAATTCTCGGAGAAATAAAGTGCGGGGTTAAACAATAAGAACACCCGTCTCCTACCTCCTAGGCTTGAGTCACAAGCCTAGAGTCACAGGAAAACAGTAAAAGTCAAGGTTTCTGAGGACTCGCCCTGTACCTGACCCGCATTAAGGAAGCACACAGGGTCCCACTACCCACGGCTGCCCGGGTCAGGACTGTAAGGAACAGTGTCACCGATGAGAAGATGGAGCCCTGCCAAACTCACGCAACTAGAAAGTGACAGAATGGGGACTCTTTCGTCCCAATCTGACACTCGCACCCATGCTCGCAGTCACACAAATGCAGCTGGGGCATCCTGGGAGAGTGATCATATCTTATCTGAAATGCTCGGGACCAGACATGATTCAGATATTAGATTTGGGGGGAAGTGGATTTTGGAATATCTTATAGACATAATGAGTTCTCTTGAGGAAATCTCATTAAACTCCTTAATTAAAATCTTTTTCTGTAGTCTTCCATTTTTAGAGTATTTTTATGAAAATGGAAATACATAGAAAAAACTTTTTGTTGTTTGCATACTTGCTTTTCATCTTTGTGCTATTAAGGCTGCATATTTTTATTGCTTAATATTCTTTCTGGAAACTTTTGTGATTGATTTAATATTTATACCCTAGTCTAAATACAAAATTCATTTGTTTCATATACACCTGCTACACATAGCTTGAATCTAATTTAATAGAATATTTTAAATATCTCGTGCATGTAATAAAGTTTTGTGGTGTGTAATTTTTTAACTTGTGGTGTTATGTCAGTACTCAAAAAAGTTTGGATTTGGGATTTGGGATTCTGGGTTTTGGATTTTGGGGTTAGGGATGCTCAACCTGTATATTTTGTCATAGATGAAAGCATATACTTTGCCCTTCTATGAGCTGCTCCTTAACAGGATTATTTCCAAAGTATTTCAGAAGGAATTTCTGCTTTCCCAATACCGTCTTCATTTCCTCTTCAGATTCAGAATACTTCATATTCTAGCATCCAAACCTTTTTTTGAACTCACATGTCTTAGAATTCCATTGCCTTGATGGCATGTATATTTCAATGATGTTTCCATTAAGGTGAAAGTGATGAATACCATATTCTTTCCTCAAAAAAGGCTGTGGCTGGGTAAGAGGAAGAGAGTATGGGGAAGAGTGGGGCAGGAGAAGAGCAGACAGAAGTCACAGAACCCCAAAAATCAAAAACTCCGAGGACATCACAAGCTCGCTTAGAACTGTCCTGAATAGAATATCTTTTCTTTTTTTTTTTAAATGCATTAGAACCAAATCGGCAATTTGCTGTGTATTAATTAATAGGAAAGAGAAAATCTATTTCGACTTTACTTGAATGGCTTTTATTTTTCCTCTTAATTAAGGGTTGGGCTGTCCAAAATCCTTAATTAAACTACTTGATTAAAATCTTCTTTTGCTTCTTAAAAGCTGCATTTTTACTAAGAAAGGGAAGTAGACATTAAAAAGATTTTTTTTTTAAGTGAATACTTGCTCTTCTTCTCTATGCTATTTCTAGTGCTGCAGCATTTCGGTTCCTTTCATATTCTTTCTGGAAATTTCCATGATTGGTTATATTGAGACCCTCCTTCTCTGTTTGAAAACAAAATCATCAACTGGTGTTTTTATTTAACTCCATCTCTAGCCGAAACCAGACATGAACAACCTTAATGGCTGTATTATACATTAAGCTTGGTTTATATGTATCTGCCCTCCCATATATAACTGGTGAATTATAAAACAAGAATTATGGTAAGATGTAAGGCCATTTCGGGGACAAATACATTCTTTTAGCAGAAGGGTAACATTACAAGACCCACGGGGCCTGAAAGAGCGGCAGCTATGGGATAAAGGCTGACGAATTACTGGCAAGATGTCTTTATGTTTATTATGGAAAAAGAAAGGGACACTAAGCCGTGATCAGGGGGCCTATGTCTATTAAATTATGTACACACTTCTCCTAGTCCCTATGGATTCCATTATGCCACATGGCTGACAGAAGCTTAGCATTATTGTTGCTTATAAACATAAGAAACACTGAAACACCATAAGAGCACGCTGACGATAAGGCCAATGACTGAGGAAAAAGTCAGCGCTACAATTCAGAACTCAAACCCCAATGCATTTCCCTGTCTGTCCGAGGCAGCTGCCTGCGTAGCCCCCACATCCCAAACCTCCAAGAAGCAACTGCATTAGTGGCAATGCCTCTTTGCTTAGCTCACCGCCTTCAGGCTGTCAAGTGCCTGCTCATTTATGAAGAGAGCTTTAAGATGGATTCAAATGTCAGACACTTGGACAGTTTAAATTGAGAGCTAGGGGTGTTTTCCTGAGAGTGAAGCTCTCTGTTGCAAAATTCCTTCCCCTCCCCTGCTCCACTCGGCAGTGACAGGAGGGAGATGGAGTGACTGAAGGACCATAAACAATACATCTCAGCATGTGCAAGGCACCCTCTGAGCAGCACACAGACCTGCAGTACAGACGGCTCTGCATCTGTCTGCAGTCAGACTGCACATTCAGCAGAAGGCTGCTTCCATATCCTCTGGCCCCCATGTGCCAAGGAGATCCCAAGAGACTCCACTGCAGCAAATGTTTTTACCACCAGCTTCTCCATGCAAATCTTTGCTTCCTTCAAGGCATTTCCAGTTGGTTAACTTAACCTATAACACTCAAAAGATTCACCTTGAGATATTAATGCATTAATAGATCAGTACTTCCAAAGGTGTGTGTGTGTGTGAGAGAGAGAGACAGAGAGACGGAGAGAGAGAGAGAGAGAGAGAGAGAGAGAGAGAGAGAGAGAGAATCCTTTTTCATAATTTTAAAAAGAAACACCGAATGGTAGCATAAGATGCAGCACAGAGAATCAGGATTCTTGGGTTCTCAAGTTGCTCATACCCATTGTGTGTCAGCCTCCTGTCTGAGAAAGGAGACAGTTCTCCAAGGTCCTCAGGCATATTTCAGGCTGATGGGAAAAGTACGCAAAGCAAAGAGGCCTTTCTGCAGTGTCCTTGTCCTCACCATGAAACATTGGAAAGTGACTCGCAAGCCTTCCTGTGACACTGGCCTGGTCTTGCTTGAACTGTACATGCACTTTGGGGTCAGACTTGAAATTGACTGTGCTCTCCTCAAATAGCTCATCTCTTGATCAGCACTGAAGTAGGAGAATGGCAGACACCTGACGTATCTCAGAGTTGTGCCAGGGAGCATCCACAAAGAGATCTGAGGTTGTTCTGGCCATTAACAAATTACAGCCCAAATTCATCTCCGCCAGAGACATTATCTCATCAGCAGGTCTCGCCAGAGGCAGAAGTTATGTCTCATTAAGAGTCTCTGAAGCACTGAGTTTCTGCTTTGTCACTGACACCATTTAGTTTATGGTTCTGCTATGTCATTAGGCAACCTTTTCGTGGGGACACACAAAAGAAGAGGCTGCAGTTAACCAATTCAAGACAGCAAAGAAAGGAATGACAGAACCTCAGAACATCAAGTTAGTAACGGAAAAAGAAAGGGCTGTTCCAAAAGGGCTCCCCAGGTGTGTGCGGAAAGGGAAGGCCGGGGTGCATGTGACAGTGAAGTGAATGAATGATGACCCTTTCTCCACCAGGCACAGACTGCAAGTGACAATACAATGAGTTAGAAGACACATCAGAGGGAGTTAGGAGACCTGGAATCCCACCCTAAGAGGAATGAAGACCACTGTTAAACAATTAGTGCAAATGTGCATATGGGTAGGAAAAAAGTTGATTTTTTTTTCTATAAATTTTTGCCAGGTCCTAGAGATAAACGTTTGAGCAATTTGAGCTAGAAAGTGGCATGATTTAGAAGGAAGTAACTGTTTTTTATGTTTATATAAAATTATCAGGGCTGGCCGTTAAGACTTTCAGCTCAACAACTCCGCGGGGAACAGACAATCCACTGCATGCCTGCATAGCATTTCTTCTGGAAAAACGTTTCTGGTCTCTTTTTCTTTTTACCAGTGCGAGTGCGCAAAGTTCTGTGAGGTGCACTACCGCCTTCTTTCTTTGCAAGAACGCACCTCACAATCGCGACCAAGTCCTCCCCTGCGTTCAGTGCAATGCCCGCTCCGACAGCGCCCCTGCTGGTGAGATGGCACAGGGCGCGCAAGTGGGGACCGCAAGTGCCAGAGCGGGGACCAGCCTCCTAGGGCGTCGCCCTCAGTTTGTCCTCTGCGAATTAGGGGTCCATCATAATTGCTCTGTGTGATGGACCAGGTGTGCGGGAGATCTTTGTTTTACACTCGTGGAGGGTCCCAACGTGGCATCCAAGCCTTCTCCTCCTTCGCCGACGCGGCACTCACTGGACAAAAGTTCAGTATTACTGAAACCTTCTAGAATAAAGCTGAGACCAGGCGGGTGGGAGGGGCAGCGAGCTCCAGGGCACTGCAGAGGAATGAAGGACAATCTTGAACAGCAAGAACAACTGTATTTTATGCTCCCTTGTGACCGGGAGGTGCAGGGTGGGGCGCGCCAGCTCGGGTGCCTTGGATCAGCTAGGATGAGGGGCGCGGCGTGCATGACACCGGAAGCTGCACCAGAGCTGGAGGCGTGCAGGGCCACCGAGAGGGCCATTCCTTGGTCAAAATAGACTTAGGGGCTGGGGGAGAGAGGGGACGGGGAGTTTGACATCCCAAACTCAAGCGCCAGGGAGCTGGGGCTCCGGGCGGTGCCCATACCCTCCCGCATCCCCTGCCGCAAGAGGATGCTGAGTCACTCCTTCTCCGAGCTGCGGCCACCCCCGTCGCGCGATGCGGTTGTTGCGTTAGCCAGGGCGCAGCGCCCCCTTGTCTTCCGTCACCAAGAGCGCAGGCGTCCCAACCAGCGGCCCTGGGAGGCTGGGGCCTGTACAGAAGCCCCCGGAAAATGCGCGGCGCTTGACGCAGGGGCGCGTTTTTCGGGGGAATAAATAGAACTTTCATCGTGTTCTAAAGGCGGTAGCTGGGAGGGAGCAGTTACTTTGTTTACTTCTGGGAAAATGGTGACGCAGAAAGAAGGAGCTGCCCGGGGCCCGAGGCTCCCGCGTGTCTTGCACTAACTCCTGTGCTCTGGCTTTTTTATTTGAGCTTTGAGAATCTCGCTGCCCTTTCATCCCTCTCCCCGCGGTTTGCCGGAAGATCTTCCCTGTCGGTTTTTAAATTGACTTCTGCCATTCCTCTACCTGTCTTCCCGGTTCCTGTCTTTCATGCCCGCTCCTTTCTCCCCACAGCCGATCACCACGGGAGTTCAGGCACTTGTTTCTGCCGCAGGCACCGGCGACACGGGAAGATGTGTGCTGCTTTGTACAAAATGCTGCAGCAACCAGCCCGAAATCCTGCTGGTCGGCATCCAGTTCACCCACACACACACACACACGCACACACGCACACACGCACACACCACATACACACCTCTTTCCCAGCAGTGGTTTGGCTTTTAAGGAACTTTGTGGCGGTGGAATTTTTTTTTTTTTTTAAAGCCAGGGGCACTTTACCACTGAGCCATACATTTTACTTCGAGACAGGCTCTCGCTAAGTTGCCCAGTGCCTCACCAAGTTGCTGAGGCTGGCCTTGAACCTGCGATCCTCTTGCCTCCGACTCCCGAGCCGCTGGGGTTACAGGCGTGGGCCACCTCGCACCGGACTGGAGTTTATACTCTATGGGTTGGCAGCTCCCCAGGGAAGAACAGGGGACCGACGCCTGGAGGTGGGAAGAAGCGATCCTAAAGGATCGTCTAATGACACATACTACTTTTCGTTACCAGGGACGCCGCAGCTGGTGAGCCAGGCCTGAGGACCAGGGTGACTCTGCCCTTTTTGAGCAGGGTATGAGAGAGAGGGGGAAAACAACAACAGCAACAAACGAACTAACAAAACGCTGATCTGCACAGATGATATGCACTTTTCTCCTTGGACTCCAAACTGCCATCCCTTGCGGATTAGCCCTGTCCTTTCTAAGCAAAGAACGGCTGCGCCACGAAAGGAAAGAGTGGGCAGCTCTGCGGGAGGCGGGGCCCGGCCTTCGGGGGAGAGGCCGCCCACGCTTTTCCGGTCTCCTGGCCCATTTCTCGGTTTTTCACTTGGGTCTAATTGGTCCAGGCTTCCGGGCTGCGGAGTCTTGGCACCAGGTTTCACCGGTTGATCAAACAGGGATGGAGATTAATAACCTGTCCTCCCAGCCGGTTGGAATAAGATCCACTCTCAGTTTAAAGCTCTTTTCTCATTCTAGCAAACAGTCTACTTTTCTGCTTTTCTTATCGTACTTTAACAATTGACTTCAGATTTTTCCCCGTGGGTTTTCACATCCTTCCAACACACTGCGTATTTACTTTGGAATTGTAGAGGGGACAGCTACTCTATTCGCTGTGGATGGTTGCTTTGTCTTTGTTCTTGAGAGATTAGGTGGCCTTGTTCCATAATAAATGAAGGTTTTATTTGAGAGCAGCACCACCCGCCCCTGCCAGCCACGGATAGATAAAATTAAATAGAGAGTCAGGCTGTATTTTCCAGCCACTTGCTTATTAATGCAATCATACACGTAATGAACATCTGACTGTCTTTCCTGGGCTCAGTGTTTTTAACCCTCACACTCCTTGGCAAAGAATGATTTTCCTCATCTTTATACAGATTGTTAAAATCTGGACTTAAACCCACACTTTTTCAAAAGCCTTTTCTATAAAGAGTAAAGGGCATAGAGGTTAAAGATGTCAAGGTAATTTAGAATTATTTAGAATCAGCATTCTGGAGTCAAATGTTTTAGGCTGGATACAGTTGGAAATGAGTATAGCATAGAGGCTGAAAGTGCAGACCGAAATCTTACAGTCTGGGTCAGACCCTAACTCTGCAGTTCACATCTGCTAGAAATGACCTAACCTTCCCAAACCTTATTGTTTTAATCTGACAATGGGACCTAACCACACAACCTCACAAGATCACAGCACTTAGCACTGTGTCTCTGCCGAAGGTGCTTAATCAATGGCAGTAATCGTGACTATTAAGATTAAAGAAGGGTGACTGAAAACTTGTCATCTTTAACTGACAAAACTTGCATTTCCACTCCTATCTTCTCCAGGAGTAAACCGGCTAGTTTCAGTCTAGAAAAAATCATATGTTGTATACTAGTTCTCCATCCTTGACATGTCGCATAAGTAGGAAATTTAAACCAAGGACAGACTTTAAAAAGCAAAACGTGTATGTGACCCTATGAATGGAACAAATGGGAGTGGACCCCCCCCCTTTGGGGGGAGGTCCTCTGAGCCTGGAAAAGAGCTCTGAGTTCATACAGATCTACCCAGCTTTGAGATTTCACCATGGACTTCTTTGAACTAGCATAAATTATTTAAACTCTCAAAGCCTCAGGTTTTTCATTTATTCAAAACGGGGATTAATAATACCAGCTCTTCAACATTTGGGAAAGAATAAAATCGTATCCATATCCAACCATGCTTAGCGAACTGCCTAACACACCATTGGATCTCAATAAACAGGGTTAATTTCTGTCTTTCCTTTGTCATGATGAGAACTGACTGAATGATCAGTATGATCAGTTGATTCTTTTGTACATAAGGCAGCAACCGACCATGCTCTTCCGTAGAAGGAAACGTCCACTCATATTAATATTAACGTGATTTTCTGTTTTTAGGAAGTGTAATCCTAAAACCTCAGAGCTCTGAGGGCACGTGGGCTTTGTCCTGAGTCACCCAGGAAACAAAAGGCAGTGTGTGGAGCTGGTTACCAGGGCCTAAAAGGACTGTATCTGTCACTGCATGCAGGAGGTGTTAGATGGTGCTTTCACAAATGGACTGTGAACTGCAGATGTCCCTGGGAGAGAAAATAGAAAATTATTAGCAGATTCCTGAGAGGCCCTGGCTTCTTTGAAGAGGAGAAGACACATTGGGCTGGGAGTTGGAGTAGAAATGAGAAATTGAGCCGTAGACTCTGAAAGATATCATCTGCCAAGAGGATGATGAGGTTTTAAGAAGAACCAGGTGGGGATTACACTTCTAGTCAGGATGGGTAGCTGCTGCTAGGTTAGTCCTCCAGCTGTGAAATCTAGGAAACAGGACGAAACTATTTAACTCTTTGCAGGCAGTGGCCAGCAGACCCCCCAAGTATAATTATTCCCATTTACAGATGAGGACTCCAAGGTTTTGAGAAGTTAAGTAACATTCTCATGGTCACATAGCTGGTAATATAACACCCATGTCTGCCTGGTACCAAGTCTTATAACCACTAAGTTGGAAATCATCCTAGGATTAGGAAAAAAGAAGTGAAACCTTTTAGGATTGTTGACAGTCATTTTTGCTATTTATTCCCAACTCTCACTGTCTTTTAATATTGGAGTACAATTCTGCAGCTAAAGAATTAGGAGGTGAATAATTGGGGTTGTCATTTTTCTTCAGATTAATTCTTGGGAAGGCTTGAGGGAGACATCTCTCCGTGAATATGTGGCAGCAACTCTCAATTAGCAAGGAACACTGGTTGAATCCACTGCGATCCATGTAAAGAGGGGGAAAGGGGGATCACTGGAACCTCTTCTGTTAGGAGAGTCTCTGCAAGGGTTGAGCCGAGAGGGTTTCTGGGGTGAGCGAACCTCTGATCATTTTGAACATCCACTGTTTGAGTCAGGATCTGAGCCCCAGGGATAGCACTGCAGTCAGTAGCACAAACCTCCCTCCCAAGACATCTCTTCCTGGGTGGCTCACTGGGCCCTGCTTCCATTCTGCTTGGATGGCCTCCAGCACCCTCCCTGATTCTTTGTTTTGGAAGCCTTCGTTCAGATGGGAGGAAACGCATGTGTAAGTGTCTGCTCTCTAAGGCTCAGGGAAATGTTACATTTATCAGAAACACCTGGCTGGGGAAAAGGGCCTGTTGGGTAGAAGGCTTAGCAAAACCCCCCTTTTTCACCCAGTGCTGTAACTAAAGGATACGACACCTCTGCTCTCAAGGAGCATGCGCTCATTCAGGAAGGCAAGACAAACGTGAATGAAAAGACAACCCACTTTCTAAGACGGCTCCCAAGAGCAGGGCCAATGGGGACCAGCTGAACCACAGGAGACCAGCTAAGGGAAACCTCAGAAAGCTTCAAGGAGAAGAGACCTGAGCGTGAGTGTAGAACCAGGAGAGACCAGAACATTCAGACCTGAGGGGCAGCTATGGTAGTGTCACCTGCGGCGGGCAGGAGACTTGTGCACCTGTTGAGCTGACACACAGACTTCCCCAGAGCTGCTCATTCTCTGGAAGGAGGAACCATAATTTGCATAATGTTCTCCAAGGGGCCTTGTCAGCCTGAAAAGTCAGACTCAGTAGTGTAGGCTCTGAAGTACCGTCATCAGCTTCCTTGTGTTCTCCTGGAGAGACACCTGGGGTTCTTTTTGTTTGTTTTTCATTACCTATAAATAATTCCAAGGAAAATAACTTCAACACCGGGAGAGTGCCAAGGTCAGCAGAGGAGACTTGGGCACAGACAGGTCTTTTGACATTTCGAGGACACCCAAAGACATGGCTGCTTCTGGAATCAGGGCACCTGACATCCCACAGGGATCCAGGTCCCCTGACCTTGGACATGTCAGCTCTGGAACATGAACATGAATGGAGGTGACCTCTGAGTGTTTTCACTTTGCACTTCTTTTCTGGACACTTGCAGAGGACTGTGTTGGTCCATAGCTACTGGTCCTTCTAAGAAACCGATTTAATTAATTCTGTCCTACTGCCTCCCTCCCTCTGCCACAGCAACCTCTCCCCCAATCCAATTCCAAATTTCCTCTATTGCTGGGAGCACCGTGAGATACTGCGACTACATTCCACATTTCAAGAATATTATCTATCATCCGAAACCTCAAAGCCTTTTTCTTTAAATTTAGATCAAAGCAGAGAGAAACTGATAAATTTCTTTATCCAACTTGAAGTTTTCTTTGGAGCCAGGAAACCAATTGCCTGGAGGTTGACTTTTATAGTGAAAATAAGGCTGGAGTAATTAATATTGCTCCAATCTTCCGGTGACACTCAGGAATGAATCATGATGACCAAATAACAGTGACTCATCACTTCAGAGGAGAGACTAAATCGTGATTCTATCAAAGTTTTGCTTCACTAGGAACCTGACAGGAGGGTTCTTGGTCTAGTTGAGAGACCAACCCAGGCAATGTGTGTGGGTTTTGCCTGGCTCTGAAATTTTCTTAAAACAAAACCAAGCAAAGCAGGACCTTTCCCCCTGCTTTGTCTCCAACTGGGAGCATCTTCGGATAGCAGGCGGAAGTCCTCATAAATCCTCTCAACGCTGCAGAAACATACTTCACAATAGTCGGGAGGGAGCAAGAACCTCGCCACGAGGGCTACTCTGAGACACCCCGATGCCCCGGAAGCCTAATCGTCCACCCGAGGCAATCACAAGAATATTGTGCTCCTGGGGTTTTCTAAATTGCCAGCTACTATTGAACAAAGGGAACAATTTGATGACAATCGAGGTCAGCACACTCTGTTCTTGCTACTTTAAAGTTTCTTTTTGTTTGTTTGTTTGTTTTTTTTGTTTTTTTAAGTCAGAGAGTGAAGATGCTGCAGGAATCTGGTGCAAAACGGCAGGAGCCACTTGCTGCCCAGGGCTGCCTGTGGCTCTGCGGCATTTACAGCGCTGTCTGCTCCTTAGGTCGTTAGCAAAGTGATAAAGGGCTTCTGCCTGGCATATCTGATTAATTCTCCTTGGGAAACAGACAAACAGTATTCTTATTTGCTAAGTTATGGGTCTGTTATAATTGAAATCTGTTACCCAGGGAAAGATGGCACCCAGGGAGCACAGAATGGATAACCTGCCTGAAGGCGATGTCTCTCCAAGGGAACTTGCAGCCAGCTGTGGCTTCCTTCCCCCACCCAGCGCTCTCCATCTTTCCATCATGGGCTCTCACTGGCTCCCTCTGACCCAGCTTGCTCCTCCCTCTCAACTCTCCTGCCTGTATCCAGGTTCCATTCTGCCAGTGAAGAGAGGAACTGAGTCTCTTTCTGTCAGGATGAACCCAAACTCTGAAAAGGACAGATCATCCCCCAAACCTACAAATAGCAGATTGGCTTCATTTTTAAGTCTTCAGATCCCCAAAAGAAAAAAAGTTGAGAGAGAGTTACATAGCCACCTTAGTTCTTATAGCTGAGCCAGTGAAGGAATTTGCTTGGCTTGAACTAGAAAACTTTAGAATCAAAAGACCCAGACAGTTGACAAGGTCTCAGGATAAAGTCAATCCTGCAAGTTCGGCAAGGATCAGGGTTTCCTAGGTTCAGAGCGGACCTTGAGAAACCAAGACTACCCATTCTGTGCTTTCCCAACATTTATATTCTTACAGGCAACCACGAACCTCTCAGTTCTATGAAGGTTCCTGAAAGAAGATTTGGCAGAAATCCCCTCTCTCCTACTCAATTATAAGTGCCTCACAGAAAGAAACCCCAATTGGACATTTCTTACATCCAAACTGTGTGGTGAAGTTCTGCATGCAGTGTAGATGTTGATGCATCCATAGTGACTCTCTGGAACCTTCTTTCTGGCCCTTGCTGTCCCTATCCACACACCCCGCACCTTGCATTACACCCTGACAAAGAATCTATCATCAGACTCCTAGTCTCTCCTTCGAGGTGTCTGTCTCACCATCAGGTAAGTGTAGAAGCAGGTACAGGACAGAGCCTGTGAATTCAGCAGCAGCCCAACCCGGCTGTGGGTCAGATGTGACCCACATCTTCTTCTCAGACCCCTTACTCGCACTAAGACCTAAATAACTAACATTAAGGTTTCCCCCAAGTAAGCACATGCGGGAATGCAGCTGTCCTGGTGTGGGGGCATTCTCTGCAGGACTTCAGTCTGGCAGGACTTGACTCCTAGGAGGGCCACAGTCTCTCCTGACAGGAGCCGCCTGCCACTTCTGTGCAATAGCGTTAGTATTTGAGGTGGCCGGCGGATGCCTGCCTTCTCACGAATTTGGGTGAGTAGCTGCAGTCAGGGGGAGGGGGTGATTAAATGAGAAATAAAAGATTCTTGGTTACACTGAAGGCTTGGCTTGGAAGTGAAAGCACTTCACCAATAATCTCTTGGAGTTTGAGCCACAAATCTTCCTTAAAGTATGCGTTTTCCCCACAAACTTTTGTTGGATTATGTTGTCGAGGACTGAACCAAGATGAAGATGAGGTGTCATTGAAAGGCATACTGTACTGGAAACTTGAAGGCCTGCAGCAGACTTAAATTCCAACTCTTGTTATAATTTTATAAAAGATTGTGAAATTCTCAAAATGCATATGAATCAAGTTTTAATATGCTATATGACAGGTGGATGAGGCTGTCCATTATACCATTTCCTTCTTTGGATTCTCAGGCATGGTTGGTCGTGCAAGAACTCTGAAACATTAACAAATTCGATCCAAAGTAAATATAGGGAGGGAAAAAAAGATTTCCCCCCAAGTAAGGGCATGTGCTTTGTTCATGTCACCCTTATGTCACATCAGCCCATTTGCTTTAGCACATGCATCCCCCTGAGAAATGAAATGAAAACTGTAGGGTTTTTTTTTTTTTTTAAATTCCAAGACCAATGTTTCAGCATAACTTACTCCCATTCCAAATTCTTAAAACTTTACACCCAACTCATTAATCATGCAATCGGGATGAAGTATTGGCTTCAATCTGGAATCTCAGTGGCTACCACAGGGGAATTTCCAGAAGGAGCAAAAGTGTAGTGAGCTTCCATAAGGAAGCCACCTCCTCTTTCTTTTGGCGTATGTGACCTGTTGGTAATGTGACTGGCCACGCCAGGCAGCCGTGTCAGGTAGCATGGAATCAGGCAGAGGGGAGGAGTTGCTCATCCTGCTCACAGGCTTTGCTACCCCTCCCCCAGGGCCTCCACTGGCTTCTCAGGCTGGGGCCACAAAGCAGCTACTCCTGGCTCCTGGCCGCACTGGGCAAGGGGAGCACAGCAGGGCTGTCTGTGCCGCAGGCAGGAGACACCCAGCCTCCCACAGCTCTGTCCAGAGAAGCGCAGAAGGGAAAGGGGCAAATCATCAGACACTTGGACAAGAAGTTTATGTGCACCCCCCTCAAAGATGAACCACTGCACTATGAGGAAAGCCCCGGATGCAACTACCACGCGGCTGAGGAAGGTCTGTCAGGTCCCAAAGTCCAGACATACCAATTAAGGTGTTGTCCGAGGACAATGGAGGAGTCAAGCGTGTTGAATCCAGATGATCCTGACAGGTCTTCTGGAGCAGATGCTAGAACAGTGAGAGCTGCGTTTTCTACAGGTCTCAGGGAGCTCCGCCAAACGCTGGTGGAGAAGAGCACAGGGGCTTCCCAACACGAAGGCCAGGGTACACTGACCCCTGGAGATGCAGCCGTGCCACTAATGGGTTCTTCTCAAACAGGTCAAGAAAGGGAGAAGTCCAGGCGTGGCCCAGTAGAGTCCATAGGCAGGTCACATGAAAAAGAAATAAATGAAACTCCCTGTGTGACCTTGAGCAAGTCGCTTCACCTCTCTGAGCTTCCTTTTCTTTATTTGCAAGAGACCGTCCACTCTACATTTATTATCTTATAAATCCACATTTGAGGAATTTAGAGTCATAAAACTATGAATATTGTAGAAGCATATGTCTTGTATGAAATGGAAAAATCCTTCAGTTATACATCAGCCAAAAGGCTAAGTAAATAAATAACCATAGACAGCAGTTGAATTAGTTGGATAGGACTGCTATAACAAAGGAGCACCACTGAGTGGCTTCAACGACAGAAAGGTATTGTCTCACAGTCCCACAGGCCAAGAATGTGAGAGCAAGGTGGTAGCCGCAGGGTCAGTTGCTTCCTGGTGGGGCTGTGTCTATCCCAAGTCCCTCCCCTAGCCCAGTGGTTGGCTGGTGTTCCTTGGTTTCTAGTACCATCATAACATCTTCCTCTTCATGTGACACTTTCCCAAAGGGTGTGTCTGTGTTTGAATTTGACTGAATTTCCCATTTTTCATAAGACACTAGTCATATTGGATTAGGGGCCCACTCTCATCTTAGCAAATCCAGCTACACTCTTTCCAAACATGGTCACATTCAGAGGTAACAGGGGTTAGGACTTCCTAGGGGTACAGTTCAACCCATGATCACCATGTGAGGTCACGCACACAGGCTCTGAAGCCCAACAGCCAAATGATCCATGCTGGTCGCCATCACTGGAGCATGTGATGCAAGACAAATCAATCTTTCTAAGCCTCAGTTTCCTCTTTTATAAAGTAAGATGCAGTGAGAAAATATGTGCCCAAAAAATTAAAACAAGCCCATCGTGGTGGTATAAAACTGTAGGTGTTCAAGAACTGATAACTACCATTAAAATTATCCAGTAATGGAGGACCAAATGGCTTTAGGCCCTGACCAAGCCGCCAAAGCCCTGCCTGCTCTGGTCCCCCAGCTCCCTCTGACCCGTGGCTCACTTGGCATGCCAGCGCCTTCTCCACCGCTCTGCTCCTCAGACATGCCCACCTCGCTCTTTCCACGTGAACATACGCAGAGCTGGCGCCTTCGCTGCCTTCTGGTCACCTCATCAGTGACTTTTTTCCCTGCCCACCCTTGAAAATCAACGTGACCCCCAACCTCGATGTGTCCCGAATGCTTTCCTGGCCTTATTTTTCTCCTTAGTACTCGCCACATCCTGCTGTCCTCTCATGAGTTGAAACGTCTCCCTCCAGAATTCACCTGAGAAAGTGGAACCCCCAGTACCTCAGAATGCCACCTCATTTGGAAAGACAGTCACTGCAGATGCAATTCCCGGAGATGAGCTCGTCCTGGAGTAGGATGGACCCCGATCCAGCATTACGGGCGTCCACCTAGAAAGGGGCCGTTGGAACAGGGAGACAGGCTCGCAGGTGTTCCCAGAACAGAGTCCTGCACGCAGGTGTTCACAGGGTGCCACCTGGAGGTGATGGCCGAGAGCCCCGGAAGCCAGGGCGAGGCTTGGAACAGATTCCTCCGCAGCCGCCGAGAGAACCAGCTTTGCCCACGCCTGGATCTCAGACGTCCCCTCCAGAACCGAGACTGTACTTAGGCCGCTCAGTTTGTGGTGTTACGATGGCAGCTGTGCTAGTCTGTGCCGCTGTAGCAAAATGCCGCAGAACGCAGGGATTAAACCACAGAAGTCCATTTTGTCACAGTTCCAGAAACTGGGAAGTCCAAGATCAAGGCGCTGGCAAATTTGGTGTCTGGTGAGGGCCCATTCCTCACAGATGACTCCAACTGTGTGTCTTCGCACCATGAAAGAGCAGAAGAAAACGAATTCTTTCCCTCTGGCCATTTTGAGAAATCTCTAATCCCATCCGTGAGGGCTCCACGCTCATGAATTAGAACTACCTCCTAAGATCTACCTCCTAATTCTATTACGTTGGCCACTGCGTTTCAACATAAGAATTTGTGGGGTTACATTCAGATCATAGCAGCACCTCTGGAAAACTAGTGCATTTACTATCTATTTACTTCTTTGTTGTCCCTGTCCCCTGGCTAAAATGTAAGTCCATGCCTCCAGGGTTTTCAAGAAATAAAAACATGGTCAATGAGTTTCTAGAGTTCACATATGAAGGCTATCCCTGCCAAGGCTCAAGAAATAGCTTAGTGCAAAAGAGAATAAGCTGCACTTCATTAAAGGGTACAACCCAAATATGCAACTGGGAAATAAATATGTTTAGGCCAGTGCAACATGTTGGAGAAATAAGGTCAATGAGTAAGGACAGAAGAGTTTCAGCCTTCCTAAAGGCCGAGTCTCGGAAGGGTTGACATTTCCTGCAGGGAAGTTGCTGACTGCAGTTCGGGTTCACAAAACTAAGGAGAGAGAGGTCAGGATAAGACGCAGGGCGAGCTGGGGACCTCGGTGTATCTTTGATAAGGCAAGACAGACATCCACCTGGGGCAGGAGCCCTGTTCCTCCACCACTGTGCTGTTGGTATTTTAAGCAAGTCAAATTGTTTAGCAAACATGACTCTCATCCACAAAGTGCCTTCAGTCATTTTTATTAATTATTTTTTTTTAATTTTTACAGCCTGCATTTTGATTTGTTGTACACAAATGGGGTACATCTTTTCATTCCTACGGTTGTGCACGATGTAGGTTCATACCATTCGTGTAATCAGACATGTACATAGGGTAAAGATGTCTGTCTCAGTCCACCATTTTCCATACCCCCTCTCCTCCCTCTCATTTCCTGCTACGTAATCTAAAGTTCCTCCATTCTTCTCTCACCCCCTCTACCCGCACCCCCATTATATACATTCATCCACTCATCAGGGAAAACATTTGGCCTTTGGTTTTGGGGGGATTGGTTTATTTCACTTAGCACGATATTCTCCAGTTCCATCCACTTTTCTGCATGCCATAATATTTTTCTTCTTTATGACTGAATAATATTCCATTGCATATATATATCACAATTTCTTTATCCATTCATCTGGGCATCTAGGTTGGTTCCACAATCTAGCTATTGTGAATTGATCTGCTATAAACATTAATGTAGTTGTGTTGCTGTAGTAAGGTAATTTTAAGTCCTTTGGGTATAAACTGAGGAGTGGGGCAACTGAGTCAAAAGGTGGGTCCATTCCAAGTTTTATGAGGAATCTACACACAACATCATTCTAAATGGAGAAAAACTGAAAACATTCCCTCTAAAAACTGGAACAAGACAGGGATACTCTCTTTCACCACTTCTATTCAACATCATCCTTGACACACTTGCCAGAGCAATTAGACAGACCAAAGAAATTAAAGGAATATGAATAGGAAAAGAAGAACTCAAACTGTTTGCTGATGACATGATTCTATATTTAGAGGATTCTATATTTAGAGGATTCTAGAAAACTCTGGAACTAGTAAATAAATTCAGCAAAGTAGCAGGATATAAAAATCAATACATATAAATCTAACACTTTTCTATTCATAAGTGATGAATCCTCTGAAAGAGAAATTAGGAAAGCCTTCAGTCATTTTGACAACCAAAAAATGCCCTCTCCCTTGCCTCCCACCAGCGTGTGTTTCCACTGCTTCTTCCCGTTGAGAACCAGGGGACCAGCTGAGACAGAGGTGTTTGCCATGACGGGGATTTGCTGTCAGACTTGGGGAGGAAACAGCAAAAGCAAACAAACAAAAAAGTACCTCTGGTAGGGTTCAAGGTCAGGGTATGCCCAATTCTGAGTCCTAGAACATGGAGTGAGAGTTGCTTAAATATTTTCTGTTTCAAGTTAGGTCAAGATCAGTTCCAGAAACTGGAGGTGGAGGAGAACCTGTAAGTGACCAGGTGAGGAAAGAAAAAGGACCCAGGCACAGGTAAGGTAGGCAGGAAGAGAAGCTAGAAGGTGACGCCTTCTTTGCTTTCACTTGGTTGCAGTCAGCAAGGATAGAGAGCCTTATCACGTTCCTATGCCCCATGGGGTAACCCCACCTCCTGCCTACCCTCTCTACTCTCACCCCATATTCACCCAGAAGAGGCCAGATCACTCTTGTAAAAGGGGGGAAACAAACCACCAGAGTTCTGGTGGCTGGGTGGGTAGCCCCACCTCTTTTGACGGAGTGGAGGAGGTTCACCCCAACTCTGTGTAAGTCTCTGGTGCGCTTCAGTTGCAGTGGGCAGAACTAGTCTCTTCTCCCGTCCCCTCCAGTAGTCTCTTCTCCCGTCCCCTCCAGAGCCACTGATGTTGAGGATGGAAAAAGGTCTCCTCTACCTTCCTAGGGTCTCCAGCTGAGCCTGAGAACTAGACTGACATAAGACAGACTAACAGCAAAGCACACAAGTTTTAGTATCTTTTTTTTAACATGTATATGGGAAAAGGAAGATCCAAAGATGGGACTAGAACAGAAAGCTTAGATCATCTGTTAATAGATAAATGCTGGACAACTTGAAGTGTTTATTGGAGAAAAAAAGTGACTCATGAATTGGGCAGCACTCAGAGCCAGAGAGCTCTGCTCTGCGACCGTTGGCAATGAGTTTTACAGACAGAACAGGAGACAGAGTACAGAAAATGCCTTGGTTGATTACAGCTACGTTCACCTCTTTTGCAGAGCGTCTGGGCAGGTGGCTGCCTGTCGCTGTCTGGCCTTGGGCTGCTTGTTTCACTCCTAAGTTAGGTTTGTCGTTTGTTCGTGTTCAAAGATAGCTCGTGATTTGTTACCCAGGAACTTGAGGTCCAGAGACAGCCTCAGGTCAAATTTAACAACTTTTAGGCAAAGAAAGAAAATTTGTGAAGAAATGACAAGGCAGAGGTGGTTGCGGTGTGGGAACTGTGGGGAAGTAACAAGGAACTTGTGGTGTAGGGGAAGGTAAGGGTTCTTCCGTGTGTTTGTCCAAATCCACTGCAGTGCTGATTTCCAGCCTCAGGTGAAAAGGATGTTCCTCTCTTCCTGGGACAGAAAGGGCCCCCTTCTCATGGGAAGAAAACTTGACCTATTTTTAGGCATAAACAGGGAGATCAAAAAACCCCTCCCACATCAGCCTTTCTCAAGCCTTCAGCTCAAAACGATGAGTACCGATGGTCCTTGACTTACCGTAGTCTCCTTATGGTTTCTGGACTTCACAGCAGTGTGGAAGCGTACCCATGCCACCATCCGACCTTCGCTCCGAATCCAGTTGTCACTGACTCCACGAGATGTTCCGCCCTTGGTTATAAACAGTCTTGTGTGTGGCGACTTTGCTCAGCTGTAGGCTAGTGAAAGGGTTCTCACGTCAGCACCAGGAGACTGGCCAGGCTCAGGCTGGGTGCGAAGGCACTTTCTACCTACAATGAGTTTTTCAGGATGTGGTCCCATCATAAGCCAAGGATCAGCTGTGCCCGTGTGGCATATTCTGGGATGGCATGTACTAAACTCCTTCACTGTCCAGCTCATGGGAGACCAACTAACATTCTTCCCTGGGGAATGGCCCCTGGCGTTAAGTCCCAAGAACAGCTGCTGAGATGAAAACATCGAGAACTTGATGGAAAAGAAAAGTTGGACCTGAGGGTGAAATCAAGGTCAGAAGCTTAAGCACCAAGGACATCTTGTTGTTCTGCACCCAGGCTGAAGGCTCGATCTGCCTCCGGTGAAGAAGCAGCGCAGAACAGACAAGGGAAAACCTCTTCTCGGTTGCTGTTGAGGTTTGGATTTGGACTGTCCCCCATTCTGCTGGAACGTCCAGTAGACGTTCCACCACATCCTTCCACCATGATGTTCGCTTCACTACAGACACACAGCCGTGGAGCCAGCTGGCCATGACTGAGACCTCTGAAACCATGAACCAAAAGTGAATCTGTGCTCCTTCAAGTTGATTTTCTCAGGCCTGTTGGTCATTGCAAAGAAAGCTGACTAATATAGTTACCTTTCAAGCATTTGTAGAAGATTATTTCTAATTAAAAGGCTCTTTGGGGGCATCACTCAGATGCAAAGGTACTTCAGCTGTAAATGCCATGAGCCCTCTTGGCAGGTGACACGCAACTGTTTCTTGCAGATTTCCATTTAATATTCCCTGTCAGCACCAAGCTATTGTGTAACAGACATGAATGGGTTATTCCTCACCACCTTGTTTTTTTATTCAAAGCCATATAATGAGTGGGAAAAGCAGAACATAGAATTCTTCCATTGCTCCCTCGGGCGATGACTGTGCATTTATATCAGTGTTTTATGATTGCAAGAAAGGCCCTTCAGTAATTCCTGTTCTCTCTTTAAAAGAATCTTAAAGTATAATATGCATTTACCAGAATTTCAGTGAAAATTTGAAACGAAAAGCCCATTCATCTTTCTGGAAAGGACATAATAATACATTGATAGGTGGTCCACCCTTGGAGAGGGAGATTGCTTTAAATGCAGAGCCTCTTCACGCAGCTCAGAGTCCCTTGTTTTTTAATTAGGGAGGAATGGAATAGAGAGGGGCAGAGAGGGCCTCAGAGTTTCATTACCCTTTCAGTTCACATGTCAATGAAAGGAGAATTCAGAGTAGAGGACAACAATGTTTTTTTCTTAGATAATATGGGAAGTGAAAAATAGATATTTTTTTTTCTTCTCAGAGGTCATAGAAATTAGATATTACTCTACAAAGAACCATTAAAACTTTAGCTTCTGAACAAAAGAAGGGAAGAAGAGAAGAAAGACCACCCGAAGGCGTGGTTCCTCTTCGACTCCCCCTCCTCTCTAGATGCCAGCTCTCTGCTAGGGTGGCTGGGCAGCTGCGTGCCTGGTACCGTTGGGAGCAGGTGCAGGAATAGCCTAGGTGATACTCTGTGCTGGGGCTCTGAAGGAGACACTTGGGGTTCTGGTGGTCTCTGCCACAGGAATGATGGGTCCACTCCCTGCCCGGGGTCCTCAGCCCCTCATCTTTACCGGAAGGAGTTAGTTGAGAATCTCTTTCCATCCCAGCATTCGGTGATCACACTGTCTCTCCCATTTATGCTGCTAGTGGCTCTCTCTCTCTCTCTCTCTCTCTCTCTCTCTCTCTCTCTCTCTCTCTCTCACACACACACACACACCCCTGACAGACTTTCTATGAAGAAGGGAGAGAGGATCTGATTCATTTTGGCATCAGAACCACAAGGGAGCTGGGGCTCTGAGCTGTCAGCCTGCGGGTGCTGGGTCTCATCGGGGCCTCTCTGATCCCAGAGCCCTGACTCAGGAGCAGCATGACTCAGGCATGTCTGCGGCACTCCCTTCTCGCCGCAGGGCCGCTGCTGCAGTCCTCAGAAGCAATAAACCCTGAGCTTGTAGCTGGTTGTAAGGTGCACGGGTCATCAAACAGGCCATTAGCTCTGCAGGAGCCCGCCACCTCCCTGCTTATGTAAATGAGCTCATTGCCAGGCTAATTTACTCTACAAGGAGTTGAAATAACCCAGGCACTTTTTTTTTTCTTTTAACATGGACTGGCTTATTATAAAGGATACAGATGAAGAGGGGTGTGGGATAGGGCCTGGGGGAAGGGCGGCGATCCCTTGCCCTCCCTGGGTGCGCCTTTTCTAAAAGGCAGCCTTGGAACTGGCCGAAACTTTGGAAGAAGCTACCGGCCCCCAACATACTCATTTTGCCAGTGAGAAAACGGAGGTCCAGGGAGATGATGTGACTTTCTTGCTCCAGACCTACTCCTGGCGAGGCTAGAAGTCAAGATGGCTTGATTCCTACTTTCTTTGGCTCTTCTTTCTTTTGGTACGTGTTTACAGGTACAAATTGCTGATCAATACACACAGACTTGGCGTTTCGGTCCATCAATCATGTCTATCACCTCCTGCGTTTTTTATTTTTTTTGTGATGAGAACATTCAAAACGCTCTCTTCTGATTCTGACCTCCCAGCACTTCCATCAGGCTTTGAGAGGTCTGCATAGCAAATGTGTCCTGTGCTTGGGACGAGGACCCCATGAGGGAGGAAGGGAGGATGGAGGACAGAGGCTTGCAGAAGTGATGTCAGAGCGATGCATTGCACGGTGGCATGCGTTGACATCCACGGCTTCCTGGATGCAATTCCTGCAGTGCTGTAGCCTATTCTGAAGCGACAGACCTGCAGTCCTTTAGCTGCCTTGTGACTGGCCAGTTAATATTTGAGTCTCAGTTCCATAGACCTAGAATTTCCTCACAGAATTATTGAAAAGAATTTTTTTAAATGATTTGTATAGAAACTCTGACACACACAGATGATAAATATGATAAATATCAGTTCCTTTCCCCTCGTTCTTTATGACTTTCTTGTTTTTCCCCCACTTCATTTGGAAAGAGATGGGTGATATGCTAGTTATGTATTTTTTTTCTACTGTGGAAAGTTATAAAGATTGCATAGGCATGTATCCAAGATCTTGTGGGGTTCCCCAAAACAGCTGCTGACATTTAGGATAGACTTCTGTTATAGAGTGAATGTTTGTGCCCCCAATCCCCAAAATGATAATGTTGAAATCCTAACCCTGAAGGTAGTGGTATTAGAGAATGAGGTTTCAAGGAGGTGACTGGGGTCATGAGGGTGGAATAGAATCAGTGGCCTTGTAAAAGACCACCTGGACAGCTCTCTAGTCTTCTTTCTGTCCTGTGAAGTTACAGGGAGAAGGGAGTCATCTGCAACCTGGAAGAAAGCCCTCACCAGAACCCAGACAAGCTGGCACCCAAATCTTGGACTTCCAGTATCCGGCACTGTAAGAAATAAATTTCCTAGGCTAAGTCACTCAACCTTTGGTGTTCTGCTACAGCAGTCAAATTGACTAGGACACTTTCCATGCCAAAATGTAGCACTGCTATCTATTAAATCAGAGGATCTTGTGTGAAAATAATTGGGCACCATTATCCTGAAGCATTTATGAAGGCCCGCATATCATGGGGTGTCTTCATCTGGAATTACTATCAGTTCATCAATGTAAACATTATCATAAACAACATTTGTTAAAACCCTAGCTGTACCTGGATATAGACAGAGAACTGTACAGAAAATATTAGACCTTTTGCTGAACAGACATAGTTGGTATCTTGGTCCTTTTCTGTTACTATAAGAGAATATCTGAGATTAGGTGATTTATAAAGAAAAGAAGTTTATTTAGCTCATGGTTCTGGAGGCTGGGAAGTTCCATATTAGACAGTGGCATCTGGCAATGGTATTGTGTCATTTTATCTAGGGAACATGTGCATGAGATAGGGAGGCCTCAGGCTTGCTTTGTAACCATTTGCTCCTACAAGAACTAACCCAGTCTGGAGAACAAGATCTTAATCCAGTCACGAGGACAGAGTCCACACGACCCAATCTCAGGTCTTTTTCTGCAGTCATGGAACATGGACTGACGGTTGGCCTTCAGCTCATCAGCTCTCAACATGACTCCAAAGGACATTCATTTCTCAGCCTGGGGGCTGATTTTTGGATCTTATCAATGTTTAAATAGAACTGGGAAGGCTTTGATTTCAGATAATTTTGAATCAGATAATTCAGCCCTAGCAGGACCCAGAAGTTAGAGGAAAATATGATCCTTCTGCTTTCTATCACCCCACCATTGTTACTTTCTTTGCCAAATGCAGAGCATGTGGGGGAGGGGCACCTATGCATGCACGTGTGTGTGTGTGTGTGTGTGTGTGTGTGTGTGTGTGGCACATGTGTGTAATGGGATGTGGAAGGGATTTTTGGACAAAGTCCTTGGATTTTGCACTGGACTCCCAAAGACCAGCCCACCCAATGGGTCCTCAGCGCCAGCCACGGCTTGGGTGTATATTTCTGGTCCACGCAGACTCCCCACCCGGCCTGACCCGCCTGCTCTCACCTCGGCCAGACCAGGCATCCACTCCGGAGGTGGAACGCCTGCCCGTCTCCACTCCCTGAGGAGGGAGGGTCCACCTCCTCTGGACATCAGTTCCTCAAGTCTTCTTTCATCCACTCTTCTTACTAGATCCGCAGAAAACCAGGATTTTTCCTGTCTTTCTTTTTTTGTTGTTACGTCCATAATAGAGATTTTTCACATCCTTTATCCTGACTGGAAACAGATCCCGCTTCCATCTTTATTCTAAAGACTTAAAATCATCGGTAGGTCACCTCAGAAGCTGGAGACACCCCACCCCTGCAGCCTGAGATTCCCCACAGATTCCAGGTCCTCACCCCGCTCCCCCGCCCCCAGACCCTCCCCAGTCACATACCTGTCCTCTCCATGATCCGCACGCTACCTGACTGCACGGGTGGCTGAAAGGAGGAACGGAAGCTGAAAGCCCAGAGCCAGAGACGGGGTTCTGGAAAGTTCCATGCTGAGCGAGTAAGGCTGCAGGCAGCACACACCCCATTCTTGCTCTTCACAATGCCCAGCTGGAGAGGGGCCGGTGCAGGATGCGGCAGACCACGCAGTCCACACAGGGTTAGGCAACCCTAACCGAGTCCAGGAAAGAGATCACCATGGCGATCCTCTTCAGAAGTGCTTCTCTATAACTTAGTGTGGAAAGATGGGTAAGAAACAGCAGAAGCACTGTGACCCGGCATTCTTACAACTTTTGGTACTTCCTGTCAAGTCTGTTCTCTACATTGTCCAGATTATTTAGATTTTATTTCACATTATAGATACTCTTTTTTATCTATATAGTATTAATTTTAAGAAAACTCTATGCTATTTTTAAGAAAGATGCCAGAACCAATCTGGAAGGCACAAATGACATGTGGTTATTATCTTGTCAGTGGTTGAAGCAAATAGCTCTAAGCAGGAATTGCTCTCGGTCTATGGAGGCAGATAATAATAGCTACCGCATATTTAGCCACTTAACCACATGCCAGGTACTATACTGAGTGCTTTAATATAGTATCTTGGATACCCACAAAACATTGCCAGATTGGTAGGTTTTATCACCGCTTTACATTTAAGGAATCCAGCTAGAGAGGTTAAATAATTCATGCATTCAATAAATATTTATGGAACATTTGCTGTCTGCAGAAACAGGACTGGATGCTTAGTCTTCATGAGGAGACAAGCTCATAATCTAAGGGGATTATTAACATCATTTCTTCCCATTTTAAGCTTCATGCTAACTGAAAAATAAAACAGCAAGCATTGAAACAAAGATCAAAATGTCAGCAACATTTTGCTGATAACGCTACTGGATCTTCACCCCTGGTCACTGCCCCGGGCGACAAGTACAGTTCTGCCTGCCTTCCTTTCTTCTGACAGGGATGTGCCCTTTTCCTGGGGCACAGAGCCGTCCAGTGCTGCTCCTGCCAGTCAGAGAGCACCAGGAAAGAGAAATCCTCACAGGGTTAAGCCACACCAGCCCGGTGCTTTCTCCCAATGCACCACACTGAAAAACTGTGTGAGAAGGGTTGTAGAGGGAGGCACGAGTTTAGCCCAAGAGAAGCAGCTGCACTGGAAATGAAAGGTCAGAGGGAAAGATCCCCCAAGCAAAACCTGGTGTAGGAGATATATATATATTTTTTTTAATTTACACACATTTCATTTATTCAGATTTTATTTTGCTGTGAAATGGAAGCAAGGATGCTACGAGAACGTGCAATAAGAGAACTTCCCAGGGCTTCCCAAGGAAGCAGCATGAATGTATGGGAGGTAACTAGGCAAAAAGCAGGAAAGCACCCCAGGTAGAAGGGAAAGCATGTGCTAAAGTCCTGGGGCGGGAAGGAATGGGTAGTGTGTGGAGCCAAAGAGCCAGGGAGGGGCTGTAGCACAAGGAAAGAGGGACAGTGATAGAAGAGACTGCAGAAATAGCCAAAGCACAGCACGCAGGGCCTTGTGGAATGGGAATGGTTTTGAATTTTATATTAAGGGCCAGGGAGAGTCATTAAAATGTTAGAGGCAGAAAACCGACATCATGGAAGAGATTGGCGTAGCCTCTACCTACACCACGGGATGAACACTCTCACCAGATCAGAATTCTCATAGAGTGTGAAATTTCCTTTCCAACCAGGTGTTAATTCTTCTTGTACAATCTAATTCATGCTTATCAAACTCACAAGGGTGCTGAAAGCTCAGAGGCTATTTCTAGTGTCATGATAGAGTGGTACCCTAAGTGGCTTAAAGCGTGTCCTGGAACTCACGTGGATTCGTTTTCATTTAATAGACTGGCCTTCGAGCAGCTGTTTCATTTATTCATGACTTTCCTTTTTAAACTTTAATTTAGCAAAGCACACAAGATGCCAAAGCATATTACGCTTCCCAGGCCTGATGCAGCCGTCTGCCTTTGCTAATAACATGCCATCCATCTACAGCCTGTGCAGACAGGACCTCTGGGCCTGAGACGGTGGCCACTGCTCTCCTGACTTTGCATGGAAGCTTTTCCTCCCAGCCAATGTGCCTTTCTCTGGGGAATTGCATCTGCACATAGTTGAGCCTCTGTTTTCAAAAAGATGAAATTCCAAAATGTGGGTAACGCCTACAGGCTTCTTCCTAACCTGGATAACCCAACCAGCAAATCATCCGGTATTTGTTGAACACAGCTGGCTGCTGTGGGAGAATTGGGGGTGGAGTATACATTGCAAGTTTTGCCCTAATTTTGTTACATTCTTGCTCAGGGAGAAAACCCAGGTGACCGCCAGCACAAGGTGCACATGGCACTTGCAAAATAAATTAGAGTGTTCCAAATACAGCAGGAGCTCAGAGGAGGGAGAGATGGTGTGGTGAACAAACTTCACCCACTGGCCTGCTGGGGTGAGTTGGATTTGAAGGACAGTGAAGGTGGCTGGAATATTCTGGATGGTGTCAACTTTCCAAGGAGGGGGACAGTGTACCAGGAGGGCTCAGAAGAACTGAGGCTTGGGTGGGGATGTGGTTATTTGAGGAATAAGCAGAGATTAAATGGCAAGGGGGCTTCTTTTTTTTTCTTTTTTTTTTTTATATTTGTTCTTTTTAGATATACATGACAGCAGAGTATATTTTGACATATTATACACACATGGAGTGTAACTTCCCATTCTTGTGGTCGTGCATAATGTGGAGTTACACTGGTCGTGTATTCATATATGAACAGAGGAAAGTCATGTCCGATTCATTCTACTGTCTTTTCCATTCCCATCCCTTCTCCCTTCCCCGCATTCCCCCCTGTCCAACCTGGTGAAACTCTACTCCTCCCTCCTCCCAACCTATTGAGTCAGCATCCGCATATCAGGGATAACATTTGGCCTTTGGTGTTTGGGGGATTGGCTTATTTCATCCAGCATGAAAGACTCCAGTCCCATCCATTTACCAGCAAATGCAATAATTTCATTCTTCTTTATGACTGAGTAATATTCCATTGTGTATATATACCACATTTTCTTTATCCATTCATCTGTTGAAGGGCACCTAGGCTGGTTCCATAGTTTAGCTATTGTGACTTGATCTGCTATAAACATTGATGTGGCTATGTCACTGTAGTATGCTGATTTTAAGTCCTTTGGGTATAAACCAAGGAGTGGGATAGCTGGATCGAATGGTGGTTCCAGTCCAAGTTTTCCAAGGAATCTCCATTCTGCTTTCCAGAGTGATTGCATCAATTCACAGTCCCACCAGCAATGTATGCATGTACCTTTCTCCCCACCTGGCCAGATTATAGAGAACTGTCTCTTTGGAGACATGATTAGACTACTCAGCAAATCAGCTTTACTCACAGAGTTGTTAGAAGTGGAAGAGGACTTAAAGATGGTGAAGGTAAGTCTCACTTTTTAAAAATCAGAAAACTAAAACCCAAGATGTTTGAGTTTTTAATTTGCTAATAATTTGTATTCCATCTACTTCCCAAAACAAAAGCTTTTTTTTTCTTTCTTTTTTTCATACCGGGGGCAATTTACTACTGAGCCACATCCCTAGTACTTTTTTTTATTTTTTATTTTGAGGATCTCACTAAGTTGCTCGGGACCTCACTAGTTGCTGAGGCTGAACTGGAACTTGCAATCCTCCTGCCTCAGTCTCCCAAGACACTAGGATTGCCTGGCTCCAAAAAACTTTTGAGATCATTTCCAGTTATCATAACCCAGGACTTTAGGTATTGTACTTCAGGCATCAGAAAGATGCTTTGAAAATAAGCTCAGAACTTCATGAAATGTTGAGTATGGTGGTTGTAAATGGTCTAATGTTTTTAATATGCTTTTTTTCAATTTTTCATCTTTAAGTTAGCTGCAAAACAGAGATCTTCCACCAAAGCACACTCGAGTGCTTCTCATACTCATGAGTCACCATGCCACCATGAGCAAGCTCCTGAGATTTGGAACTACTAGAAGCTCTTTTCATTGGTCTAGTAAAGCCACACATACAGCCATGTCACCCTTCCCAGTGACTGCCAGTCATCTCAGGTCTCCTTTCTCTGCTACCCACTCTTTCAAGCCTTACTCCTCCATGCTTCCTGGTGAGTCACTCTTCTCCCCAGTGACTTTCTGCAGCGTCGAGTACAGCAGGCTTGGGTGCACTCACTGTACGCTGTCTTACTGAGAAATAATTTGCATTAGTGCCACCACAAAGCTCCAATGTATGACTTGATAATTTTTGGCAGATGTACAACCATCGTTCTGACCAACATTTTTGTCACCCGAGTAAGTTCCCTTCCCTGCCCCTCCTCAGTGTATCTTCCTCCTACCAAGACGACCAGGATCTGATTCTAATCGCCACAGCCTTATTCTGACCGTTCTCGACTCTGTATCAAGGGATTCATGTGCTGGGGATGGAATCATAGCATACAGAGCTCCACTCTTCTCTCACTCAATGACAGGTTTCTGAGATTTGTCCTGTTGCTGTGTATCAATAGTTGGTTCTTTTTATTGTTGAGTAGTCCTTGGTATAGAAATACATCACAATTTGTTAATTTTCCTACTGATGCTTATTTTACGTGGTGCCATTTTTTGGATACATCTGCCATTTCCTTCGAATAAAGACTTTAGGTCACATAGATGTGCAGCTATTCATGCACATATTGGATCCATTTTAAGAATTAAGTTTCAGATTTGATTACTGAAAGAACCATGGCAGTTTTTAGAAATGGACAATTTTCCAAAATATTGTACTAATATGGGTCCCATTAGGAAAATGTAAGTCTTTCAGTTTCTCACTATTTTTATCAAACTTTATTTTGCCAGCCTCTTTAACTTTAGCCATTTTGAAAGTGTCAGTTTTCAAAGTTTGGAAGTGTTGGTTTTCGCTGACATTTGCGTGATGCTTCCTGGTACTTGATGATCAACCCTTCTCACGTTCTTCATAGTCTTCAGATATCTTCATTTGTGGATCCTTATTTCATTGGTCATTTTTATGCTGGAGTTATTGTCTTTTGATTTGTAGAAATTCTTTATGTATTCTCAACACAAGTACTTTGTCTTAAAAATGTATTTCAGCATTTCTCTTAGTTTTGGGCTTGTCATTTGACTCTTTTGACATTGTCTGTTTTCAAAAACATATTTTTAGTTGCAGATGGAAACAAACTGTCTTTTTTTAAAAAATATTAATTAAGTTGTCAAAGGACCTTTATTTTATTTATTTATATGTGGTGCTGAGAATCAAACCCAGTGTCTCACACGTGCTAGGCAAGCACTCTACCGCTGATCTAGGATTCCAGCCCGAAATTGTCTTTTGACAAGCATAACTTTTCTGACTTTGATGAAGTTTGTCAATTTTGTTCTTTTAGATTTAGTGCTTTTTGTGTCCTAAATAATCTCTACTATTCGAAGATCATGAAGATATTCTTCCATGTTCTCTGTTAAAAACTTTATAACTTAACTTTTACTTTTAGGTCTAGGATTCATGTTAAATTAATTTTTATATGTGTGTGTAATGGTTGGGTCACGGTAATTCATATGGTCATTCAGTCCCAGTACCACTTACTGAAAAAACTTTGATTTACCCACTTACTTTCTATGTCTTCAACAAAATTCAACTGATGGTAGTAAGCTTTGGAATCTGGTAAATAAGTCCTCTGAGTGATTCCTCTTCTTTGACACTGTTCCAGCTAATCCAAATCCTTTGCATTTCAATATACATTTTGAATTCAGCTTATCAACTTCCATAAAAACAAAAGTCTGCTGGACCTTTAATCAGGATAGCATTGCATCTATAAATCAATTTGATAAGAACTGACATCTTAACAATTTAAGCTTTCTGGTCAATGATTATGATATATCTCTCCCTTTATTACATTTTCTTTAAAATCTCTTAGCAATATTTTTTACTTATAGTATAGAGGTCTTGCATGTCTTTTGTTTTATTCCCAGAACCAAGGGGAATTTTTTGATGCCATTGGAAACAGTATTGTTTTTTAAGTTTCATTTTCCAATTTTCATTGCTAGTATACAGAACTAACAACAGACTTTAAAATACAGATGAGCTCCCTCAATCTCAGTAAATTTGCTTATTAGTTCAAGTAGTTCGTAGGTTAGTTGGGATTTCCCAGCAGGCCAACTCCACGTTGAGGGAATTTTATTCCCTGTTCAGCCTTTGTCTCCTCTGTTTTTTGAGGGGAACTTCTCCCCTGGCAAGACCTCTCAGTGCAACATTGAATAGAGGCAATGAGAACGAAGGTGTTTTCTCTTCTCCAGATCTCAGAGGAAAGCATGCAACATCTCACCATCATTAAGAATGATATCAACTGTGGGTCTTTATAGATATTCTTTTTTCTTTTATTTCTTTTTTTGTTTATTTATTTGTGTGTGTGTGTGTGTGTGTATGTGTGTGTGTGTGTACTGGGAATCAAACCTGGGGGCACTAAACCACTGAGCCACATCCCCAGCCCTTTTGTATATTTTATTTAGAGACAGGGTCTCACTAAGTTGATTAGGGCCTCACCAAGTTGCTGAGACTGCTTTGAACTCATAATCCTCCTGCCTCAGCCTCCCAAGTTGCTGGGATTATAGGCGTGTACCACCATGCCTGGCTTAATAGATATTTTTTATTGGATCAATGAAACTTCCTCCTCTTCCCTGTTGGTAAGAATTTTAACCCTGGACAGCTGCCAGATTTTATCAACTGATTTTTCTGCATATGTGGGCATGATAGCATGTTTTCTCTACATCCTGTTAATGCAATAAGGTACATCGACTGACTCACAAGTTTGAAACCAAATTTCATTCCCGAGATAAACCCTATATGATATTAGATATTAACGTGTGTGTGTGTGTGTGTGTGTGTGTGTTATTGCTGAACTTGACTTATTGATAATAGTTGAAGACTTTTCAACTGTATTCATGAGGGATATTGGTCTATGCTTTTCTTGAAATGTCTTTGTCAGGTTTTGGTATCAGGATTGCATTGCCTTCATAAAGGGCTTTGGGAAATGTTCTTCTCACCTCTGAGATGGTGTGTGCAAAACTGATGGTATTGCATTGTTGAATGTCTGTTTTGTTTTGTTTTTATGATTCATTAGGAAAGATATTTGGGCCTGAAGTTTCTCTTGGAAGTTTTTAATTACATTATTTTCTTTACTAGATATGAAACTATTTGAATTTTTCTATTCCTTCTTGAGTAAGTTTCATAAAGTTGTTTAAGTAAAGAAATTTTACATTTTACTCCAAGTTATTGCATTTATTGTTATCAGTTCATAATAACTTCTTTTTTATTATCTCATGTCCATAAAATTTGTAGTACTGTTCTTTTATTCATTACTGACATTAGTATTTTGTATTTCCTCTCTTTTTTCCTCGTCTAAAGGCTTCTACATTTTACTAAAATTTCCAAATAATCAACTTTTGCTTTATTGATTTTTAAAAGTCGTTTGCCAATTTTATATTTCACTAACTTCTTTTCTTCCTCTTTGTTCTTTGGGTGAATTTATGGTATGCATTTTTTCCATCTTTTTGCTTCCAACTCTCATATCTGTGTTACGGTTTGTTTCTTAAATGTCCCCCGAGGCTCTTATGCTAACGGCATAGTCACCAGCCTGGGTGCTACTGAGAGGTGGTGAGACCTTTAAGAGATGGAGCCTAGTAGAAGGAAGTTAGGTCACTTGGGGTGTGGCCTTACGGGAGATATTGAAACCCCAGCTCCTTCTCTCTCTCCCTTGTTTTCTACTTTTCTCCACTCCGTGCTCCCCACCATGATGTCGTGCCTCCCTATAGGCCCACAGCAACAGAGTCAGCTAACCATTGCTGATACCACTGAAAGTGAGCCAAAATAAAACTTTTCCTCACTTCAAATTGTTTATCTCAGATATTTTGTCACAGCAACAGAAAGTTAACAGTCTTCATGTTCGTGCATGCTATTACTGAACTCTCTTTCCTCGCTGCCTTGAGTACCAGGATTGTCTCTTGATGTTACCCAAACGTCCCTGTACGTGAGGATGCCTGTCCTTTTCTTGCCATGAGCACATGTACAATTTTCTAAGGGCAATATCAGTTAAGAATTGCTTTAAAAGGAAGGGAGATTAAAACTTAGTTCTGTTTTAAAACACTGAGACCATGATTTGGTTGCAGCTCGCTCTGCAGGGTCCTGCTAGCACAGGGACCCCTTCCTGCCTGGAGGTCTGAGGGGCTCACGGTAGCTGCCATCTGTTACAGCATTTCCCTGTGGCACTGGACGTAAGTGGCATGACTCTCGGCCTTTGTGATGTGTTTAAGCCACAGGGAACAGCACCCTGACTTACACCAACCACGACTGCTATTTTGGTCAGGCTTTTTGTCACTGTGACCGAAAAACTTGACAAGAACAACATAGAGGAGGAAAAGTTTATTTGGGGTTGATGGTTTAAGAGGCCTCAGTCCATAGTCTCACCTATAGACTGAGCAGTGAGGCCATTACTCTGGACCCAAGGTGAGGCAGAACATCATGGTAGAAGAGCGTGACAGAGGAAAGCAGCTCAGGACATGGTAACAGGAAGCAGAGAGAGAACTCCACTCACCAGGGACAAAATGTAAACCCCAAAGGCACGCCTCCATTGACCCACCTCCTCCAACCACACCCTATCTGTCTACAGTTACCACCCACTTAATCCATATCAGTGAATTAATCCACCGATTAGATTTCAGCACTCAGAAACTAATCATTTCACCTCTGAAAATTCTTGCATTGTCTCACACATGAGCTTTTGGGGGACATCACATAACCAAATCATAATAGCACCTGACCTGCACAGATCTACACCTTATAAATACTCCCATTCACACACCATACTCCTGGAACTTCTGTTTTCAACAAGGTTATGGAGGACCTGACATACCTCCCCTTTCAAGTTACAGTGCTTGGAGCCACGGTTCCTGTTTGCACTAGGGAAGAGCTTTCTGACACGCCACGTGGGCCTGCTGATTGTGCCCAGTCACGGGCCCTTTCTGCAGCTGGGGGATCCCAGACATGGTACACGGTTGACTCGGATGTCATCTATATGAAATGCATTATTCATGAATATCTCCATCACTGAGTTTTAAATATTTGGAGAGCATTTGGAATGCACGCCAGATAGGCTAAGCAAATAATAGCATGTCGCCTTGCTCCCAGCCCTGGGCTGAAGGGGCTGCAAGGAATGTTTGTTTTCACTCATTTGACTTCCAGAGTTCTACTTTCTTTGTGAAGTAATCTTGACGTTTCTGTTTAGGTGGCAAATAATTTACTGAGGAGGACGTGAAAGGTCAAGTGAAGAGCAGATTCAGAGAGGATCTGCTATGCCATGTTGAAGAAAAAGAAAAGAAAGAGGCTGATGGGGACCAGGAACACGCTTCTGATTTGGAGAGAATAAAGATAGGTTGGACACACGTACGAGAAGGGATCCTACGGTCCTGGGTGTTGGATCAGATCCCGCGTCAGTTCGTGGGCTCACTTTGCTGCTTTAACCTCCTCATCTAAAAAACGGGATAATAACGCCCACTGCCTAGATTGGTTAGGGGATCGATGTGTATGTAAGACCCTTGCACAAGGCTGTGGCACATGGGAAGCCATCTACAAGTAGTTGTCACAACCCATTGTCACGGTTGCCATTATTATTGTCATTGCCAGCTCCAGAAGAGGCCACTCCACCAACTTCTCTGCTGGCTCAAGCATCTGACTCCTCTTACTTCAGGAGCCTTGTGTTCCTTCCCTTCTGATCACCTCTGATCTCAGACCGGATAATATCCTGGTTAAAAACAGTGGTGCACGCCTGTAATCCCAACGGCTTGGGAGGTTGAGGCAGGAGGATCTCGAGTTCAAAGCCAGCCTCACCAGTGGCGAGGCACTAAGCAACTCAGTGAGATCCTAAATAAAATAATAAAATAGGGCCAGGGATGTGGTTCAGTGGTTGAGTGCCCCTGAGTTCAATCCCTGGTATCTAAAAAAAAAAAAAAAATAGCCAGAAATATGCTGTCCTTGGATAGTATTAGGAAGCCTGGCAAGGCCGAGAGATATCCTCAGGTGGCTATAAACACTCCCACACTCAAAATGCAGTAGCTCTGCTCATCCGTGATGCCCTTACCAACTCTGTGGCTTCCTGGAGTCTGGAGCCCGCAGCCTGTGCTTCTTCCCACAGTTTCTTACCAGAGTTGGCTTGTTGGATGTGATTCTCCGACCCAAGACGTACAAGGGTGTCATCTAAGTTTCTCTCCGCCTCTGGGGCCTGTCTTTCAACTGAGCCGTGCACACTTAGATTGCCTGAGATGGTCTAGGCCAGAGCAGGCCTGTGCTAGTCTGGACCCACCAGCCTGGAGACGCTGTCCATCCTCCTCAGGTGAGCTCAGGGGCCTGCCGAGGTGTGACTTTGTTCTCCCAACCTCCCTGCTGTTTGGCCCCAAGTCCCGTTTCTCCCTCTTGCCTCCAGTTTCTCACTTGGACAGAAGGTCTGCTACCTTGAACCTGAGGATTTTGTCTGTGGGCCACACCAGCCCCAGAAGCTTGATTAGGTGCCCCAAATGCCAGTCATAACTCAAGGCATGAAGGGGCCGGTCTCCTGATCCCACCCCCTGGACACGGGGAGAAGGTTGGGTGTTACCTATTCCTTGTGACATTCTTCTTGGGCTCCTCTTCAGGAGGAGACAGGATGAAGGTGCCAAACAGGCTTTCCTAGAAGACATCGATGCCAGAAATGGAATCCACACTCCGCCCTCTAACTAGCCATTGGTTTGTTTTTAAAATTCATTATTATTATTATTTTTGGTACCAGGGGTTCTCAACCACTGAGCCACACCCCCAGCCCTTTTTATTTTTTATTTTGAGACAGAGTCTCACTGAGTTGCTCAGGTCCTCACTAAGTTGCTGAGGCTGGTTTTGAACTCGCAATCCTCCTGCCTTGGCCTCCTAAGCTGCTGGGATTACAGGCCTGCGCCCTGGTGCCTGGCAATTAGCCCTCCGTTTAGACTCGAAGGAAACTGTACAGGCGGTGAAAGGCTCGCTTTCCATATGAAGGGGGTTCCCAGCTGTGAGGGTTTTTGTCACAAGGACAACTTCTGGGATACTCATGTGGCTCCTCTAATAGGTGTCCGTGGAAAATAGGCTCAGTCTTCCTTCTCAGGGTCAAATCCTCAGTTTCAGGGGGTTCACTCAGAGGCTTTGGACTCCGGAGTCCTGGATGATGATAATCACAATCACGAGGAATGTGTGCATAAACTCTAGATTTTTAATAGACCCGTGTGCACTAAACCATATCACTCTCAAACTCCAGGCTTCCCTGAGAACAAATCCGCTCGGCAAGCCCAGTTCTAACCAGAAGGGCTGGGCTGGATGATGGGATGTGTCCCAGAGGATGAGACCAAGATGGCCCCAGGGACAGGACGGCTCCCTGGACCAACAGGCACCGTGGACGCTCTCGCTTCCGGGAGAGAGACACACTCCCGTGCTTGCTTCCCAGACTGCCCTCCCGCCTTCCCATTACCTCACCTCAGCTGCACGACCCACCTGGCCTCAGCACGGCCACGCCCTCAGTCAGGAGCAGCAGCGCTGTTGCTTGTGTGTATGGGGTGATGTGACAATCGGTGTTCATCCCCTCCACCCGCCCCAGGAAGCTCAGAGCCCAGGGAGAGACAGAATACGAGTAATGACTTCCTGAGCATGAGGAAGAAAAATAGTGCAGTAAAATGCAAAACAGAAAGAAAAAGAAAAAAAAATCCCTTCACCCAGGCACTCCTTTCTCCAGAGATAATGCCTGTTAATGACGCCTAAGTTCCTGCAGTTCCCTTTCAGCTTACACGTCAGTGCAAATGTGCTTGCATGTTCTCCAGTTGTCTTTTTTCCACTTCTAAATTTTAATCAACACATTCTGACTGTAGATATTTTTGAGGTATGTGTGGATCCATCAGGTAACAACCGTATCGGGGCAATCAGCATACCCTTTACCTCAAAGATGTATCACTGGGGCTGGAGCTGGGGCTGGGGTGCAGTGGCACAGATGCCTGCCTAGCATGTGTGAGGCATGGGGTTCAATCCCTAGCACCACATAAAATAAACAAATAAAATAAAGGCATTCTGCCCATCTACAACATAAAATAAATAAATAAATAAATAAAGATGTATCACTTTTTTGTGGTTAAAAATATTCAAGATCGGGGGAGATCCAAGATGGCCGACTAGAGGGAGGCTGCGTTCCTTGTCGTTCCGTAACTCCAGTTTCAAGCAGAGGATATCTGTTTCTTGGTTCACTTCCCGATCATCTGACAACAGTCAGCAAACTGATCACTGACCGCCAGTGGAGCACCAGCTGCCTGCTGCTGCCTGGAAGTTCACTGTTACAGTACCTGCAGGTTTGATTTCACGTGGCTGCCGCCATTTTGAGACAACAGCCAGGCCCCGTAGGACCCTGGCCGGACTGACTGAGCCCCATCTCCAGGATCCCTCAGCCCAACCGATCACTCCCTGCCTCTGGGACCCTCACATCAACTGACTGCTCCCTGCCACCAGGATCCCCAGACCAACTGACTGCGCCCTATCACCGGGACCCCAGACAGATTGATTGCACCCAGCCTCCAGGATGCCACAACTACACCAAACACACCAGACCTCCAGGACCCCTGCCAGACCAACTGCATCCCGTCTCCAGGACCTCCAGCTGACCACATTCACCCCTGAGCTGCAGCTCCCCATTTGCCAACACATTTCGAAGCCAAAGTGGCCATCGTGGATAATCCTGGAAGCCGTAGCTCCGATTTTTGGGTGGGGCAAATCCCATTCTGAGACGCCTGCTGGAGGCTTGAAGCTCATTGTCAGGTACCTCTCATGCATCAGGCTACTGAACACTGGGAGGTTTCATTAGTATATGACTATTATACTGTAGATTTTCTTTTTTCTCCTCATTGAAAAAGTCTAAATTTTTATTTCTTTACTTTCCTTGCTCTCTTTTCCTTTTGTTTACCTGTTCCCTCAGAGTCTCTTTCTCCCTTTTTTGCATGCTAACATCCAATTTCTTTTGATTACACTCTCACCCTTTCTATTATCTAGAACTTCTGTATATTCTTTTCTTATCCCATTAACAGCCACATTCTACGTCCCTCTGCATCCTCTTTGTCGTCCATTTGAAACTGCAGACCTTATTGCAAATCTGTTTGTTTTACTGAAGATAATATTTGAACTCATTCTGTTTATTATGACAATTTTGTTATTGTCCTCATAGGGGCTATTTGTATAGGATTGCATAGTGTCTGAATTGGGCACTGCTAATATTTATCTCCCCTTAAAGAAAGGGTTTTGGAAACCTATAAGGCCACTATAAACCTATCGAGGGAAATCTGCAATACCCCAGATCTGCACTGCTAGAGGGGAAGATACAAGAAAAACATGAAAAAACAAGGGAAGAAAATGATCCAAACAAATCTAGATTCTATATTAATAGAATTCAATGACAGTATGTTAGAAGAAATGTCAGAAAAGGACTTCAGATTATACATGATTAAGATGATTCGCAAAGCAAAGGATGAGATAAGAGAGCAAATGCAGGCAATGAATGATAATACCAATAAGCTGAAAGAGCACCTGCAGGAAGCAAAAGATCATTTTAACAAAGAGATAGAGATTATAAAAAAAAAAATCAAAAGAAAATCCTTGAAATGAAGGAAATAATAAACCAAATAAAAAACTCAAAGGAAAGCATCACCAAAAGACTAGACCACTTGGAAGACAGAACCTCAGATTATAAAGACAAAATATTTAATCTTGAAAATAAAGTTGCCCAACCAGAGAAGATGGTAAGAAATCATGAACAGAATCTCCAAGAACTATGGGACATCATGAAAAGACCAAATTTAAGAATTATTGGGATTGAGGAAGGCACAGAGATACAAACCAAAGGAATGAACAACTTATTCAATGAAATAATATCAGAAAATTTCCCAAAACTGAAGAATGAAATGGAAAATCAAATACAAGAGGCTTACAGAACACCAAATGCACAAAATCACAACAGATCCACACCAAGGCACATTATAATGAAAATGCCTAACATTCAAAATAAAGATAGGATTTTGAAGGCCACAAGAGAAAAGCATCAGATTACATATAGGGGGAGACCAATACAAGTAGCAGCCGACTTCTCAACCCAGACTCTAAAAGCTAGAAGGGCCTGGAACAACGTATTTCAAGCTCTGAAAGAACATGGTTGCCAACCAAAAATCCTATACCCAGCAAAACTAACCTTCAGATTTGAAGATGAAATTAAATCCTTCCATGAAAAACAAAAGTTAAAAGAACTTACAAATAGAAGCCTGCACTACAGAATGTTCTCAACAAAATATTCCATGAGAAGGAAATGAAAAACAACATTGTAGGTCAGCAAAGGGAGGAATTACCTTAGAGAAAAAACACTCAAAGGAGAAACTAAGCCAACTTAAAAACCAAAAATAAGCCAAATAACTGGGAATACAAATCATATCTCAATAATAACCTTGAATGTTAATGGCCTAAACTCATCAATCAAAAGACATAGACTGGCAGAATGGATGAAAAAGAAAGACCCAACAATATGCTGCCTGCAAGAGACTCATCTCATAGAAAAAGACATCCAAGACTAAAGGTGAAAGGACGGGAAAAAATCTACCACACACATGGACTCAGTAAAAAAGCGGGGGTTTCCATCCTTATATCAGATAAAGTGGACTTCAAGCCAAAGTTAGTCAGAAGGGGTAAAGAAGGACATTTCATACTGCTTAAGGGAACCATAAATCAGGAAGACATAACAATAGTAAATATTTATGCCCCAAACAATGGTGCATTCTGTACATCAAACAAATCCTTCTCAATTTCCACAACACAATAATTCTGGGTGACTCTAATGCACCATTGTCACCACTAGATAGATCTTCCAAACAAAAATCAACCAAAGAAACCATAGAACTCAATAACACAATCAATAACCTAGACTTAATAGATATATATAGAATATTCCATCCAACAAGTGGATTCACTTTCTTCTCAGCAGCAAATGGAACCTTCTCAAAAATAGACCATATGTTATGCCACAAAGAAGCTCTTAGGAAATGTAAAAAAATAGAGATACTTCCTTGTTTCTATCAGATCATAATGGACTGAGAGTAGAATTCAATGACAAAATAAAAAACAGAAATTACTCCAACACCTGGAGACTAAATAATATGCTATTGAATGAAACATGGATAACAGAAAACATCAGGGAGGAGATAAAAAAATTCTTAGAGGTCAATGAGAACAACAATACAGTATATCAAAATCTCTGGGACACTATGAAAGTGGTACTAAGAGGAAAATTCATTGCATGGAGCACATTCCAGAAAAGAATGAAAAGTCAACAACTAAATGACCTAACATTGCAGCTCAAAGCCCTAGAAAAAGAAGAACAGAATAACAGCAAAAGTAGTAGAAGACATGAAATAATTAAAATCAGAACTGAAATCAATGAAATTGAAACAAAAGAAACTATTCAAAAAATTGACAAAACAAAACGTTGGTTCTTTGAGAAAGTAAACAAAATAGACAAACCCTTAGCCACACTAACAAAGGAGAGAGAAAACTCAAATTACTAAAATTTGTGATGAAAAAGGAAATATCATGACAGACACCACTGAGATATAACATAATGAGAAGCTGCTTTGAAAATCTGTATTCCAACAAAATAGAAACTACCGAAGACACTGACAAATTTCTAGAGACATATACTCCTCCCAAACTGAACCAGGAGGACATACACAATTTAACAGATCAATATCAAGCAATGAAATAGAAGAAGCCATTAAAAACCTACCATCCAAGAAAAGCCCAGGACCAGATCGATTTTCAGCCAAGTTCTACAAGACCTTCAAAGAAGAACTCATTCCAATATTCCAGGAAATAGAAAAGGAGGGTACCCTACCAAACTCATTCTATGAAGCTAATATCACCCTCATACCCAAACCAGGAAAAGACACATCAAGGAAAGAAAATTTTAGACCAATATCCTTGATGAATATAGATGCAAAGATCCTTAACAAAATATTGGCAAACCGTATCCAAAAACATATTAAGAAAATCATGCACCATGATCAAGTGGGGTTCATCCCTGGAATGCAAGGATAGTTTAACATCCGTAAATCAATAAACGTAATCCATCATGTCAGTAGACCTTAGGATAAGAATCATATGGTTAAATCAATTGACGCAGAAAAAGCGTTCAACAAAATACAACACCCCTTCATGCTCAAAACACTAGGAAAAAATAGGGATAGTAGGAACATACCTGAACATTGTAAAAGCTATTTATGCCAAACCCATGGCCAACATCATTCTTAATGGAGAAAAACTGAAACCATTCCCTTTAAAAATGGGAACAAGACAGGGATGTCCTCTTTCACCACTTCTATTCAACATTGTCCTTGAAACTCTAGCCAGAGCAATTAGGCAGACTAAAGAAATTAAAGGGATACGAATAGGAAAAGAGGAACTTAAGCTGTCACTATTTGCTGATGACATGATTCTATATTTAGAGGATACAAAAAACTTCTCCAGAAAACTTCTAGACCTCATCCAATGAATTCAGCATTTTTATACGCAAACGACGAAACAGCTGAAAGGGAAATGAGGAAAACAACTCCATTTGCAATAGCCTCAAAAAAAATAAAATACTTGGGAATCAATCTAACCAAAGAGGTAAAAGATCTCTATAATGAAAACTTCAAAACTTTGAAGAAGGAAATTGAGGAAGACCTTAGAAGTTGGAAAGATTTCCCATGTTCTTGGATAGGCAGAATTATTATTGTCAAAATGACCATACTACCAAAAGTGCTATATAGATTCAATGCAATTCCAATTAAAATCCCAATGATGTACTTTACAGAAATAGAGCAAGCAATTATGAAATTCATCTGGAAGAATAAGAAACCCAGAATAGTTAAATCAATCCTTAGCAGGAAGAGTGAAGCAAGGGGTATCACAATACCAGAACTTCAACTATACTACAAAGCAATAATAACAAAAATTGCATGGTATTGGCACCAAAATAGACAAGAAGATCAATGGTACAGAATAGAGGACACGGACACAAACCCAAATAAATGCAATTTTCTCATACTAGACAAAGGTGCCAAAAATATGCAATGGACAAAAGATAGCCTCTTCAACAAATGGTGCTGGGAAAACTAGAAATCCATATGCAACAGAATGAAACTAAACCCCTATCTCTTACCCTGCACAAAAATCAACTCACAATGGATCAAGGACCTTGAAATCAGACCAGAGACCCTGCATCTTATAGAAGAAAAAGTAGGTCCAAATCTTCAACTTGTTGGCTTGGGATCAGATCTCCTTAACAGGACTCCCATAGCACAAGAAATAAAAGCAAGAATCAATAACTGGGATAGATTCAAACTAAAAAGCTTTCTCTCAGCAAAGGAAACTATCAGCAATGCGAAGAGAGAGCCTACAGAGTGGGAGAATATCTTTGCCACTCATACTTCAGATAGAGCACTAATTTCCAGAATATATGAAGAACTCAAAAAACTCTACATGAAAAATACAAATAACCCAATCAACAAATGGACTAAGGATATGAATAGACGCTTCACAGAAGAAGATCTACAAGCAATCAACAAACATATGAAAAAATGTTCACCATCTTTAGTACTAAGAGAAATACAAATCAAAACTACACTAAGATTCCATCTCACCACAATTAGAATGGCAATTATCAAGAATACAAGCAACAATAGGTGTTGGAGAGGATGTGGGGAAAAAGGTACACTCATACATTGCTGGTGGGGCTGCAAATTAGTGCAGCCACTCTGGAAAGCAGTGTGGAGATTCCTTAGAAAACTTGGAATGGACCCACCATTTGACCCAGCTATCCCACTCCTCAGCCTATACCCAAAGGACTTAAAATCAGCGTACTACAGAGATACAACCACAAGAATGTTCACAGCTGCTCAATTCACAATAGCCAGACTGTGGAACCAACCTAGATGCCCTTCAATTGATGAATGGATAAAGAAACTGTGGTATATATATATACAATGGAATATTACTCAGCTATAAAGAATAATAAAATTATGGCATTTGCAGGCAAATGGATGAAATTGGAGAATATCATGCTAAGTGAAATAAGCCAATCTCAAAAAAGCAAAGTATGAATGATCTCGCTGATAAGCAGATGATGACACATAATGGGGGGTGAAAGGGGGGCAAGAATGGAGGAAGGAAGGACTGTATAGAGGGATAAGAGGGGTGGGTGGGGTGGGGGGGAGGAAAAAATATCAGAATGAATCAAACACCATTACCCTATGTAAATGTATGATTACACAAATGGTATGCTGTTACTCTATGTACAAACAGAAACAAGATGTATCCCATTTGTTTACAATAAAAATAAATTTAAAAAAATATATATATATATTCAAGATCCTCTTTTCTGGCTATTTTGAAATGTGCCACATGCTGTTGTTAGGGAGAGTGTACTGGCCCCATTCCCCTGACTGGAGCTTGCTCTGACCACTCTGTCCTCGTGCCACGTAGAGTCTAGAAGAACTGATCTTTTTGGATTAGGAAGTTTCTGGTGGTTACCAGAATTGTGGAGGGGTTGCGGGGAGGAAGATGGAAAATGGTCTGCAGGTAAAAACTTACCTTAGGAAAGGGAGACTACCACGCGAAGTGCAACAAGCCAAACTCAGAAACTCAGAGGTCGACTGTTTTCTGTCAGCAGAAGGTAGAGTAAAATAAAGGAATCGGGGAGGGAAACGGGGACCAAAAGAAGGGAAGATCAGTACGTAGAAGCAGGAGATCAGGAGGCAGAGTGGAGGGACGGCAAGGGGAAGCGATGCAGAACGAATTCTTAAAATCATGACATGTGTCTATGTAAACACACGACAGGGAACCTCAGCTCTACGCAAAGGTAGAAAGAGCCAATCAAATATAAATTAATAGATGAGCAAAGGAAGTGTAGCAAAGTAGAGGAAGGAGAATGGAGAGGGGAGGGCGGACAGGAGGGAAAGATGGGGATCATGAACTGAAATCAAATTCCACGCATGGATGAGTTTGTCAGGACAAACCCAACCACTATGTATAGCTATAAAACTCTGAAAAAAATGACCTTAGGAGAAATAAATTCTGATGTGCTTGCACACCAGGGTAAATACAGTTAACAAAATTGCATTCTGTGTTTAGTTTGTTTTCTGAGTGTCTTTCATAGGTTGTAGGGGTGGGTTCCCCACTGCATAATATTTCCTAGAGTCTTTTCATATACGTAAGGAATCCAGCCACAGTGGTGCACAGCTGTAATCCCAGCAACTCAGGAGGCTGAGGCAGGAGGATCACAAGTTTGAGAACATCCTCAGCAACTTAGTGAAACTCTGTCTCAAAATAACAATAAAAACAGGTCTGGGAATGTAACTCAGTGGTAAAGTGCCCCTGGATTCAATCCCCAGTACGAAGAAAGGAAGGAAGGAAGGAAGGAAGGAAGGAAGGAAGGAAGGAAGGAAGGAAGGAAGGAAGGAAGAAAGAAAGAAAAAAGTAGAGATAATCAGATGTGAAATTGAGAGTATGTAAGAATCTGCATAGCATATAGTCCAATCAGAATGCAGGAACAGGTTCTCATGAGCGTGGCAGAAACTAACTTCCTTCTAGATGAGACAGAGTGACTCAAGTTACATCTACAACTTTGAAGTCAGAAGGTCTTTTAAGTGTCTATTTGAAAATTTTTTAAAAATTGTTTTGTAACTTACGTATCACAACTTCTTTCCATCTCATAAGTTGCACCTTAACCTCATGTTCTAAGATATATATATCTATATCCCTCTACATATATGTGTATATATCTATCTATCTATATATCATATAATATCTTTAAAATATTACAAGCTTCTTGTAATGTTTAGTACAAAGCACTTTCCTTGAAAATGGAGTCTGAGTTTTCCTCATGTGAGTACCAGTTAGAGTGTCCAGAGCAGTACTGGGACGTGGTAGATATTCAGGTCACACATATTCTAAGAATGAGCGTTCTAATTCATCCAACAAGTTTTGCGTTTATTTCCATGACTCCGTGTAAGTTCAGTTACTTTCCACTCTGGGACACGTTGGAAGTGAAAGCTGCACCTGCTCTCAAGGAACTCGGTCTAGGGGACAGATGTACACCAGCGTCTGTGTATAGGTGCATGCAGTCGGCCTGGGTTTCCATAGGTGAAAGGGCCTAAACTGCAAAACTTCTCGTAGTTCTGAGGCCCAAGTCCAAGGCCAAGGTGCAGGCAGGCTGGTTTCTCCAAGGCCTCTCTCCCTGGCTGCAGGTGTGATCTGCTTCCTGTGTCTCATGTGGTCTTTCCTCTGCCCATCCATTCCTAGGATCTCTGTTCCAAATTTCCTCTTCTTCTAAGGACACCAGTCAGATCCTAAAGGCATCGTTTTGACTTGGTCACCTCTTTAAAGGCCCTACCTCCAGACACAGTCACGCCCTGAGGTGAACCTGGAGGAGGACTTTAGTACCTGTTTCAGGGAACCCGATTCAGCCCATGATGATGCTTGTATTGATATGAGGTGAGGAGTTTGAGCAAACTGTAGACTTTACTGAGTGGAAGACAATGTAGTTTGAGAGACACCGAGCTCTTGAAGACAAAATAAGAACAACAGTGTCTTAAAAAGCAGACTGGCAACACCATATATTCTGGTTTCTGAAATATTTTTCTTCTCTTAAGGAGAAAAATGATCTGGCGTTTAATGTGTCACTTCTAGGAAGAGAGCCAGGGTTTAATTTACCTTTTCATTGAGATTTATCTCATCCTTCTGATGTCTCAAAGCAAAAAATCCTGGGCAGAGGTTCACTCTGTCATTAACATTCAGAGACTAAAGTTCTGCCCACCATAATTGCACCTGGAAGTGATTGAAGATGTATTTTGATCCCAACAGTTTATTTATGAGAGTCTCTTCCAGGAATTGTTTAGAGGTAGAAGGGAATAAAACATTGGTGGACGCACTTTTCAAATTACAGTGCAGAGAACTGAGCCCAGTGTTGAATTAAATCAATAGACAGAATCAATCAATGAGTCAAACTTTGATTTATTCACCCAACAATGTATTCAATCAATAAGTGTTTGTTAAATTAAGAAATAGTAAATCAATGAGGGATTTATCGAACATATCTTATTTGCCAAGATCATACTGAGCTCTGTGCGGAATGAATGCATGGACTCAATGAAAGAATCCCAGCAACAAGAAACTCACAGTAAAATGAGAGAGAGAATTACTAAATATAAGTGAGAGAACAATTAATGATTAATTCATGGAAACAATGACAAGTGGGAAGAAGGTTTTACAGAAGAAGCAGTATGTGACAGATCTTAGATGACAACTGGAATTTGACCAGAAGGACAGCAAATGGGGACAGAACTGAGAAGAGGGAGCCACTGGGGAGTGAGCCACTGGACTAAGCCAGGTGATGTCATTGAGGAAGAAAGATCAGTGGTGTTGGAACTGTTGATGGACAGCCTCGAAATCAGACTGAGCAGCTTCCACATGAAGCAGGGAATAATATGTATGGATCCCCTGGACCCTTTGCTAGAGAAATGACATGCTAAAGCACGTGTGTAGGTCAGACCAGAGAGAAAGAGGCAAGAACATGTTAGGCCAGCACAAGGAAGTTACAGCAACCTGGGCAAGAGGTAGGGAGGCCGGGCACTGAAGTAGGATCGCCCGGGAATGGACCCGATGGACACAAGCTATTTTGAAGGAAAAGTAGGATTGTGTCATAGGAAGTTTCAGATTATTAAATCTTCATTATTTGCCAGATAATAAAGGTAGAGGAAGGAGGCAAAGTTGAGATCTGTTGGGGAAGAAGGCAGTTCATGGAGTCTGAGGAGACTCGGGTGCAGCCTAGATTCCAAGTGCAACAGCCCGTAGGTTCTTGGAGGTAAGAACTGGGTCTCGGGTAAGAAAAATGGCTTAGGGGTGTAAGCATTTCACAGCCAGGTACTCCACGGGCCACCATGAGACACACAGCCTGGGTATTTGGGGATCCATGGAGTAGTGCCAGCAGCTGAAGTCATGAGAATGGAAGGAGCATCCTCACCCAAAGGAAAAGCACAGAGTCCTTCCAGAAGAACAGGGGAGCAGCCAGAGCAGAGTGGAACGCAACGCCAGCCAAGGAGGGCGGGCTTTCGAGAGCCACGGCAGAGGTGTGCCAGGCAGTGGGAACCGCGAGCACCCGATAGTATCGGGTTCCGCTGACAGTCCAAGGAGACCCGGAGCCTAGAATAGGTCACGTGACTCATAACGTGCCACCGGAGTCCTCCAAAAGGGCTGCTTTCATGAACTATGAGAACTGGAACGCCCAAGTGTCAAGGGTGACAGCTCAAGACGGGAGGAGAGACACGCGTATCCTGCGGTGTAAACCTTGACACCCTGGTGCAGAGGCCCCTGCTGTGCTCTGGCTTGTGTCCCCCTCCCTCACGCGCTGAACCCCAATTCCCAAGGCAGTAGTGCTGGGAAGCAGGGCCTGTGGGAGACCAGAAGGTCATGCAGGGAGCCCTTGGGAGTGGCGCCAGCACCCCGATAAAGAGACCCAGGGGAGCTTGTCTGTCCCTGTGCCTTGTGAGGCGGCAGCAGGCAGGCAGCCTGCGAGGAACAGACCTTCCCAGACACCGAAGCTGCCTGCACCTTGACCCGGGCCTTCCCAGACTCTAGGACGGTGAGCACGCGGTGGTCACCAGCCACCAAGTTGAAGAGTCTTGTCACAGCACCCTGAATGGTCTGAGATGCCGCCTTGCCTCAGACCTTGTGGGGACCAGGACACACAGCTGGCTGTCGCCCCTGTGAGGCGCCATCTCCTCCTGGAGCTGGGAGAGGCGGCGGTCATGTAGGGTGGTCCTGAGTGGGCGCAGGTGCAGGCTCCAGAGTCTGAAACCAACAGCGGAATGCAAAAAATGGAACAGGTATGGTTTAGCTGTTTTCAGAACAGTTCGAGGGCTCCGACAAAGGTGTCCCTCTACCAAACGACGCCACCAAAGTGGTCAGAGCAATGTTCACAGCATGAGTCCTGCTCATCTCGTGTGATCCTTCGCTTGTTCTCACCAGCAGCTGCCTGAGTGGTGTGAAGCCCGGCACTTGAAATCAACTCATGCCGCTTCACTGAAATTATTTCATTAAGGCTAACAAAGTGGCTTCGTCCAAGGACCAACTCTCAGCAGAGGCTGCCGAGCACGTGAGGGTTTGGAAGACTCTGAGGCTGTCCAGGAAAGGGCAGCTTTCTACCAGCAACTTTTGTCCTGGACATTACAGAGGCTGGTAGCATGGAGCCTCCCAACTCCTGTCTTCTATTATATGATTATCTCATTGGAAGATTCATTAAAACCATGACACTAAAATCTTTATCCTTGACACATTAATTTTAGTTGAGGCACATGCAGAAAAAAAAAAAAAAAAACTATGCTCCAAATGCAAGGGCCAAGGTCAAGGAAAGAGTGTAGATGAGAACTGAGGATGTATCAGGAGTGACGGGGATCGGGTGGAGTAGAGAGAGACAGACAGGAGGGAGAGGGCCAGCTGACCTAGATGCGGGACAGAGACACAGAGAAACAGAAGTTTTCCTCCCTTACCCATTTTTCTCCCTGACTGCGTCTTCTCATATTTTTTTCTCTTCTGTTCTCACTGGATTTGGCAGTCTGGAGTCTACGGGGCATGGAGCAAAATGTCTTCCAGTGATTCAGAGATTTGAAGACCTTCTTAAGTCTCAGATAACACCCAACTTGGAAGTCAACTGCACTGAGGATTCCTCTCTTCAGTGACTAAACTCAACGTGAATCTTAAACATCTACAACTTGTGCTTTTCATAGATGGTAGACAAGTCAGCAGTTTCACCATGTGTATGGTCCCTTATGCAACATGAGCTGTTTATTCAAAGCCAATCCAGAATCTCCCTTTAAATTTCAGTCTTGGTCCTTGAAAATGCCTGGCCTCCCACGTCCAGCTAGCAGCACTGTGCAATATTTATTTAACCTTCAAGCCTAGGACTTTGCAGTAAATGGGCAAGTTTTAACCATACTAAAAGCTTACAGCAGTCATTGATGACCCTTTTAGTTTAATTCAGTGTCACAAAAGCAATTCGAGCCAGGAATGCAACAGATTTAAAACTACTGCTTGTCTTGATATCTTCATATAAATTATTTATACTCTCTCATCCTGGCGACAGTGAGAAGGAGCAGCAAATGAATCAGCACTTTTCTTTGCAAAGCTGTGCTGAGAATAAAAAGCATCCGTATTGCAGGGGTGAGAAAGAAAGGTATAGATTCTTTACCATGGTACTCACTTTAAAGCCACAGATTGATCTACCCATTTTTGGTATTACCTTTAAAATGACCAGACCACAGTCCAGGAATAGAATAGGTGTCCTGATCAGCTAGCAGTACGTGTGAGGCAGCTCAACTCAGTTGCTGCAAAAAACGAACCGATGCCCCTGAGTGGCATCAGATGGAGAAGTTCCCCAAGGGTGTCTCCTCCCCCATGGCGCCATCTGCATCTCCTGTGTGGCTTTGTCTCTTGTGCAAATGCTTATCATCTCCAGGATCTAGTCTCTTTATCCATATGTTATCTACCAAGGCAAATGAAGATAGAAGAATGCAAGGGGAAATAAAATCGTCCAGCAGGCTTTAGGAGAAATGAAGTGTTTATTATGGATGGTAGGAGTCTGGCTTATTTGCATCTGAGAACCTTACTCTGGGGCTATAATAATTGTTAACAAGTTTTCTGGGTTCCCAAATAAGAATTTCTTTTGGGTCCTCTCAGGGATCAATCTGGAAGCCCAGGGGGATGTTCCCTAGTATTGGTAGGGCAAAGTAGAAAGTTCACCTTAGTCTAATAGGAGTCTGAGGACATAGATCTCATAGAGGCAAGAAAGGCCTCACTTTGGAAGTCCAAATTGCTTGGACCTCCTGTGATACTGAGAGTCTTCATAGCCTGTAAAATCAGTTGATGAACATGATGCTGCTGTAAGGACATTCACTGTTATCTGATAACATTTATTCTAGAATTTTTTTCTATGACTCATTCAGCCAATATGACAGGCACTTCCAGGAGATATTGGCCCCACCCAGTGAGACCTGAGCCTAATGAGACAAACAGATACTTAGGGGATTCAGAACATTGTCCTGTAAAGCTCAGCGCATGGCCAATGAGGAACCGGGGAGGGCTCCCACTTGATTTTTAAAGTGTTCTATCATTTTCTTTCCAGTTCTCAAAATGATAATGTTCATTATCAAAAACTTGAAAAATAGAATAACACAAAAACTGGGTTAAAAATAATTTCCACCTAGTGACAACCCCTCACTTAGTGGAAATATTTTTTTTCCAATGTAGCTGTACATGGAGGCTTAAGGTGGAAGCCAGAGACCAGGAGACATATCTTTTCATTGTGTGTGCAGCAGATAGAGTTCAGCCCCGGGAACTGGGAGACTGGGAGACCAGGACGTTATGAATAATCTGCCCTTGTACATTTTAGGCCATACATTTAACCAGTTTGGCCTCAGTCTCCTCACCTCTATCATTCAAGTGGGTGGACAACCTCTCCGTGGCCCCTGCCATTTCTCTGAGATTAAAATCCCTACCTAAGAGGATCTTTAGATTGGTTCAAAAGATTAAGGTCGGGCCATTTCAAAGTCACATTGTCCGGGTAAAATGGAACTTATAATTCCATAACCCATACCCCAGATACTTGAAGTGCACAGACACTCTGCATAAAAGATGACAGACTGTGCTTTATTTAACAGTTTTTCGAAGACTTCAAAATTCTCTGTAAATAGCAACCTGGGGAAAGTGCTGCTTAATATAGAACTGAACTACTTTGAAGTATAGATGGGTTAACTCCTAAACCAGGGCTCCTCTGAACTGCACCGTGAACAAAAACCAGTGTTGGAAGCGCAGTCTCTCCTTGCCTCTCCCTGACAAACCCACTCCACTGCAGTATTTTTTGCTGCTTGCCATTAGCATTCGGTATCCACCCTCCTGCAGACTGGGCGCTCACACACAGCAATGGTCGCTTTGAAATTTCAGTTTGTTAAGAGGAATTGACTTTGACTCAGAAGGTGATGGACCACTGGAGGTTTTAGCTATAATAGCATGTATCACCCCATGTCTTGTTTTTGGCAGATGGTAAGTAATGAAAACAAGGGTGAATGTCCAAACCGCACTCCCGTTGGTCTTTTCTTCAACCCCTGGGGCTATAAGGATGGACAGAAGGCGACAGGTTTATAAGACAGGGGATCATGTCCTAGGCCTGCATCTGGCCTTTTGCTTTGGGTTCCTACAAGCTTATGGTTTATGATCAGTAAGCCCCATTTATCTTCAGTACTTATAAAGCAGAATTCATGGAAGAGATTTGAATGTTAATAAACCTGAGTCTAAACAGCAGGAAGCCATGTGAATGTGGGTAATTTGACCAGGCGCTGAGTTTCTTAGGAAACAATGGTCTAATCTGGCTGCCTGTGATTTAGTGGATTTAGTGTGATTTAGTGCCCAGTGGATCCCAGTGGCTGCAGAAATGCTCCTGAGAAGGTTTACCAGTTACAAACGCAGGTAGTGTCTCTTCATGCTCAGCTGAATCTGGAGACCCCTGTGGGGTACTCTAATCTTCAGCAGCTATGTGATTTTTTTAAATTTTTTTTTTAGTTGTCAGTGGACCTTTATTTTATTTATTTATATGTGGTGCTGAGAATCAAGCCCAATGCTTCACACATGCTAGGCAAGCGCTCTACCTCTGAGCTACAACCCCAGCCCAGCTATGTGATTTTGACAATTAATCTTACCAAAGAATGCTAGGGTTTTTTCCCCTTTGGTCTAATGGGATTTCCTGTCTTTTACAAACCTTGCTTTGAAGGATAGCCCTCTCTCTAAGTACGCAGTTGTAGGTCTAATTTATTATGCTGGTATTAATCTGATCATCTCTTTAACAATTTTTTAAAAGATACCCAGATGCTTTTTAGAGCCTTTTGAATATTTATGATTCAAAGCGTAATTATGTTAATCCAGGTCAATGGGTCGCCTCCCCACATTTGATTGACAATATGGGAGCCTCACGGAGATGGGTTATTAGATTAGGTCTTTGTGTAGGAATAAGGAAAGGAGACAGGAAAGGAGAGAGGCTCCTGGAGAAGATGTGCTGTGGCCTGAAACAGCAGGAGCCATGCGTGAGGGGCCTTCTGTAAAGAGCCCTGGGGCTGTCTTCCTGCAGGGCTTGGAGAGCCCCTGTGCTGAACATGGTGAGCTACAGCCCCCAACAGGGGGAGCCAAGGGCTGTCCCTGTACTGGTCACTTCAACTGTAAGCATTGGCCACTCCGCTCCTCACGCCTCTGACTCAGAGATGACCGCGCCACCGTGCAGCTCATATTGTGTTTCTTCCCTATTTCTGACCATCCTAAGTGAAGGTAATGAAACTTGTCCATTGACAGGCTGCTGTTCTCAGGCGATCGATATCTCCGGCCAGAATTAGGCTAATGGACTTGAACAAATCAATTGCCTCCATCATGCTGAAGCACAGCATCCCCAGCCTGCTCGTCAAGTTCTCCTCCTGGAAAGTCTGTCTGCAGGCAGTACCGAGCGTCCTCTGGGTCTGAGGCATGTGGCGTCAACGGCCCTGAAAACATTCCACAGGGAAGCTATCCGCGGACTTCCATGGTGCCCAAGGATTTGCAACAGCAAACTCACATCCATCTTCTGCTTCAGATAGGGCCTGAGTACCTGCTTCTCGGAAGCAGATGAAGTTTCGCTTCACACCCAAGTCTGTGATAAGTGTGTCCGTGTGTAGCAGCAGACATTCCTAGTGTTTTGGGATAGTGAGGCAACTCTGCATTGCTTAGAAGCTTTGAGCATGCAGAGGTTAAGGGAACATAATGACAAAGTAGTCCTTTGCTGAAAAAGAGAATTTCAGTGACCAGGAGAGTAGGAGGGTTGAACATGGGACCAGGACAGAGGTAAGGAACCAGAAGCTCAGAGACCCCCACTGACTAGGCTGCTAGATCAACCAGTAAACCAGAGACTGCTGGCAGAATCAAGGACTAGAACCCACCTTAATTTTTAGAGCAGCTCTAAGTTCAGAGCAAAATCGAACAGAAGGCTTGGAGATTTGACTGCAATCCCTTGCCCTATATACACACTGCAACTGACGAATCTAGACTGATAGGTTGTCACCACCCAGAACCCGAGCCACGGTTTGCTCTTGGTGTTGTGCATTCTGTGTGTTTGGACAAGCACAACGACCTCTGTCCTCCACTGCAGGATCACAAGGTAGCTTCACTGCCCGAAAAATCCTCTTGAGTTCTGCCTGTTCACCCCTCCTCCCTCCTGACCTCATAACTACAGGTCTTTTTTACTGTTTCCCTAGTTTGCATTTTCCAGCCTCCCATTTGGTTGGAAGGACAGTCTGTAGCCTTTGCAGAGTGGCTTCTCTCACCCCAGCTCCCTCCCTGTCTTTCCATGGCTTGATAGCTGACGCTGTGGTACTGGGGATTGAGCCTAGGTGCTCTCTACCACTGAGACACAACACCAGCTCTTTTTTTTTTCAGAGAGGCCTCACTAAATTGCCCAGGTTGGCCTTGAACTTGCAATCCTCCTGCTTCAGCTGCTCAAATTTCTGGGATTATAGCTCATTTTTCCTAGCACCAGATGATATTGCATTGTCAGGAAGTACTACCGTGTGCGTATTCAGCTACTGAAGGGCATCTTGGTTGCTCCCAGCTCTGGCAATTATCAACAAAGCTGCGGTCCACCCCAGGTGCAGGTCTCTGTGTGGACTCCTTGGAGACCCAGCTTCGTTCCACTCCCAGCTGAGTTCCCTCTTCACAGTGATGTGGATTTCCTCTTACATCAGCCTCCCTGTGGAATCCCATGAATTACAATTTTTCTCCCTGCTGGCTCAATGGCATCTCAGGATCAATAGCTGTCAAGGGTTAAAAGAAAATTTCGACCATGCGTGCTGGGTCGTTTATTTGACATAAATGAAAACTAGCCAAAGAGGTTGGCGTGCCCAGGGGGCAAAGCCGGTGGCCAGACCTCCAACTCCACTGCTGAGTCTGGTCCCCATACCACAATGTGTGCCAGCCTTGGGGGATGGGGTCACAGTGTTTTCTTCCTTGGAGGTTTTCATATACACTAGTTACTGTGTGGGACGGAGCCAGTGAGCTCCACGGAGCTGGGAGGAAGTTCCTCTCTGGAACCTCCATTGCTGGTGGAAATTCTCCTGTTTACGTCTTTCCTGATTGCTACTGGGGAGCCTCATTTTGTTAATTTGGAGGTCGATAGGACCAAGACTTGGATTCCTGTTTCATGACTAGGGAATCTGAAAGTGACCCAGCAGATCCGAGGCCAGTCTCCCACCCGCTGGAGCACTGCACAGGGCAACACCTGCTCCTTCCTGAAGGTGCAGAGGAGAGCCCACACCCATCCTTGTCCAAGTCAAATTGTGTTCTCTCCATGTCCCCTGGAGGTGGGCATTTCTGTGGAGGAACCGCAGCTCTGCAAGGACCCTACATGTCCCCAGCATGCCCTGGCTAACTAGAGAAATATGTTCAGTTCAAGAACCCAACCATGACACCAAAAGAATTTGCTTATGGGTCTTCTCTTAGCTGGATTATAAGACCCCAAACCACGACACAGTGTCTTCGTCCACTTTCCATTACCATAACAAGCCACCACTGAGACTGGGTGATTAACAAAGAAAAGAGGTTTATTTGGACTGGCAGATTTGCAGGCTGGAAAGGTGCAGGCATCTGCTTGTCTTCAGGTGAGGTCTGCATGCTGCTCCATGCAGGTGGGAAAGCAGAAAAGGAATCAGGTGTATGCAAAAGGAAGGGAGGGGATAAACAAGCTGAGCCACTTTATAACAACCCACTTCAGATATATCCAATGTGTTCTTGCAGGAGCTACATTAATCCCCTGGTAAGGGTGGACACCCCCGACCTCATTTCCTCCTGCAGGCCCCACCACCACTCAGGATCACTCATTACATTGCCACTCAAAGTTCAAAATGAGTTTTGGAGGAAAAAAAATTCATGACAAATTCTACCCGTAAATATTTGCTAAATGGCATGTATGTTTAATACAGAAACAGCCTTCATGCTGACTGCCAGAGAATCGGAATCGAAATGCGTCTTCTACGAGTTCGCCTCTGCCAGCTCTGCCTGCTTGGAATGGGCTATTACAGCTCCTCATCTGGAATGTTTAACCTATTTCAATAAGTAGCTTGACTGCGTGTGGTCCTCGGGCTATCCGTCCTAGAAAGCCAGCGTGTAGATCTCATGATAAAGAGGGAGGGAACCACTTAAGGCATTAGTAGTTTCCTGGAAGAAAATATTTAGCATGAGTACTTGGTAATAAAAATAATAATAATAATAATATTAATAATCATCCTATTATGCTGAGTGTCTGCGCTGCCAGGTTAGAGCTATAAAAAGATATCAGCGAGTGCGATGATATGGAAAGGCCCCCTCCCAGCATGGACTATTCATTAGAGGGGGTGCCAAGTTACAGATGAGGAGAGAGCACCATCTAAGGGAGGTAGGGAAAGCGGGAGGGATGCGCCAGGGGAGAGAGGGCGGTGGAGTTATAATGGCTGCAGGCGTGAGTCAGCTGTTTGCTTGAACGATCTCATCAATGCTGTCGCAGTAGGAGCCTGTGTCTGCAGTCCCCAAGTCTCAGCATAGCCGGACTCAGTACACTGCATAGGCGTTGTGTGTGTGTGTGTGTGTGTGTGTGTGTGTGTGTGTGTACACGCGGGAGAGAAGCAGCGGCAATCAGAACTTTCTGTGTTAAAAGTTTAATCCTCAGAATGACTCATCTCTTCCAAAAGAAGCTTCTCTTTATGATCGATGGGTAGTCTATTCCTGTCAGCTAACGCGTACCTTGTCCACAGAGGGAGAAGATAAAGAGATTTTGTCCGAGGAAGGATGTGACAATAGCTCTTTCATGATTTCAGGCAGAGAGAGTCCGGAATCGGATCTCAGCCCGGCAGAGGCGGCAAAGGGAAAATAAATAACCGAGCGCCATTCACAGCCTGCAGTGAGCAGCCTCGGTGACCTGGGGCAAGTTATTCCACTTTTGCCGGCCTCAGTTTCCTCATTAAGAAGTAAAGGGTTAGACTAATAGATATGGAGAATGAGAAACCCCCAAGATAATGAGGCCTGAGAAAAAAGGAGTGGAAAAGAAGACCACTCACTGACAGCCATCATCTCCCAGGACAAACGTCTTCCAGGTGCCGGCTGCGGACAGGGAGGAGGTTTTTTATCCCCCTAAAGTAGCTGTCTCTAGCGCACAGTAAATCCAGACACTGCCCACAGGCTCCAGACCCGAAAAAACTCAAATTCCTGGGTGTCTAAGAAAACATGTGCACACTAGACCACCCCCCAAAATAGCCTATAAAAACCCAGCCCCTTTCTTTGTTCAGTGGCTCATTTTCCATCAGGAAAGTGGATCCACAGGCACCGTTTTGTCCCTGCATCCCGTTCCTGAATAAACAGCTGAGATGACTCGTGAGGTTTGCATCCTGCCGGGTCTTCTTGTGTTAACAGAGACCACCTCGTTTTACCCTTCCAGACACATGACCTTAGGCAGCTCTAATGCATTCCTCTCAGAAATTTTGATCTTCAATTTTCTAACAGAATGTCTCCTACCTAATAATCAGTTACAGCATTCATTCGCCATTTTGTTCCCACATCAAACAAATGTTTTTTTAACTATTTGTCATACGCCAGACCCTGCAAAGACTCCCCATTGCAGCCTCCCTGAACAGGCACACTTTTGTATTTCACACTGCCTAATTCACTGTCACAGGATGTTCAATAAATATCTGTTGGGTCAAGTTGAATGGTGTCCTCCAATCAAGGTCAAAGGTTGGTGGTGCTGTATTAGTGCACTGACATCTTGTGTTAGAAACAGGACAGGTCGGCCAGGTGTGGTGGTGCCCGCCTATAATCCCAGTCACTCAGGAGGCGAGGCCAGAGGATAAGGTGGGAGGATCACAAGTTCAATGTCAGCTTGGCAGCTTACTGAGACCCTGTCTCAAAATAAAATATAAAGGGCTGAGGATGTAGCTCAGTGGTAGGGCACTTGCCTAGAGTGTGTGAGACTCTCGCTTTAATCCCCAGCACCACTAAAAAAATAAAAATAAATAAAAAGAAGAAAGAAAAATGGCACAGGTTTGGAACCAGACAGGCCAGAGCTCAAACCCCACCTGTCACTAACCAGCCTGGGCAGCTTACTTAGCTGTAGGGTGCCTCTGTTCTCACCATATAAACGGAAGATAATTCCTGTATTATAGGGTACTCGCTGGGATTCAATAAGAACGTCCATGTAAAATGGTCCTCGAAGCACCTGACACAGAGTAGACTCTTAGTAAATGTGGTGATGATTTTCCCCTAAGTTTATCTAGGTCTCTGGAGTTCCACTTTATAACCACTTCACAACACAATTTATTAATTTATAAATTCCAATTAACAATTGCATTTACCTCATGTCTTTCACCGAAACTCGTGCTGCCCTTGCGCACTCAAGGGTCGGTCCAGTTCTAAGAAGCACTTGATAGGACGCGTCCCACTGAGGACACAGGGCTGCCTCACCGTCACAGCGCAGTGCAGCGGCCTGAGCCAGCTGCCCTGAGTCCTGCGTGGGGTCGTGCTAGCAGGCTACTGTCAGCAAGGGACTTAAAGCCCTCTGAAGCGCAATCTCATATTTGGGTGAAAACCAATTCCAGCATTCATCTTCACTTTCCATTCAACAAATATTTATTGAGCCTTTGGCAGGCATTTGGGGTGCAGATAGGACCCAGTGACCTTGCCACCTAGGGACATGGTAAGGAACAAACCAAACCAGAGGCTGTGTGGTCGGTGCCTGGCACTCTCTGTGTCTGAGAGATACCCACTGAGTGCTGCTGAGGGAGGCTCTTTCAGGTCCATCCATCTGCATTCTCCTGCCACCTTGACTCCAGAAGGGAAACTGAACTTGGCTCCTGTGGTAGGAGAGAAGGGAGAGCCCAGGGTACAACTCCCTAGTTTCCTGTCTTCTGTTCTCATTGGCCTCTTTTTTTTTTTTTTTTGGCGGTGCTGGGGATTGAACCCAGGTCTTTGTGCTTGCGAGGCGAGCACTCTACCAACTCAGCTATATCCCCAACCCCTCTCATTGGCCTCTTGATGGGAAGCCTTAGTGTTTACATATGGCCAAGAACTTCCATGGAACCCAAGACAGGTGATTGCTTAGAGCAATAAAGTCAGGGAATTGCAACTAAGCAAGGCCTGGGACTGAACCCAGGACCTTGTGCATGCTAGGCAAGCACTCTACCAACTGAGTCCCCAGTGTTGACTTTTTAAAACATAATGATCGTATCAGTGGGTATTGTGTGCATCCCTGGTAACTTCCAACTGTCTTCATGATAATTGGTCCTGATCTTTCAAGCGTATAAATGCAGAAGAACTTTACAAGGGGTCTGGTCTAGGACACAGAACCGCTCCTTCTGAACCTCAGATATACTGGCCCATGCTGCCTTTCTCCCTAATCTCCAGTCTTGGACGATTGGTGCAAACCTCATACATTCCACCTAAACAACACACTTACGACAGACTCAATAAATATACATCTGCCCAATCAGTTAAATTTGGGGGATAAAGTCGATGATCTTCATTTTTTCATAAAAGTTTATGACCTTATTTTCATTTTCCTTTTTTTATGTTTTACAGACTGCATTTTGATTTATTGTACACAAATGGGGTACATCGTTTCGTTTCTATGGTTGTGCACAATGTAGATTCATAAGCACAAGGTCCTGGGTTCAATCCCCAACACCGTCAAAAGAGGAAAGAAAGGCTAATATTTTCATTTTCTTTCAAGGTAAATGTCTGCTAAATCTGACTCTCCCCACCGCCCCCACTGTGCACTGACATGCCCCCCACTTCTGTGTCTCTATCCAGGGTCAGTTACCCTCAGATAATGAGGACTTCCTGTGAGGGCAAAATTCCACAGGACCCAGTGGAAGAAACCGCTGTTTCCGCCTGGAAGAGTCTGGAACATTTCATTCCTGAGAAGCGTGGACAGCTATACTTCCAGCACAAGATCCCTCAGCCCACAGGGTCAAAGCTCAACCACTGAGACAGCGTGATGAGCCACAAAGCCCCCAGCCCGGTGGGTTTCTAGATTTCCCGCACGCGAGCAAAGTTGGCTCTTCTCATTTTCACTGCAAGTTACCCAACTTCCGGTCATTTCCCTCACCTCTGTGGCAGCCCTGGAGGTTGAGAAGCTGAAGTCTGGTCTCCAGGAAGGCACCCTCGTCCCTGCCCCGTTCACTGTGACCCTTTTCATCCAGCAGAGGGTCTTCAGGACTCCGAAACTCTCGGGCAATCCTGATTTTATTGACCTGATGGAACACTGGAAATTAACCACCTGGTTTTAAATCCCACTGACCACATCCATCACTCCACTTGACACCAAGTCCTGTACTCTGAAGAGGCAGGACGACATTTCAATTGCTCTGCCAGCATCAATCTTTCTACTTTGAGTGTTTTGAGCCTAAAATAAGAATTTATTTAAATTCCAAAGAACTTATTTAAATCCCTGCACATTTAAATTCTGAAGAAGCAGGATTTGAAGGTTATTCATATTTTACATTATAGAGTAAAACTTTGAACCCTATTATAGGTCCACCGTTGGAGACTTTAAGTGGTATATAAGCATTTATGTTTTTTCTTTTTCTTTTTCCCTGAGGGGAAAACTAGTCAACATGCTGTAATATCTTCCTGGAGTTTTGTGTCTCTCCTCTTCCCTCAGCTTCTTACATAGCATCTCATTTCCTCGCAAAGAATCTTTTTATTAGAAACATTTTTCTATAGTGGCATATCCGAGCTCTTTAAATTTCCTTAAAATGTTTAAACTTCCATTCTTATGATACGGTGATTCAAATATAATTTAGTTTCTATCCCTTCTTTTTTCTTTAAATATTCAATTCCAATGGCTTACTTCAACAGTTTCTAATTCTTTCTCAAATGCAAGTCATCGCATGTTGCTTTAAAGCAAGAGGTGTGGGGTTTTTTTTTTCCATCCAGCGTCCCAAGTCACTTGGATTTGATTAAAAATACTTTGGGAATCTACTTTCTTTCCATTAATAGTGGAAATATTTGCCTCTGAGTTCAGTCCCGATGTTGAGTTCCGGATCTCCTCCTGGGGCCTCCAAAGGATGAGGCGCTCCATTTATGAGTCCCCACACACTCACTGTCCAGAGTCCTCCAGTTAAAGAGGCAGCGGGGACCTAGCACAGAAAACTCTGGGCCAGAAATTAAAGGATCCAACATCCAGTCTCCCATGGCAAGAACATGCGCACCTGATTCTTCCCCACCACCCACTATCTTGTTTTTTCATTGCTGGGGTTGGAACCCAGAGCTCCCAACCCTGAAATTCTACATCTGTAGAAGAGGGATTAAGAGGCATCTTTGCAGGTTGTTAACATTTGAAAAGGTGACTTAGTAAAAGTACTTAATGTGGTGCTGGCAACACCATAGGTGGTCAAGACTGGATCGTGCTGTACTTTGGGTCTCCTGTCTAGACCACTGCAGTCCTTTCCTAAGGAATGGGTCTTGTCCTGCACTACAGAGCCAGATTAATTCTCTTAAAGGCATCGTTTGTGTTACGTTGCCCTGCTGGCTTAAAATCAGCATACTACAAAGATACAGCCACAACAATGTTCATAGCTGCTCAATTCACAATAGCCAGATTGTGGAACCAACCTAGATGCCCTTCAATTGATGAATGGATAAAGAAACTGTGGTATATACATATACAATGGAATATTACTCAGCCATAAAGAATAATAAAATTATGGCATTTGCAGGCAAATGGATGAAATTGGAGAATATCATGCTAAGTGAGATAAGCCAATCTCAAAAAAGCAAAAGACGAATGATCTCACTGATAAGCGGATGATGACACATAATGGGGAGTGGGAGGGGTGCAAGAATGGAGGAAGGAGGGACTGTATAGAGGGATAAGGGGGTGGGAGGGGTGGGGGGGGATGAAAAAAATAACAGAATGAATCAAAAACTATTACCCTATGTAAATGTATGATTACACAAATGGCATGCCTCTACTTCATGTACAGAGAAACAAGATGTATCCCATTTGTTTACAATAAAAATGAATTTAAAAAAAGAAGTCTGAAAAAAAAGAACATAGGTAAGAAAAGTGTGAAAATCCTCAACCTGCTCTGTGACTCTGTGTCCTCTGTGACCTTGTGATGACACAGAATTTTGCCTCCAGCCTAGCCAGCCTTTCCCCTGCCCTTCCCTCTCCTCCTGGGCTCCTCCCACTTCTCCTCTCTCCCTGGACCCTCATCTCTTGATGCAAATCCTTCCTTCCCCTAGCTCACCTCACTTTTCCCTCTTGGGAGATTTCCCAAGCCCTTTGCAGCTAGTTGTGTCCAGACTTGGTCCCTTTAGTCTCTGATCCTCTGGCTCTCTCACACAGACCACAGCACACATGTGTTTTCTGCGGTGTATATTGGTAGACCCCGTCTGCACATTCGGTAGTGCATATTTTCTGTCTTTGCATATATTCCATGTATGAATATAAACTTAATATGACCTGTAGAACTCTTTGCTCATCTCCTATTGGCGAAAATTCTATCACCCTAAAGACAGGAGCTATTGACGGTCTACATACACTTCTAAAATACATAGTCCCTCTCATTTATTATGGTTTTTGGTCAGGGTCAGGGGGAGAAAATCTCACTGAGTGGGAAGGAAACAGTGAGGGATTTATCTTCCGTCATGGAGGAAAAGGAAGGTACAGGGTATGCTTGCATGGCTAGTGTCCAGTCTGGTGGACACCCAGCATATGGTGAGAGCTCAGAGACATCACAGGAACAAGCCAATACCTGAATGAATGAGTGACATAAAATCAGAATCAAAAACAAACTGATACCCTCATAGCAAACAGGTCAGACTCGCATGGTGCCATCCGAGGATAGCATAAGGATTCATTCGCAGATGTTAGTTCCCTCCGTCCAGAATATGCTCCTTGAACTTGCCCATCCTTCAGGAACCATCAAAAATGCTGATTAGTTTTGTTTTGTTTTTTAAAATCTCCTAACCTTACACATAATTTCTCTCCTCCTTGACATTGCATAGAACTTTAATGTCTCCTAGTATTTACGCTCTTCTACCTCAAAGTCTACTTATTTGTATGGAGACAGGATTACATAGTAGTTAAGTGGACCCTGCTCAGATGTCAGGCTGCCTGAGTTTGTATCCCGATTTGTACTAGCTGTGTGATCTTGAGTAAGTTGCTTAACCTTTCTGTGTTCTACTTGCTTCATCTGCAAAATGGGAATAATATTAATACCTATGATGGGGCTCTTGTGAGGAATTAATCATGAGTAGATGTCATTACAAGGAGTTGATGTCATCCTTCAAGCAGGCCCTCCTGCACTTTTACTGTGGATCTGCCAGGCTTCCTGAGGGCTGGAGCCTGGGTGGCCTTGGTCTGCAAACTCCTAGCCCTTCTTCCAGGATCTGAACTCGCTGCAGGGTTGGAGGGAGGCAGCAAGCGGCCCCTGTCAGTCAAGCTCGGTCTCTGGGACAGACACTCAAACCCTGATCCTGGGAGACGGCCCGGCTGCATTTTCTGCTGCTCCTCAAGGTGCCAGGCCTTCCTGACACTCTCCGCCCTCAGGATGCTCTTCCTCCCACTGGAACTCGACAGCCGCCTTTCTTCCCTGTCTGCGCGTGAAAGCACTGCAGAGCGCCCTCCTTCTCTGTGGTCTCCCTCCCCGCAGCTTCAGTCGCCTGTGGTCACCTGCAGTCCAAACACAGGAAATGGAAAATTCCATAAGTCAGTGATTCCTAAGCTTCAAACTGCACGTCCTTCTGAGTAGCATAAGGAATCGCGGGCCACCCTGCTCCGCCCCTCCCAGGACCTGGGTCATCCCTTTATGCAGTGTATCCACACTGTACACGCTACCTGTCAGCTGGTCACTTAGTTGCCATCTGAGTTACCAGGTCAACGGCTGCAGCATCTCAGTGTTAGGGTTCAACAAACCCTATTTTGGTTAAAAATGGGCTAACCCGGCAAGAGTAGTTGATGTTGACAATTCAGACATGCCCAATAGAAGTCATAAAATGCTTTTTCTCTTCAGTGAAAAAGGGAAAGTTCATCATAGAAATGTATGTGGAGGGGAAAAAAATACTGGATACAGGGCTCGGCACTGTGGGGGGTTTCAGGCATCCTCGGAGGTCTTGGAAGGTAGGATAAAGAGGGAACGCTGGGCTCCTACAATGGCAAGAACACAAACTTGTACTGTTGCCTGCCTTGCTTCCTATGCTGATCTCACACCAGCAAAGGTAGAGCATCTTTATTTCTTCTCAGTGGTTGCATTGCATCAAATTATTCAACCATGATTTATTTAACCAATCCCATAATGAGGAATAGAAAACGATTTCCAGGCTTTTGTGTCTTTTCCAATAGAAATACCACCTGGAAGAACAGCACCTCCCCACACACCCACCCCAGAAGGTCAGTCTCTACTGCTTCCCTGAGAAGAGTCTAACAAGCATTTGGAACCCCGGCGGCCGATGAGAAGGATCGCAGGGCACCCAGAGGGGAAGAGTCCTGAGCACATGGAGGGCACTTCCAGCCAGGGCGGCAAAGAATGCCAGGGTCCCATAACCCTCCAACAGACAGCTTTTCCCGCGGTCACTCGTGCAGAGGTTCCCAGAAAGGTTCAAACGGGCTTGCCTATGCAGCTGGAAACGTGGAAAGCATTTCACCCTCAAATTAGGGCTGAGTTTTCAGCAGTTGGACCAGGTGTAAGAAACCTAAGAAACGTAACCCACAAATACCACTTTCCCCGCCTTCACCGTCGACAGCCCCGGAGGCTGGGCTCCTCCTAAGATCACCTTGAACCCCAGCTGGACACCCGTTCTTTGAGGCACTTGGGTCTTCCCAATTACCACCCAAAGAGAGCTTGCAGGAGGGAATTTGGTGCTGTGACTTTAACAGGGCGTGGCAGCCAGCTTACTGCAGTCTCTACCGCAGTGAGCTCTGCAGGAGTCCCAGGCTGTCCTGGGACCTCCAGGGCCCCTCCCAGCCAGCAACCAGCACAGCCATGAGCTCAGCTTTGGGTTTGCCATGAGCTCCTGGCATCCGCACATTAACACAGGGGGAAGAACAGCACAGATTCTCCCCTCCTTAAACAAGGCTCCAGAGGTTCAGTACTCATCTGAGGCAAAGTGCTTCATGGGGAAGGGGTAATTTCTAAGGCTCGGGTCAGAGATGCTTTCAGAGATAGACACCTTCAAGCTTCAGCCCTGAATGCAAATGAAGTGCTTTTTCAAATTTTTTTCTGTTTTCACACTTTCAGAAGATTTTCTGCTCTGATTTTGCTGTTCTCTGAGGATTTACTTAACCTTGCTACTGCAAAATTCTCACAAGTTTACAGCAGTGTGACTCTCTCGTTGAGCTCAGAAGACATGAACCTTCTGGAAATGAATTTGTGCTTATGGTCACTGTGAGCGACAGTCCCAGCGAAGCTGTGGACCCAGAGGGTTGGCCTACCTGTATCATCTCTTGATTGTCGTCCTCGCATTCTTTGCATGAGATTTCCTCCCTTTCCAAGAGCCTGCTGTTACATAAAGACACGGAGAACAGAGCACCAATTAAGGGTCTTTCCTCGCCTCTCTCAACACCTTCCAGTTCTACTCACAAAGAGGAGAGGCCCAATTAGGCCATTTAAAGTAGCAGGTCCCTAGGAGAGTCCCCTGTAGGCAGCTGTGTGTTACTTTACTGCATAACACCCTGAGAGAAATGTCCCAAAGAGGAAACACAGACACTCAGGTGGTCCTGTTCCTATTGGATCCTAATGTAGCTTGTCAAGCTCACTCATCACAGGTAAGCTGAAGGTTCCAACCGTTCTGGGATGCTGTAAGGTACCTTTCCCTCCCACCTGCTCCTTTAAGACAGAAGCAAAGGACCAGCAGAGGGGGAAGAGGTGAGAGTCCCACAGACTTTACCTTTACTGGAGCACTTGACAGCAAAGAATCCATTCCACTGTGGCCAGTTACAGTGTCCTCAGAATAGAAGCCAAAAGATGGGGCAATCTGACAGGTTTGTACACATGCACAGCATTTGCACAAACGTCACGAATGTCTTTTCTCTTCAGTTTACTCTTTGGCAGCTTCTGCCACCTTGTGGTAAAATCACGCCATTGCAAGGCACAAGATGGGCTGGCTAAGTCCTGCAGGGCGTCCTTAGACCCAAACAGTTCAAAGATATATTGAGCTCCTCCTCCTCCAAGCTCACCTGCCCAGGAAGTAGAAGGTATTGTTAGTGTGTTTGTCCAAGTCCGTTGAGGAAATATTGACTCCTTCCATCTTTCAGAAATTTCTATTCAGGTTTCATCTCTGCCATTAGAGTTGTGGACAAGTCTAACCATGATAGCTCCATGCACATAAGAGGAGGCTGAGCAAGTCAAGGTAATGCCTTCTGTCCTTCTAAGTGAGACTGAAGAAAATATCAGTGGACTCCACTAGGCTGCTACGCGATATTGCACCTTGACAGAAATACACAAGAAAGACACAAAGGTGGCTACGTCTCTATTGCAGACACACCAGTTGGACAGCTTGCTAAAGGAGTGTTCTGCTTTAACTTGGAGACAATAGTGTGCATCTGATTGCGTGCTGTCACACAGGATCAGCAGTGAAAATTAGAACACACATAACAAAGGCCATATTTGTGCTAAGTATAATTAAATTTTTGCTGCAAAAGTAACAAATACCCAAAGTAAAAAAATCCTCTGGTGTGTTGTCTTTGGAGCTAAGGTTGTTTGGTTCTGTTCGTGTCTCCAGCATCAGTGAGTTGACATTCTTTTCTACATTATTCCTCCCCTGCAAAAAATAAAAATCTCCCATGGACTTAGGGTGAGGATGCAGGCTGAGTGGTAGGAAAGGGGCTGGCCTGGGATGTGTCCCAGACCCTGTGGAGATGATTCCGACACATCCTTGCCTTTCACATCTCAGCACCCCAAAGTGTGTCACCTCGGCTTTTGTGGAAGGGAACGTGGAGACTGAGAGGTTAGGTGGTTGGGTCAACACAGCTAATGAGTGAAAGAGCTGGGGTCTGAGCCACACTAGGTGGTCACTGTGCTCACGGGATCCTCACTGTCACACAGCCATCAGCCCCCGTGGGGTTCTCATGCAGTCGAAGTTCAGAAGGCCCTGCACGGACACCCTCGAAAATGGAACTCCTCTCCTCAAAGCACATGTGCAAGAATCCGCAAGCTAATCACATGTGCTTGGCTAACTGGGGGACGTGGTGACTACCTGACTCCTGGGGTTGGGTCAGTGATTCCTTCTGCACCTGGTTAGGACTGGCCTCGGCTCTAGCTCTGGGGTGTGGGTACCAAGACTTGGACTTCACTAGTCCTTTTAGGCACCACGACACCAGGGCTGCCACAGTTAAGTGGAAATGCTTCGTTTTGAATACTCAGGCATCCCAGGAGGTATGTGTGGTTGGTGGTCGGCAGCCGGAGTTGCAGCTGTACCCCCAAACTACCCTGCCCCCGAATCCTTGAACACCACATTCACAAACACCGTGCACTTGATCTTGGTCAAAATAGACACCCCAGCCCTGGAAGAGAGCACAGCCATCAAGAGAAGGCTAAGCTAGGCACCAGGGTGACGTTTAGTGCAGAGTCGCTGGCCTTCCCGGTGGCTCTGCTGGGGGGAAACTGGAAGAAGCAGTCGGCTTCCACAGCCACTTGAAATTCATCTTCAAACACAGCTCAGGTTAAGGACTGCTGGAATCTATCTGCACTAGACAGGATGACCCTGTAGTAGGGCGTGAGTCGGGTGATCTGAAGGGTGTGATGGACAAGGAAAGACGCTCTCCTGCTGACGAGAGAGCGCCTGCCAGTTCCGCAGTGATGGAGACAGCCAGATCAGTGAGTGTCCCCAGCCACCCCAACCCCACGGGGCGGGGAGGAGGGAGTGAGGCGGAGGCAGAGACAGACCTTCACACTCGGGAGTCCTTGGCTGGCCACAGCCAGATCCTTTTCCCATTCCCTTTCCCTGCTTCCTCCTGCTGTGTGGTGGGAGGGGACAGCAGAACAGGGGTCTGTGACTTCCTGTGACTAACCCTGGCATCTGCCTCTGCCCTGGCTCCCCAGGTGGCTCCCCTTCAGCACAGCTGGGTGGAGGAGGAGGGGGGCCATGCTGCTCTGAGCAGGAGCCTCCACTAGTTGGGGTGTCAGCCTGAGACTCCAGAGAGAACCGACTTGGAGACCAGAGGTCCCAGGCTGGAAAGGAGGGGAGGGAGAGACCTTCCTCCCACCTGCCTAGGAGCCCTGGAAGTCTCTCCCAAGGGACCAGCCAGCCCCTGGGAGCCCACACCCAAGTGAAGGTCATGAGCCCGTCCTTGACCTTGGCTTGCTGGCCGCCTTCTCTTGTTGGCAGCGTAGTGAAGCCGGCGGACCCCACCTCAAGACAATGCTCTCAGTTCCATAAAATAAAATCATAGGAAGCCGATGATATTGAAAATCACTTCTAACAGTCTCTGCCTTAAAATACACAGTATCATTTTAGAAATGGTAAGATTATATTTTTAATCAGTTAAAGTTTCCCTTTTGTTTTTCCTAAAACTCCCCTTTCTACGAGCCCCTCCAGCCCTCTCCCCCAAAATAGCACTTAGCACAGTTTGGGGGTTCATTAAAGATACATTTCTCTTTAGCAGGATGTAATGACGCGTGCCTGTAAACCCAGCAAGTCAGGAGGCTGAGGCAGGAGGATCGCAAATTCAAGTTCAGCCTTAACAACTTAGCGAGACCCTGTCTCAAAATAGAAAATAAAAAGGGCTGGGGATATGGCTTGGTGGTAAAGAACCCCTCAGTTCAATCCCTTATACCAAAAGAAAAAAAAAAAAGATTTATTTCTCTTTAAAGAGTCATAGGTTTTAAAAAAGATAATAAAATACCTTATTTTCTCATTACTCATTGCTCATTGTTTGCCAGCAGGGAGAATAAAATCCAACCCCCTTGTTAAGTCAGTGACTTTGGATAACTCATGAACCTGCTTTCCATCACGCTCAGTGGCCAGGTCTCTCCTGGTTGCACTTGGACTTGGCAGCAGGTGCTCTCTGAGCTGGTGGCTTTGTCCTGAGCGCCCCTGCAGCTGATCTGAGGTTGTTCTGCGCTAGGGTTGGGAAAGGTCACAGGCTGAAAGGTGGGGCTCACCTCACTCTGCCAGGTGACGCCACGTGGGTCCCCCACAAGCACACGGACACGGAAGGCTCCTCCGAAGGCATTCAGTCATGGGGTGATCTGGGCGGGCAGTGGTGAGGGCCACCTCTGCCGCAGGGCTCATCTGATAGACGACCTCAGCAACACTGTACTAGATCAGAAAACATTCGAAGTACATATTCGGCTCAAAACGAGCTGTGGCAGCGGGTGGCTCCCAGGTGCCAGGCTTCCCTCTGGGCGCTGTGTTGTCTTTTCTTCCTCCCGGTTCTGGGACTAGTTAGTGCTGACCTCACCGCCAGGAGAAGTAGGGCTCAGAGGTCAGGTCACTGAGTCCAGACACGTGTTTCCAGCTCAAGTCTGCCCAACTCCAAACCCACGTCATCCCCCACGTGGGACCGAGGGTGGGCTTGTGCACAATAGGCGGGTGGGTGGTGTACAGCGAGGGACCCCTGAAGCCTCTGCACCATGGCAGAGCATCCTGGGACACAGTTGGTGCTCAATTGCTGTGTGCCCATGATTATTGTTATTATCATTAGGTTTCTTTTCATCTATGTTTGAGGGGGTAAAACTGAAAGGTAGTTTGAGTCCCTTTCACAGAATTGAGTGTTTTGGAATATTCAGCTGAGTCTCAGATCTTATTCTGGTGTAAACAAAGTCATTGGCCAGGCTGTTATAGGAGATGACATTGAAAGGATTAATGAGGGACACATGACATTACATCACTGATGAGATGGATGACATTACAGACAGAACCATTAGGATGTGTTTCTGTGACTATCCTGATGGTAGTCACAGAAACACATTTTTCTGGGAAAAAAAGGACTCACAAACTTCAGTGAGACCTTTAAGTAGTCTATGAGCACAATTCGAAGTTCAAAGAACATCAGACCAAATCCCAGGATGCACCTTCAGTGGTGGAAGTACAAGAAGGGGATCAAGAAAAATGTTTTTGGGGTAAATTATCAGGACTTAGAGGTTGATTATTTACAGACAATAAAAGAATGAGTCAAAGATAATCAAAGAATTTCAAATTGGACTGTCTCATAGTCTATTGTTCGAAATAGAGAAAAAAAAAGAAAGCGAGTCAGGAACCTGTTCAGTTGTGATGACAAGGAAATATTCAAGTGGAAACTTTTTATTGTGTGGGTGGCTTAGTCCACTTTCTGTTGCTGTAACAAATTACTTGAGATTGGTTAACTTATAAAGGAGCTGGGTACCACAGACATGTCCATGTAAATGCCAAGGTGTGTGTTGCAAAGAGTTTGGGGTTTCTGAAGTGATGAATTGCCAGCAAAGCCAGTTAGCAATAGCACAGAAATCAAAATGGATGCAGAGTGGTCAAAAGGAAGGTAAAAATCCTTTCCTAAGCCTTAGAGACTTACAGGAGGTAGGTTGCCACCCGGATTTCATGTGGGGAGCAGAATCTGCCAGAGGGAACAAGTTTCCAGAAATTGACAATACCTTTGGGTCTGGGGAACCCCAGAGGGAGCAGTTTGGCCCCTGACTCGGGTATTCCAGCGCACTTACAAAACCAACAACCGCCCTGATTCCCGTGTTTCCAACCACTGAACTTGCCTCACTCGGTCCTACTTGTCTCCCCCCAAATATGCCAAGCTGCATGTTCCCCTTCTTGTCCCCAAAGCCCAAGCTTGATTTCCCTCTGTGGAAAAAAGCCCATCCTGTCTAACTGGACCTGCATTTCCTGATTTGCAAATCCGTTCTGCACCTGGACTATGATTAGGAAGTTGCTGGTGATCTCCGAAGCTATGGGAGTTCCTGTTGGCTCAAGAATTCACCCCAAATCCTGGCCTCCCTGCACAGCCAACATGCCCATCCCTCACCCTAGGTCTGGCTGGATGAAGCCACCAGTGTGCTCTGCATCTAACCCAGGGCAGCAGGACGGGGCCACCAGATGGCTTCAGCTCTGCAGTCACTGGGTCCTCATTTGCATACTGTTTGAACACACTCACTGTGCTCACTTCAAAACATCCCATTTGGGAATCAAAAGAACAAAATTTTTTTTGCAGTCTACTGCAGTTTCTTTCAGGCCAAACATTCACTGAAAAAAATACAAGGGAAGACTTTAAATCACCACCAAGAGTGAGGAGTAGAACTCCTTTGCTTCTCATACCCAAAATACAGGTGTGTCTCTGAAGAACAGGGAGGGGAAGGAGGAGGGGCAGCGGTGGCGGGACGGGGCACTGGTGGATCTGTTCCCTCCCCCTCTCCTCTGCCTCCCCTTCTATCTCTGTTGCCCACTCTTGGCTACTGCAGCAGGAAGTTCTTGCTTCCAGATGATTTCTGAAAATAGAAGGACAGAGGCAAAAGTCTCATTCCCATGAACCAGGAATTTCAGAACTCTTCATTTGTCCCCATCCTTACCAGGTATCCACATTCCCTGCCACACAGACACAAATGTGCCCACCCTGGGGTCACACAAATATGCTATGCCAGCTCTCTTTACAGGAACCCTTTGTTCTCAGAGGAGTTTCGTGTCGTTGTTGTTGTTTCTTTGAGAATTGTCTGCAGGACGGAAGTCCTGCTCTGTGGCAGCTCCTCGCATGGCCTAAAGCCCCAGCTGCCCTGTGTCAGGCAGACCTCTCGAGACAGGGTCAAAGGAACAGCTCGGAGAATCATATCCCCACTAAAACCTTCAACCCCCTTATCTTCATCTTGGGGGTGTCTTGAACAGCTGCTTGAAAAGGTTTTATTTCCTGCATCAGTTCCTGCCTGGGAAACGGCTGTGATGCAGATGGAATGGCACCGTGAGTCAGCATGTGGAGGAGCCAGGAGCTCTGCAGAGGCTCCAACGCACAATCTTACAGTGACACCTAGAGTCCACAGGGAAAGACCAGCTAGCCCCCGACAACGGGGCAAACCCCGTGTTAGCACCTGGGAAGACACAACTCACTGGGTCACTGTATAGGAATCGTGGTCCACAACCTCAGTGTGCAGCAAGTACTGCCTTTTCCCCCTCAGTCCAAAACACTCTGTGGAGATCTGCCCACCCGTGAGGTTGCCAGAATATTCTATTTCAGTCATGATGTGGGTTCCCTCTGTACAACCTCACCCCACCACCCAGGTATGAGACAGTCCCAAGAAACCTTAAAGAGGACAGGATGCTTTGGAAAGTGCTGTCCATTTTCAGCTCATGCAGGTCACGTCTGCTTTTCACAGTATAGACACGGGAGGGACCGAATCCACCTTTCAGCTGAGTAAATTCTTACTTGCCCTAAGTCTCAATTTCTTTTTCTATAAAATAATTAACTGGACCTCTTCACAAGGATGAAGCAGGAGAGGAGAAGCTGGGGCCTGGCATGGACCGTGGGGACAAGGTCTTCCCTTCCAAATGTCCCCTCATCCCCTGGGACATCCACCGTCCATCACGCTGCATTTGTGTTTGGTGGCCAGCTCTCTCTGTCTGGGCACACAGAAGAGGGGTCACCATACGCCCTCTTGAAGCACGCAGAGTTCTTGAGTTCAGGACACTGGAACTCCACACTTCGGTGGCTTCCAGAGAAGACCGACATTCCAGGAAAAATCACCTTGAAAGCTCGGGGAGGCCTGGGGGCACAAATGACTATGGAGAGGAATCCGTGATTATGTCCACGGTGGATGATGCAGCCGGGATCGCAGGGCGCTTCCCTCATCTAGAAAATGGAGATCCAAGGGATCTCACCAGGGGACCACCCGCAGGCGCGGCCAGTTGCTCAGTCAAAGGGCTTATTTATCTCCATCAAAGCCACTTGCCTAGCTCTCTTTTTCTGACATTCTCAGCGTGTTCTTTGACACCGCGAGTCATTTTGCAAACCTGGGAAACAATCAAAATGATAAATGGTCGGTATCAAAACAGAAGCTGGGCCGGGGGGCAGGGGCCCTTTCCAGTCCTCCTGGGACCTGCACGGGCTTCACCTCCTCCCTCACCCACCCAGCCCTGGATCTTCCCTCGATGCAGAAATGAAGCGTTTTGGTACCTGCAAGAACTGGGCCAGAGAGATTATTAGGAATCTGCCTGCATGGACCTAAAACCGACCCCCCCTGCCCACGGCCATTACTCAGGATCACGTGTGTGTCGGATGCTGGCGTTTGCCGGTCGCTACTGCAGTTTTCCTAAAGGACCGTGTTTTCTGTACCCAAAAAACACCTGGACTTCTTGACCTGGACTTTATTTATTCCTCCTGATCCGCAATTGTTTAAGACGTCAATACAAAAGTCCTATAACAAAGACTCCACAATAAATAAAAATTGCTTTCCTAAGATTAAGGTTTAAGCTAGGTGTGGTGGTGCATGCTCGTAATCTCAGCAATTTGGGAGGCTGAGGCAGAGGATCACAAGTTTGAGGTTGGCCTCAGCAACTTAGCAAGGTCCTAAGCAAAGTAGCAAGACTATCTCAAAATAAAATAAGTAAATAAATAAGGCTGAGAATGTGGCTCTGTAACAGAGAGCACCGATAGGGACCTAGGGACCCAGAGGTGTTGGGGGCTTGATTGGCTAAACCCCTGCTGAGTGTGTTGCTGGATCAAGACCCACAAGCAGCGCATCTGCACCCAGGGAAGGCCGGAGAAACCAGTGGGGACTGCGCCCTGCTGTCTGTTTGACCACCAGGACCTGTTTTCTCTTGCTGCCAAGGCATCCGCCCCAGACCTGGGTCTACAGTGGGTTTTAAACAAGTGACAGATGAATGGACTCTGCTGCCATGTTTCATGTGGAGATGGGAATGACGATTTGAATATATTGCACTTCTATGTTTTCCTAATTTCTCCTGAAAATAGAGAATTTGTTGCTGCAGAAGATAACGTCAAATTTTCCACCTCAGATGCTAAAGAAACAAGCTATAAAAGAAAATAATGTAACTGAATAAGCTTAATGGCAACCTTTGGAGGAAGATAAGTCACCATTAATATGCATAATTAACTAAAAGTGTGGCAGTAAGAAATCAACATAAATAATCAGAAAAGGAAAATACCCCATCAGCTCCACAGCGAGCAGAATGGAGCTATTCCATGTGCCTTCGGCACCCAGGGCTGTCAAATTCTTGACCTGGACTTTATTTATTCCTCCTGATCCGCAATTGTTTAAGACGTCAATACAAAAGTCCTATAACAAAGACTCCACAATAAATAAAAATTGCTTTCCTAAGATTAAGGTTTAAGCTAGGTGTGGTGGTGCATGCTCGTAATCTCAGCAATTTGGGAGGCTGAGGCAAAGGATCACAAGTTTGAGGTTGGCCTCAGCAACTTAGCAAGGTCCTAAGCAAAGTAGCAAGACTATCTCAAAATAAAATAAGTAAATAAATAAGGCTGAGAATGTGGCTCCGTGGTTAAGCACCCCTGGGTTCAAGTCCCAGTACCAAAAAACAAAAATATCAAAAGATTAAAGTTAATTTCTCTTTCATGTAAGAAGCCAGGTTGGCACTCCTGGGCAAATAAGATGGTTCCATAATCACGACAGTGCCAAGCTATTTCTACCTTGTCTCTGTCATCCTCAACTTTTGACTTTTGTCTCCTATCCCAACATAGCTGCTTTGACTCCTGCCATCATGACCATCACAGCTGCATTCCAACCAGCAGAAACAGGAGAGGGGAATTTAAAGTAGTCCCCTTTCTTTGAGGACATGATAGAGAGATTTCTCACACCATTTCCTTCAGAATGCAGTTAATGTTTTCACCTGTGTAAAGGAGGCTCGAAAGCAGACTTTATTCTGGGTAGCTCTGTGCACAGTTACAATGCAGAGATCTACTGACAAGGGAAGAGGGGGAGAGTAGGCACTGGGAAGCAACCAGTATGTCTGTTGTCCAATAATCTCCTAGCTTTTCCCAGGTGTCACAGAGCTGTGGTTCTCAAACCTGTTTAGGAGACAAAGTATCTGGAAATCATGGCCCAGACTTGAGAAGGAGATACCCAGCATCAATGTTTCAAAAAAATATCTGCCACAGAGTGTGAGTACCACAAGGTAGACTAGAGAACAAAACATGGCCCGGGGTCAGATAAGCTTGGGAATTGCAACTCCATCCTTTCCTGGAAATACCCAGTTTGTTCTCAATCTGTAGATTGAGAAAACAGCTAACTTTGTTTAATTCAGTGTTCCCCAAACTTATTTGAATGAAGACTTTTTTGTTAAAGTCAAAATCCCACAGACTTGATGTGCTCCAAAATACACATTGGAAAACAGAGTTGATTTCCTCCTCTCAACAGGGAACTTTATTAGCTGGAAATATGATTGACAAGTATACAAGAGAACCACCACTCTAAACCCTGCTGTTCCAAAATCATGTAAGCCCTCACACCAGCAAGAATAAGATGTTCCTGAGTCTCTGGGGTGTGTGTGTGTGTGTGTGTGTGTGTGTGTGTGTGTGTGTTACTTTTCCATTTATTTGTGTCACTAGCATAGCAGATATGAAAGATTTTAATGTCAGCCTAAGAAAAAGACTGGAAACACTCTATTGATTAGATTCTAGCAAGAGTGGGGCAATTCCTCCATGAACGTGTGAATGAAACATGAGCCTCTGTCACAAAACAGTCCATAAGAGGATGAAATCCAGAAGACTTCTAAGACACAATTTCTAGTTTCAAAGGCATGTGACCTTTTGGGGGGACTCCGTGACTAACCCACCTTCCACAGCAAGTTGGAAGATTGCCCTCCCCCAACACATGTGCTGGTACTTCAAGTTTGCACCTGTTTCCAATTATTTTTTACTCTTCCCACTCAAAAAATTTTTGACAAATAGCCCATTTTGCTGATTCGTTGGAGAAGGGTAAAATTACATGATAGTACAGGGCCACCTGAAGGACCCCCATTAGGACCTCGAAAGCATCACAAACCAATACATGGTCTCCTTTTTTCTCCCAATGGCCAAGAAATAGCAATATTTTACAAAATTCAGAGTGCAAATCTGGGGGTATAATTCAGTGGTAGAGTACTTGCTGGTATGTGTCAGGCCCTGGGTTCAATCCCCAACAGTATATAAAAAAAAAAATCAGAGTGCATGAATCTGGTCCTGTTGGCAATTATTACCATTACACAGTTTCATTACTATAAAATGCTTGAGTGAAGACTTTCTGTTTGTATAAAACAATTTGAGGGGTAACAATTTTTTTTTTTTCTTATTTGGTACCAGAGATTGAACCCAGGGGTGCTTAACCACTGAGCCACATCCCCAGTCCTTTTTTGTTTGTTTGTTTGTTTTTTAATTTTGAAACAGGGTCTCACTAGGTTGCTTACAGTCTCACTAAATTGCTTGAGGCTGGCTTTGAACCTGCGATCCTCCTGCCTCAGCCTCCCTAGCTGCTAGAATTATAAGCATGCACCACTTCTCCCAAGTGAGGTAACAGAATTATGAGGTAGATGACATGAATTCCAGCTCCATCTGTTGCCTCTTTTTCTCTCTGTGTTTGAGGAATCTCACACATGCCCCCGCTTCACGTGTATCTATACCAGTGAAGTCAAGTCCACAGTTCCAGCTCAAACTTCCCTTTTAAACTCCTTCTTCCAGCTCAGACACCATATTAGCCAACATTCTCCAGAGAAATAGAACCAACTGAAAACGATTATACATGGACTGATCAGGAAATTGGTTCACCAGGTCACAGAGGCTGAGAAGTTCCATGATGGCCAGGTGCAAGCTGGAGAGCCATTAGCAGTAACTGAGCCCAAGACATCCGAACCCCCAGAACTTGGGAAACCAAGGGCACAGTCTCCAGTCTGAGGTCAAAGGCCTGTGAACCTTTGCAGGGTGGCTGATGCCTCTCCCAGAAGTCAAAGGCTGAAGAAGCGAGGGTCTGACATCCTGGGCCTGCCGAGGGGGGAGTGCCAACAAGAATGTCTTCCCCTTCTTCCTCTTGCCTGACCTATCCAGGCCCCCAGAGATTGGGTGGAGCCCCCACAACTGAGGAGTTCTTCCTCACTCAGTTTGTTGGCCCACATGCCAATCTTCTCTGGAAACACCCTCACAGACACACCCAGAAGTAATCATTCACCAGCTGCCTAGGCATCGCTCAATCCAGTCAGGTTGACACCCACAACTCACCTCTTCAGTCCATCTACTTCCCCAGCCATGAACTTGGATGTCATCCAAGATCCTCCCTGAAGCTCCCCTTGGCACTCCCAAATTCAGATGCTCCTCTTCTCTTGCTTGAACTGCGCAGTAGCCTCTCTTTTGTGCTATCTATAGTCATGTCCTCCTCCGATGCAAATTACCCTAACAGTCAGATCTTACATTCCCCCCTACACATTCTTAATAGTTGTCAATCTCCCATGATAGCAATTCTCAAATTTAGCAGTGTAATATCTCTCTGTAAGTGAAAAAGAAACGCACGTGTATGAGTTACCCATTGCTGCTGTAACAAATTACCACAAACTTGGTGGCTTAAGACAGTACTAACTGGTGATCTTACAGTTCTGGAGATCAGAAGCCTGATAGTGGGTCTCCCAGAGCTAACACGGAGGTGTCAGCAGGGCTGTGCTCCTTCTGGAGAGTGGAGGGGAGAAACACTTCTTCCCCTTTTCCAGTTTCTAGAGATGCCACATTCCTTGGCTTGTGGACCCTTCATCTCATGACTTCCTCCATCTTCACATCTAGCAATGGTCAATCTTTCTTGTCCTGCATCCCTCTGATTCTCTGCCTCCATCTTCCACTTGCAGGGACCCCTGGATCTACCTGCCTATCAACCCATCTCAAGATCCTTGACCTAATCACATCTGCAAAGTCCCTTTTGTCATGCATATTTGCTTACTCAGGGTATCATCACCCAAAACCACAGACTGAGTGGACTGAAAGACAAAAATGAACCTCCTCAAAGGTCTGAAGGCTAGACATCCAAGATCAAGGTGTTGTGGTTCTCCTGAGAGCACTTCTTGAATTGTGGACAGTGACTTCTTGCTGTGTGAGTACATATGTCTCTCTTTTTATAAGGACCCCAGTCACCTTGGATCAGGGCTCACTCACCCTAATGGCCTCATTTTAACTCAGTCAACACTTTAAAGACCTCATCTCTAAGGACAGTTACATTCCAAGGTACTAGGGGTTTGGAACTCCAACATGTGACTTTTAGGGGAACACACCCCCACAGGGCAAGCTGATAGCAAAACCCCTTTACATGTTTGCACCTCATGCCCTGATTGACTTGCACTTGGCCCTAGTTCCAGCACTGCTGCCCTAGCACAGAGAAGGATCCCCCCAAGTGCTTGGGCCAAAGACAGCGGAATCTGCAAATGCAGATGAGAAGCTGGTACAAGAATGAGTTGAATGCTTACTTTAGCAGCAATGTAGGTTTCAGGAGCCCAAACAACAGTAGCCACTGTCCCTCTATGGTCTTCCTGTTACACTTCAGCTTTTCACCCTGAAGGAACAGGACCAACAGGAAGTATGATTAGAAAAGGGGATTTATTAGATTGGCTCACACAACCAGAATCCGAGTAGTCCACAATGACAATCTGCAGCTGAAGAGCTGGAAGAACCAGCAGCTGCGCAGTCCAAGAAGCAGAAGCCCCAGAACAAGAGGGGTCAACAGTGCTACCCTAGTCCTAGAGCAAAGCTTCTGAAAATTCCCTGGAGAATCACTGGCAGAGTCTGCTTTGGAAGCGTAAAGAAACAAGAGTCCAATAACCTCAGAGGATCGAAGCATCCATCAAGAACCTGTTCAAGAAGAGCTGAGCTTGCATCTGCATCTGCTTCCTTGTTCTTCCAGCTTTTATTCCATCCTATTGGGCAGTGCCACCCACACTTAGGGAGGGTCTCCACTTCAGTTCGCTATCCCACATGCCAATCATTCCTAGATACGCCCTCACGGACACAACCTGAAGTCGCTCAATCATCAGTATCTCTTAATCCAATCAAGTTGACAATTCAAACTAACTGTTACATCCCCCAAAATGCAAAATCCTTCTCCAGCCCAAATTCACACCCACTGCCCAGAAGCTCTTGACCTTCCAGAAATATTTGGCAAACAGTTGTTGTCGGTGCACAATAATCATAGACCACACATATGAGGCACCCTGATAATTGGAAGCTAAGGTCAGAAAGGGTCAATCTTGTAGAAATAATAGGAGTTCACACAAAGAAATGAAATTAGCTGTGTGGAAGTATTTTTTAATGTGCCAATTCCATTAAATGATATTGTATGAATGTGGCTAGGGATACTAGCAGGATGCCCAAAGATCTTCAAAATGCCAAGGGCATCTACCTCAAGTCTCGTTAAAAAGAGAGACAGTCAAGTGCAGTGGTGTACACCTGTAATCCCAGTAACTGGGGAGCCTGAAGCAGGAGGATCACAAGTTCAAAACCAGCCTCAGTAACTTAGCGAGACCCTAAGCAACTTAGTGAGACCCTGTCTCAAAATAAAAAATAAAAAGGGTGGGATGTGGCTCAGTGGTTAAGCCCCCCATGTTAAATCCTTACTACAAAAAAAAATAAAAAATAAAAGACTCAGGTAAGATATATCATGAGGAGTGAGATGAGTGGCAGCAGGCATGGGGAGCCCTGGCAAGCTTCTTTCTTGATGGGGTGTTAGTTATTGGATGTACAGAACATGGTTTGTAAAGTCATTGAACCGTACATTTATGATCTCAGTTCTTTTTTTTTATTTTTTTTAGAGGGCAAGGGGGTACGAGGGATTGAACTCAGGCACACTCGACCACTGAGCCACATCCCCAGCCCTAATTTGTATTTTATTTAGAGACAGGGTCTCACTGAGTTGCTTAGCACCTCGCTTTTGCTGAGGCTGGCTTTGAACTCACGATCCTCCTGCCTCCCGAGTTGCTGGGATGATAGGTGTGCGCCACTGTGCCCAGCATGATCTGGGTTCTTTCCAACAAAACATTTTAGAAAGAGAAAAAGCAGAAAAAAGAGAGATACCCTTTAAAATAAGCCACAAAATCGTCTAAAGATCAGGTACAGACTTCTAATGAGAAACGTCATTGATCATTGGTAGCGAACACAAACACACAATAATTTGATAATAAAAAAAACTGTAGGATGTATCCAGATTTTCATATGAGAAAAACAAACTTGTAGACCGAGCAGTCTGGTTGGAGGGGGACCTCCGAGCCCAAGCCAGGAGGATGCTCACAGTCCTCACATGCCTGCTGTGACTTCCCAGGCACTTTGGCACCAGGGACAGGTTGTAGGCAGTGCCGGGGGTCACCTTCATCCTTGGGCAGTGCAGGCCCACCATCCCTCACCCAAATCTTTGGAGCCAGATGTGGTACAGAATGCAGATGCCTTTGAGTGACAGAGAGTAGGCACACCTGTTACCTATACATATGGGTGGTGTGTTAATGATGTGACCCCGTGGACTCTGGGACAGCACCATGAAACTCCTCCCATATTCAGCAGTCCCATTTATGAGTCCTCACATGAAGATGAAAGGAGACCTTGAAATACGTCACATCTCTTCAGAGAAGTTTTGCTCCCTCCTGAGCACAAAGCAAACGAGCAAAACAGTTAACTACATGAGGTGACGGAAACGTTAATGAGCTTAACAAGGGTCATCATTTCACAATGTATATAGATGGCAAACATCACATTGTATATCTTAAATGTATGTAATTTTTATTTGTCAGTTACACCTCCACAAAGCTAGAGAAAAAAGAACACGCAGTTCCCCTCAGGAATGGAGAATTGGGTAAGATGGAGTTTCATTTTCCTGTCTACATTTTGTGCAGAATTGTGTCTCTGGGGATTATCAGCCTGCTGGCTGGAAGGAAGCCTGAAATGGGCAGAGGCTGTAGAAAGAAAAGGGGCCTGAGAGGGGGCGTGGCCAGGCAAGCCTGTCCTGCAGGGGGCAGGCCCTGCACAATGGTATTGCCTTGGCCCTGTGCTGACCCAGAGTAGCCCCCCAGAAAGGCCTGGGCTAAGCATTCTATCAGCAACCATGTCCACTTGGGGGTTTTGGGGGTGTGGCTTTGTAGTGCCGAGGACTGAACTCTACCACGGAGCTACCCCCCCCACCAACCCACTCCTTTTAGGTTGTTTTTTGCTCTGGTTTGTTTTGGTTTGAGTCTTTTCAGTTTAGTCATTCCCTTTAGTTATCTTTTTGCTAAGCCTTGTTAAACACTTTGGGCAACAGCACTTAATTCACAAAAGAGAATAAATACAGCAGGGAAAGAAAATGCTGAGATGGAACAAGAGGTGAGAGAGGTCAGAGAGCCCAGGACAGCCTGTCCTGTTTGTTGGGTACAGCAGGCAGCCAACATCTTGCATATTAAAATGAAGGGCAGGCTTCTGGTTAGGAAAAAAAAAAAAAACAGTGGGTAACCACTTGGCAGCCACAACAATGTAGGTGACAGTGCATAATCTGTAAAGGCTGTGGGACACTGTCAGAGAGGCACGGCTTTGCCACTCCTGCCTGGGATACTCGGGACAGGTGGTGGGAGACCACATAACCCAAGAGGGATCGCAAACCCTCCTTCCCCTCTGTACTTGACAGAGTCCTTGAAAACTCACTGAGCCTGCTTCCTCCTCTAACAAGCAAATGTTCTTACTCCTGCTTTCACCCAACGCTGGGAAAATCGAAGTTCTAATGAAAAGCTCTTAGCAGATCTTTCAATACATGGTCATTATCATTTATACACTAACAGGGAAGACTGGAAATGGATATATCATTTAATGTTTATTAAATGCAAAAGTCTTTGTGAACAATGTCGTTCTCATCACGAAGCATGGACTCATAATTTAAAAATAAAGCAGAGCTGTCCTGATGAAGCCTCAGGAGAAAGAACATGTTGAAACCTATCAGGGTCCCAATATGTGCAAATCCGACGTGCCAAGTGCTGGTGGCCACGTAACTAGGTAGTGACTCCCACATGCTGGTTTTGGCAATGAAACGAGGCACATGATGTTGGACAGCAATTCGGCAACATGACCCAGCGTTTCCACCCCGATGTGCATCTTCTAGAAGCTCTCATCCCGGCAACCAGGAACCCGTGGGAGGATCCTCTCAGCAGCAATTTCAAACAGGAAACCAAACAAACCTCTGAAATAACCAGATGTCCACGAAATGGAGAAATAAATTCAGTAGTAGGCAAAACACACAATGTTCAGAGGTTCAAATGAAAAAAACCACAAGAAAAGCAAGTCACAGAAGGATATGAACCGTAAAATGCTACTTAGAAATGTTTATAGCAGTCAAGGCAATAATGCATTGTTTAGAAGAATTAATCTTTAGTTACAGTAGGAAAGTACACACAATAATTGTAAATGCTGATCCTCGAGGGAGATCCAGTTGTTCTTCCGTCCATTTAATGCAATCTGGGGCAAACTTAGCAAAAAACTTGAATTAAGCAAAATGCAAAACTTGGTGTTGGGTATATTATTTTCCACATTATTCTCTCTACTTTTTTGAAATTAGAAATAATTCACATTGAGCAAAATCAGGGCTTTGAGGTTTCTATAGAAGAATGGGTTCACCTAAATTCTAAATCTCTTCACACACCCCCCGAAACTCATGCAGAGGTACTAGCAGGAGAGTCAGAAGGTCATTCATGACCAATGCCTACAGCAAAACCAGGAGGTGAAGAATATTAAAAATCTCACTATGTGGGGAGTGAATATCCCAAACCAGTAAGACAGCTGTAAAGCGCATGTCAAAATGCAAAATGCAAAATGCAAAATGCAAAGCGCAGGTCAAGCATCAGAGGAAGATGTTTGGAAAATTACCAGATGGTCCACCTGAGAGAGCCAGGAAATTCAACGACAAAGCTAATGCAAACTGTGAAAGAATGAAATAAGCTAGTGGGATATATAAAATAAACATTGAATGATCAATAGGCTTCATATTTACGATCAATAACTAATTAGCAGAGGTGATGAAAATGGAAACATGATTTTTGGCTCCAAGACAATAAAAATAAAATTCTTAGAAATAAACTGAACAAAAAGGTTTGCGAAAGATACACGAGGAAAACTTTCAAGGCACAAAAGTGCATTTGAATGAAGAAAAAAACTTTTCTTACTCTCAGGATGAGACCATCAGAAATATCAACACTCTACCAGTTAATACAAAATGCAACATGATCCCAGCAAATACAAGAATGTTTTCCAGACAAGTTCATTCTAAAGCACATGTGAAAAGGAAAAGAGGTGTGAAAACCAGGCAGTCATTGGAAAAGAAGGACAAGGACAGGACCTCATTTCACAAGATAGTGAAGCGCAGCCTGAGGCCTCCGTAGCTGAACAATGGCCACAGGGACAGAAAGACAGTCACGGCAGCAGGAAGGGAAACCCAGACACAGCTCCAAGTACATGTGAAAACCTAGTTTTCCATGATGATGCATCTTAAGCCACTGAAGAGATGAATGAACTCTTTACTAATGAAATGATATTAGGACAGCAGGATAGTCATTTGAAAAAGACCACATCGCATGCCATGAAACAGATGTTAAAGAAAAGAGAGTACAGGAACTCTCAGAAATACAGAAAGTTCCCTAACAAAGGTGCAGGGACAGCCTTCCTACCTGGGACTCCTCACTTTCGTCAGGACTTCACAACCATCTCCAAGAAGAGACACCTAGGAAGGGTGTGGTCTTCACTATAGCATCGTCTTGTGCAGGCACGACATGGCTCCGACCCCTGTTCACCTCGCTCAGCCTTGGAATCATCACCCAGACTCAGGCCTCCTTTGCAAAACCTGGCACTCAGGGAACATTTGGGTAAAAGAAAATTTTAGGTGGCAAAAAGCAGGCCACACCTTCCTCAATTTAGCCACTTCTGTCTGAGTTTAAATGGATGAATTTATTTTTTTTTCTTTTGCTAAGGTGTCATTTAATAAGATGGGCAAGATGGTCTCTAGGAAATAAATTATCAACAAGAACTTTTTCTTCTACAAGGAAATTAAATGAATAGCAAGCAGTCCTGTTGTTAGGTCTTAAATGACTTTAATTTCTTAACACCAAGATGAAAGAAAATAACCAGCTTTGCAATGCATAATTTCTGATAACAGTAATAATGAAGATTGTGTTTCCAATCTTATTATTCAGCGAGAAGGTTACCATGCAATTTACCAGAGCGTGGGCTGAGGATTATGAAGTTCCATTTACACACAAATGATAAAATGTGTTGCCATGGAGAGGGATTGGTCAAAACAGGATAATGGTCTGGTTTACTTGAAGTGTATCAAAGCAATGTTTATCTGATATAGAGGAAGCAATTTCGTTCTCATAGTCCATCAATCTTCTGGGGAAAAAATGTAAAGAATAGGTGAAAACCAAAAATTTTAAATCTCTCTTTCTCAAACTTGCATGTGGATATCACCTGGAATGTTTTTAAATATATTGACACCAGAATCCCATCTCTGGAGCGCCTGGTTTAATCTGTATTGAGTGTAATTAGGAAACTGAGATTCTCAAAACTCCCCAAGGTGATTCTAATGAGCAAGGAGTTGAAGAAACTTATTCAAGATGGTGCCGCATCCTTCTGCCAAAGACAACTGTAACAGTGAAGCTACTCAATATTAACGGGCACTTTGTTTTAGAGATAATTTTATTGGTGAATCTAAAGACAAGTGAAGGAATAGAAATATAGACAGACTAGAAGTAGAGGATTTACTAGACCAATAAAGAATAGGACATATTGCCTATTAATATGTTATATTAAATATTACATTTAAATATAGTCTATAAAATTAGATTTTACATATTATATAGTATCTCAGTACATTAATATAATACAGTAATAGAAATATTTAAAAATATAACCCTTGAGTTGATAAGTATTTACATTCAATTAAACATAATCAGAACTATATGAATACTCAAGGAAAAACAAATTTTGCCTCCAGAGAACACATGGTGTTTATCATTTTGAAGAAAACAATTGCCTTCCCTGTAAAATCAGGCCATGACCAGGTACAACAGGTGATTCCATACCATTGGAAGCAAGAGATTTGGTCTCCATTCAAATCTGAATGATTTAACTTCACCGCATTTCATGAAATCAAACCATTATATAGATGTTGGCAAGTGATTCCTGAAATATACGGAACATCAAATTTAAATCAATTATCACCATCATGAAGAATTTCTTGAACACTTGCTACTTGCAAAGCAATGGGCTTCGTAAAAAGCTATCTGTGAAGTTTAGCAAATATGTGAAGCATATTTGTGAAGCAAATATCAATGACAGCATTCCATCGGGATGGTTGAGATATACAGTGTGTCCGCCATATTTTCCCTATACTGTTTAAGGTATGCATGACTTATTTTGCTTAAGAAAAGTTGAACAGAGCGTGGACTCTAAATTGAAGAAATTACAATCAGGGCATAAAATTAAAGAGCTAGGTAAGCAACAATAGCAGGAGCACAGGGAACAGGTGGCAGGCCATGGCAGTTCTCTCGGCAGCTCAGGGCAGGTGTTGGGAGGGCAGCTTCCCAGAGGGAGGGTTAAGAGCTCAGGTTCTGTCACTCGTGGGTCTGCCATCTCCTGCAGCCTCCTGACCCATCACTAGAGCCTCAGTGTCCACCTGGCATTCCAGGAAGCCGAGGGGGGATTTTTATGTGACTCAGGACTCACATATGTCATTTCTAGCCGCGTGGCCACCGCTCAGTGGATACTGGGAAATGCTGTGTCCGGGAAGAACAGGAAAGGGTTTGGTGAGCATCCAGCTGGTCTTCGTTTGTCATAGCATCAGAGAGGGCAGAAGCAGCTTCCCGGCAGCTCAGAGGAAAGAATGGCAGCTTCTGGCAAAAGCGATTGGGGAGGGTGTGGTGGGAAAGGTGACCTCTGAATCGGTCCTTGAAAGACTTGTAGGATTTTGGATCACAGAAATGTGGGGATGGGGGTCAGAACCAGGAAGAAAGCATGGAGGCAGAGAGCATGGAATCCATGCAAGGGACAGAGAGCTAAGATAGAAGAGGAGCACATGGGCAGGCCGGCTGCATTTCAGCAACACCCAGGACAGCTCTGCCAGACACTGCAAGAATGGAACCCTGCTGAACTCGTTACAGAAAGACGCTGCTCCCTTCCCCTGAGAGTCCACATCCCAGCTGCCACCTGAGCTACCTGGGCTTGCCCAGCGTCCAGCAGCTAGGGAGTGGCCCCTGACCGGGAAGGTGCCTGCAGGACCCTCCTCCAGCACCGTGGTCCCATCAGCTTTGATTGACGGGTACCCAGATTTGACTGACCATTACACACTCTGAACATCATCTCTGAACACAGGGTAACGAGAGGAGCTCACACCAGGATCCAGAGAAGTGGAATGGAGCTTTGTTCGTGGGTGTCCTCAAACGGAGCACCATGAAGTCTGGATTCTTCTTTAAAAGCGAGGAGGATATTCATCACAGATTTTTTTTTTTTTTTTTTGAGTAGGCAAGTAATATGATCAAAGCCCTGTTTAGAAAGCTGATTCTGACAGAAGCTAATTTAGGATGATGTGAAGAGAGAGGAAGAAGCAAGGATTAAGTGATCTTTGTAAATGAATGACACCACATTATTAAAACAGCAGTGGCTACATCTAATTAGTTACTACTGTTATTAAGATAAAGGAAATATTGCCAACAAACTGGATCAGGCCTGACTTTATTGCTCTGCTCTAATTATCAATGTCTGTGGCTATAGCTGCCATTACTCCATCTGCATGAGTAAAGGTATTACTCTGATCAATGTCCAAGGGCTCTAGTGCCAGGATTTGCAAAGCATCACTGGATAAGATCTCTATGTGCTCCTTCATTTATTCCTGTAAGAGCAAAAACTTGCTTGTCCTGCCTGGTACTTCAGAGAAATACTAGAACTTCCCATCCCTACATTTCTACTAAGGGAATCCTATACCTGCCCTAGGGTATAGAGGAAAACCTACCTGCTTGCTCTATCTTTGCCAGCCCTGTAGCCCAGATGGACCTGATTCCCTCTGTTTTCTTTCTAGTTTTTAGATTATTCATCTTTGTCTTAAAAATCAAAGACAGATTGTTCTTACTGTCAGTACTCAATATTTCCCACTGAGATGAGCATTCTCCCCATTCATCTTGGACTGGGCCCTTCCCATCCAGGCTCTAGAAATGAATGCATATTTCATGGCCCCACTTGGGCTCTGTGGCCATCTCCATCCTGTCCCCATAGAATTGGGGTCACCCAAGTTCTCAGAACATAGGTTCATTCACCAACATGGAAGCTTTCCAAATTCCACCATTTAGGGGTTGCAGAGGCTCCATTATGTAAGCATGATTAAGTGAATCATTGCCAATTGGTAATTAGTTCAGTCTCCAGCCCCCTGGAGGTTTGGGGGTGAGGCTGAAGGTTCCAACCCTCTAATCATGCCATGTCTAGAAAGTCAACCCGTTCCCATTCTGAAGCTCTTTAGGGTCCCACCAAGGGCCTCAATAAAACAGAAGATGTTCCTATCACCCAGGAAATTCCCAAGGGATTTAGGAGCCATCCACCAGAAACTAGAGACTAACACTAAATACAACATCAATTAGCACAGAAAAAGTATCTCTCCTTTATTATTTATGAATGTATACTGAAGTCACAGCTGTGCTAACTTTAACAAAACCTATGAATTTAGCAGAGTCCAGTGAAGGAAACCAGAGACCACACCAGGCTTTTCAAATAGAGGGGATTTAACCCAGGGAATTGGCCATGCAGGTGTTGGAAGGTTGAGGAAGCTCAGATTTTAGCAACTTCAAGGAGCAACTCCGTCCCTAGGGCTAGGGAACAAACAGTGAGGAGAAATATCCAAATTTGGAAGCATGAGACAGGTTGGCTGGATTTCTGTTTAGACTGGCCTGGGCTTAGATCTCTAAGGGGAGCACCAGGCAGCTGCTGTGGAGACTTCTGAGCGGTGGACACCACACAGCAGGCTCAGAAAGGGCTGAATAAAGCTGAGAGACTAGCATGTGCTTCCGGAGAGATGCTAAGAGGAGTAGAAACAGGAAGTCCCCTGCTGGAGCTCCACTTGGTGCCATGTCACCATGTAACTGGACACCAGCACAGAACAAGTGACATCTGACTGTCCAGGACATGGAGCTTGTACAGTCCCAGCCTTAGCCAGCATGGCACCTTCTGGCACAGTGACACCCAAGGTAGGCAGCACATCCATGGGGGCTCGACTTGATCCACTGGCTCGAATGGTCCTCTTGAAAATATGGGGCAGGAGAAGCAAAGCGGGAAGGGCCAACGCCCCTCTCAATGTTCACCTGCTTTCATCAGCGGGTTTAGCATCATGGGTTTTTGAGGTTTTTTTTTTTTTTTTTAAACCTAGAGAAGTCAATTTGTATGTCAATCTGTTTAGACCCATATTTTCTTTATTTTTTATTTTTTAGATGTTGATAAACCTTTATTTTATTCACTTATTTATATGTGGTGCTGAGAATCGAACCCAGTACCTCACATGTGCTAGGCAAGCGCTTTACCACTGAGCCCCAGCCCCGGTCCAGGACCCATATTTTCTTATGTCCTAGTTAGTGATAGTAATGTAAAATTATTTCAGGTCATGAAACTAAATATGCAATTTTTGCCACACCAAAAATATATAAGAAAAATATGCAATTTCTGTTACTATATTAGAATATCAGACATAATGCTATTTTGGGCCCAACTCTGTTTCATATATATGCAAACCTTTCAATAGTGACTCTTTGTTTCAAAGACCATTCTGATACAAAAACCTTGAAGCATATAAAAACCCATGATAGATCTACATTCATTCTCTTTCAAAAGAGTTCATTTCTGTGACTAAAAAATGAAAAACGGATGGTAATTATTTGCCCAAACTGGAAAAAGAAAGAGACTGAGTCTAAGAGTCCAAAGTCTGGTTACTTTCATTTTGGTTCATGAAACAATGCCCCTCAAAACTCTTCTTACTTCAATGCCTTGATTTCATGGAAGGAAAGCTACTTAACCTTAAAATGCCTAATCGATGGCTCTGACAGAATTTTTTGGATTTGATGAGAAAGATGTCCCTGGACTCAGTCCACCCAGCTGTTCTTTCTACTTCACTTGCACAGCACTGTGACGTATCTTACGACTTTAGTTCCAGTATTTATAATTACTTCCTGGAGACCGAAAGGTCACGAAAGAGAGAAAAGTTCATAAATTTTGCTCAATGTAGAAGCCTTATAAATCATGGTATCTTTTTTTGGAAACCAGTATTAATAGCCATCATGATAGGCATACATTTTAAAAGCCTCCTTGACTGCTGTAATTCAAGAAAATGAGAATTTAAGGAAAAAAAAAAAAAAAACCCTAAAATAGCTTTCTGAGAAAGCTCAGAAGGAGCAACAGCAAAATGACAACATAAATACATGTTGTCCTTCCAAATAATCACCATGGGAGGAAATACATTAGCCACTGCCACTACACACGCATTTAGGAGAACATTCTGAATCGTGTTTTTAACTACTTCAAGAAACCTATCAAAAAAAAAATCAGTTTAACTAAGACCTTCTGATTCTTGTTTTTATGACCAAAGACAATTTATATAGCTCAGTGTGCTGCCTGATTTGGTCCAAGTGACTTTTGAGTGTTTTCAGTTTTCAACAGCCATCTTTATATATATGTGCGAGTGTGTGCGTGTGTGTGTGTGTGTGTGTGTGTGTTCCTAAAAATGGGCTCCTTGACTGATAACAATTCCAAAACAAAAGTTCCAAAATAGTTTATATCTTGGGTATTATTCAAGTGTTGGCTTCCAATGTTTCTATATTAAGAGAAAAAAGACCATTGGAATGTTCAGATTCTGAATATCTTCTTCAAAAAAATGTCCACGGTGTTTTATACATAACAAATCGTTATGGTTTGGATATGAGGTGTCCCCCAAAAGCTCACATGTGAGACAAAGCAAGAAATGATTGAGTTGTGAGAGTCTTAACCCATTCAGTGCATTAATCCCTGATGGGATTAACTGAGTGGTAACTGGAGGCAGGTGGGGTGTGACTGGAAGGAGTGGCTCATTGGGGCGTGGCTATGGGTCTATATTTGTGTCTGGAGAGTGGAGTCTCTCTCTGCTTCCTGGTGATGTGAGCTGCTTCCCTCTTCCACACTCTTCTACCATGATGTTCAGCCTCACCTTGGGCCCTGAGGAATGGAGTCAGCTGTCTATGAATTGAGACCTCTGAAACCATAAGCTCTCAAACTTTTCCTCCCCTATAATTGTGCTGGCCAGATGCTTTAGTCAAAGCAGTGAAAAAGCAAACTAAAACACAAACCTTAGCTGTGTCTTTAAAGAGCAAAAATACACTCCAACAATCTTCCTCAGCCTTTTGCTTTCATTATTATTTTCATTTAAGTGGGGTGTTCTTTCAAGATGGGTCTTTCATTGATTTTATCACATCCAGTTATACTCCAGAAGGTTCTTAATGAATAAAGGCTCATGGACTTAGGAAAACGTTTGTTACTGCTAAGTGAACACTGAAATGCAGTCAGAGATAGCAAGGCAATGATTTCTCAATGAGTCAAAGTGACCGCAAAGAGACCAATGGCCCAGCAGAGGAAAATGCTCCCTGAAAGCAAATCCTGGATGGTGGTGGTCTATGGTCTAGCCCTTTGAATTAGCTGGAGTAACAAAATAGCACAGAACACATGACTTAAATAACAGAAAGTTATCTTCTCACAGTTAAGGAGGCTGGAAAGGCCAAGATCAAGCTTTGGGCAGGGTTCATTTCTGCTGAGGGCTCTCTTCCTGGCCCACAGATGGCCACTGTGTCCTCACATAGCCCTTCCTGAAGCAGGTATGGAGAGAACTGGCTGGGGTCTTCCTCTTCTTACAAGGGTACCAGCTCTATAAGATTAGGATCTCACCCTGTGACCTCATTTCACCTTTGCACCATCTCACAGATCAACCCATCAAGTCAAGCTACATAACTATAGTTTTTAGTCAGATGGTGGGACCATAAGATTATGTCACCTAGTGATGTCATGACTGTCTTAGTTGGTGGAATTACTCTCTGGTGTTTGAACAACAATGAAATCACCTAACATGCTTTTCTCAGAATGGATCCCCATCAACATGTGACACAAGACTGCATACATAGTCCCACTGGAAACTAAGGTTTCAACATGTGAATTTTGGGGCAACATGGACATTCAGGCCACGACACCCCTACTTCTGAGCACTGATGTAATTTTCACGAGAGTCAAGACATAGGTTAAGGTAAAGACAGGACCAAGTGTCAAGACAAGGGATCACTAGGAGTTATAACCAAGTTGTTGGATGAAAGAAGAAAGAGTAAAACCAAAACCAGGCTCTGAGAAACAATCTGAGGACACACACAGAAATCAGTGAAGGAATTTGAAGCAACTGAGTTCAAGTTCACTACCTAGTTGAACGTCTAATACAGTTAGAAGAAAAATCCACCAAGAGTGTGAAGTGTGAAGCACCAACGTCCACCACCATCCACACCCCTCTCTCCTGGAGGGTTCCATGAGTTCTTGCCACAATCATGATGCCCAGTGCCCACAACCCCACACTGTCACCTCCCTGGCAGCTGAACTAGTCCCCATGCCCCTTACCCCAGTGGGGGACTCTCCACCTTGTTCTAGCCTCACATCTCCCCAAAGCACCTTCTACTACATCACAAAAGTTAAGCCCATTTTGTAAACGACTTACGGGGAACATTCGAGCTACCTGGCTCCTCTAGATCCTTTGTCAGTGCTAGAGACCTGCCTTAGACCTATCCCATTCTCCCTCCCCCACTGCCCACACAGATGACTGGTCTTTGGGGGTTTTGTTTTGTTTGGATTAGGTTTGAGTTTTTGACCTTTGATCATCTAACTCCCTTTGTGAGGTTGAGTAATCTCCCTGTGTTACTGTTGGTGGTTGTAGGATGCCATCTCACCCTGGAAGCCCCACAATTGGATATTTGTTCTCCTGGGCCCTGGCAACTATAGGTTGGGCATGAGACTAGGTCTCTGCCATGGTCTCCCACTAGGACTTGCTCTAGATTAAGTGATGCAAAGAGTCAAGGAGCACCAAAGAAATCTCTTCAGTGGTTGGGTCAGCAGCAGCCTGAAAAGGCCTTGAGCTTCTGGTGGTTGTAGTAGACCAGAGTCAAGGACCCCTCTCAGCAGGAGTGATTGAAGTGCCAGCCAGCCTCTGCCTGGGGCTCTGACTCTCTGGTCTCCTTCGGTTTCAGCACACACTCTGTCTCCTCAAGCCCCTCATCCTATCTGAACAGGCTGATGCCTTTCTAATAAATTCCATTCTACTTAACTCACGAGAGGGACGTCTGTCTGCAACTGAATCTCAATTGCTAACCACTTCTGGCTCTGAGAGTCGAAATGGAAGTGAAATTCTAAGCCAGAAGAATAATTGAGAATCGAGCACAATGGCAGTCATGGAGTAAGAAAGCTGGATGCAAACTTGATTAGAAACCAATTAAAATATAAATGCAAAATGATCCACAAGCACTTCTTCTTCTTTTGTCCCCAAGGTTTTGTGAAGGTCAGAAGGACTTTTCAGCAGTTTTTCAATCGCAGACTTAAAAACACTCCCTGCATCTGAATCTCCTTGGTTAAGAAAGGAATATCTTTTTGATTTGCTTGGCTAGTTCTTTAAGCCAACTCTCTGCAGTGTCTCACAAAGGCCAGGCAACTTTAAAACCATTACAGATTGCTTCTAGAGTACAAAACTTAGCCAAGTTTTGAGAAGTAATTTATTCACAGCCTGATGTGTTCCATCAAGGAGGAGCCCAAGGGCCTCTTTCATATTCAGCGTGTCAGGGACAAATGAGCTTTGGCAGATCCAGAAAACAAAGACATTTGGGAAACAATTTTAGGGGAACATTCAGAACTTTCTATCACCTCAGGGTCTAATTTTGCTACTATATCAAATTCCAGCAATCCCAATTTTGAGAGTTTTGGAACACCTGCTAGTGAAGCCGTCCAACTTCCTCTTACTGAACCAATAAGTAGATAAGAGATATTTGGTATTGAGAGTCGGGTCGTCAGAAAACTCAGGGGAAAAGAAGAAATGTGTTTTTCTTGCTCTCAGAAATAAGCCCACACAAAACAGCATGAGACATCTACATTTTCACACCAACTAATTAAATTTCTTGGTTCCTAACTCATTAAACTGATTTCATCTGTGCTAAATGTACACAGAGACCTCCAAGTCAACAGGACCACGACAACACAGGATATGAGGCTAGTGTCATTGCCAACTTGTGATGGACCTCTCTTTTTCTAGCAAAGACTGCAAAAAACTGGTTGAACACTTCCAAGTGTTTCCTGCCTAACTTAACCACCAACCAGAGGAAGGGGTCAGACCCTGAGGCAGAGATAGAAAGGACCACACTGCAGGCAGCAAACTGGTCACAGTGGATAACCAAAGTGGCTTTGATTATAAACAGCAATGATTAATTCAGAGTCTCTTCCCAGTGACCCAGATGCTCCCTGTTTCCCTTTAGTCGTAGGTTTTTCTTTACATTTATTTTGTATAATCACAATTAAAAATGAGTCAACTTCTCAGGGGATTTCTGGGTGCCATTTGTAGCTGGGATATTTGATACTGGCTATCCGATGCCTCTCGTTTTCTTTGCTATTTCTCCTCTACTTTCTTGGTTCCTTTTTTCTAATTCCTGAAAGGCAAGTTCTCACCAGGTAACCTGAAGGAAATCAGAGTCCTCAGGCTCTGCTGTTAATCTTGACTTTGTTCTGGTTTCTGCCTACAGGGTGGCCATTTGTCATTTGTCATAGCCAAAAGTGCGTAAAGAGGTTCTGGAGGGGACAAGACTGTGCAGCAGAATCCAGGTCTCCTTGGTGGTTGTAGAATTCACCCCCACTTGTGGGCAGAGTCCACCAGAAGGGGCAGCAGCTCTGTGCACAGAGGGAAGGGACTTTGATGGGTCACTTCTGAGGGGGCAGCAGGGACATAGAACCAGTGAACAAGCCCAGGCAGGGCTGTCCAGAGTCAGCCCTGGTTCCAGGTCAGGGGAAGAGGAAGGAGAGCAGACAGCCAGACACTGGAATGGGAGGAGTGGGGAGCACAGGGAACCCAGAAAGAGGCCACAGCTTTGGGAGTGAAAAGCAGAAATTGCAAGAATATCAGGTTGAGTTCAGTCATTGAAAGGATTCTGTCTACAAGTCCAAGGGGAAAGAAGCAAGACCAGGAGCTGAAAGTGAGGTTGGAAGAGAACAGGAACCCCCGCTGTGTGAGTTTTTCATTGCTGTCACCAGAGACCTGACAAGAACAATTTAGAGGAGGAAAAGTTTATTTTATTTTGGCTCATGGTTTCAGAGGTTGACTGATTCTACAGCTCTGGGCCCAAGTGAGGCAGACATCATGGTGGAAGGGAACAGTGGAGAATATTTGCTCAATTCATGCCAGTCAGGAAGCTGAGAAAGAACTCCACTCACCAGGGACAATATATAAACCCCCACGACATCCCCCAGTGACCTACTCCCTCCAACCACACCCTACCTGCCTACGGTCACCACCATTCAAGTGAATTTAATCCACTGATGAGGTCACTGCTAAAATAATCTAATCATGTCACCGCTGAACTTTCTTGCATTACTTCACACATGAACTTTTGGGGGACACTCATATCTAAACCATAATACTTGCTCTGCTGTTTGTGGGTCTAGTACAAGACTGGACTTCGCTCTCAAGTCAACATGACTGCAGGACCTCAGGGAAAGATGCACCACCCAGCTCCACAGGGCCTGGTGATGATCATCCTCAGTAGAGATTGTGTTGAGAGAGAGGATGATCTGAAACATATGGCTCTATGGAGACTTGGTCTTCTAGCTCAGTACAGCAGGAAGAAAATGTTTGCAAGAGCAAGGACTATTGTTAAATATTGATATTCCAGGGACAGATGCTCTTGGACTTACGATGGGGTTGTGCCCTGATAAACCCATTGTAAGTTGCAAACCCATTTACTACGCCTGACCTTTCACACACCATAGCTTAGCCACACAGCACACTGCAGACTGCCAGCTGTTTACCCAGTTGATCACCTGGCTGACTGGGAGCTGCAACTCACTGCTGCCACCCAGCATCAGGAGAGAGGATAGATAGGATTTTATACCCCTAGTCCAGAAAAAGTCAAGATCCAAATTTTGAAGTCCGGTTAACTCCTAATGCATATCACTTTTGTACTATTGTATTAAAAATCTTTAAGTGAAACCAACATCAATTGAGGACCATCTTACTAGGTTTTGGGGGGGGTTGTCCAATTGCTTATTGGTTTATTTTGTCGTTTTGCAACATAGACCATAAGACTACATTAGGCAGGATTCTAGGTATCAAGCAACATAAATCAAAACTGGCTGATTGAAACAGAAAGAATAAATTATTAAAAAGGTATGGGGGGCTGGAGTTGTGGCTCAGTGGTAGAGCACTTGTCTAGCATGTGTGAGGCACTGGGTTTGATTCTCAGCACTACATATAAATAAATGAATAAAATGGAGGTCCATCAACATCTAAAAATTTTTTAAAAAGGTATGGGGGTGGGTGGGAAGGAAGAAGAGACAAAAGGGGAATGAAGGGAAGGAAGAGGGATGGAAATAGGAAAGACAGTAGAATGAATCAGACATAACTTTCCTATGTTCATATATGAATACACAACCAGTATAACTGCACATCATGGACAACCACAAGAATGGGAAGTCATACTCCATGTATATCTGATATGTCTAAATACATTCTACTGTCATGCATATCTAAAAAGAACAAATTAAAATTTTTTTATAAAAAAGGTATTGGGGGGCTGGCATGTGACTCAGTGGCAGAGCACTAGTGTATGCTTAAGGCCCTGGGTTCAATTCTCAGCACCATGAATGAGAGGGTGGTACGGTTACCTCCCAGAGTCACAGGAAGATCTAGGGAACTAGACCAGGAACAGCACCCAGAATGGCACAGCGGAAGTGGCCCCTAAGTTCAAATGCAGTTGCTGGCCATCCTCACCCGCTGGCCATCCTCACCCACTGCCCTCAGCAGTAGCCGGTGTGGGCTGCGCTCCCACCACTGCTGGACCCAACCCTGCAGCCACCGTGACTTGGGGGACATGGTAGTGCTACAGCTGCCCTCGCCCCCACAGAATTCTCTGCAGTCCTTTCTTCTGTGTTCCCAGCTCCTGGTTAAAGTCAAGGGCAACGTGTGAGGTTGGAAAGTCTGGTGGAGTGATGGAGACCTCACAGCAAGGGAGGGTGGGAAGGTGAACCCTTGGCTACTTTAGTTTCCATGATGGCAGGTGGGCCCGTCCCCGGCAGCGAACTCTCCATGCTGGACGGTGAAGTAGGACTAACTGATGGGCAACCAGAGAGAAGGGCGTCACACGTGTGTTCCACCGACAGCAGTTGGAGTGGACCAAGACCCATGAAGGACTGACCGTGCTGGGCTTGTGTCCTCCAGCCCACTGTGCCTTTCTCCTCTGGTTTCGTGCTTATCCCTGTGGCCAGGTGCCTCTTGGGTCTTCTCAGTGTCCAGGTCGTCTTGTGCTCATCTGTCAACTCTCCAGTACCTGATCAACTCCTCCCTCTGGCCTCTAGAATCTGCCTCTGCCTTGCTTTCTTGGTTGCTCAAAACATTTCTGGGGTTGGGCTGAAGCTCAGTGGTAGAGTACTTGCCTAGCATGCACCACATACAAATAAATAAAATAAAGGTCCATCAACAACTAAGAACAAATAACTAAAAAAACTAAATAAAAAAACAGCAATAACTAAAATGAACAAGTAAAAAATATTTTTAAAAAAACATTTCTGACTCTCAGATTCTGGCATCTCATGCTGCCTGGTGATCCTACGATTGCAAGAAGTCCTGACACCTTCTGAATGATGACCATGCATTCTGGCCAGGGACAAAGTGTTCTATTGCACCTTACGATTGGAGTTCCACAAAGTCACATCGCGGTAAGACCCTCTAGGTAGTGCAGTCTTCATGGATGGAAGTAGAGAATATGTGATTCATTCCAAACACTACTCAGTGGACTGTATTAGCTAACTCTGCTGCAGCATCCCAGAGACATTTGTGCTGACTTGCACTAGAAGGCTCCCAATCAACCATCCCTCTGGAGCATATCTGAATTTTCAATAACTGAATTAAAACATTACTTTACAATACTTGTCTCTTGAGCACACTTTTACATAATCTCCATAAATCTGACGAGAAGCTTGAAGGAAAGAAAAGTAGCCGGATAAGCACATGTGCAATAAATCCTTGTGTTCCTGGCATAGCCCTCCTTTGCCATTCTGCAGGCAGAGCCTCAGCTGCCCCGTGGCGACATTTCTACAATGCTAATGACACACCCCATAGGGCTGTCAAGGAAACCACTTGAGAGGACGTCTGCAAAGTCTTGCTGCAAAGCAAAGTGCTGAGTAATAGCCTGGGAAGCGTGGTGTCAATCAGAAGAACAGATGGACAGATAGACAGACATGGGTAACGATGGCGTTAGCAAGGATTTCCACCAAGGATCAAATGTGGAATCTGGGGCTGTTTTAGTCAGCTTCTTTGCTGCTGTGACTAAAAAGATCTAACCAGAACAACTGTAGAGGAGGAAAAGTTTATTTGAGGGCTCAGTTTCAGAGTTCTTAGTCCATAGCAGGCTGGCTCCATTCCTTGGGGCTCAAGGTGAGACTGAACATCATGGCGGGAAAGTGTGGCGGAAGGAAGCAGCTCACATGATGATCAGGAAGCAGAGAGGGACTCCACTCTCCAGAAACAAAGTAGCCACACCCCCACCACTTCAGTTACCACTCAGTTAATCCCTGTCAGGGGATTAATTCACTGATTGAGTTAAGACTCCTACAACCCATTTCTCCTTTGAACCTTCTTGTTTTGTCTCACATGTGAGCTTTTGGGGGACACCTCACATCCAACCTCAACAGGAGTGCAATGCAGCAGTGTTTCCTTCTGAAGATTACCAAGGAGCTGGGTTCCCGGGAAGCAGAAATGGAGAATGAGCCCAATACAAGAGAGATACTTGACCTCTGGTGAGAAGTGGCTGATAGGACATCTTCAGGGGACTTTTACATAGCAGCCTTCTTCATCCACCCTGACCACAACAAAACTCTGCACTGTGAACCTCAACCTGTGAGTCTGTTCAACTTGCAAGGCTGTTCTTGAGCAGCCACTTTGAAAGTTAAGGAATCTGTTATATATACAGAAAAGGGAATATTTCTCAGTCACAAAAGAGAATGAATGAGATGAAGAGAGAGAGAGAGAGAGAGAGAGAGAGAGAGAGAATGCTGCCTGTCATTTCCTGTCATTTGCAGTAACATGGATGGGACGGAAGGATCTCATTCTTATTAAGTAAAATAAGCCAGGCACAGAAAGACAAATACCACATGATGTCACTCATTTATGGAAGCTAGAAAAGTTGATCTCCTACAAGAGGGTAGAACAAAAATACTTAAGACTGGGGGAGAACGGGAGTGCAGAAGAGGTTAAATAACAGGGATCAAGACACAGTTAGATGGGGGGGAATCCTTGTGGTCCTCGAGAGCAGAGTACAGTGACTATGGTCTACACCTATTTCAAAATAACTAGGAACAAGAATCTGAAGTTTCATAATACATAGACATGGTAAATATTTGAGGAGCTGGAAATGCTAATTACCCTGATTTGATCATCACACATTGGAAACCTGTAACAAAGCACTGTATTAATATGCAATTATTGTATGTTGATTAAAAATGAAATAAAATACATTTTAAAAGGAAATTAGCCTGGTGTGACCCTCTCACCCTCTCACGCTCTGCAGCCCACGGGACACTCTCATACCAGTTCTTTCATCTGACTCTCAGGGCAGCTGGGCAGGGACAGGGTCCCCACCTTCCCAAGATGCCACAGAGGGTCAGCACTGTGTAGCAGGGGCCCCTCTGCCAGCTTCCCAGAGTCTCCTGCCTCCTCATTCCAGGAAAAGCGCATTCTATCCTCTATGGGGGTCCAGAAAGTGCACCTTGCCCTTCAAGCAGATGTTGCTTTTATTCCCTCGGCTTTTCTTCCTTCCTTTGGGGAACAACTCCTTCCCTATTTTTGAGGGTTCCCTCCTCAAGGCCAGGGTCAGAGTCTCCGTAGCTGGACCATCACTTCCTACCTACATGGTGCATCCTGAGAAGGTGGCACACGCAGAAACCGAGGGGTTACAGACTTTCCTCTGTTCACCCCGAAGAGGGGCTTGTTTCTGCCCTTGAGATCCCCAAACATCCCTGCTGCTGTCCTTCTTGAGGCTGGGAATTCAGGTTTTGCCTCAGTTGGCTAGAGCGCCAACCTAACTCATCCCACACTCTTATTGACATTGATCAATTGCAGTGGGGAGGAAAGCCTTGGCTTTTATGTCCTAGAACAGCAAACAAGCACACCGTAGTCTCTAGGAAGCATGTCTGAAGTCATTTTTCCAGCAGGCAGGACGACACTTTTTAGAATTTGTCTGAGCGTGCAAACCTGGCCGGGCACCATAATCTGGGCGGGTTCCACAGCAACGGCAGAGAAGCCTTGGGGGTGGTTCAGGGAACCCAGTACTTCTCTGGCTCTCTCCTGAGGAAGGGCAAACACTCATCAGCTTCATTTTCCTCCCTCTGCAGATCTAAGCAGATTTTGGAGCCTCGACTGACCAGCACCTCAAGGATCAGAGCTAACTAATTGCCAGGCACGTCCAAGTGCACATGAGGCTCTCTGAAATCCACACTGGCATATGCCCCGTGGCTCCCCGCCCTGCTTCCTGGAAATCTTCCCCTTCTTCCCGGTGCCAGCCTCAGGCAAAACTGCAAACCCAGGAAGGTACCCTTGTCTCCCCCAAGCTCTGCCCCTCATGGGCAGCCCTCCCTTCTGTCACTGCTTCCTTCCAGCAAAGGAGACGATGGCCATGATTTATTCTGCATTACACACCTGGAGTCACCTGTGTAGGTACCAGCACACTCACCTTTGGCATCAGCCAGAAGGTGAAGGGAACATCACAGAAAAAGGTGCAGGTGCAAAGGTCAACCTCCCCCATCCTGCTGAGGCTGGTGCTGCTCCAAACTGCCCTGAAAACACAGCCGCTGTGTGGAAGCATCATCTCGTCACAAGACACCAACCCCAAAGGGAAAAGGCCAGGGAAGTAGGAGGCTTTCTCTGGTCCCTCTGTGGTTTCTGAAAGCAATAGATAACTTGGAGAGTTTAATCCTTAATTTTAAAGTTTTAAAAGTTGGCTATAGTGATTTTGACTCAGAATAACAAACGAGGCTGGCAATCCGTTAGGTTGTGTGGGAAGTTGAGTGGTGGCCCCAGGAAACTATATCCTCATCGTAATCTCCAGAGCCAGTGACATCATCTTACGTGATAGAGAGTTCATGTTAACTCTCTATTGCAAAGATATGATCAAGCTTAGGATCTTGAAAGGGAGCGTTTAGCCTGGTCATCTGGGTGCACCCGAGTGCAATCACAGGCACCCTCACAAGAGAGGGCTAGAAGGAGTTTTGAGACTGACACACACATTGCCTCTTCTGCTATGACCACAGGTAGTGAGTGCCTACAGCCAACAGAAGCCAGAAGAGGCAAAGGTATGGATCCTCCCGGAGGGCCTCCCAGAGGGCCTCCCAGGAGCACATCTGACCCACACCTTGACTTCAGACTTCCAACCTCCAGAGCAGAGAAAGAGTAAACTGATGTTGTGCCTAGTCCCACTTAGTGTGATTTGTTATAGCAGCCCCAGGAGACTCATACACAGAGAAATGATGTTTCTGTAACTAGATAATTATCAGAGCAAAACAATATCCTAAGTAAGATAAAATTTGGTTTCTATAATTGTTTAATCAATTATCTTCGAACTATATATATATATATAAAAATCTTAAAATTTTTACAAGTCTGTGGAGGGTGCTTAACTTTCTGCCTCCCTGCTAAAAGCCAAAAGAAAGAGCCCAGTTTCAAATGCCCTGTGGTCAGCATGACCTAATCTTAAAGATACTGAGAAAATTACCCAAATCTAGGGCTACTGTCAGATAACTGTTGTCAGAATCAGGGTTTTCTTTTAACCTAAATTTGAAATGTCTGTGTTTTCAAAGCCAAACCTTTGATTCTTTAATAAGCTTGGGAAAGTGTGACAGGTTCAAGAATATTAAAAATTCAAATTAAATATAGAAATTCATAATTTCTACCACATGGAATATGAAGTGTATATAGTTTTCCATCCACACTAGATATATGCTATTTATAAGAGACAGAATTAAAATAAAATAGCATACAGAAATTTAATTGATTTAAATCAATTAAAATACACATGGATGCACACAAATCACACACCAGGTAATTCACCAAAAGACAACTGATGCTGCTCCAATGGTTACAAATAAAATAGACTTCACTAAAAAGGAAAAAAAAAAAAAAAAGTATTACTTGAAAATTTAAAAAAAAAAAAACACTTTGCCACAAAGATTTAACAACTCTAATCATATATACCTAACTCTCTGTATGTTCCAAATATATAAAATACAACTTTTCAAGGTTATAAGAATAAAAGGGTAAATGCAAATTCTGCACTAGGAGGTTTTAACACAGTTCTCTCAGAAATTAATAGATCTGGCAGACCAAAGATTACTAATAGCAAAGTCAAACAGCACCCTGAGCAAGCCTTACCTCAGTGGCATGAATAGAAAACTGAAGGCAACAATTAGAAATCATCAAACCGTCCAGAGATAGGGACCACCTATGTGCAAGGTTAGCTTTCTACAACAGAGTCCTCTGGCCACAACACCATGACACTGAGGAGACACAGATAATGGATGGTGCCAACCCATCTCTACTTAAGAACCAAAGAACATTCTTCCAAATAATTCATGAGTCACTGAAGAAATGAAATGGAATTTTAAAATAAAAATGCATCCGAAAGTTGTGATATGACGTTGAAGCAGCATTAGAGGCCAGAATGCACACTAAATGCCTAGTTTGAAAAGAAAAAACAATTGCAATAATGAGCTAAAGATTAAATTTTGAAATGTCTTCAGTGTAAATCCTAAGAAAGCAGAAAAAGTACTAAAGATAACACAAGAAATCAATTAAAGGAGCAACAAGAAGAATATACAAGAAAAACTGATATTTTGAAAAGATAAAAAAATAGTGATGATTGACAGAAAAAATAGGAAGAGTGATATAAACAAGTTTACAAATGAAAACAAACTAGGAACACAGGTAAAATAGAGATTTTTTTTTAATTATAAATAATAGTATGACCAGCATGGTGGCACAATCCTGTAATCACAGCAATCCCCAAGGCTGAGGCAAGAGGATTGTAAATTCAAGGCCAGCCTCAGCAACTTAGCAAGGTCCTAAGCAATTCAGGGAGACCCTGTCTCAAAATAAAACATAAAAAGGGCTGGGAATGTGACTCAGTGGTTAAGTGCCCCTGGGTTCAATCCCCAGTACCAAAATAATTACTTAATTGATTAATTAATTAATATGAAATGTAATGCCACTAAATTCAAATGAAGATGCATTTATAGTTTGTTAGAACTTACAATAAAAATCCTAAGTAACATCAAAGGAAATATATGTTAATATTTAATCACTTTCGAATAGAAAAGGATTTTATAATCATGATGCTAAGGACAAATTTATAATGAAAGAGATTGAAGAATAAATTGAAAAAATATAAACACTAAAAATTACCCTTTAATTTAAAAAAATACAAAAATATTTTAAATTTTAAAAAATGAAAAAAGTTCAATAAATATGACAGACAAATGTTATTATATTAAATATTCAATCAGTTCTTTCTAACACATGGAAAGACAAGTATCCCAGTAGAAAATAGAAAAAGTATGTAATCACATAATGTAAAAAAGTAGGAAACAAATAACTATTGACTATACTCACATTTTTAAATCTATCCTTGACACAATAGTAACCCAGCAAAAAAAGAAAAAAGAAAAAATTGAGAAACATTTTGCCCCAAGCTCAAAAATAAATTGACAGATTTTTTTAAAGAAATGTGTAGGTATTGACAGAAAGGAACCCTGTCCTGAAATGCTGGGAAGAGCTTAATTTAACCTATTCTTGATAGAAATTTGAAAATAAATAGGACACACTTAAAATATGTACATGCTTCAGATTTAGCTATTCTGGTTTGTAATTTACCATACGAAAAGAGCCATGGATTTGCATAAAGCCTGATTTCTAGGGGCATTCATGCATATAAAAGAGAAGTTTGGTAACAAAGTAAGTAGCTAACAATGGGGGAAATAAAACAAATAAGCTTTACAACCATTAAAAATGATGCTCCAATGGGACAAAGACAAATAAACCAACAGAACAAAAAAGAAAGCCCAGAAATAGATCCACAGCACACAGCTGCATTGTTTACAACATGGTACCAATGGAGATCCGGGGCAAGGGGAAGAGCTTTTCAATAATGGTAAAAGAGCAATTAGATACTGCATGGCCTCCAGATTTGGATGTGAGGTTTCCCAGAAAAGCTCCTGTTAAAGCAGGAATGTGAAATGTCTGGATGGTGAGACCCTAATCTGATCAGTGTGTCCTAGTTTGAATGACCTGACTGGGTGGTAACTGTGGCAGGTGGGGTGTGGCTGGAGGAGATGGGTCACTGGGGTGGTTCCTAGAAGGGTTCATCTACCCTGTCTATCTTTCCCTCCTCTCTGTGCTTCTCAACACCCCCTGAGCTGAGCAGGTTTCCTTCACAGGGCCCTTCTTCCATGATGTGCTGCTTCACCTGTGACCCAGAGCAATGGAGTCAGCCATCTATGGACTGAGAAATCTGAAACCGTGAGCCCCAATAAACGTTCCCTACTCTAAGTTGTTCTTGTCAAGTATTTTGATCACAGCAGTGAAAAAACTGACTAAAACACATGGAAAAATGAATTTTGACTTCTAGCTAACACCATACACAAATATTAATGTGTGGTGGATCACAGAGTTAAATGTAAAAGGTAAAACTATCAAGTTTCTGGAAGAAAATATAGACAGATGCCTTAATGACCTCAGAATAGGTAAAACTTACTTAAGTAGAACGCTAAAAACTTCAGCCACAAAGAAAATGAATTGATAAATTGGATTTTATTAAACTTGTTCATCAAGAGACATATCTTCACCTAAGGGAATGTCTGAACAGCAGTGAACAGGAAGAGAGCTCAGCACCATTACCCATCAGGGTTTGTGCATGGAAACCACAATAGCACCACCACTCACCCCAGGAACTACAGGTAAGAACACCCAGCCTTGGGAGGAATGTGGAAAACTCAGAACTCTCCTACACCACTTGGGAGGGTGTCTACTGTTTTCCCCACCTTGGAAAATGATCTGGCTACTAAGCCTAACTGTGTTCCTATCCTGACATATGTTGCTAGGTACCCAAGAGAAGTAAAAAAGGCTCATACAAGAACGTTCACAGTGACTTTATTCATACTAGTTACACAAACTGGAACCATCCCAACTATCTGTCCACAGGAAAGTGGATATAAGAAATCATGGTGTATGTATAAAGCAGAATACTAGCCAGCAACAACAAAGAAGAGTCACTGCTACCTGCAACAATATGCGTGATGTTTTTATGTTGTGTGAAAAAAGGCAGACCAAGCCAGGCCTAGTGGCAAGCTCCTGTAATTCCAGCTACTTGGGAGACTGAGGCAGGAGGGTGGCAAGCTCAAGCCTAGCCTGGGCAACTTAGCAAGACTTGTCTTAAACTAAAATGAAGGACTGGGAAAGTAGTTCAGTGGTTGAGCATTTGCCTAGCATGTGCAAGGCCCTGGGTTCAATCCCTAGTACTCAGAAAAAAAAAAAAAAAAAAAAAGGCATATACAAAAGAGTACTTTGAAAAATGTTCTATCCATACAAAGTTCAAAAGCAGACAAAAATAAACTTTACTGATTAAAGTCCAAAGGGAGATCCCAGGAGGTGGATGTGTTGAATGGGAAAGAATCTGTGGGGTGGCTAGGGAGGGGGTAGTGGAATGAACACGTATGTAAATGTTCACTGAGCTGCACATGTAATTCAGGAACAAGTTAATGTATATAAGTTATACCTTAAAATATTTTTAAGAAATGCCATGAAAGGGTATGTAATAATATGGGGAAATGTTAACACTCAACACTCTTTAAAAAAAAAAAAGGTTTTTACTTTAATTTGTTCATTCACAGACATTTATTGGGCATCTACTAAATGCCAGACATTACTGTAGGATACAGAGAACAATTGAAAATAAAATAGAAAACATCTCTGTCCCTGTGCAGCTTACACTCCAGCATGAGTTTTTTACACTGTGAGTACCTACATACTGTGTGTCAGTCTGTTTGTGTGTGTGTGTGTGTGTGTGTGTGTGTGTGTGAGCGTGTGTACACGCATTTTGTCAATTTATGTTTAAAGTAAGCATAGAAAAGGAGAATGGAAATTTTTAACTCTGATTTGGGGAATGTCTGTAATTATTATTATCTTCACTATGCTTTTATCATTTTTTTATATAAGCTTATATTCCTTTTTCATAATCAGAAAAAAAAAAGATTAACCAAACTGAAAGCAGACGCAGCATTTCTCAGTGCAGGGAAAGTGCACTGTGCTTGCACCTGCGAACTCCGCCCACCTGGAGACTCTGCAAGCGATTTGAATGAATCTCGTCAAGGCAAGTGATGTAGAAAGTTTTACTAAGAAAGGAAGGAGAACAAAAAGGTGGCCAGGAAAAACCTTTTAATTGGCACCACAAAAGGGTCTCTGTAGGGATTATTTACTAAGCCAGGATTTTCCACGGAATGTTAGGTCGTTAAATCGGAGCCAGGAAAGTCTGATGAACTGCAATGGTATGTTCACCAGCCCGTTAAGTTATATCCTTACTTCTGTCATCGGCTGGCAGAGCACACTTAGGTAAAATCACACGACCTAATTCCCCATCTTTAACGTGGAAAGAACAATCCAGATACTACGGGTCTGCCACAGCTTCCTGCATGGCTCACGCTGACCTACATTTTATCCTGAATTCAAAAGATCCACAGTGGAACCTGCATTCAGAACCCCAAGTAACCACCATGTATTTCTTGCTCAAATCTCTTTATGTGATGCATGGTCGAATTGCCAAACTCCTTGCTAAAGAAAAAGTTATTATAGGCAAATAGGTTTGAAATGAGATTTAGTTAGAATTCCACATTCTGTGATTCATCAAACAATTAGATACAGAACCGTGGAGTGAAAAGTTAACTCCGAGTGTTACTTCTTGCTATGTGTGCGACAGCATTTCTCCTTGACCCAGCACATAAAGGCACTCAGCTACAGGAATCTGTTTCCCATGGCAAGTCCAGTTCTTACAGAACAAGTAACGTGTTCTATGAAAGAATTCCAGGTAGTCCTTATGTAATGTACACAGAAATAGAAAAAATATTCATATAGGAATGACCGGACCATGAGGTGCCCCGGTATTTGTTCAGACATTATTTTGCAAGTGTCTGTGAGGATGTTTCTGGATGATATTTACGTTTGAATCAGTAGATCGACCTCCCTAATGTGGGTGAGCCTCATCTAATCAGTTGAAGGCCTACCTTGGACTGAATAAGAGGAAACTCCTAGCCAGGTACAGTGAAGTGCCTGTAATCCCAGGGGCTCAGGAGGCTGAGGCAGGAGGATCATGAGCTCAAAGCTGGTATATTTAGCAATTTAGCAAGGCCCTAAGCAACTCAGCAAGACCCTGTCTCTAAATAAAAAATATTTTCAAATTTTGGGGGCTGCTGGGGATGTGGCTCAGTGGTTAAGCACCTCTGGGTTCAATCCCTGGTACCAAAAAAAAAGGAGGAAATTCCTGCCTAACTACCTTCAGTTACAGATATCAGTCTTCTTCCTGTCTTTTAACTCAGTAAAACACTGGCTCTTTCTGTGTTCCAAATGCGACAACTTTCAGGCCAAGACTACACCATTGGTTCTCCTGGGTCTCCAGCTTGTCAACTGCATATTTGGGGATATGTCTGCCTCTGAAGAGCCCTGACTAATCTGTGTCTTGGTACTGAAGGTGGTTCTGGAGGAACATAATTTTAGGGATGAGTTCTCCAAATTGGTTCTTGGGTTTCTGAAATAGTCTTTCTAATTTGATTATATTTAAAGACACTAATTACCTATTTTCAGTAGTAAAGAGAGCATTCATAGTCTGGGAAATGATTTGACAATAGCAACACATAAAATATCACCTGAAGTGGGTGACATTGTCTATGACAGTTTAGAACATTTTTGGTAAACTAACATAATGAGATTGGCTGGTTGCACCTAATGTCATCAAATCAAATGGAAAAAGAAAAAGGTAAGAGTGCCTGAAGGATATCCGAATCTCCTATAGCTGCAGGCTGAGACTGCTGAAAATTAGACTCAGAGTCTTACTCTATGTTGGAATTACAATACAAACTGCACTTCCAGTCTCTGAGGGTCTTTATGTTAAAGTGGCAGTATTGGCAGGAAGGAATGTATTCAGGACACTGGAATTGAAATGTGTAGGGAGACCCCAGTGAAACAGGGGACAGTAAGCCCCTAAATTTGGTATGTCTTCCTTCCCAGTAGGGGAGGCTCACAATAGAGTCAGCCTCCCCACCCCAGAGAAGGCAGCCTTCCCCCCCACCCCTTGTCTGAGGAGATTGACTCTGAATTTGCCTGAGGAAGCTGAGGTGACCTCTCCCAAGGCATTTGCTGCACATAACAAGGTTCAGTATCCTCAGGGCCCACCACACCACCCCCCTTTACCTCTAGACCCATAACTAGAACCAAGTCCTCCAGAGTCCCTAGAGATGAGACACAAAGTGTGACCCTTGAGGAAGGGTGCTGCACTCCAAAAGAACGATTCGAGTTTTCTAACTTATACAAACAGAAATCTGGGGAACATGTGTGGGGTGGAGATAATGTTGAAAGGAACGCAAAAGTGCGTCCAGACAAATTTGTTGCAAAGGAGCCAGGTCATACTGGAGGTTGCAGCTCAGGGAGTTAGATAGGGCTCTAGCAGTTTGGTTGATTGACTGACTGACTGGAACATGGACCAAAAGTGAACTGGAAATTCGAGACACATGCCTTGGATTGAGCTCTTTTTTTTTTTTTTTTTGGTGGTGCTGGGGATTGAACCCAGGGCTTTGTGCATGCGAGGCAGGCACTCTACCAACTGAGCTATAGCCCCAGCCCACATGCCTTGGATTAACACAGAAGAAGGGATCCAGAGACTTTGAGCAATTGGACTATGAGCAGAGTTGTCATAAGAGATCTACTCACCTACACTGGGAGGTCCAGAAGACACACCTGTCGCCACAACAGTGAGAAACACACTTGTGAAGGAAGCAGAGGCATGCTTGAAGAGCTGCGGTCGGTCTTCTCCGCAGGTGATATTTTGCAGTGAGATCTGGGGTCACTGAATGGAGATACTCACATACACTGGGGGTAACTGAGTCCCAGGCAGGGACACCGAGTTGACAGAAGCAAGATGGGTGCACTTACCATAATGGACAGCTGCTCTCAGAATGGTCTGAGCCCTGCATGGTGGGTTGGCTGTGGCATTCCTAAAAGTGAAATAGATATGAACCCAATAAGTTCTTCCTTGATCTGTATGAGCAAAGAAGTCCTAGGTCAAGCGTAGAAAAGTCTAACTGGAATTAAAGGCAGAGTCCAGCCAGTTTACAGACCTAGAATCCCTTGACTAGAGGGCAGACTAGGATCCCTTGAAAAGGACTCCATTATACTATCAAATTTTGTGCTGCAAAATCTTTCCCTCCAGAGATCTCTGGCTTCTACCAGGTTACTGCACATTGGGGAAAATGAATTCATCAGAACTTCCAGGGAAAACTGGAGAGAGACTCTGAACTGACACTAATTCTAGGATATCTAAAACAGAGGGTGGGCCTCATTCCATCAGTTGGAGGCCTGAATAGGATCAAAAGGGCTCAGCAGGAAGGAACTCCTTTGGGGTGGGACAGCAGACTTTTCCCTGCCTTTGGACTTGAGTTGGAACATTGTCTCTTTCTGGGTCTTGAGGCTGCTGGCTTTTTTACAGACACTAGAGCATTGGTTTCCCTGGGTCCCCAATGACTGACTGCAGACAATGGGACTTAGCCTCCACTACCGAGTGACCCAATTCCTTAAAATAAATCATATATTATATGATATATATTATCATATAATTATATTATGTGTATATATGACGTATTACACATATGTATATGACATATATATGTATATGTGTGTATATGTATCCTATTGGTTCTCTTTCTCTGCAGAATGCTAATACACATACATACATATGTACATGTATATTTATGTTTATTTGTATGTGTGTATGTGTATAAATATATATAAACTTTTACATATCCATGGTTTGCACATAATACCAATAAAGAATTTTTAAGTTATAACAAAGACCTAAAATCTATGTCTCTGGGTCTGACAAATATAAATAGTGGTTTTTTGTAATTCATTCACTTGGCAGGTTTTAATCCTGTAACTGCTAGCGTGACTATTAATTAGCTATGTGAATATACTACAAAACCTAATAATTATAAACAAATCCTATGAGAACTATTGTAGGTTAGTTCTCTCAAAGAAATAAATTAGAAAAATAAGACTTTTGTGAATGTCTTTATGGGATTACCTTTATTAACATTCCTCTGCTGGCTCCTCACCTCCCTGAACTCTTGACGCTGGGATATCCAGAGCTCTGCCCTTGGATATATTGTGTCTTCTCTCTATGCTTACTCCCTGTGAAAATGCATCTAGTCTCATAGCTTTAACTGCCTATCTTTTTGCTATCTGACATCTTCTTCCCCCTTAGACTTTAAGCACACTAGTAAGTCCCCATTTATAAGTGTGATAGACATTTCAAAATCATCAGGTTGAAAACTGAGTTCCTGTTGGTGCATGCCTACAATCCCAGCTACTCAGGAGGTTGAGGCAAGAGGATCACAAGTTCAATGCCAATCTGGGCAACTTAGTGAGACCCTGTCTCAAAATAAAATAAAAAGGTCTGGAGGATGTAGCTCAGTGTTAGAGCACTTAGCATGTGTGAGGCTGTGTGTTCAATCCTCAATACCACAGAAGAACAGAAACAAGAACAAAACCCGAGCACCTGATATTTGCCCTCTACCTCCCCACTATTTCTGCCACTGGCAAGTCAAGTCTCCCAGTTGTCTGTTTTTCTTAATATCCTATCTGTCAGCAGACTCCATCAACTCTCCTTATAAAATATATTCAGACTCTTATGACATCTGCTGTTTCAACCCTGTTCCTGGCCAGGAATAGCTCTTTTCTGGACTATTGTAATATCCTTCTAACTGGTTTACTTATTTTTTCTCTTGATGCCATTCAGGGAACAGCCAGTAGAAACACTGTCTGAATATAAATCAGATCGTGTTATTCCTCGGCCCAAATCTCCAGTGCCTCTGGTGTTCAGGGAAAAGACAAAATCCTTTCAAACACTTTACAAATCTATGCTAGTCCGTGACCTCTGAGAAGCAGATAACAAGATGGGATTAAAAGGGCAAGACATCAACCAGGTGGTAGACTAGCAAGCTCCAAGCATTCTCTTCCTCCCAGAAACATTAAACAACTAGAAAGCTAATAAAATAACCTTATAGGCATTCTTGAACTCAGTCAAAGAACTACAGCAACTAAATAAATGCCAGATCAAGGGAAAGCTACAGTCAGAAGAGCTCAACTCTCTTCCCAGTGTGGCAACAGTGTGGAGGAAAAAGTTACCTGGTCCCCAATCTCTTCCTGCAAACCAAATTTGCACCTTTTTAACCTACCTGTACTGTCCAAGCAATTGGTTGGTCCTCCTGTTGCCTAACTCAGAGCTCAGACAGTCCAAAGAAGCTCAGATCTCTAACTAGTAAGCCACGGAAGCAATGGATCTGGTTAGTGAAAAATCACAGAAGGTCTCTAGACACTCGGATACCCAGGGCAAGAGCTCACTGATTGAGGAATACAGGGGGACGATGAAGGCCCCAAGAAGCAGGAGTGAGAGTCAAGCAAAACAAGACATTTGAAAGCAGCCATGCCCAGGAGGAAACAGGGTGGGACGGACACATCCACAGGCCCAAGCAAGACGGGCCCTGGCGCAGGGCCTGTCAGTGAAGGTCTTCTCCTAAACGGAGTCAGTCTGCAAGACAGGTGAGACCACTGCTCACTCAAATGCCCAGTTTTCAACCAAAAGTCCCAAGGCATAAAAGGAAACAGGAAAATGTGGCCCATTCAAGGGAATGAATAACTTCTAGAAACTCTGAAGAAACAGGACAAACTTGACAAAGGTTTTAAAACAACTGTCTTCCATACACTTAAATCCCTCAAAGAGAACATTGACAAAGAATGAGAGGAAGTTGGGGAAATCAATGAACAAAATGAGAACATAAAGAGGAATTATTGAAAGAACCAAACAGGTATTCTGGAGTTCGAAAATACAATAACCGAATCGAAAAGTCCATTGGAGAGATTCAACAGCAGACTCAAACAGGCAGAAGAAGAAAAGAATCTGTGAAATTGAACACAGGTCATTTGGGACTACCAAGTCTGATGAGTAAAAAGAAAAAAAATCAAAAAGTAAATAGAAGCTGAGTGAGTATGGGACAACATCAAGAGGATCTGTGTGTGCATTGTGGGAGACCCTAAGGGGGCAAGTGGGAGACAGAGAGCTCATTCAATGAAATCATGACTGAAAATGTTCCAAAGAACAAATATAAAAGCTGGAGTTGAGAAACACCTAGCTGAGTTTGGTGGATAGTGAAACTAAAGTGTGGGAAGAGAGGAAGAAAGCAGAAAAAAAACAGAGGGACAAGGGTAAAGAGTTGCGAGGCACGGTAAGGAGTTCAGATTCTAAATATGATGATGAGTCGCTTAAGAATCTGAGATAGCATGACAAAATTTAATTTTATTTAAAGTTTTCAAAATACACATTGCTAGATTTAGATTTTGCACATTTGCATTTAAAACAAGACCGGCTTAAAATTTTCTCTTCTACTTATTGTCTTTGAACAATTTTGTCATCAAGGTTATATTACTATTGCAAAATGAATTAGAGAGAATTTCTTCATCTTTTGTTCTCTAAAACATTCAGTATAAGACTAGAAATAGCTGCTCCTTGAATAATTTATAGATACTGTCTAATCCTGGTGTTAATTTCTGCATAGATTTGTGTTTCGATTTGTTTAGTAGTGACAGTTTTCTTTACACTTTCTAGTTGTTCAGGTGAATTTGGCAGGTTACATTTTTCTAAAAAACATACCCATTTTTCTCAGATTTACAAGATATATAATTTTGAACTCCTGATCAACATGGAAGAAAAAGACACCTGAAGCAACTTAATTATTGGCAGAGTACATGAACCATGGTCTTTAATACCTTGGACATCAGGCAACAGTGAAGAGCAGTCCCTGAGAGCTGGAAAAGAAACAAGCTGAGCACCAACTGACCAGTCCAAGGCCTTGGGAGAACTTCCAGGCTGGGGCACAGGGCAGGGAGTCCCACGTGGAATGTGGAGGGAGGATTCCCAGAGCTTAGAAGGCAGAGCTGAATCCAGGGGGACAAAGGCGGCTAGAATCCGTGGGCAGATACCAGAGAGGAAGGAGCAAAGGCTTGACTAGCAGAGTCCAGCTCTGCATCAGTACATGAGAAAACTACCCCATGCATGAAGAGAATGGCCTGGAATGAATAAGGGGAGCAAAATGCAGAGCTCACACAGAGCTTGGAAAAGGACCAGCCAGTCAGGAAGACCTCATAATTCATGGAACATTAGACAGAACACTTGGAAGAAGGCTTCCAAAGGGAAAATAATTTGCTCCAGCTTAAACATGAGTCTGGTCCTACCTAATAAATTGTAAAACGAGACTCCCCCACACACACAAAAAAAAAACTGTTCTATGTAACTTCATTGTGTATCAGAATAAAACAGATTTTTATATCCAGCATGAAAAAATTCACAATGTTTAATATCCAGTTGAAATGTACATAAGTAAGCAAAGAAACAAGAACAAAAAAATATATAATATGGCCCAGAATAAGAAGAAAACCAGTCAACCTAAATCAACCCAGAATTGCTGCAGGTGTTAGAGTTAGCAGATAAGGCATAAGAATGGTTATTATAACTAATCCATATGTAGAAAAAGTTAGAGAAAAGAATAAACACATTACAGAGAGATGTGTAAGACAAAAAAATGATCCAAAACAATCATGTCAAATGTCATTATTTTGCAAAGATTAATAAAAGTAATAAACCTCTGGTCCAGTGTTTCTCATCTGGAGGTAACATGGGCCTCAGGGGACAAAGTCTGGAGATGTCACTGATGTCACTGATTGTTGCAATTCAGAATGGTGCTGGCACCTAGTGGGCAGAGCACAGGATGCTGCTAACCATCTATACGGGAAAGTGCCCATGTCAAAGAATGTTCTAGTTCACTCATGGTTCAGTAATGCAGATGTTGAGAAACTGCTCTAATCAGGCTGACTGGGGACGGGTGGGAAGAAAGAGTAGAGAGAGTTATTTAAATTACCAATATCAGGTGCAAAGTTGGCATCTTGTAAATTTTATATACATTAAAAGTACAGTAGGAGCTGGGGTACAGGGTCTGGGGATGCCCCTCACCAGCACAGCGCCCGCCTGGCATGCAGGGGACCCTGGGCTCAATCCCTGATGCTGGAGGGAGAAAAGTATAATAAGCCTAAATTATGAAAAACTGTACATCAATATGTTTAAAAATTTGGACACAGTTGACAAATTTACTGAAAGACACAAATTACAAAATTCAATGAAGAAAAAATAACATCACCCAAATCACATGCATTAAGGAAATTAAATGTATATATTTTTAAATCTCACAAAGAAAACTTCAGGCACGGTTGGCAGAATTCTATCAAATATTTAAAGAAGAAATCATATTAATTCTATAAAAATACTTTTAGAAAGTTAAAGAAGAGGGACTATACCCAAACCCATTCTATGAAACCAACATTAACCAAAATTAAACAAGGATATTAATCACACACGCACATACAGCCCAGTAGACCAAGATCTCCCGTGAACAAAACCACAAAATTTCCTAATAAAATTTTAGTAAACCAAATTGAAGAGTATATGAGAATGAGAGTATGTGATGACCATGAGGAACTTATCCCAGCGATATAAAATTGATTTAACATTTAAAATCAATGATTTCACTGAGGATGTAGCTCAGTAGTAGAGGGCTTGCCTAGCATGGGTGAGACTGTGTTCAACACCCAACACTGCAAAACTGTAAATGATTGTTATGTCGTGAGCATGTAAAATTGTAACGATGAATCTTACTATTAGGTATAATTATAATGCACCAATAAATTTTTTTAATATACAAGTGATAAAAAATTATTAATGTGCTTCACTATTTTAACAAACTGGGAAAACAAAAACCTGGTGATTATCTCAATCCAACAATCATTCCTGAATTAAACCAAAAAAGAAAAAGAAAAAAAAACTGTCAGTTCATGGAGAATACAAGAAACTTCTCCAACTTGTGCTTGCTAAGAGGCATCTATGAAAATGTGCCGCTAATGTATATTTAATAATAAGAGTGAATCCTTTCCTCAGATTCATTTCCATTGCTTCCGGTGCTAGGGCACTGATTCTTCGGTCCCCTCCATTCTGCTATTGAGCCTATTCGCTGAATTCTTTTTTCCCTCTTCGGTATTGAGCTACATCCCCAGGTTCCTTGTCCCCTTTTCAAAAATATTTTGACAAAGGGTCTTGCTAAGTTGCTGAGGCTGATCTCAAACTTGGTATCCTCCTGCCTCAGCCTCCTGAGTAGGTGGGATTATAGGAATGTACCACCACACCTGGCTCAGTGAATTCTTTCTTTCTTTTTCGCAGTGCTGGGAATTGAACACAGGGCCTTGTGCCTGCAAGGCAAGCACTCTACCAACTGAGCTATATCAACAGCCCTGAATTCTTTATTTTGGTTGTCAGTGTTTTAGTTCTGAAATTTTCATTTGCTGCTTTCACTTGTCTTCTATTATTTGCTGAGACCCTCCATCATTTGTTGTAAGCGTGCTTCGTTCAAGTATTCCATCATTTCCACTTCTCAAGTCTTCATCAGCTAGTTCTAGTAACTCTGTCATTTCTCCATTGACATCAATTATATCTTCTTTCAGTCTCAGATCTTTCTGGTCCTAAATATAACAAAAGTTTTCCTGTTGAAATCATGCTTTAGTGCTTTGTTGTGAGACTTTGGATTTTAACTAAGATGCAGAGACTCTGTTTTAACTAGCTTCCTCTCACACCACGGGGCAGTGGAAGAGGGGAGCGTCACCTCGTCACTGCCAGTGGGGTAGAATCCCAGGCCTCCATTCAGCCTTTGTGAGTGCAGAGCTGGGCTCTCAGGTCTCTACTGAGTGCGAGCAGGAGTTGGCTCTTAGTCACTCCATCCTCTAATACAGCCTGAATCCATAAAGACGGGCAGGCTCGTCTTGTTTCTTCAGTGCTGGGGGTTGAACCCAGGGCCTTGGGCATGCTCAGGCAAACACTAGCACTGAGCTACCCCCCAATGCCTTAGATAGATAGCAGGCAAATATTTTTTCCCATTCTGTGAATTGTCTTCTCACTCTGTTGATGGTAACTTTTGATGCACTAAAGTTTTTAATTTCTATGAAATCCATTTCTTTTTCATATTTTACTTGTATTTTTGTCATATCTAAAACCAAAACCAAAAACATTGCTTAACCCAAAGTCACAAATACTCACTGCTGTATTCTAACAGTTTCATAGTTTAGCTCTCATATGATCCATTTTTTTTATTGTAAACAAATGGGATACATGTTGTTTCTCTGTTTGTACATGGCGTAAAGGCATACCATATGCGTAATCATAAATTTACATAGGGTAATGTTGTTTGATTCATTCTGTTATTTTTTCCCTTCCCCCCCACCCCTCCCACCCCTCTTTTCCCTCTATACAGTCCTTCCTTCCTCCATTCTTGCCCCCCTCCCTAACCCTAACTCTAACCCTAACACTAACCCCACCCACCCCCCATTATGTGTCATCATCCACTTATTAGCGATATCATTCGTCCTTTGGTTTTTGAGATTGGCTTATCTCACTTAGCATGATATTCTCCAATTTCATCCATTTGCCTGCAAATGCCATAATTTTATCATTCTTTATGGCTGAGTAATATTCCATTATATATATATACCACATTTTCTTTATCCATTCATCAATTGAAGGACATCTAGGTTGGTTCCACAATCTGGCTATTGTGAACTGAGCAGCTATGAACATTGATGTGGCTGTATCTCTGTAATATGCTGATTTTAAGTCCTTTGGGTATAGGCCAAGGAGTGGGCATATGATCCATTTTGAGCCCACTTTTATATGTAGTTTGAGGTGGTGTCCAAAGCCATTCTTTTACATGTGGCTATTCAGTTGTCTTCATACAGTTTGCTTTAGTCTTTTCCACTCTAGTATTTTGACCCTTGTGAAAATCAATTCACCATGCACGTAAGGACTTCCTCTGGAACCTCGACCCTCAGCTCTAGATATTTATGTCTATCTTCATACCACTCTCTCACTGTTGATCATAGCAATCTTAAGTTTTCAAATCAGAAAGGATGACTATTTCAACTTTGTTCTTTTTCAAGATTTTTCTTTTTCTTTTCTTTTTTTTTTTTTTTTTACTATTTTGGGTTCTTTATATTTCTATATGAATTTTAGAATCAGCTTGTTAATTTCTGCAAACATGAGTATTTGAACAATCCTTTTGTCCTCTGCATTTCCTATAAGTTGACATTTGGATCTATTGACTTGATTGGACTCAGGTTTGAGATGTTTGGCCAGATTTCTTTCTAGTGGGAAGGACTCCGAGATGAAGACCCAGTTTCCTCAGCTGATGTAATGCTCCAGGAAAAGGTAATAATAGAGGGGAGAATTTGGTTAAAAGAGACTTAATTGACATATTGTTATAAAAAGACAGAACTAACTTTATTGTTGAGGAATCACACAACTGAGTAGTAAAACTATAAAGCAAAGCAAGGAGGAATTTTTATAAGCTGGAGATAGGTTACCTTTAGCAGGAGGCGGAGGCTGGCTCTGGGTGGGTCATGTGATAGTGTTCCAGGGAGCTGGGTACCACAGGCTGGGTGGCCTCTCAGCACACGATTTTTTTTTTTTTTTTTTTAACCACAATTCTGGGGCTGGAAATCCAAGATGGAACCTCCAGAAGCATTGATTCCTCTTGACCATTCTGTTTGGCGCTACAGTCTCCCTCTTGCTGCCTCTTCACATGGTCTTACCTCTGTGTGTGAGCCTCCCTAGTGTCTCTCCCTCTTCTTACAGGGACACAAGTCACGCCAGATCAGGGCCCCAGCCCTACAGCCTCATGTAAACCTACTCTCCAAACACAGTGGCTCTCTCTTGGGTCAGGGCTCTACAGGTGAATCTGCAGATCACACAACTTGGTCTGTAACTGTGGCTGGCCAAGTTTTTATCCATGATGACCCAGGTGGTGGTTATAAGAGTTCACCATACAATGATTATTGATTATATAAATATGTTTTATATGGCTTGTGAATTTTTAAAAATTTTTTAAATGTCTTCAGGATTATGATAACTTTTGAGGAGAAGGGCACGGAAACTTTGAAGAAATGATTGCATCTCCCCTTTTATCTAAATTGATAGTTACATGGATGTGTGTAAAAATGTGCTACAATATACATCCTTTTTTTTTTACTCTTTCATGCATGCCTTACTTCAATAATAAAGGTTGTTTTAAAAATTAAAGAAAGAAAACACAAGAGAGTCTCCCTTAGCTGCTGATTTCATTTACCCTGCATGTTTTATTTCAGGAAATGCTGCTTTCTGGTATCCTCTGTGTCATGGGAGAAATACATAATTTCATCCTCGATTTGGAAAGAGTGCAGAGGCTGTTACATTATTTAGCTGGCGCTGTGTGGAAGTGGTGCTTAAAGAGAGATTCTTGGTGCCAGAAATTTCTTTGCCATCTATCATGCTAGACACAGTTGATTTGTGTTTTAAATGTTGCCTAATGCCTTTGGTGGTATTCGAATTCTTATTGTAAACTGTGAAAGCTATCTGCAGGGAGTCCAGACCCTTCCTGTCTCATTTCCTTCCTTGTTGGAGATAACATCATAGTATGTAGAGAGAGGACCCAGTTATTTCCAAATCCATAGATTCGTTGGGGCTGGGCGATGTCAAATCAGCACCTGAATAAATAAAACATGAGCCCATTAGTGCAGCTTATGTGACCTGTCAGCATCATTAAGCTCTGCTGTGCACAGGAAGCCAGCTGGGATCAGGCCTCTCATAACGATGGCCTAACAAACCCAGGCTTTGCTTTTTGAATAAGCATTCTGGTGTTTTCTTTCCAGGAAAGGGACTCACTTTATTTTCAGATTGCTGTAATTCAAACCCTGTCCTCCTAGGGGTCCTCCCACATGCTGTGAATGGATGCACCCAACCAGATTCCACAGAAACCCAATTCCACCAACCCAACTTATCTAATGACCAAGGAGAAGCAGAATTTTCACCAGGCCTTACATTGCTGATATCAGTAATCTCTGCAAGGACCCCCAGCCTGATAGAACAAACTTGTTAACTTTACAACTCCAACTCACATATGTTAATGTTTAACTGGGGAGGAGGTTGCTGGGGATTGAACCCAGAACCTCACACATGCTCGGCAAGCACACTACCATTGAGCTGCACCCCCAATCTCCTATTAATGTTAAGAGTGTAATGTTAAGGAGCAACAACCTGGACCCAAACTACCCAGGCGCAAATCTCAATCTTGTCACTTAGTAGCTGGGCACACTTGGGCAGATTACTAAACCTTTCTGGACCTTAGTTTACTCCTCCATAAATGTGGACCATGTTAGTAACTATCACACAGGGCTTGGGTAAGAATTAAGTGACAAAAATAAATATAAAGCACTTAGAACAGTGAGTACTACTGGGATTATTATTAGTAGTAGTGGTAGTAACTGTGTGGGTTTGTACATGTAACTTAAGTGCCCTCTGCCTTAGCTTCCTTATCTATAAAGTAGAAATAACAAAAATAGTACCTACTTTACAGGGTTGTTGGAAGTACTGAATTAGTTAATCCATTTATACTACTCTGCAAACTGCCTAGCACATAGTAGACACTCAGTGAAAGTTAATTATCATCATTTGATCTTTTTTATTTTCTCACCTACAGAAGTGTAGATAGGAAGGTATACTGAATTTAATTTCTACAACATGTTCACCAATTTTCAGGAAAGAATTACTGATTTTTTAATTTCTCTATTAGGTTTTTCAGAGTATAACAAAAGTGCATTTCAATAATAAGAAATTTGGAAAAGGGAAAAAATAAAATTCATAATCTCATGATGCAATTATATGCCTTTTATGAATTTTTTTTCTTTTTTCTTTTTTTTTTTTTTTTTGTGGTGCTGGGGTTCGAACCCAGGGCCCTGTGCTTGCAAGGCAAGCACTTTACCAACTGAGCTATCTCCCCAGCCCCCCTTTCATGAATTTTAAGTTTTTCCCTCTAGTTCCTTCTTTACCATGCACAGACTCAGAACAGGGTACAAGGAAATCATTGTTTGAATTCCTTTTAGAGGGAAATCATCTCACTTTAGTAAAAACCCTAAATAACATCACTTGCATGGAAAGCAAAACTTGCATGGAAAGCATTAGTAATAGTCAAAAACACAGAAAGAAAGGGAAACCGTTCTGCAACAGTATGAAGACATACACAGCAAGCAGAGAGAAAAGCAGAGAGCAGGCTTGAAATGGAGCGAAATGCTCAAGGGTCTAAGAAACGAGATCTGGTGCTAAAGCCAGATAATCCTGTCATCCTGCTTGGGGTTTATCTGGAAGAATGAAGTCAGGGCCCCAAAGAGATATGCATTCCCATTTCACGGCTACATTGTTTACAATAGACATGGGCTAGAAACAACCCACATGTCCGTCAACAGATGAACATGTAAAGAAAATGTGCTCTAGATATGCAACAGAATATTATTCAGCCTCAGAAAAGAAGGAAATTATGACATTTGCAACAACATGAAGGGACCTGGAAGATGTTATGTTAAGAGAGATAAGTCAGTCCCAGAAGAATAAGTACTGCACAATTCCATTGATCTGAGTCAACCAAAATAGTCAAACTGACAGAGCAGGAAAGAGCAAGGTGGGGGCCAGGGGTGGAGGCGGGGGAATGGGGAGTGGTTCGGGCGTGGAGCAGTGACCCATGCTCCTTCCCTGATCGGGCTGCAAACTTCGGATCTTTCCACTCTGTTTCCTTAAGGGTTCCAAAGCTTATTGTAAATATGACTAAAAGCAGCCTGTAATGCCCATAATGCAACTGAAATGCTTTATTGTTTTGAAACCACCTCTGCCAAATAAACTAGCCCATCATTCTTAAGTTCAGCCCTCCACAAAGTCAGAGCGTGAAGGCAAGGCACCCAGTTTCCTTGCCACCGTGTTACACGGGCTGTCCAGTTTCCAATAACAACCTTAACTGGATTTGAGATGAGGGCTCTAGTCTCCTGCACCATCACCAGGACCCCCTGTAACACTCTGCTTATAGCTTTCTGGGCGTTTTCTCACCTGCTCCTCCAAGCTCTTCCCTTTAACCAGTTCCAAAACGGCATCCACATTTTCAGACTTAGTTACAGTTATGACCCTGCTCCTTAGTGTCAGTTTTCTGTATTAGTCAGTTTTCTGTCTCTTTAACAAAAGAGCAGACACGGACTAACTTTATAAAGTAGTTTGTTTAGGTCACAGTTTTAGAGGCTAAACCTTCAAACAGCACAGTACAGACTGGCAAGAAGCCCATGTCAGACGTCAGGAGGTACCACGTCTCAAATCAGGAAGCAGATGGGTGGGCGAGGCTCACTCCTTTTATAACAGCCTTTCCACAAGAACCATCTTCATCCTCCAGGGCAGTGCCCACAAAGACACCCAAACCTCCCAATCTTAAAGGTACTTCCAGCTCCCAAGGGCCCCACAGTGGGGGCCAAACCTTCAACACATGAACCCTTGAGGGACAAACCACATCCAGACCATGGCAAAAGTAGATCGCATGTTAAGTGATCTTAACACACATACTCACACACATACACACATACACACACATGATAAGGGACAGAAGGAAACTTTTGGAGTTCCTTACCTTGATTGTGGTGATATTATATGCAGTATGCAAACATATCGGATTATATACATACATAAGCACATAAGTACAGGGTTTTTTTTTTTTTTTTTTTGTAGATCAATCATGCCACAGTGAAGCTATGTAAAAAGTCTGATATAACTTTAATCACCTCTGACATAAACCCCATCCATCCTGCCAAACAGAGAAGTCTATCATTACCAAAACTGTGTGACCATTCATGTGTTTAGGTGTGTTTCATGAAGCATGGAGACATGCTGAGATCTACGTTCAGACCAGTGTGGTGCAGACTCAGAAGCTAAGTGTTAGCAAGTTTTCTTTAACCACTTTTTTTTTAAACTATGCCTCAACCTCAATAGCAGCTATTCTATTTTTTTCTTTAAGATGTCGGTGGACTTTTATTTATTTATTATATGTGGTGCTGAGAATGGAACCCAGTGCTTCAAACGTGCTAGGCAAGTGCTCTACCACTGAGCCACAACCCCAGCCCTAACCACTTCTTGAACAACGGGGCTCCGATGCTCTGTCTGAGGACACAGCTACAAGTCTACATTTCTGACTCTTGCACAGGCATCCATATGAAAAGTCCTGGACAAAAGTTCAGGGGAGAGGAAATGGTAGATGCCACTTCTTGGCCCAGACCATAAAGCCTTTGACACATCATGGACAAGCCTGTGAGTCAACCCAAATCCTGGACTTGGAGCCAGATGCAATGGCTTATCTCCCTTGGGGAGGAGGCAAGGTCCCCTTTACCAGGGGGAGGGAGGTTGTGAAAGCCCCAGGAACTCCAGAGGGGTCATACTCTCTGCTGTCTACTTCATTGCAAAACTAGGACCCAGACAGAACAACAAAGAAGATGGTTCTGGAGGGCAGAACCAGAATCAGACCTGCAAGACCCAGGACTGCTAAAGCAGGGGTATTCACAGCTCCTGTCCACCCAGATCCCATCCATGCTGTGGATCATAGCCTGACCCCGGTTCCCCATGCCTTGCTTTTTCCAAATAAGGATTTCTATTGAAGTTGTCCTGGTTCCAGTCTGCCATTTAAGAGGGCACACAGACCATGAGAGGCCACATCTGCACAGGATGAAGGCATATCCACCTAAAATCTTAGCCACTAAACTGGATGAGCTTTTGAGAAATTGAACTGTTGAGGAGGTATGTCCCTTGCACTAGAAGGGAGAGGCATGTTAATATATAGGTATCCAGAAAAATCAACAGTGATGTCTACTGATAGTTAGTTCCCCCACCAAATCCGTGTTCCCCGTCTTCCACAGTAATAGCTGATGCCTGATCCAGGTCAGCCAGCTGAAGTTCCTTCCCCAGTCTCCACTGCAGCTAAGTATGGCCATGAGGCATGAGCAGGATTGATAGGTCTCACTTTCAGATCATGTCCCCAAAAGAGTATGCACCCTTCTGGCTCTATCTGTCCCTTTCCCAATGCTTGGAAGATTGCAAGAACTTCCATTTACCAGTGCTTACTCGTCCTAGGCCTTAAACGTTTTTAAAAGTGTCTCCAAGCTGTCTGCATTAGAGGACAATCTCTCAGGGACTGACACTTTTGAAAAATACTGCAAAATTAAATTGCTTGAAATCATGAAATGAATACAAGCTAGCACAAATCCCAAGTATTTTATTAGATACACTAATAACAAAAAAATACTTCCATAACTATAATAAAAACAGAAAAATATAAAAACTGTGCACATTAAATTTATTCAAAGATATGCAAGACTTATTCACTAAAAATAATAACACTGCTGAGAGAAATTGAAGACGACTTGAGTGAATGGGAAAAGATAACATGTTCAAGTATTAGAAAACCCAATATTCTCATTTCTCCCCAAATTGATTTGTAGAGTCAATCTACTGCAGGGCATTTTTGTTGAAACTGATAAACTAGTTCTAAAATAGAAATGGAAATTCCTGCAAACTTAAAATACAAGAGTCATCTTTAAAAATAGAAAGCTGGAGGAAACTACCGGATTTCAAGATTTACTATAAAGCTTCAGTAATCAAGATAATAGATGAAAGAATAAGCATAAAGACCAATGGAACAAAACAGTAAATCCGGAACTAAACCTATTTATAGGTCATTTTATAGGTCACTTATAGGTCATTTAAAGGTCATTTCATTTTCTACAAATATGCAGCTCAATGGGAAATAGGCAATTTAATGGGAAAAGGACAACACTTTTCACAAACAGTGCTGGGACAACTGGATATCCATGTAGAAAAAAAGCTCCTCACCTCAGATCATCACAGAAATTAGAAATGTATTGTACCCTAAATTTTTTTTAAAAAAGCCAAAATTTGTATATTAGAACACAGGAGAAAATCTTTATAAATTTGAAGGAGTCAAGGTTGTCTTAAATGGAACCAAACTACAAAAAATTAAATAACATTTTTTTTCTATTGAAAAGACATCATTAATAAAATTTAGCTGGGTGTGGTGGTGCATGCCTATAATCCTAAGAACTCAGGAGGCTGAGGCAAGTTCAAGGCCAGTCTCAGCAACTGAGCTGGACCCTGTCTCAAAATAAAGAAGGACTAAGGATATAGCTCAGTGGTAAAGCACCCCTGGGTTTAATCCCTAGTACCAAAAAAAGACAAGAAAAAGGAAATGGAAAGACAAGGAGATTCACGCTACATATCTGATAAAAGACTTGTATCAAAATAGGTAAAGTACTCTGACAACTCAATAACAAAACACAACCACATTTGGAAAAGGATTTGATTTGAACACACCCTTCATAGATGAAGATACGTAAATAGTGACATACCGTCCTCCGTCACCTGGGATACGCAAACTAAAACAACCACCAAGTCCAACTAGGCCCAGTGGAATAGTGAAATATTTTATTTTTAATGCCACACCTGAACTAGAACAGTGGTAGGATTCAGACTAGAGGCCCCAGGGTCCCTGGAAAGAGCAGGTCCCATTAGGGTCCTGGGAGCCTCCTAGGACACACTCTTCCTAAAGGGAAAGAGAGGTGAGAAGGTTTGGTCTTGTGCCGATACTTCTGTTCTCAGAGGAGAGACTCGCATTAAAGTCTCTGAACCCTAAAGAAAAAGTGTGAGTGAAATGGAAACATCTGTTCACATACTAGACGCAGGGATAAGGTCATTCTAAAGTCCATGTATGTACATAAAAACTCAAGAAGAGTCAGGAAATTTTTGAAAGAAAAGAGAGAGAAACAAAATTGCCCTACTAAATAAAAAATATAATTAAATATCACAGTAATTAAACATCACAATAATTAAAATATGTCCTACACGAATAAGCAGATCGGTAGAACAGAACTGAAAGTCCAGTCATAAATCAAAATACATATGGGTATTTAGTATGTAATGAGGTTAGAAATCATATCGTTTAATAGAACTCAGACAGCTATGTAGAGATTTGGAAAGAGAAAAGCTGCATACATAGATCTCACTGAGTATACCACATTAAATCTCAAATGCATGAAATTGTAAAAAAAATAAAACATAAAAGCATTAAAAGAAAAAAAAATAGGTGAGTTCTTTTAAAATCTTAGGGTTGGGAAGATTTTTCCCCCCCTAAGGAAAACTCAAAACTCAAAAGCCATAAAAGAAAATACTGCTAAGTTAAAAATAAAAACCTTCCCAATTAAATTACAAAAATCAAAGTCAAAGAAAAAATGAAAATTGGGTTAAAAAATAGAAATCTTTTTTACAGAAAATGATTAACTTTTCTTAGTATGTAAAAAGCACACCTGTAATCCCAGGGACTCAGGAGGCTGAGGCAGGATCATCACAAGTTCAAGGTCAACCTCAGAGACTTAGAGACCCTGTCTGAAACGAAAAATAAAAGGGACTGGAGATGTAGCTCTGCGGTACAGCACCCCTGAGCTCAATTCCTGGTACCAAAAAGAAAAAAAAAAGAAAAAGAAAAAGAAAAAAAAGAATCATTTTGGACTTCTGGTCTCTGTAACTATAGAATAACACATTTGTGTTGTTTTAAGCTACTACATTTGTGGTAATTTGATTCAACATCAAGAGGAAACCAATACACTATGCACATATTACTTGTACTACTTTTTAAAAGTTAAAAGAAATAGAAACAACCTTCTTCAGGGGAAGAAGGTAGAAATGGAATAAGGTCCTACCTTTGTCCTTGGTGAAGACAGCGGGAAGGCCATGATTTCATTTGTATCGGCTTCAGACACTTTTGCCAGGCCAGCCAAATTTCAGGACAGTCCCTTGTGGAATTTCAGGTCCTGTGCTGTCCTGAAAGCCTTTCAGTATGGAAAACTGTCCTGCCATTCCAGTCGCCTGCAGCAGACACAAGAAATCAAGTGATGTTCATGCACAGAAGAGTCTGAGCTTAGGGCTGGGGCTGGGGCTCAGTGGTAAAGCACTTGCCTAATATGTAAGAGGCATGGGTTTCAATCCCTAGCACCGCTTGAAAAATCAATAAAATAAAGGCATGCTGCCCCTCTACAACTACAAAAAAATAAAGAGTCTGAGCTCTAGGCCCCACCACTACCACCTGTCCCTGTCTTGGCCATTGATTTAGAATTCCACATGGTGGTCAGTCAGAAGGATGAGAAAGAGGTCAACAGGACAACTTCTAGGAGACGGGGGACCTAGCACTATTCAGCTGGGCAGGTACAGGCTGCCCACCTTCTATCACAGCTTCGTTCTACCATTTCTCAGGGGCCCTCTTCATTTTCCCAATGCCAGGGTTTTATATTTTAGAAGAAGTGCCCAGCAGGGTGATTTCTATGCACTTCACTTACACTGACTTGGTGATTGATTGATTGATTGTTGTGGCACTGGGGATGGAATCCAGGGACATTTTACCACTGAGCTACAACCCTGGCCCTTTCTACATTTTATTTCGAGACAGATTCTTGCCAAGTGTCGCAGGCTGCCTTTGAACTTGGGAGCCGCCTGCCTCAGCCTCCTGAGTAGCTGGGATTACAGGCGTCCTCCACCACCCGGGGCTTGACTTGGTGATCTAGGAAGCACCGCAACTCTTTGTCTTCTGGCGGCCCTTTGTAAAGGCACCACTCACTGTCAGTCACCGTCTGCCCTCTTTCTATCACAGCTCTGTGCTTGGTAGTCTTCGTGCAGGAAATCTTGCTGATGAACTCAAGTGAAATAAAGCTTTCTCTTGTGGAAGAAGAGAAAAAAGTGGCAAGGGCAGGCAGGGAGCCCCCGCTGGGAGCTCTGACACGCAGCAAGGGGTGGGAAGGGGGCCAGCCGTGCTCTGCAGCTCCTTCTCCAGAGTTCCTCCAGCAAAACCCTCAGCATCGTCGGAGAGGACCGGCATGTGCCGGAGGCCCTTACCTGTTGCTTCTCCTGCTTCTACCAAGTTACTTCCTAAAACAACGCCTTTTTCAACCAGTAGAATTGTACTTTTAAACCCTGGAATGAATAGACCTTGGAACCATTGCTTTAGTTCATGGAAGAAATATTTACTCTTAAGGGAGGAAACCTCAACTTGGTGAATTAGTACCAGGATAAATATAATTTTTAAAAGTATTTTGTTCTGGTTGTAGGTGCACATAATACCTTTATTTTGTTTTTATGTGGTGCTGAGGATCAAACCCAGGGCCTCACGCATGCTAGGCGAGCGCTCTACCACTGAGCCACAACGCCAGCCTAAATATAATTTTTAATCAAAGGGACATGTATAAACAAGGAAAGGGCTCACCTGGGGACAAGAAGGTCTCTTTTAACAGGTTATTATTGTATGGTTGTTGTGTGGTGTGAGATAGCGGGGTGAAACACACACCCCACAAACATTCTTGCTAGCTGATAGATTGTGGGTGACCATTCATAGACTCAGTGCTACGAAATTCAGGGAAGACCTGAGGATTTTCCATTAGGATTGAGAGGGAATTTACTTTCAGGTCCCTTAAAGAGATCTCCTAGGGGAACTTACTCTCCCCAGAGCCAGAAGGAGCAAGCAAGCTAACCCACAAGTGGAAACAGAACTTCGTTAGGAATATAATTCCATGACAGTCATTACAACTAATGTAGTAATTATTAATATTTATATCACACTTTTTAAAAACTTATAAATTACTCTCATTAAATCCTCACCAAAAATTGTAAAGTCTGTTCTCCACAAGAGGACATATTATACAGACTTCAAAATGAAGAAAATCAAAAAAAAGAAGAAAAAAATTCTGTCACATTATGCTAAGTAAAATATGCCAGTCACCAAAAAATAAATCCTATATGATTCTACTCATATGAATTATCTAAATTAGTCAAAAGCATAGAAACAGAAAATAGAAAATAGAAAGTTGGTTACCAAGGCCTGGAGGAAGGGTGAGGAGAAATTAGTTTTAACAGGTGTAGAGTTCCCATTTTACAAGATAAAAATGTTCTAGAGATCTATTGTACAACAATGTGAATATACTTAACACTACTGAACGACGCACTTAAACATGGTTAAGATGATAAATTTAATGTTTTTACCATGCTTTTTTAAAAGAAAAAAATCACAACACACACACACACACACACACACACACACACACACACACACGCACGAAGTGTTTTCCAGGCAAGAAGTCAGGTGCTGGCCTAGGAATTAATTGCAATGCTTTGGATACCAATCTAAGCTATGTGCTATAACTGGGAAACTCAACTGTACTTCCTGGGTGCAACACATTTAATCTGATTGGAACTCAGAACCTGAAGTTTTCAACTATTTATAGCTGGGTTGAATGAAGTGCTGTCCATGCCAAATCTGGGCAAGAGGAGGGGAGGGGAGGGGGCCCCCTCTTGACCAATAGTGCACAACTGGCATAGTGCTTTTACATCAAAGGCGCTGGTTAAGTCCCTACTAGGGGACTGACTGGTCCCTGGTCATTTCTGGTGCTGACTCACTTGCTCTCGGAGATGTTCTCCTAGGAAGTCGCACATTGTCATGGGGTCCCTGACGGCTTGCCTCCAATCTCCCTCAACACCAAATGGCCAACTGTTTGCACTGCTCCTGGGTGCACACTAGGACTGCGTCTCCAGTTTCTGCTCTTCCAATAATCAGCTCCTGGCTGCACTTTCCTCATTTTTCCATCCTCTCTGCTTGGATTTTCTCCCTGCCCATGTCTCCTTCCTGTTTTTTTCTTTGCCCTATTGACTCCAGCTATTGCTGTACTTTTCCAGCTGCTTCATCCCCTCTCTGTTTTGTGGTTTTAAATCTTGATACAAAATACCATAGCACTTAGCAAGAAACCCTGGGATTCATTGGAACACAGTGCTAAGAATTCTTACCATCTGTACACAATAACCCATAAAACTTACACAGCAAGCCACATACACAAAACCTTGTTCCCCTCTCCCTGATACAGATACAAATGTTATATAATCTTCAGTTTAATAAGGGAGTGCTTTCCAGGAAAAATCAGAGCCACTTCCCATCTGGAAATATTTAAGTAAAACTTATTACTGTCAGCATGCAAATTAGCACAACAGCACTTGAAGTCCTGGAACTTGATAAGAATTTTGTATTGAGGTATGAAACCACCTAAAATAACCTGAAGATCCTCTTCTTGAATCTGATAATATTTTCTAATAATTCATTCTACCAGATGAATTATTTTGAAGACAGCAAACTGAGGCTGGAAGAACAAAATAGGTACTTGTGAAATTCTCCAAAAGGGTGATCCCAATAAAAGTATCATGGGTTGGCCAGGCAGAATATGGGCCTTGAGGTTGAATTATGATCAGACAGTCCAAGTTCTAACTCACCACCTAACTCACCTGGGTAAGTTGTTTATAGACTCTGGATCTTTTCTGTTCATTTATATAATGTAGATAAAAACACTACCTACCTGGTAGAGTTGCTATCACAATTAAATGAGGGATCCATGTAAAGCTCTTAGCCCACAGGAAGGTTTGTATACATGGAAATAATGAAAGCAAAATAACTCTCAGTTCCTGCCTGAAAGGGCAGGTTTTAAAAGAATATTGAATATTCAAAACAAATTCTCTATTGGAGAGTTGCAATTTATACTTACAACAGCAGGTGGCACTAACACCATGTCTAGCTAGTACTGCATTTAACGTTATTTTTTTTTCTTTTTTCTTTTTGTTTTGTTTGTTTTGTTTTTGTTTTAAGCGTTTCTTTTCCAAGAATAGTAACATTATCCTCATCATCTTTTTATTTTTGTTTTTCCTTCATAGTTTCATAAGCTATTTTCAGTCGTATATGGCAAATTGTTGCTATTTTAAAATGCAGACACAAATTGCCATGGACTGATGCATGAAAGTTTAAAATTTTTTTGAGGTTTGGCCCTCTCTGTAATTCATTCTCTAAATCAGATAATGTGGTTCTACTATGGGTCACTGAAACAAGAATATTCTACATCTGTGGCCTTCTCTAATCCTTGGAAAGATCAAACCACTTTTGTGGGATGCCATAGGACATGCATTTATTAGAAGGAATGTTGGAAGAAAAGACTGAGCACTGGAAGAGGCCAAGTACCCATGGTACAGAAATCATTCCCCAATTTCTTGATGGGCTTACTGGTGGTTAATTTAGCAGCAATTGTAATTTTATTTTCCAATTCTGGTTTTTCTTGCTCTCACAAGGATCTTCTGATATTTGATTTCCTATGCTGCCGCTTTTGCAACAAATGATAGTTCATTCTCTAACCCAGCCTGAGAAGCCACAGATGTTCCCTTGTGATGAGTTCTGGACTGTAGCACAGCCTGGCCTTCCTTGTGCTACTCTTATAGAAACTCTGAAAGAGTGAACTCTGAAAGAGTGAACTTGATCGCTATGTGTAAAACCCTCACTTGAAGTCGACTTTAGGCAAACCTGGGCTCGGTGCAAAATCTACGTGTGCAACCACTGCAGGCTCTCTTGCAACCAGACTTCTGTGGTTTGTGCAGAAGACCGATGCTGACAGAGATCACAACACCACCCCAACCACAGGGACAGGGCTGTCAGCTCACACTGGGCCAGGAGGTGAAGGGCGAGGTCCTGCAAGCACCTTATTTGGAGGTCAAGGCACACTGGGAGAAGAATTCAAAATGACACCTTTAGCCTGCTGCAAATCTCCCCACCCAAGGGAGTGCCCCATTGACAAACTAAAGGCCAAGCATAGCTATGCCTGACCTGTGTAAACTCTTCCACAACAAATTGGAGTCAAATAGTTTGAAAGTTAGATTCTCTTCTGTACTAAAACAGGGATGCTTTCAAGGAGGATGCAAAATTTGCAGAAACTGAAAGATCATGGTTTACAACATAGAAACAGATGTGATGAAGGGGTCCCGGTGTATTTTTCCCTCTATGATCTCCACTTACGTGTACTTTAAAACAAGTGAAGGTGCTGGGTATGGTGACATATGCCTTTGATCCTAGGGACTCAGGAGGCTGAAGCAGGGGAATAGCAAATTTGAGGCCAGCCTGAGCAACTTAGTGAGACCTATCTCAAAATAAAAAATAAAAAGGGCTTTGTAACTCAGTCTCATAGAGTATCCTGGGTTCAAGCCCTACTACCAAAAATAAAAAGAAAAAGAAAGAGAGAGAAGTAAAATATTATTTAGTATTTTTTCTGCCACTATAACAGAATTCCATAGGTTGGTTATTATACAAAGGAAAGAAATGTGTTTCTCACAGTTTCAGAGTTTGGAAAGTTCAAGAGCATATGGATAAAAAAAGCATCTGGCAAGGAAATTTGTGCTACCCTGTAACACAGTGGTAGGAAGCAAGCACAGGAGCAGAGAGGGAAACTGACCAAACCCATCCTCATTATCAGGAACCCACTATCTCCATGAGAGCTTTCCTTCATTCTCAAGGGTAGAGCCCCCATGAACTAATTGCCTCTTACAGCTCCCACCTCTTATACTGTTGTGATGCCAATTACATTTTGACCTGAGTTTTGAAGGGGACTTTCAAACGATAGCATATATATTGTGATAAAAATTTATTCAAAAATATTTGTTGTTGACTCTGTCATCCAAGTATATCATCAGCAAATAAGGACAATTTGGACTCTTCCAATTTGTTTCTTATCCCTTATATTGGATAGAGTGTTCCCTGAATGCTACTCTAGCTGTGCTACGAGAATACATTCATTTTATTTCTCTCCTCCTCTCAACCCCTTATTTCTTCCAGTACTGGGAATTAAACCCAGGTCTTGCACATGCTAGGCAAGCACTCTACCATTGAGCCACATCCACAGTCCTTTTTATTTATTTTATTATCTATCTATCTATCTATCTATCTATCTATCATCTATCAGTATTGGGGATTGAATCCAGGGGCGCTTTGCCACTGAACTATATCCCCAACCCTTTTTATTTTTTATTTTGAGAAAAGGTCTTACTAAGTTGCTGAGGCTGGTTTTGAACTCCCAATCCTCCTGCCTCTGCCTCCTGAGTTGCTGGGATTACAGGTGTCCTCTATAATATACAGCTCATTTCCTTCTTCATACTAATGGGGATACATAGCAATTCATGTTTAAGTGTGGTGCTGGTTGCTAGTTTCTCATGGATCCTCTTCTTCTATGAGAATAAGCAGAGAGCCCATTCTTAGTTCGCTAAAGGTTTGGAACAAAAATGTGTGTTAATTTTACCAAATGCTGCATTAGTCAGGTTTCCATTACTGTAACAAATACCTGAGAGAATCAACTTATAAAGAAGAGAGATTTACTTTGGCTCATGGTGTCAGAGGCTTTAGTCCACAGTCAGCTGATCCCTTGCTTTTGGGCCTGTGGTGAAGCAGTACATGGTGGTAGGGAGCTCCTGGTGGAGTAGAGCTGCTCACTACATGGATACCAGGAAGCAAAAAAGAGAAAAGAAGAAATCTGCTGTGTGCTGTGTTTGTTGTTTTTTGTTGTTGTTTGTTTTTTTGTTGTTTGGCTCGTGGTTTCAGAGGTTTTGTCCTTGGTGTGCTGACCCCGTTGCTCTGGGCCCAAGGCAAAGTAGCACATCAGGGGGAAGGGTGTGGTGGAGGAGCCTGCTTCATTCACAGTGGCCATGAAGCAGAGGAAGAAGAGGGAAGGGGTCACAGGGAAGATGAATCCTTCCAGGGCACACCCCCAGTGATCCACCTCCTCTAATCAACCCCCAGTGACCCGCCTCCTCCAGTTATACCCCATCTGCCCAGGGTTATCACCTAGTCAGTCCATTCAAACTAGGATGGACTGATCAGGTGACAGCTCACACTGTCCAGTCATTTCACCTCCGAACATTCCTGCATTAGCACAGGAGCTCTGGAAGGACACCTGACATCCACACCATAACACCTGCCTCCCGCATGCCCCTCTGAGGACAGGCCCTCAGTGACCTAAGAGCTTCCACTAGGTCTCTCCTCTTAAAGAACCCACCACCTGCCAATATCACCAGGCTGGGGATTAAGCCTTTGACACATGAACCTTTGGGGGACATTCCAGATGCAAACGATAGCAAATGCCCTTTGCACATCTATCCAGGGGATCACTCCACTGAACATCTGATGAGACCAATGCTGTTGATAAATTTCCTACTATGGAACCCCACTGCACTTTTAAAATAAAATTCACTTAGTCATCTGTGTTACCCTTTCATAACAGTGTTTAATGAGATTCACAGATACTTTATTTTGTATCTCTCCTTTTAGTTGTATCCATACACAAAAGTTTCTATTTACATTTTTGTTGTATATTTTAATAAATTTCATTGCCAGGGTTATGCTAGTTTCATGCAATAAGTTACAAAGTGTTCCATCTCTTTCTGTGGAATAGTTTTTTTTATATTCAATTGATCTACTCTTGGAATATAAAAGAGTATTTGCTTCTGTAACTAGACCTGGCCTAAAGTTCAGATGTAATATTTTGGGTTTCCTTTCTTCCTTGCTGTTTACTCAGCCGGGTTTTTATTTTTGGCTTCAATCTTGTTCACTTACATTTTCCAGGTGAATTCTGTCTTTTACTGTGGTGTTTGCAATTTATTTTGTAAAAGCCATACATTACAGTCTTATGTCAATTTGCTTCTCTATCTATAGTTCTATCTCCTCTCTTATTCCTTATTTTACATCTTTATATTTTCCTTTTATTCTTGACTCAACTCATCTGAGGAGTCTACCCATTTTTTGTATGCTACTTAAAATGGTTCATAAAGATGGAGTAAAACAGACTGCCATTTGGATTTCCTCTTATTCACATTCTAGGTAAACAGGTGGAGTCTTCGGTCTTCAAAGAATACATTGTCTGGAAGAATCCTAACATTTCTACCCAGACAACAAATTACCACAAAGATTTTACAAATAAGAAGAGTGAGTTCAAGATATGTGTTTTGGGCAAGTCACAGGAGAAATCGAAAAGCAATTCCTAGGGTCAGTGCTTGCTTGGCATTTGTGTGGGCCAAGTCCAAAGTTCATATGTACAGACATTAATAAATAGATCACTTCTAAATGGAGTTGGCATCCAGGAAGAACCTAAGTGAGTTTGTTTCTCCTTCTAAGAGACTCTGCATATGTGGCGTGAGTTATTCTTGAGAACGAACCCTGAGGCATGATACTATGGGAAGGAAGGGCTTAAGTAAGAGTAGTAACATGACTAAGAAACTATGTAAGTCTTGAACTCTGGGCTCTGTTCCCCCAGCAATTACTCAGCTCAACCAGGTAATTGTTGCAAAATATTTAAAGACAACATGAAAAAAAAAGAATTCAGGAATATTACCCAAATATGTTTCAAGGCAACTCTTGGATGGGACTGGACCTTGAGATTAAAGATTATACCAAAAAAATTTACTTTATTAACATTGCCTACATTTTAATATTAAAAATATGTTGTTAAAGTATTATTTTAAAATTTTTATTTATTTATTTATTTTTTTGGTACTGGAGACTGAAAGTAGGGGCACATTCCCAGTCCTTTTAAATTTTTTCTTTTTTAAGACAAGGTCTTGCTAAGTTACAGAGGCTGTCCTTGAACTTGTGGTCATCTTGCTTCTGCCCCCTGAGTTGCTGGATTATAGGTGTGTACCGTTACCCCTGGTATTGACCTATCATTCATGGGTTTTGCAATCACATAGTTGCTTGATTCAAAGAATACCTTTGAATATCCAGATTCAAACTCCAACCATCCAAATGAGCAGTTCCTAAAGTTTTGAATCACTTTTATTGTGGTTATAACAATTTTACACTCAATGTAATTTCTCCCAAGAAGATAAAAGAAAATGACATTCGAAAATATGAATTCTGAGGACAAAGACCAGCTAAAGACCTCATACAGCTATTCTGATCACAATGAGCTAATGAACATGAAAGCATCTATTTTAGTAAGTTTTTGCATCTGTGATCAAAATGCCAGACAAGAACAACTTAGAGGAGGAAAAGTTTAATTTATTTGGGGCTTATGGTTTCAGAGGTCTCAGTTCCTAGATGACTAACTCCATTGCTCTGGGCCCAAGATGAAGCAGTGCATCATGTAGAAAAGGTGCACACACATACCCTCCCAGGGCATGCCCCAGTGATCAGCTCCTACAGCCACTCCCCACCTGCCTACAGTTGCCACCAAGGCTATGGCTCTTATAATTTGATCATTTCACCTCTGAATATTCCTGCATTAACAAGAGCTTTAGGGGGACACCTTATATCCAAACCATAACATTCCTCCCATGGTCCCCTAAAGCTCATGTCCATCTAATAATACAAAATGCATGTAGTTTATCTCCAAGAGTCCCATGATCCTGATAGATTGAATACTACCCCCTCTGAGATCCAGCACAAACTCTTGCTGTGAGTTACTGTAAAATCAAAAGCAAGTTACATGTATCCAATGTATACTGCAGAAAGTGAAGTAGGGGCATGGAAAGAATGAATGGGGCTAAAGCAGACTGAAACCCAGCTGGCCAAACAGGTCCTCTAACTTCGCATACAGCATCTCAGACACAATGCAGGGAGATATGTTCTCCAAAGGATGTGGGTAGCCCTGTCCCATTGGCCTTGCTGGTTGTGGTGCACATGACTTCTCTTTTAGCTTGACTCTCTCCATAGTCAGCAGCTTTTCTTGGCAGACAGTTCACATTACTGGCATCTCTTAATTCATGGGGTCTACTGTCCAGCTTTGGCTTCTCCTTCACAGCTTCATGGATCAACTGCTCAGGGCCAGCCTGCAAGGACTCTGAACCTGCTACACTCTGCCTGGCTTCCCAGATGTTCCTTTGAAATTTTAGTGGAAGCCTCCATGATCCCTTAACTTTAGCATCCTGCATTACTACAGAACCAGCATCATGTGGATGATGCCAAGTTCTGCTGCCAGCTCTTGCAATACCTGGGTCCCCTGGAATCAGGGCTGCAGCAGGTTCTGAGTGCCTTTGTGGTTCAGCATGGTGAACTAACTTCCTCTGTGCAAGCAGGGAATCCCCATGATATCTTTTCAAAGGAATTTTCACTTTTACACCCCTGAGCCTGTGGTGGGTGTGGTCTTGCAAATTCCTGAGATACCCTGTTGCATCTTTTCTATTGCCTCTTTATGAAATACTTAGCATCTCTTTAGGGGCTGTAATCTCTCCAGCAAGCACAACTTCCTTGGCCCCAGCTTTACATGAACTTTTCTGGTCAAATTGCAAGTTTTTCAAATTCTTTAACTCTGTTTTCTGCTCCCATTTCTAACAATGAACATGGCTAACAATAGCCAGCAACTCCCAAGCCACTGAATGAATATTGTACTGTCTTAAAATTTCCTGTCAGATTAATTAGTCCATCACTTTTAAATTCAGACTCACACAAAGTCTCAGGACATGAGAAAAATGTAGCCAAGTTCTTTGCCAGAATATAACATGAGTAACCTCTAGTTCAATTCCAAAAAGAGTCTTTATTTCCCTTTGAAACCTCATGAAACAGTCCACATTCCTATTGGTATTCTAGTCTACTGAGCTCCCACTGGAATCACATATTAAGCTCAACTTACAACTTTATAAAGTCTTTCCAGCTTGCATCTCTAAACTTCTCAAATTTCCTCCTCCAAACCAGCTCCAGTCTTCTGAACTACATGGTTAGGTTAATCACAGCAATGACTCCACTCTCAGTATCAATTTCTGTTTTTGTTAGCTTTTGTATTACCATGACCAACATACCCAACAAGAACAGCTTAGAGGAGGAAAAGTTTATTTGGGGCTCACAGTTTTAGAGGTTGTAGTCCATAGATGGATGACTCCATTGCTCTGGGCCCAAGGATGAACATATCATGGGAGAAGGGCTCAATAGAGAAAATAGGCTCAGCTCACAATGGGGTCAGGAAGCAGAGAGAACGAGAGAGGGGAAAGGGCCGCAGGGAAAATTCATTCTTCTAGGGCACATCTCTGATCCACCTCCTCCAACAATATCCCACCTGCTTAGTTACTACCTAGTCAGTCCATTCAAATCCAAACAATAATAGCCATCTAAGAATGTTTCCCATCTGGTACTGGTTCTATAATTTTGAAGTCTACACCTCCCTTCCAAGTCCCCTACAGTAATTTCTGGAAGATCCTGGGTTGTGTTTCTCAGTGCTCACAGATTAATCTGGCTGCTTGTTTTTCTTATGCTCTGACCTTCACCAGGTGGCATTCTTTAGTCAGATCCCCCGCTGTTTCTGCTGGGATGCCCGTGAGAATACCACCTCCCTGCTCTAGAAGTCTCCTTGTTCAATGACTACCACAGAAGTCTTGTGCGTGCTACTGTCTCCTAGAGGTTCGTTGCGTTTTTTATTTGCAGCTCCTGTCGTTCAGAACAGAGCTCAGACAATCCCCAAACAGATCTTCACTGCTGTCAGCAGTGCCTCATCCTGCCACCCTCTGATTTCTAAGGCCACCTTTTCTATTTGGGATTCTTCTCTCACGGAGACTTCTCTTCCAAGGGCTTCTCCCAAACCCTCATGCAGACACTCCTTCAGTGGGAAAGTTCCCAGGCTGCCTCTTCTGTCAACCTGCTCCTTTACCTGGAGGACCCAGCCTTCCCACCCACCTGAAGAGGTGACAGTCATAGTTTAGAGCATGGTTTAGGAGCTAGCAAATGAAGGCACCAGGGCCAAATCCAGTCTCCCACCTGTTTCTTGTACAGTCTGAAAGTTATGAATGTCTTTCATGTTTCTAAATGATTGGGGAAGAAAACCAAAGAATATTTCATGCATATGAAAATTATGTGAAATTCAAATTTTGCATCTACAAATAAAGTTTTATTGGAACACAACCACATTCATTTGCATATCATCTACAGCTGCTTTCTGTTATAATTGCAGAGTTGTTTGCAAAAAAGTAAAAATTCTATGTTCTCTGTGTGTGTGTGTGTGCGTGTGTGTGTCTATCTGTCTGTCTGTCTGTCTCTCTCTTTTCCCTTCCAGTAAAACTCTACTGACCTCTGGTTTCTAGCACATTCTAGAGTCAGGTTGCCTGGGATTTGGATTTAGTTTTATCACTAATCACCTATGTACAATTTATTAACATCTTCTAAGCTACAATTTCCACCTTTGTAAGGTGGGGATGATAAGAGTTGGTTTTATTTCATTAGGTGGTATGAGGAGTCAGGGAAAAGTTGGTCCATACACATTAGTTATTATTGTGACTCTACAGCTGGCAACCGAAAAAATGAAACTGTTCTAGTATTAAATAAAACCTCTAGATTGTTTTCTTAACTGACCACCCAGTGATAGGAAGAAAAATCTGCTGAATATGATAGTTATCTAAGTAGTTATCCAATCTTAGTGTCACTGTGACCAAGGAACTCTGATGAAACTTCACTCTTGTCACACATAAAGGTCAAGTTTAGGCAAATACCTTCTTATTATTGCTAGTATCCCATAAACCTCAGCAAGCGAGTGGTTTTGTTTATTTTGTTTTGAAGAAGACTGAATACAGTTTTCAATATTTTTCATGTTCTGTGGTCACTGTTTACGTGAATACATGATTCTCTATAATTACATTGTGGCATATATAGCTTAATTATTTTCACTTAAGCTTAAGCCATAATTTTTCCTTATTGCTTCTTAGTTTTTATTATTATCTCTTGTTTTAAACTGTTTGATGAAGTATTTTAAATGTATATAGGAATCTTTCAAGATCTAAGATCCAGCTGGGCATGGTGGCGCATGCCTGTAATCCCAGCAACTTGGGAGGCTGAGGCAAGAGGATGGCAAGTTCAAAGCCAGCAGTTTGGTGAAGCCCAGAACAACTTAGGGAGACCCTGTCTCAAAAAGGGCTGGGGATGTGGCTCAGTGTTTAAGAGCACCTGGGTTCAATCGTAGTGCCCCCTTCAAAAAAACAAACAAACAACAACAAAAAAAAACAACAACTAAGATCTACTAGAGTTTTTTTTTTTTTTTTTAAATCAAGTAGCTTTGATTCTATCTCGCCTGACTGCAGATCTGGTTTTCAACAAATTAATAACTTCATTTTGTTCATATCATCAGCCTCTCTCCATGGTAGTCTCAGCTAATTTAGAAATTCGCAACAAACAGCATTCTAGAAGCAAAACTAACAGTGTTTTGCTGAGTCTGTGAAAAGGTAAAAGTGCTGACCAAGCACATGACAGGGGCGAGGAGAGTGACGGCCTTAGAACTCTGACCATCATCTCCCCATCCATCAGGGAAATGGGCCCCCCAAAGCCGCATGACAGAGCCAGGACAGACCCCAGGACACTTGGCACCACATCATCTGGGGATATAGAGTGGAGAGTAATGCAAGGATACCCAGGGTATATGAGAAAGTGTTTGTGGGACCGAAAGACCCATCCAGCTCATGGCCCCAAATCCCAATGCATCGCCTGCTCCCTGGCTCACAGAGAAACCACACTGCTCCAAAGCATTTGCCCTCAGAAGCCTGCAAAACAGCTCAGAAGCAATTACAATTTATTTATCTCTGTTATTATGTTTTGTAGTTCCAGCAGCCATTCTCTCATCAAAGAATGATTCTCCTTTATCTGGGGTAGAGGTGGGGGACACTTTTTAACAGAATCCATAGGTAGGCTCTCACCAAGAAGCCACCAATCTGCCAGAGACTGGGAAGTGAAGCTCTGGTCAACTGCCTACACATCCCTTCAATCCATTCTCTCAGGAATTATCAGGGATAATCACATATTCAGGTCAAACCAGCATCCAAATTCTTGTATCCTCATTTCTTTCTCCAAGGCTCCTTTGCCCAGAGCATGCCAACATGCGTGTGTGTGTAAGTGTTTGTAGTTGTCTGGGCTTTGGAATGTGAAGATCCCTGGTTGTGGAATAAGCTTATTGCTTCTTCTGAAAAGATATCAGAGGAAAAAGAAAAGGATATTTCTGGGAAGCCTGCTGTCATTCCACCTACCCATCTGGCTGACTCTCTAATTTTAAGCCTCATTTTTATAAAAAAGACTTTGAATAGCTCTGCTTTTATGATTTAAATGGACTTTCAAACTGGGATTTAACCATCTGATATAACAAAGTGGGTGGACTTAGTCTTTAGAGGAAAAAGAATAAACATACTGAAAGCTGTAATTAAAATTTTCCGCTTTCCTCCAACTCTCTTAAGGCAATTATTGTCAGCCTTGAAATCTCCAGTGCCCAAATTCAAACCTCTAGTTTTGGAAAAAGGCTATAGTGAAGGGTGGGGTGAGGCAGTTGATGTTGTTTTGGTAGAAATCAAGTTCCGCTGGCTCAGAGTATTCACACTCTGATGTGTATTAATTTTAAAAATATGTCCATGGCTAGAGGACAGATATCATCCCGGTTCCCTGAAGACAGACAACTGCAGTAACTCTGAGAAGTCAGAGCAGGCAGGTCCTCTGGTGCAGGGTAAAGGGATTTGACTCCTAACAGTCCACATGGGCTGTCGCTGGCAAGGTGACATAAAGGGTGAAAACGAGGTAGAGATCTGAGAAGGTGCGGGGAGACAACCCTGTTCTCCAGTTGTTCAAACTCTGGACCGTAATGTCATCTTTCACCAACCCTGTTCTCATACCCAGGGGGCCACTGCCAAGGTATTGTGGGCCTCAAGCGTACCCAGTGAGAAGCTGGATCTGAAAATATACAAGTAGGTCTTTTTTGGTCAAGTGTTCCAGGAACATATGCTGATGAAGCACTCTGAGGGGGGCACTACTCCCCCCCTCTGTTCACGCAGCCCTCTAGTAGGTTCTCCCTCAGTGGGTCATCCTGAGCCACTGACATGACCTTCCAGCCACATGGGTTCCTTTGCCCCTTGAAACACTATTCATACCACCACTGGCAAGTTAAATCAGGTCTCCAGTTGGTTCAAACCCCTAGGAAAGTCTCTTGTGGTACTTGGGGTTCTTAGCAATGTATGTTCTCAGGACTGTTGTGGTCCTTCATCTGACTACCTGCCTCATGGACCAGATCTCCCCTGGCCTCTTGGTTCTCACTACCTAGGATTCCTGGCTGGCTTTGGACCCTGGCAAACACACTCAGTGCCTTTGCATTTGCTGTTCTTGCTGTCCAGAGCTCTGCCCCTCCTCCTCACTTCCTCCAGTCCTGTCCTGCTCCTCAGACACCTTCCCAAGGCCCTCTCTATATATAAACAGCAGCGTCCACACACACTGTCCTTGTGCTGTGGGTTTTCCTCCACAGGCTTGTCCTCATTTGGTATAAGTCTATTTGTTCTGGTCTTACTTGTCCCTTCTCCTTGGTAAGCTCTGTGAAGTCAGGGATTTTACTTTATCCATTGCAGCGCCTCCATTCTTGGAACAATGCCTGACACCCAGCAGGAACTCAAGTATTTGTGGGAAGAAGGGAGAAGAAATTACCTAACCTGAGGAATTCAGTTCATCAAGTCATTGATGGACTAAGAGAAATTATTTCGCGGAAGATGGGGCACTCCTTCTGGTTCTCAAGTCTAAAGTGACAGACTAAAGCATTTCTTTAAGTTATCATTAGATGTTGTGAATTGGTAATGTACTGATTGATAGAGAGAAAAGTAACTCCTAGAGTTTACTTCCCAAGGAGTAAAAATGAGATTTTTTCCTCTTTTTTTTTTTTTTTTTAATGAAGCCTGGCTTCACAAAAAAAAAAGAAAAAAAATATCACCAAGTGCACTAATACTCCAATCATGTGTTACTATCCTTTACTACATGTTTTTCTTCTTTTCCTGCTCCAAATAGGCAAGAAAACCTCCACAGACTACAAGGACAATAGAATTTCTCGCAAGAGGTATTTTCTCAGACAGTGAAATTACGGGCTATTTACTCCATGCACGACTTTCTTTCCAAGGGTGAGGCAGCAAGGAGCCGCCAGGACAACCACCCCACCTTCTCTTTCTCCAGGTCTCTCCAGGGGGCAGTGGGTTTCTGGAGGGAGTGCCAGAGAGGGCGCCACCTGCAGCCCAAGGCGGCTCCAACGCGCGGTCCTTGCTTTCGGATCCTCATCAATAAAACAGCAGTGAAGGAGGAAGGCCAGGGTTGTGCCCGAGAACCTTCCCTGCAGGGGTGCTCTACATGTCACTAGCCAGTTGGAAAAAGGTGGTCTTGGGGCGGACTTTCCCCCTGGGCGTGAGAATCTGCATTCCTTCACCTGGGGAGGAGTCCCGGTGTTTCGGGATCCCGGATTTCCAAATTAGGGCTTTCTACATAATTTCCCGCACAGAGGATCCCCTAGGAAACGACTTGATACTCTGAAGCGCCCGTCTCCCTTGCACCGGTTCCCTGTTTACCAGAAGCCCAAAGTCCTGCTTTCACCGCGGCCCGGCGGCCCCGGATCGCGCCTGCTCCGGAGCCGGGCTTCCGGCTCTCGCGGTGTCCGCAAAGTTCCCGGGGTGGACGCGGAGTGCACTGCTCATTCACTCACCGCGGTTTACCGAGCGCCCGCGGAGTGCAGGCGCGGCGGGTGCGGGGGGCGAGAAGAAACCCTCCCAGCTCCTTCCCCGTCCGCGACCCCCGCGCGCAGGGAGCGCAGCCCGCACACCGCGCCCGGCTGTGCCCAGCGCCTGCAGCGCAGCCCGGCGCCCGCCCCGCGGGGTCCAGCCTCCCGGGCTTCCTCCGGGAGGGGAGGGTGGGGAGAGGAGGAGACCCCCGTCCGCCCTGGGAAGCGGCTCCGGCCGCCGCGAGGCGGAGCCGCAGCCGGTCAGCCTGCCGGGCGCGGGCGGGAGAGGCGGCGCCAGCGGCTCGGGGCTCGGAGGCGGCCCCGGCGGGCGGAGGGCGCGGCCGGCGGGAGGGGCCGGGGCGGCGCCGGGAGGGGCGCGCTCGGCGGCGGGGCCGCCGGCCCAGCAGGTGACCGCGGGCGGCGCGGCGGGGAGACGGCCCGCGCGGAGTCGGGGCGAAGTTTGCCGGAACATGGCGGAAGGGCCCGGGGCGCGCAGGAGCGCGCGGTGGCGGCCGGCGCCCGAGGAGCTGTAGCCGCCGCCGCTGCCGCTGCCGCCGCGGCCGCGGGGCGAGGTCGCCGCCATGGCCCGCTGGATCCCGACCAAGAGGCAGAAGTACGGGGTTGGTGAGTGCGCGCCCCACCCCGCCGCCGCCAAGTTCGCGGGGAGCGGCCGGACCGAGCTCGCGCTGAGTCGGGCCGCCTGGCGCCGCGCGGGGGTCGGGGACCCGGCTCCCGCCGCCCTCGGCTCCGACCGCCGCAGTTGGGGGCCGGAGGGGATCGCAGCCTCTCCCGTAGCGCCGTGGGGGAACTCGCTCCGGGCTGGGGAACCCGAGTGGCTAGAAGTGCAGTTGAGCTTCGGGACAGGGGTCCGGCTCCCGAGTCCCAAGCTGCAGCACGGTGCGGGTGGGAACGTCCAGGCGAGGCAGCGCGGGTGGCCCGCTGGGGCCCCCAACTCTGCAGCTCGCGCGCTGCGTCCGGTCCTGGTGGCTCCTGCAGTACGTAGCCCGCCGAGGGCGGCGCGGGGCAAGGTCGCTTGCGGTGCCAGAGCCTCCGGCTTCCTCCTGCACTTTCCTCCTGAAAGTGAGTTGTTGGGGTGGCCAGCCGCCCCGGGACTCGGGTCTTGATAACAGTTGTAGGCGGAATGCGAAGCTGAAGTTGCGGTGTGGAGGTGGCGGAGGGACAGGAAGTGTAGCGTGGGAAGGGGTGGCCGGGACTGGGGGTGCGGACACTCGTCCCTCTCGAGCGCGGGGAGAGGAGTGAGACGGACTGCGGAGCCCCGAGCTTCCCCGCGGGGCACCCTGAGCACTTTCCATGGGGCCAGCGGGATCCCGGCCTGCACTGGCGCGGGGCATTGGTGACCGCGGTGCCGGCGAGCCGCGGTCACCCGGGGGCTCTTGTGATGGTGGCGTGGATCCGAAGCGGTGGATGTGCCCGGCTTTGCCCAGGTGGAAAACCGCGATGCTTTCACTTTTTATCGAGGAGTGAGGTGGCAGAGGTCTGGAGGGAGGCTGCTGCCATCAGCCCGGCGGTTAGCAGGGCACTTAGACCTGGAAGGGAGCCTCTCCTAGAAACAGCTGTGTGTGCTGAGAATTCGCCACTTCCTCTCGTTCATTCATTCGTCCTGTTTGGAATTTAATCGTACTCCACTCTCTCCCGTGCCCCACTTTCCCCTCACCTCCTGGTTATGGGGGAGCAGTCCCGAAGGTTCGCTTCTGTGCTTTGACAGCCAACTCAGTTTCACAGGCACTGAACATCTGTAGGTGTCTCCGTGGCCGTGAGTCAGGTTTTTTTTTAATCCTTTCATATTTACTATATTCTTAGATTAATCCAGAGTGTGAGCCTGCCGTGTGTATAAATATCCCTCTATTTCAAAAACTTTTTTTTTTTTTTTTTTTTTTTTTTTTTTGCCTTTAAGTTACTTTTAGAATCTTTGCTCTCTCACTTGGCTTCAACTCAGAAGGGAGTAGGGATATTTCTTCTGCACCAGATCACCAGCTCATGGTTCAGTCCTGAGGCTTCACAAGAGACAGGGACTCCTCACCAGGTTCCCTAGTAAGTAGTCAATAATTATGGAAGTGATCTGCTCAAAAGTAGCTGAGGGGCAGGGTATAAGTAATGTGCCCCAAGCCTTGGGTTCCATCTCCAGCATCAATGCATGGGGGCGGAAAAAGGTGAAATCAATTAATTTGAGTGTTATGGACTGCTAACTGCTGAATGAAATCATATTCAGCAGTGCCTTATCACCGATTACTAATTACAAAAATGTTATCAATTCCAATTTTGCTTAACTAGGTTAAAAGCTGTTTCCAAAAATATGACTTTGGTGTGATTAATGTAAACATGTTCCCCAAAAATGTGGTTTTTATTGCTATAGTCACAGGAGCAAGTATGATATGTTTTCTTTTTAATTTCCACCCCCATATTCTGGAGTCAGTTTGGTGTTACTTATCATCAGTCAAGAAAAATATTTGGATTGCGTAGGGCACTAGCGTTAGCAGAACTGCCTCAGGAGGTAGTTTGGGACATTTACTTGCCTAGACATGATAGATTCTGGTTGGTGTGAATTTGACCCAAGAACCCACAGTTAGAACTCAGTAACTGAAGCCTCGACGCCATTGTTGGAAATTGCCTTGTTGTTGGATTCCCTGGCTGCTTGGAAGCCTTCCCTGGCCTACAGGACAGTCTTCGAGTCCGAGTCCCAGAGTCAGGGTTCCACCTCTTCGCATTATCTCACTGCTGCTTTCATTGTCCTCTAGAGCAGTGTGTAATGGAGAGCCCCGGTTTTGGACTTGGCTTCCATCATGCTTGGCATGTCCCCTGTGGAGTGTTCACTCCCGATTCTGCATCCCTCATTCCGCGCCCACTGTCTCCTCCAAATTTGCTTTTTGCTGCATCTCGCCAAACCTCTGTCACAGTCCCTGTATTGTGCCACGACTTAGGTGCGGCTCAGCCTCGTGTGCTCATCAGTGACACAGAAGGTGATGGTCTTGCTATCCTTGTCACTCAGGGGGTATACCAGGTGTGTGTAGCCTCCTCTTTATTCACGACATCACTGACCGCAGTCAGCTGAGTTCCGAACCTATGAAATGGAAAATTCCAGAGAGAGACTACACAATCATACATTTTATTACTGTATATTGTTGTAATTATTCTCTTTTATCATAAGTTATTGTTGATCTCTGACAGTGTCTAACTTATGACTTGGACTTTCTCATAGGCATGTATGCGTAGGGAATAACAGTATGTGCAGTGTTCAGGACCAGAGTCTTGTCTGCTGGTGCATGTGGTATGGTTCCTGGGTGGCCCTTGCATGACTCAGAGCTAGCCCTGCTGGGGCTGGCGCGTGGTAGAGGAGTCTGCAGGGCTATAGCACGAGGACAGAGCTTCGGTCTGCCTTCGAATTGTGTCCGGTGAAGCTAGCGGTCTTCCTATCTCATTTTCTCTTGGTGCTTTCTTGTCTTTTCCTGACATGGCCTAGATTTTTCTATAGGGACTCCAGTGTAGTTGGTCTGGGAGTTCTTAGTCTTTGAAAGCGTGCTGTTGGCTCAAACTCTGGTATTAAGTGTGTCTAAGTGGCCCATGTGTGTTAGCTGTGTTATTGAGTGAGAGGACCATAGGCTTGAGTCTTGGAACTTAAGAGTACTCTGGTTCTCCAGTGTGAGGTGCTTAGTGCTAAGTGCTTAGAACAAGTACTCCTTCCTGGAGCCAGGCTACATTTTCTCTTCATTCTTGTTTCCTTCCTTTTTCTTTTACCTCCCTCTCCCTCTCTCTCTCTCTTTCACATATATAAAGATACAAAATTCTATTTGAATTTTAAGCAGATATTAGTGATAATTATGAAAATTGTTTTTGGAATTATTGAAACCTATTTTAAAGGCTGCTTTCATACAAACCATTTTGTCAAGAACAGCTACACATTATGTTTACTATGAATTCTTTGCAGAGCAATACATTATTGCATGTTGGGGTTTCCGATATTTCTTTCTGTAGTGTGATTAAAGGTAGTTCAGGGAAATATTAGCTCTTCAGTGGTTTAGTTGTGCTTGCCCCAATTAGTCCAAAAGCATCTGAGTGTGGAGTAGATCCTTGCATGCTGATTTAAGATGAGCCCACCTCTTGGGGATCTTTGTTAATGCTTCCAGGTGTACTGATGCTGCTTCTCCGACTCTTCCTCTCTCTGGACACCGTATTCCTCATGCTCTAGCTAGGGTGTGACAGTGACCTGGGGGAAGGGTTCTTAGAGTGACTCACCCAGTTTCCTTTTAAGGAGAGGAACTTGGTACTGGGAGAGGTAAAGTGAATTGCTTCACACAGGGAGCCCTTGCCTTTCGGGGGCATGCACCCCTTGGCAAACCATGAAGCCAGTGGGCCCTTAGAAAGATGTTTCTAAATGCATCAAGCAAAGTACAAATGATCGAAAATGAGGCCCATCGTACTGAAATAAGGTGGTCAAGCTCCTTTTCAAACTTTCTGATATTATAATATATGTGCTTCTTTATTAATGCATTAAATAGTGAGATCCAGATTATAGCTACCATAATTTTGGATTAGTGATGAGAATATATGATTTTCCAAGATATCTGCAGTCATCATGATACAATATGAAAATACCTGTGGTTTCTGTTGGTGACAGTGTCACAGGCACTACTAGGTCAACTCTGGCTTACTGTTTGTAGTCATAAGTGAGGAAAATGCTGAGTGTCAGTTGGAAAGAAGTAATGTAGCTTTCATTCTTAGTCAAGTTCTTGGATCCTCTGAATTTGAGCACAGATTATGTTAGTCACCTTTCGTGGGTATGATAGAATACAGGACTGGAACAATTTGGAGGTAGAAAATTTATTTTGGGTGCACAGGGTCAAAGGTTCAGTCCATGATGGGCTAGCTCCATGGCTCTTAGCTCAAGGTGAGACAGAACATCATGGCAGAAGAGGTTGGGAGAGGGAGGAGGGGCTTGAGAGAGGAAGGGAGAGGGGAAGGCAGGGGAGAAGAGCCAGGGGGAAAATATATAATCCCCAAGGCACACCCCACCTGTTTAGAGTCACCACCCAGTAATCCTTTCAGATTATTAATCCATCAAATGGATCAGTCCACTCTGAGGCTGTGACTCTCATAACCTAATAACTTTGTCTTGTGCCTTGACTTTGGAGGTTTTTGGGCATACCTCATATCCAACCCCCTTAAGAATCTTTGGCTGATGATCACACAGCTAATTAGTTATAGAACCATCTGAGCAACAATGACAATAGTGACACTTGTCCATTACCTCTCTACCTGCGACATGGTGCTAGACATTATGTAATTGTATTCACCTGAGGAAGTCCCTGCCCTCATGTGTCACGTTCTAACAACACTGAGGCTAAGAGAGAAAGGACAAGAAAGTTAGTATTCATTAAGAACTTACTTTGTGAGGTACTGTTCCAGACTTTTCTGACCAAGTTCTTTCTGCATCCTTTATTTCATTATGGTGCAGGGACGTGAAGGGGGGTTTTTTCAGAGGGTCCGTGAGATTAAAAGTTGTTGCACAATAATGCCAAGATGTCATTGGCCTCTTTTCATTTTCTCCTGAGTGTATGTGGAATTTCCCAGAGGTGACATGGCGTGTATGGTGGCATCAGACGGACACGGTGGCATCAGACAGACACAGAGGCAGGTGGGAGGAGCTGGCCATCCTCTGAGAAGCCACATACTAAAGAGATAGATGGAAGTGCCAAATAATGCCACGCTTCTAAGTGGTTTGGTTTGGAAAAAACAGATTTATAAAAGTCCTGTTGTGGTTGCTAATGTGTGTTGGGTTGTGGTGATTTTAAATTAACATGTCTTAAGAGTGTCAATCTGGATTTCTCACATGGAAACTTAAGATAGGTGTAACTTACACAAATGGAAGCTCTTTGGGGGTCCTCAGTAACGAAGAGCATACAGGGCTCTTCACAGGTGTGAGCCCTGCTGCTTCACCTGTCATCTTGTGAGATCATCCTGGTCGCACTGTGAGATACTTCTGTCCCCTTTTCCAGATAGGAAAATGAGGTCCACGGAAGATAAATTTCCCACCCACAACCATGTAATCTCACTCCCAAACCAAAGTGTGTTTCCAAGCTCCAGCTGTTCATCTGCCACCTGATCCTTCCCGGGTCCAGTGCCATTGTGGGACACCTCCTTGCCGAGGGCCACGCCTACTCTCCACCTGCAATGTTTTCTATGTCGTATTTTCTTCTCTTACCTAAGCAGTCATTGAAAAAGAAATCCTTGTGACTTTCCTGGCACTCACCCTAGAAAGAAGCAACTGTGCACATAAAGGCCACATGAATAGAAGAACAGAGTGTGGGATTCTGGCTGGACCCTGTCCCCCGTCAAGACCAGAACGAGTCCTGCTTTTCTTTACTGAAGAGCAGGGAGGCTGGTGCACAGCGGAGTCTTTCTGTTCGCTAGGCGGTCAGTGCTCATTTGTGGCGGTGGTGTCCTATAAAGTCACAGCGAGTCCTGAGTGAATACACGAGGCCCTCCTTCTCCTTGGTTTTGCTTTCCAGTCTTAGTTACCCGTGATCAATAGTCGTCTGAAAGAATCAAATGGAAAATCCCAGGGATGAGCAGCTCCTACGTTTTATTTATTTATTTGATGCTCTAGATTGGCCCAGAGACTTGTGAATGCTCAGCGTACACTTTACCAGCAAGCGACAACCCAGCCCACAATTCATACGTTTTAAAGTGTGCCCTGTTCTCAGCAGCGTCATGCAGTCTCTTACCTTTTGGCTCCATGGTGGCCAGGACAGGCGTCATTCCCTTCTCCAGTATCCATGCTACCCACCTGTCAGTCTTCAGGACCCATCTCACTTATCCATTGACGGCCGCAGTATGGGAAGGCTTTTGTTCAGGTGACCCTTATTTTACTTAATGGTTCCAAAGTGCAATAGCTTTATTGGGCACTTTTATGACAGTGTACTATCATGGGTGTTCTATTTTATTATTATTTTGTGTTAAAATCTTAACACGGCTAGTTTATAAATTAAATTTTGTCATAGGATATATGTATGTATAGGAAAAAACAAGTCTGTGCAGGCTTCCGTACTAGCCTCAGCTCCATGAGGATTGGGGAGCAGTCACCCCAGGGGTGAGAGCACCTGTCTTGAGCCAGTGCTTCTTGCAGACATGTGGGGAGGTCCTATGTGCCTCTGGTCACAGCATTTTCATCCGTCCACCAACACACCACCTTATTTTACGTGTTTCTATTTAAAGATACCTCATGTAGAGTTGAGTTGCTAAAATTGAGCTCGCAGCCCACGGGGCTATAACATACTGAACAAAGCTTATCCAATGGATGCATTTTATCCATCAGATCCATCAGCGCCTTCTGGTGCTCAAGAAGGTTAACACTTCAACTCTACTTTCCAGGGCTGTTTTTAAACAAAATGACAAGGAAAGCACAACAGCCGTAGATAGACCTTGAAAAGGACGTTGAGCTGCATCAGGAAGGCAGAGCATCACCCTGCTTGCTCTCAGCTGGGAACCTGCACATTATTTTTTGTTATTCTGCCCAGGTCTGTGAAGGGTTGGGAAAGCATCAGGAGTTGACTGTGGGATTACAAATAAACTTTGGTGAGCAGGCAAATTCACACATACGGAGTCATCAAATAATCAGGATCAATTGTAGTTAGAAGACAATCAGCTGGGCCCAGTGGTGTCATCCCAGCGACTTGGGAGGTCAGGCAGGAGGATTGCTTGAGCCCCGGGTTCAAGACCAGCCTGGGCAACACAACCAGATGCTGTTTCAAGGGGGAAAAAAAATTTGAAAATGGAAATCACTTTTGTGTGTGTGTGCGCGCGCGCAAGCGCTTTTGACAGATTTGATGCTGCTTACCTTTTCCTTCTTGCAGTGCTTTCTTCTCTAGCCTTCTAGCCTTCTAATCCCACCTCTCCATGCTTTTCCTACCAGGTCCCCACCTCCCTGTCCCCCTCCGTGTCAGACCTCTTTACATGGACCGCCCCAGGCTGGACTCTGCATCGTCTTTATCCACCTGCTGCTGGGTAACCCGCCCATCCTGACTTTGACTTCCAGATTCACAGCCCTCGCCAGGGTCTTCCTGTCCCCAGCGTCTGGAGCAGCAGGCATCTGTCCTGGCTCTCGGAGGAGCCACCCCTGCTTTCCCCATGCAGAAGTCCTGATCCTCCATGACTGCAGACCTGCACCTTCTCCAGGTCTCCCATCTCCGTCCAGTGTCTCCGCCACCACTAGGAATCGCCCCACATTCCGTCTGTCATCCAGGTCACCTGTTCTGCCTCTGAAAATGTGTCCCCAAAGCCCCGCTTCATACTGTCTCTGTTTCCTGCGTCTCCTGCCTGGAGCTGCTCCTGGCCTTGCTGCTGTTTCCCTTACTCTCCTCTGTCACTCTGCAGGCGGTGGCCAGGGGAACCTTGCACAGGTGAGACCGGATGTTGTCCTCCCCTGTCTAGGCTCCTGTGTGTTTCCACGGCAGTAGGACATTCGCCCTCCCTCTCCCTCCCTCTGTTCCAGCCACACTGGCTTAACTTCCGCTTCTGAGCTCCAGGCTGAGTTTGCTCAGGGCCGTGTCACTGGCTCCTCCCTCTGTGGAAGGCACAGACCTTACTACGTCCATTTCGCTCTGATTTTCCAGGTCTTCCTTCAAATAACCTGTGCTCGGAGAGACTCTGAGCCCCAGCTGGCTGCACCTCCACGCTGACCCCACCTGTGCATCCCGCCCTCTCCCCCTCTGCTGGCGTTGCCTGTCAGTCTCTCCAACTGGAAGGCACAGCCGTGAGGTCAGACTCTTCTTCATCAGCATGTCCCCCCCCCCCCCCCCCCCCCCCCCCCCCGCCCCCAGGATCAGCTCCGGGCTCCCGCTTGGCCTGATGGGCATATGCTGGGAGCATAAAGAAGGCTCAGCGCCTAGTCTGCATAAGCTTGTCTTGCCCACCAGAGGAGAGTTGCCCATGCTTGGGAGAAGAGCACCCTGTGCTGCTTCCCATAAGAGAGGATAAAAGGCAGCAGGAAAAGGGACAGGTGAACAGCAGATAAACCCTGTTAGCAAAACCTGTGAATGATGGGGCAGGAGAGGAGTCACATTGTAAAGCTGCATTTATTAGATGGGAAGAAGCAGGGGGGCTTGCCTTTGTCTCCCCACCCCTTTTCACTTGTGGAGGTGTTACGGAGGCCAGGACATTCCAGAACGGCTAAATGGAGAGACAGCTGGGTCCCAGTGGAGAATAGACGCAGGAGGTTCCAAGTCCCTGATTTGGTGTTGCATTGAGCACCTGCTTTGGAAGGGAAAGAGGGCACAGTCTAAGGAAGAAGTAGCAAGCACATGGGGATTCATTTACCTCCTGGTACCACAAAGGACTTGTGACACTTTTTTTTTATGGTCCTGGGGATTGAGCCCAGGGGCACTTAACCACTGAGCCCCAGCCCCAGCCCTTTTATATTTTATTTAGAGACAGAGTCTTATTAAGTTGCTTAGGGCCTTGGTAAGTTGCTGAAGCTGACCTTGAACTTGGGAACCTCCCAAGCCTCTGGGATTACAGATGTACCCCACCAATACCCAGCCACTTGTGACGCTTTATATCAAGAACGTGTAGTGTACACCAGGTAATGAGGGGAAAAGGTAAGATGACGTGGAACAGAGAGAGGAAGAAATGTAGTTTAGAGTCCCAGTGAAGTGCTGCAGAGCGTAGGTGGTAGTGCTTGAAAATTGAGTTTGCCAAAACTTTTGTGGAGGTCAAAATTTTTGTGCTGTCATATTAAATTAAAATTTAATTAAATTTAATTAATTAATTAATTTAATTTAATTTTTTTGTGGTTTCCCAAATGAAATAATTTAAAATCTAAATTTTAAGTGTTTGAAGGTAAGAAATCACATCTCACTGTGATGAATTTTTCCATAAAGCAGAATTTTTCTGACTTTTAGCCTATTCCCAGCCATATTCTATATAGTAATGTAAGTGTAACCTCCTGCATGTAGAAGATTTTTAGTACTTCAAAAAGATTAAACAAAGGACTCATATAGTACTTTGAGATGAGTCATAATGGACTTGACCCAGATCACTGGGGTCCAGGATCGTGACTGAGGTCACACAGTTTGTTCTTTACTCAGTATTTCAGAAAAGGGAAAAATACTTTTCTCCTTCATTTAAAAGGCGAAAATCACCCATGATATGGCTTCTCTCTGTGGACGTTAAAGTGCATGATTCTTTAGGGATCCTATGACCTCGACTGACCTCACAATTATTGGGGTTTTTATTGTTAAGCTTTAAGACATGCTGTTTGAGAAATTATTTGCAGGCAGATGTGGGTGCACAAGGGGAAGCGGCAGATGAGCCTGTTAATTGTATTTTTCCAAGCAATGCTGGGCCACGTCCTCTCCGAGCCTGGGCTGTAGTCGGGTTCACTGGAACAATGGTCTGAATGGCTGGCAGCTACTTCCCGAGCTGGAGACAGAAGTGGGCTTTGTGTGTCTCGGGGCTCTGTGCTGTCCTGTGTCCATCATCCACCTCCCCCGATTGCACCATCTTCTCTCCCATGTCCACACCCATCGTAGTTGGACCCCAAGCCTCCTCCCTAAGGAGCCGGGGTGTTGAAAACATCTAGAGGGAAGGAAATCGCAGCGGAGATTAATTCCCTTGTGAGAACACCTCTTTGCTGACTCAGCCACGGTGAGTCAGAACGCATCCTGTGCCCAGCTGTTACCTGTGGCAAGGTGTGCTCTGCCCTCTACCTGGACTTTGTGAGCTGGAACTTGGGGCTCTCTGGCCCCAGGCTTTCCTGCTAGAGATGATGAGCTTTAAGGCTAAGACATTAGACTGTTATAAAAACCCCACAGTTTTACCCTTTTATGTATAGAATCATAAAATCTTCAGAGCTGGAGTCTGCAAGCACCACCTCTTGGCCAACACCCTCTTTTCCTAGGGGCAAAAAAATAAAAAGGTCCCAGAGGCATAAAGTGACTGATCCCAAATCACACTGCTGGTAGCAGATTTTTGTTTTGGCTCGTTGTCTGGAATCTGCTGCTTTGGTTTTTCTGCCTTGGGAGGGAGCAAGTTTCTCTTTCAGATCTGCATCCCAAGGGAAAAAATATTGCCCGGTCTCCCCCGCCCCCCCAGGTGCAGGTTTGTTATAAATGCGATCCAGCTATTCAAGCACCTTCCTCTTTTTGAGAGTTCTGGGAAGGAAGTGCACCTCAGGAGGTCTGAGTCTGCAAAGTGGAGGAAGCCCTGTGGTCCACCGTAGGGCCCCAAGGCCTCTGGTCCACAGCACCGTGGTAGTGACCTGACGCCAGTCACAAAATTAACCAGCAATGTGACCACTTCACCAGATCCAGGCACACCAGAGGACGGTGGTCCCAGTGTCAGGCCAAGTGCAGAGGGTGAAAGAAGTGTGTATTGATCACAGAGGTTTATAGTAATGGCCTGAAAGTCCAAGAACATGCATATTGTTTTAGCTCTGAATCTTGAATGAACTGATGATGCCGTATTTGGAAGACTTCAAGGTTGGGTCAGGCACCTGATATGGCTTCTCCTTGTCCATTCTTTCTAAATGGACCAGACAGCTCTGTCCTGGATAAGGATATGAGGCCTCATCTCGTGCAGAGAGACCGCTGTGCTCCTGGAGCAAACTCCTCCTGAAACAGGGGCAGGTCTGTCGTCAAAGGTGCTCCTTCTGGGCTTTGGGCTTCTTCAGATCAGGAGTCCATTGCACGCTGTTCTTACTCTTTGCTGTGGTAAGCAGAGAAGCCCCGACTGTCAGATCAGGACAGCGTGATTTGTTTTACAGTTTTGCTTTCTGTCTTGCAGGATTCTGAGGCAGTTTCTGCAAACTTTCATGGTTGCGTGTATTTTCTAAATCGATGTTGCTGGCAGCCTAGTCACACATTTGTTGTCTCGAATAAAAAAAAGACACTGAGGTTAAAAAATATTGGGAAGTTTGGTATAATTGAAATGGTACTATGCCTATTTGGTAATACTACTGTGGAATCATTATGGTTTGAAAAATCCAATTAGAATAGTATAACCTTTATCAGGTAATGGTTAAAATTGAAAATGCATATAGCCAGCCTTCGACTTAACAATTCCATTTCATTGAGTTTATCCTATCTATGTACTTGTGGGGAATAATGACCTATGGATAAAAAGTTCATTATATTACTCATTACAGCACTTTCTATAGCAAAAGTTCATAAACAAGTTAAATATTGCTCAATTTGGGGTGGTCTTAGTAATTTATGGCACATGCCTACGGTGGAATACTATGTAGCCATTAAAAGGAACCGAACTCAGTGATGTGCAGTGTCTGCAAAGATGACCCTAGCATGCAGTGGTTAAAGGATGAGCTTTTCAAACCATGGTATCAGGTAAAGTCCCTATCTGTTTTGAACAAATTGTGGCTAGACCCTACTTAATACCATATGAAAGTTGATTCCAGGTGTAGGAAAGGTGAAGCAGTGAAAGGTCTGAGAATAAAGCAGAGGAGCACATCCTCATGACCTTGGAACAGGCAGAGATTTCTTAAGGGGACATAGAATCCATGAACTTTAAAAGGAAAAAATTATACTGAGTCATTTTAAAATTGAGACCTTCTGTTCACCAAGAAACACCCTTAAAAGACTAAAGCAGCAGCCCACAGGTGGAAGAAGGCGTCCCAATGCACACTTGCGACCAGTACCTTATATTCAGAATATATAAAGAACTATAAAATCAGAAAGAAAATCAATAACCCAGTAGAAACACAGACGATAACGACGAACAAGCACTTCACAAAAAATGACACCCAGATGTCTAATAAGTCTGTGGAAGGTGCTGATCTCCATTTGTCTTGGGGGATTTGCAAACACAGTGACAAACACACACAGCCCCTCTGGACGGGCTGATCGGAACCAAATAGAGCAAACCAAAACCAGAACAGAAACAGTCTGTTGGGGAAGGCATGTGGCAGGGGGACTCCGAGGCACTGGGGGAGTGTAAATTGCTGCACCCGTCTTGGTAACCGCTTAGCAGTTCTTAGTAAAGTCGGACCTGTGTCTATCCAGCAGTTCTTCTCTGAGGGTAATTAAAATTCTTTGCAAGAATGTCCTCATAGACGGTTCTAAGTAGCCCCAAATGAGAAACCAGACGTGTCCATCAAGAGTGAGGTGGCTATATAATACTCCAGAGCAATGAGAAGGAATGGTTTCCATGTTTGCATGGAAGGACGGACAAGTCTCATGAGCACAGAGCCAAGTGAAAGAAGGTGGTCACAGAGAATGTGCTGCATTGGTCCACCCATACCTTCAGAGGTCAAGAGAGTGGTTCCCCTGATGTGCCAGGCGTGGGTGGTGGATGTGGATGTGCTGGCAAGGTGGACTTCAAGACGTTCACAGTACTGGTGCTGTTTACTCTGTTTCTTCATCTGAGTACTGGTGAGGTGGGTGTATTCAGTTTGAGAAAATTTAGTGAGATGCATTTGTATGTAATTTTCTGTGTTTTATGTTAAACCTAAACAGAAAGTTTAGAACAAGGTTGTTCTATATAATGCATTGCTATGGATAGTTTCCAGGCACATCTGAGTGAAACAGCAAGATGCAAAAAGTATATGTCATTTTAATTCATTAAAATTGTTTTCGCCCAGTGACTCAGGAGGCTGAGGCAGGAGGATTGCGAGTTCGAAGCCAGCCTCAGCAACTTAGCGAGGCCCTAAGCAACTTAGTGAGACCCTGTTTCAAAATAAAAATGTAAAAAGGCTGGGGATGTGGCTCAGTGGTTAAGAATCCCTGGGCTCAACCCTTGGTACCAAAAAAAAAAAAAAAGTGTTTTTGTGATACCCACTGTGTGTTAGCCACTGTTTTAGATGCTGGATGCACTAGAAAGAAGTGGGTGTCTGTACCTGTAAGTCTGAAAAAACACATAAGGAATAGTCCATTGATTATTTCTTAGAAGGGATCTGCTGAGCTGAAATAGAAATAGAAAGAATTTTTATGGAATCTTGGTGCACCTCTTAAAGTTTGTACAATGTCAATGGATTACCAATTTAAACAAATAAATTTAACAGTCCCTTTACTATTCATGTAATCTGTGACCAAAGGAAGCTTCCGTTTCTACCTCTGCCTTAGAGATCCGGCAACTGAAATGCACTCTTTTGGTTTGTCCCAAATCACATAGACTGTCTTGGCTGGTTGTGGCACGGAGCTTTTCTGAGCTGTCTTCCAGCTCTGATTCCTGTACATTCTAGCAAAAACGTAACTTGACAAGTGTTCCTGGAATCCTTGATCTATAATTTAAAACACTTTGCTTTCTGCCAGTCAATTAATTACTTATGACACACTCAGTCTTTCTGTTTATAATTTAAAAAAATACAGGTAAGGGAAAATGGAGTTCTCGTGTTTATGTTAGTCTCGTCTCTTTATAATCCTAAATTTTAAAGCCTGTAGAATCACATCTCATTAATTTTGATTTTAATGTGTTGGTCGTTTTAAGGATCTAAGTGTCAGTTTCTTGGTAGATAAACCATTAGTCTCAGGGTTTGACTGCTCTGTCTCTCTTTAAAGACAATAAAGTAGGATGTAAATGTTTTATTTTGACGAAGCAGTGGTTCTACAATGCTTACTCCTGCATTGTGTAAAATGCAGTGCTTCAGTCATGAAATGCAGCATTCATATAAAAGCATTTCTTAGTCTAGCAGTGTTGCTCCTATATGCCTTTTGAAGAAAGCTGGATACTGAAGACGATAGAGACACAGGTGTGGATCTGCCCGGTTCCACGTGTTAAGCGAATGTCACAACCTGGTTACTACTCTTGCTTCTGCAGGTGTAGCGCTTGCTTGAGGACAGACAGAATTGTCACGGTGGATGCAGGAACTGCCTGCTGCTGGGTGAAGCTCAGAGAGAAGCCGCTTGTGGCTAGGAGTTTTGAAGTCTTATTTCTCGTTGACGTCGTGAGGTCATACAAGGCTCTAAGCCAAGTGAGAAGGTAGGATGAGATTAGTGCCAGCACTTCCTGGTACAGTGGGCAGTTCCCGATTGCCATCTGGAGTTGGCCAGGCAGCAGCTGTGTGACGGTACCCTCCCCTGGCAGTCGGCGACCTTGTTTGCAGAGCAGGGCTGATTACTGAGCAGTTAACATTGCTTGTCTCTGAACCTGTCCTCCAAGGTCCAGCCTCGATTCTAACATATTTCTAATTTTAAAGCCCTACAGCCAGATAGGGTCTAATCTTGTAAGAATCTTCCTGGAAAATGTTTGAAATCCCAGGGGTCTCCGGGCGATGTGACTTTTGCTCACTGGTCCTGTGCTTTTTATCGCTCACTGACTCAGAGCAGGCTGGGATGTGTGAATGGGTGAGTAAGTGGATGAATTCACAGTGACCGACTAACGTGGGTGTGGGTCCCCACTCTGGTGGCCAGCCTGCCTTCCCTTGGGGCTCTGAGGCAGTCTACTTTTGCTGAGTACCTCCTGTGTTCCAGTGGCACACTGTGTGGTTGTGAGGGTCGTGAGTAAGAGAAATAACGTAGAAAGCGCACAGAAGGGGAGTCAGGGCTACATGGTGGCTGGTTTCCTTCTCTTTGACTTGGGAGGGTTCCACGAAATAATCATGAACTCATGAACATTTGTGACCAGAAGTCCTAGGCCACCCCATTCCTGGTGCTGCCACCTAGATTATCACAGAATCTGAAGATGGAACCCATCAAGAACAGAATCTGGACTATTATCACGCCTGCCTGTGAGCCTGTCCCGAGGAGACTGAGTCAAAGAGTTGTCTGCATGGAGAACACCCTGGAGTAGTTTTTCATATCATTCCGAGCCTTGGGAGAGTTGGCATCCCGTTCATCTTTGGCAGTATTTGAACTGCAGCTCGATTTCGTTTTCAGATTGCTCGACAGCTTCAGGGAGGTCTACCCGTAAGCTCACAAATTCAGAGATGGCTGGAGTCTGTAGGAGAATTCTTTTCATGTCTGAGCTCTGATCTAAGCCAAGAGAGTCTTGGAAATTTTGAATCTGTCTCATATTTTCTTTCCTGAATTAGATATGGGTCTGCTTGCTCAATTCGGATTTTGACAGCTTGACTTATTTCAAAAGCAAATAGCTCACTCCCTGAAGCAAACCATAAGCCCATCACTTTCTCCTTTGGTGACTATTTGATTCTGACAATGCAGGGACATGAGGATAGATTCTAGACCAGGAAAAGAGAGAGTTCCTCAAAAGACTAAAAATTTTAGCTGGGTGTGGCTGGTACATTCATGCCTGTAATCCCAGCAACTTGGGAGGCTGAGTCAAGAGGATTGCCTGTTCAAAGCCAGCCTCGGCAATTTAGCGAGGCCCTAAGCTACTCAGCGAGACCTTGTTTCAAATAAAAAAATAAAAAGGGCTGGGGATGTGGCTTAGTGGTTAGGCACCCCTGGGTTCAACCCCTGGTACCAAAAAAAAAAAAAAAAAGACTAAAAATTTTAAAGACCAAAGAGGACACATAGACATGTGCTTTTTGTTTTCATTTGTTCCTTTTTCCCCCTCTTTACTTTTGGTTTGATTTCTTTTTAGATCCTGGGGTCCAAAGTTCCATGTTGGGAAGCACTTACTAACAGTTTTGAAGCCTCAGGAAAAATATAGCATCTGTGTTCCTGAAACTGCTCCTATCAAGAAAGGACAGATGGAGGAAATAGAAATATGGAGAATGTGACGTGTTCTGCTGAGCATACATGCCTTTATCTTCTTGAGTTTATCTGCAGCCTTGAGTAGCAGGGTTTTATCCTTTGGAAATTTAGAGCGTTTTGGTTTTTTTTTTTTCCCCTGCTGAAATAGTTACTCAGAATTCCATGTTCATTCTCAGTTCTGAGAATTCTTTGCTTTTTTTTGGCAACACGGGTTTGGATTAAGTGAAGTTTAGGAATTATTCATCTCATAAAAGCTAATTGTTTTTTACATTCTGGGGCATTTAGGGTTGTGGGTTAGAGAGGGGAGTGAAACTTAGAGGTATTGACGTCAGGACTAGGGAGCTGGGCTTGTGTCCCTTTCTCCGGTACGGACACAGTCCAGCAGTCTGACTTGCTTTACCTTTGTTTCTTCATCTGTAAAACATAGGTAATATTCTCTACTACCTTTTAGGTTCTCAGAGTATGAAGCATTTTCAGGTTTTGAAAATTTCTGTAAATTAATTAGGTAGTGCTAGAAAGGCCACATTCACTGCCCTCCCCCCAACTCCCACCCCAAAAACAAAAATCAAGAAGCTGCTGTGAAGTTGAACTCTCTGAAGACTCCCTTAGGCGGCTTGGTGTAGGAAAAGCTTCAGTGCTAGGAAACCCATTCCTTCAAGGCCAACTTTTCTTGACTTGCCACCTTTAATCCCATAGCATCTCTCCTGACTTCTGGCAGTGAACCTACGCTCTTTAGACTGGTTAAGTGTGATCTGGAGCGTGAAGAACTAATTTTCTCTACTTGAGACCGAACTTGTGATCTTGTTCATCTGGCTTCCAGTTATGAGATTTCCCTAAACGTCCCAGGCATCTGTCCCAAATTTTTTTTTTTTTTTTTTTTTTTTTTTGTACCATGGATTGAACCCGCGGACACTTAACCCCTGAGCCACATTCTCAGCCCTTTTTTATATTTTATTTTGAGACAGGATCTTGCTAAGCTGCTTAAGACCAAGTTGCTAAGGCTGCTTTAAAGTCACTATCCTCCTGCCTCAGCCTCCCAAGCTGCTGAGATTAGAGGCATGTGCCAACATGCCTGGTTGTTCTTTTATTTTTCTTTTGAGGGTAAGGATGAACTTCATTTAAAAAAAAAAAATCTTTTGAAGACTACAAACCAGTAAAAGCAGGTCACTCTGTAGAAATCTAGCCTGTGCATGAAAATGCGACCTGTTACTGGTTGAACTAAGGCATGCTGTTCATGCAATCTGCTACAGTGCTCCTCTCAAGGTTACTGTACCTTAACTCCAAATTATATTGCACACAGTTCCTCAGGCTGAACTTCGAAACACCAAATTCTTGGCTGATGAGAGTGGCAACTTTGAAAGGGGCTGTTTGCACTCTGTCTCTGGGGCATTTTTCCAGCCTATTTTCTTTCACCAGTTAAAACACCTTCAAAGTGCTCACTTTTAATGCAGCTTCTTCCACCCCAAGAAGTGGCTGCGTCTCTCCCCCTAATGGGCACATACACAGATGGAAAAGAAAAGAAAGATGAAAATTAAAAGGGAGTCATTAAAATAAATGGATTAATCACATAGAAGGAATATTTGGCCCACGGCGATGAAAAGCCAGGACCCAGAGTCTGTTAACAGCCAGATGCTTGAGTCATTGCCGATGTGTCAAGAGCAGGAGCCAGTGCGGTATGGCCAGGTGGGAATGGTAATTACCATCGCACCTCATCCTGCCCAGCAGTTGCCCGAAGCCAGTGGGAGATCCGTGTTGGTTTTAGATCCCCAACCAGAACATGCTGACCCTTCACGTTTTCAACAGCTGAGTCGTCAGTCATTTCCTGTAGAGCCCCTTCCCTCCAGTCTGAGTGTATTCCGAGCATCGAGTATTTTGAGACTTTTCTAAGGTGCGTTGAAAACGAGGATGTGAGAAGGGTCCCTGCTTGTTTTGTATGGAGAGACACCAACCGGACCTTGACGTCTCTTGGTGGAAGACGGCGGCTTCTGTCCCCCACAACCTCTGCCATGGGGATTTCTCAGACTTCTCAAGTGTGCTGGGAGATCGGTTCCCCCCAAAATTCGTATGCTGATGCCTTGCCCCCCTAATACGGCCCCGAATACGATGGTATTTGGGGTGAAACCTTTGGGAGACAGCTGAGGTCATGAGGTGGGGCCCTCAAAAGGACACTAGTGCCTTTATAAGAAGAGACACAACAAGGGCTTGCTGTCTCTGTCACTTGAGGGCACAGAAGGCGGCCGAGCTGAGACCCTGCTGTTGCCAGATCAAAGTTTCATCTCAGTTGTTTGATCCCTGATTTTTGCCTTTTTTCTAGATTCTGTTGAGATCCCAGACACAGCCTTTTGTGGCCCTCTGGCCTGGGTGGTGGTGGTGGTGCTGCTGCTGGTTGTCAGGCTCCGTCACTTGGGATCTCCTGTGCCAGCAGGTCTGGGTCTGGGGTAGGAAGCAGGGAGAGAGGTGCTGCTGGAGACTCGTGGGAAGACAGTTTCTGGGCTCCTTCAGCATGCACTGGCCAGGAGTCCAGCTGAGGACCAGGGGTCTGCTCAGCCCTGGGAAGATGCAGATCCGCGGACATGGACGTGGTTCCTGGGACGTTTGTGATGAAGTGAAGGACCCGGGGTCTAGAGCCATACCTGGCTGTCGTGGAAGGTAGCTGAGTCTGAAAAGGCTGGTGGAAAGGTACATCGGGTTATGGGAGTGCAGGGAAGCAGTGTGTTTGCAGCCGAGGAGCTGAGGATTTTTCGGGGGAAGAGCTGGAACCCTGTCGTGGTGGGCGTGCACTTTGGGAAGGCAGGGGATGCTCAGCATGGTGAGCACCCGCTCGCTGACGGGCATTTGTGCCAAGTGGATGGTGAGGACGCTGGCCATGCTGGCCGGAGCACAGGGTGGGTGAAGGGGAGGGAGATGGCGCAGATGGTGTTAGGTGGTGGGGAACCTTGTTGACCTTGACCTTTTCCCCCGCTTTCTCTTGAACCACCAGTGCTGTAATGATGTTCTGATAAATTTGCTCTTGGTGGGGGTGGGGGGTTAAAGTCCAAGTGAGTCGCGTCTCCCAACCTCTGTGGTGCAGACACTCCCACTGTGGCCAGTTCCAGAACTAGCAGTGGATTAACAATAGCCCGTGGAATTCCTGTGCAGTTGGCAGTTGGCCCTCAGAACGCAGGGCAAGCACGTGATTGAAAGCCCGGGTGAGACCCCGCACGACAGATGGCTCCTGTACCTGTCTCCCACTGGGGAGGGCCTCAGCAGCCTCACCTTCCTTCCCAGAGATGCCTGCAGTCACGCTGACTGGCCCCTGGTGGCCCTCCCCGCAGAGGCCATTCCAGAGTCTGGACAGAACATACAGTTGGGCACAGGGACATAAGTAATCCATTCAGTTCCCTCTCCCGGGAGCTTGGATGAGGGCACGCACTGCCCAGGTGGGTCTCGCTGCAGAGACAGAGGGCGACCGGCAGCCAGGTGAGAGTGGGGCAGAGTCTTGGGCAGAGTGAAGTCACCTGACTGCCAAAGTTATGAAGAAAACTAGAGGGAAACCGAGGAAGCTGATTGACAGAGAGTAGGTGGGGCGGGAGACCCCGCAGCCCGGGACAGGGGCTCCAGCCCCAGAGCCACTTCTGCTCTGAGCTTTCCAGTTCCAGGCCTGAGAATCGGCCCTTTCCTGAGGTCTTCACTGGAGCAGCCTTACTGGACGAGGTTATGTGACTTGAGTACCTCGCAGAGCTTTCCGTGAACACAGTGGCTCCCCTTGTCCTTGGGGGTTCATCCCACAGCCCCCAGGAGGCCTGGACACTGCACCCAGCCGTGTTGTGCATTTTCCTATATATGTGTGTGCATACACATTTGTGTATATGTGTGCGTGTGCACAGACACCAAGAGTTTGATTTATAAATTTGGCACAGTAATTAATAACAACTAATTATAAAAGAGAACAATTACAACAGTATGCCATAATAAAAGGTACTCTGAACTTATGAAATGTTTCTTTCTGGAATTTTCCATGTAATAGTTTCAGACCATGGTTTCCCTGAAACCTGGGAAGTGAAGCGGTGGTTGAGGGACACAGTATGGAGAATTTCTCAAGAGTAGGGGACAGTTGAGGGGACACAGTATGGAGAACCTCTCAAGAGTAGGGGAAGTCATGTGCGTCCGACTGAGGTGCAGATACCGCCTGCCTCGACTTCTTGCCCGCCCTCCCTGCTCCTCCCAAAGGCTGCCAGTGTTTCTTCATCTCTTTCCTCCCGACCTAGCTGGTTAGGAATCCACGCTCTTGAAAGAACTGCCAGTAGACGCGCATGTGTGGGGAGTGTCTTGGTGGCATTTTCCATTGTAGGAAACCACAAGAAAATTGGAGCCATTAGCAGCGGGGAAGGAAAATGGGTTCTTTATTTGCTGAGGGCGCCTGGTAAGCGGGGGTCTGAGAGACGCCCTGTAGGGACTGCGGGTAGGAATGGCCGTGGCCGGAGGCTCAGGGCTCATGCGTGCCTGCACCCCGTCTGATGTTCTCTACACCCAGATTTGCGAAGAATATAATTGTTGGAAAGGAGACTGTCCTGCTCGGCCGCTTTGACCGGAGGCTTAGTTGTAGGCTCCGGGAAGCAGCTGCTCTGGGAGTCCAGTGGTCGCCAGTGGCAAACTGGTCGCACAAGGGAAGAATCCTTGCTTTCAGTCAAGGGACATTGTAAGGGGTGAGTTGGGAAGGAGGAGACGTTTTAGGGATCAGGAAATGGGGATCCTGCTGGGAACCCTGTCACTACCTGGCACACATGACCTACAAGTTGCTTCTTTGGGAAACTAGATTTTTCATCTACCTTGAAGGAAATTGCCAAGAGAATTTTCACTTCTTGTTTGAGGAATAAAACTACTTTCAGAATATATGAAAGCTACCAGCTCCTTCCACAAAACAATCATGAACATGTGTGTAGATGCCACTTCATGTACAGTTTTAGGAAGCTCGGGGACTAATGGACCCCAGCTTAAGGAACACCCTTGAATTAGTTGATAGCTGGGCTTTTTCCCTAAAATTGCATTTTTCTATGACTTTGGATCCTGGAAGGAACCTGGAAAGTCAACCAGGCTCCGTTCCTTTCGACACAGGAGACACTTCTCCTCTTTAGCACCGCAAACGGAGGGCACAGATGGCATGGGAGCCTTGTCTGTGTCCTCAGAGGCTCCATGACCTCTCGGAGGGTGCGTCCTAAGTGGGAAGATTCAGACAGCAAATTAAAAATATATGTAACGCATCAGCAAAAAGGGCTATGAAACTATTCATCAAGCATGGTAAGGCTGGGGAGAGTGATGGGGTGTCGGAGACATGCTGACATTCCAGAGGAGATGTGACTAAGAGCAGCCAACAGCCATGGGGATCTCAAGATGGCCGTTTTATGTCCCCTGGAGAAACAAGTGTGTATACTGGGATGACATCTAATAGTAATGGTCATTCACCAAGTTGTCCATTCATTTGTTAAGCTCGAGTCTTAGCCACAAAGTGCAGGATAGTGAGCTGACCCTGTGAGACCATGGCCTTCCAGCCTGGAGCCTGGTTGTGCACCTGGACAGATTTCTAAAGAGAAGGATTCAGAGTCCCCTCCAAGACCAGCCTCCAGGGCACCAGGCCCTGGCTTCTCTGTTCTCTTTTGTTTCAAAAACTCCCCAGGGGATTCTGATCTGCAGTTGCTGGACCTGCCCTTGGGGGTAGCACTGGAATAAGATAGCCTGGCTTTCAGGGAGTTTAAGTGGAGCAGAAGGGAGAGGAGGAAGCCCGAGTTACTTTGTGCACATGGAGAACAGGCTGTTTCATAAGAGAAGCACAAATATGCTAAGTCAGACTTCAGAGAAGGAAGTGGAGTACTTCCCACTGGAGAGGTCAGCGAAGGCTCCCAAGGAACACCTAAGTCAGTGTCATCGCGTGGGTAGACACCAGAGCCTGCCACGGGGTTGCAAGGACAGACCCCTGGAGGTCATTCCAAACCCAGCCTGGCACTCATGTAGCAAGTGCTCAATAAAATGTAAGTCATTGTCTGAGTCAGGTTGTGAAGAATGGCTGTCATTTCTGAAACACAAAATGCTGTCTGTATCGTTTATCATGCAGTGAAGATTTTTTTTTTTTTAAATGAAGCTTCCATTTAAAGAACCATTCAAATAGAAATAGCTAGGTATTAATAACCGGCTGCTAGCTTTGTGGAGTCTTCATTGACAAGAGGATCAGGATTTTCAGATCTAAGTCCCTCTGTGTGACCTTGTCCAGGGAATGTTTTGTTCCTGACATGGGTTGGTGTTTAGTCCCATACATTCAGATCTTCATTGTATTTGGTGTTTTAGTTATTGGACCAGCTTTTAAGGACCCACTGTGGGCTGAGCAATAAGCCAGTTTTGTGCTGAGATCTGGAGGAGCGTTTGTGCTTGTGGGGGATCTAAGAAGTACAAATGAAAGTCAGATTAGGTTGAGTCTTCATGATGTAGGTGCCTCCTAGGAAGGGCACTGGGTCTACCCCTGCTTACAACATCTGGATCCCATTGCATTTGGAAAGTGTTTTGGGAAAGGAAATATCCAGATGTGTCATGTGACTGTGCCCGATTCATTGCAACTGATTAGAGTGTCTGCATAATTTTGTTTATGTCGGTGCTTGCAAGCAGCAGTTGAAAACCCCTTTGTGCTGGACGTAGGGAAACCTGGAGGAAGTCCATGAAGGGCCAGTGTGATCCAGGCAGGGCTGACACCACCCTCTGCCCTCTTCAGACGTGCCAGCGATGCCCCGATCGTTCAGGCATTTGGGTCTGGTTTTTTTGTTTAATTGACCCCTGAATTTTGACTGCCAAAACCCTGAATAAGGATGAATCTACTGTTTAGAGAATTTCCCCTGGTGGATTAAAGGGTAATTTCTTGATTCCCAGAAAAAGGCACAGTTGATTTTTAACGTGAGCTCTGGGGCTTGGCCACAGTGGCTGTGGGTGGGCGAGCTTGTGGAAGGCCCCCTGCCTGGGCCCTGGTGGGGTGCAGGGCGTGTGGGTGGGGATGAAAGAGCAAGTTAAACCCCAGGCTCAGTGGGAGCCTAATCAAGAAAGAAGTTTCCTGCAGGCCCAGACCACAGGCTGGGGGGCGGGGAGGCCTTGGTGTTTCCAGCCTGAAGTGAACTGGCAACGTGGGCAGCCAGGACGGGGGCAGCCCCCTCCCCAGGGTCTCTGGTGGCCGAGGCGCTCCTCACTCAAGCCAGGAGCGGCCTGAACACAGGCATGAATGTAGCAAAACAAAGCTGCTAATCTCCAGCTTCCAGCCCCTCTGACTGGGAAGTCACTTATGACTCTTCCTGTGTGCCCGGCATCCGTCTGTGCGTCTGTTCTGAAGGTTTTCAGAGACATGAGAAACTGGAGATCTGTTTTTTCCCCTTGATTAGTTTTCCTCTAGTTTGAGGTCTGGCATGTCCCTTTCCTACATCAGGGCTTAATTAGCACCTTCGGGGAAGGGTGGACTTTCTCTGGATACCTCCTGCACCCCAAAGAGAAGCAATAATGCAGATTCAGTGGATATCCAGAATTGCAGTCGCAAGACCCTGACACCATAAACACGTTTTTTTCTGGAAATGTCTGCAGCGAAGCCAGCAGCGTTCTCGCTCCCCTCTGTGGCTGTGGCAAAGCAACCATTGTTTTTTTTTTTTTTTTTGGCGGGGGAGGGTGTTGGGGGGATGTTGCTGGGAATGGACCCCAGGGCCTCACACATGGTAAGCACGTGTCCTACCTCTGAGCTATGCCCTCAGCCCCAGAGCAGTCTCTCTGCACGGTTCAGAAAGGGGTCGAGGCAGAGCCTGGATTAGCACAGAGGTGCGGGGCTCTCTCTTCTCCCCCACCTGCCCCTCTGCTGCGGGGATCTAATTCTTTGCCGTGCTTATTCCTCTTTGGACCTTGACCTTGGGTGTACTGCTCTTCTTCTCAGTGTGCTTGGTGTCACAGGGTATAGAAGGGTAGGTTGGGATTCTATGTCTGCTGTGGGAGTGGCATTAGGTCAAGGGCTCCAGGGCAGGTGAGTGAGGGTTTCCATTTGTGAGCACCTCTGATGGAGAGGAAGTGGCATCTTCACTCCTGAACATAGGCTGTGTCCAGGCCAGGACAGAAGTCCCTGCCTGTCCTCAATTTCCCTTTCTGGCAGTTTCAGTAACCCACAGTCCACCATGGTCTTAAAATATTAAATGGAAAATTCCAGAAGTAAATAATAATGTTTTAATAAGTAATAATAATAAATTTTAAATGACTTGCCCTTCTGATGAAGTATTGTGTGTTCTATTTCATCCTGTCTGGGAGGTGATTCATCCCTTTGTGCAGTGGGTCCACACTGTATATGGTACCCTCCTGTTAGTAGTCTTTCTTAGTTATCAGATTGGCAATCTCAGGATCACATGGTTCAGGGACCCTTATTTGTCTGAAAGGCTCCAAAACACAAGAATAGTGATGCTGGCCATTCAGATATGCCAGACGAAAGTCCTGAAGTGATTCCTTGACGTGAATAGTTGAAAGTGCTTGATGTTTCTGTGGAGTTTGGTACCATCTTCAGTTCCAGGCATCCACGGGGGGTCCTGAAATATATCGTAAGGGGCACTTTGCAGTACCAACTTTCATGTCATATTTATCTCTTCAATGTGCATGTGGAAGACATCTGATCTCAGCATCTCTAATTATGTTCTGCTTGAGAAAAGTACCCCCACTCTAGGATTCTGTCACTAGCCAACTCCACCTTCCACATCCTCAGCCTTCTGTGCTTTCTCAGTGTGAAAGAGAGTTGGGGAACAGTGTTGGGTTGTGACTTACGGGGCAGACCCTGTCTGTCAGAGCTAAAGGCACAGCACAGAGGACCAGAGATGTCTAGGGTTGGTGTTCCTATCCAGCTTTGTTTTTATCCCTCAGGGGTCAGCTGTAAATTTCCTTCCTCCAACAGCAAGCTATGATCTAGGATGAAAGACCTCACATCAGATTGGCAGCACATACAGTTGACTCTGTATCTGCGTTTTTGGCATCCGAATATTCAGCCAACCACAGCTGGCCAGTGTGGTTAGGCCTACCCATAGTTGTGTTTGTATAGACTTTTTCGGGGCCATTATTCCCTTAATGATACAATTATTTATTTTGGGGGGTACTGGAGAATGAACTCGGGGACATACAGCCACTGAACCACATCCCAAGTCCCTATTTTGTATTTATTTAGAGATGGGGTCTCACTGAGTTGCTTAGCACCTCACTTTTGTTGAGACTGGCTTTGAATTCCGATCTTCCTGCCTCAGCCTCCCGAGCTGCTGGGATTACAGGTGTGCGCCACTGTGCCTGGCAGCAGTATAATTTTTGATGTAGCATTTCTGTTGTACGAGGTGTTTTAAATGACCTAGACATGATTTTAAGTATATAGAATTATATTCATAGGTTATATGCAAATACACTATTTTATGTGAGAAATTTGAGCATCCTCACATTTTGATATCCTCAAGGTCCTGGAACTGTCCCCCATGCATCCTGAAAGATGACTTTCTCCCATGCATTAGCAGAGGAGCCCCTTGAAGGACAGAGCCTGACCTGTGACTGGGGATGTGGGAAAATGTACCAGTCATCAAGTGGGGAATCCTGGCCTCTCTTCAGGAGACGGAGTCATCCTGTCCACCACTGGGAGATGTAGACCAGGGAAGGGCCTCACAAATAGCTCGGCTGACTCTTTGTGTGACTTTGAAAAGCATGGGGGAATTGGGTGATCAGTTCAATTTCACCTTTACAACGTGGATAAGGCAGAGTGACCCCGCAGTCTACACGCTCCATGGGAACAGAGCACCGTTGAGTGCGCACAGGGGTGGGAAAGTGCCTTTTGCCCTCTGTCCCGGTCCTTGGAGGCTGGGGAAAGAGGAGAGCGGAACTCCAGTGCAGGGATCCTTTCTTCCAGGCCCTGCACCCAGCCCATTCATGACCAGGTGCAGAGTCGGGTCTCCGTGGCAACCTGTATGGGGTGATGGTGTCATTGTGAAGGCAGGACAGCACCCCTGGGTAGGGCAACCCGGGGAGTAAGGAATTGTTCTCCCCAGGAGAGCAGCGGTACCGTTTGTAGCCTACTCAATCTCTTGGCCTGTATGCTATTTCTGTTTCTGGCTTCACTTTTGTGGCTACATTGTGTCACTGAAACACTTCTTTTTTTTTTTTTAAGCATAAAGAAGACCATTTATTTCTGCAGTATAGTTCTGTTTGTAAAGAATGTACCTAATCAAAAGTGGTAGCTATTAATTTTGATATTACTGCCTCCAATTTGGATAGAGAAAAAGGTTATTGAAATTTTTCTATTAGGTAATTAAAAATAGCCCATCCTAGGTTTTCTTTTTTTTTTTTTCCCTGAATCTTTTCCAGCTCTGGAAATGGATACATAATTTCATATCATTGAAAGAGGATTTTTAAAACTATCTTGTTTATGCAAGTAATTATATTGATCTCTGTATGCCTTATTGAAAAACATCCTAAAAAGAAATACTTGATGTTAGAGGTTTGAGTGCCTTCAGTTTACCGTATTTGCTGCATCTGGGACTTCCGCAGTGTGATGAGCTTGTAAGAGAGTTCAGGGTTCTTCTCTCCATGCCAACTGATAACACCTCGAATGCCAGATCTCAGGCCCATAGTATCATCCTTTAGTGCCAATGATTAGATTACGAGAGCTGTAAGCGCATCATTCGCTGTAGCCTCATAGTGTGAAAGGCTCGGCTGGAGGAAGTAGGTCACTGGGGGGGTGTGCCCTTGGGGATCATATTTTGTCCCTGGATCCTCACTCTGCTCTCATCTGCCAGGAGCTGAGCAGCTTTCCTCTGCCACGCCCTTCCACCATGAGGTTTCCCCTCGCCTCAGGGCCAGAGCAAGAGAGTCAGCTGCTCATAGACTGAACCTCTGCAACCAGGAGCTCAAAATAAACTTCTCTTCCTCTAAGTTGTTCTTAACAGGTATTTTGGTCTTAGGAACGGAAAGCTGACTAACACAGAAATTGGTACTGGGAGGATTGCTATGATTATACCTGACCATGTGGTGCAGAAGCCTTTGGAACTGGTTTTCTGGGAGAAGGTTGGAAAGGGTTGAAGGTGCAGCCTGGAGAAGCCTTAGAGGGTTATAAGCTGAGTTTAATGGTCAATGCTGGTGGGAACGCAGAAGACCAAAACGCCAAGAGGATTGTGGCAGTAATGACTGTGTTCATGAGGGTTCCGACAGGAACAAGGACTCTTGGGAATTGGCCTGGAGTCCACGTGTGTTCCATTCTGGCAAAGAAGCTGCCTACGTTTTGCCCATGTCTTGAGAGTTTTCTGTGAGGCTGAATTTAAAAGTGATGGACTAATTAGTCTGATGGAGAAAATTTCAGGGCAGAATAGCATTCAGGCAGTGGGGTGGGTATTGCTGGCTGCTGTTAGCCAGGTTTACTGTGAGAATCAGGAGCAGAAAGCGGAGGGGAAAGTTTTAAAAAATTTGCATTTTGGCCAGAAAATTACATGTAAAACTGGGGCCAAGTCAGATATGGTTGCCGAAGACATCACCACCCCTAAAGAGAAGTAGAGAGACAATAGGACAGAGGTCTCGAGGGCACCTCAGGAATCAGCAGACCATCCCCAGGCGGCTCCTGAGAGGCCGTGGGGGTGCCCTGATTGCATGGGATGCTAGAAAGTTGTTTGACCAGGGTTTGGTTCATTGTGCTCAGCTGTCAGGCACTCAGAGGTCACTGCTGCCAAGGTCCCCAAAGAGGCCCAAAAGCTGGTGGCAGACCTTGGCCTCGTCCACATGGCATTGGGTTTGCAAGAATACAGGATGCTGGAGTTAGGGGGTCATGGAGGCTTCCACCAGGTTTTCAAAGGAAGGCCCGGGAGTGTTGGCAGGGCCACAGTCACTGTGGGCAGCTCCTGAGAGGGAGAAGCATGAACTGTAAGAATGAAGCCCAAACTGAACGGAGACCCCAGGAATTAAGAGATGCCAGGAATGTGGCTCATGGGCCGAGGAAAGCTGCTGTCTGTGGACAGGGTCAGCCTCAGAGGCCCGTAGGCTGCCACTGGTAAGGTCAGAGTGACGGGCTGTCCAAGCTCCGTGGAAGCCGCATCCTAGCCTCGTGGGCCCTCGGTGCTGGACGAGGAGCTACCCAGCTGGTTTGCCCAGCTGAGTTTTGGTCTTGTTTTGGTCCCATCTCTTCTTTTTATACCCTTATTTCTCCCTTTTGGGATTGTTCACTCTGTGCCTTTGTGTATTGGATAGAGGTAATTTATTTTTGATCCTAACAGGGCCTTACAACCAAAACCAAAAGTCTTCAGTCTCCGAGGAGACTTTGGACTTGGACTTGTGGACATGCCACGGTTGTTAAGACTGTGGGGCTCTTGCAGATGGCCTGCGTTTAGCATTGTGAGATGGACATGAGCTTTTGGAGGCCAGGGGCAGAGTGTTACAGTCTGGCAATGAGATGTTTCCTGAAGAGCTTATGTGACGGACCACGCAGGAGTATTAGGAGGTGAAATGATTAGATTATGAGAGCTGTGGCTCATCAGTGGATTCATCATTGGTTGGATCAATCATTGGATATGGTCTGTTAATGATTATAATTGGAATGGTCCGTTGGGTGGTAACTGCAGGCAGGTAGAGCACTGATGAAGGAATTAGGTCAGTGGCAGTGTGCCCGTGGGGATTTTATCTTGTCCACTGTGTGTGTGTGTGTGTGTGTGTGTCTGTCTGTCTCTCTCTCTCTCTCTCTCTCTCTCTCTCTCTGGTAAAGTTGAGCTGCTTTCCTCTACCACGCTGTTCTGAGCAGTAGTCAGCTGACCATGGACTGAATCTCTGAAACCATGAGCCAAAATAAACTTTTCCTCCTCTGAGTTGTTAAGTATTTTGGTCACAGTGACAAAACGTTGACTAACAGAGAGCCAAAGGTAATTGTAGAGGTGTATCCCTTGGCATTAATCTGACATTGGATCACATAATGAGGAAAAATGTTTTCAGATTCTCTTTCAGCACTGGCTTTACCATCTAGAAAGCCTCAGTGGTTTGGTTTTCTTAGCATCTCATCTCTAGTATTTTCTATCTTGGTCTTGTAGCCACCATAACTACAGATTCTCTTATGTCTAAAATGCTTAAGCCCAGGAAGTTTCTTCTTTCAGTTTTTGGATTTTCAGATTAGGGATACTCAAGCTGTGCTAATGTTATACTTTTTTTGTTGTTATAATTGCTTTCTAGAGGAGTAGTGCTAGTTTTCCAGTTACCATGAAGAAATACACTTAAATAAATGCATTTCAAATAAAACCGAATGACATACATGTTAGAAGGTTAGTGAGTTAATCTAAGAGCATGTAGCTAAATGTGTTATGTGGGTAGAACCAGCATCTCAGGGGTGGCTTATGAACTGATGGTCCTGGGAGGTCCTGACCTAGGCAGTCGGCATCTCTGGAACTTGTTTTACGATGGACTTGGTGTGTTTCTTTTTCTGTGAAGGTGGTACTCAAGAGTGTTTGTGACTTGATTGACTGAGACTCTCAAGCCTCTGTTGACGGCAATGGAGGGTAAAAGCCTGCAGGTTGGTGGGTGAGCTGTCACGCAGGCTGACTGTCACGAGGCTGCTTCGCGGGGCAGGTGGTGACCGGACAGAATGTGGTGGTGGCCGCAGAGTTTGCTGTAGCGTGCCAGCCCACACACAGCTGCTCAGGGGCCCTGTGCGCGTGGTTCTGTTCGACGCTGCCCAGCCTCTGCAGTGCCTCCCTGTGAAGTGTGGGCCTTGCCATGGTCCAGGGACGGCTGCGTTGGTACAGGGGGTGTCACTGCTGCAACCTGAGTGACGGTTCTGGTGACCGTCACTGTTCCTGACTGGTGGGATCTTTTACTCCCTCCAGCAGAACCACGTAGCCTGCTACAGGTCTTCTGAGAGGGCATGAATTCTGGAACTGGAAAAGAGGTCTCTGTGGAAAGAGTGGGTGGCAGGGCCTGGAAGCCTGGGTAACTGCGATAATGGTCATTTTTGTCACAATAACACATGGATGTGGTGTTCAAAATTCAGAGAATACTAAAAGGCTGACAGTGTTTTAAGTAACATTTTCTTTCCCCTCTATCTCACCCAAATGCCACCTCACACTTCTGTGCCCCCTCTTTTCTAAATTGACTTTTGTGTAGATGATTCTAAATATGCTTATCTTGCTGTCTCTTCCTTGATGCATCAGTTTTAGCTAGCAGTATCTTAGTCTGTTTTCCGTGACTGTAACAAAATACCTGAGATTAGGTAATTCTTGAAGAACAGATTATTTCTTTTTTTTTTTTTTTTTTTTATTTTTTTGGGGGGAGGGGAGATTGAACTCAGGAACACTTGACCACTGAGTCACATCCCCAGTCCTATTTATTTATTTATTTATTTATTCTTGAGACAGAGTCTTGCTGCATTGCTGAGGCAGGTCTTAAACTTTCAATCCTCCTGCCTCAACCTCCCAAGTCACTGGGATTACCAGCGTGTTCCACCATACCTGGTCAGAGATCTGGAAGCTGGGAAGTCTTAAGAACGTGGCGCTAGCATCCAGTGGGGACTCTGTGCAGAAGGTGGAAGGCAGGAGAGGGTGAGAGCAAGAGCACAGAAACCCCCTGGCCATGCCAGGCCCCCTCCTGTGACAGCATCAATCCACTTGTGAGGCTGCCCCCCTTGACCTGCTCACCTCCTGTTAGGCCCTACCTCTCCTGTTAGGGGCCCATCTTCCAACATGGGGAGCACATTCCAGCCACAGCAAGCGTGCTTTACCGACTTCCGTTGTCCATTGGCAGATGCGCATGAGCTCTTTGACGCGGCCCTTTCTGCTCCCACTGTGCTCAGGACTGATCTTGTTGAATTCGTGCTGGGTGTTTACACTGCAGTGACTATACAGATATTCTTGGCTGGATGGATGTGAATCACAACTTCATTCCTTCCTTGTACAGTTTCTTTTCTTTCTGGAGGTAGTCGTTGCTTCATTTCCACGTCCTCCAAAAGGTCTGTCAGACAACCTGTCTATCGCATGTTTTTTCTCCAAGTACCTCTCATGGAGCATTATCTGTTTCTTTGGTCTAGCGTGGTTGCTCCTTATCTCTGGCCATAGCTGTCATCCAAGACCTCCTGTCCCTTTGTCTTGGGGCCTCTCTCCAGTGTTGGATTCTTTCTCCTTTTGGTCTACTTCTGGATCGCATCCTGCCGTTTCTCCTGGAGGAGAAGTCATATCTGGAAATATCTTGATTCCACATTTCCACTTGGTTGACCAGCAACTGGGCATAGGACTCCAGGTTGAAAAGGATGTCCTGCAGAATGGTGTAGGCAGTGGTCCACTGTCTTCTAGTGTCTGTGCTTTCAGAAGCTCAGAAGCACTCTTGACTGTCTCCCTCAAATCAGACTTGGGTTTCCTTTCCGGGAGGTTCTAGAATCTTCCCTTCATTTCTCAGTTCTGAAACTTCATAATGACATGCCTTGGCACGAGTCATCTTTCACTTATTTCTGCTAGACATCCCATTGTCTGGGGAAAGTACGTTCCTTACTTGGAAATTTCCTTGTGTCATTATGTGGATATTTCTTTCTTAGCCATTCTCTGTATTCTTTCTTTCTGAAATTTCAAATGATATTGGACTTTTCGGATTGACACTTCAGGTTTTCTTCATTTCTTTTTCTATTGTCTACTTTGTTTTATAGACGTGGTATTTCATCTTTCTTCTCCGGGGCTATTGTAGGTATTTTTTCTCAGTAATTTTTAAGTTTTCCTTCTGAGTCTTGGCCCTGCTTTCTGTCCTGTCTCCCTCCCTCCTTTCTTCTTCTGGGTGCTCTAGAGGAAGGCTCGTGTTGGAGGGTGGGGTGCCTGCTGCTGGCTCACCTGGGATGAAGGACTGAAGGCCTTATCTGGTGGGTGCCGGGTGTGGCTGGCGGTGTCGTGGCCGGTGGACTTCACTCTGAATTGGCTTCTTTTTCTTTTAAGTCTTTCAGTTGGCTTCATCTGCAGCCTTCTCTCTGGGGCAGTTCCGACCACCCGGGATCACCTGGAGGCAGAACTAACCTGCAGCCAGGACGCTTGACCTCCGGTGGCGGGAGGCAGAGCCATGGCACCTTTGACACGTGGCCTCTTCACCCCGTTTCCCTGGCATTCCTGGAACTGGAGTGTCTGCCCTTTTTACAGAGGATCCCTTCCTGTCTCCGGGAGGGTGCAAGAGGGGTGGCTGTCAGGACTCACGGAGGGGCGGGGAGTGATGTCCTGGGCTCTCGGTCTCTCTGCCTCTCTCCTCTCTTCATGACAGGGCCGTCTCCCCACACGACTTTATTTCCACAGTATATTTTTTGAAGCCTCCACAACTGTTCGGTCTTTAACTTATTCATTCTTTTTGAGACTTCATGTGTAAATGCTCATCTTCCTAAAGGAATGTGTCTGACAAGCGACAGACGTTACTGGATTGGAGAGTAAGAACGTTCCAGAGAGCGGAAGCTTTTCACAGCTTCGGTCGCTCTTGGCACATCTTACATCTGGGTTCCACCACTTTGGTCATCGGGGTCATTAGCCGAGCCCTTTGGGGACAACAGGAACGCTCTGCAAGCTGGCCCACCCAGTCCTCATGTCAGCCAGGCCACAGGATGCACAGTGGTGGCCGAGAGAAGTGGAATCTGCCCAGGATCCCAGAGCTAGTGGGGGACAGAGCCGGGATTCACATCCAGATCCACCTGGTGGCTGGTCCTATCAGTGTCCGCCCCCCGGCCACCCTCAGTCTGCTTACCAGGCTCTTCTTCGTGGTCTTTGGGGAGAAATGGCCTTGTCCTCCCTTCCTCCCTCACCCTCCACCTTAGCAGAGAGACCTAGCTTCCCCAAACCGGTCCTCGCCCTTTCTCAGGACACATGGCACTCTTCACACTGGTCCACTCTGCCCCATTCCCGAGCGGGAGCAGTCTGCGCAGGGCTCTGGCACGTGGATTGTGCTTTGGTTGGATTCAGATTTTTCCTTCTCGGAATAATTCTGGTATTATTTCAGAGGAGATCAGAGAGGCTCAGCACAGCCTCAAGCAGCCCAGCCTTATCAATGTTTAGTTCCCAAACCTTTAAAATAGTGATATAACTTGGTGGGTCCTATGTTTAATCTGTATGGGGGACATTCTAGCTCTCTTAGGATCCAACCCTGTCTCAGGCAGTTCTTTATTTTCTCAGATATAAATAAAAGCATGATAATGCCCTGTCTCTAGCTATTTTGCAGAAGTTCCATTAATTCACCTGTTCAGGTAGAATGAAGACCAAGACCTATAATGATTGCAGATTACCACAGAGCTAACCCTTGCTGCAGTGTATTCCTTTCTTCCTTACTTTCCTTTCTTTTTTTTTAAATTTAATTTATTTTTATTGTAAACAAATGGGATACATGTCGTTTCTGTTTGTACATGGAGTAACAGCATACCATTTGTATATTCATACATTTACATAGGGTAATGGTGTTTGATTCATTCTGTTATTTTTTCCTTCCCCCAACCCTCCCACTCCTCTTTTCCCTCTATACAGTCCCTCCTTCCTCCATTCTTGCCCCCCTCCCACCCCCCCTTCTGTGTCATCATCCGTTTATCAGCGAGATCGTTCGACTTTTAGTTTTTTGAGATTGGCTTATCTCACTTAGCATTATATTCTCCAATTTCATCCACTTGCTTGCAAATGCCATAATTTTATTATTCTTTATAGCTGAGTAATATTCCATTGTATATATATACCACAGTTTCTTTATCCATTCATCAATTGAAGGACATCTAGGTTGGTTCCACAATCTGGCAATTGTGAATTGAGCAGCTATGAACATTGATGTGGCTACATCTCTGTAGTATGCTGATTTTAAGTCCTTTGGGTATAGGCTGAGGAGTGGGATAGCTGGGTCAAATAGTGGGTCCATTCCAAGTTTTCTAAGGAATCTCCACACTGCTTTCCAGAGTGGTTGCACTAATTTGCAGCCCCACCAGCAATGTATGAGTGTACCTTTTCCCCCACATCCTCTTCAACACCTGTTGTTGCTTTTATTCTTGATAATCGCCATTCTAATTGGGGTGAGATGGAATCTTAGTGTAGTTCTGATTTGCATTTCTCTTATTACTGAAGATGGTGATCATTTTTTCATATGTTTGTTGATTGCTTGTAGATCTTCTTCTGTGAAGCATCTGTTCATATCCTTAGCCCATTTGTTGATTGGGTCATTTGTATTCTTGTTGTAGAGATTTTTGAGTTCTTTATATATTCTGGAAATTAGTGCTCTATCTGAAGTATGAGTGGCAGAGATTTTCTCCCACTCTGTAGGCTCTCTCTTCCCATTGCTGATAGTTTCCTTTGCTGAGTAAAAGCTATTTAGTTTGAATCTATCCCAGTTATTGATTCTTGCTTTTATTTCTTGTGCTATGGGATTTCTGTTAAGGAAGTCTGATCCTAAGCCAACAAGTTGAAGATTTGGACCTACTTTTTCTTTTCTAAGATGCAGGGTCTCTGGTCTCATTTCAAGGTCCTTGATCCATTGTGAGTTGAGTTTTGTGCAGGGTGAGAGATAGGGGTTTAGTTTCATTGTGTTGCATATGGATTCCCAGTTTTCCCAGCACCATTTGTTGAAGAGGCTATCTTTTCTCCATTGCATATTTTTGGCACCTTTGTCTAGTATGAGAAACTTGTATTTATTTGGGTTTGTGTCCGTGTCCTCTATTCTGTACCATTGATTTAACTGTCTGTTTTGGTGCCAATACCATGCTGTTTTTGTTACTATTGCTTTGTAGTATAGTTGAAGTTCTGGTATTGTGATACCCCCTGTTTTATTCTTCCTGCTAAGGATTGCTTTAGCTATTCTGGGTTTCTTATTCTTCCAGATGAATTTCATGATTGCTTGCTCTAGTTCTGTAAAGTACATCATTGGGATTTTAATTGGAATTGCGTTGAATCTGTATAGCACTTTTGGTAGTATGGCCATTTTGACAATATTAATTCTTCCTATCCAAGAACATGGGAGATCTTTCCATCTTCTAAGGTCTTCCTCAATTTCTTTCTTCAATGTTTTATAGTTTTCATTGTAGAGATCTTTTACCTCTTTGGTTAGATTGATTCCCAAGTATTTTATTTTTTTTTTGAGGCTATTGCAAATGGAGTTGTTTTCCTCATTTCCCTTTCAGCTGTTTTGTTGCTTGAGTATAAAAATGCTTTAGATTTATGGGTGTTGATTTTATAGCCTGCTATTTTGCTGAATTCATTGATGAGATCTAGAAGTTTTCTGGAGGAGTTTTTTTGATCCTCTAAATATAGAATCATGTCATCCGCAAATAGTGACAGCTTAAGTTCCTCTTTTCCTATTTGTATCCCTTTAATTTCTTTAGTCTGCCTAATTGCTCTGGCTAGAGGTTCAAGGACAATGTTGAATAGAAGTGGTGAAAGAGGACATCTCTGTCTTGTTCCCATTTTTAAAGGGAATGGTTTCAGTTTTTCTCCATTAAGAATGATGTTGGCCATGGGCTTAGCATAAACAGCCTTTACAATATTCAGGTATGTTCCTACTATCCCTATTTTTTCTAGTGTTTTGAGCATGAAGGGGTGTTGTATTTTGTCAAACGCTTTTTCTGCATCAATTGATATAACCATATGATTCTTATCCTAAGGTCTATTGACATGATGGATTACGTTTATTGATTTATGGATCTTAAACCATCCTTGCATTCCAGGGATGAACCCCACTTGATCGTGGTGCACGATTTTCTTAATATGTTTTTGGATATGGTTTGCCAATATTTTGTTAAGGATCTTTGCATCTATATTCATCAAGGATATTGGTCTAAAATTTTCTTTCCTTGATGTGTCTTTTCCTGGTTTGGGTGTGAGGGTGATATTAGCTTCATAGAATGAGTTTGGTAGGGTAACCTCCTTTTCTATTTCCTGGAATACTTTGAGAAGTATTGGAATGAGTTCTTCTTTGAAGGTCTTGTAGAACTTGGTTGAAAATCGATCTGGTCCTGGGCTTTTCTTGGATGGTAGGTTTTTAATGGCTTCTTCTATTTCATTGCTTGATATTGATCTGTTTAATTGTGTATGTCCTCCTGGTTCAGTTTGGGAGGAGTATATGTCTCTAGAAATTTTTCAATGTCTTCGGTAGTTTCTATTTTGTTGGAATACAGATTTTCAAAGTAGCTTCTCATTATGTTATGTATCTCAGTGGTCTGTCGTGTTATTTCCTTTTTCATCACGAATTTTAGTAATTTGAGTTTTCTCTCTCCTCTTTGTTAGTGTGGCTAAGGGTTTTTCTATTTTGTTTAGTCTTTCAAAGAACCAACGTTTTGTTTTGTCAATTTTTTGAATTGTTTCTTTTGTTTCAATTTCATTGATTTTAGCTCTGATTTTAATTATTTCCTGTCTTCTACTACTTTTGCTGTTATTCCATTCTTCTTTTTCTAGGACTTTGATCTGCAATGTTAGGTCATTTAGTTGTTGACTTTTCATTCTTTTCTGGAATGTGCTCCATGCAATGAATTTTCCTCTTAGTACCACTTTCAAAGTGTCCCAGAAATTTTGATATACTGTATCGTTGTTCTCATTGACCTCTAAGAATTTTTTTATCTCCTCCCTGATGTTTTCTGTTATCCATGTTTCATTCAATAGCATATTATTTAGTCTCCAGGTGTTGGAGTAATTTCTGTTCTTTATTTCATCATTAATTTCTACTCTCAGTCCATTATGATCTGATAGAACACAAGGCAGTATCTCTATTTTTTGCATTTCCTAAGGGCTGCTTTGTGGCATAACATATGGTCTATTTTCGAGAACGTTCCATGTGCTGCTGAGAAGAAAGTTAATCCGCTCATTGATGGATGGAATATTCTGTATATGTCTATTAAGTCTAGGTTATTGATTGTGTTATTGAGTTCTATGGTTTCTTTGGTTGGTTTTTGTTTGGAAGATCTATCTAGTGGTGACAACGGTGCATTAGAGTCACCTAGAATTATTGTGTTGTGGTCTATGTGATTCCTGAAATTGAGAAGGATTTGTTTGATGTACAGGGATGCACCATTGTTTGGGGCATAAATATTTACTATCGTTATGTCTTCCTGATTTATGGTTCCCTTAAGCAGTATGAAATGTCCTTCTTTATCTCTTCTGATGAACTTTGGCTTGAAGTCCACTTTATCTGATATAAGGATGGAAACCCCCGCTTTTTTACTGAGTCCATGTGCGTGGAAGGTTTTTTCCCATCCTTTCACCTTTAGTCTGTGGATGTCTTTTTCTATGAGATGAGTCTCTTGCAGGCAGCATAATGTTGGGTGTTTCTTTTTCATCCACTCTGCCAGTCTATGTCTTTTGATTGATGAGTTTAGGCCATTAACGTTCAGGGTTATTATTGAGATATGATTTGTATTCCCAGTCATTTGGCTTATTTTTAGTTTTATGTTGGCTTGGTTTCTCCTTTGAGTGGTTTTTCTCTAAGGTAGTTCCTCCCTTTGCTGACCTACATTGTTGTTTTTCATTTCCTCCTCATGGAATATTTTGTTGAGAACATTCTATAGTGCAGGCTTTCTATTTGCAAATTCTTTTTACTTTTGTTTATCATGGAAGGATTTTATTTTATCTTCAAATCTGAAGGTTAGTTTTGCTGGGTATAGGATTCTTGGTTGGCAACCATGTTCTTTCAGAGCTTGAAAAATGTTGTTCCAGGTCCTTCTAGCTTTTAGAGTCTGGGTTGAGAAGTCAGCTGCTATCCGTATTGGTCTCCCCCTATATGTAATCTGATGCTTTTCTCTTGCGGCCTTCAAAATCCTATCTTTATTTTGAATGTTAGGCATTTTCATTATAATGTGCCTTGTGTGGACCTGTTGTGATTTTGTGCATTTGGTGTTCTGTAAGCCTCTTATATTTGATTTTCCATTTCATTCTTCAGGTTTGGGAAATTTTCTGATATTCTTTCATTGAATAGGTTGTTCATTCTTTTGGTTTGTATCTCTGTGCCTTCCTCAATCCCAATAATTCTTAAATTTGGTCTTTCATGATGTCCCATAGTTCTTGGAGATTCTGTTTATGATTTCTTACCATCTTCTCTGTTTGGGCAACTTTATTTTCAAGATTAAATATTTTGTCTTCATTGTCTGAGGTTCTATCTTCCAAGTGGTCTAGTCTTTTGGTGATGCTTTCCATTGAGTTTTTTATTTGGTTTATTGTTTCCTTCATTTCAAGGATTTCCATTTGGTTTTTTTTGAGAATCTCTACCTCCTTGTTGAAATGATCTTTTGCTTCCTGCAGGTGCTCTGTCAGCTTATTCATTGCCTGCATTTACTCTCTTATCTCATGCTGTGCTTCACGAATCATCTTAATCATGTATAATCAGAAGTCCTTTTCTGACATTTCTGCTAACATACTGTCATTGGATTCTGTTAATATAGAATCTAGATTTGTTTGGATCATTTTCTTCCCTTGTTTTTTTCATGTTGTTCATGTATCTTTCCCTCTAGCAGTGCAGATCTGGGGTATTACAGATTTCCCCCTATAGCCTTATAGTGGCTCTATAGGTTTCCAAAACCTTTTCTTTAAGGGGAGATCAGTATTAGCAGTGCCCAATTGAGACACTATGCAATCCTAGACCAAATAGCCCTTATGAGGACAATAACAAAATTGTCATAATAAACAGAATGAGTTCAAATATTATCTTCAGTAAAACAAACAGATTTGCAATAAGGTCTGCAGTTTCAAATGGAGGACAAAGAGGATGCAGAGGGATGTAGAATGTGGCTGTTAATGGGATAAGAAAAGAATATACAGAAGTTCTAGATAATAGAAAGGGTGAGAGTGTAATCAAAAGAAATTGGATGTTAGCATGCCAAAAAGGGAGAAAGAGACTCTGAGGGAACAGGTAAACAAAAGGAAAAGAAAGCAAGAAAAGTAAAGAAATAAAAACTTAAATTTTTTCAATAAGGAGAAAAAATAAAATCTACTGTATAACAGTCATATACTAATGAAACCTCCCAGTGTTCAGTAGCCTGATGCATGAGAGGTACCTGACAATGAGCTTCAAGCCTCCAGCAGGTGTCTCAGGATGGATTTGCCCCACCTCAAGATCGGAGCTATGGCTTTCAGGATTATCCAAGATGGCTGCTCTGGCTTCAAAATGTGTTGGCAAATGGGGAGCTGCAGCTTAGGGTGTGGCCGTGGTCAGCAGGAGGTCCTGGAGGTAGGGTGGGGTTGATCAGGCAGGGGTCCTGGAGGTTGGGTGTGTTTGGTGTAGTTGTGGGATCCTGGAGGCTGGGTGCAGTTGGTCTGGGATCCTGGTGATAGGGCACAGTCAGTTGGTCTGGGGGTCCTGGTGGCAGGGAGCAGTCAGTCGATGTGAGGGCCTCAGAGGCAGGGAGTGATCCGACTGAGGGCTCCTGGAGAAGGGGCTCAGTCAGTCTGGCCAGGGGTCCTATGGGGCCTGGCTGTTGTCTCAAAATGGCGGCAGCCACGTGTAATCAAACCTGCAGGTACTATAACAGTGAACTTCCAGGCAGCAGCAGGCAGCTGGCGCTCCACTGGCGGTCAGCGATCAGTTTGCTGACTGTTGTCAGACAATCGGGAGGTGAAGCTCGTGCGTTGGGCCATGGATGGGTGTAAGGCAGGCGATGGACAGGTGAGAGGCAGGCAATTGGCGGATGATAGATGCCTGACAGTGAGCAATCTGCACTCAAAAAAGACATCGATATGCTGGCAGACTGCAGGTGATCACAGCAGACAAATGGGGTAAACAGCAGGGGATCGATAAGCAGCAAAAACTGCCTCACCAAGAAACAGATATCCTCTGCTGGAAACCGGAGTTACGGAGCGACAGGGAACGCAGCTTCCCTCTAGTCCGCCATCTTGGATCTTCCCTAACTTTCCTTTCTTGCTCCTGATTCTGGCTTTCAGCAGAGGCTCCCAGCAACCCTGGGACTTGATTATCTTAGCAAGCACACGGCTTTTTATCAGCTAAGAAGACTTCCGTAAAGGTTTTGGGCCACCAGGATCACCCTGGCTAGGAACGCACACTTCTACCCACTGACAGTAAAGACGAAGCTGTGAGGAGATTGGCCAAAAAGTGCCTTCCCCACTGGGTGCCTCGACACCTGCCTGCCTGCACAGGGCTCCTTGTGTGGCTCACACCTGTGGCTCCTCCCCCTGCCCAGGTGCTGCTCCCTCAGGCTCCTGCTTTGGGTTCCCATTGGATGCCTTGAAACCTGGGTGTTACTTAATCTGTTCTTCCTCCATCAGCAGCTACCCCTGGGCCAAGATTGTGGGTCTTAGAATTCTAAACAAAGTAGATGTGCCAAAATGTTTTATGACAAGAAAATGAAAAGGGAAGAACTTCTCATACAGACAACAAAGAAGCTTTCAGAAAGGATGAAAGATAAAAATGGTTTGCTTTTGCTGGGTGCCATGGTCACGCCTGTAATTCCAGAGGCTCAGGAGGCTGAGGCGGGAGGATCTCAAGTTCAAACAGCCTCAGCAACTTAGGCCCTAAGCAACTCAGTGAGACCCTGTCTCTAAATAAAATTCAAAAAAGGCTGGGGATGTGACTCAGGGATCAATTGCCCCTGCATTTGATCTTCAGTATAAAAAGAAAAAAAAAAAATAGAATGGTATACTTTTATTATCAAGGGAAGTAACTTTTTAAAAAAACTCTGAGTGCACATTCACATGGTAAGATGGATTTACGCCCGTTTGGGTAGATTTGCCAAAATTTTTCTGAGATTAAATTTCTGTTAAGTAGAGAGACCCTGAACTTCACAGATGTCAAATTCGTGTCGTGTATAAACAGAGGCTCCCCGACTGTCCTGTTCCCAGCATTGCTTTGTACAGCCCCTGCACCTTCCGACTTTCCTGTTCCGGTTCCTGCCCTCTGTGCAGGAGCTCAAAAATGCTGGTTGTGCTCCGCTGCTGTTTGGAAGGGAATGACGAGGCGTGATCACGTAGTGCTTTCCATGTTTCCCACATTCCGCAGTGTCCTCGGGGTCTTCCTGTGCTTTGCAGCAGTCACGTGTACCCAGATCTCTCTTTCACCCTGGATATCCATGTGACCATAAGAAAAAGAGCAAGGGCGTGTGCCACTTAGAATTCTCATTCCCTTCCAGTCTGAAAAGGTACACATGAAATCAGAACAAATCTTCAACTAAGGGAGACAAGGTTCCACTTCAACTAGGTGGAGGGACAATGGACCGGGCTTGCAGGGGCCAGCTTGAGGCTCTTCTTCATGTAAACATACACATGTGTGCAGCTTTCCAGCAGGTGACAAAACTCCTGAAATAATCAGCTCCTAGGAGGAAAGATTTATTTTGGCTCATGATTTCAGGGGTTTCAGTTCATCGATTGGCTTTGTTGCTTTGGGCCTGTGGCAAGGCAGATCATGATAGTGGGAACACATGTGGTAGAGCAAAGCTGCTCACTGCAGGATGGGTAGGAAGCAAAGAGAAGAGACTAGGGTCCCAGTGTCCCTTTCAGGGACACACACCCAATGCCCTGACTGTCCACTAGGTCCACTGCCTCCCAGTAGCACCAGTGGAGACCAAGCCTTTAACACGTGGGCCTTTGGAGATACTTTGGATCCAAACTACAGCAATATACGTAAAGAAAAAGTTACTGTCTCTGTTGTTGCCACCCTGGCTCTGTCCTCGGGCATCCGATGTGAAGAAGGTTGTTGTCCTGCAGTGTAACCATCAAAACTCCCAGATAACCCAGTTAACAAACGGGCAAAGGGTTATATGTCAAAGGGTCATATGTCGTTGGCCAACGATCGTATGGAAAGATTCTCAGCCCCACGAATCATCAGGAAGTGCAGATGGATATCACTGAGTGATCACCTCACACCTGTTAGAGTGGCTACTGTCAAAACAAAACAGGAAATAAGTGTTGGCCAGGATGTGGAGAAATTGGAGTCCCTGTGCCCTGTTGGTGGGAATGTACAGTGTTGCAGCCCTCGTGGAGAACAAAATTAAAAATAGCATCACTCTACCATGAAGCATCTCCTCTGGGTACGTGAGAGCAGACTCAAGAGATCTGCACGCCTGTGTTCATAGCAGAATTATTACAGTCACCACTCGCATGTCATCGACAGATGGAAGAGCAGAGTGTGGTGTGGTATATACGGGGGACTATTATTCAGCCTTAAAAAGGAGGGGAATTCTGATACATGCAGCGACACAATGACCCTTGGGACATCAGGCCAAGTGAAGTAAGCCCGTCACAGAGGCAAATGCCAGGTCTCCCACCTGTGTACACGAGGCACCTGGAGCGGGTAAATTCATGGTGACAGAAAGCAGAAAAACGGCGGTTGTCCTGGGTTGTGGGGAGAGGGAAATAGGGAGTGGAGGTATAGTGGGCTCAGAAATACAATTGACAAGATGAAGAAAGTTCTGGAAATGCGTTGCACAGTAATGTGAGCATACCTCACTACTCAACTACACTTAAAAGTGGTCGGATAGTGAATTTTATGTGTATTTTACCACAATTAAAATTAAGAGAAACATAAAATTTAGAAGGAGGGTAGTCCACGTCATCCGCATCCATCTCAGTGAGCATGCAAGCCCACCGTGTGTCTAGGCTGCTTTTTGCTTCCTGTTTGCTGTAAGTTTTTTTTTAAAGGATCACATTGCCTGCATTACTCAGCAGTCCCCCCGCCCCCACCCCACCGCCCCTTAGTCCACTTAACACACCAGGGACATCTTTTCAGATCAGGTGTGGGCCTGACTCACGTTCCTAGGCAGGGTGGCTCTCGGGGGAGGTGTGTACCATGATAGATTTCATTTCCTTTTTCTGAGCCATCAGGTTAAACAAAACTACAATAAATGCCCTTTTTGTTTTTTGCACTTCCTTATGTACAGATGCTCTGAATCTACTGCGTTCCAACAGTAATGGCTAGGTCAGGTGGTTCTTTAGAAAGTTGTGAGCGGTTCATTGACACCGTCGCAGAGGCCTGCTGGTGACCTCCCCTTCAGGGAGGTACTTCACTGCTCCTGAGCAGCACTTGCCGTGATTTTTCATACTTGTGGTCATGAAGTTAAGTATCTTTTAAAAATTATTAGTCACATCTGGGAGCAGGGGCGCACGCCTGTGATTCCAGGAACTCAGGAGGCTGAGACCCAAGGATCACAAGTTTAAGGCCAGCCTTGGCAGTTTAGCAAGGCCCCACACAACTTAGTGAGACCCTGTCTCTAAATAATAAAAAAGGGCTAGGGACATGGCTCAGTGGTAGAGCGCCCTGGGTTCAGTCCCATTTCAAAATAAAGTTTATCAGGTGCTTGCATTTATTTGTGTGTGGATGGTAAATGAGGAAGGAACCTGTTTTTCTTTTCTTTCTTTCTCCCCAACCCTACCCTTGAGTAAAACAGTCAAATATGGCCAGATTTTCTTCTCATTAAGTTAAAAATGCCATAATTATATGTATTTGGATACTTTTTTAGACTCTTCAATTCCACTGATTTATTTTTCTATTTCTGTGGCATGTGTTTGTTTTGACTATACAGAAACTTCGTAGAAAGTTTTAATGTCTCAGAAGGAAAATCCCTTGCCTTCTTTCCTTTTCAACCTTTCTTGGCAATTCACAGATAATTTTCCTTCCTTACGAACTTTGAAACCATTTTGTTCAGTTATTTTTGAGGATCCAGTTGGGATCCTGATCGTCTGTATATCTACCACATTTGATCAGGTGTGTAGAAGACGTGTTTATGCAACTTTGATTGTTAAAAAAATCTGTGCTCCATCATTTTCAACTAAATAAGTGGTAGATCGTGTTTTTCTCTAGGATTCTGAACACATAGTAACTGTGATACAAACTTGCAGACATTTTTCTGTGCATTTGAAACACATTAAACAAAATGGGACATACTATTTACATAAATAGTAGAGCATACTGTTTTCAACTTTGAAAAAAATCATGGACATCTTACCCATAACTCTGATTCAGGCTGTATCTGCAGTTTTAAAACAGATAAGGACTCACAGTAGGTTTAATGTAGACAAGTCTGTTGTCAGGAGAGCCTGGGTTACATCTGGGGAGGAAGTTGGATGGGGTTCTCTGATGGAGGTTTCTGGAAGCGGCTGCTGGTTGGTTTCTTGGCCTGGGTGGAGGTTACCTGCATGAGACCATTTCTTGATCACTCACCAGCTGGGTGCCTGTGATTCTGTCTCTCATGCCTCAATCCACCTGTTCATTCTGAAACGCAAGGGGAATTTCCAGAAGGCCCATGCCAAGGGCTCCCGAGCATTTCCACCAAGTGCCGCCCACATGGCCTGCCTACCTCTAGGTGCTGCCAATATTTTGCTGATTATTTCCACTCCATTGTGTTGGTGACGATGGACACTCTTAATGTTTCGACGGGCTTTTCTGTTTCTGCGTTGATGTGATGGTTCTGTTCATGTTCTTTGCTCGTTTTCCTCTTATGTAAAAGCTTCCCTTTTTCTTCATGATCGGCTTACATCTTGTCACATTTTTCTGTCCTTCTCATATATGTTGTGCTTTGCTTCTCTGTGATTCCTTTTCCTGTCATTTATGGACTTTTGTGCTGCGGGCTTTTTCATCTTTATAGACCAGACCTTTGTCTTTCTGCAGTGCGACCTGGCCACCAGCTAGGAAAGGACTTTTTTTTCCCCTCCAAAGTTAAGAACCATCGTTCTCTATTTTTCTTTATACATTTTAGCACTTGTATGATTTTTTAACGTTCAATACCTCGTCCAACCCAAATTGTTTTTCACCTATGATGTGAAGTCACATCAAACTTACTGTTTTCCCTTTACCCAGGAAAGCAAGTATGTGGACAGCTTTTGCTGAACAGGTAATTCCGGGCCACATTATTTGAAGTTCCAGCTGGCCATTTGCTGCTCTGCTTAGTTCTGTGAACTCAGGCACTTGGTGGGTCACTTGGCCCCATGGCGGTCAGGATGTGGGTGCTTTCCTCAGCCCAGGGGTTCCTTCTGCGGGTCCCCTGGGAGCCAGCCCCTGCACTCTCCGCCCTCAGCAGCCACCGCTCTGTCCTCCCCTGTAGCTTCGCCTTCTCCAGAGTGACGTGTGAATGGAGTCGCAGAGTTTGCACACAACCTTTCGAGTCCGCCATTCATTCACGTTGTGTGTGTCCCTCGTTGTGCATTTTGTCACCGAGTATGGATATACCGCAGCCTGTTTATTCATTCTCTCACTGAAGGAATTTGGGGTTGTTCCCAATGCTTGGCAACTACCAAGAAAGGCTCTTTATACAGAGGATGACCTGTTTTGGTACCAGTAGGGGAAGCGGGGGCCAGGGTCCACAAAGCAGGAGATCAAGAACAAGATCAATCAGAAAACTCAGGAAAGAGAACGCGCTAAGTGAGATGGCAGAGAAGAGATTCAGATATTTGTAAGTGACAACGCTGTTGACAGGGGATTGAGGGAGGAGATGGCACTAAGCTTAGGCAGCTGACTTTACCTGTCCCTCAGCCTCTTCCAAAGGCCACAGAACCGTCAGCACAGAGGACTCCTGGTCAGCCATCTTCCATCAGGAGGCTGTGACATCTGTATCCCCACCCGTGACATATTTCTGCCAGGTGGGAGAGGGTGCTGTCAGCATGCTCTTAGCTCTCTGGGGAGTCATTGAGGGGAGAAGAGTCTCAGACTGGGCTGGGTTGTGGCTCAGTGGTGGAGCACTGGGCTCCATTTTCAGCACCACAAATAAATAAATGAAATGAAGGCCCATCGACAACTAAAAGAGAAAGAGAGGGAAGTCTCAGACTGATAGACAAAGGTCCTCTTTTGTGACTGATGAGCATCCCTCTTCAGGAGGCCCTGTGTGAGGAAGCCTGTGGCATGTGGACCTTGCCAGACATGAGCCTCTGGGTGGGGTCATGCCTCTGTCTGGAGCCCCAGGAGGGAGCTGGGCAGGTCACATCATGCAGCAGGCTGTGCTGATTAAGCTCTAAGTTATGTGTACCAGGCTGACCACGGTCCTCCACTGAAGGCTGAGATGATCCAGCCTCCTGTGGTCCAGTTAGCCTTTTGTAAATTTATGGGGAGAATTTGGTCACATGGAGAAAAGTAGCAAGGGCCCTTCAAACAGGGGGATTCAAAAAAAATACTCAGAAAGGAGCTTTGGAAGTTAAGTCATATGCATTGGTAGAAAATAGGAGCTACTGGAAGATTTGGAGCTGGGGAATAAGACTTCATACATAGTGTTTAAAGAGTATTCAAGCAACAGAAGTTACGCAGAGTAGTGTGATCATTCTGCTGATAGCTAGTACTTCCCGTGTTAAGTGTTTTAGAAATACTTCCTCTGCACAACAGCCCTGTGATGTCATTGTTGGTCTTGTTTCATACATGCAGGGAGACTGGAGGCAGGACCATCCAAAGGCAGTAATTTTGAACTTTAGGCAAGGAAGGATAATCCAAGGTGGCAGGAATGGAGAGAGACAGTGACAAGTCTGAGATGACCTTATGTGTCAAGTGTGAGCGACTAAAAGCAGAGTCCCCAGTCATCTAACTGAGACCCACCTTTAGTCTTTTTTCCTCACCTTCACAGTCCCGTGCCCTGATACGCTAAGCACTCTCCTGTGGGGCAGGAGGATGGGTTAGGGTGAGTGGGGAGGGAGAGGGGCACGTGCATTGTGCTCTCTTCAGGTGGGACCAGGTCTCCTCTGTTCACAGGTAGCTGCAGGATTGGGACCGTCACCTTTCCTCAGGGGACCCGTGCACTTCAATAGGTCACTGCATACCAGCTATCCTTGTGCCGAGTTACCCTGAAATGAAGTACGACATGCTAATGGGCAAGACCAGCAAATCCATTTTCCACTACTTTTAGAGTGGTTTTTATTTTATGTTTTATATTTGAGGCTGATACTTTGGTTTTATTGTTGCTCTGTGTTGGGCTGGGTACAGGAATGCCCTGGCCACCACTGGCCTCCCAGGAGGAATAGCTGACAAAGGTGGCCCCAGATGGCTCTTGGCTACTGGTTTAGCGTCAGGGTTCCTAACAGGAGCACAGTGGGCTCCACTCTTCAACATGACATGCAAACTCTGATTCATAGTCAGACTTCACCAGGAAGGAGGGATGGCCCGAGCTGATGGAACTTTAATTAAGGTACAAATTCAAGGCTGGTTTTGGTCTTCCCTCTGCTGCCTGGTACCCCCAGGTGGCACGGCTGGCAGCTGGGTTAGTGCACTGCCTGGGCAGGGCAGGAGAGCCTGCTCACTGGTACAACTTCTTGCTAGGTCTGTTGGTGTGGTCAGTGAGCAGCTGGCATGGAGTGAACTGTTTTCCATAGGCAACCTTAGAGTTCAGGAGCCGGTCCACAATCTTCAGGGCACCATATAGATCCACAGATGGAAGTGTTCTCCAAGACGAGGGAAGAAGCGAAGGCCAAAGACTGCCCCAGCATCTCCCTCACAGGTGTGGCCAAGATCCCTTCCTGTAGGAAGAAGACTTCCTCATTCATAAATTTTGTCACCATGCAGTACTGAACATCTTTATCAGAGGAGACCTCAGGCTTAGCAGGCAGACTCGGACTTGCCAAAAGACTGTTCATCTATGGACCCTCCTGAGAGATGTAAAATCCCTTCCCAGACTTGTGACCCAGGAAGCCATTGGACACCATCTATTTCAGCAGTCTAGGTTTCACCTCCATCCACTCCACTGCATCCACACTAACTCATCTGCCAGGTTGGCACCCCCATAGGAAAACCAAAGCCTGTGGTCGGGGAAACCAGCTCCTTCCTAGAGGATTCATAAGGCTTCAGACCACAGGGGTGCAAGATACCTGGTGGTGTGGAAGCCAACTCCATCCTTAACCACAATGATGACCTCCCCTGCTTGTGACCAGCAGCTGCAGTGGGAACAGCTGTGTCCTTGGATGTTTTCTGGTTTGCCGTGATCTCTAGTAGCTGCACAGGAGAGAAGTGTGCATGCCAATCACCTTCTCAGGTCTTTTACTGACAACAGCAATTTCATTGATTGGGAAAGCAGATGTGTTATTGGCAAAGACACAGGGATCTGTCATCGCCGCTTCTACTTCCTTTACCACTTTGTGCTTAACACTGAGGTCCTCAAAAACAGCTTCAGTCACCATGTGGGCCTTTGGAAAACCCTGGTAATCAAGCTGCCTAGTCAGGTGGCTGAAGTTGAAATCCCTTTGCAATGATGTTACAGCTTTCTTCTTCACTTTGGCATTCTGTCCTTGGAACGCTTGTTGCTGTCCCTGGCCCCGTCCAGCTGCTGTAGTATCTTTAAGAAGGGCCTTCAGCCCCTTATCCAGGGAGACTTTGGGTGGTGCCAGCTCCCAACACCCCACACCAAGAATAGGTAGATGCTTAACATCCTTCTGTGGAGCTCCTGATTTATTTTTCTTGCCCAGGACTTGACCATGATAAAGTCTCATCAAGTCCTTCGATTCTTTGGTTGCTGCCAGCTCTCCAAATTTCTCTGATTCAGCAAGATAACCAGCATCATTCCCTTGCTCCAGTCCAGTCTTAACAGCATCAGTGATTCCCAGAGGAGCAGGATAAAGGCCTTTGGTCAGCTTTTGCACTTTTCCTTCCGCTGTTTTATGATTCTGTTGTCTGACGAATGGAAGAGTCGTGGTGTCAGTTTTACCCCCAGTCCCTTGTCTTTCTTTGGAGAGATCTTATCAGCGAGTCTATTGGCAAAAGTAACTGCAGCTTCTTCCAGGTGTTCACTTGTCTGTTCTGGAGGTTTTACTCCTGGGCCCAGGGGTTCCACCCCGAGGTCAGCCAGTCCCATTTTCTTTGTTCTTTTTTCTGCCAGTCAGCGTCATGTCCAACGCAGCAGGCACGCCCTCCATCTCGGGTAGCCTTTGGTGCCTCCTGCTCTGGTAGGATCCCCAGCAAGGCGTGCCTTTGGTGGCTGTTCTGTATTGACATGCAATGGCAGACTCCATCCTTCCTCCCTGTCGGGATCCGTCTGAGGCAGCCACTACAGGTTTTGGGGACTTTTCAGGTTTCTCAAACATCCTCTGTTCTTCCTGTGACATTTGTGCTGCTTCTTGCGGAGTCTTACAAGAGGCTAACGTGCTGATATCCGCTCCTGCAACAAAGCAGCCTGGTTTTGATGAGATGAGGCGGTGCTCTTGATCACTGGCTCAGATTTCATTCAGTACTTCCATGAACTCTGACTGACTGCTTAGATGCAAAGTGCATTTGCCTTTGAATTGGATGAGTTAATGTGAATAAGTGACACATTCCCTTTGACTCCTTAGTTAACATGGCTTTTAGTCAGCAAAGAACCCTGAAAAGCAGGGGTAGGGGTGGTGGGGGGATCTCGAAGTCCTTGCAGCGGACACTTCCAATTGCCAGGGAGGTCACCATCTTGAGCAGGAGAGGACGAAAGAACAAAGTGCTTCTCATTTTTTATTTTTAAATAGCAGAAAACAAGCAAGTCTGAATCTCTGCTGGGAAACGTTATTTTCCTATTAACATTTAGATTGCGTTTTAAGTTTTAGGGGGAATCATCTTTTATGAACTCTATTTTTATTTTATGAGCATTTATGCCTAAAATACTTAATTGCTTTGGGGATAACTCGAAAGGCAGGTTGAAATTGCCAGAATTTTCTGCTCAACTTTTGGTTATTCTCAAATGTGGATGCTGAGATGGAATCCCTTTTCAAAGGATGTATTTATATTTGTATATGTAGATGAAGATGGAATCCCTTTTCAAAAGAAAGTTGTGTTCACTTTCCATCTTAAAGTGACAAGTGACTACCATGAAATACCATTGGTAGTATTTAGATTTTTTTTCATTTCTTCTAAAATTAAATCCTAGAAATAACATATTTACCTTCCTTCAGATTAGAGGAAACGAGATGAAGAGGATTTCTGTATTTGTGCATTGAATTGACTCTAACTAATTGTATCCCAAAAAGAAATTGTATTTGATTGCTAAAAGCACATAGAAGAAGGTAAATATACCTCTAGACTAGCTCCTCATGTGTGCATTGACCTGCTGTTCACTTGCTTGTTTATTTGATTGAATGACCATTTCTTGCTCATAACTTCCTGGTTTTCATTGTTTAGAAGTATAATTGAGTACTGGGTGAAGTTTATTGTGAAGTTCACTTGTGTGGCCCTTGAAAAAAAATTTCTCCACCTTTGCTCCTGCAGTCCTGCCTCTGGAACTAGTTATAGCGTCTTTAGCAAGCCACTTTCTGTCTAGAAATAGAATTTCCATCAAAGTCTTCCAGTTTTAAAGGTCTCTAAAATTAAGGAGGAGGAGGAGGAAGGGGAGGGTGAGAGAGAAGGGGAAGAGGTGGGGGTAGGGCAGGAGGGGGAGGAGGAGGAGGAGGTTGCTTTGTGGCACTCACTAATGTTCTGTGGTACCAACGGCCATTTGTGTGGACTGTGATTAAAAATGAATCTTCTGACCTGCTTTGGAGACTCAGCTCCGTCTCCATAGTGATAAAGGTAGTTAACATACAGCCAGGGTCATTGAGTGCTTTAAGTTTAGTAGCCCTTCATCCTCGCAAGAGACCTGTGTGTGAGACCTATAATCACACCTGTTTTACAGGTAGGAAATTGAGGCACCCAGCGGTAAAATTACCTCCAATAAGAATTACTAAGCATGGAGTCAGTTTGGACATAGGTAGTCCAAGGCCAAAGTTGTGTAACACTGAAGACCTCTTCATCTCCCAGAGATCACATTTCTTCTCTATAAAATGAGGACTTCGTTAGCCTTTTCTTCTTTGCTGGTTTCTATGAGGCTGCAATACGGGAACGCTGAGGATTTTGAAGCACAGTTGGTCGTACTTGGGAACATGCTACAGGTACAGGTCCCTCGACCCCATTTCCAGACTGCTGAATCAGAAACTCTGAGGTTAGGACCCAGAAACCTGTTTCCACACACCTTCCAGGTGATTCTGATGCATGCTAACATTTATGAATCACGGGAATAATATGTCTGAAGGTGTGTCAACCTGCAGGATTTATGTCAGTGAGGTGTGCTTTTGGTCATTTTGGGGACATGTTGCTCATTTTTATGTTTCTTCTCATTTTGTTCTTACAACCCATTGTAGTGGTAGGTAAGATACGAGCTTCAGCATCACTTTATTGATGAGGAAGCCAAAGCCTAAAAAGATTAAATCACTTGCCTGAAAGTCCCAGACAGTAGTTATGGCCAAGTATCTTCAGTAGTGTGACTGTAATTTTGCTTCAATTTGGTCTGTCACTTTTCAACTTCACACATACAAACACACACACACACACACACACACACACACACCCTGGATGTCCATTTCCGTACTTATGAAACAGGAGTTGACCAAGTGGTTTCCTGAATCTCTCTTTTCTGGCTTTCTCCACTGTTACACTCACTTAAATCGTTTTTCTAGATGCCACAACAGTTTCTGGCTGGAATCTTCAGACTCTCTATTCCTCAGTCATGGTTTCTGTTCTTAACTTGGATGCAGTAACTCTTAGATCTGACACTGTGGTCTTCGATCTGTCTGGTCTTTGTTTCATGAGAACCTGTGCCAGGAGCTGCCCGATAAGGTGCTGGATTTGGTTGGAGGAAGGTGTCTGAGCCAACAGGTTTTCTCCTTAATAGTGAAAACTCAAGCTGTCCTCAGATTTTTTTTTTTTTCTCTTTTACTTTTCCTGTTTTGCTCAACAAGAAAGAGGTTAAAGGAAAAGAATAGAGACTAACAGAAACAGAGGCATGATTGACATTGCATGTGACCTTCACTGTTGTCTGCAGACTGAGGGGACTGTAGTGAGTCCATGGTGAGGGCATCATGGGTATTCTGGACGATACCCTGGTCCTCAGTCGAATCACTGCAGAACTGCTTGAAGATCAATAAGGAAATGATTAAAATATTAAAATACCCCCTGAATCAGGTCCTGCTTTTAAAGGGCTGGTCTCTAGTCTGTGCTCAGCTGCCTGCAGTAAAATGGCTTTGCTGCCCTCATTGTCCAGCCTACCCATCCCATGTGAGGACCTTGGAGACTAAGTTGCCCTTTGACCTCTGCAGTCCTCCCTGATCAGCAGTTTTCATGGAGTGAATTCCATTGACTTATTGGTGGGGCTGACAGTGGCCATCTTTGAGGATGTAGGTGTGTAGGTGCCAAAGTGAGAAACTGGACCGAGAAGGAAGGGGAAGGAGGAGAGGGGAAGCTGGCTCCCCGTTACTCAGTGCCTCCCAGGTGTTAGTCATAGTCTGAGGGGCTCTGCACAAATTCTCGTTTTTGGGCTCCTCAAAACCATGTGAAGAACATCCTGTGGCCTCCATTTTTTTTTTTTTTTAAATGGGGAAACTGTGGGAGAAAACTCCCCATGTTCGTAGACTTTTTGTTCTGTAATTTCAGATTGACTTGTTTCAGCTTTCCTTCGTGAAACGTTTTGTGTAAACTTAATCTCATGTTAGTTTGAACGAGATGACTTTGAGATACTCAGTTGGTACCAGTGAGCCAGTCAATAAATCACGTTTGAATTTATATCTGAGAAATATCTCTCCAATTCAGCATATTCATTCCACAAATGTGGATGATCCTTAGGAAGTAAATTTCACTGGACGCTCGCCTGTAATCCCAGCAACTTGGGAGGCTGAGGCAGGAGGATCATGAGTTCAAAGTCAGCCTCAGCAGGTTAGCGAGGCACTTAGCAACTCAGCGAGACCTTGTCTCTAAATATATAAAAAGGACTGGGAATGTGATCCAGTGGTTAAACACCCCTGGGTTCAATCCCCAGTACCATAAAAAAAGTAAATTTCTAAGTAGTTACCAATGAATGGTCATGAGGTCCCCTTTCTCAGAAGTGGTGTAGAAGATCAAAGATACCTTTAGCTTTTGTGAAAGTAATGACCAAAACTAGACAGATGAGATGATAATGTAAAAAAAAAAAAATGAAAACAAGTTCGATAATCTTTTGAATATTCTAAATAGCATACTGAAGCTGGGTCCCCATTCTGTATTTGCTGGAACCTTCTTTTGTAATTTCTGTCAAATGATGAGTTAAAACAATGAAATATTTTACTTTTTCTTCAGGGGGTTATAATTTGGGGATTCACAAAATAACCATTAGACAGATTTTTTACTAATAATACAGAGGCTTTTCATGGTCAAAACAGATCCTGTTTGCAACCAATATGTGCTATGAACTCTTTATTGAATAACCCCAAGACTTCACTATTTCTTTCTTTTTTCTGCTTTCCATTAAGCCTAGTTAAAAAAAAAAAAAAAAAAAGCCCAATCAAGTATTTGGTAAAATGCAAACTATTTTACATGGTAGACATACTGTCTTGTCTGTTTGGCTCTGCAGAATTACACTTTGCTGATATAAACAGTAAGCTGCTCAGGGAAGAATTCCAGCAATTTGTCTTTCCCAACCTTGCACACAGCAGACAGCAAGGCAATTTATATACAGCGACTCCCTGTTCTTGTTTAATTTCCTCAGACAAAACAGAAGATTGCGCTGGTGCCTGCCAGTTCAAAGCAGCACAGCATGTTTCTCTGACTGCATTGTCACCTCATGAATCAGGACTCTAGAGCCAAAGGACCTTCGAGTTTTCTGGTCCAGACCCTGTTGAACAGACGAGAACTGAGGTCCAGGATGAGAGACTGACCGACCGACCGTCACGCAGTGTGAGACTGGTCGGGTCGGGTCTGGAGTTGTGTTGTATTTAACCTAAGTTTTCCTTCTTCTGCTTTCTCTGCCAGTTATTTGCATCCTAGGGCGAAGACAGCCTGCTAAATGCAGTAACTATGTTCCTGCTGTCAGAATCACACCGGACCAGCCCATAATGTGATCACCAGCCAGGGGGTTGTAGGCTAAAGCTTGTCTTGCAGCTAGGATTCTCATTTTCGGGGAGAAATCTAGGCTCTCCCCTTTGTTTCTCCACTCTTCCAGGGCACGCCTTCACCTTTATGGGCCGTCCTGGTTCAGGGTGATGCTCGGGCCAGCCTCACAACCTGGCTGCTTGCTTCCTGGCCGAACAACGTGGGTATGGCATCCACTCCTGTTGCTTATCGTGAGCTATACAAAAGCAAAGCCTCCAGGTGCACTGGAAGTCTCGGGTGTTCAGGGAAGGGATGCGGAGGGTGTGGTTGGAACCAGTGGGTGCTGGTTGTCCTTCTGCCCAGAGACCCTACCCCGGCTGCACAGCTGTCCTGGATGGCGAGTCCTCCCCTCTGAGAAGTGTCATTGAAGCAGTGTGCTCCCTACGTGCCTCTCTGAAAGCTTAGGTCGGAAAGGCAGTTTTTATTTTCTTGTCTGATAAGCAGAAAGCAGCCAGAGAGGTGTCTTGAAGTCCCTTTTCTGAGTGATGGGAAACTGCAACTGCCTCCTTGCAGGAAAGCAGAAGTGTGTCTTAAATTTGGGGAAGAAGTGGTGAGTAACTGATTGACAGATTGGACAGAAGTTTTTATTTTTAAAAACTGTACTCTTTTTTTGAAGTCATTATCGTGCCCTGAGTACCGTCTTTGGATTAAGCCTGTGCCATGTCATGAGAAAGACTCAAAAGTAACGTGTAGCTGGGTCCCCATTTGAGGGACGTTTACCTTCTGGTTGGCGGCAGACAACGAGGCAGGATTTTCTGATTGCAAGCCCAAACTGTGCTGGAAGGGAAAACTGTCCCGGGACATTAGGGAAGAAAGTGCACTCTGGGTAAGAGGGCCAATAGCTGTTTGTAGGGTGTGAGGTGGGATTGTTATGACAGAAACAGGCTGTGGGTAAACCCCAAGTCCAGCGTAGAATTGGGGGGAACCTGGCAAATGGTAGAGTCAGAGGTGGGCAATTAAGATGGGGGGCAGTTTTTGGAGCATGTGAATGTCAAGTTAAGGTTTTCAAAAATGGGTGCACCTACCTGCAGGTGCTTCCCACAGCCCTATAGGTGCAACCTCGCAGAGCTTCTACTTCCCTGGTGACTAAGAACCAGGAAGACTTGAAGCTGGTCATTGCACAACACATGTGACACAGTGACCTCGCTCTTCCTGTTTCCATCCGAGAGGGCGCTGGTGGAGGGAACCTGTTCACTGAAAGGCAGTACCCTGGGCCTAGGGGAGCCAGAGATGTGAAGCCCAGTTTCTGCAGAAGACCTGCCACATACCCAGTGGGCAAAGCATTTGAGTAAACTAGCCGGCAGATGAAGGCACTGAACTTGAGCGCCACCGCAGCTGTGGCCTGGGGACCCACAGGCAAGTCTCAGAGTCCAGAACCTGCTCCTCCTTTTGGATTCTGTGCAGTCCTCCTGACCTGCTTCACCAGTCAGTCTTGTTTTGAATTCATGGTCTAGTCCAAAAGCTCAGTTGCAAGTAAGTTCCAACACGGTCTGTCCAGACTTCTGTGCTGGGGCCACAGAACACTAGTTGGAGGGCTCCCTTTGTAAAGGAGAGGCAACTTGAAAGAGGTGGCTGGACATCTGCTCCTTCCCTTCACTGCAGATTGTGTGGAAGTCAGGCTCAGGTGCAGGGTGCACTGCAGCTTGGGAAGCCCCTGGCACGGACACCTCTCTGTTCTAGTTATGAGCAGGACTTTCTTCATGATCTCTGGGGACATGTAGGTGGTGGATCCATTGACCTTCCTTGGGTGCTCATCAGACCTGATTTGCATTGGGGGACACATGACTAGAGCTGAGTCTCCAGATGGTTCTTCTTCCTTGGAAGGATCCAGATCACTCATCTGTAGAGTGAAGGCAAAAAATAAATCCACTTAAAAAAAAAAATAAGCAGCATTTCATTGAAACATAGTAAACACCGTAAAACCCATGTATTTTAATTATACAATTCCGTGGTTTTTAGTAATTTATTGAGTTGTATAACTATCACCACAGTGCAGTTTGGGGACATTTCTATCTCCCCAGAAAGCTCCTGCATGGGTAGGTTGCTCAGTCTCCATCCTCACCCCCAGCTTTAGACAACCAGTGATCTGCTGTACTGTCTGAAGAGAGCCTGTTCTGCATATTTCAAATAAATGCAGCCATCAATTGTGTGGTCTTTGGATCTGGCTTCCTTGACTGAGCATATCGTCTCTGAGGTTCATGCTTGTTATGACACGTGTCTCTATAGCACTCCTTTGGATTGCTAAGTCGTCATCTGTTGCATGGATTTTCTGTCAAACCTCTATCTATGGTTCTGCACCCATGACGTGAATCAACTACAGATCAAAAGTATTTGGGAAAAAAATTTATCTGTCTTGAACATGTATAGACATTTTTTTTTCTTTTTCTTTATTCCCCAACAATACAGTATAGCAATTATTTACCTAGAATTTGCATTTTATTTCATCCTGTATGTAATCCAGAGGTGGCAAAGTGTGCAGGAGGACATGCTCAGGTGATAGGCAGACGCCACAGCGTGGTGTCTAAGGGATGCGAGACCTGGTGGAATCCATCCTTTGCGGACACCAAGGGACAGCTGCGCCGTGTTCTGTGCATCCAGTCATAGGCTGATGAATTGTTTCTACCTCTTGTTATCGTGAATAATGCTGCTGCCTTGTTTCCTGTGGCTCCTGTAACAAATCACTGCACATTTGGTAGCTTAAAGCAACAGGAATTTATTATCACAGTTCCGGAATCCACAGTTCTGAAATCAAGGTGTGGACAGGTCTGCGCTTCCTCGGATATTCTCAGGAGATTCCGCTGCTTGCTTCTTCCGGCTTCTAGTGGTTGCCTACAGTCCTAGATGCAAGGTCACGTCACTCCAATCTCTGCTGCCATCTTGATGTTGGCTCCTCTGTGTGTAAAGATATGTGTGATTGCAGTTAGGGCCCACCCGATACTTAAGGGAAAGCTACCCCTCTCAGAGTCCTTAACACAGTCACCTCTTTGCCACGTAGGGCAGCACACACAGGTTCCAGGTATTCAGTGTGCATCTCTGTTGGGCAACCAACTTCTGGTCCACCACAGGAGCCGTGAACATTCACCTAAGGTTTCCGTGTGGACCTGTGGTTCCATTTCTCTTTGTCGATCCCTAGGAGTGGATTTGCTGGGTTGTTTGGTAAGTTTAAGTTGAACTTTTAAGAAACTGCCAAACTGGTTTCCCAGCGGCTCTGTTTTGCATCCCCGCTGGCCATGTTTGCAAGTTCTAGTTTCTCCACATTCTTGCCAAGCCTCTGGTCTTTTTTTATCTTTTTATTGCAGCCATTCTAGTAGGTGTGAAATGATATCTGATTGTGGTTTCAATTTGCATTTCCCCTGTGACTAATTGTGTTGAATATCATCTCATGAGCTTATTAGTCACCCATCTGTCCTTTTTGGTAAAATATCTGTACGGAACTCTGCCCATCTAATACTGGCTTGTCGTCGTCTTTATCAGTCATGAGGAATCCTGTGGTTTCTCACTACCTGGTCCAGTCATTGCCAGTCCTAAGGACAGCGGTGACTGAGGTTGGATGGATCAGAAGGGATGGGGCAACCCTGCTGCCCAGGTGTCCTGGCTGGGGCAAGGTTGTCCCTTGTATAATTTTTTACTGGAGGTCTTTTTTTGTGGCCTTTGGGCCACAAAGTTCTATGCCAGGGAAGCCAAGAGACAGCTTCCCTGTATCCTGGCGATCGTAGGCTCACTGACAGCTCAGGCTGGCTGTTGTCTGAGGAACAAGGGAAGTGACCTGCAGAGGCCCACGAGGTCTCCTCTTTGTCACCTGGTGTTTTCTTTCATAATGCTCATCCCTATTTTAATTAAGTAGTTATTTCTGTGATTATTCATTCAACACCTTTCCAGCACTAGATTGCTACATTCCTTTGAAACAGGGGCCCTGTCTTTGTTTTGTCTCTCTGTCCCGGGTCTCTTGCACAGTATGCGAGAGGTGTAGCAGGCGACCAATCCGTATTCGTTGGATAGTGGAAATGGAGCTCCGTTCTCCATCTGCTCTTGTGGGTGATCGACACAACAGCACTTGGTGGAGGGGTTTTGGTGGAGTACATAATCCACTCACCCCGGACGTGCCATTCCGTGACATGCATTCTGACCCCTCCCCCTTTCTTCTCCTCCCCAGCCATCTATAACTACAACGCTTCTCAAGATGTGGAGCTCTCGCTGCAGATCGGCGACACCGTTCACATCCTGGAGATGTATGAGGGTAAGTAGGATGGGCTTCTGCCAGGGGCAGAGGAAGACAGGTTGGAAGTCACTCGTTAATAAGGCACTCGGTACACTGGCACGCTCTGCCTCCTGGACAGCGGTAGCGAAACTCCAGAAGTACTCAGGTGACGAACTTTGTGCTGAGGGTTGAATCCACACAACGCCTGGGTGCAGACGTGCCAGCCACCAGAATTGAGGCCGTGGGTGTGTAAGAGACACTGCTCTGATGTCCCAGCCTGTGGCTGCACAAGGGTCTGCCCCAGAGACCCTGGGACATGGGACTGTGGGGGCTGGAGGGCAGCCTTGCTGGTGAAGGGCTCTTTCTGCCCAACACTGAATGTTGCCAGGTTGGGGTGGAAACGAGGGAGAGACTTTCTAAGGTTGCTGAGATTTTTTTTTTTTTTTTTTTCAGAAAATCAGGTCAGGACCCAAGCAGGCCGTGGGTCCTGCCCGTGTATTTCCTCAAGTAGGTCAGGCCTGCGCAGTAGTTCTGGTCAACCTGTCCGTGGTCCGCAGGGCAGGACTTAGAGAGAATGTGCTGTTTGTCCATGAAGCACAGGTCACGCCTGCACCCGCTCCAGGCTTGTGGCTTCCACTCGGCTTTGCTAAATCCAGGGCCCTCGCCCCATGGCCACAGTGCTACTCCCAACCCCAAGAGCAACGGAAGGGTATCCAGGCCACTGCAGCTGAGGCTCAAAGCAAGGAAAACCTTTAGGGCCCGTCAGTTATCCCCTGAGCAAGTTGGGGTAGGAGCGAGGCGGGAAGCTGTGTGGACTTTTCTCGGAGCGATCCTTGTTACAGCAGGCACTGCGTGGAGCTCTGCCCCCGTGCAAGTGCTCGTGGGGGGTGGGGGATGGCAAAGGTGCCAGCTAGAACCCCACGTGGGTACTTAGGCAAGGGCGAATGCCACAGGAGACCGGAAGGAAGGGAAGCAGGGTTTAGGCGTCACCAAGCTCCGGCGTCCACACAGTTGCACAGAGTCGCCGCTACTGTTGCCACCTGCTTCAGATGTTGGCTGAGGGTTTGCGTGGTCCTTTCCCTTCGACACAGCTCAGCCCGATCCCATAGCTCCTGGGGCAGGAGAGGACGGAGGGGGCTGCATGGACTCTTCCTGACTCATGCTCTTACTTCTGCTTTATCCTTCTACCCCAGGTCTGGCCAACCTTCAGTCTTAGTCACCAAGACGCTTGTGACAATTGACTTAGCTTTTCAGGACTCCCTCGCTCATGAATCCACAGCCCTGTCTAACCCCACTAGGCCGTATCTCTTTCCCAGGGGGTCAGATTAGTAGACGATCCCATCTCTATGAACACACATGTTCCCACTGTCCAGTAAAAAGCATAGGTTAAATTTTGTAACTCTGCCTTGTGGGTTGGGAACAGTGCGTATTTAAGGATCGTGGGGTGTAAAGCTCTACCTGTGACATTTAGATTCGAATTTCTTTAGGTGTTTTTTCAAAGTTGCTGTGTGCGAACGTTCCCCCTGCTCATTCTGGTAGGACTGTGTTCAGTCTTCCGCTCTGATTGTGGTTTGTGCCTCTACAGTGATGTCAGCTGTTGGCTTAGTATATTCTGAGACCTATTTTTAGGTGCCTACCTAAAAATTGAGAACCTGAGCCCACATCATGCTAGTTTATTGTGTTAGGGAATCCCAACTTTTAATTCCTGCTTATTAAACCTTTGATCGTTGTCTTCATCTCTGCTGTGCCTTATGTCTTACTCTGTTTTGCTTGAAATCAGAGCTAACTCATTGGCAGGACTAGCTCTCTGATTTTTGTTCCCTGGGCCCCATGAGGTCAGGAGAAAGACTATGCCAAGCCACTCAGAATTCTTTTCTTAAGTCTGCCAGTGCCCCACTCATTTTGAATTTGGGATTTGGGGATTAAGAATGCTCAACCTGTACCAAACATAAGCACAGACACACAAACACATCAGTTTCAAATATGATGAACTAGAGTCCCCTAAGTCCCAGACCCAAGAGCTTCTGGTGCTTTGTAAGTCAGGCACAGTGTGCTTGCAGGAAGTGCTGGCTCAGCTGACACCCAGGCAGATCAAGGTTAACTTTACAACCTTGCACCTTTAAGACGGTGATCCAGGTGCAAGATCTAGCTGTAGATCCTGCAGCAGAGGCCAGTTTTCTTGCTAATCGCACCACAAAATAGTTTCTTTGTCAGCCATACCATGCTTTCATCTCAAAGAAAGACTCCGTGCCTCTTCTTTAAAAGTGGACTCATGTCATGGTGTGAATGGGGAGATTGAGAACATGAGCCCACATCATGATTTTTCCAAGTTCAGTGACCACCAAGTGGCATGTCGGCTTTGCAGAGAGATTATTATTTTGGATTATATTTTTCAATAGCGTTTATTTTATGGGATTAATTTTTTAAATAGTGCCTGCTTTTGCCAGATGCCCAGGGGTGGGTTCTTGAATCTGCTAAGTACTTAGAGTTCTTGGCTGGAGTCTGGAATTCCTTTATTAACTTCAGGCAACTCAGGACTGAGTGCTTTGCAAACATCGAACACGATGGAAATGCTGAGTAATGACTTGCGTTCGATGTCTCCTTTCCGGGCCCATCTATCCTTCAAAACAAATAACGAAATGGAAGCAATCGCAGTACTGCCAGACTGAAAGGAAGGCTAACGCTGGCACCAGATCTTGGCCCTGGAGGCTTCCTGTCTGAGCGAAGCTGGGGCTCTCCCTCTGCGCTGCCCCACCCCACCTTTAAGATATGCATACCAGATCTGTGTGTGCTCTTCCGTCCTGGACAGGAGTCCACCCAGACATAAGAAATAGTTTTCTGCCCACAACCACAACAGAATACCACTGGGAGCTCTCCCCGGGCCATTTCCTGCCCTGTGGCTAAATGAGTGATTCCCCAGGAGTGGCAGCTCTGTGGCACAGCCACCTCCTACGTTACCTACAGGTCTGTATGTGCCGTAGTCCTGACATACAGCAGGTGCTCAGCAGAAGTCTCTAGTAGGAGTGAAGTGAAGTAGGAGCCCGCAGTCACCCATTGTCATGCGGTGCTAAGGATCAAACCCAGTGCCTCACACATGCTAGGCAGTGCTCTGCCAGCCCTCTGTTTTTATTTTAAGTAACTATTTTAAGATATAACTAAATACCATACAGTTTACCCATTTAAAGCCTACAATTAAGTGGGTATTTACCAAGTAGACTGTAGAGAGTTGGGACACTAGCATCACTTTCTAGTTTCAGAACATTTTCATCACCTCCAGAGAAATGCTGTCCCCTTATCAGCCATTCCCCCTGCCCTGGGCAAACCCAAGTCTTCTTTCTGTCTCTGGATCTGCCTGTTCCAGACATTTCATATAAATGCAGCCATACATTATGTGGTCTTTTGAGACGGGCTTCTTTCATTCAGCGTGCTGTTTTCAAGGTTGACCCACACTGTGATGTGTATTAATGCTTCATCTCCTTTTATTACTGGATAACATTCATTGCACGATATACCACATTTTATTTATCCATTCATCAGCAGGTGGACATTGGAGCTGTTTAGACTTCTCAGCTCTTAGGAAGAGTGCTGCCATCAACATTCCCATGCAGGTTTTGGGGGAACATATATTTCCATTTGTCTTAGGTAGATACCTAGAGTGGAATTATGGTTTTGTACGGTAACTCCACCTTGAATCTTTTGAGAAACTGCCAAGACAGATTGAGCTTTAGCTGTAAAACAGGAGAGCACAGTCCAACTGGGAGTGTCTGTCACTTGTGCCTTGTTGTTGTTTCTGTGACCTCGACCCTGAGCTTCGCTTGTTACTTAAAGATGGAAGAAGGAGGGACTGGGGCTGTAGCTCAGTGGTAGAGCACTTGCCTAGCACATGTGAGACACTGGATTTGATCCTCGGTACCACATAAAAAAGAAACTTAAATAAAATAAAGCTATACTGTCCATTCACAACTACAAAAAAATAAAAATAAAAATAAAAAGCTGGAAGAAGGGAAGAGAGTGGACTGAGAGGTTGCATATGCTCATCTTTCAAGATTTATATGCCTGTAGAGACTGTCAGGGAACAGACATCCTTTAGTGCTAAAGCAAGCGCCCTTGCCTTGCTTGCCTTTGGCTCTGGCCTGCCCATATTCCACACATGCCTCTGCTTCTTCAGCCATGGCAGGCATGTGGCAGTGAGATACCTGTTCTCTGTCCTGAGTGGGCTTTCCCACCCCAGATCCATGAGCATGATGGAAAGAACGCTGGTGTGAGATTCCACTTGCGATCACTTATCCTAGCTGAACGCCTACTCTGTGCCAAATGCATTAATTGAGCAGGAGCGACCTCCTAGGTAGGCACAGCAGTCACCTGAGGACATAACAGCCACATGCATGCTCTCACAGCTTACACTGGGGGACAAGTAAGCAAAACAAACAAAAATCCAGGTATTTGAAAGTGCTGTGGAGAGAAGAGAGTTGTACTGCCGAGACCAGAGGTAGTGGAGGGCAAAGGAGGTGGAGAGGGGAAGGGTACGTCAGGTTAGGTGGATTTGCTCCTTCGAGGTTGACTGTCCCTGGGCAAGGTGCTTCAGAAGCATGGTTGTTTCATCTCAATTTGAGTCACTCTTCGTGATCACAGGCAAGTGCTTTTGGAAAGTACAGAGTGCCTTATAAATCTCAGCTTCCAGCATCTTGTCTCCTTGTAGCTTTCTTCTCCTGTGAACAATCAAACACCAGTTTGCACGGTTTCTGGCCCAAGGCCTGTTCCTCCAAACTGGTTTCCTGTGTTTAATTCACATCTACTGAGTAACTCTCAGCCCCCATAAACCACACACAGGCTCAAGAGAAAGGGTGGCTGGCATTAGCAGGGATTTCTGGGGTGAACACAACACAGTCAGCCCCCGATGAATCTCACAAAATGTGACAGTTAGAAGTGGGTAACACTGAAAAGTTGAAAGAAAGAAAAAGAAGCATTTGCATGTGCAGGTCATTGTGCGTAGGTATGGCAGGTTAGTTTCATGGTAGTGAATTTTTGTCTCCATGACTGTCAAAACTCTTTAGAAGAGACCTAATCAAGAAGAAAGTATGTTTGAAGACTTTTTTTCAAGAAAGGCTTGATAATCATCTTTGCGAGGTGCTGTAATGGGAACCCTGCTTTGGGTCATACCATATGGTAAGGTATCTCATTTTCTGAGAATGCCTGATTTAAGGAGAAGGATTATCACACTCTCCTCCTGTGACAGTTAGTCAACTGGTAGCTTTGAAATTCCCCTTTCTTTTGATTCTTCTTTTTTGCTCATTATTTCCCTCTAGGTCAACCATGCCTGATGGTCATCCTCCAAGTGAAAGAACAACCAACCAACAAACAGATAAAATGCAAAACTGATTTTAAAAGTCAGTTTTTATAGCACATGTAAGTTTCCTGGGGATAGGCTGCGATAGGGCCCTCCATGTCTCTGTAACTTCCATTTACTCCGGTTGTTCCATGAGTGAAGGTGATTGAAAGTTCATCATAATTCTGAATCCATACCGTCACCAGGAGCTAGTCACAGAAACATGAGCAGCAGTGAGCCCATGAGTGTGGATTTTTTGACAGGCACTGAGTGCAGGCGTCTTGGCATTAGCCCTGAAAGCAGGTCAGGCCATGTGGCATTGTGTTGAGTGTGCCTGGTCACTTCCCACGTCTTTGTCTGACCTTTACCTTAAGTACAGCTTGTAAGGCACGACTGCTGGGGACATTTGTTCCTGAGATGTGTTTTACAGATGACGTGTGTGGCAGTAGGAGTGTGTTTCTGAGAAACATTAATTAAAAACTAGGTCCAGTGAAATGTCTCTTCTCAGATTTAATCAGTAAAAAGGAGAATGTCTTCTAAATTTATCCCCTTGAGATCAATTTGAATGTGCTTCTGAAATCCGTCTGGAAAACCTACAGTACTCAGGTACAGGCGTGTGTGGAGTCTCCTGGGGCAGAATGGAGATCTCTTTCCTGAGTGGTACCTTCATTTGGTTATTCCACCATGCACTAGTACTTGGAATTAACCCATCTGAGCAGCTGCCCATGAACCTAAGGAGGCAAGCTCAACCTGAAGAAAAATTAAAAAAAAGAAATGCTCTGGAGGAACGTCCCCACGGGCTATCAGTGTCCCACTAATGTCTGTCTTCTAGGATCTTGACTGAATCCAAGGGATTAAGAAGGGTGGGAGAGTAAAACATGCCCCCACCCATGGCTATCTTAGTATCTCTGATGGCTGGGCCATTTATGTTATTTGGTGTGTGACTTTTATAAAGAATGCCTTAGGTGCCTTTGTTGTGGAACATAGCGCATCTAACCATTGTGGAACTGAGGAAGACTCAGTTAAGGATTAGTCTTAGGACACACTGAGGTTCAAGATCGAGAGCAAATGGGCTTATAGTTCTCCTTTTGCTTCTATCAGGAGAGAAGTTTAAATGTATACTTTCATTTTTCGTAGGAATATAAGAGTAATTGATGATATTTAAAAGAATATAATGATAAATAAAGTCAAAGAATTAATAGAAGATATTCCATGTTCATGGATAGGGACACAGCATTGTTAAGTTGTCAGTTCTTTCCAGCTTGATTTTGGACATAACACACAGTTTTTCAAAGTGGGTAAGGTTCTCTTAATTCTTCAGTAGCTGTTTGTGTGCACACAAATGTGTCTGAATTGGGGTGAGCTCCTTTTGAACTTACCTTCCCCCATGGATCTTCTGCACAAGCTTGTGGCTCTGGCCAGGTTGTCTTGTCACTGGCCTTGAGCAAGATCAGGGATTGGGGCTGACACTCACAGGGCCTAGCAGGTTCCTATAAAATTGGACCTCTTTCAATACGGCGTGCTTGATTAACTGATTTCTCACTCATTCAGCTGTTCCACACTCTCACAACAGTGACAAAACCAGTATAAAAACAAGTCACTGCAAACTCCCTGTTATTGCTGATAAACTGCACGCTGTGTCTGTTATTACAGCTTTCTTGAACTGGTTGGATAAGTTGGAGAAGTGCATCCTGGAAGAGGGATGTTAGACTTTTGGCAAAAAAAAGGACTAACCACTGGCAGGATTACTTTGCTTTAAAAGGAAAGGTAGAAAGCCTCCCCCAGAAAATACAAAGGGTGTTGGCAAACCGAGTGACAGCGTTGACCAGACCAGAGGAAATGGCGTTTCCGTCCTCTCACTGAGCTTCAGGGTGTGTCTGTGAAGGGACAGGCGTTCCCTGGTTTTGCCGTGGGATGTGCCACCTGTCTGTTCTGCTCACTGTGACTTGACCCTGCTCCCACCCAGCCCCACCTGGACTAGACTCCTCTGCTTGTCTAAGGAGGTACTCTCTGCTTGAAAACAGAAATCCTTGGCTTTTATTACTGTGTATTGTAGGCCACCGGAGGAAACCTTCTTGGCATTTTTTGTAAGGTAATAAAAATAAATAAATAGATAATAAATGATTTTGTGGAAGAAAATTTAAGAGACCAAAGCTGTCATTACTTTAGGTTGACAGTGAAAGATTCTTGCCTGACATTCTGGCCTCCCGGGCAGGATCTCTAACCCATCCACCTCTACCTACAGGCCATGGGGTCCCAGGGAGAAGATGGGTCCCTCCGACCTGCCGAGATGTGTCTAGGTACAGATCGTGTTGCACATTCCTTGCAGGAGTCTGTTCTGTGCTTGCCACTGGCTCAAGGAGACCTTGGCTTCCTCGTTAATACAGTTATCAAACATTTATTGAGTACCTGCTGTATGCCAAGCTCTGCGAAGCACAGGTCTTATATCAGATTTTTAAAAACTGAAAGGTGGAAACCACATTTCTTCCCTTCCCACCTGAGGGTGTGCTTGTGCATGCGCATTTCATGTTCTAGGGTTTGGGAATCACGTGCACCTCACCCCAGGGGCACTGCCTTGAGAGTTTGCTCTGCCTCCAATGTGACTGCAGAGGCAGCTTTGTGTAAGAGAAAGAGCCTGAGCTGGCAGGGAAAGACCTGTGTTCGCATCCCCAACTCGGCGGAGTCCCCAGCTGACTTCGGGAGAGCCTTTTCCCACGTTTCCTTTCTTTAAGTCAGGGTGTTCAATTTCCTGGAGCTCAAGCTTCTCACATCAGTTGTATCTGCCTATCTCAAAGGCATAAAATTGAGCCACGATAATTAACCTGGGAGACTGATCCTTTCACAAAAAGCTGCAAACAAATGGAATCAACTTTTGCCATCTTCGCATCCTTAGACTTACTTTGAAGAGCCCGGTGCAATGGTCTGCACTTTGGCAGTGTGGACGTTGTGAAGCCCCAGGATCTGGAAGGGACTTGCCCAGTGTCCTCAGTAAGGAGGGCCTCACGCTGGTTTGTGTGTCTGCTCTGCCAGGGCGTGCACCCAGCTGTCACTGCTCCTGGCTGCTCCTGAGGGACAGCAGGCTTCTCTTTGAGGCAGAGCTCACTGGGGATGGGAGGCAGCCTCTGACCATGGAAACCGGATGGGTTTACCTGGCCCTCGGGATGAAACCTTTGACTTTGGCCTAATTAACTGTGTTTTATCCAGCAAACTACTGGACCCCAGGAAGCTTAAAGGAAAAACAACAGGATTTAGCACCTGCTCCTCCGCTGGGAGCCCCTCCCCCACAGGCACAATGCGGGTCATGGAAACAGCAGCTCCCTCTGTTTCTGGCCTTTAATTCTTGGCAGGTTAAACATCATGTGTTGATCTCTTATATGTTTATGTGGGGAAAAATAAATTTATCTCGTGGTGGTAAAATGAGGAGGGATCTTACAGAACAGCCCATTATTTACGCAGCTAAATGATGCTCTCATTGTCAAGAGCATCTCCAGCACCCCCTGGGTCGTGCTTTGGACTCCGTAGCGTATTCATAACTCTCTGCTGTGTGTGCCAGAATCTCGCGCAGTCCCGTTAAAGGGCCCTTTTGTGTTTAGCTATTTGTGTGTGGATCTCTTTCCTTCCTCCTGGAAGACAATGTCCGGCACACTGGTGTTCAGTAGTGTTTTGTGGATAGTGAGTGATCAACCACATGAGCCATGCAGATCCCTGCTCTGGTGTCCCTCCCTCCTAACCCGGCTTTCTAGAGTAGCTCTGTCCCCCTGAGTCAGGCTTTCCCAAGGTATTCTTGTGTCCCTTCTTAACTTTTAACCCTGGACAAAAATCGCCTTTTTTTTTTTTTTTTTTTTTTTCTTTTCCTTGGCTTACGTGTTTATTATTTCTTGTCATGTTAAAGTATGCTTTAGGATGTGGAGACCTTGTGTGTCTTGCTCTCCTGGCATCTCAAACTCTTTGTTGATGGAGTAAATGAATTGCAGCTCTGTGGTTGAACTTTTGGAAAGAGCAGAAACTCATTCAGAATCCCTTTTGGACCACGACATGAGTAATGAAGATGAATCACGTCTTTGGGGAGACACAAGACAAAGCACTGGAGTCTTTCTATGATTTTTTTTTTCCTTTGGAGACGATTGCTTTGTATTGTTCAGTTGGCAGTGTAGATGTTCGCCTTTTTTAAAAAATGCAGTATATTGATATGCAATGAAATGCCTTCATCTTAGGTAAACCATTTAGTGAATTTTATTGAATGCAGCCAGTGGGCCTAGCGCCAGTCAAGACGCAGAATGTTTCCCTCACTCCAGAAAATTTCCCGACGCTTTCCTTCCCACAATTCCCCATCTCAGTGAAAACCACTGTTCTGATTTCCATCATCAGTGACTAGTTCACCCACCAGCCACCTTCATGTCAGTGGATTATACCTGCCCGCTGTGTTTGGGTTCTTCTACTCTCCGTGCTGGATTTCAGGCTCATCCATGACATCAGCAGTTAGTTCCTCTGCATGGCCAAGTTCTGCCCTTGGAGGAACTTATCGGTTTCTCTACACAAACTCCCACTGATGTGCATGTCAGTGGGTTACAGTGTTTTGCTGTTGACAGTAAAGCCTCCATACACGTAGTTGTGAAACATTGTTTTTGATGTATGTTTTCATTTACATCGGACTGGATCTTGCTAGGTCACAGGGTATGCCTGTGTTTACAGGAAACTGCGTAAGTGAGGACCGATTGCTCCACATCCTTACCAGTGCTTGGTACCCAGTGGGTATATAGTAGTATCTCCTTGTGTCTTTTTTTTAAGTTATAATTTATAGCAAGCAGAAGCCCTGGGTTTGATGCTAGCACTGCAAAAATGAAATGAAATGAAATTAAAAGAAGACATAAAACCATTCTGTCTGTTCCCAAATTCTCAAATCCCCTCTGTCATCAGTCCCACAGCATCCTAACCCTCAACAGACCCTGACCTGTTATCTAACCTTGTGATTTTGCCTTTGCCTGGCTTACCTGCCTTTATCAACTATGTTCTTCTTAATTTTTAGTTTTTTCTGTCATAAAGGTAAAAATAATTTGAAAAGTCATATAATTTCTACAAGGTTTATAGAGATAAGCAGCAATCCTTTCCTGACTCTTTTTCATTTTTGAGGAATGTCAGCTCTTGCTGAGATCTTTAACTCTTTTATCCATTTTCCGTGGTGTCATCCCTTCATTTCTAAATACTTATGCTTTTAGGATGTGATATTTCCATTTTCAGTTTCATTTATTAACCTCTTTGTGGAGGATAAGGATTTAGCCCTTCTGAACCTCACCAACCACATACACACACACACCCATTTGTCCCTAGTATCAGTAACTCAGTGTAGATGTGCCATGATTTTCCTTCGAGCCATTGTCTGAGTTGTTAGCCCTGCAGCACCAGCAGCAGAGGCTGTACCCTGCTCACATTTCTTTCCTGGAATAATGTGTTTTTCTAGAGCTAATTCTTTTTTTCTTGTTCCCTGCGGCCCCACCTGTGTTTCATACCCAAGGTTTCTGACTGAAGCTTTTACCTTCTCTTAATATGTCCGACTGTGAAATAATAATTGTCAGTCCTTAATTGCTGCTGTAATGGTCTCTAACGATTCGCCCTGGGCCCTGCCCTGCCCCTCTGCCTCCCCACCCCACTGCGGGTGCCTAGGTGGCCCTGTGCCACCTCAGGGCTGCCGAGCAGATCCTTTGGAGGGACACACCTCTCCCGCTTCCCCGCACCCTGCAAGGGTTTCCTTGTGGTGATCTTCCTGTGCTGAGGGTGACACCGTCCGCCCTTGTGATCAGCCAAGAGCTGAGTACCCCAGGTGCTTGCAGCTCCTCCTCCATTCAGGGCTGTGGGCGGCAGAACCATGAGCAGCCCCTGCGGATCCTGGACTCATCCTGCATCTTCCATCTCTGCCCACGTCCACGGCCTCCACCCACCGTCTTCTCCCCTCGCTCCTCTTACTCCGTCTGGCCTCCCGCCATCCCTCCTCGCCTGGCAGCCAGTGTGCTCTAAAAGCAGAAGGCACATGACTTGACCTTTAAACCCACCAGTGCTTCCTGTTGTCCCTGGAGTCAAACCCAGTTCCTCCCTGGGTACAGGCCTCCACCTCTGGAATCCCAGCTGAGCCTTAGCATCCCCAGGGGACCTTTTGAGAAGCCCTAAGCTTGGGTCCTGGAGGTGGCATCCGCATTTTTAAGTTTCCCCTGGGGTCTGTGGAGGGAGCTGGGGGCCGAGGGCCATGTCCCGCTCTCTGCCCCTCCTTGCCTCCTGCCTCTCTCCTCTCTGAACGCTGGCAGGTGCACCTGCATCCGTCTTTGAACTTCAGGCTTAGGCTTAACTCACCACCTTCTCATGGAACTTGTTTCTGTCTGGAAGTTTCTTTCCCCGGATATTTCCATGGCTGGTTCCTTTTAGCTTCTCAGAGTGATCTCATGGGATGCCCATGTGACCAGCCGTTCTCCACTGTCCCTCTCCTGGAGTCCTCTGAGGACCAACATGATCTCAGATGGCTCCTTTTGGTTGTGTTTGCCATCTGCACGTGGACACTTGCTCTCCACTGCGCCGTGCTCCTTAGATGAGTCGTTAATAAATCACTTGTGGAGTGACAGCGTGCAGAGGGGCAGGAGCCCGGTAAGAGCATCCCTGGGCAGAAGCCAGAACGAGCCACGGCCACAGGGATGCTTGGATAGGCAGAGTGAAATGGGAAGATGGTAGCGTCTTGCCTGGTGGAGATGAGAAGAAACCAGGAAAAGTAAGCACCTTCCATGGTGGAACTCGGAGCTCTCATAGTTTCACACCAGAGAAGACAGGTTCTTATTCTGGGCGGGGCAGTTCGAGGAAAACGGAAGAGACGTGTTATCTTCCTGGAAAAGCTGCCCCAGCAGAGACTCGTGTTCACCATGGTTGGTATGAACTTTGTTTTAGAGATTGTCATTTCACCTAAATGTAGGTAAGAAGTTCTCTATTCTCCTTTCCCTTCATTTTAATAATGTAATAATTTAAGAAATTAATGAAGTTAAGAAATTTAATGATAATTTAAGGCGCTTCTCTCTCTGCCTCTTTGCCTCATTACACATTCCAAAGCCCCTAATAGCTCACTGTGTTTAATTATGATTAGCTTACATTCATATTTGGAATTAACTAGAAAATGGTGCTCTTGCTTGGATTTCCATTCAAGTTTGTCATGTGAAAGTAGCACATGTACTTGTGAACTGTTACCCTGTCCTTTGCAGTTATTAGCAATTGAGTGTGGGAAGCAAGAGTGTGATTAAAACCCCGAAGACAGATGTGTCCTGCTGTTGCCTGATGCCAAGGAAAATGAGTATTCACTTTTGAAATCCAGCTTGATTGTTTTATGCACCATAATTCTAGAGAAAAGCAAGGAGGTTAAGAAAGTTTTTCAAAAATGACAGGTTTAAGAAACATAATTCTGTGATGATTGGCTGTGAAGGATGCTGTTTACAAAAGCGCAGATAAATTCTTCTCTGAAAGCAGATCAAAGTCTACATTTTGATATCTCGCTTTATAAGGCCTCTTAGAAGACGAAAACTGCTTTGACAAGACTAAAGTGTTGTTTCTCAGCATGGGCCCAGGCTGTGCCTTGACCCAGGGTAGAGTTGAAGCCAGTCATTTGTGCAAAACCATTTTTAAGATGTTCAACATCTCTAGCAATTAGAGAAATGCAAATTAAAACTACCCTGAGATTCCTTCTCACTCCAATAAGAATGACAATTATCAAGAATACAAGTAACAATAAATGTTGGTGAGGATGTGGGTAAAAAGGTACACTCTTACACTGCTGGTGGGACTGCAAATTGTTGCAAACATTATGGAAAACAGTATGGAGTTTCCTCAGAAAACTTGGAATAGAACCACCCTTTGACCCAGCTATTGCACTCCTTGGTATATATCCAAAGGACTTAAAATCAGCATACTACAGTGACACAGCCTCATCAATATTTATAGCAGTTCAATTCACAATAGCTAAGCTATGAAACCCAACTGGGTATCCTTCAACAGATGAATGGATAAAGAAAATACATATGTACAGTGGAATATTACTCAACCTTAAGGAAAAATGACTTTATGACTTTTTCCAATAAATGGATAGAGCTAGAGACTATCATGCTAAGTGAAGTAAGCCAATCCCAAAAGCCAAAGGCCAAATGTTTTCGCTGACGTGTGGAAGCTAACCCACAATAAGTGGGAGAGGAGAATAGAAGTTCAGTAGATTAGACAAAGGGGAATGAAAATAGGGGAGGGGGATAGGAAAAGACAAGATGGTGGAATGTGTACATATATGAATATATATTATAGTGAATCCCACCATCACTTACATCCATAAGAATGGGGTCCCAACTAGAATAAGATATATTCCATGCTTGTACAATTATATCAGAATGAATTCTGTTACGTACAACTAAAAAGAACCAAAAAAAAAAAAAAAATTTTTTTTCATGTTTTAGCAGAACCAAGCAAGTGTGTGGGTGGGGTACAGACATGGAGCCCTGGGGGTAGTGTTTGGTTTGTTCTTCCTGTACCTGATTTCCTGCACATTGGCATCCTAAATTGGGGATGGTGTTTCCTGTTCAGATATCTTTTTCTCACCATGTGCCTCGATGTAGGCGCCAATTCCACAGCAGAGTACCCCACCCCTCCCTGTAAAACATAGCAAGGTCCTTTGAATTCTTAACTACTACTGACAAGTTAAAATTTGTGCAGAGGTTATTAAATCTATGCTCAAAGAAGGTAAATGCAATCTTCTACTTATGTACAGCATAGATTATATGATTATTTTATGGTTGCTTTCATATAGACAAAAATCACAGGAGACATCTAGAACCTACTGGCAGATGCCTGAAATTCTCCTTACCATCACCATCTCCTCAGTGTCTGCATCTGGTGCTTCTTTCTGTGTGCTACTTGTGACAGACAGGGTTCCCTTAGGCAAGGTGACCACATCAACGCCTTAGTTGGTTCCCCGGGGAATAGGAAATATTCTTCCAGTCAGTTACCCATACTATATGTTCAGGGAGGTTTTAATATAAAAATATTTGCTTGTGGACAGATTAAAATATATATGCTCTCTCTAAGTTAAAGGGTGGGAAAATATCTGTTTGTAAATCTGTCTTTATTGGAATTTTAAAAAGGAAATTAAAACCTTTTCCTGCAGCCCTGGTAAATCCTTTTATTGAAAGCGGTGTTGATGTCATTACCCCAAGTTGCATAAAATATTTTATTATTTGTTTGGTATTTTCGGGAGTGGGGGGGTGAAATATCTGAAGAGATAAAGTTTGTTACAACTTAAAATTAACCCAGAATATTAGTTCTTAACCGGGGAATGCAGAAGACTGAGAGATCCCAAGTGTAAATTATCTTAAAATGTCAATTTGAATTGTATAAGGTGACAAGGTGACTTGTAGAGTTAGCATATATACAATGAAAGTTCATTTTTATGCTGAACCATGTACCGAATGGCCATAAGTCCCAGGTCTTACGGGTCTGGACCCCTTGTGTAGAGACAAGGGCCTTGGGTCTAAGTGGATTTCCAGTCCTGGAGTTTTCAAGAGCACAGCTCTGAAGCAGATCTGGATTTTTATTGTGTAGCAAACTTAACTGTTCCTGTTCTAATACGTTGTCTAATATGTTGTCATTTTCTCTTGGGTTCCCATTTTAGCATGCAGGCTCCATGTGCTAACAGAACAGAGAATGATTGCTAACCTCTTTATGTTATCCCAGTAAACATAAAAGGTTTGTGTTCTCTTCTACCCCAACAGGTTGGTACCGAGGCTACACCCTCCAGAATAAATCTAAAAAGGTACGGCTTATTGTTGAATTGTTTCTTTTGAACTGCCCACAGTCTTGTGTTGTGTTCTCTGATCCCCTTATCTGCTCTCTCTGGATCTAGTGTGCTTGCTTTTTGAGGCCTTTCTTTTGATCTAAAAGCAAATTATCTGACTGCAGTGTTCAAGAATAATGGTGTAAATCTCTTGAACTGGGTTTCCCACCACTGGATGGAAAGAGAAGGCTCTGGACGGCCTCTGGCTCTGTGCCCCTCAAGCTGAGCAGGCTGGTAATGCAAAGTGCTCAGGGCACCTCTGAGGCCGGGACCTCTTCTCCCTTCATCCTGCACTTCCAGGACTCAGTCCCCAAACTGAAGGGCCTCCCTGTGGCCACTTGATTCTTTTCTTCATTGTCAGATGGACAAACCAGAGTAGCGATTTTCAAATCTGGCCTCAAAATCCTTTGACAAAAATCTGACATTGAAAAACAGGGAAGAAAAGGGGGTGCAGTGGTAAGTATTGTCTCATGAAACTCTTAGGGGTGTATTTTTTTGTGTTTCATGCATTGTGAATTTAAGAATTTGGCAGATAGTACTGGTCCGCCATCAAAATTTATCTCTTAGTATTCATCACGGGCTGAATTTGAAAATACCGATCTAGACAGTCTCTTTTCCCCCTGTCAGAGCTACTCATTGTCAAGCTAATAAAACCCTGCTGGTTGCGTTAATACCCCCCTTGGTTTATTTTAGGGCCCGTCAGCTCTTTGCCTTTTTGGAAGGGCTTGCTGGGGACAACATGCCGCATCAGCACTTTCTTTTGAAAGAGCAAAGTTGATAGGGCCTTATTATTTCACAATTAGCTCTTGTGCCAGATAGTGAATTAGAGAAGGGGAGAGGGGACATGGTTTTGAGTTTATCAAGAGGGAAGAAGAAAAGAAAAAGAAAGGAAAAAAAAAACCCAACCAGACAGACAGAAAACCTCCAGGGTTCTCATTCTTGAGACACAGCATGAAATAATCCCCTGCAGGGGGGCAGAGTTGAGCACCCAAAGAGCTCAGAGAGGTCGGCTCTCCAAAGAGCTCAGGGCCCCAAACACCTTCCTACAAGGTAAGGCCATGAAAACCCAGGATGTGTGATCGAAGTTGTTGATTCTTCAGTCACACTTGGTGATTGCATGCGGATGCGTGCGCGCACACACACACACACACACACAGTTTGCTTGGACAACTTAATAATGTAACAAAACACAAGTGACATCTACTTTGATGCCAGCTCCCTGGTGTGGGTCCTTCTGTCCCCCCACCCCCCAAACCCTGCTGCTGTTTTTCTACTCGGTTAGATTCTCGTGTCCTCTCCTGTAGCTGAATTGTTTTCACCTGGTCTCTCGCTGACCTCAGTTTCTCTGGGCCTTCACATAGGGGCCTGTGGAGGCAGGTGCTGGAGTGAACGAAACCCTGAGGTCTTAGGACTGGGCTAGGTCTGAAGTGGGGGGCTTGGAGGCGGGGTGCCTGGCCCAGGAGCCCTGCTGCTGTTTGGTTTCCTCAGTTATAGAAGCTACTAACTCCAGAGCACAAAAGGAGTTAACAGAACTTTGATGTTCTACGTTTATTAGACAGCAAAAACTTGGAGGTCACCTAATTCCCAGTCTTTTATTTTGTAAGTTATTTTTTAAAAACATAAAAACTGGGACATAGCTTGGAGGTAGAGCGCTTGCCTAGCACCGGTGAGACCCTGGATTCAGTCCCCAGCACTGCAAAATGAATAGGCAAACGAACAAAATTCTTGGATAAATTCACATGAAATGTAAAGAACAAACAGAAGTCTTGATTTTTAACTGATAAATGTCACACATGTTGAAACAAGGTCTCAGACCAGTAGATCTTCCCTTTCAGAGAGTCTGCAGTGTGTAAGGTTGCTTTGCAGCAGAGAAATCCTTGGTTTGTAAGACCTTCTATGATTTCCTAATATACCAAAATCTTTCCGGCCCCTAGTGCCCTGTTGTCGTCTTTGAAAAGCAGATGGACAGATGCTCCCCTAGGATGTAAATGAGTTCCAGTGTGCTTTTAAATTTTTTGTATGTGTTCATGAGTGCCTAAAACCCTTATGTAAGCTTAAAACTTCACGTTTCAGAAGAAATAGTTCAGGAAGAGCTTCTCTTCATTCTTGGTAATTGAAGAACTTTGTAATGGCCCGATGTGATGACACCAAGTCAAAGCACCTCTCTTGTGAAGGGTCAGGGAAAATGGATGGCAGGCCCAATATGCTTGGCCCTTTTTTTTCTGGGTTGAGGGGGAAGAGGTACCAGGGATTGAACTCAGGGACACATGGCCACTGAGCCACATCCCCAGCCCTGTTTTTTATTTTATTTTATTTTTTTAGAGATAGGGCCTCACTGAGTTGCTTAGTGCCTCACTTTTGCTGAGGCTGGCTTTGAACTCGTGATCCTCCTGGCTCAGCCTCCTGAGCCCCTGGGATTACAGGCGTGCGCCCGGCTTTGCTTGACTCTGGACAGCACTTCATTAGGAGGCCCACCCATTAGCAGCCCTCTCCTTGGACTCTGCCCACATTCCCGTTAGGGGAAGAACTGCTTGAGGGCCTATGGTCTTAATGGACATTCTCGGGGCCATTTATAAACAGACCTGGCCATTTAGAGAGGTGATGGAAGGAGCCAGTGGTTTTGTGAATTGCAGAAGCCAAGAGCTCTGCAGAAACTGGTTATTGATCCCGGCAGGATTGTGGCAGTGTGGATAAACATCTAGAAAACCATTGTTTTTTTTTTTTTTTCTTTAAGTGAGTAGACTGCATTAAGAAAGGAAAAGCAGAATTGAGAGAGAGGCTATAAATCAGACATATATGACCCAGGTTTGCTCTGGCTTTTGTGTGTGTCATCGGAAAAGTGCCATAAGCATCAGATTTACCAGAGCAATTAAAGGACTGTAAATGGTCAGTGCCACCATGGTGCCTTGAATTGACAGGTTGGTAATGGGAGAGAATGAGTTTTCTCTCAGTCCGAGCATCACGTCTGTACTCCAGCATAGAGGGGCTGCTGGTGAGGGGCTTAGGTATCACCATCTCTGTTTATAAATCTGAGTGCTTCTGTCTTGGTGCTCTCCCACCTACTACCAGAGACCAGTCACCAGATTGAATGCACAAAGATTTTAATTGGCTTTTTGCTTTCTTGTTTTGAAAGATTTCCTGCAAGGAGATTCTGTGGACTATCAGTGTTACTTTTTTGGGGTGCTGGGGAGCAAACCCAGGGCCTCATCCAAGCTAAGTTCTACCACTGAGCTATGCCCCCAGCCCCAGCAATGCCACAGCTTGAAACTACTATTTTGCAATTACTACTTTTAAGCAGTTCATCCCTCCCCAAATCCCCCCCTACACACTTTTTAAAATGAGTTCTGGACTTTTTAAAAAAATTGTGGTTAAAAAAACATAAAATTTGCATCTTTGCCGATTTTCAGTGTGCAGTGCAGTGGCTTTAGGTACATTCAGGTTGTCTTGCCCCATTGCCACCGTCCACCTACAGAGCCTTTTCATCTTCCCAACTGAAGCTCTGGACACATGAAGTGCTAGCTCCTCAACCCCCAGGACCCCATTCTGCTTCACTTCTACGAATCTGCAGCTCCAAGTACCTCATTTGGGGCTTTTTGACTGGCTTGCATTTACCATCACATCCTCAAGGTGAGACGTGGCGAGCAAGTCAGGGTCTTAGCAAGTCAGAGTCTTAGCTCAGCAGACAGGACAATCACCCACAGTCCCTGATGCATCCTAGGCACAGATCTGGAGCTTTGGAGTTCCAGAAATCAGGACCCAAGCAAATTACACACACATTGAATTTTTTATTTTTACTGCTTGGTCATTTTTCCAAAATCACTCTGCGTTTGATACCTGTGAAGACAGAGATCAAGTTGCCTCGTCTGTTTGTTCTTGGTCTTACCGGTGATGGGACTGGAATAGTGCTTCCTAGCTCCCGTGACCCCCAGCTGCCCCTCCTCTAAAGCCAGGAGAAGGTCCTTTCTGCCTGGTTAGGGAAGGACTGGGCCTTTTGCTTCTGACTGGAGCAGTTGCAGGATCAACTCTGTCATCCAACGCTGGGAGCAGCTGAGCCCCAGTGTTCTTGCTGTTTCCTGTGTTACTGGCAGAGGATGAAAAGGGAGAAAGGAGAATATCGTACAGACAAATATAGTGTGTGAAAGTGGACCCAGGCGCAGCCCCTGGGTGTCCGTGGGTCCTGAACCACCGTCCTCTGGGCAGCGCCCCTGGTATGCGGTGTCTGCGGAGTTTACGCTGAGCCAGGGGGTCCGGGGCAGGCTCTCCTGCCTCCTAGTCAGGTCTGGCGCGGAAGCTGCCTTACGCCCAGCAGGGTCTTCTCCAGGTGACATCATCTCTCTTGGCAGAGGGAGCATTTTGCACAGTGAAACGGGAGCTCTTGGAATTGAAGAGAACTCCCGTGAATGAGGTGCTTCCTTTGGTGGACCGGATCCGCAGTTCTTTAGTTTCTACTTGGTAGTTAATGTCTTTCCCTTAGGTCTTCCCAGAGTCCCCCTGGGGGCAGGGTCACAATACTGATGTAGAATTGCCTTGTAAGCGTACAGAAGGGAGGGCACCAAAGGTTGGGAAGTGCTGAGAATAACCAGCTAACTGCTGTCCTTGATTTGGGGGTGCATCTGGTTTCAGTGGAAGTGCTCAGAGAGATTTTAGGAGCTGAGTCCTACATAACTGTCCATCTCACTCATTATGTGTGACCCTTTAAAGGGAATCATCTCATGCATGTTGGATATGAAGGGGTTTTTGAGGCTCCCTGCTAGACTCCTTCCCATTATTGTAGCTCTGAACTGATAGGGACTCTTTCTTCATGGAACATTAATCTTGTGCTTTCTGAGCCTAAATCTTTTTCTTCCCCCTCACGGGGCTGAGAATTGAACCCAGGACCTTGTGCTTGTGTGGCAAGCACTCTACCAACTGAGCTATTTCCCCAGCCCTGAACCCAAATTTTAAATCCTGCCTTTTCAGTGTTTCAGCCACACCTTTAATGTTTCAGCCACACCTCTGTCAAGGTGGCCTGTCAGTGTGACTGACATCCTGCAAACCTAATCAGGAAATTTCCTGTCGTCATGGTTCCCAGTCATTTTCTACCCTTTGTGCATTGAACTTTGGACCGAGGTTTTCTATGGTCTTAGTAACGAAAGTTCTTCTCTTTTAGGGTATTTTTCCTGAAACCTACATCCATCTGAAAGAGGCAACTGTGGAAGACCGAGGGTAAGTTCAGGAAGACTCCTAGAAAGTGAAGAAGATATAAGGTGGTCAGGGTGGGGTACCTTCCGGGGTACACTCAGGTTTCTCTCCTCTCCTTGGTTCCACTTCTCTTCTGAGAGGGACAAGGATAAGAACATTTCCCTGATAAAATTCCTTCCTGTGTCTTAATGGTTCCCTGTGGGGGTCTCTCAGCCACGTCCCGCATGGATGAGAAAAGGGTTAACTGCTGGAGGAGGATGTTGACTGTTTATCAATCATTTACCCATAAACTTATCTAATCAGTAAACACACAAGAGCCCATACTCCTTTTAAATGAGAGGAGGTGTGACAGGTCTGGCCTCTAACAACCTGGGGTAGCCCAACTCTCTTTTATTTGTAGACACACAGGTAAAGGCGGCCAAGACCAGAGGAGCTTCTTCTGTGATGGACAGGATGGGGTGGAGTTAGGGGAGCCATTCTCTTGGGGGAACTAGACAGGGAACTGTCTGATTCTGCTGGATAAGGATGGCTTCCCACAGTTCCTCCCTTGCTTCTTCCTCCAGATTAGTCAAGGTAGCTGTAAGAAGCTGAGAGCTGTGCCTCCCCTTGTATTTAGTACCTCCTCACTGTGTATGGGGGCACGCATGAACATTTGGGACTCTGCAGCTAAGTTCTGAGAAGTTCCCAATTGGAATCTTTGCAAGGGAGAGAGGAGTAGGCAGCAGCCTGTACGTATCAGCTCTGAAGCTGGGACACGTCACTGATCCTTCTGTGAAGCTGGGTTTTTAACTGCATGTTGCTCAAAGGCCTGATGTGAGATTCCAGTGAATTAATATGTGCAAATGTGCTCTGCAGATAACTTCAGCTAAAGTTCATCCATGTCCATTTCTTGCCTGGCTCTTTTGCCTGGCCAGTGCTACCTTTGTGGCACCTCAGAAGATAATGCTCAGCCAAAATGGAAGAGAGGCCGGGAGCTCTTGAGTCTCCAGGCAGGAGCGTTGAGGAGGCAGTTAGAAGTGGGCCTGGAATCCATGGCTGGTGGGGGGCTGGCTCTCAGAGTCATGCAGCCTCAAAGCCAGAGAGAACTTGCTCCGTCCTAAGCTCAGCGCTCTCATCAAAGACAACTTACAGAACTCTTTGATGGCAGAACCAGGACCTTTAAAAGCCAGGTGTCCTGCCCTCTTGGAGAAGTCATCTTTCCAGTGGGCCATTCGTGGGCAGACTCCAGGTGTCATTTGCTGCATTGGTGGAAAGCCAGAGTGGGAAGCCCATTGCACCTAATAGGGCTGCCAGGTGAAATGCAGAAAGCCCAGGTAAATTTACAACTCAGACGCTCAGCTTTCAGTGGGGTTAAGGTCCTAGTAAACCTGTTGCAAGTTGAAAATGTCATAAATCAATAATGCATGTAATACATCTAACCCACCAAGCATCACAGCTTAGCCTACCTTCTTACATTAGCCTAGAGTTGGGCAAAATCATCTAGCACAATGCCTACTTTATAATTAAAAGTGTTGAATGCCTCATGTAGTTTACTGAACACTGTACTGACCGTGAGAAGCAGTGGCCAGCTGGATATGCACTCAAACCATCATAAAGTTGTGAAATAGGAAGTCAAACCTCACAGGCTAGGGACCCTCTGTGATTTCCATAGTAGGTGTGCCCCAGATGCTCACAAGTCATTTTTTTCCTGACATATGGCCTTCACGCTGCCTGAAATTCGCTCACATTTGTTTGCTGGCTCTTGCTCTTTCTTCGGCTAATCATAGAAATACCAGAGAGGATTTATGGGAGTCAAGGTAGTGTAGCAACTGAGGATTTTTGTGTATCTGTATTTTCTATGCTGTGAAGCAGCAGGTGAGGTCGGGGGCACTACGTCAGTCCCTATGGGTGGGTGAGGTCCCAGATCCCAGGATGCTTGTCCCATGCACACCTCTCTTCCTGCTCTCCCTAAGGAAACAGCAGACTGGTGGAACCAGTGAATATAAGGTTATTTACTTACATTTCTGAGAATCACTGAAGCCATCATGAAACCATAGTGGAAGGTAGAGGCTGGGCCCATTGCAGGGCCTAGCTCAGGTGGAGGACTGTGCTGTTCTGAAGTGCTACCTTCTTCTCAGAGTTCAAGAGTCCTACAGGACACATGCTCCCTTCATTCACAGGTTTTGCTTTATTTCAAGCCAAAGCAGCCTGGTTCCTATCTTGGGCTTGGGGAAGGTAGTCTAGGAAAGCATTTCCATCACTGCGTAGTAAAATGCGTGTCTCTCTGGTTCTTTCAGACAGCATGAGACTGTGATTCCAGGGGAGCTCCCGCTGGTGCAGGAGCTCACGTGCACTCTGCGAGAATGGGCTGTTATTTGGCGCAGTCTCTATGTGGTGAGTGTCCCCAGGGCTGGAACCCAGCAATGGCGTCAATCCTGGGCCCTCAGCCTGTCTGTTCTGCTCCAGAGGCGTCCTCTGCAACAGTTGGCCTCTGAGCAGCTCTCTGTGTGGGGGGAGATCCATCTTTCCTGGACCACACAATGGCTGGCAACCAGCCGATCCTCATTTCCCTGGAATTGGGTCATTGATATGGGATCATGAAGGGAAGTAGGTGTAATCATTAATTACTTCAGTCTTCTCTCAGCTGACAAACATGCTGATTGTGAAAGTAGTAATGATAGTCATAACTGCAAACACTTACCTAATCCCTCCTCAGTGCCCGAAACTGCTGCGGATCATTACGACACTCCTGTAAAGCAGGTGCAATTACAGTTATTAACCCACCAGTAAGGAGCCTGAGGGACTCACTCCGCATCTCGGGGTGCACCCGTGAATACAAAGGCGTAAATGTTTCAGTGCTCAGCCTCCTAAGGGGTTGTTCCTAACCACTTTACCTTACAGACTCCGTACTGCTCGTCTCTGGGCGGGGCAGACTTCCATGCACTCTCTCACAGCCGAACGCTGATGCCTGTCTGGTTCAGTGGGAGGTTACGCAGGGACCCACACACCCTCCATAATAGACCATGATCATAAACTGCACACGGGTTTGCCGTTGGGTCTGCCATGATGTGGATGTGGTTTGTCCCCTCTGAAACTCACGTTGGACTTTCATTTCCATTGTGAGGTATCAAAGAGGGAGGGGCCTTTGAGAAGTGGTTAGGATTTCGTAAGGTCATCAGTGTGGAGCCCACGATTGAATGATGATGACTTTATAAGAATAAGACCAGAAGGTAATCACTTATGTGCTCCCTGTTCCTCACCATGTGGTGCTCTGATCCGCCTTGGGACTCTGCCATCACCAGATTTAACCCCTTGGCCTTAGAGCAGAACCGTAACCAACATAGACCTCTTTTCTTTATAACATAGCCAATCTGTGGTATTGTGTTATTAGCAACAGAAAAGCAGGCTAGGACAAGGACCCAGTAAATCTAGCACTAAATATTACCAGACTGAGAACAGCTATATTGCAAGAGACCAAGGACATTCAAAGCCCATTACCAGCAGGCCTAGCTCATCTCTCGTTCAGGAAGCTGTTCTTCAGTGTTGGAATCCACAAAACTCCTCCCTCCCTTCCTTCCTCCCTCCCACCTTTCCTTCCTTCCATACTGGGGACTGAATCCAGAGCTTCATGCATAGTAGGCAAGTTCTGTACCATTGAGCTACACCCCCAGCCCTTTCAATTTTGAGACAGGGTCTCACTAAGATGCTCACCCTAGAACTTGTCATCCTCCTCCCCCTGCCTCCTGGGTCACTGGGATTACAGGTATGCACTACTGCACCGGCATGCATAGACTTTTCTAAAGTTGCCTCTTTCCTGAACATCGGTTGGGTCTCACCTCTGCAGATAGCTTCCAGTTTGCTGGATGAATGCCTTCTCCATGGCTGGACTTGTGAACACGGTCCTTGAGGTCATGGACTAGGGGGGAAGGCCCAGGAACCATCTCTTTTCTTCATGTGGCTTTGTTTTTATTTAGGTTCTTGTCTGGTCATTTGTTGATTCTGCATTTTAACTTTCAAAGGCCAGTGACGCACACCAGTAATCCCAGAGACTCAGGAGGCTGAGGAGGAGGATTGCAAGTTTGAGCCCAACCTGAGCAACTTAGTGAGATCCTGTTGCAAAATAGAAAAGGGTTGGGGATTCAGCTTGGTGGGAGAGCACCCCTGGGTTTAATCCCCAGCACCCCCCCACACACACACATCCCAGCCAATGGTACTAAGTCATCGAGAGCCCCATTCTAGGTCCTCTGTGCCCGAAGCAGTAATCACACCTCTTGGTAGTGTAAGTTCCAGGAGTTCCTGTAAGATACTTCATTTCCCTGCAGCACTGTCACTTCCTGTGACAGATTGCAACAGTAGAAATCACCAACCCCCTCAGTGGAAAACTGTCTGCCCAACTTTCAAAGCCTCAGTTAAGTCCTTTCTTCTCCATGATGTGTCTTCAGTACACACCGATCCATAGCGTTTCCCTCCGGGCCATCAGAGCATGCTCTGCTGCCCACAGACTGACCCTTGGGGGATACGGCCTGTATTGAAGGTGGTCTTCTGATCTCTCTAGCCAATTTAGGAAAGAGCTCACTCTGAGTTCCTAAATCCTCAGCTCTGGGAGGATGGAGATGTTGCTGTCAGCCCTGTGGCCTGCATTGATCACTGGCACTTATACAAAGTACTCTCTGGCCCTGGTTAATTGATCAGTTAGTGGCTCTAACTGGAAGAGGAATTGCACATACGTGCCTTCATTCCTTAACGTGGCCTTCCTGGAAATTAGTGAGCGGTGAAATGTATTAGATAAGAATGGGCTGCGCATCCCTGCATTGTCTGTTTTCTGTCACTATCATGAAACACTTGAAACAGGTAACTTATAAAGAAAAGAGCTGTAGGTAGCTCACAGTTCTGGAGGTTCAAGGGCCTGAGGCCAGCATCAGCTTTGTACTTGTAAGGACCTCGGGGCAGGTGGCAGCACAGTGGTAGGAGCTCAAGTGGAAGGAGCATCCACAGGACAAGACAGGAAACCAGGGCATAGGGAGGAGCCCCATTCTTTTTATAGCAGCCCCCTGGAGATAACTGACTGGGTCTCACAGAACTACTTCAGCGCCTGCCAAGGGTGTTAGCCCCAGTGACCTCCCTCAAGGTGCCACCTCCTAAAGGTTCACCATATTGGGGTGGGGGGTGTTCCAGAACATGAACCCTTGGAAGACAAATCCATACGGTATCATAGGAAACCATAGTCATCCCTGATCTCAAAATCCAAACTGCTCCAGAACCCAGAACTTCATGAGCCCCCACATGATGCCACAAGTAGAAAGTTCCATGCCTGACCTCGTGTGGAAACCTTCATTTCACGCACAGAATTGTTCAAAGTGCTATATCACATTGCCTTTAGGCTGTGTGTAGAAGACGGATAGAAAGCATAAACAAATTTCACGTTGTGACTTGGGTGCTGGCCCCCAAGAGATCTTCTGATGTGTATGCAACTCTCCCCAAATCCCAAAAACAATCTGAAACCTCTCTGGTCCCAGGCATTTCTGGTAAGGGCTATTCAGCCAGTGTTGGGAAAGGAGATTCATGGTTTACGAGGTCTGGGGAAAGAGCAGAGAGTGGGAATGAAGTGAACCTTTCTTGCTTGCTGACTATCACCGTTGTGCTCATTTTCACATCCTTTATAGATCCACGCATGTCCTTGCCAGGTGGGTGTTGAAAGGAACTGAGAAATACGGACGAGACTCAGTGGTAGAGCACTTGCTTAGCATGTGCGAGGCCCTGAGTTTGATCCCCAGCACTAAATAAATACATAAATAAATAAGAAAGAGAGAGAAAGCAAGCCCCTCTGAGGCCAGCATGTTGCATCTCCTACTTTGGATGTGTCCGATAAAATGCTCATTTTGTGACTTGTGAATATTTTAAGTTGACTTATAGCTGCTACTGATTGACGTAAAGACATTCATGGTGGGGATTCTTAGTCGATAGGGCTGAGCAATCTACTTCTGCTTGTGATGGTGTGTGCTTATCCATTAGGGAATAAGCCACTTAAAATGGGTTGTTATTCATCATGACTTTTTTGCTTCCAGCCCCTTTCTACTGCATGGACAGTTTCCTTCCAATTCCAAGCAGAATTTCTGAATTTCTCAAAAGAAATTGCATGTCAAAATAGCAAACCTCAAATATCATAGTTCAACTGGGAAGAGATTAAAGGAAACTGAATCTCTAGTTTTCTTGTCCCCCTGACCCATATATCTTTATTAGTGTTTTTGTTTTCTGCTTCTGTGCATGAGTTCCTTTAGTCCTTGTAAAGGTTTTACTGGTGTACATTCATACTTGAATCAGGTTTCTCATCTATTTGTTTCCTCAAATTTTGAGACCAGGCATTTTGCTTGATGTCTTTCATAACTCTGGTGTTGCCTTAGAAACCACTTTTTTCACTAAAATTTGTTTCCTGATTCTGTTCTGTTCAGTCTAAGTTCATTGAAAATTTACATTTTCTGGACCCAGGATCTTCCATGGGGGAAATGCAATCCACTAACCAGATTGAGCTCAGCTGTTGTAGATGCTGGTGATTATTCTAGAAAGGAAGGGCTTTCATCTGGCGTGATGTTTTCAGCGGCCGTACGGTGACACTGTGAAATAATCATAAATGTGTCTGAAGTGGGCAAGGAGTGCCAGTGCTGCAGGAGGGGAACCCCCTGCCCGAAAGAAGAGGGAATGACTCGACTCCGGCCTTCCCATGCAGCGTTCTTGTCGTCTGTTGAATTACCTTTCCTGGTGGGGGTTGGCCTTGTGCCGGGGAGGAAGCTGGCTGCAGGAGCCAGGCATTGACCCAGAAAGTAGGACGCTGGGTTTCTTCTGCAGGCCCTGTCCTGACGAGCCGTGGTCCTGAGCAAGTCACTTGATGTCTCTAAGCCTCTGCTGGATTCCACCCCCACCGTCAAGCTCCCTCTTGACCCAGACCTGCAAGACCTGGGGAGAGATGGTAGCTTCGAAACCCTTGTGCAGACAGACCTCAAGGACTCTGCGCGTGGCAATGCCGCAGCTGTCTGGCTTCCCTCTCGCTTGCCTGCTGCCTCTGCCAGAGCCCCAGAAACTCCCTTCCCTGTGCCGCCCTTATCCAAGGCCACTTTGTCTCCCGTAATCGTTTTAGGCAGAATGACCTTGAGAACTTAGGAGCGGGCTGTTTTCCACCAGAGACAGTGATCCTTCCTGGCTTAGGCTCAGGTCCAGGAGGCGTGGGTACTTCCGGCATCCAGGCTGCAGATTCACAGCGTTCCTGATGAGCTTGGCCTGCCCGGCTGTTCCTCAGTGGGAGCCGGCCCCTGGGTGTTGGTGGGTCAGGAAAGGAGGGAATATCCTGATCAATGAGGTCATCGGCGATGTGCCAGGACGGGGCCAGACAGACTGACTGGCTCTTCAGTTCTGGCCCCCTCGTTCACTGGGTATGTACGTTTATATTCAGAAAAAATAACAAGGCCAGTAATAGTTACTAAAAACAAACAAGCCGAAAAAGAAAGAACTTGGATTCAGAAGGCTTGTAGCTAATCCTGTGGCCTCAGAAAAGTCCCTTGACCTCTTAAGTTTTATTTTCCTTTCCTGAAGTAGGGATTATATGTAATATAGGCCTTGCAAATGTACTATAAGGTCTCGGTGGGATAATCTGTATAAAATTCCCAGAGCAATACCTGGCACACTGTGGTGATAAGTGACAGCCCTGTTTGTCCCCTTAGTATATGCTGCTTCTCCAAAGGACTGATTGAGCTGGTGTTCAGGAGAGCTCTCCCTGCACCCTGACCTTCACCCTGAGGTCATTTAAGTGTGCACCCAGCTGTGGTCATTTCCTCACGTCCAGCCCTGTGGTAGCTCGACTGCTCAAGGCCAGTGGAGTTGAAGTTTCCTACCCGTTATTCCCTGGAAGCTTTCCGGATCTGCATTTTCCCTAGAACTGGAAGGAAGATCCAGAGAACTCTCTGGCCTCTTCTGTTCCAGTGCCACCAGCTCCCCAGCTGCCACGTGAGCCCCCCCACGAAGTGGGTGGATGCAGATGTGCTGACCAGGACCTGGTCGGATTCGGGTAGTAACTTCACTGCCCTGGAAATCTGCTGCCTGCCCTCTCCCCCTGACCCATCTCGGTGCTGCTCCTGCCTTCCAGCTGGAGAAGGGGTTTGGATGAAGGCTGGCCAGGCAGACCTGTCCCCTGAGTGAGAGCAGACGGCTGAAGAACCTGGTGACAGAGGTGGGTTCATCCACAGTGTAGACTCTAGTGAGTCTAACTAACTGCCAACAGCTAGCTCATGGGAAGGACTGATCTCCCCCCCCCCGACCCCAATTTAAAATTTGCCAGGGAATTAAAGCCTGAGTCCAACTATAGTTCTGGAAAACTGGACCAAAGAAAGGGCCTGTGGCTGAGGTGTGGGGTGGCGAACCTCCCTTTCTTTGCGACGTTCCATATGCAGGCAGATTAAGGCCATCTCTGTGAGCTGCTGGTCGTTACTGGCTGCGGAGCCAGCTCTAAGGATAATCAGGCTGGTCTCGTGGTCTGAAACCACCATCGGATCCCTTATGACCAAGGACAGAAAATCCCCAAGGCCAGCTTCACCCCGTTGTCAGGGCACTTGATCTGCAATTTGCAAGCCCTACTTCCACGTGACTCTGATGAGGGACAAGGTGTGACATGGAGGTGACAAGGACAAGGCCCGGGCAGTGCTTTGGGTATTTTTCCAATTTTGATTTTTCTCTGTTTTGATTTTTCCTGGCTTTGAGGATTTCCTTTATTTCAGGAGGCAAAAAAGAGTCTGGAATTGGAATCTTTTCTTTTGAAATCAGACTTTGGCTAGGCAAGCAACACTTTCTCGCAGGATGGAGAGAAGAGGCACTGGGAGGACAGGAAGGGTGACCAGGTGGTCAGTGAGGCTCAAGGACGAAGAAGGATCAAAATGCCAGGGCTGGACCCCAGAAGTTACAGCTGTGTGGAAAAGACAGCAGATTGTTAAAAAACTCTGAACAGGGGGACATTTGACGTAACACCTGCCAACTGTACAAGCCCTGGGTGAGGTGATGCCGTCCCAGAGCTGCCCAGCAGGTTGCTGGGAAGGATCGGTGGAGCTGAGCATCTCAGGCACGGGCTTGCGGCCCCTGTCCTTGGGACGGTACCTCAGTACCAGTGCCACCATTTTACAGATGAGCTTATCCTGGAGGGAATGATTTGCCCAAAGTCACACAGCAAGTTAATGAACGACCTTGAGATGTCTAGTGACGAATTAGAAGTAGGAACCAAGTCCCCATCCGCTCTCTCGAGCACTTTTCCCTCCTAAATCATAAAATCCGTGTGGAACAGGAAAGGTTGGTGAGCAGGGCTTCTTTTGCACATGGAGGGCTGGAGGACCTGAGAAAAGGCTTTTGGCTGTGATCTGCATTCTTTGAGAAAGGGAGGGAAGAATCCCTGCTTTCTGACACCTGGGGAGTCTAGATGGCCCCAGAATTTCTGTGCGACTCCATGGATGATGTCCGCGTTCCTGTCAGTCTCGAAGGCAAAGCTGTTTAATCTTGTGACTTTGTTTTCTTTCCAGAAGGTCTTTAAAAAAAAAAAAGATAAACAACCAGATTAGGAATATAAAAAGCAAGACCTCCAATATCTGCAAGTAGAAAAACAGAAGAAATGCTAAGCAAATGCAGGAAAGTCTCCACCGTCTGGGAGAAAGATAACTAAGGTTTTATTTTGTGAGCTCTTCCGCATTCAAATCAAAATCACGGTGCCATTTTAAATTTGAGTCATTGGAATCTGTCTTTGAGTTCCTACTGTACCCCAGAATTGTGTTGAGTTTTGCAGAAAGGGGTCAAAGAAATTATCAAATGACGTGATAATGGCTGTTACTGCAGAAAAGGCTACAGAAATAAAGACTATAGATAGTAGAGAAGGCTGCAGGTCTGGGCTGCCCAAGATTTAGAAAACGGGGCAGGAAGGAGGGTGTATTTGTCCATTCTGTTGCTATAACAAAATATAAGGCTGGATACTTTATAAAGAGAAAAGGTTTATCTTGCTCACAGTTTTGGTGGCTGAAAGACCAAGACTGGTCAACTTCATCTGCTTGGCCTCTGGTGAGAGCCCTCTGACTGTGTCAGGTTAGCAGTGCTTGCAAGAGGAAGTGATCACAGGGTGAGAAGGAAGAGGGATTCAGGTCCCAGGCTTGCTCTATCGAGAGTGAACTCACAGCCAGGAATGGTGGCATATGCCTATAATCCCAGGGACACAAGAGGCCAAGGCAGGAAGACAGCAAGTTCAAAGTCAGCTTCAGCAACTTAGCAAGACCCTGTCTCAAAATAAAATAAATCAATAAATAAATGAAAGAGGGCTGGGGATGTAGCTTGGTGGTAGAGCACCCCTGGGTTAAATCCCCAGGGTAAAAAAATAAAATAAAATTCCAGGAGCACAGTGTTCATCCCTACCAGTGACCTGATTGCCTCACTGGCTCTTCCTCTTAAAGATTCTGCACCTTCCAAAACCACCACACCGGGGACCGAGACATGAGACCAGGCACCGCAGGGACAAGAGGAGGAAAGGGGCAGAGCTGCTCAGTCCGCTGGGGATGCTGGGCTTTCTCCTCACTTGTCCTCATGCTTCTCCCACAACCCGGAGGCGTCAGGGGCCAGCGATCCCAGAACACCTTGCTCAGAACAGTCTCGGGCCTGTGGCAGCAAAGCCCGTTTCCTTGGGGTAAACGGGGAAGTTGCTTCCTTTAGTCTGTCCCAGCTTGTCTGTGCAGAATTGATTTGGCACAGTGAACCAGAGTGGCTGTCTCCAGCCTTCCTCGGGCGAAGACGGCACACAGGGCTGATGCCCGGGCAGTGTCTGATGTCACCGGACTGTGAACTTGGGAACGCGTGCCCCCAGGACTCACCGGCGTGGGAGCCCTTTCCTGAGTTACCACAAGTCACATCTTAATGAAAACTAGGAAGCGTTAAAAACAGAAACTAAGTAGGAATACCCAAGTGGGTTGTTGGAAAGAAAAGAAAAGGGGAATAAAAGATCCCTAAAATTGCCTAACGGTTTTGAAAGGCGAAATCTATTTTTTTTTTTTTTTTAACTTCGAAACATTTTAACATACTTCAAGTCGGCCTGTCTGGTTCATTTCAGTTCCTTCACTGCCAAACCTGGGGGCCGATGCTTCAGCTTCTCTGCCTTCTCCTTGACTGTGACGACCAGGGTAGAAAGGTGTCGCTGCATCGAACTTGAAACTTCACATTAGCCTGGTTTGTCTTGATCTTGACAGATGTGGCATCCTTTCGAAAGGCCAGATCTTCCAGATCGAACGTCTCACTCCTTTTTCTAGTTTGAAAACCAGTGAAATGGAAACATTTTATCTAGGATTGTAAAAACAAAATTTGCTTATAAAACCGGAACATGTGAGTGTCTCATTTTCTGCTTCTCTGAGGACTGGCTAACGAGGAAGAAGCAATCCAGAAAATGCTTAAAGCACACAATGAGGACGGTGTCCCAACTGCAGGCAGGCTTTGCCTCTGTTTCAGAGCCTCAGTTAATAAAGCATAGTGCAGTTGCAGATGACGAGTACTTCCTCCCACTCCTGCCTGTTCCCACGAACTTTGAACTTGAACAAGGGTTTGTATCATGCTCTGCTGATCTCACGGTCGCTTCCCGCTGCCCCCGTGCAGTTTATGGGATCTTGCCTCCATGCTGACTGTTCAGAAGTGCCCTGCGTGTTTTCAGCCCAGGAAGGTGTACCCCGGGAGCGTTGCAAAAGAACCCCGGGTCGCGCCACATAGCCACAGCAGCATCCGAGTGTGCATTTGGTCGTTGTTGGCATGGCAAATCTGCTGTTTCCTTGTAACCTCTGAAGTACATGGTTACACATCCCTACCACGAGTTTCACCTGTGAATGAGAAAGCAGCAGTTTCATAGTGTACACGGAGTGAGTGGGATCACACAGGTCCTTACATAATGGATTTCAAAGTGATCCACAGACAGTTTTCCTTATCCCTCTATACAAGAGTGACCTGCCCTGTGTATTCAATATCATATTGCCCTCTTTTCTTATTTCTTTGTTCTTTGTTATTGTTTTTCTGTTTTTCTTTCTGACACTTTTCATCGTCTGAAGTTGTCCTGTGAGTGTATGGATATAACATAATGTCACATAACATTTTATGTGTACTTATTGCTGCCTTTCCAGCTCTAGAATGTTAGATTCCTGAGGGCAGAAACTTTGTTTCCAGGACATAGCACATGCTTGTGGTTGACTGATTTTTTAAAAAATATAATGAAACCAGATGCCATGTTGCACACCTGGAATTCTAGAGACATGGGAGGCTGAGGCAGGAGGATCTCAAGTTTGAGACCAGCCTCAGTAACTTAGCAAGACCCTGTCTCAAAAATAAGAAATATAAAGGACTAGGGATATGATGAGTTGGTTATAAGTTAACTTAGATCTGTTACAGTAAGTTATTAGAAAAGCCCTAAGTGAGTTAAATATCTAAATGACCTAACAATTTTCCTGAAAAATAGAGATTTGAAAGTAATGTTTAAAATTTTATTTTCAAATATCCCTTACCTTGTCATGACATTTATTTCTTCATTCATGATTCTCACCTTCAGGACATTTTATCAAAAGCCTTCTCAGTACCAGCTACTAGGGACAAAACAGCCTGGCTCCTCATCCAGTGGGAGCTTACCGTCCATGGGGAGAGTGGGACAAGCCAGGCTGTGGGGTGCTAGGTGCTGGGATGGTAGTCAATTCTGGAAACAGCGGGAGGTACAGCTCACCCTGAGATGGGGCTTCCGGGAAGAACTTCTGAGTGGCAACTGAAGTCAAAACTGGCCGGTTGGCAGCAGGTGCCCAGCGTGGGTGAGAAGGGGCTGGGCAGGGTCAGGGGAGCAGCAGAGGGTCTGAGCCATTGGGAGACACAGATAGAGCTCTGCGTGGAAGGAGCAGGAGTTCTTCACAGAGTCGGTGGGAAATGCCAGTGGGAATGTAGGGGAGAGTCAGGACGCAAGGGGACTTACCCTGGGCTCTGTGGTGTCTGGTGGAAGTCCCTGGAGGGTTTTAAGCAGGACAGACACGACTGGAATTTTTGGGTGTGTGGGTTTTGATGTACTTGGAATTTAGGACCAGCCATCCATCCCGCAATTGCTTACCCATCTTTCTTTTTTCTCCTAGTACAGAGGATTGAGCCAGGGATCTCTGCCACTGAGCTACATCCCCAGCTCTTTTTTTTATTTTTTGAGACCAGTTCCCACTGAGTTGCTGAGGCTGGCCTCAAACTTGCAATGCTCCTGCCTCAGCCTCCCAAGTGCTAGAATTACAAGCATGCACCACCACGTCCCACAGCACCAGGCCATTTTGCAAGTTGCAAAGAGGGATGAATAGAAGTAGCTCAGGGCTCAGTCATTCCTATGGATGTTTAAAAAAATTCCTCAAAGTGCATGTAACACAATGAACTGGCCGGGTAATACCCCCCAGAGGATCCGTCGGAGATGCTCGCTCTCCATCACACCGTTTCTTTTTTGAATATCTTTTCTCCCCCTCTCTTTCCCATCTTAGAACAACAAGGTCACACTCTTCCGCCAGCTGCAGCAGATGACCTACAGCCTGATTGAGTGGCGCTCCCAGATCCTGTCTGGGACCCTCCCCAAGGACGAACTGGCAGAGCTCAAGAAGAAGGTCACAGCCAAAATCGACCATGGGAACAGGTAAATCGAGGGTGGGACCCTGGAAAATCACCCACACCGTCATGCTGATGATTCTGTTCCCAGAGGACGTCTTTTAAATCTTTTTTTAAAAATTTTAATTGACACAATCATTGTACACAGGTGTGGGGTACAGTGTGGTATTTCAACACAGGCATATAGTGTGCGAAGGTTTGATCAGGGTAATTGGCGCATCTACCACTTTTTTTTTTTTTTGGTACTGGGGATTGAACCTGGGGGCACTTAACTGCTGAGTCACATCCCCAGCCCTTTTTATTCTTTATTTTGAGACAGGGTCTTCCTAAGTTGTTTAGGGCCTTGCTAAGTTGCTGAGGCTGGCTTTGAACTTGTGATGTTCCTGCCTCCGTCTCCAGAGCCGCTGGGACTGCAGCGTGTGCCACCACGCCCGGCCATATCCACCACCTTAAACATTTATCATTTCTTTGTTTGGGGAACATTCAGAGTTCTCTACCGGCTATTTGAAATATACGGTTCATTGCTGCCAGCCAGTTACCCTGCTGTGCTATGAAGCCCGCAATGTCATTCCTCCCAAATGCACCCTGTACTTCTCCCCACCCTGCTCCCGGCTTCCCCAGCCTGGCCACAAACTTTTTTGATCTACTAGTGGCCAAAGAATACTGCTTTCTGCTCCCTCGGTGCCTTGGAAAACAGTTAATCTCACTGAACGTTTTTCACGGTGCCCTCTGTGGTCCGGACACTGTGCTGCCTCTGTCTTCCTGGAACTGACACCTAATAGAAATCCTGGAGCTGGGGACGAAGCTGCTTCACCACCCCAGACGCTGAAAGTGACTGAGCCCCGGGAGCTGGCGCTCAGAGGCCGAGACGGTATCTACTTTTACTCCAGCAACGGCTGCTCAGTCCACAGCAGGCTCATTCCGTTTCTTCCCATCTTCCCCCGACTGGGACCATGGTTCGCAGCGTATGGAAACCAGAATCTCCAGAGCGATGAGAGGTGTTTCCAGCCTGGCGATCATGTCTGCCGTCACCCCTGAAGTGCCCATCACTTCATTGATCTTCCGATTGGTTCAGGGGGATGCGTAGGTCCCAGCTCCCGCTGCCTTGTAGAAAAGGAGTTCAGTCAGTTGATCCAAGTGTGTGGCGGCCTGGGATTCACACCTCCCAGCCAGCCCCTTCTGAAAGGTGGCTGTGGTTCTTCAGTTAGTTTTTATTGGGGTTCGTTTGGCATCACATTCCATTTTCCAAGTTGCTTCAACTTGAAAATATGTGATTTTTTTTTCTAATACCTTTAATCCATTTCTCCATCTTCAGGACTCTTGAATATCCTTCATAGACCTGCTGAAATACAGCTCATTACCCTGCCCATTTAAGTGTCAACGGCATGCTGAAATAGCTGGAGTCAACCAGTATTTAGGGTTCACCTCCTTTGTACCCATCACATACTTAACCCCTTATGAAGTAGTGATTATTATTCCCATTTTATGGGTAAAGAAGCAGACCATGAACCAGGTGTGGTGGTACATGCCTGTTATCCCAGTGACATGGGAGGCTAAGGCAGGAGGATCACAAGTTTGAGGCCAGCCTTGGCAATTTAGTGAGACCCTTTCTCAAAATAAAAAAATAAAAAGGGCTGAGGACATGGCTGAGTGGAACACCCCTGGAATCCCCAGTACCCCCCCCCCAAAAAAAGGAGGAAAGAAAGAAAAGAAAAGAAACAGACCACATGAGCACATAGGGTAAATGCTTCTTTCAAAGTCACATAGATGGTAGATGGGAAAGTTTCAATTTGAACCCAAGCCTTATGACTCCCTGTCTGATGATCCTGCTGATACTTGGGTTAGGTGGTTGCTCTGTCAATCATTTACTATCATGAGGAATATTTAGAAAGCCAGCTAAGCTGGGATAAGGTATCTTATATTAATCAGCTTATTTGCTGCTGTGACTAAAGGACCCGACCAGAACAACTATAGAGGAGGAAGAGTTTATTTGGGGGTTCACGGTTTCAGAGGTCTCAGTTCATAGATAGCAGTCTCCACTCCTTGGGGCTCAAGGTGAGGCTGAACATCATGGCAGAACAGTGTGGCAGAGGGAAGCAGTTCATATGGCGATCAGGAAGCACAGAGAGACTCCACTCTCCAGATACAAAATATGTATACCCCAAAGCCACACCCCCATGCTCACCTCCTCCAGCCACGCCCCATCGCTTCAGTTTACCACTCAGTTAATCCCATCGGGGGATTAATTCACCAATTGGGTTAAGTCTCTTGCAATCCAGTCATTTTTCTTCTGAACCTTCTTGTATCGTCTTACACGTGAACTTTTGGGGGACCCCTCACATCCAAACCAAATGACCTCTTCCCATGCACCCGTGCTGGCCTCTGTCTCTCAGGGTCCCGCCACAATGCCTTGGCCTGGGGGTCCCCTCAATCTCTGGCTCAGGAGGTTAATGTCCCGCAGGTGGTAGAACATGCCTGCTTTCCCATCCCAGCCCTTGAAGGCAGCTCGGGAACTGAAGCTTGTCTGACAGTTGCCCTGGGATCCAGTCTGAGCAGCCAGCAAGGCCGTCCTTCATGAGTCTGGGTGGCCCACATGTCTGGCTGTGGTGGGGAGGAACCTGCCAGATCAAATCAGTTGATGGAGGTGCTATGAAACAGTGAGGGGGATTTAGGCGTGTTTGCTTTCTTCCCAAAGACTTGGCGCATTCAGTGTTATCCTGAGTGTTCTTGATGTTTGGACATCCCCACTCCCGAATTTCTGGTGCCTGGAATGCACACTGGGCATTCAAATAGCAGTATCCTGTTTCTGCCAGCCTCCAACTTCTTGGAAGAAGCAACATTTTCTTCTACTTTTGTGTGCCCATTGGGTACCAAAGCTTGGCAGGGGTGATTGTGTGGCCCTGATGTTCCCGTGCAGCAGCCAGAGCAGCAACTTGATGCAGCCAGTTTTTCCCAGGCCAGCTGCTGCAATAAGAGCTAACATTTATTGGGTACTGTGTGAGATACTGCATTAGGCACTTCACAGGCATTATCTCACTAACTCCTCACAAGAACTTGGAAGGGTTGGAAACATTTATAGATGAAGCAACAACCAGGATTTGCTGGATGAAGGGGTCACCATGGTAGCGACTATCAAAGCTATGCTTCGGATCCCAGTCTAAATGAGTCCAGGGCCAGTGTTCTTGGGAAGGTTAGGAGACAACCAGGACTTTCTTTATTGACCTCCTGTGAAACTATCTTGAATTCAGTAAGGAAACCAGGGCAAACCCTCAGATAATAGCGCCTTGGTCTTTCATAGTCGCTGTGCCAAATCACAGAAGATGAGGGCAAAGAGGCTCTGGAGAGAGGATTTTGGAAAGAACCAGTGTCAGTTTTGCTTTTCTTGTTGTGGGTGGTTGGACCAAATTGCTTTGCGTGTCCTTACGCAGATTTAGCCAACACTACCTGGGGAGTTTTCAAGTACTGTGTTACGTGGAAAGGAGGCAGGAACAGAAGGACAGCGTCTGTGGGCTCTTCCTCCCTTGACTTGTCCAGCACCCGCCTTTCAGCCGTGAGCTCTCTGGGTTCTTTTATGAGGACTCTTCCGCCAACAGTCTGCCCTGGTGGGAGAGTGACTGCCTGCCTGCTCTCTTCTCTCCAGAATGCTTGGGTTAGATCTGGTAGTGCGCGATGACAACGGAAACATCTTGGACCCAGACGAAACCAGTACCATTGCCCTCTTCAGGGCCCACGAAGTGGCCTCAAAAAGGATCGAGGAAAAGATCCAGGAAGAAAAGGTACATTTCCTCCACTGTGAAGATTTTGGCTGCTGGGATTCCGTTTTTACTTTGGTTTTGAATGAGAGAAAGGAAGTCATTGACAATAGAAGTAGAAATGTCTAGAAAATCTTCTGCCTTCTCATTTTAAAGGAGTAACAGCAGAAAGAATGAGGCCACTATATACATTGTGTTATGGAAAGATTGCAAAACTGTGTATGTACTAAGTGGAAAAAGCAAGGTGCAGAAAGTGTATGTAAAATGCTGCCATCTGTGTTTCAAAAAAGCATATACAAAAAAAGGACCTGCATCCATCCATGCCTGCAAATGCATAGGCTAGCCCTGAAATGACAGACAGGAAATTGCTCACGAAAGGATGCCTCTGGACAGGGAGGTGTGGAAGGGAAACTTTATTGTGTAACCTTCTGTTTTTGGTGCACTACATCACTATTTTTGAAGTAAAAAAATGACATTTAAAAATGAAGTGGAAGATTTTGAAATAATAATTGTACATTAAAGAAAAATTACCCAGCTGTAGAAAAAGAGATTTGAAAAAAGTCACCCATATCGTTACTGTCCCAGCCTAATCTTATTGACATTTTGGTATATTTTCCAGTGTTTCTGTTTTAGTGAGTACAGATTTGTGTCGTCAATTTTCTTTAGTTTATAGCTTTCATTTCTTTACCGCAGTCATGATGACATTTAATTATGTTTCTGAATCCAAAGGCAAGCACACCCCAGGGTGAAGCCTTTGCAGTGAAATTTTTTATTTCCAATGAGAGTGATTCCCATAAACAGGGTTAAGAGATCAGGTTTTTTTCTGTTTTTGAGCTTTGTCCAGCAGTCATGATTAAAACATAGGAACTCCCTGAAGCTACTAAAACCATGAATCATCACCTGTAGGCAGCATTTATTGAATCACTTGGGTTCAGTGCCCTGATGAGGACAATTCGATCATCCAGTAATGTTTGTTTATACCTTGCTCGTCTGTGGTTGAGTCATTGGTCCACTTACATCCACTTTCTTCTCAGCAGGTGCTTCTCCTGGGTGGTGATTCTGTTAGATCTTTATTTGTGGCATGATTTCTTTGCTAGCATTTCCCATTAGCTGAAACCCAGGTATTTCTGTCTCTTCTCTAGTCCATTCTGCAGAACCTGGACTTGCGGGGCCAGGCCATCTTCAGTACTGTCCACACTTACGGCCTCTATGTGAACTTCAAGAACTTCGTCTGCAACATCGGGGAGGACGCAGAGTTGTTCATGGCCCTCTATGACCCAGACCAGTCCACTTTCATCAGGTAGCAAAGACCCAGGTCACCTGCTATTCACATTGCAAGATGCCCAGTTTCAAAAGGGTAGACAGAACAAAAAAAAGGAAAAGGATTTCTAGGCAGTAGAAAGTCAAGTTCTTCGGGCTCAGAAGCTTTTTGCTCTTGCTCCTTAAGTAGTACAGCCACACTTGGTGCCCTTCCTGAGATGTGGAGGCCACCTGAAGCCAGTCAGGACACAGGTGAGAACAAGAGTTCAGAAGACCACAGCAGAGGAGCAAGAGAGGGATGAACAGGTGGGCACAGAGGGTTTTTAGGACCCTGAACCCGCCTGTGTGGTCCAGTAGGGGGTGGACACACGCCATTGTACTTTTGTCCAAACTCATAGAATGCACAAGACCAAGAGTGAACTCTGATGGCCACTGTGGTCTGTGGGTGGTAATGATGTGCTGATGCAGGTTCGTCAGTTACAGCGGATCTCTCTGCTGGGGGACGTGGAAGTGGGGAAGCCCTGGGTGTCTAGGGGCAGGAGATCTGTGGCAACTCTGGACTCAGGCTCAACTTCCATGCAGGCTTTGGGGAATGACCACGGGTCTTGTCAAGCCCTCTGCCAGGCACCTAAGGAAACACAGGCTTATTTTTAAGAAGGCAATTCACTATGACATTTGCTGGTAAATGGATAGAGTTGGAGAATATCATGCTAAGAAATAAGCCAAACTCAAAAAACCTCAGGCTGAATGTTTTCTCTGATACGCGGCTGCTAATTCACAATGGGGGTGGGGCTGGGGAAGAACAGAGTTACTTTATATCAGGTAGAAGGGAGTGAAGGGAGGGGAGGAGTGTGGGGTATGAATGACAGTAGAGTGAAGCAGACGTTATTACCTCATGTACATGTGTGACTGCGTGACCGATGTGATCCTGCTGTACATACAATCAGAAAAATGAGAGAATACACTCCGTTTATATACGATCTATCAAAATGTATAAATGCATTCTACTATCATGTACAAATAATCAGAACAAATTTTAAAATTTTAAAAAAGAAGGTTCAAAGTAGAGACTGATGAATTGTTTATTTAAAAAAAAAATTTTGGCTTGTGGTGATATAGATTACCAAGGATGCATTTGGAATGGCTGTTATAAAACTAAATTTGTGATTCAGCAAAGCTGAAAGTTCTGTGCAAAGAATTGGAGATAGAAAGTAGAATCCTGTAAATAAATCCTGCCATGCCTGTGCTGTGGTGAGCAGTGTTTGTCACTGTCCGCGTGAGTGTTCCTTGTGGGGTGCAGCGGGAACCCTTCAAAGCCAGGACACCCACCCCCTGCCTGGCCACTGTCACTCCGGCCTGTTGAACTGTACTGAGTGTCTCTGCCCTTCCTTTTAACCTGAAAACTGGCCCTAGCAGCAGCCTCCATTCCCCAGGTGGCTTCTCATGAAGAATAATTTTCTGTTTCTCCCTCTCTCTTTTTTTCTCGGCCAGTGAGAACTATTTAATTCGCTGGGGCAGTAGTGGGATGCCCAAGGAAATTGAGAAGCTCAATAACCTTCAAGCAGTGTTTACTGTAAGTTCGCCTTCCATTTCGTCATTTTCTTTGTCATTGTGGTATTAGTGGATACACATGTGGATATGGAGAAAACACAAAAGATAAAAAGAAGACTCCTCCTAATCCTCCTAGCAGAAGGAACCCACTCTTCTGTTCAGCAGCTGTTTACTGAGCACTTAATAGATGTCAGGCACTGATTTAGACACTTGAAATACATTCCTGAACAAATTTGGTGGTGGCGGGGGGGTCCCTGTGAACAAATCAGGGAAAGAAAATCCTTGTTCTCAAGCAGCTTTGTCCTGGGGGAATACAGATAATAAGCAATCAGTGCGTAAATGAGTAAATTTTATAGACTGTTATGAGTCCTGGGTGCTTCTAGGAGGTTGGGGACATCGCACTGGGGATGGCTGTGTTTTAAGTAGGCTGGTAAAGGGCCGGGTGTGGCTCAGTGGGAGATCAGGTGCTCAGCATGCTCCGCGCCTCCAGTTTGGTCTCCAGCACCCAAAAATAAATCAGTAAGCTGGTCAGGGCAGGCCACCAAGAGGAGATTCTTGAGGGGAACCCGAAGTGGCCGGGCCTGAGAGCTGTGCAGATAACGGTGGTGGGGTGGGAGCTTCAGACCCGTCTCTCAGTGTCGCAGCCCTGCAGATGGCGGGATTGCGGAATCGAGACCTTTTTGGTGTGCATATAATTGAAAGGTCATTTCCTTCCCCTCTTCCCCCCAAAGGGCTGCCTGATGTAGCTCAAGAGCAAAGAAACACACTGGGCTACTTTGGGGGCGTGGTGGCTCTCTTCCTCTTACATTAGAAACTTTCTGGTTTCTCTTGCTCCTTTATGACGTGATGTTTCAAGTATGCTGTGCAACCGTCACAGGCTGTGATAAACCTTGGTGCCAGCTCCCCTGGGGCCCAAAGGAGAGAGACTCCCTCCAGTCCTGCCCCACAAACCCGTGCTTTGTGTCCTTTACCTCTCACGGCTCCTAGGGCGAGAGAGTCCCAGTTACGAAGCACCAAAGGAAGTGACAGGAAGGATCTGTGGTCCCTGTTCAGGCTTATTGGTATTCCTTCTGTTGAGTCTTCTCCGAAGGGTGCAGGGGCTGATGACCACCACACTGACCCATCTGTATCTTCACCCCGCAGCAAATGCAGGCAGGGAACTTCCTGGAATTTTCCCCAGACCTCCCAAGTATTTCCTTGGTTCAGAGATATGTGGGAGTTTCTTCCTAAAGTCAAAGGCATTTATCAGTCTAGGTGTACATTTTTTTAAAGTTTGAAAAAAGGGATGATTGAGTCTTCCGTGCTGTTTTACAAGAGCTGCTCTTGCTCTCTTTCTCCTGTCCCTGGACAATCCTGTGGTTGGGATCATCTGGTGTGTACATTTCATGTCCTGACATTTCAATGAAAGACAATGTGGTGACCTTCTCCTTGTCATTAGTTTACGAAAACTTCTCTTATGAATGATGCATCCTTAAGGATCTACGTAAGTGCCACAGTTTACGTGAGTGGTCACCTGGAGTCGACTTCTCTGTTGGCAGAACTTGCAAATCCTGGAGTAGGAATTCAGGACGATGTAATTGGTGCAGGCTCCTGTCTTAGTGACCGGAGATAACTGGATTGCAGGGGATGGATTTAGAAAAGTAGTTCTTGGTTCAGTTAAGAGAACTTGGGCTGCTGTTTCATAGAAAGACTTGGAGGTGTAGTTAAATGATTTCTGCTGTTGAGTGAATGAGGTCTGTGGGTGCATACCTGGGTTTCCTCCCTGCCCTGGAGACCCTCAGCCACACGGAGCGGGGCCTCCCCCACAGACCTCCCCTGTTCAGCAGCCTGTCCTAGGCCCTTCCCTTTCATCAACAGGTGCTCCATTACACAAGGCAGGCGGGGCCTGTGCTGAACTTGCCTCCCAGGATGGTTTTGAAGACAGAATGAAATGTCACAGACTTGTGTGAATACCCAATAAATGTCAATGTCACATGAGTTTTTATTTCATTTGACACTAAAATGTATCCAGTACTGAGATAAACCCCAGAAAGATGTACATCACAGCAGTGAGCATTCCTAATTTCTAAATACCCTGCTTGACTCACTAAACTAGGGATTTTAGATTGACTATGATCTCTTTTAGAAATTTTCTTTCCGTCTGTCTTTCATTCATTCATTTAATTGTTTTTGTGGTACCAGGCATTGAGTCCAGGGCCTCATGTATGCTAGGCACGTGCTCTACCACTGAGTTACATCCTCAGCCCCTTTTTCTTTTTGAGACAGGGCCTCGCTGAGTTGCTGAGGTTGGCTTGTCCTCCTGTCTCAGCCTCCTGAGTTGCTGGGTTGCAGGTGTACAGCACTGCACCTGGCTCTGTTTTAGAAATGGGAAGTAGGAACTGAAGAAGAAAAAAGGTGTCATTTTATAAGTACAAAATCATTTCCTCTGATGCCATAATTATTCTCAGATGATCATGAGGAAGGGAGGAATCATTCTGGGTATTTCAGCCTTGAGAAATATGCTCTGCACAGTCTCCCTTGTCACGTGGAAAGAGAATTCTCTCGAAGGTGACGGTGACCAGCCTGACGCGCTCCGTGTCCTTTGTCTGCTACCAGGATCTCAGCAGCACAGACCTGATCCGGCCTCGCATCAGCCTCGTGTGCCAGATTGTCCGGGTGGGCCACATGGAGCTGAAGGAGGGCAAGAAGCACACATGCGGACTCCGGAGACCTTTTGGAGTGGCAGGTACAAGGAGGGCCCAGAGGCCACTGTGAAATGGTACAGCTGCTGTTGGCAACCGTATGGCAGCTCCTCCGAAAATTAAAGTTGGAGCTGGCATATGACACAGCAGCCCCGCCCCAGGGCACATGCCCCAGGGAATGGAAGGCAGGGCCTGGGAGCACTTCAGTAGCCTGGAGTTCCCGGGTGGGGCAGGGATGGACCGATGAGGGAAAGAGGTGGATGCTCACGAGGGAATCTCGTTCAGCCTCGTCGGGAAGGAGATCCGACCCGTCCCGCAACAGGCATGAACCTCCAGAACAGTGTGCTAGGTGACATGAGCCCGATGCACCAGGGAAATCCACTGTGTGACTCCGACGAGAGGTGCCCAGAGGAGTCGGATTTGTGGGGACCGTAGAAAGGAGGGCGGGGGAGTGGGGAGCTGCTGAACGGCTACCGGTTCAGTTTTGGAAGATGAAAAGTTCTGCATGGCGCGCGGTGACATTACTGCCACCGCAGTGTATGCATAGAAATGGTTAAGATGGTAAATTTTATGTTACAGTTATTTCACCACAATTTTAAAAATTGAGAAAGATGGAGGACAGGCAGAAGACAGGCAGGCAGGACAGAAAACCAGTCCAGATGGGGAGGATGGATGATGTCACAGTCAGGGTCACCACACAGCCTTTGGCACTTGGGACACCAGGTCTCTGTTCTTGGATTTGGGTCCTCGCCTGGCCTGGTCCTGAGTTTGTCCCTCTGTCCCAGCACACCGTCTCATACAGTGGAATCAGACCTGACTGTCGGAATCCTTCCTGCCCATGCCTACGGGTGGGTTTCCTTTTTTTTCTTTTTGATGATGCTGGGACATGAACCCAGGGCCGCTCGATAGACCAGCACACTACCACTGAGCTGTACCCCACCCTAGTAAAATTTTTTTGTGCAATTTTTACAGGGCTTCATTAAGAGCTGTCAGCAGGTCAAATGTGACCCCAGCTTCCTACACCGGCCGAGCAGCCGTTCCCCAAGCCTGCCTTGCTGAGTTTCTCTACAGATGCTTTTCTCCCTGCTCCTTAGTCTTCACAGGAGCCTTATCTCAAGTCCTAGTACTTCCTTTTATCTCCAAGCAGCTTATCTGGGGAGTGGATTGTTAACATGGGGTTTGTGGCCACACTGATTTATTAGCCAAGGCATCATCTCTTGCCAGGGCCCCTGTCTGTCATCAGCAGCTTCAGATCACCCCACTTACTGATACTTCTTAATATCTGAGGCAGCCGGGCATAGTAGTTACATGACTTGGCTCTGCCGTCACTGTTGGGGGTCACAGCTTGACTTTACCTCTACAAAATGACTTACTCAAGGGAAAATTACTGACTTTTCTGGGTCTTGGTTTCCTCATTTCTTTCTTTTTTATTTACTTTTTTAATTTTTATTTTGAGATAGGGTCTTATTAAGTTATGTAGGACCTCACTAAGTTGCTGAGGCTGGACTCAAACTTACAATCCTCCTGCTTCAGTCTCCCAAGTGACTGGGATTACAGGTATATGCCACTGTACCTGGCTAGTTTCCTCATTTCTCAAAGTGGGGCTAACATCTGTAGAAGTGAGATAACCTAGCAGCAGGCCCAGCCAGAACAGTGCTAAGTGCTTTTCTTGTGGGGAAGGAACAGATCACTGTTGGGTCTGTTGTGATGTTCCTGTCAGGTTTCTGTAGAAACCAGATGAGACTATGTCAAAGAGACAGATGACGTCTTCAACTCTTGAGTTTCTCTCCAGGTCTTTAATTTTTCCAACAGCCCTGACAAAAATATATATTCTCTGTGACTTTGAATGCAGGCTTGCTAAAAAGTAATGTCTCAAGAATTTAGCAACTCCATCTTGTAGAGATTTTAAAAGGGATGGTCTGTAAGGGTTGATCTGAGAAAATCCAAACATCTTCCTGAGCAGTCTCATGACTTGCTTCTCTGCTGGGCTGGGCACACCAGGAATTTATCACTGGCAAAGAAGTAAAAGGAACGTCCCGCTTGGTATTTTTCTTCTTCCGGTGTTCTGTGTTTGCCGATACTGTCCTTTTCCATTGCGACTTAGCGAGGCATGGAACAATTAGTTTCTCTAATTAAGTTTATCTCTTTCCTAGTGATGGATATTACTGATATCATACATGGGAAAGTGGACGATGAGGAGAAGCAGCATTTCATTCCCTTTCAGCAGTAAGTACTTTGGCATTTATCCTGGGCGACTTTAAGACCTGAATTAGCCATTCAAATGCTGTGTGAATGCAGAACCACGTGACAGGTATCCTTTTGTCAGTCAGGGAGGGAGGCTGCCTCAGCTGGAAGACTGTCAGCTAGGGGATCCACAGAAGACCTCGCTCAGTTCTTTATGTTGGACTCTAGTCTTAAGAGGGCAAATGGAACTTTTGTCAATTGCCTACAGATAACCCAAGGAATGTAAAATCAAGAGTTAAGTGTGTGTCTATACCGGAAGCCAGAGAATGGTGTCCTTTAAGTTTCAGAAATGCTAATGCAGTTCTGTACCCTGTTGTGCGGAGCAGGGGAGTCATACTGGAGAGAGGGAGCTTCTCAAACTGTTTCTTGCATACGAATCCCTGCGACTGGTTACAAGGCAAAATTTGATCCAGTAGGTCTGAGGTCTGCTGCATCTGATGAGCTTCCAGGCGATGCTCACAGAACTGGTCCAGGGACCACACTTTGAGTAGCAAGGGTTTAGGAGTAAAGAGAGTGAATGACTGAGTAGCCCATAGGTTAGAGTTACTGTACGCAGGGAAGCCAGCCTGGGAGCTCAGGAAAGGATTCCCCCTTACTAAAGCCCCCACTCTGGACCCAAGGACCTGGCAGGTTGCTGGGGAGCTGTTAGTGAGCAAATCTGAGTCCTGCAGCTGAGAAGTGTGTGTGTGAGCATTGTGACTGGTCTGCCACTCAGGCCACACACACACACACACACACACACACACACACACACACGTAGAACAGTGTGGACTCCGGGAACCCAAGAAGTTTCTGGAAATGACCTCTCCTGGGGCCAACTAGACCCTCCCTTAGCCAGTGTGTCTGTTGTCCTGGGTAACTTGCAGCTGCCCTACAAGTTGATGAAACAAACAGAATTCCACAAAGCAGCCCAAGGACATTTGTGTTAATAACTCATTTTTTACAAATGATATCACAAATGAGGGGAGAAAGATAAATTATGTGAAAGAAACATTATTTTGGAGAAAATCAGCTAACCATTTAAGAAACATTAAGTTAGAGCCCAGGCCCGCACCGTATTTCAATATAAATAATTACAGATAATTAAACGTATCATTGTAAGTGCTAACTCTTTAAATACTTTAGGAAAAACAGAAGTTTTATGTGACAGTGATGGAGAAAGATTGTTTTAAGTCAGACACCAAAGATTCCAAAAAAAAAAGAAGTGATGGATTTATCCACCCTCCAAATTTAAACAACTTGTACATACAAAAAGAAAACTTAAGAACATCTGTACAATATGTATTAGAATGAGTATCCATATTATATAAAGAATTAATAGAGATTTTAAGGACGTATAAAGGAAACAGACACATATAGAGAAATTCACTGAGGATCCATGAAGTGCAAAGGAAAATGAGGTTTAGTGTTGGGCTTGGCCATGTTTTAAGAATACTCAGTGTTGCTAAGAACCCAGTGTTTGGGTGGGCACAAGGAGACCGTCCTACTCATCGCCATGTGACCTGGGTCCCCCCCCTTTTTAATGTAAAGTGTTTAAAGCCTTAAAATTTAGATATTGCAAAGAATATCCCCATAATTAACAATGGTTATTTACCTTCCTCTAACTAGTTATGATTTCACTCTCTTTTTGTTTGCTTCCTAGTTTTTCCACAGTAAATATGTATTAAATATGATTTTACTTAAAGTATGAAGATCCTAATCTTTCAATTTCAAGTCCCACACTTTGGGGCTGTTCTAAGTGTTTTGATGCAAATTGCTTACGCTGAGCAGTACTTTCCTCTTTCATCCAGAGGCTGCTGTTAATTATTTTCAAAATATCCACTTACCTGGTGTCCTGCAGGTACTTCCTGACCTTCCGTGGGTAAGCTGAGGTGCATAGTTTCTGGACTTTAGTGCTGATATTAGGCAGAACTTCCGCATCCACCAGTGCTCTTCCTAAAACACAGGCATAGTCACGCATTGCCGAAGGGCAGGGGCGCGTTCTGTGGTCCTCGTTGTCAGGCAGTCTCATCATTGAGCCAGCATCCTAGGTGACCCCAGCGTCACCAGCTGATATATTCCCAGGGGCCGCTATCAAATATGCAGTCTGTCATGAACCAGAACATTACAATGTGGTGCATGTCACTCAAATATAAATATACTTACGCAGTTTGTATAAATACATTTAAATGAGTATATTAAATAAATATATCAAGTTTAATACAGTGCTATGTATTACTGCATTAATTTTTTGAATATAGTTTAATATAGTAAGCAAATGAAATGGATTGAATGAATATAAATGTATAAAATGTTACAGGAACATTGCACATCTGAATACATCTTTTCTGTTCATGAATGCTGCCCCTGTGGTACATACATATATAATCTTACACAAACGTTGTATGATATTTACTATTATCATAAATATGAAGCTGCAGGTTAGGAGCAGCGATCGTGGGTATGAACATGCCTGAATGTTTGTGTTCCTGCTTTGGTCACGTGCCTCCCTGCTGGGTGTCTGAGTCCCGGTCAGTCATGTAGCAGCCCTGAGCCCTAAGCTTACCTCCCTTGGGAATAATGCCTGCTCTGAGTCCCCCAAAGAACCAGCGCTAATTTGATTATGGCTCGGCTGTCAGGCCAACAGTCTCTGTCACGTTGCAGTCGCAACCTCTGACATTTAACACCTAAGATTTATGACAAGCGCTTTCGTAACCTGCACTGGTGTTTGATACCTGGAAAGTTCTAGTTCCCCAAGAGAGAGTCATTTGAAGAAAACAACTCCGATTGTTGCAGTCCCAGTTTCCAGTCACATTACGTTTGCTTTATGACCAGGTCAGGGATCTCTGCAAGGAGAGCTGACCTGGTAGACAGAGGAGACCAGAGGCCATTGAACTGTTCCAGGCTAATAAGCAGTCACTGAGCGCCTCCCGAGACTGGGGCTGTTTGGTCCTTTGACCTCCCTCTAGGAGCCTCAGCCCCATGAGTTCTTGCAAGTGGGGCTGGTTTGTAGGGTCCCTCCCATCGCAGTCCTCCTGTGGGACTCAGAGGACACCGCCAGATGCCCACACACACCCACTCCTGTACATGGGTTGGGCAGGCGGGGCCTCAGGAGGCCCAGGAACCAAGCCTGTCTCCACCCAGGAGGGGGCTGAGCACACACTGTCAGGTAGACCCAGAACGGAAGCCAGGTCTCCTGCCCCTCCGTGACCCTTCAATTCCATCCCAGCTGCCACCTCGGAAACACCCCTGAGCATTACCTCTGGCCTTCATTGTTAGGTGTGACTGTCAGTTTCGGTTTTCTGGGGGTTTGTTTGTTTTTCTTCTTTGTTTCAAGTCATTTCCAAGATGAATTTAATGTTTAAGATAGACACCCGCAGGAAAAATAAGGGAAAGATTGTGTCAAGGACAGAAATACGAGTTTATCTTATTATTTATTTTATTTTATTTTAGCATGAGGAATAGAACCCAGGCCTCCAGCATGTTTGGCAAATGCTGTACCATGGAGCTACATCCCTAGCCCGATCTTAATTATCTTAACTGGCTTTATTTTCTGTTCTAGGGTTGGGTAACACTTCGTTCCAAAAAACAGCTGAGCAGAGGAGTTGATTATTTAGACAGAAAAGGACTGGAAAAGCAGAAACAAAAAACAAATAGAGGATTGGTCATTTCCAAGTTACCTTCCTTATAAGGCAGGGATGGCAAGACAGAACAGTAGAAAAATAATTGACTGGTTACCATGGTTGATTTAGTTCCTTTAAAGTACCTTAGAACCTTTATGGTGAAAAAGATGAAGACAGAGAGTGCTTCGCTATCATGCTGAGTGAAACTGGCCTATTTGGGAAATTTAGCTGTTATCTGTCTCCCTGTCTGTCTGTCTGTCTCTCCCTCCCCCTCCTGATTTCTGGAAGGGCTGACTGGAAGGGCAGAGGTGCAGCTGAGTTTCAACTTGGTGAACTTTTTCAGCTTGGAACCTTACCATGAGTGACACCATTTTGATTTCGAGCCCGATCTGGAGTCCAGTACAGCAGCTTATTCCAGAACAGTGGCTTCCTGTAATGTGTATTTAAAATAGAGCCCTCCGGTTAGGGTCAGTGTTTTATATATCCGAGTTATTTCCATGAGACCCACCAGGATGTGAACTTGTACTACAGAGACTGTCTGTTCTTCCCTTCCTCCTCACCTCTCCTTCTCACTCTCCCAGAATTGCAATGGAGACCTATATTCGGCAGAGGCAGCTCATCATGTCACCCTTGATGCCATCGCATGTGACTGGGGAGAATGAGCCACTCACTTCGGTCCTGAATAAAGTGATAGCAGCAAAGGAAGTGAATCACAAAGGACAAGGTACACCAGCATGTACAGGGCCGCGCGGGGACTTTGGCCAGGGTGGGAGAGGCATTCAGAGCTGGGCCTTGGACTCCTTCCCCTTCACTATCTCTGATACCAAGCAGCCTCTGCTGGGGACCACCCACCTCGGGCATTCAGTGCTGAGGGCAAGTGTGAATGAGATCACAGCTGAATTTGGAAATCCTGTGAAACACATTTTCATCCCACGAGTCTTTCCTTCTCTGCATTGTGACTCTTGAGTGCCCAAAGAAACAGAGAATCAGAAATAATTATGTTCCACCCCTGAATGAGTTTATTCCACTCCACATTCCAAAATTAGGAGAAAGGAGAAATACACCTGAATAGGTATTAATGTAATATAATGATTTATAATATAATAATTTTATACATAACCATAAGCTAGTAGAAATACCTCACAAAGCTTCCTTAGTTACTTTTAGTACCTCCATGTCTTATTCTGTTGACAGAATTGTATTAACGTTGAGATGTTCCACTTACAGAAACTCATTTGAAATTTCAGATATGAAGGAAAAATACTTGAATTTTTAGAGTTCAGATTCCAGGATGGTGACCTTCTTTGGATAGTAGTGAAGATCAAGCCACTTTTTTTTTTTCGTCACCCTATAACTGTTGTCTGAATTAGAAGCAATCAGAAAATACATTATTTTCAGTATGCTTGGTTTCTCATGAATTCGTAGTTTTCCTGAGTGGGAAAGAGAGGCAAAATATAAACAAAGAATCTGAAAACAAACAGGTAAATGAATTTGGTATTTTGGAGCTCTTAACCTAAGAATATGATTTTTGTCAGAGTGGTTAATTCTTACAGTAAATAGATTGTGGTGTATATATGATTTCCTTTTTCTTTAAAAACAAAACTAATCCAGGCGAGGTAGCGCATGCCTAAAATCCCAGTGGCTCAGGAGGCTGAGGCAGGAGGCTCATGTGTTCAAAGCCAGTTTTAGCAACTTAGCGAGGCCCTAAGCAACTCAGTGAGATCCTATCTCTAAATAAACTACAAAATAGGGCTGGGGATATGGCTCAATGGTTAAGGGCCCCTGGGTTCAATCCCTAGTACCCCCCCAAAAAAGAGTACCATTTCCTTTCTTGCTGATGATAACAGAGCAAGCACTTTTCGAGCATTTTCATGTTCTGCACAACTGTGTTTGCAGCTGCATAATATTCCACTGCTTAAATTTGTCAGAAAACAGTTACAGCATATTTAGAGATCTTCATTGACTTCATTTTCTCTCCTGGAGTTATGCAACACTTCATCCATTAAGTAGAATAAATGTTCCAATGGACTGAACAGGAGAGGTTGAGTCCATAGGAAGCACAAAAGCAAAAAACAAAGAGCAATTGGGTCATTTTGAAGTTACTTCCTTCTAAAGTGGAGGTAGGAAAATAACTGATTTGCTAACCTCAGGTCACTTCAGGTTACTCTGTGTAAGGATTAAAACACAGATAACTTCATTATCATGCCGATCGAAACTGACCTGTTGGGGAAATTCGATGTTATCTCCACTCCTGATTTCCCAGATGGTCAGATAATACATGAGTTTCATTTTGAGGATGTGGACTTTAATACGGATGATGCCATTTTGATTTTTAGCACCGTGTGCTGGGACCCTGTGCAGGAGCTCAGTCCAAAAGGATGGCCTCCTGTCATTTTGATCTAACAAATTTAAGGAAATGGAACCCCCTAGATACACACCTAAGTGCTTTCTAATTTACCGTGGTGAATTTATATTCTTCTGCTATGGCAGTCTTTATGCTGAAACTTTTTACATGTTGAAGTCTGCCTCCATGGAAAATTCCCAAAAGAAGGATTTCTGGGTCCAATGGTGGAAACAAACTTAACCGGAGACATAGTGTGGCCAGATCGCCTGCCGTGGGTTCTACCAGGGGTCCTGCTTTCCTGGCTGGAGGGGGCCACTTACCTGCACTGTCAACCCATAGTTAAAGATCTGAACCTGTTTGAAAGTTTAAAAGTAGACTCCCAGAGTCCTGTGGCTTGTTTATTCATTTATTTGCTTTTGAGAGGGGGTCTTTCTGAGTTGCCCGCCTCTGCCCCCCCGTGTGGCTGGAATCACAGCCTGGTCCTTGCACTCAGCTCCTTTGCACTTCAGTTGGTGCTGGAGGGCGAATCTCTAGCTTTCGTACATATTTATGAGTTTCCTGAAGTTTCCTATCTCAGATTTTATTAGATCCTTATATAAGGAAGATAATAAGCTTTGTCTTATTTAAGACATATTTTTACAACTTTTAGTTTGCTAAATATTTATAAACTTCTTAGGCTTCTCTCTGTTCATTTCCTGTTTACTTTCAAGGACATTTTTTTAATGCATGGGGGAACCCAAAGATGCTTAACCACTGAGCCACATCCCCAGCCCTTTTTATTTTTTATTTTAAGACAGGGTCTCACTAAGTTGCTGAGGCTGGCTTTGAACTTGGAATCCTCCTGCCTTGGCCTCCCGAGTTGCTAGGATTTACAGGTGTGCACCACCATGCCCAGCACTTGTGAGGATCTTTACTTTCTTATAATGACTATAAATTCAGAATAGCTTACAAATATCTCACCATTCTATAGTATGGCTTTTTAAAAGTTTTATGCTTATCAAAGCTTTTAGTTTGTATATGGAAAATTCTTTTGCTTTTGTAATGTGTATCTCTGCTTTAAAAGTTCACTCTCAGAGATATCATTAACTGCACATTTGCTCTTTTTCTTTAAAGTTCTTATCTCTTTTCCTGTTTACTTCTTTGTCATCTAAGAAATTTATTTTGTAGTTAATATAATAGGCAAGAAATTAAATTGATTCTGCTACAAACAGCAAGAAAGTTATCTCAGCACATTTATGGAATTATTGTTTTTTTTCCCCTTGATTTGGAGTGACCTTTTGCCATGCATTAAATTGCTTGGCCTATACCCAAAGGATTTAAAATCAGCATACTACAGAGATGCAGCCATATCAATGTTCATAGCTGCTCAATTCACAATAGCCAGATTGTGGAACCAACCTAGATGCCCTTCAATTGATGAATGGATAAAGAAACCGTGGTATATATATATACAATGGAATATTACTCAGCCATAAAGAATAATAGAATTATGGCATTTGCAGGCAAATGGATGAAATTGGAGAATATTATGCTAAGTGAGATAAGCCAATCTCAAAAAAACCAAAGGACGAATGATCTCGCTGATAAGTGGATGATGACACACAATGGGGGATGGGAGGGGGCAAGAATGGAGGAAGGAGGGACTGTATAGTGGGAAAAGAGGAATGGGAGGGGGGGGGGGGGGAGAAAAAATAACAGAATGAATCAAACACTATTACCCTAAGTAAATGTATGATTATACAAATGGTATGCCTCTACTTCATGTACAGAGAAACAAGATGTATCCCATTTGTTTACAATAAAAATAAATTTTAAAAAATTACCATTTACTATAGAATTTAATCTGTTTCCAGCAAGCCATGTCTTTTGTACCCCTGGCTTTCGGCAGTATTATAGCTTTACAACATATTTTGGTATCTGCTTGGACGGTCTTTATTCCTTTTTCCTACTCAAGTAAGGATCTGTTCCTATCTCCATCAAATTCTCAAAGAAATTCTACTGTGATTTTGCTGGGAGTGTCATTCAAATTGTAAATTAACTGGGGGAGAATTTGCATCTTTACAATAAGGTCTCTGGTTATTATCATACAACTTGAGTTTTTCTCAACATTTCTCTTTGTGTGTGTTGTATAGATCATACAGAAAAGTGAAAGTTTATCTTTTCTTTCCTTAAAGGACTTTGGGTGTCCTTGAAGCTATTGCCAGGTGACCTTACGCAAGTTCAGAAGAATTTTTCACACTTGGTCGACAGATCAACAGCGATAGCCAGAAAAATGGGCTTTCCTGAAATAATCCTTCCCGGTAAGCACTTTGCGTGACCCATCCGGGTTCTCTTCCATGCGAGGATTTGCTCTAACAGGACAGTGGAGGCAATTTGTGTCCACAAGACCCAGTTACTTGCACGCAGTGGCACCCAGACAGCGGCAGATACAGATCTTCAGCACCCTGGAAAGCCACACCGTAGGCAAGACAAGAAAACACTTTTAGTGGAACTCAAAATTCTCTCTCGGCATTCTCTCCCTCTCTGTTCTGCACAGACCCCTGGCAGATACTTCGCTGGCTGGACTTCAGATGCGGGGAGCTGATGTAGCCCAGGGTCCCCCCTGCAGGAGGCTAATCGGCCTCATTAGCATGCTCCTTTTCCCACTGGGGCACAAGCACTGGCCCCTTGCTCTGCTCGTTCCCAGGAGAACCCTCTGCTCCGTGCCCTTAAGCTCCTCCCATGTCCTGGCTCTGCCCTTTTCTGTGGTGACAAGAGCCTCAATATTCTGTGGTTTCTTGCCTCTACCTGGTGACCTGCGCATGTGCGCTCTTGAATTCTCTGCCTTCTCCCAGGTGGTCTCTTCATAGTAGTAAGAGGAAATCATTCCCTTGTGGAACCTTGGAAATATTAATAGCAACTAACTGACATTAATACAAATTCCAGGAAACTAATCATGCTGTGCTATAAAAATTCTAGAAAACCATTTTTTTATCCATAGTATAAAAATTCAGGTTCCCTTAAAGTGATAAAGAGATCTTATTTCTCCTTTGGGAAATTAAGGGGCAGTGATAATTTGCCGCTACATGCTGCCTGCGTATGATGGGTATTTAGAGTATTTGTGGGATCAATGAATACGAGTTATAAAAGGGAGACAATGTGTGCATGTGCGAATATGTAATAATAAATCCCACCAGGTCATACAACTGTGATGCACAGTGAAAACATAGTGAGGGAGAAAAGGTAGATTATCTAGTCGTCTTTTCTCATAACGAAGGTAGTTCTTTGTCAGTCATCAGTTCCAGAGCTGTTTCACACTGCTACATCTTTCCCTGAGCATTCTGGAGAAACCTTTTGACTCCCTGTTGATTAAATCATAACTGTTAGGAACCGATAGTCCCTAATAAAGGTAGCATCACTGACAGGTTAGACAGGAACCTGGAAGAGTAGAGCAATTTATCTTTGGACGAAGCAAGTTTATTTTTGAAACCTGTTGAAAAAGCATATTAAGATTCTTTTTATCAGTGGGATTAGCTCACAGAATGCCAGGGCTGCTGTCGTGGGCTGAAAATTCATCCAGGATCCTGGTTCCCAGTGCCACGCTGCGGACCGGCCAGGTGGGATCACCAGGGAAGCTCCACAATATGGATGCTCAGATTTCTCCTGAGGCTGAATCAGGGTGCCCCAGGTGTCCCTGGGGGTTGAGCCAGGTCTGTGAAATATGGATCTGGGCAGCGCCTCACCCCAGTCTGGGCTCAGTCACCACTTCCTCTGCCCCACCCTTGCCTCTGCAGCCCGGGCACTCTTCCTTTCTGTCCTCCCTGTCACCGGCAGCTTCTTGGAAGTGGTTACCTCCATTCTGTCTCCAGCTTCGCTCTTGCCTATCCCTCTAGCCTCTCCTTAGTGGCCATCACTAGAATTCTCAGGATAACAGTGCGGCCAAGTCTAGTCAGTGTCCCTTAGCCTGATAATCAGCTCTGACTTCTCAGCAGCATCTGACACTGTCAATCATTCCCTCCTGGAAACTCGACCTTCCCCGCTCCTCAGTGACCCCCACTCTTCTCTTTCTCTCCATTCTCCTGGGGCCTCTACTAGGACCCTTCTGCCACCTCACCATCTTCTACCTCACCCCACGATCCTCAATATCTGGTCCTTCGGCTCTGCTATTTGCTAGGGTTTCTGTAACAACATACTACAGACTGGGAGGCATAAGCAACAGGAATCTTTTCTCTCACAGTTCTGCAAGCTGGAGGGCCAAGATCAAGGTGTTTGCATGGTTGGTTTCTTCTGAGGCCTCTCTCCACGCTGGGTCTTCACAAGGTCTTCTCTCCATGTGTCTGTGACCTATTCTCCTCCTCTTATAAGGATACCAGCCAGGTTGGGAAATGACCTCATTTCACCTTAATTACCCTTTTGAACATCATCTCTCCAAATATAGTCGTAATGTGAAGTTAGGGATTCAGCATGACTTTGGAGGATGGAGCACAGTTCAGCCAACAGGAGGTCATTTTCTTTATCCCCTGTTCTCACTCGTGGGCTTCCGTCTCTCAGTTGCCTCAACACTTTTGAGCACCAACACGCTTTCGAACTCTTGGCCACGCACCGGCTACTCCTGGCATCAGCTCAGGTGGACCTTTACCCACCCCACCGGATCACGCTCTTCATTTGTCAGTTGGTCCTCGCCTTGTGCTCTGGTAGTGCAGAGCTGGTGTTCCTCTGCTGTGTCTTCTCTGGGGACTGGTGCCTCATCCGTCCAGCTGCACAGAGGAAAAGCTGAACGCTCCCTGTGACTTCCCTCTTTCCTTTGCAACTGACAGAATTAGTGAGTAAGACCTGCCATTTTTTCCATGAAAGACGTCTAATCCATCCCTTGGTTCATCTCCTTCACCTCCACCAAGCTGGCACTGGGGTCTCTGCCCTGGACCTCCGTGTAGCTTCCCTGAATCTGCTCTTTCCTGCGGCCTCTCCTCCTGTCTGTCCTGTAGCACGGATGGCCGTTTACCCGAGCTCACCTGGCTTCATCTCACTCCTTACGGACAACGCCGCAGAGACTTCCATTTATATGTAGCATAAAGATAGAGATTCCTAATCCTACCTGCTGGCCTCGGGCGTTTGGCTTTTGTCGGTCTCTGACGCCTCCTCTCACGCCGATTCCTCCCACTGTGGGGACTTGGGTCAGATCATCTCTGCCTCTGGCCTTTCACAAACTCCTCTCAGCCCAGGGTACCAGCCTGAAGGAGAGATCCCGCAGCCTCCAGACGAGGTCGCTGCCCACATTTTTAACATGACTGCATTATTTAACAGTCGGGAGACCCGAGAAGCATCGTTAGGTAATTTCACATTGTGTGAACATCGTAGAGTGCACCCGTCACATCTGAGTGACCGGGATGCCACTGGACACTGTCGTCTCATGGGGCCACTGCTGTGGATATGCTTCCTTGTTAGCTGAAATGACATTCGGCTCCCAACCAGACTTTGACACATACTACCAGTGGAACTGCTGTGTCCGTTAAGGCTTTGGCACAGATTGTCAGTTTATTGACAGAGGATGCGGATGAAGATTTCAAGTGGGAACGTCTGAACGTCCGCTTTCCATCACTCTCAGCTACCAAGGCAGTCTCATCTTTCTCCCCAGGGATTAAAACAGATAAAAATGACACATCCTCAAAATACGCAGCCCTATTTTCTTGTAGTGCTCTCAGGCTCGGGTTTGTTACCTGGGGAGACAGTCTGATGTCATGCAAACTTTGGAGTCATACTTTTAAGTCCTGTGTCCTCTCCTCCAGGAATTTGATTTGCCTTTCATTTATTCCAGGTTTCTTCTGTGTACTTCAATAACATTTCAAACTTTTCCCACACTGTGGGAGCCACACGTGTATTAATTAATTTTAAATTGATCAGCACTTATGTTGAAACATCACACTAAGTAATGATATTAAAAAACAATCTGCCACTCTGCCCAAACAAAATTCACAAACATGTGCTCATTGTTAGACAACAGTCATTACTAAGTGGGGAGAAGAATTACAACTAGAAAGAGTTGATCTTTACAAATCCTGCTCTTCAGAGACATCTTGGCACCAAGAGCGACCCGCTTGTGGAAAGCGGCGTTTGTTAGGATCCCAGCGGGTTCTGTTTCCTTTCTCTTTTCTACCTCCTTCCGTCCCCAACCTTTGAAATGTCCTCCCTCAGCCACACTCACAGGGTGGGTTGCCCCCTTGCAGGCGATGTTCGGAATGACATCTATGTCACCCTGATCCATGGGGAGTTTGACAAAGGGAAAAAGAAGACCCCCAAGAACGTGGAGGTGACCATGTCTGTGTTTGATGAGGAGGGCAACCTGTTGGAGGTAGGTGTCATGGAGTCCTGCCCCTCCATACCCCGCCGTGCAGTGGCCATGAACTTCCCACCTAATTGTAGTTATTCTCCATATCAGGCTGGGTTTCATTTTTCCTAAGGGAAAAAAATAAAACCTGTTAAATTTGTGATTCTCATTGACATTTAGACTTTTAATTTGATGTTCATCCTGTGCTAAGAATAGCTCCAGCCACTGGGGATTTTAGGTGAAGCCTTGGGTGAATGGGTTCCTTGTCATTTTCAAGCCATTGAGTCACTCTCAAGCTTACCAGTTGCTCTGCTCAGTTGTGCAGAGAGCCCCAGGGCATCGGAGGGCACTTTGCCTGCCCCTGAGCCTGCAGAGCCAGGGAGGCTGCCCACCAGTAGCTGGAAGCTGGAGGAGCCCTTGGGTAGAGGGCGGCCACCACCACTCTCTGGTCTTAACATCAGGGATCTGCAACTCCAAATGGAACACACAGAAGCTGAGGCAGAGCTAGGAATGGATCCAGGTGTCCTGACTTCCGGCTCAGGGTTGCTCCAACTTCGAGGGCTTTCTGTCCATAGAGAGAAAACGTCTCGATTCTGACATCACAGGGAAGGAGGAGCCCAGGGTGGTCTCTGGAGGCTCCTTCGACCCCTCAGCCATGGTTACTGCTCAACAACTCACAGATCAAGCCCTTGGTTCACACAGCTCACCGAGCGTCCTGTTGGGTGGGTGCTCGGGGTACAGAGAAGTACAGCATGCCACCTCCCCATGGACGCTGTCATCTCTGAAGGAAAAAGATGTCCCAGCGGTCCACCAAGCCAAGTCATGTCTGTGTCAGAGGGACAGGCAGACTGTGTTGGGCTGTGGGATGGGAGGGCTTTTTCCTGTTATTGATAGAGCCCTGTGACCCGTGAGTTCATTCCAAGTACACGTCTTCCCCTGGTCGGTCATCTCATAGGGAAGTGCCCCACCAAGGCCAGCTGTGCCTGAACGAGGTGGTCCGTTACTAGGAAGAGACCCAGCCCTGAGTCTGAACCAGGACACCAAGGCCCTAAAGCAGAAGGCAGACCCCAGGGAGAAATCATTCTCCTCAAACAGCAGAACATCCACGGGTGAGGCCTAAGTCCTAGTCACTCTCACCAGGCCTCGGGATGGAAGAGAGAACAGAAATCACAGGACAGAGGAATATTCACATGGCTTTGGGTCCCTTGGCCGCTGCCAGGTTTATATACTGAGACCCTTCCCTGGAGTGGCGGAAATTCCGTCTTCCTCTACTTGCCAGCCCCAAACGGAATCGGCTTACAGATGCCAGCGTAGGGCTTGTGCTGGGCGTGCTGGGGCCGGGGGCTCATGCATGTGTGTGGAAAGCTCTTTTCTAGACAATACTACCCTCTCCTAATTTTTCCTTCCCATTCCAAAGAAAGCAATTCATCCTGGTGCTGGATATGAAGGCATCTCAGAATACAAATCAGTAGTCTACTACCAAGTCAAGCAACCCTGTTGGTACGAGACCGTCAAGGTGAGCATTTGCCATTGATGAGCCTTGTGATCAGCTGACCCTCACTTGGGTTCCTGTCTGCTTATTTACCTCCACATCATTTCTACCTTTCCTGAAGTTTGAGATAAGTTGCCTGTGGTGTGCAATAAGAAATGAATTAATAGTCATAATTCTGATTCAGAACAGTTATCTTTAATAAATTCAGCCCTCTTAAATAAGAGTTTCATTCATAAATACAGAGAAATTTGAATAGAGAAACTTGTGGTTGTTGTGATGCAATTGGCTTGCCAAGACGGTCCAAAACTGAACGGAAATTTTCACACTCTGCAAGCAGTTTCCTAACATGTTTTTCTTCTTGGCTCCTACCCAAGCTTTCTGGGCCTCTTTTCAATTTAAATATGGGTTTTACAAATTCCAATATGGTTTTCAAATCAGGCATCTCCTTTGGGCCCCACAGAGACTTGGGCAACTAAGCAAACAGACTTTGTAAAGCCCTCTTCCTGATTAGGTGACTGAGACCCAAATTAAGTGGCACCCAAGATCCTAGAGCTCCTTAGTGTGCAGCTGGAACTAGAGCCGCCTCTTCTGAACCTGAAGCTGTGTGGGTGCTCTCGGATGGTCGGGGCTGGATGAGCTCTTCATAGAAAACTAAAAAGGATACACAACCCAGAAAGCTTGCACTCATATCTGGAAGTGAGCAACTAGTTTCAACAGTCTTACGTAGTTCATGTTTTGAATGATGCTGCTTGTACAAGTTTTATGTTGTGCTGGGTTTTTCCCCCACTGGGAGTTGGACCCTGGGGCTCTTAACACTAGTCCACTTCCCCAGTTTCTTTTTTGTGTCTTATTTAGAGACAGGGTCTCACTGAGTTGCTTAGGGCCTCACTTAGCTGCTGAGGCTGACTTTGAACTCATGATTCTCCTGCCTCAGCCTCCCGAGCTGCTGGGATTACAGGCATGCGCCACCATGCCCGGCCGTGTTGTGCTTTTTTTGTTTTCGTTTTGGTGGTGCTGGGGATTGAACCCAGGGCCTTGTGCATGCGAGGCAAGCACTCTACCAACTGAGCTGTATTCCCAACCTGCGTTGTGCTTTTTAAAGGTACTTATCTCAGGCAGTCTAAGTTCTTCAGAGACGATTTTTAGATGCTTGTATAATGCTCCATTATATAATCATTCCAGAATTTACTGAATTATTTGAACTATTCCTTGCCCTTTCCACGTGACTTTTCCCATCCCCTCTGTGTGTATAAGCAGCAGAAAGCTTCCTGTCTCAGGTGCTTTATCTTTTCCTTCTGTTATAACCTATAATTATTAGCATCTCAGTGGGAAGGTCCCATGCAGACCTCAAAGTACCACGTGGAAGTATTTGCTGTTTCGTATTTGAGTAAATACTAGAAATCCATGATACCTCCATACTCTGAATCTATGGTAAACAGCAAGATGAACTTCTCCTGAGATTCTTGTGGTTTGAAAATAGCTCAATCTCCTGTGAGTAAAACCTGGTAGCAAGTCTCACTCTAGGAATGCATGCTGTGGTAAGACACTAAAATCGAGTCTTATTCTCCTTATATCTCAAAATAGCTGGGAGCGGAGGATTTAGAATACACGCACATGAAGAGAGAGTGGAGTTTGAAGGTGGTGCCTGCGGTAGTTACCCTGATGTGATCGTCACAAGGCATACAGGAATCAAGACATCATGTCATACCCCAGAAATGTGTTCATTATGTTAAATAAAAATAAATTCATGCTGGGCATGGAGGCTCATGCTTGTAATTCCAGCAGCTTGGGAGGCTGAGGCAGGAGAATTGCAAGTTCAAAGCCAACCCCAGCAACAGCGAGGTGCTAAGCAACTCAGTGAGACCCTGTCTCTAAATAAAATACAAAATAGAGTTGGGGATGTGACTCAGTGGTCAAGTGCCCCTGAGTTCAATCCCTGGTACCAAAAAATTTTTTAAAAATTTAAACTAAATAAATTCATTAAAATGGAGCCTCATTCTGTAAAATGAGCCTCAATGGCAAAGTGCTGCGTATCTATAAACCACTAACTCCTTGCCGTTTTGCAGGTGTTCATTGCCATAGAGGAGGTCACACGCTGCCATATAAGATTTACCTTTCGACACAGGTCATCTCAGGAATGTGAGTATTTAGGAGGATTGGGACATATTTCCATTAAAAAGAAAAATGGACTCTTCGTCACAGGGCTCTTGTGGATCAGAACAGGACACTTAGAAATAAGTTCCTGGTCAACTTTATTTCAGAGTTCATTGGTGCAAAGGAAGTCAGACCAAAGAATTATCTGGGCTTCCAAACTCTTTGTTATCACTCCATGTCAGAATCCCTCTCCTGCGTGTGTCGTGGAAGACACTACGAGATGCCGCTTGGCACAAAAGGGTTCCACTGTGAAACAGTATTGGCGGTGCTGCGTGTCATGTGTCCCTGTGGGACCCTGCCAGTGGGGGAGTGCTCCCAGCTCGGCATCACGGAGGCCTCGGTCTGTACCAGGCACCATGTGAAGCCCTGCTGATGCGTCGGCATTCTGAGAAGATGCAGCCTATTTTTATGCACATTCATACCGAAAGGCGCTAGGGCGCAGCGAGGCCTGATCCAGGCTGGACCAGGTAGAGCTGCCCTGGGGCTCAGGCAGCCACTCTAGATGGACAGGACACAGGTCCTGAGTGTGCGAACTCTTATACCAGGTTGTAGAGGAACCTTAAGAGAATGGCCTCTGGTGGGGGTTTGGGTGGGTTGTTTGTGTTGGTTTGTGCTCATAACAGCTTTATCCATGACACCCCAGCAATGGAATGGCCCAAATCCATCCATAAGGAGAGTCAGTAGAGCGGAGGTATAATCATGCAGTGTATCGCTACTCAGCCACCCCAGTCCCTGCAGACCCCAGAGCTGTGCCTCTGACGAGAGCAGACCACAAGGTACCCCAGCCACAGGGGTCTCAGCAGGTTAGCAGTGAGCCCAGAGGCCGGTCAGCGCCCTGCCTCCTCACGAGGCTAGACCTTCCTCCCCAGATGCCACAGGACAGACCTGGGCTGTACATTGGGGAGGAGTGGACAGGCAGAGGCCTCAGGCAGCAGCGTCCACCTGGACGGTGGTAAATAACCTCGCCGCATCTGTTTCAGAACAGCAGAAACAGAGATGCGGGTTAAGGGTTCGAAGCAGGGCAGCAGCTGGTTGGACTGGATTTGGGAGCCTCCTCTGGCTGTGTATGGAGACAGTGTTGGGTGGAGGAGGATGAGAGACCAGTTAGGAAGAGCTCCTAGAAGCAAACAGAGGAGGTAGCGAGGCCTGGCCCTGGGCAGGAACCGCGGGACAGAGAGAAAGAGGGGACACAGGTTCCATGGCTGCTCAGGCTGTGACCTTGATGTGTTCACGTGGGGTGGAGTTGGTGGCCACTCCCACGCTCTGGTTTGGGTAATTCAGTGGATGCTGATCTCGTTCGCTAGGGAACGAAGGGAGAGCCCGTACTTGGGGATGCCAGGTGACTTCAGCTTGGGGTCTGTGACACACACAGGGCTCTGTCCTTGCTGATGGGTGTTCGTCACAGCGTGGCTGAACAACACACCCCAGAGCAAACGTGAAGCAAACTGCCCCACCCCTGGTGTCTCGCCCCTCTGCTCAGACACGTATTTCTCTCTTTTCAGCCAGAGATAAATCAGAGCGTGCTTTTGGGGTGTCCTTTGTGAAACTGATGAACCCGGACGGCACCACCCTGCAGGACGGGAGGCACGATCTGGTGGTGTACAAGGTGCTGACCGAAGGCTGCTCCAGAGAGCTGGAAAATACTGAAGCTGGCCTTTTAGACCCCTTTCAGATTTACGTAGACAAACATCCGCAACCTCTCCAGAGTCTGTGTGTTGGCCCCTTAAAGTCTAGAAACCCAGATGGGCCCTGGTCATCCCACTGTGGCTTCCCAAACCTTTCTGGAGACAGTTGCACCATTATTGAGTCTTGGAAGAGTGTCTTACCCTCAGGCAAAGATCATAGCATGTCCCAAGGAGCAAAGGGACATCATCCTTTGCATCATCCTGCATGACCACAGAGAGTGCTCCGTGGCCCTGGTTAGAGTGTGAGTGTGGGGGCTGTGGTTTCCGCATCACTGTAGGCTGTTCCCTGCCATCCGGGTCTCACTTCCTTCATGACAGCTTCGCTTCCGTTCTTCCCTTCTCATGTTGGTGAACTCTCACGTCTACTGATCTTAGGGTCTAGAGCAGATGCTGGAAGGTCTCACCGACCCAACACATCTGGGGGGTTTTGCGCCATTGACAGCTCTTTTGAGTTGCATCTGATGAATATTTCCCGCAACATTCTGCTCCTTTGTAAATAGTTTGGAAGGCATAGCAAGCTCTCCATCGGCCCAGTGAAGTAAAACGTGACCGTTTATAGGTTCAGGAAAATGAAATGCAACCTTATTCTGCAATATATTTATTTACTTCTGGCAGAGATTAGAGATCTTCTGGTTGCTAGTTCACAACTTACTCTGTTTTCATTCTGTGATGAAATTATTTCTGGGTTCAAACTCCGTGGAAAGACACCATAGTGTCAGAGTGCAGGGGATCCCGCCGGCGTATAGCTGGGTCAAGCCCTGTGTCTCGTGCTGGAAGTACACTGTGCTCCCGGTAGAAACTGTTTTCTCCTTGCATGTAAGAGATGTGGCCCATTGTTTGATGTTCCTAACTTGCATCCTTTTCAGGGTGACAACAAGAAAATGGAAGATGCTAAATTCTACCTGACCCTGCCTGGGACCAAGGTGGAGATGGAAGAGAAGGAGCTCCAAGCATCCAAAAACCTGGCCACCTTTACCCCCAGCAAGGAGAGCACGAAGGACAGTTTTCAGATTGCCACTCTGATTTGCTCCACAAAACTCACCCAGAACGGTAGGTGTGGTGACCACGTGGACACCACCAAGCTTACTGGTGGTCAGAGCCAGGGTGCTGTGCCACATGGGGCCAGGTCTTCCGAGGTGGGATGCTGGACAACTAGATTTCGCGCTCTGCTCTTCCAGGGCTTTCTGGGTCATGCCAATCAGATGGCAGAGCTCTTTCTGAGGTTTCGTTGTCCATCTTTAAAAATAGAATGGAAAGCATTTCAGTCATTTTTTAATGTCGTAGAACCTCTAAGAATGCTCGCACATGGAGGCTGAGAAATTCACAAGTCTTGTGTTTCTTTCCCTCCATGCAGCAGAGACTCTCATCATGTGGTCAGGGTGTGTGCCCAGGAAGTGTTGGATGAGGGAGGACGCTGGCCAGAGCGTCATCAGGCTGCTGCCCGGGCGCAAAGGCAGAGAGCAGTGTTTCCTCCTAGGGTTCCTCTCTTCCTCATGTATTCGCCCCTTTCCTGTTTTTTATTCCCTGTAAAATCAGCTGATTAGCCTGAATAGGCTTCCTTTGGTCTCTCCTTCCAATCTCTGGCATCAGTGTGACCTCTTCTGTCGACTGTGGCCTTTGATAGCCAGTAACAGCTTCTTACTCATTTTACCTATGTCACGTGCACAGAGTCCTGCTGAATATAGTGAGCAAGGATTTGCTGTCCAGGGGCCTTGTTTTAGAAATCCTGTATCCCCTGTGCTGTGTAGAGGATCCGTCTCTTTGTTTATGGCTGATCTGAGCAAAGGACTGGGCAGGAACTCTGCCTTATGGAAGTGCAAAGGTAGACCCCACAGTTTAGATAATCAGTACAAAGACCCAGTCTTGGCTGATCTTTAGGAGAGTTTGATATTTGATGAATCATAGCTGGCTGGAGAATAGGGATGGTATTTCAGCTTGGGCAAGTGACTAGACTCCACAGAGTGAAGGTCAAGTCTCCGGCGCTGTGGTGCACGCCTGTAATCCCAGCGGCTTGGGAGGTTGAGGCAGGAGGATCGTGAGTTCAAAGCCAACCTCAGCAAAAGTGAGGTACTTCAACTCAGTGAGACCCTGTCTCTAAATTAACTACAAAATAGGGCTGGGGATGTGGCTCAGTGATTAAGGGCTCCTGAAATCAATCCCCAGTACCCACGCCCAAAATAATATAAGCCAGAAAACATTCTGAGCTTCATAGAAGACATGACAAAATTGGACCAACCACATAACCCTAGTTATGGAAAAAATTAAAATAGTAGTCAGCTGGTAGGGGTTCAAAGGATACAGTCTTTACAGAAGATGAACATGATTCCTTGCTAATGAACCTCAATAACGATGAGAGGCGTGCACAGTGATTTATGTCTGAGGATGGGTCCCCATATCCATAATAGGGAAGTGCTGGAAACAAGTGTCCAGTGGTTGGGATCAGTTTAAATTTCATAATGTAATCAAATGATGAAATTTATGTAGCTGCTAAATGCCAGGTTTCGAAACAGAGTTGAGGGTGTTGTAGACTTTTTAACACTATGTATGTGATCCCAGTTTTGTTTACATATATGAGGACAGTTTGCACCCAGATCTCCCAGGTGCACATCCCTGCTCTGCCCCTTACATACTAACTGTTAAATCTTGGGCAAATGACTTAACTTCTCTGAGACCTGATTCCTCATCTTTAAAATGAGAGTGAAGACAACACATATTGAATATCCTATATCCAAAGTACTTGGGGCCAGAAGTATTTCGAATTTCAGCTTGTTTTTGGATTTTGGAATATTTGCATGGACATAATTGGGAATCTTGGAGATGGGACTCCAGTCTAAACAGAAATGCATTTGCTTCATCATTCCTTGGTCAGCTGTCATTATTGCCATTGTCATTTCGTGGACACAGGAGAAGACGAACTGACTCCAAAAGCTTGGAGAGTTCTTAATTTTTAACTTCTTGGTACTTTACAAATTTTCAACTATGGAATGTCGGGATATTCTTTTTTAAGCATCTTCATAAACTGTGTAAAACCTGAATGCACTTGACTATCAAGGAAAGTTCAAGGGGGAAAGGGCCAGTGTTTGTTGAGCATCTAGTAGATTGTCCTTCCCAGACTAGACTTCAGAAAGCAAACAATACCCCACAGAAAACCAGGAAGAAGTTTGTAAAATCAACTTGTAAAAAATGCAAAAAGAATTTCTGTTAGAGATGACCATAGTGTTACACTGCATGTTGTCCCCAAGCCAAAAAAGCAGGGACAGTTTATTGCCAGGTAGCATTCCTCAGTTTCAACACTCGGTTTGCTGGTATTTGCTCCACCCTGTCTTCTAGTTTTTTGAAATCTGAGTTTCCTAGATACAGTAGCCACATGGACCTTGCAAAATTTAAGTTAATTAAACCGAAGTAGCAGAGAATGAAGAGATGTTGTTCCGTGGATACAAAATTTCACTTAGGAGTAATAAGTTCAGGAGTTGTGTTGTACCTCACGGTGATGAGAGACAATAATGTACCCTTGAAAATTGCTGGGAGTAGAGTTTCAGTGTTGCTGTCGCAGAAACAATGTGCAGTCTTAGCCGGTCCATGGTCAACACATCCGATCCACGGTCAACACATGTGTCAAAACATCATGTTAGGGTTCAATCCCCAGCACCACCAAAAAAAAAAAAAAAAATTATGCTGAACTTCATAAATGGATATAATTTTTATCCATTTAAGGAAATTTTAATTTAAATAAAATCAATTAAATAAAAATGTCTTATTTAAATAACAATCAGTTAAATTGTGATTTAATCCCGTAGTTGCACTGGTCACACTTCAAGTGCATCTGGTGACTTCCAGAGAGGACGGCACAGATAAACATTTCCAGTATTGCAGAATGCTCCATTGGACGACACAGTTCTATTTACTTTTTCATCTCCAAAATACCACCTTGGGGGGTTTCCATGTCCTACGTGGTTGAGGGGAAGAGTTTCTGTCAGAGGATGTCGGTGCTGGAGATCAATTAATTACTAATCAACTTATCTAATCAAATAAATACAAGAGCCCATACTCTTCTCAAATGGGAGGGGGTGTGACAGATGGGGCCATACCAGATCTGGCCTCCAACAAGATGGAGAAGCCCACCTTCACCTTCCCACAGGTGAAGGGGCCAAGACTCCTTCTGTGAGGGACAGGATGGGGTGGAGTTAAGGAAGCCATTTGCTTAGAGAATCAGCACATCCTCAGGGGTGAGTGACTCGGTATGGGGCCACCTACTCCAGACTATCTGAAAGTCTCCCGTGACTGCCAGCTCCTGGGCCCGACCTCTGTATCCCAGGGCTCAGCCGAGCCTGATTCTGCTGAGCATGGATGGCTCCCCACACACCTCCCTACACGAAGAGACACCTGTTACCCACTGGGTTCAGAAAGGGAAGCTTCCTCCTAGAGAGGAGTAAGGGACAAGGGACAGGGTGAGAAGATGGCACCCATCGTGGGCATCCGAGAAGCCAGGACAGGGGACAGATAATCCTGGATTGCTCCTGGGTTTGCTTTCTTCTGATTTGGTGGAAATGATAAAGAACCAGTGTCATTTATTCCGAGGAATCAAGGGCTGAAGAACATGAACAGGCGTCCTCGGCGAGGGCGCTGGGTGAGCAGTGTGGACGGCTGTGCTCACGAAGGAGACCTAGAGCGGAGAGAGGCCTTGCTCCTTAGCCGAGGATGACCCTTCAGTGCAAGAGTTAAAGGCCGCTGGAGCTGATCAGAGAGATCTTGTCCGCTCTTTTATTGATCGATTGGTTTGATTGGTTTTTACAAAGCTGGCACAGACTGATGTGGATGGGCACACTTGGTCCAGATGGAGGCGAGGGTAGATGTGTCTCAGGAAGGGGAGGGGAGCTCCGGCCCCGCAGTGTGAGGTCCCGCAGGTGACCCACGCAGCCTGGCCTCCACACCCTGGGATGTGAGAGTGTTGGAGTTGCTATAATCATCCCCACTTTATTGATCAGAAAATCAAAAATTTTTGAAAATTAAAAAAAAAATGTGTTCTTTTTAGATCTATGTGACAGTAGGGTGTATTTTGACTTGTGCATACATGAACTATAACTTCCCATTCTATGATTGTACATAACGTGGAGTTACACTGGTCAGATATTCATACATGAACATAGGAAAATTATGTCCGATTCATTCTACTTTCGTCCCCATTCCCATCCCCCCTCCCTTCCCCTCATTCCGCCATCTAATCCAGTGAACTTCTGTTCTTTCCACCACCACCAGCATATCGTGTGTTAGCATCCGCATGTCAGGGAGAACATTTGGACTTTGGTTTTTTTGGGACTTTCGTATTTCACTTAGCATCATAGTCTCCAGTTTAATCCATTTACTGGCAATTGTCATAATTTCATTCTTCTTTATGGCTGAGTAATATTCCATTGTGTATATATACCATATTTTCTTTAAACATTCATCTGTTGAAGGGTACCTAGGTTGGTTCCATAGATTGGCTGTTGTGAATTGAGCTGCTATAAATAGTGATGTGGCTACATCACTATTGTTTGCTGATAGAAATCAAATTTTGAAGTGGAAAATATTTTTACCTGAGTTTATAGGTGATGGTCTTGAACTTTTAAAACAGATATTTATAGTTCCAAAGTCTATTGGTTCTCTTTGTACTTTTTTTCTTTTTTAAATTATGTGATCCCTAATTCTCTCCCAAAACTAATTACTACCCTGAATTTGGGGATTGTCATACCCTTGCTTTTCTTTATAATTTTCACGTTTATATCATGAAAATTGATCTGGTTTTGTTTTGCACATTTTGTAAGTTCATATAAATATAATCACTCTTAGAACTCTGCTTATCTGTTTATTTCTTTAAAGAATTCTGGGGAAGGAAGGATTGCAGAGTAGCAAAAAGGTGGATTTGGGAATCATATAAACCTGATATTAAGATGCTATTTCTCCCACCCCTTAGCAGTGTGTGACCTAAGGCAAGGAATTTCACATTGTAAAGCCTCAGTTTCCTCATCTAAAAGATGAGAAAGGTGAAATCTCTACAGTGCAGTTGTGATGTTAAAGTGAATTAAATGCATGTGTTTAAATTCCTCCCTCCTTCTGAATCTACCCCAATAGGTGTAGAGATAAGGGGAAATTAGATAAGACAGCAAATTAAAGGTGGGGCGTGCTTTCTAAGTTCACTTTTTATGGCCATGATGTCATTATTTGCGAAGTGTGAGTTCCAGTCAGATGTCCTCTTGTGTTCTTGTATATTAGCTGTCGACTCTTTCCCTTTGAAGAAGGAAAGGATCACAAGATTTCCTCCAACTTTGAAGACAACTGAATGAACCTATGGGGCATTTCTTGAATTAGCCACGATTAAGAGCAGCTATTTTTCTAGAGAATTCCATAGTTGTGTCCCGAAATGGCCTGGATTACTCCTTCTAATGCTGACGGTTTGTGATTGCTCTTCCCAGTTGACCTGTTAGGCTTGTTGAATTGGCGTTCTAACTCTCAGAACATTAAGCACAACCTGAAGAAGTTAATGGAGGTGGATGGAGGAGAGATTGTTAAGGTATGTTTCCGTCTTCTTGGCTAGAAATACACCTGCTCTGTCATTCGTTCAGCTTTTTAAATCAAGTCAGTCACTGTAGATGTAGGACTTGTTTTCTGCATTGCTAAGCAAGTATGCCAGTTTAAAGAAAATGTGATTTTTTTTAACCCTATTCCCCTGAAACCTAATAGACCCCAAATTTCTACAGTGTGGATGTAAGCACCCAGATAACCTGTTTATCTTGTTTTCAGTTTTTGCAAGATACACTGGATGCACTTTTTAACATAATGATGGAAATGTCAGACAATGAAACCTACGACTTCCTCGTGTTCGATGCGCTGGTAAGAACTAAATGTATTCACTAGTACTTATTCCTGCATCCGGGTAGTATTTCACTATTAGAAGTAATTGCCACGAACACCCTCCTGCATAAACATTTGTATACGTCTCTCTGTTTATTTCTTTAGGCTGAATTTCCAGAATTAAAATTAGAAACAAGTAGCCTATATTCCCAGTCCTTTATTTCTTTGTTTTCTGTTAAGTCTCACTTTTTGACCTGCCTTCACTTTCTTATTAGGAAAAACAAAGGGTTCAATTAAGTTAGAAATCAGGAAACGTTTTGATTGACTTTTCCATTGTCTAGTCTAAAACCAGGGGATGCCCTTAACAACACCGCTTGGGTGTCTGAGCACCTCCTGTGTTCACGCCAGGAGGCTGGATTCACAGGTCAGAGGCAAGTCTCAGCGTCATGAGTCAGCAGGTAGCCCAGCAGAGTACTTACATGTATAGCCCAATCTAAGAACTGAAATCAGAACAGGGACAGGTGCTAACCAGAATCTGGGAAGGTCAGAGGTGTCAGTGGAGGGGAAGAAGTAAACATTTCCACACCAAGCATCGTTTCCTCATTGCTGGAGGAAAAGCTCAGGGCAGGATTTTACCTGATGCTGCAGCTGAGCAGGAAGGTCAACTGAAGCTGTGGGTCATTTGACAGCTTGGGAAAATTGGTCAGTTTAACAAATGGCCAGGGCATCGAAGCTAAGGATGTAAGATAAAGAGAGGAAATGCAGTACCGCCAAGAAGAAACGTGGTCAGGTCAGGTTTATGGGAAAGAGAAACTCTGGGTAGAGCTGCCATGGAACAAGCTCCGGAGACAAATCCTGTGGGTGGAAGTGCCAAGTGCCTTTGCCTTTGAACACTTTTGTCCTATGTAGATGCACTGTGGTTGCCGATTATGCCCCTGCTAGCCATCAGACGTAAGATATAGTGGGGAAGGGGGTTCAGGTGATCAGGGATACTCACACTGTACTCAGAAAAATATTGGCATATTTCATCAGCTGCATCCTTGACTTCAAGTTTATAATTTCCATGGAAAACCCCTTTCTGTGTCCTCCTTCCTTCTTTCCTGACTTGTGTTACCTGTGCAAAGACTGCCCTCCCTTTGAGACAGCAGCTCCCTGGGAACAGGGATGCCAGCTGGTACCAGTTTATAGATTGCACTTAGCGCTGCGCCTGATGTGTAATAGCCTCTCCTTGTTAAATAAGTATTAACCCCAACATGTGGCCTCAGCTCTGGGTTTGTACAGCAAGAATGCTGCAGAAATGATAAAGGGAAGGCACCCAGGTGTTAAAATGCAGCTCACTGGTAGAATGCCTGGGCTGTGCAGTGCTGCTGTTGATGTTGTTCACCTTTGGCAGGTGTTTATTATTTCGCTGATAGGAGACATCAAGTTCCAGCATTTCAATCCTGTACTTGAAACCTACATTTACAAGCACTTCAGTGCCACTCTGGCATACGTGTGAGTATGGCTTGAGGGAACCGCGTGGTGTTGGACTATTGGGTTTGTTCTGCAGGCTGACTGGATTTTGGTGAAATGAGAGGAACCTGCCTTTAGTAAATGTGCCCATAAATGCAGAAGTTGGTCCCAGGCTTCCTGGTGGAGAGAGGGAGCATTTCAGCATTCCACCCCTGGAAAAGGTGTCAGGCCAGAGCTTCCTTCTGGATAAGGCAGACATACATTGAGGAGTTGAAGCCCATCAGGAGCAGAATCAAGGGCAGTTGACTATACTCAGCACCTGAGGAGCTGACATTGGCAAGATCCACATGAGTCGCGAAGGGGCCCAGACGGTGACTTAAGCAAGATCAAGTCTGATAGCAGAACAGATCATGCCCTCACCCTCTCCCACAAATGCTTTGTGGGCTTGGTTGCTTACAGGATTAAGATTTGATTTTTCTTTCTTTTGCATAAGAGGGAGTGGTTTCTACCTGTTCTGCCCTGTAGCCTTCTTTCTGTTGGGTTGACTAAGGGAGCAACTGAGGTTCACTCTGTGCTTCTCCTTGGAATGCTCAGCCCATGATGCCTTTGAATGTGGCCTGTCACCTGCCACTTCCTTGATTTCCACTTATTGTGCAGAGTGACGCAACGAATAGCAGCAGGAATGTCACCAGATTGGTGAACAGTGTTTTGGACAGTAGCTTGTGCCAGATCCTGTCAATTGCTGCTGACTGATGTATCACATCAGATCTTTGATCCTTGGTGGTATTTCTAAGCCAAACAAGATGGAGGCACAGAAACACAGGTTGCATAAAGGCAGTGTCAAATAGCATAGTTATCAGCTAACGTGATGGTTATTATCCCCCTGGATGGGGAGGTGGTAGGTTCACCAGCAGTCATGTTCTTTCACCTTCCAAGTCCTCACTGAAGTCAGGACTGTTCTCAGTAGATCCCAATTACAGTGAGCCAAATGAGACCTTCCCGCAGTAGTAATCTGGGCTTATTTGCAACACTTGATTGATTCTGCTTGCTTCCTTTGGATTTTGTGCTAGTTTGGGAAATATCAGAGACTCCCAGAAGGAAAGCTCAGAATATCAGCACCCTAAAAAGTCTGAGTTAGCACAGGATCAAGACCTTCCGTAGTCCAAAGACTCCAGAAAGACATGATGAGCAGTCTAAAATCCCAGAAGAGTTTTGTCATGTGCGGAGAGTCGGGTTGAACTCCACTCCCCACACACAGAAGTTTCCATCTGGCACCATGTTTATGGATCTCAGAGTGTTGGGACAGACTGGAAGGAATTCGCTTATAAGGTGACCACCTTAGACCGGCAGCATCTCTCCTTCACAGGAGCCTTTGAACATGTCCGTCTTATATGCCAGATTAAAATAGCACCATAATTTGAAACCTTTCTACCTTTTCATTTCTAGATTCTTCTTTTTAATCTCACAGAAGGAAAGGAATCTTTCAGTATTTCTAAGCCAAAGGGAAGTCCAAACCTGAACCACGTATGAGGAAACTAATTTGCAAAGGTGTTAGTCTGCCCGTCCCGGGCATCCTCCAGAGGACGTGGTGGGAGTGACAGCTTAAAGCGGGAGGGAGTGACTGCGTCCCACTCTGCCACCTTCCCTTGCAGGCCTCAGAGCACCCTGTTGCCAGCCAACTTAATTTTTCTTTTCCCGCTTTTTTAAGGAAACTCTCCAAGGTACTGAACTTCTATGTGGCTAATGCCGATGACTCCAGCAAGACCGAACTGCTTTTCGCTGCTCTGAAAGCCTTGAAGTACTTGTTCAGGTTCATCATCCAGTCTCGCGTGCTCTACCTGAGGTAATGGTCACCCTGCTAAGATGTCGAAACTGTCCCTGCTCTCTCCATGTGTCCCCCTTACTCCTCACGTTTGACTCTGGGACCACTTAGATCTCAGAACTGCCAGATTTCCAAACTTCAGAGCTGAAGGTGGAGATGGATCATGAGGCCCTTGGAGAAGGTCCATGGGACGTCCCTTTACATCAGCAAAACCCTGAGTTTGTAGTGACAGCAGCCCTCGGGGATGCAGTGGCTAAGCGTGCTGCTTGCTAGAAGCCTCCGCTGAGGATGGCATCTCCAGCAGGGGCGGGTGCCTGTAGCAGGGAAGCTTGGGTTTTATTCCAAGGGTGGTAGGAAGCACTGGGGAACTTCAGTTAGAGAAGTAATAAAATCCTGCTTGTTTTAAATGATCATATCATCTGCTTTGTGGAAAATGGATTATGGAAGCCTAAGAGCAAAAGTGAGTGAGCACCTAATCGACCTTTGGGGTTCAGGTGTGGGACGCTGTGACTCTATCCTAGGTGCAGGTGGAGGGGGTGGACGAATGTGGGAGGAGGAGCCTCAGCTTGCTGTTGGGTTTGATGGGATCATGAGGGAAAAGGAAGGACCACAGATAACCCTGAGGTTTGGAGTGGGCAGCTGTGCTATTTGCTGATACTTGAAATGCTGAGAGCCAGCAGGAAGATCCAGAGTGTTCTGCTTTAGGTATTGTTTTAATTTTGAGATACTTTGGGGACTAACTTGCAAATAAATTTCTTTTCTAGTTCTGCCAAGTGGGTGAATTAAGAATTACCAACTACCCTCTGATTGAATAAATTTCTAGAGGGGACTATAGAAGTAGCCCTTATTCAAAGTAGTTGGTTGGGATCAGAAGTGTTTCAGATTTCAGATTTTTTAGAATTTTAGAATTTTCGCATATGCATACTGAGCTTTCTTGGGAATAGGACACAAAATTCATGGATGTTTCATATAGCCCTTCTGCATGCACCTGAAGGTGATTTTATACAGTATTTTTAGTGTGCTGCATTTTGACTGCAACCCATCCATGAGGTGTGGAACTCTGTTCATATGGCATCCTATTGGCACTCAAAAGGTTTTGGATTTTGAATCTTCAGATTGGGGTGCTCACTGTGTATGGGTGCATGAAGGAGACTAGTTTAAATATATTCGTGCATGTAGGCATGTGTTTCAGCGTGCGTATAAAGTTCAGAACTCATCATCCCTACTCCTGAGCCAAAAGGTTGCCACCCAGCATAGGGGCACATACACTACCATTTGGGACTTTGGTGTTTCTGGGAAATTGCTCAAAGACCTCTTCATTTCTACTCAGGAGAAAGAGCCAACTCCTGAGTTGATATACAGGTCTGATGAAGACAGGTGGAGCACCTTAATCAAGGCAAGGATATGTCAGTGAGGTCAGAGGCCCTCGGGTAGAGCAGGTCAGCGTCCGTGTGGGCAGTGCGGTGGACCAAAGGGACCTTAATTGTTGTTATAGGCCAGACTGGGCTCAGAACCTTTCTGGGTTGAGGAGCTTCTCCACCCGTTGTCTGAAACCTCAGCTCTTATGATTGAGGTGAGATGAGGGGGAGACGTGGAGGGAAAGGAGGTGTGCTGGGAAGAGCCGAGGCAGGTGAGGGAACTTTGCTGGGGGTCCCCTACCTGCTGGATATTGTACTTATGAGCTGAGGAAGACAGGGATGCAGGGCTCACCTGCTACATCAGGCAGAGTGGCTGCTGTCCCTTTCCTATAGGAAATGTCCACAAACCACCAGCATGGAGCCCTCCAGACAGCTGCTGGGGAATCCTTACCAATTGACTGATCCTCACTGACCTACTAGAAAGCCTTGAGTTAGGACTTTACTTAAAATTACTACTCTGGGACTGGGGAGATAGCTCAGTCGGTAGAGTGCTTGCCTTGCAAGTACAAGGTCCTGGGTTCGATCCCCAGCACCGCAAAAAAAAAAAAAAAAAAAATTACTACTCTGCTCTTGTTCAGGTGGTAATGTCTTTTCAGGCTGTTGGGCTGACTCCTGGTCCCTTTGAAACCATGAAGTCTTTCTGTATAATTTGAGGTGATGACCCGTGCGGCCTGACCTCCAGTGTTGGTTTTTGAGTCCAAAAATCTATTTTAAAATTTCTTCTAAAGATGGAAAAATCTGACTGCTTTTCTCTTTTTCCTGTTAAGATTTTATGGTCAGAGCGAAGATGGAGATGAATTTAATAACTCAATCCGACAGTTATTTCTCTCTTTCAATATGCTCATGGACAGGCCTCTGGAGGAAGCTGTCAAGATCAAGGTCAGCATGGTGTCTTCATAGGTAACGCTTCAGGCCATGGGTGAAGAGGGTCCGACAACGTGGAACTGATCATGGTGGGAGAGGAAGGAAATGAATCATGCATAGCTTATGGATTTTAGTAGTAGCTATTACAGAAAGTAATGGGAAACGTGCACATTTAACTTTAGGTACACTTATATCTTCAAATATCAGTTTGCCAAAGTCAAGCTACCTGCTTAGACATCCCTTGATTGGCAGTTACAACCACTGTTTGACCCTGATTTCAGCACACAGATCCTAATGCTGTTTCAGGTTTTCTATTCTTAGTCCCCTTTGCTCCCAGAAGTACAAAGTCACCATCATCTTCATCAGCAGCAGTTTTGTTTTTTTTTTTTTTAAATGTCAAATACATAATCCGTGAAGATTCTAATTTGAACTTGATTATTTATTCCTTGTTCTTGATGGCAACTTTGTACTGGAGACTTGAAGAATTTAACTACCTCCTTGGATAGAAAAATGGATTCCCAATGGATGGTGCCTGCTGGTTGTGAAGATAAGGGCTGTACCTCCTGCGTTTTCAGGAGAAGGATTTTAGGAGGTCGTGATTAGCTACATCAGCTTTCCCTTGGTTGCAGGGGCATCTGTGTCCAGTTCCCTAACTGAGATGCAAGCACAGCCCTTTCTTCCTGGGATCAAGCAGTAGATTCTGGGCTGGGGGTGCAGCCTGGTGGTAGAGAACTTGCTTGCCTAGTGTGAACAAGAGCCTGGGTTTAGTCCTCAGCACTGGTGGCGGGGGTGTTGGGGGGAGCAGTAAATTCTGCATTTGTCTTACTTGGCAACTGAATTTGCCTTTGGTGTTTTCTTACAGGGGGCTGCTTTGAAGTACCTCCCGAGCATAATCAATGATGTCAAACTTGTGTTTGATCCCACTGAGCTCAGGTAAATAACAAAAAACCATTTGTTTCTTGACTGACAGAGAAGCAGCCCTCCTGCTTGGCCAGGGCCTGAGCCCTTGCACATGCTTTTCTTTTTCTCCAAGTATTAACCGAGCACCTTTTGCACTCATTTCTGTGGAAGATGTGAAAGAACACGCAAAGCCTGCCCCAGAGAGCAGTTTGCACTCTCTTCGGGGCAGCAAGACATGCAGACAGAAAATTAACTATGAAAGAAAGTACATAATAACGTGCTTCCAGCCCTGTAACTAGCACCCCAGGAATGCAGAGTCGTGTTGCAGTTGAGACTGGAGTGGAGGTAGCCAGGAAAGATATTTTGCAAAAGCTGAGCGTGGAGGCAGGCCTGGAAGCAGGAGGTGGGAGTGGAGGTTCTTGGGCAGTGGCGGCAGAGTCAGCTCAAGGCAGGGCCCCCTGGGAAGCAGGAAGGCAGGCCGCAGCGACACTGCCAGGTCTCTAGGGGGATTTTCCAGTAAGCTTCTCCACACCCAGGTCTTGGAGGGGAGGAGACACTTGTGATGATGCCTGTCACTTGGCAGAGTGAGAGAACTGACGCTGGGGCTTCTCTTGCAGCGTGCTCTTCTGCAAGTTCATCCAGAGCATTCCTGACAACCAGTTAGTTCGCCAGAAGCTTACCTGCATGACCAAGATGGTCGAGAGCGGTCTCTTCCAGCAGTCGGGTGAGTCTCCACCCAGCCCACGACGTCCCGAGGACCAGTCAGTAGCATCCTTGCCAGTTTGTGGTTCTTAAGTATCTCCTGGGAGTCCAGTTTTAAGAAACTAAAGTTAGCTTAGTATCCTTAACAGTTACTAAAAGAGCACAATTGTGTTTGCTCTTTAATTAGAGCAATCAGCAAGGGGTTCATTTATTAGAAAACTTTGTCCTCCAAAGAAGAACCCCAGAAATTGACAGGCAAGCAGAAAGCTGGTGATTCCTTTAAAGGAATTCATGCTTGACCTGTACTTGGTACATCAAGTCACAAACCAGGGGCAGGACAGGCAGCGATGTGGCACTGTGCCGAATCCCACTCATCATGACTCAGGAGAGCTGATGGTGTGGTTCCCTCTCCATTCTGTGTTCAGTGATGTTGTGATAGTGTTAGTTGGGAGCTGACCATGGTGGAAGTATTTACACCACAGAGATTGGCCAACGCTGTCAATTGGAGCTTTTTTTTTTTTTTTAATGGGGAAGTTAATGACCAGCATCCCACAGGGAATGGACACTGATGAAATGCGTCTCTTAAGTAGAATGGTGTATGCAGCCAGCTCATCTGAGCCACTGTGCTCCTATCCCAGGCTGATAGGAGGAGGGGGTCCAATACCTGGTTCTTCCTCAGAAACCCAAGACTTGTTGGATGGAGTGGGCAGCTGTGGGAGCTTCTTTTGAAGCTGCCACAAGGTCAGGGAGGTCCTTGGTGTTAGGTATGTCTAGTGCCTTTCTAGAAACCTCCTCAGAAATTAGAAAAGTTGAGTGGAGTGTTGGTGGGAGAACCCTCCTGGCCTTGTCCCTGACTGGTTATGGAACTTGGCATAAATGAGAGACTTCCTCTCATCTCAGCTTCTGTCTCAGTGGAAGGAATGGTTTGGATTAGATGACATCAGTAGCCTATTTTGACTGATATTTTCTGACCCCATTATTCTGTGCTTGGATATTTTACAAGTTTTCAGGACATAGTTGGAGGCTGGGCTAATGCCTTCAGAAAGCTAGTGAACATTCTTGAGTAAAAAACAAAATATTACTAAACTTCCTGATGAGCAGTGACAAGCTCTGCTTCTAAGGACACAGAAAGGATAACTGAGACAATAAAGGCAGGTGTGTGAGTGTAAGAGCAAGCTGGTCACTGGACAGGACCAATGAGAGGACATAGGCTCACTGCTGACAGTCACTATAGCATCTGGAGACCCTAGTCTCATCACAATGAAGACCCTAGAGGGAAGACAATAAATCACACCCTAATTTCTGTAAGCCATATGCCTGCAAAGACATGGATGGAATGTACTAGAAATGTAGCAGGAAAACTCAGTGCTTAGGAATTTTATAGTCAATTTTCTCCATTAGGTCAAAAAAAAAACTGTCTGACTTGCTTTTGTGTGTCAAGCTGGCATTTAGAAAGCTAGAGGGCTGGGGTGTGGCTCAGTGGTAGAGCGTGTGCTTAGCATGTGTTCAGTCTGCACACCAAGAAAGAGGTAGATGACAAGTGAGGCTAGAGAACTGTTAAATGATTTAAGCGTGGTGCAAAAGCCGCCCGTACCCCTGTGGCAGGGGTATTTCGTGACGTATAATCCTGGGGCAAGGCTGAAGTTCCATGCCTAAAGTCTTGTGCTGCTCAGTGGCCTAGAGGGACTCCATTCCTGCGGGGCTGGTCCCAAGAGCGCTGGGGACAGGCAGAGAGACCTGGGAAGAGATGGCGGTTGGGAGGTAGCCTTGCCCCGTGTGAGCCGCTGCGTGTTCTCCCTCAGAGTGCAGAGACGTGCTGCTGCCGCTGCTGACCGACCAACTCAGCGGCCAGTTGGATGATCACTCGAGCAAGCCTGACCACGAGGCCAGCTCGCAGCTTCTGAGCAGCATCCTGGAGGTGCTGGACAGGAAGGACGTGGTGAGTCCAGTCGCCTTGACATGGCACATGCCTCCACGGGTCCCTTTGTACTGGCAAGAGGGACTCCATGTCCTTCTAGTCTCTGGTGGTTTAGAACACAGCTCCTGGGCCCAGTGGTGCCCATTTTAGAGGTGCCTAGAGAAACCAGAGCTTTCTATACACATCTAGGTCCAAGCGGGGTCAACTCGCAGCCAGGAACGCCACTGGCTGATCTTCCCAGCTTGCCCAGTTGGCCGACCCCTGGCGTCCCTACAGCACCTCTCAAGAACTCTGTTCATTTCTGCCAAGACCCAGTGAGAATTTGTTTCTCTGCAGAAAGCTCTGTCCTCCACCCTTGAGCCTGACACTATGGTAGACATCCCTGTGCTTCTGAGAACTTCTGTTCCCATATTCTCTCTGACACTGTGGCTTTCTCTGGAGCCTGGTGGAAATTGCGGTTCCTCTGTGATTGTCCTCCTCACCCCCAGCCCCAGCCTCCAGGATGTGAGGCCGAACCTCCTGGGTTTCCCATATCCTAGCCACAGCCCAGCCCAAGGCCTACGCAGGCCCATGGAACAGGCTGGAGGACTGCCGGGGCGAGGCCCCTGCCCTCCTGGAGCTGACTTCCAGGCCCTGCCTATGTTATCCTCGCCTCATCTCCACTCCTGAGCGTACATCTCTGTGGGCCCCACTCGTTTTCCCGACCCCAGCCAGAGCCCAGCACGTGGCTTGCGCACCTCGTTAGGTCTACGGCGAGGAGAAGCTGTGTACGAGGCCGTGAAGGCAGCATCCCCAGGAAAGGCAGGTTTTAGGAGTCAGTTTTACCCAGAGAAAGGAGAAGCAGGGAAATGAAAAGCAAGGAGGGCGGGAAAGCTGAAGATACTAATACTTGGATGAAAATGCACGTGGGGGTGGACAGTGCTGCATGATGTCACCTATGGGGTCACTGAAAGAGTGGAACCCACAGATGCAAAGACGAGAATAGTGATTACCGGGGTGGGGCTGCAGCTGGGGCTGGGGACTGGGGAGACGTTGGTCCGAGGAAGCAAACTTTCATTCATGAGATGAACAGTTCTGGGAATGTCGTCTAGCGGATAGAGATGGAGGCATTACCTCATTTCACTGTAGTCGCCACAGTCTCACAACATGTATCTGTATCAGATCATCACAGTGTAAACCTTGAAGATACACAATTCACAAGTTCAGTATTTTTAAAAATATTAAAATGTTAACAAGCAGGAAAAAAAGTCCATAGTGATGATTCACTTATTTAAGCATTTAGCAGGAGTTTTAAAATATTTGTCAGGAAGCAAGCATGAATAAAGGCTCCGCAAGGTCAAGTTGGATCCGGGTAGTTTGGCACCAGGTGGGCGCGACATCTAATTAGGGCCAGGGAAGGAAGCGGAGAGCAGGATGCAGTTAGCAGGCTCTGTTGCGTCCATCGGCACAAGTGATTCCTGTGAGGAAACTTACTTTTCACCTTGTGCAGCTCTGAGAACTAATGCTCGCGAGGTTGAGTAGTGACTCAGTCACACATGACACGAGGCTAAATCCTACGCGTCTTCTCAGTCTCCCACTGCAGACCACAGCGACCTTAAGCCACAGAAGTGTGTGTTCTTGCAGCTCTGGAAGCTGAAGGTCTGGGGCCAGGCCGTGGGCACCGTGACGTTCTGGGAGGGCACTCGCTCTTCTCCGCTTGCGGGTGGCTGTCTCCTCCCTGCACGCCCACGTGGCATTTCCTCAGCGGGTGCACACGGCCAAAGACAAAGAGCTTGTGTGCGTGAGCGAGCGGGAGTGCTAGGACCCCACCCTCATGACCTCCTGTGACCTTAATTGCCTCCCAGAGACCCATCTCCTGGTCCCATTGGACCTTTAGGCTTCAAGGAGGACACCCAGGTTCACTTCCTGACAAACCCTTGCTGGCGTTTCCTTGGGGTTTTGCCCCACGTGGAAGGTGTCGGGAACTTTGCGTCTTTGCCTGTCACTGCCCAAGTGTCTGATTGTCCTGGGAGTCCTGCTCAGCCGCAGAACCAAGCACTTCGTGCTGATGGGGCTCCCTCGAGCTGTCTGTGACCACAGTGCACGGGAGCCATCATGGTTTAGGGGGGCACCCATCCCTGCACCCACATTTATCTTTTAAATGATCCAATTCTTTTCACTTGATTTGCTTTGTAAAGTTATGTATTATTCTGTGGCTCCGTTTACCCTTTTGGAGAAGAGATTGCTTTTTAGGGAAAAGAGTCCTCTGTCTGCGGTCCCTTTGAGAAGAGCAAACCTGAGTCAGCAGACCTGGGGTCACACTGTGATTCCCCCTCAGGGCCCCACGGCAATGCACATACAGCTGATCATGGAGCGGCTGCTGAGAAGGATCAACCGGACGGTGATCGGGATGAGCCGACAGTCTCCCCACATCGTGAGTGTCTCTCCTATGGACCCCCCTTGTGGCCACTGCTGCTTCCCTATGTCCTGCCTGCCTAGGGGGACCAGTGGCTTCAGACAAATTTCACACGGGCCTGTGCGTCATGGTTGATTGGTTACAACCCTGAGCAGAGTTCTCTTCTGACAAGGATTTTTTTATTCCATGATCAGTTGTTTTCCCTCAGTAGAAAACCACAAGCAGCTTTTACATCCAGTAAAAAGACTAATGTTTTAAAGAACTTGTGTTAAGTATGCTTTTAGAAAGGCCTCAGGTTCCATCTACAGTGCCTGAATGGATGTCAATAAAAAGTATAATTGAGACCAGAGATGGTTGTTGAAAGACCAAGTGAGATCAGCATTAAAATGAAGCATCATCTTTTCACTATATTAAAAGCTAAAGTTAGAGTTAGATTTTAATTAGAGGACATAGGGTTAAGAACTACCTCAAATTGCTTTTGTAAGTAAAAACTATTCATTTATGAAGAATCTGTAAGCCGCTGGGCACTGTGGCTAGTGCTTATAATCTTAGTGACTTGGGAGGGGCTGAGGCAGGAGGATCACAAGTTCAAGGCCAGCCTGGGCAACAAGGACCTGTCTCAAAATAAAAAATAAAAGGGATAGGGATGTAGTTCAGTGGTAGGTTGCCCCTGGGTTCAATCCCCAGTGCTCAAAAAGAAGAGAAAAAATCTATAAACCAAGCACTCTTCTAGACACTGTGATGTATGTGTGAAGAGAACAGATAAAAAGGAGGCTGCCTGTGAGCACCCTCTATTCGAGCAGTAATGACAAGACAAAATAAACTGCACAGTGTCTCTTAGAAGGACACAAGCACTTGGAGAAAGACATGGAGCAGAATAAAGGACGTCAGGGGAAGGAGGCACAGATTTAAGTAATATGATTAAGAACTGCCTCCCTGCCAGGCACAGTGGCACACCCTGTAATCCCAGCACTCGCTTGGGAGGCTGAGCCAGGAGTTCAAAGCCAGCCTCAGCAAAAGGGAGGTGCTAAGCAACTCAGTGAGACCCTGTCTCCAAATAAAATACAAAACAGGACTGGGGATGTGGTTCAGTGGTCAAGTGCCCCTGAGTTCAATCCCTGGTACCCTCCCTCCACCCCCCCCAAAAAAAAATACTTGAAGAAGGTGCAAGAATAGCCATGTGACTCCCTGGGAAAGGCCTTCAAGCAGAGCAGAGACAGGTCAGAAACCCTGAGACGGGCCCTGTAGGAGTCCAGTGGGGGTGGGAAGTGACCCAGGTAAGAGAAAGAGCAGTGAGTGAAGCAGTTAAAACAGAAGCTACTCCATAACATGGTGAGCGAATCCAGACCTTGAAGGAAAGGATTAGCATTTGTCTGGGCTAATCCTGGCTCTCCGGTCTGAGATCCCAAGATCCAGGGGTTCCTGTAGAAAGGCACAGGGAGACTGAAGACGTGTACATGTAAAATCAAGACTCTCACTTCCAGAGGTAAGAGCAGAACCTCATCTCCCAGCAGAGTGAGGGGCACCGTGGTGCACGACCAAGCCGCAGAGAGGATCGCAAGCTGGAGGCCAGCCTCAGCAATCTAGGAAGACCCTGTCTCAAAATAAAATGGGCAGGGGAGGGAGCTCAGTGGTAGAATGCCCTGGATTTAATCCTCTGCCCTGGGAGGGAAAACAACAACAGTAACAAAAAATACAGTGCACAGGAAGAGAGAAGGAATCTCCAAATCTGTGAGTTACTCTTCATTTGGGACCTGATGACGCAGTTAATTACTTAAACAAAAACAAAATGTGTGCTTGACTGATCTGTCTCCTCATCTACTATTAGAAGGTAAAAATAACATTGAGAGCTGGGCGCGAGGACACATGCCTGTAATCTCCATGCCTCCAGAGGCTGAGGCAAGAGGATCGCGTGTTCAAAGCCAGCCTCAGCAACTTAGCAAGACCCTGTTTCTAAATAAAATACAAAAAGGGACTGGGGATGTGGCTCAGTAGTTAAGTGTTCCTGGGTCCAATCCCCGGTACCAAAATACTACTAATAATAACAACAACAGCAACATCGAGAAAACAAGTTGAATCATTTATGTGCGTAAAAGTGGAAGTTGAGAATATTAACAGCATTGCTTCAATAATCCTTTCATAAGTTACTAAAATCACTGATTGAGAAGAAGAAAAGGGGGTTGAAGGACCATTAGAATAATGCTCCAATTGTTTGCTTGGAGTATTTTGTAAATTCTGTGAAATTTAAAGAAAAGACACAGGATCCACCATGGCTGGCTGTTACCAAGACATTTTTATCACACACTCAAAGAACACATATAAAGAAGGGCAAAATAAAGTTTTTAAAAGGAAAAAAAAAAGGGCAGATTGCTAACTGTGCTTAGGAAATGACATGTTCACTTACAGATAACAAGTCTACATTTAAATTCACCTTCACAGCTGCTGCTTTGGGGAGGGTGGGCCACACGTGTAGTTCCCCATATTTTTAAAACTACCTTGAGAACTTTGGCTCTGTGCTTGGAGAGAGGGTAGGATTTGGTGATGAAGAAGCCAGCATCCCTGCCAGCCTTCTGTTGAAGTAAGATGAAGGGAGGGGAACAATCTAGATCCTTGGAGGATGGAGATACCCAGAGGCCCAAAGAGATGCATACAATTGAGAAAGATATTGAAACTCTAGCTTGTGAACACTAGAAAGCACCATTCTGACATAGAATAAACATCTTAGTAATGTATTTTAAAAAAAAAAAAGTTTGAGAAAGATGAACCCTGGAAGAAAAGTGAGAAGATACATACAATGAGACACAGACACAATCAGTGAAATATGCAAAAGAATATGCACAGTTTAATACAATTTGTTTTGGGTATTAAAATGGTTATACATTAGTATATTAACTATATATATATATATATAATATGTATATATATATATTTTTTTAATTTTATGTTTTGCAGTACTGGGGATTGAACAAAGTGCACTCTACCACTGAGCTACATCCCCAGCCCATTTCTCTTTTTTTAAGGCAAGGTTTCACTAAGTTACCCAGGCTGGTCTTGAACTTGCGATCCTCCTGCCTTAGACTCCCAGCTAGCTGAGATTAAAGGCATATACCACCATGCCTGGCACATTAACAAAACACCTCAATTCAATGAAAAGAAAAAAGTCTTATGATTCTCTCCATAGATACCCAAATGGTACATGACGAATGCATTATTTCTTCCAAATTAAGAAGAGGCAGAAATGTTTGAACATGAAATTAGGCATCCTAATAGTCATGGTCATCAAAAGGAGAATCAAAATGTTCCATCTCAACCCCATTGTGAAGCATTTTTCTGTAATTTCTAATCAGTGTCATGAGGGCAAGGAATGAATGTTAAATATAAACACTGGAAAGAGGAATATAATGATCATAATTGTTCTTTGTAACTGAAGTGTCCAACATACCTAGGAACTGAAGGGAAATAACTGAAATTCTAATAAAACTAACCAACAGTTTACCAAATATCTGTTTTAAAATACTCAGGCAATATTCATTGGCTTTTGTCTGTAGCAATGGTACCTGTTTAGAGATTGTAAAGAAAAATTCTGTTTGATTGAGTCACCATAATATGATAGTAAAAATAAATGTGATCAAGACAAAAGAATTGCCAAGTAGAAGTGATAATGGGTGACTTACCTGTCAGATTGGAAAACAGTGATTAAAATAATAATGGACTCATACAGCAGAGCCCAACAGAACAGAACCAAAAGAATTTCAAAGTAGACCTTTGATTATAGGAGAATTCTATTACATTTCAGTAAAGAAAGTAAAGATTTGTAATCAATATGATTTGGAAAACTAATTAAAAATTTGGAAAAAATTTATGAACTTTTATTATCTTTATTCAAATTAAATGTCAAATGGAATGAAGGGTTTAGCTTTAAAAGTTAAATCATAAAGTAGTTGGAGGAAAATATAAATGAATGTGTACCTAATCTTACTGGAAAAGGAATTCTTGAATTTTAAAAAATCGAAAAGGAAAAAAAAAGATTTTACTACATAAAAAATTTAAAATCCGATGTGTGAAAATATATGTGCAGATTAAAATGTCAAGTACTGACCTGTAAAAATTATTTATAATTCATAACAAGTGGTAAGAGCCTTAATATATAAAGACATTACAAGCCACTAAGAAAAAGATATTATTTTGATAGGAAGATGAGTAAGGAATATGAACAAAAAGCAAACTGAGAAAAATAAATAGCAAAACAACATGTGGATAGAACTTTTAATGCAGAACAGGGGAAATGCAAGTTAACAAAAATTGAGGTTAAATCTAGTACCCAAAGCAGGCAAGGACTTGGAGAGAAAAGTGACTTTAGACACTGATATGTATGCAAAGTAAATGATAATTTGACATATATATATCAAAAACCTTAGTAGGAAAAGTTTGTTACATTATAATTAGAAAAATCAATGGTTTTAAGCCAAAGAGTGTAGGACATACCCATTCAGAGAGAGGTATACTCAGGCAGCCTTGGTGCCCCTAAATATTTGCTTCTGGCTAGAAAATTAAACCTGTGATTCTAATTCACCTGACCCCAGGGAAAGCACCTGCAGCGGTGAGTCACAGATAGATAAGGTTAGCGGCGAAGCTGTCCTTTACCTTTCTCCAGACAGGTGCACAGTTCTGTGGATCACAGGCTCGGGTCACTGGCTGGAGGAGAAATGGCGTTTGGGTGCAGGGAGCTTTCCTTTCCTGTCCTCCCCGCCCCTCCACTCAGCTTTGCCACAGGTTGACTGCCCCTTATTGGAAATGCCTGGGACCAAAAATGCTTCAGGTTGAGTTTGGTTTTGGTTTTGGTTTTGCATTTTGAACCAGTTGCATAGACTCTACTGGTGGAGAATACCAAATCAGAAAATCCAAATTCCGGAGGGATCCAAACTTCAAAACTCCTCATATTTTCAAGTGAGGAATGCTCAGCCCGTCCCTCTCTTTTTCTTACTAGTCTTCCTGCACATTCGGATTTGTTTAACTGATTAAGTCTTTCCGACATTTCTCCACGGACTGCTGTACTACAACCCAGGCTCAGCAAGAAAACGTCCCCTAAGGTGCTACCATGAGTTGGTAATCCAGCTGAGATCTTACATTAGTGTCCCTTGACCTTCAGGATGCTGCAAGCTGTAGGTGCTGATGGGAGCCCGAGGCCTTCCATTTCTCCGGCTCCACCTGGAAGGAGGTAGCGGGAAGCAGAAATCCCAAACCAAGCGTCCTTGGACGTTGGGAAGCAGCTTGTTTCCAGTTCAGTAGGGTCAGAGGTCGTGGGGTCGGAAAAACCGAAGTCCAGGGTGTCCTCAACTTGCTGGGTCATTTAGTGGTCTGAGGAGTCTCAGATTGTCGTTTCTTCCCCCTGCAGGGCAGCTTCGTGGCTTGCATGATCGCCATCCTGCGGCAAATGGACGACACCCACTATAACCACTACATCAGCACTTTCAAAACCAGGCAGGACATCATTGTAAGTCATCTTCACTGGGTCCTGGTAACTTGAAGACTTCTTATATTTGGAAAATATGTATACACATACATGCATCCGTAAATAAATAACAGATACTGAGCCTCACAAGACCAGGGTTTCTCCTCCCACCCACCCCCAGGGCTCTGTGGCTGTCCACAACGCTTAAGAAAAGGACAGTTGATTCTTGCTCCCTTCCTTGGTGGAGGTGAAGAAGAATGCAGGACAGGCACCTGAGAGTCATCACACACCACCTTAATCACTGGGGTTTAGCGAGAGCCCTCAGGTTTCAATTCTGACTACCCACCATGATTATATAGTAATAGGTTTTACCTCTCCAGGTAACCACTGGAGGCACCAGCTTCCATTGAAAGGATATCCAGTATTCTCCTTTGATTACTACGCAGTCTTAAATTCTTTTGCCTTATGAATTCAATTCTTCAATAGCCATACATTTTTATAAAATAAGGGGCTGAGGTAGGAGCTGAATTTCAGATCCCTTGAGTTTTGATCCCTGAACCTGAAGCTAGGATCCACCACTTTTAGCCATGTGGTCTTGGGAGCAAAACAAAAGCCCAAGGACTCAACCCGGTTGCTGTCTATTTTGTGTAGTTCTTAAGCTAAGAATGTTTTATATTTTTAAATGATTGGGGGGAAAAAAAGTAAAGTGATATTTTGTGATACATGAAAATTATATGAACTTCAAATTTTATTGCCTGTTAAAATAGTTTTCTGGGAACACACACACACAAAGTGACTATTTATAATAATAATTTTATTATTGGAATATAAGATAAAATCAACAAATATTTTGGTGATTTTTTTTTCCCTCAAATTTTCTTCAGAAAGCAGGTAGGACATTCTAAATTCAGAAACAGCTTGACTCCATGCTTAAGTAGGAAGAGACCGGGCTTTACCTCCTGTGTGCCAGAGGAGGGCAAGCTCTTCCCCGAGATTATCTAATTAAAGAGGGTCGTTAACTCCAAGAGGTGGGTAGGCCTGGCTAGAGAAAGGAGGCAACTGACCTGCGCCCTCAGGTCTCAGTGGCCCAGCTACCCACAGAGCATGGCCTCTCCCTCCCAGTGACTGTCCTGTCTCCCTCCTGCTGCCTTCTGGGTAATTCCCATGGAACGGTTGGCAGTGGGGGACAGCAGGTGGTCTCAGGATTCTCCCTTTATGAAGCGATTACCAAGAGCTGGGTGTAGACTGTCAGATGCCGATAACTGGCATCTCCATTTTATCCTTCCTCACCACGAATTCTTATTTATTTGAACAAAACAAGAATAACAGAATGCTTAGCAACTGGGTGGAAACACTTAACATATATGGTGAAAAAAATGGTAAACTCATGGAAAATTCCAAAACTGGTAGATCAGTCTGACTCATTTTCATACCAGAAGATCAAATCAAGTGCAGCAAGATGAGGCTGGTATGTAGCTCAGTGGTGGAGCACTTGCCTGGTGCGTCCCAGCCTGTGGGTTCAATATCTAACCTTAGCAAAAAATAAGATAAAAAGACAGCAAGACTTCTGCCAGAATCAATCCTGCTGTGTGCCAACTGACATCTGAATTATAGGAAATTAGCAGATTAACCAAGGTCTTAGAAAAGTATCTAGAAATAGCTGGATGTGTTGGTGGCCTGTAATCCCAGTAGCTCGGGAGGCTGAAGCAGGAGGATTCCAAGTTCAAAACCATCCTCAGCAACTCAGTGAGACCCGTCTCTAAATAAAGTACAGAAAAGGGCTCAGTGGTTAAGTGCCTCAGGGTTCATTCCCAGTACCAAAAAAAGAAAAATAAAAAGAAATAGAACAGAGGCCTCGGACCTGCCAAGCACCACATTCTTACTGCTGTGCAGCGTACTTCATAGGGCAGGACTAAGGTGGGACTTGTGGGTCAGTGCCAGAGAATGCAGGCTGGATTTTCGTGGATCCCAGTGGAGAAGGTCTAAATTGATCTCTTAGAAGTGCTTTCAGAACTGGATAGCGGGCTGGGGATATAGCTCAGTTGGTAGAGTGTTTGCCTCGCAAGCACAAGGCCCTGGGTTCAACCCCCAGCACCGAAAAAAAAAAAAAAAAAAGAACTGGATAGCTTTGCTTTTTCAGCCTGATGGCTGTTTTTTTATTCCTTCTTTGCTCACAGCCGCCTTTGGATGAGAAGAGCTCTGTGCTCTGTGTACATAATTATCGGTTATCCGTTGTGACAGTATCACAGTATCACAGTCCTCGTGTGAGCCACTGTTACCATCTCCTTTGGGGGCACGCAGGACCCTTCTTCCAGGCTGCACGTGACAACATCTATGCAGTTGGAAGGATCCTAACTGCTACTTGGTGCCGTGCTTCTGTTCTGTTCCAACCAGGACAAGGAAGAACTGAACCCAGATTTGTCACAAGTATCCATTTTCTCACAGTTGTCGATTTATTTTTAAGTAGGAGAGCATGTGACAGATGAGGACTAAGGAGAAACAAGAGCCGTGAACATGGGGTCCATAGTCCGCCATTCTCGGCAGCTCTCCTGCTTCCTGGTTTCTCTGGTCTCGGGCAAGTCACTTCATTTGTGTCGGCCTCGGATGTGGACAATTTTTTTGTCCTTGTTTTCCCTATAGAATCATGCAGTGCAAAAATCAAGTCGTATGGTAGCCTGTTCTGAGAATGTGTCATTGTCCCTCAACCCCGGGTGAACAGGCGGTGACTGTGGGACCAGGCGGGACGGGTCCTTCTGTCCACACACTGGAAGAACAGCTGTGAAAGGAACCATCTTCCCAACTGTCCCTCCTTCCTTCCCTGCAGGACTTCCTCATGGAAACTTTTATCATGTTCAAGGATCTGATTGGAAAGAACGTCTATGCCAAAGATTGGATGGTCATGAACATGACGCAGAGCAGGTAAGAAGCCGCGGCCGACCCAGAGGCTCTGACTCTGCCCCATCTGCCCTGAGGACTCTGGGAAGTGCTGGTCCGCCTGCTCACTCCCATCTCTGAAGTCAGGATCTCCCCGCTTCTGTGATCCTGACATCTGTTCTGCGCCATCCTGTCCTGATCACGCCCAATCGCCTCTGCTCCTGACATCTGTGTCAGGAGCTCCATTTCACCTGGGTGCAAAATCGCTCCATTCAGGATCTCTGCTGTCTTCTGTGTGGAGGGGTCTGCTCACCACTCTCCTGCTGAACCCCAGCATCCACTCTGCATGCGTCTGTCAGGAGCTCCACTTGGCCCCTCATCCTGATTTTCCAGCTGTGCCTTCCATAGCTTCCCCATGCCTGTGACCTGCCTGGGCTCCATCCAGACCTACTCCTGGGTCCTAAGCATGCGCTCTGCTTTGCCTTGGAGGCTTCTTCCGCCTGCAGTGTCCTCCCCATGGCCCCTCAGCCTCCCTCCCATCCCCGGAGACCATTACCTCCAGCACAGGCCTTTCTGGCCCGGCTATCGTCTTCTCCGCCATGGATGCTCGTACCCCTTTGAAACCCTCTCATGGAATTTCACGTTCTCTGTTGGATCACAGCTCAAGGCAGACGTTTGAGTTTCCCCTGTCACTGTTGTGACCCTTTGAAGACTGGGAACTGTGTATTGCAGATGCTGGCTCACAACAGACCCTTGTTGAATAGAAGTGAAATGAACCAGAGATGTGTTAGAGTAAAAGAACTTCCCCATTTTCTTAATGAGCTAAGTATGACAAATCAGTTTTATGACTATTACTGTTAACCCCCCACGTGGTCCTGATGTCTTTATAGAAAAAGCCTTCCCAACTGTATGCAGATTAGAGGGAAGGTGGCCTCAGAAGCCCTAGGCTCTAAAAGAGAAGTATCTCTGGGCATGGTAGTGCACACCTGGAATCCCAGCAACCTGGGAGGCTGAGGCAAGTTGAAGGTCAGCCTCAGCAGCTTAGCAAGATCCTACCTCAAAATAAAAAATAAAAAGGGCTGGGGCTGGGACTCAGTGGTAAAACACCCCTGGCCTCAATCCCCAATATCAAAAAGTAATAAAGGCATAGAAGCATCATCACAGAGTATGAATTGCCCACTCAGGGACCCAGGCCACCTGCATGTCACCTCAGCTCCGACCTCAGCTAGCTGAACTGTGCTGCATTGCCGAAGCTCTTCAGTCAGTTGGTAAAACTGAACTTCGCAGACTGTGCCCTGTTGTTGGCTTCAGAGGACACTAGTAGATCAGACAGTCTTTTCTTGCCAAGTCTCGGATGGTGTGGCTTTATTTTAAGGTAGGGGGAAAGTGTCTCCAAGGGCAGAGTTGCCTTCCTTATCTGGTGCTTTCCTCCCCAGGGTTTTTCTCCGTGCTATCAATCAGTTTACTGAAGTTCTTACAAGACTCTTCATGGATCAGGCAAGCTTTGAACTTCAGGTAAGCCTCCGACCCAGCTGGAAGTCCCTGGACTTCTCAGCCATAGCAACAGAACTGTTTCAAGCAGGAAAGGGTCGCCTCAGATTCCCTCACGGTCACAGGGGAAAGGTTTCGTGTGTTTTCTCTTTTCCTAAGGGGCACATTCCTGTCACCTTGTCCTCCAACTGCAGTAAGATGGGGCTTTTTCTTCTTTCTAGAAAAGGAGCACACATAAAAAAAAATGTAAAGAAGTAATACTGAGAAAATAAAGCTATGCAAAAATAAGAAAGTCAAAAATATAAATGTAGGCGCTGGGACTGGGGCTCAGCAGTAGAGCACTTGCCTGGCATGTGCGAGGCCCTGGGTTTGATTCTCAGCACTGCATATAGATAAATATATAAATTAAAAAAATATATATATAAATGCAATAATCTCCCTTCTCTGCAGGGGATTTATTCCATGGCCACCAGGGGATGCCTGAAGCCACAGAGTACCGAACCCTATAGATAACCATGTTTTTTTCCTGTACATACATACCTATGATAAAATTTAATTTATAAATTAGGCACAGTAAGAGATTAACAAAAATAATGTAAAATACAACAATGATAACAGTATACTGTAATACAAGTTATGTGAGTGTGGTTTCTCTTCTTGAGAGTCAAGATAAATATTAACATTTTGGGACCATGGTTAGCTGAGGGTACTGAAACCTCAGAAGACAAAATCATGGATAAGGGGGCTGTTGACATTTTGGTGTTGATCCTATGTATGTACGCACAAACTTACCCAAGCATATCTGGTTGCAAAAATGCACTTGGACAACTCCCCATCTGCAAGTGGGTTCAGTCCTAGAGAGCAGTTGAATGTGCTCTCTTCTGTTGTCATTTTTAATTTGTTTGTGCACTAGTTGGAAGTCCCCAGTAGTTGTAAAGCATTCATTCCTTTGTCCAACCAATACTGGGAGTATTTACATGTTCTCGTCCCTGGCGAAGGCTCAAGTCCCAGCTCTGGTAGAGTTTGTGTTCCAGAGTGTGTTTTGTTGGTGATGTAATTTTTCTGTGTCTTGTGCCTTTTTGTATCTGTAGAATTTTTAACATGGAAAGTCGTAAGGATATACACATAGGCATGTTCATCTATATAAGTAGATACATATGTGCGTGTGTATATATATAGACTTATTTCCTTACATTTATATATATACACACACATGCCAAAAAAGAATCGAGCTATGCAGTTCTCTGGAACCTGTTAATCTGTTTTCTTTACTCTTATTCATGATCTGTGATTTTTTTCAATGCTGTTAAATATTTTCACAACAGTTTTAATAGCCGAATACAGTCCATTACATGACTGGTCCCTGATTTATTTAACCAGATTCTTCCTGAAAACATTTAGGTTGTTTCCATTTTCTGTTAGGTTAAATAGCACTGTAATGACCTTCCTTGTTTTAAATACTTTTAACTATCCATAGTTATTTTGTCAGGAAGAAGTCTTGAAAATATTTGCAAGTTCAAACGTTTGGCACAATTTTAGGGCTTTTGATACATGTTGCCAAACCCCCTACTATAAATAGGTGCACTTCTTGGCAGTACTTTTCTTTATCCCAGGAGTAAACAAGAATATAAAATTTGAGTTTGGATGGGTGGCGGGAAGCTTACTATTAACTCAGTACTTTTAGGATGGAATAAATGAAACCCAAGAGAGAACTAAAAGTCCTGCGGATTTCATTTTTTCATGAATCCCTGGTTAGTGACTCTCTACCATGTGCCTGTTTTAGTATGACCCTCATGAATGTTATTTTCCATTTCTTTTTGTTCACATAATGTCGAACAGCTCTGGAACAACTACTTCCATTTGGCAGTAGCATTTCTCACCCATGAATCCCTTCAGCTGGAAACCTTCTCACAAGCCAAGCGCAACAAAATTGTAAAAAAGTAAGTGTCCTTCTAAACTTGGCGGAGATGGGAAAGGCACTTCTTGTACGTTCAGAGCTGTACTTTGGGTGTTGCAGAAAGTGTTCAGTGACTACCCATGCTAGTGGTGAGGTAGGTCTTAGTCACTTAATACCTCAGATTCCCCCAGATTCCCCCAGGTCACATTTTTTTTTCTCACATTCCCATCAGTCATCTCATGCTTCCTGTGGAATCTGCCTGGAGAGGTGCCCAGTGTCCTCCTGGGCCCCGGAACAGCTGCCATCTGCTGGCAGCTCATCCGAATTGCAGGTGCAGTGCCTCCTTCCACTTCACAAAGCCAACCCCTTTGGCACAGTCACCTTGCTCTGTCACTTCAGCAGAGAAGCCAGGAAATTCCAGATTTCTGGCTTGGAATTCAGAATGGAATCATGTCCAGGCGTGTGGGAGATTTAGGGACGGGTTTCATTGCATTCATCTCAGGTCTGTTTCAGAGTTCCTGGAAATGCAAAGGCAGTGTAGTTTAAAAATAACTTGCAGCATTTATTATTTAACGAATTTGAAATTTTAGGTCCATTTCCCCTGGTTGGATTATCCAGGATTTTAGGCAAATTATTTAACATTTTTGTATTTCTAGTTCCTCCCTAAACAACTGTGACTGTGTTTTGGGGTTGTTTTTGTTTTTTTTTTTGGTAGTACTGGGGATAGAACCCAGGAGCATTCTGCCTCTAACCTACATCCCCAGCCCTTTGTTTTTAAATTTTTTAAGTTTTGAAACAGAATCACACTAAATTGCTGAGACTGGCCTCAAACTCATCAGCCTCCTGAGTTGCTGGGATTCCAGATGTGTGCCACCAAATCCAATAGGACTATGCTTTAAAAAATAAAAATAGAAGATAGACGTGATGACTCATGCCCTGTAATCCCAGTGACTCAGGAGGCTGAGGCAGGAGGATCACAAGCTCAAGGCCAACTTGGGCAACTTACCAAGACTCTATCTCAATTAAAAAATAAAAACAGGGCTGGGGTTGTGGCTCAGTGGTAGAGCGCTCACCTAGCATGTGTGAGGCCCTGGGTTCAATCCTCGGCACCACATAAAAATAAAATAAAGGTATTATGTCTACCTACTACTGAAACAAAATATTAAAAAAATAAAAATAAAAACAGCTAGGGGTGCAACTTAGTGGTAGAGCACCCCTGGGTTCCATCCCTAGCACAAAAAGAAAGACAAGTTACAGGATGGCCTGTTTAGTAGATCTCTCCCAGGGGAAACACTTATTAAAGATACCGTTTTCCATCCCTTGATCACTTTCTTGAGACTATCTTGTGTAGCAGTGTAACTTCTTTAAGGGATGGATTTGATTTTGATTCAGTGATTATAAGTGTCGGTACTTGATTGCAAGTCTGATGAGGAGAAAAAAATGGTTAGGATTAATGATTCTGATTTTGGTCAAAGGAATATATGTGAATATAACCCATGTAAAAATATGTGTGTATATGGGCAAATACAAAATTTGGAGAATAAAACCAATTATATTAAAGTTATAGAAATGTAAAGATTTGTTTCAAGCTCTCTTGAAGTAGGATCAACAATAGTATGAAGCAACAGAAATAGTGGTTACTTCTTGTCTGTTAAATCCCAAATCTTGATGACATAGGCTCACCTCACTTTAATAATAAAACAAGGTTGGACTGGGGTGTTAGCTCAGTTGGTAGAGCGCTTACCTCACAAGCACAAGGCCCTGGGTTCAATCCCCAGCACCGGAAAAAAAAAATAAATAAATAAGATTAAGCATTTTGTTAAATGGGATAGTAACAGAAATTTTTAAATATGATTTTTTTTTTAAATAGTGGCTTCTTGCTAGAGATCAAAATGACCAACTTTATGTTATGTACAAATACATTACATTGAGTTCCACTACTATGTATAATTACAATACACCACTAAAAAAAGGAAAAGCTATGCTGTCTTCTGAAGGCATTTCCAGAGGAGGAGTTTAAATAAACATGTTCGGGGCGACCGTAGCGTGACTAAGGTAGTGTGAGCAGCGACTCACCGCAGGGTGATCTGTAAACCTGGTGTTCCTCGAACATCTGCACCGTCCGCTGTGACCTACCCCATTTCCATGTTCCCAGCCCCCAGCCTCTGCTGTGGTCTGTGGGGTGGGGCAGCCTCAGGCGTAAGAATTCTTGAAAAGAGTTCCAGGCGATGGACCTGCCCCCAAGGATCACCTGACTCACCCAGGAGTCATGCGAGGCCAGTGCCACCGAGGCCGAGGAGGCTTTGTAGACGTGGCTTTCCCATCATACCTCCGTGAAATTTCCAAACCACAGATAAAGGGAATCTGCCAATGAGCTGTACGAATATCCGCGCAGTAAGCTTTGGTTTCCCCCCAGGGCCTGGGTGTCCCCCTTCTGGGGCTCTTGCCCACACCGATAATGCCACTCGGCAGGGTGAGAACTTTGAAGAACAGGCTGGTGCATTACCCTCCAGCGTGAGCATACACCCCAACCTGTTTGCAAGCCCCCTCACATCCCTGTGGAAGCCACCCCTCAGTCACAGTCTCCCTGTTAGTTCATGTTGGGTGTGGGTCACCGCTCCTGGCTCAGCTCACCTTCTTAGTAATTTTTCAGCATTTGCTTTTGGTTCCTTCGGTTGTTTAAGTCCTCGGTCCTCCATGGGGTTCACTTCTCTTTTGAGGCTTATTTAGGTACGGTCCTCCTCTCTCACAGTGCCCCTGCCTTATGTGTGACGAAAGGGGCACAGACACAGATTTTATCCCCCTCGTTCCCTTCATCATTAAACACTCTCCTCCATGGCTGTGAGTTCTGTGTCCTCCAACAAAGGGATCAGAAATATTTGGGGGGAATGACACCTGTATTGAACATGTATTTCTTGTCTTTATTCCCCAAGCAATCCAGTATAAGCAGTATTTACATAGCATTTACACTGTATGAGATCTTATGAGTAATATGGAGACAATTTGAAGTGCACAGGAAGATGTGCGTAGTTTATGGAGCTTGAACACCTGCAGGTTGTGGAATCTGAGGGGGATCCTTGATCCAGGCCCCCCTAGATACCCAGGAATGACTGTATTGCACGTAACTCGTTTCTACTGCAACTCCTTCTCTCGGTTTATGATCTTCTTCCTAGATATGGGGACATGAGAAAGGAAATCGGCTTTAGAATCCGGGACATGTGGTATAACCTGGGTGAGTATCTGAACTTGAACAGGCCCCAGCACAGCTCCATTGTGATAAGCACCTGCGGTGAATTCCTGTCTTAATCCAAATGTCCTGAGATGTACTGGTGTGTTGGGAGGTGAGAGCTCACCTGTGGCTTTCATGCCCTCCTCCCAGCTGGAACACTGTCAGCCATCTGTTATTACAGCCTCCACAGTTTATCAGTATTTCATCACTCACTTCTTGATTGAGGTGATTTACCCACATAAACTGTTTCTTTTCTTATGGGCCCTGTAGAGGAAGATTGTAACACTTGACGTAACAGCGAAGTGATTTTTTAAATATCCTCATTTACCTTCATTTCAGGTCCCCACAAAATCAAATTCATCCCATCTATGGTGGGTCCCATTCTGGAAGTCACTCTGACCCCTGAAGTGGAGCTGCGAAAAGCCACAATCCCCATTTTCTTTGATATGATGCAGTGTGAGTTCAATTTCAGTGGAAATGGCAATTTCCATATGGTAAGGAGTGGTAGACTGTCATTTTACTAATGCACCTAAAATCAGCTTGCTCTTATTTTCTTTCTACACGGAAAAGCCATAGCCTATGTAATACAAATCAATGTTGGTCTAAAAATCCCTTTTACACTTCATCTTGTCAAGTAATTGGAGGTATAATCAAACACTCCAGCCCGGAGCCTGGAAGGGCTCTTTTGGCATCTGTCTCTCCTAAAGCAGCCCTGCCTCTGGAAGATGAAAAGTTGACTTCCTGCATTTCAGACCTGTCCGTCACAGTACGACTGAGAATAAGGCAGCGAGTTAGAGGACATAACCTGCCTGTCGTAGGACAGCTGATGGGAGATGTAGTGGACCCGACCCTGCTCTGTTATCTGCGGCTTTGAGAATTCGAGCTTGCCACTGTTTCCTCTATGCCTCGATTTCCTTTTCTACAGTGTGTTGACATAGAAAAGGAGATTTTTGCAGCTACAAAGCTCAGCAAGAGCAGTCCCACTAACAAGACTTAGATAAGTCACAAAAATGAGATAGAATAAGATAGAAAGGTAGAATCATAGAACTTTTCTGTATGCATAATTGAAACAGAAAATAACATTTCAGATTTTGAGGTGGGCAGGGGCAAGTATAAAGCAATGGACGAAGTGATATCGGACTTCTCTGGAAGATCTGGACAGGGCCTGGGTGTACCGTCCGTGAGTGACTGGAGTAGGAACCTCTCCTGTCCGTGTTGTGAACGGTTCACGGTTTAGTAAAAGGGTCGGGCCAGGTCTAGGAAGATCGGCTGGTGGCTCACATGGCCTCTTCCAAGGATATAACCTTCCACCATGAAATCCCCCCTCTGCTTGCAGTTTGAGAATGAGTTGATCACAAAGCTGGACCAAGAGGTAGAAGGCGGCCGAGGAGATGAGCAATACAAGGTTCTTCTGGAAAAACTGTGAGTACCCCAGAGACAGAACCCAGGTTGGCGCCATTGGGCAGAGGAGAAGCACAGGGTTTCTGCTGCATGCACACTAGTCAAGTGGTGTCAGGATCTACGGGTCACCCCCAGTGGTCCTTAGTGGGTTAACGGAATGGATGGCATCCACTGGTGACATTGTCCATCCAACATGAGTCGATGCCTGTGTTTTCCTGACCAGCCTTGTGCTGGAGAACAGAGCAGATGGGAGAGAGGAGGAGCTGCACAGAGCAGTGGCGTTGTGCCCAGAGTTTGTATTTCCGAACCTCAGCAGAAGTGTTAGCACCTCGACTTACAGCTTCAAAATAACCAGCTAAAGGAAAAGCATTTCAAGGTCCACTTTATACAGAAACATACCTCATTGCCCCACAAATGACCTTTAAGAACAAATCTGTTGCCAGGCCTGGTCGCACATACCTGTAATCCCAGCGGCTTGAGAGGCTGAAGCAGGAGGACTGAAGTTCAAGGCCAGCCTCAGCAACGAGGTGGGGCCCTAAGTAACTTAGCAAGACCCTGTCTTAAAATAAAAAATAGCTGGGGATGTGACTCAGTGATTAAGTGCCCCTGGAACACCCCCAAATCCCTAGTACTCCTCCCCCCCAAAAAAGCAGTTATAACTGCAGCCAGCTTGGTTTTTCCGCTGCCCTGTCCTCTCCTCACTCAGCACGTCCGTTCCTTCATCAGAAGGCACCCACACTCACTCTCCTGACACCTCTTGCTTTCTTTATTCTTTCTCCTTTATAAGGAATAATAAAAAGGCTTGGCACATGACTGTAATCCCAGCAGCTAGGGAGGCTGAGGCAGGAGGATCCCAAGTTCGAAGACAGCCTGAGCAACTTAGTGAGACCCTGTCTCTAAATAAAACATAAAAAGGGCTGGGGATGTGGCTCCGTAATAAGGAGCCCCTGGGTTCAATCCCCAGTACCAAAAACGAAGAACAAAAAGAACATAAGTGTGGTTAAAACCCCACTAGTGTTGGCATTAGAGAGAATGAGCCTCAAATCCTATTTTTACTACATACTAGGAGTTCAATTTTGGATCCAGTGATTCAACCTACCCAACACCTCCTTTTTCTATGTATAAAAATAGTATCAAATTTTTTTTAAGTATCGTTGTTAGAAATAAATGAGACAGTGTCCCAGCATAGTGTCTATTAATAGATCATGATTTAAAAGGTTGGCTGCTTGCTCTATCATTATTATTATTATTTACAAATCCTCCCACCATTCAGGGTTTTGCCCACCCTGACTTGATGCATCCTGTCCTCTGAACTTTATAACATTGACCAGCAGTGTCACCTGTAAGTTCTCATCGAGGCCATCGGGTTATTCACCTGGGTGGTGGGAGTTTTGTTGACTAGCCTGAGCTTGAGGATGGAGACGCCGTACTCTTCTTTTAAAGATTCCCCAAGGAACCAACACACTGGATACTCAGAAGTGAAATGGAATTGATGAGCAGCCTAGATTTTGAGGAACAAGAAGCTTTTCTTATTTTATTTTTCACGGTGATAAGCCATTTGGGTGATCTCTCTTTCCTGTTTCCACTAAGATTCTCTGACTTCAGGCCTCCTGGCTTATGACTTTGGCAGTTTTGTTCTCATGAGTTAAGTGGAGAACTTATACATCCATAGAAACATACAATATTTACATATGATAAACTACTCCTTAAAAAAAAATCCTAATGCTGTGTTTTCATGTAAAGATTATACTTTGGTTTCTTTTTTCTTTCTGAATCAGTAGCTCAGAAACATATGACTATACAACTCTGCAGTGCCCAAGAATAGTCCTAGAGTCTGGACTAGTTCTTGGAAGCCATTTCTTTCTCTCATTTTCTCCCTCTTCCCTAATGTTCCCTTAAATTTCTTTCTTTTTAATTTTTTTTTTTTTTTTTTTTTTTTTTTTTTTTTTTTTTTTAAATTTAGAGACAGGGTCTCGCTGAGTTGCTTAGCACCTCTCTAAGTTGCTGAGGCCAGCTTTGAACTCGAGAACGCCCTGTCTCAGCCTCCCCAGCCACTGGGATTACAGGCGTGCGCCACCACCCCCAGCTCCCTTAAATTTCTAATCCAAGAAGTCCCAGAACTTTGTTCAGCCTGGGCCCAGAGGGAAAGGATTAGACCACAAGTTTTGCCCGAGTCTGATTAATAGCTCTGCATTCCTATCCGAACATAATACTCCTGTTGGAAGAGCTGTGGGCCTGGGTGTCTACCTGGCTCCTCTGAGCTGGACACCAGCCCCAGGCTTTCCAGCGTGTCATGAGGCGCCAGGCCTTAGGAAGAATAAGGACACAGGGCAGGTGGTCTCAAACAACTTCATTAGTCACAAGAGCAGCATACAAGAGCCTGTAGGCAAAGGTTCCATTTCTGCGACATCTAGGGAGAAAGCCACAAACAGACTGACCTTCAAAGAAGGATGTTGTGGGCTGGGTTCTAGGTGATGGTGGTAGTTAGTGAACTAAGTCCTAAAGAAAACGTAGAACCTGAGTAAACGGTTATAGTGTAAGCGAGGGGAACAAGACAGGACGGCGTTCCCCGGAGGGTGGGCGTTCACTTAACCAGCATCCTGGCCATCTGGTCTGACACTGCCTGCTGCTCTGACCATGGTCAGTGTTCGGAAATGGTATCGAGATGACAGTGGAGTGAAGGCATTTGTCTCCGACTCTGCCCCTGCAGGCTCCTAGAACATTGCCGGAAACACAAGTACCTCTCCAGCTCTGGCGAGGTCTTCGCGCTCCTGGTCAGCAGCCTCCTGGAGAACCTGTTGGACTACAGAACCATCATCATGCACGACGAGAGCAAGGAGAACCGCATGAGCTGCACCGTCAATGTCCTGGTATGCACTCCGACCAGCGGCAGGAGGCACCCGGGCCACCTCTAGGGAGCTGGCGTCCTGCTGAGCCCATGAGAGTGGGCGGCTCAGCTTTGGACTCAGATGCTGGCGGCCACAGACCTTGGGAATACATTTGGAAAGAGGGATGGGAAATGCAGCCTAAGCTCTCACTTCAGTTCTTCCTGAGGACCATCCTCCCCCGGCTTCCCTGAGTCACTTGCTTTCCAGTGGTTGTGTCACTGTGGAATTGTCCCACCCAGACTGAAACCGGATGCTGGGAGGAGGGTCAGTAGGTGAAATCCTCACGGTGGCTGAGCTCTCGGCCTTGCCTCGCCCCGACTTCTGCCAACTGGCAGCACAGTACTCCGAGGTCACCTTGTACTAAACTAAGAACCTCCCACCTCCCAGCTCTGAGAAAGCAGCGGTTCAGGGGCAGCTTCAGGGTTCACTGGCGTCTGTTCCCTTAGGAGCTTTCTCACGTTTCTCAGAAGCATGAACCTCAAAAAAGTTCCTCAGCTTTTCTTTATAAAGGGTGGCTTCCTTGTCTTGTGGGGACGTTTGTTAAAGGAAGCGATGAGCTTTCTGGAAAGCTGACAGTGTTGGAAAGCAGCGGTAGTGCCCGGGCTCCAGGGGCAGACTCCTCCGCAGCTCTTGACATTGCTGTTGTGTAATCCTGTTTGTGTGTTTGCTTGCTTTGGTAGAATTTTTATAAAGAAAAGAAGAGAGAGGATATATACATAAGGTAAGCTGAAGGAAACTTCCTGTTTTGTGACTGTGTCGCGACCTTGTGATTGTTCCTTCAGTGAGCAAATACCAGGCCTGCTGTTTTGCTGCATTTGCTCCCAGAGAATGCACTTTTTAAATAGAGTTACAGGAAATTACATGGGAAGGAGTGTACAAGCAGGGGCGTGTCTAGGTCCAGGGACCAAGAGAGACTTCCAGCCAGCATAGTCAGGTTCACAGGGGCTGGCATGGATTCTGAGCCTGGGTCCCCAAGTCCCTGAGAATAAAATCAGCTTGTGCTGATGTTGTAAACTGTATACATGTTCTTTTTTCTTTTTTTTATGGTACCAGGGATTGAACCCAGGGGCACTCAACCACTGAGCCACCTCCACAGCCCTTTTTTATATTTTATTTAGAGACAGGGTCTCAGCGAATTGCTTAGGGCCTCACTAAGTTGCTGAGACTGGCTTTGAACTCGCGATCCTCCTGCCTCAGCCTCCTGAGCCGCTGGGATTGTATGTGTGTTCTTGTAAACAGAGTTCCTAGCTTTTGCTTGCTTCCTGAAGGGGACCAGAAGAAAAATTGAAGCACCATTGTCTAAAGGAGGAGTAGAAGGGAAAAGAGATGGAGCAGGACAGGGAGTAGCAGGGAGCAGCTAAAGAATAGGAAGCCACGGCTCTGCCTGAGAGAAGGGAAGTGTTTGCAATGATGGGGACTCAGGCTGTGGCTGCTTAGGAAGAAGCTACTGCAGGACCACCGCCCACGTGACCAAGTGCCCCCCGACTCCCTTCTTACCAGATACCTGTACAAGCTCCGCGATCTGCACCGAGACTGCGAGAACTACACGGAAGCCGCCTACACCCTGCTCTTACACGCCGAGCTTCTGCAGGTGAGCGGGTCAACGGGTCTGGTCTACACGGGGCACGCGTGTGGCATGCCTTCCAACCTTCAGAACCAAATTCTATATGCTTCACGATTTTAGCAGGAAAGAACCTTATCCAAGGGATATCCTTGATCCAAGAATGTTTTTACACCTTCTCAAGGGGCACAGCTACTTTTCAGAACAACGTTGGGAAAATGGCAGTTATCATTTGTTTCGAAAATCCTTAGGAAGCAGAGCATAACGTGGAGGCCTCTGGCAATTGGCATTCTACTTAGAGAAGTAAAACACATGTTCATTAAAACATAAAGAAATTTGTAAAACGGGAGAGGCATGAGTTGTCAATGAATGACGCATCATAGAAGAACTTTCCCACTTATACCCTTTCCCTAAATCAAAGTATATTGTGGCATGGTATAAATACATCTGTATCAGGAATCCCAAATAATTATTTCCAGCCTGACCTTCTCCTCTAACTTGGGATTCAGGTCAAAACTGCTCTTTTGCCGTTGGTCTTTGAGTGACTAGTAGACAAGTCAGACTCAGCGTGTCCATGACAGAAGTATCTGTTTTTCTCTCTGCCCCTTGGCAACCCTTTCTTCCACATCTCTGAATCACACTGCCATCTATTCAGTAGCTCAGGAAGTTACCTTGGAGGATCTTTGATTCCCATCTTTCAGTCACTGCCTCCTGCTTCTCAGGAGCAAACCTCATGGCCCCTCTGTGCAGAGCGTGCCTTTCATCTGTGAGTTTGTCTTTGTCTCCCGTGCTACAGCCCTGGTCCAGGCCAACAGCACCTCACCTCGAGCACTGTAGTAGCCTTGTGTTAGATCCCTTGGTCTCCATTCTTATCCCCAGCAATTAATTTTCTTCTGTTATTTAACTTTATTTTATACTAAAGTAATACAACTACATGGTTCTAAGCTACTAACATAGGAATTCCCTGGCTCATCCCTTTCCAGAGGAGCCTTACTATTCCTTGTCAGAGTCGGGACACAGAAGAGCTTACTGCATATGGGTTAGGGTTAGGGTTGTTGACTGAATTTTACCAGGATGATCCAGGAGAAACCCCAGTGTCTTCCAGGCACGGTGACACACACCTGTATTCCCAGCAACTCAGGATGAGGTAGGAGGATGACAGGTTTGAGGCCATCCTCAGAAACTTAGCAAAACCCTGTCTCAAAAGACTGGGGATATTAATTCAGTGGTAAAGTGCCCCTGGGTTCAAATCCCCAGAACCACCAAAAAAAAAAAAAAAAAAACAACAACAACAAAACGCAAAAGGAAGATTTCATTTGACCTGCTCAGAATATTTAACTCTCCTCCTGGTGTAAGGTAGGAGGGGGATCAGCTTTTCTTCCCAGATAGCTCTCAGTAGAGTTGGCATTTATTAAGCGAAGTCCATATTTTCCTCAAGGCGTGAGACCCAGTGCTATCGCAGGCTGCGTTCCTGCGTTGGGGAGGGTCCTGTGTCAGCATGGTGCTTGCAAAGGCTCATTCTTTAGAATAGGATTTATCGCCTGGTTATAAATCACTCTTTATTGCCTTCTAGTTTTTCTTCCTCTTCCTTTCTGTTTATCTTTCCATTTGAACTTTGGAATGACGAAATTTAAAAATGACTTCAGTGAGAATTTACATGTTTACAAAACAAAGTATTGTGACCCAGAAGCTTGGTGTGACTTCCCCTTTGATCCAGTCTGCTGGGGTGGCCTTCCAGGTGTCCCAGCACAGACACCTTTCTTGTTCATGATGTTGACTTAGGTTGTCCTGTCTACTCTTGTATTTTTTTTTTTTTTTTTTTTTTTGCCGTGCTGGGGATTTGAACCCAGGGCCTTGTGCATGCGAGGCGAGCACTCTACCAACTGAGCTACATCCCCAGCCCATGGCATTTATTTTTGATTGGGTTTTTTTCTTCCATTATCTCCTTTATTATTTTTACCTTTGTATCCAAAGTTACTTATTTTTAAATATATTGACTTTTTTTAATCCTAGTTTTCCTCCTATTGAGTAGAGGTTCTCGGCAGGCAGGCTTGTGTCGTGAGGAACGCACCCTAATGTTCGTGCGTGGTGACGGCGTTCCTTCCCGCTGCCCATCTTAAACTCCCCATTTGCTTCTTGCATCTGATCATGTTCATCTCTGTCAGGGCGTTTCACGCTGGTTAGCGATTCTGCTTTGTTCCTTTCTTTCCTGGGAATGCTGCAAGTGTTTGTCCATTTGGTGTGACACTCATTCTGGAGCTGGCATATGGGTATGTGTGTGTGTGTCATTTCTGTGTTCAGTAAATAATTTTAAATACAATATGGACGGGTCCGTGCATGTGTGTGCACGTGTGCGTATTTTCCTGTTTTTTTGGCCTGAAACTTTGTTGCATTGATCTTTCGATTGATTACTTGGTCACTTTAACCCCTGGGGTTGCTTTGGTTTCTTTCCAGTGGTCCGACAAGCCCTGCGTGCCCCATTTGCTTCAGAGGGACAGCTACTATGTTTACACCCAGCAAGAGCTGAAAGAGAAACTGTACCAGGAAATCATATCCTATTTTGACAAAGGCAAGGTGAGTATTGGGTTGCTTTTTTTTGTACCTGTGGAAAGAGAAATGACTGCAGTCGTTGAATCCGCAATGGTGACCTCTCAGACTTGACACAGAGAACACAGGATAGAGGAGTCAACCCCGCTAAAACCCTGACTTGCAACACCAGCCTGGAGTTTGGGGGTTCTCGGGTCATCCACACTTCTGACCACCTGGGTGGAAGTCTAGGGGTTCCCACGGCCCCCTCAATCTTTACTGGAATGACTAACAGAACTCAGCAAAGTGCTGTATTTCACAATTACAGTTTTATTATAAAAGACACAAAGCAGGACCAAGCAGATGAGGAGTGAGGTGTGGAAGGGTCCCAGACACAGCGCTCCTGTGTCCACTCCTTGTGAACTCAGGGAGCATCACCTTCCCAGCAAAGCAGTGTGCTCCAGACCCAGGGCTGCACGCTGTGGTCCCAGCTCTTCTGGAGATTGAGCAGGGGGATCACTTGACCCTAGAAGTTTGAGGTCAGCCTAGGCCTCAAAACAAATGATGTAGCCAGGCATGGTGGCGCATGCCTATAATCTCAGTGTTTGGGAGGCCAAGGCAGGAGGATCATGAGTTCAAAGCCAGCTTCAGCAATTTAGTGAGACCCTAAGCAACTCAGCAAGACCCTGTCTCAAAATAAGAAATAAAAAAGGGCTGGGCATATGGCTCAGTGGTTAAGCACCCCTGGGTTCAATCCCTGGTACAAAAAAAAAAAATGCGTTCATGCTTAAACTGAATCTCCAACCCCACTGTAACCCCTGAAGATAGTGCCGGGAACGTGTGGCTCAAAGCTCCATCTCTCTGATCACATGGACGGTCTTTCTGGCAGGCTGTTTCCTTCTGGGCCTATGCAGGGACATACCTAGCCTTTGAAGGAGACAAGAGAGACCCTGGCAGGGCTCCTTGACTCTGCAGCTACTGACGGGCTTTCTGCACTGCACCCAGCCGACCTGGGCTGGTGTCCACGGAGCCCATTGCTCAGCCTTTTCAGTGATCCAGACCCTGAAATTTCAGAGGGGTAAATTTGGCAAATGAAGACTTTAAAATCTGTAGTTTTAAAATGTTTTACCGTTGCTCGTGGGCTGCATGCACATTCCTTCAGCGGCCAGAAACGATGGAACAGAGCACCTCGTTAGCAAGAATGAAGCAGGAAGTGACCAGACACTGCGTCCAGATCACCTTCCCTGTAAGACACTCCATGCAGTGCCAGAGGGATCGGAAGGCACCCCCCTCCGGAGTGCCCGCCTCAGGCCCTGAATGGGGCATCAGCATAAGTCTCTTTCACTAAGTAGGAGCTTCTCGGTAGAAATAGGAACTCAGTGCCTACGTGGAAGAAGGTGGCCGGACTCCACACCACAGCACCCTTGGCCTCTTTTCAAACAATCCCCCTGCACACAAACACTGCCCCCCACAGACTCACACCCCAGAAGAGGGTCCCACACCAGCTTCCTCTCCCCTCCAACAGCACCCTTATGCTGTCAGATCCGAGGCTGTGGAAATGGCCCCTCTCTCCTTTCAGTTGTCTTCAGTTCTTTGCCCTTTAAACTCAGTACCGCCTCATCTGGGGACACATGATGTTCATCTTCTGGCAAAGAGAATTGCAGAAGATGCTTCTTGGCAGAGCGCTCAAGATATGCAAGTTGAGCATCTTTAATCAAAAATCCAAAATGCTCTCAAATCTCAAAATATCGAGTATCAGCACGATACTCAAAACGTCTCAGACTTTAGAGTATTTGGATTAGGGATGTGGATCCAGATTTTTCCAAAATCTGGAAAACTACAAAAATCCGAAACCATTCTGGTCTCACCTGTTTTTCGGGGTGTGCACCCTGTAGTAACCTTATGCTGTCAGGGAAGAAGGTTTAATCCACCTGGGACGAAGCAGGTCAGAAGTGTCCCCAGACACGTTGTCAACCCCCCCGGCTGCACACTCAGCACTATCGACTCTGCAGTGACCTCAGCAGCTGGCTCGGTGACTGCACTGTTGCCCATGTCTCACCCGCTTTTCCTTTTCTCAAGATGTGGGAGAAGGCCATCAAACTGAGCAAAGAACTGGCCGAGACCTACGAGAGCAAAGTGTTCGACTACGAGGGCCTCGGCAGCCTCCTGGTGAGTCTGGGCACCCAGGCTGCTGAGATCCGCGTTCATGAAAATGTTTTTGCCGGTTGAAAACAGTAGGATCGGTAGAAAGGTGTGACCCAAAAGCCTGGATGTCTGTGCTCCAGATTGTCCTCCCTAGAGGGCCCAGGTCTAGGGAGGCGGGCTGCCCTGAGGGGATGTCCAGCCCCAAGCCCCACAGAAGGGTGACCTGGTGCCGCCTTCCTCCTGCCGCTCAGGGCCCCGCCCACAGTGCCCTCCTTCCCGCCCCCTTGGTCCCATGGGCCCTCCCTGTGCCCGGCTCCCCTCTGCCTTCTGCTAACACCATTCCAGCTGCTTCGGACATCCTCTGTTCCCCAGGAAGTGCTTATTTTGCAGTCCGCCCCCCCCCCCCCGGGGCCCTGCTCAGTGAGGGCACCACCCACCCCGGCTGGGTTTATTTCTCCATGGGTGCCCCTGTGCACGTCTCGCTGAGCTGCAGGGGCTTCTTTCTGCCAGGTCCCCTTTCTTCCCTGCCTTCTTCCTTCTCCCAGACGTCACTGGAGTGCTTAACTTTGGCAGTTCCCCAACCCAGTGTGTCACACCTGGCTGTGGGCAGAGCTCGGCCGTTTAAGAACCATCCAGCAAAACAAAAACAGCCAGCCAGGCATCACGGTGAACGCCTGTAATCCCAGCAACTTGGGAGGCTGAGGCAGGAGGATCGCCAGTTCAAAGCCAGCCGCAGCAACTTGGCGAGGCAGCAGCAACTTGGCGAGGCTCTATCTCTTAATAAAATATCAAAACGACTAGGGATGTGGCTCAGTGGTTAGGCACCCTGGGTTCAATCCCTGGTACCAAAAAAAAAAAAAAAAAGCCTTTGAGATGCCCATTGGTGGGCAAGCACAGTGCCGTGCAGGGTAACTTTTAGAAGAGTTGCAAAAACCTCAGGTCACCATTGTCGTGGATGGCTCTTTATCTGAGGAGTTGTTTTGTACTTCACCAGCTTCTGCCATCACAGGCCAGAAAGTGCACTTAATAACTTCCTGAGCTAAATGGACCTGAGACGTGGCAGCATGTTGCCAGCCCACAAAATCTGGATTCCGACAGACCTTCTCGCAGGTCCATTCCACAGGCCCCCACTGTGGGGTGGGGTTTAGGGTCATCCCCCAAAGCACCCAGCTCTGCCTCCCTGTGAACAAGTAAAGAACTGATCGAAAGCATTTCAAAAGGGCGGTGCCAGATACTGAAGAGCAGACCATCACCACCCTCTTCTGGCCTTCTCCTGTCCCCTACCTTCTCCTGTGTCTCGGGTTACGTACGCACCTTCCGTGAATCTCATAGAGGCCTTCGTAGAGGTCCTGACGTCCCTGGAGAAATTGCTGAAAGCCAGGCACTGCTGCTCTTCACAGAGGAAGACCTAGTGGGGTGCAGCCTCCAAGGCCACACACACCCCTGATCCTCGGATCCCAGAGAAGGGTCACCCCCTCTGCCCACCGGATGTTTCCCAGAGACCTTTCATTTCTCCGAGTTACATGGGATGATTTCTATTTTCTGGTTTTTTATTAAATTTCTGCTCACAGTGCCCTTGTAACCAACCAGTGGAATGCCTTGTTTTATTTTCCAGAAAAAAAGGGCCTCGTTTTATGAGAACATCATTAAGGCCATGAGGCCCCAGCCAGAGTACTTCGCCGTGGGCTACTACGGACAGGGCTTCCCGTCTTTCCTGCGGGTAAGGAGCTGAGGATGGTCTGCGAAGCCAGGGGGCTGCGGAGTCTGAAGGAGGGAGAGATCATTTCTCTTCCAGATGGCAGCAGCGTGTCGGCCGCTGCTGACCCTGGGCCCCGCCGTGGGGGGTCGGGAGGGGTCCGGCTTCCCGAGCGGCCTCTTCACCCCACACCCCGACACCCTGGTGTTCTGGCAGTCTCTGTAAAATGACTTCCCCTGGCGGAATGGGAAGGGGAAAAACAGGACTGGGGAAAGCACAGCAGGCTGCATTTCACTGTTTATCGTGTTCCTAACCAGAGCTGCCCTGAGAGCAGGTGTCCCAAGAGCAAGGCCATAAGAGTCTCCCCGAAATAAAAGCGGTTCTGTTGTAAGAGTGACAAGGACAGTATTTTTCTTCCTTCTCAAAAAGGTCCATAACCTGAGCGTGACTTCACAGTTTAAAAAACAAAAACCCCTATGTCCTGCCAATGGGATGCTGCTTTTAGACCTGAACTTCATTTATACATGTATTTTTCTGTCATCCTCAATTAAAAGAAGAAAAAGTGACATAAAGAAAGTCATTTCCGTTCCTAACAGTGCTTAATGAGTAGGGAACTTAGACCCTACTGAGCTTCCCGTCTGTGCCAGGTACCTGTGGGACACTGGAAATACCCTGCTATTCCCATTAGACCACTCCCTGCCGTCCTGGATCTTAAAGGGAGGTGTTTAATAATTACACAATAAAAGTAAAATTTAAACTATAACTGAAAAGAAGCATCCTGTTCGGTGAGCCTGTAACCAGGGAGTACTACCCAAGTGAAACAGAAACCAGTCTTTCACAAAGATTTGAGGGGGTTTTCAGACCCAGATGCCTGCTAACCGGTGAAGGGAAGAACTGTTTTATCCACTCAATGAAATACTACTCAGTAGTGAAAAGGAACAAACTGCTGAGACAGAACCACATGGATCGATTGCAGATGCATGGTGCAAGGGAAAAGGAATTAGGCCTAAAAGATTCTAGGCTCTGTGACTTTATTAATCTGATGTTCCTGCAAGGATAGCACTTTTGTTGGGACAAAAAAAAAAAAAATATATATATATATATATATATATCAGTGGTTGTCTAGTGGCTGGGGGATCTCGGGCTGCAAAGGGCATGGGAAAATATCTGGTGTTGATGAAACGGTTCTGCATCTTGATTGTAGTCATGGTTGCATTTCTCAAAATTCATAGTTTTACAGGAAAAAGGGCCCATTTATCATATGTCAGTTGTGCATTGATTTTTTTTTTGAAGAGTCAGGAAGGACTTGCCAGGGAATTTCTGCTTTGCCTGCAGTCTGAAAGGTGAGCAGGGAATTAAGGAGACACAGGCGACAGGAAAGGCAGTCCAGGCAGAGGAAACGGCAGGAAAGAGCCTGGGACAGCCTCGGAATAAACACCAGCACAGCAGGCAGAGTGGGCAAGACCAGAGGAGTCTACGGGGCCTTGGGGTTACAGAGGGTGTTCTGTCTGCATCCCCAGAGCAGAGGGAGCCATTGCGGATTTTTCGTATGGGAAAGGTCGGGACCTGTGTTCCCTTAAGCCACTCAAAAGCCATCGTGGATGTCAGACAAGAGAGGACAGGTTGGAATGAGGACGTGGTGGTGTTGACTTTAAGAGAAGTGGAAAGACCCAGGTGATAGAGATGAAGTTACGGGACCTGAAGGTTGACGGGCTGCATGGGTGACAAGGGGGAAATAGAAGGGTGACTCGTAGGTTTGTGGCCTGCATAATCGAGGAGGAGGAGATCCAGGCACTGGGACAGCAGGACTGGGAAAGGACAGAGGCACGTGGGAGATTCGTCGGTCATTGAATAAGTATTCGTCAGATTCCTACCGCGCGCCTTCCTCTGACGCAGGCTCGGGGCAGAGCCCCAGACCAGCCAGAATCCTGGCTCTGGTCTAGCTTGGAGGGACAAAAGTGAAGGCAAATCAGTGGAACGCCCAGTGTGTCAGATGGCCCAGACACTGCCCTGTGGCTGTGGAGAACGGGAGTCGGGGAAGGGGAAGAGACAGGCAGGCCTTCGGGGTGAAGTGGCAACTTCAGAGGAAACAGGAAAGACTTCGGTGAGAAGATGACACTTGAGCAAGCACCTGAGAGAAGTGTAAGAACCAGCACGGAGCTGTCAGGAGGAAGCAGGAGTGAAGGTTGCAGACGGTGGCAGCCTCAGCTTCCAGAGCCACAGAGCCAGAGAGGCATGAACAGAGGGTGATCTGAGGGTCAGGAAGCCATGGTGCCAGGCTGCAGAGGGCCTCTGGTCTGTAGCAGCCGTTTGTAAAGGGTGGTTTTGGATTTGATCGCTGCGAGATGAATTTGGAATATCCAAAACACGTGAGTCAACCATGTGCTCTGTGGATCTGGAACTCAAAGGAGAGTTCTGGGCGAGCAGTAAGTGTCGTGAGTTGTTTTCAGAGGGTCAAGCCACAGTTGTGGATGAGGTGGCCTAGGGGAGAGAGTGGAGGAGGGGAGGAGAGGGAGCTTGGTCACAGCTTCTGGTCTTAGCCTTGCCTTTGACCTCATCAAGACAGGAAAATGCTGCCTGCAGGCTCCTTACAGAGATCTCTCGCATCCCATGAAGTAGTGATGTGAACTAGGAACCAGATGGTATCCTGGGCACCCCTGGGGATAGAGGATCCTTGTCTGAAATTGCATCAGAATAGTCAGAATCCAACATGCTCTGGAATCCAAAGCTTTTGGATGCTGTGTCCTGTTCCCCAGGCAATACCATTCAAAACGCAGGTCCACACACTCTTCCTGGGTCCGGATGAGGTGCACATGGCGTTCACACTTACAGATGAGTGAGTGCACTTCCATCCTTCGTTGAGAATGTCCGCAGCATGCCTGGTGACCTAGTGGATTCAGATCAGGAGGCAGGCTACTCCCGTCTGCAGATCTGTGCTGACTGTGTGGAGGTTAACTCTTCACTTGTCGTTTTTAATGATCTCCATTGTCTCTCGACCTGCAGAATAAAATCTTCATCTACCGGGGGAAGGAGTATGAGAGGCGGGAAGACTTCAGCCTGAGGCTGCTGACCCAGTTCCCCAATGCTGAGAAGATGACCAGTACCACACCCCCTGGAGAAGACATCAAGATGTCCCCGAAGCAGTGCATCCTTGGTGTGGGCAAAGTGGCCCAGGGCTCCTTTACCCTGGGACCGGTGCAGCTAAGCCAGAGAGGCTAAGGTTTGCAGCCCCTTCTGGGCAGAGAGATGTGTCCCTTGTCCTCAGACCACTCATGGAAGCAGGCTCCCTTCTGATGTCAATCCTGTGGGGCCCTAAGATCCTTAGGGAGGAGTGATAAGCAGTCTGGAACGTGAAGGGGTGTTCTGGAGTCGGATGGGGTCCTTGAGGAGAGAGTGACTTCCTGTTCTGAGTTCAGTATTCTGTTAGAGACTGGAATCTTCATTATCCTCAAGGGTACTGATCCCAGGACACCCTCCCAGCACCCCTTCCTGCCTACGGATACCCCAATATTCAGATGCCCAAGTCCCTTGTATGGGGTAGGATTTGCATAGAACCTATACACCTCCTCCTATATGCTTTAAATCTTCTCTGGATGACTTAGAATCCCTAATACAATGTAAACGCTATGTAAAATAGTCATCACACTATTGTCCGGGGAGTAGTGACCCCAAAAAAGGGTCTATATGCTTCACCAAAGACAGAATTTTATATATATATATACATATATAAATAGTACCGGGGATTGAACCCAGGGGTACTCTACCACTGAGCTACATCTCCAGTCCTTTTTTGATTTTTTTATACGGAGACAAGGTCTTGCTATGCTGCTGAGGCTGACCCCAAATTTGCAATCCTCCTTCCTCGGCCTCACGAGTTGCTTGGATTTACAGGTGTGCACCACCACACCTGGCTTTAAAAAGTGTTTTTGATCTGAGGTTGACTGCATCCTTGGATACAGAACCTGTGGGTTGGAGGGCCAGCCACGTCTGCACTCGTGGTGGGATGCTGGGGAGAAGCTATTTCTAAGACTCATCATTAAATCAGAGAAGGTACACCTTTACCCCCGAGCAGGCTTGGAGGCCTGACTTACCTCCTGCCAGTTGTGTGATCTTGGGTCTTAACCTCCCTCAGCCTCCACCTTCCTCCACTGAAGGAGAATGGTGGCATTCACCTAGTAGGGGGTTGTGTATATTGTAGATGGACTCAGAACACCTAGTGCATTCTAAAGCAAAGCAGGTGGTTTCCAAAGACAAAAGCAATTCCTATTGCTGGGACTCTGAATTCTGGCTATTTCAGAGGAATCCTTGTCCAAAAGAAATGATTTAAAACCATTTCTAGCCCCTCTTTCCTTTATTTCATTAATCCCATTTCCTGTGGTAGAGATGCCTGCCAGGTGTCTGTCCACAGGCAGTGTCCTGGGAGAAGTCACGTTGGTGATACAGAGGGGCAGCCACACCTGGTAAAGGGCATGGTCAGTGCCCATGCTGTCTCCGGCTGTAGCAGGGGAGTGGCTCCCTGTGGCTCTCCTGGGAGGCCAGCCTCTTCACTTTCCTTAACACGCTCCTCAGACATGCAGTGCTTCACCGTGAAGCCCGTGATGAGCCTGCCACCCAGCTACAAGGACAAGCCCGTTCCAGAGCAGATCTTAAAGTAAGTGGCTCTTTTCAATTTAAAAACAGAATAACAGTAACAACAACAATAACAAAAAACTTACACACTTTTTATTTGGGGTGCATTTTAAAGCGAAGCCTTAAACTCACTGAAGTTTGGAAGACTGTTCTCGTTGGTTTCCAGGCAGAGGGAGATCAGGAATTTCACTTTAGACATCAGATCTCTTAGGTCTGAAGTACACAGTGCTGTGTATTTAATTTATCCTCCCAGAAGCAACACCGAGGACCGACTGGCAGGACCCCAGTGATCGAGGGCCCAACCCGGTCCCTTGAGGTTGATAGGTTTGTCACAGAGGCATCTGAATAAGATCCCACGTTACTTCTGAAAGTGTGAGCTATGAAACTCATAAGTAATAACCAGAGAACTGACGTAAGTCCACAGCCTCGGCGTTTGCCACGGGCCTGATCCCCCACGAGATGATGTCGTGGGCAAACCTCAGCGTCACGGCTGTGCCAGCTCTGTGGAGGTCAGATCGAGCAGGCTGTGAGGGAGCGGGTCCAGCATGGGTGTCCTGTCCTTTCCCAGCTACTACAGGGCCAATGAAGTGCAGCAGTTCCGATATTCTCGGCCGTTCCGGAAAGGAGAAAAGGATCCAGACAACGAATTTGCTGTGAGTCCACCCCGTTTGCCTTCTGAAGCGAGGTAAAATGGGCATCCAGACTGGCAACCTCCACCTTGGCCACACAGGGAGCAGAACTGATGACACCCCTGGGGATAGAGGCTTCGCCTGTCAATCACCTCGACCCCAGGCTGTGGACTTGATGGAGAACTGCAGACTGAGGGTCACACTTTGCTGGACCTCAGGTCTCCAGCTGTAGAGGGAAGGGCCTGAGTGGACGATCCCAGTCAGCCTCAAACATCAAAATCCTTAAATTTGCCAGAAAATCCGGCCCTTTTGCTAGGAGGCTTTCCCTGGGCCTGGGAGCTGACTGGCTTCTGTTTTCCCCTTGCTCTAGACCATGTGGATCGAGCGGACCACTTACACTACCGCCTATACCTTCCCCGGGATCCTCAAGTGGTTTGAAGTCAAGCAGATCTCCACAGTGAGTCATCTGGAACTGGCACCCAGAAATAAAAACTTTCTGTCTGCAAGGATAATCCCAGCTTTGTGGCCCTCCCCTGCCGGCCTCCCCAGCTTGGCCGGCCTCCTCTGGCCAACTTTGTTTTTCAAAAGAGAAATACAAGCCAGGCTTGTGTGATGGCCTGCTTTGTAAAGCCCATGCTACACCAGCCCTAAAGGTCACTCACAGTGAACGATTCTTTCATGGCCAGAGGAGCGTCCTCTCCCCCACGATCCTGCCAGCACCCAGGCACATTTTTGGAATGCCTCCCAGGAGGTCCTGCCTCTGATCACAGCCTCTCTCCCAGAGCCTCTCTCCTTTCATCCTCTGCTCCTGGCGTCACCAGGGGCCCTGACTCCGGCCCCTCCCCCAGTCCCAGAGCTGCCTGTTTCACCTTCTTGCTGTGTATTTAATTTACTGTATTTCCAGACTCCCTACTATTGCCCTGTTTCTTGTCCCCCGCTCGCTTCTGTTGCCACCAAACAGAACCCCTTGCTGGCCTCACTGCCTGGGCTGTCTCGGGCCCTCTTCCTCCTGCTTCAGTGTGTGAATGCTGAATTGAGTAAACCCGACCTTTTCTTAAGTGTGTTCTTGTGCTCACAGCCCCTCCTGTCCCCCTCGGGCCTACGGTTAAAGCCCAGGCTCCTCATAGGTGAACAGGGCCTCAACTCAGCCCTTCCACCTCTATCCACCTCCATTCACCTCTGTCCACCTCCTGCCAGCTCCTAGGGAATCTAAGTGGAGAGTTCCATGCTCTTTCAGTTTTCTGTGACACAAGGTCATTTTCTCTGCCTGAATGAAGTGTCCTCTTGCCACTTCTGGACCTAACTCCCATTGAGAGTCACTTTAAGCACCCTGTTCTTTTGAACACTCGGCCAGGTTAGGTCCCCTGTCACACACTAAGCATTTTCTCTTTCTTTTTCTTCCTCCCTCTCTTCCTCCCTCCTTTTCTTTTATTCCTGTTGTTGTTTTGACAGAACTGGGGACTGAACCCCGGGCCACTCTACCACTGAGCTATAACCCCAGTCTTTTTTCTTTTTTCTTTTTTTTTTTTTTTAATTTTGAGAGAGTCCTGCTACATTGTCCAGGCTGCCTTCAAAAGTCCTGCCTCAGCCTCCCAAGAAGCTGGGATTACAGGCCTGAGCCACCCTGCCTGGCCAGTGCATATTTCTAATTTGTTATGTTTGCATGTCCCAAGTCCCATTAAAACCATGAGCTCCTGCCAGTCATGAATTATAGTCAACTCTCTGTATCTGCAGTTTCCACACCTGTGGATTAAATCAGTCATGGATTTAACCAACCATTGATTGCATGCTATGAAGTCTAAAATGACTTATTTGTACTGAACATGTACAGACTTTTTGCTTGCTGTTATTCCCTACAATATAGTCTAATGACTATTTATGTAGCATTTACATTGTATCAGGCATTAGAAGTAATCTAAAGATGATTTAAAGTTTATGGGAGATTGCTTATAGGTTATCTGCAAATTCTGTACCATTTCATATTGGAGACTGGAGCTTCTGCAGATTTTGGTACCCTCAGTGTCCTGGAACCAATCCCCCAGAGAGTAAGCAATAACTGTATACCTTAATCACTTTCATAACTACGGTTCATAGCGTAGCATTGGCACAAAGTAGATATTGAAGAAATATTTCTTGGTTTGGGGTGTAGCTGAGTGGCAGGGTTCCCACCTGGCATGCACAAGGCCCAGGGTTCAGTTGTAGCACCACAAAAGAATAAAAAAGAAGTATTTAGAAGGATAAGTCTGAACCGAAGTTCAGGATGCTCTCTAGCACTAGTGATAAAATCGTTATTCAAGTATGGATGGTTTCTAGCAGAGACTTTTGGACTGAAGTCTGGATTAGGAGGTCCTATAACTGATAGTGGTAAAATGAAGGGGAGGGTTTTTCTGGAAACCTGGCTTTGAAGACATTTCCTTAGGAGGCACTCTCTGAATCTACATTATTTCTCATTCTGTTTTCATCCCAAACTCAGCCTGAATATCCTAATACAGCCTGTTGTTCCAAGTTCTGTCAGCTACAGAATCTGTGCTCCGGTTACTGTGTGGTCTGAATACGGGGCTTCCGAGATCACTTGCCTCTTCTCAGAGAGGAGGCATCCGGGGACATTTTGGGTGGTCCAGAAGTGTCTCAGGCCTGCCCTTCTGCTGTTATTGATCTCAAAAATCTCTGAGGAGGCTTTGCCTAAGAAAATCCTTGCTACGATTTGAATTTTTACTTCTCACGTGTTCTGTAGAAACTGTGCTGCCAGGAAGAATCATTGCCGGAGCCCCAGGTTTTAAGTCCTTGTTCCCTTTCCAGGGGAATTTTAAATAGTTTATTTTGCCTCTTGCCAACCGCGCAGAGAGGTGTGATGTGCAGATAAACAATCTGGACAAGCAGAACCTGGCCATCCCGTGGCTGGTGGGATCTGACGCCTCTTGAGGGGAGGTCGGCTTGTTCCAGTCCTTGCCGTGGTGCTCACAGGTGTCCTTCTCCCTCACTGTTCTCAGGAGGAAATCAGCCCTTTGGAGAATGCCATCGAAACCATGGAACTGACCAATGAGAAAATCAGCAACTGTGTGCAGCAGCATGCCTGGGACCGGTCCCTCTCTGTGCACCCACTCTCCATGCTGCTCAACGGCATCGTGGACCCAGCTGTCATGGGGGGATTCTCCAACTACGAGAAGGTGAGCCGGGTCCCGGGGTCCCACAGGGCTCCCCTGTGCCTCTCTGTGCCTGGTGAATTTGTTGCTTGTAACAGCTCTGACTTTTCACTCTCCCCTCTGTGAGTGGGCATCTGAAATTAGCAAAAAGATCATCCCGACCCCACACCTCCTGGAGACCAGCAGCGGCCCAGCCAGACCACCGGGCAGACCACCTCCCCGTAAAGACCAGTGAAAGACCAGTGCCTCTGGCCGAGGCACCCGCTGTTCTGTCTTCCCTGGGAGGTGGGCAGCCAACAGGTGTCTTTTCCTTCTGTAGTCTTACTCTGCTCCGCGGCTGGAACGATTCAGCACCAAAAATACACTCTAGTTTGCTCGAGTTCGGTTTCAATAATAATTTCCACTGTGATAATGGAAGTCAATACAACAATAGGGTCCAAAATGCAATACTTTTTTAATAGCATAAAATGCTTGCAGTGTGTACTGTTTCTGGCACTAATTTCCGTGTGTTATTTCCAAGTATTTTTATAGAGTGCCCCTAAACCACAATTTTTTTTTTAAATGCGTGTGCTGGGAATTGAACCCAGGGCCCTCTGTCATGGAATTGTATCCCAGCAAGTTTTTTGTTTTTTTCTTTTTTTTTTGTTTGTTTTGATTCTAGGGTTTGAACCTTGGGGCCCTTAACCACTAAAACACATCCCCAGCCCTTTTAATTAAGACAGGGTCTTGATAAATTGCTTAGGACCTAACTAAGTTCTTGAACTTGTGATCCTTTTGCCTCAGCCTCTGACTGGGATTATAAGTGTGCACCACCAAGCCTGGCTCACAAATATTTATATGCCAATATCTGTGAATGAGATACAGTTTCATGTGAAGTGTTTTCAGTGTTACAGTCTTCTAATTAAAATGAAAAAAAGGCAAAGCTATATAAACAAATAAGTAGATTTCAGGATCCTTGACTTAAAATACTGCTAATTTATACTTTTAATTAATGTGTGTAACCTTATGCATTTCTAAATGTAAGAAAAAGTTTAACCTATTAATTAGCTGGATATGGTGGGACGTTCCACATACAAGGTGGATTAAAACAACAGAAAGCCAGGAGTCTGAAAGCAAGGTGTCTTGCAGGGTTGGTTCTTTCTGTGGGCTGTGCAAGAGGACACCGCCCACGCCTCCTCCTGGCTTCTCATGGTTTGCTGGTGGTACTTTGGCCTATCAATGCATCTTCTCCTTATGTCTCCTCACATGCACTATCCCTAGTGCAGCTGTCTCCAAATTCCACCTTATGAGCACCCCAGTCGTCAGATTTAGGCCCGCTCAACTCCAAGTACAGTGATCTCAGTGAATGACCTCAGCAACAGCGCTGTCACCAGGCAGAGTCACCTTCGAGGTGCCAGAGGTTACAACCTAAGCATGAATGCAGGACGCAATTCCCCCTACATCGTCTGCCCACAAGAATTGACTAATATTTTGTTTGCCACATAGAATGGGCCTCTTTCATATTTATCCCATAGTTTTAAAGAGCTCTTGGGTTTCATTTAATGGTATTATGGCTTTCACAGGAGTAGCAGAAAGAAGTGAGTTTGAAGGTCAGTCTTTGAAAGCACTTGGAGAGAAGGCTGGGGATATAGCTCAGTTGGTAGAGTGCTTGTCTCGCAAGTACAAGGCCCTGGGTTCAAATCCCCAGCACCGCAAAAAAAAAAAAAAAAAAAAAAAAAAAAGAATGTATGAAAGCACTTGGAGAAACGAATGTTAAGGTCCCGGAAGAAAACATATGTAATTCTTGTTGGAAATGTTCACTGCAAACTTCTTTTTCTCTTTCCTAATGAATCCTGTCTTTAAAATGCAAGTCCTATGTTTTGAATTTCAGTTGGTTTTTATTCTCCTATTGCAGGGCCTTAGCTGGCAGGGCCTGAGAGTTCATAGATGAGCTTGGCACTGACATGAAATAAGAAGGGCCACCAGCATTTAATGGCCTCAAAATGTCTTCATATCTATGCTTCTGGAGAGGTGATAAGAGGAAAGTGCAATGCTAGCTTTCACTTAGCACAGGGAACAAATGTCATTCGGCCAGCATTTTGTGCGAGAGCGCAGAAGCTGCCAGTCACATCTCCTGCCCGTGACATTTTGCTTTTTTCCTAATGATATCGACACAATTTGATGATGCATTTTTAGATATTGTCATTTGGACTGTCCTTCATTCTTTGGGGAAGTTGTTCTTTTCATAACATTTTGCTTCCCTAATGATTCTTATGCGATCAGCGAGTGTGCAAGGAACTGCGTGCGTGTTTATGCTCATGCACACTTGGGTGTGGTGATTGCTGAGAATGTACTGTTGCTGGGACTTTGAATTTCAGAAAAACCACAGAAGAGCACGTACTTCTTAAAAACACTTTCTGCTGTGAGATAAGGGACATCCCAGGGAAGGAAGGAACTTTTAGTTGGACGTTCCTGGTTTATCAGAACAGATGTTTTTCACCTTCCCTGGCTCTCTGCCTGTTAGGGGCAAGTGCACAGATAGGAATGTGTTCTCATTCATGCTTTTGTATCCTCTGCTTTTAGGCTTTTTTTACAGAAAAGTACTTACAGGAGCATCCTGAAGACCAGGAGAAGGTAGAGCTGCTGAAGCGACTAATAGCTTTACAGGTAAGCCCGGGAGGCCAGGTGTGCATGGGAGACCAGGTGTGCACAGGAGCCAGGTGTGCACAGCAGAGCCTGCAGCTGGGTAGCCTCAAGAATCCAAGCTGCTCTCCTGACTTCAGTCTATGAGGCTACTTTCTGGGTTGTTTTTCTTTTTTGTTTTTAAATCTTACGGAAGCACAACCTATCTGGGTGTGCATTTGGCAGCAAGATTTAGGAATAGCATTTACTTTAACTGCTTAGTGTTGGCAGGGCCTTCGTAGAGCTGAGATCGAAGTTCATAACCTGTTTTCCTGGCCTGCAAGATTGGCCTCTTTTCTCTTTTCTCATTGCTTTAGTGGGCAATGGAAGAAAATGCAGCTGTCAAATTCAGCCTAAAGCCAAACCTGTCTGTTACCATCCACAGAAATGCACCAGGGCTCAGTGGGATTTGTCTTGCCACAGCCCTTCCCGAGCTTAAGGCCTGTGTCCTTGTTGTGCAGGCTTCTCCACCTTATCCACTGGATGCCTCCACAAGGCCTCACCTGGGAAGTGACATTGTTATTTAGTAGTGCTACCAGTCAACCCATCCACCCCCACCCTCCAAATCTGAATTATCCCTCTTTTTCCTAAAGCATATCTCTCCCTTTTACGTCCTTCCTTCCAGATGCCTCTGCTCACAGAAGGGATCCGCATCCATGGGGAGAAGTTGACGGAGCAGCTCAAGCCCCTGCATGACCGGTTGTCCTCCTGCTTCCGGGAACTCAAGGAGAAAGTGGAAAAGCTCTACGGGGTTATAACACTGGTAGGCTTGGTCTAAAGCCCCTCCAGCTTTGTCCGGTCCTTGTGCCTTTTATGACATTATCAGTGGAGTGAGTTTAACAGCTCAGGTACAACCAGCAAGAGAGAGCAGGTTCTCCTCCTGATGACCTTGAACTGTCCTTGTGTTAGGTAGAGGTTCTCAAACTTGAAGGACCATCAAGCTACAGGAAGGCTTGTGAAAACAGATTGCTGGTCCTTATCCCCAGAATTGCTGATAGCCCTGCGTGGGGCCACACATTTACATTTCTAACAAGTTCCCTGGTGACATGGTGCTGCTGGGCAGGGCACAGCTTTTAGAGAACTGCTCCACTAGCAGTTGAGGTTTTCCTAAGTATAGGCACTGGCTGTTCCTGTCCCATCGTGCCCAATTCTTTTAGTTGTTCCAGAACCTTCTATTTTGATGAAAAGTTTACAGCCTTCACAACTTTTTAGAGGAGAAGGAATTGAAAAGTCCATCCTAGAGTGCGTGCAGTGGACTGCATGGTGCCTCTGTCTTTCCTCCAAGCCATGGTTTTCTTTTTTCCTCCCGAGGAGCCGGGTGGAAGGGTGCACATGCTGACCTCTGCTCTCCAGCATTGACGTTATAAGTGGTTCTAGTTCATTTCTCTGCTGTTTTGTCCCTGAGTCCATCCTGGTCTTATTCTTTTTTGTTTTGTTTTGTTTGGGGGATTGAACCCAGCGGTACTCCACCACTGAGCCACATCTCCAGCCCTTTTTTAAAAAATATTTTATTTAGAGACAGAGACTTGCTAAGTTGGTAAGGCTGGCTTTGAACTCACGATCCTCCCGCCTTAGCCTGCTGACTTGCTGGGATTACAGGTGTGCACCCCCGCGCCTGGCTGTGGTCTTATTCTTAAACCCCTGGTTTCAGATCCTTTCCTCAGATGAAGCTCCTCATCCATCTCCACCAATACCCCCAGAGTTTCCCTTTGGCCCTTTCTTTTAGTCATGGAAGCGCTCAATCCTACCTTCTTCCTGTGAATTTGCCTCCTTACCTTCTGCTAGTTCAGAGTTCCTTCTAGGGACATGTGTCTTTTGCACACAAGTTCCCAGACGGGGACTAAGCTTTGACCTACCAAGTTTTGTCATCATTAAAAGCAGGCCAGTATTAGCAGGTGCATTTAGCCTGAGGTCACATGGTGGTAATTCTGCTGGTGATTTTTCTTGGGAAAGTAGATCAGTGTTCTGTAAATGACCAGGTTAAGCTTCAGGGCTACAATCTCCTGAATTTTTTCTCTTGGGCCAATGTTCCATTTTTTAAAAAAACCAAGCAGCAGGTTGGCCACACCGGATCACACGGCCGAGTCCCAGGTCCGCTAACCCTGAGCGGGCGTGTGTCTTCCAGCCACCCAACTTGACGGAGAGGAAGCAGAGCCGGACGGGATCCCTCGTGCTGCCCTACATCATGTCCTCTACCCTGCGGAGGCTCTCCGTGACCTCGGTGACCTCCTCAGTGGTCTCCACTTCTTCCAACTCCTCTGATAATGCGCCTTCCAGGCCAGGATCTGATGGGTAAGGGCTAGGTGGGCCTTGAACCCCCTGGAGGGTGGGGTGACACCTCATTCTGTTTGCCTTTGGTCCCCAGAGTAAGACTCGGTCTATGTAGACACATTACTCTGAAAAGTAATTTGGAGAGCACAGTCGTTAGCCTGTCCACCGTCCTCACTAGGAACGTCATTATGAATGATCGTGGTGATCGCTGAAACTGAAAAATGAGAAAAACATTTATTTTCATGATCCTGCCACCCTGTTACATACAGTTACTCGCCTAATTTTTATCATTTCCAATATTTAAAAATAATGTAAAATTGTTTACTTTGTATATTGGCAATATAATCACACAGTATGAAAATCCAAAGGTAGCAAAGGGCATATTGTGAAAAATCTCCCTTCAATCCTTGGCTCCCAGTCACCAGTACCACTCCCCAGGGCGACTGATGCTTAATATTCAGGTCTCAGTGCCCTTCCAGAAACACTTTATAGGTACACAAGCAATACCTAAATGCGTATTCTTCTCCATGTTTTTTTTGTACAAATGGTAGCATTCTCTTTACCTTAGTCTTTTAAATATCTTGAAAATGGTTCCATTTCAGAACCCAAAGAGCTGCCTCTTGTCCTGTCTTTATCTGCAGACATCTCGCCATGTGTCTGTACATGATCTGTCCCACTATCGATGGACATCTGGTTGATTTCAGTCTTTCCCTATCACTGCGTTGTGGCCGTGAATATCAAATGGAAGTCATTTTCCACGTGTGCAAGTTGTATTAGACAGCTTTTCAACTATAATGAAATACCTGAGGTGGTTAACTTCGTAAAGAAAAGAGGTTTATTTAGCTCATAGTTTTGGAGGATGAAAGCCCAATCAGCATAGTAAAGCTCTAACAAAGTCCCCATGGCGGACAGCAGCCTGTGTGGTGAGGCAGGAGGCAGAGGGGGCGGACAGGACCAGGCCTGCACTTTTTATAACAGCCCTTTCACAAGAACTCGAGGGCTGCACGTGAACCACCGTAATCCCTTTCAAGGGCAGAGCCCCCAGTAACCTCCCACTAGACCCCACCTCTCAAAGGTTCCACCACCTCCAAGTGCTGCCACCTTGGGGACCAAACTTCCAATAACTAGGTCAGATAAGCCACATCCGAATCATAGCCCGAGTATAGCAATATGAGAAACCTCCCACAAGGGAGATACGGATCTCTGCCCCGTCACAGAAATACATTTACAATGTTGAAAATCATTCCTAAGCGGACTTCCTTACCACCCCACCGGTTCACACCCACCAGCAGCCGGCCTGGCTGCCCCGCCCTTGCCACCAAACTGTGCTGTATCTTCTTAATTTTTGCCAATCTGATAGATGAAGAATGTTTTCTTGTAGAGGTGTTTTTATTTTGTGTTATGTTTTGCTTTTGTCTGGGGTAAAGTTGAAGATCTTCTCTTTTGTTTAGTAGCCATTTTTATTCATTTTCTATAAACATGGTACAGTATTTTATATTTTCCTGTTGGACTGTGGACCTTTGTAATGAGTTGAACAGTTTTCTCCAATTTCTTCTTTGTCTTTTGACTTCAGTTTTTTCCCTTCTAATTTCTTATTGAAATTGTACTGACTTTTTGATGTAGTCATGTATATATGTATATATATACATATATATGTGTATATGTGTGTGAGTGTGTGTGTATGTGTGTGTATTGTAGTCATTAAAAAATGTACTGTATCTGCTGCTTGGCCTGACCTGTCTTCTCCTACTTGGCCACCTTGAGAGTTTGACCTCTCACGTTTATTTGTGTGTGCATGTGTGTGTGTGTGTGTGTGTGTGTGTGTGTGTGTGTGTATTTTTTCCCCCATGCTGGGTTTTAAGTCATAATTGAAGGCCTTCCCCCTTCTGAGATACCCAAAAAAGTTACTGATCTTTTTTGTTGACTTTCAGAGTTTTGCTATTCCCAATTAAGTGTGTGATTCTTTGGGATTTTTAAGCTGTGAAGTGGTTACCCGGTTCTCCCCATAACATTTAGGGAACAAACCAGCTTTCTTCTGCTCACTTGAAATGGCAGTCTTACCACAAATCAAATTTCTGTAGGTTCTTTCGTCTGTTTGTGGACGAACAATTTCCTTCATGTATTTATTCATACCTTGGTATTATATCATTTTAATTACCATAGAGTTAGAATGGTTTTGATTTCTAATATTCTTTATCAGAATTTATCTAATCAGTTTTTCTCATTGCCCAGTTGTGGATTAACTTGTCTAGAATGCTATTGCATTTTCATTGGGAACATGCTAGATTAATTGACTAGCTTTGGAAAGGTTGATGGTTTTTGAATGTTGAGTCTTCCTTGCCAAAAAATGGGCTGCCTTTCTATGTGTTCAAAGTTAAGATGTTTAAAAGGAGTCATTTGCAATTGCATCTTTCTACAGTTGGTTACTACTTGTACACATCTGGGGGGCTGTGCTGGCGATCGAACCCAGGGGTACTTAACCACTGAGCCTCATTCCCAGTCATTTTTATTTTTTATTTTAGGGCCTAGCTAAGTTGCTGACTGACTTTGAGCTTGCGTTGCTCCTGCCTCAGCCTCCTGAGTGGCTGGGATTACAGGCGTGCGTCACCACATCCAGCTTATACAATATTTTACCAATGTACTAGAAACTTTTAAAAAAAGTTTTACATCCTCATCACTCAGAGATAACTACTGTTAAAAGTTTAGTTATTAATTTTTTTAAAAAAGTACATATTTTATACCAATGAAGAACTGTTCTGTGGCCTAGTGCTTAATTTAATATAAATGATGAGTGTAAACACATCATTAATTATTCACAATAGTGTTAACTCTAATAATTTTTGTTTCTGGATAAAATGACTTTATTAGAGAAAGCAAAGTTACATAGGACTTAAGAGCTGGCATTGGGGCCTTTCTTCTTGCCAAAGGTGGGCACAATATTGACAAAGAGCTGGTTGTACTGCATCCGCTGCTTGGCCTGACCTGTCTTCTCCATCTCCTGTTTGGCCACCTTGGGAGTCTCACCTCTCGCTTTCCCAGCACGGGCCGGAGATCCATGCACTTTACCTCCAAGCTTGTGGCTGGCTACTTCCAAAGTGGTCAGGGCCTTCACCCCACCCTGGCCTAGAGTAGCCTTGTCCTCCAGTGAGTGCTTGCCAGGAGCACAGCTTGATCTTCCCAGGTAACACCCCCAGTGAGGCTACATGAGCTTACTGGGCGACCATCTCCTGGCAGGGGACTCTGAGGGTGTGTAGCCCTTGGGTGCAAAGAGCTGCATGTTAGCGACTGAGCCGCGGCCCCAGCTGTCACTACTGTGAAGATGGAGTCGAGAAAGAGCATGAATGTTTAATTCTGCATTATAATAACTACATCATAGAAGTAACCTGCCTGAGTGGCACTCTCTCTGTAAATCAAATATTTAATATTTCCTAAATTATTTATTCATCCTTTTTCATGGACGTAGATATCTTCACATGTCCCCAGTTGTAGCACAGGCTGAGTTTGGTACTTCACTTTTCCTCCTTTTTATTTTCCATGTTGCTGTGTCTTCTTTATTAACATCAGTTTTTAATATTTTTTATGGTGATATGCCATCATATGACTGTGTCATAATTGAACCTTCTCCTACTGTAAAATATTTAAGCTGTATCATTATTTCCAAATATTGACTCATATATAACATTATAAATTTGAATGGAAAAATATTTAGCTTGTATCAATATAAAATATTTTTTTTAAAAATCATAGTAAGCATATTTGTTTATGTAGCTTTGCAGTTGTTTATTTAGAACACATTTTTAGAAGTCACACGTTACCTTCTCAGGGGATGGACTTTTTTACAGTTCTTGGTATCAGATATCAATATGTAATGTCATATGCCATGTGTGAAAGATCACATCATTCTTAATCCCTAGAATTGTATCATATAAATCATATTAAATAATATCGGATTCATGTGTTTGTTTTCTACAATTTTCTTCATGCTTTAAAGAGATACTGCACACTACCTGAAAAGAGAAGTTTCTGTTCTGTTCAGTAAGGCTCTTGAGCTGTGTCTCATTTTAAAAAGAGAAGTTTTGAAGCAGCCATTAAATTCAGAGGTACAGTGTGAGCAGTGGGTGACGGGAGTCCTCCTCAGGACCCCAGGTGAGGTGGGTTTCCTCTGCCCCTGGGTTAGAAGTCAGCAATAACACTTTCTAACATTTATTCAGAATGTTCCTTACAAGCAGCTCACACCAGTAGACACTCAGTGACCCCACTTTTCCTAATACCCATGACTTGTCTCAGCATTAGTATTTCAATGGTGATTTTGCCTTCTGTGAAGGTGGCGATGGTTTGTTGGTCAGGGACACCATTGGGCTACCCTGCAGGTGGGCACAGGAAGTGCATGCTCAGGGCACTCGAAAAGCAAGAGCCTGAAACTCACATGCTTTGCAAGAAGATAGCACTCAGTGTTGTCGAGGTCTGGCCTCCCAGTTTTGAGCAGGTTCTGGAGGTCTGCGGTGCAGCCTGATGACCTCAGGTAATAGCGCTCTTGTGCATTCTGGAAATTCCCCTGTAGCAGTGCTGGGTGCGTCAGTGGCCACAGTCCTGGTGGCCAGCACACAGCATCCGGGGACATCAGATCATCGAGGTTATATCTTGAACACACTGACATTTTTGTCAGTCACATCTGAATACAGTTGGAGAAAAATTGAAAAAATTATTTTTTAAACTTTTTGATATATTAGGAAAAGTAGCCAAGTATTCATTATTAAGAAAAAAATAATTGACACACAACTCCTTGAGACTTGGCTTTACTTATTTTATGGCTGTGTCTGGTTCAACATTAGGCTGTAGAGGAAATGTGGACCTAGTGTCCCCGGGTCACTCCCTTCTCCCTCATGACCCCTGTGGGGTTTCTTCTCCCTTCGCATATTGCTGTTGGAGGCGATTCTTTTTGTTTGGTTTGGTTTACTTGTTTCATCTGAATCTTTTTTGGAGTTTAATGCTACAATACTTCCTAAATTCAAAGATTTAAGATAAGTATCAATGAGCGGTATCTCATTAAATATACTAATGATTGCCAGGTGTGCAGTGGCACGCTCCTGTAATCCCAGTGACTTGGGAGGCTGAGGCAGGAGGATCACAAGTTGAAGGTCAGCCTCAGCAACTTTGTGAGACCTTATCTCACGAATAAAAAATAAAAAGGGCTGGGGATGCAGCTCAGTGGTAACAGCACCCCGGGGGTTCAATCCCTGTCACTGGGACAAAAAAAAAGTTCTTTTTGGTATTGAGAATGTGTGGATGACCTACATTGACACTTGCATTATCGCCACTAGTCCCTAGTTTATATTAGGAGTCAGTTATTCTATGACTTTTAGTAAGTACTTATGACACATCAAAGTATCACACAGAAGAGATTCGCCACCCTAGGAATCCTTTATGCTTTTCCTGTTCGTCCTTCTAACTCTACTGAATTTTAATCAAACCAGGGCTTCTAGCAGCTGCAAGCAATGCCATCATACAGGTGTAACTGGTACCTTTTCCTAGTGGGTTTGCCCCGTGCCTCGGCCTCTTTGCCTCCCCTTGCCTCCTCCACTCTAGCACACATGGGTAGGCGTGCCCATCCTCTGTGAGGACCAGGCCACTGCCACACGTGGACACATGCCGGAGGAGTTCCGCGCTCAGGAAACAGATGCAGTGCCTGTGTCAGCTGCAACCCATATTCTAGTTTAGTCAGCGGTGTCAGTAACGCCCCCGTAGCCTCCGCTGGTGCCGGATTCAGTCGAGATCACACTATTTGGTCGTGTTTCTTTGCTCCCTCTGAGCTAGAATAGTCTCCTTACCTTTCTTTGTCTTTCATGGTATCGACAGTATTTGGGGTTCCAGGCCAATTATTTTGTAGGGGTTCCCTTACGTGGGGTTTGTCGATGTCTCCTTGGCTCCGTGTTCAGGTGCCCGTTTCTGTGGGGTTGGACCCTTCCAGGTATTTAGAGGCACAGCATGTCTGTTTTCTCCTTATGGGTGAGGTGAGACGATCACGTGGGTAAGGTTTTGTCCATTTTCCTCTCAGCGTGTTTCCCATTTGTCATTTCATGATTAATAAGTAACGTATGGAAAGACGGTTTGAGACGGCCCTGTTCTCATCAGACTCTTTCCCACTACATGACATGTAGGTATGAATCTTTTTCAAAATGTTTTTAGTTGTAGATGGACACTAATAGTTTTTAGTTGTAGATGGACACAATACCTTTATTTTGTATATTTAGGGTTTTTTTTGTTTGTTTGTTTTTTGTTGTTTCTCTCTTCTTTTTTTTTTTTTATTGTGGTGCTGGGGATCGAACCCAGTGTCTCGAACTTTCTAGGTAAGCGCTCTACCACTAAGCCAGAACCCAAGCCCCGGAGTATGAATCTTGAATGGATCAATTTTTGTTATGGTACTTGAACATCTGTCATTATATAACAGACTTTCAACAGGTGTTCATAGGTACCAACCACCGTTCTAAGCATTTGATAACACTCAATGGAGTAGGTATTATTTTTTTAATACCTTCATTTTATTTATTTTTATGTAGTGCTGAGGCTCAAACCCAGTGCCTCACACATGCCAGGCAAGCGCTCTACTGAGCCATGACCCCAGCCCTTATTATTTTTAATCCCCATTTTACAGGTAAAGAAACTGAGGTATGGAAGGTCGTGTGTCCAGGGTCACCCTGGTAAACATAGGTAGGATTTGAACACAGTCTGACTGTGTTACCACTACACAGAGCTGCCCACTAAACTACTTCAGGGATCCTTTCTTTGCCCGTACATTTGATAAGCCCATCTGTTCCTGGGATAAGTAGTCACTGATACTTTTCCCCTGCCTTTGATGGTCTCCTTCCTGTACCTTTATGATGAGGTGTTTGTTCAGTCGGCAGGTGAAATTTCAGGTTTAGAACCTGAGCATGAGGTGCTGGGTGAACATCAGGTTGAGGAGCTAAAAAGGACCCTGGTCCTTTTGGAGTAGATTTCGGTGATGAGAGGTCTGAGATTTTTTACCTCGTTCCCGGCTGACAGGTCGATCCTGGAGCCACTCTTCGAGCGCAGGGCCTCATCAGGTGCCAGAGTGGAAGATCTGCCCCTCAGAGAGGACGGCGAGAACCGGATCAGCAAGTTCAAGAGAAAAGAGTGGAGTCTGAGCAAGTCCCAAGTCATTGCAGAGAAAGATCCAGAACCTGATCTGATGGTAAAAAAAAAAAAAAAGAAAGAAAGAAATACTTATATATACATTTTAAAGTGCAAGGAGGCGCGTCATTGCCTGCCCTGCAGCAGGCACGTCCCCTTTGCTCCAGAGCAGTGAGTCACCAGCCAGAAGCCTGGCTGCAGCTCGTCTGTCCGACTGCCGCTTGTGGCTGTGCAGATCACAGATGGTGGCAAGAGAGGCGCGTGCAGAGAATTTCAGTCTCTAAGTCAACACTGGCGCAAGATCTTGCGCCCACAGCGTAAACACGTGGGTTGCTGCTTGCAGTTGTGGTTCTCACCACTGTGTTCCATGAGTCAGTCCAAACATTGTCTTGTCTTTTAAATAAAAAAAATCACTTTTCTTCCATGAGCCACATCAAGTCGTGAAGTGGGGTGAGGCCAACTTTGCCTGAGAATCAGAGTGGCCTATTTCCAACCTGGATGACACGGTCTGACTGTGGTCAGCGTCAAGCCAGTGGCCAGCCAGGAAGCGATCTGTGGTCCAGTGACTCCCAGTGAGGGTCTCTGCCAGCGGCTCCTGGAATCGAGCCCTGCTCAGCAGACAAGGCTGTGGAGAGGCCTGCTGAGCTCAGCTTTCCTCACTGAGAGAATGTTTTCCTGTTTTCCTCTGTGATACTTAGAGCCCAGCCAGAAAAGTGCAAAGGCCAAAGAGTCTCCAACTGGTGGACAGTCGGTTAACGCCATTCCATGCCTCCTCACCTCCTCAGTCAACGCCTCTGAGCCCGCCGCCTCTCACTCCTAAGGCTACCAGGACCCTCAGTAAGTTTCCCTAGGTCTCGGATATTCTTTGAGGTAGGAAATGGAGTGTGTTTATGAATATGGATCATTTTTACTCAAACCAGCTACAAAGTATATGAGATTATTGTAAAGTTTGATTCAGTTCAGTGGTTGTGGGTGTATTACTACCACTGAGTGGGTATAACAGAACCACTGAAAGTCCAAAAGTCCCTTTTCCTATTGTAAAGGTTGAAATGAGGTAAATTCAGACTAGGACCAAACAGGAAGCAAATAACTTATGAACTAACCAGTGCGTGGTTAGACCTTGCAGGGAAAAGAAGTAGACCCACTCGACATACTCTACAGTCTGTTGTGGGAACCAGCAAGATACAACTTGGAGAAAATGACAGGGTGCCCACAGGCACAATGGAGGGAGGAGTCTTCTGCTGCCAGGTGGGACAGTAGCCAACCAGGAGTCAGACATAATTAAGTAGGGTTTCCCGGAGGACGAGGACGTTTCCCTAGGAACTTGGGATATATCAGAGAACAGAATAACACCCTAAATTCCAGAAAATAGTCTCATCTTCAGCTTAATGGCAAAATGTCCTGAACAAAAAAATGGTATTTTTGCTTGAGAACTTCTTCTGGCAAATGAAAGGTGCTCCCTTTTGTTGTGAAGATCAGAGGTTGTCTTCATTCTGTCCACAGAAACCACAGAAAATGGTGTCAGCAGACTCGATTGGCCAGGCTGGTGTAGGCGTCACAGTGGTGGGCATTACTTCTCTGAGATGCCTGGATAGATCCTTCTCTCAACCTCTGTCCACTCTGTTGTTTCTAGGCTCCCCGTCTTTGCAGACAGATGGACTGGTGGCTGCTGTTCCACCTCCCCCTCCCCCCAAAAGCAAGCCCTACGAGAGCAGCCAGAGGACCTCCACTGAGGTAGGGAGCCCATGCGTGACAAGTGCGGTCACAGCGCTGCTGGCAGGGAGACGGTACGGGATTCTCCAAGCTTTCCAGTGAGGTTTTCTCATGCGGGTGTCCCTGTGGTGATCTGGGCACATTCAAGACCACAGAGATGGGAAGTAAAGATATGCAAGGGGACCTTTTCATAAAACTAAGGTGGAGCGGATCCCTGCCCATAACACTGGGGACAGGTGACGAGGTCAGTGAGCTCACGTTCACACTGACGAGCTCACCTCTGAGTGACAGCCGTTCTGGAGTGGCCTCTGATGAATTTCCTTCAGCAAACTTGTCAGAGGGCTTTGTGTATGGATGCCAGGTACCCAAGAGCTGGGGAGTGTGTGCGTGTGGTGGGGAGAGATTGCTCAAGGGGAACAAGGAGGACCCGTGCGCCTCAGTTCCCTTTTACCTTGCAGAGGCTGTGCAGATACACAGACCCATTCAAAACTGAAGCAGAAGGGGGATGGGGAGCAGGCAGAACTGAGGAGGGCAAGAAGTCTCATTTCCATTTTCACGTCTGCCCCCAGATCGCACCCCCACTGCCTGTCCGAAGAGAAGCCAAAGCCCCACCCCCACCGCCTCCCAAAGCTCGGAAGTCTGGCATCCTTTCTTCTGAGCCTGGATCCCAGTGAGGACCTTGCCCCGACTTTGCAACTCTGTGTGCCTTGGACAGTGGCTGCCTGAGAACTGGCCTTCAGGAGTGGGTGCTTTGTCACCAGGGGCTCCCTGCGCTGCGTTCCTGATCAGAGACCATGTTCTCCAGCCCCAGACTGGCTTTGTTCTCTCAAAAGCATCTCTTTGATAGATGTTTGGGGCTGTGCCACATCCTCTCCAGCCCACAGGGAATTCCGGAACTGGCCACGCCCCCTGCACTTCTCAAGGAGAGCGCTCCTCCTCCGTGATCACATTTCAGCCTCTACTGCAGAGACCCTGGGGTCTGCAGAAGCCTGGACCAGTTCTGCAGCCTCAGTACCTGTGCTCTGGAGCGTTTCTTACTTGGCTTCTGAAAAGCTGCGTTTGAGACTTGGTGGTTTCTTTCGCCCGTGCATACCCATCCCATCCAGCATCTAGGAAGAGACAGATGTCAAGTACCCTCTAGCAGCCGAGGCGACCCTGTATTTCTAATGTCTACTGCATTTCCTTTGAGGGAAAGAGAACACACATTGTTCATGGAGATTGAATGCTTTCAGGTGTGCACGGCCGTCATCGCCGAGAAGCCAAGGACTTGCCTTTGGCTTTGCTCCTGGCCCATGGCCCCTGCATAGCAGCTGTGCCTCCTTACTATGGCTCCCTCTGCAGCTCTTTTGCACAGTTTCCTGTCCTTCCTCGGAGCTCAAGTCCCTGGCTCTGGGGGCCCTGGGAGCCTGGGTTCAGCAGCTTCTTTTCCAGATCCCACTCAGATGCCTCCGTGGCCCCTGTCCACATCCTGATTCTACCCTGGAGAGTACAGTGCAATATTTCCCTTTGATTATTTATTCTTCTTGATCATGGTATTAATTTGATTATATGCTAATGGTACTAATATCAGTACTTCTTTTCAGAAGAAAAAAATGGGAAGATTTAGATGACCAAATATCACATGCACGCAGGCACATGAAGTTACAGACGTTTTGACTAGAAGGGTGAAAGGTCATACAAAAAAACTCCCTTTTTGTAGATAAGGAGACTGAGGCTCCCCCTGCAATTGGTACTACAGATTTCTACTAATAACCCAGCTTGCTACCATAGGCTGTGCCAGGATACCGCGCAGAGCTAGAGTGCTCCTCCACCCAAGTCCTCAGCACCTCGCCCTGGCTGTAACAGTATCTGTAATGTTCCAGATATTTCTGTTTGGGTGTCAAAGGCAATGCAGAAGACTTGTCAATTGTGACTCTGAAGGTCAGTGTAGGGGGAGCACTCCAGGCGTCTCTTCCCTGACCTGGCCCAGAATCCTTTTCCCCAAGGCCAAGAGCAGAGAAGGAGTTTGCAGCGGGAGACTCTCTTCGCCTCTGTGACTGTGCACTGGACTTCCTCCCACCTTGTTAGGAGAGACATGCTGGTTGCCCCACAACCAAGGAAGCAAAAACCTCTGTCATCGGTGCAGCGTGTCACTCAAGAACCAGTGTGCCTATTCCAGAAGTGCATGGAAATGGGTGTTCTTTACCCCCACCCCGGAGCACCTAAGTGGGATCATGGAAACAACATGGACTTTGGAATCAAACCCATTTGGTCCCAGTTCCCAGCCAAGTCACTTATTCACTCTGCAAGCTCCAAAAAGCGTTTGGTTTTCTGAGTTTTCCTTTTCTCGCTTTTCCTTCAAAATGGGGATAGTGCCTTTCACACAGGTTATTGTGGGGCTCAGGGGAGAGGGGCTGTGTGAAGGAGGGGGTACTGGTGCGATGGTCTTTCTTCCTCTTAAACATGAGTAGGATCTGGAACTCTCCAAGAGCGTTATTGATACTCTTGACCTTTCACAAGGTGACTCGGGATGTGAGCGCGTGTTGGTTCTGTACACACAGCCCTCCTCCCAAAGCTGCCTTCTTCTCCACAGTTAGTTATGACCAGAGAGGACGTGAGGAAGAATGGAAGAGGGTTTCAAGTGGAAAGAATCAAGCTGTGCAGAGAAGGGAGGAGGCAGCAGAAAGGCCTCCCATGGAGCCTGGAACAGCTTCAGACAAGTCACCCAGCATACTGCCCAGAAGGGAGTGGTCGGCCTCATCCTATCTTTTAGTCTGCCATTAAAGTTCAAAGATGTAAACTGGGTCATTAAAAAAACATAAGACTCCAGCCTGTCTTTCCAGAGCAGAAGCAGGGAATTTCCGGTCTGGTCTTTGAGTAGGGGTGAGGGAAACGTGACCCACCAAAATTCAGGTACTCTCTCTTTTGTGATAGAACATACATTTTCCATGCGAGTCCCCTTCCATGTTGATGAGAATAGCAGTTCTCAACTCTTCAAACAGGCTCCCAGGGTGTTGCAGATACTGGCTTGCAGAGGACATTGGACGGATTGTTACCTTGGGAAGCTCCATGGGGTAGGCAGAAGTCACATTTGACAGGAAGTCATAAATAATGTCTGTCCTGGGGTCAGAGAGGAAGAAAGCAAAGAAACACCTAATGACTACATTAAATCCAGAAGAGATGAGCAGCAGGGAGAAGAGGGAAAGGACTGGTCTTCATTTTCCCAGAGATCTTAGCAAGACATTGAAATCAGCTGCCAAATTGCCACAACCTTCTGTGCATACTGGTTCATGGTTTGTGTTGTGATCGTTTATTACCTTCCCTCCCTGTCTGTCCTGGTGACTTGTCGTGCTCAGAGATTCTTTGCTTAAAGCATTGTTGCCTTCAGCCCGGATGAAGTTCCTCTTGGAGGACAGACCCACTGCTGGCCCCTCAGGACGTAGCATTTGAAGGTGTTTAGCGGAAACAGCCCAGAATACAAAGGCAGTTCCCTCTGTGTGCTGCACGATGCAAGGTCAGGGTGAAAAATGTAAGCCTCAATCAGGCTGCTGGACCACGGGTTGCCCGCCTTCTCTACCTTCACCCCGTGGCTCCATCTGCTCCTGCCAGGGGTGCCCCTTATAAACCGCAGCTACACTGCAAGTCCAAAGATGGAGCAAGGTGCCGAGTGGGATAGGAGGTGACCCACCTTGGTTAACTCCAATCTGAAGGAGTCTCTCCCCTCTAGTTGGCCTCTAGGTCATGGGACGATGTCTTATTTTAACATTAAATTGAAAATGACCTACAGTTCAGGGCACAAATCTTGGGAGTGTGGACGGATAGATTTTGAGATAGCTAGACACCTCGTCATCACCTCTCAGATTCAGACACGACTTCCAACCTCCCAGAAGGTACCCATGGCGTCATTTTGTGAAGGGTATTTAGAAGGTCCTCTGAGCTTATGCCTTCCTTCCTCGCCCTTCTCAGGTATAACAGAAAGGGGAGAAAACTCCCACCATCAACACAAAGTAAGACGATAGAGATGATGTACTTTTTAACAAGTCAATTTGTAGGTGCTCCCTAGGCCTCAGTTTCCTCATCTGTACAATAAACCAATATTCACAGAGTGGAGTCTGCATGATTTTTCAAACCTCTTCCAGCCCTAGCTTCTTTCATTCTAAGTGAGTCAGAAGGAAACTTCCTTACCAGATCTGTGCACTGGAATCCCCAATTTTTATCCCACATTGGTGCTTTGACCCATCCATACCTGAGCTATTAAGATCAAAAGATTTGCAGATATTAAAATAATGACTTGCACATATTTTTGAAATATTGACACAAATTACCATCATTCTTTGTAATAGCCTGTAAATGACGTCATTTCCATATGAGTCTTCAGACTCTGCCAAGCTGGCCCACCATGCCTAGACTTCTGGTTCATTTTAAGAGTCATACTTCTCTGTGTCCTTTGGGAAAATGGTAAAAATCACTGCCTTAAGCAGCTTTCATTCTCCTGTAAGTCTGCTGTTTAAATTAGAAAAAGTCAGGTTTCTCTTTGGGAGGTTTCAGAGCCCTCAGTTTTAATCTATAAGAGGAATGAGTTTTTCTTTCAGGTTCGTGATTGCAGGCTGATTCTTCTGACCCAGCCAACGCTGGTCTCTTGTACATGCTGCCAAATTCATCTATTAATCAACTTTGTGAGCGATTCATCGAAACTATTTCAAGTATTCCTTTGACATGAATTTGTGCCTAGTTAGGTTTCAACTATGGACAGTTAGAAAGATGTGCATTGAAGTAGGAGACTTTTGTTCAGATTTGCTGTTATTTATTTTTTAAATTAAACATGGAGATGTATTTTAACATTTGCTATGTGTTTAGTTTGTTATTACTTATATTAATGAAATGAAATCATGAACTTGGAATTTTTCCTTCCTGGTACCTCTTTGAAGACACATCACACCCTTGCTTCCTCTGGCTGATTTATTATGGGTCCTTTTGGTTGAAACCTGTATCTTGGGGTTCTGGAATCCTCTTTGCCCTGAAGTAATAAAAATTGCAGGCCATTTGGTTCTTTTCACGCCTCCTGACCTGGCAGTTTTCTGATAGCAATTTTTTTTTTTAATGTGCATAGGTTTTATTTCCTTCCTCATTCATCATGGCTAATTTGACAGAGGTCAAGAGAGACATGGAGAAGTTTAGAAAGACCGTCTCATACTCACAGGGGAAAGGTAGGAATGGGTTCTCAGCCTAGGCAGAAGGTTCATTATTACCTGGGAAGAGGCCACAGCCCAGCCCAGGCCAGTCCAGTCCCATCAGAATGTCTGAGGGCCGGAGAATAAGACCCAGGCATTGTTATTTTATTCACATTTTCACGTTCATTCCAAAACTAGACCACGGTTGAAAAACTGACTTTAGAGGAAATTGAACTCTGGAAAATTGGTAGTTGGGTGTGTTTAGTAAAACCCCCACGGGTGGTGGGTCAGGTTGGAGGGAGGGAGGCCCCTCTGCCCTGCAGCTAGTGGGGCTTCTGTGTACATGTTTGAAGAAAGTGGCCCCATGCTTTCTAACATCTGCACTCTATTACTTTTTAAAAGCACTAATGCTGCACTGACTGTGTACCTCAGAATCACCCAGATGCTGATTAAAAGTGCAGATGGCTTAGGCCCCCAAAAAAGAACCCTTGGGGATCCAGGATCCCCACTGAGAAATCTACTTCTGAATGTCTTCCACTGTCAGAATCACTAAGTGCTGTCATCTCAAGCAGGATTCTGGTTTTTTACCCTCCAGTTATCTATAGGGTGTTACAACTTTTAAAACTTTGGATAAAATGACCCATCTATTTTCAAGCCAATCTTTTTGCTACTTGATCATTTAAAGCTATATATATTGGAGAACTTATCACATTAAATGTATGATTTGATATGTTTGCCCACCCTTTATTTTAAGAGGCTGCAGGCAGGTCATTTTGTTTTGATACATTGATGAGTGAGTTCTTCAGATTCAGGAACATGTTTGACATTTTAGTAAAGGGGTTTTGTTGTTTGGTAACAGGGGATTGAAATTCAGGGCGCTTAAACCCTGAGCCACCTCCCCAGCCTTTTAAAATATTTTATTTAGAGGACCTTGCTAAGTTTCTGAGGCTGGCCTTGAACTTGTGATCCTCCTGCCTCAGCCTCCGGAGCTGTTGGGATTACATGTATGTGTCACAGGCCTGACACAAAGGGGCTGTTTTCACTCTCCTCCTTCCCCTTGGTCATTTGGGTATCAGGTGTACTCAGCATGCTCACGTAAATTGCAAACCACCAGATGTCACCAGGAGCCGGTAACACCAGCGCCAGGCAGTCGGATGAGCATCTCTCCCCATCAGGGAGACCTGCAGCTGGCCCCACAGAGGTTGCCCCGGAGAAGAGTTTTGACAGAGGACACCTGATGTTCAAGCAGGACATGTACATTAAGTGGGAGTGTCACCTTTTGGAAAATGTGTTCATTCCTGTAAAGATTGTAAATTATATTGTTTTTATAAAAGCAGTTGCTCAGTGATTGGCAAATGGAAGCCTGTCATCCTGACTTGTATCTATTGATTAATAAAAAAAATGCAGTTTTGCTTTTGTTCCATAAAGCAGATTGTGGACACATCATTGTCGAATTTAATTGAAGTGGGAATGAAAAAGTTCTTTAAGTTTTAGAGATTCTTCAAATGGAGACTCTTGGGAAATCTGGCATTGTGCCATTGCAGATATTTATATTAAAAAGGGATGGGGCTGTAACTGTAGCTCAGTGGGGTGCTTGCTTTGTACGTGTGAGGCACTGGGTTTGATCCTCAGCACCACATAAAATTAACTAAAGATAATAAGTCCAACATACAACAGAAAAATTTTTAATAAAGGGGGGGGATGGTTTCCTCCCCAGTGGGATGCTTCTGACCCTTGTTAAATTTCTTAGCACAGATGTCCCCCTTTTTGGAGGTGGAGGGACAGGGTGTTAGGGAGCAAAAAGGTTTCATTTGTCTGATTAAAAGAGGAAAAAAGGTCTAGAACTTTCCCATGTTCATTTGTTGCTTAGACATTATCAGAAAATTGAGTTTTTCAGATGGTCTCGTAGCCATCAGGAAGTTAGGACGATAAATGAACATCTTGGTGTCACACTGTCTCCTGGAGAACTGGCCGCCATGAAAGTAAGCTGACTCGGGAGCTCCAGGGCCCGTTTCAGCTCCAAAAGCAAAATACCCAGCATCCACGGACTCCGTTTCACTGGCCACTGGTCACCGTGCGGCACAGAAGCTGTGAGTGTGGAACCAAACAGCTCTCCGAACCTCAGCTTCCTCATTTTACAGTGAAGCCTGTAGTGAGCATTTGACTTTGAGTGTTAGTGAAAACGTTTGTGCGCGTGTCTAGCACACAGCCTGCCTTCGGTCTTTGCGCAGTGATGGTGGTGATGTGTGGCCCAGGACAGGAGCACCAGATGCCCTCTTGAGTGACATACCAAAAAGGATCAAGCAGTGAACACTAATGTGAAGGTGTTAGTTCCTCCTGTGGTTGGGACGGGGTGAGTCCCCAGAGGTCTGTGTGCTGGAAGCTTGGTCCCCAAGGTCGGGGTATTGAGGTAGCTCAGCCCTCAGAGGGAATTAACGCCTGCTTCACAAAAGTGGCTCAGATCTTGTGGAACTGAAGTAGTCGCCATGAGAGTGGGTTGGTATCAGGTGAGGTCTCCCCACATTTGGTCTCTTCCACCCACCTCTCTTTTGAACATGTTCCTTCCATGTGATTCCAGCCACACGTGACAACAGCATGAAGCCCTCTCAGAGGAGGCCTCCAGAGCTTGGACTAATCAGCCTTCAAGACTGAGCCAAAATAATCCTCTGTTCTTTAAGAAGCACCCAGTCTCTGTTATTTTGTTATAGCAACAGAAGACAAACTAAGAGTCCCAACCCTCAGTGTGCACTGCGTGGACAGATCATATGGAGCCGGAAGGAGCACTGGACCAAGAGTCCTGCGAGGGTCCCTCTTTCCTCAGGCCTCACTTGGGTTCCAGAGGAGGTGGGTACAATCTAGGGAGAGAGCTTCTTTCCAAGTGGCAGGAAGCCTTGGCCATGGCTCTATCTTAACTTCTGTCGAGAATGGTCAAAAGTGAAGATCCTATAATATCTGAATCAGCTTTTTCTGTCCTGGCCACTATGCAGCCATTCTCCTTGTGAATGCAGGACTGGGACAGATGTGAACCATCCAAAAGATCCCTTTGTCAACAATATACACTATGTCATCTCCTTCCCCATCTGCCACTGGCACACACGTGGAGGGTTCCCTTGGGAAGGTGCAAAGTCCCTCCCTACCCGAGCTCAGAGTTAGGGAAAGACTGCCCTTTATTCACGACACAACACTTTATTATGAAGTATGTGCAGTTTGGTGTAAGAATTTCTGAAATTCACACAATTTACAGATATTTAATGGGTCACAGATTTCAATGTCAGTGTTACACTTAAGTCTTGTCCATGCTTCTGGCCTAGTAGATTTAAATCTTCTTCCTCCCAGTTTCCTCTTCAATCAGATCTTCCTGAAAAATGTGAATAACAAATAGATCAAGGTCAAGCTGAATCACCGAATTTCATTACATTTTTTTTGTTTGTTTCTTTCGAATAGTGTTTATTGCTGGCCTATTGGTTGCCTTTTAAAAATTTTTGTTCATTAAAATTTTTCTTTTTTATTTGTTCTTATTAGTTTTACAGGACAGCAGAATGCATTTCAACTCATTGTGCACAAATGGAGTACAGCTTCTCATTTCTGTGTACATAATGCAATGTCCCACCATTCATGCCATCAGACGCGTACAGAGGGTGGTGTCCTTACGTTTTTGACAACTTTTAGAGTTAAGGAGGAAAGGTCCATTCGTCATCATGTACTAGAAAGTGCTAGATAGATATGTTAGATTGAATCTTTTTAAGCTGCTTAGTAAACAATGTAATAATAGGTTAAGGATTAGATGTGTGGAAGAAGATGAAAGAAAGTTCTCATAAATCAGTTTGCTATTAAACAAACTTTTGCTTATTCCTTCATAATGTCATGTCTGGGAAATTTCCCAGCTTGGTCTTTTGTCTTGTTTTGTTTAGCAATAAGCATGATGAAAGAAAGAAAGAAAGAGAGAGAGAGAGAGAGAGAGAGAGAGAGAGAGAGAGAGAGAGAGAGAGAGGAGAGAGGGAGGGAGGGAGGAAGGAAAAATAAAAATGTCTACCCACTCTTTCCTCTGTCCTGTGGGTATGGAAGTTGAAGTCACTGGAGAAAATTGAAAATACAGTTTATCTTCATTTATGATTTTTTTGGACTTTCCCCAGGCTATAATTGAAAATCAACCAAATGTTTTCTGACTGCTGCAAATAAGTGGAGAATACTCACATTGAATTCAAGTTTTGATTTCTGCATTTAATTTGTTTTACACTTTTTTTCATCAAAAACCTATGTTACCTAGGCGGTTAGTAGACCGCCATTTTGGGTGAAACTTTAGTCCTCACAGAGAACTGGAAATCAAACCTGTGACTCTGAATGGTAAGTTTTCAAGTTTGGAATTATTTTAATTCAAAGAAGGAATTAAACCTACAGCACCATTTTTAGTGTCCACATTTCCCAGGGCCCTGGAAAACCATGTCATAGAACAATTGCTGAATCAAGTGGTGTGCTATAGATCAGCACAGAGAAGAAGAGTTGAGGGGGACTGATGGCTATACTTAGAGAACTAAAGTATGGCAGTGGGAAGAAATTTCCTATGGGTCACCCCAAAGGCTGGAGCCAGGACTAGCAGATAAAGCTTATAGAGAGATTTAAATTCAACTGAAGGGGTGGGGGAAGGTCCAGTCATGAGTCTAATTACTGAAGAGAATGTCAAGAAGTAATGATGGTCCCTGACATAGATGGGGTCCTGACAGGAGGTAAGCCCCACAGAAGGCAGGAGGTGTGGTCATAAATGGTACCCAAGGGCATTTCCCTCTCAGAAGCTCCATGTTAGGATCACTGTCACTCACCAGAATTCCTCTCAGGTTCCTGATGGGGGAACGTGGCTGGTGGATGGTGCATTCCAAGGGTTGAGGTTCCACCAGCTGATCAACCTCTTTGACTATCTGAAGAAAAAAAATGTGATTCATGGGGATGGAGATGAGGACAAATAAATGGCATTCTCTATGGAGAGCGAGTTCTAGTGGCTGTGTGGGAGGCTGGGAAAAATGCAGGTTAGGATGGGGACTTGAATGACCTGGATCCACCGTGAGGCATTTTTAGAGATGGTGTGGAGGCTTAGAGACAGTGCAGGTGAGACCACGTTCTCTCCTTCGAGATGATGAAACTGAATAACTGTGGACCTTGAAGAAACAGTTCAAGAGTTCATAATTGTGAACCGGAATGGTTTTTATTTTCTAGTTTTTAATATGTAAGTTTAATGAGATTTGCCTCACAGAAAATCTGTGGAGAAGAGGCTTCAGATCCTGGGGTTTCTTTATCTTTGTTATTTCTCTAAAAAAATGGTATTTCTTTTCAATGAAAACTGAATGGTTTTGAGTTATTCCAGTTCCATTTCCCATTCATAGCCCTATGTTATTTTGGGGGTTAATGAGCTAACATAAATGTCTCCTATTACATAATCCTCGCCCACCCCAAGAAGTCACATTTTATGAATGAACGAACAAATAAACAAGAATGCATGGTGATGCTGGTGCCAGTAGTGTAATCTAAGCTGTACACCATTAAATCCAGCAGGTTTTCTACCCCACTGTCTTGTCTTAAATTTGCTAACTCCCACTTCTTTGCTTAAACGCATCTATTCATGAAAAGAAATCTGGAGCATACATCCTCCATAAGGAAACCTACTTACAAATTTTGAAATGTACTATTGATCTAATATGGTAGACTTAGATGGAATAAGAAAAGACCATAAACAGAAATTTTAAGATTATCTTTCCCAAAGCCAAAGAATCACCTGCTAGAGACCCTGGGCTTCACCGGGTTATTTCCAATTCCCATGGCAATTCCACACGTGGAGCGCATGACGTACCACTGTTCACCTGCGGTTGTCTTCCCCTGGTGTTTGTTCTGGTCTCGGTTCCCTTAGCCCCTGACTGAATTGGTAGTAGAAGTAGGACTGGACCTTTGGAAGAGTCCTTTCCCCTGGCCTAGCCAGCGTGGGGCACAGCCTCATGCCAGACTGGATCTTTTATTTAGTTAAATGGAACCAAATCAGCTAAGTCTTATTTCAAAGCTGGGAGAAGCTTACCTCTTGCAAAGAATCGAACAAATTTTCCACGTTCCTCTTTCCTCCAGGGCGCAATCCATAGGACCAGTGCTGGCAGGAGCAGCCCTGCGCACACACGGTCAGCAGGAGGAGTCCAGCCAGGAGCTGGGGGACGGGCTCCATTCTCAGGAACTTCAAAGCACAATCAGAACAGACCCAAACTGAACTCTCCATGAAAATCCACCCTGAAGAACTCTTGATGAAAAGACCCCCATCTATAGCATTCATCTGAGGAAAATGTGAGTTACACTCCTAATTTTCACACACAGACATGAAACACAGACCTCTGTTTGCTTGTTTTCACCTTCCTAGCCACTGGGGACAAAAATCTGTATGTTAAGATCACATTCAGTACTTTTTGTGCCAAAGCAGTCATGAGTATTTTTATTCCTTGTTTGGTTATCCAAAACCCAAGACTCCTCCTGGGTCACATGCCCCTTTTTACCTTCCCACTCCCCCTTGCTGATTGCTTTCCAATTCTTCCATACCTGAGATGAGAGGGCTGCTTCTCCATCCGCTCTGCTCTGCTGCAGAGCCCCTGCTGGGTGCCTCTGGCTGCGGTTGCTCGACTCTAATGGCTACACTATGGTGCTGCTAGCATTTTGCTGACTCTTCTCTCTGTCTAGTCTTTCAAGCATTACTAGCTGTGGGATCAGCCATGAGAGTGAAAGAGGGCTCATCCCCCTTCCAGGCGGGGAGTCCCAGAGCAGAGGCCTCCCTTGCCAAGGAAGTCTCTAATTAGCTGATAAAATGCGTCTCCAAACTAACTTTCGTTTGATGGGGAAGAGGCTAAAGTCCAAGTGACACGCGGGTCAGTGGGCTCTTGGATTCCCTGAAGACCAGCTGGGGGTGATAATGTCAGTGAAGGACCAGCCTACTTGCCACACCACCTCGCCTGGACTAAGCCTTTAGGTATAAAATGCCCTGAGGACACATGATAGCATGCAAGCCCAAACCAAACACAACAAACCACTAGTGTTGGAGGTAAGAAGCATTTTACCTGTGTGGAGGCAAAGTACCCAAAGGATCCCAAGCTGCCTTTGGGGTGTGTTGAGTCCTGTGACTTTTCTATTCGCCTAGCTTCCTTTTTATATGAAACTTGTCCAGGACATCAAAACTTCCCACTGGTAAATTGTGCTGCCTGTGGATTTTAGTTTTTTTAATAGTAATTTTTTTAATCCTCACATAAAGTCCTTTAATGGTGTATGTAATTGGAACACCCACTGGCGTATCCGTTAAATTTATTTAAGTCTGGCCATTAAAACCTCATCTAAAACTTTTATAGCTGAGTCACCATTCAGAGATTAAAATCCAACTGGGCTTGAGTCCCTTGAGGAAACTACCAGCCTATCCAGGGTTCAAGGAAAATAGATGTCTTAGAGTAAGCTAAGCCAAGTGCACGCACAGAAACTTCCACAAAGGAGCTAGCTGCACAGTAAATATAGACAGTTGAGTCAGGTTGGCTGGGGGCTAGTCTCAGCTTTTAGAGTCCTTATTTGTAAAAGGAAGAGTTCAAACCACATAATTGTAGAATCGCTTTAAGTGTCTTAAAAATTTAAACAAATTTTTTTTTGATTCATTGTACACAAATGGGGTACAACTTTCATTTCTCTGGTTGTACACGAAGTAGAGTCACACTGTTTGTGTAATCATACATTTACATAGTGTAATGATGTTTGCCCCCTCCCCACCCATTTCCCTCTACACAATCCATCCTTCCTCCATTCTTCCCTTAACCCCCCCATTATGTATCATCATCCATTTATCAGAGAAATCATTGGTTTTAAGTTTTAAAAATAATTTATTAATAAGTGGTTATTGGCACTATTGAAAGTCCATATAGGATTCTAAAGATGATATGTGAAATTCCCCAGCCTTCTACCCACCAGGTTCCCTCCTTGACTATTATTATTATTATTATTATTATTATTATTATTTTTTGGTACTAGAGATTGAACCCAAGGGCACTTAACCACTAAGCCACATCCCCAGCTCTTTTGATTTTTTATTTTGAGACAGAATCTCGCTAAGTTGCTTAGGGCCTCACTAAGTTGTTGAGGTTTATCTCCAACTTGCAATCCTTCTGCCTCAGTCTCCCGAGCCACTGGGATTACAAGTGTAAACCACCATGCCCAGCCTTCCTTGACTATTCTTGAAAGCCTTTCAAAACATCAAAAAAGTAAGAAAAACTCTAATAGTTAGGACACATTAAGAGCAAGTCCATGTTGGGCAGACTTACGTGGACAGAGCAACTCTTCAAAAGATGCTTCTACGGTCAAAATCACAGTGGTGAGAGCAGTGAGAGCAAACATGAGAAATAATGGTTGCATGGTGTGTAAATAAGACCAAGGTCACTCACCGTAATGTAGAGAACATCATCCACTTTTTTTTTCTTTTTGAAACAGGTCTTACTATGTTGCCTAGGCTGGTCTAAAACTCCTGAGTTCAAGTAATCCTTCCTCCTTGGCCTCCTGAGTGCTGGGATTACAGACAACTGCCACTGTCTAGCTACATCATCCAAATTTTCACCCAAGTGGCATGACCTCGGATATGTTATTCACATAAGCATTTAAAAAATAGAACCATTGTTCTTTATTACATTCATTTAAATACATGATTGCCTTCCCCTAATTTACCTCTGGTCTACAATTCATGAGAGTCAAGGATTCTGTCTTATTTAATCATCTGTTAGTGACCCCTTGGCTTCTAGGCAGCACTGACTATAGGTTTGAATGAATGAATGAATGCAATCAATGAATGAATGAAAGCAGGAACCTTTTAACCAGATTAGGCCTAATGCTTCCTTTTTTACTTCAAAGATGTTTTATCTGATATAGAATTAAACTTTTACGTATAATAGGCTATAAAGCCTATTAAATTATCTAAGCCATGAGAGAGTAAAACAACTAGGTAATTGTTAATTTTGGAGCTGGCATTGGCAGCTTTTTGGGTAGGATGCCAGAGCCATCAGTTATGTATGCCCAGTGTCCTCTGGAATAATTTCATCTGTAAGGATTTCAAGTGAAGAGAAATGGTGTTTTGCCCAGTAAGTCTGCTTGGTTTGCCCAGTTCTCTGTGGACCCAAGGTGGAGAAGGGGATCAACTTTGAAGTGTAACTGCAAAGAAAAATTTTAAAATAAAACATCAGTGTTTGGCTCTAGATTATCTTAACAATTTCATTTAGATATCCTAACACACCATTCTAACATGAAGAGTAGAATTTTGTCCCACTATACTAAAGGTAAGGAGAAACTGTTTTTCAATGAGAATTGTTATGTTTGAACAATGATGGTTTAAATTGCCCAGTTGATTTCTTATTTGCTAAGATGTGCTTCCATGTTATTGAAGCAGAAAGCAAGGTCTTTGATTAGGTCTTGATTAGGTCTAAGGAGATGGAAGTGAAGAGTTGTGAGCCCTATTGTCAGGTGAAGTGCTCACCTCTGAGCATCACTGGGTTGCTTGTAGGTTATTTCTACCAATTGGTATGAAATTTTTCGAAATATGCTTTAAGATGTTTAAGATGAATACAGCCATATGGTCTATGAAGTTATTCAGTGTGCTAAGTCAGCATTGGTCTCATCTTAGGACTAATAGATCTCAAGGGCAAAAGCCAAATTCAGCTTCTTTCAACAGCACCAAGCAGGCTATGAAACCACAGTACAATTAATGAGTTTTTGATGTCATGGTTAGCCCAATTTACCAAGGAGTAGAGTTTAATAAATTAGGTTTAAATAATTGGAATTTGTGGTTGTCACGCTTCTGTCCTAAATTTGAAAGAATGGCTTTAGAGGGGAAACTGCTTCATTTTCAACATTAAAATTATTATAATAATGATTTCATAATCTTACTGAATGAAAGATGAAAAAAAATCTTTTCTGCCTTAATGTAAAATCTCAGCAGGAAGAACTCAAGGTTAACTCTGGCTGACATGTCTAATCCAGTTCAGAAAGGCTTGCAGAGAATTAATCCTCACATAGTGTTTTCTACTGAAATAACATAACCAATCTCCGTTGCACTGGCGAACCTTTTAATTTTAAATATACTATCTTACTTGTGGATTTAATAAAATTATAGGCTTTTTTCACATATTAAAAGACCATTTAGAGTTGACTTGTGGGCAGATTTACAGTACAAACAACAGATTCATATAACTGGAGAAAAGTTAAGTACTGATTTATAAAGGAAATCTTCCTGATACTATTTCCTACTAAAATTTCCTTGAAACTAGTTAAAGGAACTAGACTAGATTACATCAGGGCATAACATGTATTGCTTTAGGCAATTACTCAAAAAGAGAATTTTTTCAATGTAGCTAATCTAACCATAGAGAACTGAATTTTATAAATGTAGCTAATCTAACTTTAGAGCACCAAGTTTTATCAATATAGATAGTCTAACCAATTTAGGTTTAAAACCTTGCCCGAGGCCTCCCCCAACACTATTGGTCACCTATGTGTACAGACATGTTTCATCACTAAAGCTAATGGAAGTTTTACTATTTTGAAACTTTCTCCCTCTTTGGAATGCTCTTTTTGTAGGGCAAAAATGATTGGAGGCATATTATTTACTTAATAAAGCTAATTGGTAATGATCACCAGCTAACGATAACACAAACTAAATGAATCATTTGGAAGGCAGTTTTTTCTTTTGTTCACAACTAAGTTTTTTCCACATTGTTATTAGCATGGTGGCTTTTGAAGGGAGGATCATAAATAGGTTTAAAAAAATGGATTTAATGGCACTTTCAAAGAGACTACTCTACAGGAAGTATTCTGTTGTATTTTCTTTTTCATCTAGACTCTTAGGGCTGGTTGCCAACCCATATTGAAGACAAAAATAAATAGAGGTGCTGATTTTCCAAAGCAGAGAAGAAACATTTTTTCATTGTTTTATATCATTTATTAATGCAGTATACATTAGATCCCAAGCCTGCAGTTTCTGAGAACACCATGTTCAGTTCTTTCAAAACCTTCTGCAGTTTTAGGTTTGTCTACAGAGGTACCCTTAAGTGAATGAACAACACATTCTATAATTATTGAAAATATAGTACAGAGTGAAATGATTTAAATATTTAGGCACATATTGATTATGAAAATAGATATCTCTCAATACAATACTTCTCTGTCTAGGTAAAAATAATAAAGCAAAGAAAATAATTCATTTCTAAAGTTGCTTTCCTTCACCTGTAAAGGTCCGATCCCCTCCCTCTTGTGCATATGCGCCCTTTACCGTTAGGAAAGCTGTGCATATGTAGATATAGAAGAGTAAGCTACGGAAACTGAAACACATCCTGCTCCCGAAGGAGACAGAGTGGTTTTTAATGATTCGTTACCTCAAACTGATGAGTATGCAGGATTCAGAACCCATTTGGACACAGCTTATATCCCTGCTCAGGGGCAGATATAAGGACACTGGGATATTGGGAGGGAAGTAAAGGCCCTGTCTCTGTTGCTGCAGAAATAAAATGACTCAGGAAAATTGGGTTACAATTTGAATAGAAAATCAAAGGTACACGACAGATAATATAAGTAAAAGAACCACAGGTGCTGACTGATTAGTATCTTAGGTCAGCCAAATGCCTTTGTTTTTGTTATTTTCTTTTGATGGTAAATCAAACAGCCAGTTTAAACAACCTCATTTCCCACTGTAAGATTTTAGCTGCAATTTCGTCGCCTTCTAAAAGGTGACTTTGCCCTTTTTATTTGTATTTTATACTCTTAACTGCAGCAGTTTTGGCCCAATTTAAACCATTTGACATTTTAATTAAATGACTATTAAAGTTGCACCTTGGTTTTTTGGTTTTGAAGCATCATCCTATGCTTGTGTTGACCGTATCTGAGAAAAGTACATTAGTAGTGTAAATAGACAGAACTTCCTGGCCTGATGCTGAGTGGAACCTGCCTAGAATGAACTTCTGAGGAATGCTCATCTAAAATTGTAACTACAGGCAAATTTGTCCTTCATCTGGAGAGTTCCGATGAACCTTCAGTATGATAAAGATGAACAATGATGTCTTCCCTTCCTCTCTGCCTCAATAGTAACAACAGGATATTTCTTTAATTTAGCTACTCTTTTGTTCTAAAAGTAAACATTATAAAAATAAACCTGAAAAGAGAGCCTTAGGGAGTATGACCTCACCATATTCATACAGTGTGACAGGTACAGCAAGAGGGGAGGTATCGCTAAAGCTATTTATAAACCTGAACCTTTCCAAACTTTTCATAAAGTTTAACAATTTAAATATCTATACTGCATCTAGGTATTCAATAAATATAATTGCATATGTTGTGCTTTTCATAAATTAAATTTCTTCAAATGCATCTTAATCCAAGATGGATTTCCATGTCATGCCTATTTAAAAGCAAATAAAATAGATACTATATTCTTGGTCATAAAACCAGGCAAATCTCCCTACCCCATTCAAAAGGCAGCAATATAATCTAAGTTTCCCTACATCTATTAAATGAGTGCTTTTCTGTTAAAATCAGAATATGGAAAAAATTCGATTTTTTTCCCCCTTATGCACTGCTGAGAACAAGCATAATCCTCTAAACTTTTTTTTTTTCAATCCCTTTACAGTGTTACTTTTTCTAGATAACTGAGTGGGTGGAGAAAGAAAATGATTAGGAGAACATTTTTCATCTCGGACATCTTCCTCCAGCCCCTGAAATTCTCATCTGACACTCTGGGACATGTGTAGTGGTGTCAGCATCTCTTCAAATATAGCCCCCTTCACATTGGAACCTCTCAAGTTGGCTTCCTGAAGGTCACACCCAGACAGATCACAGTTCTGTAAGACAAAACAAGAGTCATGTAACACATATGGGACATAGGGCCTTATCTGTTTTCCTTCACAATGATTTCTAGGCATATTAGGATAGTGTTCCTACATAACAAAACAGTTTCTGGAACATTCCTGACCATGTATATTAAAGTCAGATTTTCCATCTGCATTTGTTATCCCTGGCTGATGCTCAGGCTGACCACCACAAGTATGTATAATCAAGGTTAAAGGTTCTGTTCACAGACTTTAGAAGCAGGTAACTGAAATACAGAATGAATTCTCATGTAATAACTATTATCTAAATATTTTTACCACAATCCCAAAATAACAATAAGGAAAGGCATGAGATGGGGAAAGACTATTTAAAAAAAAAAAACAATTGAGATTTTACTTAATAATTAAATTGTATAGTAGATTTTTCCATTCTGTAGTCCTATGTTTTTATAGCAGGAAACTACCTTTTTTTAAACCCCAAACATATGTGTATAATTCAATGATTTGGGGTAGATATATACAGTGGCATAACTGCCACAACTGGGAACTGTTGGTTACTTTTCAAGATAAAGGAAAGATACGACAGGTTCTGGTAAAGTCCCTGGAGATGGTGAGAGACCATGGTTAGGGAGAAGGGTGACTACACAGAGCCTCTTAGGAGGCCACATGTCTGCAGCTGCCCCTCCATTGTCAACTGCATCAGTCTCTGCAAGCAGTTGGGTGGAGGAAGGCTTCTGTGGTTAAACCACATTGACTATGTGACAGTCAAAACCAAAGAAAAACCTATGACCTTAAGTGACAGTAACAAATAACAGTGCTCATAATAGGAATATACTGTCACCCGAGGCTGGTTCCTCTTTAAGTTTAAATGGATCTCTGTTCCTGAGAGTTACCAAGAGATCAAAGGCAAAAACCTCCCTTACAAAATCAGCAGCAAGCTAAATTTTCACATAGTGTCTTCTACAATCCTATCTGTACCAGGTTTTCTTTTATAAAACTACATTGTTTAATATGGTAGCCCCCAGTTACTTAGGGATATTTAAATTTAAATGAGTTAAAATTAAGTAAAATTTGAAAATCAGTTTCTAGGTTGAGAATAGCTGCAGTGCTCAACAGCTATGTGTCTATTTGGCTACTGTCCTGAACAGCACAGATATGGAACATAACCTCAAGCGGAGTGTGATCAGACAGCACTGCCGCAGCTGTATCAACAGCCATCAAGTCTGCTGCTAAGTTTGCAAATCACAAATAGAATATAATTCTTATCAAAAAGATAACTGGATAAGATTAAAATCTTTAGCTGAGATTCAAAAAGAGTAAGATGCCAATTTAAAATAGGCTTTTCCAGGGGTTGGGGATATAACTCAGTTGGTAGAGTGCCTTGTAAGCACAAGGCCCTGGGTTCAATCTCCAGCAACATATAAAAATTTATAAATAAAATAAAGGTAATAAAAAAAAATTCTCAAACCTGGATATCATTTAAATTTCCCAAGTCATTCAAGAATAATCTGGCCTATTAATGTGTTTGGAATTAAAGTCAATGAAAACAATTATTAGATTAATAAAAGACTACTGAACTTATTGACCCAAGGAAAACAAATGAAATCAACAGAGACTGAATGTCAGATGAGTCTTCACATCTGGAACTAGAATCTACGAATAAGGTGGTGGATGGTGCTCTGAAACTGAAATCTGTTTGAATAAGCCACTGAAAGGAAAATCTCCCTCAAACTGCACTGGCGCGTTCCTGGGCACGTGACCAGTCACCTGCTTTCCTGATACTAAATCTTACCTAAGATACTGAAGATCAAGATCACTGAGACTCCAGGCGTCAGAGGACTCACCTCTAAATCAGTTCCTGCCAGAGTCGCCCCTCTGAGGTTGCAGTTCTTCAACTTTGCATTTTTCAAGGTAGCAACTCTGAGGTTGATTCCTGTCATCTGACTTCCTTCCATATCCACACCTTTCAGATTAGCACCTACAGTGAGCAGATTTTGAGAGCAGTTTAACTTTAAATGTATGTCTGATTATCTGCCTTCAACAAACTGCAAGATGACTGGAGGGTGAATGAGGAACGTCTCCTACACTTTTGGAAATGAACCTGAAGTTTCAGCCTCTCAACTGGCTTACACATGTGAAGAGTTCAATGTTGGCCATTTGTCTGCTTATGGCATGAATTAGGAATGTTTCATCAGTATTTTTTAGGGTAGAAGTCAATTTTATCTTAGGTGATTAGCACCTTTATAATATGCCTCCATAAGCGAGTTCCTGACATGGGAGATAATCACTGTCTCCTAAAAATACAAACAAAATGCCCAATTCACAAACCCAACAAAGCAATAATGAATTATTAAAAACTGACCAAAAACATCTGGCTCTGTGCAAACTGAAATGCTTCCTTTTGGTCAGTAGAAGAGTATTTAATTCTACTTGAGAGTTAAGATACTGATATTTACTTGTCCAACTTGAAGCCTCATTAAATATTTGAGACTTTATCTCCACATCCTCAATTTGATTAGTGTATGACTGAAACAAGGAAGCAGCTGACCCTTTGTAAACTCTCCAAATACAATAGGAGATGAAACCTATCCCCTCCAGCCACTCTGTTTTACCCTTGGCAATGATTCCACTAGGCTTTTTGCTTCTTGGTCTGCTTTCACTCTGGAACAGGTATTTGCAGATAGGATCTCACCTTCTAAATTGGCTTTAAGACCAGAAGGATCCTCAAAATTACACAGTTTCAGGGATGCACCTTCTGCGTTAGAACAAAGCATCTTGACTCCCTGGAGATTTGCACACTGCAAAGAAAAAAAAGTCCTGGTTTTTAAGGTTCATGATTTTTGTTCCAACTGGCTTAAACGGTAAAAGAAAAAAATAGGAAAGGGGAAAAAAATGCTCAATTCAACACATTTGCAATCATTTGTTTACTATGAAGACTCTTTAATGAAACCCAGTAAGAACTGAGGATGTTTTAAAGAAATATTTCTTTTAGAAGGATTGTTGTATGCCAAAAAAACAACAGCATGCCCACTTCACATGAAATGGGTTTAAATAAAGAACCCAAGGAGTCAGAACTGTAACACTCTATCCTATTAGTATAAACAGCCTTGAGCATGACCATGTGGTTTGGGTAAGAAGGCAGAAACTTAGGAGGGGTAGAGATTTTCTCCTACCACTATAGGAATCAACAAATGAACTTCTTGATTGTCCAAGAGGCTACTACCACTTTTATTTCAAAGGTCAGAATATAAACGTCACCAATTAATTAGCAACAACATGCTAACAATTCATCTATCTGGTCTTTCTGTACCAACTATGGCCACAGGACACGGCCAACCCTGGCACCCACACCACAAGGCACAATGCAGTGCAGAAAGTAAAAAGATAAAAAATACACATCAGCGTTTTAAATTGTAAATTCGCCTCAAAGAGTTCATGCCATCAGATCTGAACTCTAGGAACTACTAGATAAGCCAGGAAGCTTATCCCAAAGTGATGTTAACATCAGACAACTGTAATGATCAAAGTGGAAGCTGAATGTGAAAATGTTTTAAAAACTGTAAGGCCAAGTTGGGTGTAGTGGTGCATGCCTATAATCCCAGTTACTTGGGACTCTGAGATGGGACATCACAAGCTGAAGGCCAGCCTGGGCAACACAGTGAGACCCTCATATCAAAACCACCCCTCCAAAAAAGAAATACTATACAGCACAATATGAGTAATTTTATTTAAAATCCTAAGGCCCTAAGCAATACAGGGAGACCCTATCTCAAACAAAAACAAAGCAAAACAAAACAAACTGGCTGGGGATATGGCTCAGTTGTTAAGTACCCTGGGGTTCAATCCCTGGTACCCCCTCACCCCCAAGAAAAAAAATCTTAAAGCTGATCAAGTTATGTTATAACATACTTTTTGAGAAAAATCCTTGTTTCATGGATAAAATTTTATTCAGTCTACAATAAACAGGAGAGGAGATAGAGACCACACACGACCACAGATCACTGATAAACACTGGCTCAATCCCGTCTGTGCTGCTGCCCTAACAGGACAGCGCAGCTCTGCCTAGACAGGGAAGGTAACCAGGACCTGAAAGGACCACCATAATAAAAGACAACAGGGTTTTATAAACTTTAAAACAACAAGACAGGAAACTGATCTATGCAAATGATTCTGATTCTCTATGTAAATGCTCCTAAGTAAAATACACTGTAAATATTATCAAAAGTTCCCAAGGTAATTATGCGAGTACCTTCCTAATATACTCAGGGCTGTACTATGGAATCTTATAAAGAAGCACACATATGAGAATATTTGAGTATAAATTTCTTTTCTTTTCAGTACTGAGGATTGAACCCAGGGGTGCTTTGCCATTGAGTTATATCCCTAGTCCTTTTAAATATTTTTTTATTTTGAGACAGGGTCTCTCTTAAGTTGCTGAGGCTGGCCTCCGACTTGCTATCCTCCAGCCTAAGCCTCCTGAGTCACCACTTCATCCAGGAGTTAAGTTTTCTAGCTTCAGTCACATAAAGCATTTCACCCTCTATTCATCAAATGGTAAAGCAGCTCACCAATGCTGTGATTTCAGAACTCAGCTAACAAAGCCAGGATTGCAGTTACAAGAACTGTACTCTTTATCAATACAGGCAATGTATTCTGACAAAAGCAGGTGGGCTATTACTGTTATTTTTAAAGTTTCATAACAATAATTTTTATAATGGTCCTTGTCTTAAAGAGATAAAAATATTTATGGTGAAATAATGAGCTGCTTTAAAATAATCTATAGTGAGGTACCAATAAAACTGGTTATGTGCTGATATTTGTTGAAGGTAAATAATGGAGGTATGAGGGGGACTTACTGTATTTTTCTATTTTTGTAAATGTTCAGCACTTTCCACATGCAAACTCCTTTCAAAAATGGAAAAGAAAACACACACTTTAAATTCTAGTTCTAACCCTGCTAAAACCTAGGATTTGGGCCTTGGCAAGTCTCTAGGTTACAGTTTCTCATTCTGTAAAATAACGTCATGCCCAATAACCACTTCAGTTCTTACCATTCTATAAGCTCTTACATTCCACACATCTTGGTCTGGGAATATGCGGGGAGAGGTAACAGCTAAACAACCACACCAGCGTCTACACAGCAGGCCAGCCACTGATGGCGGGGGGAGTATGTAGAATAGAATCCTTTTCAGGCTGCTGATAGAATACAGTGCAGCACAAGCATGGTCCACGGAACAGTGGTAGCAACAGACACCATCTTGGTTTACAGCAGGAGAGGATTCCCACATGAAGGTTTCATAGGCCACCAGGGAAAGAAGCAAAACTATAAACTGAGCAGCAGTTCAGGGATCCTATGGGGAAGGATGCTTAGCGTACATCACATCTTGTGGACACTGCAGTACACAAGGCTATCAATGAGCAGCCATCTTCAAATGCCAAGGACAGTGAGAAATTAGTTTTGACTCTCAATGACTTAACAACTCTCCAATATGAGCCATTTTTTATCATTAACAATTAACCTTCCACTCCTACAACACTCAGTTTATCAATTTTATATATATATATATATATATATATATATATATATATATATATATATATGTTAGCCTTCACATCAGCTATACGACCTGGATAGAACAAGTATTGGGTCCTAGTTTACAGAGAAGAAAATGATGGCTCAGGCTCACAGGTGGTAATACTACAAACAACTAAAACCAAGTTGCATTGAATGATCCAGTCTGTCTTTTTTTGTACTTAACAAAACCAAGAAGTCTTTCAGCATTTCACTCCTGACTACGTTCTTCAAACTTTTTCTTTGTGCTGTCAGTCTTTTGCCTAGTTTGCTACTGACCTGACCCTTGCTTCCTCATAGGATGGAGTAAAAGTGACAGTACTTAAAATGTGTGTCATCAGAGTTTTTACTAGCTCTGTTATAAAGTTTCATGGAAAATAAGCTGTGACTTAGGAATAAAACAAAAATTTAAAAAATTCCATCAATAACCATTAAAAGTAAGATGCTGTACTAGGTGGAGTTAATTAAAAAGACAGCTAGCCTTGCCTAGGTATGAAGGAACTGAAAAGTTGTCACTGTTTCTTCTTATATCCTCTAACTCCAGATTAACACAGATAATTGTTCTATAACCACAAACATGTAGACATATACACACATGCATATATACACATACCTGTACATATAAGCACATATACTTCCATACCCACTTACATGCAGATAAAAGAGGACCATGCTAATTTACAAACTGATGCGCACCAAGTTTATTCAAAACATCTCTGCCAAGTGCTTTGAGATCAATCATATCCTCTCATTCCAAGAAAGAAGTTGAAGAGATTTCAAAGGTTCTTTTAGTTTTACACTTATAATTCACAGAAAATACCAGGTTTTTTGTTTTTTTGTTTTTAAATTTTGAGACAGGGTCTCACTAAGTTGCTGACAACCTTGCTAAATTGTCGAGGCTGGCCTTGAACTTGTGCTCCTTCTGCCCCAGCCACTTGAGTTGCTGGGTTATAGTCCTGAGCCACCACACCTGGCCAAAATATTAGTTTTGATAAATTTATTATATACTATATTGAGATCAGGACTTAATTTCAAGAGTCCATTTTTATTATTTGCTAAACCTTTCAGATCCATGTACATAAAGGATATCAAAGTTATAAAACAAACCCATTCCACTTTCATAGCCTTTAGTTTTATCATTAACATATAAATGATCTGTCTACTAGTAAAAGCTCCAATAAGAGACAGATATAATTCCTGTTCTTTGAGACTGCTCAGTAGTCTAAAATTTTAATTTTCCTCATAACCATAAATGATTCTTACATCAAGAACTGATCCAGAAAGATCAGCTCGTTCAAGATTGGCACAGCAGAGATTTGCATGTGCAAGGTTGCAGCGACTTAAGTTGGCCATTTTGAAGTTAATGTATCGAAGGTCCAAACGAGAAAGATCAGCACCACTGAAGTTTAAACCCTGAAATTAAAAAGAACAAACTGTCATAATGTTTAAACCATCTGTTTGTATTGAATGTAATTACTAGAGCTAACCACCAAGTCTTTTAGAAGCAATTGGCAGTTCAGTCACTTGGAATTTATTACAAAACATGAACAAATAGAACTTAGATACATGAAGTATATGTCTTTAATGGATTCCTCGTAAAAGAAGTTTTACTTATATGTGAATTATGATATGGCCTGACTGTACTTCCTTTATGTGCCAGACATCCTTCTTAGTCATACATCTGTTGATGCTACTTTAGTTCAACTTGATTATTATTATAACTAAATTATTAATTCAAGAATTCAAAAGTTTTATTAAGAAAAAAATGGATATTGTGATTTTCAAAATCTGAAATACTATAATACACAAAAATGAAAGTGTCTGCCACGGATCAGCCGTACATAGCAATTGGGCCAATAACTTGTTAAAAACCGCTGTTTTCCATGTTTACTGAAGAACTACTACACAAGGCATAATTAGACAATAGAATACTGCAGGGGCTAAGGCTCAGTGGTAGAGCCCTTGCCTAGCACATGTGAGGCACCGGCTTTGATTCTCAGCACCACATATAAATAAATGAATAAAATAAAACTCCATCAACATCTAAAAAAAATTTTTTTTAAAAGAAGACTGCTGCATCTCTTTTCTGCTAACCATTTTAAAATTAAATCCATGCTACGGCCCATAATTGTGTTGTATCTTGCATAGAAAAGGAAAATGGGCAAAACAAAACAAAATGAACCATGGAAAAATGTAAAACTTAATCCATAGACTTGATAATACAAATAAGTCATATTAAAATCTACTCTCATTACCTGGCAACGTAATTCTGACTTGGTTGGAGTTGCTAGCAGAAATCGAACAAATTCCTTTCGGGATATTGGTGAATGATCCTCTGGTGGTTGGGAATTCTTGAAATAGGTATTAAAAAATTAGTAGGGCTTTCTGGGCAATACCTATAATAAATGTTAATACTAGCCATGGTAAAAAGAAGCTCACCTTTATAGCCACTTCTAGGTGTTCAATCAGTGAGTCAATACCAAAAAATCTGGCTTCTTCTAATACACCTAGCAGAACAAAAGATACGACTTTTACAGACCATGATTCATCTTGATATTTATAGAATTCTTTATGTTAAATTGGCACGACGAGACTGAAATTCAACGAGTATTAGTCAAAATAGACAAGTAACTAATGTTTAGAATGAATACATAGAATATTGAAAAATATTTCTAAAACAAAATTTTCTGTGAAAGAAAAAAATAGAAAACTAATAAATCACAACAAAGCCTTCCATATTTCAAAGTTAATTCTCACAATTACTTTAAGTGGGACACAAGCAAGAAATGTTAACATTTTACATATTCCTAAAAGAGCTGATTAGGTGATTTCACTTGAATATAATACAAAATGATCAATTCACTTAATCTTAACATTTAATTTTTCCTTTTTACTGGAGTAAATCTGGTTTCAATAAATATATTTAACTTAATCAGAAAATGAAAGAAGTGAACAGAAGTTTAAATCAGCTTCACAATGAAAGTCAAAAGTATAATTCAGAAAATTTTCTTACACTGAAATAAAAATTTTAAAGATATTTCTAACTGGTAAAAGGGATTTCATCTATCACTTGCTTTAATTAACTTAGTTTAAAAAAAATCTATTCACACATCCTGTAGGAGCCTTGGTATGCTTCCTGTTTCTCATCAGAGTATGCAGGAGGAAATCTGGGATTCACTTTCTTTCAAGTAAAGATTCAGTGATTCAGTTGGCTGAGTCCACTTGTTAACTCAGAAATGACAAAGAAAGTAAGAGACATAATCCTTCCCCTCAAACAACTCTAAACTCATAAGAAAAAACAAGCAGTTATTTGGGAAGAAGAAAATGATCTTTTCTGTTGAAACCAAATTCCACCTCCAGTAATCCAGTTGCATAACGAAGGTCAATGATGGCCAGCATACCAGTCAGGGGGCTCACCTGTCCATGCCAGGTGGCTCACTATCCAGGTCCTCCTGCAGGGCAATAGGGTATCCACCCCTGGGAGAAGCTCACCATAAAGAAGTTCTAGGGGGTCTTGTTATCAGCTTGCCGAGACCTTCTGGGTAAATCAGAACGTCTCAGGGAATGTGGTATGTATGTTCTTCTAATTTTACATTTAGAATTACCCTTAAAAACTTCCAGTAAAGCCTTATAAATATAAAACCCGTATGTGTACAGTTGAGAGAAGGGAGTGATTTTCATTGTATTTTCTATTAGTACCAGTTAGACTTGGATTTGAATCCCAGCTCTGCCATTCACTACTTTTGGTTTCAAGAAAATTACTACAGATTATTTTTAAAGCAATAATTACTTAGGAGAACCTGAAGGCAATGTTAAAAAGTTGTATGGGGCATTTGCAGGTAGATGGTTGGAACTGGAGAATATCATGCTAAGTGAAATAAGCCAATTCCCAAAAACCAAAGGCCGAATGTTTTCTCTGATAAGCAGATGCTGATCCACAGTGGGGGGTGGGTAGGGAAGAATGAAGGAACTTTGGATTGTGCAAAGGGAACTGAAGGGAGTGGTGGAGTAGTGGAAATAGGAAGGATGGTAGAATGAGTCAGATATATACGTGTATGAAAAAGATTTTTTAAAATATTTATCCCTGTCAAAAAAAAGATAATGAAAAAAAAATTTCAATACCACATATTATTTTACTAAGATTAAAAAAAAGTTTGGATGGAAACTATACTAATTAAAAAGAACACTTTATAAAATGAATCTAGTTGAGCGCTCTGTTTGCTGAACAACTAAATAAATAAGAGAAATAGTTGAAAAATATGAGAAAGGAAAAACAAGCAAATCTGGGTAATATCTTAGATTGCAGAAATCTGAGATAGAAAGCTACTTACTAATCTGGGAGGATACAAAAGGCTATCAATCAATGATAAAAAGAAAAATATAAAATGGGAAGAATAAGAGAGCCCACAGGAAAGCTGAAGTTGAAGCTTAAAATGAACCCAGGGAGTAGCCAGCAGAGTGAAAAGCTGCAGTAATGCAGGTACTGAAAAGAAAAACACTTGTGTAACATGGATCATTAGCTATACATATAATAATTTCTGCAGAATGACTATAACAAAAAAAAAATCAAGCTGGAAAATATTTAAAGCAACAGTTGATAATTTATTATTATTATTTTTTTGCTGGGGATTGAACCAGAGGCACTCTACCACTGAGCTACTATATCCACAGGCCTTTTGATTTTGAGACAGTGTCTCACACTGAGTTGCTGAGGCTGACCTTGAACGTGTAATCTTCCTAATTCAGCATCCCAAATTGCTGGGATTATAGGTGTGCACCATAAAAAAATTTTTTTAAAGTAACAAGAATTTTCAGAACAGTTATGGCCCTACCTGAGAGTGTCCAGTATATTATTTTGTTGCAATGGGTTCATTTGAAAGGGAATATCAAGTTTAATACAGAAACATTGAAAGTAAATAAGTGTTTGGTATTACACAACAAAGATTATAAGCCAGCAGTCTGCAAGCTGATTCTGATGCACTAATTAAGCATGTAGCATTTCAAAATCAGAAAATTTGACATAAGACTTTAGATTTTATGCCAGCATTCTTTAAAAATCAAGGCTCGGGAAACCTAAGTCCACATTCCCATAAGGTAAAAATTTGATTTTTTTAAAATCAAATTTATGATTTAGATGTTAATGATTTAGATGTTATGATTATCATGTTAATGACCCTAAACTTGTGTATGTAAAGGCTTGGTCCCAAAGGTGGCAGAATTGGGGTTTCTGTGGACCTCTAAGAGGTGAGGCCTTATGAGAGGGCCTTAGTGGTGGCCTATCCTCAAAGGGGATTGTGGGACACCACCCGTTTTCCAGAGACCAAACCAATGTGGTCCACCTGTTCTTGGACTTTCAATCTCCAAAAATGTGAGCTAAATAAACTTTTCCTAAGTTATCAGATACCTCAGGTATTTTGTTACAGTAATACAAAGCTTATGATACAATCACTAGTTTAAAAGGGTTTTTGTCTATATCATCTCCATGAATCTTCACAAAATTTTTGTGAGGTAGGTAAGGATAAGAGAATTTTAATACTCATTTTTCAAAAGGGAATGAGACTTTCCCCAAGTTAATTTTAGAACCTAAAATTAAAATAAATGGATTAGACATATTCATATAAACAAACACTACAGACCTGTAGTGAAAGATGACCTGTGTCAGTATCTATTTCTATAACTACAAATATTCATATATATGTGAAAACTTATAGTTGAAAATGTGAAAAAGATATATTTCACTCTATGAAAATAGACCTTACTAAGTGGAAACAAAATTAAAATTGCAAACTTAAAAGAATGTGAGGAATTATATTGAATACTCACCCAATAAGTTAATGCCATCATTTACAATAAGCTGTCCATGACGCAAGTAGTTCAAAATGGGTTCAAAGTACTCAGGACTCCGGTCGATTAAGAAAGCTCCTCTATGATCTTGCTTATTTCCCCAGACGCCTGTGTTACCATTATAATGAAGAAAGCCCCCCCAAAAGCAAACAATAAAGTTAAAATTTATGGAAGAAAAACTATATAATATACCAGCAAGTTTTACTCCTATAAAAATTGTTGCTACCACTAAAAGTACAGAAGGCCAGCAGTTATAAGGTCAACACAGATACAAATACATCACACAAAATGTGAAAACAATGTGCTATACTCACCTTTGTCCTTGAACATGTGGGCCAGCATACTGTCAGGTTCTTTATTCACTAAAGTGCTCCTAAGAATTCAGGGAAAAAAATTGGTTTCTCCATGTGTCTTTATAAACAAACATATTTAAGTCAAGAGCATACTTGATTTCAGCTGTTCTCTCAAAAAGATGCATGCTATAACCTGGGAGGAGTAATGCTGGGAAACAAAAACGTGCAATAAGTTGCCATTTATCCAAATCCCTTCCAATCTGGCACTTCCTTTGATTTAAATATGTTTTTAGTTTGTTTCAATTTACATGTTAATCTAACCTTCTAGCAAGATATTATATCACAATATTCTAGATCTTCTAAATTTAAGAGTTTTCTGATCCCTTCAATATAAGTATTTATAGTCCTACAGATTTTAATACTATTAATTTTGACTTATGTTGCCTGTGTATTATTGATATCTAAAAAGCATGTTCTAAATCACTGAATTCATGCTTTTTATGCTTTCTCTGGAATGATACATGAACTATGTTCTACTTTTATCTTCAAAAAAAGTTCTAAAAAAGGGTTCTATATCAAATAGCATATTTAAGCAGCATTAGATTATCTTTTAAGGGAATCAGCAAATTGAAGGAAAGAACAAACAGTACATACAGTCCCTTTAACTCTCTCAATTGCATACACACACACACACACACACATACACACACACACACCACCTACCGTGTAGTTGTAAAGTACCGCCCTCCAACATTTAATGTTAGCCAGTCTGTGTGGGATCCTAATAATCCTTCAGGTGGCTTAGAATCTGTCTGAGGATCTAGAGAGGACATGTAGAAAATAATAATAATAATAATAATATTAAGACTGGGGATTTTGGGATGATGACCGCGGTATAACTTTTGAAATTAAATCCACCATAAACATATACCAGAGCTACTAGGACAGTAAAACCCTAAGCCATAGGCAGCACCTAAAACAAAAGTAGGGGATGAGGTATTCCAACCAGCACCCACAGCTCTAAGAGCAGCGTGTTATCAGTGTCTGTGAAGGAAAATGCAGAGAGAAGGTACACTATGAACCCAAGACTTAAAAACCTAGGTGCTGGCTTCACAGCTCACCAAGTCTATCTGAGAACAGCAGACTGAAAGTGGGACAGGCAGGCCCTCCTCAAAGGCATGATGCAAGTAGTTTGCAGCAAGACCAGAAAGGGACAGGAATTGTATCTCAAGACCCATGCTCCCTTCTAAGGACACAAACTCACATGACGACAAGATGCAGGGGAAGAACTTAAATTGAATAAACAAAGACAACAGAGACCAAAGAAAGAGAAGTCCACTAAAAAGTTAAGAAGGCCTAATAGACCAGAACACAAAATATCTAGAAAATAAATCCCATATTTTTTAACACTTCTCAAAAAAAAAAAAAAAAAAAAAGGAAGTTTAGAGCCACATAATTAGAAAAACTTTGCTAGGTCAGCTCTTCCTTCTCTGGTTAAGGAAAACTAATTTCATGTAAAAAGGAGCAATAGGAAAGGATTAAGATCAAATCCAAACAAGAGTATTAAAGAGTAAGAAAGAATCTCAACCCTAAAGACGAAACATGCCAGAAAGAAAGGCCTATGATAGACAAAAACTCTTAACTTGATATTAATATTCTAAAACATGTTAAAGAAAGAAAGAAAAGTGTGAAAAAACAACACAGAGTTATAACATTCAGAAATGAGGAAGGAACTCAGGAGTGAATTAGAAATAAAAGAAAAACCCTGTCAGAAAAGAAGACTAAAGAAACTAAGACTAAGAAAGACAAAAGTGAATAAACACCACAGATAATATCTTTCGGGAAATAAAAGGTGAAAAAGAAAAGGTTTAAAAATAAAATAATAAGAAGACAGACGAAAGGATTATAATAGAAAGCGTCAAATACAAAATGCAATATAGAAGATGTACACACAATAGAAGTTCTGAAGGAAGAAAAATCGAAGCAAGAAGACAAAATGCATAAAGTTCAAAAATATTTTCCTCAAATTAAAAACTATACATATCTGACACTACATACTGAAAGGACTACATACCTGAGAAAACAACCCAGAACCACCCAGAAGCTCATGAAATACATAAAATACTGTAAAGAAGGAAAAATCCTTTGGGTGCTCTAGGAAGAATAATTACTAAGGAAGATAGGTATTTTTGATGCCAAAACTTTATGACAGAATGAAATTGAGTAACATATTAGGTACTCAAAGATATGAAGCAAAGACTTTTCAATAGCTTCACTAAGATCAAATGACACAAAAGAAGCTACAGATATTTGAAGTTTATAATTTGATAAACTCTGATATGATTCTACATCTTACTTTCAAATTCAGAAGCCACAAACAAAATGTTCAAGATGTAAGAGAACATTGTCTTCGTAGACTCTTTGTGAGGAATACAGTTTAAACACATAATCACTGCAACATTGACATAAGTATTGGAGGTAAGCATTAAATACACTTGAAGGAGTAAATAGATTATTTTAAGGATGGGAGTGTAGTAAATAGTGACTATATATTATGACAATGCAGAAATATAATTTTTAATTTAGTGACTATATATTATGACAATGCAGAAATATTAATTTTTTAATAAGAGAAAAGAGTGAGTATATGCAAAAATGTTTAGTCACTTTTAGTAATTATATTGGTATGAAAGCATTACAACTGTTACTCTGATATGTTTATGTGGCTTTTCTTTGGGATGAAGTAAATGAGGAATAATGTAACATTATAATTCTATCATTCCCTATATTCCTGAAAATCAGGATTGTAAATATGGAAGAAAGGAGACCCAGATGCAAAACAGAAGAGGTTAAGTAAAATCCCTATAATCCTAAATATATACTTAAGGTATTAGTATGAGCCTATGATATTTTATCTGTATCTCGTGCTATATGTGACAAATAAGCTTTATTTACATCCTATGTCATATAACCTACATAAATCTGATCTCTAGCTACCTATGCACTTCCTGTTCTAATCATCAAAGAGGCTTAGTAACAACTAGAAACCCAATAGCAAAGAGCTACTGTACTGCCCAGGCTGTCTTTAAATCAAGACATTAAGTCTTGGAAAAACCATTGTTCCAGGTATGGGACAAAAAAGGATAAAATGAACATCCCGTTATTTCAAAGAGTAAGGAAATTATAAAAAATCAGGAGGTTGTGTTAAAAAGACTTAAAGAGGTTTCTAAAGGCCAATGGTAAGACAATCATGAATATAAAAAAATGTGAGGATGAAAACATACCAAATACCTTTAAATCTAAGAATTCACAGCAATTAAAAAAAAAAAAAAAAACCTAATTGACTTTTTATTCTTTTATTTTTGGTGCTGGAACTGAATGCAGGGCCTTACGCATGCTCAGCTCACATTTTTCCACTGAGCTATGCCCCCATCTTGACTATAATTTAATAAATCACAGTTCATTGTTTCTGTGTATGCTATAAACCAATTATAGAACCACTGTCTGCCAACCCTCAGTTAGGTCAATGGACAAAGAAGGTGAGGAGGGCTGGGTTGTGGCTCAGTGGTAAAGTGCTTGCCTAGCACATGTGAGGCACTGGGTTCGAGCCTCAGTACCACATAAAACTAAGTAAAGTAAATAAAAGTGTCTATCTACAACTAAAAAATAAATAAAAATTTAAAGAAAGGTGAGGAAAAGGTTTTGCTCAAAGTTTTAAGTAGAGAGAGGATGCACTTACTTGCAAGTTGGCAACTGAGCAAAGATCCTCAGAACTATCTCCACTCATCAAATACAATGATTATGAGCTTTAAGTTTTTTTAAAAAACTCATCAAGCACTCAGGGTGTGACTGTAAGCAGTATTTCCTTTACTTGAGCTTTAGACTTTTTATTTTGAGGTATTCAGCTGTGTATATTGTCTTCCAAATCAAAAGGTAGGTAAGTGTGCCTCTGTGTGTGGCCGATGTCACATTTCGACTGATTTGATTTAATCAGTAGTGAAGAACTGTCAAACACTATATGCAAGTAATATATGCTGACAAAGATGTGACATAACACTGAGAAATTTTGACAACTACTATGAAAAGGAAAATTTTAAAATAAAATATTTGTAATTTCTAAAATTGAAATTACCCTAGTATGTCACAGTTACCAAATATGTACAAGTCCAAAGCATCTTAAAGGCAGGTAAATGATGAAGTATCCATACTAAAATATGATCATATAATTCAAATTAAGGATGTGCATTAACATATATTACATAACCAAAAGCAGAATCAAAGAATGTGAAGATCGGAGTATAGCCAAAACATCCTTAATGTTAAGCTTTAAGTTCTAGGTAAAATATTTACCATTTCATCTGTTTTATTTTGGCAGACAAAACTGGCTTTTAAGGAAGTCACTTACCAATAAATGGCTCTCCTTCACACACAAACAAAACATCATCATCCCTGGGGAAATCAAAATTTAAAAAGCTACCATCAAAATCTAGAAATAACATTAATTATCTGTTGACTATAGGAACTATTCCTTGAAATTCTATCAAAGAGAGGTTTTGCTATCAATCTACCCTGCAAAAAAGCTAAGTTTTGAGTGTTTTGTTTAATTCCCTAACTTAACCATCTCTGGTTTTAAATTCAAATGATATCCTGTACATGGAAGTTTTTTGAAATGAAAAAAACAAACAAAAACTAAACCTATTATTATACAAGTTATGTGAGTCTGGCTTTCTTATTAACTGAAGAATGTTATGCTCAAAGGATATGATTAAAGCCATAGTCAATTTCTTCTTTTTTAACATTAATTCTTTACCCCTGAATAAATTATTGGAATTATCTCCCAAATCATTAGCTGTTGTGTGCTTTGTAAATGAAAATACATTTTCATATTAAATCCAGGAAAAACACATTTGAAGTAACTCCTGTAACTGCTCACCCACTACGCACCCAAACGTAAATGATCATATATAACCTAAAATTGTAGATTCAGTGTATATCCTCCTCTCCTGCCATCCATCCCACGGTTAGTATAAATAAACGATCAGAGACCCTACTATGAACCAGAAACCAGTAAATCGATACATGTCAGATAGCTCTGAAGGCTTCAGTAATATTCTTTGAATTACAGAAGTTACAGGACATTACAGAAACAAATTCATTTTTTCTTAGAATCAGAATTCATTTGAAAGTTAGACTGATGTCCATTCAATGATATCCTCAATTTTCTACAAAAATGAAAGATAGGCTGGGAGATAAGTATTGAAAAACTAAGAAATTCTCCTAATTTACTTGTATATTGTAGCTCATACTACTTGTGCGTGAAGTCAGTTAACCTTTTTAGATTAATATGAAAGTTTGTTTTCATTAATAAAAAGCAACTACTAAACTCTATGATCTGGATAAAGCACTTGGCTTCCCAGAAACTTAGTTTCCTTGTTATTAAACAAATGAACTAGAACTGATTAACTTTAAAGGCAGAACACTACATTGAAAGGTCATTCGACTTGGATTAAAATGGAGATTAAAGTTTATATACAACTGTAATTTAGAACATCATTATCTTCACATCATCAATTAAAAAAAATTCATGCTTTGCCAACTAAATGGAATAACTCAGGCAAGGCAATTACAACATAACTAGCATATTCAGTACTTAATTTGTGTCCCTTTTACTTTTGTTTGTTTTGTTAAATCTCTTCCTCCCCCCAAATTCTCTGACCTTTTGAAGAAGGAATGCAGTGAACTTTACAGTCATTTGTAAGAGATAATTTGCTTGGGATATTTGGAAAACAAAAAACAAGTCAGGGAAGTACTACTGTGGAGGGGTTTCTGATGCTATTTCTACCTAGAATTCTATCATATTTAGAAAGTTTTACAAAATTAGGTCTGTGATGTTTATAAAATTCAAAGCATTCTTAGGAAATAAATTTAGCAATAAGCAGTTACATATAAAAGTAAAAAGATCAATTCGATTTTTAAAACTAAAAACTGCATGTCTTTTTGGTTTTATCTCAAGTACCACAAAGAAGACATATTTATAGTCATTTATGAACTATGCAGAAAGACTATCAATATGCTGAAATATACTAAGGATTCATCATCTTATCAATACACCTAAAGTCCAAATGATTTAAATTCCAAATAGTCAATTCTAGTCAATCACGTGCCAAATCCTGTTTTCTGAACAGTGATGAGATTACAGCTTAAGGGAAACAGCATAGCACCAAGAAGCTGAGGGCCCATGTTGACAGATTATGAAAAGGTGAAGGTTACCTGATCAAAGCAATATCATCAATCAGTCCACCTTTCCCATTATACACACTGGTGGCTTTTATGCCGAGTTTACTGCTGGCCACAGAAAGCAAATCAGATAAAGTTCCATATACAGCAACCACCTGTAAACACACCAGATTAATTTGAACAACTTATACGATGATTTTCATTACCCACAAATTACAAACCATCACACTATAAACAGGACTAAAAAAATCAGATTATCATATAAGAGGCGATTTCAAGAGATTCTTAATAACGTCTCTTTTTCTTCTATGATTCATGTGTTGACGCAGTGCCTCACACTGTAAAAAACCAAACTAGAGAATACAGGAACCGACACTGACCAAAAACAATCTACAATCTTAAATACGATAAATGATGTTCCAGTTCCAAAGATAGAATTGCACTTAAATCTAGGTTCTGACATTATCTAGCTGTCACCTTGAGACAAACAACTCTACATTTCTGTTGCTTTAACTGATAATAATAAAAAACAACAACAAAAAAAAAAACAGTAACATTTCAGGTTGAGACTGAAATGAGTTCATGAATAAGAGTTAGCAAAGTGGCAGAGACCTCTGCGCCTGTGACTGTATACCTTAAATCCTTCTAATGTTGTTCTTATATCATTCTTTTATAGGAATGATTCCTTTTTAGAATAGAAATAACTTAGTACTATTTATTATGTCCTTTAATATATCAATTACCGGGCTGGGGTTGTAGCTCAGTGGTACCGTGCTTGCTTAGCACATGTGAGGCACTGGCTTCGATCCTCAGCACCAAATAAAAATAAATAAAAATAAAGGTTTTGTGTCTATCTACAACCAAAAAATATATTTAAAAAATCAATTACCATAAAAAAGGTAACAATTTCTCACCTCATAAGTTCTTCAGTTACTATATTCATTACTTTGTAAAAGTCACATCTTTGCATCTAACGTGCTAAATACAACAGAAGGGCAATAATTACTATCTTTGAACAAGACACCTGCCACTGCTGAAGCAGGGGCCTGGGAGTCCCTACATGTAAGTGAATTCTGTGCTCTGGTCGTTATAACTCTGGGTTCCCAATCACTGAGCTGCATGGTTGTGTTACCAGTCAGGACCTTCCAGGTTATGAATGAAAAGCAGGTGAGGAGTTGCACACAGAACAGGAACACCTGACTGGCTTTCCATGAATGTACACGAATGTAAAAATGCCACATGAAATGAGGACCGGTGCTGTTCGTGTCCACTAGGGGCTGGAGTGGACAAGTTTAGTTAAATAAATGAATAGCAGGGCATGGAGGGAGGTGCTTTCTAACAGAGCAGCATGCAATCGTGCAGAAACAGAGCATGCAGGCTCCAACTCTTCTCTCTTGAACCTGGATGTGGGCCAGAAGAGAGCTGCAAGGTGGGTATCTGGGAAAGGGCTGAAGGCAAGCACAACTGAAAGGGAATGAGGCGGATTATAAAAAATAATGCATAACCCAAATGTCCATAAAGAGATGACTGAGTAACCAAAATGTGGTGTACACATACAATGGAATATTATTCATCTAAAAAGGAATGAAATTCTGATGCATGCCACAGCGAGAATGAGCCCTGAAAACATTATTCTATGAAATAAGCCAGATACATAATAGGACAAATATGATGCCACTTATATAAAGGTACAGTAGGCAAATTCACAGGAACAAAAGTAGAAAAGAAGTTACCAAAGTGGAAATGGGAATGGAGAATTATTGATATGCCCAATTTCTGCCTGGGATAATGAAAAAGTTCAGGAAATAAAAAGTGATGGATCACACATTGTGAATGTTACTTACTCAATGCCAATATTTACATACTTAAAAATGTTTAACATGTAAACTCTGATGTGTATTTACCATGATGGAAAAAATGCAAAGCCCTTGGTAGAGTATATTGCAAACAGTAGGCATGTTATAAATAATGGAACCCTAAATAAAATATGTCTGCCGTATTTCCTATCACTTTTCCCCTCTGCAACAGAGCCTGTTATTGCATTTTCTGGAAAAAGGAAGAGAATATAGCACATATGGCATTATGTACAGTGAATCCGGTTGTGTTAATGGTAAAGAACATGAAGAGAAAGAGAAAGAACAAAGCAAAAATGCCCAGGGACAAGAGATTGCCAAAGCAGATGAACAATGATTTTCCTACCAAGACGTTATGAGGAGAGGGTAAGAGGCTTCTCTCCAACATCCAACATTCTGCTCATAGTTACTAAATACTAAGAATTTTCTAAATCTTTCTTTTCCTTTTATTTCTGCATTTTATATATTTCAACATAGCTTTCTTTTGCCTGAAACTCCCCCCTTGCCCGAATGTCAACTTCCTCTCTTGGCATCTCTTGGTCATACCATAAATGGATGGTAGGATTAATACATCTGTCTGTTTTAAGCACCTGTACTTCTGTATTAGAGCTTAAGATTATATGGCATTATTTTTTCAAAATACACCAAATTAAATTGTTATCCATGTGAGCTTCCTGTGAGCTTTCTGATTCTAATGAAAATAAAGGTCATCTGCCACATTCTAATGCTGCACCTTTTAATGTGAAAGCCATAGGCTAAAAGGGAGTATTTAAATGTTAATTCATTAAGGTGAATTAAATCTAAAAATGCAGTTCATTCGTTCCTAAGCATATTTCAAGTGCTCCACTACTACACTGGCTAGTGTCACCATGTTAAGCATAACAGTATGAAATATTTCCATCATCACAGAAGTTCTACTGACAGTGCTAAAGAACAGAATAAAACAAAGTAACATCTGTTTTTTTTTTTTTTTTTTTTTTCATCTATTCTATTAGGTTTTCTCATGAAATAGCAACCACAGTAACAAACTGAGGGGTGGTGTGTTGCTATCTTTTGTTTCTTCCCCATAAAGTCAAATCTGACTGTGTGATAGAAAAAACCCACGCATATTGTTTGGCAAGGACCAGTCTCAAGGCAATTAAGGCTCCATAGGTTTTTACCCCCTTGCACGCCGCTGGAAGCCAAGGTATAAACTGAGTTTAACTTTTATCACATAAATCAATTCTAAAACAGAATTAAACATAGTTTTTCATCAATTATATTCTGACTTTCTGTATAAAGTTTCAATGAAGTTTTAATTTGTAAAAAAGTTGCTATTAATTTTGTGAATACAGGCAACCAACTGTCAGCTGATAAAGGGGATGAGCAGTGTTAAAGGAGTCTATCCCCAGAGCAACTCGAATCTCTGAAATCAAAGTGCTGCCATTTTGGTTTAAGGTCAGTCTCTGATAAGTGTTTCCTGAATGTTGAGTGAAATTCCATTGCTATCCAAAGTGTTGAAGTAGGATACACCTCTTTTGTGTCAGTTATTTTTCTTCTAGAGGTATTAAGTTGGAAAACAAAACATAGTATAAGTGCAATTTTAGAGCGACATTCATAAAACTATTGAAGGCTGCTACCTTTGAATAATGAAATTTTGGCTTATTTTGGTGAGATTTTTTTGTTTTCCAAATTTGTTACAATGAACCTGTATCATTTATACAGAAAGGGGAAAAGGTTTTAATTTATTTCTATTTCTCTACTGCTCCAGAAACTAGTTTTACAAATAAGATAATTTTAGTAGTTGACAATCTGTCAGTTGACAACTTCTTTTAAGTAGAATAACCAAAGAGTTGTCAATTAGAGGAAATAAAATAAATATGAAAAATCTTACAGTTCTATAAATTGTAAACTTTTCCATAACCTGGCCTACCCTACTTGCTTTTCACTTGGAGGGTCATTCTTGGCATTTGTTTTTCAACTAGAATCATTCATGCATAGTGACACAGGAGTTAGATGACATACCTAACTCTAAGATCAAGAAGAGAAATATTAAAAATTGAAAATTCTGTTGGAGTGAATGTGAATCAATGGTAAAGTGCATGCATTCCAAATAAAAAGGAAATATAATATTAAAATATTAAATATTAAAAATCTATCATTAAAGTTAATAGGAAATTGGATTTTTAAACATATCAACAAACATAAGTGATAGACAAGGATGAGATTTTTAAGTTACTAGAGATTAAAGAGATTGGAATATGTACATTTCTTTTCTTTTTTTTTTTTTAACACAATACCTTTATTTGACTTATTTATTTTTATTTGGTGCTGAGGATCGATCCCAGTGCCTCACACAAGCGAGGCAAGTGCTCGACCACTGAGCTACAGCCCCAGCCCCTGTACATTTCTTAATGTAAGAATTGTGTTAGGAAAAAGCAGAAATGGAAATCTTGTATATCAAGGTTGTAACTGCTCCCAAATTCAGTGGTGCACACCTGTAATCTCAGTGGCCCAGGAGGCTGAGATAGGAGGATCGTGAGTTCAAAGCCAGCTTCAGCAACACAGCGAGGTGCTAAGCAACTAGGTGAGACCCTGTGTCTAAATAAAATGCAAATAGGGCTGGGGGATGTGGCTCAGTGGTCGAGTGTGTGAGTTCGATCCCCAGTATAACCCTCATTCCTGAAAAAAAAAAAAAAAAAGATTTAATTGCTAACAGATATATATAGGCTGAATATTCTTTATCCAAAATGTTTTACTCTTTTGGATTTTGAAATATTTGCATAGACTTTAAAGATCAAGCATCACTACTATGAAATATGAAATCTGAAATGTTTCAAAGTTAATATTAGGAATGCTCAATTTGTACTGATCTTATAATAGTATTCATACTGAGCCAAACAGAGGCCAAGTATTTATAAAATGATCATGCTGACAAGGATTATTTACTTTGAGAGTACAATAATATAATATTCTTCATTGTGAACCTGAAGTTTCCATGTCACTGATGAGTCCTTTAATATTTTAGGTACTAAGAATCATTCTTGTGGAACACAGTAAATTGAGAAGCATGTTTATTCAAGTTTATGATGACCATATTATACTAGTATTCAGACTTAATCCTTTCTAAATTTCAGGTCCCATGACAAGTGAAAGTTATCTGCCAGTTGGGAAAGTAAAAGGTATACCATGCCTAGCTGGTCTGGCTAGTTTTAATTTTCCTTTAAAAACCACTTTCAAATTGTAACCTATTTCACTTAAATTTAAAAATCAAAACCTGCACATTTAAAGTTTTTTTTTTCTTATACCCCCCACAATGTAATAATACACAATACACAATTAATAATTAAACTTAGGCATGATTCTCCCAACCAAAGCACCAATTATAACTAAAATAACTCAATTTACTGTACCTACACTTTATACAGTTAAAAAATTAAAATGATTTTGTTCTTAAAACATGACATTTAAGATCAAGAAGGGAAATATTAAAAATTGAAAATTCTGATAATACCAAGTGTTGGAGTGGATGTGAACCAACGGTAGTGTATGCATTACTGCTAGGAACGTAAATGGCCACAATGACTCTGAAAAACAATGTGGTGTTATTTTGTAAAACTGAACATTTATATGCCCTAATACCTGATAATTACAACTTCACATATACACTATAGCATTTGAGTACTGGTTCTTAGAGGCATGGTCCAGACCTCTGTAGTGTTAGAAACATCTGGAAATTTGATGAAACAAATACTTAACCCCACCCCAGATCTTCTGGAGATGGAGTCCAGCAATATGTTTTCTCATGCCCTCCTGGAGATTCTGATGCACAGCACTACTGTCCTAGAAAATGTTTGCCCATGTGTACCAGAATATATATACAGGAAAACTCGCGGCAGCCATTGTTAAGAGTAAAATATAAGGATCAACAACCGAATGACCATTGATGGGAGAATGAAAAAATTATGATAGTTTTAAAAAATATAATGAATTTTAATAAAGCAGTGGAAATGAATATATTATTACTCATGGAACTTTATAGATAGACCGTCAGAAATATACTGAAAAATCCAGTTCCAAAAGACTTCATAAAGAGATCAACTGAAAATAACGTCTAAAAGCTGACAACAAAAAATATGTAGTTTCAGTATATATGTGGCAAAAACTATTGATTTACAAAGAAATAAACAGCCAAGAGAAATACAAAATTCATGAAAATATCTGTCTTTATGGGTAAGGCAGGGTAATCAGGAAGAAGATGAGCACATTAAGCTGTTGGTCATACACCAGTTAAGTTGTATGGCAGGTTAATGAATATTTGTTATATTATTTTCCTTTTAACTTTGTGTGTATTCTTATTGCATCCCTTTGTATGTATCTATATATTATGAAATGTTAAGAGTGAACCCTTACAAGATCCTTAATGTTTAGATTTTGAGAGGCAAAGGTTTACATATATTTTCACCTTTCCTCAGCTCTAACAGTGTAAAGGGTTCTCAAATCTGGATATATAATACCATCAATATATTTTGACCTAGTACCAAATCCAGAAGAAAAGTTACTTCCTGGACCAACAATGTAAACATCAGAAAAGAATGAAGATGTTTCCTGGGCCCACTATGTCTTCATGTTTGGCACTGTGGTTTGCACTCAGAATGTACTCTAGTAAGTGTCATCTGAAAGAATGAGGGACTCCAGTACACCAAAGGATCACAATTTGCAGAGCCATCTTCAAGTATTCTGAAATTTAAAAAACTTTAAAAAAAAGCATTTTGTGTTCAATATGTGCAGGAATGTAGCACTGACATCAGTTTCATCAGAAGTCACACACTACATTCAGATGTCTGAAATTTCATGTCAGTTTAATGGCAACTCTTACGGGAACTATTTAGGAGAACAATGGGAATTCTAAAGCGCATGGAGAAAAGATGAAAGGTATAAACATAACTGACTTTCAGATTGATTTAAAAACAACAGAACCCACATAATTTCAAGATTCCACTTTTTTGAAACATTTTTGACTGTGCAACCCACTGTTGAACATGTTTCGTGCATGTGCTCTAACATTTGTATATTTATTTACAAACCACATACTATTATCAGAAGGACATGTTTTCCCAAATAATATTGAGAACTTTTATTAGTCACTAAGAATCCCTGAAATATTTATCATTAAAGTGAGAGTCTACTAAATACAAGATTGACATTAAACATTAAAACAAAAAACCAACCCTGAGGCCACTTGTCTTCATGTGATGGAAAATATTTTTAAATGTCTTGCTAATTAGAATGACCTCACACTATCACTGGCTAATATTAAAAAAAAAAAATACACTGAGAGAGAGGTTGATTGTTAATAGCGATTATTAAACCAGACTTCCAATTGTGTTCTTTAAAACTTGGCCCTTTTTGACTTCTAAGATCCAAAGAGAACTTATGCTAGAAGCAGTAGCTCTGCCATTTTCTTCTTGTTTATCTGTGCCTGCATAATTAATATTGCCTTTAATCTGCAATTTCTTTGGAGGAATCTTTTAAAGTCACTTGGCAATTTGGTGAGGTTCAATGGATTTTAAGACTACATGATATAAATGGTATTCATAATCTTGTCACATATGTCAGAGAAAATCCATTAGTGAAGATGTGGCTAGCTACAGTCTTTTCCACACAGGAAGGCCTCACTTCTTGCAGAAAAGTTGAAATCAGGTGATGTGCTAAGTGTCTGGAGGCATCTGTGTTTTTCCAGATTAGAAAAAAAAATTTTTTTTAAATCAAGTAAAAAAAATATAATCGGTGTATTTCTTCCTAAACTCCAATGGATCATCTTGCATGCCCTGTGGTATACCACGCCACTCTGAGAACCAGCCTTCAACATCAGAAATATTCACCAGTTACCCTTACATTTATTTATACACAAAATCTGTGGTGAGCCTGTGGTGTACTACCTTGTAAAGAACTCTGTGCCTGCCTATCCCCGGCTCCATGGCCCACAGCCTCACAACTGCTATACAAACTTTAAGAGGAAAACTTATTTGAAAAAAAAGATTATTCTTAAGACCAGGAAATAAAAAAATAAAAACTAGGTAAATAAGGACATGTGAGATAGATATTTCTACTGGTGGATGGAAAACTCTATTTCAGAGTAGCACTTGGTTTCAGCATGTTCTAAATGAAGATTTGTGTCATGATCATGACAATTTGATGAAACAGTCACTACACACACACAAAAAAAGTGCTGGTTGTTATGCATTATTCTGTTCTTCAAATAAGAGTCATAACAGTATTTTGTTGTTATTAATCAGCTGAAGGAAGAAGAAACAACTCTGGAGAATATGTTCTCCAGTTCAGTAATAAGGACTGTAAGAACTGTTTCATTTTAATATTAAATCAAACTAGTATTCTATTTAGATTTTAAAATCATACTACTTAAATCATACTAGTAATTTCCTATTTGGATTTTTATGACCTTTGTAACAAACATTTATCTGTGGTTTTTTGAGATGCCCCTCTTCCAATATTGACATTCTTCAATAAAATATTGTTAAAGGAAATAAAATTAAACCCCAAAATCTATGCTAGTCAAAACCAGGACAGCTTTAAAAAAGCCTATTAAAAAAATAATATAATTATAATATAAAAGATCAATTCAATCTTGATAACCAAAAATTCAGTGAATTCAGAGGAGATTTAGAACTTAGCTAATATTTATGACTCAGTTTAAACACTTTGTCTTTCATGGATTAACAGCAGAGATGCTGGATAAACGGGAAGGTTTGCTTTTGGGGTGCTTTACAAATGTAATTTTGGCTCTATCTTCCAATAACAACACACATTTCAGATTAGAAATGCTACCTATCTACAAAACAGGTTTAAATAATGTAAAGTTTGTGAAGCACATTTTTAAGGTTAGGGAATTCAAAGAACTGACTTTATGCCAATGCTGTTTTCTGTGAGTAGTAAATCTCCAAGACCAGAACGCAAAATCAGTCAATAAACCCCACACTGTGGTTCAGATTTTCAGAGCGTGTTTACTCAAAACTGCAGAGTAGGTGGAAAACCATTTTTTTTATGCGCTTGGCCAGTTTTGTCATTTAAAAATTTGTTTCTAGAGTGCTCGGGAATCAAAGTACAATGGCAATTAACAGAGTGGGGCAATTTACTTTTTGCTCGAGTCTAAAGACTTAAGTGATTTCTGGGTAACACTCAGCCACACAATAAAAGCATTACTCGAACAGTCAAAATTTTCCAAAGAAGCTGAACAACTTTCATGGGTGGGGCAGGCGGCAGAGAAGGAACAGGACGCATTCTGGCTTGCTCCAGCGTTGGAAAAACATTTAGCACCACACCCTCAACAAAGGCCCAACACAGCCCGGGCTGTCAAATCAACTCTTGTCGGTCTGCTGTCACAGTTTTCCGAGGAATCAAAATCAGGCGAAATAATCAAACATGTACAGAAGTTTGTACCGCGGCGGGGCTCGGAGGATCGGGGCACTACCAGAGCCAGAGGAAAACCACCGGGAAAACGTCCCTGTTCTGCAGCCCTCTACCCGCCCTGAGTGTCAGGGTCCCCCTTCACCGGTAGTTTGATCCTTTTTACCTGGCCAGGCTGACACGCCTTTGTGGGCACTGCCACTTTCCCGGGCAGCATTACTCAGCACCCAGGTGGACAGAGGCGCCTTCTCTGGCCAGGCGAGGGGGTTGCGGGGTCTCAGGGGACGAGGCGGGAGAGGACCTCGGCCTTGGGCGCGCCTCGCGTTCCCCCTTCGCCCGGACCCTTACCCTGGACTCGAGGACCGCGGAGGGGCAGCCGGCTCGGCGCTGGTCCCGGGCAGCGAGGCGCGGGGCGGGCTCGGGTTCACAGCCCGGGGTCGGCGGAGGCCGCGGGGACCCGACGCTCCCCGGCGCACGCCCACCTCCCGCTCCCAGCCCTCGCCCAACTTCAGCCCTGCCTGCGCCCGGCGCGCACTCGGCGCCTCGCCCCCGCGGCCGGCCGGCCGCGCCTCCTCCCAACCCCTTACCTTTCCGTTCTTGGGGCTGCCGTTAAGGAACAGGGTCACCCGCCTCATCGCGCTGCCCCCGCCGGGTCCTGAGTGAGCCGCCACCCTCCCACCTGGCCCTCCGCCCACCTTTTTCTCCTCCCGCCCTTCCCCTCCCTCCTCCCACTCGGGCTCTCCTCCCTTCGCCACCTTCCTTCTCTTGCGGACACACCACACACACGCACTCTCAGTCCCACACCCCAGGGTTGGCCGGTCCTCCTTCCCACCCCGCCCCTAGGCGCCTCTGCCTGCCTGCGGCCCTTCCCCCACGGCTCCGAGACGGACACTGAGCTTCGCCAATCAAATCGCGGCGCCCGCCAGCCCTCAGCCAATCAGAGCCCGGCATTGGGTGGGCTCAGACTAACCCAGTCGGGGCGGAGGAAGGGAAGAGAGGCTGAATGCTAGTAGACGGAAAGGGATATCAGCCAATCAGAGCCGAAACTACAGCCAAACGGCGGTTCTACGCGTTACTGAGCAGGCGCACGCTCAATTCGACTTAGCCCTTATCTGCATGCGGAGGCGGGGTTGGAGGAAGAAGGTGGAGCGCTAGAAGAGACCCGCGCACCAGTCAGTGCCTCCTCCTACTTGAACTCCTCCCATTTTCCCCGCCCACAGAGGAAACGGCTGCTGTCGGGATTGGCTGATTGGGTAAAAGAGCCAGTCCGTCGTTCTGTTAGGATTGGTCCAATGATTCATTTCGAAGTTTGCAGCATCCAATCGAAAGGTTGGGGGCAGAGCTAAACGGATAAATGGTTAGTCCGCGAGCTTCTCACCGAAAATAGTCCCCGGGACTCAGGGTAGCCGTCGGTCGGTTTCGTCAGGGGGTTGCCGGTAGCTAGCGGTGGCCACTCTCCGATCCCAGGGGCCTCACCTGGGCCTGACGGCAAGAGAGGGGCCTGGGCAAGTGGGGCTGCGCGTTGGCACGTGCCAACGCGGCGTAGAGATCCGCGCAGCCGCGCCGGCGCCGAAGGGGCGGGGCCGCAGTTTGAATCTGGCGGCGGGCGGCTGGGGAGCGGTGGGCCGGCCGAGGGCCGCCAGGTCTGGTGTGGGACGCGGGGACGCGGGGCGCTGCGCTGTGCACGGACGTCGGGGAGCAGCCCCGGAGGAGCCAGGGTCCAGGAAGCGAGACCGCTGCGACTCTCGGCCACTGCGGTGCTCTCGGAGCAAACCCGGGCGCCGGGCGCGTCGAGGTGGGCGTGAGGGGTAGGCCCGCGTCTGGGTTCCGGCTTCCGGATGGTTTGGCAGTGTCCTTTCTCCCGGGTGTTTGTAGACCCGGGACTCGGCACGCCTCACGGGGACGGGGAGGGTGACGCTCTTGCGACTTGCCCTGGATCTCGCGGGTGCTCTTTTAAAATGAGTTTTCCCGAGCTCCCTCACATAGGAAGTTGCCATATCTCCCAGTTGAAAAGTGTATTCTAAAAATCAGTGACATATGACGTGTAATTGCAACTTACTATGCAGCAAAAATGATCCAAGAAGAAAACATTACAGTGTCTGTTTTTGTATAAGCGATTGCTGGAGTACCCTGCTTTAAACATTCATACTTGGACAAAATGCTTATGTACTGTAGGAATGTCACCAGTACAAGATGCTGCTAGCCCAGACACAAAGTATGAAAATTATTGTGTGAAGATTGGTGGTGGTTTTAAGGACATTGTGCCATTACACCTCAAAAATTCTATTTTATGCGGATATAAATTGTATTGGAAGTCAATCTTGAGTAAGGTTTTTAGTCTAACATTAATTTTGGTGGTGTGTTACTTTTCGTTTCTCTCTTTTAATTTCATCTTTTAGATGGATACTAATCCAAAAGACAAGGAGCCTTCTGAAATCAAAGAGTCTGCTATTAATAATGCTGGTATGTGGTGATCTGTTGCCTCTTCATGAAATTTAAGGTTTAGATATTTGTCTTGATAATGATGTTTATGCCCTACAACATCTTCTCCATTTCAGAAAATGCCTCTTTCATTTTGGGAACTGGAAAGCTTGTGACTCCTCAGAAGCATGCAGCAGGAATGACTCCTTATCTTCGCACACCGGATACTTTTAAATCACCTTTGAACTTTTCCACAGTAACCATACAGCAATTGGGAATTACACCTGAAAGCTTTGTTAAGAGCCCTTCAGGTAAGAGAACTTGTCATTCTGTTGTACTTCTTTTCAGGTATAAAAATAACAATATAATTCAGTTTTATCTGTTTCTACTCATCATCTTATTACTATAGGTGTCTTAAGTTGATTGACTCTGCAAACTTGCTTGTTCAGGTGATTTTTTGTTGTTGTTGTTGTTGTTGTTGTTGTACTGAGGATTAAACTTAGGAACTCTTTGCAACTGTGCTTGTCCCCAGCTTTTTAAATTTTTTTTAGACAATGTCTCACTAAGTTTGAGGCTGGTCTCAAAATCCTCTTCCCTCAGCCTTCTGGGTTTCTGGGATTATAGGTTTGCACCATGGCCAGGATGACTTCAGTGCACATGCCCAACTCATCTATTGTGGCAGATGGGGGCAATAAGGTCTCAGAGCACCCAGCTTGATGAGGTTCCTAAATCAGGTGTGCTCCATTCCCATCTTGGAAAACTGTGGGAAGCATTTTTTGACCTTACCGGTGGGATCTAAGAAGGTGTATAATATGAATAGTCCTACATTTCATGTTCATGTATGGAAAAAAAATACATGGAAGTTGAAGAAAATATAACATTGACAGATCAGCGTGTGCCTCTTTTAAAAATCACAAACAGAAAATTGACTTGGGCTGGTCTTCAAGCAGTGGAAATGAAATTCACCCGTGAAGTCTGACTTAAATGGACAAAAGAGAAATATGGGAATAGAATTGGATTAGAGAATGACATTTAGAAATGGAAGAAAACAAGACTGGAGAGGTCAGTGGCATCTTGCAGTATGAGACATGAATGAGACGAGGCTAATGTGGCACCTGTTCTGTGTTCCTTAAGAGCATCACTCTTAGAATTGTAAGTGCTAGATCTTTTTTGTGCTTAGGCACATGGGCAAAATTCAGGGTAGTGTGCTGAAGGTAAGTAAGTATCTCAGAAAACAAAAATCTTGAAAAATTAAGAGCAAGAGAGCATAGTGGCCTCTACCCTACCCCAACACCCTGCTGCCCTCATCCACAGAGATGTATTCAAAGACCCCCAGAGGATTTCTGAAACTGAGGATAGTACTGGACCCAATATGTACTCAGTTTTTTTCCCCCTATACATACATACCAGTGGGAAAGTTTATAAATTAGGCACAGTAAAAGATTAACTACTAATAACAATATAGAATAATTATAACTACTATAGTAATTTATATGAAGTTGTTCTGTTTCTCTAAACACCTTATTATACTCTTTAAAGGAAGCCCTTTTCAGCTTCTTTTTGTTGTGTTTGAATTACCAAGATCACTACTCTTGAGCTTGAGGCTATCATTGAGTAAAATAAGGTTTACTTGAACACGGGTACTATCAGATTAAGACAGTCATCTAATAGCCCACATGGCTACTAAGTAACTTAATGTGTGGATGTGCTGGACATGCCTGATAAAAGGATGTTCTGTATTCTAGACAGAATGGAGTTGGACCACACAAGATTTTATCATGTTACTTAATGCAGTTTAAAATGTATGAATTGTTTATTTCTGGGATTTTCCATTTAGTATTGTCAGACTGGGTAACTGCAGGTAACTGAAATTGTGGATAAGAGGGGACTGCTATACAGGTGCTTAAGTGGAGATCTTTCCGTCATTGTAGATAAAATGAATTCATAAAAGGAAGATTTCTTAGTTGAAAGAAAGCCATTACCCACCTCTGTATACAGGAAGTAAGGAACAAAAATAAAACTACTGGTTGAAATGTGTTATCATATTGTTCAACAACTTTCGTAGATGCCTTCTATATGATAGGCACTGTATTAGGAGCATGGACTGAATCATTGGACCAAACAGATTCCTACTCAGCTGATCATGTATGAACAACTTTGCCAGTTATCTATACTTGGTATTGTACAGCATGTGTTTATCATGTTTTCTTTCTCAGGTTGGTGCGTCACCCTCTTTGGGCTTGATTACTAATGATTGCCATGTTTCATTCCAATTTATAAGAGAATTTCATTACAGAAAAGTCATCATCTTACCTTAAAAAGTCTCGACGACGTTCTACAGTTGGCACCCGGGGCTCTCCTGAAACAAATCACCTGATTCGTTTCATTGCTCAGCAGAGGAATCTAAAGAATGCTAAGAGATCTCCTTTCTCACACGATTCTCCCTTTCAGGTATGATTTTCTTTTATATTCTTTCATGAGTTCTGGTGAAATGTTTTGGTTTATTATGAAATAATTGGTTTATTATGAGATGAGCATCTCATCTGTTTTGAATCTGGAGTGTTTTCTGTGTCTTACAATGAGTTTGCAGTTAACATAAGTGATGTTAAACATGGGTAAGAGGCAGCCTTGGATTTAAATGGTTTTCTTTCTAGAGGAGCTTTCTCTTTATTTTACAAATATTTTTTCAGTTTATGTCTATTTTTCTAGAATGAGATGAGGCAGTTTTCCAACCTTTTTCTTTTCTTTTTTTTTTAAATCTTTTTTAAAATTTTTTTATTTGTTCTTTTTAGTTATGCATGATGGTAGAATGTATTTTGACTTATTATGCATACATGGAATATAACTTCCCATTCTTGTGGTTGAACATGATGTGGAGTTACACTGTCGTGTATTCGTATATGATCACAGGAAAGTTATGTCCCATTCATTCTACTATATTTCCCATTCCCATTGCCCCTCCCTTCATTCCTCTTTGTCTAATCCAGTGACCTGTTCTTCCCCCACTTACTCCCCCCCATTGTGTATTAGCATCCACATATAATAGAACATTCAGCCTTTGGTTTTTGGGGATTGGCTTATTTCACTTAGCATGATGGTCTCCAGTTCCTTCCATTTACCAGCTAGTGCCATAATTTCATTCTTCTTTAAGACTGAGTAGTATTCCATATGTATATACACCACATTTTCTTTGTCTATTCATCTGTTGAAGGGCACCTAGGTTGGTTCCATAACTTAGCTGTTGTGAATTGAGCTGCTTTAAACATTGATGTAGCAAGCTTTTTAGTGGATTGTCTCTGTGTTTCTAATATTTAATGACAAGTATGTGTTGTGTAGGGGTATGAGGGTCTTTCATTACAGAAAGTGTTTAGGACACCTTGTGAAAATGACCAAATCACTTATCTCCTGATGAGAATCTGTTTAGCTATTTTTTTCAAATTTTTATCAAAGTAATATGTGACCCTAAAACGTCAAATAGTGATAGAAGGCTTCTTACGAAAGATGATATGCACCTGGCTTACTTGTCTTAAAGGACAATAACTTTTGGTTTTAGACTTCTGTTTTTAAATAATTTGCTTTTATTGCCACTTCATTTTTTAGTTTTAGATATGATCTATACATGAGACAATGGTTCTTAAAATTTGTTAGGCAACAAAAACAAAAAAAGGTCACTGAATCCTTTTCCAAGAGGGTCCATGAAATCAAAACTGTTTTATGATTTCAGTGAAATATTATTTGCTACTTTTTACCCTGTTGATACTTGCACTTGTGATGCAAAACCAGTGGGAGTAAAGTTTCTGGTCCTTTAGCATGGGCCAAGACAGTGGTTGTGGTTGTGTTCATTGGTAGGTATTCATAGTAAATAATACCAGTTTCCCTACATCTCCTCAAATCACTAAAGACTGATTTTACTGAATCCCAACTCTTGAATATTAATGTGTGATGATGAAATGGAAGGTCTGCATCAAGCACTTTGGAAGCACATACAAAAGAACGCTGGGTGTTTCTAGAAACCTGTGTAATTAAGCTGTGGGCCAAACTAGCTGCTTTTTTTCCATAGAGTATCATTTTTACTTGAGAAACCATGGTTAGTCAGACTTGGGGTTGTGGCTGATATTATAAATGAACTATGAATTTGCCTCAAAAATGGAAATTATTCTTACCAATGAGAAAATTTGCATTTTCAGAAATTCAGATTTTAGAAACCATGGATCTGCTATAAGCTTGACAATTTTTTGATATACTTCATTTGATCAGTAGGAATATTTATGAAGTATTTTACTATTGCCTAATAAAATGTGCCAGTATTTGGAAGATAGTATAGTGAACCAGTACTTTCCAAATGACTGGTGCCTGCTGTTAAAAAATCTCGCATGGGTGCACCTTTTTCCCCACATCCTCTCCAACACTTATTGCTTATATTCTTGATCATTGCCATTCTGACTGGAGTGAGGTGAAATCTTAGTTTTGATTTGCATTTCTTTGGTGGGACTGCAAATTGGTGCAACCACTTTGGAAAGCAGATTACTCAGAAAACTTGAAATGGAACCACCATTTAACCCCGCTATCCCACTCCTAGGTTTATACCCAAAGGACTTAAAATCAGCATACTATAGTGACGTGGCAGCTCAATTCACAGTAGCTAAACTATGGAACCAACTTAGGTGTCCTTCAACAGATGAATCAATAAAGAAAATGGTATATATACACATGGAATATTACTCAACCTAAACGAAGAATGAAATGATTACATTTGCCAGATAATGGATGGAGCTGGAGAATATTATGTTCAGTGAAATAAGCCAATCCCCAAATCCCAAAATAACCAAAGGCCAAATGTTCTCTCTGATATATGGATGCTAATTCACAATAAAAGGAGGTGGGTAGGTAAGAATAGAATTACTTTGGATTAAGCAGAAGGGAGTGGAGGGAGGGGAGGGGAATGGGGGTAGGAAGGATAATAGAATGAATCAGACATTATTACCCTATGTGCATATATGTCAACCCTATGTGCATATATGACTACACTACTGGCATGATTCTGTATCATTCTACATCACATATATCCAGAAGAATGAGAAGTAATACTTCATTTATGTATGATGTATCAAAGTGCATCCTAGGGACTGGGGTTGTGACTCAGTGGTAGAGTGCTTGCCTAGCGTGAATGAGGCACTGGGTTCGATTCTCAGCACCACATAAAAATAAATAAAATGTGTCCATCCACAAATAAAAATATTTTTAAAAAGTGCATTCTGCTGTCTTATATAACTAATTAGGACGAATAAAAAAATAAAAATTTTTAAAAAAATCTTGAATGGGTAAAAGATACTGTCATACTGCAAAGTAGATTGAATTTTAACATAACAATATGAAACATTGATAGAATTTTGTGTGTGACATTGTAACTATTAACAAATCTTTGAGTTTTATTTAGTAAAATAAAGAATATTGACAATTCTGGAAAGGCTGTTAAAATACTTCTAATAGATGTAACCAACATACATTGCTCAGAGTACTCAATTTTTAAGAGTAGAAAAAAGTGTTGAGGTCTCCTGTTGTAGATAAGAGTGAGGAGTCTGGAGCTTTATTGCTTGGGTTTGTTTCCTGGCTTTGTTCCTAATTAGTTGTGACTTTCGGCAGATTACTTAAATTCTCTCTCTCAGTTTTCCCAGGTTTAAATCAGGCAATAATTTTAGCAAGGGCTTTTTGAGGATTAATAAACGTGCTGTGCTTACAGCAGTTCCTAGAATATGCATGGGATATTATAATTTTGCTATAGTCATTATCACTGAAAAATGAGTATTTTGTTCTCTCACCTGTCCTGCCCATGCCTAATCTAACATGTTCCCCTTTCCCCTTCCAATGCCATCCGGTACAATTTTTGTTTAAATTAGGGTTTGGTGTGTGTTTTTTAACCATGTAGACATTTTTCACAAACTGTTGTGTCCTAAGCTATCATGTTTTCCTTCTTAACACAACTTGTTTATCCAGTAGTTAACTTTTTTTTTTTTTCTTCTTTTGGTTTACTATATAACCTCATCTCCTTGACAAGAACTGTAAACCTTAACAGTCAGTCTTCTTTTTTTCTTGGAGTCCTCTTGACCTTTTCCTGTCTGACTTGGTTACCATCTAGGTTTGCTGGGCAGATATCATTTTGTGACTTCTTTCACCATCCCTAGTAACTACCCTTTCTTTTCCCATTTGGATCCCATCTCTTTCACCTCCACTTTCTTAATTTACTCCCTCATTTTTCTGGAGTTGCCATGTATTTGATAAATTTATTCAACCAACACATTGCATTGTTTTTCTTTGTATAGGAATCTAGGTTGAAATATTTTCCATCAAAAATTCGAAAGCATTGCTCTGTTGTATTTTAGCTTACAGAGTTGAAGAGCCCTGATCATTCATTCATTCAACAAATATTTTGATTGCTGACTTTTCACATTTCTTGCTTTTTTATGATGGAATGTCTTTTGTTGTGGATTGTTTTTTTGAGGTTTTCTTCCTTGTCTTGCAAAATGTCTTTTTCATCAGGTTCCCTTTTTTGTGGCCTGTGTTTTAGATTGTCTCATTCTCAGTGCTTTAAATGTCTGTTGATCCTCAGCTCTTTGTATTTAAGACTAAGGCACTTTGAAAAACCGCTTGGGACCTCAAGGTGCATAGACAGGGCTTGTTGACTGGTGAATTTCTATGTAGGACAACAGGGCCACTTTTTTACCGGGAAACCAAATATAACCTCTGAATCTTTTTCTCTACTTTATCTGCTTTCCTGAGAAGAATCCCTAGTGGTATAAACCTGAGTCCTAGAGCTCTAAAGGAAATGTGAGAATCTCACTATTCATTGAGGAGCCTTGGACAGCTCTGTTTTCAGTACAGACCTGCGCCCTCTCCTCAGCTGCTCTTGGAGTTCGAGTCCTGTGTGTCCATGTTCCCTCAGGGACACAATGGCCCACTCATTTGTGGAGAGATCTCTGGGTTCAGGTGCTCCTGATGTAGTTTCAACATTCCTCCAGTTTTAAGTCCACCTATGGCCCTTGTTTGGGAAGCACCTGATGCTCCAAACTGTAGCAGGTTGATTGGTTACTTGCTTTGTCTGGTCTGAGCCTGTTTTCATTTGTCTGCTGTTGCTTTTTCTCTCATTTTTCCCTAGGGGTATTCATATGCATGTATTTATATGTATAATCATAAACACCTCCCCAAAAACATATTATGTGATTGTGTGCTCATTTAAAAAATTACTTGAGTATGGGTTTTATACGGCATTGTTAAAAGTTTTTTTGTTTTTTGTTTTGTTTTGTTTTGTTTTGGTGGGGTATACACGCACATGTGCAGGCGGAGGGATAAACCCAGGGCCTTGCAAATGCTAAACACAAGCTGTACCATTGAGCTACATCCCCAGCCTATAGGCTTTTTTTGGTAAAAGTACTGGTAAAAATAGTTTTTAGAAAAGTAAACCATAATTTTTTTTTTTTTTTAAGTTGTGGATGGACACAATAACTTCATTTGATTTTTTTTTTTTTTTTTTTTTTTTTTTAAATGTGGTGCTGAGAATTGAATCCAGTGCCTCCCATGTGCTAGGCAAACGTTCTGCCACTGAGCTACAACTCCAGCCCTAACCATAATTTTTTTTTTCAGTTGTAGATGGACACAATACCTTTATTTTTATGTTGTGCTGAGGATCGAACCCAGTGCCTCCCATGTATGAGGCAAGCACTCTACCACTGAGTTACCACCTCAACCCCCCAGAAATCTTTTTAAGAGTGGTAGTTTTTAAATTTTTGATAATTCTTATTCATAAATAATATTTTATACCTCTTAGATTTGGAGTAAAGACTTGTTAGTATGAAAAAGAATATTTTTTCTTTAACTCTGTGTGTGTGTGTGTTGCATGGGATTGAACCCAGGGTGTCGCACATGCTGGGCAAGCGCTCTAACATTGCACTGCACCCCAGCCACGGCAAGCTGGTTAGAGATTTTTGTTTCTGTTTTGCAGTGCTGGACCTGAACTCAGGACCTCACATGTGCTAGGCTAGTGTTCAACCAGTGAGCTACACTTACCTAAGCTAAGTTCCTTTAACCTGAACAGTTTTCTGAGCAAATCAGTGATGTCTCTGACCTTGTCTCTGTTGTAAATACCCTTAGTAGCACTTTTGTCAGTTCTTTTCATCCTCTGCTCCTTCCTTGCCCAAGACATTTGTTGAATTAATGAGTAAAATCACTTTTAAAAAAATCACATGTTCTAACTTACCATAATGTTCTGTAATACACTAGTAGAATTTGTTTTCTTATAAAGTCTATAGGCCTATGTGCTTAAAGAATTCATCCCTTATTTCTTCACCTCTGCCCCATTTTAGGAAAAAAAAAAACACTTCAAAGGAGAAGTTGAGGGGCAGTATTCTCTATCTTTCTCCCTCTGCTATTTTTCTGGAATTTCCAATAATCACATGGATGATACGTTCAACGTCTGACTGTCTTAGGTTTTTTTACTTTTACAGATCCAAGGATCTCTTTTCTGTTTTACCTCAGCCAGTCCTTCTGTGTGGCCACTTCCTGGTATCATCTTCAAAGCCTGTCCATCAGCTATCTCATTCTTTACTGATATTTCATCCTTCCAGTTCACCTCAGTAGTAATTCATTGCATTGAAACTTCCAGCTATTGGTCTCACCACATATCCCCTTTCCATACCCACTTTATGTCCTCTTATTCCTTATGAAGTTTGAATGCCATGGTAAAGAGTATAAAATTGAATATTCATGCACATACTTTAAAGAATCAATTAGTGCTATAGGGTTTTTTGGTTTTTTGTTTGTTTTAGGCACAGGAGATTGAACTCAGAGGCATTCAACCACTTAACCACATACCCAGCCCTATTTTATTTAGAGACAGGGTCTCACTGAGTAGCTTACTCCTTGGCATTACTTAGGCTGACTTTGAACTCGTAATCTTCTTGCCTCAGCCTCCCAAGCTGCTTGGATTATTTATTTTTATACAAGCCATTTATAGCTGCCTCCCCTCACGCCGTTTCTCCTTTTCCAAGGCTTTCAGCTTTTGTAGCTGATCTTGTTGGCATTTGCTTCCATCTCCCTTAATAATGTGGTTATTCTGCTACTACTTTCTCCGTTAGGCATTTGCTACTGATGTCTTAATGGATCATGAATACAGCTCTCTTCTTCCTAATGCCTTTTATCACATACTTCCCATCCTCTCCAGCTTCCCAGTATTGGTTATGTCAATATTCATGTGTTTACATCTTGACCATGTATGTTATTCTGAGCTGGGTTTTCTTCTGTAATTACTGTCTCCTCTCCTTTGGGCCACTTCCCAGACCTGGCTCTTGTCTCCTTTTAATGTCCCCATCACAGCAGAACTCCTTGACCAAACTTGCAGCTCTGGCTAGATTCACTCCTTCCTGCTATTCTCTGATCCTGCCAGCGACTCCCTCTCTGTTGAGAGGACTCTTGTCAGCACTGGGTTTGTGAAAACCACCTAGCCTGATTTTCTACAGTATCACTGATCAGTTCAGGGTTTCAGTTGCTGATTCCTCCCCTTCCATTTCTTCCTGCAGAAGTGCTGATGTGCCCAGGGCTTGTCTTCATCCCCTTCTCTTTGATTTGAGAATCATCAATACACGGACTAGCCCAAAACTCCTGGATAACAACAGCCTATTCAGTTGTTCCCTTGTTGTTGTTGTTATTGTTGTTGTTTTAATTATTTTAGTTGTAGATGACCACAATATCTTTATTTTATTTATTTATTTATTTATATGTGGTGCTGAGGATTAAATCCAGTGCCTCACACATGCTAGGCAAGTGCTCTACCACTGAGCTACAACTGCAGCCCTCCCTTGGGTTTTTGATAAACACTTCCAGCATAACCTAGCCAAACCTGAACTGTAGAACCCCACCCTGCAGCAGATCCTTTAGCCGCTCCCATCCCAGGGAAACCTGTCATCATCTAGTTGCTTGGGTCATGTGCCTTTTAATCTTTCTTGGTTCCTGTCTTCCTTAGTCCTAATCTCTGTATTTATGGCTACCTTTCGACTACATTTCAAAAGACTATCTGTAATTCTTCACATTCTCACAGCTACAACTCTAATGTGATTCTTGCCAGGGTCACCAACAGCTTCCTCCGAACTGGTCTCCATACTTACCTCTTTCCCTAATCCACCTTTTGTTCCACAGATCAAAGAGGTGTGTTTAAAGTATTAGTTAGATCATGGGCTCTGCTGCTTAAAACTTTGCCATGGCTTTCTGTTATGCCTTGATTTAAATCCTGAAGCCTTCTGGTCCTTTTCCTTGGTCTGGTTTGTCTTGTTTGCTTCCAGTCAATGGGCTCTCTTTTGCTCCGTCCTGTTTCCACCAAGGGCCTCTGCTCGATTCTCCTGGTCTTTGTAGACCACCTTCCCTTAAACAACTTTCCCATTACTATGGCTTCAATGCAGATGTTCCCTCAGCTCATTCTGTGCTGAGGCAAGGCAGCACTTTAGTGACTTGGCCACATTTTATGTTTTATCTTCTCCATAACATCTCTTTTTCCCAAACTTACCTTAATATGTTCTCAAAATCTCACTCTGGAATGTAATTCCTCCCACATCTTGAGCTCCTGGAACAGTTTCTAGTACACAGAAAGGAATGTTGGCTGACTGACGTGATTGAGAAGACAAAAACGGCAAAAAACTGTGTGTTTTGACTGTTTCATTTACTTAGTACGTGAACCTTGTTCTCTTCCTTCAGCAGAAAAGAAAGATTTCATTAGGAAAACTTGTAGTTTGTATTAAGCAGCATTTCAAAGTGCTCCAAGCTGCTAGAACATTAAACCAACCCTACCATGTTCAAATATGGGTGCCAAAAAGCTCTTTCAAGGTAATTCATATGCCACTGAGATAATCTTGACCCATCACTCAGAGATGAGTAACCCACAGACGTTTTGAGTGGTATGTGTCCTTTATGTCATAAAGGTTTACATCATCAAATGTATTTGAATTTAAAACGTTCTGCTGTTATGTAATAGAGTTTCTTTATGAGTGTACTAGGAATCGAATCAAATATATAAACAGATCATCCAACATGACTTCAAGATTTTAACTGTTTTTTTTTCCCCTCCATATGATATCTTAAGGGAAGGTAATGTCTTGCTTTACTTTTGCGTTTTGATGTGAATTTTTGAACTGCCACAAGCTCCTGTCAGTGAAAATATGTTAGTCCAAGTAATAAAGGAAGGAAAAACAAAAACACCAAAAATCCTGCAGAGAGAACTTATCAGTAACTTATTATTTATATGGACAGAACTCTTAAATTTTATATTACTTGTCATGATCTGACATGTCTGTACCTACTAATGTAAATTCATTGTATTAGTATTTGCTTGGAGCCCTGTCAGAAGGGTTTCCAGAGAGCTCCTGGGCATACACCATCTGAGTTTGTTAAGTGAATGGCTGACTTGCAGTCCTAAGTTCCATAAAATCTGGAAAAGTTAGCCAGGGAGAGCCAAATGCGATGTGAGAAGGGATGTCAAGAGCCAATAGGAACTTCTGTGCTTGTTCTGACCTCCCCAGGCAGGGGACTTTTGTGGACTAAGGATGAGTAAAGAGACCAACTTGGATTGAAGGTATGCTGAGACGTAACAGGTGACAAAGGCGTCACAGATGACTTGCAGTAGATACGTGTAGCACAACCTTTGATAAATTTCTAAATAAGCAGGATCCTCTTGCCCCTCCTCCCTTGCCACACCTCTGGGATTCAATGTGGTATTTTTCTGTTGTTTATTTTTGTTCCCTCCATATAATCTGAGCTGTCTTCTCTCATACATTTTTGTACTAAATTACTTTCTTTGTCAAAACTCAACTTTTTCAGGTAATGGATACCAAGGTATGAAAGAAAGCACTTAAGGACCTTGGAATCCTTTAAAGAACTGTTAATCCCAGATTACTGGGTATACTTTTTATCTAAATTCCTTTCTATAGCATTTTCCAGCTATTCCAGGCTTCTCTTAGTATGATTCATGGGCTTATTAGTCTCTATTAGCCAGCACATAGCTTTGCATCTATCCATACCACTTAGCTATTCCTCTTTGCTAAAAACTGGGAAGAGCAGAGGGGAGACTAAAATGGTTATAGTATACCACATATTCAGACAGATAATGCAGGGTTCCAGGGAGAAGAGGCTCTGACACCGATTCATTACCTCTGGTCTTCAAAAGGTCTTTGTTTAGTTTTGGAGTCAGTGGTTATCGGCCTAGAATATAGAAACTGTATTTGATTGATTATACTCTGTGTTTTTGTTTTATAACAGGGCAGCCCTGGACTATATCGAAATGTTAACTCATTAAAAGAGCGGATATCCGCTTTCCAGTCAGCTTTTCACTCCATAAAGGAAAATGAGAAAATGACTGACTGTCCAGAATTCTCAGAAGTGGAAGGAGGATCTGAGACTGCAGGCCTGAGTGGGTAGCAAGAATTCACTCTCTATTCTGACCTCTATTTATAAGGACAGTCTTCTAAGATATAAAGAATATTTAGTTTCACTGTGTGAAAACAGTCTTTGCAGAGTCCAGTTATATTTTTAAATGGAGCCTATTGTTTAAAATTTAGGACATGTCACACAAAAATCCAGATTTCTGGTTTCTCTTGAAAAAAAAATCTGATCAAGTGTTCCTGAACCTTCATTTTCACATCATTGCAATTAAGTTCTAAGTTCTAAAAAGTCAGAGCTAATTAACTCATGTCAACTTCAGAATAGGTTATGTAGCAAATTTGAGTTTATAAACCTTGGTGTTTTTTTGTTTTTGTTTTGTTTTCTTTACAGAAAGATTCTTTTAGTTTGGCAAACATTTATGTGAATACCAAATACCCAACCCTGAGGTTAACCACAGATATATCCAATCTGATATTTTAATGGTCTGCTGTATTCTTTGCTGTACCTCTTAAATTATAATTCATTTGGTTAATTTTTAGTCATTTCTGATTTTTCCAATTACAAAGCTCAACAAAATCTTGGACTTACTGCAATCAGTATAACTCTTCCTTTGGCACTTCACATGCTTAGGTTTCAGATGATTCTCTTTTGACTTCTTGTTTTGAGTCAGCTTTTTTGCTGCTGTAACTAAAAGACCTGACAAGAACAATTTTAGAGGAGGAAAAGTTTATTTGGTGGTTCATGGTTTCAGAGGTCTCAGTCCATAGACAGCCAACTCCATTCCTTAGGCTTGAGGTGAGGCTCACCATCATGGCAGAAGAGTGTGGTTGAGGGAAGCAGTTAACATTATGAGCGAGACTCCAGTCACCATATACAAAATATATACCCCAAAGCCACAACCCAATTTCCACCTCCTCCAGCTACACCCTACCTTTAGTTACCCCACTCAGTGATTCCCATCAGGAGATTAATTCACTGATTGACTTAAGGCATTCATAACAATCATTTCTCCTCTCAACCTTCTTGCATTCTCTTACAATGAGCTTCTGGGGGACACCTTACATCCAGACCATAGAACTTCTTACAGCATCTTCAAGTACATTTGAACACTTTGTGTGCAGTATGCTGTTAACCCAAGACAGGTCTGATTCATTCACTTCTACAGTACACAACCCATTCAGATGTCTTAATTTGTATTTGTGGTTTCTAAGTTACCTAATTTTAAAATTTATTTTATTTACATCATTGTTATAATTCTGCTGACATTAAATTTTCAAGGGTTAGGATTAGGGTTGTTTTGTGTGTAGCAAGAAAGAACTGAGGCACATTACAGTTATATTTTTTCACAAAAGTCACACAATAAAAACAACAGTATTATAAGAACATAACCACATCCTTCAAAATGTTCAAAATAAAAGGCTTCATGGTAAATTTAGAAAAATCAAAAGATAAATAAAAGAAGTGCAAATCTATTTTGGTATATCATTCTGTTTTAGGTCTTCTAATAATTAAATTCATTATTGTCTTTTTAGTAGTCATTCTCTTGCCTGTCAACTTGAACTCCTTTTTGAGTAAAAAAGGTTAAAGGTGTTAAAAAAAAAAAAAAATTCATCGATAATTTAGACACTGAATTTTCCTAAAATTTTTATAATGTATACAATTTTAAAATAGTATTGTACAAAAAAATGTTTATTCCTATGTTGTTTTGTATGTGTAGCCAACATGGAAGGTCTTGGTGAATGTCAGCAGTCTGGGTTCTCTGAAAAGTTATCATGCAAACGTAGGAGAATATCCTTGCAGAGCAGCCCTGATGACAAACTCAGCAACGGAGAAAGAAGAGTGATGGATCTCCAGATCCTCAGCGTGGATGTGGACAGAATGTGTGCTGCTGAGGCTTCCGCAGATCTTCCTGAGGTGACTCATTTAAACACACAGATAGAGCTCTGGTTTCCTGCATAGGCAGTCTCAGGCTGTCCAGGCCTTATTTCAGTGTTAGTGCTTTCTTGGTGACATATAGATGCTAGGGTTTTAAGTTGTGTTTTGTGGTTTAGCATTTACTAGAAACAGATTTATTGGGTTCATTTTCTTTTGGTTTTGGTACTGGGCATTGAACCCAGGGTTACTCTACTACTGAGCTACATTCCCAGTCCTATTTATTTTTTATTTTGATGCAGGGTCAGTCTAAGTTGCTTAGGGCCTCACTGAGTTACTGAGGCTGGCCTTGAATCTGTGATCCTTCTGCCTTAGCCTCCTGAGTTGCTAGGATTACAGGCATGTACCTCCAAGACCTGGCTAGAAATAGTTTTGATTGATATGTTGATCTTTCACAAAGGATTTTATGAAAAACCTAAGTTTTGGGTCATCTGCATGATATATTGTTCTAGACAGTCATGGTTTGATACTCTTTCTTGCAAGAAGCATATTGTCTGTTGGGGAAGGTAGAATCTGAATAGACAGATTATTTAAACATCAGTTACAAGTAAAAAGATCTCTGGGAGGTGTTGCTCAGGTGTGGGGTCTTGCACTTGTTGATCCTGACTGGTTTAACACTGGCTGGGAATCTGGGTGCCTTTTGCAATGCCTCCTTGCTCTGCTCACTTGTTTCAAGTACATCAGGGACTTTTGTGGCTTTTAACTACCTAAAGTTGTCAAAATTCTCCAAGGGCAGTAACCAACATGAATTTTACTAAAGTAGGAGGTTCTCTTGCTTCATGTTCCTTGTTCTGGTGTAATACAGTAGGTTCTCGTTTGCTTTGTGAGAGTGTAACCTAACACTGTGATAACTGGAAGTTTCTTTTGCACCTTCTCTCTCACTTAGATCTGTATGTGACTGGCATAATATATCTTTGGTACTCACTAGAGATTCTTCAAGGTCTAATAGGTTTTATTTTTGTTCCAGAGTTGTCTATAATCTCGGCTTACTCTGCTTTATTCTGGTTAATATTACATGATATGATAGAAACCATAATAATTTTTTCTTATCAGAACTTTGATTCATTGGACAAGTACCACAGTATAGGAATGGTTTCTAAATTAGTATGAATGTGTATTCTATCCTAGCCATTAATTTTCTTTCACTCTAGCTATTGATATCTTTTGGTGTTTGATTATTACATAACACTTTATTTTGAGAAGTTCCTCTTTAAAGGTAGCAGCTTTAAAAGGCAACAAAAATATATCCTTCACACTTTTTCTAGGGGATTGAAAATTGTTTTTGTGAGATAATTATGATATAGTTAAGTTGAATACTCCTCTGTTAGATTCCTGTACACTTTGAGTTTGTTAGATAATAAAGGTGACTGAACACCAAGTTTTCAGGTAATCCATAATGCCTACTAAAATCTGCATCAGGTTTCAGTTATACTTTATATAATAAAATATAATGTTTCTTTACTTTTTAACTGTTTTCTCCAAGAAATCATCTGAACTTGGTTCAAGCCAGCCTGGATGTGTAGTGAAAGAATCTTTTTGCTGTCTAGTGCTCCCAGAGGCCTCAAGTGGTAAGTAGAGAATTTTATTTAGTATTTTTGCTGGTTGCCCCATTCCATAGACATTTTTGATTTGTGTACTTTCACACTAAAACTTGGGAACACTAACATCATCCACTACTTTTTTTTAGGAACTCTCAAATTACTAGTAGGGATGTTTTGGAATTATTGGAATGTGAGCAATTTATTTTTTGAACTCCATCTTAATTGGTGAAGTATTTCCAATCTAATAGAATATAATACAAAGAGTAGGGCCTACACATATATTAACAAGTTTATTTTTTTAGAGAAACACCATATATAATTGTGCTACTTATTTCTCTTTTTAAGGATACTGAAAGAGTCTTAATAGGATGTAGAAGTTATTTGTCCTTTCCCCAAATCAGTTTGTTTGTATTGAAAGTTGCTACCAAGGTTTCAGGCTTGCTTTTATCCTGCCCCCCTTTTTTTTTTAAAGTAAAACTCTGGTGGGACATAGTTGTATATTGCTTTTTTATTCATTCTAATAATTTTTAGTTGCAGTGTTTATTAGCTCAGTAAAGTTTCAAGTAATTATTGATATGGTTTGATTTACATCCACAATTTTATCATACATTTTCTAGGTTTTTGTTCCTCTCTGTTCTGGCCATCTTTGAATTTATTTGAATATGACTTTTTAGAATTCCATTTGAATTTATTGACTTTTACATAGGTTACATCCTTTTTTATTGTTGCTCTGGAACTACAACATACATTCTTTGCTTCTCACAGTCTTTTACAATTAGTATTATGCAACTTCACACAGAATATAGAAATTTACCAATTTTATAGCTCTATTCCTACCCCTCACCATGACTTTTTAGTTCTTGTACTGTAGGTGTCATATAATATATTTACTTTACTGTAATCCTGTAGCTGTTACAATTTTTTGTTTTAAATATTTAAGAGGGGAGCTAGCCTTCTATATCCGCCTAGTGGATACCATTTCTGCTCTTCTTCATCCTTTTCTAAAGATCAAGTTTCCCTCTGGAATTTTCCCTTACCCTGAAAAGGAACTTCTTTAGCATTTTTTGTATTGAGTGTCTGCTCTGACTTTTAAATTTTTAATCCTAAAAAGGATGCCTGCCTTGTGGCTAAGGACATCCAGCTTATGAGCTTGTCTCCATGATGACATAAGCCCCTCTTGCCTCCTTACCAGTTCTGTTTGCTTTACTGTCATATGACTTTGCTTAGGAGTGACATAGTCTATAAATAGTTTGAAGTGTAGCTAATAAAAATTGTCATTTTACCAGTCACCTTACTTTACCATCTATCTGAAGTGGTCCTATCATAATAAAGGTCAAAATTCCATTTGAGCATCCTGTTAAGCTACCCAAAAGTTCTGCAGTGAGACAGGAAGAGACAGGTCTGCTGTGGCAGTGGGGCCTGTTACTGGGGGCTAATGCCGACTCATGTTTTATACTCTCTGGATGTTTGGTTCTTCCCAAGATGTCATGTTTCAGACAGTATGCCTCCAAGAAGAGTAAAACAATCTTGTAAAATGGGATAGAAAGCCCTTTGTTAAGGGGGCACCTGGACAGGAGGCCTGCATGATACCTCCAATCTCTGTCTTACCTCGCGACTTCCTCCATTTTAACCATGTATCTGGAAATCCTAGGCAATCAGTCTCTGCCTCCTCTGTACCTGCTGCAGAAATGTGGAATAGTTGGGCTGCTGGTAACCTCTTGTGTGTCTCGGCACTGCTCATCTGACCCTGCTGTTAGTCACTTCACACTCTTACTTCTTTTTTCCTTCATGCTTCCTAGTCTTTCCCTTGCTGCCTTTTTTTTTTTTAATTTATAATTTATTTCTCATAAACAAGAATAAATTTTTATTTTAATGTCTCAATTTTTCCTTTATAGTCGGAATTCCTTATGCATAAATAACTAGAATAAAATTCAGATTTAACTGGGTCCTTGCATTTACCAATGCAGAATCCACAGGTGTGACAGATTGACTCTGGTTTGGTTTGATAATCTTACCTGCTTCTCATTTCCACCTCCCTTGCATATTGCAGTGCCTCTGATTTTCAACAGTAAAATTGCTCAGTACTCAATGGTTTGCTCAGGTTACTTTTACAGTACAGTAATAGTATCATGAGCAAAGGTAAGCTAGCAGTGTATGGCTCATCCAGGGTGCCTTTTTCCATCTCTGACCTGAATTTCTATGGTAGCCAACACCTCTTACTTGCTTTTTACCTTTAATAGTCAGTTTTGAATTACAATACTGATGCCACTTCTCTGTCTATGCTTTTTATATGTCCAAATTAAATCCAGATGTTACTCCCTGAGCAGGATGCATAAGGGTTGAATTTCTTCATAGCATGTTATTGTCTTTGCAATACATCAAATATTTTTGGTCTAAAACAAGTAGATTTGGACATCTCCCCCATCTCAGTCACGTGTTCTTCTTAGGATGCAAGGTTTCTGACTGGGTAGAGGGCACGGGATCGAACGATGCTGTTTTGCCTGACACACTGACAGCAGAAGCAAGTTCAAACACAGTCCTCGAGGTCAAGTCACCAACTACCACTATGAGCAGAAGGGACATTCCATCCACTGAGACCTTTGTACTTCGTTCTGTATTGAAGAAACCTTCTGGCAAGCTGTTTGCAGAGAACTTACAGGTAAGAAGAGAGTCATATTTCCTAAAGCAAATGAGTAAAAATTCATTTTTCTTCAAAGAAATACCTCTGAAATGTCATGTGTCATATTAGTGTAAAAGGAAATGTGTCTTACATTTCATCAATCAGTTAATCGTAATTGGTGTGTCAGTCTGTTGTTACCTGTCTATCCAAAATATTTGGTCTTAAAAATAAGTCTTACAACCTCTGGGCACAGTGGCACATTCCTGTAATCCCAGCTACTCGGGAGGCTGAGACCGGAGGGTCGAGTGTTCAAAGCCAACCCCAGCAAAAGTGAGGTGCTAAGCAACTCAGTGAGCCCCTGTCTCTAAATAAAATAGAAAATAGGGCTGGGAATGTGGCTCAGTGGCTGAGTGCCCCTGAGTTCAATCCCTGGTAAATGACCCTCTGCGCCCCCCCTCCCTCAAAAAAAGTCTTACAACCAAACTTTTTCCTTTTTTCTTTGGTTCAGTATTTATTACAAATAGTATTGCAGTGAATGTTTCTATACACATCCTCATAGTATTTTTGTGATAATTTCTAGAAACCAGATCCTTTCATTGTCACCTTGGAGCTTGTGGAAATGCAGCCTCTCAGGCCCTACTCAAGAGTTAGCATTAGAACCTTTGTCTACTCAAGAAACCCGGGTGATTGATGGGCATTGTAAAGCCAAACTTTTTTCTCTAAGCTTAGCTGATATGAGAAAAGAGGAAACTGGTGGGAAGTAGGTGGTAATCATTGAGTAGTATCTCTCGACAGTTCTGATATCTGTACAGCAGTATGCTCCAGGACAGGATTAACCCCATTGGGCGTGTATGTTAGCCTTGGAGGTTGTTCAGTGAACCCAGGTAAGAGTGATGTTAGGTTGCTAGAGGAGGTTCAGGAGTCAGTGCCTGTTGTCAGATTCTGACTCAAAAATGTAATAACTGAGCAAATTATTTAACCTTTTCTTGCCCATGTTTCCTTACCTATGAAAGGACATTATTAGTAACTCCCTTACCAGGTAATTTGAGCATTCAATAGGATGACAATATGAAATTATCACCAGTGTCTGGTACATCAGAAATACAAATATTTTTTCAATCCACCTGCATTTTAATATACAGTTATGCCAGTAGACCTATTTCTAAAGTCAAAATGAAGTAATTACCTTCTGTCTACATAGTCAGTTGCTGTTTTAAATGTTTTATCAGCTTTTTTGGTTAAAGAACTGATTTGGATCTCTAATAATGCACTATTTATTTGTATCGTTTGTTTAACTTCTCAGAGAGATAACATCTTAATGATACGTAAAATTGTTATTAAAAATATTATACAACAAACATCAGGTCCTGCCACTAGAATGATAGGAAGGCATATACAACTGACGGTCTGTTTATTAAGCTGGCCCATGTTGCTTGGCTTACAAAATTCAAGTTATTTACTAACTTTCATGGTTGCTTTAATTAAAAATAAATCCAAAGGTAACAATGAATTTTGTGTGTATGTTAACTTGCTTCAGTTTTGGTATGTACATTTTCCTGGTCAGGAAAGAGAACTGACTTGATACACAGCAGGTTAAGGAGGTTGGTCTGGGGCAGAACTATTTTTAGCACATGCTGCTCTTGGTATGGGTATAATGGAGAAAAGGAAACACTCTCAAGAATAATGAGTGGGTTGAGGCCATACAAGTAGGTGGTGTTTCAGAGGGGACTTTGATCCAGACCACAGGCCTGACTGGCTTAGAAAGCTCCAGCAGCCCTGTGTTCACTTGGCCTTTCTACAGGGCTTACAGTCTACCTCCTTTCTAACTTGCCTCTCTCTTCTTTTCATTTGGATAAACATGGACAAAAGCTGGTTTCTTTCCTGTAATGAAGACAGGAAATTTGAGCACTTAAAGAAGGTGCAATTCTCATGTTTAAAAGATAAACACCCTGTTAACTCATTTATCTGTTTCGTTTTTTTTCTTGTTTTAGTGCAGGTCCTATACTTCAGACTACTTGTGTAGTCTGCCTCGTCCTACACCAGCTATAACTGTAATTCTAGCCATTCACATTTTCCTTAATTTCGTTTGCTAGATTAGAGATGGAATGATTGAATTTAACCCACACTTAGGGATTTCTGTTCTTTAATTTTGGCTTAAAATAATGTATGCAAAGTAATGTGTAGAGAACCCATTTTTCCTTTGTGCCTGATTATCATGATCATTTTCAGTACTATACTGTCTGCCCTTGACAGAAAAACTTCAAAATTGCACTCTTTTCTAACATATATATTAATTTCTTTAGCAATTTTATGTCATTTTCAGGGTACAGTTCTTATCCATGTTGAATTAAATTTATTCTCATCTATTTCATGTTTTTATGTCAATTTTGCAATGACTCGTTCACCTATCAAAATTTCCATTTTTAATAACTGTATACATTTCTTCATAGAGAATTACTCATTGGTTATCACTTTGTTTAGGAACACCATGACAACCTCTGTGATGATTTGATTCACCCAAGCTTAATCTCAGATCTTTCAAACTGTTGCAAAGAACGAAAAGCAGGTAAGAAATTCATATTTATTTTTAAGCCTGAGGGCATCATTTTCTTATTAACAAAATCTAATGTATCAGATTTTCCGTGATCCACTAATGCTTTGATGCTCCTAAAATTACATAGGAACAAAAGATGTTTGGGAGGGTCAAATCTCTTGGGGAGCTTCAGAATTCGTCTGAGGCTGGGAGTGTAGCTCAGTGGTAGCTGACCCAGCATGGGTGGGGCCCTAGGTCCTATCCCCAGCACTGCAAAAAAAAAAAAAAAATTTTTTTTATCTATTTCACCTATATCCATTTTATATAATGGTAGAATTATAAAGTACTTTATATGTGTGTGTGTGTATAAAATCTGGGGGGGGGTACCAGGGATTGAATTCAGGGGCACTTGACTACTGAGCCACATCCGCAACCCTATTTTGTATTTTATTTAGAGACAGGGTCTCACCGAGTTGCTTAGCACCTCACCATTGCTGAGGCTGGCTTTGAACTCGCAATCCTCCTGTCTCAACCTCCTGAACCACTGGGATTACAGCCCGTACCACCATGCCCTGCCAAAACTTTATATTTAATTTTATAAATCTTCAAGGTATTTATGCAAAATTATACTTTAAAATCTGTGCCGTATTCTCTTTGCCATTTTGGATTTGCTCTGCAAACCATCTTTTTTGTTATGCAAACAATAAAAGAAACATGGCTTAATTTTTTAACATATTACTATTATTTGTAGAAGATCAAGAAAATTTTAAAACACCAGCCTTTCTAAGTGTGAGGAAGAGGAAGAGAGTTACTTTTGGAGAGGATCTAAGCCCAGAAGTGTTTGATGAATCTTTGCCAGCAAATACTCCCCTGCGTAAAGGAGGAACGCCTGTCCGACAAAAGGATTTGAGCAGTGGAAGTCCCCTGCTTGAGCAGTCACCAGTTCCTGAGCAGTTGCCTCAACCAAATTTTGATGACAAGGGAGAGAATCTTGTAAGTGTGACAATCATGGAATGAGCTTGTTTGTATTTTCTTCAGGTCGTACCTGTTTTGTATGAGCAGTAGTTATGCTTTGAAGTCATGAGGGTAGACTAAACGAGGAGTCATGTTTCTCATTAATCTAGTTTCTAAGTAGTTTTTTCCCTATTTTTCCTTCTTATAAACAATACTTTCATGATACCTTGTACATAACATATCTCATGGGGACTTCACTTCTATCGATTGTAAGATGTACCATTGCTTTATATCTCACTAAAAGAAAGTGCTGAAAATTAAAAACACCATGAATTGTAAGATGTACTAAGATTTCGTAGGACTGAAATATGAAAGGAAACCATCTTAGAATTGAAATACTGCAAAAATTCCTGAATTTTTAAAATTGAACACATGCAAAATAATTAGTAAATCTTTATCACACTAATGAGGAAAAAGGAAGAAAAATTGTCCATATTAGGAAGGAAAGAAGTGACACAGCTCTATATCTTAACAAATATTAAGGGGTAATAATGGAATTGTTATGGTTTGGATATGAGGTATGAGACAATGCAAGTAAGTTTAGAGGTGAAATGATTGGGTTATGAGCACCGTAAACTAGGCTGGTAGTAGGCGGTGGCTGGAGGAGGCAGGGCTCTGGGTGCATGCCTTTGGGGCATGTATTTGTCCCTGGTAAGCAGAGCTCTCCCTACTTCCTGTTGCCATGTCTGAGCTACTTTCCTCCCCTGCGCCTTTCCTCCTTGATGGTCTGCCTCACCTCAGGCCTAAAACAATGGAGTCTGCCATCTGTGGACTAAGAGCTCTGAAACTGAACTCCAAATAAACTTTTTCCTCCTCTGAAATTGTTCTTGTCAGGTCTTTGGTCACAACAATGAAAAAGCTGACTAAAACAGAAAATATTTTGTTAACAGACTGAGAAAAACCTATGATCATCTCAGTAGATGTGGAAAAAACATTTGACAAAATCCAGCATCCATTTCTGGAAGGAAAAAAAAATGAATTATAGCAAGCTGATAACAAAAGGATAGATATTTCTTCAGTTTTATCTATGAAGCGCATGGTCCGAACACCATGACAATTAATGTGGGAAGGATTTGCTGCGTTCGTGTTGCCACTTTATCCTGAAGTTCCATGAATAATATTGTAATGTTAGATTCTATTTATTAATAGATTTTCTTACTTACTTTGCAGACTTGAGACAAAGGTTTTTGTGAGTTTGTTTTTTGATGGTAGTGGACATTGAACCCAGGGCCTCACACATGCAAGATTTAGTGCTTTGCCACTAAGCTACCTCCTCAGCCCTTGAAAAAAATTTTTTTTGAGATTGGGTCTTTGTAAGTTTCCCAAACTGGCCTCAAATTTGTGATCTCCTGCCTCAACCTCCTGAGTAGCTGGAATTACAGGAGGGTGTCACTATGCCTAGCATGATGTGAGATTTTAAATAAACCAAAAAATAACATCAATAAATCATTAGGAAACTTTCACTTTTTAATAAAAATTTTGGTGTATTTTGGTGGATTATAATTACTGAACGTGGTTCATTATAAAGATGATTGTTCAGTATTATAAAGTACATGTATTTTTAAATATGATATTTTTGTTTTACTTTGACTTCTCTTGAATCTTATTTGTCATCTTTGCAATTCCTCTTACCCAAATAAGTCACTTTTTCTTTTAGGCACATTATTTATATATTAACTAAACTTAAAGATATTTAATTTCTGTTCTTCCCTCTCCCCTCCTTTGTTTAGGAAAACATAGAACCATTTCAGGTATCATTTGCCATTCTGAGTCCTAGTAAATCTTCAGTTTCTGAGAGTCTCCCAGGTATGACTAGTTTATCTTATAAACACACTGTTTTCAATATGTGAAATGTAATCTCTGTTTTCTTTTAAAATTTTTGTATTTGTTACAGCTATGTACACCTGGTTAAAAAAAAACAAAACAACAACAACAAAAAAACCTACCACTGTAGTTTAAAAAAGTTTATGGGAAGTTGCTTATCTATCCCTTTCCAAGTCCTATAATCACCCATATTTAACTTTCTGAGGTGGAAATAAAGTCTTGAACATCCTATTTTCCAATTCTATTGTACTCTCCCCTCTTAAGTGTCAACAGTAAGCTCCTGTCTCGTTTTGTGCAACTGGAATGGTTTGAATTGTAAGATAAGTGTTCTTAAAGATCCATGCTCATCAATATTAGCATAGTATATTAGCATGGTGTTTTTGGCACATGTACTTCCAAGGACTTTTATCTTTTATAATCATGATAAGGCAGCAGACAGAGATTGCTCCTGGCTCTTCTCATAAACCAGGACTTACTTAGTAAATGTTATGGAATGGGCTCTTGGAATGGGAACCTTTACTCAACCTCTACTTCCCTGGTTGCAGTCCTTTAATGGCTTCTTGTTGACACCAGCCAACTCATGAGCACAGAATCCAAGCCATATATTATTAAGTTAGCACTAAAATTTGAGCTGTAGTCTTCACTTTCCCAAGTCTGTGCTCTTAAACTCATTGTACTACTTTTTTATTTATACTATAAAATCAATCAAATCAAAGTTTTCCTAACCCTTTTAAAATTAAGTAAAATATGTTCATGATTATCTTAATGCTATTACAATGTCCTTCTACGAAATGTAATTTGGAATAAATGGATATCTATGAAAATAACATGCATTTATCATATGTATATATATATTTATTGTGGTATAATTTTGTCTGTTAGCATAATATGTTAAGCAGTCACCACAGAAAGTGTTTATATTCAGAAGCTTAAAGTATTCTGAATTTTTAGATCTCAAAAATTATTCTTCTTGGTAATTATGTACATCTAAGTATGAGTGTATCTTAAAGACTTCAGTTTTTCCAAAATTTGGCTCACGTTATAATTTTGTGGTAGCCTCTTGATTTTGTTTGTGTCTTGTTTATCAGGCACTGATACCTTTAGTTCTTCAGATAACCATGAGAAAGTATCCTCCCATAGGATTGGTAGACTAACACGGACTTCTGACAGAAGAAGTGTAAGTGTTTATATTAAATCTTACAATATATTTTTTCTATTTTCATGATCAAATGATATTGGGTAAAAGCTTAATTGTGTCATTAAAAATTAATGGCATCCATTAAGTTACTACCTTAAACAACCACTCGTTTTTCTATCCTGAAGGATTTACCAGTTCTGGATATTTATTGTAAATCCAGTTGTCCAGATTTAGTCTGGTGTGGCTGGCAGTTCATCCGTCTTGTAGCATGTATTGGTACTTCATTTGTTTTTATGGATGAATAATATCCTATTGTATGACTAGACTACATTTTCTTTATCCATTCATCAGTTGAATAGGTATTTAGGCTGTTTTTACTTTTTTTCTATGATGAATAATGCTACTCTGAATATTTGTGCTGGAATTTTGACAGGGATTGTGTCAAATCTTAAAATACACTTTGGAAAATTTTTTCATTTTAACAATACATGGAACATTTCTCCATTTGTTTAATGTTCTTTATTTCCTTTGAGCAATGATTCGTATCTTCCAGGGTATTAAATGACATGTTAAATTTATTTTTACAATTTTATGCTTTTGATGCCGTAATGAATGAAATTGTTTTCATGATTTCATTTTTGGTCTTCTCATTGCTAGTACATAGAAATAAAACCGATATTTTTATACTGAAAAAAATTAAGCCTTATTTTACCCAGCATGTAATCCAGCATAGTAATGTTTACTAACTTTATTTTAATTAATTCTGTTAGAAGAAAAATCCACTAAAACACGTGCTTTCAAAATTGTTAAAGTGAAGGGGAATCCCTTTGAAATTTTTAAGATCTGTATAATTTTATGAATTTTATTGAGATGAATGTGGAGATTAGCCTGTAATAACAGAGCTGGAAAATGACATAAGCACCACCCTTCTTAAACTGCACTTCAATTTGACACTTAGTTTCAACTGAAAATTATAAGCACAACTCATTGAATGCAAGTCTTTTTCTGTCATTTTAAATTACATTAAATTGGATTTTTGTTTATCACATGATAGGGTATAAACATTTACTTTAGTGTCATAGAACTTTTAGGTGATAATAAGCCCATAATTCAAACATAGATAACCTTACAGTTCAGTTTTATTTCCTGTAACCCAACAATATTTAGGTGCTAAATTGTAGGTTCTCCATAAATATTTGAATGAATAAATCATCACTTTCCTTATTTGAATTTTAGTTAAAATTTCCCAAATGGAATTTGTGAATTAAGAAGAAATGGGATGTAAAATGGTGGGAACATCATGGGGAAAAGAATAATAGTGAGAGCTTTACGTTCAAAATGTGACTGATTGTCCTCTTTGGGATCCCTTCTTTAAATTTTTCTTGCAGCAATTGATCAGTTTTGCAGAAGAGAATGTTTGCAACTTATATAATGCAGAACCTCAGTCTTGTAAGGAAAAGAAAATTAATAGGAGGAAGTCTCAACAAACAAAGTGCAGGAACAGAGTGCTTCCTAAAAAGAATCAGGTAAGTGTAATTTTTAAAGACATAATAAGGAGGACTGTATTTTTTTGTTGAATGATAAGGAAAATATGGAAACAAATTTTTTCCAGTTAATATTGCACCAAGATTGTTAAAGTCACGTTATTCTAGTGTAGAACCATCCATAAGAGGTTATACGCTCAACTATGAACTACCTGAGGGATATTTTGATTGTTTCGTCTTTGTGTTCCGTACATCTTGCACAATAAATAACTGGTACTCAAACATGAAATTGATTCTCATCTTTGAGTTTAATCTAACCCCCCTCTATTGGGAATTCTACCTTTTTTCCCCCCTTAAAATTTTTAATGAATGGGGAATGGTATAAAATAATTGCCAAGTCAACAAATTAATTTTTTTGTTACTATTAGTTATCCCAGAATATACACACTATTGGTTTATGCAGTCTGTATAGGTGTTTTCGTCTGCTGTTGAGTGTGTCCTGAACACGGGCCATGGGCCATGGACCCACCTACATGGTCCAGAAAACAAGGTGACTGGCAGGCTTCAGATATGCTTCTCTTTCAGACCCAGGCTCTGGTCTTGGTCTCAGTGATAGGTGTTCTGTAGTGGAGATTGATCTGTTTTCACTTTGGTGGCCTTTGACAGTTGTCCCAGCTCAGATTGCACCCAACCCAGTTTGTCCAGTGCATACTTGTCAAACTGTGCCTGTTTGCAACAGTGACAAGTAACTGTCACAGATAATTGGAATGATTATTCTGTGAGAGCCTCTGCATTGTGGAGCCTTGTCTGCCTCTTGCACTTTCAGCTCCACCAGGGGGGACAGCTGGGCTCCTCCTAGCATGATGGCAGTGACCCCAGCGCTGAAGAGGCACCTTCAGCTCCTGACTTCTTCAACTCCTCTTTCAACTGGCCATGAGGGCCACACAGCACCTATGTGTTCCCTTATTTCTCAGACAGGGAAGAGTGCACCATCTGCTATTTGTTGGACTTCTCTTCTAGGCACAGGGTCACTTGATCTCAGTCTTCCTTAGTACTTCCAGTCATCCCAGATGCCTTTGCTATCTGTGTGCACGGCTGCTCTAACTCCTCAATCTCAGTCCTTTATCCTCTCCACTTGGAGGATCTGGACTGCACTTCTCTGAAGTCACTCACTCCCTCTGCTGCACCTTCAGCTTGTTACTACCTTACATGTTCCTGTTTCTGAAAATATACTTGCATAGCTCCTTCTCTGATGCCAACCTCCTGTCCATTCCCCTCCCTCCCTCCCTCCCTTCCTTCCTTCCTTCCTTTTTTTCTTTTTTGGTCCTTGTTGTAGATGGACAGCATCATTTATTTTATTTGCTTATTTCTGTATGTGGTGCTGAGGATGGAACCCAGTACCTTGTGCGTGCTAGGCAAGTGCACTGCCCCTGAGCCCCAGCCCCAGCCCTCCTCTTTCCCTTTCTTATGTGTCTGTTTTACTAATCATCATCTGACCCCTCTTTACTCTCCAGCTTTTAGATACCTGTGATTTCACATTTCCCTCTCCTTTCTGAACTTCTTGAACTGTTTTCAACAATTCTTGTCATTCATCTCAATTCTGTGTCCTTTCCATTTCACTTTATTAGTCTAGCAAAATTTCAGCTCTGGATTAATTATACCCTCTAGAGATGGAACAGGTACTACTGCAGGTGTTGGGGGCAGGTACTACTACAAATCAGGATTTCAGCTATTGTCTGAAATGGCACAATCACATTGGTGAAGTGGCAGCAAATTACCTTTTAAACTTAATTATTTTTCCAAGGTATTTAGTGATTTACTAAAATTCATACATGCTTTTTAGTCCTTTTCTCACCTGATATAATTGGACACTCTGTTAGAGGTTAATTTTTTCCAAATCCATCCTTAACTATATTCCTTAGAATTCTCTTTGCCCTTGTAAATTATTTATTTTCTAGCTGGGTGGTTCTGTATGCAGCATGGTTAATAATCACATTTTAAGACCAAATTGCCTGGCCCATAAACATATGTTTGATTACCTTCTAAACATATCTTCCCAAACTATCTTAAAAGCATTTATAATCAACATTTCCAAAAATAAACTCATCAGTTTCACACACCCCACACATACACACTCACACACATCCACACACAAAACCGTAAATTTCCCTCCTCCGCCATTCTTGGTTGAATGGCATAGATACCTGTGAATTATAAAATCCAGAAGAAATTGTAAGTTTTCCAGGTTTGTTTCCTTTTTTAGGTCATGCTTTTAATAAACTGTTTAAAGATCCTCTTGCTGAAAAAAATACACAGAAATCAAAAAACATGCATATAACTTACTGCATTAGAAATTGATTTTTTTCATATCTATACTTTAACAATTTCAAAATCTATGCATTTACTCATATCAAATCAATGGCCAGGAGGTTCAAGGATTGTGCATGAGGTTGCACCAACCCTTTTCAAGACCCTGTTGAATTAATCTATGTAATAAAAATAATACACTTAGAATAGTAATGAGAGGAAAGGCATGAGAAAGGGTATTAAGCAACAGATGACAGCCTTCAATGAATTTCTAGAAGACAAAGCAGATGGGAACATGTTGACAGATAGAAGAGGTGGAAATATTTGCAGCTCAGAATGTGCTAGGAGAGAACTAGAGGGATGTGGTAACCAACCCGCTTATGGGAATCCCAAGAGACTCTGGGCCCAGAATTGGCAGGTATAATGGATGGTGAGAATGAGAAGTGGTATAAAAAAAAAAGATTAGTTGAAGTCCTATCTGTGGAATAGTTTGCACCAGTTGGTATGCCACCCCCCTTCCACCCTGATGCTCAGAACAGATGTTGTCGTCTAGGTTATGGCATTTGAAAAGTCCCACAATCCTGACAGCCAGCTCTTACCCTAAAGCAAAGCCTGATCATTGATACCCCCATACTGCCCTGCGCCTTAGCCCACACAGAGTTCCTAGGTAATTTCCATGTAGGAAAGGGACTAAGCTAGAAAGTGTGGAAACCCACACTAATTTACCCATTCTTTTCTTAAATAAGAATCAGATTATTGAGTGGAACCAATAACATGAAAGAGACAAGATCCATACTAGGGAGCTTCTCTGACCCCAGAGATACAGGTTATTGAGGGAATGAAAGAAATACAGATAAATCGACAAATAGATTATTTTATACTTGGATTTCAGAGAAAAAAATCTGTATAAAACTAAGACAAGGATGCTTTTTAAAAGGAACAGAAAAGTAATTGTGAAAATAGAAAATTTTGTGGATAGCTCCAAGATAGTGCTGCCAGCCTGGATGTGAGGTGTACCCCCAAGGTTATTGTTAATGTAGGAATTTTCAGAGGTAAAATGATTAACTCATGAGAGAGCCGTAACCTAATTGATCCATCCTAGTTTGAATGGACTGCCTGGGTGATACCTGCAGGCAGGCAGGGCATGGCTGGAGGAAGTGTGTTACTGGGGGCATGCCCTGGTAAGGCGCATATTCCCTGCAGCCCCTTTCCACTCTCCCTCTCTCTGCTTTCTGAACCTACCATGAACTGAATAGTTCTCCTCTGCTGGGCCCTTCTATGATGTGCTGCTTAACCTTGAGCCCAGAGCAATGGAGTCAGCCATCTGTGGACTGAATCTCTGAAACCATGAGCCCCAAATAAACTTTTCCTCTCTAAGTTGTTCTTGACAGGTATTATGGTCACAGCAGTAAAGATCTGACTAAAACATATATTCTGTTATATGGATTTCAGAGGAAAGAAAAATCTGTGTAAAACTAAGAAAAGGATGCTATGAAAAAGGAACAGAGAAAAAATAATTGTAAAAATAGAAAATTTTGGAGGTTGAGGATGACTCTAAGACAGTGCTGCCAGCCTGCATCTGTCCAGTGGCTCCACTGCTGAATATCCCACTCAGCCCCTCTGAGCCAGTGGCCCTCAATAAGGGTCTAGGCCCTTGCACCTGCAGAAGTGGTCACAGCATCCCCTGTAGGTCACCTGTGCTGAGGCAGAGATGGATGAGCTGGCAAATGGCTGACACCCACCCAGTTTAAGAGCAGAGCCAGCAGCATTGTGTGTGAGGGTGTTGATTCAGGTAAACTCTACTTGGTCCCAACAGATACAAATGTTCCCAGCAGGAAGGATCTGAAATGCAGAGAATACCACCATTTCCTCATGGTCAACATTGTCCTCTCAGGTTATGTGGGCTCTGTGCCCACTAATTGCACAGGGTTGCACTGCTGTACCTGACAGGTTCACAGCAGGACAGCAATTAATCTAGAGACCACCATGGTGAATTCAAGGTAGCCGCTTTTTGTAGAAAAGTTGGAGCTGGGGTCCCCAGTGGCCAGCAGATGTTACCAGGGTGACAGCATGTTAGAGCAATTGTCCAGGAAGCAGGAGAAACCCAGAGATTTAAATAGTCCAGAAGCCCCATGTGGTGTCCTCAAGTTCAGTGATATGTGCACATTTCTCATTTCAGGCTCCTGTTTGCAGATATGAGACAGTGCTATCAGATAGTACTTTAGAGTGACTTTTCCTGCTGTCTGAACTTTCTAATTTTAGATAGTCACGTTCCACATTTGAATTCCACATGGGGGATATTTGGTACTATTAGGGTCATCATATTGCTAATGTAAAAATAGCAACCTAAGGGCTGGGGTTGTAGCTCGGTGGCAGAGCATATGCGAGACACTGGGTTCCACCAGCACCACAAAACTAAAAATATAAAGGTATTGTGTCCATCTACAACTTAAAAAAAAAAAAGAAAAGAAAAGAAAAAAACAAGAAGAGCAATCTAGAAAGTAAAGAAGAAAATATCTGGGTAAAAAGACCAGATCAAAAGGAATATAGCAAGGTAACAGGTAACCTTTGAGAGATTTGAAAAGAGACAAGGATTCATTACCTCTGCCTTTGTGATCCTGACACCAGAATTGCCCAGTGGCATCTTGTAAGACATGTTTGTAGTGGTGTTCTCACCAGCATGACCAGAGGCTGTGTCTCAGCTAAACCCCATCATAGTGCTTTCTGCTCTACCTTCTTTAAAGAGCAATTCTAGAAAAAGCAACAGGGAGAATGACTTTGGTGCTGGCGAGGCCAGGCCATCTAGAAAGGTAGCAACACTGGGTGACAGGCTGTCAGGAATTCTTGCACCTATTTCTGTTAAATTGATCTCTCTTCATTTCAGAATTCAGTTTGAAGTTACTTGATATTGTGTTAATTCTACTGTTTGCCTGATAACTGAATAAAAATAAAAGCATTGAATGATTCAGATATAAAATTTAATAGGCAGCTAGAGAAAAAGTTAAGTCTCCCAGAAGGAAGAGCAAAAGACAGCCTAGATGATCATAAGAGACAAGGAAGAACAATCTAGGAGACTTCAAAGGATCTCAAACAGACAAGAGAAAATAGAGTGGAAGAAATCAGCCAAAATAAAAGATCTAACAGAACTGGAAAAGGAGTTTTCAAACTGAAAGAGCTCACTGAATGCCAGGTCCAATTAAACAAAGAACCCAGTAAAGCTAAATAATAAAGACTAATGAGAAAAGTGAAGTTTCCTACAGAGAAATGAGAATTTGAATGGCATCAAGTTTAGCAGAAGCCAGAGTGCTGGAAGGTCACTCGACAGAACATTTCAAGCTTGGAGGAAACTTCATTTCAACTCAGTGTTCTGTTGCCAGGCTGACTTTCAGTGAAGTGTGAAAGAAAAAGACATTGAGACATTCAAGGACTCTGAAAATTATTCTCCTTCCTTTGGATGTTACTGGAGGAGATACTCTAGCAAATTGAGGAAGCAAGCTTGAGAAATCAGGACATCGTGACTGGAGCAATACAGGAGAGCAGCTCAAAGGAAATCACTGACTGTTCAGCCAGCCCAGAAGAGCAGCCAGACCAAATGTGAGCAGGAATAAAGAGTTACTCCAGGGAAAGGTCTCTGAATGGAAAAACAAAAGAACCTGTGGTTGAGAAATGGAAGGAATGTTGCCCAATGAAGAAATGATAATTATATGCCATTTCAAATAAAAGTCTGTGACAAAAATTTGGAGCAGATGTGAAGCTAAGTAGTTAGTGAGATTAGTGAGATTTCAAGCAATAATGGAGAATAAGGAAAGGTAAATTGTATAGTGCCAGGAACCATCTCACAAGGGTCCAGGAAAAAAGAACATGGGCAGAGCAGTGGCAAGTGCTTACAGTCTGTAACGGTGTAGGTAAGAGTCCTTTCTATTCAGGATAAAGCCTGAACAACTTGGTTGTTGCACAGTACAATATAAACTTTAATCAGATTATGATGAGGGGGAAGATCGAAGCAGAGATTTTAGCACTGACAATCCAGTGAGTGATGGGGCAGGCTTTGCAGCTGGAGCCCTGGTTCTTAGGCCTGGCTTCACCACACCTACCAAGGGACTGTGAGGCAAGATTCTTGACTTGGGTTTGTAAAGTGGTGGTGGTGAATGCACGTTCTTAGAAGCTTGTCAATGTCAACAAGGTGTGTGCCAGAATGTGAGGCCATGGTAAGCACTGTGGGTATTAGAATTATCATCTTACAAATTCAGGATATTATGTTAAAAATAGTGAAAGACAGTTGTTCAAATTTCACCAATAGAAGAACCAAAACTAGCTAACATAGGAAAAAATCCTCATCTTTCAATACAGGAAGTCAACAAGTACCTAAAATTATTAAATTAGAAGTAGCCTTAGAATCAAAGAGTGAATTCCTTTACAACCTAGAAATGGAGAATTTTCCAAAATATGACTTAGAAATCAGATATATTGAGAGTAAAGATTGGTAAGTGGGTCTTCTTTTGAACCATATAACATGGAACCTGCATGGGGAGAAGAAAACCTTTACAAGAAAAGTTGAAGGACACACTTGATAAAAGTATTTGCTACTCATAACAAGCACAAAGGATTAATTTTGTTAATATCTAAAGATCTTTTAAGTTATTGAAAAACTGTTCATTAACAACTTACAGAAAAATCTTAGATACAAAAACAAATCACAAAATTGAAATGAAAATGAGCCTTAAACATAAAAAACATTCATATTTGCTCATTATAACAGAACTTCAATTCTAACATGCATTTGAGATGCCATTTCTCACCTTTTAGATTAGAATAATTTAGATGTTGACCACATTCTGCTGGTGAGACTAGACAAATAGACATACTTGGACATTTCTGGTAACAAACCTCTACAGAGGGGAATTTGGTGGCATCTGCCCAAACTTAATATTTATTTGCCCTTTGACCTAGACTACACTGAGACAAAGTTAAAATTCAAACTAAATGTAAGACTAAATTTGAAATGGAAATACCAGTATGAATTCATTGTACCTTTTTCTATTTAAAAGAATTTCTGAGCTCTGTCCCACTGGTAAGACTTGGAATGAATGGGCATCCCTGGTCACTGTATTGTCTTTGCTAAATACTAGTTAAAAGATAGTAAGGCCCAGAGGTGAAAGGATGACTTTCAGATTTACAACATCAAATGAAGAAAGTAAACCTGGTGTGTACCAGAGTGTGGAAGGAAGGAAGCTTAAAAACACTGGGGTCACATTAAAGGACACAAACATTTTGAAGGTGCTTCCAGTGATCAGTGGTTACAACTTATTGAAATACAAACATGACAAAATAAGTTCACAATAATATTTTAAAAAATAAATGTCCACCTTCGAAGCTTGCTGGGATACCAGCTCACTTTTTTTCTGAAAATGAAAATAGAGCTTGAGGTTTTTTGGGGGGTGTATAGTTGATAAGGGAAACGTTCTTCATAGAGAATTTTCAGCTAATAAAAAAGAAATGTTTATCCCAACTGCTGAAATCATTCGGTAAAAGATTGATGAGGCAGCAGAGGAAACATTCAAAAAAGTGCAGAGGTAACCTATGATAAAGAGCTCAGCTCAATAGTAAGAAAAGCCAGATAAACAACAGATAAAGGACCTGAATGGACATTTCTCAAAAAATTAAAAATAGCCAACAGATAGATGAAAAAATGTTTAGCATCACTAACAAGTGCTGGTGAGAATGTAGAGAAAGGAACCCTTGTGCACTGCTGGTGAGAATCTAAAATTAGTACAACCATTACATAAACTGGAGGTCTCTAAACAAACAAAGGAACTACCATATGATCCAGCAGTCCCACCTCAGGCTAGAGCCAAAGGAAAGGAAATGTATGTCAAAGAGAGATGTGTACTCCCATGTTCACTGAAATGTTTTTCACAATGACCAAGCTGTGGAACTCATGTCCATTGAAGGGTAAATGGATGAAGAAAATGCAGTACATAGTGGAATGCTAATCAGTTATTAAAAAGGTGAAATCCTGTCATTTGCAATGTCATAGATGGACCTGGAGGGCATTATGCTGAGTGAAATTAGTTTGACACAAAAAGCAACTGCATTATCTCACTTGCATGTGGGATCTAAAAAAGTCATACTCACTTAAGCAGAGAGTAATGGTGGCTGCCAAGGGGCTAGTGGGTTGCAGGGATTGAACAACGTGGTGACTATAGTAAATAGTGTTTTCCTGAAAATTGCTAAGAGATTACAACCTAAATATTCTCACCCACCCAACACATATACACATATGAAATGAATGATGTGTTAATAGCATGATCTGATCTTTGTAAAATGTGTGCATGTGATTTTTGTCAGTTATACAAGTTATACTTTGATTTGTCAAAACTGAATCTAATCAAGCATCTAGATCTAATTCCCAGTTTATTGTACAGACGGGCTAGAGGAGCATCACAATGATACACCATGATTAGTCAAGCAAATCCACAGCATAGCTAATTCTGTAGTACTGATGCCTCAGTTTACTTACCAAATAAACAACAAGGAGAAAAGGAATTAGAGTAAGAGACTTAAGAGCTATTCAACCAAATAGAAATGTGTAGAGACCTTACTGGGATCCTGAGTTGAAAAATTATAAGAAGGCATTTGTGGGACAGTCAGAGATGTTAGGGAAAATTGAGGAGATGTTAGGGAAAACTGCTGTCCCTATGGTTTTTGAGTTATAATTAATTTTTTTATTTTGATATCATTTTAGAAAAATGCAGAGATTGCAAGGATCCTTTACCCAGTTTCTCATAATGGTGACGTCCTACAAAACCAGAGTAAAATATCACATCCAGGACATTAACATGTCAAGATACAGGACATTTCTATCACTGTAAAGATCTGTCTTGCTTTTTTTGTAGCTGTATCCTCCCCCTGCCCCCATAACTCTGCCCCAACCCCAGCAACCAATCTCATCTTCATTTCTGTAATTTTGTTATTTCGAGAAATGATTTGCTTTAAAATACTCTGGATGAAGGAGGACTATATATGAACGGTGATTTTTGTATTAGTAATTGTTGAAATTAGTTGATGAGTACTTAGGATTCAGTATACTATTCTCTTTACATTTGGGGTGTTTGAGATTTTGTATTTTAAAGAGTGATAAATTTAGCATGAGCTCCTTATTTGTTGAGAGCAGGCTTGCCACAAGAACTAAAAATGGAACCAGTGAATAGTGAACACCACAGGTAGGAAAGTGTGTACTTTGTGTCTCTAAGCTTTTCTGTACAATTTGATTGGTTACTGTGTACCTGAAATATTTTTAAAAAATTTTTTGAGGTAGTATCTTGCTGTTACCCATGCTAGCCTCCATCTCCAGGGCTCAAGTAACCCTCTTAACTTCCCAAGTGCTGGGATTACAGCCATGCCTAGGTATTTTAAAAATTTAATAGTTTTTAAATTATTTTAAGTCCTATTTATGCAAATAAAGCATAATCTTTGAAAATTATTTTGTCTTAATTATGCAAATAAAGCAATAAACATACTTCTGCTTCATGACCTCCTTTGCTATATGAGAAGAATCTCATCTGGGGGAAAATGGAACTGCTTTGTGGGCAATACCTTCAGTGGTCCTTTGTCTGCACCCAATAACCAACCTGTTTCTGGATCGCGTGACTTCCAGAGAGTTCCAATCTGGTGTGGCTTCTTTTGTTGATTACATTATGAGTAAAACAGAGTAAATTCACTTTTGATCAGTTTCTAACCTTTGCTGATGAATGATGAAGTCTTTTCATGGGTAAGATCAGCAGTGCTGGAAATATTTTCAGGACAGACAGACCTGAGGTGCAAGACACTGTTGTAGTGTATAACCAATCTAACATAAACAAAGACTCCTAAAATTATGCTAAAAGGGGATTTTTCCCCCCCTGCAGTGCTGGGTTTTGCACCTAGGTCCTTGCACATGCTAGGCAAATTCTCTACCACTGAGTCACATCTCCAGACTGGATTCTATAAATCAGAAGTTCTTCTAGAGTTTATAACATGGTGACATTGACTATAGTGTATTAACTGACCTATGTAGGGCCTATGCCCTGCAATATACTAATAGCATAGTTTGATACTAAAAAGTGTGTGAGGTAGTAGATAAGATGATTAGCTTGATTTAACCATTCCACATGTATACTATGTACATCATAAATATGTATAATTTGTCGATAAAAAATGTGTTTTTGGTACTGGGGATTGAAGCCAGGTGTATTCAACCACTGAGCCACATCCCTTTTTTATTTTTTATGTTGAAGCAGGATCTCACTAAGTTGCTCAGGGCCTCACTAAGTTACTGAGGCTGGCTTTGAACTTGTGGTCCTCTTGCCTCAGCCTCCTGGGCCACCAAGATTGCAGGCATGCACTCCTGTGCCTGGCAGGCAAAATATGTTTTAAAGTATTTTTCCCCTTATCAGTTTTCAAAGTAACGGGAAAGAATTGAGAACAAGAATAGCTGACAGCCCTCGGTACAGACCAAGCTCATGTTAACCATTTCACCTGTTAACCCACCGAACACTTGCTGCAGCGTAGTGTGGTGTGTGCTGTTGTGATTCCCATTCTGCACAGGAGGAGGCAGTTGCAGAGTTGAGTTTTCTTGCTTGAGATTGTAAAGCAGTTAAGTGACAGAATCAGGATTTGAACCCAGTGTATCTCGTACCAGAGGCCAGTTGTCTCAGGTAGCTCCTCAGTGACCCTCACCTTGAGATTTTTCTTAAGGCTTCCACACCCACTAAGCCAGCATAAGATATCTATAGGTGTCTCAAGGAACACACAATTCTGTGCCATTTTGGTACTCTTGAGTCTCACCCACTTGTTCATACCATTAAGGTCACCTAAATCATCTATACTGTCACCCAGATGATTTTTCTTTATAACCCAAAGCACTGTGCAGGAAGCCCTCCTTGCTTTGGTTTGATTTGTTGCATGCGAGGACCCTTTGCTGTGTTGACTTCTGCTCCTATGCAGATGCCCTGACCATGTACTGCTAGGTACAGCCCCAGGTCTGCTCTGCCACCTCACTTTGAGTCCCTCTTTATGCCATTTCTCAGTTGCTGAGAGGACATTCAGAATTGGATGTAATTCTGTAGTCCATAAATTATTAAAGTGGTTTTTAATTTTTATGAAACTCAATGTTTAAAAATCACTTTTTGCCTAATCTTTTTCCCCATCTAAGTCCCAAGTTTTCAAATCTGTGACTATTACATTGAAATTGACACAGATGCATTAAAATAGGTTGGCAATAAAATATAATACTAAATAAAACATATATTATGTAGTTATAGTATTAGCGAAATATAATTGTTACAGTTATTTTCTTACAATATAAGTGTGTTATAGAATTATATATTTAAGTTTTTATATGTGTTCTGCTTCTGGGACAATGGAACAAAATGGGTTAAGTCATCATGACTACGTCCTAGTTGTAAATATCTCATGTCTTATGTCTGTCCAACTCTGTATCATCTAGTCTGTTTTCTCACTTATTGAGCACTTATTTTGGCAAATGCTTTGTAGAAATAGAGAAAGTTACAGTACAGTTTGTATGTTGAGTGCTACATCATATTACATCTGACTTTGCCTAAGTTACCTTTCTGCCTATCCATGACTTACTCCTAAAATTTAAATGGAATAACTAATCATAAGTTTTTCTGTAAAAATTATCTTTAAAAAAACATCACTGTAGGCCCCAGTCACTGAGCCACCAGCAAGAACTCAGCAGCCTCCCCTTTGAGCCCCCTCACCTGCTCCTCCTGCAGCTGCCTTCCACAGGTCATTACCACTGAGGAAAATGAATTGTAACCTGTCTGCTATCCAGAATCTCCAATCTTTGGACCCCTTTGCGGAGGCAAGGGTGATGACCTGCTTCTGGCCCTGAGGATATGCATAGGAGTTGACCCGAGAAATGGCAGGAAGATCCTTACTGCTGCCCAGGGGATTGTTGAGTATGATAAAAGGAAACTAGTGAAGGCGTTTAAGAGGAAACTTGCCCGCAATGGTACTGCAGTCGAGCACCCAGAACGTGGAGACATAATTCAGCTACAGGCGACCAGCACATAACCCGTGCCAGTTCCTGGTAGAGACTACGACCAAGGATGATCAGCTAAAGGTTCATGGACTAAGTGCTGTGGCTCACGGAAACTTGAGTGAGGATTTTCTTGCAATGAGTAGAATTACCTTCTGTCCCTTGTCGCAAGTTTAAAATCTTAACAGCTTGTGTAATGTAACCATTTGGGGTCCACTTTTAACTTGGACTCGTGTAACTTCTTCACGCAATAAACTGAAAAGAACCATACTGTCTGTCTGCTCTTGAAGTTCATTATTTAAACAGGTCAAGCAGTAGGTACCTGGCAGTGTCCAGCCTGAAACAAAACAATAATGTGATGTTTCTGCGAAGCCCAGCAGTCCAAGATCAGATAGCCAGACACTCCTCTGCTCTCTCTTAATAGAGTCCTTGCTCTAAGAGAATGTCATTGACCTGAACAACCCTGGTGAATCGGGAGGGATGGGGTAAGCAGCAATGGCAGCTTTACCACTAGAGGGAGCCTCTGGTAGTGAAAAGAGCCCCTGGGGTCCCAAGCCTGCCCAAGTGGGCAGAACTCAGAGGCCACCTTCCCTCCAGTGAGGCAATAGGGCATCAGGCTTGCCACCAAGGTCTTTTTAGCCAGATATGTTCTAGCTAAGGGATGTCCAAAACAATGGAATGTGAGGCCGGCCTAATAGCAGATAAACTTTTGACAAGGGGTCAAATACAGCCTACTAGAACAGCTGCTTAATGCCACATGAAGTGACACACTGGTTTTTGGTTTTCCTTTTCCCTTTAGGTTTTAACATTATGTTTTAAACCCTTATTTAAATAAAACCTGTTTTCTCGGGGGAAAAATCATTGTAGGACGGTGGGTGTATACTTCAATTGTAGAGCCCTTGCTTAGCATGCATGCGGCCCCGGATTCAATCCCCAGCACTGGGGGAAAAAAAAGTCACTGTACGAATGATAATTAGACATGTTTTAGAAGATCAAAATTGTACATTATGTTACATCTTTCTGAATTATAGTATTTTTTAAATTTCTTTTTAGGTTTCAAAAAGTTGCAGAAAGAAAAAAGGGAAAGGAAAGAAAAGTGCTCCAAAGTCTTTATATGGGGAAAGAGACATGGCATCTAGGAAGCCCCTCCTAAGTCCTATTCCCGAGCTGCCTGAGTTCTGCGAGATGACACCTTTGTTTCTAAGCGACCGGAGAATGTACTCAGGTATCCCTGCTTTATCCTTTCAGTTCTTTATATTCCATCTCTTCTCTTTACCCTTTTTGTTGCTATTTTGCCCTTTCTTCCCTATTTCCCATTCAATATGTAAAGAGCACCTAAATAAAAGTAGTATTTCCTCATTACTATGAGAATTTTAAGTTAAGGAAGCTGTAATTTGTAGGAAGTTTGTAGTTTGAGGTGGCTTAGGCTAGTCTCAGAATCTGATGGGAGCTCTGTGTTCTATCTGTAGAAAATTCTGACAATACTTTGCATATAATTTCAGGGGAAATAATTGCTATTCAACATTTTGCTTATTAAAGTATTTTGTTAAAATGAATTCCATTGGTTTTGTGGCCTATCACTTAAGCTGATGACTCAGTAAGAGATATATTGTATATGAGTTGAAATAAAAACTTCAAAAACAACAAAAAGTCTTGCCCCATGAAGTTTCATTAGAATTGGCACTATTAAGTATCTTCTAGAAATAGCTTTTATAAACAGAGCTTGAGTACCTTAAAGGCTTTTGTTTATAAGTGAAGATCAAATCATTTAATATCCTGGTTAGATAAAAAAAATGGATTGAAGTTACTTCTGATTTTTAATGTTTGAGTTTTAAATCAGCTAAATCATGCTGAATATGATGTGTGTCCATTTGATGTGTTGATTTTTTTTTAATAGAATCATTTTTAAAATAGCTGCCTTTGTCAATCATACTATAGTGTAGTATAGTACTATAGTATACCTACAGTATAGGTATACTAAAAATGATTGTCTTTGCCAATTATTTTTAAAATAGCTGCCTTTGTCAATCATACTATACTATAGTATACCTATTTGTGGTATACTATAGGATTTATAATTCCTAAATAAATAGATCCTAATTATAGGATTTATAATTCCTGTGATTTGAGGATGAATGAAGTGTGTGCCACCATAGACTCTTGGTACTTCTCAACCTGAGAACAGAGCAAGATTTTAAACTAACAAACCCAGTCACTTCTGCCCCTGCCTTTTCATGTGGAGGCCGGTCACCCACCTCGTCCTAACGTGGCCTAATGCTTCTTATGTTCTAAGAAATCATGGTGCTGTCAGCCTTTCAAGGAAAAATCTTTGAATGCATGAAGCATTTTTTAATCTATAACCAATGGTATCACCCACTCAGAGTTCAAAACAACTCCCTTCATCCCTTTTCTTGCTTCCTTCTTTCCTTCCTTCCTCTCCATCTTTCACTTTTTCCCCTTCTTTCTCCCTCCTGCGTCCTCCTTTTCTAGTATGCTGAATTTTATGAAAAATATATAAATATCAATTTTTAAAGCTATAAAATAAGAGCCCAACTGACATTCACTGATTGGCATTGAGTGGACCCTGACCTGTGTTAATCTCTAATTTTACATAACAGAGTTCTAAATACCCTACTCATGGATATATTTGCAGATTGAAACATTGTTTTTTAGTTTTATATATTTTCAATTTTTATTATGTTTAAATTTTTTTTATACTCATTTGACTAGCCAGTTGAAAACACTGTTTTCTGAGATAACACTACAAATAGTGCTGGGATTCAGAACTGAGCTTAGCCTGCGTTTATTCAGGCTGTGTTACTTGCCAGTCTTGAAAACCTTGAGGAGGACTTTCTTCACCTGTGAAGTGCCTGAAGCCCGGGAAGGCCACCGGTAGCACCTTTATGTAGAGTGAAGTTGAGGAGAAGGTGGAGGAACGAAGGGTGGATATTTAGAAAGTAGAGCACACCTGGTTCTGAGAGTCCTGGGCACTTTAAACAACTTTTTTAGCAGAGGATACAAGAGCTATGTGTCTTTTTAGTTATTAAGTCCTCATATTCCCCAGAACTCCAAATTTTTTCTCCTGTGTTTCAGGAAACAGAAAAGTTTTAGAAACATAATGTTGCCCATTTTTAGTAATTCACTTTGAGGAAAATGGAAAATGTGGTTGCCTCGTGCCAATGGACCTTGTAGTGTGGGGAGCGTGTTAGAATAGAGGAAGCAATTTAAGGACTGCTCGTTTTTTGTGGTTGGAAGGCGAGTGCTTTGTTAATTCATGTGTCGAATACCAGTTTTCTTAACCTGAGGACTGGGGGACAACTAAGAAAGGAGGAGGAGAACGACAGATGGGAACAAGTATAGTGTGGCATTGGTAGGTCTTGTAATTTTTGAAAACTTTTGACACAGTCATACTATAGAGAGCCTATTTAATAAACATGGTTGGCTATTTCCACTGTTACTTTTTAATTCGCCTTAAATGTATTTATGTGCCCCTAGATGGTTGCAACTCAAATGGTAAACTGGAAGAAGTGAGGCCTCCTGAAATTCGAGTTAAAAGAAACAGTCTTGGGCCTCAGAACCCAGAAGATCTGCACCAGCAGCAAGGCCTTGGTGAACCTGTCATGTGTGAACTCGGCCACTCTTACATAAAATCCTCCACAGGGCCCAGCTGTGCTACTCCTGATGAAGAGCTCAGTACAAATACCGTGGACACTGAAGACCGTGGAAACATTCCAAAAGCAGAAAATAAGTGGGAAAGTGAAAATGAATCAAAAAGTGGGACTGAGACCGAGAACAGTCACCCTTCTTGCGCTTCTGTGACTGGAGAACACGTTGTATCAGACCACCTGAAACCCGATTTTGTCCTGCAGTGCCAGGAATCTGCTGCTGCTGGTCATAATGCAGGAAAGCTCTGTCAAGTCTTGAAAATTTCCGAAGATGTTAGGTGTGAGAAACAAGAAGACTTAGTAGTTGCTGCAAGGGGGAAACCTCAGTGCTGCCCTTTCATGCAGGAGTCACACAAAGAATTTAATTGTTTAGAAGATGTCCTGATTGGAAAGGCAAAGGAAGCTGAGTGCCACAGTGATAACGTGGGAAGAAAAGCCGCAGAAAAAAGCAGCCTAATGAGTTGCAGAGAAAAGAAACATAGAAGACGCTCTATGTATTATTCTGATGGTCAGAGTTTACATTTGGAACAAAACGGGAATCACGAACCTTCCTACAGTGTGGGAAGCTCTGTAGAAATTAGTTTAGAAAATTCTGAACTGTGTAAAGATTTATCTGACGCCATAGAACAAACCTTTCAGAAAGCAAATGGTAAAACCAAAGTGCGACGTAGCACAAGGCTCCAAAAAGATTCAGAAAATGAAGGGCTTGTGTGGATATCACTTCCATGTCTTTCCACTTCCCAAAAATCCAGAAGGAGAACAATATGTACATTTGACCGCAGAGGATTGGAAAATTTATCCCCTGTAAAAGAAGCTCTGTCCTCCAGACAAAACCCTGGTGTGGTAGCCTCTGTCTCAGGTGAAGAGAGCAGCCAGGGCCTGGCTGCTGAGTGTTCACGGTTACCTGGGCAGAGGAGGAGAAGGAGCTTCTGTGCACCCACAGACGCCAGCACGCACAGTGCCACTGAGCCCAACCGCTACAGGAAAAGAGCCTTTCCCAAGAGGGGAGAAAGCCCCACACCGACCTCCCTAGGGGTGGACACAGAGGCAAAGTAAAGCAGGACCCAACACTTCCCCAGCAGCATCTGGCAAGAGAGGAGGTGGCTGTCCCTGCTCAGGAGCGCCTTCCCTTCCAGTTCCATTCTTTGTTCAACTTCAGTGCCTCACAAGTTTCAAATCAATAAAATCACTTGAATTGAACTGACTTTTAAGTAGAAATAAGTGAATTTCTTCATTACTCAAAAAAATTGTTGAATATATTCTCCCCCCAAATGGTAAATGCTGTCATTAGTATTTTGCTAAAAGGGTTGTTTTTAGACCCAACAGTATGTCTCTGGATTTTAATTTTCTGTGAATACTTATTTACCATTGAAGATGTAGACTCTGTTGTCAGAAGCATCCTTTAGGATTGACTCTTTATATCACCGTTTGTTTTCTGCAAGACAAATGTATAGACATGTGGAACTTTATGAAGATGAAGGTAATGAAAGCTTAAAGTGAGGTGATAAGTGTTTTATGATATGGCAAAAGTGCTTAAATATTTTAACAATTAGGAAAATGGAAATTTTGAAGCTTGTTTTCTCTTTGGGTTCAATTTAAGAGAAGCTTTGAAGACTTGCTTTATCTGTCTCAAATGAAATTTTTACTTTAATAGTTAAATTAAAATCAAATCCTAAATGTGAATTTGTAGACAATTCCTTCGATAGCCAGAATTTTATAAATCCATCTTTATAAATGAGTACATAATTTAAAAATAACTTCAATATAAAGACATTCTTCTCTTCAAACAAGATTGCTCTTTTAAAGACTGAACTCCCAAATGATTTGAATGAGTCACAGGTAATTTGGCATTTAATTCATGGTTTGCCGTAAAAATGTTTTTGAAAAGCACAAAATTAATGAAGGGGCTGTAGAAAATTAGTTTACTAACATAAAACATGGTGGTAGGTCACTGATTTCTTTTGACATAGCATTTTCCAGCAGTTCTAACTTTTATTTCATAATTTCCGATACTATCACTTGTCTCAGTTTCTTTAGGTAACCTTTTACAATATTTCCTGTGGCTGTTTTGCTGACAGCAGTTTGAAAATCTAAATTGCTGTATATCTGGAATTTGTGAATGTACATAAATCATTGTATCATTAAACAATTGTCTCTGAAATCCTTTAAATCATTAAACTCTCCCTTGCCATAATAGCAGAGACATGTTAACAAATAGGGCTCCCTATAAATAACACAACAGGGAAGAAAGCTCCCGCTGAGCGGCCCATTGCCCCCTAGTAGATGGAGACTATTTGTTACCTCCTGGCACCGGCAGGTCTGGAACTCCTGCTGCTAAAGGCGAATGTATTTTACATTAACGCTCAAGTGATCCCCAATTTCTTCTGCTCAAGGGTGGATTGTTTAAAAATTTCTTTTATCTTTACATGTAAATTATTTATGGACTTTTCCCTTCCCATTTATGGTTTGGTATCCTTACCAAATCAGTTCCTCTGAAAACAACCAAAGAAGGAAGAACAACAAAAACTAATTAACTTCATATGAAGCCTTTTGATTTTGGTAATTAAAAAAAAAAAGAAAGAAAGAAAGAAAGAAAATAATCCTTTCAGACACCTAAGTGTTAGAGGACTTTGGGTTTTAAAAACGACTTTTGTATTTCCCCTTGTTTAATATGAAGGCTAAAAGCTATTGATCATTACTTGCCTCTGGTTCTACTTTATTATATCAACTCAACCATATTTGAATTTTTAAAATTTCACATTTTGTTTTTGAATTTCTCAGAAAGTACCAGTGAGGATGGGAAAGTGTTTGATCTGTGATTTCGGCTTGGGTTTTTCTAATGTAAGCTGTTCTCACTTTCTAGCACCTACAGTTAAAAATATAAACACATTTTTACAAGTTCTATTGGTTTCAAAATGTTTCATTTATATTTTGTCGATATTTATGAATAGCAAATAGGCAGTTTTCCTTAAAAGAACAGGTCTGAACTCAGAGTAGTTTACCTAAAGTCTCCTCTGTCAGATTTGTGAAAAATCAATGATTTCTGAGTTTGATCATGCATCCTTTTATTTTTTTTAACTGTTTCTTTTCATTAGAGGTTAAGTCAAAAATTGGCTTCAAAATAGTTTTCCTGCCTTGCCCTTTTTTTTGCTGGCAGGAACTAACCCTTGATGTTTGGCCCAACTGTTTCCTTGGGATCATCTGCCTCTGTTCCTGCAGATTCCTGCACGTTCCAGGAGATGGCAGCATGATATCTGAAGTGGTCACCTCTCTCTCTGAACCTTACAAGTCAGGGCAACTCCTGCCTGCTGTTGCCCGTACTTCCCCTTATTTTTGCTAATTATTTTTAATCACAAAAATAATAGGTGTATATTGAAAAAGGCAGAGAACTGTACAAAATTTTGAAGTAGAAGTATTGACAACTGTCTTCCTTTCCCGCCACCCAGACAGCAGTGTGCGTCACCTTCCCCGCCACACCTTTCAGTGTGGTCGTCTGGACCTTTCCTCTGCACGGAGTACAGTGTCGTGCACTAACAGGATCGTGATGTGCCATCCTGCAGCCTGACTTTTTTGCTCAAGCAAGTTCCGTGAGAGTCCTGCAGCCTAGCTGGTGGCAGTCCTTTCAGTCAAGCCTGTCCTAGGAATGCGTATTTTTGCCATCTGTCATTCTGATAGGCATCTCCTTAGTAATGGAGGAGGGTTGTCTCCAACTTTTGCCACTGAAAATTGTGGCACACTGGACTTGTGGGAAATAGAAAAGAAATTCCTCAAAGTTAAATGGTTATGAAGTTCTCTTCGTGGATCTGGACTGGCAACCCCTTCCACTTTCACAGCCTCGCCGCCTTTCTCTTTTTCTCCTGCCACTTGACGCCACTCTTTTCTCTCACTGCCCCGCTTTCACTGGGGTGCCAGAATTGAGAAGGCGGCCATTAGTCATGCCTGGTTCATGCTGTAGAATGAAAGAGCTATTTTTTAAAGTCTAGTCTATTGAGGTAAAATAATCTACACTAAAGTTACTCTTTTTGAGCATGGTTTGCATTTTGGCAAATTTACAGTCCTGCGGCCAGTGCAGCAGTGAGTGATAGTCCACCCCAGTCGACCCCTCCCCGAACCCAGGCCTTCCCTGCTGATTCTGTCCTTAGAGTTCTCTTTTCCAGAATGTCATAAAAGTGGTATCATACTGTACATACCTTTTGATGTCTGCTTTTTTAACAACATAGTACTTTTGAGGTTCATTTATGCTGCATGTAGTCGATACCTGTTTGTTGCTGAGTAGTATTCCAGTTTATACATGTACCACCACTCTGGAAAGTTGGATTGTGGTTTTTGGCTATATGAATAAAGCTGCTATAAATGTGCACGTATGGTTCTTTTATAGACCTGGTTTCATTTATCATAGATAAATACCTAAGAGATGGGGCTCCTGGGACAGATGGTTGAAGGAGTCCACCTTCCTAAGAAACGGGTGCCGTTTTCCTTGAAGGCTGGACCATTTTGCTCCACCTCAGCTGGTGTTGGCATCGTCGGTTGTTCTCATGTTAGCCATCCTGGTGGGCCTGCAGTGTCTCACTGTTGCTTTTTAATTACATTTTCCGGTGACTGCTCATGTTGGACATCTTTCCCTTTGCCTCTTTGTGATCCTTAAGTCTTCTTTGTTGTCCATTCAAAACCTCTTGCCCATGTTACCTGTTATTGTCAGTTACCCGGTTGAAAGAGTTCTGTGTATTTGGTTACAAGTGCTTTTACTGGGTATTTTTTTTCCTTTTTTTTTTTTTTTTTTTTTGTCTGAATTTTTTTATTGTGGTACATTACAGTTGTGAATAATGGTGGAATTTGTTGTTACATATTAGTACATGCACCCAGCGTAGCAATATAATTTGGTATCAGTCCCGATCATTCCCCACCTTACCTATTTTTCTTAAAAATATTTTTCCCCAGTCTGTGGCTTATCTTTTATTTTCATAGTAGTGTTTTGAGCAACAGGTTTTTATTTTATTGAAGCCTAATTTATCAAAAAAAAAATTTTTAACGGTTGCTTTTTGTATCCTGAAAAATCTCTGCCTAATGAAGGCACAAAGATTTTGTTTTCTTCTAGAAATTTTATAGTTTTATTTCTCACTTAAGCCTTAGATCTCCTTTGAGTTAATTTTGTTACGTTGTGTAAGGCAAGGGTGGAGTGTTTTGTGTGTGTTTTTAATGGAAATCATCCAGAGCCATTTGTTGCAAAGCTTATCCATTCCTCATTGAATTATGTTGGGACTTTTGTTGAAATCATTTGGCCTTACATGTGTGGTCTGTTTCTGACTTTACTCCACTCATCTATATGTCTGTTCTTACACCAGTGTTAGACCGTCTTGAAGCCTTCATGTGTTGGGTTGTTTTTCTCCTTTACTATGAATTTTTAGCATAGTTTATGTTTAAAGTTCGTGGGGGGGGGGGGCAGTAGAAGCAAAATATTAACCAGTTGTTTCTGGGACCTTCACCATACCCAGACCTGCATGTACTACCTTTCGGGGACAAGAAGCCAAGTCAGTAATAAAAAGCTCTCAGCAGTAAGGTAAGGAAAGTTTCCCTGGCATGTCTGCATTCAGCCTAGTCTTCTGTAAGCTAATTTACTACAGTTCATGATTTAAAGTTGTGACCCAGAATCACTGTAAGTCAGTTGTCCAGAAGCAATTCTCATTTTGGATACTGAACTTTGGATAGAAGAAAGTAAAGGTTAATTAAAACATTTCAAAAAGTTATATTATAAAAATGTTCATTTATGTTCATAAGTTGGTTTTTGGTATAGTTTGGTTTAGTATAAAAACTGTCACTCTCCACACTGCAAGTGAATTTAGCATTTGAGAATTATTTTGTCACATGGGAAAATTTTCCCATACCAAGTCTTTTCAGGTGAACAGATTATAGATTTATTAATAATAAATCTAATAATAAATCTGTCAGGCATATTTTTGACAACTCTGTGCCAGACATTGATTTCTAAATATGATCATTGTCTTCTGATGCTCAGTTTTCCTCAAGGAAGCAGAACAACAGGATAGGGCATGGTTATAAAGAAGTGTCCCAGACCTATCAGCCCTTCAGGTGGCACCAGCCTCAGATCAGGCAAGTTTGTTTCTGGAAGAAGTGGTGCTTGAACCAGTCAGTCCACTGGTGAGGCGTCTCAGAGCCACGAGTGGAAGATCCAAAAGGCACTTGTGTTCCAAAAGCCCCTTAATTATCACTCACTGAGGCTGGGCTTCATCTCATGTGAGTTCTTAATTCTTCTTTGCTTCCTTTATATTCTTACTGTCAATACATCTGGATGAAGCATGCATTTGAAATTAGACTGCAGGCGGCAAATTGTACATAACAAAATTTTAAGGCAATCTCACATGCTTACGCCATCTCTCTGTTCGGCTGAGTCTGTCTGTAGTGCATGTGAAGGATTTGCCTCTAGGTTTGAAATCCTAGATTGAGCGTGTGGAAGTGGGATTAAATTCAATTAACAAATAATAGTACATACAAAAAAAAAAAAAAAACCCAACAAGGGTTTGGTCATAAATTTGGGAATCACTACATAGCCTTGATTTGGCCCTACAATGTACCAATTGTTAACAGGCCATGTCCTGACAGTTTCAAATTGTCTGATGTTCCGGTGTTTATTTTTGTACATCGTTCAGTGCTTTCCTGATTTCTAGGAAACTGGGATACAGACTACAAATAGCAAAGTGACTTTAAATGAGAAGATGAGTAATCACTGCCATGAAACCCATACATAATTTTGTTTTGCACCTTCAACCAAGATCATACTTAGCCTGGTTATGACCTTAAGGATTTATTAAAAGGGGTTTTGGAGATTTGGGTAAAGACGGGATTCAAGCATTTTCTGAAACTGCTTTTATATTTTGTTAAGTATTCCATCACATGCAAACAGGGAAAAATAAATGAGCAGGCACATTAAGGAAAAATGCAAACTTGCATTTTGTAAGGGGTGGTTGGGATTTTATCACAAAATTTCCAACAGCTGGTAGGAGGGCTAACGTCTAAGTCTTTTTTCTCATTTATCCAAAGTGTACAAATTGGCTAAATTATTTGTTTACGTCGTGTGCTAAAAGTGGTCCACAGGGGTGCAAACAACTGGCACTTGGGTTTGAATGTGATAGAAGAAAATTTAAATTATATAAACTTTAACAAGTTCCAAATCCTTGTGTATGTGAATTTTTAAGCTCTGAAATTTTAAAGGTCACTATCAGATGTATTTACTACAGCTAATTTTATTTTCATGGCCTTTATTCACCCACTTAAATTTTACTTTAAAAAAATTGTTCCACTTTAGTAATGTTTCACAATCTTAAATATAGTGATTTGGTAGTGGTATTTATGTTTTTGCCATTTAAAAACAAACTGCACTTCAAATGTTCTACTATTCTGGGTGCCTGTTGGTAAAAAAGGAAATAAATGTCAATTTTTTTCTCTGTTTTAAGCACATCAAATAACCACAAAATAGCATCAGGTGTTTGCAAAAATAGATTCTTCCAAATGTCTGCTTTTAACAGTGGAATAATTTTCAGTATAAAATTGATGTCAGGCAGTTGAAAGTTTATAGAGAAAATGGGCAAAAGAGGATTTTGGTTCAGTTACATTTATGGGCTAGATGCCAGGGACTTGAACGTAAAGTGTAAGATTTTATGCCTAACATTTGAACAAATACAATGAGTCTGCTTTTTAATTGTTCATAACAGCAAAAAGCCAAAGCAAGCAATCTTTGTCTTTTCTTGTTTTAAGTATAAATTGGGAATGAAGATTTTTAAATATTCCCTAACTCAAACCTGAAAAACCTGGTGTTAGTCTTGGGTGATTTCCAGTGACCCTCTGCCTCCCTTCTTCCTGCCCCCTGTGTAGATTTGGAACCGGGCAGCCATTTTTGTTTTTGGAAGGGAAAGGAGACAGATATAATGAATGACTTTTATTGTGCAATATTTCAGACTCTCTTGAATGCATTCGAATGGGATGGAAACTGTTCTGCCCTGTGTCATAGCCAAGACAAACAAAACATATTCCCTAAACCTGGATGTGTGTTTCTCTCAAACTGGCAATAGAGTTCAGCTCTCAAACAAGAATTTAGTTTGACAATTTTTAGCCCTTGTTCAACTGAATATTAGGGTAGAACACAGCCAAAGCAAATACCATGGGGAAAAATTAATGTACATATTTACAGCTTGCAGGTGGCATTTTTTCCTTAAAAGTTGGAGATTTGTCTTAAGGAATTGCATTTGTGGTAATACTTTTAAATAGACTACTTTTTTTGCTAATATTTAAAAAATGAGCTCTGATAATAGTAACTCCAAATGTAAATAAATTCTACAGAAGTCCCCAAAGAGTGATAAATGCTTGAATTTAAGTATTTAAACATTTAGAGACCACTAAGAATCTGAGAATTTTAGGAATATCAGATCCAGCAAATATGCATGAAACCCCTTGATAGTAGCTTTCTCTGCCCCCAAAAGAACCCATTCTAAGAAGCATCAATGGCCCCTTTGTCACGCAGCCTTCAGCATTGTTCATCGACTCCTGCCAACCCCGCTTCAGTTGTTAGTATTCCCCCTTTGGTTCTGTGGGGAGAAAGTAATCTGTGCAATCAAGATAATCCGTCTTGGACATTGTGCTTTCTGACCCTTACAAAATATATTAATCACAATAACAACTTGGAATTTATGATTACCTGCCACCAACAGGCTCTTGTGGTTTGTGTCTTAAGATACAGTGGCAACAAATTTATAAGTCAGGTAATCTGAGTCTCATAGGGTGGCAAAGACTTCAACCCATTTTTCAGGTCCTGCCTTTGAAATATAAAGTTCTTTCATCAGATGTTTTGCTGAATAATATCAGACATCTGTGAAAATGGAAATAGCCCTGGAATTCCAGTGGCTGTTAACTTGGCATTTACCAACACTACAGGTGAAACGCTGGCCTGGTCTTGTATTTCAATCAGAAGCATTGCCTTTACATGGAAAGATTTCTCCTTCCCAGGTGCTTTAAGCCCAACATAATCCTGTAAACTAGCCTAAGTGGCATTTTAAGGAGTGAGTGTTTAGGTTTTGCAATTTGCCCTGAGTGGGTAAGTGGGTATTGTGGAGGCCCACGCAGTGCCTGGGCTGTCAAGAGGCCAACGTAAGTGTGATTTAAAAGAAGGGGCACAGGGTACTAGAAATTTCTTGGGGGAAAAAAAAAAGCAATTTTTTTGTTTTACAAAGTCACTTTTAAGTTGTTGGTATTCAAACTTGAATGTGGTGGATGCACAGATTAACCTTTGCATTTGAGTAACAGGAATATTAAACACTCTGGTTTATCCAAATTCATTTTTTAAACCCTCTGAGAATCAAAGGGTTCCCTTTAAACCTAAGTAAACTTGTTTTTGGATTTAAAAATAATTGACCTCCAATCAAATTGGAGCCTCCTAGACAATTCCCACTGTGGTTTCCTTTCCCCTTGGAGAAATAATGCATCTTCCCTTTAAATAACCTAGGTTCACCCACTTATAGCCCTTGATCGAGGCTTTGTCCTTCCTTTTTTAGCTTTTAATTTTCTTGCAATCTGCACTAGAGTAAAACGTGCACAACACCCTTCTAAGGTGCTGGGAGGTGTCTTCCTCTGGAAGTCCACGGCAAGGGGCAACGAGCCACAGGGGGGAGGGGGGAGGCCTCGGCTGCACCAACATCTAGCACCTGGTGCTTAAGGAAGTCAGGCCACCGGGGCACTTCTGGCTGTTGCCGTAAAAGTTTAGTTGGAGGAGCCGTTGAAATCAATAGCGGAGTCGTCCAGAATTTCTCAAAAGTAATCAAAGGTGGCATCTGTTTTCTTAAAATTAATACTGAGTTCTGATTCACCATTTCTTTTCCAATATACTTGTAGGGAACTGGAGCAGAGAAGAATCCAGAAAGAGCACTGTTTCTGAGCCAGGACTCAGGCTGCTGCTTTCAGGTGCCAGCACCTTGAATACACAGCATTCTTGATTTGTCCCTGAAACCTGTACCCAGTGTCCCGCAGCTGGCCTGTAAATTCCCCAGTGGATTTATATTCTGTATTTCTCCCAGGAAAGAAAACAGTCCTAGGCAGCTCCCAAACACTGGTGGTCAGTGTCCTTTGGTCATTTTCCTGCCTTCCCTCCTGCTTTGCCATCCACTAGCAGAGAGCTGTTACTACCCGGCCAAAAGCTGTAACAATATTAAGATGTTTTCTTCAACCTTGTCCCCAGAAAGATACTCTGTTTCCAAAAGATTGCTCTCCCCTGGGCATTACATCATGAATTGATTCAGTTCTTGGAGGAAGAAATTGGACAAAATATAATAGATCACCTCCTGGGGAAACATACTTAGGTTGTTAAGCATTCCCCCCAGAAAACTGAGAACTGCTTATATATTACTCCTCTGTCCACATTTAACCTTTCACCTCATTGCAGCTGAGCAGGGACATTCTTTTCTGAAAAAGTCTTTGTTTCAGTGGGGGTGGGGACGTTTTTGTAAGGAGCATAGGTACTCTGTCTGCCCTGCCCACACTCCCTGGACTCCACGGCCAGAGCCCACCAGACCCTGCCACAGGTGAGATTCCAGGGCGTCCTGCCCGCCAGGAGCCTTGGCATGGTAAGGGGGCAGCTGGCTGGTGGTGGATCTTGATGGGTCTGACTTTCCTCAGCGAGTGTTCGGCCCCTGGGGCATCGTGCCCAACAGAGGAGGAGGCCGCGCCGTGGTCACGTGGAGAGTGCCTGGAGAGCCATACCGGAGGGAGAGGAGGATCAGCTTTCCTCTTTCTTGGGAACCGGTTCTCAGAGCAGGATGTTACTGAAGGATGAAATAACTCCCGTCCAACAAATAGTGCGGCAAGAAATGTGGGAGCTGTCTTCCCGTCCAAGTTCACAAGTTGGAGTGGAGAAAGGACAGGGGAGCATTGGCCACGCACCTCTGCTGGCCCCAGATAGTGGTGCCTTGGATGTGGAGTGGACGGGAGGGCTGACGAACCCGAGGGACTGGTAATGACCAGAGCCTTTCATCGCCGTGTGCCCAGCTGGTCACTGGAAGCATGTCACATCCAGAACCTAGTTAACAGATCGTAGGACCAGGAAGCGACTTGGCCTGGCTCCCTGGGCAAGGTTGCTGAAAACGGGATGGATAGAGCCAGTTACTTTTCCTGAGCATGTCATCAAATCTCAATTATTGTCTCGTAAATCTCTAATCAGAAGATTAGCAGAGCCTCCCCAGGGCACTGCAGTACATTCCTTTATCCCAGTGAAAGCCCTCCAATGGCTGTGACCAAGCCCCTGACTGAGCCTCTGAGGTCTTCCCCTGAGGAACTGGACAAAGCTCCTGTAGGAGCACGGTCAGGAAAGGTACAGCCATGGTGGAAATGGCGAGGGGCACATGGAGCATCTATTTTTGCAACTTCCTGTGTATGTTTATAATTATTTCAAAATAAACAGTGTTAAAAAGTAAAGTACTTGAAACAAGTAGAACAAGTCTGTTCATCTGTTACTTCATCTGTAAAGTGGAAATACAGGCAATACCTACTGTATGTGACTTTAATAATGCAGATATGCATCTTGTTTCCGTCTGTCTAGCATTCTACATCTTGTGACCATCCCCTTGGACAAAGGGTCACTGAAATTCGTTATCCACGGTGCCCCGGTTATAACTGCGTTCCTATGTGCCCTCGTTTTATGTGATCACGTTATTGGGCCCATGGTACAGATCAGGAAGCTGAGACTTGAAGAGCTGGTGTAACTCACCCCAGGTTACGTGGAGCAGTGGAGGGCTGGAATTGGGCATCTGCCCGACCCATTCTCCTTTGATGCAAATGCCCTAATGGGAGAGGCAAAAATTAGGGGACGGTGAAAGAAGCAGAGCAATGAGATTTTCCTCTGGGCCAGACTCACTAACATAGTCGGAAATGCCCTCTTCCCCACGAGCTGCGCGCGATACAGTGGCCAGTGCTCCCTGCTTCCAGGCTCTGTCCATAGTCTCAGCTCTTCCTGCATTCCTCCAAAGGAAGTCAGTCCTGTTAGCAGACTGCTGCACGGCCTGCTGCGCTCCTCAGGCCTTGCTGACAGTCTTCTTTATCAAAATGTGGGGAAGGTTACATGTAACCAGTTCATTGTGTTTGAAATACACCAGCTTGGCTAAACTTTTATACCATCTAGTCAAAACTCTGTCCTGTCTTAGGAAAAGAGCTCTGTTTTATTCCTAGCCACGAAAATCAAATACATGAATCTTTTCACCACCCAAAATGTGTCCGTCCACCTGCGGTTTAGCAGGAGAGGTCAGATGTGTCGTGTCAGCCAAGGGCAGAGGAAGATTGCCAGGAGGTTCTTGCTAGAGTTCTGCAAAGGCAGTTTCCACCAGGGGCTCTGGCCCTGTCCTCAGGATAGTGTGTGTGGTGGGGATAGTTTGAGTTGAATAGCCACCCCTCATGCTGCTGTGTACCCCCGTTTCTGTTGGGAGATCCAGAGGGTGAAACTGGCACAGAACTGGGCTGGAAGCTGGCGCAGGTTCTGTTTGAGGGCTTAGGACAGCAAGTGCCAAAAGAAATGTTTGTTAAGTGATAATTAATTGCCAGGCAGTGAGTGGAACATCATTTTAGTTGGCATGCCAGCCTTAGGTTGAGAGGCTTATTAAAGCGAAGGGGTCCCTCCAGCTCCTTTGCTTGCTCCTACCAAGAAGTTTGGGGAGAAAATGGGACTTCCTTCCTAAGGGGATTAGTCTGCAAATTTGGGGAAAACTACCCTCTTTCATCCAACAGATTCTCCAAAGGGCATTTAGGATTTAGGAATTCATCCTTTTAAAAATCTACCTTGCATTTTAATATCACCCCATTTCCCCCACAACATCTCTCTGTGCTCAGACAGGGTCACAGTACAATGTCAATTTTTTTTTTTTTTTTTTTTTTTTTGGTACCAAGGATTGAACTCAGGGGCACTCAGCCACTGAGCCACATCCCCAGCCCTATTTTGTATTTTATTTAGAGACAGGGTCTCACTGAGTCAGTTAGCACCTTGCTGTTGCTGAGGCTGGCTTTGAACCCGTGATCCTCCTGCCTCAGCCTCCTGAGCCACTGGGATTACAGGCATGCGCCACTGCACCTGGCCACATAAAATGTCAATTTTAAAGTTTTAGGATATATTATTTCGTTCTTGTAGTCTGGAAAACTCACAACATACCTGACAAGTATATACAACCAGAGTGATTAAGATGAAAAAGAAAAAACTTGGGGATCTTTTTGCAAGACTTTTCTCTTCACACAGTGCAAACTGATGGCCAGAGAGTTGGGGTAATTTGGCAACAGTCACACAGCTTCTAAGGTCTCCTGGTCACAGAGCATTGCCCACCCCCCATGATGCTTTTGTGCCACCCATGACATGCTGTCACCCACCTGACTTTATTGACTGGAAACAGAAGCAGCCCAGCAACCAGCTCCCTGCTGGGCACAGAGGATGCAGTGATAAATGCTGGTTGAGAGGGTGAAGTTTTACGCTGGCACCGCCCTGCAGATGTGCCTGCAGGGGGAGCTGAGCTGTCACTTTGTTTCCATAGCATGCAATCCAAGTGCACTTTGCAGCCTTGGGACAAACATGGGGGGGGGGGGGGCACTGGGTACAGAGTCTCTCTAAATCATTCCAGTATTGCCAAAGTGTTTCCACCATGAACAGTCACAGTATTTTTCTCTTACAATTATTGTGAGGGTTGAGTTATGCAGTGATAATGTATGTAAAGTTCCTTGTTTAGTGTTTGGCAAGTGATAGGGACTCGGTAAGACAAGTTACTTTTTATTTTGACATATTTTTATACTTAAAAATTACAGGGTTAGTACAAATAATCTTCACTAAGATTCCCTGACTTTAGGATTTTACTTTGCTTTCTTTTTTTCTCAAGATTTCCTCTCTCTCTCTCTCTCTCTCTCTCTCTCTCTCTCTCTCTCTCTCTCTTGTGTGTGTGTGTGTGTGTGTTTAATCACTTTAATTTCAGACAGGATGCCTCTTTATCTCTAAAATACTTGAGTATTTATTTTCTAAAAATATGAGACGACTTATTAAGGCAATAACTTATTTAATGGGAGTAGTGGAAGTACCCTAAATGCTTGCTTCTCTAATTGGATCATGATCCACTGAGCTTTCAGTGAGCACATAGTGTGTGCCAGGCATAATGTGAGATGCTGTGAAAAGATATCTCATTGAATTCTCTGAGCAGCATTGTGAGGCAGATTTATTAGCCTCATTTTGCAGATCATAGTTATTAAGACTCGTGAAAGTCAGTACTAAGCCAAAAGGACCTTAGTTAAGTGGTAGCACTGGGATTCGAACCCAATTCTTAGGGCTCGAATTCACTGTATTCTTTCAAAGCAACACTGTAGTGCAAATGGTACTCTTTTGTGTTTGTTTTCTGTGGTGCTGGGCCATGCAGGGCCTCGTGCATGCTGGGCAAGCGCCTGCCCCTGAGCTCCACTTCCAGACATTGTTCTCTGTTGCCCAATAAGTGGACGATCACGTTCTATTATAAAAGTAAGACTATTTAAAGAAAATGAGCAGCAACTCCCGGGGCCCCTGGCTAGCGTGGGCCTTCTCCAGGCCACTGCCACAAGCTTCTGGGGACTCAGCTGCAGGGCTTTTGTTATCGCAGTTCTAATGCTGATGAGCTCTCCAGAACTTTATTTCAAAATAATTGTAATCCTTTTGCACAGTTTTGTTGCTGGCTGAAAAACCAACCTTTTTATCTTTGAATACCTTTAGTCTAGTTTATTTTTGAAATGAAGGTTTATTTTCCCAGGGAATGCTGACGCTATTGCTAGCATTAGGGTGGTTAGGCTTCACTTTAGGACCTGGAGATATCATGCCTTGGCATGCCTCTGGCTCTGCTCAGAGAGTCTAGCAACGAGAGCTGTCAATCTGTCCTCTTGTTTCCCAGCTAAGTGTAGCTGACTGGTCTGGCCCTATCCTCTTACATTTAAACTTCGAGAACAACTAAAGCAACATAATTCATTGGGACGATATGTCCTGCAGGGAGTTTTAGTCCTGAGGAATCTGGCAGGACCCTTTGGAACTAGTATTAATTCTGCTTGCATAAAATCCTGTGCTTACATCAGCAGTCCTATCAGTTGCATTAAAATTCAATGGGAAAAGCATCTTGATAATCCACAGGCCTTGCACTTTAAAGAAGAATTCCGAGTAGCTTGGGAACCTCCCATGGCCATCGATTGGCTAAGTTGAGAAAAAACATCTGGGAACTTTGTGGTCCTTGCCTGCGGAGCTTGGACACAGGGAAACTGTTCTGTATAGAAGCTCAGACCTCAGGATCTGGGGTTCGGCTTGCCTGGATTTGGACCCCAGCTCCACCCCTTAGCTGTGTGACCCCAAGCAAGACAATCCCGAATTCATTATCCAAAATGATAGCAAATTCTACTTTCAAGTTTGTGTCTTTGTGAGACTCAAGTCATGGAAGCAAAGACCCTAGTCCTTAGAGAATTCTCATGAAGAGGTGGATAATTATAACAAGAAACTTGAATGAGGCCAAATCGATTTCCCCTTCTGCTCTTCCCTCTCTTCTCCACCCCCTCCGCCCTTTCCGTTCTCTCCCTTTTCCTTCCCACACCCTCCTCGTTCCCTGGGTCCTGCTCTGATGAGCACCACGAAAGAACATTCGGTTCTTGGCACTCACTGGAACTAAAAGAAATCAATGGCGTTCCGGACCCCCAAGAGAATCCCTGATTTCGTAAAGGCTTAATAAAAGTCAGCAATCAGACCAAAGCTGCTCCCCCCGAATCATTACACCGGCTTGTTCCTGAACATCTGGGTAGAGGGGGCCCGCCTTTGCTTGGGCCTCCTGGAAGCCCGGCTTCTTGGGCCGCAGCTCCGTCTCTGTTTATGCCTCATTAGGAACACAAGCCATCACTCCAGGACTTTTTTCTGGAGCTGCCACTAACTATGTGGGTGAATTATTTCCCAACTTTGAACTTCGGTTTTTAAAATGGAACAAGTCAGATGAGACTTGCCGTAACTGATGGAAGTAGTTGAACATACCACTCAGAGTTAACGCTTCATCGTAGGCTCTTGTGTCGGCTTCCTGGGCATCCATCTTGGCTTGACAGCAGCTCCTCAAGCGACCAGACCGACGGTGTCTCACTTGGTAGGAAAGAGCTGGAGACTTGGAAGGAGAGGTCCCGGCTCTGCTGCCTGCTGGTCCTCAGGGCTGTCAGGGTTCCCATCCCCAGCCAGCTGAGTTCCTCCACCATAAACGTGGGCTGAGGCACCTGGAACAGGGGTGGTTATGAGGATGCTCAAGATGTTAGAATATAGCAGGGAAGAGGTTCAAACAGACATGCATTATTTCACCATGACCAGGGCTTTGCCCAGGGACAGCACCATGCAGTGTCCAACAAGCTTTTGTTGAAACCCTTCTGCTTTTAGAACAAAGCTAAGATTTTTGCTTTTATTGATTTAAAAATCACTGAAGAAGAGGAGGGTAGGGATAGAATCAAATCCAATTTCATTTCCAGTGCAAAAAAGTTCAACATGGAACACATGTTTTCAGAACTAGGAAAGGCTTGGAGCCTTGCTATAAACAATATTGATGTTTATACTCTCTAGGTGCCATAGGATTTATGTGGCAAGAATAAATATCAAAATTAAACCTGAGACGAGATACTGATGCTCCCAGTGAGATTCATTCTGCTAGGTTTCCTTTACATGGATCTTCTTAACTTTGCATAGATAATTTTTAAAAATTGCATTCTAGTTATAGACACAATAGCAGAGAAGATAGGAAATGTGGAAAACTAGTTGGATTAACCAGGGACTTCCAGGGAAACAGAATCAAGAGGTGTGTGTGTATGTGTGTGTGCACACATATGGGAAGAGATTTATTACAAGGTTTATGCAATTGATGGAAACCAAGCAGTTCCAACATCTGCATTCAACAAGCCAGAGACCCAGAAGAATCGATGATACACGTTCAGTATGAGACCAAAGGCAGGAGAAGTCCAGTGTTCCAGCTCAAAGATGATCAGGTAGAGAAATTCCCTTACATAGGACGTTTATCCTAGTATACTTTTAACTGATTGGATGAGACCCAGCCACAGTGGGGACATCAATTTGCTTTACTCCATCTACCTTCAATCTATTTCTATGTCAGTCTCACCAAAAACACCCTCACAGACACACCCAGAATAATGTTTCACCAAACTTCTTGACACATGACCTACTCAGGTTGGACATACATTCAGCATCGCACTAGGGCTATAGAATATTTGGGACACACAGAAAGAAGACAAAACAAATTCTGCCAGCCAAAGATAACCATTATTCAAATTTTGGCGATTTCCTCCTAGTCTTTCTTTTCTTTTTTGATGTAGCACAGGCAGTTTTTGAATCACTCATTCTATTTGATCAGAAGTTCCATGTTGTCTCCTCTCTTATTGGAACAGTCAAGAAGATTTTCACTGTGCCTCTGATTGGCCACTTATAAAACAATGGCTAGAAAGCCTGCCTTGATACCTAAAAGACCCTGTTATTACAACCCAGTAAAAGTGAACATGGCCCACAACTCTGTCTCTCTCTTCCATTTTGTAACTGGGACAACTGAGTTCAGGGTATCGGGTGTGAGGAGGGTGGATCTGAGCAACTTCCAGGAGACACCAGGGAATTGCAAAGGGTGGAAGTGCCTAGTGCCTGATTTGATTATCACACATGGTACACATGTACCAAATTATCAAATGCACCCCATAAAAATGTACAAATACTATGTCTCAATATAAAAGCAGAGTTGGGGAAACATCTCCAAAAGCCCAGCTGTCTACTCCCCAGTCCAGCACTGAAGGTGTTAATAGCCCACCTCCCCTTCCCTGTGTCCCATGGCCAGAGGTGTGAGTGACTAGGGAAACCCCCAATAAATTAAGGGTGGCAGCCTCTGAGGAGGGAGCGGTGGCTCGTTCAGCATTTTAAGCCTTTTAGCTGGTGTCCTTTATGGCTGATGGATTTATTGGATATTTACGCAGCAGGCAGGGGGATTTGAAATCTAACATGAGCGCTTCCTGAGATGTCAGTACTCCGACGTTCGCGGTCTGAACAAGGATGTAATTCATATCTGCAGGTGCTTACTCTAGTATCAAATACTTCAATAGCATCATGCCTGTGGAATCCCGGGCCCCGGGGACCCATTTGTATCCTGATATGCCCACGTCCTTTCCTATGCGTGTTTGCCTTTCTTGAGAAGCCCTCATTTCCTTCAATAGGATATGTTTTATTTCATCCCTCTTCCTGCATTTACTCATATTAATGTCACTGCATTCGCTGGTAATAGCTGGGCCTAGAAGTAACCCACACAGCCACATATGTTAGCCTGGAACGCAGTGCCGGGGTGCAGTATGAAGAGCAGGGTGGGAAACAGGGAGAGAGGAACACTTCCTTTTCAAGCTCTACCTAGGCAGCCGGTGAGGGGATGCTGGAGGGCACACCCAGAGAGGACTGCCAGGGTGGGAGCCAGGAAGGAACAGCGAGGGTTTGGATGCTTCTCCAGCTAGGAGGTTCCTGGCAGATTGGCAGACACATAGCACGATCCAGCATCCCTTTGGGCTTGGGTTTCTTTCACTCCTGTGTTGCAACACAAGTGACTGTCACAATGGCTAAAGCAGAGGTGGTCTGGAAGTTAGGACTCCTAGGCTTTCCGGGATGCACGGGGCAGTGGAATGCCTGCTTTGGGGCAAGGTTTGCTCTTCCTCCTCCTCCTGCTTCTCCTCCTCCTCCTCCTTCCTTTTCTCCCTCCTTCTCTTCTCCTCCTCCTCCTCTTCTCCTTCTCCTCCTCTTCGTCCTTCTCATCTTCTCCTCCTCCTCTTCCTCCTTCCCATCTTCTCCTCCTCCTCTTCTCCTTCTCCTTCTCCTCCTTCTTCTCTTCTCCTCCTCTTCTTCTTCCTCCTCCTCCTCTTCTCCTTCTCCTTCTCGTTCTCTTTCTCCTCCTTCTTCTTTTCCTTCTCCTCCTCCTCCTCTTACTCCTTCTCGTCTTCTCCTCCTCCTCTTCTTCCTTCTCCTCCTTCTCTTCTCCTTCTCCTTCTCCTCCTTCTCCTTCTCCTCCTCTTCTCCTTCTCCTCCTCCTCCTCTTCTTCCTCCTCTTTCTCTTATTGTTGTTGTTGTTGTTCTTCTTTTCTCTCTCTCTCTCTTTCTACACACACACTTCTTTGCTCATTTATCTGAGAGATGAGCTCATGCTGATGAGGCAGTATTGCTTAGTGGAAGGAAAACTTCTCTGGGTCTCAGGACAATTCATTTAGTTCTCTTGCTTTCTACCCCCACATTTTCACCTGCAAAATGGAGCTAGCAATCTGTTCCCTATTTATGCCATTCAAAAGCATAGAGAGAAAACACATTTTTTTGAAATGTTGCAGCATATTGTAAGTTATAAGCATATATAAAGGAACTCAAGGTCATGTTCAAAGTTATTTATTCAGAACACAAAATGAATTTTCCTGGAAACTATTTAGCAATGTGGGATGCAATTATTTCATGCCTCTAGTATTAATATACTTATAGATAATTCAACAGTATAGGTTCACTTGTTCCTATACTGTCAGGGGCGGGCTCTGAGGGCCCCAGAGCCGCACCCTGGCCTGATCTCTAAGATGGCGCCTGGCAGCTTGCCAGACTTAGCTGCACTCATAAACAAGTTTTAGGAAGGAACTCTGGTTGGCTGTTGTACGTGAGGCGATCCTGGTATCTGCCTGGAGACTGTTCCTTGATAGGCTGACTTTCCTGGTAGTCTACTCTCTGATAGGCTGATGTTCTCAATATAAGTCTGAGACTTGTGGAATAAAGAGCTTTTTTGGTTCCTGTGATGAAGAAGAGCGTACGCGTTGTGATTGTCCCCGCGGGCGGTGGGCGATCATACTATACCTGTTCGAGTCCTATTTTATCTGCTAGTATGGATTCTTCTAGTATGAATCTTGGCTAGAGGGACCCTTGTCTCACATGAGGAGCTGGGGGTGGTCTTAGGGGAAGAGGAAGACATGGAGTGCATGTGAAGGACTGTGCTGTTAATATTGAGGCCGTTTGTAAGTTAGGGAACAAAATATGTGCTGTGCTACAGTATATATTATCCACAACATACGTATGTCATATTGCACTATGTGTGCGTGCGTGTGTCATGTACATAATGTGATACAGGCTGTGATCCCTGGGGTTTGCTGTGGGTGGGCAGCTTCCCATCTCAGGCTGCTGAGTTAGGAGTATTTCCTTCTTGCGTGTCTGCTGCCGTGCTGGCCCAGAAAGGACAAACACAGAGAGCGAAAACTCACGCTCTGACCGAGACTTCATCCTGGGGGCTGCAGACTTTGGGGAAATTTTCATTTAAAAGATGGGGTTTGAAGGAATCTTAGGACAAATATTTCTTGGTTGTGGGAACATCTGCTCACTGAAATCTTGATTTTACAGACTTAAGGATCCTGTTTTTGGAAAAGAATTATTTCAAATAAACTAGAGACTCTCGGCAGACAAGCTGTTCTTTAGAATAATGGAAAGGTGGTCCTCTTTGTAGGCAAAGTTATCTCCCCAGATGATTTTCTCTTTTAGTTAATATTTTTTTTTCCTACATATGAATTTAAACAGTTCTTTCACCAAAACCGATTGCTGGTTCTTGATAAAGCCATTGCTCAGTTGACCACAAGGAGCCCGCCTCCCACAATGCTGATGGAGGGAGGGTGGGGTCCAATCAGACTGGGCCCTCCAGACTCAGCCTGTGAAGTTGTTGTGGTTAGGATCTGGAATGTCCCCCCAAACCTCGTGTGTTGACAGCATGGTCCCAAATTCAGCAAGGTTCACACGTGGGGCTTTTAGGCAATGATTGGATCACCAGGGCATTGACCTCCCAGTGGATTAATCCATTGGATGGGCAGAATGCACCGGAGGCCAGATGGACTATGGGGAGGTGGGCCTAGTGGAGGGAGGGGCCCGGGAGCCTGCCTGGAAAGGTCCATCTTTTATATCTCCCAGGCCCTCCTGCGGTTTTCCTCCACCTTGCCTTTCCCCAGGATGCTTCTACCTCAGAGCCTGCAGAGACTGTGGACTGAAGCTCTGAAAGCATGAGCCAAAATAAATCTTCCTCCTCTCAGCTGTTCTTGTCAGGTGTTTTGGTCACAGCAATGAAGAGCTGAACAGCACAGGGAGGTTAGGCCAAGCTGAAGAATCCAGACCTCACCAGTGAGCAGGTGGCAGGAGGCATTCAGGCTAAGACACCTCGTGGCCAGGAGGCTGCATTTTCCCCGAGAGTGAAAATCCTTACTGTCAATCAATCAGCAGGGCACGTATCTAAGAGTGTAAGAGAAGATGTGAGTGGTATTGGGGTGCTCAGGAGATGGGGTACTAAGGACATGCATTTCCCTGGAAGCAGGAATGCTAGAATACATCTCGGATGCTCCTAGTTTCCCCTGGGCATCTGCTTCCTGCACCAAGGAACTGACGGGCAGACTCCCTGATGCAGAACTGCCTGTTGAAACCTTTCCCCCAGTTGCGGTCCTCCTTTTGGACTCTGTTCCTTTCCTCCACTGCTATTTCCCTGTGTACCTTACTAGCCCAAGTTCACCTTCTATTGCACAAAAATATAGAGTTGCTTTGGGTTTGTCATTCATAGTAAAGGCAGCAGTCAGTTCCCATGCCTGTTCTATCCGGGAGGCAAATGAGCTTTGGGAAATCATATAATTTGTTGGCGGTTGCAACAGAACTGTTTAGATCCCAAGTTGTTCCTTCCACACTATATTTTCCCCCAGACATTTTCCTTTTAAAAGTTTAGATAATCATTCATTTGACAAGCATCTTTTTAAGAACTACTGTATGCCAGGCATTTTGATAAGCACTGGGGTTATGAAAATCAGTCCTTCTGATTCACAAAAGATTGTGGTCTTTCTCCTCAACAAGATAATGAGAAAGTGAATCTCTTGAATAAACAGTTGAATGTGTGGTACCAACAGTTAATGCTAGGGTAGATTGAGAGAGAAGGTGGACAAGCCAAAGATTTTTAAAAATCTAGGGAATTTGAGCAGAGAGAGAGAGAGGATAAAAATTTCAGACAGTAGTGTTAAGTGAGTTAAATATAGACAGTTGGGAATTGGCCTGGTGTTTTAGTCTGTTTTCTGTGGCTATAACAAAATACCTGAGGTTGGGTTCTTTTTGGTAAGAGGTTTATTTTGGTTCATGGTTTTGGAGATCAAAAATCCCAAAGATTAGAAATTTGTTAGTGCCTTCTGGCCCTTCATAACATGGTAGATGGCCTCATACGGTAGGACCACACACAGGAGAGGTCATACCATGAAAGGGGAAGCAGAAGACAGGGAGGGACCAGGTTCATTCTTTTACAATAACCTGCTCTCTTGGGAATGAACCCATCCTATGATAACCACATTTATCCCTTCTGAGTGTGGTGCTCCAATGACCTAATTGTCTTCCTAATTGTCTTCCTAATTTGTGCCGTTTCAATACTATCGCACTGGGGACCAAGCTTCCAGCCCAGGAGCCACTGGGGGACAGGACATAGTACCTGGTCTGTCTGGAGGATCTGCAAGGGAATCAGTCTCATCAGATAAGAGTTATTTTGGGGAGTAATGGAGTGAGGCTGTCCAGATAATGGACTCTCTCAAATGCCCGTGGGCAGTAGGAAGAACTTCTTAATCAGGGGAGTAATATAGAAAGTGCTGCTTTGGAAGATCAAGGTGGGAATGCTGCCTGTACACAGCATCCAATGACCAGCGGAGTTATTTCCCTGGATGAAGGTGTGTTCTTATTTTAATTGATTCTTAAAGTACTTTCTACGTGTTAAGGAGGATTATTCAACTACCCATGCAATTTAGATGAGTACGTGTTTTAATCAGGTTTTTTGTTACCGTGACCGAAAGATCTGATAAGAATAATTTTAGAGGAGGAGACGTTTATTTGGGGCTCATGGTCTCAGAGGTCTCAGTCCATAGATGGTGGCTCCATTGCTCTGGGCCCAAGGTGAGCCAGCACATCCCAGCAGAAGGCTGTGGCAGAGAAAAGCTCCTCAGGACATGGCGCCAGGAAGCAGAGAGAGAAAGCTCTGCTCACCAAGAACAAAACATAACCCTCAACGGCATGCTCCTCCCGGTGGCCTACCCCCAGCCACACCCTACCTGCCTACAGGTACCACCCAGTTAATCCCTATCTGGGGATGAATGCACTGGTCAGGTTAGAACTCTCACAACCCGCTCGCTTCACCTCTCAACTTTCTTTCATTGTCTCACACATGAGCTTTTGGGGGACGCCTCGTATCCAAACCATAACGTTGTGCTGTGGTAAGATGAGTTTCCCTCCTCTTCTCATCCACCCTCTTCCTGGAGGCCTTGAATCTAAGGAATGGGAGGAGACATTGGTCCTGTGCCTTGAGCTAGAAGTGGACACACGGATCAACGTAAGTAGATTGGCAGGAGGCAGCCTCACAGTACCCTAGAGAGGCCGGAGGCAGATCCTCACAGTACCCTAGAGAGGCCGGAGGCAGATCCTCACAGTGTACTAGAGAGGCCTGAGGCAGGTCCTCACAGTGTACTAGAGAGGCCGGAGGAAGATCCTCACAGTGGCCTGGACAGGCGGGAGGCAGGTCCTCACAGTGCACTGAAGGTGTGATTATGCTCTAGAGGCTCGGGTCAGGCCCAGAGAGGACCTCCTTCTGATGTCAATGCCAGAGCTGGTCTCGAAAAGAAATGAGACCTTGGGACAGGCTTCAGACTGGGGCCAGCAGGGAGGCTGGGCAGAGAGGAAAGGCCTAATTAGATTAGGGGGTATTGGAGGCATTGGAAGAGGGAGACACGGCGAGAGAGCGTGTGAGTTTGTCCAGCAGAGATGCTTTCTGATGACTCTGAGCTGGTCCTAGAGTGTGTTCTGAGAGTTGTTTGGGACAAGTCTTGAACATCTTTTGTCAGGATTATCCCCAAGTATTTCACATTTTGTGTTGCTTTTTAATTTTGTCCCTAGTGTTCATTGCTGCTAATGAAACTACAATTGAGTTGTGTATTAATTTTTCATTCTGAAACTTAGCCAGTTCTACTAGTTCTGTTGCATCCGTTCTGTGGGTATTTCACAATGGGTGTTTAAAAAATAGCTTCCGCGTCTCCATTTCTCTCACCTTGTCTTTCCTCTAGCCACTTGCATGTATGAAACTCAGATATAAGAACTTAATCTGCTTCTCCACTGATGTATCATCTATGTCTTTTACAGGTCCGTTTGAATTGTTGTTGTTTCTTTTTTTCCTTCAACCTGCATTGTGTATGTCACGCCTGGTCATTTTTGATTGAACGCCAGACATGGTGAATTTCATGTTTCGTGGTGCTAGATATTTTTGTATTCCAGCAAATAGCGCTGAGCTCTATTCTGGGACACAGTTAAGATGCTCAAAGTAGTTGATCCTTCGGGTCTTGCTTTTCAGCCTGTGTAGATGAGACAAGCGCAGTTGATTCTAAGAGTAAGCTTCCTCCAGCTTCCTCAGCACGCGGGTACCGTGAGACTCTCCCGGGGTTTGGAGCAGCCACCACTTATGGCCCTGGGTGTGCGGGGCGTCCGTCCTTCCTGCTAATCCTTTGTGTGGTTCTCTTCAGGCTGAGGTCACTTACTTACAGCATTCCACCGAGCACTTCCTAGGGACTCTGTGGGTCCCCAGAGCTCTGTGTGTGTGCAGCCCTCTGCTCTCTGGAATTCTCCCCGTGAACCCCAGCTGTTTGGCTTCCCCAGACTCAACAATGGGGACGGCAGGGCTCCTCCTGGTTCCCTGGTCCACTTGTGCTGCAGATCAGAGATCTCGTCTGGGCCCCACGCCTGACCTCTCTCCAGGCTTGTCCCTTTGCTTCTCTTCACCCAGAGGTGGCCCACCACCCCTTGATTCCCGTGTCCCATGTCTTGAGTAACTTGCTTCCTCTCCCCTGCCTGGTGCTTTGGTTGTTTCATGCGTGAGGACAAGTCTCCCTCCTGTCACCGCATATAGCCTCCGGGGAGCGCACGCCCACCCTCTCAGGACCTGGGCCTCAATGCTTCTCCCTTTGTGTTGCTGGAAACCAGTCAGGCAGCTCCTCTGGACCTGATGCAGGTGAGGACACTAATTCTGGGCTGCATGGTGACTTCCCACCCAGAACCCTGAGGGAGGGGAGGGGAGGCATGGCTGGAGGCCAGCTCTGTCTCTGCGCAGTGTTCTTACCTGCTTGGAGGCCCGGTAGGGCAGACTACCAGAGTGACCAGCTGAGGAAGACCACCGTGGCCAGGGTCACGTTGGTACCTGCACTCCCTGCTCCTGCAGGCCGTGGCCTGCAGGGGTGGAGAGCCTTAATCTCAGTGCCCTCACAAAGCCTTTGTCAGAGCCAGGAGGAGCTCTGGCGGGGAAGACACCTGTCTGCGTATCCCAGGGGCGCTGCACATGTGGCGAGCATTTTGAAGCAAAATGGAGTTTAATTTCTAGGGAGTCACACTTTGTTTTCTTTGTTCCACTAAAACCTCAAGTAAAAGATGGAAGCATCATGGGAATAATTAGCCACCACGGGTGGTAGAAATCCAAAGAGAAAAATAATTCATCAGCTTTAAAGCAACTCATTTAAAACCGTGAGTGTGGTTTATTTGACCTGCATTTGGGAACAAATATTAATGAAGAAGTAAAAGCAGCTTATGGCTTTTCCAGTCTCTTTCATTTCCCTCTAGATGTCTTTGATAGAAACTAATTATCAATGCTCTTGATTTAATTTGGAAAAAGATTGGATGAAGGTTTTTCTGAAGTCCCTCATCCATGTTCGGGACCCAGGAGAACTGAGGCCAAGCCCGGATCCTTCCTCTGCAATTGCTCCAGCCCGTGCAGGCTGAGGACTCCGCCGCAGAAAATAAGAAGAACTATTATCATTATGGTGATTATTATTTTTTAAATAAAACATTTCTTGTGGGAATGCAGAAAGACCAGAGGAAATTTTCCCAGAGCTCCACTTGCTTTTATTAACCCACTAAGCAGATACCACAGAACTTTCATTAATTGAAACACAACTACATGGAACTCTTTTTCTCCCCCCCCACATTTACTTTTAGAAATAAACTACTCAAAGGTGGGAAAGCAAGAGGCAATGAGTAACGTATGCTAAAATATTTAGGATGATTTTATTTAGGATCCATGACATGTATATCCAACATAGACACTTTCTATATTTTATCTGCGGCGTACTCTTTATTATTGATTATTGATTATTATTGACTATTCCTTCAGTTCCCTTCTCGCTCTCTCTCTTCATTTTTTTTTTTTTTTTTTTGGTAGTTTAAGATTGGGATTAAGGGTGTGGGCTCTGGGTTTGAATCCTAGCACCATCTTCTATAAGTTTTGCAATACCATCTGCAGAATGGGAAAAATATTAGTACCTATTCATAGAATGGGTTGTTTATTTTGCATTACTGGGGACTGAACCCAGGGACGCTCAGCCAACTGAGCTGCATCTCCAGCCCATTTTATCTTTTTAAAAAAATTTCATTTTGAGACAGGGTCTCATTAAGCTCTATATTGCTGAGACTGGCCTTGAATTTGTGATCCTCCTGCCTCAGCCTCCTGAGTGCTGAGATTACAGCTGTGCACCGCCATGCCTGGTCCACAGAATTGTTTAGATTAACTGAGTTAATGGCATGTCAAGTGCTACAGCAGAGGCTAGCATGGAAGAAAGGCTCAATAAATGTTTGCAGTTATCATTTTCTACATGATATCCATGGATAGCATTTTTCTTCCTCTGCATTCATAGTGTCAACTTCCTTTTTCCCCCCAGTATTTTTATTGGTGTATTATAGTTGGTTCCCTTGCTCTACTTATCTCCCTTTGATTTTCATGACATAGCTTCAACTTCATCTTTACACTAATATTAATAGCACCCAAGGAGCAATCTAAACATATGCATTTGTACTTACAGTTATGGTTCTTTGTCCCAAAGTTTAATTATCTGATGAATCTTTCTTTCCATTGATCTTCCGCCTGGAGGTTCTCACAATATGATTTTCAAGTAGTCAGTCATATACATGGGTTCCACATCTTCTTAAATTCCACCACTGCAGGCCAGCATCGTGCTGTCCCAGAGCCCATGTCCACAGTGTTGACTCTTGTCTTCTTCTGGTGAGGTCAGTATCTACTCATGCAGCAGACTAGGCTTTTGCAAGTGAAATCCATCCAGGCCCTGGATGCCCAAGACCTGAGTGTCTGACAGCCTGTGTGACTTACTCTTTTAGAAGACTCACCATCAGTGATCCACCACACCTCCCCTACCCTTGGCCACCATCTGAGATCCCTCAACTTCTCTCATCATATAGCTCTCTGATTGCTCTGCCTAACCTACCTTCTCACAGATCTTTTCCCAGGCCTTCAACTGGTCCTGTAGGACACAGATTTCCTGCATTCTCAAACTTTTCACTAAAGTTTTCATTTCCATTACTTTTGCCAAAACCAGGCTGTCTCCTGAGGACACCGCTTCCTCTGGTAGTTCTTGCAAATGGTTAATCCTCGTTTTCTAACTCCACACATGCCTGAAGGTGGGAAGAAAACCTCTACTCTATTCCAGTTTTTGCCACAGTCTCTCCCTCCTGTTACAATCACTCTCCATCCTAACAAATGTCCTTCGTTCACTGAAGTCACCTGCTTGGGCTTCTACTCCTGCTTTTCACCTTGAGACCTGCTCATCTCTGTTCTTCATTGGCCCTGACTCCAGAGAGCCACCTGGGCCATATCATAACCCATAACCGATCCAGCCCTGGGACAGCATAGACAACCCACCATCTGCTAGGACCTCTTAATTCTTCAGTTGTCTTGTGCAATCACTACTAGTCTGCACGATCTTTAACCATGTGGTCTGCTGTTGTTGTTACCGTCCTTTAGTCCCTTGAGGCTCACTCAGCTTGTCCCCCTCCAGCTTAGACTTCTTGGTTCATTGTTTCCATATTTCTCTTCTCTCCAATTAAATTCCTTACTCTCATTTTCTTTTTTTGTTATGTCCACCTTAAATCACTTGGACTGGACTAAGTGTCTTCATCTCGCCTAAACATGGACTCCTGTATTGCTAAGGAAAATTGCATTATCATATCAACTGGTAGACTCTAAATTCATAATTGTCCATCTTAGCTGGGTCTTCCTGTTCTGAGTTAAGATCTCCAGATCTCTCCTCCTTCTCAGTGGTCTCCACTTCAAGCCTCCAGTATTGCTCTGGCCTCACTTCCTTCTGCTCCCATTTTTCTCACACCTGTGTAGCCACACAGGTCTCCTAGATGAATCAGTTTGACAACATGATAAACTACAGTCCCAGTTTTCAACCAAACACTGCTCTAGGTATTGCTGTGAAGGCTTCTGTAGATGTAACTACAGCCCATAACCATCTGACTTTAAGTAAGAAAGATGATTGTAGATAATCTTAGAGCCCTGATTCAATCAGTTGAAAGGCCTTCAGAACTTACCTGTGCACTGTAATGACTGTTCATTCTTGGCAGTTTCAGTGTGTCCTTCCTGATGGTCCACCCTATTGATTTTGGATTTGCCTAACCAGCCTTCATGATCCCATAATCCAGTTCCTCATAGATCCCCTTAGCCATCTCAGTAGAAGCTAGAGATAGAGGTAAGATTTTATAGGAAAGATTTGTGGTTCGATGGAGTGGATTTCCATGACACATACAGGAGATGCACAAGGTTTTTGAGACTGTTATGCCAGCAGAAACACTGCCAGCTTGAACTGAGAAAATTGAAGGAGAGGACTTAAAGGAAAGAAAGCCACAGGACTCCTAAAATTCTACAAGCAAAACACAGGCTGGTAAAACTACTTGGCCACAAACACATACTACCTGTTATGGTTTGGGTATGAGGTGTCCCCAAAAGCTCATGTGTGAGACAAGGCTAGAAGGTGTGGAGGAGAAAAATGAGTGGGCTACAGCCTTAACATAATCAGTGAATTAATCCCTAATGGGGTTAACTGAGTGGTAACTGGAGGCAGGTGGGGTGTGGTTGGAGGAAGTGGCTCATTGAGGGCGTGGCTATGGGGTCCATATTTTGCATCTGGTGAGTGGAGTCTCTCTCTCTCTCTGCTTTCTGATCATCATGTGAGCTGCTTCCCTCTGCCACACTCTTCCACCATGAATGTCCTGCCTCACCTCCAGCCCCAAGGAATGGAGCCTGCTGTCCAAGGACTGAAACCTCTGAAACTGTGAGCTCCCAAATAAATTTTTCCTCCTCTATAATTGTTCTGGTTGGGTCTTTAAGTCACACCAGCAAAAAAGCTGACTAAAACACTATCCTTGTGAAAAAGGAACGGTGACCGGAAGGCAGACTGTGGTTCCAGAGAGGTCCCAGCCATAAATTACTCAGACTTTGGAATTACTGGAGGTTGCCTTACTGGAGTTCATGATTGTTTAGGTCCAGTGATTCTTATGTCCCTTTTTGGATGGGAATGTCTGCAGCTGGCATCTTGTGCTTTCCCAGTCTTTGTATTTGGATAGCAGATGACTTGTTTCCTAGTTTCATAGTCCATTGTGAAGAGGAATTTTGTCCCAGGATTGATCATATTCACAATCTCACTTGATCTCTACTAGATCTAGATGCTATAGATGATGGAATCTGAGATTTTTTTGTTTTTTATTTTAACCCTGTGAACTTAGTATAAACTATAGTGTTGTTTTAAAGCACAGAGTTTATAATAACTTGTTATGGGAGCAATAGGAAACATATAAAATGTCCCACATGCTCCTGCCTTAGAATTTTGCACTAGCCTCAGCTTCCTCTTTAAGTTCTCTTTTCCTGGATACCCACCTGGCTAACTCCCTCACAGAACTCCAATGCTGCTCATACATGAGGCCTCTTTATTTGAAATGGCAGCCTGCCTTCCATCTCCTCCCTACCCATCACTCTTCCTCTCCCTTACTCTGACCTCTTTTCTCATGTGCATGTCATACAATATAATTTGTTAGACTATTCTATAACTTATTTGTTAAAGTCATCGTACATTATCTGTCTGGTTGTACTGGAATATGAACTCCACAGCAGAAGGGGTCTTTGTGTGCTTTGACCATTAATCAAATCAGAGTCTGGTATGTAGCAGTTGCTCAATAAATGTTTTTTGAATGAACAGAAATTCCTACCCAGTCAACTCCCTCCTCATCCTCAGCATTATATCATTTCCAGTCTCTTATTCACAATAGTCATCAGAAAGAACACCATTCATTTTTTTGTCATTACATTTATTCACTATTCTCTCTCCTTCTTCCCTTTTACAGTAGAATAAGAACTTTCTGTCCGCCTCAAAGTGAATTCCTTTCCCATGGTACTGGGTTCTGCCACACCTACTTGTTCAAGATAATCAAATATAAATCATCCTCATTTTATATGATCATTCCTTATCTCTCTCTTTTCTTGGCGTTCCCCCATCAGTGTTTAAACTTGTTCCAGTCTCTCCAACTTAAAAACAACAACATTCTCTTGACCCTCGTCCCCTCTGAGAGCCTCTGCTCTGCTCCTGCCTCACAGCCAAGATCTTGGGTCATGCCCACCATCTCCACCGCGTAGGACCCACCCCGTGCGACCCACCCCGTGCTCAGTCCACAGCCGTCTGGCCTCCACCCATGATTCTTAGCCGAAACTGCCTGTGCCAATGTACAGAGTGGTCCCTGGTGAACTTCACGGGCATTCCTCAGTTCTTGGGTGAGCTCTTGACAGCAGGAGGGATGCTGGTCACGTCCTTCCTCTGGGTCAGCCTCTGGATTTCCATAGAAACCACCCTTCCCGTCAACCTCTGCTTCTCTCTGCTTTCTCAGTTACCTCTTCACACTCCTCTTTTTAGTCCTGAAATGTGGTCATTTCTCCCTCGTCTACATCTCTTTTCATACCACACGTTCTTTGAAGCTGGTGGGTTCAAGAACATCTCTAAGTCGATTACACACCATCACACCTGTGCCAGCTACTGTTTTAGGTGCTATGGTTACAGCAATGGATCAGGTGGACACAGCCTTTGGGCTTCTGTTGGGGTGTGAAGGCAGAAGTGAAGAGAGAATTCCAAAGCTAAGATCCTTCAGAATAATAGAGTCGAGTGCCATTAACACTCAGTCAGTGGAAGAGAAGGTAGCTGGGCTGGTGTGTAGAAGGCCACCTTTGTTGCTGTTTTTAATAGTACTGAAGATTGAACCCAGGGCTTCACACATGCTAGGCAAGTGTGGTACCACTTGTTACACCCCAGCCCAGAAGCCTACTTTGGGTACGAGGGTCAGAGAAGATCTCTTGGAGGATGTGGCCTTCAAGGTGAGCAGCGATGAGACTAGTTGAATTTCGCCACTGCAGAACTTGAGGAGGCACCAAAATCTCAGTAATCAAATACTCTTTCAATGTGATATATATTTTTTTAAATCAATGCCCAAAACATTAAAAGATTGAGTAAAAAGTTAAGGTAAAGCTAACTAAAAATAATTTAAGATCATCACTTAGGAGATGTTGTCAAATATTCATCTAATTGAAAATGAGATAAGCAAAGAAGATGATTATGAAAAATTATTGATGAATTTGTTTCTTTTGAATCCAGGAAAGTAAGATAACAATATAAATTCTGGTTTTGGTAATAGATAAAATATTTAAACCTAAAATAATTATGTAAGTTTTAAAAATACTTTTCAATTTGTCAGTATTTTTTCATCTACGTGAATGTTCTAGAAAAATATCAGCCATGTCAAAGAAACACACAAATGCATGTGGGGGGCATGTTTTTCCTTTTGCCTCAGGTTCCTCTATGATTCCGTACAGTGCTGGGTCTGAGACTTGAATGACAGAAGGAGCCAGCCACAGGGTCACAAGTGGGAAGAGCCCTGTTGGCAGAGAGAGCAGGCTGTGTGGGCACTGGGGGAAGGAGCTTGGTGTGACCTAGGAGCTGAGCAATGACCTACCAGGGTGAAATGAAGTAGAAGATGCCTGAGATCAGGCTAGGGACAGGTAGAGGCCAGAACCTGAAGACCAGAGGAAGACGTGTGGATTCTCCTTTTAACTTACGGAGTTATAGAAAAGTTCTAAGCAGCAGAGTGATGTAATTTGATTGACATTTGTTAGGTGGAGAATGGACTGTTGGAGGCAGGCAGGAGGCTGTGACGATACTTAGGAGGTCACTGCAGAACATCAGTGAGAGTGAGGGAGAGGGGCATCCCTCCAGCCACGGCTCAGACTCCCTGCTCAGTCTGAGACCAGATGACTTTGGTCACTGGACAGCTCCCACATGGGTGTCCCACAGGCCTTCCATCAACCAGGCCCATCTGAGCCTGCTCCACCTTGCTCTTTATCTCATTGAGTAGATCACGATTCACCTAATTACCAAATCTGGAAACCTCCTCCTCGCTGGTTCCAAAGTCCAGCCAAATACGAACTCCTTTGGAATCCAGCTCCTAATTCAGGCCATCTCATCTTCCCTTTCCCCCACACACCCTGCCACCAAATCCACACCATGCCATCTCTTCCACCTCGCTGCACAGGTTTTCCAGCTGTGCATCCTGCATGTTTGCCTCTCTCCTATCTTTTCTTCATTCTGCAACTTAGTCTCTTTTTTTATAATTTATTTTTTTAAAAAATATATTTTTAGTTGGCAATGAACCTTTATTTTGTTTATTTATATGCGGTGCTGAGAATCAAACCCAGTACCTCTCACATACTAGGCGAGCGCTCTGCCACTGAGCCACAACCCCAGCCCCTATAATTTATTTTTTATTTGTTCCTTTTAGATATACATGACAGTAGAGTGTACTTTGGCATATTATATGCATAGGGAGTTTAACTTATTCTAATTAGGATCCCATTCTTGTGGTTGAACATGATGTGGAGTTACTCTGGTCGTGTATTCATGTATGAACATAGGAAAGCTATGTCTGATTCATCCTAATGTCTTTCCTACTCCCAGCCCCTTCCCCTCCCTCATGCCCCTCTGTCTAATCCAATGAACTTCTAGTCTTCCCTCCCTGCTATTGTGTATTAGCATTCACATATCATAGAGAACATTCTACCTTTGGTTTTTTGGGACTGACTTATTTCACTTAGCATGAAATTTTTTACTGTCAAATGCCATAATTTCATTCTTCCTTAAGGCTGAGTAATATTCCATTGTGAATATGTACCACATTTTCTTTATCCATTCATCTGTTGAAGGGCACCTGGGTTGGTTACGTAGCTTAGCTATTATGAATTGAGCTGCTGTAAACATTGATGTGGCTTCATCACTGTAATATGCTGATTTTAAGTCCGTGGGGTATAAACCAAGGAGTGGGATAGCTGGGTCAAATGGTGGTTCCATTCCAAGTTTTCTGAGGAATCTCCATACTGCTTTCCAGAGTGGTTGCACCAATTTGCAGTCCCACCAGCAATGTATGAGTGTACCTTTTTCCCCACATCCTTGCCAACATTTATCTTTACTTGTATTCTTGATAATTGCCATTCTGACTGGAGTGAGATAAAATCTCAGTGTAGTTTTGATTTGCATTTCTCTAATTGTAGAGATGTTGAACATTAAGTAGTCTGTTAAAAATAATTTAAAATCATATCCCTTTTGACTTAAAACTCTTCAGTGGTTTTTCTCTCAGGATAGAGAGACTCCCTACCTGAGCAGAAGAACTTCTGGATCTCTCTCAGTTCCCCATCTGTCCATCCTACACTCTTCTGCTCTACGTTTACCTTATCTAACTCACCAGCCCCCCACTGACATTGGCTTAACCCTACCCAATTTTCTCTGTCTTATCTTCTCTTTTCTCATCATTCTATTTCTGTTCTAGGTTTCAGTTTAAACGCTGGCCCCTTGGAAGCCTTTCCCAAACTCAAACCCAGATTTGTGGTTTTTTGGCATCCCCTCACATTTATCACATGACTTCTTAGAATTATGCCCATGGCATCTACTTCCCTGCAAAACCACTGCAGGCTGCATGGGCAGGGAGCATTTCTTACTTGAGATGGATCCCCAGCATCTCTCCATAGTTTTCTATTCAAATTCTGATGGGAGAGAAAGACTGACCTAGTTAATTACGTGCTGGGTGGAATGATTCATGCCAGATCACCCCACTGGTTCGGGATCAGCCCATAGATTGGCCAACTTTAGATCAGGTGCCTGCTTCTGGTCCCGTTAAAGATGATCTCTCATTCAAGGACCATCACTTGGGGATGAAGACTTCCATCACTTTAAGTGTTGAAGTCCCCTTTAAAAGAGCTGGTGTGACATAGAGAAATGGTGGCTTTGGAACAGGAGTTGAACTTGACTAGCCCACCCTGTGTTATTTCATAGCATTTACTTTTGTTATCAGAGAGATTTGGTTGGATCAGGTTGCCCCCTTTCCATTTAGAGCACATTCAATGAGCAGCGTTCACCTCCCAATCTGCCTTAGCGGTGCCCATCCATCTCAGTCAACATGATGGTCTCTGTGGTTTGCGCTGGTCTCTGGTCCTTGGGTCCACATGGGTTTACTTAACTGAGGAAACACATACAAGACTAAGCAATGGATATAGGGGGATAAGACCCTCTTGGGATTTATTTCCTTTCCCTCAAGAGGTGGCAGCGTAAGCGGTAAAACTTGGAGCATCCTGGAGCTGTCTGGTACACTGGCTTCCCAGACATAATTAGAAAATGTATCTGTGAATCTTCCAGGCAATGGACTGCATTCTACTTTAAACAGCAAAACTCAACAACAGAACATTTAAAACATCTGAGAATATTTCTAAAAAGTATTCGATAATTTTCTGCTTTTGATAGCTAATATTGGCATTTATTTAACTTTTAAAGGATACCTTGCCATCTTTGTCATGTGCATTAGTCATTGTTCTGGGCCCCCTGGGACCTGTGGAGCTGGGAAGAGCTATTTGCTCCAGTGCTAAATGACCTCGGTCCGTTGACTCTTATTAGTTATGCTTTTAACCATTATCCAATCTCTGTAGACTGTGTCTTCTCCGCTGTCTCCTACTCTTCAGATTCAATCTATTGTGGGCTGAGAATCCAGAACAACCAAGGTTGGGCGAGGTGGCTGCTGAGTACCAGCTCCTGCTGAGTGAGGAAATTCTCTTGTCCCTGAGTATTGTGACCTTCTGGCTTAGAGCTATTTCCTTTGAACTTCCTCACCTACTTTCACATTGTGTCTCAGATCCTGGGGTCTGTGCCGTATTACCTACTTTGAAATGCTGAAATTCAAATAGTCAATACCTAGACTTGGAAGGATCTCTTAGGTCACCTGGTTTCACTTCCCATCACATATTTTAGATTCTCTCTAAAATGTGCTCTGAGACTAGCTGAGTATTCAAATTCTTTATCTTGGCTTGTTTTCTTATTTGTTAAAGGAAGTTCCTTCCAGCATTAACACTAAGTAGGTTTTTAGAAATGATTTAGGGATGATAATGATTGTAAATAAAATACTTTTACCTTCTCGGTCTAGGGCCATTGACTAAACCAGATCTTCCTCCTCCAGGTAAAAGGTGTGATTTTGGACAGAGATGTTTATCTGGGAAGAATGACCCAGAGGTGTGGGAGAGAGTCAGGGAGTCACTTTGAGGTTGCTGGACCAGAGTGAAGGGCCCAGGGATGGAAAGAAGCCCAGTAGAAGAATTGCCACAGCTGACACCAGAAAATGGATGCGCCCACCTCACAGCCTTAACACTCCCTCCTGCCTCTGTTCCCTTTCCCATCCCAGGAGAAACCGTAGCCAACAGGTCATTGGTGTGGGCTTCGGTGCTTGAGTAAGCAAGGCCCCCTCCACTAGGCTTGGTCAGTGTCTTGGAGAGGCTCCCATCTGTGAAGAGGAAGGCCTGGGAGAGAACCTGATCTGTTATCCAGAGTCTGATAACAGGACACGATCGAAGTCATATTTCACAGAACCCAAGGGAGCAAGGGTGGGGACATGGATTGTTACAAATAATGAGGAAAATTTTGGAGACCCCAGCAGATACTTACCAGCTGTATCTTCAAAGAAGAATTAATCTTGGTTTTCTCCAATTTTCCTCTATCTGACCTTGCAAACTTAAAATGAGGCCGTATATCTTCTCTGCAATATATTCTCGGAATAGTAGATGAGGAGAATTAAGAATCAAATAGTTCCAGTTGAATCAGATATATGGTTCCAGCATAGTAAGTCTGGGATTTAAAGGGCCTTGAAAATTTTCTGGTTAGGAACATGCTGGCTCCTGTATCCCAACTGTGACCTCACAGGTAACAGGTAACAGTGTCTTTCTGAGCACTTCTAGTAAAAGGAATTCAGAATGTCCCAAGTAGTTCTAGCCAGTTGGACAGTTCTAATTGTTAGAGATTCTAAGGAGTCTGATTTCCTGTAGCGTTCACCTATGGTTTCTGGCTTTGTCTCAGAACAACTCCAATCCTTCTTCACATACTAGACCTAGAATTTTTGGATAACTATTATGATCTTTTCAAAGCTAACAATTCAGACTTGTCAATTTCTGTTTTATTTCATTGGTTCCAGACCTCTTAACTTGCTAGCCATTCTTGTCCAAGATGTTTCAACTTAGTGCTGTCTTGTGACATGGTGCCCAACATGGTCTAATTGGCACCAGGGAGCAAGAGCTTCGCTTCTCTAATGATGGCAGAGCATGCGATCTCGCTAGATTTGGGTTCAAGATCAGCTCAACCTGAGCTCTTGTTCTTCCAGTGTCTGCATTACTGGCTTTTGAACCCAACCAGCTTTGTCATCTCTCATAGGGACCTTAGTCACTGTGTTAAGGGGCTGAGACCTTTATGACATCAGAGATCAAGGAGAGCCTGCCCAATAGAGGGCAGCATGTCTTCCCACAGCAAAGAAGAGAGGCCCCTGAAGATGGAAGCTCTCTTTGGGCCCATTACAAGGCAAATTGCAAGAAATGCCCTGTAGGTTCTTCTCCAGGAAGGGGAACAAAGTACCAGGGGCTATAACTGTGGTTTGAGATTTGGAAATTACTCCCCGCTGCCAGGGTGTGAAGAAAATGGACCAAGGAGTCGTCCTGCGGGTCAGTCCTCACAGGAGCCAAGGGATAAGATAAGAGGTACATGTCATGTTGACCACAAAACAGAACAGGTCGAGAAGTGGCAGAAAGCAACTTGTTGCTGGTGGTCTGATCATGGAAATGGAGGGAGCTGGGTCTTTAATCCCCCAGGGAAAGCTCTCCTGGCTTCCCCTATCTGCTCTTTCAAGTTGCTGAGGGGAGTTTGTCCGTGTGGACGGGGGCAGATCCTCATGTTGCAAATTTATGAGTTGGCCCCTTGTCTCCGACTGTATGAGCAGATTTGGGACCTGAAATCTGTTATCTATCCCTCCTAGTCTCCTGTCATCTGCTGATTTAATAAACACGCCATCTTCGTCCTCATCTAAGTCACGGCAAATGTTTAGCAGAAGGGGCCAAGGATGGACAGTTCCATGGCACGATATAAACCCCTCCCTTCAGGTTGACAGTCGCCTATTAATCACAGCTCTGAGGTTAGCCCTCCGAGCGCTTGCTAGCCATCTGACAACACCACCACTTAGCTCACGTTTCCAAATCTCATGCAGAAGAATCTACTGTGGGACTGCCGAACGCCTCGCTGAAATGTAGTTTATTGCATGTCTTATAATTCTCTGTGCCAAAATCAGAACAGAGGTTAGAATGGCATGCTTTCTTCTTAGTGAACCCCTTCCAACTCTTGGTGAAGACGGCTTCCTTTCAAAGTAGGTCTACCAACATTTCCCATAAAGCCCCCTTAGAAATTGGTCAAGAGATTATCATTAAGCCCAGATCTTTGGTTTATAGAATGTTTTTCTACCCTTTCTTGAAAATTGGGAAATGTTTAATTAATCCTCTTCAGCCTACTGAGATTTCTTTCTCCTCCCTCGTTGCTCAGAAAGCATCTACAGCGTTTCAGCTCTTGCCATTTCACAAGACCCTCATGGATGATTTGTTTAGACCTGGAGACTTGACCTCACTGAGAGTCATGGAAATTAATTTAGGCTTTTCTCTTAGGATATTTGCGTTATCTTTTCTAGCATGAAGCCCAGTCAGTCTCCTTAAGATAAGATAAAAGGAGGAAAATAAACTGAAACTGACTAGCTCTACTTCCATGATCAGTATTCAGTCTTGGCCCTAAGCACTTCTTTCTCGTTGCCCTGGGTACACCTTTTTTAAAAGTCTTCCTCTCAAAAGAAGCGGCGGGGTGTGACTGGGGATGCAGCTCAGTACTAGAGTGACCCAGGGTTCAACCCCCAGTGCCAAAAAAAAAAAAAAAAGTCATTCCTCTTTATTTCTTGGTTATCATTGTTGCTTTTCTGGACTAAAACCCAGAAAAGAGCTTATGCAGTTTTTTTTTTTTTTAATATTTTTTTAGTTATTTTTTATTTACTTCTATGTGGTGCTGAGAATTGAACCCAGTGCCTTGCACATGCTAGTGAGTGCTCTCCCACTGAGCCACAACCCCAGCCCTCTTTACAGGTGTGATATTGTGTGAGTTTTTACTTTCTTCTTCTTTTTCTTTTGGTACCCGGGATTGAACTCAGGGGCACTTGACCACTGAGTCACATCCCCAGCCCTATTTTGTATTTTATCTATAGACAGGGCTCACTGAGTTGCCTAGCACCTCGCTTTTGCTGAGGTTGGCTTTGAACTTGTGATCCTCCTGCCTCAGCCTCCCGAGCCACTGGGATTATAGACACGTGTCACTGCACCCAGCTTTACTTTCTTTTAATGTCCAGAATTGTTGGAATTTATTCCAGGACTGCCTCATCACTGGGAGCTATAGCTCTATTTAGCTCCTGATTTTGGAGAGCAGAACATCCTACCTTCTAAACAAGAAAGAGCCTACTTGCAAGGCCTCCTTCATTTGATCAGGCTTCTGTGAATGGGCCTCCCTTCTTTAGTATAGTCAAATGAGCCTCACCAAAATGACCAGCGGCCATGCATCTGTCCAACAAGGTTGTGGAGGGGCTATGCATCAGGAAGGCCTGAAACTCTCTAAGAATGAGACCTGTCCTTTCTCCTGTTTTCACATTTTTCTTAAAATTCCGTCATTCAGGATTGGATTGCCCTTAACCCCCTTGCCTTCACTTCACATGATTCACTCTATCCTGCCTAGGAGCCTGTTCCTTTGGTAAGATTTCTCATGTTCTCTGTCTGCATGGCCCCATGTGATAGCCACCAACCACATGTGGTATTTAAATGTAAACAATTAAAATAGAAGGTAATGAAAAGCCTCGGGCCTCAGGCACAATAGTGACCTTTTCAGTGCTCAGTGGCCCTATGGTTAGGGGCTCCATTGGGGACATGGCGGATGCTGAGCATTTGCTTTGGTGTGGTAAGTTCTTTGGGAAGGCACTGGTCCAGGGAGGAAGGATGGACCCACTCGGCACAGAGTTGGATTGTCCTGGAAGGCAGTTGGAGTCCTCCTTTTGTGTCTTTTGTGCCTCTGACAGTTGTCCCTTTGGCTTCATTGCTGCGGGCTCCTGAGACTGTCACTTTTAAGGCAGTCCTTGCTCTTAGGCACTCTTGGGACAGGTTCCTTTGCTCCTCCACGGAACCACAGTTGGCAGACCACTGTGAGCCCACACCTCTCAGATCCCATGGTGGCCTCGGGCTGATGGTTCCTATCTGAATGTTGATACTTGCAACATGTTGCTGTGTGAAAGGAATGGAGAGGGGTCTCTTAGCCCAAGAAGAGCTCTCAAAACGTCAAAAAGAGTATGATGGGTCAGTAAGAAGAGAGAGAGGGAGATCCCACACACCTCTGAATTCCTCTCACTGCATCTTGATTTCCCTGCTTCCATGTCAAAGAAAGACTTCCAGGTGGGTTGGAATGCGGGTCACAAAAGAAGGAGTAAGGAAGAAAGGAAAAAGAGGAGGAAGCAAAGGAAAGAGGGATCTTGTCAGAGGGACTCCAGCATTGGAAACCCAGGAAGGACTGGAGAGTTCGTTTGGCCTCACTCCTTCACATCACTGATGAAATAGGACCATTTCATTTGGCATTTAATACAAATGTGCTGGAAAAAAAATAAAGAATGAAGAAACTGAAGTCGCAAGACATAGGTTAAGCGAGTTGTCCAAGGTTACAGAGTCAGAGAGCGTCAGAGCCAGGCCTGGAAGCCAGCCCACCTACCCAGGAGTCCCGGCCATGGGCTGGCACCCTGCCTCACTTCCTCCCTCCCGTGTGACTGAGGAGCAGGGGGAGGGGGCAAGGGAGGGAGGAGAAGAGTAGAACTCATGTCGAGGTCGCCTCCCCTGTGGCTAAACAGAGGGTTTGCTGCTGCTTCGGGGTTCAGTGGGCACCGCCTGTTCTCCCCATCTCCACCTAAGCTCTCCTTGGCAGGGGAGGGGGCTGCCAACCCTGGCCAGACACCCTGAGCTAACTCACCCCAACAGGCTGTGTTCCCCTCAGTGACCACGTGGCCCTCGTGAGCTTGGTCCGCATCCAAACTGTTTTCTGAAACATCTTGACATTCCTAAAATTTCACCTACCCTAGCTCATGAAAACATGTCCAACAGACTTTGACAGGGATTTTAAACAGAACTCTCAAGCGACTGTGGCCCCCGCCGGATCCTAGACAGTCAACAACTGGAGCAGGTTTTTGAAAATGTTTCACATTCCCTTTACTTCTAGAAAGCTCTCCAGGTCAAGTACTTTGGCATCTGAGGGTGCAGCTGGAGGTCACATGGGTCTGATGTCAAACACGGCTGCCACAGGGTTGTGTTCTAGCGGGGAGGGTGCTGACTCCCCTGGGTTCGGTTTGGAGAGCTGTGGCAACTGCGAGGACCATGGGGGAGGTCCTTGTCCCGTGGGTGCTGATCCCACGTGTGGCTCTGAGTGAACCCCACCCCCCCCCCGATCCAAATCCGACGGCCCTCACTTTCTGGCTGTGTGATCTCGAGGCCAGTTACTCAATTTCTTTATATCTTAACTTTCTTATCTGCAATGTGGGGATACTAACAGGGACTACCCCAAAGACGTGAGGACAAATTGAGATAATGCATGTACAATGCTCAACATGGGACCCCGCACCTGAGAGACATTAGCTCTCATTATTATTTCCTAATGTAGTGTGACTTCTTTACGTGTGCCTCCGTGTCCTCGGGGGCACCAGGCAAGCTGGTTTAAAGTCCTTGATCAAAACATCTGCCGAGGGCAGTATTGGCACCATATTTGCGATAAATGTCCTCACTCCGCCACAGCCTCGGCTGGGCTAAGGGAAGCAAGCATCAGGTTTTATGGGTCTGACGAAGATGTTTGAAATATTGTAGGAGACTGTCAAAGAATACTTATACCCACTCCGAAAGAGGGCCGTTCTTAATTTTCATCTTTCCTGCAAGTCAGAAAGATATATACTCTCCAAATAATGGCAGTTTCCTCGTCCTGAAGTTATGGCAGCTTGGTGATACAATAAACAGCACCCTGTCATAAGGACCACATAAAACATGGTCTGACATTTCTTTAAAAGTAAAAAGAAACACGACTGCAGCAGATGACCTTTCCTCCGAGGGCACAGCTGTTTTGTGTGGTTGGAGGGACCCGTGGTTTCATACTTAGGGGCTGCGATATACGACTGGCTTTTCACAAAGTGTTTCCATGAGAAGTTACAGTACGTTCCAAAGGGAAGTGCGGGTGCCTCTGCTTGAGCATGGGGCCGGCAGCTTCGGTGGCCTCTTGATGTTTTCCAAATGACACCACGGGGGACACTCACGACCGGAAAACTCTTGGTGGTGTGAAGAGTAAGTGGTCTCAGGGTCCTGCGCAGTCTCCCTCTGGCTGGAGGAGTTGAATTAGGCACCTCCTGTCACGTTGGCAGGTGAGCGCCCTGCAAGGACCTCTGCGTTTGCCAGGGGCTGCTCACAAGGCAGTGCTTCTGTGCATAGGGACTGGAAGTTTCTGGGGAAAATGTGAGAGAGTCACTTTGTTAGAGATGGTGGGTGATTTTCACTTTCTCTAAAGCTGCTCACGCCCCTTGTGAATGCAATTTGGGCGATGCATTAAAGTCATTGTGAAAATGTATGAAGTCCAGAGAAGAGAACCTCTAATTATGGAGAGAGATTTGCTTCTTGGGAATAGTTGCTTCAAATATTCAAAGGTTGAATATTTTCAGGTATTTGCTGAATAGTCGCTTGCTCTCCAAATGATCTCTCACGCATTTGTAGTCACTTCATAATGACATTAAAAAGGGGTGTGACGTCTCTGTGTGATTCTTCCATGGGGTCCCCTAGACATCAAGGGTAACTGAAAACATTCCCATTAAAGCCCTGCACCCCTCCCCCGTGACCACTGTCCTCTAAATTAGAGTAATAGGCCCTTTGAGAGGGGGCTTGGCAGCCTGTCCACAGGCTGGGGTGGCATGTGCGCCAATTACCGAGTGGCGCTGTAGTACCAATGTAGAGGCATGCCCTTGTTGCTCAGGTCCCAGCCCTGCGCTGATCTGCCAGCAGCTGGGCATGGCGTGCACGTCCCAGCGTGGTGGGGTTCACTCTAATTTATCTCTGGTCTCTCACCTTGTCCCCTGCGCGACCAAAGCTGGGCATATGCGGAGTGGCTGGCTGGGTTTAGAAGTACGAGCCGTGGCCTGGAACAGTTGACTTATTGGTAATTAGACCACACTGGTATTGAACCCCTGACCTCAGCCTCATTAGAGCTGCATTCAGGCCAACAGAGTTGACCAGAAACAGATTCAGAACAGTGAGTGATAGCGAGGTCTTGGCGCAGGGTCAAAGGCCTATTTACACTATGCAGTGGTGTAAGTGGATTCTTACTCTCCCATGTTAAAGGAGCAGCGGCAGATGAAGTGGCCCAATGGTTAGGGCACTCCTGCTGCTGCCCAAGCAGGAACCGCACAGCATGGCCATGCTGGGCAGCTCCCAGGATCTCCCTGTAGCACAAGGGTTAATTAAGGGAGAGGCAAGGTTCGCACAGGACTCCCCCTCCCCCCAGTGGCTAATGGCTAATAGTAACGAAAACACCAGGATTAAAGTCCATTACTTTAGAAGGCGTTCCTTTGAAATGACACTCTTTGATTTAAAAACATCCAAATCTACAGTGAAGCCCATGGTTAATCATTACTTTGACCCTTTGCTTTTAAGGAGATCTAAAAACCGGTGACAGGTTCTCATTCTAGGCAGAAAGGGAATGGGTTTCCCAGGGGGAGAGCAGGATAAACGGAGAACAGGATGCAGAATGGTGGGGGACACGGGTGCCCCAAACAGGAGGCAGAACAGAGGCAGCCTCAAGATAGGGCGGAATTCCCTGAGCAGGGACACTAGCATTGCAAGTCAGCGGGAAGAGAGGATATTCGATAAAGGGTGCTTCAGACCATGCCCAAAACCAAGATCAAAATGTGAAAATCAAACTGCATTTCTAAAAGATAATTTTTGAAAACAATCTCGGAAAACCTTTCTGGGTGTACATGAAAGTACAAAAACCATAAAGAAAGAGATGGCATGATTTAACTCCCTCAGAATTTATCACGAAAACCTAAATATACATCAAATACTAAATGACCTTAAAAGGCAAACCAGGGGGATGGTATTTTTGGTGCCCGTGGAAGAGTTAACCTCAAGATATTTTATAAATGCATGTAGAAGAGTTCATAAGAGGGCATTTAGAAGTCCAGGAGAAAGAGATGAGCTTATAGAAAAATATCAATTTATATAAGAAGAGACATAAATGGCCTGCAAATACATGAAAAATTATTTAACTCCCCTGTTAAATGTTAAATATTGCACATTTTAAACAACTGAAAGTTAATTATTCCTCCAAAAAATTGGCAAAGAATGAAAATAAAAGAAAGCGTTACAGGGAAATTAGCACTTTTCTATCACTTGGTTGTGGAAGTTGCCATAACTTTTGAGAGGGTTATTTAGCAATATAGAAGAAAAGTCTTAAAATTTTACCCAGAAATTTATTTTGTAGGAATCACTCTGAAGGGACTAATCATGGATATGTGCAAAGATTTTGCTATTTAAATGTTGATCTAAGCATTTTTATAATTAAAACTACTATAGAAAATTAGTTAATATGTCAGGTGTATGGTGTTTGAAGGAAATTCACACAACCATAACATATACAAAGCATTATATTTCATATTTTGGAAAAATCATTCGCTATTGTCCTGTTAAGAAAAAAGCAGCTTTTAAATTGTAATATCATAAATTGCATATGTGTAGAACAAACCAATAGGAAAAATATATATCATATATTAAATTTTGAAAAAGTTTTCTGTAGGTGAAGGACTTATAGGTTTTTCAAATATCTTCGTTTCAGAGGTTTTTTTTTTTTTTTTACAATGAATACATTACTTAGAGAACAAAAGCTAAAGCAATGCATTTGTTTCCAATATCATCGCTGTGAGAGTTTAATCATGGAGTTTAAATGAAATAAGGTAGAAGAGAGTTCCCAACAGAGCACTAGGAAAACTAGGGGCCTTGGTGCTGAAGATCTGAACTTGAGCTAAGACTGACCTACAGTTCAAGAACTTGCAGCACTCTCCAGCAAAAGTCGACTTCCCTAGCTGATGCTCTGCACAAACCCCAGGGAGTTTCCTCTTTCTTTTGTTTTATTGCTAGGCTTTGTTTTTTTATGGCTCCATAAGATGGCAGGTGAGGAATGGAGAAAACCAGCAAGTTCAGCTTGTCTTTCTAAGATGATTCCTATCACCTCCACCTTCACCCTACTGCAGGAGCCTCCCTTCTGCAGAGCCAACTACAGCGAGACTTCTGTACAAGTGCGCCTGTGTTCAGTTAGCCATGGCTGCAGGGTCCACTCTGCTGTGCCAGAATAGGAATCATGCGCATGCGACCAGAGCATCAGAGTGAAGTGCCAGGCTTGTGACCTATGATTACTGAGACCCCCAGGGAGGTTTTGGCTGGCAGGAAGGGGAGAAGCCAGTGGCGGGTGAGGGGAGTGCTGGGGCCGTGGGAGGCGGAGGAGAGAGGCTCAGGAGGGAGGACAGCACTGGAGTTGCCTCAGAGGCTGGGTCCCTGGGAAATCGGAAGGAAGGAACGACATGTGGAGCAGAAGAGTGCTCTGGGTGAAGGATCCTAAAGATTTGGGCGTGACACACTGCTTCTCTGGTATTGTGTGACAGCCACCATGTCTAAGGGCGTGTGTGTCTGTCCCGATACACACCTGAGTGCACGTGTGTGTGCACGTGGGCTGTGGGATGTGCCTGTGCCGTGTACCCACAGGCAAGTGCTGGTGTCAGGTGGTTCCTCTGGCTGGGTGTGTGGAGCCAGTGGGAGACATTTCCTCACGTCTGTGTTGGAGCAGTGCTGGCAGCTGGGGGACACCAAGGCAGTTCCCTTCTCGTCACATTAAGGAGTAGAAAATTATAGGATGGAGAGAGTGGGCACCATGCTGTGCCGGCTAGGCCTTGCTTCCGTCAGCTGCAAAATCCCCTCCGAGATAATTTTGGGGAACTCGTTAGGGGGTTGGACGTTCTGGTAAAGCAGGCAGGGACAAATTCCACAAAACACGGATCAATACTGTTCACGTAACTTCCCTTTCAACCTCGGGTTAAGTGTCTGGGGACAACATGTGACGTAGACAAGTGTTTCTTTCCACGATTGGTTCAGCTGGCGACTGCTCCGTGCTAATGAAACAGAGGCCAAGGCGGTTGGCTCTGTCCACATGGGCGCTGTTGGTGTCTCATGGCTCCAGGTCTGAGGTGACGCCCTTCACCCCTGCACAGGGGGGACTGGGTGAGAGAGAGTGGTGACAGACTCCAGCACCCGTGCTTCCCCTCCAACACGATGCCAGGCTAGCGGCATGACAGTCCGATCAATGACATTGGCTCCAGAGCCACACTGCCCTCAAAAAGCAGAGGCCACCTGCACAGGTTTCCAGTCATTTCAATGGATACAGTTTGTTCTATTAACAGGTTTTCACAACTACAGCTTGAAATAAACCAGGGCCAGGTCACCCTGTTTCCGGAAAGTTTGACTAGGATCTTTCACAAGAGGATCCTCAGCTCTTTGTCCACCTTTTAAGTAGCTGGTAAATATGGCCTCATGTCTTTTGAAAGGAATCGAGTTTGGAGCCTTTCCTTGGCTGCCCAGAATCCCTACCTGGAGGCGTCCATCACTTTAGTCAGGAGACTTCCACTCTGGGCTCCGTCCTCTGAACCTGTTGGAGTTACTCCTGTGCCCTTTCCTTTCTCTGTAGTTACCAGCCTTATTCATGGGCTTGCAATCTTGGGAGAAGTTCCAAGGTGGCTGACAGGATCCAGTGAAGCACCAGGGGATCAGAGCCTCAGACATTCTCTGGGACAGAGCCCCACCACTTGACCCCCTTCTCCTTCCTTCCCCTCTCCTCACCTGGGCTTTATTCTTGAGAAAGGCTCCCTCTGCATGGTAGCAGCATCCCCAAATGCACATTTCCTGACTTGGCAAAAGCCACAGATACACCTTCTCCATAATCCTTATAGTAATGCAAGAAAAGGACTCTTCTCGGTCCACTTCTAGGAACAAATACTATTCACTGAGGGATTAAAGTACTAAGATTGACCCACCTGGGGGTGGCCACATGTCCACCGTGTGGCTTGGGTGTACACGCTGGGGTAGGAGAAGCAGGGAAATCGAGTAACAAAGACAAACAAAATTGTAGAGACAAAGAGTAATAGTTACTGCCGGTCTCCTTAACCTCCAGTTCCTCATCTGCTTAAAGACAAAGGAAACCCCAGCTGCTTCCAAAGGAGTCCAGAGGAGAAAAGAAGTCTCTTCCTGACAAATTATATTTGGATTTTACCTTAATTGTCATAAAAAGCACCATCTAGGAGCCTCTTCAGTAGATGAGGAAACTGACTGGCAGAGAGGGAAGTGTTCGAGATGCCCATCCGGTGGGTAATTGGACCAAAAGCTGAGCCTCTTAAACCCACGCGCGTGGTTTCCGCATGTTGGTCTGCCTTTCACAGATCTGCTATCAAGATCATCACTGATTTCAGTGGCAGGAGTTTTAAGCAGTGGACGAGATGTTTTCAGGGTGGTCTTTGAACCCCATTGCTAGCTAACCTTCTTCCTCTCCTGGTCTGCAGGCACATCTGCCTTTAGGGATGACAATAGGGCTGGTCAGCTATGGACCTGGGACTCACAGCGTAAATCCTCCTTGTTTTGACCATGTGGGCTTCCTGGGGTCTGTGCCCCAGCATCTGGTCAGAGGAAGGGAAGGGAGAGATCAAAATCCTAACGCAGTCCAGGACTCTGCTTCCACTTAAGCTGCAGAGAGCAACAAGGGAATATCACTTCCATCCTAACAATGAGCAAAAGCTGGGCAATCCACAGAGTCATAACTTTTTTTTTGATCCATTGGAGACCTGAGGTCATGAGGCTACTGAGCTGACCTGGGAGGGGCAGAGGGCTCTTCCAGGGAGATATAGGATGAATGAACTGTTATGCTTTTTTGCAGAGCAGGGAAAGAACAGGTGGAAAGCAGAAGCAACTACAATCTTAGCAAATCTCACAGACCAAGTGCAGACTAAGGTTCCTTTAGTTATTAGACTATAGTGTGCTGGGACTGAGCTGGGTAAGGGCCTTTTAAAAGTGGTCAGTCTGGCTTTAACTTTTTTTTTTTTCCCTAGAGTACTAGGAGGTGGGTGTATTGGTTATCTAGTGCTGTGTAACAAAGCACCCCAAAACTCAGCAGCCCAAAACAACACCACACGTTATCCTACAGTTCCTGTGAGTCGGACCTCCTTCCGCGGCTTAGCGGGGCCTCTGGCTCAAGCCTCACGTGTCGCGGTGAAGACACAGTCTGTGGCTAAAGTCCTCACGGCTCACCAGGGGAGGGGTCCGTGTCCAGGCCCACACAGGGGACTGCTGGCCACGTGGCTTTCCCGAGGGCAGCCTGCAGTGTGCCAGCTGGCACCAAGACATCCAGAGAGTGCCCAACAGGGGAGCCCCCAGCTCTCTGTCATCCAGCCTCAGGGTGGCATCCCATCACGCGGCTGTGTTCTGGCCATCGGGAGCGAGTCTCTAGGTGCTGCCAGCCCACTCAAGGGACAGGTTACACAGGGCACACGCTGGGAGGCGGGGTCTCTGTGGCTCTCTAGCGCCTGGCTATGCCATGGCAGGCAAGGCTCCCTGGGGACCCAGCCCTGTCACCCCTCGGGGCTGTGGGGTGGGGAGTGCTTCGGTGCCATGTTTTGCAAGGATCGGAGCCGGCAGCCCTCATGGATGTGAGACTCAGCGTTGGCACAGAAGGACCGAGTGGTTGGAGTGACACAAGAAGGAAGGAGACAGACGTGTCACGTGCCGCACGCCATGTCGCTGAATTCTCAAAACAGACGGCGTTAAAGATATCAGCCCCAATTTACAGATGAGCGGATCGAGGCCCAGAATGGCTACGTATCTTTCTTAAGATTAGATAGGTATCCTGATGGTTGCACAGCTCTATAAAGACGCTAAAAATCGTCAAATTGCACACCTGAGAAGAGGACGTCCATGATATGTGCACGACATCTCAATAAGCTACCAGGAAAAGAAGACCATGAAGGCGGTGTGTGGTAGAGTGGGAAATTTCAGACCTGACTGATTTTTGGCTCTGTATCAGGCCGCTCAGACTGCCTCGAGAAAACACCTCCGATGAGACCGGAGTCCGAGGTCAAGGTGTCGGCAGGGCTGGGTTCTTTGAGGCCTCCACCCTTGGCCGACAGATGGAGGCCTTCTCCACCCTGGTCTCACAGGGTCTTCCCTCCGTGTGTGTCTGTGTCGTAATCTCTTCTTATGAGGACACCAGTCCTACCAGAGCTGGCCCCACCCTACTGGTTTCATGTGAACTTGGCCACCTCGTAAAGACTATCTTCCAGTGGGGTCACAGTCTGAGGTACTAGGGTTTACAACTTTCAGTCCATAACAGACTTCAAAGTCGAGGCTCTTTCATGTACTTTTTTAGACGATAGAAGTCTGTTATGCTTTTTCATGAGGCCTACTGAGAAACATCAATATGTAAAAAAGGATTTTTATCCTGGCTATATTACTAGACTATGTGCATTTGTTCTGGTAGAACAATACTGGGAAAAAGTTCTTATTCTTACAGATAAGTATTTGCAAATGGTAACCGTTTAAAATAAATAGCTCCTTTGCGCTCTCTGGATACTCTTCAAATACATTGATGCAGAGTCCAAAAGAGAAAGAGTTGGATTAAAAAAAAAAAAAAACTTAGGTTGAATTACTACCAATATTTAACATCTGTTAACATTCTTTATCAGGAAGAGATAAGCGGAATAAAGAGCATCCAAAGATGTACAATAAGTGCCAGTGTAATTTGTATTGTGGTGTTATCCCGAGTCTTGTCATCTCTTTCCTGGGCGTCCACAACTGACATGTGTGGGGAGAAGGATGTCCCCTTGGCCTGTGGATGGCCACCTCCTCTTCCCTGACCTTTCTTCTGTGTCGGAGTGAGCAGTCAGCACATGCTGAAAGACCATCCACACCTACAACATTACCAGAGGTGTCTCACAAAAGCTCAGGTTTGCCAAAAACAAAAACAAAAACAAAAAAACCCCCCAAAACCAAAACAACAAAAAACCAAAAAAAACCCTTATACCTAGAGGTTAACTTTTTGGTGTTCCAGTGTGCTACATTTTGACGTGTAAGACATTTGCTAGTGTATTTAACTTTTTTATGAAAGGCAAAATTAATTTTTAAACATACTTAAATGCTTGCCGAATCCCCATGCAACCTGGACTCCAAGGCTGTACCGTTTGAAACCGCCTGCAGTGTAGCCAGGGTGCCCCACGCCTCCCGAGCCTCGGATAACTGGAGAACAGCTGGATGGTGGTTAGCTGGGCAGGCCTGGCCGCTTGGCATGTACCAGTCACAGGAACAAGAACATGAGAGACCCTCTGAAGGAACGGCCAGTGTGCTTGGTGGCAGAGTGCAGGACAATTAGAACCCAACGGTTATCTGGGTTAACTAGCCCACAGGCTTAAAGGCGATGGGAGAATCCCTCTTATCTACTCTTCAGATCAACACAAGCCTTAGCATTCCTCAGGAAGAATGGAGTGTCACTTAAGACTGCTGTTTTGTCTGCTTCCTCCCTCAATTAGAGAAGCTTTGTGGCACGGAGACCAAATGAGTCAATAAAAAGGGCTTATTTACCATTTGGCACTCACACCAAGCCGGCTCTGCCCACGCTCTCTCTCCCTGCTTCTCATTTATTCCCTCTCCACAGCCTTCTTCCCCATCTTTTAAACCAATTAAGGGGACTGTAGATCTGGCCTGAGCGCCACAAAAGCTGTTCTTTTGGAGTATTGAGTTTTTCAGTCAACAAGGCGAGGCCCGCCAAGATCCCTTTATCTCAAAGACAAACAAAGGCAGCTAATGAAGGAGGTGGGAGGACCAGGGGAAGGAGAGGGGACATTCTGGAAGCTTTAGCAATTCTTGGGAGGAGATAACGTGATTTCATGCAGACTGGGTTTTATGCCCTGGATCTTTTCAGCCAAGAATCTCGCTACCATGCAGCCACATGGCCACTGGATGGCGACAGAGAGCCACCGATTCCGGGGTCCCGGCCCTGAAAAACCACTTCCCAGTTGCTGAAGTTGAAAATCCCCTCTTGATTGAGTGGAACAATACCAAGAGTTCTGCCCAAGAGGATCCTGTTCCTGGCTGTTCAGACCCTCCTTTCCCACGCCGTGTCCTTGTCCCATGTCTTCACATTCCACTGTGGTCACGTTTGTAGTTTCCAGTCATTAGAAATATGTTTGGATATATACAGCTGCTATCTTTGGGTTCCACATCCTCAGAATCAACCAACTGTGGATGGAAAATATTTGAAAAATAATTGTATCTGTACTGAACATGTATAGGTGCTTTTTCTTGTCATTATTCCCTAAATAATATGGTAAAAGTATTTATATAGCATTAACGGTATATGGAGAATTATAAATAATCTAGATAGGATTGAAGGTATTTGGGAAGATGTGTTCAGGTTATACGCAAATACTGTGCCGTATTATGTAAAGGACATGAGCATCCACAGATTTGGGTGTCACAGGATCCTGAAACCAGTCCCCCTCAGATAGCAAGGGGTCACTACGGTCTCTCTCGTTTCAATCTGCTGAGGAAAGTGGCACACAGCAGTTTGCCTTCTTTGCTTTAAACAAGGAATATGTTGCTCTTTGAAAAAGACCTTTTTAAACTGAGAACTAAGTAGCCACCCTTGCTGGGTATGAAATCGTTTGTCCAAAGACCTCTGTCAGACTCAGGCCAAGCCTCCTGCCTCAGACTCCTGCCTCAGGCATGCCCTTGTCTCCTGGCCTGATCTGACCTTGAGGGGGCAACAGGAGGTCTTGTGAGAGGCAGGAAAGGGGAGCGAAGGAGCCCCGTGGCTTCCTATGCTTGGGAGGGAAAGCCTGGGTCACACAGGGAACGCCAAGGCCCACGGGAGTGGGTGTTCTCCTGGGACTTAACTGCTGGTGTTGCTCCCAAGATAAGAAACATTGCCGAGGAGGAGTTGGGGCCAGATGGAGGACAGGGACGTCTTTCAGCCATACTGCAAGTTTGAAGGAGTCAAACGTCTTTTTGGCTTTGCATTTGGTCCGGGAAGCGTAGGTGCTGCCAGCTTGCCTGTCAGGTTGGAAAGGAGGAAAGGGGGAGGAGAATTCAAGAAGGAGAGGAGAGGAGAGGGAGCGATGGCCAGAATGACGGAACTTCTTCCTGATGTGGGCTGTCCACCGAAGCTTTGAGACAGCCCTAGTTGGAGCCTGCTCGGCCTTCTTCCTCGTGTCCCCGGCCATCTTCCTGGCTCTCTGCCCAGGTTGTGTGTAGGACACAGCGAGAGCCAGATTCTGACCACAGGGAAGTCAAGAGGGCCACGGGCTGGCTGAGGGGGACCTAGTGGTGGACGGATGTGCAGCCTGAGAAGCCCCTGCCTGGGGCTCAGCGTGGGAATGCAGGGACACCAGACCAGGGGCTGCTCAGCGGAGAACCTGAGCAGGATTTCACCTGGTCCCCCAGGATCCTGACACCACCGCACCCTTGTCACCCACTGACTGGCTGCCACCTGGAGCTCGGCGGGAGGGAGGGGTGTGGGGTCAGCTGTGAAGGGCGGCCTGGTCTGAGGAGGCAGCCCAGGGAACCAAAGCAGAGCCCTGAAGGCGGCAGCATGGACATTCAGGTGGCAGTGTCCCCATTCGGCTGGGCAGGGCCAGAAGTCAGAGTCAAGGAGGGGGACGTCGTTTGAGTAGAATCGAAGGTAACCTCACTGTACCAAAGGACATCTCTTGGTATTTAGCCTTCCCTGACAAGCAGAAGAGGAGCCGTCTTGGCTAAGGGCATATTGAAGACGCAGCAGCGGGAACTTCTCTGGAGAAATGAGAGAATTTGGTTCTGCTTTTGGATTAAATGGGAAACGGTGTATTTAAAAGCCACACGCCCATTTATTGTGGCTGAAGCAGTTTAGATTTGCTGGCTGGGTCGTGGCTGGAATCATGGAGGATGCGGTGGGATCTGAACTGTGTTTCCCAGGCCATTTGAGGTTTCTGACTTGACCATGGAATGTTTTTTGTTTGCTTCAACACTCAGCAAAAATAATCCTGTGTATTTGTAGAAGTCTTAACACGGTTTGGAGCGTGAGCAGACCTGTTTGATCTACGCAGCCGTCGCGCTGTAGGGAGGGAGCCATTAGCATCCCTGCTTCACCAAGTGCAGATGATTTGGCCCAGAAAGAGCAGGGTGACACTTCAAAGCCACTGGTCAGGTGTTGAAAGAGTGGGCAGAAGTCGGGTCTCTCGTCCCCTAATCTAGCATTAATTTTGCTTTTTAGCTTGACAATTGTTTTTATTTTGATTTATTTTACAGCATATCATCTTCATGCTTATAGCTGCTTTATTAAATATTTCTTAGTTTGATTTTATTTTTTAGCTTTATAGTGATTCTCAACTCTCCCTTATAGGGTGACACAGGGTGACATGAGAGGAAGTGTCAAGGTGTCCCCTTACCGTCCTTGGCCATGAGTGTGGCAGGATACGGTCAGGGAATGGGGGAACCTTAGGGTGGGAGACCAGTTGGAGCTCTGTGGCCTGCTCTGTCTTCCCAGGGGGCAGCGAGCCCCTCGACACTCCCCGGCCCAGCCGATACCTCCTTCTATGACAGTCCTGTCATATATGAGAGAGGCGGTTTCTGTATCTTGTGGAGACTTGATCATAGACCAAAAGAATCCTTCTTGAGCAGGGGAATGTGATTTCTCAAAGCCAGAACATTCTGCTCGGTGATTCGGAGGAGTCATTTTTGAAGATGAGCGCATTTACAGCGTTATTATCCTGAAGGATTCTTTGGATACCTTTTGATAATTCTTAGCGTAATGAGTCTGGGAAGTCTCTGAAGCCACGGAGCGGCATCGGCAGGCAGCGAAGTGTTCTTAAACTCTCTACAAGTTAGCCACTTTTTGGTTGCTTTCCTTGTTCTAAATCACCCAGATACCCAGCGGGACTGAGAACCGGCCCCGGCGGAGCCTCCAGCAGCAAGACTTCATTAGACTCTCCCTCGCTTAATCTTCTCATGCAAAATATTCTAACACTGGGTCCCTTGGCAAACGCCCTGAAGAAGTTTCATTTCAATAATATTGCTTTGTATTTATATGACCTCTATATCTAAGGAGCTTAAAAACACTTATGGCCCATGCTTCATTACTCAGTTTAACCAAAAAGAAAGCCAACCCACTTCTTATGAACAAATTCAAGCTCTCCCTTTGGGGACAGTTAATAATAACAGCACTTTGACAGCAGGGCACTCTTCTCTTCCTAGGAGCGTAAAGTGATTTAGACAATGAAACGAAGAACAGACAAAACGAGCGCTCGGTCTAAGGTGACACGGTAAAACGGAAGCAGAGTGGAAGTCAGAGCCGGGACTTCAGAATTCCGTGCACACTGGTCACAAGTCTGATGAGGGGGAGTTAATGAGAGGAAGGGGAGAGTGACTTCCTCCGTTGTTCCTTGTCACAAATCTGTGGTCTGTCTCTTCCTTCCTCCCTCCTGTCCTTTCTTCTTCTTCTCTCTCTCTTCCATTCCACAGAAAGGCAGAGTCTCCCACCCCTGTTCTGCTTCCAGATGTGAGGCTGTATTTTTATCTTCACTTTCTGGCTAGCTCTCCAAGACGATGACAGAAACAGAGCAGGACACCATCTCTGGTCAAGTCCCAGTCAGTCCCATATTTGGGCCATTAAGTGGTAGATGCTGCTGTGTTGTGGTCCCTTCCTGGCTCCATGCTCCTTAGGTCTGCCGAGCCTGGTCGACCCTCTCTTGGATGAGCCTGGCTCTGAGTCCCAGCTCTCGGTTCTCAGGCCCGCAGATGCATCAAAGATGAGAAATGGGAGCGCCCGCCCACGTTCCAGGGCCGGGGTGTTAGCCCTGGGTTGTATTTTCGCCGAGCTCTGGAGAACCGCTGCTGTGTGTTGACATTTACCTGGCCCTCCACTCTACTTCTCTTGTCCCCTAAACCTGTTCTTCTGGAGTCCTGACCTGGTGACTCCTCGGTCACCTGGGTGCACAGAGAGAGGCGCACAGATTGTGGGGACTGTTCCTTGGCGTGCCACCGTCCCCCTGCACGCTGCCTTGGAATCTCTCCTCTTGATAGTCCTTCTGGGAAGACTCAGGATGCAGTTTGGGAGAGGCAGAACTTTCGATTGCCCTTTCCTTCTCCATATTGTATCTTTTTAAACTGCCCTTCAATGCCTGATCTCGCGCCCTGCTCCCCCAGAGCTGCACATCTCCTTAGCCTTGTTAAGGTGGGGGGAAATAATAAATTTTCAGTGTCCTATAAAGAACCCTCTAATGCCCCCAAGAGAAACTTGTTTTCCTAGTACCCTTAAAAACATGAACTGGTGCCTCCAACAGACCAGCACAGACCTCCTCAGGGCGACCTAGGATAACTGGCTACTCTCAGAATCTTGGGGTCGTGTTTCTTGCTCCACAGAAGTCTGATTTAAGTTGAAGGGAAATAGAAGCTGAAGGATCAGCTGTCAGGAGACTACAGACTTCTCTGAGCAAATATTCCATAGCAGGGGACCTCTAGCTGCTTGGCATAGTTACGGCAACTTGAACTTGGCCCCCGTCAGAGTGCATATGGTGTTCCAAGTCAGCATCTCACACAGCAACCGACCATACTGTGCATGGGGAAAATATTTATGGGATCATAAATGTGAGTGAAGCATGTTTGTGCTCCGTGCCGAACTGGCAATGGAACATGCAGATTGACTGATTTCCTATATTCCCCTTTGAGGAGCTGTGGCCAGATGCCCTCTTGGATATGCCTTGGAGCGCTGACTCTTCAAGCCCAGGATGAGGGATGAGGCTGGGGAAGGGGATGCCCTTAAATGGCTTAGGACTCAGGTTTTGGGAAGGATGCAGGGACGTGCTGTCATGTGAGATCCGGCTGGACGGTGACTACAGATGCCCCCTGTAAAAGTGGAGTGTGTCTCTTTTATTCTTGGGGTAGGTATTATCCTGTGAACCAGGCCCTCTATGGACCTCTGCAAGCCCAGAGAAAAGAGTTAGCACGACAGGACCGTTGCTGTTGGGAAATAGAAGCAGGAGAAATTGGCTCAGTAAGATGAACTTCTCTGCTTGGGACGTCAATCCCACTGGGAATTTTTAGACAAATCATTCAGAAAGTACACTTTCAACCACACGACTGCATTAGACACCATTCCAACATTACCACGATATACTGAATAGTTATTGCTCCTTTATTTTTAAATAGCCCACAGATGGAACAATAAAAAAAAATCTCAAAAAACAAATTTCAAAGATTAGATTTTAGAAATTCCGCTGTTAGTAACTGTCACACATGCATTAGCAGAGGGGCAGATATACAAAGTCAAAGAAATAGAAGTATCCAAGGATGATTTGTGCACTTGTCAGATACATTTTTAAATAAAATACAAAGCCCAGGCTGCATTTCTTTTCGTGAAAGCAACCTCCGGTGCTTTCCATGCCTGCTCGCTATTGTTATGTAGCGGGTAGATTTCACATTCCTTCTGCATTATTGTAACAGACAAGTCTAAGACACTGTCTAATGTTAATTCTACACACTGCTGCCAATTATAATCAGAGCTAGTCAAAATAAACAAATTAAACAAATAAACATGTCAAAACATCTCTGATTTAGGGAAAATAAGCCAAGTCTGAACTCTTGCAGTGTTTCGGCATAAATGATGGGCTGTGGGTTGTAAAACGCTCCATAACATTTTTTCACCTTTGCTACGGGGAAGGTGGGTCAGTTTAGAATTACGGCCCAGCTCAACTTTGAGAAAGAGGTCTGCGACTGAAACCAAATCAAACCCAAATGTTGCTGGCTTCACCTCGGCTAGTAATGATCTGCTGCATGCTCTAAATGCTTTGCAAAGAAAGAAGGGAAGAAAGAAAAAGCAGTTGATGCTTTGCTGACGTGATGCCAGAACCCCTAAATCACTGGAGAGGTTGACGGTCACGCAGGTGAGAGCAGCCCCAAGGCGGATGCACACTTCCATCTGAAACATGCTGTCACCGTGACATGTCCCAATCAGCACGTTGAAAATACTCGGCAATTAAGTTAGAAAGCTCTATTGGCTTCAAGAGGGAGTATGAAACATGACTTTGCTACTCAAGTAGAAAATCTTGGCTAGAGGTAAGCGTAAGTGATGAGGGGGTCTGAGGTCAAAGTTGTGTGTGTGTGTGTGTGTGTGTGTGTGTGTGGTATGTTAGCCTATAAAAATATGGAGAGAGGTTAGGGGAGAAGGCTGTCATTCTGGCAGGTGGTTCTTGTAAAAAGGTGATCTCTCGGAGTTCAAGAAATTTAAAATTATCTACACCCAGCTAGGGCAGGCAGCGAGCCACAGAGCAGGTGATGTGGACGCGCTCCTCGGCATTCTTTCAACCAGTACCCTCCTAGCGCCAACTCTCTGCCAGGTACCAGGCAACAAAGATGACCAAGCTGTCAAGGGTCTCCTTGTTCCCCGCTGGGAAGTTGAAAGGTTGAGTTTGGGACAGGCAAGTTGGGCCCCAGTCTTCTTGCCGTTCCAGCTGCACCTCTCTCAGGGAGTGGAATTCAGGGAAGGTTCTGCTCCGCACACGGAGAGGGGCTTTGCAGAGGACAGAGAGGGTGACATCCCTACCTCCAGAAGACAGAGGACTCAGTTCCTTCTCTCGTCTCCCATGGCTTTTATTTTTAAAGTGCACTGTGCTTGGAAGGGACGGGGATGGGGGTGGAACACGCTGTGCTTTGAAATGCTGTTTTCCGAGGACAGTGTATAGAATCTCCGTTATTAACAACCTCTCACAAGACAGTTATTTTTGGAGTGGCCTCTTAGGAGGCAACCTCTTGGAAGTGAACTCATTTATTTTGCGTCTCACTGTCCTGCCATTTCCTGCGGAGAGAGGGGAAAAGCGAAACCACATGTTTTGAGGAGCGAATGGAGGAAATCCCTCCGAAGACAAATGACGACTCCTCTCCCCTGGCAATTAGTCAAACCTGGGCTGCAGGCCAGCCCAGGTGTTCCCGACTGTGTATAAATTTGCCAAAGAACAATGAAAATAGCAGCTGATTGTGCTGACAGATTCTTCTGGTAATTTCCTGTTGTTTGGCATCTTCAGGTTACTTTCCCACAATTATAGCTGCTGATGAAGACTGGGGCCCTTCGAAGTAATTTTCTGACTCTCCCCTCGCCCCTTTCTGTCATCCTACCAACAAGCAGCCTCTTAGCCCCAACTTAAAAGAAACGAAACAATCAAAATCTGAAACCGAGTTAGAAAAACATTTCAGAGTAGTGGACTTTTTCTCTGCCCCTCTTTCCCAGATGTTTGAATTTAATCCCCTTGCAAAATACATATTTTAATGAGTCTGAATTTAAAAGAGGAAGAAAAAAATGATTTGCACCTGCGTCCTATAGAGTTTCTTGGCAACTCTGAGCTGGGATTCGGGTTCCTTCTGATTTTCCAACTTACAAGTTGGAAGGGTTCCTTGTGTCGTCCACTAGTATCTAATCTCAGGGAAGCTGGGTCAGCTGGCGCTGCCACTGAGAGAGACTGGACACAGATGGGGTTCTGGCCAGAGCTTGGGCTCACTTGCATGTGGTCCCTTGCCGACAGGAGTACCTTTGCTCTGTTACGACTCCCCATTCCTTCTTTGGTTTAAGAAGACGGAGCTACTATTACGTGTGGGTGGAAGTCGTACTTGTACCCAGAGCATTTGGGGGTGAAGTGAAAATGAGGGGAATTGCACAATTTTCTCAAATCTCCACATGATCCAATCTGTCAGGAAGCTGCGCATACTTTCCCGGTTAGAGCAACTATGTAAAAGTTTTTTTTCTGGAGTTTTTTTTCTGAAGCCGGAGCTGTTGCTGAGGAGCTGCCAAGGGACGGGTTTCTTTCTCTTGGCTTCTCCCTTCCCTGGCCCCTCAACCCCCAGAGGAGAGAGCCGATGCGATGCTGCAATGTGGGTTTGCAAAAGAGCTGCTGAGGATGTATTAGACGGCAGCATAATGTATTGAATTTTTCTAAACAGGGTTCTGTGTCCCCTATTAATCAGGACTTCTAGTCAGGAGAATTGCAAAAGAAATAAAAAATTCCAGGATAATCCAGAGCCTTTGAGGGAGGGCAAATCTCAGAACCTGTCACATCTGAAAAATGTTTTTGAGATTGGCCTTGACTGAGTCTCCTCGGTTCTGCATATATTTTTCGTAGAAGACTGTATTCCTGTATTTAGGTGAGAAATGTGGAAAAAACCTCATTGAACATATGTAAAGTCTGAAAGCAACTGAAAGATACTTTCTTAGATCCCTGGACCTCTTAAAAATAACAACAAAACATCCGGGTGTCAGTAGAATTGGAGAAAGTTTGAAATGACACATGACAATAAGAAATGTTTGGTTATTTGTAAGCTGTCAATCATCCTCCCACCCTCACACACATACTCAATTAGCATATGCTTGGGGGTGTTGATAAAAGAACTAATTATAGTTCTAGAAAAATGCCTTTAATTTATGTCATTTGTTATGCACTTCATCAAGAAAGCCATTCATTCATTCATTTTTAATTAATTAATTTATTCATTAATTTATTTACCATTTGTTGAACACCCTCCATGTACTGAACAGTTCAAAGATTTTTTTTTAAAAATATCTCCTGTTGACCACAATCAAATCTGCTCTCTCCCTTTTCAAAGCCCTACTCACCTGAAGTCAAGTAGGACCTTCTCCAAGCCATCTTCCTTACTTTTCTGGTTCTTATTGATCTTGATCTTCTCCAACCACCCCAGTGCGCGTTCATTCATTGCAGTACCCTGAAGGAACACTTAACATGTGCATTGGTCTGGGGAGAGAGTGTTCCGCTAGTGGGGAGATGCTGTGAGGTGGCGCGGGGGGATAGGAGGCTGTGGGAACAGAGAGGCAGGCTTGGAGCTGAGGCTTGATGGAGCAGCAGTGGTCAGCGGCTGGGCTGTGGCCCAGGCAGAAACAGGCGCGAGAGAGGGGAACGCCAGGGAAGGAATGCTGTCCATCCTGGGGGAGCAGGAGTAACGTCCCCTGCCCCCAGGTGCTCTACGGACAGTGCACACTTCCAGGCACACGTGGAAAAACAGAGAGGAAGGACAATGGCAAGAAACGGGACCCCAGAGGTGGGCAGAGGCCGGGTCCCGCAGGCCGCTGTCACTGTTGGTGGGCATGTGGATATGGCTGGAGGTGGAGCTGTTGGAAAGTTTGAGGCATGGAAGTGGCGTAGTTGGATTTGTCCTTGGAAAAGAGGACTCTGCCCCAGTGTGGACGGCGGATTGGGTGGGGCGGCGCAAGCTGGTCAAGAATGGAAATCGGCTACTTTAGTCTCAGTGACATAGTCGAACCTCAATAGCCAAGGGCAACTGGCTAGGGATGCTCCCCACCTCCGCCCCACAGGTACCAACACCGAGGATGCTCCAGGCCCTTACATAACAGGCACAGTATTTGTGAGTAACCCACACCCTTCCTCCCAACTGCTTTAAGGCATCTCTAGATTACTTAGCACCCTGATATGATGCGAATGCTCTGTAAACAGTCACTGCGCTATGCTGTTTTGGAAATCAGGACAGGAAAGAAATTTCTGCACATGTTCAGTGTAGATGGGACCCTGCGGGTGCAGAGGGACGCCTGTTTACTGTTTCCTTTGGCCTGTTGCCGGTGGGTACTGGCCTTTCCTCTTCAGCTAGGTTACGAGCTTCCTGAGACCAGAGCCATTTTTACCTTTCTGAGCACAGGTGACACAGATTGGTGCTCAGTAAACACTGGCAGTAGTCTGATTTTATTTTCAGTGTGCATTTTAAAACTTGGACAGCAATGCGGTAGCCCTTTAGTGGGGCACACCCGGAGGAAGACTTTGCTGGCGAGTCCCAGAAAAGCCATTTCTGCACCTCAGTTTACCAAGACAAAAACCCTTGCTTCGCCTTTCTGCCTTCTTACTCTTCAAGAGACAAGAGTGGTGATTTTATGTGCCATATAGTTCCCAACGTGAAGTCAGTGAACGCTTGCCAAGAGGCCAGGCGAATTCCAACTGAAGGAAAGTGGGACGTGTAGAATCGGGTTGGAAGAGTGTCGGTGTTGTTTGCAAGGCCGCGGGGGTATGGACTGGTGGTTAATTTCCCTGTACTTCTCCGGAAAAGTGGCTCCCCTCTACCACCCACCAGGCACATTCCTCAGTGTCCACCGGGGAATCTGACCCCGTTAGCAGTTAATATTTATGACCAACATTTGCCAGTGATTATATTAACAGTCAAATGATTATAATTCTAAATGCAATTGTGTGTGTGTGCTCTCGTCACGGGGAGCTTTGGTCGGGGAAGTGTGTATTCTTGAAGCAAATACAGCATCTCTTTTAAATTGTATTACCACAATACCAAATTGGAAATTTTGCTAATGTACTTCTTAAAGACCGCAGAGTCGGAGAATGTAGTAGCTGGAAGGGGCGTTTTACAGGTGAGGAAATTGAAACCCAGAAAGACTAAGTGTTTGTCTTGGGCCACACAGTTAGAGACAGCTGAGCTGGAACAAAACTGGACTCCCAGTTCAGTGCTCTCTCCACGGTGCCTCGGGGCTCCGCGTGTTTACTGCCTTCGCATGGCTTGTCTGAAGGGAGCCTCAGGGTTTTTGTACTTATCTAGGTTTTCATCTTTCCCCACTTCCTTGCCATCTCCTTAGGCACCTGAGGCTGCTGGTCTCCCTGGAGGGTTGTAGGTAACACACACATTTCTTGGTTTTCCCTCCTGCAGTCGCTGGATCAGGAGCATAGACCCTGGAAGCCCAGGCTTCAGGTCGCAACTCTGAGCCTTGTCTCTGGTCTCTGCTTCCTCCTCTGCACTCTCTCCAGGTCATTTGTACTCCTCTCTGCCTTCACAGGCCATCGGAGGCTTCCTCAACCTCCATCCATTAATTTATCACATTCACAATGTTGACCGAAGCCAAATACAGGCTGTGATCAACATTTTCCTTTAAATCAACTTTTTTTTTTGAACCTAAATACATTCTTTTCAAACTTTAGAGCATTACCATAAATGGGAGACCTATTTCATGGGCCAGCAGAGAACGTAACTATTAAAAAAAAATAAGAAAATAAAGAGCGTAGATGTATTGTCGAAGGAACTGCTGAGCTAGAGCCTGTCCAGAAAATAAAGAACGTTATTAAATTCTAGCTAAATTCACTGGCATGCTAGAATTTTTAAAGTTGATTCCCCCTCTCTTTTATTAAAACAACAACAAAAAAGGTAAATTAACAAATGGTGGAGAGGTTGCAATGGCTGACTTTTCCCTTTGACCTAATCAGAATTACTAAAAGTTCACTGAAAAATAATGATTTTCCTATCACGAATCCAGTCTTTTAAATTGTTCAAGTACTGCCTAAAATCTTCTTGCCAATGGTCCCACTCTTGGGTTCATCCTGACCCACAGAGTTAAGTTGGTATTTGGAAGAGTCCTGAGCAATGTGTTATTTCAAGGAGGCTCTGGCCTGCAGAGTGACATGATCTTCATGGGCACCTACCTTCCCTTGTCCCTCTTCCTTGATCCCCAGAGTCCTCCCAACCCTGTTGGGCATGTGGCCGCCATCTTGGTTCAGTGGTGCTGATATCAAGTGTGACAATCTGGTCAGATAAGTTGGATGTGAACATGAATCGATCCATGGTCAAGTGTTCTTGATCATCACCCAGCATGTTTTGATGAGGACAGAAAGTGTTCAGGCTGCAAACATTCCCTACCACACCCCAAACTCATTTTCTAATCCAAAAACAGAGAATGAGATAGTCCTTCTCTCCTTTTCTATAGTCCACATTTGTTGAGATTCTGCCAGGTGCTGAGCTTTGAGATGAGAGATGTACCCAAAGTTGCTGTTTACCGCCAGGCCTTGAAGTGTTCCTGTTTGGCACAGGTGGTGGCTCTGGGTTGGACTGCTCTGGAAAAGGCTTGGGGAGTGGTTCATATTTTGAATGGCAAGAGGCAAATGGCTCCACGTAGGTCCGGTGGGACTCTTGGTCTCCATGAAGGACCCCTGAGGTTTTGCAGGGTGAAGTAAGTGTTGGCGGCCTTCTAGAGTACAGTAAGAATGCTGGAATCTTCTAGTGGAAACCTGCGAATGCCTTTAACTTCAGTTTACCAACCACCTGCTTGGCACTTTTCAACTCTCAGTGCCCTTCTAGACGGACAGGGAAGCAAATGTGGCACACGATGTGCTCTTGGACCCCAGGAGTCTCGTGCTGGGGCAGTCGGCAGCACAGAGTGAGGAAGAATAGACGTCTGGACTCAAGTCGCAGCTGTGCCGTCTGTCAACAGCATGACACTGGACAGACTGAGCAGCCTTCCTGGGCCCCGGTCCTCACCTGTGAAACGGGGATAAGCACAGAACCAGCTTAGAGGACAGTGGTGAGAATCAGGTGATAAAGCAGTGCCGGGCATGGGCGCCCAGTGAAGACTAACTCTTGTTATTGTTGAGGGAACAACTTCAACATGACAAGGGTCATTCTAAGGGGTTTGATAAGCCACCCAGAACCAGGGCGGTGTGGGTTGTAAGCCCAGTGCTGAAGGAATGCAAATCAAGGACAAGATCGCTAAGGACTGGACTAGGGAAAACTGTCACAATGATGTCACAATGTCCCCGCATTGCTGACGTGCTTGATTTCCACCTCAGTTTGTAAGATTATACTCCATTTATGGTTTTGGAAAATATGAGCAAGAGTCATGACCAGAAGAAGAAAATCAGAATATGGGTTTCTCGGTCTTGCTGAACCGTGTATCGCTCTTGCTGAGGGGCGGACGGATGGCTTCTTGCTTTGCTGTGGAAGGACTGGATTGGGTTGCGGTCCCAGGCAGTCTGGGGAGCTTATTTTAAAAAGAACAACTTCATATCACAACTGCGTAGGAAGGTGTTCTCATCCCTTCAGGACACTCCTCACCTCGCGCTCTGAGCTGGAAGACTCTTCTGACGACTTCGATGTCTTCGGATAAGGAAACGGAGTTATCCTCCCTAGGAGAGCTTAAGTGACTAACCTGAGAATTGACACATAAACCCAACCAGCACATTCTGTTTGTTTCTTCTTTGCATTCTCCGAGCGCCAGACCTCGTGATAGACACCTTCATGACCACTGTTGCATTTAATCCTCAAAATAGTATCATGAGGCAAGTTATGATAAACTTATTTAAAAGAGAGCTGAAGAGAGGCTGAGTAACTTGCCCAAGGTCACCAAGGTGGTACATATTAGGAAACCAGAGTTCAGTCTAGGTTTTCTGCTTCCGTCCCTTGCTGGCATTTTGGCATGCTCTACGGCCATGACCACGCCACCTCCCTCCCTCCTTCGCTTCCTTCTTCCTCCCTCTTTCCCGCCCCTCCTTCCCTTCCCTCCTCCTCCCATCCTTCCTCTTTCTCTCCTTTCCTTCTCTGCTCCTTCCCCCTCCTTTTCTCTGTCCTCCTCACCACTTTCTTTCCTTTCTCCCTCCCTTCCTTCCTTATAATATTTTTTAGTAGAATATTATTTCCCAGCAATTAATAACAAGTACAGGATAAAGTGAAAGGGACTTTGGGTCAGGATAATTGAGTTTTGCTTTTGATCATTCAACTAAACCCAGAGCTTAGCAAGGAACCCAAGATCCCTGTGCGGACCTGGCTGGTGGGAGGTGTTCAGTACACCTTCCTGGTCCGGTGGTCCCACGCTGAGCAGTTGCTGCGCTCAGCTTCGTTGCCCTGGAGCACAGGGGGAAGGGTCCTGGAGAGGCTCTGTGCCTGGAGCTACGAGGAGTGGAGTCAGAATCTGAAGACAGGTCAGCCTGACACCAAAGGCTGCATTTTTTTTTTTGGAATTAGACATTAGCCTTGGTCAGAACTTGCACACAGGAGATGGGAATAAGGAGAGGTATTTGCCCAGTGCAAAAATGGGGGCTACTTACCACTCTGGGCTCTGAGCATCTCCTCCTTCACTGGGAGCTGATCCAAACAATGGACCCAAGGTAAAGATCAGTGAGAACACCGCGGACCAGAGTTCCAGAGGAGCCCAAGGGCCAGCCAGAGCCCGTGCGCTCAGCCTGACTGACTGGCTCTCCCTCCACGACCTCTGTCTTCCCTCACAAGGGTACGATGCTGTTTATTCTCCATCCTGATCGACTGGCCTCTGGGCTGCTAGGAAGCCAACATGTTCCAGGCTCCCACGTTAATGGCAGGGGATTAGAAGGAAACACAGCCAGCCAGCCTGTGACAATAAATGAGGCTATTGGAATGGAGTAGTGAGTGCCAAAGGCAGCCAGGGTTTCTTGCTTGTTTATTGACTCTGGTACTTGGGACCAGTCTCTAAACTTGCGCTTGCCTCTGTTGTGCTGGCTATAAAATGGGAGATGCCAGTAGCCCTCGTCTCTTAACACTCAGAGGTGATGAGAGGTTCATTACTTTATGCCTCCAAGTTCTTCAGGGTCCACGGCCTGGACCAGAAATCGGAAGGGTTTGCTTGCCCACCTTATCAGAGTCCTCTCTGCTTTCTGAGGCTCCGATGTTAGAGGAGGGTTGGGAGGAGGGAAGCAGAAAGGAAAAGGAGAAAGAGAAAGAAAGAGGATCGGTTAGGAGGTGAAGGACGCAGCTTTCAGAAATGTTCTGCATTCCCTTAGGTAAAAGAAGAGAGTCTTGTTTGTGGATTGCTACTCTAGAATGCCGCGCTTGGGCGAGAGGGGAGAGTGGCGGAGGATGGCCCACCGTGAGCCTCATGTGGGGCGAGCCACGCTGACTTCTCTCGAGTTCCCTAGCTGGGGGCCTCAGGTGCTGGGCTCCGTTGCTGTCCAGTCTCCTCTCCTGCCCTTCCCTGTCTCTCTTCCCTTTCTGGTCAGACCATAGTCACGGAGCCTCACGGGAAGGGTGGGGCTTGTTCAGTCTCACCTTTGGGTGGAGTTTGGGCTTGTTCCATGGGACAAATCCCCTGCCTGGGACTCCTGTAGCCAGGGTTCAGCTGGCCCCCACCACCCGCCTTTGTCCGGTTTTCTACCTGCTGCTGGAGTCTGAGGCAGAAAACAGAGTCTCTTTCTCTTTTCTAATCAGATGGGAAGATTAGAAGATTTGTAAGTTGAACAGATTTTCAGACAGAATCAATAGCCTTTCCATCACTGGACCCTAAAAAGTCCCATATTTTTCTCTTTACAAGAAAGAGGCCAATGAACTCTTGCTTGGTGTTAAGAGTACCAGTCAAGACAGCAGGGCCTCCTGGATTCCTTTCCTTGATTCTTCTGCATGAAGGAGATGGCAAGATAATTTCCTGTCTTCCTCACCTGTGACTTAGGAAGACGGGAGTTTTCAGACGACTGGGTTTCATGGTCAAGAACGTCCCCTTGATGTCCCTGTGTGCCTCCACAGGTGGCCCACTAAAGGGACAAATGAGTGTGATGTGGGACAGGCGGGGGGCAGGGCCCCAGTGGAGGGTGAAACACTCTAGGTTCCCATTGTGAAGACCAAGTAGGGCTTCTGGTGGAGACCTGTGGGGTGAAAGGGTTTTTCTCCCCAACAGAAGGTCAGGCTCATTCAACTGCCTTATTTATTTTGAAAAGTAACTTAGAAACCTTAAGATCCTGCCCCCTGAAGGCCCAGCTGGCTCGCTCACAAGATCCCGGTAGGACAAGGTCCCCTCACCCGAAGTTCCGTGGGCAAGGGCTGACCAAGGGCCTCGGTGCTCTCGGGCTGCCGGGAGAGACGTGCTTGACCTCTGGTGTTTGTTTTGCAATTAACCAAGAACAAGAGGGAACGTCTGAAATGTGTGCTTCAGGGCGATGAGGAAACCACCACTGGCTTCTCTCAGGAAACCTGTACCCTCCGAGGGCAGAGGAGCCTTTCCTTCTGATTCTAAAAGAAAATGAGGAGACACTTTTCTAAAATCAAATATAGGCCGGTACCAACTTTCTGCCTCCTCACCTGCAGGAGCCGGCAGCTCCTGGGGAGGAGCGCAGTCTGTCCCACGGGTTAAACCAGGTCTTCCCGCAGCCAAGCTGCAGTAAAGGGCGAGCGCAGGGGAGGCAGAGACCAGCTTTGACAGAACCTCTAACAGGGCCGTCATGCCAAACGAGCGTGGTGCATTTCTTTTACAGAAAAAATTTAATTAGAAGGAAAGGATTTAAGGTGAGTTAGGAAGAAACATTTTAATGGAAACTAAAGAAGGTACATTAAGAATGGATAAAATTACCAAGAATGGTTAAGGAAGAGTGAAAAGGGAGTCAGAGTATATCTAGGTAGTAATCATTTTCTTTATAAGTTATTTTGCTTTTATTCGCTTTTAAAAACATCATATTTTCAATTATGGCTGCATAGATCAGCCCTAGTAATAGACGCCAAGCAGGAGTCTGTAGTGAAAAGGTGTGCTAGTATTTTCATGTCATGTGAAACCTACCCTTAGTAAATCTGTTGTCCAGATTATGGGGTAATAATCAGAACCCCCACTTACTTGACAGCATATACCTTAATGGCAAGTGTGTTAGTCAGCTCTCTGCCACTAGAACAAAATACCTGAGGTAATTACTTTATAAAGAAAAAAGGTTTATTTTGGCTCCTGGTTTCAGAGTCCAAGATCAGGCAGATCCATTGCTTTTTGGCCTCTGGTGGGAGTGCCAGATGGCATGGTGGGAACAGAAGAGGAAGGGGTGGGTGCCAAAACTCCCTTCAAAGCTGTCCCCAGTGACCTGAGAACTCCCACTGGGTCCCCATCCCACGGTTCCACCGCCTCCTAACAGCACCATCCTGGGGACCAAGCCTCAACACATGGGCCTTTGGGGACATTTGACATCCAACCTGCAACAACAGGCAGCAGATCTAGGAGGAAATAAGTCGCCTCTTCGAATCCAGACCCACAGGGATGCTCACAGACCCAGGTCGCATGCTCCTTGTCCTGGTGAAGTCTGAGAGGACATTGGGGGTCAGAGGGCCAGGAGAGAGATGCAGGACCTGGGCGTCTCCCTGTGGATCCAGGCGCGCCCGGGCTTCCCTGCGAGCGGCCAGGCCTGGGTGGGTTTGCCGGCGCGGGGTGAGCAGAGGGGCACCTCGCTGGAGGTGCTTCTCGCCTTGGTGTGCAGCGTGAGTTGAGCACCGGCCGAGGAGGCAGGTGAGAGCATCAGAGGCGGGTGCTTCCCCCGCGTTTCCAGGGAGCTATGCGGTTTCGCCTGGGACTCAGGTTAATGCGGTTTTACCACCTGCTCCTCAGAGCCGCTGCACCCCACCTCCGGTGCTCTCGCAGACCGTGGGTAACCACCCCCAGAGACCCCGCCCCGTAATAGACCTCATTTATGAAAAAAAGGAGGGAGGCCCAACTCTCCCTGAAGTGTTGGCTGGAGTCCCAGCCTGGAGTCCCAGCATGGTGCTGCCATTACCTTTCTTTCCTCCTGATTCCTAATTGGATACACACTGACATGCGACAAGAGGCCAGGCCTACTTTATATTCCTTAGAGGCTTTAGGAGCCCAGAAGGCAGAGAGTCACCCGGAAGGGATCATGCTGGATGGAGGTCAGTCATGGTAAAAGAGCCCAGAGAGACTGCGGGGGGCTGCGTGATTTTGTGAAAGGGCAGTAAGGAAGGTCACTGGGTTGGGCTGTCAATGGGCACACCGGGGGTTGCGACCGTTCTTGTTTCTGGGTGTAACTGTACCTACTTGTAATGTGGAGCAGACCCCTTTACCTTAGGAAAACAGTGAATGCAATTTGAGAGATGATGTCCCCAGATCTTGGGTTCTGTTTCTAGCTCTGTTTTGATTTTATGGAGTGACCTTGGGCTGGACATTGACACATGCTGCTTGCTGCTGCTCCGCTAGGTTATGAGTACAGGCTAATAAAGTATAATCACGGCGTCCTAAAAACGTCAAGTCCATGCCCCCTGGGGCTCCCATAACTGTTCTCATCTGCAAAATGGAGCTGATAACTGTGCACCCTGCCTTCTCTGCACAGATGTTAGGGAGCTGGGCTCGAGAACATCTGTAAAGCAGTTTCAGATTTTGGAACATGGGAACAATAAATGACCATAACAGCTATTTATCATGCAAGAGGAGATGACGATATATTCTATATTTCAAGCTCCACTTCTCTCATCTTCTTGAAAATAGTTTTGCTTGTGACTGAGGCCATCAATTGAAACCTAAGTGTACAAAATGCAGAGCTGGGGAGGGATCAGGACCTAACACTAGGCCATCCCATGACAAGTGACCAGGAAAGGATGTGGAGGTGCATATTCAGGAGCTGAAAATATCAGTGCCTTTGAAAGAATAAGAGAATGCTGTTGAGTCTGACGCGGGATGGAGTGAGGGGCGGCAGGTGCCAAGCATCGGGGCCTCGTCTGGGCAGCGACTGGAGTCCCTTTGCTGGGGAAGTGCTTTGGTACCTTTAGGCAGGCGTGGCTCACGAGGAAGTCCTTATGAAGGTGAAATCACATCCTGGGTAAATATCACAGAATTCAACAAAGATGACATCCTAGAGGACCGAGGAAAATATCTGTGTAGACCCACTGGCTAGTATTTTGATTCAGTATGCGCGTGTGTGTGTGCGTGTGCGTGTTGCACATGCATCCAAGGAGAAGCGAAACAATCACTTTCAAAGACAAGTGAACATTTGCAGGTAGCCCATGCTGAAAGTGGCTGAATCGATCGTTTCTTCCCTCGGGGTCATGTCTCATTTATTTACTCTTCAAATAAATGCAAAGCAAAAATATTTCTATCAAATGTGCTCAACTCAGTGCCTTTTGCACCCCTTTGCACTGAGGTGGAAGTGGACTCTGTCATCTAGGAGTTGCCTTCTTAGTAGGAGGTTTAAGACTCTTACATAATCTGTAATTTCTCTAGTGACATTAAAATGACGACCTGCCCGTCCTCCTGCCTCCTACCCACCTGGTCAGAAGGCCAATGTCACCCTCCTAGGGCCTGTTCCCTCCCTCTTGAGAACCTTCCAGAGCTCCTTCAATACAGGTCCTTGAGATACCTACTGTCCTCAGTCTTGGGCTGCCACTGTCCTGCCTTGCCATTGCTCCTCGCTGCCACACGGTGCCACTGTTGAATGCTGGCATAGTCCAGAGTGGCTTTTTTGGGGAGGGTAAATCCCAGCTGGTGCCCTTCCTGCGAGTCGCCTCTGTGGCCTGCTGTCCTCCCTGAGTTTCCAACGGCCAGCCACAGTGCCCAGCCCTTCAGGACGTGCACACACACGGTCCTCCTTCCCACCCTGGAGCTGTGCCAGGCAGGGCCAGGAGTCAGTGCCTTGCTGGGCTCACAGAAGCTTCCGCTGAGCCGCAGAAAGAACGTGCCTTCTTACCAGTCTCTACCCACTGGCTGCCTCCCTTGAACCTGCTCCTTGCATGGAGGAGGCCCCTAGACCTCAGACACACGAAACAGTGGCTTTCCTTCGCTTTTCAGGGAAGGAACAGCCTTCTCTATGTCGGGGATGAGTCACCCCCCCGCCCCCAAAGAATGAGCAGGAATGATCTCCAGGGCTCCTCTTAACAGTGAAAACCAAAACGGGTTGTCTTCAGCAGCACACTCCGTTATGCACATAAAGAAATAGTTTGGGCAGACACAATCCCTGTGGGAAAATTACAGAGATGGGGTGATGGGGACACAGACCAGAGAACAGGGAAATAAAGGGAGAGGCATTTGTGCTGACCCTTGATGTGAGAAAGGAATTGAGGAGCCAATGTGATAGGGAAGGGTAAAAGAACTCAATGCCCACTTGGTGAGCAACGGTGGGGTGTGGTAGCAGCCATGGGGAATTCTGTGCACTACACTATGTGGGGCGTGAAGGGGGAAACCGGAATTGAAGGCTGGGCTTGTAATTCTCTGCTGAAGAGTGCAGTGGTTCCCTCTTACTCCGGTATGTTCCAAGGCCACCAGTAGAAGCCTGAAATTGCAGATAGTACCAAACCCTATATATACTATTTTTCTTATAAGCCCTGCAGCATCAGTACAAAGTACCAGAATTAATCTATCCTTCTGTGTTTTATACCTTGGAGACTTTTATTTTTTTCTTTTTTATATCACTACTCTGTGCTTGAGGACCATTATTAAATAAAATCAGGGTTACTCAGACATAGGATCCATAATATTGTGGCAGTTGATCTGATAAATTAGCTACTGAGTGCCAAATGGAAAGGTAGTATATACCACATGGATACATTGGACAAAGGGAGAATTTGCATCCTAGGCAGGATGCAGCAGGATGGCATGAGATCTTTTCACATCACTCAGAATACTCATACTTTAAAGCTTATATATTTGTTTATTTCTGGAATTTTCCACTGAATGTTTTTAGACTAGTTAACTGAAGGTGAATGAATCCATGTATAAAGAGGGACTACTGAGCAGACTAAAGACCTATACATCAGTGTGTTTTCCTTTCATGTTAACATATCTCTTGATCAGCTCAAATCAAGAACAAAGCATTCCAGGAAGGAAAGAAACTGGAATAGTTAAAATTGAGTTTTGTTAATGTAGCCAAATCCTTTATCATTGTTAAAAAAACAAAAACAAAATTTCCCCCCCCCAAAAAAAAAAAACAGAAAAACAAAAAACCAGTCAAACTTGCAGATTTAGGTAAGGTGAAAAAGAATGTTGGGAGAATTTCAACAACCAACTGAATTAACAAGTGTACTCAAACCACTTTTGAGTTGTGTAAACAGTCGATACTTCACCACTATGTCCTTGAACAGAATCCTTTTAGTTTTCAGAAAGACATTTAGAAGAAAATGACACAAAAATTTCTTCCTCAAACTGCCTTGTTGAAGTTTCTCCAGGGACTTGGAGTGGATGATTTGTAAATTCCTTTAGTCTTAAAATAAAAGGCATTTTCATAAAAGAAAAGGTGATGGCCACAGACAGGGATGGTTACACACACCGATACCTACTCAGGAGGGAGAATAGTCTCAGGTAAAATGTCATTTAATCTCTTCTTCTTGGCGCTCAGCTGTCTTACATTCAAAAGCATCCTGAGAGGAAGACGGCATCCGTAAGTAAAAATAAAAGCCCTTTGGCAGCATTTTAAAAGAGTCGTAGGAATCAAGAGTTTCACAGTGACGGCAGCGGTGCCGTCTTGTGTTTGGACAGCTTGGTAAACTGTTTTCAGGACACTCGCCCCTCCCCTGGCATCTCATTCACTCCTTGCAGGGGTCCCACGGAAAGGGTTAGGACAAGGACTCCCAGCTCTGCCCACAGCCCATAGAACCATGCTGTGAGCAGCAGCCGCAGAGGAGAAGACAGAGCCGGCAAGAGCTGGGGCCCAGATCTCTCCCCTCTCCTGGGTGGATTTGTCCCTCTGGTTCCCGGCTGTCCTTCCAGACTGCCACCTGACTGGACCGGAACATTTCCTGAGAGTGGGGTTGTCACTTAACCATCTTTTTATCCTTCTCCCGTACCAGTTATGTAACAGGTGTTCATTAAGTGTTAATTAAATAAGTGCTCTAAATCCCAAAATCTAAATGGCTCTAAATCAGATTTTCAAAGGTTTCTGGGCCCTCACCCATCTTCATTAAAAAAAAAAAAAAAAAGAAAAGAAGAAGAAAGAAAAACCTTTAATTTCTGAATCTGGCAATTAAGAAGGGGAGTATTGGTTCATTTCACTCCCTGGGATATTCTGACACAGATATTGAGGGCCGACTGGAAGCTGAGGGTGACCAGCAGGATAAGCAGCGGTAACGAATGGATCTAGAATATCATTCGGTCTCTTGTTTACACACGTCTGTTCCTTCTGGCCCATGGGTTTTAAAATGACCTTTCCTAGCAAGATCTGGAAATGAATAGTCTTTCTTTTCTTCCGCCAGGGCCTGTGTTTCCTGAAGTCAGTTACCATGTGTCCTTTGACAAATCATCTGCAGGAGTCTTGACCTTACCTTAAAGAATTCTCTCCTGTGTTTTTCACCCTCACCCACACCACTGCCTTTGAGTCTTTGCAAAACTGGGAGTAAATAAGACCGGTTCTCTAAGTAGCTGTGAAGTATGCAATTATTTGGCAGGATGTGTTTATCTCTCTCTCTCTCTCTCCCTCTCTCCCTCTCTCTCTCTCTCTTTAAGCAGTTGTCCGGATGATGAGAAAAAACTCTGCTGGGTTAGCAGGACCCCAGGAGGCTGAGCCTGGGTTAGCAGCAGTCATGAGTCCCTGTGAGACCCTAATAGGATCACTATACCCTGCTGCCTGGAACCCCCGCCCTAGTCTGAAACCCAAGCATCAGTGTGAACCACAGGATCCACATTATTTTGCTTATTTTAAATAGAACTTATTGTGCATATTATAGAGAATCTGGAAAGAGCAGAAAGAAGAAAACATTTCAGAAGCCTCACCACCTCAAATGACCACCTGTAAATACCTTTTGCTCTCTGTATTTTTTTTGTTGTTGTTGTTTTTTCTTTTCTAGGTGTAGCTGTTGATGCATTCCATAGGTGGTTATTACCAGGCTGTATAAATAATTGAGTAAACTGCTGTCGGATGCCTGCATCTGGAGATGGAGTCACAGACAAAACCAAGTCCTTGTTCTCCCTGCTCTAGGTGCATGATTCTGGGGGCTTCTCTTGATACAGATTCATAGGAAGGACCTCAGGTGGTCAAAGGGCATGTTTAAAGGGAGAGAGAAATTTAAGCTGCTGGGGTGCAGGAAAGCAGAGTTTTCTTTTAAAACATCGTAAATATACTATATATAAAATATTGTATGTACAAGCATATATCTATATATATAGACACATAATGTACGTATTTATGGGGCACAGTTTGATATTTCAATACACGTGTGACAATCAGAGCAGGGTAGTTAGCACCTAAACGTGTCATCATGTCTTTGTATGGGAACATTCGGAATCCTCCCTCCTAGCTGTTTGGCAGTACACAGTTAACTGACATCAACCTTCGACACCTACCGTGCTGCAGGCCACTGGAAGGTCTCCCTTTCCTGCTCACCCCTGTGCTCACCGACCAGCCTCTGTCCACCCCTCCTCCCTACTCTTCCTAACCATTCTTCTGTTCTCTACTTCTGCAAGAACAAGGAGTTGCCTTTTGAGTTCCTATCTTCCATTTAATTTCTCATTTCATTGGTTTCTTTGTGCTTTCAGGCAACAAGCACACAGAGACCACCTTTGGAAAGCCTGGCTGTGCATGATCCAGAGTAGCTGCTGGGACAGGAGGGGCTTGGCCAGAGCAGCCCCAGGTGTGCAGAGCTGGGCTGGGGTTATCACCTGACATGAGATTTGACTTGGGCTAGTGAGAGGGCTCAGGAGCCCCGAGGGAGACCAGGAGTGCCCTGCAGGCCCTGCCATGGGGCTGCACTATGAGATTCAAATATCTGACCCTGTGTGTTCTGGACTACCGGGAAGCCCAGAGTCTCTCCTGTTCCTTTGGTTCAGTCACCAGGAGAATCTGATTCCTGTGAATACCTCATGCCATGGTCAACTGATGCCTCTTATTCTCTCTGTCCCTGTTCTCATGCCTTTATAGTCTGGTGGATGGGAAAGCTGTACCTTGAACAGTCATAAACAGATACATTATTTCTCTAATCCAGCATCACAGTTGAGGTTTTAGGGAGGAAAGGTACAGAGTGCTGCAGACACATGTCATGAGGAACTTTCCCGAGCCTCTGGTGGGGTGGGCTGGGTCTGCCTGAGGACCTCCCCCTGGGCTTTGTTCTGAAGCGTGATGGGGAATTTGCAGGTGCAAGAGATGCAGGGGGAGGTTCCAGGCAGGACCAAGAGCTAGTGTGCAGACCACGAGGAAGCGGCATGTCAACCAGGGGCGGTCACCAAGTTCAGCTGACTCATCAGGAGACAACGTGCATACCAGGAAAGTAGGGTGACTTGCTTGCTCCCATCTTATGATTGAAAATTCTGTGCACTGGAAACCCCCTGAGCCCCGTGCAAACTGAAACAGTTGGTCACCCTGAAAGAACCCTCTACCTAAACCAGACTTCTGAGTGTCGGAGGGTTTGGTAAGCATTGTCCTGCTCTGACTGGATCCCTCTAGGGAATAAATGCGTTGGGAAGAAGGCGGGGTGGCTAGTCACCCGCTTTTCAGTATCCATCAGCTAAGTCTACCAGTGGGTGTCTGGCCAGTGAGACCTGGAAGGTAAGGGGAGCATGGAAGAAGTTTCTGGCACCAGAGGAAATAGCGTGGGAGCGATGAAGACATGCTGTTGGTCACCATTACTTTACCTGCCTCGAGGCTGCCTGAGCTGCACTCCCTGCTTCAACTCTCATCCCTGGAATGGGAACAGTGATCATACCTGTGCAGGTGAGATGCCCAGGGTGGTGGGCTGTGGCATTTGTGGTCAACGTCTCACAGAGCAAGGACCATCATTTTCTGGTCTCAGCTCCTGAGCAATCCTCTCTTCCACATTGTCTTGGAATCTGTTTGTAAGCAGTAAGTCACAGAAGGAACAGTGATGATGGTGACCTTCCCACGGACCTATCTTGCACTAAGCTGCAAAGAGTAGTGTCCAAGACCTGTATTCGTATAGGACTCATAAAGCAATTTCACAAATATCGTCTCCCTAGACCCCTATAAAAATTCAAGGGAAATAATAGTAGCCAGCATTAATTGAACACTAATTGTGTGACAGGTTCCCTTCTAACTGCCTTACATGAATCATGCCATTTAATCCTCAGAATAACCCAAGGAGGCAGGTACTGTTACTGATCCAGGTCATATGGTTCTGAAATGTTGCAGCCCAGAGTTGGATGCAGTCTCAATGGCGTTGGAACCAGCTATAGCTGGGCGGAGGGCCTTGTTACCCCTCTCAGGAAGACTGAGTGTTAACAGATGGTCCAGACTACAGAAAACTCAGGGTCCCTGCATGAGGGAGGGTCTCCAATGTCCCCATTGGCCCTTTGCATATGATGACATGAGCCGTTTGTTTTATATAAAGCAGCCAGCTGTCTTGTGTAAGGGACATCCATCTGAGGGTCACTGGAAGAGAAAGCGAACAGGGAAGGTCCTGGAAGGGAAGGGGTGAAGGACAAGTCTCATGTTTGCCGCTGGGGCATCAGAGACCCAAGGAAGAGAGAATCTAGACAAGGCTAGCCCATGGCCACACAGTAGAAAGGCTGTGCCCCAGGATGGGGACAGAGGACTGGGGGGAAGCTGGAGGTGGGATATGCAACCAGCTGTTCTGTGGCCCATCCTGGGTATAATTCAGCTGGATTAGCTGCCCTCGACTGACCAGCAAATGAGGGAGACATCTCAGTAGATCTCTGTGTTACTAATGAGCTCTATTCTGGAAGTTTTAGTCCATAAGCATATCAGTGACTCTGTCCTGGGTTCTCAGGACATGGGAGTGGGGAGGAGCGGGATACTCTAGGTAAAAGACTCAGAACCATCCTCTCCAAGGTTCTTTGTTTTTCTTAATTATTTGAAGCCTCAGAACTTTAACCTGAGAATCTGGTAGATCAGCTCCTCCTACCTAATGAATCCCCTCTCACTGCCCCACCACGTAAAGCTCCCTGTGGCCTTTCCTGTCTGAGCATTTGGGGGGCGCTGAGGTGGGCCATTTTTGATATTAGCAGAGCTAAATTTAATTAAGGAAATAAACTTTGAGAAAGAGAAGGAGAATCTGTTTTGTGATGAGATCTCTGAACTCCATAATGCAGTCAATATAATTCAGAGGCTAGCTGCTCTAATGAATTATCCACCCCATTTCCGTAGAAAATCGGGAGTGGGGTGCGGAGCTGTTTAGAGAGTTCCAATGACTGTCTTCTGGTTTCTGACTTCCATTAATAGAAGATACATATGTAAATGACACCTAGCCTCTGCTTGGGTTTTGTAGCACTTTTTAGATGAATTAAATCTTCTTCCCCCCATGGAGTTAATTTATTTGTCCACGGTAATCTCTCCAAAGCATTATAAGAGCTGAGCTCGGGGTGTACAGATTCCTGGCCCTTAGGACTTTGGGGAGCAATTGATCACCCCCAGGAGACTTGGGGCAAGGGCCCCAGGAGTGCTCTCTGGGGTGCAATGCCTCATCTTTTGGGAAGATGCTCCATTAGGCCCTTTGCCGTAAGTTTTTTTCTTTTTGGAAAAGAATCCGAGTGAAGGTTTTCCATTCCCCCGCAGCTCTGCGTACCTGCACACAGCGGGCAAGAAGGTGCCTGCACAGGGAACCTCAAGTGGCAACAAACGTGAGGGTCACTATTCACCCGGGCCGTGGAATGCAACTCCACAGTATGTCCAGGGACCTACCGCAGTGTGTCCAGGGACAGCAGAGTCAGCTGGGAACGAGCCTCAGCCCAGGCACCGGGATGAAGAATCGTCAGGGTTTGCTTTCCTATTTTTCACCCCTTGACAGAACTGTGTTCCTGCTTCTATTCTTCATTAAACACCTTAATCTCTACCTGCGCGCAACACAGGGCAGCGAGTTCAGGCACTGCAGGGGACGTGGCCTCCCTCTCCCAACACCAGTCTGAGTAGAGTGCAGCATTTCATTTTCTCTTTTTGAGGTAGTGTTGTGTGGTCCTGAGACAGAGAGTGAACAGTTCAACTAATAAATTCCTGAGGCCCGTCGGTTCAGAGGCGAGGGTTCTGCTGCTCACACGTGTCTCCAACCTTGACCTGTTGAGCTCTTTGCACATTGTAGCAGAGCCTTTTCATATTAATACCAATTTATCATGATTCCACTTAAATGCTCCTTTTTTTTTGTCTGAGAGAAAGAGACAGAAAACATCTGCATATCGAGTAATATTAGCTACAGTTGGTGTCTCAAGTGAGAATCAATCTGACAGCCCCATTTATTATATCGGGGTAGGCTTTATTATAGAGACTCTTGCATTTGAACTTTCCCTCTGCAAGATATGAAAGAGTCTCTGATGGATTCATATCTTGCTTTAAAAACAACATTTTGAAATACAGGGGAGATAGTAACTATAGATAACATTTCAGTTATAATAAGAGAGGCCAAATGTTAGCCAGATTTAAAACAATTACAACAATAAAGACAGTTGGAAGCGTTACTAGTTATTAAGCCCTAAGGTTCATATTTACAGCTCTATTCTTTTGTTCTCTGACATGGTTGACATTCAAGTGATTGCTTTTGATTTGTTGTATCTAATGCTTCACCTGTCTCAATACATTAGGCTAATAGCTCGGGTCTTTTTGAGAGTGATATCATGATCCATTTCCTTTTGGGTAGAGCTGGTCATTGATGTTAAAATGTGCCATTGTTAAAAACAAACCAAATTACCACCACTACCACCACCAAAATCTCCAGACTCCTTTTCATCTATTTGGAAATCTGCCACCCAAGGCTTAGTGAGGTACTTCGTTGTTATGACAAATGTTCAGAGAATTGGCTTATCAGGCAACTTTGTTCATTTTAAGTCAATTAGGACTTGGATGATAACAAATCAGAGGCGACCCTGCTGGTGTATGTGTTACATGTGTTTCCTGGACAGAGGTATGTTAGTCACCATTGTTTCTGTATTTCTACTTGATAAAGAATGAGGATGACTGTTTCCCCCAGCCCCACTGAGTTAGATGGATTGCAGGTGTTCTTGGTGGCCTTGAACCTTGGGACACAATTCCTTCTCAGAGGCCCCCCAACCAAGCAAAGGGCACACTTGGTGTTTTTTCCTTGCCTTCCCTCTTCACTTGTATTATTTCTTAAATGAGTCTTAGTACTCAACACCAGGAAACAGGAAATAAAACAGGGCTCCCATTCAGGGGACTGGTGGTCAGCTTGCAATTGTTTATGAAAACCTGTGAAAGTCCGTTCTGTTTATTTTTATATGTCAATATGTCTTAACATTTCCCATGTGAGTAATTTTTTTAGCAACCCATTTGCCTGCTGTAGACTTGATTTTTAAAGCACTCTAGAGCTACAGTCCTCATATTTCCATGTCAATTAAAATAAAAATGTGTAGAGAACATTTATGAGCATCCCAATTCTCACAGGCCTTGTCTGTTGCAAAATAGAATGTTTTTTTCCCCCCCACTCCTTTGCAAGTCTCTGCCAGATTTCCCTGGGTCCTCTATCACCTTCTGTTACCTCCCTGTGATCTATCTATTCTCAATCACCATGTCCTTTATTTCTTTGTTTGTACTCCTTCTGTTCTTAGAGCACCTTTTCCCCAATCTGCTGCCTTCCTTGATTTGTTAATTGAAGAGCTTTTATTTCATTTTATTAATTTTTTTTCCAGTTAAAACACACTAATCCACAACACACACACCCACACCCAAAAGAGAGAGATATAACCCATGTCAAAGATAACTATCATGGTGGAATGTGATAAATGAGAGAGATCAAAGCCAAGGACTTTGGGGGTAAAAAGGTAGAGAGACACCTATTAAATTGAGAAAGACTTCCCACAGAAAATGTAACCTTTTATTCTTAGTAGTTTTATTCTTAGTATATAAAGAGCCCATATTCCAAGTGATGTCAGTAAGCTGGAAGACCAGGATGCTTCAGGCCCTAGTCATCTCAGGGAGACACTAATTTAACAACAACACATGGACAACATAGACATGAACAGCTCAAGTCCAAACGAACAATACCTGGGATTCTGGAGATTAGCTTAAGTCTTAGCACTCTGACAGACAAAAAACCGAGGAGGGATTCCAGAGAAGGAGTAGCTAAACTGATGCATTTTCATGCTCGTCTGTCCCCCTCTGCCATCTGACCTAGGGCTGAACAGGAAAACTCCCATGCCAGAGATCTCCTCTCTGGTCAGAAACAAAAGAGGGGACTCTGCATTCAATATTCTAGATAGCCTTGGGATTGCATAAGGGATTGGTATCAGTTTCATCTGACTCAAAGGGGAATAAAACTGGCGACCTATTACTGAAAACAGACAGTTATGATGGTAGTAGCACATTTGAGTGCAGTTCCACAGGCAGATGCTAGAGGGAGTGAGAGAGTATAGGCTACTGAGAAGAAGCAGAGATAAACTGCTAAGGGAATTTGAATTAAAAGCACATACCCATGCCTACAGAAGACACATAATCAGAAAGGGTTTGAGAAGTCCTAGAATCTGCAGCTGGTTAACCCCTGGTAAAGTCTTCCTCTGAGTGAAGCCAGTCCTTAAATACCTGAGTCTCAACAATATTACCATCCACAATAACAAATCACAAGACACACAAGGAAACAGGGAAACATGGCCCAATCAAAAGGCAAAACTAAAACTACAGAACCCTACTCTAAAGAAATGCAGATTTATGAACTACCTGACATAGAATTTAAGATAACTGCCATAAAGATACTCAATGAGTTAAGAAAACCCTGCCATAAAGATACTCAATGAGTTAAGAAAACCCATTTATAAATGACATTTATAAATGATATATTCCAAAAGAAAGATAGAAACTACAAAAAAGGAGAAAAACCAAAAAGAAATTCTGGAGTTAAGAAATACAATAATGAACTGAAAATATAACTTAAAAGGTTCAACAGAAGACTTGATCATGAGGAAGTAAGAATCCATGAATTTGTTTTTTTTTTTTTTTTTTATTTTTTTTTTTTATGTTTATTTTCTTTTTTTTTTAATTTATTTTTTTTTTTTTTACGTTTACATAGGGTAATGATGTTTATTATATTTTTCCCCTCCCCCCCACCCCTCCCACCCCTCCCACCCCTCCCACCCCTCTTTTCCCTCTACACAGTCCTTCTTTCCTTCATTCTTACTGCTCTCCTTAGCCTAACTCTAAACCTAACCCTAAACCTAATGCTAGCCCGTCCCACCCCCCATTATATGTCCTCATCCGCTTATCAGCGAGATCATTCGTCCTTTAGTTTTTTGAGATTGGCTTATCTCACTTAGCATGATATTCTCCAATTTCGACCATTTGCCTACAAATGCCATAATTTTATCATTCTTCATTGCGGAGTAATATTCCATTGTATAAATATGCCACAGTTTCTTTATCCATTCATCAACTGAAGGGCATCTAGGTTGGTTCCACAATCTGGCTATGGTGAATTGAGCAGCAATGAACATTGATGTGGCTGTATCTCTGTAGTATGCTGATTTTAAGTCCTTTGGGTATAGGCCAAGGAGTGGGATAGCTGGGTCAAATGGTGTTTCCATTCCAAGCTTTCTGAGGAATCTCCACACTGCTTTCCAGAGTGGTTGCACTAATTTGCAACCCCACCAGCAATGTATGAGTGTTCCTTTTTCACCACATCCTCGCCAACACCTATTGTTGCTTGTATTCTTGATAATCGCCATTCTAATTGGGGTGAGATGAAATCTTAGGGTAGTTTTGATTTGCATTTCTCTTATTACTAGGGATGTTGAACATTTTTTCATATATCTGGTGATTACTTGTACATCTTCTTCTGTGAAGTGTCTGTTCATTTCCTTAGCCCATTTGTTGATTGGATTATTTGTATTCTTCGTGTAGAGTTTTTTGAGTTCTTTATAGATTCTGGAAATTAGCGCTCTATCTGAGGTATGGTTGGCAAAGATATTCTCCCACTCTGTAGGCTCTCTCTTCACATTTCTGATAGTTTCCTTTGCTGAGAGAAAGCTTTTTAGTTTGAATCTATCCCAGTTGTTTATTCTTGCTTTTATTTCTTGTGCTATGGGAGTCCTGTTAAGGAAATCTGATCCTGAGCCAACAAGTTGAAGATTTGGACCTACTTTTTCTTCTATAAGATGCAGGGTCTCTGGTCTGATTCCGAGGTCCTTGATCCATTTTGAGTTAAGTTTTGTGTAGGGTGAGAGATAGGGGTTTAGTTTCATTCTATTGCATATAGTTTTCCAGTTTTCCCAGCACCATTTGTTGAAGAGGCTATCTTTTCTCCATTGCATATTGTTGGAACCTTTGTCTAGTATGAGAAAATTGTATTTATTTGGGTTTGTGTCCATGTCCTCTATTCTGTACCATTGATCTACCTGTCTATTTTGGTACCAATACCATGCCGTTTTTGTTACTATTGCTTTGTAGTAGAGTTGAAGATCTGGTATTGCAATACCCCCTGCTTCGCTCTTGCTACTGAGGATTGCTTTAGCTATTCTAGGTTTTTTATTCTTCCAGATGAATTTCATAATTGCTTGCTCTATTTCTGCGAGGTACATCATTGGAATTTTAATTGGAATTGCATTGAATCTGTATAGAACTTTAGGTAGTATAGCCATTTTGATGATATTAATTCTGCCTATCCAGGAACATGGGAGATCTTTCCATCTTCTAAGGTTTTCTTGAATTTCTTTCTTTAGTGTTCTGTAGTTCTCATTGTAGAGGTCTTTCACCTCTTTTGTGAGATTGATTCCCAAGTATTTTATTTTTTTCGATGCTATTGTGAATGGGGTAGTTTTCCTAATTTCTCTTTCTGAAGATTCATCACTTATGTATAAAAATGCATTGGATTTATGAGCATTGATCTTGTAACCTGCTACTTTACTGAATTCACTTATGAGTTCTAAAAGTTTTCTGGTGGAATTTCCAGGTTCCTCTAAATATATAATCATGTCATCAGCGAACAGGGATAGTTTGAGTTCTTCTTTTCCTATTCGTATCCCTTTAATTTCTTTGGTTTGTCTGATTGCTCTGGCTAGAGTCTCAAGGACGATGTTGAATAGAAGCGGTGAAAGAGGGCATCCCTGCCTTGTTCCAGTTTTTAGGGGGAACGCTTTCAGTTTTTCACCATTTAGAATGATATTAGCCATGGGCTTAGCGTAGATTGCCTTTATAATGTTTAGGAATGTTCCCATTACCCCAATTTTTTCTAGTGTTTTGAGCATGAAGGGATGCTGTATTTTATCAAATGCTTTTTCTGCATCTATTGAAATAATCATGTGATTCTTAACTTTAAGTCTGTTGATATGGTGAATGACATTTATTGATTTCCGAATGTTGAACCAACCTTGCATCCCTGGGATAAAACCCACTTGATCGTGGTGCACTATCTTTTTAATATATATTTGTATGCGATTTGCTAAAATTTTGTTGAGAATTTTTGCATCGATGTTCATTAAGGATATTGGTCTGAAATTTTCTTTCCTTGATGTGTCTCTGTCTGGTTTAGGTATCAGGGTGATATTGGCTTCATAGAACGAGTTTGGTAGGGTTCCCTCCTCTTCTATTTCATGGAATAGTTTGAGGAGTATTGGAATGAGCTCTTCTTTAAAGGTTTTGTAGAACTCGGCTGAGAACCCATCTGGTCCTGGACTTTTCTTTGTTGGTAGGCTTTTGATGACCTCTTCTATTTCATTGCTTGAAATTGGTTTATTTAAGTTGTGTATGTCCTCCTCGTTCAGTTTAGGTAGTTCATATGTCTCTAGAAATTTGTTGATGTCTTCAAGGTTTTCTGTTTTGTTGGAGTATAGATTTTCGAAATAGCTTCTAATTATGTTTTGTATTTCCCTCGTGTCTGTTGTGATGTTTCCTTGTTCATTCCGAATTTTAGTAATTTGAGTTTTCTCCCTCTTTCTCTTTGTTAGTGTGGCTAAGGGTTTATCAATTTTATTTATTTTTTCAAAGAACCAACTATTTATTTTATTAATTTTTCCGATTGTTTCTTTTGTTTCGATTTCGTTGATTTCGGCTCTGATTTTAACTATTTCCTGTCTTCTACTACTTTTGGTATTGGTCTGCTCTTCTTTTTCTAGTGCTTTGAGCTGTAGTGTTAACTCGTTTATTTGTTGATTTCTACTTCTTTTTTTGAATGCACCCCATGAAATAAATCTTCCTCTAAGTACTGCTTTCATAGTGTCCCAGAGATTTTGATATGATGTGTCTTTGTTCTCGTTTACTTCTAAGAATTTTTTTATTTCCCTCCTGATGTCTTCTGTTATCCATTCATCATATAATAGTGTATTGTTTAGTCTCCAGGTATTGGAGAAGTTTCTGTTTTTTATTCTGTCATTTATTTCCAATTTCAATCCATTATGATCTGATAGAGTACAAGGTAGTATCTCTATCTTCTTGTATTTACTAACAGTAGCTTTGTGGCATAAAATATGGTCTATTTTAGAGAAGGATCCATGTGCTGCTGAGAAGAAAGTGTATTCATTCTTTGTTGGATGGTATATTCTATATATGTCCGTTAAGTCTAAATTGCTGATTGTGTTGTTGAGATCTATAGTTTCTTTATTCAATTTTTGTTTGGACGATCTATCCAGTGGTGAGAGAGGTGTGTTAGAATCGCCTAGTATTATTGTGTTGTGGTCTATTTGATTTCTGGAATTGAGAAGGATTTGTTTGACGTACGTGGATGAGCCAATGTTCGGGGCATAGATATTTATGATTGTTATGTCTTGCTGATTTATGCTTCCCTTAAGCAGCATGTAATGTCCTTCTTTATCCCTTCTGACTAGTTTTGGTTTGAAGTCCACATTATCTGAGATGAGGATGGATACTCCAGCTTTTTTGCTGTGTCCGTGTGCATGGTATGTTTGTCCCCATCCTTTCACCTTTAGTCTATGGGTGTCTCTTTCTATGAGATGAGTCTCTTGCAGGCAGCATATTGTTGGATTTTTCTTTTTAATCCAATCTGCCAGTCTGTGTCTTTTGATTGATGAATTCAGGCCATTAACATTCAGGGTTATTATTGTGATATGATTTGTATTCCCAGTCAATTGACTCATATTTGTTTTTGACATGATTTGGTTTCTCCTTTATTTGGCTATTCCTTTAGGCTAGCGCCTCCTGTTGCTGATTTGCATCGTTGTTTTTCATCTCTTCCTCATGGAATATTTTGCTGAGAATGTTCTGTAATGCTGGCTTTCTTTTTGTAAATTCCTTTAGCTTTTGTTTATCATGGAAGGATCTTATTTCATCGTCAAATTTGAAGGTAAGTTTTGCTGGGTATAAGATTCTTGGTTGGCATCCATTTTCTTTCAGGGCTTGGTATATGTTGTTCCAGGCCCTTCTAGCTTTTAGGGTCTGGATTGAAAAATCTGCTGATATTCTTATTGGTTTCCCTCTGAATGTAATTTGATTCTTTTCTCTCGCGGCCTTTAAAATTCTGTCTTTATTTTGTATGTTAGGTATTTTCATAATAATGTGCCTTGGTGTGGGTCTGTTGTAATTTTGTATGTTTGGAGTTCTATAAGCCTCTTGTACTTGGTTTTCCATTTCGTTCTTCAGATTTGGGAAATTTTCTGTTATTATTTCATTGAATAGATTGTTCATTCCTTTGGTTTGTTTCTCTAAGCCTTCCTCAATCCCAATAATTCTCAAATTTGGCCTTTTCATGATATCCCATAGTTCTTGGAGATTCTGTTCATGATTTCTTACCATCTTCTCTGTTTGTTCCACTTTGTTTTCAAGGTTAAATATTTTGTCTTCAATGTCTGAGGTTCTGTCTTCCAGGTGTTCTATCCTATTGGTTATGCTTTCTATGGAGTTTTTAACTTGGTTTATTGTTTCCTTCATTTCAAGGATTTCAGTTTGGTTTTTTTTTCAGTATCTCTAACTCTTTATTGAAATGATCTCTTGCTTCCCGTATTTGGTCTTTTAACTGTTGATTGGTGCGATCATTTAATGCCTGCATTTGCTCTTTCATCTCCTCCTTCAATGCCTGCATTTGCTCTTTCATCTCCTCATTAGCTTCCCTGATCGTTTTAATTACGTACATTCTGAACTCCCTTTCTGACATTTCTTCTGCTGTGCTGTCATTGGGTTTTATTGATGTAGTATCTAGGTTTGTTTGGGACATTTTCTTCCCTTGTTTTCTCATAATGGTCAGTTGTCAGTGGGACCCTGAGATATTGCAATTTTCCACTATTGGCTTATAGTGTCCCAGTAGATTTCCAGTGTATCACCTCCCAGCCTTCAGTAGCCTGATGTCTTGGAGGAATCTGATAAAGCAGCTCATTCGAAGAATACTGCCCCTAGCCCCCTACTGGTTCCACGTTTTGGAACTGGCTCTGTGCGGAAATGCTCTCACTGTGGGCCTGCACCGTGCAGCTGGCCGTGTGGGAAGAGCCCACTGCCGGAGTGTGGAAGACTACCTTGGGAAGACTCAAGCTGCCCTGCCCGGCTCTGCTAAGCCACCTCTATCTGGGCCTGCCACCCGGGCTGAGCTTTACCCAGTGGGCAGACTCACCCGTGGCTCCACTTCAGTCCGAGTCTCTCAATGCCTCCCCTTCTTAACTCCTGGGTTCTGGAGCGACCGGGGGTGCAGTCTCCCTCTAGGCCGCCATCTTGGATCGCCCCGTGAAGAGAGCCCGCAGCCGGAGTGGGCAGAGCCGCCTGAAGAGGTCTCCGGCTGCCCTGCCCTTATCCCTGAGGCTGATTGCAGATCGAGGCTCTCCGCTGGTTCTTTGCAGGAGTACACTGCACTGCAGCGGCTCTGGGACTCGGAGCCTGCTCTGTTCAGACAGGCTCTCACTAGCGGGCCAGTTCCATTCCGAGGACCTGGAGAAGCTCAGAATCCATGAATTTGAAAGATAGTGGACTGAAATCATTGTGTCAGGAGCAAAAAGACAAACAGAATGAAGAGAGTAAATAGATCCCGAAGAAATTATAGAATACTATCAAGCAGTCCCATATACTTATGGAAGTTCCAGAAAGAGAAGAGAGAGAGAGGATGCTTGGGAAGTTTATTTAAAGTAACAATGGTTAGAAATTTCTCAAGTTGGAGGAAAAAGTGGACATATAAATTCAAGAAGCTTAAAGACAGAGAATCTTAAAAGCAGCAAGAGAAAAGCAACTCATTATGTACAAAGGAGATTTGATAAGTTTACTAGTGTACAATTAATTAGAATAAATTTTAAAAAAAGATTACTAGTAGATTTTTCAACAGAAATCTTAATGGCCAGAGGGAGCAGGGTGTACACTCTGTAAAGTGCTGAAAGCAAAACAAAACAAAGAAAACCTGTCAACCAAGAATATTACATGATCAAAACTGTCCTTCAAAAGTAAAGGAGAAATTAAGTCCTTTCCAGGCAAACAAACACTGAATGAATTTTTTACCACTAGATCTGCTCAAGAAGAAATGCTAAAGGAGCTCCGTTAAGGTGAAAGTAAAGGATGCTGGACAATAGAACAAAACCACTTAGAAATATGAAATTCTACAGAAAAGGTGAATTCATGGACAAATATAGTAAACTGTATCACTGTAATTTTGGTGCATGCATACATTTTTAATTCTTGTATGGAATTTAGATGACAAAACCAAAAATGCATAAATACATGTTAATGCGTACATGATACATAAAGATACAATTTATGGCATCAACAAAAATTAAGAGGTAGAGCACATGGGAGCAGAATTTTTGTATGCTACTGAAATTAATTTGTTATCAGCTTAAAATAGAATGTCATGATTTTAAGATGTTTGATATAATTGCAACAGGAACCATAAAGAAAATATCTATAGAACTGACCTTGTCTCATTATTCTCTACTTTATTGAACTTCACTGGTTTCCCAACAACCTATACTCACTTCATGTATCTGTGTCATATTTTGATAATTTTCACCATATTTTAAACTTATAAATTTATTATTATATATTTTATGATGATCTCTGATCAGTGGTCTTTGATGTCACTACATAATTCTTTGGCGGTGCCACAAATTGGACCCACAGAAGATGAGAAACTTAGTAAATGTGTGTGTTCTGACTGCTTCACCACCCAGCCATTCCCACATCTTTTGCCTGCTCCAAGAGTCTCCCTACTCCTAGAAAACAACAATACTTAAATTAGACCAATGAGTAAACCTATAATGGCATTATAGGCCAAGTGAAAGGAAGAGTTGCCTGTCTCTCACTTCAAATCAAGGGCTAGACATGATTAAGCTTAGTGAAAGTTGAGTGAAAAGCTGAGATAAGCTTCTTGTCCTAACAGTCAGCCCAGTTGTGAATGCAAAGGAAAAGATCTTGAGGGAAGCTTCACGTGGCGCTCCAGGCAACTCGAGTGATAAGAGAGGCAGCCTTCTTACTGATGTGGAGGGAGTTTCCATGGTATGGAAAGATCAAACCAGCCACAACTTTCCCTCAGACCAGAGCCTCATCCGGGACAAGGTTCTGACTCCCGTCACTTGTACGGAGGTGGAGAGAGGTGAGGAAGCGGCAGAAGAAAATGTGGAGCTCTTCGTGACATGAAAGGGCAAGGAGAAGCTATGACTTCATACAGAAGCTGCAAAGTTTTATCCAGAAGTTCTACCTAATTGATGAAGGGGGCTATACCAAACACAGACTTCAGTGTAGATGACACAGCCTTTAATTGGGAGATGTCACCTAGGACTTTCATAGCTAGAGAGAAAAGTCGCTGCCTGGTTTGAAAGTTTCAGAGGACATTCTGACTCTCTTGTTAGGGGATAATGCAGCAGGTGAGTTTCAGTTGAAGCCAATGCTCTTGTAACATTCTGCAATCCTAGCGACCTTCAGGGTCTCTGTTTACTCTATCTGTGTTCTACACATGTAACAACAAAGCCGGATGATAGCATATATGTATACAAAGTTTACTGAATATTTTCAGCCTGATATTGAAGGCTACTTCTCAGAAAAGAGATTACTTTCAAAATATGACTGTCCATTGGCAGTGTATTTGATAACCTAAAACATCTGATCTTTCTCTTTCTTTCTCTCTTTCCTTCCTTCTTTCCTTCCCTCCTTCCTTCCTTCCTTTCTTCCTTCCTTCCTTCCTTCCTTCTTTCTTTCTTTCCTTTTCATTCCCTCCCTCCCTCTCTCTTTCTCTCTCTCACTCTCTCCCTCCCTCCCTCCTTCCCTCCCTCCCTCCCTCCCTTCCTTCCTTCCTTCCTTCCTTCCTTCCTTCCTTCCTTCCTTCCTTCCTTCCTCCCTCCCTTCTTCCTTTCTTCCTTCCTTTCTTTCTTTTTCTTTCTTGTGCTAGGGATCAAACCCAGGGCCCTATGCATGCCAAGCAAGTATCCTACCTCTAGGCTACATCCTCAACACTTTGAAAACAATTTTTAAAATGTTTTCTTTTTTTTTTTTTCTTTTTTTTTCCGGTGCTGGGGATTGAACCCAGGGTCTTGCACTTGTGAGGCAAGCACTCTACCAACTGAGCTACATCCCCAGCCCTAAAAATGTTTTCTTGAGATAGCCTTGCTAAGTTGCCAAGGTTGACCTCAAACTTACAATCCTCTTATGCCAGTGTTTTAGTCAGCTTTTCATTGCTATGAGCAAAAGAATTGACAAGAACAATTTAGAGGAGGAAAACTTTATTTGGGGCTCATGGTTTCAGAGATCTCAGTCCATAGATGGCCAGCTCCATTGCTCTGGGTCCGAGGGTAAGGCAGAACATCATGGCAGAAGGGTGTGGTAGAGCAAAGCAGCTCAGGACCTGGTTCTTAAGAAGCAGAGAGAGACCTCTGCCCACCAGAGGGAAAAAAAAATACAAATCCCAAAGGTATGCCCCCCAATGGTCTACTTCTAGCTACACCCTACACTCCCACAGGTAATACCCAGTTAATCCATGTTGGTGGATTAATACACTGATTATGTTAAGGTTCTCATAACCCAATCATTTCACCTCTGAATTTTCTTGCATTGTCTCACACATGAAGTTCTGGGGGACACCTCATATCTAAACCACAACACTCAATTTTCTGAGAAGCTGGGGTTACAGGCCTTGCATTGCTACCATGCATTGCTAGAAAGTAGTTCCTTGAGATGAAGATACTACGGATATTGTTGACGAGATGGGATCTATTCCTGGTTGGAGTGAAGACAAAAGATTTAGAATATTATATAAACTTAGCTGATGAGTTAATGGTAGGGTTCAAGAGAACTGACTTAATTTTCAAAGAATTTCCACTGTGGGTAAAATGCTATCAAACAACATTGCATACTACAGAGAACTATTTCATGAAAAGAAGAGTCAATTGACGTGGAAAACTTCATTATTGTCTTATTTTATGAACTTTCTGCAGCCACCCCAACCTTCAGCAGCCAGGATCCTGATTGTCAGCAACTGTGACATTAAGGAAGGTCTGTCACCAGCAGAAATATCACAGCTCACGAAGGCTCAGATGATGGGTAGCATTTGGGGGCAATGCGATATTCTTAAATTAAGTGATAGACATTGTTCTTTAAAGACAATGCTATTTCACAATAATAAACTACAGTGTAGCGTAAATATAACTTACTGGCATTGGGAAATTTAAGGAATTCAGGTGACTTGCTTTACTGTGATATTCGCTTTATTATAGAGTTCTGGAACTGAACCCTCAATTTCCCTGAGGTATGCTGTTATATGTGAAAGGAAATGAGAAGGGAATAAAGTCATGTTACTACAAAAAGTCAACAAAACACAAAGGAAAGTAGTAAGAGAGAAAAGGAGGGACAAAAACCCCAGGACATAGAGAGGCTAATCAACAAAATGGCAAGAGCAAGTCTTTTTATATCAGTGATTACTTTGAATGTAATTGGATTAAACATTCTAATCAAAGACACAGATTGGTTGAATGGCTTAAAAACAAAACCAAACAAGATCCAAGTATATACAGTCTATAGGAAATTCACCTTAGATATGAGTATACTCAGGGTAAAGTAAAAGGATGGCAAAAGAACATTCCATGCAAATGGTAACCAGAAGAGAGCTGGAGGGACTGTACTAATATCAGACAAAATAGACTTGTCAGTCAAAAATTGTTGTGATAGACCAAATAAAATAAAATTAAAATAAAATCAAAGGACACCGTGTAAGGACAAAAAGGTCAATTCATCAAAAATATATAGCAATTTCCAGTATTTATTCACAAAGCATCCTCCAAATATGAGACAAACTTTGATGGAATTGAAGGGATAAACAGACAGCAGCACAGTAACAGCAGCAGACTTCAACAACTCCCTTTCAATAATGCAGAGGTCAAGCAAACCGAAGATGAGTTAAAAGAGGGCTTGGACAACAATACATATCAAATTGTACCTAACAGAACCCTCCACCCAACAAGAGCAGAATACACGTTCTTCTCAAGAGCATGAGGAATATTCTTCAAGGTGTACTATACATCAGGTCACAAGACATGTGTCAGTAAGTTTAAAAGAGACTGCAAGCATACAAAGTATCTTTTCCAGTTACCATGGAATAAAACTAAAAATTAGAAGGAAAAATGGAAAATTCATAACCATGTGGAAATTAAACAGTGCACTATGAACAATCAAACACTAACAATGAATGCCTGCAAAAGGAATATTTAAAAACAACTCCATTTACAATAGCATCAATAAGAGTAAACACTTGAGAATATACCTAAACAAAAGGATAAAAGATTTATACGCTAAAAACTAAAAAAAAATTGTTGAGAGAAATTTAAAAATATATAAATAAGTGAAAAGAAATCCATGCTCATGGATCAAAAGACTTTATTTTAAGATGCCAATACTAATAAAATTATGTACAGATTTAACAAAATTCTTATAAAAATCCCAGTGATGGTTTTTGCAGAGATAGAAAAAATCATCCTATAATACATAAAGAATTGCAAGTGACCCCAAGTAGTCAGAAAGTTTTTGAAAAAGAAGAAAATTCACATTTCCTGAATTGAAAGCATATTACAAAGCCACAGTAATCAAAACAGTGTAGTATGGACATAAAGACAAATGTGTAGACCAATGATGTGTAGACAATGTATAGACAAATGTATAGACTAACCGAGTAGAATCCTATAAAAAACTCACAAGTATGGTCAGTGATTTTTTTTTAAAGGATGCTTTATTGGGCAAAGCACAATTTCTTCAACTAATGATGTTGGTGAAACAGAATATCCACATGTAAAAGAATAAAGTTGAATTTACATCAGGCACAAAAATGGACTAAAAATGGATGAGAAACTTAATTATAAGACCCACAACTGTAAGACTTCTGAAAGAAAACAGAGAATTAGTTCTTCATGACATTAAATTTGACAATAATCTTTTGGATATGATACCAAAGATACAGGCAAAAAAGCAAAAATAGACAGCTGGGATTATAGCAATGGAAAAGCTATTCATCAAAGGACACAATCAAAAGAGTAAAAAGGTCACACACGGAAGAGGAGAAAATATTAGCAAATTATTTATCTGATAAGGGATTAATATCCAGAATAAATAAAGGATAATTTAACAACAAAAAAATCAAACAACTCCATTAACAATTGAAAGAAGTACTTGAAAGTAGCATCTCTCCAAAGATGAACTATAAAAGCCTGACAAACTATAAAATATATGCTCCTATATCACTAAATGTCAGAGAAATGAAAATAGAACATGATGAGGTATCACCCATTAAGATGGGTACTATCTTAACAACCCAGAAAATAACAAATGTTGATAGGGATATGGAGAAGTTGGAACTTTGTGTACTGTTTTTTGGTGAGACTGTGAAATGTTCAATTGCTATGGGAGACTGTATGGTGTGCCTTAAAAATGGATGTGACTCAGCAATCCTGCTACTGGGCACATCACCAAAAGGACTGAAATCTGAGCTTTGAAGAAATACTTTCACACCCATGCTCATAGAAACTCTTTTCTCAGTGATCAAGAGGTGGAAGTCATCCAAAAGTCCACTGACTGTATACACAGATAAACAAGTATGGTGGAATAATATGGAATGGAATAATACGTAGCTTAAAAGGAAAGGGATTCCTACTATGTATTACAACTGGGTGAATTCTGAGGACATTGCTAAGTGGAATAAGCCAGTCACAAAGGATCAAGTGCTACAAGATGCCACTTAAATGAGGACTCTGGCTCAGTCTAATTCATAGATACAGGAAGTAGAGTGATAGTTACCAGGGACTTGGGGAGTGGGACAAAGGGTGTTGTTTAATGGGTAGGCTATCAATTCTGTGAGATGAGAAAGTTCTAGAGAGCTGTTTCACACCAATGGACACAACAACAGAAATACATTTGACACTACTGAACTGTACACTTAAAATGGTTAAGGTCGTAATTTTATGATGCCTGTCTAATTTTTTTTCATGACAAAAGTTAATTTTAAAAACCACAGATAAGCACAGATTCTAAAAGTCTTTCAACGTACAGCAAACACTGAGTCAGTAGATGGTTTTGAGGTGGTCTAATGTCAAAAGCAAATGTGGTGGACTGGGGATATAGCTCAGTTGGTAGAGTGCTTGCATTGCAAGCACTAGGCCCTGGATTCAATCCCCCGCACTGCAAAACAAAACAAAACAAAACAAACAAACAAACAAACAAACAAATGTGATTATCGTATACAGGGCAGTACACCTGAACGTTGAGGGTGTGACCTTGGAACCACTGTATCTGAGTTCTGTTCCCTATGCTTCTGCTGACCTGGTACCGACTGGGGCAAGCTACTTACCCTCCCTGAGTCTCAGTTACTCATCTGTAATGTGGAATGTAAACACGGCACTTAAGTTGTGATGAATGCGCATGAGTGGATTCTGAGCACTCAACGCACACTTGCTGAGGTGTTAGCCAGCATGACAGAGGGGCTCCTGGTTGCTGGCAATGAGGAAACGGTGGTTCAAGTTCAGGGACTGGCATTTGTTTGGGATGTGAGGTCAAGTAGGGCAAAGTGAGAAAGTGCTCAGAAGGAAGCAGCTGGACTTGAGTTTTGTCCTGCTGGCTGCAGGCTAGAGGGCTTCATGGAAGAGTGGCTCCTTTGTCTGCCTCTCATGGCCTCTCACCAGCCACCCCTTCTGCATTTCTGTCTATGTCTGTCTCTTCTCCAGGTGTTGGGACACTCTTCCCTAGAAGGTGCCCTAGGTTTCCCCAGTTCTGAGTCTTTGCTCAAGTGATTCTCTGTCTTGGCTGTTCTTTTCCATCTCTTCCTGTTGAAATATCCCAAAGATTGTTTCCTTCAGGGAATCCTCATGATGTCTCCAGCCAGATAGGGTCATTTCACTCCTCTGGACTCCTGCGCTGCCTTCCTGCCCAGTTCCTGTATCCTGGCTGTTTCTGGACACATCAGTCCTCTTCACTGCTTAAAGTCCTTGTCTCCTTCTGTGTCTTTCACAGCACATACTGACTGTGCACCGGAAGGTTCTGCCGAGCCAATGGTTGGCAAATGAGGAAGCGAGAAGGTACCATGTTTAAAAAAGATGTCTCAGTGCTTTATTGGCAAGAAATTAAGTGGTGCTATTCATATTGTTCAACATCTTTATGTTTCTCTTCTCTGATTTATATGCATTTCCCCACCTGTATTGCTGGTCCCCAATCCTGAGTGTGAAATCTCTTCTGAAACATGAAGAGTACAAGTCAACCCCTGGTTTGCTCAGGGACTGGTTCCAGGACTCCCTGCAGATGCCAAGATCCACAGATGCTCATGTCCCTCATGTACAATGGTGTAGTATTTGCATAGAATCTACACACATTGTCCTGTACACTTTAAATCATCTCTAGATGACTTATAATACCAAATACAATGTAAGTGCTATGTAAGTATTTGTTACACTGTATTGTTTAGGGAATTGTGTCAAGAAAAAAAGGTTGCACTTGTTTAGTACAGATGCAAATTTTTTTCTGAATATTTTTGATCAGCTGATGTTTGAATCCATGGATACAGAACTCACAGATGTGGAAGGGTCCCCTGTATATAGATGTTCTGAAACTATCCCCAAGATTCAAATCAGTAACTCTGTGGTAGAGCCCAGACATTTGTATTTTTCTTTTGAGCTTCCAAGTGAGTTCAAAAGTACGTCTAAAGAAAGGTAATTATTGACACTGATATTGTAAAGAGTCTCAGATATAGGTTAATGGATGTTTCTTGGAAAATAATCGGAAAAGGAAAACCTCTCACTTCTCTATTCTTGTTGCTAAAACACAGCACTGGTAATATTTTCAGGGGAAATGTTACATGTGTCAGCCCATCCATTAACAATGAGGGTGAAGTTTGAGCAAAATGAGTCAGTCAGGATGAGAAATGAGTAGGCATGGACGATAATGGGGTGAGGTCGCAGGAAGGGGGGGAAGCACCAGAGACGATTTGTTTTTGCCAACATAAAAATTGCATAGAGTTTTCTATCGTTTTCTGTTTTTACCCTTAGTGTAGTGAGAACCAAGAGCAGACTTAACAAGTCATGGGAGAGAACACACACACATACACTCATGCACACTCTCACACACATACACTCACTCATGTACACACGCAAACACACATGTTCACACTCACATGTACATGCACTCACACATACTCTTATACACACCCCCATGCACACCATGCACTCTCTCTCTTGCGCTCTCTCTCTCTCTCTCTCTCTCACACACACACACACACATACACACATACACACGCACACACATACCTAAGCTTCAGTGCCAAAGGCAAAACAGTAAGTCCACCTTGGCTCAGCTGAGAAATTTGCTTCCGGATAATGATCCAACAAGAGATAAAGTAAACCAGACCAGACGTAGAGTAAAAAGAAAAAGTAAAAAGCAAACACAAAACAGGGAAACTATCTGTCTTTGTCATCTAAAAGGAAAGATTTTTCTAGAAGTTGCATCCTGAGTCCACTGTACTCTCGTGAATCAAGTCTGAAGGTCAACTGTGGGCAACAAGGTTCATCCCTGACACAGTGGCCAAGGGCAGCCCCACCTGCCATCCCAGGTCCTGCCAGGCAGAGCCAGCTGGGTTGGCACACAAACACAGAATGAGGAAAACGGCTCAGAAGTGGGGATCCACCCCCCAACAAGGTGGTACTTCCAGTCTTGCTGTTTTTTAAAATAAAATATGCAATTTTATACTGTCATTGACACATAGAACCATGACTGTATTTCATAATTATATCATTCATTTCTCTGATTTTTTCAAATGTTATAAGCCAACTTTTTTGTGTGATGCTGTCTTATATTGGGGGTTAGAAGACCCACCCACACCTCCCCTCCACCTTGCCCTGCATCCTGACACTTCTTCATTCTTTCAAACAAACAAGTCTCCTTTCCCTCGCTTTCCCTTTGGAATTACAGATGGCTGGATCCGAGGGAAGAGAGTGGTCCACCATACTCAGTCTGCAAATGAGTGGAATGATAGAACAGAGGCTCAGCGATAAGGGGGACTTGGATTCTGTGAGAAACAGGGGTTTTCCAGAAGGGGCCCAGTACAGTTGGCAGAGCAACCGAGTCCCCAGGGAAACAAAGGAAGTAGTGCAGGTGGGGGAGGGGATGCTTTCTCATTCCCCAGCCTGTTCTCTGGAGATCAAGGAATGTGTCCTGTTTACGAAGTTATTTGCACCTTAGCAAAACACCCAGAAAGGCTGCCAGCATACATCAGCAAATGCCAAAACTCCAAGACAGTGGGTGAGCAAATGTATTTTCACCCTCAGGAACTAAGGGAATGGATTTTAGTTTCGGAATATTGCAACATCTGAGCTGGAAGCATCCCCAGAATCATCTAATCTTATCCCTTTATGTCACAGGCCAGGAAACACAGTCTAAGACCACACAGCTCACAGAGTCCAGATCTCCATAGCTGCCTTCTGTCCTGGGCGGCCACCATACTTGGCTTTGAGGAGCATGATGGGATTATTGTTCAGAAGTCGACTTGTCTGTTCTATTCTGCTTCATATGGGATAGTATTGAAATTTGTGTTTTCTTTCTGTGCACCGGTGTCTATAGCAGCATAATTTGCAGTAGTCAAGAGATAGAAACAACCCCAACACCCATCCACAGATGGACAGATGAGCAAAATGTGGTATATACATACCAGGGAATATCATTCAGCCTTCCGGAGGAAAGAACATGCTGTCATACCCTGTAGCTTTGATGATGTATGTGATACACGGCAGACGTGCAAAGACAAATGTTGTGTGACTCAACTTGCAAGAGGAGGTTCTTAGAGCAGGCAAACTCACAGACAGGAAGGAGGCTGGAGAGGAAGCTCTTGTTTAATGGGTACAAAGGTTCTGATAGGGTGCTACAAAGTTCTAGAATGGACGAGTGTGGATGATTCACAGTGCCAATGTTCATAAGGCTGGTGTGTTATTTAAAAATGTCCAGTGGTAAATTCTGTGTCGTATGTATTTTACCATGATTAAAAAAAAAGGAAGAAAAGAGGACTTTTGGTCTTCCCTCATCATGAACCAGTTGTGGTTCCAGGATGCAGCAGTTTGGGAAAGTGGGATGGGGGTCTCACCAGAACTGAATGGGACACTCATGGATAATTTACTACACGGTAGACATGGAGTGAAATTCTTCTCCCTAAGGCCTAGCACTGTTAGAGGACCCCAGCAATCACCCAAGCGATAATGATGCACTGAGCTCCTACTGTGCACCCCACTGGGTGCACACATGAAGGGTGGGATGGCAGAACAGGTTGTCTCAGTGCGGTTGCTGGTTTCACCAGGGATAAGCTTTCTGACCCTTGCCTCAGTCGTTTCCCCCTCTCTGGGTTTGAGTTCTTCCTGTAGGAAACCTAGGTACTGTGGGCATTCACCTTAGAGCTTGCTATGCAGATGAGAAGGGCCCTTATAAAACCTCTGGAATACTGCCTGGTGTCTGAGTGGTTGTTATTTTGACTACATGTTACGAGGGATATGGGATTATGAAAGATCTCTACTCTCAAGGAATTTGTTTCTTATTGGGGAAAACAAGAGTAAGACTGAGAAGTTCACAAACACCATAAGGTAGCATTTCATCAGGTGGAGTGACGATAAGGAGTAGCACCAGCCCTTGGCAGTTGCTAAAGGGCCTCCATGTGCATTGGCTTATTTGATCTTCTTGATGGCTTCAGGAAGTAGGTGGATACCCTGATTTTCCACAGGAAAACAGATCAGCATCATTGCCTTGCCCCAGAATCCACAGCTCAGAGTGGAATAAGATCCATACAGAGTCCAAGAATGTAGAAACCGGTGTCGGAGCACCACTCAAGGAAGCCCTCGTGACAGAGGCTTTGAAGTAAGTCTCGTGGAGACTGTTGTAAGCTGATACAGGGACCATGGCGTGAGCGGGTTTTAAGGAGTTGTGCAGGGTGTGAGCTGTGTGGTCACTTGGAGCAGCCTTGGCAAGGGGGACCCAGCAGGCGGGAACGAGCACTTCGTAGTTGAGGAAGGAGTCCTCCCGAGACTGTGGTGGAGGAGCCTTTGGTGGAGTGAGAAGCTCAGCGTGATGATAGTCTGCTTGTTTCGGGGCCTGGGACAATGTCCCTAGATGCTGGGGACTGCTACAGCCCTAGGAGCCTGGCGGTAAGAAATCTGTGGTCTCCCCTCGGTGGCCCCCGGTGGACCGTGTGGCCCTACCACATTCAGACCTTCTCCATCTGGAGACTGAATAGTTGAGCTGGGTGGCTCCACCGTCGCGCCCTCAGGCCTACTAGGAGGTAAATGACTTCTCACCTGGCACTCCTCGCCTCCCTTACTGCAAGAACGAGGGGTGTCGGCAGTGTCCTGTCCCATTTTTCTTCTCCCCTAAATCCAATCCCCATTAACAGGGATGGGGGGGTCCCTGAAGCCCTATTCTCTGAAGTATATGAGAGGAAGAAGGGTAAAAATGAGATTGCTTTGATATTTTTAGTTTTTAAAAAACAGGACAGGGACAGACTTGCCCCTTCTCTTCTGAGTAATCAACCTATCTTCTTCCCCCCTGCCTGGGGGGCAACAGACCCAAATAGATATTTTATACGTCTCTCATCCTAGTATTTCATCCAGGGCTTGGAGTTTTCCACTGATATTATTTCCCAGTCTTTGTTTGGAGCCTAAAATGCGAGGAGGTTCTCCGGGCTGACTCCGTAGCTCCCCCGGCTATCCAAGCCCAAGGCAGGCGCGCAAGAGTATATGTGAACTGGGTGAATCAGGAGGTAAGGAACTGAGATAACCTGCCACCACTTCACAGCTGGGGAAACCGAGGCAACGAATGGGAGAGTGGCCCAGCCAGCGCACAAAATCGAGACCAGGAATGCTAACGGGATTGAAGATTTCCCCTGCAGCTCTGTTAACCACGTGACCTTGATGACAGCCGCGTGTACTCAGGCTCTGCCAGGGCCACCAGATGGGTCTGGAAGCCAAGAGGAGGAGAGAGGCATTTTACTCTCCGCATGGAATCGGCATTTACCACCATTTGCTTACAACAAGAAACATTAAACAATTTTCCACATTTCCTCTAAATGAATGGGACTCTGCAGGAAAACCCTAAAGGGAAGTGTTTGAGAAATCGGTGGCAGAGGAATTTAACTATGAGGAGTGAGAGCCAGTTCATTCTGTTTGCTTATTAATAGGTTCTGTGTCACCAGCTCCAGGGGGAACGGCCTCTTGAATAGCTGGCAGGGAAAAGCATTCAAGGGCTCTGCTTGATGAAAATAGGGAATAACGGGAAAGGAGAGGAAGGGAAATAACTTCAGAAAGGATTGGAAAGCTTGTCCTCGGGAATGAAAACAAGCTGCTGCTAATTTGACTAAGTTACTGCTATGGCTGGTTTAGGGCTGAGCATTGGACTGAGTCGTACAGAAAGTTGGAGCCTGGATTGTGTGCTTGGTTGGCAGTCCCCGTGTGGTCTAGCTCTATCTCGTTCTTTAACATAAGGCTGCTTTTAAAATCTGCATTTTGGAGTCCATCTGCTAAGGATGGGTGGTCAGGGAGGGGGTTGACACTGACCATGGGTTCATGATCCTTGAGCAATATGTCTTCATCTGGTGAGTCAGTATCTAGAAGCAATGTGCAGCCATGTCTCCCTCCTCAAGAACATTCATCTGGACTTCTGGTCAACAAGCAGTTTCTTTATGTCCCCGAGCTGTGTTGGGGACATGAAGCAACTGAGTTGTGCTCCCTGCTCTAAAAGGTCCTGGTGGGGAGGAGAGAAAAATAGACAAAATAGAGTGTTGTACAGGGTCTTAAGGAAGGGGCGTCCCACCCAGGCTGGCTCGGCTGAGGAGGGTGGGCACAGAAGTCTGCCTGGAGGATGGATTCTCAAGGAGAATGAGGAGTCAGTTGGCAGTCTTTTATTCCCTGATAAAAGGTACACATTTTAAGTACTCTGGGATGCTCTGAAATTGTCTACAGATCTGTGTGTTATACACATCTGCCATTTTCTGGGGAGGGCAGGTTTCCTTTGATTCTTAGAGACCAGAGACCTTCCTTTTCTGCAATTATTTAGATTAATTATATAGTACGTTTGAATACTGCACCCATGTCTAACTGAGGGGCATTCTATTTATATATGAGGTCATGTTTAGAGGTGAAGTGATTGGGTTATGAGAGCCTTAACCTATTGGCTGCATAATCCATTGGTAGGGATTAGCTGAGTGGTGACTGGAAGAAGGTAGGGTGTGGCTGGAGGAGGTGGGTCACTGGGGACATGCCTTTGGGGTATATTTTGTGAGCTGAGCTTAGCCTCTCTCTGATCTCTGTCTCATTGTCTCCAACTGCTTCCCTCCACCATGCCCTTCTGCCATGATGTTCTGCCTCAGCTTAAGCCCCAGGAAAGGAGCCAGCTATGTATGAACAGAGACCCCTGAAATCATGAGCCCCTAAATAAAACTTTCCTCCTTTAAAACTGTTCTGTTCAATTTTTTTGGTTGCAACAGTGAAAAAGCTGACTAAAACACCCAGATATACAAATTCCCAGTAACATACACACAACTGAAATATCATTTTGAATATAGTTCATTGTAATTGTCTGTAAACATTGATTCATACCCATATATATATATGCGTGTATATATATATTTTTTTATTTTTTATTTTTTATTTTTTCCTTTTTCTTCTTTCCTGCCATCCTTTGACCAGTTTTTCTTAGTGTGCTCTTAACCTCCACTGGCTTAGAAGTTACACAGATAATCTATTTCTACTCTATTAGGAGGTACCCTTAAAATATTTCAGCAGCTTTATTGAGGCATAATTCAGATGCTATACAACTCACCCATTTGATGCGGATGATGCAATGGTTTTTAGTTACATCCAGAGTGGTACATCCACCATCACCGCAATCTATGTTCCCAACATTTTATCACCCCAAAGGAAGCCCCCTAGCCATTATCCATAACTCTCTGTTCTCCCTTCCCTGCTGCCCTTGGAAACCACTAATCTATTTCCTGTCTCCACGGATTTGTGTATTCTGGACATTTCATACAAATGGTACCATACGATAAGAGTTCTTTTGTGACTGGCTTCTTTCACTTAATCTAATGTGAATCTAAGACTCAAGTAGGTTGTACAATGTATCTCTCCTTTGTTGTTTTGTATGGTTGAATAGGAATCCATTACACGGATAGGCCATATTAATTTATCCATTCATCAGCCAATGAACATGTGGGTTGTCTCTACTTTTTGACATTATGAATGATGATGCAAAGAATGTTTGTGTACAAGTTTTTGTGTGAACATGTGTTTTCAAGTTCTTTGAGCATGTATGAATGAGTGCAATTTCTGGGTGGTGTGGTAAGACAATGTTGAGCTTTTGGGGGAATTGTCAAACTTTTCTAAAGTGGCAGTATCATTTCTCATTCCCACCAACAGTGTATGAAGCTTCCAGTTTATCCCTGTCTTCACTAACACTTGTGATTATCTTTTATTCTTTTTAGTAGTCATCCTAATGGGATGTGGATCTGTTGCAGTTTTACTTAGTATTCCCCTAATGTCTAGTCATGTTTAGCATATTTTAAATGTAATTTTTGAGTAATTTCTATCTTTGGAAAAATGTCTGTTCAGGTCCTTTGCTCATTTTTAAATAGCATAATTCATCTTTTTATGACTGAGTTGTGAGAGTTCTGTAGAGATCCTGGATACAAGTCCCAGATCAGATACATGAAATATTTTATCCCCTTCTGTGGGCTGACTTTTGCTTTCTTGATGGCACAAAAGTTTTTAATTTTGATCAAGACCAGTTTATCTTTTTTGTCCCCCCTTTTTTACTTGTGCTTTTGGTATCATATCTAAGGAATATTTGCCTAAGTCAGGTCACTAAGAGTTACTCCTGTATTTTCTTCTAAGAGTTTTATAGTTTAGCTCTCAACATTTATGCCCAGTGTTCATTCTAAATTAATTTTTGTTTATGGTGTAAGGCATGGTCCAAATTCATTCTTTTCCATGTGGATATCCAGTTGATCCAGCATCAACACTTGCATTTGCAAGATGCATATTTGACATAAGAAAAATTCAAGTTTATTACTATACCTACTTTTCTTCAAGACAATCAGGACTCATAGATCGCTTCAGCTCTGATTGTCCCTGCCTCTTCCATGGTCCTGAGGCTCTGCCTGGCTTTCAAGGCTCCCAGCATTATTATGGACATTACAGTTCTCATGTAGATCATGTGAGTGCCTACTCAGTGTCTGTGCTCAGCATTGCTTTGGCTTCCTCCTTCTTCCTATGTGATTCCTCTTCCTTCTTAATGAAGTACACCCATTAGTGTCTATTATGGTCTAAGTCAGAGAGTGGTAAACACTGAATCTCTGCCTAAAAAAATATCTGTAGCTGGCGCTCACTCCACATGAACCTTTAATTGGGAATCACACGTTGGGGACATTCCATTGTCTCCTGACTTCCAATGTTGCCATGGAAAGGTGGGCCGATCTTTCTTTAGATTGCTTTCAACATTTTTTAAAGCTCTGTACTGCTGTGAGTATCTCAGTGTGGATTTATTCTCATTTGTCCTGCATGGGACTCATGTTTGTAAAAATAGGCACAACGGGAAGATGACCTCCCCAACCCCCACTACATCTCCCGGCTCACTTGTATTTCTGTCTATCTGCTCTCTTTTCTTCTGTGCCTTTGGAGGAACTGTCCACGTTCCTGGCTCAGGAACCACTCCTCCCTCACTGTCCACACCCCTTCTTGACCACTCAAAGACACCTTCCCACATATCGGTTTTCATTTCCCTACTGGACTTTTCCATCAGTCTGCAAATATGCTTTTATCTATCCCATCTTAAAAAAAATCACACTCACTTTTGAGGTCACTTCTCCTCCATCTGGCACTCCTTCTCCTTTCCCTTTCCAGCAAAGCTTCTTGAAAGACTTGTCTGTAGTTGCCAACTTCAGAGACTATTCTCCCATTCTTTCTTGTACACTCTAATCAGAAGACCACCAATGGCCTTCAAGTGGTTACATTGAAGAGGTCAGTCCTGAGTGCCCATCAGCATCTTACCTGGCCCATCAGCAGCTCTCAGCCCAGTTAACCACACTCTTCCTGATTGAAAACCTTCCTTCACTGAACTTTCAGGACACCACACTCTGCTGCTTTCCTCCTACCTCATGATCTCTTCTTCTCAGTCTATTTCATTGTCCTTCGTCACCTTCCTAACTCTTCAACTTTGGCATGTCCTGTGTACCATACATAGACATCCTATCTGTTCTGTTTGTACCCACCTCCTTGTGATCTCATCCAGACTCACAGTTGAAACATAAATCGGATCATGTCATTCCTTCACTCAAAACCCTCAGAGGACTCTCCATCTTGTCCCAGGTGAGAGCCCAGCCCTGCTGTGGCCATGAGTCCACCACAGTCTGACCTCCTCCCTTTATTCCCTCTGCCATAGTCCCAGTGGCTGCCTTGCTGCTCCTCAGACATATCAGGCCCACTCCTGACTCTGGCTGCCTGAGCACTCTCCTCTGAGATATCTGCACACTCTACTCCTGATGTCCTTTGGTCTTGATCGCAGTTCACTTTTTTGGTACCATCCAAACACGCCTATTTGAAGTTACAGCCTCCCTAGTAATCCCTGTCGCATTACTGGCTTTAGTTTTCTCCACGGCAATGACTGCCACTGAACACATGCTGGTAGGTTCTATTTTTGTCCATGGTTATCTACTCCCTCCCTTCTAAGAGGATGTACATAGCTATGTTTGCCATGCTTGTCTGTCAGACTTGAGGATCTGACTTGTCTTTACCCATGGAATGCAGACATGTCATATGCCTCTGCTAAGCAGGAGTTTTAAATACGGCAGCATGATGCCTGGGTCTCATATTTTTGTACTGCAAAAGCATGTCCCAGATAGGGGCTCTTCTTTCAGTCTGTGTCTTGGAATTTGCAAACAGACCAGTAGTCATTCCACAGTCTGGAGTAGAGCTACAGGCAACCTGCAAATTCATGGTGCATGAAAAACAAATAAAGACCATTGTAAATCATTGAGACTTTGGAATTATTTGTCACACAGCAAGTGCTTTGTAATACACAGTATATTGTACTTAAAAATTATCTGTTTTCTTTCAGAAAGCACATAGCTTGAAAGTAAGGGATTTTATCCTTCATACCAAAAGCAGTGCAAGAAATGTGGTAAAGCTTCATCAATATTTGTGGTACAAATTATTATTTGCTAGAAAGTTCTCAGTTATTTTTCCTTTAAATATTGCCTCTTCCCTTCCTCCCTAATGTCTTTCTTTGGAACTCCTGTTAAATGGACTTTCTCGTTCTAGTTTACCATTTCTTAACCACTGTTATATTTTCCATTTTTTAACTCCCCAGACTTCACTCTGGGTAACTACCTCAGAACTCTCTTCCAACCTTTAATACTCTTTTTACCTGGGACTCATCTGTTTCTTAGTTTATTTTTCGAGGTTTTATCCCAATGAGTATAGTTTCTATATTTTTTAAAAGTTCTATTTTACTTCTTTTTTTTTCAAATCCATCTATTCAATTTCTGTAATGTTTTTTTCTTCCAATATGATTTTTATACTTCTTTAATCATTTTGACAATTTAAAACACACTCAATTGATATTCTTCAGTTGAAAGAGCTTCTTTTATCTGGAATTTGGGGAGATGGCAAGTATCCACCTTTCTTAAGCTTTGAATTTCAATAACAGTTGCTCATTGAAGATTTTTTTTTCTCTTGTGGTTTGTAATATTTTTGGAAGGTCATCTCCAGTGAGCATTTAAAGAAAACGTAGTGAGAACCATACATTCTAAAAACGTTGGTGCTGATTTTGCACTCCATGCCTGGGTATGGTCTCCATTTGGATTTTTACCTTCTTATCAGAGATAAAGATGACTTTTCTTTCCTGAGTTGTTAAGTCTCTGAGTCCTCTGTTTACCCAAGTGTTTGCTTTTCAAGGTTCCCTGGAATCGCAGAAGTCATAGTAGAAATCTGTTTTCTACTGTGACCCAGCTCTCTCTTAGGTCTGTATTCTTCTTGGCGTCCCCTCTGACCTGACCCTCCACCTTCCCCAGCCCCAGAATCAGCTGCTTAGCTCCCTGTTTGATCATCTTGCCTGGAAATCTCTTAAAATATCCATCTGTACTTTTTCATTTTTTATACAATTTTTACATTAAAATTTTAAGTTCATCTAAATTTATTTTTGTACATTGTGTAATGTAGATATCTAACATTATTTTTCTCCCAAATGTTTGATCAAATGTCTAAATGACATTTATTAAGTAATTTGTACTAACTCCACTTTTATCTATATCAACTCTTCTGCAGACAGGATGAGCGGCAGGATTTCTGTTTGGTCTTAGTGATCTGTCATTCCCCGTATGAGTGTTACACTTTTTAAAATACTGTGTCTTCCTAATACATTTTAATATTTGGTAGATTTAAGCCAACATGTAGTCTTATTTTTTTCTCATCTAGTGACAAGTATTTATTTTTTTTAATGAACTGAATAATTATTTTATTGAGCCACAAAAATGTGTTTGAGATTTGATTGGAATGAACTGTACTTACAAATTAATTTAAAGATAGTGAGCATCTTTATGATAATGAACTATCTCATAAAGTTTGTTTTTTCTATTTGATATTTTTTTCCCAGTATAAGTCAATAAAGATTTCAATTCTTCATATAGCGTTTCTTATAAAATTCATTATGACTTTTTTTGGTTTTCTTTTAAATGATTTTAAAAACTTTTTAATTGCAGTTTTAAAATATGCATAACACAATGCTCACCATCCTAGCCATTTTTGAAGTGGACAGTTCAGCGGTCGCACTGCTGTGTGACTAACCTCCAGAACTTGTCACCCAGCTAAAGTGAAGCTCTGTACCCATTAAATATCAACTCCTCATTTCCTCTTCACTCTACTCTCTGCTTCTACAAATGTGACTGTTCTAAGTACTTTATGGATATGTCTTCAGCCAGTATTTGTCTTTCTGTGACTGGTCATACCATTTACCATAAGATCCTTAAGGTTCATCAGTGTTGAAGTATGTGTGTTACCGTTTGGATGTGAGGTGTCCCCAAAAAGCTCACAATGCAAGAAGGTTCAGAGAAGAAATGATTAGGTAACAAGAGCCTTCAACCAATCAGTGAATTAATCACCGGATGGGATTAACTGGTAACTGAGGGCAGGTGGGGTGTGGCTGGAGGAGGTGGAAATTGGGCCGTGGCTTTGGGTATATATTTGTATCAGTTGAGTGGAGTCTCTCTCTGCTTCCTGATCGCAATGCGAGCTGCTTCCCCCTGCCACACTCTTCCACTGTGATGCTCAGCCTCACCTCAAACCCTGAGGAATGGAGCCAGCCTCCTATGGACTAAGACTTCTGAAACGATCAGCCCTCAAATAAACCTTTTCTCTTGCACAGTTGTTCTGATAGGATCTCTTAGTCACAACAGCGAAAAAGTTGACTAAAACACACAGGTACCTTGTTTATTCTTAGCTCTGCTCTTCAAGAGTCTTTTTGCTGGAACTTGACCTAGGATGCAATCTGTTACTACTTTTCTGCATATTTTGTTTCTAGACATTTTCTTGGAGTTGTTATATCTGCATGGCTATCAAACAAATATTGGGTGGGAGTGTGTGACAGGGGGGTGGTGCTCTGCCAAGACTCAAAGACAGCACTCATCTCATGGAACGCCAGCTTCACCATTTTTTGGGTCTCACAGCTTCTGGGTCTCTGAGTCAGAAGACATGTTACAGTAGCATTGAATTTCCTTCCTCCTCCTCTCTTTCTCCTTCTCCTCTTTTTCTTCTTCCTGTTTCTCCTCCTCCTCTTTCTCTATCTCCCTCCCTTCTCCCTCCTTCAATCCCTCCTTTTCTTCTTCCTACTTTTAAAAAGTCTTCTTTTTGAAAGCTAATACTGAAATCTACAAGGAAATAGATTTTAACAATTCTTTCTAGATCTGGGCATTATTTTGTCTGGCAGATTTGCTTTTCTTCTGGTTGTGAATTTTCATCTTCCCCTGCCATCCCTTTCTCTACAGGTATTTCAGTGGGAATTTGGAAGAGATTGGATTAATGTTCAGATTCAGATACCATTTTAAACCCAAAGTCTAATATCATTTCATCTTCTTCGTGCATTTTAATCAGGAGAGTGATGTGCAGATGTGGATTAAAGGGGAGATTAGAAATGATGCCTGGAGCTTAGTAAGGAAGCTAGGAAAGCTTGAACTTCTGAAGAACTCTTTAATTCAGCATAAAATGAGGTACTACTCAGAACATAATTGAATATATCCAACCTTATAAAGTAGAAAGAGTTGGTAGGAAATTTGACCTTTAACCTTAGTTCTAACTAATCCTAACCAGTTGTGCAGACTTGTACAACTCTTGACTTCTTTAAATGTTGGTTTAGTTATGAAGGTTAATTGCATCAACTTGACTGGGCTACAGACTGCCCAGATAGCTGGTAAAATATTATTTCTGGGCGTGTCTGTGAGGGGGTTTCTAGAAGATAACAGCATTGGAATTAGTAGACTGAATGAAGAAGATGTGTTCTCCCCAACATGAGTGAGCATCATCCAATCCACTGAGGTCCCAGATGGAACCAAAGGACTGAAGAGTAAGAATCCTACTGGCCCTGATTCCCTGGAGAATCCCGACTAATACATCTTCTATGAGAAGGTTGAGAACAATTTTGAATTTTTGGTGCTGTCTGACGTTTTAGGATTTGATTATTCCATGTGCAAAAATGAATGGCAGAGATGCCGACGGGCTTAGGAGAAGGTTGGGTTGGGGTGTGGAGGGCAGAGGGAGCCCTCTGGTTCTTGCTGGATGTTGATGAGCTATGTTTGCTGTTCCTGCTAAGGTTGACAAAATAGTGTGCTTCCAGAAGAAGTGAAGGAGAGGTCATTCAAATTTTTAAAAAAATTTAGTCTGGCATATTATTATCTGTGTGAGTCATCAGAATTTTCCCGTATGAAGCACAGCCTTCTTAGGCAGAGCTATATGCAATGCAAGGGGGTTGGTAGGGCTGTCATTATGTCTTGGCGAGGTTAAGTAGTGTGGACGAGGTAGACAGATGGTGAACGGACAGACTTCAGATTCTGTCTGTATCCGTGTGGCCCGAGGACTGATGACTTTTCTCAGGTGAGCTGCCTTCACTTCAGAGCCCTGCAGGTGTGGTTGTGTGGTCAGGAGTAGAATCAAGGAAATCTGATCTGCTTTGTGGGCCGGTCAGAAACCATGAGCTTCTTGAGGTCAGTGACTGTGTTTTATCAACTTTCTAAACCCAACGACTGGCCCAATTACTGTCCCATATAGTAGACATGCTATAAATATAGTTAAGTGGAGTTGAATTACACACAGGGGCTCTGAAGGCGCTCGCTCTCCTCCCCAACACTCCATCTGTCCTGGAGTCTGGGCCTGTCTTTCCCCCTCCGGGTGCTTGCCAGGGAAGGGCAGGGGCCTGAAGTTTTTGCCTACAAGTTAATTTGGAGATCAGCAAGACTGAGTCTCTGCACTGAGGGGACGGGAGGGATGCCTCCGGGCTGGTGTGTTAAAACCCAACAATTAAGTTCATTAGCCGTAATGAAGCAGGGGAGAGGGGAAGCGGGCAGAGCACTTGGCGGTGAGCAGCGACTTGCCCTCCTCCTCCCTCCCTCTCTCCCTTTCATTCTTTTCCTCTCAAAATGAAGGCTGCTGACCCTCTGGGTTTTGTTTACCCCTGTGAACCGTGAAACTACTGCGTTCCTGAATAATAGCCACTAATCGTAGGGAAAAAGACCTTTGAAAAAGGCCTAATTTAAAGCAGGTTGGTATAAAACGGCAGCTCTTGCATTTTGAAAATATAAATGGATCGATGCAGAATCTAAGTTCCCCTCACACCACGTGTATGCTCGCCTGTGTGCGTGTGTGCCTCTGGGGTACCTCGGTGTTGGCCCAGCACAGGTATCCACGTGAGGTTTGTGGTGTCGTGTTGAAGAAACCAATGGCGACAGCAGCTGGCGGTGACCTCTGTTGAGGTCCCCTTGTTGTTCCCCAAGGTCAGCTTCGGCTTAGCATGGCGGAATGGAGAGGCCTGACAAAGAGCACCCCATGTCCCTCAACCAAGACAGATGGGTGGAGGGGACACCAGCAAAGTACACGCAGAGCCACGTCCAGGCCTGGGTGGGTGGGGCGGGAGGGAAGGTGCGCCAGACCCTGCCTGGCCCTGCGCACCGTGACGTGTCTCTAACAGGCAAAATAAAACCGTAGTCACCGCTGTAAAGGACTTCTGCTGCGATTTATTAATCAGGGTCTGGGGAGATGGATGACACTGAATGATTATGTAGCATTAGGCTAGGCCCCCGGTCCTTTGGCAGAGCGGCTCTCTGGATGGGGTACAGATGCTCACATCTGCTTTTGTTAGAGACCCAAACTCCTGCATCCTGGAGTGAAGTTAATGAAGGGCCTGCATTGTACCCCACATTCCTTTAGCAAGGCAAACCGTATCTGGCCAACCTGGAAATCCAATGAGTTAATTAAGGGAGAATTGTCTATGATTTCCTCTTCCATCATGACCGCGCCCTCCGCCCTTCCCCACCCCCACACGGCCTGGGTCCCCCTCCTCCCTGCAAACCTAAGCAGCGAAACTGCCTCTTGCCCCATGTGCCAGAATGATTAATGGAGGGACTACAATGAGGTCAATTAGCTGGGGTCGGCTCGAAGCTGAAAGGTGGAGTGTGTTTCTTTATTGAACACTGCATTCACACTCCAAGCGGTGACCTGCGCGGGGTGATTTATTACGAGGGCAGTCCTCTGATCACTTACCTTCAGTGCTTGTACCTTAGCTTTGAAAACCGGGCTTTCACTGTCAATTAACGCCGGACAAGGAGATCCATTCAAAATCTGAAATGCATACCTAATAGTGGAGTGGGGGTCGGGGCGGCAGAGGGGAGCGGCTGGGCTGGAGGAGGCAGCCAGGGGTGTGGCTCTGCCACCCTCAGGACACCCAAGCTGTGGACCAGCTGGGCCATCACATGTCGGGCCTTTGCTTGGGGACTAACACGCTTTAGGTGTGAAAGCAGGTTACCCTGTTGAGCAACAGAGTCTCCAAGGGCTGGTGTGGTCAGCCCCAAGGGAATGGGCTTCCACTCAGCTTGGCAATCACCGGAAGGCTGCGGGGAGAACAGAACCGGGTCGGGGTGGTCTTAAAGAAATGCTTATTCTTGCATGGGCTTCTGAAGTGGATCCAAAGTGAGTCACTTGCTTTTGGGGCTTTTTGAACAAGGACTGTCGCCATCTTTGTGTACTGCAGTGGGTTAGCATTTGTATTCAAAGTACAGGGCAGGGACTGGACTTTCCAGGGATGGTCTGGGCTACTTAGTGGATGAAGCATGTTTTCTCCTGCTACCAGTCTCAGGATCCTTGGACCACTGTTCTGGTGTGGTCTCACCATTGGGAATGTCCGCAGGAGCAGCCAACGCGTAGGGATGCGTTGGACCATATCCCTTGATCTGCCCATTCGCTGGCAGTTTCCTCCCTGAGTATCAGTGTAGATCACCCCCGTCTCCTTCACATCCCTTCTCAAGTGGCACCTTCTTGCTGAGAGGGTCCCCGACTATAGAATCAACTGGCATCTCTTCTCTTTCCTTTCCTTTATTTTTCTCCTTAGCTTTCTTTCATCACCATCTAACGTGCTCTGTTTTTTTTTTGTTGTTGTTGTGTTGTTTGAACTGATGCATCTGTTCATTTTCTGCATCCACCACAAGAATAAAAACTCCCTGGAAGCAGAGAGTGTGGGTCCTTTTGTTCCCCAGTGTGTCCCAGTGCCAAGAATAAAGGAATGGATGTGGGAAGCCTCAGTCTGTCCTGCAAACATTTCTTCAAAGACTGTTGTGTTTTACTGATTCAGCAGACTGACTTCTTTTACCTGTTAAAACTATGTTTCATTCAATATTTAATTCTAATTTGTTAGGCTTATCTATAATTGACAGTGCTAATATCATAATAATTTCAAAGTGTCTTATATTTTATTACAGCTCCCCATGCCTGTCAAAGTATTGCTGTGGAGGTCACTTCTCCAAACACCAGTGTACATCTATGAAATGGGATAGTAACTCCTGTCTGGTAATAATCCACTTTGTGAGGGTTAACTGAGTTAAGGTTTTGAATCTCGCACATAGTAGGTTCTTAACACTAACTCTGATTTCGCAGCTGAGCATCAGAACAATCAGCCCTGTGACACACACAGGATGATAAATGACTCACATTTATCATCACAACTATTCACATTTATTCACATAAACTATGGTCATGTTATGTTTGGGAAAGTGACTTGTCCAAAGTGACCCAATGAATTTGTGAAAGAGATGCATCTAAGCCATTGATTGCTATTATGACTTTGTATTTCTTGATAGATGGAAATGCCTATTCTTGCTTTTTATTTATTTAGAAATAAAGAAGTCACACTAAAAAAGTAAGCCCTATTCCATCTTGAGACCTATAGGCAGGCTGCATCACTATTAAGGGAAAAGGAGATTTTAAGAAGATGGAGTCTCCCAGGTTTCCCCTTGAGAAAGAAAAGGCACTTCCTAATTCCCAACACATGACCACTGGCAAAGACACGGGCATCTCCTTGTCATTCACCTTTGCTCCTTTCTGCCCTGCTCTTGAAGTATAGTTGAGTGAGAATGATGGGAAATTTAAAATTTTTCTCTGATTTACAGAAAGAATGATTTCCAATGATTAACATATTTCTGTTTCCATGTCCCATGTGGACCACAAGCCAGAGACGGTGTCCTAACAGCACATTTGGAAACGTGGGTTAGGAGGGCACTACTCTTTCCAGGGCTTGCAAGCCATTCGACCTTGAATTTTCTCTAGTAGTTTCCAGGAGAAAGAGGCAGCACATGGTAAGTAAGTCCCTCTACTGGTGATTAACAGTGTATCTCTCCACTGACTTAGAACAAGCCAACTTCTATAATGAGGAAATAAAAAAAATTAGTCCAACCTTTCCCCAAATCTGTCCTGGTTTCTCTGCCCTTTTCCCCCAGGAGAAACTTAATGACAGACATGTGGGTTTGGAAAGACTGTTTTGGTTGTTTCTTTCTTTCCCAATTACAGACTTGTTCCTTTGGCACGTTTCTGGAAGCGTTATCTAACCCCACTTTAAATGTACAAGTCAGTGGGACTTCCCTGAATTTCTCTTGGGAAGTCATTCTGCCAGCTTGAAAGTCTCCCATGATCAGCAGACAGTAGCTCCCTCTGTTCTGAATTAGCTTAGAAATGGGGAACAGGGGGCTGGTGTTCTGTCTCCCTGGTGTGTTGAACACTTGGGAACCCCAGCTGGCAAGGACCTGTCCCGGGCAGGCTTCTTCCTGTGTAGTGTCACTGAGTGAGCGCAGCACTGGAGTCAGGGCTCTGGGCCTGCGTGCAGTTCCACCCCAGCCTGTGTGACTTTGAACACATTCTGTCTTCGGGCTCCTTTGATGTGATTGACAATATATATGCCCCCCATCAGTGGGGGATATATACCAAGACTCTTAGCGAATCCTAAAACTGCAGACATATCCTGTTTTTGCCCTGTACATAAATACTTATGACAACGTTTAGTTTTATCAGTGAGGCACGGTATAAGAGCAACAACAAAAACTAACCATAAAATAGAGAAATTGTGACAATATGGTGTAATAAAAGGTATGTGGATGTATGTAGTCTCTCTTGCTTCCTTTCAAAATATCTTATACTGTAGATGTCAGCAAGCTCAGCATATAATTTTTTCTTTCCCTGTTAAATTGAGAATTTTCACCTTTTTGCTTAAAAGTGGTACTTTATGGATTCTCTTGGGCATATCTGAATTGGGAGTGTCACTACTCTTGCCCTTGGGATTGATATTAAGCAAAGGGTTACTTGCCTACAATCACTTTGCAAGATACCATGACAGTCAATCTAATAACTGAGTGACTTATTGGTGGGTAGTTGTACAACATGGATACACGGCACAAAGGGATGATTCACATCCTATAGGCAATGATGTGGGACAGGATGAGATTCCATCATGCTACTCTGAATGGTCTGCAATTTAAAATTTAAAATTTCTTTCTTTCTGAGATTTTCCATTGGTATTTTCAGACCACAGTTGACCATAGTAGTTGGAACCATGTAGAGCAAAACTATGGCTAAGGGGGAACTACGGTACCCATCTGCGGAAGTGTTATGAGAAGGGAGGGCCTTGTACATGGAAAAGGATCCTGGTCATGCTGTGGAACCTCAGCGCAGGCGCCTGGAGAGAGGATCTGCTCACCTCCACTGACGTAGGAACCTCCAGATAAAGACTCCGAAGGACAGGAGGGTCTATTGTGAAGAAGCTGAGGCTGCAAGGGGCTGCTGAGACCACGATGCTGGGCCCTGGTTCTGACAACTTAGCCTGAGCTCCTTCGGCTACGCTTGTAGTATCTGAAGTGGAAGCATCAGTAGGCCACGTGACGGCGTTGTGACAGAGGACAGAAATCTGTCACCAGGATTTGTGCCCATCAGTAGCCACTGCTGGAACGTAAATAGCCTGGGCCTGTGTTTGAGACTTTTCCTTGGAAGGTCAAGTAGAGACCAGCCTGAGTGGAAGTGACAGTTGGAGTCTGAGTGTGCAGCTATGTGAAAATTGGCCAAAGCTCAAGCACAGGGCCACACCACAGAACGCCCTGGTGGGCTAGGCCCCGCAGCACTGGGAGGGGCCTTAAAGTGAGGAGGTAGGATTGGCCTATGCCCTTCAGGGATAGTGTAGAGGAAATGGAATCTGTTAGCGGGTCCCAGAGAGGAGGCTGAGAGCTAGAAACAGATCCAAAGTGAAGGCCAGGCAAGGCAGAGAGCAGAGTCCCCAGGCAGAGAGTGAGGCATTTGCTAATGGTGAGGAACGGGATTTCTCACACGCGAGGGAGGGACCGTGAAGGCACTGTGGGCGCAGAGGACTAACTGGATTGGAAGTAGGATTGAAAAGGGATGTTTCTCTTCCTTCGATGGCTTCCTTTCCACCTCTCTGTCCTTTCCCTTTTCTCCCATGCTGTAGATGCAGGGGCGACTTCTGTTTGTAAAATGCCCTCGTCCTCAGAAAGCCTAGTGAGAACAAAGATGGTGTTGAGCACAGCTTTTCTCCATCAGTGCTCACAGGTGGTTAAGTAAAAAAGAAGGAGAAATGTTGGGTTAGTCCAAGTTGGGCACGCCTGCTGAATTTCTCAGACCCGTGCTGATGCTACTTCAAAGGTTGTCTGTCACGTAAGCTCCTTGCAGGACCTTTGTCTTATCCTCTGTGACACAGTACCCAGAAGAGGCCCTGGCATATATTAGGTGATTAATGAATACTGAATAAATAAATAAATAGATGAAAAAAATAAAATTTCCAGATCACAAAGCATTTTTCCAGTGAAGTTCCCTTGAACTCGTATTTCACAGATCACACTTCAGTGTTAAATGCTGGCCTTGTGGAATGGGGTGATGAAAAGATCCTTAGAGTCTGTCTCTAGTCAGAGTCCAAGAGACTTTAGGCTCAAGTTGGGCCCAGTTCACTATCCAGGATGTGAGGATATGAGGAATTTGGGGCTAAGCCCTTCGCTATTAATGATAGAATATGCTAGAAGTCAATCTTGCATATTCCTGGATGAGGCAGCCACCAGGATGGAGGACAGCGAGGTGCCGATCCTACAGGGCATATATCTAAGAACTTGTTTCTTCATTTCTTCTGGGTTTTATTAAGATATTATAAGAGACCCTGATAGAAATCTCTGCAGGTATGAGACATAACTCACAAATGTATTTCTGCTGACACTCACTGCTAAACAGGCTTTCCTAATCTCTTCTGGAAAATAGGCACAGAGACAAGGCTGGGACCCACCTCTGAATGTGTGTGTGTGTTGGGGCTGATTACTCCTGTTGGTCTGCTGGGGCACTGAAGTCACCGTTGCCCAAAGACAGAGTACCCTGAGTTCGTCTATAGAGACCTAGACGGTGGGATGCTCCACAGAACACAGTGTATGGCCAAATACTTTCACAAACATGACCTTTGAGCCTGAAAACAATCCCATGAGCTAGGCAGGGCAGAACTTCTTATCACCACTTAGTAGCAAGGGAAACTGAGGCTCTGAGGGGTTAAGTTGCTACCTAAGTTCACTCAACCGGTCAAAGTGTAAGATCTTTTTTTTTAAATTTTTTTTAGTTGTAGAGGAACGCAATATCTTCATTTTATTTATTTGTATTTTAGCTGGTGCTGAGGATCGAACTTAGTGCCTCACATGTGCTAGGCAAGTGCTCTACCACTGAACCACAACCCTAGTCCAGCAAGATTGGGTTTTAAAGATGGATCCTGTAGCTGTGGATTAATTGGATTCACAAGGTGAATGTGCACATCCATATAGGTGTCTATATTTCATCTTCCAAAAGTTAGAGAAGAGGGAAAACTTTAATAAGTGTGGTTGCAGGAAGAGAAATAGCCCATAATGATATTGAAAAGCAATCCTATTAAAAATTGGGACAAATTCTCTACACAATTTTGTAAGATGAAATATAATGATTGTAGATTAAAAGTGAACTAGTCTCAGAATAAAAGCCCGTGCCAGCAATGAAGAGAAAAATTCACTGCTCATTATGGGATTGATCATAGATTGCTTCTTTCCTAATTTAAATCTAACTCTTTAAAATGAAAAATGAGAAGTATGTTGTGGGAAGAGAAGTGGACTAAGAGTCAGGAGACTTGGGTTTTCAACCCAGCTCTGTGGCTAATTAGCTGTGTGACCTTGCCAAGTGACTTAACATCTCTGCACCTCTGTTTCTTCATTTGAAGAAAGAAGGGATACATCCAATAATCTCCAAGGTCTTTTTTAGTGCTAAAAGGCTGTGCATTTAATAGCTAATGAGCTCTTTAAGGGAACACGCGTGGTGTCTAGAAGTGTACATTTTTATTTTTACTGTCATCACAAGCCCCTACTGAGGGCCTCTTTGCATGTCGTTGTACACGTTACACACACAGCTCCTGGGGGTGTTTGCCGCTCCCAGGCGTGCCTTGGCCTCCTTCCTGACTCCAGGTCCTCCTTGCTTTTGTTAGCACCTTCCTCTCGTGGGGGCCGGAGTCCTGACCACAACCTCAGACCCGAGGCAGAAGGGCCTACTCCCTCCGCACCCAGATCTCTCGTGACTGTGCTCTTTCCTGGCAAAGGGCCTCTTGGTCAAGGAATCTCTTCCTGCCTGATCAAACTTCCCTCCATCGATGGCTCCTAGGTCCTCGCTCTCCTTACCCTTCCCCTCTAATTTGCTTCCTGGAGTTACTGAGTTTGCACCACTCTTTTGACAAAAATCACCATTGTCCTGGGTGGCATCTGCAAGTTAGAATGGCCAGGAGCAGTCAGACAGGAAGGACAAAACGAAGGTCAAGAGGCTTCCTCCGTCTCCCTCTTGTCAGGAAATAGGGCTTGCTGAGTGCTTGCGGAATACCAGCCAGCTTCTGCAGCTCTACAGCCCACGGATTCACCACCTCTGTACTGAGCTGGCCCCAGCCCTGCTCCCTGTGCGCCTCCACCCAACCCTCCAGATCCCCCTCAAATCTCACCTCCTCAGACTGCCAGGTTCAAACGACAAAGCAGCCTCCCCTCTGCAATGGCATCCACCTCCTGCACTGAGCCCAGTTCGCTCTGCTTCTTCAGGTCTCAGCTTCATCTCCCTCCAGGATCCCCCAGGATGCTGCTGCTGACCACCACCCAGCCAGACCAGACCCCGCTGCTCAGACACTCCTAACTCCAGCTCGCTCACCACTGACTCGCCCCCTCGAGGGCAGGATCTGATCTCCCCTCACCATCTTCCCCCAGGTCTGACGATATACCCCTGCATGATCGCTCTAACCTCACACACTCCCCTGAAGTTTTACATCAATACTAACAAGCCACAGGAATCTGTGACCTCCTTGAAAGCAACCAGTCTCGTCTTTCTGCTGTAACTTCAAAATCTCCAGCACCAATCTGAACACACGGATCTGCTGAGGGTTCAGCTTTAGGAGCAATTATGTGGTCCTTGTGTGAATTCAGGGGCCTTCCTTCCAAACTTCTTGTTTAGGAGACAAGTTATCACTGGAGGTCAGAGTGATAGAGGGAAATGCAGGAGAAATAAAAAAGAAAAAATTGCATCCCGACAGAAAGCTAAAGGAGGTCCCCAAAGTGGACATGCCCAGAGGCAGTGCTAGGGTGTGGAGCTGGTAGAAAACAGAGTGATCTTGGACTTTTAGGACCATGTCATACTGTGCAGAACACTCCTCACGGGTGGACAGTGGTCATCTTCAGGAGTCCTGTGGTATTCAACCCTTGCCACGGTTCTGGGTCCCAGGTTTACATTTCTTTTTGGACTTGGACCGAATAACTAAATCTCTTCTGTTATCTCTTTTCTTTGCAAAAGATGGTGATGGGGCAGGGCTAGAGATGGGTAAAAATAGCTGCCTTGGTCTCTCTGCAGGGCAGATGAAGTATCGACTGGGATAATAGATGTGAAAATGCTGTGAAATGAAAACATCTATTTAAATGTAGGAGGTAGATATTTGTAGTCTTCAAATGATTCTCGCCCAGCTCTGGTTGCCCACCTTCAGCATATCCTATAGGAACCGTGGGGACCCAAAGGACCTCAGAATGCGGTGACCGAGTTCAGAAGCACAGTCTGACCCGACCTAGACCTGTTTTTGTGGGCAGTCTCTCGTTACAGTTGTCTCGTTTCCGAAGCAGGAAGCTTAATAGATGGACTGTGAGGAGGAAGCCGCGGAGGGCTGGTGGCTGGCTGAGCCTTCAGAGAGGGAGGCCTTGGCACGGCTGAGCCTGCTGCAGGATTCCTTGTCAGTTTCGGGGGATTTAGCAACCATGCACTTGAACTGCCCCCAACTGAAAATCAAGGCAGGACAAAAGTGGTGAACTCTACTTGTGGAATGGAGAGAGTAGAATGGACAGGGAGATAGGGCCGTGAACACGTTCTGAAGCATCCGTTCTACACATTTGTTGATGTGTCTTGTGGAAGACATAAGCAGAGGAGTTAAACCTGGAGGGTTTGGACTCAGGCAGATCTGAGTTTAAATCTTGGCTCTATCCAGGAGCTGGGGAAGTTTCTTTTACTTTCTATGCCTCGGTTTCTCATCTGCAGGGGAAAAGAAAGTCCCTATGGCCAATGATTAGTGTGAGGATCAAATTAAGCATATGTCACTGTTCAATAAATTTTAGGTAGGGAAGTAGCTAGGCAGTGTGGGGGCGTGTCACACCTGCTCCCCTGGGGACGTGCAGACCCTGTGGGAGGGGTCTCCACGGCGCCCGCTGATTGGCCGGCTGCGCAGGCAGGTGTTAGGACTGCACCTCCCCGTCCCACACATCATGCTGGGCTTGATTTCCTAAGTCTCGAGCTGATACTGATCAGCCCCCAACCTGTACAGGGAGGGCGGCTCCAGCTACTTTGATTCCGGGCCTGGGATCAGCAACGAGACAACTCTTGTCACGCGCTCCTTTATTGAAAGAGATGCGGCTGTGAATCCACCCGGCCCATCCCACCTCTGCCCGACCCGACACTGGCTTCTCCCTTCAGTCGTGCTTTCTGGTACCCCGAGCTCCACTATTTGGGGGGACCATTCTTCTCCCTTGCTTTGTCCCTAGTTCCTCCCTGCCTAATACATCCTGATTTTTAAAGAGGCTCCTCTGGGTTGAAATCCCGGCATGAAGAGGCAGTATTCGACCTTCTGTGGTTACCATGCTGTGGATTCTGCTGGCCTGGGTGGAAAGGCGCTCATACTCTCTCCTCCTGTCTCTTAAAAAAAATTACCCACCTCCCCTTTCAAATAAAAAAAAAAGAGCGAGTGAGAGAGCGAGCAGGAGAGAATTTGACATTATTGTATAATTTAAAATTGCACAGCCTAGAGCCCACAAAACCGAGCATGTAATTACACACTTACTAGAGGTAACAGCAGTGCTGATAATTATTCTTTACACAGGAGAGACCCTGCTGATATCCCACAGTCAGAAAGTGGGAACTACAATATCTTTAATACCATCCGCAGAGACCCTCATAAGCAGAAGAGAAGCATGAGAAGACTCACAGGGTCCACAGCAATATCTTCATCGCGCCTGAATGTCAGGGGCTTTAGCACAACAGAAATCAATAGTTTCTAGTACATTTTTTTTTCGTACAATTTTTTTTTTTTATGACCCAACCTGAGAAAGTACAGGGAAGGCAGGGTTATGGTGCAGCAGGAAACAAAACCTCCTTAACCCAAGCCTGTCTGTTCAGACGTGTCATGCAACGTCAGTTCATGAGAGGCTGTTCTTTATCAGAGCAGCAAAACAGAGCAGCTGGAGAGAGATCCTGGCCCTGGGTGCTTTACCTGGTCCTTCTGCCCATGGCCTCTGATTAAGGCAGCACCTTGCTCATTGTTAGCTACAAAGTCACACAGTATTAAATCTTGAAAGAGAGGAGATAAATACATGGGCACTTTTTTTAGGCACTTGACCATTTCTTCTCTTTTTTCCCTAGAGACATAAAATGAATTGTTTAAAAAAAAAAAAAAAAGGGAAGAAGAAAAGAAAGAAAAAAGACCAAGAATAATTCAGAGAAAAAATTTAAGCAATAGTCAATGAACTCAATACAGTGAGATGAAGGGTTTTTAGGTAAAGAAACCGAAGAACAATTTTAATACTCTACTTGCTTTCGAAAGGAGAGTTTTGCTTTTTACATCCCTACACTGACCATACAAGTTGCAACAAATGTTTGGCTATTCCTACTCCATAACCATAGCCAAATTCCTAAGCATGTAGTTTGGTCTTGAAACATGTGTCTTGATTACTTGTGGGTTGTCCTGACATTCTGCACTGACAATGAGCATTATTTTTGTTGGGCTAATAAGTCATTTTAATTGGATCCATTGCTGGGTAGGAATGGAAGAGCCCGCCAATCAACTGCTTCTTAGAGGAAGAGCCCGCCAATCAACTGCTTCTTTACTGGGTGTCAGGCATAAAGGACAGATTTTGGCCTGGATGGATGTTAGCCATTTAGACTCAGGCTCTGGGGCCACACAGTATCCTTCCATTTTGAAGATGAAAAATCTGAGACTTAAACAGGTGAACTTGGCGAAGGTCATACCGCTCTTCTGTCTCTATAGAAGAGCTAAGACTTAATTTGAAATTAGTGACTTAAGTTAGAAGGATGCATTACATTGTTTCAATGCACAACACAGATGCTAACCACCAGGACAGTTTGAAGGTGTGCAACTGGAGGCAGGGAGGTCCCTGGAAGTGTCTTTATAAAGTGCCTTCTGGTAAGGACAGCATAACCCAGTAGCCAGGTACTTCCTTTGGTACTCATCCAGGGAAGCAGATTCTGGGAGTGGATTCCAGGCTGGTTCGTTATCTGGAGCCCAAAGAAAGTTGTTGGGTGATCTGAAAAGAGTGAGTTAGGGAACAGGCAGAAGCTTATGACAGGACAGCAATAAGTAGGACATTAGTGTGGGAGGTAAAACCAGAGCCGGAGTGTCTGAGTTGAGCTGAGTTGTGTCCCCTAAAGGTCCACTGGAGGTTTCTGGTGTGCAGGGCCACCGTGTTAGGCAGGAGTTCAATTGCAGACATGCCAGTTGTATTTCCCGACTCCTTGGTATGATCTGGGTGGAATGGGGGCCATGAAGTCCCTGGCCCTACTAACTTAAAGGGGATGCATTAGCAGACTCAGGACCAGGGATGGCAGGTGTGAGAAAAGCCCACCACCAGCAGCCACAGAACCCTTGCTCTGTACCTCTCCTGACAGCTGGTGCTCGATACTCTGTGATCTTGCTGTTATTCAGAAGCAGGCAGGGAAACTGATCAGTGTAATCAGCAGGACCAACCCTGAGCACATTTGTGAGTCAATCAGCATTTGTCTTTTAGTCCTTATCTCTGCTTTCAGCTACTTGAGCAAACCCAGCTCAATTCTGTGACCCAAGAACCTGGACATAAAGCTATGGTGGGATGCATCTCACAGCTGCGTTTCTATTGGAATAAGGGACCCTTGAGAGTACTCAAGGTTTCTATTCTCAAACCTTTGGAGAGAGAAGGGGGCATGATGGTGTGATCGATAAGGGGACAGGAGAATTGTCCTACATTCTGGACTCTAGTGGCTGGTGTAGATTCCCCACTGGGCTCTTTGTAAATCATCCCTGGGCACATGTCAAGTGCACAGGCTCCTGGGGGACAAATCCCAGGGGAAGCCTGCTCCGGGAGGGAGGGTCCCAGAGTGAGGCTGCTGTGGATGGGAGGCCTGGAGCCCAGAAGTCCAGCAAGGCAGGAAGCTTGACCCCTGCGAGCAGAACAGCTCTGGAGGCAGCTGCTCCTGAGGCGCTGGCTGTTTGGATCTTGACTTTCATACTTTTTACCCAAATAGGCGGTGACCTGGGGAGCTGGGGTGGCAGGAGCAAGAGGAAGACAACAAAAGTTTCTGTTGGAAACTCAAGCCGGGAATGTCTTCAGGTCCCCGGGGAGCGCTAACTGGGGACAGGGGTTTTTAGGATCCCCAGTTCAGGTTAATGACCCACATCCACAAATCCTTCCTCTTATCCATATCCACAAATATCTACAAGGGCTAGCAGCAGATCCAGAGCACAGGTCCTGTGGTCAGACAGATGGATGTGGAGTTGAGCTGCAGCTGGGCTATTTATCAGCAGGGCAACTTTGAGCCAGTTATTCTCTCTGGACTCAGTTTCTTTACCCATATAATGGGGATAAAACTCCTCTCTTTGGGGCTGCTATGAGGAATAATGTGATGTGTGTGATCACACCAAGTGACAGTTTCACTTCTTCCATTTTCTGCTCTCCCCTCCCCTTCCCCAAATTCCAAGGTGTCAAAATTCAGGGTAAGGTCTACAACCCTGTGAAATGACGGACCCCATGAAACACCACTGGGACGAGACTTCCCTTCAGGGACCACCGGGGATGGTGACTTGAATGGAGGACCCCACAGGAGTCCCCACAGCATGCCACTTTACTTCTAACCCACAGGCAAATTAAAGCCATGGTAATTGTGAGAAAGGTGCAGGAATTATGAGATACATTCAAGGAGATGAAGCTGCCATTACTTCTTTCCTGACCCCAAGATAGAGAAGGGCTAGGGGCGAGGGCAGGGAGCCAGGTTGTCTCATGCTACAGGCATCCGAAGCCTGAGGAGTGCTGGTGCCCTTGATTTTCCATCATCCGAGGCCACAGGACACCCCATCACCATAAAGTGAAGGGCGTGAGGGTGGCCCCAGAGTGAAGGGCTCCCTTTTCACTCCTGTGCAGGAAGATGGAGCTCCTGGCGGCCCTTTCTGCTTTCTTGTGCTCCCCCGAGGTGGTGGGCAGTTGGGGAACTCCATGAGCATTTGCCTTTGCTGTGCTTTGGGTCTTTTTATCCTCTGTCCACCGCCCGCCTGCATCCCCCCAAACCTTCCCTCCTTTGTGCAAATCTGTTTTCACCGCAGGAGCACATGCTGCCTCTTCCAGCTACAACACTGCTTGCTAATTCAACGATTCATCTTTAATGAGGCCCCCTGCCAATGTTTAAATAGCATTCAGAACAAAGAGGAGGCAGTGTTTCCCAACAGCTGCTTCTGCTGCATCCTCCTAGCTCGTCTCTCCAGAAAATCAAGAAAATGTATGGGTAGAGGTCAGTGATGGGAAAACACGTGGTTCTTATGGATGGGGATACCCTCTCTGCATCCCACAGAGACACAGAGAGAGGATACTCGCCCCTACGATGCCAGGGGTGAAGGCGTGAGCATCCTGCCGTTTTGTTGGCTTCCGGGAGGCTAGTCTCGGGAGGCTTCTCTTGCGTGGTTTGGGTGGTTGCATTTCAGAATTGCTTGGGAAACAATGGTAGAGGTCAGAGTTCAGCCTGCCATAAGTCCACCTTTTCTCTCGGCCGCTTACTAGCTGGAGCGTGTGAGTGGGTGGCGCACTCCAGCCCTCTGCCCAGGTGTTATGTTATTGGCACAATGAAGATAATGTTGCCCTCCACTCTGGAGCTGTATCGGCGAGCCCAGTGCAACGTGTGGAAACTCGGGGACCAGTCATCATTTCTTTTTGAAGTTTTGGATGGTTGGAAACCATAAAGAGTGGCAGAGACTGCAGGACTCTGGGCCTGTGTTTGGGGACATTTGCTTCAGGGACGCCAGACAGCGTCAATCCATCAGCATCCTCTGAATGAGAAGCGAGGGTGGCATATGACACAGAGCAGGTGCCGAGCAGAAGTTCCCCGTGTATTTCCTTATTTCCAACAAGAAAGGTTGGAAAGTAAGAGAGAAGAGTAGAACAGTAACAAAACGAGACTGCCAACACTAGAAGGAAGGAATTTTAATCTTAAATCCCTCATTTTAATAAGTTAATGACCTCTAAACCAGAAAAATTAGAATGGATTCAGAATCATCCAGCTGATGACTCTTTGGAGGCGGGGAGAGTGGAAACTTGGAACAAATGGAATTAAGCAAAAAGAAAAAAGTAACATTAGACTTGAGGTGGGAGCTAAGCACGTGTACAGAAAGCTCTTAATTATTGGTGAAGGATGGTGCAGATGTTCAGGGAGAGGTGGGAAAGCGACCGAGAAGGCAAAGGGAGAGAGTGGGAGCGGGGAGGAGGACAGGTCCTGTCTCTGCCCCTGGCGGCCTGGTGGTTAAGTCCTTCCTTGGATTCCATCTAATGCTTTACTCTCCCTTTTAGCTTTAGCCATTTTGATTTCTACTCCTTGCAATTAAGAGAGCATTATTGACATAGTTGTGAAAATTGCAAGTTATGTGTAGCTTGTTTAGCATGACCTTGTTTTTGTTATGGAAAACAGATGTAAAAATGTCTACAAAAACAGAACCTGGAAGTAAATGCCCAAGAAATGATAACAATGGTTATATTTGGGTAATGGGATCACAAGTGCATCTTACTTTCTGCTTTTTGCCTGTGTAATTAATTATGCTGTGTTACTCGGAAAAGAGGGCTGTTTGGTCTGCAGTAGTAAATTGTGGAGTTCAGCCAATCAGATTAGCTAGAGAGCTGAGTTATCTCATTGGCCCCTGGAAGTAGGGACTCAGCTCACACCAGGAGGGGAGCTTGGCTGCCAAAGGGCCAGAGTGTGTTGGAGGGAGACCAGAGGGTGATGTCAATGGGATGAGAGGTTGAAGCACCAATTCCAAAGGTTTAAGGGACAAGAGAGGAAGCAGGCAAATCCAGGGATCCTTAAGAAATCCTGCTACAAGTTGGGATCTTTATGTCTGACCGCTTACAGAGCTGTCAGGAATCACTTGGTTGCAAAGAATAGAAATTCCTTCAAGCTTAAAGATTATAAAGAAATTTTCATAAAAGGATCCAGGGACATCTGGTTGACCCAGTTGTACAACTGCAGCCTGCTTTTCTCTCTTCCTCCCCCTCCCCCCTTTCTCCCTCTCCCTCTCTCTCTCTCATCTCCTCCCTTCACTCTGCTCTTCTGTCTGCAGCTCAGAGACCTCTGTAAACTCCCAAACGTCTCTCTGATGAAACCAGAGAGAGCCATTCCCATCTCCACGAGCCTGTGGGCTCAAGGATGTGGAAATGCACTTTTTCCTTTCTCTTCTGATAATCAGCAGAAAACTGCTCAACAGCTACACCTTAGTTTTGAGTCACAACGTGACAGTATGGGGAAAGTACTTTATAAAGGAAGCACCAACCATAAGATATGATTCTGATGTGCTCACTGGAGGCAGAGGTGCTCACAATGCCCTTCAAGTCCTGCACCTAGACTAGCACTTGGGCAGGCCAGCAGCACGCCTGTGACCAGCTGTACCCACCCATCTCCTGGCTCAGGAGTTCGATGAGACCTGTGCCTCTCCCCATGCCTGGCAGATAGAGCTTCTTAAACTTCGCTGAAACCCGGAAGAGGGCCCTCTAGGAGGATGCACAAAAAAGAATGGTTCTCACAGTGTCTCCCTGTGATCCTGGAGGTGTTTAATGGGGAGAATCTTCCAGCAGTTTCAACCTCAGTGGGACCACAGTCCATCAGGAATGCCTACATCAGGCCCATCACCTACCTTCTCTGTGTTTGTTTAACCTTTTTCATCTTCTCCCATCATCCCATTCCTTTTATGTCTAGAGACCACAGTGATAAGTACCCCTCTCTGGCGCCTGACCTTCTACTTGGTATGGCTCATACTTGGTATTTTCTACACTAACTGGCAACACGATTGTGCTTCTCCTTAGGCTGTTCTTTGATGCTTCTACCCTGTTTTATCCTGAATTGCTTTATTTTGGATTGTTTCAATCATGCAATCTGACCTCAGTCCTTTCAGAAGTAGGCTTAAATAGAAACAAATTCCCACTTAAATAGCTATTCCATCACGACCTTGCTTGGCAGCTTTTAGAAGCATCCTCCATTCATTTGGGCCATTGGCTTTCACTCTTAGGACTCCAATAATTTCCTTTCATGAGACATTGATTCAACAAATATTTGTTGGACATGAACATATTCCAGGTCTCTGGTGGTGTTTGTTTGTTTGCTTTGAGATTACTAAGACATTATCCCCATGTTTAGGGAGCTAGGAGCAAAGAGGAGGGACAGAGGAACACTCTGCCATTTGCTTCCATTTAGCAGTGGCAGGTCTGGTAGGGTGACTTACTTCCAGTCTACTCTTCATTGGTCTTTGTATGATATACAGTCTAGAAATCTTCAGATGAGCCTTCCAACTTCCCTAGCCTCCAGGGGCGACTGCTCTCTGGCTCCAGTTGTGGCCAATGAAACCTGAGCAGCAATAGGGGCTCTCATCTTCTTCCTTCCAGGGAGAAAGTAGGCAGAGGTATGCAGACATCTTGGAGGCTGAAAGAGAGGGAGGGAAAGAGCTTGTGTCCCCCGACCCCCTGGGGCACACACCAAGCCTGGGCTACATACTCCAACAGGTTGTTTTGCAAGGGAGATAAACCCTTACCATCTTAGCCACCATTCATTAGATTTATGGAGCTCACAGACAAAAGCAATCCCAACTCATGCATCTGGTGCCTCCCAAGAGCCTTGGTTGAGTCCTCTTGTTTCCTTTAGCATTAGCTCACTGAGCCCATCTAGCACGATCTGCACTGAAGTGGATAGTCCAGACTCCCTGCATGGACTAGTCAACTGTAGCTATGAGAAAAACCTTCATTAGCAGAAAAAAATCACATGACAGCATTTGCCAGGCTGACCACAAACCAGGGATGAGCATCGTTTCATTCACTATCGGTGGGTCCCTGGAGATCCCTTCCTCAGGAATCCATTTCCACTTTCCATCTCACTCCTGCCTCCCTTTACCTGGCCTTCCAGCAGAAGCACTGCCATTTAAGCTCAGGGCCCCGGGCCTCTCCCTTCTCTCACTCCTCTGCATCAGGTCATATCGCCTGCTCTTCTCTCACTCTTCCTCTTGAAGGGCCCCTCACCTTCTGGAAGGAGCCATTCGCTAGTCCTGAGGCGAGCTGCTCGGTGACTGGTCTCCCTGGTCGTGGTATGAGGGCTCTGCTCACACTGCCATACAGCTGTAAGAAAGGGTCAGTGCTGCACCTCCTCAGAAGTGGCATGTGGGTCCCGTGTAGTAAGACAGCGCTCAGAGCAGTGGCTGCTTCTCGGGTGGGAGAGCTGATTGCAGAGGTCGCTGCCAAAGGTTCGAGGCTTGCTTGAGACGCAGAGCAGAGGGGAAGGTTCATTTTCAGACCCAGAAGAGAAGGAACAAATTGTAGGCGGAAGAGATGGTGCATCTAAATGCATGTTGGGTGGTGTGCTTGGGGAAGGCTGGCTGGTCTCCTGCAGACGGGCTGAGGGAGTGGTGAGCGTCCTGAGCAGGAGGTTAGAAAGGGGGAGCTGGTCCAGACCTGAAGCCACCAGAAGCTCCGAAGGTTTTTACAGATGAGTTACAACCGGTCAGATCCTAGGGAAGAAAACCAGACAATGCATTAAGCAGGGGAGACAAAAGGAACCATATTTAATTAGTAACCTGGTGCCTAGCAGTACTTCTCTCTTTAAATTCATAAATTAATATTCTTCTTACAGAAAACCTCAGAAGTGGATATTACACTCCCGTTTTATAGCTGAATGTAGAAAGACCCAGCAGGTAGCTAGGAAATCATCTACAATAGAAGTAACTGGGGGCTTGGGCCAGGCCAGGAGCATGGAGAATGGAGAAGGGATGGGTGAGGTTTGAAGAGAGTCAACAGATGCAATTAATAGTAACAGAAGAAGAGTAGGGAGGGAGCCGGGGACAGACGTGAGAAGAGTTCCAGTGACGGGATCAGCAGACGTTGTACAGATATAACCGGAGGGACTTGAACAGAGCCATTGGGCGAAATCAGGCAGCTTAGATAGAGTGTTGGCCCCTTGCGCCAATGTTTCAGGTAGGTCAGGAAAAGCAAGACTGGCAGAAATCTCATGAAGGGTGTGTATGTGGCCTTGTTTTCAGGAAGTTCGATGATCCACAAAGGAGAGACAATGTGGGACCTTACGTGTGTGTATGGGAAATGGTTCAAGGTTGAAGGATAGGAGCCGTGAGCTTGCTCAGAAGTGGGAGGTATGGAAAGAGAGCAGCCAGGGAGGGACATCAGATTCAGAGGGAAGGAAGAGTAAGACTCCCTTCCGCTTGTGAAGACGCTATCATTGAACAATGCCCTTGTCTTCAGTCCCTCACCTGGGAAAGATGGAACCAGTCTAGCTGTTTGAAAGAGAGACACCCTGAGGCTAAGAGAACTCAGATGACTTTATCCAGGAGGACAGAAGTGTAATGTGAACTCAGGATGCCTGAAAACACACTTTTTACATTTTTGCACGCTCACTGCCTAATTATAATTATCCACCACAACTGCCCTGTGAGGTTGGCAGGACTAGCGTTCTCCTCATTCTGCTGCAGAGCAAACTGAGCCCTGATGAGGTCGAGTGACTTCCACGATGCCACACAGCTCAGAGAGGTGGGGAAGAGCCTGAGACGCGGTCTCCTAGGCCGCGCCTCCTCCTGGACAATCTGCTCCCTCCTGTTCTGGTGAAGGAGGAGAAAACTGATGAATGGCCGCTCATCAGTGCTTCTCCCCATCGTTCTGATGCTCCTCTCCTCGGGACATGGAGGACCGTAGCTGCCTTCCCATTGGGTCAGGCATGGCTGCGCGACTTGCTTAAGACAGTGACGTGCAAGCTGACCGGCAGTTCTCCAGGTCGCCCTCTCTTCCGTCGCCTGGGCAGTCTTGGGAGAGAGACAGCCACCAGATGGAAGCTGCCTGAATGTCGAGTCGCCGCGGGAGGGTAGCCGCCTGGAAAGCCGCCTACACCGGATCGGAGTTTGAGTGACTGAGACGTGCCAGGAGTGTTGGGGCAGCCGAGTCCGGTCTGTACGGTTGAAGGCCAGCACACTCTTCCTCACTGAATAAAATAAAACCTCAGCGTCTCACAGACAGCGCTCTCCAAAAGAAGCCCGGATCTTCCCAGAATAATTAGGAGAGAAACATCACTAAGTCCCTCTGGTAGTTAAAATGCCATCAGGACTTTTTTCTTTTTTTAAGGGCTGTGTTGGATGGTGAGCTTTTATTATGAGGTTCGGTTGTGGGCTTGAGGAGAAATTGTTTTTACAGATGTTCAGGGTGTGTTATGAGGAAATGGCCTTTTGCAGGGGTTCAGGTTGATGGGGCCTCTCGGGACCCTTCTGACTACATGCGCAGAGGAAGCAGGGAGGGGTCTGAAACAGCACAAAAGGACACAGTGGTGTTTGAGGAAGACCACGAAGGAGGGCAGCTGAGGCAACGTAACTGAACAAGGTTTGGAGGCCCAGGGACTCAAGTTCAAGTCCTGGCCCTGCTGCTCAGTCATCAAATCATTTTGCTTCCCTGGGTCTTAGCATGGTGCTCTGGGAACGGGAATAGGTATACCTCCCTCACGGGTTTGTGGTGAATTTACCTGGATGCCGTAAGTCTCAATGATATCATTTCTGTAGTTGTTATTGTGAGTACCTTCCAATGGGGGCCTGGGGTCTTCTACTTTTCCTCTGCAACTTCTCAGGTTCAGGGAAGGCATTTGCTGGCTCTTGTGTTCTCCCGAGATGCATTTGTTGAAGGCCCGCTCGGTGGGATGGCATTTGGAAGTGAGGCCCTTGGGAGATGGTTAGCTGAGGTCAGGAGGTGGGGCCCTTGTGAGGGGATTAGTGACCTTGTAAGAAGAGACACTGGAGAGCTTGCTGTCTCTCTGCCATGTGAGGACACAGCAAGAAGATGGCAGTGTGAGAGCCAGGAAGATGGAACCCAGTCATGCTGGCACCTTGAGTTTGGGGGTTGAGCCTCCAGAGATGTGGGAAAATAAATTTCTGTGGTTTAGCTAGACCATCTATGGCACGGGATTACAGCAGACAGAGCCAACACAGGGATGGAGTTGACATGGGGGTTAGAAGCTTCTACTTCCCTTCTATTTTTATTGGGAGGACATTTTGGGGTGGTGGGACCTTGGGAAGTGCAGTTTGGGGCTGAAGGTGACTTCCTTTTAGAAGTAACATTGTAGTCTTGAAAGCTGAGAACAGCCAGGGTGAGGCTGGTGAGGGGAGGCTGCTGAGAGCTGGTTTCAGGCGAGGCTCTGCGTGGGGAGATGCGGCTTTCTGCCCTGCCCAGCCCCGCCTGCAGGAGCAAGGCCAGCATTACGTCAAAGCCCGTGGGCGGGACATCCTGGCTGATATGGCTCTTGGGAACCCAGCAAAATGCCGGGACTTGGCATTGGGAGCCACCTGAGAGGCGAAGGGAGCCCCCGATTCAGTGAGGGAACATTTGTCTTGTGGGGCTTCCTTTCCAGAGTCCCCACTTCGTACCCTGCCACTTGGAGAATTTTTCCCTCCTGCCTGGCAGTTTGTTCAGATTTTCTTTAATACAGATTTCTCAAACTTTAATTATTCCTGTATGATTTTCACCTCTCTTGTCATCTCTATAAAATACCTACCCTGTTACTTACTTAATAATTCTTTAAAATGGACTTTAGTTTAATCCTAAGCAGCAAATACCCACAAAATCATAGTGTTTGCATGTCTTTTCTGACGCACAGTACAATAAACAGGTAACTTAAAAATGGTGAAGGATGTTCCCCTATGAGCTACTTCAAATCAACATGTGTAAATGCAGGTCATCCTTGGGCCACCTTTTAGGATACTCTGGGAAGAAAGGGGCACCCTCCAAATGAGGTGGGGATGAGGGGCCCCGTGCAGGCATGGATGCTCTCCAGCTCCAGCCCCATGGGTGGCCTCCATCTTGGTTTAGGCTCCGTCTCAGCACGGCCATCTGCTCTGAATGAGCAGCCTTTTGTGAAAAGCTGTGGGGGGATCAGCCTGGCTGATTGGCTGGAGCTGTGCCCAGAATGCCCAGATGTACATTTGCCCCAAAAGACGGGGCACAGCTGGGGTTCATGGTCTCCCCGGAGGTTTGGTTTTTCTGGTGAAGCCCAAGCCTGCCTCCCACCCTCCTGCAGTACATTCTGCTCGTCTTGGCGGTAGGAGAGGGCCCGGAGAGGCCCCGAGAGCTCCCTTCCCGCCGGCAGCCTGCCATTTGCTGCCACTGGGGACATGAGATTGCTTCCATGGAAACAGAACCAGGGATTGTATTTCCAGAAACGTCTCAATCTAATTTTGTGGAGCCGAGTTGTGTGTGTGGGTGTATGTGTGCTCCTGTGTGGTGTGTTTCAGTCACAGAAGGTGGGGGTTGAGAAGCGGGGAGAGAGAATTTGCATAGAACCCCCATTTTCCTTGATTCCCAGGGACTTGATTATTTCAGGTGAGTGTTGGGCATTACAGAGACCGAATCCTATTAAGGGGCTGTGTTAGGAAGAGTCACCATTATATTTGGTCAGGGTGCTCAGATATATTTGAATTCTGCCTTGATCTTGCCAGTTCTCATTCTTAAAGGACATAAGGAGGCAAGGAGGGAGAAAGTGGCAGAGTATTTCTGCTTAGAATTGCGACCAAGCCCTAACGTAGGACTCCAGTAATGAGGCTGAGTCTCTTTTGCAGATCCTTTTCTCTATTTCAGGCAGGGCAGCGTAGCCTTCAAAATAAATGATGTGAACTCTGTTTTTCTTTCAACATCCATATATGAGTCTTGGGTTAGAAATCTGCAACAGAGCAACTGGACTCTCAGAAAAAGAGTCAAAGAGGCAGAGAGTTAGGTGCTTCTGTGATGAGAGTGAACCTGATTGTGCTGCCCTCCTAGCCTCACTGACCCCAGGCAAAGAGAGAGAAAGTGTCCAGTGGGGAGGTCAAATAGAAAGCTAGAGCTACTTAGAGCAGCTCAGGGACATCACCACCCTGGCTTATAGGAGGGGAGTAAGAGAAGAAACTAAATGCACCTTGAACCTGGAATACCCCCCAGTTCTGTGGAACAGAGGTTAAGAGGCAACATTCATGTGTCCTGTGACCTTTTGTTCTATGAGACAAGTCCTGTGACCTTTTTGTTCCATGCTCCACCCAGGAGAACAGTAGTCCAGTAGAATGTTCTGGAATTTAAACAGTCTAGGCTGCAGCTTGAAGATGCAATGTCTTGCTTCCTCTAAAGGAAGAAAGAAATAGAGAAAGGAAAAGAGAGAGGTCTCAACCAGCTGTCTTCCCACCCAACTCAGGAAACAGAGACGCAAAACTTCTGCCTAGTCTCTTTTCTTTCTTATTATGAAATGACTTTGGGTTTGACCAGTGTATAAAGGTCAGTCATGGTGCCTCTGTGTCTCCTCAGGTGCTAAAAAATAACCCCAGTTGACTGGAAGGAGATTCCTGGGACTTTTCCCGGAGCCCTTGTTCTACATTTAGGATAGAAGAATAAATGTCCACAGTCTAAAGTACAGTTGGGTGAGAGTCTTATCTACAGTAACATGTCACCTAGTAAGAGACTGGAACCTGGTACCATGTCCTCTGCAGGAAGAAGTCTCTTAGCAATGAACCGAGCCAGTGGAGGGCCTAAGGTGAGCAAGCAGACAATGGTTGAATGATGGCAGAGTTATACTGCCTTATTATATTCTAGGATTAGAATTCCTTTCAAAATCAAAAAGGTTTGATCTAAGTCACAGTGCCAACCCTTTTCATCCTGGATTATCACAATATCCTCAAAGAAAAACCCATCACCAGTGGTCGCGATGCCATTTAACAGATCTAGTTCATCCTTTCTCATCCCTGACATTGGTTCCAGTTGCCCTCATCCCTTGCAACGTCCTTCTTCTTCGCCCTTCAACCATGTTTTCCCTTCAGGCTCCTCTCAACACTTGTGTGTACTTGACTTTCTGTCCCCTGAGGTCCTGGCCCATCTCTGTTCATGAAGCTCTTGCTTTCTGCTCTTTCCATTTGGCATTTAACACTCGCTGGATCATGTCATCTTTTGCTTTGTGAATGTTCCTCTCCTAACTAGATTATAAATAGGGGCTCTGTCTTACAGTTCTTTGGATCTTTCTTCCTGTTTGAACAAATGATTTATAGAGAGTGGGGCTCAATTCATATTTTGGGATTAAGAAATCAATTACGGGACACTTCTTCCCAAGGAAAACAAGGGTAAAAAAGTAAAACCTATCTCCAGGTGGCATGAGGACCAGACCAATGCAGCTGTGAAGCATGTAGACCCTGGTATACAGTAGGTCCTAGATAGATGTTACTCTCTTCTCTGTACTTCCTGTCAAGGAGTCCAGCTTTGACTTACAATGACTCATAGACAAATCATTCGTTAACTCCAGTGGGAGAAAACAGTGGTCTTCCCTTGCTTGTTTTACTGTGGTTTGGGGGAAAACTGGAAGGAGTTGTGATTGGTTTTGTGATCTCTGTGCATCGCGTTTCCTGTCCCTTCAGAACTACAGTTCCTGCTGCTCTGTTTCACCTCCCCCATCACCCAGTGTTGCATGGCAAGCATTGACTTCTAAAATTAAACACACGTCGATTTTGTTTCGAGAATTTCAGCATATCCCCACACATCTCTGGAGACCCCAGGGTGCGCTGAGCCCCAGACTCCAGCTATCAGTGTGTAGCATCCTCCATCCTTCAGTCCCACCTCCACCGAGCTGTCTGCTCGTATCATGTCTGTGCCCCCACTGGCACTGCCCGCCTGGCGCTCGCCCAGGCTGGTTGACACTTGCTGCTGAGGATGGGGAGGGGACCCAGGCAGGCTTCCAATTCTTTCATGAGCTGGGTGCTGCCTGCAGCCAGAACACTGTGAAGCCCTGTTCTGGAGGCTTCAGAGGCCCCGGGCTTGGTGGGGCGGGGCAATGAGCCATGGGAAGTGCCTGAGCAAAGAGCTCTGCAGAAAGTAAATTGGCTGCTGGCATCGAGTCCTGCTGATAGAAGCTCTTGAGCTTTTCTTTCCCTCTCACTACTCAAGTACCACTTAAGTCCCTGCACTTGCTTCCTGCAAACAATGGCACCGAATGTTCATTTGTTTGCTTGGAGCTGTGGGCTCCCCCCTCACTTCCAGAGGCTTCGAGTGCTCAGCTGTCCTCTTTCCAGAAGCCTGCCCCCCTTGGCTTTAGTGTCTTCTGTGCTTAATTGCAAATTATTGATTTGAAGGGAATTAATTTTTAGCTCTTGCCAGATTCAGTCGCTCCTGGGTTGGACTCCTCAGCAGGACACCCTGGGGATCCCAGCTGGGGACAGGGGGGAGGGACCATGGCTCATCAGGAGCTGCGCTGGGCCGAGGCCACATGCGTCTGCTCACAGACCGATCTGTGCCAGGGCTGAGATTGTCTAGCCCAGGGTGCTGTTTCCACAGGGAGGAAACTGAGGCCTGGAGATTGCCAATGCTCATCAAGCCAGGGTGGAGCTCCCCACTCCCAGTGGGGCACCTGGATGGCAGCTTTCCTTGACATACGCAGACCCATTTCGTCCTCACAAAAAAGCCTAAAAGACAGTGATTTTTTTGCAGCGTGGATCTGACTGAACAGGTCCGGGGTGATGCTGGATCTTGTGCATTTCTGGCAAGCACCACGCAGGAGCTGCTGACGTTGTGGTCCAAGACCACACATGGAGAAGCAGGGATTAGCGCGGGGGTCCTTGACTCGGCCAGCACATCAGGACGGGGGCGGGTGGGGGCTTTAAAAAGTTACTGATGTCTGGGGACAATCTCCAGAAATTCTGATGAAACTGTTGTGGAGTGCCCTGGACAAGGGGATTTGTAAAGCATTCCCAGGAGTGTCTGATCTTTGGCACCTCACTTTCATGAAGGAATACCTTCCAACGGAGCCCAAAATATTAATTTTTTTTTCCTGAGCACCTACTCTATTGTTTAAAATGAAATAAATAATTATATTCTTGGTACTTTATGTGCATTACCTCATTTACGTATCACAAAACGCCTACAGGAGAGGTGACCTTCTTAATCCCTAGGAGGGGTCGGTTGAGTCTGGTCCCCAGTTTTCAATCAAGGTTGGCACCACTGTACACACTCTTATTGAGGCTTAATGACAGCGTGGCTTAATGTGCCACGAGGGGCCATTGCCAACCCAGTCTGGGGAGGAGGTGCTGGGTGCATTTTGGGATTTGAGAGGTGGGGCTTTTGGAGAGTGAGCAGGGGAGGGGTATAGAACAGAGGAAGCAGCGGTGGAATTTGAAATCAGGAGTTCCATACGCAAGTTGTAAGGTGGTTTCCTTGATCCGATTCATGGGTCTGAAATTTGCAGTCACAAAAAGAACCTTCCTCCTTCACGATCAAGTTGGGTTTAGCTCTTAAGCTCTCTCTTGTGTCCATAGTAAAAAATTACCTAATTACTTTCAGATAAATGCAATCACTTCCAGATTTCCCCCTCAGTGTCTTTGGTGTGAATACTCGATTGACTCAGGCTCCTTCCCCTCCCCTTTTCCTTCTCTTGTGCAGCAGGGGGCTCGGTGGTGAGCAGGCTCCTTGTCTGGACAGGAAGTGAGCCTGGGCCAAGCTCTGCCCCCGAAGTCTCCCGCCTCACGCGTCTCCACAGGTGTTTCTCCGCCGCGCTTCCATGGGTGAGGTTCTGTAAGGCCTGCAGCCACTCCAGAGCAGACAGACGGTCCCTGACTTACTGTGCTTTCCTTTAGGACTTTTCGAGGGAATGACAGTACTCTATATTCAGAAGAAACTGAACATCAAAGTGCGAACTTCCATACCCGAGCTAGAGAAGCGCATGCGCTCTGCTGTGCAGGCGCCCAGTCGGCCGGGCTTTCTCGAGGATAAACAGGGCTGGGGTCGTGAGCTATGGTATACTGTAGGTTAGGTGTTTTAAATACAATTTCAGCTTGCCACATTTGCTACTGATGTCGGGTTTCTCAGGACACACCACTATTGTGAGTGGAGGAGCATCCATAGGTAGCATTTTCTATGTCCTGGGCTCCATTATGAATGCTCTGTGTCTGAACTTATTTAATCCTAAGAGGTGGGTATTATTATCATTCTCATTTTGCAGATGAGGTCAGTGAAGCACAGAGAGGGTGATTAACTTTCTTGAGATCACATGGTGGACCTGCAAACCAAAGTGTCACTCTGACTCCAAGACCCGTATTCTTACTGAGTTTACTGTATTTTAAAATCCTAGGTGTCCGGGGAGAGCACTGCACTAATGAAAAGATGGATAGGATGTTTTCTTAATAACTTTGACTCTGATTTTTGTCTCCTGAAAACTGTATAAACCAATGAAGCCATGGATATGCCTCCCAGCATCTGTCTCTGACATTGTCCCCCCTGGTTTCTTATACCAATGGGACTTTGGATCTGCTCAGACCCATAACTCATGCCTGGTTTACCCTGATTACATCTTCTCTGAGACTTGACTATATATTTTTTACATTAGTAACTCTCTGAGGCCTGATACATAGGTTGAGCATCCTTCATGCAAAAGTCTAGAATCTGAAATACCAGAAAATGCCAAACTGAGAGCCAACATAACACCACAAGTGGAGAATTTCACATCTGACCTCACGTGAGGGGTCGCAGTCAGAGTGCAGGTGTGTTAAAAATATCACACAAAATTACCTTCAGACTTTGTGTGTAGGAATATATGAGACATAAATGAATTTTGTGCTTAGACTTGGGTCTCATTCCCAAGACATCTCATTACATACAGTATATGCAAATATTCCAAGATTTTTGTAAAAAGCCAAGATTCTAAACACTTGTGATCTGAAGCATTTCAGATAAAGATTACTCAGCCTGTGTTACCTGTATTGGAGGTGCTCAGCAAACCCTTAGGAACTTGAATGACATGAAGTTGACCAGTAGCCCCAAACCAAGTTTTCTTAATGGAGGAATGAGAGAAGGAGGAGCAGGGGAAGAGAAGAGACCACTACACAGGAACACTTCTGGGTTCAAGTTCAGGGCTTTCCAAAAGCAGAATACATGTAAATTTCAGTGGTATGGCAGCAGATCTTGGTAGGAACGCATTTTAAATCTCAGTTATGGCAGTGGCTAGTGCACCCCAAACTTCCCAAAGCAAGAACATGGGGCTCTGTACCCATCAAGTGCTGAGCAAGGGCAGTAATTCATTCAACCTGGGGTTCTTTGTGTCCCTCGTCCCTCCCTGCCATAATTAACACCTCGGGGAAAGAATTTAAAATCAAGTGCTTCTTTTTCAATTACCACTTAGAAAACTGTGTAATACAACACCACGGCATGCCTGCTTGCTCTTTTTGGAAGTTTAATTAATTCATTTGTGAAGGTTGCGTCTTGCTTGGCTCTGTGTCACTTGCTCATTTAAAAAGGTGCTAAGGCTTAGAATCTGTGGGTTACCAGTTGAACAAATCTGTTTTCATGTCCCATGTTTGGAGGCTGATGGGAGAGTATTAAAGTCTGAGATAGTCCAGAAGGTGAGGGACAACACAAATGTCCCCTGACCCAACTTTGCCCATTGCCATGGGGAGCAGGAGGCCTGGGTCTCAACGGGTCATGTGACCTTCAGCAGTCACTACTTCAGTCTCCTGAGCCTCAGTTTCTTCACCTAAAAAATCTTACCCCTAACTCTAATAATCTAAGAAAGCTCCATCTCCAGTTATCAATTCGTTTCCCAAAAATACTACTATCTTTCACTAATTTGAAACCAATTGAATTCAATGTCTTTAGCTTACATTGTGCTACTTGACAAAATGCTTGTTTGTTTGGGTTGTTTTGGTGGTGCTGGGGATTGAACCCAGGGCCCTGTGCATGCTAAGCACTGATTGAACCTTACCCCGGCTCCTGACAAACTCTTTGTGAAAGAATATGTTCAGAGGATATTCTGATCTTCCAAATGACAATGTCCAAATGGCAGTAGAACTCTAGGTTCTGGCTAGCATCTCATCATCTAAGCGGGGGGCGGTCTCTCAGACTCTCTACTGGGACTAGCATGATTTGCTACCAGGAACCTGGGAATGGATTGGTCCCACTGAATCCCATTGGGTGGGTGGGTTGGAGCAAGATCCGGCAGGGTCCTTAAGCAATCTCCTGGAGCAGGTTACAAACAAATTTGCTGCCCAGTTCCAACTGCCATCTGCTATTAGGGATGCTGGGACTATAAGGGATGCTTGGGGACTGAGTGGACTGAGCTGCTTACTGTCTAGGAGTGAGTCCCTCGGCATAGAGAAGACCAGGCACCTCCACCCCACCGCTGCCAAAGCAGGATGTTGGACTGTTGGTAAGAGTGAGTCACTCCAGAGTCACGCTGGCAAGACTATTGGGCAAAGGAGCATTAGTAGGACAAGTATAAGCTTTGCTAGAGCCAACGATGATCCACATCTTTCTTTGTCTTGGAATTAACGTTCTTAATCTAGAAGTAATGAGGAACAGGTAGCAGAAATGGAGTCATTCAGAAGACTCTCAGCTTCTCTCCCACTGATGTTTGTGGGTCACAGAGACCCCTGTTGCCTTAAGGAGAAGGGAGTCACAGGGCCTCTTCTGTAGTCAAGATGTTCTTGCAGCAGGGGACAGCTTGTGGCCACCCTAGCTTGCCAGGGCGGGGCTCTTTCTGTGGACTTGAAACCAAATCTCCAGAAGAGTGTCCATTGGTCTCTCTGTTCATATGTCCTTTGACCATTTCAAAGTACTGAGAGATTTGGGGCGTTCAGGTTGCTGAGTCCTGACCAAACCCTCTTCCCCTCACCGTGTGACTTACACACGTGTAAGAGTAATTTTGTGAATGATTAAACAAGGATATTTTCTTCTTGGCGGTGCTAGGGATGGACCCAGGGCCTGGAGCATGCTAGGAAAGTGCTACACCCTCCCTGTAAGCCACCAACAGTGACTTTCAGTTCTCTCCAAGTCAATCTATTCCCTTGGGGCCCAGGACCATGAAGAGGACTTCACTAGGCAAAGGAGGTTGCTGGGTCAAATGCTGGCCTTTGTCATGCAAAATAGACTCTTGGAAACCCTTTCAGAGCTGATAGTGTTTTTTCATTGCAAGAGGAATATTTTTTGAGAGAAATAAAGGTTTTTGTATCCAAACAGAATAAAAACTCAGAAGAAATCAGCATAAAATTTATCTATCACAGTAGTTTTAAAACTTTCTGCTGTCAGGACTTATGCTCTTAAAAAGTTATTGAGAACTTTAGGGGTTTTTGTTGTTGTTGTGGGGTGAGGTAGGAAGTTGGTTAGATTATATAAACTGGTATTTATTAGAAATTTAAAATGATAAACATTAAAAATAAAATTGCAAAAGTAAGACAAAAGTATACTTTCTTCTTGAATTTGTATAAGCCAGGGACAACTTTGGAATTTCTAAACAATAACTTATTGGACAATAATGAAATCGCGGCGATGCAGCAGATCGAACCAGTGGCAGATGGTAAGGATTCAACAGAAGGGAGAACAAAGTTAACCTGTAAACATTCGTGTTTCACGCCCTGAACTTAGGACCTGGGGAAATTTTATAAAACCCCAGAATATATAAAAGTCTACATTCCATATGATATCTGTGTGATATTGTAGGTCATGTGGCTACTGGAAACTTCTAATTGTACCTGAGAAGATGTGAGTAGACGAGGTCAGTGTTGTCCTTGTAGCATTACGAGAAAGAGTTTTGCATTGCAGACTGGCTCAGTCTGTTTCCCGCTGCTGTAACAGAGTCTCTGGGGGCAGATAATTTATGGTGAACTCTCGGTTTACAGTTCGTTAGTTTTTTCACAGTTCTGGGGACTGAGAAGCCCGAGACCAGGGTACTGCACCTGGGGAGAGGGGCTTCTTGCTTCATCAGCCCATGGCAGAAGGTGGAAGGGCAAATAGGCAAAGGGGGTCACACTCTCTATCTTGATGGTCATCATCCCGTTCATGAGGCGGGAGACCTTGTGGCCTCCTCACCTCTGAAATGTCCCACCTCTTAATAGTGTTACAGTAACAATTGGATTTTAACATGGGTTTGGAGAGGACAAACATTTGAAGGATAGCACAGACCTGTTGAGAGTCTCAGCACCCCTGGGACTGTACTTTGAAGAACCGTGATTCACACATTGGGACATCATACGGGCATTCCTAGGTCCTCCGTGAGAGGATCTAGTCCTGCATTAGGCTCGTTGTCCCTGTAAATAAGGTAATTACAAGCACCCTAAAAAATTATATGAACATACTATTTGCAAAGTACGAGCTAAGAGTATTGGCTTAGACAATTTTCCTTCAAAGATCTTTTAAAATTATTTATTTATTTATATTATTGATGCACTTTAATTATACATAATAGTAGGAGTCATTATGCCATGTCCATACATGCACACAATTTGCTCAGTCTCCTTCCCTAGCACCCTCCCTTCCCCTCCCTCTGATCTACTTGCTTTCCTCTACTGATCTAACTTCTGTTATTATTATTATTATTTTATTTAGTGCTTATATTCCTATAATATAGGGAATTCATTGAAATGTATTTGTACATGGACACAGCATAATTGGATAGATCTTAAAAGGAGATTTTCTGGAGAAGAATTGAGACTAGACTAAATCCCTGATGTGACTCCTGGAAGAAAACAAAACAAAAGAAAACAAAACAACAACAACAAAAATAAACAAATGACTTTGCTCTGAATGAGCTCCACGGGTGTGAGGAAGAGAAGATTTTAAAAATGCACATGTTAGTGGGCACGGAGTCTCACTTTGGGAAGATGGAAGAGTTCTGGAGGTAGACGGTGGTGATGTGTGCACGACAGTGGACGCTGTTGAATGCATTCAAAAGGGCAACGTGGTAAACTTTACGTTGTGTATATATTATCACAATAAAAAATGCATATACATGTGGGGACTTGCTCCATGAAATTGTTGGCTTTATAAAGAAGCATAGGAAGAAAAGAATGGGCCAGCGATTGCTGAGGAAGGAAAATGCACCTGGGATGAGTGGAGGGATCTTGAGAGGATCAAGAGAGGATCTTGTTAGCGTTGAACGTGGATCATAGAAGCTGAAAGTCTTTCTGGGAGAACCAACCGCAGCTATGGACACAGGGGGTTTAGAGATTGCCCAAGAATGACCAAATGGAGAAAGTACATCTCTATGGATAACGGAGGAGAACCTAGCAGAGCCTGTGTCAGATGAATTGCACACTTGGCCAATCTGGAATTGCCCCTTGCTGTCGTTTGGATGTGGAATGTCCCCCAAAGCCTCATGTACTGAAGGCTTGGTCCCCAGTGCAGCAGTGTTCAGAGATGGAACTCTGGGGAAATATTGCATCATGAGAGCTCTGATCTCAGTGGTGAATTTATACACTGGTAGCCGAATGGACTGCTGGGAGGTGGTGCAGGCTGTGGGAGGTGAGGCCTCGTTGGAGGAAGTAGGTCACTGGGGGTATCCACTAGGAGGTATTTCTTGTTCCTGGTCCCTTTCTCTCTGACTGCTTTCTGGTTTCATGAGAGGAGCATCTTTCCTTTACCACACCCTTCCACCATGATGTTTCCTCCTTGGAGCCAGTAGACCACGGAGTGACACCTGTGGAACTGTGAGCCACAAAAAATTTTTCCTCCTTTCAGCTGTTTCTCTCAGATATTTGTCACAACATGAAAAGCTGATTAACACGGCCCTCAAGAGAAGGGAAGAAGTCTCTTGAATTGTCTTGCCAAATCTTGAATGGACCAAACATGCAGTATCCAATAGAAAGACGTCATTAGGCGAGTTGACTTTTACATTTTCTCATGGTATCATTAAATAAAGTAAAAAGAAACAGATCAAATTAATATCAATAATGTATTCTTTATTATAATAGATAAAAACATTATTTTAACATATAATAGATATTCAAGAATGATTAGTGAGATACTTTATATTCTTATTTGTACTAAGTCTTACAAATCCAGTGTGTACTTTGTACTTACAGCACATCCCAGTTTGGAGTAGCACATTTCAGAAGTTCATTAGCCACATGTAGCTAGTGATTGATGTATTGGACAGTGCAGAAGTAGAGTTTAAGCCAGATATATCTGAATCGAAGAAAACAATCACTAATTTGACAGGATTTCCTTGGACACAATTAGATTACGTTTTTACCTGAATGAAAGTGATGTACATTTCTGCTAAGGGTGGAAGCATTTAATTGCCATTTTAAGTCACTGGAGCTCTCTCACTCACACATTTGGTGAGTCTGGAAGCACATTTTGAAGAGAAACCATCGTCAGATTGAGTCTCTGAGTTACTAAGATGAGCAGAGCTTTTTCTACAGGTAATAAGAGCAAGAAATATATTATTTTCTGAGATTTTGGAGATGTTTGTTATTGTAGCATCACTTACTTTATCCTGACTGATACATGTCATTAAATTATACATATGCTCCTCTGTTTATGATGATGTTATGTTCTGACAAATGCATCATATATTGAAAATGTCCTAAATTAAAAATACATGGAATGCACCTAACTTACTCAATTCCTGTGTAGCAACAGAGCACACTGCAGAATGTTGATTGTTTCTTTGGGTGAATGAGTTACTCCCTGGCAGCTCTTCTCCTTCCTGCTGCTCATCATGTCTAGCAAGATTTATAGTGTATATTGTTAAAGTGGGAAAAGGTCAACATTCAAAATATGAAATATGTTTTCTACTAAATGCATATCACTTTCACACCATTGAAGAGTCACAAATTCTAAGTCAAACCACCATGTCAGGGACACCCTTGTATTTTGACTAAACTTCAAAATATAATCATGTGATGAAAGTATATGTCTTATATTCTAAATTATTCCAATAATTTTAGTTAAAGCTATGGGAAATATGCCATTCATTAAAGCTCTAAGAATCCATTTACCTGGATATATTAATGAATTGCATGAAGGGAAAAATTTCACAAACAAGAGAAATTAATTAAAAGTCAGTTTCAGAAAAGGATTTTACCTATCAGTGTCTGTTGAGAGATACAATTTTAATCCTGCCATAATATCAGAAAATGATCTCATCTTTGAGTATCGATCATAGATTATTAAAAAAACCTGGCAATGTGATTATTTTTCTCTAGATTTTTGACACATTTTCCACTTATTATGGAAACTGATGTTTTAAACATAAAGAGTTCTGGAGTCATGGATGATGGCTGAATGTTCCCCTGTATTTAAAATAATGGAAATGGTAAAGGCCAACTTTCACCAGTCTTCTCAGAATTTTTAACTGTCAGCACTAGCCTTTGACAGAACATATATGGACTCATGTATGTTTATTTAAAGTATTTTTATGTATAGGAGCTTAACATTGCAAGTATTTATCATGAACCACAATTAGAATTTTTTATGATGAGAACTCAAAAAACTCTCCATTCCACTAAACCTTCCTCCTGGAGGTCAAACTTTTGAATTATCTATCTCATTTTCTTTGAAACTCCCTCTGCACGGGTCTACCTCTTTTAGTGAACAGAATTGTCTTCAATCCTTTCTCAGGATTCAGAGAGGGACTAAGAAATTAGTGCATTTCTGAAAAGTTTGCTTTCTTTATATTGAGTGACATTTTCCAGTTGCTTTTGTGGGAAAATTCAATTTATTGCTTTTCAAGTGCTTCCTATGTATACAAGACACACTTGGTGCTGTAAGGAAATAATGGGAGTGTCCTTAAAGAACTTAGTCTTGGTAGCAGCAGAGGCACTGTTAGAGCTTGGATCAGAAATGTCCCCAAAAGCTCGTGTGTCAAAGGCTTGGTGCCCAACACAGCCATGTTGAGCAGTGGGACCTGTGGAAGGAGATTGGCTCATGAGGACATGGACCTCCTCAAAGGATTCATCCATTCATGGATTCATAACTTAACGGTCTATTGGAAGCTAGCAGTCGGAGGAAGTAGTCACTGGGCAGAGGCGTGACCTTGAAGGGTATACTGGAACCTGGCTCCTCCCTTTCTTGGCTCCCTGGCCATCATGAGGTACTGGAATAGCTTTGCTCTGTCACACTTGCCTGCCATGATGTTCCACCTCACCACAGGCCCAGAGTGATGGGGCCAAGTGACCATGGACTGGACATGAGCCACATTAAACCTTTCCTCCTTTATGTCCATTTTTTTCATCATTTTGCCACAGCAATGGAAAACTGACTAACAGGCACACAGACATGATATGGTCAAATGGCTAATAAAGTAGCAAAAGAATCAAGTGACCTACAGAAGGTAGAGCTTGGAACCAGGATGGTGTGGAACCCTGAGCACCAGACTGAGAACCCAGGGAATTGAGATTTAACCCTAACATTCCAAATGTGATAAGGGTGCCTTTATGTAAAGTTAGAAGTTGAGTGCTTTCACATATGATCTCATTTAATCCTCTCAACTGCACTAACACTACTATGATCCTCATTTAACACAGGGGACACGGATGTTCCAAATGCTTTGTGCATACTTACATTTAAACGCTTGGTTACAAGGCACAGAAGGTCCTTAAAGTGAGTTTCGGATCTCTTTCCATTTTCAAGTTGCTCTGTGACTTTAGATAAGCGCCTAGACCCACCTGTGCCTCAGCAATGTGATTTGTGAAATGGGGATTCGGCTTCTTCAGTAGCTCCTGAAGTGAGTAACGGGAATACTTACTAGTCATGCAGGGCATGAATCAGTGACACATATGCTGGGGAAATACCAATTTTAATATAACATTAAATTAGATAAATTTAAACAAATTTTATTAATTTCTTAGTTGTTAAGAAATTACACCAATTTGCTTCTTACTTATAATTTCATTAGTTATATATTGATTTCATGCATTTGTATTATAACATTGTGTTTATGTATTTGTTATGATAATTATTAATCTCTTAATTGTAATAATTTTTTAAAACACCTCGGAAGTTTTAATATACTAATGAACATTATTATCCACCAAGAGAGATTGTGTCACACATGGGGAGTGTCTGATCTCTTTTCCCACCAGTTTTTGGGGTGGGGAAACTTTTTTTTGGTAGTGGAGATTGAACCCAAGGATACTTAACCACTGAGCCGCACCCCCAGACCTTTTTATTTTTTGTTTTGAGACAGGGTCTTGCTAAGTTGCTTAAGGCTTCACTAAGTTGCTGAGGCTGGCCTTGAATTTTAGATCCTCCGGGTTCAGCTTCCCAAGTTGCTGGGTTCGCAGGTGTGTGTCACCTCCTCTGGCTCACAAAGCATGTTATAGGATTGGCCAGTCTTACTTTTAAGAAATATTGAACCAAGTTATTCTCAGATTCCTTGCCTATGGAGTCAGAGGTGTTTTGAGCTGGAGCAGTAGTGTCAGTGGATGGGAGCCATAGAGGACAGCCTCCTGAGGAGGTGGGGTGTGGCCACACGAGGCAGGGGAAGGGGTTCCAGGTTTGGAGACCACCACCGGCAGGTGCCAGGGGTGCCTGCCTCTAGGAGAAGGTGCTCAGTGGTGAGTGGGAGGTCTGGCCGGGTGCTACTGGAACTCCAGGTGGGAGGGGAGCAGGAGAGACCTTGGAGGCCAAGAGTTCCGTCCTCAATTTCCTTTCCCCAGTTTGGTGACAGAAAAACTTCTTGGGGACCAAACCTTAGCTTAAGGGGTGTGCTGGATTGGTGCAAGGATAAGATCCACCCATGGCTGTTAACGATTTCAGGAACAGGTGCATGACCCAGTGTGGGCTGGAGAAATCGTGATGGACCTATTAGTATTCACAGAGTTGCTGTCCTTCCGTGGACCCCATTGATTCCCTGACCCCATTAATGTCCAGCTCGGCTCTGTGACTCACGAGACCAGTGAGAGGGAGCCCAGGAGCTGTTCTGCGGTGTCCCAGTTAGTGACTGTTTCTCCAGCTTGCGTGGCAGGATGAGATGAAGGGGGACAGAGCTTCCGCTGCTTGCCTCTGACAGGTGCAGTGAACGTGAACCAACCCTTGCTGCAAGCCACAGCCACTGTAACAGGAGGACAGGTGACCTGAAAGGGGTGCTGGGGGCTTTGAGAAAGTTTTTCTTTCCCCTTGAAAGAAGAGCCACATCGGGAGTCATTGAGGAAGCACGCAGCCCCTGGTGCCACTGTTAGGCCACCTGAATCAGAGAGATCAGCTCAGTCGACACTGGAGAGAGGCAGAGATGAGATCCTTGGCTCTCTGAGCCATCCCATCCAGCTTCTGGAATCTTCTTCTGTGAATCCCAGATCTCCTTGTTTATACCAGCACAAGTTGAGTTTTCTATGACTTGCAGTGCAAAGCATCCTAGTTGACTCACAAATTTATTTTTAATTTTTATTATCATTAATGCATATTAATTGTATCAATTAATGGGTTTTGCTGCAACATTTACATACAAGCATACATTGTGTCTTGATCCTGTGCTGATCCTGTCCATGTTCTGTTCTCCCTTGCCCTCCCCCACCATTCCCCTTCTCTTCCCTTCAAGTCCCTCTTCTACTTTTAAATCTTCTGTGCTTTTTTCTTTCCTCTTCCTCCTCTTCTTCCTCCTCTTCTTCCTCCTCTTCCTCCTCCTCTTCCTCCTCTTCCTCCTCCTCTTCCTCCTCTTCTTCCTCCTCATCTTCCACTTCTTCCTCTTCTTCCTCGTCTTCTTTCTCTTCCTCTTCTTCTCCTTGCACTTCTTTTTCTTTCCACATATGATACTTGTCTTTTCTGTCTGGTTTATTTCACTTAGCATGATGTTTTCTAGTTCCATTCATTTTCCTGCAAATGACATAATTTCATTCTTCTTTATGACCACATAATACTCCACTGTGCATATATACTGTATTTTCTTTTTCCATTCTTCTGTTTTCAGGCACCTGAACTGATTCTAAACCCTCACTGTGTGAATGGTGCTGCAATAAACACAGGCAGGCAGGTATGTTTTTTGCATGTGACTTCATTTCCTTCTAATTGTAGTGGGAGGATGAGATCATATGGTAGTTCTATTTTTAGGTTTTTGAGAAGTTCCCATACTGTTTCCCACAGTGGTTGTATTAATTTGCGTTCCCACCGTGTGTAAGAGTTCCTTTTTCTCCACATCCTCACCAGCATTTATTTTTGTTTGTTTTTTGATAATAGTCATTCTGATTGGGGTAACATGGAATCTCAATGTGGTTTTGATTTTCATTTTCCTGATGACTAGAAATAGTTAGCATTTTTTATATATTAATTGGCCATTTGTACTTCTTTTTAGAAGGGTCTGTTCAGATCACTTTCCCATTTCTGGATTGGGTTACTTGTACTTTTGTTACATTTTTTGAGTTCTTTGTGTATCCCGGATATTAATTCTCTGTCAGATAACACAATAATTAGAACTTCAGGTTTTAGGGGTGACACAGAGGCAGGAGATCCAAGGGAACACTGATCTGTATTCTTACAAAGACCAGGTGGGAGCTCCTGAAAAGTCACGAAGTCACCCTTTGCAGAAAGACCACAGAGCCATAGGATGTACCTTCAAAGCAAACAGCAAGATGCAGAGAGTGTACAGGGCAAAAGTGAAGGCAGATTGAAGTGGCTAGAACTTAGGCTTCAGTTTTCTCCTACATAAGGGGAATAATAAGAGTGGCTTCCTCTTTGCTTTGTTGTGACAATTAAATGTTATAATTCTTATAAAGTATATACTTTGCCCCATATCAAGAACTTCATAAATGTTCACAAAATGTTAGCTTTATTATCTTCATTATTATCATACCACTGACAGCACAGTATCTATTCCTGCATAACTAATTTCCTTCATGTGACCATCCATTTATTCATGAGTCTGCAATTTGGTCAGGGGTCTATGGGAATGACCCATCTCTTTTCCATGATGTCAGCTGGAATAGACTGGAGGATTCTCTTCCAAGATGGCACATTTTCATGACTGGCAAGTTGGTGCTGGATCCCAGTGGGTGCTTGGCTGGGGGGCCTCAGTTCCTCTCTGTGTGAGTTCCTCCATGAGGCTGTTTGGCTTCCTCACAGAATGATGGATGAGGATTCTGGAGACCCGAAGTGGAAGTTGTCAAACTTGTACATCCAAGTACAGCATCACCTCGGAGATCCTAGAGGAGAGACATAGACCTCAGCCCTCAACCAGGAGGACTTATAGCCACCTTTCCTCTACCATGTAATAGAATCAACAGGACAGCAGGACGGATTGTCCCTTTCCATCAGGAAGCAGAGATAGAGTCTAGAAAAGATACAGTATAGAACAGCAAAGCTTTCATAACATACATTTAAAAGGAACTCTGCCATAAGATTTTATTAATAAAGTTTAAATTTGATTTTAAGTTGAAGCAGATTACTACTACCTTTTACATTTAACAAAAGAGCTTAGAGGTCTGAAAGAATACTTTAAATAGGACCAGAGACCTTTAGATCAGAAAGGACCTTAGTGATTATAATGCAGGCCTTTGTGTCCTCGCTGGGTGCAGGAGGGTCTGTTGGAGAGCCCAGCAACTGGGGGCTGGATGGTATTTTCAGTTGAGCACCATGTGTGTGTCATGATATTGGCATAGTGTCGTGGTCCTTCTTGAGTTACCCTCTCCTGCTCCGAGTGAGGGAGAACAGGTGAAAAGTAGTTTCTCAAATGAAGACATCAACTCCCGTTGAATTCATCTGAACATGTCAGCCTGCAGCGCCCGTCTGCTCTGTTCCTCCGCCAGCACGCCTCCGTGTGAAGCGCAGTTCAAACGCGACTGGCAGGTCTGATGGAGGCTGGCACTTGCTAGGTGGGTTTGTCATATCCCAGCATTTGGCATCAGGGTAGGTAACTATCCTGTGCTTGGAGTTGACTTTCTAGCCTAAGGCGAAACCGAGGTGTGATTTTTGGTGACTATTATTTAAAGAATACTGTACAGGCAGGCAGTGGGGACACCAAGATTGTGATCTGAGGCTCAGCCAGGGCTCTCTGGGTCCTTGGGGCAGTTCCCTTCCCTCTACAGCAAAGCACCCAAATCACCAATGCTAAGTTTTCCATAAGAGTGCGTGAAGGTTCTTCTCAATTTTATTCTTCCCGCATAGATCCTGCTTTGGAGAGACCCAAGAATAAGCCTAATGTCAAGGAAAGTCCAGTGCCAAGGGGGCTTTAGCCATGGTGACAAAGTCTAGTAGATCCACTCTTGGTAATGACAGGCATCTGTGCATCTCCTGAGGCAGTTGGGGTTTTGTTATTTTTCAAATAATGTTGTGCTGCTGACTCATGTTCGCTGGGTGCCCCACTGTGACCCCCAGATATTCACAGCCCTAATCACGCTCCACGTTATTATTAATAATCAGAGCCTATGAAATTAGGCTGCACTCTGGCTTGTTATCTAGTCAGGGAAGTATGCAAATAGATTAATCAACCAGCTCCCACGCTCCAAACCTTGAATGGAACTTAAAGTGTGGTGGAAGTATCTGCCCTGGCTCTTAGTTGTCTCCTCCAATCAAGCCTGAGGTGTGTTTTCCTCCTAACTTTTAATTGCATGACCTCTGAGAACCTAATTTCCAGAAAACCCATTTATTATTTTAATGCTCATTTGGCATTATTATTTTCCCAAAGCAATCTTTTTGTCTCTGAATCTCTTAGGAGAGTTGAGAAGCAAGCCAAGAAAAGCTTCATTTTCTCTTCCTGGCCCTCAAAGGAAGCAGAAATGAAACATTAAAAATCTTCATTTCTACTTGGGGCTGATGGGGAGGGAGCAAGAAGGGAAGGGAGGGAGGAAAGAGAGAGAGAGAGAGAGAGAGAGAGAGAGAGAGAGAGAGAGAGAGAGAGAGAGAGAGAGAGATTGGAAGGCACTTGCTTTAGTCCCAGATGGAAAGCAATCCAGCAAATTGCCTTTAAACAGCAGTGTCCCTGCAAATAGGGCACTCTAGCTGTTTTGTGTCACTTGAAAGCATCTTGTTGATATTTTTATAGATTTTATGATACATTCTAAAGCATGCATCAGGAACAGCCACTTGGAACCCTGGCAGTAATGAACATTGTTACACTCACAGTCTGAGTGGTCTTTACTTCAAAGGGAGGTGCTGAGCTGATCTTTCATCTTCTCAGCTGTTGCTCACTAGCTTCCTTTAAATCCTGTTTGAACTCAAAACCCCACATTTCCTGGTTTGAGTGAGGAATTCCCCCGACGCTTCTAATCTTCTCACTTGGAAGCTACTAAACTGTGATTGAATGATGCCATTAACAAGGAGGAGGTAAATACATTTCGACGTGCAGCCTTAGCCTGGGCTCAAATACTAAATGATGGTGGAGTTATCAGGAGTCTGGCTTGTTCATGGAAACGGGATGCAGGAGGGAGAAAGAAAAAATAAGAGAGGAATGAATGAACAGATATTGTAGCCAGGCGGTTTGGTTTATGGACTGGCAAAGTATCCTGTGCCCTCTGAGTACAATGACACTGCAGCCTTGGGAAGGTAAACTGGGGTTTCCACAAGCTCAGTCACCCGCCTTTGGTCGAACTTCTTTTGGATACTTTCCATTAAGAACCATTTACCTGCACGGGCTCACTTGCCCACTGATTCCGGAGCATGATTTATTTTCTCCCACAAGGGCAAATCCTTCATACCATGTGTCTGTTTACATGTAAATATCAATAAAGTAACAGTACATACAGTTGAAACTTTAGTTCCTCAGTTGCTCTGGTCACACCGTGTGTGCCTTAGATGGGCTGGTGGCTGCTGTATGGCACAGTTCAGATATAGAACAATCCCACCGTCTCAGAGTTCTGCGGACAGAGCTGCTCCAGAAACCTAGCAAGTGGTCCTTGTCCTTCCCTAATCACGATCCGATGGGTTCATCGTAATCCTTACTTTGACACATTTTCATCATTGATCCATGCATAAACCATTATTTATTTATTCATTAGTTTCCATCTTGTAAGAAAACAAGACGTGATCACCTCATGTACATATATGACTGTGTGACCCGTGTGATCCTATAGTTTGTATAACCAGAAAAATGAGAGAACACACTCCATTTATGTATGATCTATCAAAATGTATAAATGCATTCTACTGTCATGTACAACTAATTAGAACAAAAATATTTAAAAATTTAAAAAATAATAGTCAGGACCTTAAAAATGACCTGCACATGATCATGTGTCCTCCTCCCTGTCCTCTCTGCTGCCTTCCCTCTTGACATTACCATCATCCCATCCCGTGTTGATTCATGCCCTTGCCTTCTTTTCATGTATATTCATGACAGTGTGTGTGTATGTACATGTATGAGTGTGTACTCACATATATGATTGTGCACTCATGTACGTAACATTTTTGATTTGACTTTGTAAGTATGATATCCTGCTAAATGCAACCTGGGAGGCCTTTGGAAACCTATCAGAGTGCTGTGTGTAGCAGCAGTTTATTTTTCTAGATATACAATATGCTGTTCATTGTGGGTACCTGCCTCCATGTATTCCTCTACCCTTTTGTTGACGGGTTTTTGGATTCCTCAGTATTCTGTTATTGTGAATAGTGTTCCTATGGAAATTCGTGTGTGTGTGTGTGTGTGTGTGTGTGTGTGTGTGTGTTTTCCTGTTGTAGATGTGCATAGAGCTTCTCCTGGGGTATACTGGAGAGTAGAACTATTTGTCATAAGATACGTGAACATTCAACTTTCAAAGATAATGATAAACTGTTTTCCAAAGTGGTTTTGTCAGCTCACTACCACAAGCAGGGTGAAGGAGACCCCGTGCTCCCACCTCTTTCCAGGACTGGTTTTGTTATTTTTGATCAATGTAGTGGGGATCAAATGCTGTCTCCTTGGGGCCTTGACTTGCATTCCTAGACCACTAATGGTGTTGAACACGTCTTCAGGTGTCTAAAGTTGCATCCTATCCTGAAAGGCCTGTTCATGTCTTTTACCCAATTTTACATCAAATCAATCTTCTATTATTGATTTGTAGGCATTCTTTATATGGTCTTGCTACTATTCCTTTGTCTGTGTGTGCATGGTAAATATCTTCTCCCAGTTTTTATTACTTTTTTCCCTTTATGATGATTTTGGATGAACAAGATTTCTTAATTTTAATACAAATTTATGAGTTTTTTAAAAGTAGATTTTCTTTTTTAATGTCTTATCTAAAATTTTTTGTCAATATTTAAAAAAGATACTTTCTTTTAGTTTTTGCTAAGATTCTAAAGCTGTTTTTGCATGTAAGCCCTTGATCTTGTGCAGTTGATATTTGACCCTGAAGGAAGACAGGCTTCCATTTGTGTCTGTTTCCACTTACATAACTTTTACCTCCCAGCTCCACTTATTGCATAAGTCAGTTTTCTTTATGGATCAAACATTGCATATTTTTTCGAATCCAAAATTCTATGCATCCATGGATCTGTTTCTTGTCCTTCTAGTCTCCTCCATTAGTCAATTTGTTTATGCTGTCACTGATACCATGCAGTGTTAATTACTATAATTTCATGATAAATCCTGATAGCTAAATAAGGCATGAATACTCCTCATAATTCTTACTGAGAAGTGTCCGGTGATTTATGACCTTCTATTTTAATATACTTTTCAGAATATTATCAAATTCTACCCAAAAAACCTATAATCCAAACTTGTTGTCATTTTAATTGGAATTGCATCGAATCCATAATTTGATTTGGGAACAATAATTTTTGAGTAAGTGTCCCTAAGACCACACTCACCTCCTTATTCATTTACTTTTGTGTATGTTTCTTGCATATACTTTGTTATCATTAGTTGTTGATTATTGAATTTGTCTGAGAATGTTGTAAAAGAATACCTTGTCTTTATATTCTCTAGTTGTTTGCTATAGATGTCTAAAAACACAAGTAAATATATATACTTAAACATAAGCACACACAAGTATCTATTTACCAGTCAATTTTAAGCACTTCTATTATTTTAAATTAAATTTCTATAAATTATTTTGGGTTTCTTAAAAAAATTATCTCATCTGTAAATTATGACATTTTTGCTTCTTCCTCTTAAATCCTTCTGCCTTCAATTTCTTCTCCATACCTTATTACATTGGCTAAGATAGCTTACTCAATATTGTGTAGGAGTATGACAAAATTGTTCCTGATTTTTTAAGAAATAATTAGGGTTCCCATATTTAGGGTAATATTTACTCTGGGGCATTTAAAAAATAAATCTCTTATCAGTTTAAAAAGTATTATTTAATTTACTAAGAGTCTTTGTAATGGGCTGGTATTGAATTTCATTGAGTAGCTATTAAGATAATATATTTTCATTCAGCATCTATCATAATGTGTTTTTTAACCTTCTAATGAATAATGAATTATATTAAGGATTTACTATTATTAAAGCCACCTCTTTTGGTGTGATACACCCTACTTGATTACATTATATAATTTTCTGTATATGCTTTGCCTTTGTAAATGTTTTGTATTTGTTTTCACAAGTGAAGTAGGCCAGTAACATTGCTTTCTCAGAATATATTATCCTTTGTGTGAAATGAAACTATGCTGTCCCCATAGAATAATAGCAGAAATATTCTCTTTACTATTCTTTTACTCTTAGAACCAGTTTGTCTACATTTGGGATTACGTTTCTTGAAAATTTTGTAGAATTTACCTGTAAAATTACCTGGACCTCCTACTGTTCTTGTGGGTAATTTTAAACTATAATCTATAAATTCTATAGATTCTTCAATAAATGTAGAATTTTCAACTCTTTATTTCTTCTTGAGTTGATTCTAATTAGTTAGATTTTTCTATAAATTTGCTTTCTGTGTAAGTTTTTAAATGTTGGAACGAAGGTGCTGGAAGCATTCTTATTGTATCTGTGGTTATGGTCTCTTTTGCAATTGGTAATATTGTTTATTTATGCTCCTCTTATTTTCTTGAAAAGCTTTGTCAAACACTTGTCTCATTTTTAGTTTCAAAGGATCAATTTTTGACTTCGTTGTTGCTGATTTTTTTGTGCATGTCCATTTTATTAATTTTTACTCTTTATCACTTCCTACTTTCTTCAAATTTATTCTTTGATCATTTATATAACTTCTGAATTTGACATGTAGGCAATGAACCTTTGAGCTTTCTTCATTTCTAATGAAGTTACTTAAGGCTACAAAGTTCTCTTGAAGCCTTACTATTGGTGAAATTTCTGTAAAATTTCCACATGAGTGAACGAACTTACATGAACTCCTGATATCAGTTCCTAGTATGTAGTAAGTCCACTCCTCTCCCTCCCTCTTCTCTTCCTTCTTTATCTCCTTCCTTGTAAGATAACAAGATTCCAGGGTTAGTTTTTCTTCTTAAAGATGTTGAAAATCATTTCTATGCAAAAGCTGCAAGAATAGGTGACTTGGCGGGTTTTCCTCTCTCTTGGTGTTCATTTTCTCTTAGGTACACTCCCCAACGCATCTTATCCTGGATGGAGGGAATGAGAGTCTAGTAGTCTATGTCTCTGTCTCCCCACCCACTGCCCAATGCTTGGTTTCATGGACTCCCTCAACTCTACCATGGAGACCTCCTTTGACTGCATATGAAACTGCAGGACCAACTCTCCAAGTTGCTGAACCTGGAGTTCCTACCAGTTTATCTCATTTACTTAAGAAAGACTTCCCTGTTGAAGGGTCGCGTTCACTGACTAGTTGTCTTTGAAGCTGTTGGTTTTCTTCTCCTGGGACCACTCTTTCTCACACTGTCTTATCTAAGTCAATGAGGAGAAGCTGTGTTGGCCTTGAGGCATCAACACCTTGATGCCTTCCCATCTCTATGGAGCTGCCAGCAGTGGGGGCGATCCTTAGCTTCCCATGTGGTGCAAATGCTTGTATCATGAAACGCGAGGTGTCTGCAGATATGATTACATGCTTTCTGGTTCCAAATGGAGAAATTTATTCAGTCTGCTTGTTCTTTCACTATATACCCTTCCACAAGCTTCCAACACCTGGGCCTCTCTCATGGTACAAAATGCATTAATTTAGACAACTAGAATTAAACATGGCTCCATTCACCAGTAATTTGGCAAGGAACAGGAAAGATGCCCATCGCCTCCCCTAGTTACTCTTGTTCCACTCTGAAGCGTTTATAGCAATGTGAATTGTCATCAAGAACCCTGAACACAGCATGAATTGAATTGACACATGTTCGTGAAGCAGTGAGTACACTATGTCAGAAGTATCCCCCATAAACTCTGCTGATATTTCCCTTCGGTGAAAACATACACAGTTCTTGATGAAAAATATCAATACCTAAGAAGCATCTACTCATTCTTTAAAATTCCAATGTTCTACCTCTGAAGTCTCAAGATGTGCTAATAACAATCTGTTTTTGTTCAATAAACACACCAGCAAGTGAACTTGGCTTTCTGGACTTGGCCACCTATCAGTTCCTAAGCAGGCCCAGAGGTAAGCCATTGTACTGCACTCCTGGACAACCAGCTTCAATACAAGTCACAAAGAGATTTCTGTAAGAGATGGGGTAGGGCACAGGGCAACACCCAGAATGTCCATAATTAACAACTACAGAACTCAAAGCTCAAGATCTCAAGCAAATAATAAGCCACATGGCTGACTTCAGTAACGATCCAGTGAGTGTTCCTGGTAGGGAAGGACAGCTCGCCCAGCCAGTGGCAGCCTGAGCACGCCCACACTCAGTTCCTGGGCCTTCAGAAACACCTTTGCCTGTCCTTCTGTTTCTACAAATCCCAGACAAAGCCAGGGTGGGTCCCAGCCTTCAGGGTTTGCCCCTTTGTGCCTTCTGCCAAGGATCCTACCCAGAAGTGATCACTGGGCTGGATGACAAATCTCACTGTTATCTGGTTCCACTTTTGTTCTGTTAGCAACCCCCATCCCTTTCCTTTTTGGTCCTGGGGATTCTGACTGCTTCCTTCAGTTTTTAAGGAAGTTCTAGGGTCGGGTAAAAAAAGACTCAAGTCTTGTAATCTCAGCATTTCCTTTTACTCTTTCAATTTTCCATAACTTTGTAATGATTCCCTCAAGTAAATTATGTCTACTTGAAACACCTTGTTCAGTTCTGTTTTCTTGACTAGGTGCTGACGATATATCTTCTATAAAACCCTTCAGAGTTCTGACTGTATTACACCCATATGAGCTAACATAATTTAGGTAATCAATGGTTTAATGAATCTAGCATAGGCTATTTGCTTCATTTATCATAAAATTATTGATTTAATAACTAAAAATGTGTACATATCTTCAATTATTTCCTTAGGGCAAGTTTCCTAGTAGGGGGAAGTATTGATTCAAAGGTTAAAGTTCTTATTAAGTTTTGTGAAGTCATCCTCCAAAAAGCATTAATACGCAATTTCACTAAGAGGATGCAAGTTCTATTTTTTTTTATACTCTCAATAATCCCAGTGATTTCATTTAAAAACAAGAAATAAAAACTATTGCAATGTGAATAGCTGAAAGATTGTGTTTTGATAGATTGTTTTTGAAATTGCATGACTTCCTGTCCACTTATGGTATTTCCCCACAGAATTTCTACCTCAAAGTCATCTTTTATGTATGTTCCTCTTAAAGATTGCTCTTTACAAGTAGTTTGTAAAGTGTGTTCTTGACATTTCTTCTTGTTTGTTCTCAAGTTTTTAAGTTTATTCTATGCTTCTAAAGTCTATTCTTACTATTTTGGATCAGATATATTTTTTAAAAAATAAAAAGGCTTTTGTTTTTTTTTTCTACAAATTAAAAAAGAAATACATATCAGGAGGCTGAGGCAGGAAGATTACAAGTTCAAAGCCAGCCTCAGCAACAGCAAGGTGTTAAGCAACTAAGTGAGACCCTGTCTCTAAATAAAAAAATACAAAATAAGGGCTGGAGATGTGGCTCAGTGGTTGAATGCCTCTGAATTCAATCCCCTGTACTCCCCACCAAAAAAAAAGAAAAAAGAAAAAATGAAATACATGTTCATTGTATAAAATCTTAAAAGATTGATAAGTTAAAGAAAAAACACCTTTAATCTCAGCACTAAGAGATAATCCCAGGGGAATTCCTTCATGAGCTCCTTTCTAGAACATTCTGCATGTGCATTGGACACACAATTATATTCCTGATGCGACTGTTGTACGTTCTACAAAAAAATTTAGTGATTCTACTGGTATCACTTGAAATATATGCCCGATATTTTTAGACAGCAAAAAACTATTCAATAAAATGATTTTCAGAAGAGTGAAGACTATTTTGTTTCATCAACTTGCAATTGCTCATGTTTCTGTATTTTTGCTATTATAAACAATATTGTGATTAATATTTTTATAAGAAAAATCTTTGTACATATTCTTAAAGAAAAATTCCTGAAAGTTAAAGTTTTCATCTTTTCCCATCTTTATACATTTAAAGTTTAAGTACTCAGTCTTGCTAAATTGTCATTGATATACAGAATATAGAAAGTTCAACCAAATTTATATTTGTAGGAGAAAAATCAGTTCCCTGTACCATTGTCAGTTATTGGGTAATTTCCTTAAAGAAAAAGAATCGCCAGTCCTTAGCATGAGAGTATAAGGTTTTCATTACAATTTATAGGTTATGAAGAAGGTTGAAGATTTGTAATTGTTTATATTTTCTTTCTGTGAACCACTATTTCATGTCTTTTATCTCTTTTTAAGTTGGGTTCTTTTCTTTTTCTCCCTTATTCATAGAAGTTCTTGTGCTCTAGGGACATGAATTCTATATCCATCATGTATGATAGAAACAAATGTCTTATATGACCGTTGTTTTATTTTATCATTCAGAAATTTTACACTTTTAACAGTTCAGATCCATTAATTTTTCCTTTTTTTTGGTATTATGTGTCATCCTTAAAATACCTTCTAATTAAAAGATTAAGTTAATATATGTGTTTTCTTTTAGTTTTAAAATTTTAAAAAATATTTATCTTGGGAAATGGTACATAAGAATCCAAGTGTGTTCCCGAATTGCTCCAACTTATTGAATAATGCAGGAGTTCCTCACTGATTTGAAATACCACCTCTGAACACTTGATTAAACATAGCAAATCGAGCACATGTCAATCTCTTGTCTCTTCCTGAGAACCCAATTAGAATGACAATAAAAGCATAAAAATACTTTAACATGAAAAAAAAAAGACATCATTAAACCAAACAGGAAAAAAGAACTCAAAGGAAGCTGAGACAATGTAGGAGGAAGAAAAGTTCCAAATACAGTAAAAGAAGTTAAGAGAGCACCCTGAAAGGAGACTGTATTAAGTGTGCGTGTGTGTGTCCTTAGTGCATGAAGTGAAGAAGGCAGCAGTCAGCGCTGACGGCTTGCTGGGGTTTGGGTAAGTGTTCCCCAGAAGCCCAGGTATTAAAGGCTTGGCCAACAGGCTGGGGTGATCTTCATAGCTCGTGGAACCCTTAAAAGGGGCCTAATGGGAAGATGTAAGGTCATTGAGAGCATGCCCTCGAAGGTGATTGCAGGACCCTGCCTTCCTTTCTCTTTGCTTCCTGGCAGATCCTTAGTCATGTACTCCTGCCACGATGCACAGCCTTATCACAGACCCAAAAGCAATGAGGCCAACTGTCCATGGACTGAAACCTCCAACACCGTTAGCTTAAATAAACTTTTCCTTTCCTTCTCTTTCTCCTCCTCCTCCTCTGTGTTTTTCATCTTTTCCCATTTTTATCATAAGCAATTCTACTCTGCATTTCTTTCTTCTTTTCCTTCTTCAAAGACCAGTAGTAAAATGTCTATTCTTCTGTATGGTTTTAAAAATGGAGGGAGAAAAGAAGAAGGAAAGAAAATGCAAAGAAAGAAAATCCTAAGATGGTGATTTCAAGATACTCTGAGTGACAGTCTTCTTCCTTAGTCCCTGCTCTTAGTCTTGCAAGAGCCCTGAGGCAGGCAGAGGAGCTGAGCAGCACTCACTCTCCAGGGTGGAATGGTTCCCTGCAGAGAGGCTCCCCTGGTTCAGGTGCAGGAGAGCAGCCACAGATGGCGCAGGCCATTACTCACTACCCTAAGGCAGCACAGCCTGGCCCCCATTGTTCACAGAGACAAAGTGCTTACATCAAGCCTGTGACAAAGGGATTCTCTCTGAGCACTAATTAGCCTCTGAGTAATCTCTTATCTAACTCCAATTTCAACCATATGTGTATACAGATGCAGTTTACTTTACACTTCTCTTCTTTACTCTGTCGTTCTTATATCTTTCTGTCCCCCATTCCTATACCCTTTTTATTCTATTCATCAATTTCCTCCCACAGAATGTTTTAACATCAACCTGGCACTTCAAGGCTGACTACTTTTGGAATCCTGAATATTCTCCCACACTACTTTGTGGGGTTCAGGGACCAATCACTAAAATTTGGATTTGGAATGTCCCCCAGAGATGCCTGGGTTGAAAGTTTGGTCACAGTGCTGCAAGGTTCAGAGGTGGGGCTTCTGGGAAGTGGTTGGATCGTGAAGGCCCATTGATGGATTCATAGCTAACTGGAGTAATTGAGAGGTGGTGTAGGAATTGGGCCCAACTCGGATGGAGCGAGTCCTTTGGGGTGTGCCCTTGGAAACTATATAGTTCCCTGGCCCCTGCACCTGTCTGCTGCTCCATGGTTGCTGTGAACTGAGCAGCTTTCTTCCACCATGCCCATTCACCATGATGTTCTGCCTCATCTCAGGCCTGGAGTAATGGAGTTGACTAGCCATGGACTGAGACCTCTGAAACCATGAGCCAAAGTAACTTTTTCTTCCTCTAAGTTAATTTTCTCAGGTATTTTGTCACAATGATAGAAAGTTAACCAACACAGTATTAAAACTCAGCGTCCTTTTTTTTAGAATGACAACACATAGTTCAGGGACAACAGGCAGGTGCTTTGGTAGCCTGCTGACTGTTATACTATAGTTAAATTTTGAATATTTTTAAAATTTGGTTTAAAAATATTTACCCACAAAAACACTGGGCCTTTCATTGTTTGAGTTAAAGCCTACCCTAGGCCTGCAGAGGGATCTTTCTCTCCTTTGTCCTTTTATTTATTTATTTTTTAATATCAGAGAACTTGTTGGGTTATGGAGTTCCATCGATGACTATACTAGTCTTTCTATTTGACTCAGCTATCTCTGTAGTGTCACAACATTTCTTTGGATCTTTATTTTATTCATTTATTTATATGCGGTACTGAGAATCGATCCCAGTGCCTCACACAGCCTAGGCAAACGCTCTACCACTGAGCCCCAGCCCCAGTCCCTTAAGACATTTCTTTGGAAACGGCTGAGTCTTCTTTTCATTTGTTCATTGTTGAGACTCATTTTTTTCCCTAAAATAAATTCCAAAAATTTATTTCTCAAGTTGCACGGTTCATGCTAGGCTCTTCCCAGTTGGCACGAATTCCAAGGAGACAGTGGTATGGTCCCTTAGGTTCTCTTGGCTTCCACATCTACTGCTGACTTGTATCATTAAGTCCAGGACGATCATCTTCTCTGTCAGGAGACTGTCTGGGGCCTCCAAAGTGATGTCTTTGGAGGCCTGTAGGCCAAGGTTAAAACTGTGGCTCTACCACTCACTAGTAGTATAACTTTGAAAGAGTTTCTCAACCTTTCTAGACCTCAGCTTCCTGATGTTTAAACATAAAGACAGTAACACCTACCTTGTAATATTATTGTGAGGACTGGAAGTCATTCCATAAATCACCTGGCATGTGATAGGTATACAGTAAGTGAACATTGCTTTTATTTTGCATTGATCCAATCCCAGTTTTTCTACTTACTAGGACTTATTTTTTTTAAAGGAAGTATACCATTTTTGAGTCTCAATTTCCTTATCTGTAAAATAGGGACCAAAACCCCTATCATGTTGGATTCTACAGATGACAATAGTGATCATACATGTTCCCTATGCATGTTCTTACTCTTACACCTTCTGAATGACAATGTACCCTGAGCCTTTCCTGATTTGTTTTTTTTTAAAACAAGATAAAACTTCCGATAAGTACTATAGCAGGTCAAAGGCTTTACTTTAGCTCAGTAGAGCACTTGTTTGGATATCTTGGGAAAGCAGCATCCATTTCTTCCTTCTGATCAATGGAAATAAGTTTTCATAAAAATATTCTGCTACTCTCTTTATACAGGGCATGTACATCCTATAGCCCCAGGTACTATTCAAATAGGAGGGCGAAGGAGTGAGAAGAACAACTTACTGAAGGCGACATTTTCAGACGGATATAAAACGGGAGTTAGAGAATATCCCATTCTAATAAAGGCGCCTGTGTGCATTTGAATGAACTCAATTTTACAGTCAACTAGAAAACAAATTCAGATCTTCATTAATTTTTTTCAAGAACTTAGAAAATGCTACATGGAAGGAAACCAGCAAATTGGGAAATGTATGACTCTTACCAGGGCTTGAACAGAGACTCTTGCTTCTCACAGGACTCTCAGAATGTACATTGCTGGGCTGGGGACAAAGCTTGGTGGAGAGCAGTGGCCTAGCATGTACAAGGCCCTGGGTTCGATGCTCAGTAACACTCATACACACAAAATGAGATTGCAATCTGTAATTCTGCAGGAAGACTTGCATATCTGATGAGCAGGAGGGTGTGGGCTTTGAAATCCAGCAGCCGTGCTAGGAATCCAAGCTGCGCCATCTCCCCCTGCATGCCTCAGTTTCTGTAGGTGTTAATAAAGGGCCATCTAGTTCTTCGCTTCAGCTAGTTTTTGGTAGGAACAAAGAACATGACTGATGTATGCAAAAGCAGTTAGCACGATGCCTTGCATAAAATAGATAATAAATGTTGTGCCCCCTCTCTTCATCCTACAGGTCTGTCCAACAGTGTGAACTTGATAATCATAGATGATCAATACAAGTAAATAATGGGACCTGTTGGAAGAATGTATCCGTGGAATTAATCTCATTTTCACTAGTATAAATCAATTTGAAAAAGCATCTGCTCTTGAGAGGAACAGAAATGCCTGAATTGTTTTAATGCATGGTATAACGCGATTTTAATTTTGATGAGCAAAATGAGGCTCCTGCCTGTGTTGTGAGTGGTATTGATAAAAAATAACTGCTACCATTTGCTGACTTGGTCTGAACCCAGAGTTTGCCTTTAAGGAAGGTATTATGTGCATCTCACAGATGAGGAAACTGAGGTACAGAATTGCAGAGAGGTTTCCCTCAAGGGCACACAGCTAATGAGTAGCAGAATCAGGATTTGAACACAGTTCCTCCCTTTCTGCATTTGAGGCTTTGTATTGTACAATGACGGAGATGGACCTTGCTGTAGACGTGTGTGTTATTTTTTCTCACAATGTGGCTGAGACTATAATAACTTCTTAAAATTATAATTTTCACATATTCTCTGGAAAGCATCAGCAATCTTGGAGGAAGGTCATTTCATTTTTGACCAGTGTTGGTGTGTAACTGTTTTATGAAGTTTATCTGGATAAGTGACTGAAATGTTCTACCTTTGGAAGTGAGATTCTATCACTCAGGCGATATTTTTCCTGATAAATCAGGGAAGTCAGAGATGCACTTTCATCTTTCAGAATTTTGACACTTGCAGTGGGAAGTGAACCAGCACTCAAAATATACTGGCAGCATGACAGGAACTGTAAGTAAGGGCACAAAATATATCCGTCACTTAATATGACACTGGGTGAGGCAAACATCATTATCTCCATCTTATAGTTGAGAAATGGAGGCTTTGGGAGGTCAAGTAGCCCATGAAGAGTAAGACAGCTGGGTTTGGAGCCATGCAAATATGCTTGCTTTGAAGAGCTCATTCCACAGGATGCTAGTAAAACAAAGTGTTATAGTTCTTTGTCCTAATTTTTTACTTACCTTGACAAGGAAGCATTAATCGCTTTTCCCACGGGTGCCTTGGTGTGTGCCAGGGTGGCGCTGTCTTTCAATTAAGGGATGTACAGTTGGAGAAGGGCACCAGCTGCAGCATCTTCAGCAGAGCCTCAGTCTGCAGGCTCGGAGGGATGGGAGTGGGCAGGGGAGGGGGCGGGCAGCGGTCATGGAAAATGATGCGGCATGGTGGAAATTTAGATTTGGAAATGATTTTTAATCAAGTTCAACAAGGACAGCCTCTCTCCAGGTGTCGCCAAGATGCAATCAATAACTGACATTCTCAGCCCTCCCGTCTCCAGTGTGATTTTATTGAACACAGGTTTAATTGACCTGAAAAAGAAACCTACTTGTTTGGAAAGTGGTATGCATGGCTAGCAAAATGAACTTTCCTTGGTGCTTGTCATGGATGGGTTTCCTGGACTGGTTTCCACCCTCATTTCTGACAGTGGGAAGCTGTCAGATTACCACGTTGTAAACGTCTTGGAAGCCTTGATCCGGTGGTGGGGGGGCATTTTGAGAATGGGCAGAAGCATAAAATGTGGTATGGATTTCCTTTTCCTGGGCTTGGTCATTCCAGAAATGGACTTGGATTGAGTACCATGGAAGGACTCCCCAGCATCTCCACTCAAGAGGACCAAAATGGTGCAAAGGAATGAGGCGGGTGCGGTACCGTCTGTCGTCCCTTGACATCATGCAACCCAGGAGGATCCTGCCTCAAGGCAGTGTGGGGTCCAGGCTGCACACTTTGCCTCCACGTCTCTCAGTTTCATCATCTGTCAAATGATAACGAATGGTGCTTTGTCAGAATGGTACACAGACTTCTGGACTTGTGCAACACAAGGGAATCTGGGCAATGATGTCTCACTGATCATATTCTTCTCTTGTGAACCTCATAATATCTAGGTGGCCTGAAAAATCTCCCCTGAGTCCTGCATTTCTTCTATGTACAGTGAAAGGGTGGAGCTAGGTTATTGCTAACATCATTCCCAACCCTAATTCTGAATAACTGCACTTCCACCCATGTGGGGGAGAAAGGCAGCCTTGAGTCTAGGAAATTTATCAGGCTCAGCAAGCTGCTGAACCAGCCAGAGACCTCAAGTCTAGGCCTGGATCTCCCTTTGGCCACATCCTTGGCATCTCTAAACCTGCATGTCTCTTTCTATTAAACAAGGATAACCATAACCTACCACACAGAAATGTTGGTGGGACTTTGTTAGATGTGTGTGTGGAACTACTTTTACACAACAAAATCCTACATGCATTAAACATTTTTGACTATTACCTAAGACAATCCATTAATCAATTTCTCTCCAACACAGTTTTTAGAACCCAGACTTTAAAAATGAAGGTAATTTTTATTAGTCATGTATGTTCCTAGTTTAAAGGTCAGCTGTCTCTGTAGAGCTCATGTCCTGTTCCCCAAAGGCAACCCCTTTCAGCTCATCTTTATTTTTTAATGTATTTACCTCCATTATTCTAAATATCTGCTCATAGCGCCATTTCTTGATTTTTCATTTTAGGCATTATATGACCTACCAGTTATGGATGATGAGATGTAAGTAAATAAATACTATCCACAGCTAATCCACAGAGTACTGCAATCTTTTTTGCTCTTGCTCAAGTATTTGTTTCTGCTAGATTCCACATGCTTTTTAATGTTTGCTTGTATAATGGTCCATTTGAATTGTCAACTTGATTGGATTGAGAGATGCCGATGATTAAGAGACTTCAGGGTGTGTCCATGAGGGTGTGTCTAGGAATGATTGGCATGTGGGATAGTGAACTGAAGTGGAGCCCCTCCCTAAGCATGGATGGCACCACCCAACAGGATGGAATAAAAACTGGCAGAACAAGGAAGCAGATGCAGATGCAAGCTCAGCTCTTCTTGAATGGGTTCTTGATTACCGCTTTGTTCATCTGAGGATATCAGACTCTTGCTTCTTCACTTTTCCAAACTCTGCCAGTGATTCTTCAGGTAGTTTCCAGAAGCCTTGGTCTCAGACTAGGTTAGCACTGTTGATCTTTCTTGTTCTGGGGTTTCCGCCTCTTGGACTGCGCAGCTGTTGTTTCCTCCAGTTCTCTAACTGCAGACAGCCATTGTGGACTATTCAGCTTCTGGTCATGTGAATAAATAAATTCCCTTTTAATAATCATACTTCCTGTTGATTCTGTTCCTCTAGAGAACCCTGACTAATACAGCTTGCTCCATTTTCTATGGTATTATCACTGGTCCTTCCTCAAGTTCTTTTAGTATGTTTCGATGCATTAAGGAACCTTTTACCAATTTTATCTTCTTGGTGCCTTCTCATCTCTTCAATCTTGTCTTGTTGGTTGCCAGTCAACTGTGTCATGTTAGCCTGGCATTATACTTAGTCATACCTTAGGGATTTCTTTTATCCTTTTCTAACAAAACCCCATTACTTAGGCCCTGCGTCTAGATCCTTGATGATTTATTCCCTGGTAGTTAAAGTGAAGCACTCTCCTAGTAGCTTCCTGTGAAGGTGGATATTTCGAGAACTTAGATGTCTGAAAACATGGTCTACCTTTGTACTATGTTAATGGTTGCCAAGTATGAAACTTCTGTTGGAAATAGTTTTTCCTTATCATTTTAGTTGCTCCTGCAGTACTATTAAAATGTCTGGGGCCATGTGGGCCCTTTGCATACTCCTGAGTTTTCTTTCTAGAAGCTTTTAAGGTCTTCTCCTTCTCTCAGTGTTGTGAAATTTTATGTCAATGTACCTGAGTCTATTTTCATTTCTTGTGATAGTGCTGGCGTAAGCTTTGTGTTTTCCTCCAAACCTGAGATTCAGCAAACCTCTTCTCGGTAGCTGTTTTTAACTTGATGGTTTAGTGTTCCTCTTCCACAATATGAGAGACACATTTCTGTAACAACTCCAATGTCACTGTCAGAGAGTTAATTGTGTGCATCCATAGTTATGGAAACGCAACTGATTGTCATTGTATAAATGAAAACAAAAATTACTCGATACAACAAAAATCACTTGTGATCTTCTGGCAATATGGACATAGGATCGAAATGTGTAATATAGATATGAAAAATTAAAGATAGAATTTTAGTGACTTCTTAGAAAATATACCTCTATACTAGAGATTTCACAAATCGCTATACATTTTGCAACTTTTTGTAATGAATGACTTCCTTACCAACCTGGATGGATGCTAGACTGCCGTCAGGGATCACTTGGAACTCACAACAAGAAGAAAATAGTTTGAGCTTCTTGAGGGTTCTAAAGACCTTTAAAAACCCATTGTTGATTAACATCAGGGTGTTCATAATCAAGGGACAAAAACTGCTCTGGAGACATGCCCTCCTTTGACAACTGAAGGGCCCCAAACAAGAATTTAATCAAAGGTCCAGATATTTCTAAATATCTAAAATTTATAACTTATTGCAAATTAGAAACACAATATGCTCTAGTCTCCTACCTTACAAAATGTGCTTTCACCAGGACCTAGGAGACTGGTCGCATTTAGAATTCTGGAACTCTTCTGTGAAGAGCCAGGCTTTAGTCACCAGCTTCTTTCTTTTACCATCTTCCTTCATCCAGGTGGGTCTGGTGCTGTGGCACCCATGGGACCTGCACAGGTATAGACACACGAACACGCTACCACATAGCTTAGCCCCGTTCCCATGCTCTGCAGACCACCCCTGAGCAAAGGGTGAGCATGCTGGTGGCTGGGCAGCAATGGGAGGACAGTCTTGGGTTAGGGGCCTGCACAGCCCTGGAAGTGGATCAGGAACCATTTGGGAAGGGCATTGTGAGCACCTCGGAGAGCAATCTAAGAGGAGGCGAGTCCCCAGCTGTCATGGTGGGTGTGTTCCCTTGGCCTTGTGGACTTCTCCCCAGGAAGAGGGCCAGAAAGGGGAGTTCTGAGTTCAGGCTCCAGGGCAGAGTCTCCTCCTGACTGAGACTCCCACAGAGGAAGACAAACCTGACTGTGGCCATTTGTTCACTTGATGGCAAACCTGGGAAGGAAGCACAGGTTGTTCTGGGTATTTCTTCAGCTTTTAACTACCTACCAAACTCCATTAACCAAACAAGAAGGAACTGATCAAATTTGGTGCTTTTACTCTTTACGTTTATTTGTAGAAAGCCATGGAACATCAGATTTCTTCATAGCTTATGCTGGTTCAGCTTAGATCATAAATCAGAACTTAAATGTCTCGTGGTTTGAGGTGAGGTCTAAGCTGACGTTATCCCTCTCCTTTATGAAACCGCAGAGGCCCACATATCCAGATTTAGACTTGGAGTTTTGGTATTAAAAACTTGTTCCTTTCTCTGTGTTTTATGTTACCACTTCAAATTCTATGAGACAAGAAATAAGTGATATGGTGGGAAAACTAAGAACACAAAGAATGACCACCCGGGGCTCTGGGAAGGACCCTCAATAAGAATCAAGAGATCTCCTCCTGATATATTGACTGATGAACCTAGAAGAAGCTAAATTTTGGATCTTACAGAACTTCATAAATAACTGATGTCTTAAAAAAATTAAAGTCCTTCCTTTCCCACCCCCACTCCACCCTACCCTACCTTCAACTGTTTTTGTCTTATTTCAATATTTGCAAAGTGCATGCCATTACTTTCATTTCTTCTTCCTCCTCCTCCTCCTCCTCCTCCTCCTTCTCTTGACTAGGCTATGGGAATGCAAAAGGAAAATGAACCAAAATCAGCTAGTCTTGGGGTAATTTTCAAATAGGCATTGTCCTTTCAGTGCATAGTGTTGGGTTTTTGCTCAGTAAATAGTATTCTCCCTCTCTGAACCCTCCTCCATCTCCATCTCCATCCCCTAATGTTGAGAATAAATCAGTTACTGAAGTCTAGCCCACAGGGTAAGGTGACGGGTTTTGGAGGTTCCATCTGTAGGACCAGGCAGTGGAAACGTGGGATAACTACAGCCTATGTTTTTAACGCCTGCTTCTTTGTTATTCTAGTAGTTCGGATCTTAGATTGGATCCTAGAGTTAGGTTCTCCTAGTTGCTGTGGTTTGAGCTGGGTATCTCTGGTGGATTAACTCTCTTACTTCCACTGGTTGCACCTGTTACCTACTGAGCTCTGCTCTCCCATCCACAATCAACACGTGAACAGACTTGCTTCTGTTCTGTGCTAGCCACTTCAGTGGGGCAACCCAATTTCCCAGATCTGTGCCTGAGAGGATACTACCTACCTCTATGTTAGAATAAGGAAATGTTTTTACCTCTCAATTCATGACCTCTGGGGTCATCTAATGCCTATCGATTCTTATTGCTTTCTCCAGAATATTCTGCGGGGAACCACCCATGACTAGTAGAATCAGGTTTGGTGAACTGTCAGACATGGAATCTGGCTCCCAGGAACTGGCAATCACTGAGAGATTGTTCTGGATCACCTGGAGTGTGTGGTTTCCATGCAGTGGTTCACCACTGGAATTTGCAGGTCCTGCTGGGATGACCTGCTGCAGAACATGGCTTTCTTAACTCCATCCCATCCTGTTCCTCGCAGAAGAAGCTCCTCCTGGTTCCCCTTTTACCTGTATGGCTATAAATAAAGGACAGTTGGCCTCTCCCATCTTGTTAGAGCCAGATCTCAGCATGGCTCAATCAGTCATGCCCCTGATTCAAAAGATAATTGTCTCCTGTTTTTTCTATTAAATAAGTTTCTTAGTGATTAATTCATAGCCAGCCCAACCCTCTGACAGGAACCCTTTTCTTTGCCCACATGGGATGTGTGACAAGAGTATTCTTTTTGTAAATTTGACTGTACCCTCAGGAGGAGTTCCTAGAAAGGCCTAAGGCTTTTTTTTTTTTTCCAAAAGCAAACACAGCAGCACTGACATATTGCTGTTGGCCTTGGGTTTTGGTGGACTTTCTTTGAGAACCCAAGTGCTGCTTCCCTCAGTGCTTTTTAGGAATGATTTCTTTTGGGTGGTGCCTTAAGAGTTCTTTATTGCTGTTTCTAAGCAATTGGAATTCCTTGAGAGAAGAAAAGCAAACCCTGTGAGTGCGCCAGGAAGGAATGCTTTATAGGTATATTTAAAGCACAATATTACCCAGCCTCATGTTCTACCTTTTTCCACAAAATTTGGCTGAGCAAGATTTTCCAATTTGAAAAAAGAAAAAAATGTCCATCCACAAAGGCATCAACTCTTCAACCACAAATGAAAATATTAAAAAAAATATCCAGAGATCTGATTTTGGTTACCTTACAGATGAATGCCAAGGACCTGGCAGGAATGCTCCTGCCAAAACAAGATGGAATTGCCAGACATTTTATTTTATGTCACCAAAGAATTGTGGACATGAAGAAATGTAGAAGAAGGAAACTAGAGGAATGAGCTCTTCCAAGGTGAACAAGATGAAGGGAGGTGAAGGCTGAGGGGACGGGAACAGGGAGGGAGGCTGCTGGGCAAGGAGCAACCGAACAGACTTGGCACTTGGAGGCTGGTATCAACACATATGATCCTGGAAGTCCCCCAATGCTGAACTAATCCTCTCTTCCAAATAACTAAGTTTGCTATAGAGAGAAGGTGGAAAGAAGGTCGAGGGGAGAAGGACTCTCAAGGTTTGAGATCTCCCAGTTTGGAAATCTCATATCTTGAAGCTTCATGTCCCACAAACTCTGCCTGCAAGTGTCGCCAGCTCACAGTCTCACAGTCTTGAGTTCTTGCCAACTTGAGGTCATGGAGATTGGTGGTTTCAAAGGCTTATGGTCCCTCAGTCTCACTGCTTCTCATTTTTGTCTGTTTTGAAGGGTTATAAAAGGGGATCTATTAGATGTGCTTACAAGGTCAGAGGCTGGATAGTCCCACAATGGCCATTTGCAGGTTGGAAAGCTGGGGAAACCGGTAACTGCTCAGTCCAAGAAGCTGGAGCTTCTGAACAAGAGGGATCAATATTGCAGTCCCAGTCTAAGGCTGAAGGCCTGGAGCTTCCTACAGAGTTGCTGGTGACAGTCCATGTGGGAAGAGCGGAGGACCTGGAGTCTGAAATCCATGGGTGGAGACAGCAGGAGCAGATGCACCCCTCAAGAAGAACCGAGGCTACTTCTGCTGAGGCTTCTCTCTGCTTTTTCTTCCTCTGGGATCCTCGCCCATTGGACAGTGCCACCCACATTCAGCAAAGGTCTCCCCACTCAGTTTGCTGTCCCAGGTGCCAATCATCTCTGGAAACACCTTCACAGACACACCCAGAAGTCTCTTTTCCTAGGTGTCTCAATCCCATCAAGTCAACATCCAAATTAACCATCACAAGTCCATCCCTTGTCAATTTGACATCCAACCATCTCTTTAAGCTATACTTAGCCTCCAGATAAATACATAATTCCACCTAACTCAATATAGCTATCATGCATACAACCAAAACACACTAGTTTCTTCCCCAGAATAGGAGGCAAAATTTGAGTGATGCTTATTCTTCTCCTAACCTCCCATAGTTTAAATACTATAATGCAGATTTAACACTCAAGTGCTGAGACTTCTATCAGTGTTATGTTATACAATAAAGGCATGAAAGAGGCAAGAAAACAAAGATATCTGCTTAATATATGTGTACATATGCAGAAACATTCTTAACAAAATAGGAGAGAAATACACTTGAAAAATTACAATCTTTGTTCCTATAACTGGTCTCATGACTGTAGTTGATAATTGTAACTATCTCCTTGTACCACCCATTCTGTATTCCTTCTGCCTTCATCAAGCACTTCAGTAGGCCCATGATGTGATGGTTCTTTGCTGGAGGGGTGTCCCACATCTTCATTCCTGAAGGGTCTGGGTCACTGGTCATCCTGCCTGGATTGGGTTGTTTCCCACTGAGCTTAATAACTGGACATGGTAATGCAAAAGACACCCTAAGAGATCTCCTGCACTCCAGGCTCTCTGTCCTTACCTCCATTGTGGAGTAATAATCCAATTTCCTCTTGGTAATCTGGGCCCTCACCCTGCCAACACCAAAAGTCCCTTCTTGAGGCAGGAGGAGTCCAAACTGACTAGAGGGAAGTCTTAATTTCCAGTTCAATGGAATCATTGTTGCAGCTCCTAGTAGAAGCCTTCCTTTCTTCAGAACTAATATTTCTAGACCAGCAGAGGATGAGACTACAGAGACAGGGAGCAAAAATTTTGCTAGTGGGTCACCAGGGATAGTGGTAAGAGCTACCACTTCTGTTTCCACCCCTTGATTTCCAGACCTGTGAAGCCTGGCTGTGGAGGCTCTTGGTTTTGAGGTCGAGCAGTATCACAGGGTTTGGCCCTTGGACATTCCTAGAGAAAGAGGCAGAGTGTTTAGAGGCCGAAGTAAAGGAATTGAAATGAACCCAAACTACAGCCAACCCCTGTCTGACTTGATTTCAGCTCCTGCATGATGAGTGAGAGGTTGGGCTGAGCAGCAGAGGCCAGTCTCTGTGCATCCCTCATGTTCAAATTCAGTGAAACCGAATCTGCATCCTCCCCATTGGTTCAACTCCTAGGTGGATCCAGTGGATCATCCCACCAAACTAGTTGCACACACTCCTTTCCTTCAGACTCTACTGTTCCTTTAGACCCAATGTCCAACATACAATAAAAAATTATGAGACAGGCAGCAAAGCAGGGCAATGTGACGCAGATTGCAAGAAAGCGAATAGTTACAAACCCCGCAATCCAGATGTTGGAATGACCAAAATCCTTAAAATGGTTACTATTAAATATATCAAATATGTTAAAACTTTTTTGATATATTGAAATATATTTTACTTCTCCAGACTTTATAAATCCCATAATATATTATTGATGATTTTTCCTTAAAATAGTAAATTATATTTTAAAGAATTGTAAAAGGAAAAAAGTTTTCTTTTATATTAAAGACACATGTTAAACATTTCACAGAAAAAGAGGAATTAAATGGATGAAGAGATGGGAACGTTTATGGAGAAATTCAGAACAAGTCAAAAAAGAACCACATGGAAATCCCAGAATTGAGAAGGGAAGAGTCTGAAATGGGAATTTTACTGAATAAGAGAAATAGCAGATTGAACAAAGTAGACACTGAACTTGAAGAGGGGTGAATTAAAACCACCAAACTAAAGCACAGTGAAAAAAAATGAGATTTAAAAAAAGAAAGGGGCCTCAGGGATTCTGAGGCAACATCTAGTAACCAAGTGTGGGTACCTGGAGGACCAGAAGCAGGGGAAGACCAGATAAGGCAGCACAGGTCACTGAAGATCATCAACCAAAATTTTCCATATTTGAATACAAAGAGGCAACCCACAAACCCAGAAAGTTCAATGACCCCAAGCAGGATAAATGCACAGAAAACCACCAGGAGGCATATGACAACTGAAGACCAAAGATAAAGAGAAAATCACAAAACATCCAGGAAAAAAAGACCCATTGCCTGTGGAAGAACAAGGACCCCTGGCTTCTCATGGAGGGGCTCAAAGATAAGACTCAAAAGAAATGTCACAGGATGTTTTTCAGGCCTCAGGGAATTTCAACCAATTGCACATTTGCATGTAGAGGAAGATAAATAGCACTTGTAAAAGACATTTTTTTCCTTAAGAATTTAAGATTTTTTAAAAAAGATGCTTACATTTAAAGGAAATATTAGCAATATGTTGTGGATTTGTAAGGTGTGAAAAGAAGGAAACACACCACACCACCATCAAAAAGAAAGGAGGTATATATTATAAATTACATCACTATAGAATTCTTTTGAAAAAAAATGATTGTTTTATTTATTTATTTTTATGTGGTGTTAAGGATCGAACCCAGCTTCACACATGCCAGGCAAGTGCTCTACCATGGAGCCCCAGCACCAGCTCCCATTATAGAATTCTTATAAGGAAAGCAGAATATAATTAACTCAAAGTGACAGTGGCGAGTTAAGGACGTAAACTGTAATGTCTAAGGTAATCATCATGAAAATATATATGTAATACATACAGAGACCCAAAGCTAGGAAGCCAGTAGAAGAGAGGGAAAGGAATACTAAAACATGCCCAATTAACCCCAAAGAAGACACAGAAGGATAAGAAAAGAAATAAGAAACAGAAGGGGCAAATAAAATAAATTAGAACAACTGTGGAATAAAACCGAACCATATTGATAATTACATTAAATAAAACATTCCAATTAAAAGAGAAGTGTTGTCAGACTGGTTAAAGAAGCAAGACCCAACTATATGTTGTTTACGTGCGAGTTAGTTTAAATATAAAGACATAGAACAGTTGAAGGAAAATATATACCATACTAACGCTAAGAAAAAGAAAGTCAGTCAGAATATTGGAGAAAATATACTTAATTGGAGAAAACATACTTAAAGACGGACCAGGACTATAGTGCCAGAGATGAAGAGGGCAATTTTACATAGAGAAAAGATAACCCTTGCACAAATACACAAACATAGCAATAACCATTGAGCTGTATTCTTCTAATCCAATGCATTGAAATTGTATATTTAAGTGAGTGAATTACATGGTCTATAACAAATTTCAACAAAACTGGTAAAAATGAAGAAGAAAATGACCTGGGGGTTTCCTGAAGTTTACTGAGTCATGCCTGATGTCACTCTTTGACTGATTCAGGTAGTTTTTCCAATATAGCCATGAAATGTATTGGATTCAATGGGTTAAAGCCCCTCTCCGGAAAAGTGCTTCTCTCTAGAGGAAACAGTCCTGAAGGGCTGAGCGGGCTGATGTGTCTCCATTCAACTCTTCATCTGCTCATTCATTTCTTTTTTTTTTTTAATTTATCAAAGTTTTAATCAAGATCTTTATACTCTTATGAATAATTCAAGGCCCTTAAAAAAATTTTAGCTCCATTTACCCCTTCCCACATACTATATGTTATTATAGTCAGGAATTTTAATATTATTTTTATTTTTCTCAGATTTTTTTTTTTTCAGTGCTGGGGATTGAACCCAGGGCCTTGTGCTTGTAAGGCAAGCACTCTACCCACTGAGCTATCTCCCCAGCCCTAGTATTATTTTTATTTTTTTAATTTTATTTTTTTAAATTTATTTTTCTTGTAAACAAATGGAATACATATTGTTTCTGTTTGTACATGGAGTAACAGCATACCATTTGCGTAATCATACATTTACATAGGGTAATGGTGTTTGATTCATTCCGTTATTTTTTTCCTTCCCTCCCACCCCTCCCACCCCTCTTTTCCCTCTATACAGTCCCTCCTTCCTCCATTCTTGCCCCCCTCCCACCCCCCATTATGTGTCATCATCCGCTTATCAGTGAGATCATTCATCTTTTGGATTTTTGAGATTGGCCTATCTCACTTAGCATGATATTCTCCAATTTCATCCATTTGCCTGCAAATGCCATAATTTTATTATTCTTTATAACTGAGTAATATTCCATTGTGTGTGTGTGTGTGTGTGTGTGTGTGTGTGTGTGTATATCACAGTTTCTTTATCTATTCATCAATTGAAGGACATCTAGGTTGGTTCCACAGTCTGGCTTTTGTGAATTGAGCAGCTATGAACATTGATGTGGCTGTATCTCTGTAGTACGCTGATTTTAAGTCCTTTGGGTATAGACCAAGGAGTGGGATAGCTGGGTCAAGTGGTGGTTCCATTCCAAGTTTTCTAAGGAATCTCCACACTGCTTTCCAGAGTGGCTGCACTAATTTGCAGCCCCACCAGCAATGTATGAGTGTACCTTTTTCCCCACATCCTCTCCAACACCTATTGTTGCTTGTATTCTTGATAATCACCATTCTAATTGGGGTGAGATGGAATCTTAGTATAGTTTTGATTTGCATTTCTCTCATTACTAAAGATGGGGAACATTTTTTTATATGTTTGTTGATTGCTTGTAGATCTTCTTCTGTGAAGCGTCTGTTCATATCCTTAGCCCATTTGTTGATTTGGTTATTTGTATTCTTGGTGTGGAGTTTTTTGAGTTCTTTATACATTCTTGAAATTAGTGCTCTATCAAGTATGAGTGGCAAAGATTTTCTCCCACTCTGTAGGCTCTCTCTTCACATTGCTGATAGTTGCCTTTGCTGAGAGAAAGCTATTTAGTTTGAATCTATCCCAGTTGTTGATTCTTGCTTTTATTTCTTGTGCTATGGGATTTCTGTTAAGGAAGTCTGATTCTAAGCCAACAAGTTGAAGACTTGGACCTACTTTTTCTTCTATAAGATGCAGGGTCTCTGGTCTGATTTCAGGGTCCTTGATCCATTGTGAGTTGGTTTTTGTGCAGGGTGAGAGATAGGGGTTTAGTTTCATTCTGTTGCATATGGATTTCCAGTTTTCCCAGCACCATTTGTTGAAGAGGCTATCTTTTCTCCATTGCATCTTTTTGGCACCTTTGTCTAGTATGAGAAAATTGTATTTATTTGGGTTTGTGTCCGTGTTCTCTATTCTGTACCATTGATCTACCTGTCTATTTTGTTAACAATACCATGCCGTTTTTGTTACTATTGCTTTGTAGTATAGTTGAAGTTCTGGTTTTGTGATACCCCCTGTTTCATTCTTCTTGCTAAGGATTGCTTAAGCTATTTTGGGTTTCTTATTCTTCCAGATGAATTTCATGATTGCTCGCTCTATTTCTGTAAGGTACGTCATTGGGATTTTAATTGGAATTGCATTGAATCTGTATAGCACTTTTGGTAGTATGGCCATTTTGACAATATTAGTTCTGCCTATCCAAGAACATGGGAGATCTTTCCATCTTCTAAGGTCTTCCTCAATTTCTTTCTTCAATGTTTTGTAGTTTTCATTGTGGAGATCTCTTTGGTTAGATTGATTCCCAAATATTTTAGTTTTTTTGAGGCTATTGCAAATGGGGTTGTTTTCCTCATTTCCCTTTCAACTGTTCCGTTGCTTGCGTATAAAAATGCTTTAGATTTATGCGTGTTGATTTTATAGCCTGCTATTTTGCTGAATTCATTGATGAGGTCTAGAAGTTTTCTGGAGGAGGTTTTTGGATCCTTTAAATATAGAATCATGTCATCAGCAAATAGTGACAGCTTAAGTTCCTCTTTTCCTATTCGTATCCCTTTAATTTCTTTGGTCTGCCTATTTGCTCTGGCTAGAGTTTCGAGGACAATGTTGAATAGAAGTGGTGAAAGAGGACATCCCTGTCTTGTTCCCGTTTTTAAAGGGAATGGTTTCAGTTTTTCTCCATTAAGAATGATGTTGGCCATGGGCTTAGCATAAATAGCCTTTACAATGTTCAGGTATGTTCCTACTATCCCTATTTTTTCTAGTGTTTTGAGCATGAAGGAGTGTTGTATTTTGTCGAACGCTTTTTCTGCGTCAATTGAAATAACCATATGATTCTTATCCTTAAGTCCATTGACATGATGGATTACGTTTATTGATTTACAGATGTTAAACCATCCTTGCATTCCAGGGATGAACCCCACTTGATCATGGTACACAATTTTCTTAATATGTTTTTGGATACAGTTTGCCAATATTTTGTTAAGGATCTTTGCATCTATATTCATCAAGGATATTGGTCTAAAATTTTCTTTCTTTGATGTGTCTTTGCCTGGTTTGGGTATGAGGGTGATATTAGCTTCATAGAACGAGTTTGGTAGGGTACCCTCCTTTTCTATTTCCTGTAATACTTTGAGAAGTATTGGAATGAGTTCTTCTTTGAAGGTCTTGTAGAACTCGGCTGAGAATCCATCTGGCCCTAGGCTTTTCTTGGATGGTAGATTTTTAATGGCTTCTTCTATTTCATTGCTTGATATTGATCTGTTTAAATTGTGTATGTCCTCCTGGTTCAGTTTGGGAGGAGCATATGTCTCTAGAAATTTTTCAATGTCTTTGGTAGTTTCTATTTTGTTGGAATACAGATTTTCCAAGTAGCTTCTCATTATGTTCTGTATCTCAGTGGTGTCTGTCATGATATTTCCTCTTTCATCACGAATTTTAGTAATTTGAGTCTTCTCTCTCCTTCTCTTTGTTAGTGTGGCTAAGGGTTTGTCTATTTTGTTTACTTTCTCAAAGAACCAACTTTTTGTTTTGTCAATTTTTTGAATTGTTTCCTTTGTTTCAATTTCATTGATTTCAGCTCTGATTTTAATGATTTCCTGTCTTCTACTACTTTTGCTGTTATTCTGCTCTTCTTTTTCTAGGGCTTTGAGCTGTAATGTTAGGTCATTTAGTTGTTGACTTTTCATTCTTTTCTTGAATGCACTCCATGCAATGAATTTTCCTCTTAGTACTGCTTTCATAGTGTCCCAGAGATTTTGATATATTGTATTGTCATTCTCATTGACCTCTAAGAATTTTTTATCTCCTCCCTGATTTTTTTGTTATCCACGTTTCATTCAATAGCATATTATTTAGTCTCCAGGTGTTGGAGTAATTTGTTTTTTATTTTGCCATTGATTTCTATTCTCAGTCCATTATGATGTGATAGAACACAAGGCAGTACTTCTAATTTTTTGCATTTCCTAAGGGCTGCTTTGTGGCATAACATATGGTCTATTTTCGAGAAGGTTCCATGTGCTGCTGAGAAGAAAGTGAATCCGCTCATTGATGAATGGAATATTCTATATATGTCTATTAAGTCTAGGTTATTGATTGTGTTATTGAGATCTATGGTTTATTTGGTTGGTTTTTGTTTGGAAGATCTATCTAGTGGTGACAGTGGTGCATTAGTCACCCAGAATTATTGTGTTGTGGTCTATGTGATTCCTGAAATTGAGAAGGATTTGTCTGATGTACAGGGATGCACCATTGTTTGGGGCATAAATATTTACTATCGTTATGTCTTCCTGATTTATGGTTCCCTTAAGCAGTATGAAATGTCCTTCTTTATCCCTTCTGACTAACTTTGGCTTGAAGTCCACTTTATCTGATATAAGGATGGAAACCCCCGCTTTTTTACTGAGTCCATGTGCGTGGTAGGTTTTTTCCCATCCTTTCACCTTTGGTCTGTGGATGTCTTTTTCTATGAGATGAGTCTTTTGCAGGCAGCATTTGTTGGGTCTTTCTTTTTAATCCATTCTGCCAGTCTATGTCTTTTGATTGATGAGTTTAGGCCATTAACGTTCAGGGTTATTATTGAGATATGATTTGTATTCCCAGTCATTTGACTTATTTTTGGTTTTTAAGTTGGCTTGGTTTCTCCTTTGAGTGGTTTTTCTCTAAGGTAGTTCCTCCCTTTGCTGACCTCCATTGTTGTTTTTCATTTCCTCCTCATGGAATATTTTGTTGAGAACATTCTGTAGGGCAGGCTTTCTATTTGTAAATTCTTTTAACTTTTGTTTATCATGGAAGGATTTTATTTCATCATCAAATCTGAAGGTTAGTTTTGCTGGGTATAGAATTCTTGGTTGGCAACCATGTTCTTTCAGAGCTTGAAAAATGTTGTTCCAGGCCCTTCTAGCTTTTAGAGTCTGGGTTGAGAAGTCGGCTGCTATCGGTATTGGTCTCCCCCTATATGTAATCTGATGCTTTTTTCTCGTGGCCTTCAAAATCCTATCTTTATTTTGAATGTTAGGCATTTTCATTATAATGTGCCTTGGTGTGGATCTGTTGTGATTTTGTGCATTTGATGTTCTGTAAGCCTCTTGTATTTGATTTTCCATTTCATTCTTCAGTTTTGGGAAATTTTCTGATATTATTTCATTGACTAGGTTATTCATTCCTTTGGTTTGTATCTCTGTGCCTTCCTCAATCCCAATAATAATTAAATTTGGTCTTTTCATGATGTCCCATAGTTCTTGGAGATTCTGTTCATGATTTCTTACCATCTTCTCTGTTTGGGCAACTTTATTTTCAAGATTAAATATTTTGTCTTCATTGTCTGAGGTTCTGTCTTCCAAGTGGTCTAGTCTTTTGGTGATGCTTTCCATTGAGTTTTTTATTTGGTTTATTGTTTCCTTCTTTTCAAGGATTTCTGTTTGGTTTTTTTTTTGAGAATCTCTCTCTCTTCATTGAAATGATCTTTTGCTTCCTGCAGGTGCTCTTTCAGCTTATTGGTATTATCATTCATGGCCTTCATTTGCTCTCTTATCTCATCCTTTGCTTCATGAATCATCTTAATCATGTATAATCTGAAGTCCTTTTCTGACATTTCTTCTAACATACTGTCATTGGATTCTATTAATATAGAATCTAGATTTTTTTGGATCATTTTCTTCCCTTGCTTTTTCATGTTGTTCATGTTTCTTCCCCTCTAGCAGTGCAGATCTGGGGTATTGCAGATTTCCCCCTATAGGCTTATAGTGGCCCTATAGGTTTCCAAAACCCTTTCTGACAATGAGCTTCAAGCCTCCAGCAGGCATCTCAGGATGGGATTTGCCCCACCTAAAGATCGGAGCTATGGCTTCCAGGATTATCCAAGATGGCTGCTCTGGCTTTGAAATGTGTTAGCAAATGGGGAGCTGCAGCTCAGGGTGTGGCTGTGGTCAGCAGGAGGTCCTGGAGGCAGGATGCGGTTGGTGAGGCAGGAGTCCTGGAGGTCAGGTGTGTTTGGTGTGGTTGTGGGATCCTGGATGCCGGGTGCAATCAGTTGATCTGGGGTCCCTGTGATAGGGCGCAGTCAGTTGGTCTGGGGGTCCTGCAGGTACTGTAACAGTGAACGTCCAGGCAACAGCAGGCAGCTGGTGCTCCACTGGCAGTCGGCAATCAGTTTGTCAGATGATCGGGAGGGGAACCTCGTGCGTTGGGTGATGGATAGGAGTAAGGCAGAAGATGGACAGGCGAGAGGCAGGCAAATGGCAGATGATAGGTGCCTGACAGTGAGCAATCAAGAAACAGATATCCTCTGCTTGAAACCGGAGTTATGGAGCGACAAGGAACACAGCCTCCCTCTAGTCCGCCATCTTGGATCCCCCTCATTCATTTCTTTAGGTGAAATCAGTAAGGTGCTTAAAATAATTTAGTTCACACACTCTCTGGCTCACCTTTATGTTTAAAATGGGTCGAAACATGTTCACCTTCACACTTCATTGTACTCTAATCTGATTTAATTTTTAAAATTCTTAGCATCAGAGAAACTGTTTAATGGTCATAATTTCCTCTCAGCCTAACACACCCACTTCTGGGTGGCGAGGCCTTGCCCCTGGTCCTATCCAGAGGTGCCTTAAACAGAGGCTGGTCTCATGGCTTGCTTGGCCGGCACTGAGGATGCCAGGTATAGAAATCAGCTGGACTCCTGGAGAAGGAGAAGCCCATGGAAGAGAATCACAGCCTTCCAGCCACCGACCCTCCACCTGAATCAAGCCTTCTGAGAGACTCAAGACGAAACCAGCAGAGCAGATGCTCCAACAAACCACGGAATTGTGAGAATTAAGAAACTGCCATTTTAAGACACTGACTTTTGGAGTGCTTTGTTATACAGCAAATGTCAAATGAAAGAGAGAGTGCGACTGGAAGTGGACTGTGGTGTCACTGACTCCGGGACCAGGTGGCAGATGGAGGGGCTGAGGAGTGGGAAGAGACAGGTACTGAAGACTGACGGGTGGCAGGATTGTTCCACTGGAGACTGGAGGAGACCCAAGTTGTAGAATGGTGGAAAGATGAGCGGAATTGCCATCTGTGGCAACTTGAAAGTTGGAAAATGTATTTAATTGACTCGTGGGTGTGGACAAGTATGTCTCTGGGCGGGCTGTTCAAAGTGCTACTCCACATTTTCACTGGCGCATGGGAGGGTGCGTGGAGCGATGTGCGTGCCTAGGAAGGAACTGTTTGGTTTGCAAGAAGAAGTTAAGGGACACGTCATCAGGCTCGGGATGTGCTAACTTAGACAATCAAAGTCTCTCTCATTTCCAGTAAAGATTATCTTTCTAGAATTTCTGGGGGGTGTAGCTCAATGATAGAGCACTTGCCGAGCAGGCTTAAGGTCCTGGGATCCATCCCCAGTCCCTGGATGGGGTTGCGGGGTGATTCTCCTAGTTCTCTAAATATGAAACAGCTTCCAGGTTAAAACTGAAGTAAGGGTGCGGTAGTTTTTTTTAAGAGTTCAGAACTATTTAAATTGGTGCCTGGAAGATCCTTTTCCGTCTCCAAAGTAACTTTAGGAACCCCAAGATTCTTGTCCCTCAGCAACCCCCACCCATGGCATCCACAGAAGGAGAAGCCTCTCTCAAAAGGAATTAAGGATGTGACTTTGGGAGCATCTGATGACTCCCAATCATATTCATGGGAAAGCAACAGGTTTTTTTGAAAGAGTTTTTCTAGAAGAAATGCCACCAGCTCACACTATAACTGAGAGAGCATTAGAGGTGGGCTCCTGGCACAGATAAGAATAAACTGGACCATATGTATAAGGCAAGTCATCTCAGTCATTGGCCAGGGGTAGCCTGAGGCTGTGACCCTTGAGAGAGCAAAAGCTCAGGAGAACTCCACAGTCCCGGTGCCTGTCTACCTGGTGCAATTTGCTAAGCAGGGTTCGGGGTGCAACCCAACCAGAGCACTGAAGTCGTGCCCAGGGGAGGAGGGGTAGAGATCTGTGTCCCCATCTGCTAAAGGAGCTGGAATTCTCAGGGTAGGATGCTGGGAGGAGAGAGTTGCACAGAGGAGGACCCCAAAAATCTATATGGGGTTTAGGGGCATCTATGAATGAACACTGGGCTACGCACAGGCAGACGGGACTCTTCAGGACCTCACATAAAGCAGTTGCTGTAGAAGTGTGAAATGGAAAGAAGGTTCTAGGAGTTTCTCAGTGCAGGGAAACTTTGTGGTTCCAGCAAGCTGGGACAAAAAGACTTTGTTAACATAGCAGGTTTTTCTGCTGAGACACTGGAAGAGACTCTACTCAGGAATATTCCATGCACCCTTCCTTCCACGTCTTTGAAACTCTCTGATCCCACGTAAACATACCTCTTCTGTCTCTCCAGTGGATTCTTCTCCAACCCCTTTATGAGTATTCTTTCTCTTGCTCCCTAAATAAACAGAATTCTTGGTCCTCTGTCTTCTCCCTCTACGTCCATTTCCTGGGCAACCTCATTTTAATACCATGAACTACCATTTCTATATGGAAATTTAATTGTACAGCTTCACATCCCCTCCTCATTTCCGAACTCCAGTCCTACCATTTCAGCTGCTTCCCTGTTGATAAACCTACCCTTTGAAGCTCAACTCATTTATGGCAACTTGGAAACTTTACTTACCTCTGTACCTCCAGAGCCCAGCACACCAGCAAATGCAACAGCAGCATTATAGCTGGCCTGGAACTTAGGGATTTTTTGATGTTGGGGTGCTCAGCTGTAAATTGAAGGAGGGTACCTAGTTTCTTCTTTGGGTCACAGCAGAGCTGATGGTTGGAAACTGAGATGAGGAATGGACAAAAGCCAGGACGTGGAAGAGGAGAGGAAAAAAGAGGGGGGAGTAAGCTCAGTTTTGAGCATGCTAAGTTTGAGATCCCAGCTGCGGACTGAGACCAGGCAAACTTCCTAAATCAGTTTCATTGTGACACATCTTGTTCGAAAACCTCCAGAGACTTCTCACTGCCCTCCAAGTCCACGGCAAACTCCCGAGCCTGGAATTGAAGATTCTCCACACTCTGGCCATGACCTGTTTTCCCCAAACAACCTTAGATCCTTCCCTCCCGCTGACGGGTCTGCTCTTCACCTCCTGGGCAGGTGCCAGGCACACCAGACCTCGGCCACTCCTCCCACCTGATGCACCCCTCCCCAGCCCACCCCTCAAACTCCTATCTGCGCTTAGTACTCCACTCAGCCTTGGCCAGCTAGAATGGCTTCTCCAGTAACCCAGCAGAGATACTCTGACCGCGAGGACACGTCAGTCCTGTCCACCTGCCCTGATCCCACAGTGCCGCTTACGTGGGTGCAGCTAGTCACATGCAGTCATCCCTCGGTACCCTCAGGGGACTGCTTCCAGGACTCAGGTGGACACCAAAATCTGCAGGTGCCCAAGTTCCTTATAGAAAACAACTTTGTTGTATTTACATATAACCCTCCTGTATCCTCCCCTATACTTTAAATGATCTCTAGATTATGTAGAACACCTAATATAACATGAATGCTATATAAATGATAGTTATCCTATGTTGCTTATTTCTATTATTTTTAAAAAATATTTTTGATCCACAGTTGGTTTAATCTGCTGAAGGGAGACCCATGAATCTGCAGGGCCCCCTGCATATATTTTATCACACAAAACAAAATCTTTTAAAGGCTAGAGATTGCATTTCATCTGTTTTCAATCCCTCCAAGTAACTGGCCTCTCGTGTGACATAGAGGAAGTGTTTCAGAATTATTATAAATCGAAGAGAATATCAGAAATCAATGAGTAATTCAAGGCATGAAGGAACGAATGGATGAAGAGTTGAGAATAACTGTTGTCCAGTTACCCTTCAATAGGTTCTTAATAACTCCATTGTGCCAACGCCGAATTAAGCATGTGTTAATGAGAATAAGAGGCCCAGAAACTCGGCTTGTTTGAATGACTGTCAAAACCAGGCCCATGACTTGGATTTGTGGCTCTTGGTCCCAGTTTGAACTCCTGTGCCACTCAGCAGAAGGAAGTAATAGAAGCCAAGCGAGGTGCTTATACTTCACCAGGCTCACTGTATATGAATTATTAATACTCTCCAATATCACATTTTCCTCAAATGTACTTGAATGTGACCACAGTGGTGAAAGCAGACAATAAATCTATATTTCCATTGCTCCAGTGTCATTTGCATATCTTACATGTTATGGATTTCTGATTGCAAAATAAACATGTATCCATTGTAGAAAATTTGTAAAGCGCTTGTGAAGATGAAATTAAAATTATCCGTAAGGTCCCTGTCTAAGAGAAATCTGTGAATGCTTCGGTTAAATTCTTTTTTTTCAATTTATTTTTATTGTAAACAAGTGGGATACATCTTGTTTCTCTGTATTTGAAATTGATCTATTTAAATTGTGTATGTCCTCCTGGTTCAGTTTAGGTCATTCATATGTCTCTAGAAACCTGTTGATGTCTTTGAGATTTTATATTTTGTTGGAGTATAGATTTTCAAAATAGCTTCTAATTATGTTTTGTATTTCCCTCGTGTCTGTTGTGATATTTCCTTGTTAATTCCAAATTTTAGTAATTTGAGTTTTCTCTCTCCTCTTTGTTAGTGTGGCTAAGGGTTTATCAATTTTGTTTATTTTTTCAAAGAACCAACTATTTATTTTGTCAATTTTTTTGATTGTTTCTTTTGTGTCAATTTCATTGATTTCAGCTCTGAGTTTAACTATTTCCTGTCTTCTACTACTTTTGGTGTTGTGCTGTTCTTTTTCTAGGGCATTGAGCCGTAGTGTTAGGTCGTTTATTTGTTGATTTTTTTCTTCTTTTATTGAATGCACTCAATGTAATAAATTTTCCTCTCAGTACTGCTTTCATAGTGTCCCAGAGATTTTGATATGATGTTTTTTTGTTCTCGTTTACTTCTAAGAATTTTTTGATTTCCCACCTGATGTCTTCTGTTATCCATTCATCATATAATAGTGTATTATTTAATCTCCAGGTATTAGAGAAGTTTCTGTTTTTTATTCTGTCATTTATTTCTAGTTTCAATCCATTATGATCTGTTAGAATACAAGGTAGTATCTCTATCTTCTTGTATTTGCTAACATTAGCTTTGTGGCATAAAATATGGTCCATTTTAGAGAAGGATCCATGTGCTGCTGAGAAGAAAGTCTATTTGCTCTTTGTTGGATGGTATATTCTATATATGTCCATTAAGTCTAAATTATTGATTGTGTTATTGAGATCTATGGTTTCTTTGTTCAATTTTTGTTTGGAGGATCTGTCCAGAGGTGAGAGAGGTGTGTTAAAATCTCCCAGTATTATTGTGTTGTGGTCTATTTGATTCCTGGAATTGAGAATTTGTTTGACATACATAGATGAATCACTGTTTGGGGCATAGATATTTATGATTGTTATGTCTTGCCGATTTATGCTTCTCTTAAGCAGTATGTCCTTCTTTATCCCTTCTGACTAGTTTTGGCTTGAAGTTCACATTATCTGATATGAGGATGGATACTCTGGCTTTTTTGCTGAGTCCATGTGCATGTTATGTTTTTTCCCATCCTTTTATCTTTAGTCTGTGGGTATCTCTTTCTATGAGATGAGTCTTGCAGGCAGCATATTGTTGGATCTTTCTTTTTAATCCAATCTGCCAGTCTATGTCTTTTGATTGATGAGTTCAGGCCATTAACATTCAGGGTTATTATTGAGATATGATTTGTATTCCCAGTCATTTGGCTCATTTTTGTTTTTTGACATGATTTGTTTTCTCCTATTCCTATAGGGTAGTTCCTCCTTTTGCTGATTTACATCATTGTTTTTCATCTCTTCCTCATAGAATATTTTGCTGAGACTGTTCTGTAGTGCTGGCTTTCTTTTTGTAAATTCTTTTAGCTTTTGTTTATCATGGAAGGATTTTATTTCATCATCAAATCTGAAGGTTAGTTTTGCTGGGTATAAGATTCTTGGTTGGCATCTGTTTTCTTTCAGAGGTTGAAAAATGTTGTTCCAGGCCCTTCTAGCTTTTGGGGTCTGGGTTGAAAAATCTGCTGCTATCCCTATTGATTTCCCCCGAATGTAATTTGATTTTTTTCTCTCACAGCCTTTAAAATTCTGTCTTTATTTTGTACGTTAGGTATTTTCATTATAATGTGCCTTGGTGTGGGTCTATTGTAATGTTGTATATTTGGAGTCCTATAAGCCTCTTGTATTTGATTTTCCATTTCATTCTTCAGATTTGGGAAATTTTCTGATATTATTTCATTGAATAGATTGTTCATTCCTTTGGTTTGTTTCTCTGTGCCTTCCTCAATCCCAATAATTCTTAAATTTGACCTTTTCATGATATCCCATAGTTCTTGTAGATTCTGTTTATGATTTCTTACCATCTTCTCTGTTTGGTCAACTTAATTTTCAAGATTAAATATTTTGTCTTCAATGTCTGAGGTTCTGTCTTCCAGGTGTTCTATCCTATTGGTTATGCTTTCTATGGTTTATTGTTCCCTTCAATTCAAGGATTTCTGTTTGTTTTTTTTCAGTATCTCTAACTCTTTATTGAAATGATCTTTTGCTTCCCGCATTTGCTCTTTTAACTGTTGATTGGTGCGATCATTCAAAGCCTACATTTGCACTTTCATCTCATCGTTTGCTTCTCTGATCATTTTAATTATGTACATTCTGAATTCCCTTTCTGACATTTCTTCTGCCACGCTGTCATTGGATTTTATTGATGTAGCATCTAGGTTTGTTTGGGACATTATCTTCCCTTGTTTTCTCATAATGCTCAGGTATCTACCCCTTTAGTAGTCAAACTGTGAGATATTGCAGATTTCCTCTATTGACTAATAGATTTCCAATAACTCACCTCTTAACCTTCAGTAGCCTGAAGTCTTGGAGGAACTTGATAATGCAGTGCTCCACAAGGAAGCTGCCCCTCTAGGGGTGGTGGCCTTCAGGTGGGGTATATTCTCTGTCAGTGGGCAGAGGTGCCTGCACTTGTTGACTGATGGTCAGTCAAAGGGGGCCTAAACTGCGGGCTGGGGCATGACTGGTCTGGGCCTGTGTCTCTGGTTCTACTGCCCTCGTGGGAAAGCCTCACCTAGCGGGGAAGACTCACCCAGTGGGGACATTTCACTGGGCAGCTCTCCTCCGAGAAGTTCCCTTTGGTCCAGAACTACTGCCTGGACTGGGCAGCCCTCCTCTACGACGTTCCCTGGGGACTGGAGGTACTGCCCAGGCCTGGGACCCTCACTCTGCACTGAAGCCTCTTGCTGTGCGGTTCTCCTCTACAATGCTCCGGGTTGTCTGGATTTACGGCTCCAACGGGGGAGTCTCACTGGGCAACTCTACTCCACAAAGTTCACTACATTCTGGGACTACTGACCTGTCCAGGGAGCCTCACCCTTTGGGAGAGACTCACCTGCTGCTCTGAGTTAGTCTGGAGTCTCTCAGTACCTCTTCTTCTTGAATCCCAAGACCTATCAAAGGGCCTCCAGTCTCCTGTAGGTGTCTCAGGAAGGGAGACGCCCTTCCGATGATGATGGCCACGCCCTCAGGAATAATTCAAAATGCCTGCACCAGCCTCCAAAGAAGCTGGGGAGCCCCAGCGAGGGTGTGCTGAGTCAGCACAGAGGCAAGTGCAGTGTCCCTCAGCAGTAGGGGGGCAGGCAGGCGGGCTCAGCGATGGTGTCTGACCTTGGTGTGGGGGTCAGGTGGGCTCGGTTAAATTCTTTTAGAAATTTTTTTCCTCAGAGATAATAGCATCTTCTAACTTACTTTATTTCTCTTAATATCTTTTTTTTAAAAAATTTATTTGTTTTAATTAGTTATACATGACAGTAGGGTGTACTTTGATACCTCACATATAATGGAGTATAATTTCTTATTCTTCTGGTTGTACACGATGTAGAATTCCACTGATTGTATAGTTATATAGGTACACAGGGTAATAATGTCTGATCCATTCTACTATGCTTCCTGTCCCCATATCCCCTTCTCTCCCTCCAATCCCCTCTACTAATCTAAAGTAACTCTATTCTTTCTTAGCTGCACCCCCATTGTGATTAGCATCCACATATCTGAGAAAACATTTGGCTTTTGGTTTTGGGGATTTGGCTTATTTTGCTTAGCATGATAGTCTCCAGCTCCATCTATTTGCAGGCAAATGACATAAATTACATTCTTCTTTAAGACTTAGCAGTATTCCATCAGATATATATATGCATATATATATATCACATTTTTTTAATCCATTCATCTGTTGAAGGGCACCTAGGTTGGTTCCATAGTTTAATGTGATTTGAGCTGCTATAAACATTGATGTAGCTGTGTCACTGTAGTATGCTGATTTTTAGACTATTTTCCGTGTCAGAACTCTTAATAAAACGTAGCTTTCGATGACCATTTTGATACTCCATCATACCAGGGATCGTGGAGTTGATCTGTGATTTTGGCCACTAGCTGGTTTTGTACATAACTATTCATAACTCAGCAATGCACATCCCTGTACCTGGAGCTCTAGTGCCTCTCTTGTATTTTGGTAAATTCTGGTCATGAAATTGCTGAGTCCAAGGATGATCACAGTGTGTGGATTTTCACACAGAATGCTGGAGCTTGGTGGAAGGAGCTGTATTTTGTTTGGTTGTTGCTTTGTTTTAGAGAAATTCACACTCCCATCAAGGTTGTGTGAGATTTTTCTATTTCCCCATATTCCCTTCACCATTTTTATAGGTAAAATGCTATACATCAGGATTGTTTAATTTAGATTTATCTGAGTATTCATTTGCTAAATTTCCATCTACCTTGAAAGCCTTTACATTTCTTCTCTTGACACTTGGCAGTTTATATCCTTTGTCCCTTTTCGTATTGATGTTTTAAGAACTATCTATAAAGATATTGCTCTTTTACCATATAGTACAATAATATTTCCCTGGTTTTTGTATGCCTGTGAACTTCATTTAAGTTTTTCATTTTTTGACACATAGAGTCTTTCATTTTATGTTGTCAGAAATACCATTCTTTTCCTGCCTGTGTGTTATGCAGATTCATACATTTTTTTCCTATTTAAAAAAATTTCATTTTAAATATTTTAACCTTTCAATCAACCTGTATTTTATACTTTAAATGTTCTGAGATTAGAATTATTAGAATTATGACATTATTATGTTCCCCCAAATAATTAAGTCACTCTCCTAGTACTATTATTGAATAATTCCTTCTTTGAACAATTTAAGACACAACTTTTATCACATATTAACTTATTAAGCGTATCATTATCTGCACTAGACCTTTTATTTTGTTTCATTTATCAGTTTATCTGAGAGGATATTTTTCATTATGGTGGAATCATGATGTGTTTAAATATTTACTTATGTAATTCCACCCTTATTCTTCTTTTTAGAAGATTTATTGGCTCTTCTCAGCTATTTATTTTTCCAGATAAACTTTAAAAAATAATTTACTCAAGTTCCAAAAAAGTCCTTTTAGGATTTGTTGGAATATCATTAACATTCATAAATTAAATATTGGCTGATGATGTGCAGAAACATGATTTAATTCCAACTTCTTTTAGTTGGTTTTCTTATGCATCCAACAACGTTTTTTAAAAAATTATATTTATGTCTAGGAATCTCATTTTGCTTCTTCTATCATGGTTGGAATCTTAATTCATTTTCAAACAGAGTATTGCTGGTCAAATGTATATTTATTGGGATACTAGTTTACCCTTGAGCATGATGAGCCTCTTTATTCAAATCTTCCATTATGTTCTATGAGTTGTAAAAGTTGCCAACATAGAGTGCACTCTCGATCCTTTATAAAATGTGAGAATGATACCTTATTTTCTTTCTTTTTTTTTTTTTTTTTTTTTTTTGTGGTGCTGGGGATCGAACCCAGGGCCTTGTGCTTGCAAGGCAAGCACTCTACCAACTGAGCTATCTCCCCAGCCCCTGATACCTTATTTTCGATGGATATTTCTGTTAGAGAAGAATGTTATAGTATGGCTGACTTCCTGTTAATTCTCTCAGCTTCTGTTAGCTTTTTTTATAGATGATCAGCAAATAATGATAAATTTTATCTTTCTCCTCCTAATTTTCAACCTTTGACATACAATGCTGCTAAAATAACAGTAATAGAGAAAGTGCTTGTTATATTCCTAGTCTTAAAGGGAATGTGTTCCTAAGAGTCTTCATTGCATTTACTGTTTTCTTTGGGGTTTTATCAAGTTAAGGAAACTCCATTTTATTGCCAGTTCCCTAACAGGCTTTAAAAAATACCATGAAAATGTATTTTAATTAACTTTATGAGTTTAACTTTAATTCTGCATCTACCCTCAATGTGGTAAGTCACATTGATAGATTTTTTGATGTTAAATCACTCTTACTTCTCAGGATAAATATTATTGATCAGGACACACACATTGAGTCTAATTAGCTAATATTTTCCTTAGAATATGTGCATGAGAGTGCATATGTGAAATCGTTTATAATTTCCTTCTTTCTTTTCTTAGACGATACCCTGTTTTTGTTTTTTTTTTTGTTTTTTTTATTTATTTTTTTTTACGTTTACATAGGGTAATGATGTTTATTATATTTTTCCCCTCCCCCCGATACCCTGTTTATTTTGTTATTATTATCTAGAATTTTAACTCTGGGTTGTAATGGATATTTGGTAGATCTATAGTCCTTCATTTATATTAGTCTTCTGAATTTATTCCATTTCTTGCTGGAATACTTTTTCAAGGGTGTTTCCAGAGAGTTCATTTTTTTCCACATTTTTATTGGTGCATTGTAATTATACCTACCAGTGGGATTCTGTGTTAGAAATTCCTACATGAACATGATCTAACAATACAGTTGGCCAATGTCACTCCTCACATGTCCCCTTTCTGTCCCCTGATCCCTTTCCTTTCTCTACTGATCTCCCTTCCATGTTCATGAGATCCCTCCTCATCTTTTCCCTTTTTCTCTTAAAGAGGTATTTGAAGCAAACCCTTTTATGCATAAAATATCTTTATGCTTATATCTAAAAGGATGTTTCTGTCCACATAAAATTCTAGGTTTTTACAATAACTTCTTTCAACATTTTGAAAATATCCCTCTATTGTCATCTGCGTTTGGTGCTGCCATTTAGAAGTCTAAAGTCAAACTCTTTGTTTTTTTTAAAATTTATTTTTATTGTACACAAATGGGATACATACTGAGTACTTTCTTTCAGTTTTATTTTCAGACTTAAATATATTCAGATAATTTCCTCATGACTTCTTCCTCCTTCAGCAGCAAAAGCATCCCTCTTTGATGTTTTGAAAAACCTCCCTTATCTCATTGATGATAGTTCACAAGTGCATTTATTTGAATTCTTGCTCTGTTCCTGTGCTCTCTCCTCGTTAGCCTGAGCTGTTCCAGTCTGGTCTTTCTTATGAGCCTCCTGAGGATGTCTTGTTACTGGCTTTGGCAACCTGTGGTCTCCTTGGGAGTTTTGGTCGTACTGCTTCATGCCATGACCCCAGGGTAGGGCTTAGAGCCCAGGCCTCAGTTTGTAGCCCCTCCTGCTGAGAAGAGTTTCTCTATCATTGCCACAGCTCTGTCTTTTTGGGAGCTTTAGTCCCCTGGCTATTAATATGTGGGTGGGTGGCAGGAGAAGAATACTCAGGACAAGACCCAGTGGTGAACCGGCCTCCACTCCTCAGACGGATGCACTAAGTGGAGTTTAACCTCTCCCTGTATCAGCCCGCCTTTCGATACTGTAATAAAATACCCAAGGCAGGCTACTTTTAAAGGAAAGAGATTTACGGAGCTCATGGCATTGGATGTTCCAGGGCACCATCCTGGCATCAGCTGGCTCTGGGAAGGCATCGCAACATGGCAGATTGCATCATGGTGGCCGTGCGTGTGGGAGTACCAGGTCACATGCCTGACAGGAAGCCAGTCAGGGATTCAAGGTTGGATCAGACTTTTACGACTCCCTCTGGCAAGAACTGCCTTCGCCCCTCCAAAGGCAGTGCCCTAAGGATCTGCCTGAGGGGTCACCCCTTCAAGGTCCCACCACCTAACTGAGCACCTGGTCTCCAACTACGAACCTTTGGGACTTATTCAAACCCATATCCTAACAGTGGCACTCGCACAGGGAAGACTGGTTCTCAACGGATGCCACTGTATTAGATGTTGCATATGACATCCCGCCTGGCGACAATGAAGATTCTAGGCTTGTTTTAAAAAGAGAGAGAAGAAAAGAAACAGCACGTTTCAAAAAGCCCTCCCTTGTCTACCCAGCCCTTTCCCATTGACCTCAGACTCACCGAGACCCAAGGCCAGTACCACTGACACTGGTTCCAGCGCAGGTATTTATTTGTTCCTTGGTCTGTGCACCGCTCTGGCTCACGACCTCATTCTGGCCTTGGTGGCTCTAAGGAGAGGCCATGGTATGTGCTGGCACCATTTTCCAGTCTGTTGGAATTTTATACTGTGAGGGATCTTCCTTTCCAGTTCTTTTTTCCCTCGTTTGGCATGTGTTAAGGTCTCTAGCACAGTGTTAGCGTAGAATCGAGGTAGAGAATTATCCTTCTCTTTTAGGTTTAGTAAGAGTAATACTGGCTTTAGGTTTAGATGGCTGTCTTTCATCTTAAGGAAGTTTCCCTCTATTTTAGTTTACTAAGAGTTTTTTTTGTTCCCCTGTTTTCAAAAATTATGAATGTGGTTGATTTTGTCAAATCTTTTTCCTGTATTTATTGTGATAATGATATGATTTTTCTTCTTTAATTCGATGATTAATGTGGTGGGAAATGCATCAGTGTATTTTTTTAACGTTGAAACATCTTTATGTTCTTGGAATAATATGTATTTGAGTTAAATTTGGTCATAATTTACAGTGTTGACATAAATACTAAATGAATCTAAATTACATATTCTTGTTTTAATTTTTGTCCAGTTTTGGTCAGTTTTATATTAACTCTATAAAACTAGATGTACAACTCTCCCCATGTAGGGAAACGGTGTATATAAATAGAGAATATTTATTCCTTGAAGATCTGGAAAAACTAGGACATAAAATAGTTTAGATTGGCATTTTTTTGGTAGGGGGAGAAATACTTTATTACCAGTTAAATTACTTCAAAAGATGCTAATGAGTTTTTAATTTCTTGAGGTAATTTTGAGAATTCAGATTTTTCTAGAAAATTACTTGTCATCTAATTTTCGAAACCTACTGTCATAAATTTATGAGGTTCTTAATGATATTTTAAAAACTCTATTACATATGTATTAATCCCCCTTTATACATTGCTAGACTGACAACTCTCCTTGGTATAGTTATTATATACGTATCATAATTCATGGTTCATGAACACTAAACACTATATATTGACCCTTAAATATCTTTCTCCCTACATCTCTATATTTAGTTCTATGTCTAAATCTATATAGTCATAAACATGTAGTACCTAATGTCCAATATTGGATGGATACTTAAGGACTTTACTGAAGTATTACCAGAAATACACATCATTTTGGGGGCTCCTTCCCTAACTATCCCCTTTTCCTTTCTTCCCCCAAATAATCTCTAACCTGAATCTTACGTTTGACATTCTCCTGAATTTAAGAATGCTTTTTGATGTATCTCTGAATGTCTGCACGATACATTGTTGGATCTTGCTTGCGATCCCCTCTGCTCTCCTTGCTTTCAGGGATGCCGTACATGAAGATTCTCCAGTCTTCTTTACGTGGCTGGCAGGCAAAGGGATCTTGTCAGAAGGAGCCATCATACCTGTCTTAGACCCCGCAGAGATCCCCAGTGCATTTAGAAAAGGCCGAGATCCTCCTAACGTGGCCGGCTTCAACCTCCCCCATCCCAGCCCGTTCTCCACAGGTTCTTTTCTCTTCTTCAGATGCGACAAGGTTTTTCCTGCCTCAGGTCTCTTGTATTTGCTGCTCCCTCTGCATCGGAGTGTCCTTCTCTGACTCTTGGCAAGGTCTTGATGCAGACACGGCACACACAGAGATGTTTTCTGGGGTCATAGTGAGTATCCTGAAGATTGCTTAGTTCCGTCACTATTTTCTTTTTGCCCTTTATAATACTATAAAAATTATCTTGTTTTTTATTTACTATTTACCTCCACCCATTGGAAAGTAAGCTCATGAGGGTAGAAACTGGGAAAATAATTACGGGGTATGGTGATTCACTGTCTAGCCTGAGACACTCTTTGTGCTGAAATACCCCGATGGGTGGGATAGAAGCCTAGCAGCTCTGCAGAGGGACTACCCAGGGGAACTGGGACGTGTGGGTGATCTCCCTAGAGCATTCACCTGGTAGCCTTCAGTAAGGAACTGTTAAAATCAATGGCAGAGTCGAGACTGCTAAATGAAAAAAGCCAGGATGAAAAGACTGAATACTGCATAATTATTCTGTTTATATGAGATTCTGGAAAAAATAAAACTATAGCGAGGGTAAGCAGAGCAGTGGTTGGCAGCGGTTTAGGGAATGGGAGGAACTGAATAGATGAACCAGCGGGGCGTCTTTGGGCACTGAAACTATCCTATGTGGTAATGTAAAGGACATCCTGTATTTTAACACCTGTAGAATTTTACAGTACAAACCGTAAACTTTAATGTATACAAGTTTTAAAAAATCTCTTAGGAGGCCAGGGGATCTCAGAATGGAATGCAGATTGTGCCAAAAGGGTTTAACTGCATGAGCAATATACAAGATTATCTCTACGAAGGAAGTGGCGGGGGTGGGCAGGAAGGTGCCGGCCTAGGTCACTCTGGAAATGAGTGCAGGCTGTGAGAATAAAGCCCAGGGACTGTACACAGGTCATGCAGTCTGGTCCAGTTGCTCCCCCAGGGCAGGAGTTAACCCCTGAGAGCGCTCGGCTCAGGCACTGCAGCTGGACACTCAGCGCGAATGCAGGGCAGATGGCGGAGCCAGGTTCCCACTTGTGAACGTGAAAGGCAGAGTAGCAAGCGGGGGAGGAAGGACAGTGACCCTTGCAGCACTGACTCACAGGTAGAGGCGTCAGCACGAACCCCTGCTTAGTTCAGTGAGATGCAAACGCATAGAGAAATACTGACCAATACATCTGTCCACACGGGCTAGTACTCACACCTGTGTCCTCGCTCTGTCAGCTAAGAGAGCACACCAGCGTATCGGTGACCACGCTCGGCGCTCAGATCATGATTCCTAATAGTGACTCCAACGAAAAGACTCAGAGCTCTTTGGAGAAATGGTGGTTTTAGGACTGGGGCAGGGATGCACGCAATGTGCCTGGAATATCTAGTAGTTCTATAAAGTGCTGGAACACACACACACACACACACACACACACACACACACACAGGCACAGCCAAGGAACATAGGAGCCAACCTGAAAGCTTGGTATGGCCAAGAACAGAACAATTTGAGCATCAAAATAAATAATGCAGTATCAAATTATAAACCTAAAGTGTCAGATAAATATTCATACTGTTATAAATGATTGATAAAAATTAATAAATGGGGACAATTCTCACGTGTGGAATATTTCCACATAATTTATGTAGGTACCTGCCATTCAAGGAAGTGGCGTGTGCTCCTTATTCCCTAAGTGTGGGCCGCACATTGGTGACTTTTCCCAGAGTCAGGGTGGAAAGCGGGAATAACTTTCCAATGAGGAAACAAGACAAAGTTTATTTCAGCCAGATGACCTGAGGTCAAAACCAACAGTGGTCAGTTATGTAGAGAGCAGCTGCCCTTGAGAAGATGTGATGAGGCCCCTCCCCCAGCCCCACAGTGCAACCTGCCGTGATTGAGCATCACACACACACACACACATGCACACGCACATATGCACATACAGGCAGACGCACACACATACATGCACACACACATGCACACACACACGCACACACACGTGCACACACGCACACACGCGCACACGTGCACACACGTGCACACACGCACATGCACACACACACAGAACGGCTTACAGAGCACCTGACGATACTCCTTAAAGCTGTCAAGGTCAAGAAAAACACAGCAAGTCTGAGACAGTATCACAGCCCAGAGAAGCCTCAGGAGACACAAGGCCCCACTGGAAGATGACATCCTGGAGGGGAGCCCAGCACAGACAAAGGACATTAGGTAAGAATGAAGGAAACCTGAATAAAGGTGGAGCTACCTGGAGCACTCTAGGAATAGAGGGAAGGCTGTCTGACTTGGCCGCTGGGGGTGCCGGAGAAGAATCCCCTGCGGGGGTAACCAAGGCCCACAAGGTAGAGTCATCGAGCATGAGAGGGCTTCGAGTGGGGAACAAGCTGGAGAATGTTCTAGCAAAGGGATATCATGTGAGAAGACCCAGAAGGGGGGAAGGAAGGTTGGACGGAAGAAAAGCGAGTGAGTCCAAGGTCTTTTATCAGTCATCCCGCTTTTTCCTCACAAGGGCTCCTGCAGGGGTCATGACCTTCCCACTTCACAGATGAGGAAACCGAGGCCTGAAGAGGTGGTGTCACTTCCAATGACACGCAGCCACGAGCGGTTAAAGTAGAATTGGGACCCAAGCCCATCCGACTCTGAGGCCTGCGTCCTTTCCTCTCATGCCACCTTCCATTTGCCTGAGAATCCTATAGAAGTAGGCCTTGGTCCAGCACTTCCTCACGTCCCAAAAGGAGCAGGAGGAGCCGTGCGGAGCCAGCGTGCGGATCAGCGCAGGCGCTGCGAAGGTCTGGGGCAGCACCATTAGTTCTCAGTTGCTCTCACAAGAAGCCGTTTCTTCCTTGCCAGGAACCAGAGCCTTGTGAATCCAGGGGTCAAATTCCAACCTCTGAACCCAGGGGAAATTATGCATCATGAAAATATGACTTGGGAGCTGGAACTAAAAAAGGGGAAAACAAAAAGCCCTGTTAAGGAAAGGGAATTAGGAATCAGAGCAGTGGAAAGAAAGTTGGGGCCGGAGCCCGCTGCACTGAGGTGGTGGGAGAGGGCCAAGCTGAGGAGCTTGGAATCAGCTGGGAGAGTCAAGAGGGCTCTGTCCCCACCTCCTGCTCCCTTCCTCCTCCTCTCACACCTCCATAGAAGGAGCTGCTAAAAAGGTCAAAAAAATAGTCCAAACCTAGCACCTGCCAGAAAGGCTCCAGGGTGTCCCCAGGTCTGGGAAGGAGCGGTATTTGGAGGAGGGCAGTAGGAGAAGGACCCCTCAACGGAAAGTGAGCTCAGGTGTGGAGCTGAGGCACTAGAGCACTTACAATGCCAAAAAGGTGGTGCCATGATGTGGGGATGGTTGAGCGTGTCCCCCAAGAGTTCGTGTGCTGGAGACTTGGTCCTCAAGGTGGTGGTGTTGAGATGACGGGACCTTCGAGAGGCGGGGCCTAGTGGGAGTGGGTTAGGTCATTAGGGACGCTGTCCTCAGAAGGAACTGATGTAGCTCTCATGGGACCGAGGCTGGTTCTCATGAGAGAGTGGTTAAACAAGAGCAAGCATGACCTCTGAAGCCCTCTCTGGCTTCCTGTCTCATCCTCCCATCTCCTCCTCTCTCATGCAGTCCCATGGTGTGGCACATGATGTGACACAGCCAAGGGAACCCTTGCCAGAGCCAGGGCCATCTTATATGGACCTTCAGCCTCCAAAGCTGTAAACTATACTTTTCTTTACAAATTTTCCTGCTCAGGTATTTTGTTATAGCAACAGCAAATGGACTAATACAGATGGCCAAAACATGCTCATACCAAAGTCAAAAAGCACAGAGGGGTTGAATATTTGACAATCTGTTATAATGAATCTTCAAGGCTGGGATAAGTATACTAATGAAAAGGGATGGTATAACACGGTTTAATGTTGTTGGTCAAAGGAATGTGGATGCTGGGCTGGGGATATAGCTCAGTCGGTAGAGTGCCTGCCTCGCAAGCACAAGTCCCTGGGTTCAATCCCCAGCACCAAAAAAAGAAAAAAAAAAAAAGGAATATGGATGCTGAGAGGAAGAGCAAGGAAAGGCTGGAAATCTGTTTTTCCCGGTTCCCTTTGCACACATGACCTCTCAGCTCAGCACGGTGGCACCCTATACCCTGTGAACCCTCCGAGTCAGGTCCAGCATGAAGTCTGATTGTCCTGGGTCCCACCCACCTAGAGGATGGCCTTTCCAGAGGTTGACCTGTTGTTTGTGTGGTCGTTTGGTAGATGGCCAGCCTTTCCTCTAGGGTGAATTATATTTTAGGGATCCAGGTTTGGGGCACGCCTACCATCTCCTAATTACTCAGCTAGAAAGACTCTGCTTTACCACACAGATGGAGTCAGGCATGTTGTTCTCTTTCCAAGCAAACTGGAATCAAAGGGAGGTGTGGTAGAGATTCAGAACTTTGAAGCTGGAAGCAATTGACATTTGGATCCTGGAGGAGGAAGGGGAAGTATTTGTGGTTCGGTGTTTACATTGGCTCAGATAACAGGGCTCAAACAGTTGTGGTCTTACTTTCTCATCCTCACGCCCTTCTGCATCAGCCCACTGAGCTAGCTAAGTAGGGTCCTAGGGACATTCCTCACCAGCTGACCTTTGTCCGTTGTTTCTAACACAAGCACCATTAGCAGTCCCGAAACTCAGGATATTAAATGTTGGGGAGTGGGGGTGGGGTGGGAGTTCACCAGGTCAGCTTGCAGCTCTGACTCAGAGTATCGCATACTGTTAGTTGTTTGCCAAGCAGATCTCTACAAGATGGTGGCACAACTCTGAATTTTTAACACAGAATGGGGCTACTTGGGGGGGATGTAGGCAATGTGTATGTTAAGTACTATGAATTTTTTATATGAAAAGGTACCAGAAGATAACGCTTTGAATGAATACCACCAACCTGAGTGTGCTTCGCTCATGAAGGCGAGCTGCGTCTTGGCGCTGTCCTGATCCCACTTACCGTTGGAACTCATCTTTGGAAACGCTCTTGGGGGACTTGGCACGGTCCTTTGCATACCAGCAATGGTGAGTCTTTACTCTTGGAAGATGTATTTGATTTGAGGGAAAAGCCAAAATTCATAATGAGTTCTATCTAGAATGGTAGGTGATTTGATAGAGAATTGTTTTTAGTAAAAATAATTATACAACCTTTCCCCCCACCCCTTCAGTATCATCTTTCTGACTGACATCATGGAGTAAGAGTTTTAGTTTTGGAAAGGCTAGGAAAAATAGCATCAGGCATTCCAAGAGAACTTCACGCTGAATGCTGTTTGGACAATCTAAACTCAGTTCTGAATTTGGAGTATCAATATCATCTATTCAGGGACTATTTAAAAAGAATGGTATTTTGAGCCAATAAAATTAGTAATACTAACATTTATGCAGTGCTTTTAACTTTTCAGAGAGCCTTTTGGCACCCATATTTAGCGGTTACCAAGTTTCAATGAGGCAATATTTCATCACAGAGATTTTTAACTCCTTCAGGTATATAAAAAAAAGGGTGCTAAACTTATATTTTGGATACTTTTTTGATGCACTAACTGGTTGAAAACAATTATATGCATATGTAAAATTATATTTTTACATATATATTCATTCATATGTGTGTATATTCATTCTTCATGGTAAAGTAGTGAAGAACCTGGGCTCTGGAGTCTGCTGGCTTGGGTTCCAGTCTTGTCTTCTCATTTACTTACTCGAGTTGAGTAATTCTTGGAACATCAGGGCTATGAGGACTTAGATATTCTCCCAAGAACAGGTGTTGAATGTCGGATCCCAGCACCTGACACTGTTGGGGGGTGGTGAAGCCTTTAAGAGGAGGGGCCTGGGGAGAGGAGTTTAGGTAGTGGGTGTGGCCTTGAAGGGCATATCCCCACCCACCTCTGCCCATCCTCTCTTGGCTTCCCAGCCGACTTGAGGTAAGCAGCTTCCTCTACCATGTGGGTCCACCCTGCTGTGTGGCTTCACCACAGGACCCAAGGCAACAGGGCCAAGCAGACTGGGGTTAGAACTTCTGAAACCATGAGCCAAAATAAGACATTCCTACTTCTAAGTTGATTATTTCAAGTATTTATTACACTAATGAAAAACTGACTAACACCCTCAATTATCTATCTCAATTATTCATAAAATAGGAATAATCCTACCAGCTGTCTTTGGGTTCTTTTTTTCCCCCTGGTATCAAATGAATTTAAGGTATACACCTTGCACATAGTAAACACTCAATGAATGTTAATTTTACTATTATTAGCATTATTATTTCCCAACTACAGTTCAGGTATTCTAAATCTCCATGTTATTTGATTATGAGATACGAACATTCCCAAAGAATATAGTATCAGCATTTAAAATTTTCTAAAACTTCCTGTACACGAGTTGGATCAGAACTGTATCTGTTTTCTAGTGAACAATATACCATGACTACATTGAAATCTGTAAATCCCCACTGTTATCTGTTACTTTTACCCAAATCAGTCTGTGTCTGATTTAAAACCTATCAAGTCTTTAAAAATTACCATAAAGCTAATGCAGAAAATGAATATTTCACAGACATTCTAATGTGTGTTCATTTAGAACCAAAGCAAATGGTTATAAATTCCTTTTCCAGAGAATCTTCTGGAAAACCTCAGAAAATGTTTTTAGTTGTGCAGATAAATGAAAATATCTGCCTCAACTAATCTTGTTAGTTTTGGATTTAGATGCTTACAATTAAATATTTAAACCTAAGTTACTTCCTTTTTTCTCAATCAAAAATTCTGTAATATGCTAATACCTTGTGCTTGAGGACAACATTTAATTTATCTGGATAATCTTCAGTCAAGTTTTCAATCACTCTGACTTTAAATTTCCCCCTCAATAAAGAGGTGAGTGAACATGGTTGCCATCCACCTGGGAAAGAAGCTGTGAGAGTATCATGAATACTCTGCAGTCTTTGGATGGGTGTCTCTGCTGGGAGCTAATTGTTCTGGAAATAAGAGATGACACATTGAAAGTACTTAGCACCAGGCCTGCTAGGTTCACTCTTTCGGAAGGGATGAGCTATTAATATTAATGCTGTTATCATTATTTTACTCTGAAGACAATGATTACTATTACCCTTCAAGATTTCATTCAGGTAAGAGTTCATGGTCCCTCCAGTCCCAGCAAGGGATTTGCTCACAGGAGGTTCTATTTGGCTATATATGCATTACTCAGGGGCTTAAAAAGGCATGCAACCCCTTCTGCTCCAAGACTTAGTCCTGTATATTCTTGAATGTAAAACTAGATAATTTGCCTCATATACGTGGAATCATACAATATTTGTCTTCTTGTAACTGACATGTTGCTTAGCATCTTCTCAAAGTTTATCCATGCTTTAACATGTATTATAATTTTCTTTTTTCAAGACTGAATAGTATTCCATGCTCTGTGTACACACACACACACACACACACACACACACACACACACACACACACATGCATGCACGCATGCACTTTTTTTTTATTCATTCAGCTGCTAATAATGAACATTTGGGTTGCTTTTACCTTTTGGCTATTGTGAATAATGCTGCTATCAACCTGGGTTACAAATATCTTTTTGAGATCTTGCTTTGGATTCTTTTGGATTTGGACCCAGAGATAAAATTGCCAGATCACATGGTAACTCTATATGTAACTTTTAAGGAATTATAGTATTTTTCTGTAGTGATTATACCATTATACATTCTCACCAATAATGCACAAATGTTCCAGTTTCTCTACATTCTCATCGACATTTATTATTTTCTGTTTTTATCATAACCATATCAATAAGTGTGAGGTGCTCACTGTGATTTTGATTTATTTGTACTTCCTTAATGATTAATGATGGTGAGTATTTTTTCATGTGCTTATTGGCCATTTGTACCTCATCTTGAGAAAGAGGCGCGTTCAACTTCCCTGTCCGTATTTAAAGTGAGTTATTCTACATTTATTGTTGAGTTGCGGGAGCTCTTCACATGTCCTAGAAATTAACCCTTAACAGAAAGATGCATGGTTTGCAAATATTCGCTTCCTTTCTATGAGTCGTTGGCCTTTCTCTCTTGGTGGTACCCTTTGATGAACAAATATTTCCAAGCAGTCCCAGCTATCTATTTTTGCTTTTGTTCCATGCTTTGTATCATATCCAAGAAATCATTGTCAAATCCAACGTCATATTCATGAGTCAGAAGACTTTACATTGCTAAGAGGTCGACGCTATCAAAGTGATCTAGCGATTCAACACAATCTCTTTCAAAATCCCAGAAGCACAAAACTAGAAAAAGCTATCCTAAAACTCACATGGACTCTCAAGGGACTTCAAAAACCAAAAACTTCTTGAAAAGAACTTCTATGTTTTCTTCTAGGATTTTTTGTACAGTTTGAGCTCTTACATTGAGGTTATTTGTCCATTTTGAGTTACTTTTTGTAACTTTATTCTTTTGCACGTGGATATTCTGTTTTGTCAACATCATATGTTAAAGAGACTGTCCTTTCCCCAATGAGTGGTCTTGGCATCCTTTCCAAAAATTACTCAACTATGCATTTGAGAGCTTATTTCTGACTTGCCATTCTGTTACCTTGATCTATAGTTTTGCTTCTATGTTAGTGTCACACTACTTTGAGTAACGCAGTTTGGAGTATGCTTTAAATTTGGGAAGCGTTCAGTCCTCTTTCTTCTTCTTTTTTTTTTTTTAAATTTGTGTATTTGAGGCCCTTTGAGATTCTATATGAATTTTATAATACTATTTCTAAGTTTTGCAAATGATACGGCTGAGATTTTGATAGAGACTGTGTTCAACCTGTAGATAACTTTAGCAATACTGACATCTTCACAATGTAAAATCTTCTGATTCATGAACATGAAATTTTTTTTCATTTCTTTATAGCTCCTATAATTCCTTTCAAAAGTGTTTTATGGTTTTCAGTGTGTAAATCTTTTGACTCCTTAGTTGGGTATGTTCCTAGGAATTTTATCCTTATGGATATTTTTGTATATGGAATTGTTTTCTTATTTTCCTTTGAAATTGCTCATTGTTGATGTATAGAAACACAACTGATTTTTCTGTGTTGATTTTGTATCTTGCAACTTTGAATTTGTTTATCAGTTCTAACTCTGTGTGTGTGTGTGTGTGTGTGTGAGAGAGAGAGAGAGAGAGAGAGAGAGAGAGAGAGAGAGAGAGAGAGAGAGAGAGAGAGAGAGATCTTTAGGGTATTTTTTAATCCAACTTTTTTAATTAATTTTTTTCTACATATAAGATTACATTGCCTATGAAAAGAGGAAAATTTGGCTCTTCCTTTTCAATATGGATGCTTTTTATTTATTTTTGCAGCCCAATTGCTCTAACTGGGACTTCCAGTACGATGTGAAATAGAGGTGGCAGAGGTGAACATCCTTGCCTAGTTTCTAATATTAGAGGAAAAACTTAGGTTTATCATAAAAAGTTCTCAGAGTTTATCAAAGGCTTTTTTTGCAGTTGAGCTGATAATGTATTTTCCTTCTTTCTGTTAATGTGGTATGTTATACGGGTTGATTGGTATGTTAGATTATCCTTGTATTCCAGAAGAAAATCTCATTCGAACATGGTGAGTAATACTTTTAATGTTCTGCAGAATTTTCTTTGCTAGGGTTTTGTTAAGAATTTCTTAATCAATGTTCATCGGGGATATTGGTTTGCATTTTCTTTTTTGTACTGTGTCTGATTTTGTTATCATCATGATGCTGGTCTCACGGAATGGGTTTGGAAGAGTTCCTTCTCGTCAAGGTTTTGGAAGAATTTGAGGACAACTGGTGATAATTCTTTCAATGGTTAGTAAAATTCACCAGTGACGCCATCCGGTCCTGGGTCTTTCTTCATTAGAAGGTTTTTCAATGTTTCTATTAGTGCATTTTAGTTGCACATCACATTGGGGTTCCTTGTGACATAGCCATACAGTCATGGAATACAAGTTGCTCCTCTTTAGTCCCCTTCTCCTTCCTCCTGCTCCTCTTCCTCTACTCTACTGGTCTTCCATTTATTTACTTATACCTTTAAAAAAATAGTGCTTTATACAGACACATAAAGGTGAAAAGCACTGTGGTATATGCACCTATGTCAATTTCCTCCTGCAGCTCCTTCCTTTTCCTGTCCCTCTTTATCCCACTCTAACCCTCCCTCTACCCCACTAATCTCCCTTTTATTTTCATGGGATCCTCCCTGCTGCATTCCTCCTGTTATTCTGCTCTAACGTCCACATACAAGAGAAAATATTTGACCCTTGACCTCCCGAGTCCGGTTTATTTCACTTAGCATGATGTTCTCTCTTTCCATCCATTTGCCAGCAAATGCCAAAATTTCATTCTTCTTTATGACTAAAACTCCATTGTGCCTATATATACACCACATTTTCTTTATCCATTTGTCTACTGATGGGCATCTGGCTGGTTCCATAACTTGGCAGTTGTGAATTGCACTGCTATAAACATTGATGTGCCTGTCTCACTATGGTATGCTGATTTTAGTTCTTTTGGATAAATACCAAGGAATGGGACAGCTAGGTCCCATGGTGGTCCCATTTCTAGTCTTTTGAGGAATCTCCATACTACTTTTGAAAGTGATTGTATTAATTTGTAGTCCCACCAACAATTATGAGTGTACCTTTCCCCACATATCGTCGCCAGTATTTATTAGTATTTTTATTCTTGGTGATTGCCATTCTAACTGGAGCAAGATAAAAGCTCAGTGCAATTTTGATTTGCATTCCCTGATTGCCAAGGATGTTGAACATTTTATCATGTATTCATTGGCCAATTGTATTTCTTCTTTTGAGAAATGTCTGTCTCATTCTTTTGCCCATTGATCGATTAGGTTTTTTGGTAATGAGTTTTTTGAGTTTGTATATTTTGGATCTTAATCTCCTGTCAGAGGAGTAGCTGGCAGGTTGATTATTGCACAAGTAGCTTCCTGATAAATGGCACACCCCACCCCTATTTCTTTCTCCCTCCCCCTTATGTGCTTTCTTGACCTTTTTCTTACTGCCATGAGATGATGCAGCAGGAAGGTCCGGCCATATGTGAGCCCTGTGACCTTGGACTTGCCGATATCCAGAGCTGTGAGACATAGATCTCCATTGACCCAGCCTCAGGTACTCTGTTACAGCAACACAAACACAGACTGAGATAGGGCTTGACACTGGATTTTTTTCTCTCACTAGCCTTTCCAGAACATCCTAGTTGAGAGAAGATAGAAGAGAAATGAGTTCCCCACTGTGATCACAGGAGACCAGAGGGAGACGTGTGTGTCAATAAGTCTCTCCTTTATTTCATTCCTCTCATTTTTATTCCACTACCCAGAGACCAGCATTCTCATTTGAGGCCTTCCTGGAGGGAAGCACAGCAGTCGATGACAGGCAATGCCAACTAGCAGGTTTTTTTTTTCTTCCAAACAGGTTCAAATAAAACACACTGAAGAGGAATTACATGAAACTGAAACGGAAACTGTGAAGTGCAAGCTGATATTTTTAGAAGTTTGTATAATGACAGGTCAGATTCCTGAGGATTAGCCAAAGTGGCAAATCTAACACCATTTATTCAAAAGGGGGGCAAAAGATACAGCAGGCAATTATAGTTTAGCAGCAATTGTGGGGGGGAATCAACTCTTCTTGAACTTCTGAAGGGAACAGCTTGCAAAGTGTAATTTGAATACAGACGCCAACCCGAAGGGGTTCTGCAGGAGGGGGGGAGGGGGTTGCCAGGGGTTCATTATTTTCATATTTTAAAGCCCTGAATAGTTTGAAAGGATGATTGCCAGAGGGGACCAGGAAAATTAGTGGTTGTTTGATTCAGGATCAATTTTCAAATCTGCCGGGTTTATAATTGTGCCACGCTCGCTGTCATCACTCATGTGATTCAGGCTCCAGATGTTCGGGGCTGGAACGTCCCCAGGGCTCCCCACCTCCCTGGCGTGCCCCGGAGCCTCTCTTTCTTCCCCCACCAAACATTTTTCCTGGGGACTTACTTATTAATACCCGAAATACCTACAAGAGGGTGGTGAAGCGAAAAGGGATGGAAACAAAGCATTAGAAACACAGGACACGGCTCACTGCGCGTCGCCTCTGGAAGCAGTGGCGTTGATGGGGCCACACTTGCCCCTGAGCGCCAAGGCCCTGTTCCTTTCCAAGAGTGGGTTTCTGTGAGGACAGAGCTTCAGGCTTCCAGGGAGTGGGGAAGACGTGAGTATGAAGGGCAGGAGGGCAGAAGACGACAGAAGACGACAGAGGACGACAGAAGACGACAGAGGACGGCAGAGGACGGCAGAGGCGGGCTGCCCAGTGACCTCCAGGACTCCATCCCATTGTCGGGGTCTGTTTTTATCCTCCCTACTTTGGAATAAGGCAGAGCTTCCAAGCTGGATCATCTGGATCAGCTGTTTTTCAAGTGGGGTTTAACCAGCCCCTGGGATTCCAAATATAATCTGAGGACTCTATAAATTCTTTGTAAAAATTTTAAATTTTTATTCTTATTTTGATGTCCATATAATTATATTGTCAGGATGTTCAGGGCATCTAAACGAGGACCTGAGCCGTGGGACCGTGGGACTGTGTCGATGCTGTCTGAGGGGCCAGGATCCCAGTGTCACAGAGACAGCTGCCAACCCCAATCCTCTTTGCTTTGGCATGAAATTCTTTTTTTCTGGGGGGGGGTGCTGGGGATCGAACCCAGGGCCTTGTGCTTACAAGACAAGCACTCTACCGACTGAGCTATCTCCCCAGCCCCTGGCATGAAATTCTTGACCAGTAATAAACACATGACTTATTTTTCCAGTGATAGTTTACAATTCAAAGACATTTTCATGGGCTCTGATGTTTATTTCTCCAAGATTTTTTTTTTTTTAAATAAATGAAGACTTTGATTTGATGTCATGAAAACGACGGACTCTAACAGATGGCCAAAGGAACAGAGTCAGGTTTAATAGATAAATTACGCATTTCATAAAGTTATGATTAAATATTGTCAGGCAGGCTGTATGAATTCAAGTTTCCAGTAATTTTGAAACAGAAAAGTGAGAGGAAACTTTAGTCATCACATAACACACAGAAGTATAGACACAGCAGACTGTGGAGGAGCCAGGCCGTGGTCTTCAGCACCCTGCCCACGTTGGGAAGAGCAATTTAGTTTCTGCCAAACTAAATTATTTGTTATTTTAAATTGATGAATTTTTCTGCTTTTTGAGTTTTGTTCCTATTCACTTAAGTATGACCTTATAGCTGTTTGATACTTGTAAGAAGTTGTACCCAGTTTTATATTTGCACAAAACATAATAAAACTGTGTTAAGCCAAAGCTATGGGTCTGCCAAGATTTTTTTTTTTCCTGTTAAAAGAAGTCTGTCTATAACTTACCCTTGAACACTAATCTAGTCCTCTGCTCTTGTTGAAGGAGCATTCTCCTCGTGTTTTCCGGGTATGTTTCAGCTTTGGAACCGCTATAGTCTTTGCAAAGGAAACCTGACCAGCCTGCCCACCTTAATCCGGGTCACTCAAGTCTGTTAGTCTGTTCCCACAGTTGCTCCTCCTCCCCTGCCTCAGTGTCCCTACATCCACCACAGCACATGTTCTGTTCATGTGTCAAGGACAGCTTGTCACAGGCTTTTTCTCCTCTGTGACAGCTTCCCTCTCTTTTCATGCACAAGTGGCCCCTTCTTTCTCTGCATACCTCAGGGTTTTCCCATCTCATATGACACTTTCCACTGAGTATCTCAATTCAAGCTTCTAGAAGGTGCGGACCTGATTTTATTCACCCTCTATTTTAGTCCACAGACTTAAATACAAGTTTGTTAAATAAATTAGTTCTTTTTATACCAAAATAACACATCCTAATAAAACCAGTCACCCAACCGTGATTTCTCAGACACAGTCTCTGTTATCCTTGCAAGATATCCAAGAGACATTTATTAAGCGGCTAGCATTATTTTTTTTTACCAAATTAGAGCATAAGAGGAATAGAACAGAAATAGGGGGAAATGTTGCCAGCAAGACACCATAAAGATCTTTGGGATTGACATGCAGAAGTGGGCAGGAGGGTCTCTAGGGTTAGCTTTTGACCTTTCCATTTGTGCTTGAGGAAAAAAGGGTTGGAAGTTAATTCTCGTTTGAATCTGGCCTTGCGATTGGTTGCAGATGGACAGACTTCTCTCTGCAGGAAATGATGGCATACATCGAGAAGTTGTTTTCTGGACGGGCAAATGGAAAACGTTCTTCATGAAAACACAGAATAATCAGCCTGAGAGTGGGGGAGAAGCTCGGGGAGGAAGAAGAGAAGAATCCATATGAAACAGACGTGCCTCCCAGCATACTGATGAGAGAGGGGATTTAGAGGCTATTGTAGGGGGAAAAATTCTTCAGGTTATTATCCTAATGCTTCTCTGTAGCTTAAAAAGTGACTATATGGCCTGTGTCACAAGTGGAAGGAAAATGCCCATCAGTGACCTCACGTGGGAAGCGTGCTTGTCACTTTCCACGCCACGATAGGGTCACATGTTCTGGGCTTTGTCAGCCCCACCCTGACATTGACTTCACTTGTGCAAATTTTCGTTGAGTAAGCATATCACCATGTGATCAGTCAACAGTTAATAGCCCCACAGAGGCTCCACTTACAAAGTCCCTCCCGATAGGGTGTTTTCAGTAGCGCCTTTAATCTTTCCTATTACACTTGAAGGTGGATACCAGTGTTGTCGCCCTTTTACGCAGGAAATGGAGTCAGCAGTGGTTAAGAAAGATGGCGGGGTCCCATGGCCAAGTGGGTGGTGGAGTCTGTGTTCGGCCCCATACAGCTTAACTCCAGAAGCCCGCTGCCCAGCGGTGGGCTGTGTGGGTTCCATTCCTCCTAGTGGAAAGCGCACGGGCTTTGGAATCAGACCAGGCCACACAGAAACCCTGAATGTTGGCTCCTGAGGCATGACACTTGAATTAACGTTTCTGAGCCTCTCTTTTACTATACACAAAGTATAAGCAATAATATTTAACTCATGGGATTCTTGTGCCGGTTGAGTGAGCAAGTGTACGTTTGTTTGTTCTTGGGACAGTCCACAAAGCAGGTGAATAATTTCCTCACACCTACATCATGCTTGCTTTAGGAATCATTAGAAGCCCAAACCCAGGCCTTAAGGTTTTTTGCAATGAGATGTGAGTCTGGTTTCTGGGCTGGTCTCCCCCAGGATGTGTGTCCCATGATGGGTTGAGGGGTTCAGGAGGCCCTTCCCCTGTCCTTATGCTCTCAACAAGGGCATATGTCCCAGGAAAATGAAGAAATGGGGCTAAAACTGCTCCCACTAATCTGTTTGGTTTTCTGCAAACAGGGTAAAATACCTCCACAGCATGCATAAATTTAGCTATAATAGGATGGGTGGTTTGCTCAGGTCCTTTGTCTGACCCACAGTCTCAAACAGGCCAAAGTTCTTATCTTCTTGGGAGATGGCATGAAGAGACTGCAGGCTGAGGCAGCGCTGGATGTGGTAACAACCCCAGGTCAGGGTGGTTGGTGGGTACCTGGGACCCGTGTTCCCTCAGCCCAACTACCTATATCCAACAACGAGACAGACCCCTGGGAGGGTCCTGGAATCATTTCCACTGTCCTAGAAACTTCAGCGTAGGCAGATGGAGAATCATCTCTATCAATATTTAAGTCAGACTGAACAACTATCATTGAGTGACCCCAAATCACAGCCTGGACCCAAAAGAATTTAGATTGCATAGCCAGACCCCGAGCGGAGTGCCTCTGGGCACGAGCGTGGAGTCCACCTGGCATTCCATTAACCCTGGACTAACGAGAGGCTACATTCTACACAACTTTACACAACCGAATTTGTATGGACAGCACTTACCACGTTGTTGAGGGTTTTAATGAATATGCTGAGTGTCGGCCCCTTGGGGACATATGTTAAACACCAGGAATTCAGAAACAAACACAGTCCCCACCTTCTAGGAACTCATGGCTCAGCCGGGAGCAGCGAAGCCTGTAAGCAACCATAACACGGTGTGACTTCTTTTGGATGGCAGGGGAGACCTAGGAGGGGACCTGGGAGCCACCTCCTCACGGAGCAGCTGAAGGGTCATAAGCCATTTCCGGTGGAGGGAGAAGCTCAGGCCCCGCCTGGAGGCTCAGAGATTGCTCTGGGAAGTCAAGAGCGGGAGCGTGTGACTGAGACGTGTGACAAGACAAGGGACGGCTGAGTCGTGAAGGCCCGAATGCCACCGTAAGGTGCTTAAACTTGGTGCGGTACGTGACTAATTCTTTACCTTTTCTGTGGACTTCAGAATCTTTTTCTCTGGAAAAAACGTACAGCAGCACACACGATTTACGTTTTGCTTTCATCTTCAGGCAGGGTGGTAGACTCTTGGCCTCCTATCACATATGGATCCTGCCTTCAAACCTCCATTCAGCAGGAGGAGAGATCCGCGAGATATTTTAAGTTGGGCAGCACCACATCCATTGAATAACAGAACGGGTAAACCCTTGAAATGGCTTCAAAGAGGATGTTTTGGAAGGAGCCAGCCCGAAGCTCTGGAAGAAGGAACCCCAGTTAAGAGCCTGTCATATGGTTCTGGGTGACGAAACACTGGTTTTGTTCCCACACCTTCATCTCCACTTGTGTTAGGCGATGGATGAGATGCAAAACCCACCCGTCGGACTCAGAGCATTTTCTGCCTCACCTTCCTTCATCCTTTCTGGTGAGGTACCCAAGGCCTTCAGCCCAGCTGTAAGGGAAGGCAAGGCAAAGGTAAGAAGAGAAGTCATGATTTACAGGTGGTGGTCCCCGCCCTGGGGACAGGCTGTGTACACTGACGCCCAGAAGTTCACTCCAAGGTGTTCCCAGAGCACCACTCTTCATCTGTCAACCCCCGTGGTTCCCACCTGAAGAAGAGGCAGGTAACAGGGTCCTCCTGGATCTTCTGCATGCCGGGAAGGGGCGTGGGGATGTGGAGAGGGGGGAGTGCGTTCATTTAGCAGGATGATTTAAGGATCTGAAGGTCACCCCGCTGACGCTTCCTGTTCTTCCTCCATCCCGTCAATGGGAGTAACAATAAAAATGCTGACCTGCTGCGGAAGGAGGACAGGGAGGGGATTACAGAGCGCCGTGCGAGTGCCGCGGCAGTGACAGAGAACCGGCAGAATCATAGCCCACCTTGACTTTCTGGCAGGCTTTTGACTTTTCCCATCAGAAAAAACCCTCCCAGAAGCTCTGAGAAGTCAGGGAACTCTGCATCCCTTTCGTGATGGCTTCTAGAAAGTCAGTAAAGAGAACAGGGACCCAGCCAGCCTCCCCCACCCCCCATCTCAGAACAGCCAGGCTGGACATTGTAGTTGCTTGTTTGTTTTAATTGAGTTTATTTTGCACTGGGGGTGCACTGGGAGGGGTCTTGCACCCACTTTGTAGATGCTTGTTTGTTTTAAAGTGTTTGGTTTAATTTAGTTTATTTTGCAGGGCTGGGGGTGCACCTGGGGTCTTGCACACGCTAGGCAAGCACACTATCGCTGAGCTATACCCGCAGTGCAACTGAACTTTATTAACACCAAGACAGTGTGTGGCACCTGCTGTCACCTAAGTGGTCACAAGCTGCTCGGATCGGTTTAGGTTTCCCTCAGTCACATTTTGAGAATGGATATGCCCACCCATCCAACTCCACGCCTGCTGCTTGTTCTTTAGGATAGGTTTACACCTGGGTGATGTGGACGTGGTGAACCCTGTTGGGATGTAAACCACCCCACATTCCCTTCAGACTCCCAAATGCCTGCTTCACAGAGGGCTGCCTCGCTGGGCTTGGGGTTTTGCAAGAGACAGGTTTGTCACCATCTCTGTGGGTTGCTCTGGAATGCAAGAGGAGGGTAGTTACAGGTAACAGATTATTTTTAATTCTGCCTTGTTATTTGGAACCGATTTCCCATATGTTGTTGTTGTTCAATTCCTTGCATGAATTTTTTTCAAATATTTGTAACATATGTCATATCTATATGCAGATTTTAAATTATGGATGCCTTCATCCAATCATTTTCGAAGGGGGAAAAATCCAAGTCTAATACTCTCAAGCAGGACCACAGTCTCCTGGGCCCCAGATATCGTTCAGGTAGACACATCTGGTGAAATGCATCACATCAAATTAGTATCAAGGGTATTCAGACACTGAGACTACAGGCGGACAATCCCTTCTAATGTACTGCTTTTTAGATTGTTGGGGAAACTTGAATCCCAATTCTCCTGTGGAATGAGTGATACTAACATGCCTGTTCAAATGCTCAAAGTGAAGATCAAAGCCGCAGTGTCCAAATTGGCTTTGCAAACACAGCAGCCCCTTGCTACCCCCTGGGGATACTGCGCTAATTTTATCAACCCTCTCTGGCTCTTCTGCTATTAAATAGCAATAAATAAATGGTTTTCCAGGGTTTGCCGGTGGCTTATTTGCCTGACAAACAAGCTCATTTCCTTTTAAGTGTGAGGTTTTAGTCCAACTAATAGAATTAATCTATTTTTAATGAAAATGCGAATGGCTTTTACTTAGAAATCTACCTACCCACCTCCCTCTCTCTGCACTGGGTCTCACCCCCAGCATCTCTCTGAACACAAACATCCAGCCATGAATATTTCAATACATCTCGGGCTTCCAGATCAATATAGGCAACTCTCAAGCCCTATTGATTTTCAGAGGTTTGACTCGCAAGGGTGATAAAATATTTCTCGATTTATGAAACCTGAGTTAAAGAGGCTCTGCTGCCCTTCAACTCCTACCAGATATCTTTGTCTCCTTTTCCTTCCTCCTCCCCTATTCCTCCTGCTCATTCTCTCTCTCCTTCCTCGCCCTATCGCCTCTCCTAACCCCACACATAGCCCCAGAATGGAGATCTGTGACTAAGCAATAGGTCCTGAGGAGTGAGCCCCATTTTCCCACTGGGTGCATTTCAGGTCGGAGGGAGAAGAGGCCCGGGGAGGAGGGCAGCCTCTGCACGGCCTGGCCCCCATCTCCCTGCCTGCAGAGACCCTGCCAGCTTCCCTCCTGTCTCTCTGATTCATTTATCAGCACGGCGGCTCCTCCTCCTGCACACCTCTGAAGATGTAATCCCAGAAGGCCATCCTAGCAACATACGAGGAATTCCCCACTGAGGCGAAGGAGCTGAGCTGCTCCATATGGGTAGGAAATAAGCTAATTATACAGTCAGCCATGTCCAATGCCAGGCTGGATGTTGTTATAAGTTTATCCAGCCTAGTTACAGAGCAGCGAGACCCAGATTCTGGGAGAATTTGACCGAAGCTTTGGTGGATGATCCACTGCGATGTGTATTAGGTGTACGGAGATCTGGGTTCGGATTCTTCTAGCTAGCTCCGGGACAAGGGTCAAGTCAAATCCCTTCCTCGGCCTTTGTTTTCTCATTAGTAGCATAGATGCATTCATTTAAGTAGTTAACAAATCTTTGAATTCTTCCAATGTGCCACAGACGGGGACAGACATGACATGACAAATACTGGTCCCTGATCTCATAAAGCTTCTCGTCTAGCTAGGACTGGCCAGGGACACAGGAATGTTCTCCCTCCTCTGCACTCCCACACTGTATGCCTCTAGATACTGCAACTATGATAGCATAATGTTGTTAATCTGATCTTTTGCTTGTTGGTGTGGTTGGTACCCAGAATTTTGGAGATGCTTACTCACTGGATATGAGCTGAAGAAACTGGTCCTTTGTATTCTGTGTCCTGCCCAACTTCAACTGGGGTTGAGCAAAGAAAGCCACCTGTTCATAGCCTCTGGGAATGCACATTCAATAGTCATGAATCCTGCCCCAATAGCTTTTCATCCTGTTTTTGGTAAGGAAAAGCATATATAAAAGGACTTACAGACAGCAAGTCACAGAGCATCTGTAAACTGTAGTCTCCCCTGTAATGGAAAGTTAGAGAGGACCCAGAAGACCCCAGCACCAAAAACAGACAGATGGACAAAGCCTTGAAGCAGCATCTCCTGTTGACTCCAAGTGTGGTGGGATACCGGGGTGAGCAGGCTGCAGCGGGCCTGGGCCATGTTTGGCATTGGAACCTGTTGGTGGAAACCAAGTTTGCTGCTCTGTAGAGGTAAGAGCCTGTGACCGCAATTTGGGCCTCATCTACAGACTCAGTATCTCAGATTAGAAAAGATGCGCGGGCCCCTTCCAGCACTGCTTGGTTTTAAGCAGTAGAACTTCTGCGAGCTCTGAAATAAGCGCCCTCCTTTTTCTCCCCCGTGCCTCCATGAGTCACACTGGGGAACTTCCCTCCGTCCAGGAGGCCCTCTCTGGATCCCAGGGCCAGTGAAGCCCACACCCCTCTTTGCTTTCTCCACGTGCACCCTGCCGTAGGGGTGAGTCTCCTTGACTCTTCCACTCAACGGGGAGCTCTCTAAAAACAGAAAATGCTTGTTTGTCTTCTTCTTCTTCTTTTTTAAAGATTAATCTTGAATTTATGAATTTTTAGTTACATTCTGTTTCAAAATATCTATGATCTCCTGACATCCGAGAGACTTAGCATATGGCAAGTGATGAAGATGAAATTGATTAGTTGAAATTTTGAGTAAGAGGGCTGGGGAGATAGCTCAGTTGGTAGAGTGCTTGCCTCACATGCACAAGGCCCTGGGTTCAACCCCTAGTACCGCAAAAAAAAAAAAGAAAATTTAAGTAAGATACTGGTCACGTTTCTCACGCCTTCCCAGTACGAGGTGGCGCAAGATGAATTCTAATAAATGCTCATTTGAAGGAGAGGGAGGTTCCTGGAAGAAGCACTCTGCTTATCATGTTGCATTCATCAATCTCAGTCTAGGTACCCTTAGTCTGGAGATGTGGGGGGCACAGTAGTAACTGGTCGTGAGGCTGCAGCCGCCTGGAGGTCACAGGCTGCAGGCACAGAGGAGGAGGGACTGGAGAAGTGGGCAGCAGACAGCGAGCTGGGCTGGTGGGATTGCAGCATCTCCACGTTGCTGTGAATGTGCTCAGAGACCTTCCTGGGAGACAGCGCGGTGATGGGCGTGGGCACCACGCTGCAGAGCGCACAGCCCCCGCTCGCCAGCTCTGGAAGGCCATCTCAGTGGGGTCGGGCCAGCAGCTGGGGCTGGGGTTACGTGGTGGGGGCTGCACGGCTGGGCTCTGTGCAGGTCGTCTGTTCTGTGCCAGCCCACGGCCTTCCACTGAGGAGTGCTGTAATCCTCAGTGTGCGGATCAGGACGCCGGTTGCCATGGGTTCTGTCCGACTTGTCCAATCTGAGGTCACAAAGGCTGGCTTTGCAAATTGGGCTGGTGACGGGGAGAGGTGCATGATAAGCCCTTCACATTGCCTCAACTCTATTCGTCATTTTTACCAGGGGGGAGGGGTTTATTTTCATTTTTAAAAAACTGAGCGCCAGTTTTATTTAAAGCTTAGAAACACATCTGCAGAGGAAGGCTGCACTTGGCAAGCTTCGGGCCCCTCTCCCCACAGCCCCACGGGGTCAGAAGCTCAGCGTCATGCAGTTGCCCAAGTCTCTCCGTTGGTTGCCACTACACTGTGGCTGCCTAAGGGGTCATGGAGATGCTAAGTGCTTCCAGCATCCGCCCTCAACTCTCAGGTCTTTCTTACTTTTGAGAAGGAGTAAGGCAGCCAACTTTGTGAGTTTTATGAGTTAAAGTTCAAGAGTTGCTTGTCCTCTAGTTCAGTGGGATGCTTCTTCCCAGTGCCATGCCCTCTGTTGTCCCCAGCCCTTATGGGAAACAAGACACCCCCTGGAAGTATAGCCACAGGTCCACAGATTCAACCAACCACAAAATAAAAACATGTAGAAAAAAAATTTATATCTGTATGGAAGACATACAGACTTTTTGTCACCTGTCCCTAAATAATTCAGCATGCCAACTGTTCACGTAGCATTTACATTTTATTAGCTAGCTAAGTGATCTAGAGGTAATTTAATGCATAGAGGAGGATTGTGCAGGATCTACACAAACGCCACACCAGTTATATGCAGAACCTGAGCGTCTCCAGATTTGGGTACCCATAGGAAGGTTCTCAAGTCAACCACCACTTACACTGAGGGACAGCTGGACATCACATATACACATTTGGATGAATATTTTTTGCTAAATTCTGAAAGTAAGTATGGTCTGACGTGAAATATAGTCATATAAAGCTCATGAAATTTACTCTGGGGGACTTCAGGAGGACTTTGCAGCGGGAGACAGCTGTCCTCAGAGCATCTGAAACTGAGTTCACCTGAGACCCCTCTGAACTTGATCTGTACTTTCTGACACCCATGGACAGAGAGGAAAGAAGAGTTTCAGAAGTGAGCCTCAAATTAGACGTCTCCAGGCCGGTGCTCTGAATGGATCTGCTGCCCATCCGCTTCTGTCACGAGCAGCTCTGTCTCAGAAAGCGGGGGCTTTGTATTTCTGATGGCTGATGAGGCTGATTCTCCCAGTGGACACTGCTGCTGGGCCTGGGGTGGGGACGGCCATCAATTTGTTTCTCCAGCACAGCAGAGTCATCTTTTTATTGAGCTGTCCTCTAATAAATAAATGTTTGTCCTCTCCCCATACCTCAAACAACACTAACATCAACTCTAAAAGGTGACCTCTCGAAAATGAGAATGTGGAGGCCAAAAGGCACTTTGGACGTCGCCTGGTCAAGCCCTCTTACTTCCACAGTGAAGAATCCGAGGCCCAGGGTGGCCAAGTGATTTGCTCAATGTCACCTCCTTAGCTAACAGTAAAACTGGGATAACACAGAGGTTTGGCCCTCCAGTCTCCAGTTGGGTTTTCTTCCCGTTTCTCCAAATATTGAACTTTCCCCAGACAGTCACTGTGGAATAAAAATATAATAAGAAAAGATTCTGACCCATGTGGTGACTTTTCCCTGAAAACAGGGTGCTCATGAAGTATGGTACAAACTGAGAAGTCGAAAGCAATTTCTCCTTGGGAACTTATGATTGGACGAATATCGGCTCTGCTCTCCTTCCTGCCCCATGAGATGTCCCTCCCCACGCCGTCGATGCCTGGGCCACCTGCCCTGTGTGGCTGGTGGAGCCTGAGCCACGGAAACCCGGTTCCAGCAGAGACGTCAGGCCCTGCCTGCGTCCCTGGGCTCCGCCCCTCCTGCTGAGATCGTGCCAGCATCCTAGGGGGCCTCTATCCTGAGCACTAAACCGAAAACCCCAGGCAGCCTGGGCTGGAGTGAGACCACAGACCGTGACCCAGGAAGTAGGTTTGCTGTGGGGAGCCACGTGCCTGGGGAGTCACTCATGATCGAAACACAGGTGAGCACATTCACGTAGACCTTCCTCAGATTTTCATGTCCTGACCTCACTTTTCATAAGTCAGATGACAATCTATTTATCGGATGAGAAAACTGCATCTCAGTCAGTTTAAACGCTTTTTATAACGTCACCCCAGGAAGGCAGAGGGGCACAGTCTAAGTTAAAATCCATATATCCTTCCTGAATTTCACAATTCAGTTTTCCATGATGTTTAAGTATGAGATTCTTATTGCTTTTGAGGTTGAAAACAACCAAAGCAATTTGGTTTTGCCTCTCTCTTCTCTGTCAGTCACCTATGTTCTACACATCTATAGTCTATCAATCATCTACTTTCTCTGTATCTATACACCTGTTCTATCGGATCTGTCTTATTCTGTTATATATCTATCATCCATCTTCTTCTATCCATCCATCCACCTGTCCATCCAACTCTGTACTTGTTTGAGTCGCAAGGATATTGTCTGAAAGTCCCTTTATGTTTACTGTTGTGGGTTGACATTTTAGTGACTTAAAAAAATCAGCTGAGTTGATAATGTTCAGGTTGTTCTATCTGCATCTGATTATGCTTGTTTCCAGATTCAAGCAGTTGCTAATGAAACAGTTGCTGTTTTGTTGACAGAACATTAATTACTTGATCTTAGGACTCAGTAATTGCACAAGCCCCTTCTGTATACATTACTAATTACATTAGTAATTATATGGCATTTTAAAGACAAAGAAATGACTGAAGCAATTGCAGTGTCACAGGTAACCTGCTGTTAGATTCCAATCACAACGTTCCCGCGATGTGCCGTAGCTAGTACTGGCAGATCTCAGGACGCTGACTTGAAGAAATGGCCTAAGACTTCTTGCCTGTGAACCCCCTGCCCAGTCAGAAGCCCAGCAGGTAGTTAGAGATCATGTGTAAAGTCTTGTTACCCTGTAAGCTCAATTTTCTTTCTTTATTAAGAGACTGGAAGGGGTTGAACAAGAAAAATGTATTCATTCAACACATATGTATTGAGTACCACTATTTCAGGTGCTAGGGACACAGACCTAGTGCAGAACCCCATGAAGTTCATAATCTTCTGGGGGAGACAGATGTTAAGCAATAAAAACAGACGGAAGCTTGTACCAGTTTGGGTGGTGCTCCTCAGCTGTGCCACGCACGACCCCAGAGTCTCAGAGACTCACTGCAGTACAATATTTCTTGCTCACACCCAGGACAGTGGTGTCCCAGTGGTGACTCAGGGCTCAGGGCTCTTCCATGCTGCAGCTTCGGCATTCTGACTGCTTGGTGGGCAGTCGGGGTCCTGCGGGAGATTTCGGAGACCAGGGCTGGAAGGAGGATGTGGCCTTTCCCCTGCATTCCATTTGGCCTCCTTCCTGTCTGCAGGAGAGGCTGGAGCCGGGGGCAGGGAGGGTCTGCCCTGCGCCTGCCGCTCCACGTGATTGCACCGGTGACTAGTGTTATGGGTGGGGGGACCTGGGCGGCACAACAGCGTGCATTGGGAGCGGTCACCAAGGTCACCCCAAGGCCCATCCCCTCTTCTTCCAAGAGCCCGGTGGCCTTATGGAAACCAGCCTCCCTCACTGTGTGTAGCTTTCATTCAAGTTCACTGTCGTAGCTCCGCCCCTCCGGGCCCCTTCACGTGGTCTGAGCAAGGCCAATCGGCTTCTCTCCCTGGGCGGAACCTTAAGGCTGACACAAAGAAAAAATGTTTGATTCACTGCTACAGAAGTGCCACCAACAGACCAGCAGTTCTTGTCATTTGGGTTCCTAGATTCCTAGATCCCAGCCCCTGACCTTCGTGAATCCATTTCTCAGCTTTCCCTTTGAATCTCCACATAACCTCTTGTCATTCCAATTATTTCTCTTTCTTCCTAGGTTAACCAAATGCTTTCTGTGCTTGCAGCCAAGGAACCCTAATTGATACAAGGGTGTAGTTTAGATTACTAGGTTTCTGAAAGGTCTCTCTGAGGAAGTAGCATTTTTGTGAACAAATGAAGCATAAGTTGAAATTAACTAGGCAAAGAGTGGAGGAAATTATTATTAAGACAGAGGAGGTCATCTATGCAAAGGTCCTGAGGTAGAAAAGGTTGGTAGCATGTGAGAGGATCATGAAGCCTGCCTAGGTTGGGTTGGTGGAAAAGATGTAAGGTGAGGCTGGAGAGGTGGAAGTCCAGCACTTCAGAGGCCGTGGTAAGGATTTGGGATTTTATCCTAAGTGCAATGGGAAGTTACTGAAGGGAGGGAAAGAGATATTATCCAATCTACACTTTAAAAAGCCACTCAAGCTACCCTGTGGCCAGCAGGCGGGATCGAGAGTGGAAGTGGGAAGAAAACTTGGAATCCTGTGCGTAGAGGGAAGGGGAACTGCCATCTTGGGGACTGGCCTAGAAGAGGGAGAGGAGAGACCCTCCGCATGGACTGGGGAATCAACATGCTTTGGTGCTGAGTGATTGGATGGAGGCACGGGAGGGCTGCCAAGAATGACTTGGGGTTTCTGGAGGTTGTATTTACTAAGCTACACAATCTAAAGTAGGGATAGGTGAGGGTGGAGGGATTTCTTTTGGGAGTGCTTAATCTGCAATCATCTTGGAAACTTCAAGTGGTCACTTCAAATGTCCACAGGTAGCCCCCTTTCCACAGGGAAGACATCCCAAGGCCCTGGGGGTGACAGATAGTACCGAACCCTAAGTATACTATGGCTTTCCTATACGTACACACCTTTGATTAAGTTTAATTTATACATCAGGCATCGTAAGATTAACAATAACATGAATAACTAAATAGAACAATTTTAACACTACACTGTTAGAGTGGTCTTCACTCTCTCTGCGTCTCTCTCAAGAGATTGTATTGTGCTGTGCTCCTCCCTCATCGACCACGGTGACTAAACTGTGGAATTGGAAACCTCAGGTCAGAGCTGGAGTTTGGAACGGAAGCCTTGGTTAGAGAGGCAGGTGTGGGACTGCGGGTGTAGATGTGGTGTTTGACGCCAAGAAAAAGCAGAGACAAGATATCTCTGCAACCTTCCAGCTCGGATGACCCCTAAATCAATTAGCCCAGGGACAGGGACCACCATCCCGTCTGCCTGGCCGCACATGCTCTGAGCCCTGTGGCAGTAAGTTGGCTCATCCCGGGCACCATCGGAAGCCCTGAGCTTGGTCTAACCCTCACTCCCAATCATTCCCCTCGCCCTCCACGCCCTTGCCTTATTGTCTGCAGCAAGCAGCCTCACAGTGCCCCCAGAACTGAGGCTACTGGTCCTCCGTTGGCACCCAGGCCCCTCCTTCGCCTGGGCTCTCGTCCCCGGCTGAGCCAGCCTGCCTCAGAGAAACTCCCCTGGGTGTGCTGCAGCCTCCAAGAAAGAGCGGGAGGCCCTTGGGCCCCTTCCTGGTGCCTGGGCCTCTGGCCACTGGCCTAACTGCAGCTCTCTTGAGTGGCAGGAGTGGGTGAACCAGCACGGGCGGCTGCAGATGGTGGCCCTGGGAGGCCAGCCTGGTGACCTGGAGCTGGAGCCGTTCCCCCGACGGTGTGAAGGGCCCCCTGCCCTCTCACCTCCCGTCAGCCCCAGGCCATCCTCCTCTGTGCCAGGAACATGTCTGTACGGCTGGGCCGGGGCACTCGAGAGAGTTTGAAGTCCACGGTGCTGACACTCCGGCCTCGGTATGTGCTGCTCTCCTTACGCACGTGGCTCGGATCAAAGGAGATAATTTATGCAAAAGCACTTTGAAATTTTCCGAGGACTTTCGGCGCCGCTGCTGCCGCTGCTGTTACCCTTACGCAGGTCGGGCCTTCCTCTTCCGCGTGGCTGCGTATTTGATGGAAAGGAGGAGGCAGCTGGGCAGATGGATGGAGAGCCGGCCCGGGCAGCCGGTCCCTGGCACCTGGGAGACCAGGTGCTTACATTTTTCAGGGCAGCCTGGGTTTTAGGTAATTTTTTTCTTTACAACAGAAGTGATCGTCGAATTCTTGACCAAGTGGACTTTCATTCTTAGGCCTCGGGGAAGCCTTTCTTGAAAATAAATGCCTGTCAGGACGAAGGCTTTGGTGAGACCACGTGCCTGGGTTTTGGAGAGGCAGGCGGCCCTTGGACTAGCGCATCCAGTGGGATGGACGGTCCTCTTGGGGCTCACCGCGGCCCTCTTGCTCCAGGTCCTGCTGGCAGGGGAGGGAAACTGAGGGCTGGGAGTCCTCTTCTCACGGAGGAGGAGACCCCGGGTGGTGGAGACCCCGGGGTGGCGGAGACCATGGCTCCCTGAGGGCGTCGTGCTGGGATCTAGTTGGATTCCAGGGGACGGGAAGAGAAGAATGGGGACTGCCCAGGGCCTGGTCCTGTCGCCTCCCTCCTTGGCCGTTCTTTGCCCGGGCGCCCCGGGTCTGAGGGGTCCGTCTCTCAGGGCTTCTTCATCACCGGGAGGAGGGAAGTGAGGGACGCTGGAGCGGCCTCTTGGCCGTGGGGGGTTGGCAGCAGCAGCCGGAGCTCCTGGCCTCTCTGGTCCCCACACTCTCCACTCCTCCCGGATCGTAGGGACGTCCTGAGCTGAAACTGGAGAGTAGGAGGGCCCTGGCAGAGGAAAGGCCCACCTGGTTGCCCCCCGGCTGCCCTGCAGCCTACTCTTCTTCAGGGCAGAGAAGGGGACCGAGGCTCCTGCCTGGGGCATCCCCGCTGGGACTGCCCTGAAGGAGCCGGCCGGGCCCTGGCACCCTTCACCAGGGTCACAGCCCTGTCACTACTGCCCACCCGTCTTCTTCCACACCTGTTCCTCTATGGACAACCCTCCCCTCAAACCCCAGTGTGGGGTTGGCTGGTATCCCCCAAACCCTGTCCCAGAGGATGCGGAGGCGAGCTTGCTGTTGGTCTGCCCGTGGAGGGAGCGCTGGGTAGGAGACTTCCAGAAGACTGCTGGGCAGCTCTGCCCTGAGCCTTCAGTCGCACCCGACCCGGCTCCTCTACCAAGCGCTGTGAGCAGCGCTGGCAGCTGAGTTCATTAGGTCTTATCTTTCTTACCTGGTTGGTTGGAACGCCCTTCCTTCCCTGGGCCACCTTTCATTCCAGAGAGCCTTCCCGGAGTCTCACCAGCGGGGCTTCCGCACTCGCCTCTTATTCATCTTTTCCATCGTGGCTCGTAACCTCTTAACTACATTGTTTATTTTTTAACTCTTCTGAGTCTTGGAAGCTGTGACCAGTGTGGCACTGTCATCACTTCTTCTTTTTAATGGAAGTTTCCTTCCAAACGACGTCACAGAGAAGAAATAGCTATGCCAAAACATCTAGCAGAGACGGAGGACACTGACTCTCGTAGATGCCATCTCCTTACTCACAACAAGTGTCCAAATTAAGATTTCCTCTCTGATGTGGGGAAAGGGCACACTCATACATTGCTGGTGAAGTTGCAAATTAGTGCAACCGCTATGGAAAGCAGTATGGAGATTCCTCAGAAAACTTGGAATGGAACCACCATTTGACCCAGCTCTCCCACTCCTCAGTTTATACCCAAAGGACTTAAAATCAGCATACTACAGTGACGCAGTCACATCAATGTTTATAGCAGCTCGATTCACAATAGCTAAGCTATGCAACCAACCTAGGTGCCCTTTGACCAATGAATGGATAAAGAAAAAGTGGTACATGTACAGAATAGAATATTACTCATCCATAAAGAAGAATGAAATTATGACATTTGGTGGTAAATGGACAGAACTGGAGACTATCATGCTAAGTGCAATAAACCAAAACCAAAGGCTGAATGTTCTCTGTGATATGCGGATGCTAACACATAATAAGTAGGGGCAGGAGAGAAAAATAGAAGTACATTGGATTAGACAAAGGGGAATGAAGGGAAAAGAGGGGAGGTGGGAATGAGAAAGTGGAGTGAATCAGACATAATTTTCCTATGTTTATATATGGATACACGACCAGTATAATTTCACATCATGTACAATCACAAGAATGGGAAGTTATACTCCATGTAGGTATGACTTGTCAAAATACACCCGCTGTCATGTGTAACTAAAAAAAATAAATTAAATAAATTAAAACACAAATGAAAGAAAAAAAAAAAAAAGACTTCTCTGGTGCTCTGGCTCCAAGACCAAGGTTCTTCCCAATACATCGCAGTAATAACACTCAAGAGTCATTTTTCTGAAAAACAGAAAAAAAAAAAAAAAAAAAAAAAAAAAAAGACCAAAAACCAAACCAACAAAAAAATCCCACAAAATGGGAAAAACTAAAATCCCATGATCCAATACAGTAAACCCCAGTCCCCTACAAGAAGGGTTGGGAAGAGAAAGTCATTTTGAAAAGAAATTCAACCAGCTAGCTTGAATAGGGAATGTCTGTAAGGAGGCAACCATGGAATTCACCATCCAAAACTAGGCTCTTTTAAGAACAAAAGGTATTGTTAATAATAACTACAGTGACACAGCGTCCTTGGGAACTAGATCAAATGGGTGTTCTGTCCATAGAATGAAATCTGCCAATATCTGAAAATCACAAATCCACATTTTTATTCACACATATGGGAACTTATCCTATGAACATGCTGTTGGTATCCTGTAAATACATGTATGTTATGCAAAATGACAAATTTATTAAATGTTTCCTATATTATTAATAATACTAACAAAAATAAAAGCAACTTATGTACCAAAAAGTAGGAAAAAATGATTAAATAAAATATTTGCCTTAAAAATGGAATATAGGTGATGTAGAATATCTCCAAGATGTAGATAGAGTTTTTTGTGTGTTTTGTTTTTTAACAAAGCAAGGTACAAAACAGCATGTAGCCTGTGTTATATTTCTGAAAAAGAGAGGAATGGATCATTCATGTATATGTATGGACACCTCTGGGAAGAGACATAAGAAATTGGGAATATTGATTCATTCCAAAGAAGGAAGTTGGGTGGCTTGGGCAGTTGTCAGAAAGAAATTTTTTATTTTATCCGTTTGATTATCTTACATTTTCAATCTTGTTAAAATATTACCAATGGAGATTATGTTTTAGTGATAGGATGACATTAGCTCTAGAATGAAGGCTATTCTAGATTGTTCTTTACAAAGTTCAACAAATCTACAAAGGATCAAGTGGATCAGTAGGTAATCTAACTGCCTTGAAAAACAAACATCAACACTCTTTAAAGGAAGACAACAAAATCCAAACACTCGACAATGGTATGGTTACAATAATTAGGAGTCAATTAAAAAAAAAAAAAAACTTAGTAGGCATTCACAGAAGCAGGAATATATGATCCATAACCATGATAAAAATCAGTTATTAGAAAAATATCAGCAATTATAGAGATAAGGGGATTCACAGAAAAAAACCCTAAAATAGCTAATATAAATATATTCAAGAATTTAGAGAAAAGCATGGTCATAGCAGGAAAGAAAAGGGAAGATATAAAAAAGAATCAATTTGAAATTTTAGAAATTAAAAATGCATTATCTCAAATGAGAAAATAACTGGGCTCAGCAGGATATTATGTGTAGTACAAGAAAATACCAGTAAACTTGAAGACATAGTAATAGAAATCGCTGAGAGAAAAAGGTCAAAAAAATGAAAAGAATTAAGTGGTCTGTGGCATGTAATTAGAGTCTCTGAAAACTACAAAACATTGCCAAGAAAGTTTTTAAAATATCTAAATAATTTGAGGGATAGGCAATGTTTGATTATCAGAAAATTCAGTATGGTTAAGATGTTCACTCTTCCCAAATTAACAGATTCAACGTGATCAAGATGTCAGAAGGATTTTTGGTAGAAATTGGCATGCTGATTCTAAAATGTATATGGAAATACAAAGTTCATTTGAAAGGCTGATTTTAAGACTTCCTATAAAGCTTAGTAATTAATAGTATGGCATTGACATAAAAGTGATAAACTGATGAAATAGAATTAATGAAATAGGTCCACACCAAATATATGATCAATTGACTTTGACACACATATCAAGGTAATTCAATGGATAAAGAACATTTTTTTCCAGTAAATGGTACTGGAACAATGGAAATCTATTCAAGAAAAAAAAATTGAACCTCTACCCTTATTTCAGTCCCAACTTGAAGCAAATCATACGTAAACATAAAATCTAAAACTTAATATAAAATTCTATTGGAAAAACAAGAAAAAAATAAAAACTTTGCAAAATGATGTATTAAGAGGTAAAAGTGCTGGTCACGAAAATTTTAAAGGTTGATAAATTGGACTAAAATTAAAAATGTTGCTTTTCAAAGGACATTTCTATTGGGTATCCATAGGCCAAGAATAAAAGAAAGAAAAAAGACCTAAACCTCACACTTTTTAAAAATATTAGCTCAAAATAGATCATAGACCTAAAAGTAAAATATAAAACTATGAACTTTTTAGGAGGAAAATCTTTAGTACCTACAGTTAGGTAAAGAATTCTTAGACTTGATACTAAATTTAATTTTACTAAAATGGTAAAATTAAAATTTTTGTTCTGCAAAAGACCCTACTAAGAAGATGAAAATACAAATACAGACAGGAGAAAACATTTGCAAACCACCTATCCAACGAAGGAGAACTAGCTAGAATATATAAAGAACTCTCAGAACTCAAAAGTAAAAAAATAACCCAATTAGGAAATGAGCAAGAAACATGAAGAGAAACCTCACTGAAGATGGGATTTACATGGTGAATAACTACATAAAAGATAATCAACCCCATTAGTAATTATGGAAACGCCAATTGGAAACACAATGAGAATCAACTACACGCCTATCATAATGGCTAAAATTAAAAATAATGACAACTGCTGGCAAGGTTATGGAGCAACTGATTTTCTCATATTTTACTAGTGGGAGTGTAAAATGGTTCAGACACTTTGGAAAATGGTTTGGCAGTCTCTTTTAATACTAAACATGTGATTACCATATAATTTGACAATTGCATTCCTGGGCATTTGTCCCAGAGAAATGAAAACTTGTGTTTTGTTTTTTTTTTTTAAAACTCTGAACATGAATTTTCATCGAAGCTATTCATAATCACCCCAAATTGGAAACAAACCACATGTCTTTTAATGAGTGAATGTTTAAACAAACTGGTATAGAATACTACCCAGCATTAAAAATTAACAAACTATTGATGTATGCAACCACTGGAATGAATCTCAGGAGAATTATGCTGAGTGGAAAAAAATCCCCCAAGATTACAAACTGTGATTTCATTTATATAACATTACCGAAATGACAAACCTATAGAGATGGAGAATAGATTAGTCCTTGCCAAGGTGTGAGGACAGGTATGGAAGAGGGAGGCTGACGGGTGGGTTTGGTTAAGAGAACAACACAAGGGATCCTCCTGTTCTGAATCTGGACTGTGGTGGTAGATACACAAACCTACACCCAGAGGAAACCACACAGAACTAAACACACACACATTCGACGGGGATGCATAGAAGGGAAATCTGAACAGATGGTGGATTCTGTCTATGCCCATTTCCTGGCTGTAGTATTGTCCTGTGGGTTTTCAAGGTTAGCCCTGAGGGAAACTGGGTAAAGGGTGCACAGTCTCTCTCTCTCTCTCTCTCTGTTATTGCTTACAACTGCCTGTGAGTCTACAATAATATCATAATTATAGTTTAATATAAAAGATATTTCATCAAGAAGATGAAAAGGCAAGCCACAGAATAGGAGAAAATATTTCTAATGATGTCATCTGACAGTGTATCCAGAATATATAAAAACATTTAAAACTCAAGAATGGAGAGATAACCATCCAATTAAAAAACATACACTTTGCAAAAGAAGAACAAATAGATCATAACGACTTTTTGAAAGATATTAAACATTATTAGTCACCAGGAAAATACAAATCAAGATCACTAGAGATATGCTGTACATCCATTAGAAGACTTAAAATCAGAAATTCTGATAATATGAAGTGTTGGTAAGGAGGAACTAGAAATCTTTTGTTGGCATGTGTGAAATTTTATAACGACTTTGGAAAAGAATTGATAGTGTTTCATAAAATTAAAGATGTATTTATTAGATGAGTCAGAAAGTTCACTCCCTGATTTTTACCCAAGATAAATTAAGATATAAGTCCTCAAGGTGGGTGTGGTAGCACACACCTGTAATCTCAGCAGCTCAGGAGGGTGAGGCAGGAGGATTGTGAATTCAAACAAGCCAGCCTCAGCAACATCGAGGTGCTAAGCAAATAAGTGAGACCCTGTCTCTAAATAAAATACAAAGTAGGGCTGGGGATGTGACTCAGTAGCCAAGTGCTCCTGATTCAAAACTGAATACCCCCACAAAAGCATATGAATATTAATAACAGCTTTATTCATAACAGCCAGTATTTGAGAAAACACAAATGTCCATTGACAAGCGTGTAGGTAAATAAATTGTAGTATATTCATAAACAGAACACTACTCTTCTATAAAAAGGGGACAGTTACTGATACAACAATCTGAATGAATCTCAAAATCATGTTTAGGTGTGTCTATGTAATTCCGTTTATATGAAATTCGAGAAGATGCAAATTAATTAGTCAGAAAACATAAGCAGTTGCCTTCACTGGGGGGTGGGGACCTTGACTTCAGGGAGAGGAGGGTGTGTCTGGAGATGATGGGAACATTCTAAGTATCTGGATTGGGTGGTGCACATTCACCAACATGGATCCACTGCATTTCAAATGGGTGTGTTTCATTGTATAAGACATAAATAATTACAATAAATTTTACGAGTAAAAAAAAGTCTGAAAAAGTACAGAGTCTGTGGAATACGACGTCTGAAAATAGAGATCGGGCTTGAGATGCCCTCATGGACTGTCAAGCGGAAGCTCAAAGAAAAAGGCAAGGAGAGAAAGAAATCGCGGGTGTGAAGGACAGAAGATTACAGAAACCCAACCCATGACAATCATTGTCCTGGAAAAGAGGACAAGTGGAAACGAAGCAACAATTTAAACCATAATAGCAGGAAAAGTAGGAAGATAGATGGGCAGGTAGACTTACACAGGATATAATTAACATCAGGATATAGGTAACTTCTCAATCTTGGAGAAAAAGAAAACATGGAACACCAAGTCAAATACAGAAAACAGAAAACTATAAGGTACAAAACATGGAAAATGGTGTAGCCAACACGAGACCAAGTATATCATTTATAATAGACATGGGTGGGTCAGTCTTCCTCATAAGAAAAATATTTTGAACTTCTAAAATAATGACAATTTAAGAATAAAATTTTAACTTTCTTCCATTTTTAACTAAAATGACCAAAGGAATGGACACCAAAGGAAAATTGAAGAAAACCCTGCACCATTCCTAGATGTTAGGGAAAGAAACGGTTCAAATTCCTTAAACTTTGAAGAATTTAAGAATTTGCCAGTCCAGAGTCGGCTTGACAGTAAAGTGGGTCTGTTCTACTAAAATGACAGACCTCTTCTGGATATAGAAAGTGTCAGCTGAGTAAAATCTTTGGCATATTGGTTAACAACAACAACAACTAATGTGCAAGACTGGAAAGTTTTGGTAACGTAGTAATATCGAATTAATGGAGAACTTTCTACCTTTAAAAACTTCACCTTCATTTTCAAAATGCTGAACTGTGAATTTATATGCCAAATCCTAACTCACAAGGTGATGGTGTTAGGAGGCAGAGCCTCTGGGAGGTTATGAGGTCAAGGTCAGGGTGTGGAGTCTCACAAGTGGGATTAGCGTCCTTACAGAGGAGGCCCAAGGGAGACCCTCACCCTCCTATGCTGTCAAGACCCAGCAGGCACCATGAACCAGGAATGGGCTCTGACCAGACATTAAGTCTGCTGGCACCTTGGTCTTGGCATTCCCAGCATCCATAACCGTGAGAAAGAAATGTCTGCTCTTGATAAGCCACCAGAGTACGGCATTTTAAAAACTAAGACACACCTCAACTCAGAAATCGTTCAGACCACATCTAAAAGGATACTAGAAAAACAGAGATGAATAACAAAGTAATAATGTGAAAATCCTCATTGCTTAGAATTAGAAAGGGCTATTAAATAATACTTGGGTCAAAATGCAAAGGTGATATTTAAAAATACCATATCAATTCCATGGTTCAGCACAAAAACTGATCACATACAGTGAAAGAGAAAGACCTATAGAAAGGATCCTGCTGTCACACGAAGATTGAAAGAAGAGACAAAGAGAAAACTCTCAAGAAAGCTGAGCCAACTGTGGCATGCGGCTATCCTGCATAGGAGCAGACTTTGTGGCCAGCAATGGTTACTATAGTTCCACCGGTAAAAGAATCACAGGTTAAGACCAATGGGCGGGAGTCAGGCCTGTAATCAGAGAAATTAAATGTCACTAAGTCATTTCATTTCTAATAAGTGGAAAGGCAAATAAACTTCACTTCAGTTATTAAGGGAAACATCACCACCATGCCATTTCCCAAAAGATCACTTGTAAGAAAGAACCAATGATGAAAGACAATTGCAACATTTTAATAGTGATTAATCCTAAACCCAAGAGCAGATTTCTTTGGAAAAGAAACACATTAATAAAAGTCTAACCAAAAATATACTGAATTAGACACAAGAAAAATAAACATAAACTATGTGTAATTCTTAATAAGTTGGAAATTCTCATTGCAACAGTCCTTTATGTTGTAAAGTTTAATAAAATTGACACAAGATGAGATAAAAACCTTAATTAATCAATAATAATGAGTAAAACAGAAAAAGCTGTGAGAGAATTATCTCCCAAAGGCTCCAAGCCCAGAAGTTTTTATGAGTGAGTGTTCAAATTTTTTCAAGAAAAATAATTCTCTCCTGTTATGTAAGCAAGAAAAATGATAAAATTATTCCAATTTATCTTACAATGCTTTGTGTCTCTCAAGAGCACAAGCTTAGGGCTGCTCAAAACTAATCTTACATTTGGCTTGACTAGCAGATCAAATCCAGCAGCTTACTTCAACAAATAGAATAAAATCGAGCATGGAAAAATGGTTCCATGATAGAAAATCTATTGATATGATTCAACCTCTGTATAAATCAAAGGAGAATGAGTCACATGATTATCATATGAGTTGCCAAAATGCATTTAGTAATTTTCAATATCATTCCTGATTTTTAATAACAACCTTAAACAGAAACTTCTTAGCAACAAAGAGTGGAAGACTTCCTTAACCAGATTAAGAGCATTTATGTCAAATTGGCCCCTGTCACATCTGATGGGGAAGCCTAGATATTAAAGTCAGACCTAGCCATGAGAACTTGCCATCATCCCAACTTTTAAACATTTTCCTGGCACTCCAAGTCAACAGTACAACAGCAAAAAGAAATATGAAGTGTAAATATTGGAAAGAAGAGAAAAAATTGTTTGCCTCAGAGGTGACGAGGATAATATCCTTGATGGGCTTGGATTTTGGAAACCAAACACTCCTTATGTTCTGCTGTTTGCCCTGTCTCATTGCTCCCTGAGGTGATGAACACATTGCCTTCTAGCTGCTGGAAGAAAGAAAAGAAGGAAAAGGGGAGATGTGCTAAGAAGAAGGGAAAGAAGATTGGGAACAACTAAAAAATTATTAGTTATTTTTACATAATATGTGTGCACACACATGCATATACCCACAAAAATGGCAAACAGACATGGAGAATGCACATTAAAATATTAACAGGGCTTATTTCTTTTTTAAAGTTCTTTTTTTTTAGTTGTAGATGGACACAATACCTTTATTTTATTTATTTTTATGTGAAGCTGAGGATGGAACCCAGTGCCTCCCGCATGCTAGGCAAGCTCTCAGCTACTGAGCCTCAATCACAGTCCTAACAGGACTTATTTCTTACTGACAAAATGACAATTGCTGTTTTTTTATGCTTTCCTACATTTCTAAATTTTGTACAGTGAAGACAGACAAGGGGAGGAAAGCTGTTCCAGTTACAGTAGAGATGAGGGGAAGAGATCTGGGGAGGAGTCCCAAGCAACGGGTCACCGGGCTGCACGGAAACGTCAACACGGGGATGGAAACTTCTGGGAGCCAGGAGTCCCGGTTCCTCCCGCTGCCCATCACCCGCGCAGACTCCAGCTGCTCAGCTCTCCGACCTGCGTCTCCTCTGGGGCCGCCTCTTCTGCCCCTGTTCCTGCTCCTGCATGGAAGGGCTTCCCTGAGGGTTAGAGCTCTCACCTTGGTGCCTCTGCCGCTGTCGCCTGGGCACGGGGCTCAGGCCATTGGAGCTCTTGTCATTTTGTATTTGTTCATCTTCTCTTTTTCATACTGGAAAATCAATTAATCAAACAATCAATTAACTTCTTATGATCTATCCAATCACAGAAATCTGATTGGTGGGAAAACGGCTATTTTCAGACCATTTCTCCAAAAGGGGGGACTTCAGCAAATTCTGGCTGCCAGACTTGAGCCAGCAGGCGCGACCAGGGAGGCAGGGTCATTTTTGAGGCCTCCGGGGCAGAACCGCGCTTGCAGCTTTGCGCAGGCCCGAGGGTGAACCTCGCAGTGGGCACAGATCCACAGAGCATGAAGGTGTCTGTGCTGGGCAGGGGTCGGAAGGACAGGATCAGATGTCCCAAACGTCGTTCTTCTTTACGTTGCTTCTGATTTCATATGGAACCAAGGGAGAGAACCATGGAGAGATTAAGAATTGGGTTGGATTCACGTGGCTTGCTCACTGTTCAGGGGTTCACCCCAATTTGCCTCTCAACTTGTTAAAGACATAAGCTCTGATTAAGATTTTAGATTTCAGGACCCAAATTGTGGCTTAACCCACAGATTTTCCTCCTTCCTCCAAATATTGCTGGGCCTCTGGCAACACTAAATACTGGACTCTGAAAAAGCAATTTTGCTCCGATAACTGCTCTGGTGGCTGGGGATTTCTTGTGGTTCTAAATTTTGTGGAATAGGAGACTGATGCGATAATAATCTTATGTGTTCTATTAACTCTTTGAACTCTTAAAAAAAAAAAAAAAAAACTGGGGCTCAGGAGAGGCCAGGAAGGAGACACACCCAGTCCCATGGAAGGCAGCCCAGGCCGCAGCTGCTCAAGTCACCAGACCAAGACCCTCTGGTTGAGACTAAGCAGGACTGGAAATTCAGAAAAAAATTTTTTGGACATTAATTTCTTTACATATCAAGTCACAGGAAAAATAAAAACGCCAGTTGGATTTTAATTTCTTTGGACTTTTACTTCTCCATGTTAAGAAAACTTGACTTTGGACTCTAATTCTTTTTGGACTTAAACTTCTCTGGACTTTCCTTAGAAGAGGATTTAATTTTTGGACTTCGATATTTCACTTGGAATTTCCAAATGGGAAGGAGTTTATGTTCAACTTTGGTCCCTCCATGTTGCTGGAATTAGGTGGAATATATTGTTATTTAACCACAGGGCAGAACGTCTGAAAATAATCACAGTAGACAGCGTGGCTGGGCATTTTGAGGAGAAAGGAAAACACAATAAGGTGTGGATTTGTACGTCAGTTAGCTAATGAACTCTTTGGATCCATTCAGAGTCTTCTGAGGGTAAATTCTAAGCTTCCCACCTTGGATCCCATAAGGAGTTTCCAAAGGAATGGTGGCTATTAGTTTAGGACTGGCCTCCTAAAGAAGGAAGCAGCATTGGAATGAGAGAAAGTTCCCTCAGGAAAACAGCGCCCCCCATTGGCAACCCTGTGCTCAGTGGTTGAACCCAGTGGCTGCTGAGATATTTTGGAAGAAATCGCTTCTCCTTTCCGTGGGTTTCTGTAAGGAACACTCCTGGCTCCTCTGGCCCCCAGGTCCCTTGTCCCTCTGTGGGAGGGGGAGCTGCAGCCTCTGGTGGATGCTTCTCAGCTAGGGGGAGCCCCGTCTCCCACAAGGCTGGCAGCCTGAGGGGGTTGCCTTCCCTCTGGCCCCGGATTCTTGGTGAGTGCATCAAGTGTGGCTCCAACTCCAACTTGGATGGGCTCCCCCCGCCCCCTGAGCCACACTAGCACGTCTCCTATGTTCCTGTGGGGAGTGGGCTCGGATGGGGACTGTCACCAGGCTCATTGCACCACTCAGCCATGTCCCCAGCAGCTTTTGTCAGCAATAAAGCTGACCCATTTAGTTCACTGGCTCCTGTTCTCTCCAACCGTAGGTGCCAAACTTGGGCAAGAACAGGGGATTATTTGTTGTAGAGTCTTCACTAAGCCTCATCTTTACAGGTTGAATAAGTCCTCCACAAACAATGTTGTATTTAAAAGTTAGGGAGATGGCAGCTGTGAACATAGTTGGAACTTTGCTCTTCTTTACCTGACTTGGTCAATTGTCATTGTTACTTGTAGTTGTTCTCAGATAATCATCACCCACTTTGCAAGATCAGCATTCAAAGCGACGAGAGGCTCACTGTGCGGGGATGTGGTGGGAATAGCTACCGCTCACTAACGTCTGTGCTGGGCACACAAGATGATCTCACTGTGAGCATTGCTTGTTTTATTGATACCACGGCTGTCGTTAGAATGCTGGGAAGCACATGAAGGTCAGGGGAGAAGGCCATAGTGCATGCCCAATAGAAGGTTCTGGATGGTGTTACATAACCATTTTTGATGAATCCAGAGAAACAGCCACATTCATTATCGATGTTGCTGTGTGCAGGAAGAGCTGTGGGCAGCTGCTCTGAGGTTGCTTTCCTCCTCGAGGTTGGAAGGGGGCACAGGGTTACCCACTTCCTCTCTTCTAAGTTGATGTCTGTGTGTGTCAACTTCCCATTAGCTCTTCTGTCCCAGCTGCCCCAGCTGCCCGGTGAACCCTATCCCCCAAGCAGAGATAATGAGACAGTGCTACTTATATAACCTGGTCTGATTAGAGTCTCAGATCTCTGCACCTCCACAGCTGTGTGTTGTCACCAATGGAAATTTTTAACTCGTCTGCCAATTCCCTGGTCGCCCAAATAAGTGGCTGAAAGAGTGGCTGCTGGTTCATCGTTTATTAGGGTGGAATTTAGGTCCTGATAAACCCTAATGCTGAAAATTAGCACCGAGGAAACTGCCGCCGCGGTTCTTGGTCTCTGGCTGATAGGATCGAGTGCAATGTATTCAGGTGGGTTTTTTTTTTTTTTTTTTTTTTTTAATCCTGTAGCCAGTTCAGCACACAAATTACTTCAGAGCTATTTTTAAAAATGTAATAGGACCAATACTTCGGAGAGCCAGATGCAGTGTGAGGAGGATCAGAAAGCATCTATTATGGCTCTGCATTCGCTCTCCCTCCAAGCTGCAGACCATATTGAAAAAGCTCTTCCCGATCTTCCTGGTGGCTTAGCCACGTCGCTGGAATCCTCTGGGTGCTCTAAGACTTGCCATGGTTGGAGAAGTCATCTTAGCGCGGAGTCACTTTGGAATTAGCCTTTTGATATTGGCAAAGGCCTGGGCATCAGGCTTCTCAGATTGAGCTACCCCAGAGGTCTCCCCGCCTATAGGCATGCAGTCTACTGTCTCCAAACTGGGCCCCTCGCACCCTCTGAGTCTCCAGAGAGAGAGTGTGTTCCTTGGTGGTATGTTCAACTGTCTCACACCCATTCCAGTCAAGAAAAAGAAAAAGGAAGAAAGAAAGAAAAAGTTATTCCTCAAGTGCCTTCTCTAGCTTTTCCGTTTGCTCTGATATCGTGGAGTAGAGACTCAGCTTCTCTCCTCTCCACACTGATTCCTCTATTGCAGTTGCAATCCATTCTGTCTCTTTGACCTTTTCTTTTTTTCAACTAAAAAGATCATCCGATCCAGAAGAATGTCCTGTGTTCCCAGCTGGGAAGCTGGAGGAGGAGAGGAGCCACTGAGCGCAGCGGTAGGACACAGCCCCAGCCTCCCTGGCTCTTACCACGAGTGAACCAGCTCCTTCGTTTCTTTCCCCTGGTTGGGAAGAGTTTTCTTTCTTTTCTGTCCCAAGTCGTTGCTCATTTTGGCCATTTCTCTCCCAAACGTTTCCAAGTTCTTTTGATTCTTCCTTCACTCCCAAGGCCAGCTTGAATCTAATATAGGGAAACAATCTTATTTTAAAAGATTTTTTAAATTAAAAAAAAAAACAAAAACATCTTGCTTATATTAAAGTGCAAGTGGGAAATCAGGAGAATTAGAGGCAGGGTTAGGTTCTGGCTCTGTCACTGGCTGGCTTTGAGACTTTGGCCATGTCCCCAACTTGTGTCAGCCTCAGCTGAGTCACTTGTAAAATATGGAAGGAGACAGCCCATCACAGGCTTGGTAGGGGTGTTAAAGACTAAGTATAGAAAGTTAGTTCCTTGCACTGATTTCTTTTTTCTTTTTTTTTTTTTTTTGAATTAAAAAAAAAAAAATCTAAAATATCCAAAGTCTGTTGTCTTTTTCATGAATGAAAATAAAAGCAGCCTCGGGTTTCCAGTGCACACAGGACCTCGTCGGTGACACCTTTCCCAGGCAGGCCCGGCCTGCCCTTCCTGGGGTTCTCTGCTTCCCGCTTCCTTCGCTGTCTCTTCAACACAAACTGCTGCCCTCCTCTGCAGCCAGGCACTTGGGTCGTCCCCAGGTGGACCAGGAATGCACAAGGACAGAGGAAAGGCGACAGACTGCCAGAGTGAGCCGCTGTCTGCAAGCTAAGGAGAGAGACCTCGAAGGAAACCAGGTGGACAGGACCAAGGGGGCCCGCGACACCCTGGTCTTGTACATCCGGGTCCCCCGGAGGCGGCAGGCTGGGTAACCCTGGTCTGTGGAGTCCTGCGCTGTTTTCAGGCTGCTGCCCTCCGTGATGGAGGCATGCGTGGGGCCGCGACCCCCCGGGCTGCTCCGGGGCGTCCCGAGGAGCTTGCTTTGCCCCCGCTGCTGGTTTACTCTGGGCAGTGGAATCTTGTCTGAATAGTTCTGTGATGCTCACAGCAACGCCTTGAGTGGCTTGAAACCCCCAGCGTCATGTGCACAAGACCAGTGCAACTAAACGTCTGAAGCCAGCGCGGGCCGGCTCCTAGTCAATGGCTGCCCATACCTCCTGGTGACTTCTGCACAAAGTCCTGCTTTGTCTTCACCACGACTCTTAGCAGGTGCCGATCGGAGGGTGGTCTCAGATTTATGTTTCCCTATCACTGAGTTTCGCTGTTCCTCTCCTGCCTGCCCGGGTCACCTCCTTGTCTATCCTGGGACACGCCTAAGTGCTTTTCCTGAGCCTTTGCTAACATGCTTGCTAATGGTGCTGTCTGAGCAGAAGTTTTCAGGACCCATCCTTGGAGAAGCTGGGTCAACCCCCTCTGCTGCAAAACGCTTCTTGCCTACTAGTCTCAGTAAGAGGGAAGTGTTCTTTCTCTTCCCTTGACCCCAGCGTTTTACATCCTGGGTGATTCTGGAAGCTGCTGCTCTCTGCGCAGCTGTGCTGGGCTACCGTGAGAGGACAGGGGCCCTGTATTCCATTCTTGAGGACGAAACATTGGTTTCAGTATGAAGATCGATTCCCCAGTGCACATGAGCCAGGGCATCCGGGCGCTGCCTCTACCAACATGCGTTCTGAGTGGGGGACTGGACGTTATCGCTGGTGTCCTCCTTTATCTCCAATACACTCCAATAGTAACATGTGTGTCCAGGGGCACCTTCACCTGAGCTAGAAGAGGAATGGGGTGTCCAGAGACCTCGAGGTTGGGCCCGGGTCCCGTCCCTGTTCTTCATGCAGCCTCAGGACACCAGTTAGGGGAAGGAGAAGGGGCCCAAAATGGACCACATAGGCCCCCGTCTGCTCTGATCCTTAGACATCCTTCTGCTTGGATCTATGTCTTCACATGTCTTTTTGCCTCTTTTTTTTTTTTTAATTTTTTAAATTGTCAATGGACATTTACTTATTATTTATATGCAGTGCTGAGAATCCAGCCCAGGGCCTCACACATGCCAGGCAAGCGCCCCAGCCCCAGCCCTTTGCCTCTTTTTCTTAAAAGATACTTTATTAAGGCCTGGCAGAGATGTACGATAAACTGAGCACGTTTAAAGTGCACACTGCGACGAGCTGGGACAGAAGTAAACACCAGGACGCCATCGCCGTGACTGAGAGTGAACAGCATCACCCCTGCAGGTTTCCCCAAACCCTTTCGTAATTTCCCCTTCATCTCTGGCAACCACAGATCAGCTTTCTGTCATTACAGGTAAGTCTTCAGTTTCTAGGATTTTATAGAGATGGAACTATACAGCTTGTCGTTTTATTTTTAAAAACAAATTTTTCAGGTATAATTTACATACAGTGAAATTCATTTATTTTATTTTTTAATTTAATTTTATTTAATTAATTAATTTATTTATTTTTTATTGTAAACAAATGGGGTACAACTTGTTTCTCTGGTTGTACATGAAGTAGAGGCATACCATTTGTGTAATCATACGTTTACATAGAAAATGGTGTTTGATTCATTCTGTTATTTTTTTCTACCCCCCCACCCCTCCCACCTATCTTTTCCCTCTATACAGTTCTTCCTTCCTCCATTCTTGCCTCCCTCCCACCCCTCATTATGTATCATCATCTGCTTATCAGTGAGATCATTCGTCCTTTGGTTTCTTGAGATTGGCTTATCTCACTTAGCATGATATTCCCCAATTTCATCCATTTGCCTGCAAATGCCATAATTATATTATTCTTTATGGCTGAGTAATATTCCATTGTATACATATACCACAGTTTCTTTATCCATTCATCCATTGAAGGGCATCTAGGTTGGTTCCACAGTCTGGCTATTGTGAATTGAGCAGCTATAAACATTGATGTGGCTGTATCTCTGTAGTATGCTGATTTTAAGTCCTTTGGGTATAGGCCAAGGAGTGGGATAGCTGGGTCAAATGATGGATCCATTCCAAGTTTTCTAAGGAATCTCCACTCTGCTTTTCAGAGTGGCTGCACTAATTTGCAACCCCACCAGCAATGTAAGAGTGTACCTTTTTCCCCACATCCTCTCCAACACCTATTGTTGCTTCTATTCTTGATAATCACCATTCTAATTGGGGTGAGATGGAATCTTAGTGTAGTTTTGATTTGCATTTCTCTTATTACTAGAGATGTTGAACATCATCCTCATATCAGATAATGTGGATTTCAAGCCAAAGTTAGTCAGAAGGGATAAAGAAGGATATTTCATACTGCCTAAGGGAAGCATAAATCAGCAAGACATAACAATCATAAATATCTATGCCCCAAACAGTGGCTCATCCATGTACATCAAACAAATCCTCCTCAATTCCAGGAATCAAATAGACCACAACACAATAATACTAGATGACTTTAATACACCTCTCTCACCACTGGACAGATCTTCCAAACAAAAATTGAACAAAGAAACAACAGATCTCAATAACACAATCAATAATTTAGACTTAACGGACATGTGTAGAATATACCATCCAATAAAGAGTGAATACACTTTCTTCTCAGCAGCACATGGATCCTTCTCTAAAATCCAACCCAGGGCATCACACATGCCAGGCAAGCACCACAAAGTATGCCACAAAGCTACTGTTAGCAAAGACAAGAAGATAGAGCTACTACCTTGTATTCTATCATATCATAATGGATTGAAACTAGAAATAAATGACAATAAAAAACAGAAACTACTCCAACACCTGGAGATTAAATAATACGCTGTTGAATGATGAATGGATAACAGAAGACATCAGGTGGGAAATCAAAAAATTCTTAGAGGTAAACAAGAACAAAGATACATCATATCAAAATCTCTGGGACACTATGAAAGCAGTACTAAGAGGAAATTTTATTTCATGGAGTGCATTCAAAAAAAAAAAGAAGAAAAAAAATCAACAAATAAATGACCTAACACTACAACTCAAAGCCCTAGAAAAAGAAGAACAGAGCAACACCAAAAGTAGTAGAAGACAGGAAATAGTTAAAATCAGAGCTGAAATCAATGAAATTGAAATGAAAGAAACAATCAAAAAAATTCACAAAATAAAAAGTTGGTTCTTTGAAAAAATAAACAAAATTGATAAACCCTTAGCCAAATTAACAAAGAGAAGGAGCGAGAAAACTCAAATTACTAAAATTCGGAATGAACAAGGAAATATCACAACAGACACGATTGAAATTCATTTATTTTAAATGCATATATTTGTCAGAGTTCTCCAGAGAAACAGAACCAATAGTTTGTGTTTGTGTGTGTGTGTGTGTGTGTGTGTGTGTGTGTGTGTACGGAGAGAGAGAGAGAGAGAGAGAGAGAGACAAAGATTGGTTTGCTTTAAGCATTTGACTCACATAATTTGGCTCATATAATTGTAGGGGCTGGCAAGTCTGCTGTTCCTAGGGTAGACCAGAAGGCTGGGAACTCAGGCAGGTGTTGACCATAATCTTGAGGCAAACTTTCTCTCTACCTGGAGACTTCAGTTATTGCTCTTTGGGCTTTTCAACTGATTGTGTGAGGCCCACCCATGGCACAGAGTGAAGTCCCACTTACTCACAGTACAGGGATTGTAGACGCGCACTCCCTCTACAGAACACCTCCAGAGCAACACCTGGATCAGTGTTGGGTACCATGGGCGACCAAACTGGCACACAAAAACCAGCCAGCATCTAACTCAGTAGCTGGAGTCTTCCTGAAGCTGGGCATGGTCACCTCAGTCTAGTTTTGGATGAGTTCCATCACCCCAAGGCCTTAAGCACCTCCTTCCTTGGATTTATCTTGCCAAGTCTCCTTTTTGTCACTATGATCATCAGAGAAAAGGGACCAAAGCTACTAGAGTTCACTCTAGTTCAATTCTTCAGTTCTTCCCACCTAACTCATTTTCGCCAGGCTTTCCACAATTGGCTACCGCAAACTGAGGGCAACCACTCCCGCAAGGTCAGTTCCCGGGCGCATTCCAGACCACTGGACTCCGCCGACGTGTGCCGAGTCCTGTTCTGTGCTCCATGTGCTCCCGGGGCACCTCATTCCATTCCCACCACAACTCTGGGAGGAGAGGAGGCCTTGGCCCACTGTGTGAAATAGGAAATAGAGCCTCAGGGAGGACGAGAGCCCGCACCACCAATCCATAGGTGACCCGAGGGTTGAAAATAGTTCTGATCGCATGTGGCTTGACTGTGTCCCCCAAGGTGCTGGAAGCTTGGTCAGTGTGATGGTTTGGGGAAGTAGTGGGGCCTTTAAAAGGCGGGGCCTAGTGGGAGGTAATTAGGTCTCTGGGGAGTCATTCTCGAAAGAGCTTAATGGAGCTCTCCCAAGGTCCTGACTCATTTCTACAAGAGCTAGTCATTAAGGGCAAGCCCCACTCCTGAGTCCCTCCAGCTTCCTGTCTCACTGGGTCCCCTCTTCCACGTGTGATTCCACCATTGTGATGCCATCCGCCATGATGGCCAAACAGATGGGGCTGCTCAACCATGGCCTTTCAGTCTCCAGAACTGTGAGCTTCATAAACCTCTCTTCTCAATGAAGTACCCAGCCTCAGATATTTTGAAATAGCAAAAGAAAATGGACAAATACATGACTAAGCCCTTCCATTGCAGCCCAACTGCCCCTTTCAGATATTACCTGCACGGTGTCCTTTAAAGTGCCTGATACAGGGTCGTGCATGGGGGAAGGGACCTTGTGAAGGTCCTGAGTGCAGGGGGCTTGGCTTGGGATGTGGAAATCACAGGCAGGTTCATTTGGCATTTCCACTCATGCTTGAGAAAGGACACCCAGAAAAGGCACAGGATTCATGCAGTTTTCTTTGTTGCGATGGTTGGAGTCCTTGGCTTTTAGAAAACTAGGTTAGAACACGTCGGAGGAAGCACCCTCCCCAGACTTATTCCCTGTTGCCTTTCTCTTGCCAACAGACAGAGAGCAGCCCGGTGCTTCTGAGGACCTCCCGCGCTCCCTCCCCACCCCCTCCACTGCTGCCTCTGCCACGGGCTCCTTCCACTCTGCCATCCTGAGGAATGTCAAGGTGAGGCCTGGCCACGTTCTGCTGTCACTTCCCGGGTGTCGGTGCCATCAATCACGTCTCCGGTGTTCTCACAAAGGAACAGCCCTCTCTACACTCCCCACATCAAATATGTCCTACAGGATAGAATCTTGGTGATCCTTCCTATTTCTCTTGGATGCTTCCTTCCTGTTCCTCAGTCCTCTGTGAATTTATTTAACAGAACTTTTCTACAGCATGGTATTCAGTCCTGTGCCCGCATGGATGGCCCTGCCAGGAAATCCTTCTGTTCTTTGTTTGAAGATCAAATATATATCCTGTTCTCTCTCCATTTTATCTCTTCTTCCACTCTAGGATATTCTGACTTTTAAAAATTAAAAAAAAAAAAAAGATGAAGAAGAAGAAGAAGAAGAAGAAGAAGAAGAAGGACAGACAAGTAGGAAAGAGTGTCAACTAGTATGAGAACTACCTCTGCAATTTGGCAATGGGCTCATAGACTTGGGACCCAGGATTAGCAAAATACAGTTCAACACAGAGGAAAAATTGAGCCTGCTGCCTGAGCATTTCCTCAGGTTTCTGGATAGCCTGGTCTACCATTAATGTGCCAACCCTGCTAAACTTGAAGAAAGGCCCAATTCTGTTAGAGGCTTATTATACACAAAGGTGTCTTTCTGGTTTTCCTGCAAAGCCAGGACAAAGTTTCCCAGAAGAGCTGGTTGATTTCTGCACTCACCTCTTACATGTTCACCGAATTCAGGGAAGTGATAGATTCTTGGGCCTCCCCGACATGTGTAGCTGTAAGGACAGTGGAGTTAAGAATCGGTTGTTTTAAGTTTCAAAAATAAGAAAGTGAAGGCACCAGAGTGGGTAACTTCTGTGGCTTGTGCTGTAGGAATACATATGTCCTGGATTTTCCAGAACAACTCCAATTTCAGATGTATTTCTACTTGTCAAGTCACAAGTTCTGATTGTTGGCTTACAAAATATGGTCACCTGGATTATAGGTGAGCCTGTGCAACGGGAGGTCATTGAAGTCACTAATTTTTCTTGGATGGTGTCAAACATGACTGAGCTCCACCAGTGTGCTCAATGAGTCAGTCATATTATTGAGATGATACAGTGCAGTTACCAGGTGGTTCTGCGAATAATTAGAAACACATTTCTATATTTCAGAGGACCAAGGCAAGGAAAACATCACCAGGAAAATTTTACATGTGGGGACAATTATTCAACAGGCCCTTGGCTGGGATTTGTGGATACGAACATAATTCAGAGGCAAAAATGAAATACTGGAATAATACATGGAGACTTCTTTTATTGAAGCAGAATTACAGAACACAGGAATTAGCATTCAGCCAAGTCTTGATTATCCAAGGAATGATGACCCTTTGGTAGATGACCAAAGTTTTTCCTGTCCCCTTTCATTCCCATAATCTACTATTTCTCAAATTTGGGTAGTATATTTGGAAATTAAAAATCTAGAATTCATAAAAATCAAGGAATAAAATTCTTAAAAGTTCATGGTGTTTCTTAAATTATATTATATTATATTATAATTGTACTAAACCTTGCACAAAGCTAAAGTTGAAGTTCTCATGCTTTTATGTATGCTTGTTTAATAAAAGTAATTCACAAAGTAAAAAGAATAAAACCCACAAAATCAATAAATTTTGTATTAACGATATTAATTCACAGCAATGGGTGATGTTTTACTGGAAGTGCATGTGACTTTTCCATGTACCCAAGAGAAGAGGAGAACCCAGCACTGGAGATGGGTCCTGGAGAGTCACAGCTCCCGATTCCTCCATGGAACATGGTACCCCTGGCTCAGGGACTTATGAACCCCAGCTTGAGAAGCTCTGCTTTTATTCATGTGAAATTGATCTTACTTTTCTGGGTCCTGAGACTTTCCAGGGCAAGGAGATGTTCCGAAACCAAAATGGATCAGGTACATTCTTGTCAGTAAAAGTTGTTGCTAAAGGGAATTTAGGCTCATTTGTAGAATTCAACTGGATAAAGTTGGGTCTCCTTTCACTGGTTTCTCATCGCCATGGACATTAGAGAACAAGCTATACTCTTGTCTCTCCAGAAACGCTGCCCCTGCACAGCAGGGCAGGTGGACACGTGCCTTCCCAAAGACCCCCACTCTGAATTTTGAGTGACAGGAGCACCTCTATTAGGACAGCCTTACATGCAAAGGAGCCACTTGAAGCAGCAGCCAACTAAACTCCTGTACTGTGACATAAATGGCATCATACCACAACCAGCTCTTTAATCTTCTAAGTGTTTCACAAACATGGACCAATGAATAATCTTCTTTTCTGTGCTGCCGGGGAGGGGTTGTAAGGAAAGAGGGATGGGTGACTTTCCAGATAAACATGTGTTCATCCTCTTCCCAGGCGAAGGGAAAAGAAATGAAACTGTATAGAACTGAACGCTTGCTGTGTCTCCCACTTTGACATTCGTTATTTTATTTAAACTTCACAAACAATCTTGGCAGGAAAGGAATCTTGGCATAATGGTCTTCTCTCCATTTTTACAGATGGGAAAATTACAGCTCATAAAGATAATTTTCTGATAATCCTTTAGTTATAGGGAGAGATGGGGACAAGATGGGATTAGAACCCAGGCCTGCTGGCTTCCATCGCTCACACCCATCCCACTACTCCACAGTGCAGAGAATGGAAGCTTAGCATTTCCACGTTTTTAGTCGTTATCACTATTGTTGGCAACCACCATCTCAAATATTTCATGACCATAATATATCAAATTTATATAGCCCCAATCTGTGAGGCACTTGCGTTCCATGCAACTATTCAACTCTTGTTCAGTTCAGAAATGGTGAATATTTGGATTTGATGCTCCAAGTCACTTTGGGCTCATTCTTGTCTTAAAAGCAATTTTTCATGGGTTCAAACTCTTGGACCTCGAAAAATCTGGGATTGAAAACAATGCTTGTGTTGTCCTCAAAAGTCATAGCCACAACACACCAGATGTTCTAGTCTATGATTAAAAAAAAATCTTATTAACTTTTAATGGAAGAAAACATAGACTGATGTTAGGACATATTGTTTATTCTTTGGTGTCATCACTTTAAAAAAACAGGGCTTCTCCTGTGTGTACCACTCCCTTCCAAGCACACAGAGTACTTAAGAGCTACTTCCTGCGTGGTACCTATTGTTCTACCCTAATATTCACTGAACCAAAGGGTACCCAAGGTCAAACAATGGTCCCATTGCTAGGCACTCTTTTGTCCACAAACCAACTTGAGCAAATGCCGTGCCTGGCTGCTCCCCTTCTTGGCACCTGTCAGATAAGGAGCTGTGGCCCTTCAGAGGAAGATGTTCCTTGACCCCAAGGCAGGACCAGGATTAAAATTCTGTGCCTTTGAAGATGATGAACCAGAGAAGGCAGAGTGGACTGGTGAGGGGAGAACTGGGGTACAAATTTGAGTCTGCGAGACTGAAAACCCATGTTGAAGCTATTATTGTTGAATTTACTGAGCATCACATGTAGGAATTCTGCATGTTCATTTGGTCGTTTATTTTTTATGGAGTGTCTACTCATGCCAAGTACTATTCTAATATTCTGGGAATACAGCAGTGAAGAGTCCCCCTCCCTTCAAAAAATAATAATAATAATAATTCAGCCCTCAATGAAATTACATTCTCCAAAGTAGACTTTTTTTCTTTTAATCCTAATAACTGTGCATGTATGTGTATTTGTTACATGTACGCCACACACATACATATATTGTACTTGTTTTGTGTTTAAAAAGTCTAGAATCAATGCAGTCACTTATTAAATATCACACAGCCAGGGATGGTAGGACTTGAATTTAAATCCAGGTCTCTGAATTTTAGCTATTTCCACTTTTTCATACTGACTTCTGTCTGTAAAATATGTTAAAAAAAAATTAGGAATCTGTTTTAGGGCAATAACCAAAACCACCTCCTCTAATACTACCAGGGGTATGACAGTTCATGCACCATTTTAACAGATTTCTAAGAGTCAGGCCATGGATCCTTTTGTGCTTGTTATTCATTACACCAAATTCCATCAGGACAATCTCTTTCATTTGTTGTTGTTTTGGGAATTGCTTGCATCTTACTTCCTGTGTTTGGCAGAATCCAATAGAGAGAGTGAAGAATTCGACCATTGAGCTGGGGCACAGAGCGGTTATCTGCAAGGTCAAAAGTAAGTTGGTGTGTGGTGCTACAATGAAGAGGCAGGATCTCACGCCTTTCCTTGCAGCATCCTGTGCACTGCAGAGCTTCTGAGGCTATCCAGGCTACAAAGCTCTGGTAAGACCCTTTCTGCCAATTCCCTCCCGAATCACTCAAGAAGATAGGGCTATGAGAAAGAAGGGCATGAGTTTCACTTTTGATGGAACCAGGAAAACAAGTGGCCCCCATCAAATGCATGGGAAAGGGCTGGCAAGGGCAGCGGGAAGCAGACCAGGACACAAGAAGGCTGATGTGGACATGTCCGCTGCTGACGCTGGACAAAGCTGTTGGGACACGAGGGGCCACCCCGAAGGATAGCCCGCCATCTCTTGTTTGAAGTAAGTGGAATGAACACGTGGTCTGATGGCAGGCATGTCTCTGGACCCCATTTGGCAGAGGGGAGAAGCAGAGTAGCAGAACTGATAGAGGGAATGACCCAAACAAACTGTACACGCCGGAACCAGCGAGCCGCCGAGGAGGAGCAGCCTGCACTGTGAGCCGCGGCACAGACTCTGGTCTGTTTTCCAAGGAAGAGATAAAATCTGAAAGAAGTCTCTTCCTCTCTCTTACATACCCAGACACGTGCACACACACCGCTGAAATAGGAATTTCTGCTAACCTGGAACATCACCTAGACCCTCCCATCTCGTGTTCCTGGAAAATAGCTGGTTCAACTAAAGAAAGAAATTGAAGACCTTAGAAGATGGGAAGCTCTCCCATGTTCTTGGATAGGCAGAATTAATATTGTCAAAGTGGCCATACTACCAAAAGTGCTATAAGGATTTAATGCAATTTCTGTTAAAATTCCAATGATGTTCTTCATAGAAATAGAAAAAAAAAAGTCATGAAATTAATTTGGAAAAATAAGAGGCCCAGAACAGGCAAAGTAATCCTTAGTGAGAAAAGTGAAGCAGGAGGCATCACAATACAAGACCTTCAATTATACTACAGAGATATAGTAACAAAAACAGCATGGTATTGACACCAAAACAGACATGAAGACCAATGGCATAGAATAGAAGACACAGAGACAAACACACATAAATACAATTATCTCATACCAAACAAAGGTGCCAGAAACATATACTGGAGAAAAGATACCTCTTCAACAAATGGTGCTGGGAAAACTGGAAGTTCATATGTAATAATATGAAATTAGACCACTATCTCTCACCCTGCATAAAACTCAAAAAGTAGATCAAGGACCTAGGCATTAGAACCGAGACCCTGCATCTACTAGAAGAAAAATAGGCCCAAATCTCCATCATGTAGGCTTAGGACCTGACTTCCTCAACAAGACTCCTAAAGCACAAGAAATAAAATCAAGAATCAATAAATGGGATGGACAAATTAAAAAACTTCTTCACAGCAAGAACATGAAGAGAGAGCCTGTGGAATGGGAGAAAATCTTTGCCCCCTGCATTTCAGATACAGCATTAATCTCCAGGATATATAAAGAACTGAAGAAAAAAAAAAAAAAAAAAAAAAAAACAGCACCAAAACCCCAAATAACCCAATCAATAAATAGCAAAGGAACTGAACAGGCTCTTCACAGAAGAAGATATATATGATCAGTCAACAAATATATGAAAAAATGTTCAACATCACTAGCAATTAGAGGAATGCAAATTAAAATTACACTGAGATTTCATCGCACTCTAGTCAGAATGGCAATTATCAAGAATACAAGTAATGATAAATATTGACAAGGATGTGGGGAAAAAGGTGCATGCATACATTGCTGGTAGGACTGTAAACTGGTGCAACCACTCTGGAAAGCAGTGTGGAGATTCCTCAGAAAATGGGAAATAGAACTGCCATTTGACCCAGTTATCCCACTCCTCAGTATATACTCAAAGAACTTAAAATCAGCATAGTATAGTGATGCAGCCACATCAATGTTTAAAGCAGCTCAATTCACAATAGCTAAGCTATGAAACCAACCTAGGTGCCCTTCAACAGATGAATGGATAAAGAAAATGTGGTAGATATATATACAATGGAATATTACTCAGCCTTAAAGAAGAATTAAATTATGGCATTTGCTGGTAAATGGATGGAACTGGAGTCTATCATGCTAAGTGAAATAAGTCAATCCCAAAAAACCAAAGTCCAAGTGTTCTGTCTGATATGTGGATGCTAACTCACAATAAGGGGGTAGGGAGGAAAGAATAGAAGTTCATTGGGTTAGACAAAGGGGAGTGAAGGGAAGGGAGAGGGGATAGGAATAGGGAAGACAGTAGAATGAATTGGACACAACTTTCCTACATTCATATATGAAAACATAACCAGTGAAACTTCACATCATGTACAACCACAAAAATGGGAGATTTATACTCCATGTATGTATGATATGTCAAAATAGACTCTATCTAAAAGGAACAAATAAATTTTTTAAAAGAAAATAGCTGTTTCAGGAGAATCTCATTTTAATCAGAGATTATCCAAATGTATCAACTCAATTTTTATAAAAATAGCCTATGAGGGGTAAAAAGGAAAAAGGAAAATAAATGTTTGGTGAAGAACCAGAAAAACGTTTTAATGGGCTGATGGCGATTCTTACCAAGTTCATTGTCATGACAAGAGAAAAAAATCTCCAATTTTTCTATGAGATCATAGCTCAAAGCAGAGATGCAATTGTTTAATTTAAAAAATAAGAAACACAACAGAAAGTGATGAAGTAGAATCCAGCACAGCTTGTGGTCAATAAGGAAAGAGAAAAACAAGATCACATGAGAAATGAAAGCCAGGAGGAGCAGAGAGGAGAAGAGTGAGAAAGCAAGATACACTCAGAGCCCAAAGCACCGGGAGGACAGGGGAGATGCAGATGGTGGAGAGCAGCGATCCAACACAGGTACAACTGGAGTCCCTCAAAAGAACCAGCATGAAGGACCAGAGCATGTATTTTGATGTTATAATTAAAGAAAACTTTCCAGAAATAAAAAAAAAAAAAGACTTTAATCTACATGTTGAAAGGGAAAGTAGTATCCCAGGGTGGATGGAGGTGGGGGTGGGGGGGCGACAGAGAACAATCAACACCAAGCCACATCCAGGTGAGGTTACTGTGCTTCAAATGTACAGGAAGACTCCTTTGGGCCAGCAGCCAACAAAATCACATCACTGGGATAGTCCCAGTCGACATCTGTTTTCCAAGCATAATAATTGATTGGATCCTTCTTCACTCTCAAACCCAGCATGATTTGTACAATAAATTCTAGGATTGCCTTAGTTACCTAAGAGGACTACTAAAGGGGAGGGAGGAAGATTGGCATGGCTTCAGACATCTCCATAGCAACACGAACACTAGGCAAGAGCAAAATCCACAAACCAAACCAACGAAACTCCTACAAAGTCCTCAAAGAAAGTGTAAACCCAGCCAAAACAGACGTTGAAATACTCAGCCAAACAGACATTGAAATAGAAACAGAGGAATCATCTGGGTGTAGTGCCCACACACCTGTAATGCCAGGGATTCTGGAGGCCGAGGACTGAGGATCTCACATTTGAGGGCTACCTGGGCGACTAATCTTATGAGACCCTGTGTCAAAATAAAAAAATAAAAGGGGCTGGGGATGTAGCCCCTGGGTCCAGTCCCCAGAATTAAAAAAAAAAGAGAGAGAGAGAGAGAGAGGTGCAATCAGTTTTTATATTTTTAAATGCATAAATCAAGGAATATAATTCTCCTTAATCCTATTTGAAAAGCTAATGAAAAATAATTTCTTCAGATAACCAAGAAAGGAAAGGAGAAATGGCGGCAGCTTTGCCCCATTTTAAAGTCATTACGCATTTCACTCCCGCCAGCACGCTCCCTCTGGGTTTGATGCTTCCGCTCACCACGTCACAAAACCTGCCTGTCCAACCTACAGATTGGGAGTTACCCGCGCTGGGATCCTCCTGCCTCGGCCTCCCGAGTCGCTGGGGTCACAGGCGTGACCAGAATGTCTCTGAGATGCTTCTGCTCTCCATCTCTGTGGCCCAGCCGTTATTCAGGAAGGGGACATTCTTGTCTGGACTATGGCGGGAGTCCCCACGTCAGGAGCATTTGTAAACCACTTAGCACTTAGCGTGATGCCGGAGCTGACCCGTCAGAAGGGACGCCACCTCCACAATGATCACACGCGGGGCTGGTTCGCTGCCCTCGGCCCTGGCCTCCAGTGCCCAGGACCGCCTTCCGTCCATGACCCACGCTGGAGTCACGGTGACCTAGAGCATGAAGTTGGTGGCGTCACCCCTCGACCTGAGCTCCTTGAGCAGCCTTCTGTTGTCTGCAGTGCAGCCTAAGCTCCTGGGTCTGGTGAACGAGGTGCTTCGGGACTTAGTCTCCATTAATTCTTGACCTTCTGAGTCTCCCCGCATCTTCACACGGGCGCCCCACGACCCCTCGGAACCTCTTGCCGCCGGTGTGTGCACCGCAAGCCCGCCGGGATTCGAGAGTGTGGTTGGCAAGTTATCTGGAATCGGAGTGGAAGGGACTCCTTCCTAAAAGGCCCAGGTTCTGGTTCTGGTTCTGGAGTGGCGTCTGAGCAGGGAACCCACGTGGGATAAGTTGCAAAGCCAATGGGCAGAGCGACGGGGCCGGGGCTGCCAGCCAGAGCCGCCTCTTCACTTCCCTCCCGGGGCGGTTTCCCGTGTCTGATTAGCAGCCAGTCCCGGGCCATGGTGGACTTGCGGCACTAAAGCTTAGATGAGCTGGCTGACCAGGAGTCCCTGAGAAGTCATTCCCAAAGCGATGCCACTTGAGAGCGATTAGGGACGGCTACCCCTGGGGCTTGGCTCTGAGTCTGCTCGCCCACTCCCTCCAGCTCAGGTCTGCACACAGCGTGGGGACTGACGCGGTCCCCCACTCACGAGCCTCCTGTCTAAAGCGGAGGCAGAGCCCACGGAGCGACAAACAAACGAACACAGAGGATGACCAGGACCTGAACGCTCAGTGGCAGAGACCAAGAAGGTCAGGGAAAGCCCCCTGGGAAGTCGGTACTGAAACCCAGGCCCACCATGCCAACACTCGGGCCGAGCCAGTCTTCACTGAGGAAAGCCGAGGCCCTGGGGCTTTCTCAGTTCGCTGTTTGGAACATCTCATCTACTTATGCCAGGAGGAACATTTATGTGGTTGGAAGGTCTCTGTAGCCTTGTGGGAGAAACGAGCAAACCCATTTAAACTTGTGAATATTCTGACTGAAAATCATATTTACGATAAAATTCCTCTAAGTGTGTTTCCTGAGTTCCTTTTACATATCACTGCTCAGGTCGTCCTTCCCACCTGGGACAGTCACTACCACCTCTGTTACAAAATGCGGGGCACCCTTGGAGGCCCAGTGTAGCCCCGCCTCCCCAGTGGAACCTCTCTGACCACCGTGGCCCTCTGTGATGGCTCCAGCCCCTGTGTCTTCCTGTCGAGAGGTCCTCTATGCATTGTGTCCCCCTGGAGATAGGTACTGTGCCCCTTTCCTAAGACTTAAGAACAGGCACCTAGCGCATCCTCCAGTTCTTCACCCAGTGTCTGATGGATCAGTTTTCAGCATGGTTTCAACAGTAGCCTTAAGTCCTGGTGGACAGCCAGCTGCCTCAAGAACATCATGAGCAAATAGAGCAAATAGGGTCTTTGGAGTTCGGGGTTTTCTATGGAAGAATTTGACCAGATGGGTATGGATAAATAGAGAGAACTGACACGATGTCATTCATAAGCTCTCCTCCAGGTAAGTACCATAGTACACTTTCCATGTAGGTAAAAGCTGTAATAAAATTTCCTCAACTAGAGGAAAATTCTAGAGACCACAGTTATAAGAAAACCACTCAAGTCAAGAACAAATCCCAAACCAAATTTCTCTAAAATACACAAAACAAAAAAAGAAAAAGAAAAAAAAAAAAAAAAAAAAAAAAAAAAAAAAAAAAAAGGAAAGGAAAGTCAAGGTCCAATTTTTACAGTACAAAAATTTTATTTTTTTTTTTGTTAGGATAATTTAAAGTTTAAAACTGAAGTAGACATATTCATTTTACAAACAAGATATTCTTTCATAAGTAAGACCATTAAAAACAGTAAACAAAAAAGCCGTCTTTACAAAAAGCTCTGTGCATAGCAACTTTATGCTGTATATAACTGACAAAGCAAAACAATAAAGTAAAACTATACAGTTTGAAAATGAGATCATACTGTACAAAAGGTGGAGAAGATAATGGTTGTTAAACCATGCATATTGCAATGTGCAAAGAAAAACTGGGAAGAATTTCGATGCTCTAACAAAAAGATGAGATAAATAATGAAGTAAATTGTCCCTTTAAATGAAAAATCGTACACAGCTCCTCTTACAAAGGTCGGATAGAATTTTGTAGTTACCTATAGAAATACTCGTATTCCAAGTGGCACAAAAATAACCTGGGACCGGATGAGTCAATAACAATGACTAAGGAGGACAGTGTAGCTCTGGTTTTAATTTATTAGTACACTAAAAATAATCCTTACACACATTTGTACAATTAAATAGACCTGTTGCTGCCAAGGTTCTAGCTGAATGGTCAAGGATGTCAGGCATTTAGTTACACATTTCTCGGTGTAAAGCTACCAACAATTCTACAATCATTTTGAAGACAGTACTGTACTCATCTTCATGCAGAAGCAAGATTCACAGGTTCTAAAAGTAATGCTACTTAAAAAAACATTTTCCTTATGTTGGATTGGCTCAAATCCAGCTCTGAACATGCTTAATTTTGTTCTGCCTTCATTTTGGGATGGTAATGTTTGTCTTCCACCCATCTCTTCCCCTTCCCTTGAATTTCTTGCTGGGGAACTTTTTCGCCTACATTTCCATGTATTTTGGTGCTCGAAGCCCTGGCTGCGAGGGCCTGTCAGCAGCAGTTATAAGCATGCCACATTTCCAAAACCTTGGATTCTCAATGTGCATAGAAAAAGTATAGGTTATATTGGATAATTCCAGAGTGAGCTAAAGGCAAACAGGAAAGTCCGGGGTTGGGTATGGGGGGGGCACGAATCAGTGGGGCAAAAGAGATCATCTAAAACTTGGCTCAGATGTACTAAGGATGTTTTCCCATGATAGCTGCAGCAATTCCTAATGTTAGAACCTCAACCAAGGACCCCAAACTAAGTCTGTGTATAGACTCTACTGTGGTGCCAGTGAGTCAAAAAGAGAACCCCAAGTGGGAAAAGATGATACCGTTGTCGGCAATCCAAGCACATCTGGACTATCTCCAGGATCAACCGGGCTTTCCAGAACCAACCACTGTGAGCAGCTACTGCAAGGTTTTCTCCCTAAGGACTAGTCACGGAACTACAGAGGGCTGAATAACCCCACTACTTAGAACACGGGTGGCCCTGATCTCTGAATCTCCCAAGAAACCGGATTTCCATGGCTTTGAACATCAGGAGAGAGCCTGAGGGAATGTTCACATTTCTCCTCCACATCTCCTCCCACTCTCGTCTGAAAACAGTATCAAGTGGGATATATATTCTTTTCAAGAGAGTTTAATAACATAAAAGAGGAAATCTGTTGACAGAGTCAGACTTGGCCATTCTAAGACTGATCCTGAGAGTCCAAGAAAGAGTCACAGTCTCCAGACTCTGTTTCTGAATTTCTTTGGGGCTTTGTCTCTGTACCGAGTTAGGCCTCCTGTGTGTGGCTCTGGCAAGGAAGAATTCCAAAGGGCCCTTGGTTAGCTTTGGCTCTTCTTGAAGGTGTGACACTTCTTCCCTGGGGATGCTCCAAGAGGGGGATTCTCTCCATTGTCAGGGGAGACTGTTGAAAGCTAAGATGGATTTTAAAAAACTATTCACAAAGGGTGAACAGCAAAAGGGATACGTAGACCATTTAAGAAAGCAGATGGAGCTGGGAACGACGTGATGCGTACGTGCTTGTACTTGAGTCTTGGTTTTTGCGGTGGGTTGCTCTGTAGGAATCTATGGAAGTTACATGTTCTTGTCCATGGGTCAATAAAATGATGGCAAAAGAGGGGGATGCAGGCTGGGGGGTAGGAGTCTAGGAAGTAACTGTAGTAATAATCACACACTTTTAAAACTTGTTACTACATGTTTGCATCATCTTCATTTTACATCAGAAAGAGAAATTCTTCTCTCTTCCAGAAAAAAAAGGTCTTAATTTCTACCTCTACTTACAATAAGTTACACGTTTATTTATTTAAATAATTGTAAAACATTTTAAAATTTTTCCCTTTTTTGTTTGTTTTTTTTTTTTAAAGAGATTAAACTATAAGCAAACACACATACATTTCATCATTCAATTCAGATTTCATTTTAAGAAAGTCTTCCATGCTGGTACCCTGTTTTGTTCAATTTTTTTTTTCTGCATAAACTAAATTGGTATCTGAAAGGCTTCATAGAAAATAGAAACTTTCAACTTTTTTTCCTACAAAGAAAAACAAATAGTATCCAAAATATTAAGCATGAATTGTTTTGCCAATTTTTTTTTCTTAAATATTTTACAAACATAGGAAGGTGGTTCTAATAATGTTCATAACAAAGAATTGCATTTCTGCTCTTAGCACTGACTACGTCAATGACATCTTTTGTCCTTGTCCCCAGGAGGGTCAGTTTGTGTAGCTACCGTCAGAGCTGCAGGAGACACGTGACCAAGCAAGACGGCGGCTCCTTGCATTCTGAGGTCTGCCCATCACGTCCACGGGGACACGATGCTCCCCAAAGAGCTCAGAGTGCTTTCCTCATTATTGGTCCATCAGAATAAGTAGTTTTGTGCTATGAGAAAGCAGTTCTTCCTCCTCTTTACATCGGGGGCACCACAAGTCCCGTCATGGCTGTAAGGAAAGAGCAGCACAGGAATGAGACCTGCAGGCTTTTATGTGAAAGCCTACCTGTACCGAGAGAGGAGCAGGGGCTGGGAGTGACAGAGTCTGAAACCATCCAGGGAGATGGTGCCCTTCGCTGATGTGGGGACCAGTTTTCTCCAGGTTTGGGTTTCTAAGACAGAAGCCTTAAGGGATCACCAAAATACACACGAAACTTGTGGAAATTTTGGGGGGAGTGGGGGCCAAGTGTTACATTTTGTTTTATATTCCTGGGTTGTCTAAATGAGATGCTAGATACAAACAGGTGAACTAAATTGCAAAATATGTGAGCTATATTTTTCATTATTAGACTAAAATAATTTCCAGATGACACTGTTCCAAATCACTTCGGCAGGAAACTCCAGCTGTTGAGCCTCTTGACTGATTAGGCATCACTTACAACAGACCCAGCTTTCTAGCCATCCCACGTGTCTGAGGGTCAGGGATGTAGCTTTATATCCGTTCTAGCCTATACCTGATTAGTGCTTTTCCTTTTTTTTCCCCTTAAGGAGCTCATTTTCCTCTGGTGCTCACTGCTGATACGTGACTCCACTCACTGCTGGTCCGCTAGAATGGAAGACTTAATTTAGTTGCTAACTCGGGAGCATCCCAATTCCCACTCCTCAGGTCCTGTCCAAGCGTGGTGTCCAGAGTCTCCTCCATCGAGTCAAGAGGAGGCTAGCGATGCCTGTCTGGGTGGACTCAAGTCCCAGGCTTCCCCTTGACCTGGGACATACAGCAGCACAAGCAGGATGCCAAAACATCACTTGGGAAACCTGTTCCTCTGGTCTTGGCTTTGACATGACAAGTCCTAAATGTTCACATCCTTGGAAAATAGCAGAGTAGGTTTCCCTGCCACCAGACTTCTAAGTGTCCTCTGGTATTTGATTCTGTGATTTCTCCTGTCTACATGACGTCTAGGGGACAGCAAATATCACAGGAGCATTTGGCTGAGCAGGGACTACTAAGCCTTCGGGGGGATGGCTGAAATATTCTCCACTTTCCCCAATCTGCCCAACTCTCTCTTTTCTGTTTCCTCTCTCTCCCTTCCCCTCTCTCTCTCTCTGGCTCACCTCCTGCTGCCCCCTTTCTCCATCCTGGCTGGTCCTCTCAGGCAAAATTGTCAGCCATCTATTTCCCTGCCCACACAGGCTTTATTGAATGTTTGTGAGATCTGGATTAAGGTCTTACACAGCCAGCAAAGCCTTAATTATTTTTGCCTGTATTACTATATATTGAATCGATGTAACTTTTCAATAAAGGCAGTTCAATTCTGGACACTCCCTGATGATTTGGGGATATAGCAACTCCAGTAATTATCCCAGAGTGTAGGAGGGTTTTTTTTTTTTTTTTTCCTAGAGGGAACTGGAAAATGAATCAGACACACAGTGTATAATATCATCTTGACAATCCATACTCATCAGCTGCAAATGCCTGATAAATAAGGCAGAAGTGGGTACGAGGAGTGCTGTGTGTCTCGCTCTCTGGCAGTAGAATTCCGACTCGCACCTTTATCTTTTCTGCTTTACTTAAAACTTCTCATCCCTTTCCCTTTTCTGGGTCTTAGAGAGTTACCAAAGAGCGTTTGGAAGGGCCCCAATGCCCTTCTCCCTAGTCCTACATCCAACTCTGGATCTGGGCTAGATGGAGACCTTGACTTTTCAACTTGTGGAAACCAGACCCAAATGACAGAAAGAAGATTCGAGATGGAGACAAAGCAAGCATTTTCATGGGTGGGCAGAGATGCTGTTCACTGTGTGGAATGTCCATTTCCTTTTTACCTCGGGCATTTCATGAGAAAGCAATAATCTCCCTTTGGTCCAAGTGGCAAGTAGATATGGGTGAAAGGTGAAGGGTAAAGGGGAATTTCATTATGACTGTCCCTGGGTAGACTGGGATCTGTCAGTGCATGGGTTCTGGAGTCCGGAACTCTGCAATCCAGTCACCGATCACTGGTCATGTGACCTTGGACAAGCCGCTTGTCCAATGATCACCGCGTGACTGGAAGGAGGTAATTTGTGCAGGACACTCAGTTCAGCACGCCTACTCAGCCCAAGTCACAGGGAGTGTTGACTGAGCACCTCTGTTGACTATTAAGATGATGTCACCTCACAACTGTCTAGAGAAGAACCCCTCACAGGCACCTCTGCCCACATTTCCTCTCACCCGTCTGTCTCTGAGAAGATGGAGACCCCAGCTTTTGAGGCCCTGCAGTTACAGGATATGTTCATTCCGTGCCTGTGGACAGTGCGTTAAATGTCATCTTGGTCTCCTATACCTCTCCATATCGACAGGACCTGAGCAAGAGGCCGTCACATACTCATTCCATCAATCACACCTTTGAAGGTACTCCTTAAATTCACTATTACCTCTCCAGGATGCAGGTTTCATAGTTCTTTGCAGTTTTTTTTTTTTTTTTTTAAGGTTACAACCCTTAATTGGCAAGTACTTCTTTCCCTTTCCCTCTCTTCCTCCTCCTTTTTCTTTCTAAGGTTCAAATCACCAGGGAAATTGGGAGGAAATGACAGGATGACAAAGAGATCTGGGGCTTCACAGTGATTCCATAGAAATGGAGCCCAAGCCCAGAGCCTGTGCCCAAGTGTGGCCAGCTACGTGGTCTCCCCTGCAGGAGCAATCCAGAACGCAGAGCTCAGCCACTGTCCCAGCACAAGCCTCTGACCTCAGTGACGGGACGTGTGCGTGGCCATGGTCCCCGCCGTGGCTGCTTCCACAGGGAACCTTGCCCAAGACCACCCAAGGCCGACTCAGACCTGGCTCTGGTGACAGTGGGGCCCGTGAAAACTCTACCCTGGCTCCCTGCAGGCCCAGCAGGCCCCGCAGGTGAGTCTCCCTGGGTAGAACAGACCAGATGGAGATCGGTGACAGCCAACTCTGCACACGGAACTCAGTGCACACGTGAGAGGAGGTGGGGGAGGCTTGCGAGTGTGGGTCATGTGACACTTTTTCCCTTCAAGTAAAGCTGAGCCTATTTGCTGAATTTCCAGGAATAGGAAAGGGCCACGTCTTCCTGCCTCCCTTCCATGCCAACGTGGAGGAAAGCCTGTTGTCACTCTGAGTCTCTCCTGTCCTGCCCACTCCGGGTTTTCCCCCCTCGGTTTAGAGTCTGTACATAAAGTCAGAGAACTCAGAGAGGAAACGTCACCTCTGAAGCGGTTGTGTGTGTGTAGGGGGGGCATTCAGCAATAGTTTTCATTTCCACCTGGAGATGCAGCCGTCCTGGAATAGGTCCGGCACAACCCTGGAGACAGGGCAGAGACCATAGGCTTTGACAAGAGATGGGGCAGCTACGGACACTAAGCTCCAGGCCAAGCTATTTCTCTAAGGTTTAGACACATGGGTGAAAACAAAATAAAACAAAATATTTGCATAAAATATTTAAATGTTTCCAACTACCCACATGTTGAGTGGCATGGGGTCCCAGCTGCTTGGTCTAGTGAGAAGGGCAGGAATTTTCAGTCGCTCTTCCAAATGCTGGGTTTTCAGTTTTTGTTTTGTGTTTCTCTGTCAAGACCCTGGAGTCAGAGGACAGGTCATCCTCACTAACCTAACAAACCTCTCCAGTCCCTTCTCAGCCACAAATGCAGAAGGAGCCCTCGCTAGTGTCCCCAGAGGATTGGGTGCCCGTGCACTGTTAAGGAGGCCCAGGAGCTGCTGTCTCCAGTGTGGCACAACCCATCCCAGACTCCCCACTGAACTCTGCTCAACTCAAGACTCGGACCCTCAAGGGGTTAACTGAATGTCACTCTCTGGTCTTATCCTACATGCCTGTCCTGGATGTTGTCATGTCGGACATAGGAACCGCCTAAAAACGATGGCGACCCATCCCGCACAGCAGTTTCCAATTTGCCTCTTGCTATCAGCAGCCTCTACTCACAACGGGATGATTAGACTCTCATGTACTCATCGCATTTGTGTTACGTCACGTCATATTATATTTTAGGACACTGCTCAAAAGTGGGTTTGACAGGTGAGATTAATTTTTGTTCTTAGAAACAGTATGTCTTTAACTTTGTCTCCCCTGCGCCACCCTGGATCAGGCACCTGCTATCAATTTGGCTAGCACGTAACCAGCATTCTCAGGACTTGCTGGTTGCTCCTGACGGATCCTTCCACGTGAGCTGCTGGAAGATATGTGCACTGCAGATGGCAAGTCAGTGAGGGAGGACGCAATCACCACGTGGCCTCTGGTGGGGTGAAACAGTGGAATGGCCCATGGACAGCACAGTGCCGGAGATTCCAGACACCGTGGATTGCAGGTGTGGTTCTCACACAATTACTGCGACCTGCAGTTTGCTGACTTCTCCACCCCCACCCTCCACCCACACTTGCTTTTAGATGGAGAACAAGCCCATTTGCACAGGCTGTTCAGGACTCGTGATGAAAACACCAAAGCCCCTCTCTGCAGGTGAGGAGCCAGAGCTAGAGCATGACGTAGAGGGTTCCTCTTACTTCAGGCAGGGTGGCACCTGCGTGGTGCGCATGCCCAAAGCAGTACCTCCACTCACCTCTGAATCCATTTCCATTGCCACTGGAGCAGGCGGGTGACGGGGAGCCTTGAGGCCTGATGACAGGGGCAAAGGCACTCTTCTGTTTGACAGCAGGAAAAACTGAAGAAGAAAACGGGAGGATGGAGGACGTGCTGGAGGATCCCACGGTGGGACTCGAGGACATGACTGAAAAGCAAATGCACAAGCCTCTTTAGAAAGAGGACTCGTCTACACACAGAGCTCTTCCTACACGCATTCTGCACACTTCAGTTGAGAAATCACTCATTTTCAGGCTTTGTTCTAGATTCCAAGGATTAAAAAACAAGTTGAATGTGACAACATTCCCTGTGTAGCCAGTGGGAGGAATAGACACACACAGTAACTAAAATGGTCATGATCCTGTCGGAGGAACCCACACCATGGTATGGAGACATAGAAGGCAGAGGCTTTCCACCTGAGAGGTGAGGAAGGTGTCATGGTTTAGATAGGAGGTGTACCCCAGGAGCTCATGTGTGAAACAACGCAAGAAGTTTCAGAGGTGAAATTGTTAGCTTACGAGAGCTGTGTCCTCCTCAGAGAATTAATCCACTGATCTGGATTCACTGGAAGGTGACCGTAGGCAGGAGGGTGTGGCTGGAGGAAGTGGGTCCCTCGGGGCTGCCTTTGGGTTTACACTTTTCCCATCTCTCTCTCTTCCCGGTCGCCATGTCTTGAGCTGCTCTCCCCACCGCACCCTTGGGCCTTGACGCTCTGCCGCACCTCAGGCCAAGAGCAGTGCAGTTGGCCACCCATGGACTGAACCTCTGAAACCACGAGCCACAATGAACCTTTCCTCCTCTGTGTTGTTCTTGTCAGGTATATGGGTCACGGCAACGCAAAAGCCGACTAACACAGAAGTGTCACAGGAGGCCACGTTGTGACAACTCTTCATTCATGAACAGAAGCTTGGCAAGAGAAGACTAAGACCACCATGACTAAAAAAAATCATCGAATCTACCCAGCGTTGGAAACCTCTTCTTCACCTCAAAAAGTTGGCCTGTTGGAGAGCTATGAGCCTCCCTGGCAACTCCCAGGGCCCCGAAGGTTGATGTTCTGGGTTCATCTCTGTGGGCCACTTCCTCATTAAATGTAAGGGTTTATTAACATTTAGAAGATTGCCTCTCTCTCTCTGGAATTCTAGTACCCCTGGGAAATAAAGCTACCAGCCAGCCTCCCCTGACATAATGTTTAGGAAAAAAACCACCAATATTAACAATATTAACATTAAAATGACTTAAGGGAAGCCAAAAGCTAAGTGTCGTAATTTCCAAGAAAAAGAAGGGCAATTTACACAGTAAAGTGCCCCACCTCTTAATGTCAGCTACTCCACCAAGTTGCACCATAGAGGAAGATCATTTCATTGCTATGTTCCACTTGCTAAAAAGGGCAGAGTTCACAAGGGTTAAAAAAAATACAAGGTGACTTGAAGGTCAAATGTTTTGACATGCTGTGCTGGACTCTACCATTTTCCTTCTCTCTATAGATAAAATTATACTTTGGACTTTGTTCACTCAATTGTATAGTTAAAGCAATTGTAGGAGAAACCTCTAGCATGATGTCTTTTACAGCAGAATGAAAAACCAAACACATGGGAAAAAAAAGAGCTTTTTCTAAAAATCACCTATCCTTAGTCCTATTTTAGAGCTATGCAAAAGGAAATACATCTCTTTCTTCAAATAATAGAAATAAAGAGAAAGAAATTGGATAGGAAAACAGAGTTCTGGAAGAATCTCACCTAATACCTGACAATGCACATACGTAAAGGAAGATGTTGGATTAAGTATTTGGGGGTGGGTATTATTCAGAGTTCCAAGCAAGATTGCTTCTTCTTGCCTTGGTTTTAGCATCAATAAAACTGAAAAACCAGAAAACAATTCTCCCCTTTCTTTAAGGCACAGAATTAGGGGGCCAAAGAAAAGCTGAGGCTCAGGAGACCCAATTCTGCCTGCAGTCAGCAGGTCCTATACACCAAAATGGCACCTTGGTTTTTGCATCCACAATATTGGAAGCTTCCCTCTTCCACAGAGATGGAACAGGTTCCTGGGATGCCAGCTGGGCATTCACATGTACTCCATCCCACTTCCACCCAGCACGGGGTCTCATTTTTATAAATACCTTTATCCTAATAACTGATCTCAAATTGGTTGGCTCAAATACGATTGGCTCTCAGTGGAAGAGGAGACCCCTCAAGCTTTTCTAAACAACACAGAATAACTGTTGCAGAGTTGAATAAGCACAGGAACTAGTCAATACTTCTTATAAGACTTTTGTAAAAATGCCAAAGAACATCCAAATTAATTTAAAATTCAATACAACAAAAATCCTAAGAGGAAATTTAATTTGTGTATTTCAGTAAACACAATTTCTATGTTGATATGTTTCAATAACAACATTGTAAGAGTCAGAAAGTTTTACTAAAATAAATTTTTGTTAAGTAGTCAGGAGAACACTGATCTTAGGTATTAAAAGTTGTGATCAATCTACAATTATTGAGTCGGTTTTATACTAACAAAGAAATAGGTAGACCAATCCTTGGGGCAAAACAGGGTCCAGAAATAGGCGTGGGTATAGATTAGAATTGATAACTTCATACAGGTGACACTTCATAGTATATAGCTGGGAAATAAAAGCATGGAAATTCATTGGCCACTGGGAGACTAATTTTAGAGTACTTCCTCATGCTTAACACCAAAGTGAATCTGAGGCAATCAGAGGTGTTTGTGAAAAAAAAAAAAAATCACAAAAATGCTAGTAGAAAAATTAGGACAGCCATAGAATTTGCATAATCTTTTCAACTCCAAAGTTCACAAGCTAGATTTGCCACATAATGAAAAACATCTGTAACTCACATACACAGAGCAAAAGACAAGAAAAATATTCATGTCCTTGATGGCTAATACATTTTTATAAATTACTTAGAAAAACACCCCTGTAGAAACAGGCAAAGAACAAAAAGGAGAAATGACAAAGACCAGGAGACCTGTATGGAAGCACTAAAACAGATCAGTAATAAAATGCTTATTAAAACAGTAACAAGATGTCATTTCCCACTTATTAAATTGATAAAGATTAAGAAAAAATTAACAGGGCAGGGAAACATATACTTTCTCTTTTCTGAGGGGAGAAACCTCTCTGCAGGGACTTTGGCAATACTTAGCAAAGTATTTTCAAATGTGCACATATCCTTTGACCCACTAATTTAATCTCTAGAAATGAATCCCAAGGAGATAATCACACATGTGCCAAAAAAATAGATCCAAGGGCGTTTTTATAATAATGAAAAATTGGAAAATAACTTAAATGACCCACCGTAGGGTAAATTATTTTAAGTCCATACTTTAGAATGCAAACTTTAAAATTAATGTTGATGAAGAATATTTAATAGATTATAATAAAAATTTTAAAAATCAGATTATAAGAACATAGAGACAGCAAACTCGCTTTTATTTTTTAGAAAGTATTGCAAAAGTCTAGAGGGATATAATGTACATCCAGGTTTAATAATGGTGTTTCCCGCTGACAAGATTGTGAATATTCTTAAATTTATTCCTTTTACTTATTTACCATATTTTCATGATTTTCTACAATGAACATATATTATTTCTGATGTAGACAAACTAGGTAACGCTACTGAAACTTTAAAATGTTAAATGTCTATTTCATAGATAAGTAAGACAGTCCTTAGCAAGAGGCATTAGCAATAGCTTTCCTGAGTGATGGTAATTTTCTTTGATTTAAGATTTTACTGCCCATAAACAAAGCTGTTAACCTCTTTTGATACAAAAGAAAGAAGAAAAAGAAAAGAAAAAGAAATGAACTAGTAAGACCTCAAATTCCCAAGAAGAACATTCATGATCCTAAGTAACTTTTTAAAGCAAATATCGCTCCTAGTGTCTGTTCTCCGTTTTCAGGACCGAGGTCTGCACTATTGGTGAGTTTTATGAAGGGTAGGCTTCCTATGTGTGACTCTGTGATCTGGCCACCTTTCTCCACCCCGCTTCCAGTGATCTGATGGCAGAATGTCACTGGTCATGCATCAGAGCAAACACTGCAATTTTCAAAATATGACTGTCCCTGACTGCAAAGGCCAGACTCTAAAAGTTAACCATGGTTGTCCCCGCATAGAAATAGAGGGGTCGCTGTGCTTTTCTGCTCTTTATCTTTAGGAGCTTTCCGAAATGTCTATAATGAGAATGTTACTGTTATTATAGGATTTTTTTCTTTTCTAAAGAAACATGATGGAAACACATCAAAATATTAAAAGAGATCTTTTCTTGTGGTCAAAGTAGGCTTTCTTTTAAAAACCATCTGCACATGTTCCACATTTAACATTTTATAACAGAAAATGCCTTAATATTTATTTCTGATAATATAAAAAAAATTGAAGCCAAGAGCATGGTGTAGGATTTTAAGCGAGGTAGGAATCTCTGAGGACAAGCTGGACTCCTGCCTGTGTAGATTCTGTCCTGCACTTCGGATTGGCTTGGTGGCTCTTCTGCTTTGAAAGAAGTGGCCCCCTGGGTGTTACAGGCTTGCTAAGTAACCAATCTTGGGGGACACCAGAGTCTACCATTTTAGGAAAGCTGATCACACATACTTCCAATAGAGAATTTCTCTGGACCTCTCTCTCTCTATGAATAGAGGGCAAACTAAAGGCAAGCAGGTCTGGCCCAGAAATCCATGTGAACGTGGGGAGTTCAGGAAAAAGTACTTTTCTTCTCCCAAGGATGCATTGGCTTGCTCAGCCTCAGCTGGAGCCCACCGGGCACAGGTCTCCTTTGCATCAAGCCACTGCGCTTGCTGGCGCTAAGGGGTCTGTCAGCATTTCATTATAACCCCCTATTGTCAGGGGTTTCGAATTCAGCCATAAAAACTTCCACTGAGCTGGAACTTGGCACACACTGCTACCGCCAGGAAGTGAAGTTTGTATGTAAAATTGAAAAAACATCTGTTTGGCCATTTCTGAAGTAGTGTGAAAGCAAATGCAGGAAAGAGGCGAGTGTTGAGTCCGATGCTCTGCACCGACTGTAATGCAAGTTGAACTTGACTAAGAGACCTGATGCCATTTCTTTTTAAAAGTCTCTGGCAACTGACTGCCCCATAGCATGGTCCGGCCACATCAGGCTCCTTTAAAAAAATTAAATGAAAATATAGGATTGTGTTTTCAGACACAAGCAACTGAACTGATGAAATGTTTTCCCTTAGGTGTTTTCTCCCCCTTTCCCAGAGAAGGGAAGACCTCGCTGGTTGGAAACACAAGGCAGGTGCTATTGTAATGAACTCCAGTGGGCATTTGATATTTTTGCAGTAGGGGAATTTGGAATTTGATTGTAATGAGTGCACTGTTTGGAATCCCCTTCCCAGTCCGCCACTCCTTGAGACCCTTTCTCCAAACATGAAGGTGCAAATGATCACTCTGGTACCCTAGGTGCTGGGAGGTAGCCCTCTGTGGTCGTTCCTGCTCCCAGCTGCTCCCTCTTCTGTGTATTCTATCTGTTTTCTAACGGGTGATTTAAAGATTTGGGTGTTAATATTCTTCTTTAGCAGTGGGCTTGACTGACCATGAAGTCACTTGGTGGGGTGGAATTATAATTCCCGGATGAATTATAGTAAGGAACATTATGCAGTGACCCCCGCCCCTGCTGGGCATTTTCGTTCATCTGTTCTCCCTCCCTGTCCCTGTTCCTCCTGTCTCCTGTCCACCACCTGCCCACCACTACACTACACCCTGTGTTGTTAGACTGACCATTTTTATCCACAAAAACAACTAATTTGTGTGATTCAACCGAATACACACATGAATGATTGAACCATATGAAATTCCCATTTTTAGATCAAAAACAGTCAAACAGAGGGAATTTTGTGTGGGTGAACTTGATAACACAGTATAACTACGTAAAATATCGTTCTATTATTGAGCAGACCACACGTGGTGTCCGAGCCTGGTGGCAGGTGTTCTGATCTCGTCTTCACTAGTTATCAGGGATGAGTCCACTTCTTGGCTCCTCACTTCCTCTGAGGCAGCATGGTTGTGACAATGACTGCTATGTCCACGCCATGAGGTGGTGTGGGGACCTGACAGGACTCCAGACGTGAACACGCTCTTTGAGTCATAGGTGGAAGCAGACTGTCTCCTTATGAGGTGACATTTGCATGGTGGCTCTCTTGCCAGCCCGTCACTTGCAGGTTGTTAAGGACGAGGTCCCTTCAACACACAGGGCACCTCACTGGGGAGCATTGTCTGGTCAGCAGAAGTGCCCATTCCTTCTGAGCCCCTTAAAAATTAACGTGTGGACACACAATCTTCTATAAATAGCGTTCCTCTCTGCATGTTAGTATTTTGTAAATTTGGAACCAAATTAATGGCTCCCTTGCATAGACTATAGGCCATTGGTGCTGGCCCTCAGATGTATCTAATTTTGCTGAACTTATGTTTCTTTTATTTCAGTTTCTTTTTCTTTTAATTTTTTTTTTTTTTTCTTTTTTGGGGCACTGAGGACGGAGCCTGGGGCTGGTGTATACCAGGCCGGCGCTGAGCCACTGAGCTGCCTTCCAGCCCTATCTTGGTTTCGTGTTAGTTTCTACTTTTATCCATTTTATTATTATGAGTCTCCAAAACATTTTGGGAATAAGGAAGGTCCAAATAAGTAAGGAAACCCACTAGTCCATACTCTGATTGCTTAGATAATCTAATAAACCTGGGCCATCCGACAAGCTACAACCTGCAACCCATGTCTCTGCAGTAACAAAATCTTAGCTGTGCTTCAAGAAATGACCTCTGCCACCCTCTGCTGCTGGGTGCTCTGTCCTCCTTACCCTGCGTACAGTGTTGCATGTGTGAACTGAACAGACAACCCAGAAATAACTCAGGAGTGTCTGTCCCCTGGGAACCCAAGGCACAAAGGCTGGAGGCAGCCTCTGAGGAGTGCCGCTTCCTGAACTGTGGCGGACATGGCTGGGTTCTGTCCTTGACACGTCCTTGTTCCTGGCACAAGGGAACCGTTCTGGGTGAAAAGAGGGCGAGTTGCCGAGCCCATGACAACACGCAGCACTTCAATCACTCAGACTCTCCACATCCGCGAGTCCCTGGCCTAATGTATTCCCTAAGTAGGTTTGAAAAACACCCTCTCAGGCTCCTGGGACCATTGAGCAAGTTCCCAACTTAGCTCCCAAAGCAACCAAATGGGTTTTCACAACTTCCCAGAGGGTCGACTTTGCTGCCAGACCATAGATTAAGATGAAGCGGTTCTGTCTCAATACGCCATGCTGTTTCACACAGTCAACTTCCACCTCTCTGGAGGTGCCTTGTAGAGAGCCACCTCATAAAGGAGAAACAGCAGGATGGAGCAAAATAACCTGAAGCCATCGATTCCAGGCCCCAGTTTTGCCCTGCTCTGTCCTAGCTGTGTGATCTTGAGTAAGTAGGTTTACTGCTGGGCACCCTGATTTCCTTACCTATCATGTGGAGATAACATCAACCTAGAAAGTTCTGCTGAAGATGAGATGAAATATTGCATCTCAAAGTGATTAACGAAGAAGGCACATATGGTTTACTGAAATGGAATCTTCATTCCTCATTCCTATTGACCCAAGTCACACATACTCTCACTGTAATTGTTTCCGTCTCTTTCTTTCCCCAAAAGACCTGGAGTAACCCAGTGGGTCCTCGTCCAGTTAAGGGAAACAAAAGGCAAGCAGGACATTTCACCAGGAAGTTGGGCTATTCCCCCAAAAGGCTGCACAGTCAAACCCTGAGCCAGAGAGGCCTGGAGAGCAGGAGGGCTGACAAGGGACTTACTTCCATACGGGGAGCCTGTGGGTGAGCCGTTCAGAAATCCTGGAGATCCTGGGACGCCCAGGTTGGCCATGGGGACATTGCTGTAGCCATTCATACTGTTACTGGAGGTACTGTAGTTCGACTGCTGAGGTGTGGAGCTGGAGGAGTATCCCCTCGGGGAGATGCTGCTTGTGTTGCGGATGTATCCTTGACAACAAAGGAAAAGGCCAGTAAATCGCAGTCCACACAGTTGCCCCCAGTGTGGCGAGCACAGGTCACAGAATGCCACCAAGCTGCTCCTGGGCAGCAAGGGAAAATGGAAGTTTAATTCCAGCCCTTCTTTTTGAATTCACAAATAATAATTATACATATCATAGGGAATGGTGTGACATTTTGACATATGTATATAATGTACAATGATCAAATCAGAGTAACCGGCATATCGACCACCTCAAATATTTACATTTATTTATGTTAGAAGCATTCAAAATCCTCTCTTCCAGCTATTTTGAAATACACAATAAATTGTTGTTAACTCTAGTCACCCAATTGTTCTATACTAGAACTTCTTCCTGTCTCCTAACTGGGTTTTGGTACCTGATGACCAAGTCCTCATCCTCTTATTCCTTCGTCTCTTCCCATCCTGCATAAGGCCATGCCCCGATACCCACTCCCTCTTCTTTCAGACCTCAGACGGCATCTCCAGCCCCTGTCAAGGAGCTGTGGGAGGTCATAAGACATTAGTATTTCCTAAGACACTACAGTCCTAGGAGACGTGAATTGGTATCCCTGAGAAGAGCATTCTCAGATGCTACATGCTGTGGCCATTTCATGAGGATTCACATACAGCAGGCCTAGAGAACAAATACTCTGGTCACTTTGCTAACCTACTGTCTCTCAAATTTGATACACCATAGCATCTTTTGGGGGTGGGAGAAAAGCACCCTAATAACACTTCTGGGGCCATTTGCATTCAGCAGCACGTGGTTTCAGAAATGTTAACTCCAGGTTGTTGCCATGCTCTTTGTGGGACTGGGGACCATTTTTATTCAAAAAGTATTGATGCATTCATCCAAATGGGCTGTTCTTTGCCACCAGACTCTGATACATCAGCAACTGCATGTGGCTTATCCAGTCTGTGAGTGGGAAGAGGGAAGGGGTGCTGAACCTTCTCCATTCTTCTGAAACCCCAGCACAGAGACGTCGCTTAGCCTATTCTGAAATGAAACACTTGGGATAACTGTCTCAAACTATATACAAAACAACCCAAAATTTTCATCAAATTAAAGAATAAAAAACAGATACATGGTCCATGGGTCCCCTGTCTAAAAAAAAAAAGAAAGTAAAAAGGACTACTATCTTCTACCTCCTCTTTCATACACATTCACTCTGGTCAAAAGAAAGACATTTTCTTTCAATGGATGAATAAAATTAGAAAGAAAACTGTCTTCAGTTTCAGATGTCATTAGGGACAATTATTCTTAAAAATAATTTATGATAAAGACTAGCCTTTTAACAATCAAACTCTTTGAGAAAATCATTACATGATATACTTTGTATATAAAAGTACAGTTGACTATAAATTGGTTGCTATTTAAGGTAAAATACTGCAGAAGTTACCCAATAAAACAAAGTTGTTCACTCTTGGTTACCAAAAAAAAAAAAAAATGAGAATTGGGCATAACAAATGATAATGGTGATAATCAGCCTCTTTTCATTATTCCATCTGATTATCATAATAGCAGAAGTGTAAATTTTATTCAATCAGTATCTGTAAACTTCATTTCTGTATGCCTAAATCATCCTAAAGTTGGAGCAGACAATCTTATTCTTAAATATTTCCAGGCAAAGGGATTCACCTGGTGCCCCAAAAGCTCAGAATCTAACAACATACCTTAAATTTTGAAACAATCCAATCTATTTTAGTACTGCTTATCCAGAGATACACGGAGTAATGATTCATGACTCGAGCTCTTACTCTTCTACTCCAGCAGAACCAACCTTTAATCATGGAAGACACGCTTGAGTTCTGACTCTGAGCAAGCGAGTACCTTGGTTATTTCCTTGTGTGGACTCTGAGATGCTGACCCCGAGCTGGCTGCCGTAAGAATTGATTCCCATCATGCCACCGTGAGCTGGGGAGCTGGAGAGAGCCGGAATCTGGCTGGGATTCCTGGGGACACTGTAGAGAGCTTCAGCAATGTCTGCAGCTCGCTTCAGAATGATGTCCTGCAAAATGGCAGCTCAGGGTGAGCATTTTATGTAACCGAGAGTCAAGCTCAGTAGAGGGAAAGATGTAAGCTCCTAACCTGGTTATTGTGGGGTGTGCCATAGAGGGCCTCCACTAGATCTGCAGCTCTTTTCAACAGCATTTCCTAGAAAAGAAAGAAGGGCTGGTGTTATAGTTTGTATATAAATTGTCCCCCAAAGATTCATGTGTTGAAGCCTTGGTCCTAAATACAGCCAAGTTCAGAGGTGGGCTTGAGGGAAGTGATTTGAAAATGATGACTTTGACTTCGTCAGTACATTAATCAACCCATTAATGAATTAATAATTTGATGATATTAGTGGAAGGTGGTAAAAACTTTAGATGTTGGGGTATGGTTGGAGGAAGCAGGTCATTGAAACATGCCATGGAAGGGAATGTCCCCACCCCATCTTCTCTCTCTCTCTCTCTCTCTCTCTCTCTCTCTCTCTCTCTCTCCCTGTGCTTCCCAGTGAGCAACTTTCCTTCACTATACCCTTCTGCCATTACGTTCTACCTCACTTCCAGCCCAAAGCAATGGAACCAGGTAACCATGAGCCAAAATACATCTTTCTTCCTTTAAGTGGTTTATAAAGTATTTTGGTCATAGTGCTGAAAAGCTGACTAATACAGTGGGGTATAATCAAAAGTAAAGCCCAAAATGGCAAACAAAAAAAAATTGCAAATAAAAATAAAAAGCCCACATATCCCCCCCCAAATGTAAATAATTAGCCAAGAGGTCAAATATAATCATAGATATGAATATAAACCTGCAGGAAATTCACCACTATAAAATGGCTCCATAAAGGATTGTGCTACCCCAACAAAGCACCATCAACCACACACTGAGAGTGGAGTTGGTTAAAATTAATGTCATGGGAATTCTATTAGAAACTTCTTACAAACCAGTGTTTGAAAAAAATCTGGTACTCTAATTAACCAAATATTCTTAAGATGATTGATGGACCTGAGTGTAGCTGCTTGCCAAGGAGTTGTCCAAAGTACTGAAATTATCTTGGCAGTACCTTCTGCAAAATTCTATCCTAATAAAGATGAATTCTTTCAATAATATTCCCCCCTGTTCAGTTTAACCAGAGAGAATTAGTAATCATGAATCCCTCTCCTCTCATTTTGTCTTCTCCACCTCCTGTTCTTTACAGCCTTTTAAATTGCTATTAACCTACTTTCCAGATATCATCTAATTTAATGGTGGGGCTGGGGATTTTTCCAGGTGGAAAATAAAGGTGTGATATAGAAGCAACCAGTGCTTGAATTTTATTCACAGTACAGAATAGAGAACACGGCATTTTTTAACGTGTGTGTTTAAAATACAAATATTAATGTAAAGATTTAATAGTTTCTCATTAGTTGAATGACAACCAATAAATTGGTGTATTTTTAAATGCAGAAAGCTAACATCATGGGCCAGGTTTAAACTGTAGTTTTCATAAGTAAGTTCATTTAAAAGTGATGCACTTCATAGAAGTTTTGTAGGGAGACACTTTTGTCTTCCTTAAGTTTTTATGCACACAGTTGGCCATCAATGAATACTTGATTGTGAATGGATAGGCATCTGCAATTATAGGCAAATAAAATCATATTTCAATACAAACAAGTGGAAGCTTAAAGTTTTAAGCAATTATTCAAATATTTAATTTCATAAAGTTGGCAATGTTTTACAAACTGAGTATTCTTGTAGCATACCTGGTTTATAGGCCCAAATTTTCATATTTCATATATCCTCAGCGATTAAACAGAATATATTTTGTATTAGTAGGAATTTCATGTTCATCTACTATCTGAAGCTTGCTAATTTCAAGGCTTAATTAATTTTAATGGAACTTACATGGTTGGATTTGACTACACTTGCTGAAACTCCACAGAAAGGTTTTCACATGTCAATTTCCAAAAGCGTTTTTACCTTAGCTAATCTCTCAGGATCTCCAGGATGCCTGGGGATGACTTTCTGCAGTCTCTGGAAGCCATAATCTATGGTGGGTTCATTTAGTGCTGAAAGACAAAAATCGTCTCTTTGAGTATGTGTCCAGGCCCCAGAGCAAGCGAGGAAGCAGACCACAGGTACTAAAAAGACTCTGACAATGTCTAAGGATTGATGCAATCATTTAAGGGTCTATGACATCAGTTAATTCACACATGAATTTAGAATTCATAGTGATTTTATGTTTTCCCATTAGAAGAGCATTTCAAAATTTCAGGATTATTATAATCATCCTGTCATTTCTGCCTAAAGGACAAACCCTTTGCTCATTCTCAAATATCAAAATATTGAACAGACAAACATATTGCAATTTCTTATGAAGATAATAAACTACCTTTATTTTATTTTCCTTCTCCTTCTCTTTCCCAAGAATGCCTTTTCATCTATTGATTCTTCTTAATATCAGTTTTCTTCATCATTCTCTTAAATACTTGCATTCATACCTACATAAACCTTCTATGATCTCATCCTCATAAACTCTGTTCTTATGAAAAATGCACTTCCACAATTTGCAATTATATTGGGTTATCCATACATTTTAAAAAATATCAGCCTCCCTTGCTACACGGTAAGGTCCATGGGGGCAGAACTCATTCCGTTCCACTACTGCAGTCCCCTTGTTTAAGACAGCCCAGTGCCTGGTACCCACGAAGTGGGAGCCATAAAATGAGTGAGTCAATGAGGGATATACATCACACTTTCACTACTGTAAAGCATTTTTCAGAGTCAATTCCTTTATTCTTTCTCCTTCTTCCTCCCTTCATTTTTAGAGTTTCTTGTTCAAATTTCATGGCTTTCAAATTAATGCTTGATCAAAGAAATAGATACAAAGAATAATAATAATTGCCTACATGCCTATTAAACGACAATAAACACAGGAAGGAATATTTAAAAAATCTATTTGCATATATGTTTTGTGAACATCTGTTGCTATCAAAACAATACTTTTTAAAAAAATCATGAACAGTTGTAAATACATAGTAAAAATAAAATCGCCCATGAACCCACCGTTGACGAAGTGACCAGGATGAACATTTTTACTTATATCCTTCCAGATTTAAACACACACATACTTAAAATTATCCAGATGTAGTATTCACGTTGTTATATAATCTACTTTGTATCCATTCAACAATACTGTATATCATAAACTTCCCCACGGTTATTAAATGTTCTTTTATAGCGTTGTTTAAAATCCCTGCATATTTTTCCATAACAAATTCTATAATTTATTTAAATGGCTTCCTAATGTTGGGTATTCATTGTGATCCTAATTTCTCACTATTATAAAAATCAGAGCAATAATTATCTTTTGTGCATAACTTTAATTATTTCAATTGGGAAATGCCAAGAATTAGAATTACTGGACCAAAAATGATGATTGATAGTTAAGGCCTCGCACACATACTGTGAAATGGCTTCTCAGGCGAGCACATGAATCCACACTTCCCCCAGCAGTGCAGACTGTCATTTCAGCTAGGCTTCTTCATTTGCCACTGAGGTCGATGAATTTTTTTCCTTATATTTGTGGATCATTTTAATTTCCCTTTTTGAATGTCTTAATGCTTTCTGCACTCTTTCCTATTGGGAATTAGTCTTTTGACTTGTAAAAAATATGTTACAATATATTAAGACTTTTAACACTTTGTCATCATGCTACCTTATCACATTACATACATACAGGATCTATTACACACACACACACACACACACACCTATTACACACACACACTCTCTCACGTTCACACACCACATACAATGTTCACTCCACAACAGGTCACACTTACAACAGTGTATACACACACACAGCCTAGGCGTGGAGGGCTGTACCACGGGTTTGTGTGAGCATGCTCTGCAACATTCACATAACAACCAAATTGCCTAGTGACGCATTTTTCAGAATGCGACCCACTGTTCAGTGATGTGTGACTGCATATATACAATTCCCCTAATTTTTAGGGAAGTTTGGCAAAATATTTTAGTTGCATTGAACCTACAACTGGAGAAAAAATGGTTGATTTTACAGTATCAACACCCCATCTTCTCTTTGTGATCCCCCTGAAAAGTGTGAAGCGTTCGACACTGGTGTGAAGTTTTCTGGTTTTCACTTCCATTTTTTATGCATTTCGCTGTTTCTTGTTTTCATCATGCATATGATTATTACTGCATCATGTTTTCTAAGAGTTTTACTAGCAGGCAGTGTGTGCGAGGGTAGGTTGTGCCCAGGTGTTGTTCAGTCATTAAGAGAATCAGCTTTAGAATCAAGTAAGACCTGGGTCTCAATTCTGGCTCCACTGCTGGTTTCTGAGGCCTTCTATTAAAAATCCATCTTATGGAGGACTGTCAACATCAACTGAAACTACTAATGACCCCAGGGCAGTGCTTGGTATTTGGACGATCTTAGTCTGTCATTATGTAGCCACTCCCTGACCTGGGCCCCTGCCTTGTCTCTCTCCCTTCCCTCAGTCTTGACTTTCACAACATCTGCCTGTAGGATGGTCACCCTCTCCTTCTGATAGACAAGTCTATCCCATTAGCTCTTGCTTATTTCCCTCTAAATGGGAAAGACCCCAACATTTCACCAGCAAGTGTGCTGCTGGTCCTTTGAGGTGGATATTATTTACCAAGCTTCAATAAGTGTTTTATTCGGACTTGCTAGAATTTTAGAAAATCATGATTTGGGGAATTTTCTGCTGCAACCAGTTTATACTGTATTTTTAAATGACTCTTCCAACATTTCACAATTAAACATGAACTCCCAGATGTTTGTAGAATGTGCTTAGCATAGAATGAATTCATTTGTTGGTATTTCCTCAAGATCACTGGAGTGAGGACTAAATCAGTCACATTCCTAAGCAATACTGAGTCTCTGGAGTCCCCGTTGTCATTGCTGTCATTAGGAATCCATGGTCATATGAATAAGTGGGATCAGGCACACTGTTCTGCCCGACTTGGGATTCATTTTGTAACAGCTTTGAAGAATAAATTGAGAAGTTTTCTGTATTTCAGCCTGTGCTATATGAAACTTAAAGGCAACCTGGAGAGTATCTCTCAGCTAAAAGTTTGAAGGAAACTTATTGAAATTGCTCTTGCCAAGGTCACCAACAACATCTTAAGCAAACCAAAAGGAACTTTTTCATCCTTATTTTAATCTCACATTAGCATGGGGCACCACTCACACCTTCTCCTTCTGGAACAATTTCCATCCCTTGGTTCCTTCCTGAACATTCCCTGCTCTGCTCTCCGCCTACCTCTCTTCCCAGGGCATCTCAACCTGCTCTCCGGATCATTCTTTGCCATTTTGTTGGTGCTGTTTGAGGTTCCTGCCGAGGTCATCTTCTGCCCTGCTACACCTTCCCCTGGTCAACATCAGCCATTCCCCTGCAAATCCCATGTCAAGCTATGTGCCGACGGCCACCTCTGTTCAGATGGTCTACCAGAGATTCAGCCTTGTGTAGCCAGCTGTTGGTTGGACGCTTCCATGGGGATATTCCTTAGGTTCCTCTCAGCCCAGACCTCCAAGCTCAAGAGATTCTCAGTGAATGGCAACATCATCCACCGGATGGTCAGTCAGAAATCTTGGATTTGTTTTTATTTTCAACATGATTTGAATTTTCCTAGAAAGTCATCCATTTCCTCAAAATTTTTAAATAGGTGGGGCTGAGTTGTGGCTCAGTGGTAGAGCACTTGCCTAGCGTGTGTGAGGCACTGGGTTTGATTCTCAGTACCTCATGTAAATAAGTAAATAAAATAAAGGTCCATCAACAACTAATAAAAATTTTTTAAAAGATTTGTAAATGTTATCACAGATTTGATGGAGGAGTTGTTTAAAATTTAAACTTCTGTCATTTTACCTCTCCTTTGAGTTGTATTTTTCCAAATAGTCATATTTCTAGTCTTCGTTTCAAGAAGAATGTTCTAGATATTTGAGTAACAAATTGCAATTGTGGATTCTAGCCAATAGCACTGGGTTTTTTAAAGGTGGCCTGTATGATATCTGCCTTTTGGAATTTGAATTCTTTGTGGATGAATACACATTTGTCTTCCCGGTATGCCACAGGTAATGCTTTAATGTTTAATGTATCTTTTTGATCATGTTATTTAACACATCCTATGCATTTGCTTCCATAAAGTCGTCTTTCCATGGTCTCCCTGTGTTTCTATTGCTGTGCTTTCCTAGAGTCTAACACATACATGGGCTCCAACACAGCCCTGCTGCACACCACAGCCCAAGGGCATGACATTTCTGGCATTTCAATGACACCAGCCTAGCTTCGGGCACGAAACCCAGATATCCCTCATTCTGAGGTTTTCCTGAAAATATCTCCTAAGGAACTTTGCGGGTGGGAGGCAAATTAAATGTTTGCCTTAGCAATACCATCTTACCCAGAAACGCAAGCGAGAATAACTGTATGCATAATTGAAATCATTCTGTGAACTTTATATTCTACTTAGCACCATGATATCAGTCATTTCAGAAGCCTTTTTCTTTAATAACAGGATTTTAGGGGTTATAATATGCAATAATGGAAACTATTATTACCACCGTTAGAAGAGACTGGAGGCTTCCTGTCATGAACATCCTGCTTCGCCACCCACACGCATTTGTTCTTTAAATCCTCATCGCAACCTTTGGCATGGGCTTCATCTCAGTGTTACGCTCAGCTCCAGGAGGTGAGGCTGAGCCTGGTTTCTCTAACCCGGGAGCCTGGACCCTTCACTTTCCTACTGTGGACCTGGAGATGCTCCTTCTGTCGCTCATTCCACTTCCTCCCACGCTTCAAGAAAAGGGCTGCAGCCTGGGGTATGCAGTTCACCTGGGTCACCTGACTTCTCAGTCGCTGAGAGTGGGAAAAGGCTCCATTTGGTTGTCAATCAGCGAAACAAACAGCACTCCCGTGCTGTAGGACAAACTGAGTTGGTGACAAAATTCTCCAAGCCAGTCATGGTCTCATCTTTGGGGAACTGTGCGCTCCTTTGTTACCCAAAGCACATGTTTTCCTAGATGGGTCAAACTGAAAAGTTAACGCTAGGGATGTGCTCGCGACGTGCTGGACACAGTGAGAGGAAAGTCCCGCCTCGCTCCTCTGTCCCTTCCTTTCCCTGTGCACGGTGGCCCCCAGCAGGGGCACTGCCTCTCCCTAGCATGGTATTCCACGCATGGCCCTCCCACCACTAACCTCCTCCTTGCTTGGCCCTTTCTGTTGTTCACAAGGGAATTTTCAGATGCTGGGCTGGGTCCCCAGCAGTACATAGAGGTGGAAGGTAGAAGCGTTTCTCTTTAATAGAATTGATCACATTTGTTCTCCACTAACAGAATGGAAACCACCAGAACAGAAGGGTCCTGCCTGGTTTACCATTCCTGCCCTCCCCTCCGTACCTCCTCACCCCCAACTTAGGAAGAACAGAGTATCTTGACCACACTGGGTGAGTACTTCATGCTTTTAATGGCATAAGTAGATTGGGCACAATTGTCTATTTTTTATGCTGACAGTTTGGCCAGGTCCTGCCAGATGTCATAGGCACAAACTGTGGGAAGGATCATGTGTGTATCCAAATGAGAGAGAGTGCAGTCATCTGAATGGACAGGGCGTAACTCCCCCACCACACACACACACACACACCACCTCGTTTCATCCAGTGCACATTTGAAGTAGCAATCACAAAGTCAAAATTACTCAGGCTCTGTTGAGTCAATACCAAACCAAAAGAGGAAAAGTCATGTAACCTCATCTTTACAACAGCAAGGTCGGTTTGACAACTCTCACTTTGGTTCCAAACCGACTGCCACGGACCAGTTGCTTTCGCATCCTATAGATTCAGCTTCCCTTTGAGTCCCAGCTCCCCTGCCACACACGTCCCCTCCCCACCTCCCTGGGTGTTTTCTGTCCTTTCAGGCCTGGTGCAAGCCAAGCAAACCTCAATTAGCTAATGAGGGGCCCAAGACCAGCACCACAACCATCTCTAAGGCCCAGCCAGGTCATTAACCGCCTCCACCCGTGTGAATTTACAGCTTTGCCTACCACATGGCGTGTGAGATGCTGTGAAGCTCTGCCAACCCTTTGGCTGACAGGGACCCAGACGTGCTGGCAAGGCACAAATAGAGTAAATTAAAAATATGTGTCAATCTATAGGCTCTATTTGTCTGTGTCTTTCTTGAGTAATATAACATTAAGGTAAAAGGTCATATCCCCACTGAAATATAATTTATATTTACCTTTTATTAAATAATTATGACATGGCATGAAGTTAAATATTACAGAAGCTAATCAAGAGGGAATTCAATAGAGAAAACTCAGACATGAGAATTTCGTCTTTGCTATACATAGAACGTCTTAATCCTCCACGGGGAGTCATTTGAGTTTGCTCAAGGAGTTTAATAATACACATTTCAACTGCCACAGAATCTAAATCCCATTTGGATCAGCCTTGAAAAACTTTCATCAATACCTTGAGATTTTATAATATTTCTCCTGAGAGCCTGGATCGTACGTGTCATTTCTCATTTTGATTGAGAGTATAATATACGAGGTTACTTACATATCTTGGGCCCAACAAATAGATAAAAACTATAAGCAATGTGTGAAAGGTTTCCTTTTTAAGTAAATATTACTTAACTAAAAATATCGACTGGGAACCACTTATTTAAAAAACAAAAAGCTGGCAGGTGCTCAATACTAATTTTCCCAAAGGGTTGATGAAACATAAATTCTATATTTTTGTTTTCTTTCTTTAGGGGGAATTACAAGAACAAGGTCACGCTTACCTCGGCTGTGCTTCTACCTCTGTTTCCAGCACTATCAGGATGCCAGCCTAACACTGCAAGGGCACCGTGTCAGAGCCTGTCGACCGTCAGTCACAGCATCGCCGCGGCAAGTGTCGATTTTGCCCATGGCGGCGGTACAGACCAAACACATGGCAACATCAAGTTTGGAATTTGAGAGGAGAAGTTAGTGGAGTGAAGGGGGATCTGAGTACTCCAGTGAGCTGCCACCCTCGAGAGGCTGGTGACCCACATTCAGGCCTGGGTCCATATTTACTCACCAGCAAATCTTCACGTGGTTCCTAGGATCACTCTGAGTCTATGGATGGCCCTCAAGAGACCAGTAGAAGCACAAATTCCCAGCCCAGCTGTGTGATTGTGCACGTGTGCATTACTGGATTCGATGTTCACAGAGTGCATGGTCCCCCAAGGCAGACAGACCCGAGGACCCTGGAGTCCCAACTCTAAATCCCAACTTCTTTCGAGAATAAACGATTGAAAGAAATCTTCTTGTTTTATAAAAAGGAAAGCCACCATCCGCTAAAATCTATGGACTTTGACCGCCAGATAAGCAGCAGATCAGAAGACGGACCTGGATAAGCACAAAGGACATTCCACCAGGGATATCTCCAATGTGGCTTCAGTCAGACAGCCAAGGCAGGAAGGCACAGAGCCACCCATTGGGAAGGAACTGAGAAGCACACAGGCATGTCGCCTTCAGGACTTACCTGTTCTCCCCATCCTTACAGGGTTCCTGTCCTCAGTGTTCATCCATCCTACACGTGGATTCCCATGAAGTCTGTTCCACGTGATAAGATTTTGGTTCTCCTCTCTCTCCTCTGGTTCCCAGTCTCTTCACCCAATCATCTACCTTCTTCCCCACTCCTAATATGTCCAAACATCAAAGCTTATATCCCTAATCTGAAATGCTTGGGACCAGAAGCTCCAGGGACCTTTCTTGGGATTTGCCTTAAATCCTGGGACTGAACAAGGATGCCACGTTCATCCTGTCACGCATCCAGGAGCAGCTCCGTTCTCCACAAAGACAAGAAGTTGACTAAACAGCCTCCAAGCCCCACTGCCGACTCTTGCATTTTATGATTCTAAGGCTATTACTTATTTACAGTGCTAAAATTCTTCTCTGGGAAGTCGAGGTGGATGGGGTAGAAGTCACAGGCTGTTGAGTTGCCTTTAATTGTGGTGACATGGAAATCTCTCACCACATCCGTTCGCATTGATGTAGCCAAAGTTTGGTAGAGCCAAATAGAAAATAAGAGGAATAGAGATAATGCAGGAACACGTTATTCAGAGATGGCACCTGCCTTTGTGGACACAAGAACAAGAATACGAGGCGAGAATCAACAGTGCACAAGCCAAAGATTAGACTGAAGCCTCTGATATTTAATTTTAAATGAAATATTAATTTAATATTTAATTACGCTTTGGTTTCAAGAAACACTGCAGCCGCAAGACAGATTGTTTGAAGAAGGGAGTAATATACATGGTTAAGGAGACAACTGTAAAAATTAAAGATAAATTTCAAGGGTAAATCTAAATGCCACAACGGAGCAGTTATGAGTACGCGCCCGCTCTCTGTAATGTGCGTTTAGAATATTATAGCCAGGAGCACCAGTCCATTAAGGGGCTGCGATGTCTCGGGTGAGGCAACACTTCCTACTCCAGGGCTGACCGTGGGGACATCATTCCTCAGACTCAGCTGAAGGAGGTGTTGGGATTTAATAGAGGTGGGGTGCAGGCAACTTCACAGAAGTGCAGGAGCCCAAGAGGGCTGTTGATCCAACCTGGTTCCAGTCTGAACAGGGAACAATTAAACCTGGGCCAGTTTCTGATGTCTGAATTGGGTATATTTAACTAAAAACCAGGTTCATTTCTTCGATGGGATTTTTTTTGGGGGGTGGGGGTACAGATAATGCTATTAAAAAACAGAAGAAATGCAAAGCAGATGAGCTATTAGCATTTGAAATCCAGTCTGCACATCTGTGCGGTGCAGCTTTACAGCGTGAGGACCCCACGCCTGCTGCAGAGCGCTGGCGAAGACACTGGGGTATGATTTGGAGCATGTGGCAAAATCCGGGCCTCCGGTTTCTCCTCCCATTTCTCCCTTCCTGCCTCTTCCTGTTGATGAACCCTAGTTCTCCCAAATGACAAGCAGAGTATTTAATCAACACATTTGGTTTTTGCTGGAGTAAAAGGGAAGTACCAGGGGCAGGTGTTTAGCACCAATTCTTTGGTTTCCTAGTGTGTCCCAACCAGCCAAGCTGGCTTCCTTCACCTCAAAATTCCACTGCACACCTCCCGAAGCACCTGTGTGCACTGGGGGCAGCTGGGGCCTGTCCTCTCTTGACCCCCATGGGCTTCCCCTTGACCCCCATCTGCAGCTCCAGGCTGCCTTGGTCTTCTCTGTTTCCTGTAAAACCCTGAGTTCTAATCTAGATCGCAACATGAAGGGCATGATGTGGGAGTTCTTGCAACAAGAACCCACCTTTTGCAGAAGAGAAGACAAAGAAAAAGGCCACCCAACGGCAGGGAGGAGCTCCCTGGACTCATCATAGCTGCTGTGTAAGCATCTTCTTCCAGTGCCGACCACAGTGAATTCTGCTTAGAGTTCTGTGTCTGTGCACACAATTAGCTTTGCAAAGGTATAGACCCTCATCTTCCCAGTAAGCTAAGTATATCTCCATTCTTAGGGTAGAAAAATGGTGCAAGAAATACTTACGTGGCTTCCCCCGCCAAGCTGGGATGAAAATCCGAGTCTCTCCACTCCGTGCCTGCCCCTTTACTGCCCAGCAGAGCCCCTCCGGGCTGCCTCCCACCAGAGCCAAGTTCACAAGGGTAATAAGCTTGTCACACCTTCGTCTTCTGCAAATTCAGTTATTTGTGAACAGGAAAATGTCCATCACCTCTAAGGAATTCAAAGCACTTCACAGGCTGTGAGTCTAACCTGTCACACTGAGATAGAAATATCCTCACATGCCATCTAGAAAACCTAGGCACAAGTAAGGCTTCTTCTGAGACCCCTTTATGCTCACTGGCTACCGTGTTTCCTGTGCCCTTCCTCAGAATAACAGGCAGAGACCAGGCTGTTGGCATTGGCCAAGTAAAACCACAGACAAGGCCAAACGGGTGGGCCTGGTGTCATTTCTAACAAGCTGTACAGAATTGGGAAGTAGGACAGGTTAGTGCTGAAGGGCAGGACTTTGTACTAGGACAGTTTGAAGTGAGTCTAGCTTGGTGGCCATATGCAGGTGACTTAATTTGCCTATGTGACAGATTTCTCATCTATGAGGTTGAGGTACTAATAAAACTGTCATTGTCATGGGAAAGGTGGTGATTGTCAGAGCTCCCAGGAAGAGCCTTCCCTGTGTGCTTAGCAGACGACAGATGTGATTCCTGAATTGCTATCATCTTTTTTTTTTTTTAATTTTTACTACTTCCATCTTACGATAGAACTTATGGGAGACTTGTTTATCAACAATTGAACGGGTAGCCCGGATTCTGCAAAGACCCACAAGGACAATAGCGAAGAGCTAAGCTCACCTCCCCTCAGGTCCTCAACTACCTGCCTGAGCTCAGGCATCATTCTCTGCAAGGACTCCTGTGGGTGGTGCAGTTTCCACAATTACAAGCCACAGCAACTCCTCCCACAAATGCCGCGCTCCGGACTCCCTCTCGCTGCAGACTTGCTGCCTCCTGAAACGAAGCCAGCCAAGAGCTACCTGCACCACCACGGCGGTAGTCCCAGAGCACGAGCCTTGCTTTTCTCCACTGCTGGCTCTCAGGGGAAACGTCTGCAAGAAGAGCAGAGCAGCGATCTCTTCCACTAAGCCTCGGCTGGCACACCGCCTCTGGGTCTCAAACCAGACGGAGGCAACTGGACTTCTCCTGATGAGCCACAGTCTCCTGTGGCTCTCTCAATTCTGCCGCAGCGAGCTGCATGTTAGCCAACCAGGGGTCGGGGAAACAGACCTGCATAGTCACCTGTGTGTGGAGGATATGTTGCTTTTCAGAGCCCTGATGTACTTAGCAGCAGCAACCATGGCAGCTGATGATTGCGTTTTGGCTATTTATACCAGGTACATCTAAAAGGTGGTGGTGCATCCTTGAATACAGAACCATCGAAAGCTGCCAGCGGCCCACCAGGAGTGTGTGTGGCAGGGGAGGACTGAAGGTGAGGTTTGCTGGAGACTTCCTTCTTGCCTCCTGCTTTCTGAGTCTCCTTCTAGAAAGTTCCTGTGTTCATGGGGAAATAGCCCAGTCTCCTAAGGCCCCTCCCACATGTGGATTCTTTCCAAGCCAGAGAGTCTCTGCAACAGCCTCACGAGCAGAACTTGGGTCTCCCAGATTCATGTCTTTGTTTAAAACACAGATTCTCAGACCCTCCCAGGAGGGCATGATTGGGCACATCAGAAGTGGCTCCAAGCATGACTCTTACAGTCAGCAGAGTTAGGGAAACACCTGTGGGTAACAGCCTAATTACTACCTGAGCTGTAGGGATGAAGAAAAGGAAACTCCCAGAGATCAGGGGACTTGATGAGAGGACAAACAAGTAATTCCCCCCTCGGCGGCCTCCGAAAGCAGCTCTTCTGCTCCCTCATCCCATCCTCTTAGACCTTCCTACCCAGAGGGCTCTCCTTGCCCCCACAAAGTTCTCTAGGTCGCAAGGTTTCCTTTCCTCTGGAATCCAGATAGATGGCCTCTTGCACCTCACCGTTGGAGCTGAGTATTTTGTCTAGGCCTGCAGGAGACTTGGAGAACTCACCCGCGGTAACGCGCCGGCCGAGGGGTGAAGGCGCCTACTCCCAAGGCGCTCAGAGAGCCGTTCAGGCTTATGACTCGGCCCTGGGGAGGACAGGCAGGCTAGAAATCCAAGAGGCCTCAGTCCAGTTCCCCACAGGAAGATGGTCACCACCTCAGGGGCCACCTGGAGCGAGGACCCAGGTCTGAGTAGAGCTGCCTCCTCTTGGATGCCCTGCCCAATCCCTGCCTTTTCACCATCAGACTGAGACTAAATTAGCTGGTACTGCCAATGGTGGCCAGTGATGGTACTGCCCATTCATTGGCCACCAATCCATTTCCTGTGGTGCCTGGGACCCTCCATGGATAACATTGGCTTCTGGTCTCCATCAACAGGAGTTGCAGTTGGCCAGTGACCTTAAGGCTGAAGTTTCTCTGTGAGTGACCAGCCTCCTGTGCCTTCCTAGGCAGCCTCCATGCCTGGCCTCTTCTCAGACTGGAAACCAACTAACCACCCCGGCCTCCCCACCCTAACCGTCGTCCTTAGAGGCACCTTCTGGAAGAAGCTTCCCTGGCTGCCTGGCTGGATGGACATCTGCAGCTGAAGGACTGAGTTTACTGGCTTGTGCTGCTTTGATATTTAAACGTGTGACGTTGATTTTTATTACATTTTATTCTTTTAATGTTTAATTACAATTATTTTCTTTTGTGAAAAAATAACAGACACAATAAGCAACACAAAAATAAGTTCAACACCAATAGCCCTGCCAACCCAGCGGTACCTGGGGCTCTCTCTGGAACAATCGTTCATTTTTCATATCTATGAAATCTGGATCATCTTATGCATACTATTTTGAAACTTTTTAAGACCTTACCTGTCCTCATGTAAGTATCCATCAATAGCATCATTTTTAAGGTTTAAAAAGTGTAAAGATGTTTCATTATTTACTTAATGAATCCCCTAATGGACACTAAAGATGTTTCTAATTCTTTCACTGCTATAAATAGTGCTCCACTGAACAGCCTTGAGCAAATTCAATTATTTTCTAAGTATATATTTCTGAAAGTAGAACTGTGGGGTCAAAGGGCACACGTATTTTTAAGGCTGGTACCGTCGGGACCCTCTTCTCTCACCGTTTATGCTCCTATAGTGGGGTGTTGGGGTCTCCACCTTTTTCTAATTTTGCCAACCTGGATATTTTTCATCTGTTTAAGAAATAACTTCATTAACTCAATACAGAAAAATTTGTGGCAACTCTTAAGAGTTGCCTTAATTTGCATTCGTTAGATTATTAACATGGTTGGACTTTTTAAAATGTTGATTCCTTCACCGGCCTCCTTCCTGAATTAGCTCCTGATGTCACTTGCTAACTTTTTGTTTGGGTATTTGATTTTTTCTCCTTAACTGGTGAGAAATCCAGTGTTCACCTCTTGATCACAAAGCATAATGTGGTAGTGGACAATAGCAGGCATAAAATAAATTTCAACTGAAACAATGAACACATTTTTTGATGCGTAAAACAATATATCCTACGGAGTCACATTCTCAGTTCATTCTTTTCCTTTTGATTTTATGCTGGGTACTTTGACATGAGAAATTTTCTTTTTATGTAACCCCTTTGGCTTCATGGTATCTGTCTTTGGGGTCAAGATGAGCAAGTCTCACCATGATCATTATTTTTTAGACTTACAACCTTTTGAAATGTCTGTATTTTTAATTGAAATATTTGAGTATATTTCAGTTGGCAATGTGAAATTAGAAATCTTTTTCCTTTCAACTACTTCTTAACGGGTTGGTCTGACAGATTAGTTAAATGTTCTCTATTTTCCACATGAACCCGAGATGGCTCCTCATGATGCTGATATTTCGGTATTTATCCACTCAACACGTGCAAAAACAGTTTGTTTTCAAATTTTCTCTTCTGTTGCATGACATTTCTGTATGTTTCTGCAAAGCCCCATATTCTTTTAATTATTGAACCTTAAAATAGGTTTGAATGTCTGGTAAGGCAAGGCGCTCTCATTTTTCAAAATCAAGTGTTCTATTTTAACACCTTTCCAGGTGAACTTTGTAAAGTCTCCCCAAACATTTTGTTGGTATTTTGATTGGCATTGTGTTAAATTTATTCATTAATCGACATCTTTACAATATTAAATCTTCCCACCTCTCCGCCAGCTGGAAGTATTTTGTCCTTCCTCTGAACTCCCTTAGCACTTTATACCTTTAAAAAAAATCACTTTCTAAACTATACCCACCCAATTTTTCAACCCTGAAACCTGAGCGTCGTCCGCTTCCCTCCCCTCCCCAACTTTCACCCCATCCAATCAATCATCAAGCCCATCAGCGCTACCTCCTAAATTCCATCCACTTCTGCCTGTCCCCACCATCAGTACCCTGGTCCAAGCCGCCATCACTTCTGGCCTGGGCCAACATGCTGGCCTCCAACTGACCTCTCTGCAGCCACACTGGCTTCTGAGCCATTCTCAGCACCACCGTGGCCAGAACGACCTTTGCAAAGGCAAATCTGATCATGGCAATATTCCCATGGCTGCCCATGGCACTTGGGGAAGAGCTGAGAAACGGGCCTGGATGTGTCATGGCTCCTTCTGGCTTGTATCAAACCTCTCTCTAATTCCTTCCTCCAGCCTTGATCATAGTGGTCATCAAATATACAATGCACTCTTTCCTACCCCAGGGCCTTTGCACCTCCTGTTCCTCTGCACTGTTCTAAGTTCTCCTCGTCACTTCAGTTTAAGATTCAGTTCCCTCAGTGTATACTCCTAGAATCCTACACAGGTCCTTTTTTAGTGCTTATCACAATTTCCTTGTCTAAGTCAGTTTCCATGAAAACACCGAGGACAATCATGTAAGTACTACTGATAATAAACATCCTTTGAATAGTAATATATGGCTCACACAACCCACTCTCTCCTGAGTGCTTTACCTGAGCAGGTGTGCTAGACCTGGCTGCCAGCTTCAGAGAGAAGTTCCATTTTCAGGAACTTTGTGATCAGGCCAATGTTGCCCAACAGTCTGAATTCAATAAATGCTACAAACCAACACTTTTGAAACCCCGTTTTTCCTGTGAAACCTTTACCAGCCTGCCAGCATTTCCTTGCACTGTGTCATTTAGTCTTCTCAGCCTGGAGAGGCAGGTGGTTCATTTTATAAGATGGGGAAGAACTGTTTGGGAGGCAAGCCCTGCTGGGAGGTGAGGCCTCCCGACTCTAGAGCAGGGCAGCTCACCTTGTCACCCTCCCCAGGTCCAGGAAGGCAGGCCCTGCAGGTTCTGGCTTTGACCCCAGCTCCGCGTCCTCGGGGGCTTGCTGTTAGAAGGCCTCCCTTCTGGCCTCTCTGACCTCACCTCCCATCGTTCCTCTCCCCATCCGCACCATCTTGTCCCCACTTTCCCGTCTGTGATCCTGGAAGGGAAGCGCCCTTGCAGATCCAGGGACCACCAGGCACAGTTCCATCGAACGCCAGTGAACCCAACAGAAAACAGCCTGCAGAGGAAAGGAGGGAGGGGGAGGATTTCCACCCTTGGCCCTGTCCTGTGATTCAGGTCTCTGTTCCCACCTGTCCTACCCAAGGTCCTCATTCCTTCCTCTGAAACCATGGGATTTATTTCCTTCCCATCTGCCTCTCCCTCTAGAAGGTAAGCTTCACTAAGATGGGGCACTCGACTTCACCCACTACGGTGTCCCGGAGACCAGCGCTGCCCACCCAGGGTAAGTGCGTGATCCGTGCCACCCTGAAGGAGTGAATGAACAGGACAGTAACTTTTTAAATTGCGATTGCAATAGAAACTTCTATGCACAAAAAAATAGCACCTCAGGTGTGTTTATTTCAGGTGAGCAAAACCAAAGGCAGCATTTTAAATAAATATACCAAAAAATTACCCCTTCCATCTACTGTGAATTACTAGCTACTCAGACACGGACACTTCAGCAGAGGAGGGGCCAAGTCCAAATGAAAGAAGAACACATTACATACAAAATGATATTACTAAAATTTTGTAATATGCCTGGTCTACTTTCTTCATTTAATTATTTCTTGTTTATGTCCCTTATTTTCTCTTTCGAAGTACAATACCCTAGTTATCTCCAGTGGTCAGCTATTTCCCAAGCCAGTCTTGTTTTTCCAGAGATAATGCATTTGGAATTTACAAATCCTCCACCTGCTCTGCACAATATACCATTGCTTCTTCCAAAAGTTTCTAAACTGAACTGGGAAGAAACTTTGTTTTATGTGCTATCTGTAGCTTCCACCTAGAAAAAGCAGTAGATACAAAGCAGATGCTCAAAAAATAATAGACTAATATTTACTTTCATAAAGTTAAAATATACCACTCTGCAACATAAGTGGGCAACTTTTTTGAATTCTTTTCCAGAAAATTTACTTACAGCTAACAACTTTGTCTAATTGCTTTTATCTGATTGCTTGGATAAGACTGTTCTAGTGTGGTTCCAGCAGAGATCAGCAAGGGTGTACGCCTGAAACCACCTGCCAGGACCATTCCCTAGACCACACAGAAGTTGCTGAATTAAAACACAGGTTTAGAATTGAGTCCACACTTTCCCCATTCAGTGTCGAGCACTCTTCCCACATGACAGGAAAGACCTAGAAAAACTAGAATGATTTCAAGTCGAGATGCTGAGCACCAGAGCAAAGGTGAGCTGGAAGCATCCCTGTCTCCCCAACATCACTGTCTCACCTACCTGTGTAAATGAACCTTCCCGGGGCTCCTTTGCAGAACTGTTTGGATTTATAAGATAATGTCACTTCCACTACTCCAGGGATGTGCCGAGGAGGAGTCTGCACTCGGATGGCATGAGGGGTTATTAGCTGAGAATGAACAGGAAGGGAAATGAAATACCCATTAGCCAAGCCATCGCCAAGGAAGCTGCTTATGGTCTCACTTATTGATCTGGCAATTTCCGAGCTGTTGCTTATCTTTTGGCTATGAGTTCTGTTGTTTATCTGACTAGAAGACTAGACCCCTTCCAACTTAGAAAACCGAAACTACAGGAATATGTGAAGAAAGAGCATTGCATAACCCGAGACAACCAATAGTGCTATTTGGCCCGTTTCCAGTATACTTCTGTGGACGTGAGTCACAGAATTACATTACGCCTTTGCTCAGACCCTGTCCTCCTGAATTTTCTCCCACGGAGCATGATAGCCTGCGCATATCTCTGCTCCTGTATCAGTAGACTTTTTTTGAAAACATGATTTTCAATGGTGGAATAATACTTTATTAATTTTTTTTTTAACCATTCTCCTGTAATCCAGTATCTGGCCTCTTTCTAATTTCTCACAATTTTACCCAATACTGCAATGGATGTTTGTCTTTTTAAAAATGTCCCTGCAAGGAGCATGACTCCAGGCTTTCCTGTCCTTCCTGCTCCCAGAATTCTCTTTCCCCAGATGAAAACCACCTTTGGGCCAAAGGAGAGGAGAGAAACCTGCTGCCTTGGCCTACCTCGCTCCACACAAGCATGGTGCCAAACACCACCTGGAGGCCATCGAAGAAGTTGTCCCCAATGATGATGACCATGGCTCCTCCCGTGGTCCAGCCTTCACTCGGGCTGATGGCTTTAATGCAGGGGGTCGCTGAGGGAACAGGAAAGAAAAATCAGCCCTCTCCTTGGCGGCGGAGTTGGGAGTTCTGGGAATGACTGTCCTGGGAAGCTGTTGGCCATTCCACGGAGTTCAAGTTGGGCTTTATTGACCTGCCAGCCTCCCCTAATTGGTTGTTGGTTGATACCAGGTCATTAAAGCCTAATGAGTTGACCATTATGTAGGAAAAGGTGAAACACTTAGCTAATTGTGCAAAGGGTGCTTGGAAAACTCTCTTGTTTTTGCCCATATTTTTATAAGCTGATCACACCAGAAAAGTGTAAATCCCTTTTCTCTCCCCACCTCCTCTGCCCCGAGATGTGAAGATTTACAAGGCCCATGCATGTGCCAGGCAGAGGAGGAGAAAGCAAACTCTATTGTGGCGGAAGGGGCTTTTCAACTCTATGCTGAGACGATTTCTGATCATCCTCCTAACTTTGTGGGAAGGATTTTCCTCCCTTTGTCCACATGTTCCAGGTCTCTGGACTTTACATCCCAACAGGAACCCAATATGGTTTTCAGGCCATAACTAAAGTCAATCCATCACTCCATTTCCAAAGTTGACAGGGTCAAAGGTGGAGGAGAACTTTGGCAGGACTCCAAAAACATGAGCCCCCTTTGAACAGCCAGTCAATCACATCCAATCAGTCAAAAGAAACGCGAGGGGCTCCCAGCTCTGAACTCTGGGGTTTTCTTCTCCCCTTTCAATGCCCACCGTGGGAGCATTAACACCACTCCAAATTCTTTACTGATTCAATCATTTTCTTTCAGTTCATTAATTTCTATTTAAAATGATACAAGATACATTTTAAGGGCCGAGTTGGGGGCGGGGACCAGGGGGCAGTGTATAGCAAAACAGCACATTAGAATAGTAGCCTAATTTGGTCACTCATTCTAGATTAGAAGGTCTCCCCACCACCATGAGACGGGGTGCGCAGAAGGGAGGGGAACGGCGAGATGGAATTTCCTTAGGTTTGTCAGTTACGTTCATCGATACACTTTAATTTTTTGGACAACTTGAAGTTTAACAGTTACCAGTATTTCTAATTACTTTAATGCACTTGGAAAACTACCCAGAGCAGCCCGCGGTTCCTTCTTGTTCAAGCAAACAAAAACCAATTAGTGTCAGTTTCGTTCTGCACATTGTTTTGTTTTGCGCACAGTCTGTTTAAGGGCACATCTGACACTTATTCATACACGTCTGGCACGACCACGTTCCTGTTTAACTAAGATGTCATGGGCCTACATTTGCCTGAGATGCCCGTCGAGCAAAAAGAAAAACAGAGCAGAGTGGAAGAGACCCGGGGCAGCGGAGGGCCCGGAGCCGGCGGTGTTTACAGCTTCTCTCACAAACCCGCAGGGCTCAGTGGACCTTCCCACTCTGACTCCCAGACGTAAATTTGAAATTCAAACAAGAAAACTTGCGGAGGACTTGGTCCGCCTGCCCGGCTCAGCCCAGACAGCCCTACCTTCCGACGGGTCGAGCCTCCTCGCCCTCCGGCCGTGCTTGGAGTTGTTGTGGACGAACATGTTGTCGGAGACGGCCAGCACGTGTCCGTCCACGTTCACCGTGGTCGACAGCACCACCTGCGGAGTTAGCGTGACAGTGGGTGAGTTTTGCCTCGAGCCGCACATGCCCCCGAGTTCTGTTTGGCCACCCTTCCATGTGACCAAGGGGACAGGCGGGACTCAGGGATGGGCCGTGTTCTTCACAGTTCCACAGGATTCCTCTTCCTAGGATCCAGAAGAAGCTGATGGGAAAACAGGGGCAGCCGGGACCTGGTGGTGTTGTGCATTCGTATTCAAACTCTGCCTGGGTCCCCAAGTGGGAAGACTGGCCTCTGCCGGCTGGCTCTAGGAGCCCAGTTCTCTGTTGAAGGATGGGACCATCCTTCCAGGCAGGGCCTTCAGCTGCTGCACCACAGTGCCCGCTGGGTGTGACCCAGAACGTGGGACGGAACCACCAGCTGGAAGGTCACTTCTCCACACTGGGGAAGGGTCCCTGGTACTTCCAATGTGCCCTGACATCATGCTGGGCATTGGGATGCGGGCCAGCCCGTTGTCTGTGGCATCCCCACCCACCAGGGAAGAGCAGCAAAGATGTTCACACTGTCGGTGAGAAGATAAGGTTCCCGGAATTGAGCTTCGAAGACACAGAACATTTAATATCTAACTGGAGGCAGGGGAAGAGGTGGGTGTGGAGTCCTGGCTGAGTCAGGGTCTGGAGTCAGACTGAATCCAAATCCCAGGCTGCTGCTCCCTGACACGAAACCGTGGACAAATTACTGAACCCTTTTGAATCTCAATTTTTCTTATCTGTAAAACGTAAACAATGCTGCCTGTCTCGCTGGACTGAATGAGATAAAAGGAGGAAAAATGAGATAATACATTGAAAACACTCAGCACAGCGCTCGGGACGTGCCAAATGAGCATGAGCCCTGTGCTATCTGCCCCTGCCTTCTCGGACCCGTCTGTGAGGCAGAGGACACTTCCCAGGGAGACTTTCCCAAGCTCCAGACTCTGGGCAAGGTTCTAGAAAAGGGCACAAGGAGGCAAGGGACCAGCAGTTAAAAGCATGGCCCCCACCTTCAGAGGGCCACTTTCAGGCTGAAAGAGATACTAACACGTGAAAGGAAGAAGAAGAATGGAATTGAATTGAGCTCCACATTGTGCACAGCAGGTCTGAGTGGGAGAAGTTCAGGGGCGGAGGCCAGCAGAGTGAGGCAGAGGAGAGGGAGGCCAGCAGAGAGGCAGAGGAGAGTGGCCCACCACACTCACCCACTGACTCCACCCAGGGAGCCGAGTGGGCCTGGACTGGCTGCTTCTCAGATCATGGCGCTTATTCATGGCAATTTTTTTTTTTTTTTGAGAAAGGAACTCATTACATACAAATTCATACATATGTACAGACCTTTTGAGGACGGGCACTGAATGGGTACATAATGAGGAACAGGCTTCAGAATGATCCCTCCTACCCAGGCCCCAGATGAAATCTGTTGATATCTTACTTGGAATTGCCCTGCCACCCCGTTCTTACCTCCTAAATGAAGGCGGAGTGGGAAAGAACTTGACCCTTTCTTACCTCCTAATATGGAAGAATTAGAGAGCATTTTAAAAACTTTTTATAATGAATAATTCCAAACAAAATTGACTAGCATAATGAATCCCTAGGTCCCACCATCCAGCTTCAAGAGTTATAAAAATATGGCTGATCTCATTTCATCTATACCACTGCCCATGTCTTACCCCCATAGAAATTCCATAGAAATGGATGTTGACCACAGATTTGGGTTTGTTTGTTTGTTTTTTTTCAGACAAAATCAACATGCTTTGGAATGCATGGAGCGTAGCTGTCCGATTTACAGTTTACACCCCTCTCATGACATGGAATATTCCATTTCCCCAGAGAGTTACTGGGTCTATTTGCAGTCAATCCTAACCCCACCTCTCACAAAGCAACACTTTTCTGATTTTTTTTTTTTTGGCCTATGGAATTTTACATGGCATCTTTTAACATTTTCATATTTATAATGTAATAGGATTGAAAGAATCCCTCAGACCCATAAGCCCACAAATCATGTCATGCGGCCTCACTCTGTGGGCACGATGTCGCGCATGTGAAGTCTTACATGGACGTAAGTGGGTTTCAATCATTCAACTCAACAGGTATTCGCTGGGCTCCTGCTGCACGCCAGGTATTATGACAGGCCCCGGGAGTCGAAGAACAAACTTCAAGGAACCTCAGTTGTCATTCAGAAAATTATCGCCCATATAATTGCTCACCATTCGGGGATGGAGCTGTCTAGCCTGTGGTCTGTTTTCAATTGTGTCTGTGGTTCACATGTGAGCGTCTGGGAAAAGTCCTTCTAGATAGTTCCTATCCTGTGGAGGCAACCGTCAAGCGGAGTCATCCTCCACTTGGGGCCAGCGCACCCAGGCAGAGACTCCTATCAGAGAGATCTCAGCAGTAGGAGATGGAGGCACAGCCCGGGGAGAGACGGGACCTCACGGTCTCGGTTCAGGTGAATGTGGAGGTACGTGCTTACCCTCTGGAAATAACAGAATGAAGGGGGGAAAGAGGAATTGGACCAGCTGACAGATTGTGCATGCCAGTGGCTCTTCAAAGGCATGGCTCTGGATGCTGGAACACAAACCAGAAGTCCCCCAAACAAGAATGAGAGGGTGCTCCAGGGCTTCCTCGCTAAGAAGGTGTCCGGGCACGCTGAGGGGAACCCGGCCCTGCCCGAGGCTCGTGTGGAAGCACTCATTCAGAGCCCACTTTAATCCACTCCACAAGCTTCTTGTCATGCTGTCCATTAATGCTCCTGCCACAAAATATGGGGCTTTCACGAGCCAGCGGATTTCATCATTGTCCGTTTGGGTGGAGTGAGACCTAGTTCCAAAGTGAACATTTCCCGAATGACATACCCTGGTGGTTCAGATGCACTTCATTATTTTCTATTAACAATGGAAATAAATTTTAATCTCTTGCTGGCTAGCACTGGCCTGTCATGACAGCAAGGGAATTAACCTGAATTATTTCAGTGTCTGCAAAATTTATTACAAGATTTTAAATTACGTCCAAATGTATGTGCGTGTGTGCGTGTGTGTGTGTGTGTGTGTATAGATATGAGGCGAGTTCCAGTTTTTCATATTCTAAATATCTTTGGCTGTGAGGCACCTAGAAAAGCTGCTATTAAACCAACTTTTCAAAATGTAATGGACTTAATCCACAAACTCCACCACATGAAACCAGGCAAGCTGGGCGGCGGCTGCTCCCCTACATGGAGACTCACACTTGAACACTGATTTTTGCACACTTTCCCTCTACTTCTGGAAGAACAAACAAGGTGAGAGAGGCGAAAATACATTTGGTTGAGTCAGAGCTTTGACATCAACTCCCTTCACCGTTTTCTGATGAACGATGACAACGCTGATATTCTTCCACCCGGAGAAGTTAAAATTTCTGAATGTTTTAGGATTGAAGGAAGTGGGGCGTACATTCCAACATCATCTCACTCCCAGGCCTTCCCCTTCCACAAGCCAACTTCTTTCCCCTAGTGAGTATTTCCTGGGTCACGAAGGCTGACCCTTTCCATCTGGAATCAATCCGTCAACCCCTGACAACTTCCTGAAACACCTCACTCCATTTCCTGTTCTCTCCCCCCTCTCGCTTTCCCCCTGGTTTGCTTCACTCTTCAAAACTGCAGGCCACAGCAGCTTAATGTTAGAGGGTCAGGCTCAGTTAGACTCCAAAACACTACACAAGGACACCTTTGACCTTCAAAAATCTTTACATCTTAGCTAAACAAATCAAGGTCAACATTTCTTACCATTACCTTGTTAACTATTTGTATGCATCTTCACCAATGGTCTTCCCACCACGTAACTGTCCAACGCCACTTGTTCTTCTAAGATCATAAACTGATCTGTTTTAACAGGAGGAAATTTAGGAGGGATAAGGGTGCCATTTGGAGGTAACTGACACTAAAAATCGCCAGCAGTGCAACAAGCATTTGGAGATTATTCCATACAAAAGAACTTCCGTGCCTCATCAATGTTTCCTGTCACCTCCACCTGGGACCTCGTCTTCTGTAAGATTGTCAAACTCCCCCAGCATTGTCATTCTGCTGGCGCAGCCCTAAAGAATGCCAATTAGGAATACAGATGTCCATATTTTGTGAGGGATGGACCCTGGGTGTTGCTGCGGACACTAGTGACAACTTTCATTTATTTCTCAGGGTTGATACATCTGTATTGCAGCTCCAAGTTCTCCTAGCGAGTCCCCCGGACCTGAACACCAACTCCTTGGAGCCACTGGGTCTCCTCAGTGGAAACATTTCCATTCAACACAAAAGCTACAAGCAATTCATTCATAGCCACACCTTCAAGCCAAGTTTCCAGGAGAGAGGGGTTGGAATCGATTGAAATTGCTTGCATCTCTTTAAAGCGAAAGTGGTGTGTGCTTCTTGCTGTTCCTTATTTTGCTTGACTGTGGTCTCGTTAGGGGGAGGCCAGCTACAGGAGCACAGACTGAGCCGGGAGTGATGTGGGCAGTTTCGTTTTGAGTCACCCAGCCCCCGGCAGGGGAGCAGAAAGAGAAATACAAAGAAAATGCTTGTGCCTCTCCTCGAAAAGGGCAGGAAAGTTCTATGGAGAATCTAAGAGGACGTTAGCAGTTGCTGAAAGTACTCACGAAAACTGATTGGCTTTCCCAAACTCTATTTTTCTTTTCGTTACTCGAACATTCTCCCACGTCTCCCTAATAATTTATACAAAGCAGGAGCTGAGTTGTAAAGAGCTCTTTCCTGCCCGTAAAAGGCCACCGTGGGAGTAACCCTTAGGTGGACACATCTGTTAATCTGCCTGGGCTGCTAATTTTCCCACCGAGGAGCAGGGTGCCTGGTGTCAGAAGGATGTCGTGGGGGACGCGGACTTGTACTCAACAGACTTTTCCCGCCTTTGGGTTATCCGATGTCTGGCTCTGAGATATCCTTGGCTTTGGGAGCACCACACTTGTGTGGTTGGTTTTGTTTATCCTCCTCAAAGTTCCAAGTGTGTGATTTAGGGGAGTCAGAGGAATGGCCAGCTCGGCCCGTCTCAGCTCACACCCAGGTGTTCCTAAGAAGACCCCAAGTCTCACATGAGGAGGGTTAAAGGAGTCAGGATGGAAAATGTGTGCGATGCCTACCCCATCTGCCCTCTGAAACGGGTGACGCTGGCCTCGTCTGTAGCCAGTAGAAGGACACTGGCTAGAGACTCCCCACTGTGGTCCACAGCTCCTGCCCTGAAGTCACACCAAATTCTGCCATCCGTCAGCGGCAGGTTCCTGCCACTGTGGTGAGGGTCGTACGCCCCTTAGCTCAGTGTGGGGCCTCAGGAAAGCTACTTCACGTAGCATCTACAGCACACGCGACGTGGAAGGCTCTGATACGGTACTCACGAACACGCGTACGCCCAGCTACATAAAATGGTCTCGAAAATTCCTGTTATTTTGCCAAGTATGGAAAAAAATTCTTTATGACATTTTACATCTGGAAATGGAATTAAATTCATGATGTGCTTTTCCCTTATAACTGTTCAGTTGCTATATATGTTATTTCAGCTTTCCCAAGGCATAACTGTTATGTGGGATTTTATTTTCCACCTGTGGAAGGAGGAGAGACATAGAGACCATTAAAGCCACAGAGAAAATCAAGACAGACTTCTGGCTATCGTGGGCGAGCTAGTTGGGAGTCCACGTAGTGAGAAGAAATAGATGTCGGGGGTTTTTATACACTGGCTAATCTCACCACAGACAAAGAGAATCCACTGATTTGGTTTTGTCTAAGTCTCCATGAATTCAACCCAGGCTAACAACAAACAAATTGGCTACTGCAGTTGGTTTCTCCTTACCACTTTATTCTTGGCACACATCGTATTTTCAAACCAGATTTAAAGCCCAGATTCTTCTTTGTTACTGGACTCCGGGGTCTCCAAAATTACCTTTAAACACCTACCCCACAAGCATGGATTTTGTCATTTTTTTAAAAAAAGGAATTCCCAGAATTCTTAGCAATATCTGTTGTTTCCCATTCCCCAGGGCTAAATTTTCTGTTCAGTGAAGTATCAAGTCCCAAACAGGAGAACACAAAGTTGATCTCCATGGAGACAGACAAGGGGCATTCTGGGATTGTTGGTACCAAGGAAGGGGACCAGACATTAATGACAAGGCCTGAGAAGGTAGGTAACCAGGCAGTGCTGGGTCTCCATCAGTTATCAGGTATTTATGGAACCCCCAGGCAGGACACTGCATGCGGTGGAAGTTTATAGAAAACACTGTTGCTGCCTCAAGGAGTTTACCGTGCGGTTGATGGAGCAGAACAACACGAGGCATAATCAGAAAATATTACTGCACAGTAATGGATCATGGAGGACTGGACCAGGCGGCCACTGGATGCTCTATGGGCCAAGAGGTAAGACAAAGCAACCTGAACTCGAGAGCAGCAGCGGACATTGTCCTTGAGAAAGCAGGAATTGAGATGGGCCTTGAAGAAATGGGAAAAAAATAAATAAATTTGAGAGTACCACTCCAGGCAACTGAGATGGTTATCCTCAAACTTTTTAAAAGAGATTCTAGAGTCGTATGCCCAAGAACTTTCTGCTGGCATATATTGGCAAATTTGGTTTTGGGGTGAGTGGGGGACACTAAAAGAGCTTGCTTTGTAATATCCAGTTGGATATGTACGGAAATCAGGTGCAGTTTTCTAAAGCCAGCTTTTCATGTCACTGGGGAGCCTGATGGTCCTTCACCTGTCTCCCCTCAAAGCCACAGTGACTTGCCACTTCAGCCCCGTTTACGCTCCTGCATTGGACCCATTGCCTTTCCCATCTGAAATGCATGCCAGGAGGGATGTTATAGCCAAGGGCCGTATTTTACTAGCAAAAGTTAGGGGAGCCCAGGGGAGCCATATAACACAGTTGATGCAGTTCTCTGGCTCCGCCATCTTCCACCAAACTCTCTCCCCAGGGAACTCATGAATCACCTGTCAGCCATCAAAAATCAGAAGCCCCTCTAAGCAGCTAAGGAACCCATGCACTCTTTCTGCAGAACCAAGAAAGCTCTGTGTTCCAGAAGGTTCTATATCTGGTTGCCCTGGAACGGGTTCAGGGGTAGGTTTTAGTGTTCTTATTTGAGCCCCCTAAAATAGTTGAGCAGTTTGGCTTGTTTCCACCTACCTGCAAGGCTGGCACAGCCCTTTCCTAAAAGTCACTTGGGCAGCTCCCCGTTTTCATGCCAACCCCTTCTCTCCCACAAAGAACTCAAAACACATTTCCTATGTAAGTCAATCAAACACTGTATCCCCCTGATTCTTTTCCCCATTGGAGACACCAAAAGTCAGGGATGGGGAGGCAGAGGGTTATTCTGACAAAGCAATCTTGAAGGAACCCACAGCAAGCCTTCCCTGAGCTTGAAGCATTAAACTGAGTCAAAGACACTCAGACCCTCAGAGTTTTTTTTTTTTTTTTTTTTTTCTGACTCCAACTAGATAATTTGTATGTATGTGTGTGTGTGTTTTTAACTTGGACTATCTGGTTTGTTTTACCAGGAGATAATGGACTCACCTGTTGATCAGAGAGGCCATAAGTCAAGTGATTTTCATTATATGCTTTAAAACTGCTGCTCAGTAGCACAGTCACTTGCAAATGCTGGGTGAGATCACAGAGCGTCTGGGCAGCTCCCAAACTGAAAGATTTGAACTGAAGAAACCTGCAGGCAGCTGGAGCTGTATTAAATTTTTACCATTTGGAGTTAATTTAAACTCTCGTTTCCCTCTTCAATGGGTGTGAGAGAAACATTCAACATTTTTTATTTAAGGAAAATAGATGGTGGTGCCATTAAAAAGTTTTATATAAGAGCTGGGGGTTTAAAAAAAATCATAAGGGGTTGTTGGATGGATCTTGGCCCCATGCCAAGACATGAGTAGCCGTGCCCTTTGCTCTTGTATCGTTTAGTAAAACAGACTAATGGCTAACGCCCAGCTGTGTGGACTAGGTGTCTTTGTCACAGACATTAATTTCCCCATCGTTCTTGTGCAGTGGAGGCATCCAGCTAGGCGGAGTGCCTAGGCGGAGTGTGGCTGTCAGTCAGTCCTTTCCGGGGCAGAGCCTGGAGATCACTCCCTTTCTCTCCACTACCATACATTTCTTCCCACTTCCTCTGAGGTGCGGTAGATCTGCCAGGAATGTCCCCCAAGCACCAACCCTCCCCCTCGACCCCATGGAGTCCTCCTGGATGCCCCACCACAGGTCCTAGAAACGACTCGCCTTTCACTGGAAATACACCCTCCCATAGCCCCCTACATGGAGCATGTCTTTCATAAACAGTCTCGTTCATGAGGTTAGAACTTGGTACCCAGGACTCATATACATAGTCCAGCCTCAAGTAAAAAAAAAAAAAAAAACATGATATTGTAGAGGATACTGGTTGGAGTGCAGAGTCCTTCAGAAGAGTAGGCGCACTTACTATTATGGTGATGGTGAGGTCATTTAACTCCCCATCACCCACCCTCGACCACACTGCCAAGGTCCAACAGGCTCCTCAAAGACCACAGCTCTGTGCCCACTGTCTTCAGGCACGTTCCTGGAGGACCACAGAGAAGCAGAGCTCGGCTATGCAAATCACTCAGGTGTTCTGTGTTCTCCTCGAGAAGACAAGCCCTTTGCAGGTGGGCATTTTATTTCAGTTGCTCCTGCTGTGTCTCCAGCACCTAGCACAGTGTCAGGCACACGGAATGTCTTTAGCAATGCTGGGGGGGTAGAAGGCATAATGGAATGGGTGCATCTAGATTCTGTTATGACCTGGAACACCTGCTGGCCTATCTGTGCCAGTAAGTTAGCAACAGTGAGCCCTAAATTGTGTGTTTCTACTGTATTTTATAATTTGAATGTGGGAATGATGATGTATTTGACTTTCTTTCTGGGCTGGATTTTCTCCTGGATTTTGTAATGACCACTCTCTACTCACATTGCAGAGAAATAAAGAATGGGGTTCATTATGCCTTAACAGGATGGTCAAAGCAGCCGGATGTGGTGGCGCTTACTTATAAACCCAGCAGCTTGGGAGGCTGAGGGAGGAGAATCTCAAGTTCAAGGCCAGCCTCAACAACTTAGCAAGGTTCTAAACAACTTAGCAAGACCTTATCTCTAAATATATAAATAAGGGCTGGGGATGTGGCTCAGTGGTTGAGCACCCCTGAATTCAATCCCTGGTACCAAAAAATAAAAAATAAATAACCAGGATGGTCAGCTTACATTGGACATATATTTCTCTTTCTTTCCTTCAAAAAGTTGTTAATCCAGGTGTTTCTCTTCATTGTTCCATCTCAGGGAAGGCAGAGTGATTTTCTACAGGCATGATCCATGGATTTAGATACTTTGGGGACCCTGAAAAACTTGTATTGTCTCTTCCTTCCTTCTCCCCCCACCCCTTTCCTCTTAAAAATAAATAAAACATACCAATCAGCTTCAAGCAGCACACAGAATACTGGAGGGACAAACCCTGGTTGCCAGAGAGGGTGGCAACAGGCGAGGGAGAAGCCTGTGGAGAACGGTATACTGGCACAAAGGAGCCAAAGGCTCTGTTGGAAGCCAGGAAATGCCTCGCCAGGGACGTGACAGGCACGTGTGGTCTTGAGGGAGTCTCAAGTTAGAGAGGGGTGAACAGGTAAGAAGGTTCCCAGAGAGTGGACATCAGTGGCCTGTGTAAGTGATAGACCTCTGGAAACTTCCAGAGATGGGCCTGGTGGACCATTTGCCTGGTAAAAAGATCCTGAAAGGGTCCTACTGGACATGCCTTTCCAAACCTGAGCTGTGTGTCCTTAGCCAGTGGATGTTCATGACATGCTTTAGAAGATGACTTGTCATAAGAGCTGAGGGCAGATTAGAAAAGGAAGGAGCAGAGGGGCCCATCATGGTTTCTGGGAAGAGAGATGGATTTAACAGATACTTAGGAGAAGGAAGCAACACTTTGCCAATGAAAGAGGAGGAAGTGGATCAGGGGTAAGAACTGAGTTCTGTTTGAATATGTGCTCCTTAGTCATGGGAGGGAAGATGCCCAGGAGGGAGACAGAGCTGTATATTTGCAGCTTCAAAGAAGGGCACAACCTGAGGATAGGGATGCAGGGATCACCTGGGAGCAGATGGCATTGAAAACCCAGAGCGCGTGTGCAGTGGGGGAATGTGTGGGTGGACGGATCAACACTAAGGGTCGATTCACATCAAGGACAGCCATGTGATGTTGGATGTATTTCTTGACGTCAGAAACCCGTGGAATCCTAAGCGATGTTTTAATAGGTCTGGGAAATCAGCACAACTTAAGCAAAACTTTGTTTAGATGTAGTTTCTCATTGGGATAGAGATTACAGCTGTTACTAGATTCTCAGAGGGATTTGGACCAGAAACGGGCTAAGACCCATTGTGTTTCAATAAGTATTTTTTAATGTCCTGTCCGACTTAGAATTTCAACTGAATTAAAGAGGATTGGTTCAGTCTCAAACATAAAAGAGTCCAGGTTCCCCACTGTTTGTGAGGTTGAGTTCATGATTTTGTTAGAATGGTCTATGTTTCTATTCTGTTTCGATCCAATCGTCACCAAAGAATCCTTTATATTAAGCCTATGTTTGATCATGTAATAAAAGTAAAGAATTGACATTTGTCTACATGGTTAAAAACAATTACCTTTGTCATTGTGAATGAGATACATATTCCAGGAATTCCTACAATTTACCGTCCCCTTGGATTGCTTTCCTCATAACCATGCCTACCTACTGTCTCTGGCTTTGCTTCATGTTTGAAACTTGATCCAAGTTTCTTAATTGACCATCACAGTACATAGAAAAGCCTTTTTCATAATAGCTTTCTCCATATAAAAGAGCTTTCATCGAAGGATATATTCTTAATAGACTCTGAGCACAGCATAAAAATCACCAATTCTTTTGTACATCAAAGGACATTTAAGAAATGAAAAGGTAACCCATGGAAAGGGAGGAAAAGTTTGCAAATTACATATCTGATAAGCACCCAGTATTCCAAATATATGAAGAACTCTTGCTATAATTCAACTGTAATAGGAAAAAATAACCCAATTAAACAGTGGGCAAAGGACTTGATAGAAATATATTTCTCCAGATAAGATTCACAAATGAATGGTAACTACATGAAAAAAGGCTCGGCCCCTTTGGTCAACCTGAATAGACAGAACCACAATAAGATAAAACCCCTGTACACCCACAGGAGGGCCAGGTTTTGTAAAAAACAGAAAACAAGTGTTGTTGAGGAATTAGGAAAATTGGTACCTTACTGGTGGGAACGTAAAATGGTTTGGCCACTGTGAAAAACAGTTTGTTAGTGCTTCAATAAGTTAGAGTTATCGTATGATCCAGAAATTCTACTCTTCATCATATTCCCAAGAGAAAGAAAACATATGTTCATAAACACAACTTGTGCACAAAAATCCACAGAAGCATTATTTAAAATTGCCCCAAAGTAGAAATAATGCAAGTGTTCATTAATTAAATAATGGATAAATAAAAGATGATCTATCCATGCAATGCATTATTATTCCACTGTAAAAAACAAGAGCACTGAATTCACATGCGTGAACCTTGAAAACCTTACGCTAAGTGAAAGAAGCCAAGTGCAAGAGGGCACCTATTGTAGGGCTTCATTCACATGAAATTTCCAGAATAGACAAAAACATGGAGAGAGGAAGTAGATTAGTGGTTGCTAATAGGAATCGGGAGGCCAGCGGTAACTTTCTGGGGTTATGAAAATGTTCAGGAATCCAACGGTGGAGATGGTTGCACGACACTTGAATGTCCTAAAAGTCACTGAACTGTATACTGTAAGGTGGCTAAAATGGTGAATTATCTGTGGTATGAATTTCACCTTAAACTCAAAAGATGCCAGACAAAATTGATTTTAGCTTTCTATTCTAGAAATAACACAATCCACAAACTTTGTTTTTATAGTTTCCCCTGTCCTTGCAAAAGTCAAATATGCTCAGATAGGATGAAAATACCTCATCGCTTTGATATCAGCAACACTTATTTTAAGCCAGTGAAAAACTTGGGCACAAGGAAAACCTATCTTAGTAAAGAACTGAAGAAGTGAAGACTAGTGGAGCATGCATGGACTTTGGGAATATATTCCTAAAATTTGGGAGAAATACAACATCACGGGATTCTATTCAAAGCTCTTCCCATTGATAAGCACGTTCTCAAACTTAAAACTCCTTGAAAGCGGTGGTAGGGACTAGGGTAGAGTAAGAATTCAAGCTGTTGCCTTCGTTTCCTCCCCTGCATGTCTTCCAGAAATGGAGCTCAGCTTTGGTCCTGAAGGCTCTTTGAGATTCTTGAGAATTTTACTCTTCTATGGACTAAAATTATTTAACTTTGTTTTTGGAAGAGTGAGTTCAGTGAGGTTTCCACGGTGCATGACATCCCTTCCTGCTGGATCCTCAAGAAGGCTGATTTGTGTTTCTGTTTTCTGGTTGTAGAGCAGGGGAAGATTCTGCGTGCTAAGAGGAGGGCCTTGACTTTTTTAAGGGAACCTGGCAATAGTGTTAAATATTATAACCATACCAAAAAAAAAGTCCTGGTCACAGCAAGAATGCTCCACAACTGTAATACAATGAAAGAATGAATGAGAGGATTTTTTTCAAAGCACCCCTCACTGGCCTCATGTGTGCCCGCCTCCCCTATAACTCTTCTGTTTTTCACTCTGCAGTGCAGGGGTGGGACCCGAGGCCTCCATGCCAGGCAAGTGTGCTGTCCCTGAGCTACTCCCCAGCCACCTTGGTAACTCTCTCTCCTGACTCTGTTCCCAAGCACCTCTCTGAGTGTGGCCATGCCTCAGAAGCTCTCTAAGGGACAGGCAGGACCCACGTGATCTGTGGGGTCCTGGGCAAAATGAACACGCACTGCTCCTTGTTCAAAAATTCTTAGGGATTTCAAGGAGGCGATGGCAAAGCCTAGATCCAGCAGCGACAGCCTCCCGTGCACCTGGGGTTTGTGGAGATTTGAGAACAGATCCTCCCGGCTCCGCCACCTTCTTGTGGGATCAGGGGCAAGTTACCTAACCTTCTGAGCCGCCCTGCCCTCGCCTGAAGCCTGGGGACCCATCTTCCAGACCATTTCTCACTTTGCTGCAAGGATTTTTCCCAGTCTCCAGCTTGAATACCATTGTTGGGCACTTTTCTCATTTGCCTGTGGAGACGGGAGTGCCACGTACTTAGCAAAGCCATTTGGTGAATTAAACGTGGGTCCTTTACAGGGTAAGGACGGGGGCTGAGCGGGGTGGCACTTGCTCCCAGCAGCAACCCGTGCTCTTTGCTCTGCTCTGTGTTTTATTAGCTCCTCTCAGTACATCAGTGGCAAGGGTGATGAAACCGGTGGCAGATTTAACTGCCAGGCAGCTGGGTCACCGTCCCGTGGGTCTTGTTGTCATGCTGCGGTCTTAAAGTGACCACGGCTGCTTTGGACTGCTGCTTTCCAACAGGCTTGGAGACAGACCACTGAATAGTTAATCGGAGGGAGAGGAAGGCAGGCGCTGTTGCTTGCAGAAAACACAGAGAAGCGGCTTTGAAAAATCCCAAGGTGGCTGAATATCAAGAACACGGTTCCTGCTGTGGGCAGCTGTGTGTGCAAGGGGCAGCCCGAGGGCTTAAAATCAAATCTCCAGCAACGGGTTGGTGCCTCTCCCCGTGGGGATTTGGCAATGGAGGCCCCAAACCTAAACACTACAAAATGAAGAACCCATCCACCCAGGCAGGGAGAGTTATCATTTAGAGTTACCTTTTGTATTGCTGGCAGTATCAGTGAGTAATGGTTTTGGGGGGGAAAAAAAAGGAAAAGAGAGAGCCTGAGAGAGAAAACAGGATGACTTATTTAACAGGCGAGATCTTACCTGAAACCGTCTCATGTCCCTTGGGTTTCCTGCTGTTTTCAAACAATTCTGATTGCACTTGAGGAAAAATTTTAAAAAGAATCTGTGAAGAGAAAGCAACGTGTTACATTTTTCAGTAAACATTTTTTAAGGGCGACTCTATCTGCATTCTATTAGATTGGATTTGAAAAGCGATTGTATTTCAGGTCTGGGGAATTTCAACCAGCCCTGCCTGGGGAGGAGCATGGTTGACCCTCTGCAATTTGCAAATTTGGATGTTTTCAATCCAAGCCCAGCACCCGCATCTCCATCACTGTGGGGGATTGTTAAGTGGTTCCCAAGCTGGGTTCTGGTTTGTACACGGGCTGGAGTTTCTACAGCACTCCTTGTGCAAAAAAAGGCTTCAAACACAGCAGTGACCCCTGCTGTACAGAAAATCTTCCTCGGGTTTAAAAATGGCAGGACATGGCCCCGAATCCTGGGGTTCCCCACACATTTGGCTCTCTGCTGGCACACACGCCTTCAAGCTCACCCTTGAAGGGGGCGTGATGTGTTCACACCAAAGCATACAAAATCAGAAAATGAAATGTGAACAGCCAAAGACGAAGTTGGCTGGGTAGGTTTGCACTGGGGTCTTTACGGTGAATATCAAGTGTGACTGTCCTTTCAGACCATCGATGGATTCTCAGAAAAATACAAAGGCATGGAATCACAGACTGAAGTTATCAGAGTGTGTACAACATATTTTTGAAGTCTATATTCTCCTAAATTTTAAAATTGGACATCTTGGATCAGAGGACGACATCAACGAAGAAAAATGGCAAAAGTGGTCTTTGCAACAATTCACCTAGCTCCTATTTGAAATTTTGTTTCAAAATGCAGTAAGTTTTTCATTTATTTCACTTGCAGAGTCCTTTTCCTTAAAAAAAAAAAAAAAAAAATCCAGCTTTGCCGCACTCAAGTCCCAGGTGAGTGAGGCCTATTTCCCTTTCTGTTACTATGACAACGAAATTTTACCGCAGTCCCAAAGTCCCTCCAGAACTCTCACATCCATGCCTTGAATTAGAACTTTAAAGGAAACGATATACATTTTCCCTGGGATTTACCAACAAAAATAAGTAGAAATCAACAATGCTTCCAAAAATTCTATTTTACAGCATCTGTCAGTGAAACGCTCTCAGGGTGACCCTCTGCTTATTTTTATTGTTTTAACAATCACACAAAAGAATTAGAGAGCGTTCCAATTAACTGTATGTATCACTTAAAAAAAAAAAAAACCTGATGAGAAGATAAACAGTAAACAATGACGGACAGAGAAGGGGAACTGACTGTTTGGAGTCTGTTCTGTATCTGAGGCTCTGAGGCTCTTTCACTCTTGTTTGCTAAAAACATTTGGCCACACACTCTCTCGTCTGGATCTGGGATTAAGGTTGGGTGTGAATTTGGAAGTAACGGCTAAATATCTTTTCATTGTCTTACAACATCTGCTTTTCCCTTCTCTCTTTCCATCTTTCAGAGGGTGTGTGGGAGGTCAGGCGTGGCTTTCTGTGCCACGGACGTGTCAGGGTCTTGATCAGAGATGCTCCAGAAGGACCAGGCGGAGCGGGTGGCTGGCGTTGCCGGTGCGTGTGTCAATTCACAACCTGCCACAGCTTTGGAAGGAGCGGGGAAATGTCTGCCTGTAGCAACTGGAGTGCTGAGGAAGGAGAGCTGCTTTTATGGAAGTAAAGATGGAGCAGAAATCAAGCATGCTCTGTTTAGAAGGGGGAGCATTTAATATTTGGATGCTCATGTCAGTCATTTGCAGCCACCTCAGAGATGTTCTGCCGATGTGTTGAAAGCTGGCCACTTCTGGCTGCAAGTCTTTCCAAACAATAGCCCCCAACCCACATCTTATTTGCGCCCCCAAGACCCCTGGCAGCAATTTCTATCTTTCTCCTACCGAAGCCCAATTGAGTGCTTGTTCTCTTTTACTCCTCGATTTTTGGAAAGTTTGGCTGCAGCTGGACTGCTTATAACGCGTTCTGTGTACCACACTTCCCGACCCCCCCCGCCCTTCCCCAAAACGTATCTGGTGAAAACATTAATGTTCTCGAAGGCATTATGATGTGAATGGTGTGGTAGGTGGGAAAGTGCAAAAGAGATAAATGTTTACATAAAATCGAATTGATTTAGGGAAACACGGAGCCTGGTGAAAGGCTTTATTCATTTTAAATTAGGACCCTTAACAGTTATTTGGATGGAAAACACCCCGTTACTCTTTCGCTTGTTTGGGGGCTGAGTTTGTAACCTACACAGACCCCTGCCTGTAAGACCTAGCATTTGGCTCACAAAGGGGAAAGGCTGGTGGAAGGGAGTAGGGGGGGAGAGAAATAGAGACAGAGGGTCTGAGAGAGGGAGTTTATATAATAATGTAACATATAATGGCTGCTTCTAAATGGTCAGCATCAGAAATCATGACGCTAATTTTTTTATAAGTGCATCTAAAAATTAATTAAAAGAAGTTCTGGGCTGACTGACCATCTGATTTTCTCCTTCACTAATGTCCTCCAGCCCTCTCCTCTCCACTCTCCCAAGCACTGTGCTCAGGGTCTTGGTACCAAACCCTCTACTGTTCATACCATCTACTAGCCACAGGGTAACTTGCAAGGAACAAATGCTCTCAGAATCCCCTGGGTCTCAAGTCCTCCAAAGCCAGGGTTGCCTGGAAAATATCAGCTCTCTCCACTCAGAAACGGAAAACCGAAATGAATTACAAGATTCAGACCAAATGTGCAGATAGATTCTCATTGGGATAGGAGTTATTTCCACTTTCTCCAAACAATGGTGACAACATAAATATGACGACCACTTAGCATGCTACAGTTTGCAAGACTTCCTTGCATTCCTTAGGAGTGAGCCCTAACAGTGATCATTTTATTCTTGTTTTATGGATCAGGAGGAAGGAAGGGATGGGGTCAAAATGTGAACTTGAACCCTCAGATTTCGATCAGGTCCCCCCGGGTCACTGAGGCAGTATCACATACCAAAAGGCAGTTCTTCTCTCCATGACTATGTATTCAAACATGCTAGGCTTGACCCACCACCAGCTAATGATGTCACCAAGTCCCACACATCTCAGGCCTCAGTTTCTTCAACTGTGAAAGGAAGGATTTCACTGGATTATCTCTAGGGTTTCCCCTAGTATCAATATTTTATGATTGTAAAGCAAATGGGCAGAACTGACAGCCCTCCAGAAAGGGGACCTTGAGAAAAGAACCAGCAGAAGACAAAGAGATAAAGCGGGTAGGTGTGTGGCAGGCAGGGGCAGGGGTTCTGAGAGATGGGTCAAACCCACCGAGACTGTGAAAGAAAAGTAAGGGGGTGGCTAGTTGGCGGAAAATATGGCATGTGGGGTGATCTCTGGGCCAGAGCCAGCCATGCCCTGCGCTTGATGGCAGGTGGCTGGGCAAGAGGGTCCAGTCCCTCGGGATCGTCTTCTGTGCTTCTGAGGCAGGGGAAGATGCTTGAGGAAGACTGCCGCTCTGTCCCTGCCCACCATCCCATGTGGTCTGCATCGGAGGCTACGGGGGTCACAGGGTCAGGGGAAGGTGACTTGCTGAACAAGGAGAGCAGCCCCTTCTCCTCAGGGAATACATTCCAAGACCCTCGTGGGTGCCCTAAACCACAGAGAGAACCAAACCCCAGTCCTTTCCTATACATTCACTCCCAGGATAAAGATTGACTTATGAATTGGGCACAGTAAAGGATTTACAACAATAGCTATAATAGAATAGAATGGTTATAACAGCATGTCATAAAAAAAGATATTTTAAATTTATGAACTCTTTGTTTCTAGAATTTTCCATTTGATATTTTCAGGTCCCAGTTGAGGATGGGCAACTGAAACCTTAAAAGTAAAGCCCTGGATAAGGGGACTCTGCACTCCACTTGATAGATAATGACTCATCTAATTCTCACAATAACCCTATGAATCATGAGATGTCCTATAGCAGGGAAAAGGAAGACCTCAGAATCGAAGGAATTCGCAGTGATCACAGGGCTTGTCAGAGGTGGACATAGGATTGGAATCTGGACCTTTCTGGTTACCAGCTACATCTGGCTTTCTCTGTTTCCTACTCCAATGTCAGGATGATGGTTGCCTAGCTCTGAACATATTTTAAACCCCTGAATTATACATTTGAACTGCGGGCTTTATGGTATGTCATTTCCATCTCAGTAAGGCCACTAAAACTTAAAAAAAAAAAAGGTCTAAAATGGCAGGCGAGTGGAGAGTGAAGGAAAATAAATCAGGGGGGCAAGTGAAGGATTTTGGTTTTTTAAGAATAAGAGCACCCAAGAGGAAAATACCATGTCAAAGACAGTTATGAAAGAGTACTTGCTTAATATTGAAAACTGAATCTATTCATTTACTCATTTAATCAACACATATTAAGTGCATTCTGCATGCCACAAGGCTCAGACACAGGGACACAGCTCAGCCTCGTGGAACACACAACCAGATCAGTTAAATGTGCTTCTGCAAGTCTGAGATGAATCTGGTAACCCTGATTCTGAATCTGAATGAGATTCCAGCAGATCGCCTTGTGCCCAAGAAGTCTCTTCTGCTCTCCTCTCGATCTCTGTCATTGCTCTGCACTGTTCAAGAACATATCAAAACTCAGGTGGCTTAGGCTTGTCCTGCCCCCATCTTAAATAGAAACTGAGTTTCAAACTAGTCATACAATTCAGATGCAGAGTTAAGGTCCAGCGTTAGGGGCAGACGGACCTGGAAACCACAGGAAGCACCAACTACTTAATAGTCTAGGAAGAGTCTAGAACTGAGACCAATGATCTGACTATCACAAAACCCAGCATGGTATTTCTCAGGATTTATGGAAGAGACCATTCAACTTGCCTCCAATTTGAAGCCCACGATCGAATCCTTTCTTAAAATTTTTAATGCAAAAAAAATTCTCCAGGCAAGCACAGTGGAAGGCACCAACATTTCATTTAAGGAAAAGACCAGCCAGGGATGCGTATGGGAGAAATGAGAACTAGGCAGCTCTGGCAACAGCTACCAGTACACAGAGCCTAACTCCATGTAAAATACCTTCACTTCAAAACTTAGTTCCTTATTCCCACTAAAACAAACAAACAAAAACAAAACCACTTACTTTCCTACCCTGGAAACGACTCTTGCTATGCAGGGCCGCACTTCCTACGCAGGAATACCTCACACTCTCCCGGGGCCAGGAGCAAGATGCTGCACTGGTCCTCTTTATCTGCCACAGTGGTCACATAATCAGGCTGGATCTCTAAGGCTGAGCCACGTATCCACGTTAAGTAGCCTCACGAGTCCTGTGGGTACCTAAAGGTCTGTGTCCATTGATTTGTGAGGAAGATACCTTTTATCTGGATTAGCTGCTAAACCTCCTTTTTTTAGACTTCAACAAATTAAAACACAATTGACTTTTTTGGTGCTTCTGAAAAGAAGTCAGCCCTTTCCTTAAAGCGCTCTTCTACCATTTCAGCCACCAGATGTAGGGACAAGCCTGATCACAGAGTGGCCTTGGTAAGGAATGGACACTTGCCTTTCTTCTCTCCCAGATCTCTCAATAAACTCAGGCCCTTTGGGGGATTAGGCAAGCTCCGCTCTGGCCCTGAGGCAAGGAGTGAGCCGGATGGATACACCCACTGGTGCATTTTCCCAGCCTGCACATGGTCCTGTGGCAGCTCGCCTGGCTTTCCATGATAGGAGAAAACCCCTGGGACTGGCTTCCACTTACAACCAGTGAAAAACACAACCAAAGTGTTCTAGCTTTAACCTAGGTCTTCACGGTAGCCTCCTCTTTGAACATTCCAACAACAGAAAGGACACGCTTTCTTTCCCCATAAATGCCCTGTACAGAATCCAAACCCGGCAGCAGCAGGTGAGGAAAAGGACAGTTGCAAACCCCGCCTTGGCTCAAAGAAGAGGAACCTTGAAAGATCTACTGATCCTTGAGGTGTCCACCCAGGCTAGAAAGGACACTGAGGCTTAAGGGTCTTGCAAAGACGCTGACTCGCGTCCACCCGAATGAGGAGACCCTGAAGGTTCAAGCTCCAGTGGGCTCTTGCTGCCTCCTAAAGTAATTTTGCAAGAAGAATGAAGTGCTGGTACTTGAGATCTGCTTCGCAAGATGGTGGTGGTTGGCACAAAGGCCCAAGAAGACAGTTGGAGAGAGATGCTCTACAAGTTTTCACTGACTGGCTTCTAGAGGCCAAAATCAAATACACAAGGACCTGAGCATCAGTTATAATATCCGTAGATACCAAGGGATGACTGCACTCATTTTTTAAAGTGGATGTTCTATCTACTTCATTTATCTAAATAACTCCATAAGCTATAAATATTAAATATGTAAACAGAGAGGTATAAACTCTTTAATTTCTTCAGATATTCCTAAGGAAGGGACATGGTGTCATAAAACTTATACACCTGAATTATTTCAATGAAAGGCCTTTTCAGATGTGAAGATTTTAAGTTTACGGAAATTTTTGAAGCATCAAATTTTCTTACTTCCATCTACACTCAACCTCCCTACCTCCTCCTGGCTAAAGGACCACGGTGACAGTTATAACAACAATTAGTAAAAGCCTGTACTCAATAGACTCATATTGTTTGCCATGAACAATTTCACTTGATCCTCCCAAATCCGGGAGCAAGGTCACATCCCTGTTTCATGGAGGAGGCCATCAAGACCCAAAGATTAGGTGACTTGCCCCAGGTGGAAAAGCTTATCTGGTTTTTAGCAAAATGTCATTGGGGCAGGAGTCCAGCCACGCTCCCCTTGAAGGAAAAGGTGGAACACGTGGCCAGGCAGCCATTTGTGTCTGGGGACAAGTGCCTCCCAATCTCCATGCTGATCATGCCACTTTCTTTCATTTAATCTGCAAACAAGTGCAGAGTCATTCTCCAGGTTGCCAAAACAGCAAGGAAACAAAAATGTCTCCCACTCCTCATTGGGATGCCCTGTTCTAGAAATTCTGTGGCTGCTTTGGAATATGCAGAGGAAAATCAGCAAGTCTATCAGACGCTCAGAGAGCAAGACTTCCCCAGAATCCAAACGGTCCAAAGATGGTGAGGCCCTCTACAAAAAACATAAAAGAGTGCTCAGGAGATGAGGAAGATTAGGGTCATTTGTCCATCAAGACTCTAAGGGGGGAAAACCAGAAATCAAATATGTAATAGAAGAGGTTGGATTAAATCTTGGAAAACATTTTTTGAGAGTCAAGTCACCAAAACTAAAATTTGAAAGCATTACTCAAGGGACAGGAGGATCTTCTATGACAAAGATTTTTAAATAGAACAGAAAGCTAATTCCTTTGGCAGCAGATAATTTCAGCCTTGTATGTGACAGCTAACAGGAATGTCCCCATCAAGCCATTTCCTCATGATCTCGAAGCTTTCGATATTATTAATGTAGTTATTATTATTTAACATTTACTATACAAATTAGGGAGCTTCTGAGGCCAGAAGTGAGAACTGCTTATCCATCTAGAGTCTGGGTAAAACCTGGCACATGGTAAGTCAGCATCTTCACCCGTCTCTGGACGTGCGTACAGCCCCCTCCCCTATACTGGGCCTTTCTCTCCCACTGTGTTTTAAAACAACCCAACTTCCAAGCAAAATTATTCCAGGCGGGATTGCCACAAATTCAAACCTGGTTCTTTCTGCGGTGGTTCTCTCTCCAATATTGATATGTAGTCTAAGAATTTCTCTAATCCTTAGGGAGAGATGTTAAAAGGGAAACACACACACACACACACACACACACACACACGACGTTAATGCATTCTAACAGATTGCATGGAAAACCACCACCACCAAAAGATGGGGGGTGAGAGTCAAAGTCCTCATCACTGCTTTCAGTAAACTCTGGTCAGCACAAGAATTCAGAGCTACGTACTCAACCTGCGGATTCCTAACTGGCAACAGGCCCCACGGAATCATTTTCTAACGACATTCACTCCAATGACAAGCTCCGGGAATGGCACTTGAGTTTGGCAATAGATCCTTCGTTCTAAACATGCTGCTTCCTGAGCAGGATCTGCTATATTCATTTAGGCACCAGGAGGGAGCGGCTTCCCCCACTGTGTGACTCTGACTCTGTATCGATAGACTTCATTTCAAAGCCATTTCCTGATTTCTTCTGAAGTGATGGTCTCCCATCGCCCCAGCGGCAAGCAACGGGCTGCAAACAGCCGCTGAGCTGCGAAGGCAAGGGGGCTACTTGGACTCTCAGCTTATTTCCAACCAGCAACACACTCCAGTTTCCGAGGACTAGGGCTTCTATATGAGTGTTTTTGTTTTTTCCCTTCTGTATTCAGACATGTCTTCACTCTCCCGGATTCCATTACTTGGCACCATGAGGCTCACGGGAGGAAAAAAAAAATCTCTAAGGAAAAGTCCTTGTTTTTGCACTCAGATGAAAATCTGACACCATTAATGAAAATAATAATTGAACTCTTTGGGCTTGAATCGGAATGGAACACAACACCAAGAGCATGTTTGTCGCCGTAATTGTTCTCATAAAGTGTCTTTGGAGGGCTCTGGATGAGGTGCACACTTCCATCTTTTCCATTTATACATTTTTTTTTTTCAAATTCACATCTTCTCCTTCACCCCCTCCCTTTCCTCTCCCTTCTCATCCAGAAAAGAAAGAAAGATGGAGCAAAACTGAATGGCATCACAGACTTCCTTCAAAAACAAAATCTTCCAGTGAGACTTCAGAGTCTCTGCCTGCTAGTACCTCGGCTCCTCCCGGGAAGGAGAGGAATGAAGTTATTAGCCAGCCATCAGTTTAATGGGTGCTGGTCCCTTCTGCTGGCCGGCCCTGCCCCTCCCACGCCCTCCCCCTCGGGCTCTGCCCTCCCCCAGAAGCTCCTCTATGCTACGCTGAGCAGTGAACACCAATTACACCGGGAGCCCTCTGCCGCTGCCTGGTCCGCTGGTTTTACTGTTTTGCCAGATGGTTGAGGCCAATGTGTAAAACTCTCTACCCTACCATTAATTCCTAACTCGGTAATAACTTTCCCACGACTCCGGGAAATTGAAATGAAGCGCAAATGTGAATATTTGGAAAGGGAATCAAGGTTGGACAACTATTTTCCACCTGCCAGAATAGATACTGGTGATACAAAATGATGCCCGTTTCTGTGCGCTGGAACATGGCTTTTGCAGCGGCGAGGCTGGCTGGATGAACCCACCTATTATACTGGAGAAAGGGAGGAACGAAGTTCAGAGTTTGGGCTCTCTCGGCGTCGCCTTCTCTCTGCAGTTTGCAGTTTATAGCTATTGCACCTATGAGTTCACTCACTAATGACCTTGAGCTTCAGCATCGATGTAACATTATATTCTTATGACAGATTCATAGATTAGCAAATACGAGTGCATTCTCTTGCTAAGACAGGACACCGTCCAATGTTTGTTAGCATCATTAAACTAAAACTGACTTTTCACCTGCTCCCATACCATATGCAGCTGCAAATTTTTAAATTAAACTATGAAGCCATGCATAAATTTACATATATTACAGACTAGCCTCTCCATTTAACATGCAAATGTACTCCAATGTTTCAGAACACCTTCTGTCGCTAATTAATTTGCTGAATTATAATTAGACTAATCCTGCATAATTAATAAGCACAGATTTTTTTTTAATTTGTAAGCAGCTTGAGGAGATCATTCACTTCCTTCTATAAACTGCTAAGTAAGTGTTAAAAAAAATCTGGAAAGAACATGTGTGAAAAGGTATGTTTGATGTCGCCTACAAACTCAAACTAGCGTGGAGGATACAGAAGTCAGTATTGATAAAGGTACATATTTGAAGCCAACATTCAAACAATCAAAAAATTCGCATCCAGAGGATGGGGACTAATTCTCCCTTTGTCTCCTTGTGTATAGTGTTTTATTCTTTGCCGTCTATCCGTCGGATCTTCCAAGATCACAGAGGCGGGAAAGGATTAAAGTAACCGTATGTTGTATTAGGAGAGATAATGATATTAACACTCCACTGTATATCAAAACACTCTGTGCATGCTGGGTGCTTATAAGCCCCTTTGATGGTATTTGGAATCATTTTCATTTTGGCTGCCAAAAACACCCGAGATCCATCTAGTGGAAACAATTAAGTTCCATTAGTACTGTATCCATTCGGTAATGATTACAATGAAGGGTCTCTCTTTAATGCTGGAGAGTTAAGTCTCAAAGAAAAATATGCATCTGTGCACTTGAAAACTGTACAGTTTTCTGTAGAGTTTGACAACCAAGAAGGAAGTTTAATTTTGACCTGAAAAATAAACTGGGATCAGGAGAGCTCAGGGCACAGGTTGGAGATTTATTAGAGAATTCACTGCAGGGCAGGAACGTGGGAGGCCAAGGTAAGACTGACCAATCGCCAGGCAGCCGAGAGACTCCAGAGAGGTAGTGTGGGAAGTGCGTGAGCAGCAAGGGGAAGCTAGCGAGCCTTCAGAGAGAAAGGAATGTCATCTTAGAGAAGACCCAGGACTCTGTGGGTCTGCCATTCACTGAAGTCGCTAACATCAATGACCAAAAGATTGTTAGGCCAAAATGATGGAGCCACTGGAAATGTGCCTGGTTTTCTATCATTACAATTTAGCTTTTTTATAGTGAGCTTTTAAGTGGAAATTTCTCCCGTAGAATGAGAAACCGTTTTCCCAGGTTCATTACCAAATACACCTTTCACTACCAGCCAGTTGACATTTTTTATTTTTTTTTAACCAACCTAGAAGATAAGCTATCTTGGGAGCTGAGAAGAAAGGGAAGAAGCACACCAGCCCCCTGGAGGCCCCTGGCCAAAGCTGAGAGCAGATGCCAGGGCCTGATCGGAAGGCTGTTTCTGTCTTCCTAAGAGATGTAGACTTCAGAGGCCTTCACTCCATATGTGGAAGGGGACCTCTGCCTCCTGGGACCCCTGCAACAACTACTTCAAGTGCAGAAAGTATTTTGGAAACACCTGAGAAAGGCTTCAGCGATTTTTTTTTTCAAGCTAAAGTAACATTATTAAAGTAACATTATTACTTGGGTAGTTTGGAAACATAAGACACTTGGACGGTTTTTCTCAACCAAACCATAGCCCTGGACATCAGTCTCCATCCAAGACAATTAAATGGTTCAGGAAAAAAATTTAAAGTCTAAAAAAAGGGAGCTTTCTGTGCCTTCAGTGATTTCCTTGGAAGAAACGTAACAACAGCTGGAATAATAATACTAAGAAGAGGCAAGAATTACTTTCTTTCAAAAGACATGGGAATGGCTATGGACATCTTAATAATGACTTTGTTTTCAAGAAAAATCATTCAACTGTGTTGTATTTCTTCCAGATTTCTCATGTCCCATTTTGAATAATTGTAATGAGAAACTCGGTTTCTCTGTAGTGAGGGACTGTGAGCGGGTCTGTTTTTCTAAAGCAAAAAAGTGCTTAATGGTGAGACTTACAGGTCGGTTGGATGGAGGGTCTCCCTGCTTCTCCCCTGAATGTGGCCTGGCACTCTGCAAGAAGTTCTACTTTGTTTTAGTTTTTCTTCATCTCTGCACAGTCAAAATTACAGTACTCGTAGAAGAAAGTCAAGACCATGTGTAGTTAGCTTTTGAGCCATTTCCGACAAGTTATTATGGAGAAAGAGAAACCGTGGCTTAAATACTGGGATGTCAAACAGTTAGTTCACAAGGCCGCATATTTGGCTAATGGGTTTGTTCCCCTAATACACACATTCCGGGAAATTTCTCTAATTTTATTTTTTGGCAGGAGGATTTTTCTCCACGAACACCAGTTCTAGTTTATTCCTGTGATTCATTGCTCTCCCTCTTTTTTCCTTTTCTCTCCTCTGCCTGTCCCCAGTTCCCAAATTCAGGGTGATGTGTTGTGCTTTGGTGGGTAGCACCTAAAACTTGGTAGGGAGAGGCAGGTTGGAAAAAGGGGAGACGGAAGAAAAGAAACCCAGATAATTACAGCCAATCTCCATTCCATCTGACAAACGTAATGACTCACCTCCACTTTTGCTACAAAGACCCAGATCCACAGTTAATGTAACCTTTGTGCCAAAAAAAAAAAAAAGGAAAAAGGAAAAGGAACGTGTACCCTGACAGGTAGCAGGTGGCACATATGGAATTATCATTGGCTCTGAGGACCAGGTCGGGTATCGCATTAGCCACCTTCACATTGCACTTGCCAAAACCACATAAAAATATAAAACCAGGTATTTCAATATTCTGTCACTCTCTCAGCAAAACAGACCTTTTTCTATTACTCAGAGTTAGTAGGCTTTCATTAGAATTTTTTTAGCTTTTTTTTTTTTTCCTTAAAGAAGAACTAAACCTAGATGATAAAAAAGAGAAACTGGGACAAAAATCAGGTCAAGAATTTGATATGAAAGGCATTCAGAGAAGGCTCATAATATTCTAGAGCATTATCAGGTGAGCAGGTGATGATCACAATCGTCCCCTCTCAGCCTGAGAATGTCTTCGCCAGGCTCCAGGAACTGGTCTCATTTTCAGCTGTCTCGATTCTAAGGCATCTGTTAACTCTATGGGAAGCACCAACTTTTGTAGCTTTTCAAATCCTAGTATCATAAGTACAAACTTCCTTTGCAATGACATGAGAGAATGTTCTGGGTCTTCATTATCCTTAATACCTCTGCACTTTGTACTTAGGCTGGTCTTGTCAGAGGACACTGCCAATCAGTTTTCACTTTACTTACAAGTAGATAACAAGAATTGCTTCTTCCATTTACTCAGGCAAAGAGTCTCATGGGAGCGTAGGAGCCTGGTGCAGACGTGAGCACTCACCACTGGGGTCCGAAGCAGCCTTGGGCACCTCTTCCAGGCCCCTCTAAATTTCTAATCTTCCTTTCCAAACACATCATATGCTCAGAAGTGTGCTGGATTAGTAGACCAAGGTGAACTGGAGCCATCTTATTTCAAAATGGGAGGCCAGGCATGAAATCTCCCATCCCATTTGAGTTATTGAGATTCCTCACCCCAAGTTCAAAGAAAGGCTAGATGTGAATGGGGTGGATTCATGGGACACCCATAAATCAGCCCCAGTTTGCCTAAAACAAGAACCTGAGTTCGTGTTAGGATTTGAAGAGTCCTTGAACAAAGTCCAGCCTAAACTCTGGCTTTCCAAATAACTTCCAAACTGATGAGGGCTTGCTTTCTTTTTGAATCTGGTTTTAGGATATACATTGCTTTATAAATCAAGACCACTTCTAAGGTTCATTCTAGAGACTTATTCCTACCCTTCATTAAATGAGCTCTATTCTTTTTTCTTTTCTTTTGGGGGTGGTGGTACTGGGGATAAAACCCAGGGCACTCAATGCCTTAGCCACATCCCAGTCCTATTTTGTATTTTATTTAGAGACAGGATCTCACTGAGTTTTTTTAGGGCCTCGCTGAGTTGCTGAGGCTGGCTTTGAATTTGCAATCCTCCTGCCTCAGCCTCACAGGCCGCTGGGATTACAGATGTGTGCCACCGTGCCCAGCAAATGATCTCTATTCTTAAAGCCTGGTGCAGTAGAAAAATCTCTGTGCAGTATGCTCACTTGAGACCAGGTGATTGTGATACTCCAACAAAAATAACAACACCTTTGTTAACCAAAAGAGCATGGGAATATCAGGTATCTACACACATCCCGTTCCTTTACCAGAAAAGAAGTTTTGAGTCAACACACATGTACACAAACGTATATCATAAAGATGGTAACACAAAAATATAAAGTAGCATCTAGTCCCCCAAACTCAGTTAAGACGTTTGCTGCCATTTGGTTTTCTCACCCTCCAAACCTCTTTTGAGAGAACTGCTGATAAATCAAGGAACCATCTCAAGGTTTTTTTGAGTAAGGCAGAGAATTAAGTAAGCGACTAAGATTTTAATTAACATCAGTGGGTGGGCGGGGGAGGACTAGATAATCAACCTGCGCAACATCCAATAACCTGCAAAAGCCCAAGACTTGGTTTTATCCGCACGAGCCTTCCTGGCCCTGGAGTTTAGAGCCGGGTTCATGGTTTATCTCCAGGAAGTGGATAATGGAATACAACCATTAGAGGAAAAAAAAAATGACTCCCCTTGGGGGTCAGCTGCTGACCTGGAAGTACAACGTCTCGGCCCTTCACTCTGAGACCAGAGTGGCCTGCTCCGCTTTCTCAGGGAGCAAGCAGATGGGGGTCTGCAAGCCTGGGAAAGAGAAGCCACCGCTCCCTCGGGAAGACGCACAGAAGAGCCAGCTCGGCCGGGCCGGGAGTGAGGCCACGGCAGCCCAGCAGCCTCTGCTGGCTTGGACACCAGGGACCTGACACCAGGCTCTCCCCACAAGCCCATCAGCAGGACTGCCCCTCCCAGAAATGCCTCCACCAGGAAGTCTCTGCAGCTCAGAGCAGAGTCAGAATCCTCTGGCTGCTCCTGGCGGCCACCACCCCACCGTGGCTCCTGGTAGGCTCCTGGTAGGCTCCTGCCTCGGATCCGACGGCACTGAAACTCAGGTTCAGTGTGTCAGGGTGAGCTCCGGAAAGCCACCCTGGACACACCACTAAGCAGACGGCCCAGGTCTGAAGTTTCTAAAAATGAGCGAATAAGTAAAGATTTCAGCACTCCCAGTACCCACCCGTTCAAGGTAAAAATAATAATAATAATAATAATAATAATAATGATGCAGCCAGGCGCAGTGGCACAGGCCTGTAATCCCAGCAGCTCGGGAGGCTGAGACCAGAGAATTGCAAGTTCAAAGCCAGCCTCAGCAAAAGTAAGGTGCTAAGCAACTCAGTGAGACCCTGTCTCTCAATAAAATACAAAATAGGGCTGAGGAGGTGACTCAGTGGCTGAGTGCCCCTGAGTTCAATCCCTGGCAACCACCCCTCCCCCAAATAATAATAAATAATGCAGGTTCTCAACTGATCCAAAGGTTTTCTGGTCTCTCTGCTTGTTAACCAAGGTCTTGGGGTGAGGCAAGAAGGGGAGGCATTTTTCAAGTTTGATATAGTTCAACTGAAAAGCCCAGTGAGGTCACCAGATCTGTCCTGGTCTTTATCATCCCGTTAGAAAGGCACTGTGGCTCCAGGCTGGCCCGACGGAGCCAGGCACAGTTATACTGTCCTCCCAAGTGAGGGAGCAGCGAGTGGATCCATTTCGTTCTTAGCACCATTGTCACGACCTGGACCGAGTGTTTGCGCTCCTCCTAATGAGATGACTCACGGGAAAGGCAAGATAAATGCCATCTACTTTTCATGCGATTTATAAAATTAATCTCCCATGTTTGTGTTAATGCCGATGACGTCATGTAGGAGGCAGTGAGGCCTGCAGGAGGAAGCCTGGCAGGGAGGCCGTGTCCCCTCCCCGTGTCCCACGCAAGGACGCCTCCCCACGTCTCCCTCACCTGCTCCCACACCTTCTCACCACTCTCCCCTGTAAAATTGGGTAATGCCTCCCAGAGAGGCGAGGAGAAGGACTTAGGTGCAACGGGAAACCAAACACCTCCTAGAACTTTCTGGTGACATAGCAGGTGTCGTAAATGTCCCTACCTACCGCAGATTCAGTCTTCTGGTGAATCACCGTCACATGCTCCGTACATTGTCTTTCTACTCTCTGGACCTGAGACAGGCGACCCTCACCCAGGGCGTTCTGATTATTTCCAGAGAATAAATTACGAGGAGGGAGAGGGCGTGGAGAGGAAGTAAGTCTCCGCCTCAAGGAGGGACCGATGCTCACACTTCAGGAAGCCGAGCTCGTCCCCAAGGAGTCTGTGCTCTGTATTGAGCTGTAAACCGAACGGGGAGTTTTGTGCGGGTGTCTGAAACGTCGCTCAAAACACTAAATCAATTTAATGTCAATAATTGCCGGATAGATGCTAGATTAAATGAACCAACGCAGAGAGTTTTGTTCACCAAGAAAACAGGGCCAAATGGCTTTCGTGAGCATGACTGATCCCAAAGTCCTGGGCTTGGGGAATCAGAGGCATCGGCCTGAGTTTTGACCCTTGCGGTCTCTGGACTGGCGCGAGCCGTCCCTGTGCCTGTGGCGAGCACGTTTCAGTGCAGCCGAGGGGCACCTGAAGCGCAGGTCTTCACCACAGCTGTCCTCGCTGGGGCTCTGAGACCCCCAGGCCTGCAGAAAGCCAGGGGCTGGCTCTGCAGCTCAGGGCTGAGGGTCTCCCCTTGGAAGCACCTGCTTTGGCCTGGGAGGACAATCTCAGGGGTGTCCTGCCTGTGTCCTGCAGCAGCCTGGGACCTGGGCATTCCCTCTTGTTCTGGCTACAGGACCCCAGGGTGCCTGGAGCTGGGAGGGGCGGCGGTGCCCCCACTGGGCCCTGAGAACCGCTCCCCTTTCAGGAAACCCTGATGCATCTCCTCCGCGTAACAATTTGAAAAGTTGTACTGAGGACACATTTATCCCTAAACAGCCCTGTGAGTGAAGAGTCTCGCTCAGTCTCTCAGAATCAAGAAAGAAGGGGGTTCTCAGAAACCAAGGGTGCACTAAATGAGCTGAGGAAGGTCATCGGGGGATGTGGGGGTGGCCACCGGGGAGTTTTTGGGGTCCTGGGTTCCTCCAAGACCTCGAGGCCCTTCACAGCCCGGTGGGTGGATGTGCAGCATGTTGGCAGAGCGTCTGGAAGTCCCCAGACGTCCCCACGAGTAGCCTCGACTCCCTAATCTCAAGTCCCCCCATTACGTACTTCATCCAGTCCTGTGAGCACACGCACCGACCGCCTTCTGAAGTGTGTGTGCATGTGTGTGTGTGCATGTGTGTGTGTGCGCGCATGCACATGTGCACATCGCCTGCCAGAAACAGACCAGATTCTAGGACCTGGAGCCAGGCAGCCACGCCTCGGGACAGTGTCCTTCGGAGGTCTGTGGGAGCCTCAGGCCCGAGCAGCTGCTTCTGGGTCACCAAGGGCTGAGGGGCCCCACGTCCCCTCCAAACCAAGGGGAAGTAGTCAGCTTCTCATTTCTGAGGCACAGAGGGTTTGGCAAAGTCCCAGAGCCAGTATGGGGAGTGCGATGGAAAGGTCAAGGGTGACCATTCCCGAGCCTGGGTTTGGAGACTCAGGCCCCACTTACATATGGTCCTGAAGGGCAACGGACACTGGCAGGTGTCAGCCGGCCCCGGGACGGGCCCTGTCTCTTCACAGGCTGTACTGGCCTTCGCTCTGTCTCTGTGTGCTGCTGAGGCGACTGCGGCCCTACTTTCCCAATTTACATAATTGCAAACTAAGCTTCTGCTCCCCCATCCAAAGGGGCCTCCTCCTCCAAGGGGTCAAGAGAGCGGTCAGCGCTTCTACTGTGAGGCAGGACCAACAGGCGAGGGCGTTTGTCCCCAGCTACCAAAGGGCCACGGTGCACGGTGTACCAGGACCTCTTCATCCTCCGCATCCTCTTCTTTCTCTTCAGCCTGGATGAGAAATCCAGGTTCCAGCATGTTCTCTGGGCCCAAACCAAAGGCAGGCTGCTCCACCCCAAGCCATTGCAAAAGGGAGGTACTTCGGAAACATCGCATCCAGCCTGTGGGGCCTCTCCTCCCACCAGCCTACGGGGCCTCTCCTCCCACCAGCCTACGGGGCCTCTCCTCCCATCAGCCTACGGAGCCACTCCTCCCGCCAGCCTACGGGGCCACTCCTCCCGCCAGCCTACGGGGCCTCTCCTCCCATCAGCCTATGGGGCCTCTCCTCCCACCTGGCCTTGCTTCATATTCTGCCCAAGTCAACTAAGAAATAATCCGCATGAGATCAATCTCTTAGGGAACACCCTGAAAGTCAGAGAAGACCCACGTCCCTGAGCCAACGTGGATCTGGCTACCTTGACATTGGGCATCCTTTCTCCTCTCTGCCTGGCCTTCTCTGACTCAGTGGGCTGCCAAGAGCTTCGTCAGACAGCAAGCCCCGCTGGTCCATCTCCAGGATTCTCAGTGATCTCTCCCGTGGTCACTTTGTCAAAGTGCAGACATACAGACTGAACTCCAAGTGGCAAAGGTGTGAGACCGCTCCGCATCCCTGGCCTAATTCCTAAGAGATCTTAACCACCCTCGACCCCCAAAAGACATTAATTATCTCAAACCAGAATTTCAGAAGTACATTGTAAGTTCTATTCATCACCTTTGGAACGACCCAAATTCTCCAAACTACCCTGAAAATCTGAGCAGAGGATCTCCAACAGATCAAATCATCTCCCTGGGATGAGCAGGAGTGTCCTTATGATCTTTGGGGGGCAGCAAGAGGGTTTAGAAGTTCTGGGATTCAGGAACTAGAAGAGAGTATCAGGACCGTGATGGTCAATCTGGTGTGTCAACTTAACCAGGCCACAGCACACAGCTACTTAACCCAATGGTCTAGGTGCTGCCCTCGAGGTATTTGTGGACGTGATCAACATCAACACTCACTTGACTTTAGGTACAGAAATGATTCTCAAGAATATGGGTGGGCCTCATCCAGTCAACCAAAGGCCTTTCAAGCAAAAACTGAGGTTTCCTAGAGAAGAACGAATTCTGTCCCCAAATGAAGCATCACCGCCTGCCAAGTTTCCAGCAAGCTGGCCTGTCCTACAGATCTCACATTATCAGTCCCCAGCCTGCCCCACGACCAGCCAATTTCTTGTCATATAAATTTCCTCTTGGTTTCCTTTCTCTAGAGACCCCTGACTGATCCAAGGACAAACTGGAAATGTCTACTCTAGAAGGACCTTCCACCACAGCAGAGGTCAAAGACACAAAAGAACCTAAGGAAACTAACGCGTGGGCACCTTCCTGTCAGGGTGGCCCCTCCTGCAGGGTGCCCGGTGTGCCTCAAACCTCAGGAGCTTCCTACATGGTAGAAGAGAGGTGGGGGTCACGGTGTCCCTGTGGCCTTACGAGACTTACTCTAACCTGTCAGGCCTAGATGCTCTCAGGTAGAGCCCACGTTCCAAGCAGTGGGTTTACCTGATGTTCTTACTTTAGCCCACACAGTCCACTGAGTCAAGGTGCACGGAATTTTTTTTTCTTCTCTGAGAAATCCTCTACTTTTCTAGAAGGGTTGTATGACTCTAAGAGAAAACCGTGTCCAGAGTAGGACCGGGCCTCAGGGAAGGCCCAGAATGTATCCCCCGCACTGGGCAAAAGCAGACACACGGGCTCCCTGCACGTTGTAAGAGAAGCAAGCCCCATCCTCTCCCGTCCTGGTTCCTCTGGCCAAACTTCCAGAAACTGTCGTGGATGCCTGTTCCCTCAGCAGTAGGGGAAGAGAGCCCTGGAATCTGGTAGGGTGAGCGCTTTTCTTTGGGTCAAAGCCCAGCCAGTGCAGACTCCTGAGGTTCCTTACTCCCTGGGGCTGCTGGGATCTCAGAGGTCTGTAAGATCCCCGCAGAAGCCCAGTCTTCAGAGCGGAAGTCTCCTCTGGTTCAGGGGAAGAGGGGCATGAGAGCCCGGCCCTTTCATCAGCTCCCCAGCTGTGCCACCTGGGAGCGGAGGGTGGAAAGGAACCCCAGGACAGCCCTCTCCACCACGAAGGTGACCAGGCCCCGCCAGCCTGCAGATGACGCAGGAAATATGCCCCGCTTTCCAAGCCGCGCCTGCCGCAGGTGAAGCCCCTAGCCTGCAGAAGCTTCCTGAGGATTATTGAAGTCTCTTGTACTAAGCACCAGCTTAAGTGCCGCCCCATCACCCCAGTGAATAGTAACGGCTGGTATTCAATGATCGTGATCAGTTCAAAAAGACCTGCAGAGTCCAAATGAAAGCCCCGTCACTAACGTTTGCTGGGTGTTGACCAGTGATCTGCCTGTGTTAATCCATTCAAGTGCTCACAACATCTCCTGAGGTATTCGCCATCATTCTATTTCATACAGATGAGTAAACGGAGGCTAAGAGAGGTTAAGGAACTTGCCCAAGGTCACACAGCCTTGGGTTGATGGAGATGTGATTGGCTCAGACCATTCTGCTCCCACTTGCTTGTTACCCACTGCACTAAGCCAAGCTGGGTTAGATTTTCTTCCTTAATTTTTCTTCTTCCTGGAGCCTTACGTCAGGTGTTGGTGACTCAGCACTCAGCGTGATGGTCATTGAGAGCAGGTACTCAGCACGCTTTTTCCTGAGGCCTGACTGTTTAGGGCAGGGAGCCTCTTTTCCCGTCCATTCGCTTGGGGCCTTCGCCCCTTTCCATTGCGCACTCTGTACTGCTTTGAAACTTGTAAAGTCCCCACCTTGCTGAGCACACAGTCGGTTTCTAAGGCTGGTCCTGTGGCCCACACGCCGCCCAGGATATCTACGCACTAGGCAGGGAGGGACTGCTGGCCTTGGTGAGCCTTCACGGCTTAGTTCACACTCACTCACACACACACTCACACACTCACACTGTCACACTCACACACACTGTCATACTCACTCACACACTCATACTCATACACACTGTCACTCACACACACATACACACTGCCACACTCACACACACACATACACTGTCACACTCACACACACATACACACTGTCACACACATACTCTCACACTCTCACACACACACAGTCACACTCACACACACACAAACTGTCACACTCACACACACACTCATACACAGTCACACTCATACTCACTGTCACACTCACACACATTCACACGCACTCACACATACTCATACACACTGTCACACTCACTCATACACGCTATCACACACACAGTCACACACTCATACACACTGTCACACTCACTCACACCCACACATGCTATCACACTCACACACACTATCACACTCACACAGTCACACTCACTCATACACACTGTCACACTCATATACTCATACACACTGTCACACACACACTCATACAGTCACACAGACAACACTCATACACACACACTCACACGTGCACACACACACTCACACCCACTGTCACACTCATATACACACTCTCACACTCACTCCACCCCTGCTGGGAAGCACCGCCCTTGTGCAGGTCTGGGGTCCTGCAGAGACGGGTCCTGAGGGAAGAGAGGGAGAGGAGAGGGAGGCTGGGGAAGACTGCAGGGTGGGACGGGCCTGGGGAGAGGTCTTGTGTCAGTGGGGCCATGTCCCCAGGAGGGACCTAGGTGAGTGGAGGTGTGTAGGGACTCAGGGCAGTGGAGGCGTGCCTTTGGCGGGACCAGGTGAATGGAGGCGTGTCCTTGGAGGGACCAGGTGAATGGAGGCGTGCCCTTGCAGGGATCCAGGTCAGCGGGGGCGTGCCCTTGGAGGGACCCAGGACAGCGGGGGCGTGCCCTTGGAGGGACCCAGGACAGCGGGGGCGTGCCCTTGGAGGGACCCAGGACAGCGGGGCGTGCCCTTGGAGGGACCAGGTGAATGGGGGCGTGCCCTTGGAGGGACCAGGTGAATGGGGGCGTGCCCTTGGAGGGAGCCAGGTCAGCGGGGGCGTGCCCTTGGAGGGACCAGGTGAATGGGGGCGTGCCCTTGGAGGGAGCCAGGTCAGCGGGGGCGTGCCCTTGGAGGGACCCAGGACAGCGGGGGCGTGCCCTTGGAGGGACCAGGTGAATGGGGGCGTGCCCTTGGAGGGACCCAGGACAGCGGGGGCGTGTCCTTGGAGGGACCAGGTGAATGGGGGCGTGCCCTTGGAGGGACCAGGTGAATGGGGGCGTGCCCTTGGAGGGACCCAGGACAGCGGGGGCGTGTCCTTGCAGGGAGACAGGTCAACGGGGGCGTGCCCTGGCAGGGACCTAAGTCATTTTCCGGGGACCCCGCCCGGTTCTCAGGAGAGGGTTGTTGTTGAAGAGCGAGGCGGCCCCTGCCAGTCTCTCTCTAGTTTCCCATCTCACCGGGGAACTCGCCTTCTCACCTCTCACCAGGATGCCAGGTGCCGTGAGGTGGCCTGGCCACAGGGGCCTCACCAAAGCCAAGCAAATGTTAGCACCATGCTCTCGGACCCCCAAACTGCAAGCTAAATAAACCTCTTTTTAAATAAAGTGCCCAGCCTCAGGTACTTTGCTATACAACAGAAAAGAAAAAGGACAAATATAGGGGAACAGGGGACATAGACTTCATGGTGACTGAGAGGACATGGAGAGAGAGAAGGAAATGAGAAAAGATCTTATGTAGTATAGTCCCTTTAATTACCTGAATGCTCTTTGAGGGATTCATAATAAACCAAGAATTACTTTGAATTACTCTTGGCTACCAGAACATTTGGGTGTGGCATCCTGCTGAGTTAGGGACACACGTGGACTTTTGGTTTCATTCAGATTATGTCTGTAAGGCTCATCCAGGATCATGTATCCTTCCCAACTGTATTATTGGTTTGGAATGTAATCTTACAGTGACTTACCTCGCCTCAAGTCCTATAGAATAAACAGTTCTAGCCCATTACTTCATGGCTGTGTGACTTGAGGGAAGCTGCTGAACCTCTCTGAGCCTCACTAATATTATCTGCCCAAGAGAAGCACTTAAGATAATCCATGGGAAAGTGTGCTGGGAGGCATCCAGTGCTACATAAATGCTTCCACTGCTCAGTGCCTTGCAGGGACTCATTAACATCTTTCTGATTGATTGATTAATTAACTCTGGGCAGCTTCCTTAAAAGTTTGCTCATTTAGCTGAGAAAGGGATGGCTATGTAAGTCGAGCAACATGCAAGAAAATCCCTGCAGCCTTATCTGGGGTGCGGGGTTGAGAGGATACTTGAAAAGCAAACTCTGTTGTCCTTTGACTTTGGCTTTGACTGGGAAGACGAGATCTGTCTGAAGCACGGAGTGTCATTTTGGCGGAGTGCACCTCTGAGGACGGAAGACCCTGGATCCCCAAAACCTAAGTGAAGAGGACAAGGGTGCCAGCCCCAGGGACCCGGTCTGGACAGGCAGCGGGCATTTCTGCGAGCACACGGGCTTGGACCGAGCCTCACGTCCATCAGTCCGAGCCGCCCTCGCTGAGGACGCCGGGCTGCCCAGTGAGGTGCTCAGGGAGCGTCCTGGAACCGCCGCAGCTTTGCAGAAACAAAGATGACTCAAGTCAAATGCTCCCAACTGCATTTCATTGCAGTGCTCCCCACGGCCGGCCGACATTTTCGGTTCTCAGTTCCCTGCTTCAGCCCATTTTGCCATAGAAACTTGGATGTTTTCATTGACCAGCAGCCAGTGGACTGGAGGGGCACACTATAAATTTGGAAAAATAAATAAATGCTTCAGAACTTCCACTTGAAAACCACAGCTAAAAATGAAATCAAATCCGACCCACCCCTTTTCTTTTAAATTGTGGGAACGGACGGGGTCGGCCTCCATGTCGAAGCCTGTAGTAAATTTTACACAAGCACCTTGGAGATCAGCGCCCGGCGGGTCCCAAGCAGCCGCGGACCCGGGACTCACCCAGCCGGGCTGGACAACTAACTGAATGGGAGGTGCCGTCCCTAGCTCGCAACCCCTGTTCTTTAACAAACGTGTGCTTAAAAAATAAAGAGGGCAGAAAAATCGGTTTATGGGCATAGAGAGAATAATTCACTCCAAATTGCTCCTTTGATGAATGTGGACAAAAGAATAAAATTTGTCACCCAGCTAATATCACCATCAATATTTTGTCCAGCTACATTCTTTCCAATTTAAAAACAGTTCAATATCCCTTTTACCTTCAAGTTGCAGCACTTAATAAACAGTGATGGATGGTTTTTATTTTTGTTCGCATTTGAGTCTTCCCTGCTTCTGTTACAAGGGGACTATTTTGCTTGGGGGGAATGTAGATCTGCCGTCTCTCTTACATTGACATGCATCCCTCAAGGAAAGACGGCCATATTTAATTCATAACCCCCATCGGCTACACAAACATACAACTTCCCATCAATTAGGCAACACAGAGATGTTGTTAAAAATCAATGAGCTTATTATTAAATATATTTTTTTCATGTAGCAATAATAGTTATTGCTGCACTATTGTTATTACTGCAATGTCAGCTGTTTAGACGGCTTTCAGAGAGTTTGATTGGCTTTGATCTTGCTAGCAAGGCATTCTATGAAACGAGGGACCCAAGCGAGGCTTCTCAGTCTGTCTTCTGCCATGTTTAGAAGCCACCAAGAGAAGGGGGGAGATGTACGCGGTAGTGGAACAGACCTCGGACAGGGGGGTGCGGAAGACCTGGGTTCTAACCCCAGCTCTGCACATAGCTAGCTGTGTGACCTTGGGTAAGTCTCCTCTCCATTCTGGGCCTGAGGAAGGGTTTTCCTACGTCATCTCTGATGTTCCAATTTTCGGGATTCTTCAATAACTTTCGTTTGCCTAGCAAAGGAAACAGGTAGAAATTGATGCCATTCAGCAACTCTCGATTGTTCCTTTTGGAAAGACTCTGATTCTTTTTATTTTTCTAAGAGGGGGGCAGGAAGAGAGCAGGAGAATGCTACTGAATCTAGAGCAGACGTGCAATTGATCCAAAAACCAAATATGCCCATATTTGTGTTTTCATCCTTGCCGTGTGTTTATTAGAAATAATTTTGATATTTTGACACATGCCACTACTGTGGGGGCCTCCTGCCTACAAACAGAGATGTTAAAACGGTGCCAGCAGATGCAAAGGTTAAAAACAACATTGCACCGATTTTGGCAACTACATCATGTGCTGTCTGGCCGCAGCTGATCTGAACTGAGTCCCCCGTAATTACAGGAGAAGGTGGAACAGGTTTGCTGCTAATTGGAAAATTCTGCAAATGGCAGCACTGAAGTAAATTGACAGTCGTTAGAATATTAGCAAAATGAGAGTACTGATTAGTAAAAAGCTCAGATGCGGACTCTTTTTTTTTACTGCTGGAATCTACTGGCAAATTGATAATAAAAGCTGAACTTAATAATAACAGCTGTTATTTGACCTGGTAATATTTTTTTTTAATCTGTTGCTGTTCCCAGACCAATAACACATAAAGAAGGTCTGTATCCACTGTTGCAAAATTATTTTGAATCCCAAAAGGTATATTCCGACTCAGGGAAAGCAAACTGCGCTTAACGGGGCAACCTTGATGGTCATGCTCGGGTGGAAGAGCCCCCGTCTGAAAAGCCCGCGCTGCTCCGCGCCCTCCACCTCCCAACAGGCCGGGGCTGGAGCGTCATGGGTCCACTTTAAACTGGGCCTGGATTCTATTTCCAGTTTGCTGGAAAGCAGTGACTGGTAAAAACGTCAAAGTTAACTTATTTTTCATTTTTTAAAGTAGACAAGGGAGGCATGTAGGATGTGGCCAGACCTGAGCTTTTTATCAGCACTTAGCTGTTCATACTTACCCTTCTCCCATCACCGCCAGCAGAGCACTACCGACGGGAAGGATGGGAGTAGACATATTAATTAGAAATGCCGCCATGAGTCTATGGAGAGGGACTCACTTCCCCAGGAGTACTGCACCATTATATGGACATATCTGAATGGGCCCTAAGACGTCCATGTCGGGGTGTCCTGTCCTCTGTGGGCAGCAGTCTATATTGGAAAAATCTTTCTGGCCCTATCACAGTGGGATCAAAACGCGATCAGTAATTCCATTTCAAGGGTTTGCCCCAAGAGCAAGTCATCGATGAGCCCAAAGCTTGACCCACCAAAGATGTTCCCAGCAGCATTGCTTAGAACAGTAAGTTCTAAGGTAAACAGTGGAAATCATGTGTATCCTGAAATGGGCAATTATGGTGAGACAAAGGAATACGACACAACTACGTAAAGTATGTTGCAGAATAATATCAAATGATACTGAAAGATAGCCTAGTAGATATTTAAAAAGAGCAAAACAGCAAACCTAGGCTGACCACTTCTTTTTTAAAACACGAGAGAGGACGACTGCACAATGGTGACCAGGGGGATCAATGGCTATTTCTGAGGAGTGGGTCAAGGGGGCATTTTCATTTTCTTTGGTTTATATTTTCTTTTCTATTTTATTTATTTTTTATTCATTGGTCCTGAAGATTGAATCCAGGGGCACTTTACCTCTGATCTATATCCCCAGCCCTTTTTTGAATTTTGAAATTTTGAGACAGAGTCTTAATTAGGTTGCCCAGGCTGGCCTCAAAGTTGTGATCCTCCTGCCTCAGCCTCCCAAGTAGCTGGGATCACAAGGTGCACCATCAGGCTCAGCATTTGCTGACATTTTACATTTTCCAAAATTACTGTGCCTTCTTTCAGTCATGGAGAAAAAAAAAAAATATATATATATATATATAATATATAAATATGTATATCTAACACACACACACACACACACACACACACACACACACACACATATGTTATTTTTAGAAATAAAAAATTCCATAGAGAGTCCTGCCCTCTTAAGTGAAACATTCAGTCTGGCAATGGGAAGCACAGCGGTCCGAATGGCAAGGTGGCTTCTTCGTGCCTAGTGTGATGGAAGTTCACCCTGCATCGAGGGAGGGAAATGACTGGCTGAGTACAAATCTTCCCCTCTAGGTGGAAAACCAGCCGGCAGAGATTGGCTCTCACACACACGCACACCCCAACCTTCTCTGTGATACCTGTTTTCTGAAAACCCAGGCCAGCAACACTTCCGACCCTTGGAGCTCTGACTTCCTCCTTTGACCTTGGGCTCCCTACTCTGACCGTTCTGCCATTTTCCTTTGCCCTTATGATGATCAAGCAGAACCCCACTACTTCTGAAGTAGTGCGGGAGGGCGTCGCAGCAGTGTTCCAGGTTTGTCTCGGCGTCAGTCAGCTGGAGAGGAAGGCAGGCTGGAACCACTCAGTTCCAAACCCGGCCCACAGCCTCAGCAGGCAGACCCCGCCCGGCAGCAGAGCAAGCGGGTGCGCTCCCTCCTGGATGAGGTCACGCTGCACAGGGCCGGCTCACCGAGCTCTGCATCCTGAACGGAAGCAACAGCATGGTGGCGACTGAGCTTGCCCAGCCCTCGCTGTACTTGAGCCTCTGCCAAGGAGCCGAGGGTGACTGTGGCCTTTCAGAGCTGGCCTTAGAGTGTGCGTGCATTCGCAGGGGCAGCCATGGATGCATTGAGTGATCCATCAGGTCTGCCTTTAAAAACAAAATCCTTATTAATATCCTACGGCACCATTGCCAAAGATGTAAAATTCCAGAGGTAAATCCCGTAAGTACCAGCCCAGCCAGAGCTCCTGCGGCCAGGCTGTGCTCGGGGACTGTAAACTGCCACAGTTGCTTCTAGCACGGAGGACAAAGCCCACCCCATTAGCCTCAGCCACAGGACCAAGCCACTCTCAAGCTGTTTCATGCCAGGAGTGTGGGTGGGCAGTGGGCAGGATCCCAGCGCGACAACTAGACTCAATTGACTTAACCTGGGGTTTTTTTTTTTTTTAAATAAGTGGCTTTTTTGGACGGTGATGTGCAGGTCCCCCATCCTTCATTCCTTCTAACAGTTGTGCATCAGGAAAACAAAGCAACAAGGAGGGGGAGGGGTGCCGCTGCAGCCAGTTTGTGCCAAATACAGTTAAGGGTGGAGAGGGAGGTGGGATTGGAAAGGGGGGAAAAAATCAAGTCACTTTCAATCAAATGTCACACCTTTAAATAGTGGTTAAATCTCTGCATTATGCAGCTCATCCCTTTACAACATGGGGTTCCCTTAGAGAATTCCCTGTTTACACTGGGAATTCCTCCAGGGCCGCATCAATAAAGCTGAACAGATGTCAGGGTGGAATGCCAGCGGCAGTGGCTGTTGTCAGGGGTACTGGGGCGGCAGGCACAGAACAATGAGAGACGGCATCTGCTACACAAAGCCCTTGCGCGTGGGTCAGGTTCTGCCAGTGTGTAGAGATTCCACCCTACCCTTTGTCTGGGCACATTGCCTTTCTTGTTTCTCGATGACAAGGGTTGACACATGTCACCCGGCCCTATCAGGAGTGTTATTTGTTTGCCACTTGCATATGCACCCATGTTTCTGACCTCCCCTGCATCTCCGCTGAATTGCATCCAGCAAAACTGAAATTCTCCAGCCCTGCCCCAATCTACAATTTCATTATGCACTTTGATTCGAAAGTGGGATGTAGATGTCCTTCTTTTTAATTAAAAACATGATTGATGAGACTTAACTGACAGTAGGAAATGCAATTTAAATATTCCTTAAAGAGGCACTAACCCCGTTTGTGCACGAGACTTGCGTTTCCTTCCAAAGTTGCAACCAGCGGGAGAAAGGAAATTAAAATAAAAGCCCCTTCCAAGTTCATCTGGCTAGGGAAGGGTGGTAACGTTAGACAGCAATTGCAGCTGCAAAACCAGAAACTTGCGCGCGCGTTAGGCGCTCCTGCGAGGTGTTTCTGTAACGGTGATGCTGGGCGCGACGACAGGGAGCAGACAGTGCCGAGGAACAGGACGTGAAGTCATGCGGCCGCGCAAACGGAGAAAGCGCTACATTTTGAGGTGGCCATACGCTTCTAAAGGACCTTGTACCCATACTCTCCACTTGCCCGGACCTGCAAAAGTGGGTTTCCCCCTTCACTGTTGTGATCCTGAATTTCTTGTCCTTGGCTGCCCAAACTCTCCTCTTAAAATACGCATTATAAGGAAAGTCCTCAGGACCTCGACGGTGCGTACTTGCACTTCTAGGGCAGAAGAAAGGAAAGCTCTGGCCACTTCTGAAGGGCCTCCGATGATTCCCTCAGTGACTAAGTATCAGGGGATGCTGTGCAAACCTCAGACACAGTAAGGTACAAATCCCTTGAAACCCCCGAAAGGCACAGCCAGGACCCCAGTAAGTTTCCCTAATGGCCGGGCCTTCCTGCTGTGTTTCCAGTGTAGAAAAAACAGACGAAGTTGGATCCTGGTCTCTACCAAAATAGCACAACTTAAATACCAATAACAATGGCAGCTTAAAATTTATTTTTAAACTAGAGTTCTCTTCTCTATAGTATCATTTACAAGAGGTTTTTTTTGCTGTTTCAGGATGTTTTGTTTTGTTTGCCATGGAAATAGTTATTCTCTGAGAAACAGCAACTTTGAATTAAAAAAAGACTTTCCTAAATGTACATATAAGAATAGCCTCATGTTGTGGACCCAGGGACTTGCAAAGGGTCTGATCTTCCTAAAGTTGTACCTAAAGATTTTACTCCAGGATTTAGAAAGCCCTTAAAGAGTACTAGCTAACACACAGGGTAGTTCTCTTCTATTTAATGCCTAATTAAAGACTGTTAAAAAGAAAAGATTTTATTGAAATTCTTGGATTAAAGGAAAGGGAGCTACAATTAGAGTTGATTTTTGGTAAGTATTTTACTAGCAAAGGTTAATTAGGATTGTAGCAATAAGATGTAGAATAACAAATTCTGGTCCATTGATTAATGAGATGTCAGAAGATATAAGAACTCACCTTTGGGAGAAATGTATTAAAAATGAAATATTTTGCAAAGCCATAAAGTCTTCCTTCTTACTTAAGTATTAACGTGGGTGGAAGCTGTAGATGTTTTTCCATTGATAACAACATACAGAAAATTAATGCTCCCGAATCTCCCAAAAACAACACCAAAATGTGGCCCAAGTTTCTACAACCTAAAAATTTCCCCTCATACCCACAGAAGTGAACCATGTCTCTAAAGGAAACCAAAACCTTCAGGAGTCTCTCTTCTTTCTCGTTCCTGTCACCTCCTTCTTCCCTCCACATTACGTGTTCAGATTAAGTTAAGGAACAACTCATTTTAAGATTCTGGAGTTGAAATGACTAAAAGAGGGCCATGTAAAAGGTCCACTGTGGGAAGATGGCTTCGTCCCTCCCGTGTCCACTTCACCATGGATGTGGGGCATGGGTGGGGGAAGGCATGGCCCAGGTTTCTCCTTGCTCGCTAGACGCCATCGGTGAGCAAACAGATCTTCCCCTTTGTGGCGTAGATGTTCTTTGTGACAATAAACCAGCGTATATTGTGTTTATATATGTCCTTCAGGCATGTCACAACAGTTTGGCATTTGGAACCGCTCTACCACTGTGTACATTAAATAGTCATGTAGTTACATTAAACAGGGAGTTCACACTTCACAGCAACTCAGTGCTTTAAAACAGATGTGGGCTGTCTGTTGTCAGACACCAGCGCAAAAGCTTGGGAACACCACCTCCACAGGACTGGGGGATCCCCAACTCCTCCCCGAAGTCCCTCTGTACCCCCACACTGGAGGGTGTGGGTGAGAGGGACTGGGGAAAGGAAGAGAGAAGGAAGGTGGGGGAGCCACAACTTTTATGTCTTACAGTACAGAGATCTGAAAAAAGGAATTCAGAATTCGGAATAGTTTGTGGCATGGAATATTTTGAGCGGGGTGGGCTCGCCAGGGTATCGTGGGATTTACTGACAGGAGAATTTTTGACAGTTGATGGACAGATGAATTCCGTCATGGAAGCGTTAGTCGAAAGCGGCAAGGCCAGATGGAAACTCACAGCTTGTCTTTAATATTAATTTTCTTTTTTTTCAAGAGATCAGAATTCCCTAATTCCCTAAAATGTTTCAATGCATCTTGAGGTATTATTTTTCCGATGCTTTTCTCCACCTACTCTTAGTAAGAGTGTTCCTTTGTGTTCATGTTATTTTTCCTCCCTTACTTTGAAAAAATAAAAGCCTAGGTTTTTTTTTTTCTTTCTTTCTTCCTTCTTTTTTTTGGGGGGGAGGGGGGCTCTACTTGTACAGCTGTTAAAATTCTTCCTTCATTTACAGCAACATATAAAAGACAAATGCCCCACTTGGTAAGATACTAAATCTAAATATGAGCGATGCAGTGGGCACTACCGTGACTTTGAGCCACGGTCACCTATGGGGAGGATAGGATCTGCTCTGTGACTGAATGAAGGCACAAATTCTATGCTTTAGAAGGATGGAAGGGACCATCATTTTACGGGGGGCTCTCTTCCTGACAGTAAGATTAAGTCATCCGCTCGGCTCAGGGACAGGAGACCCAAAGCCCCAGGTTCTAGGCTTGGCCGTGCCTTGCCAGTTGATGGGGAGCGCACAGGCCACTGCAGAGTCTGGGTCTGATTCCCTCACTTGTAAAATATGGTTGGTGTTGGGAGGCAGACAGTGAGTCCTACAAGAGCCTCACATCTCCCCTTAGGATGCCGTGAATACTTCTAAGTGACAAGCTGACTATCACATCAAGATGTCAGGGACAGCTGCTCTCCATCCACTCACTGCTGAGCTTCCCAAGGACACGGCCACTCCCCATGGACTGCTAGGAACCGTCTCCCCACCTTTTGATTAGCCTTACCTTTTTCCTGCTGCTCCACAAGAACATTAACTGGGATACATTTTTCTGTGGTCGCGACCTCCCTCTTCAGATAAAAATGTAAAAATCAAAAACCTTGGGACCAAAGATGATCTTGCACATACCAACCAGAAAAACCCAAGTTCTGCTCTCTTTCCTGTTCAGGGATCTATTTTCTAGCTCCTTTCTCTGACATCCCTGGGTTCATTCAGGTTGAGGAGCATTACTTTAAAATTCAGTGATTTTTTTTTTTTCTATTTTCCTGACATTGTTTCAAGTTTAATGTAAAAAGATGAACATGTGACAGTTTTCCCCCATTTCCTCACTCGTCCCTGTGGTTATCTGTTGGGTCCTTGCGTGAGTTGTGTGCACACATTCACAGATTGAAGAGTTGGTGGGTCAGCCAGAAAAATCTTTTACAACTGATGTAATGAAAATACTTAGCTAAACAAGGGACTCTAAAATGAAGCAGTGGTTTGTTGGTGAAATGAGACGGGACCTTCCCTACGTGAGTTGATAGCCCTCTTCCACGTGGCTCAGGAGGGTTACACTGCAGCCTCGAAACCCAAGGGCAGCAAGGTCTCATCACACTCTGAGGGTCCCACCATGTGTCCAGGGACCAGTCACTTAATCCCTGTTCCTTCTCCTTTTCTGCAAAGCAGGGAGAGGATTATTAGCCTAGAACTCATATGAATTCTGGGGTTCAGGTTCCAGAGGACAGACTCAAGCTTACCAAGGAGCTGGTCTGGCTCAACAGGAGGAAGGCCTGCAGAACTGCAGAAGTTCACCCTGCTCAGTTCAGGATGCTGCTTGGTGGGTGTGGTCAAGGGTGCCCAAAAGAGAACTTCCACAGGTCAGATGAGATGGCACCGAAGCCCCTTCTAGCAATTGGATAAATATAAAGCATGCCATGTATACTAGATATGCATGATAAGCACTGTACAGAGTATGTTTTTATATATGGACAGCTGTAAACATACACATGAGTATGTGAACGTGCGTCTATGATGCCAGACACAGGCAGAGCCCATGTACCACGGTCACAGAGACACGGAGCTCGCCAACAGGGGGCCTCACGAAAGTACTCAGAAATATCATCATGAAAGAACAGGTGATTAAAACTGGAAGAGATCTCAGGGGAAAACATCTGGGCAGCCCCTACATTCATTCCCTTGAAGCTGGTGGCAGAGTCAGGTTAGCAATGACTTATATTTGCAGAGCATTTTACAAATTAATTTTTCATATCCCACTTTTGAGACCCACTGCAAGCTCCGGGCCACATGTGTTCCCGACGCAGACACGGAGGGCGGCGAGGGCAGGGCTGGACCCGAGGGCGGGCCCCAGCTTTCTCGCGCGGATCTCCGAAGGCTTCTGGCTTCGCCTCTCCACCATCATCCAGGAAGGCGCGCAGCTGTTAGTCCTCGATGCTCATTGGTTACCAGAGACGGAAGGAAGCCTCGGACGCTTTCCTTGCATCCTTCATTTTACCAAAAAGGAAACCGAAGCTGGGAGACGCTGTCCTTTCAGCAGTCCATCCAAAATGAAAACCTTGATTTCTAGCAAATCCTCAAAGACCTTAAAATAGGCAACCCGCCCACGTCACCAGGCAAGTAATGATTTAAACCAGGTGAGCGCAAGAATGATTTCATTCATGGTGCTTTGGGCAGCCTTGCGAGGGAAGGCATGTGGAGTCTGTACCTAACAGGGACCTCCAGCCACCAGCCGCCCCCACTCACGGTGGACCAGTAAACGTTTGCTAGCTATTTGCAGGACTGACGGCAGAGCTTATTTTTCCCATGTGCCAAACAACTTCATCCTAAAGGAAATATTCCACTCTGGCAAGATTTAATAACAATTATAAGGATACTTTTTCGATATGGCAGTCTGTCTAAAACATTTTTTTCATGCATTATTTCATGGGTTGGTTAAAGGGGTGTGACACCAAACCCCATGGGTGCCCAGAGTGGAGGCCACCCCCCTGAAGTCCCTGGGGTCCCTTCCCCACCTTTCCACTGCTACCACACTGGATGACCACCAGTGTCCCCAAAGCACGGCTGCTCCCTTACTTTCTGTTCACCTTTCCCATTAGACACCATTTGGGGAATGAGGCAAGAGCATCTCAGAAGAAGCAAGGTTCTTCTAGGAAAAGAAGAGGCCATGGAAACCATGACCCCCTCATCCTTGGATCCTGCTCTCTGCCCTAAGCCATGGAGGAGCATAAAAGACACCCAGATACCCAGACCATCACCATCCACGCCCACTGGCTGCCGGCTGCTCCGCCTTTACAAAAATTCCCACTCTCACCAACTATTGCCAACAGCACCCCAAAACACTTGTTAAAATGCAGTGTGGGGGTCCACAGTGAACGATTCTCATTCCCAAATACGGCCCCAGGTTCTGGTCCAGTTTAGTCCACACTGGCTAAACTACGGATCACTTGTTCACAAGTCCTGGAGAACCCGGTACTTGCCCACACTGTTCTAGAAAAGTTACTCTCCTGTGCTCAAGGAACCCACCAGGCAGCAGGGGACAGGAACACAGAGGTCCTAACTGTAAGGTGATATGGAGACCCCAGATGGAGGGGAGCCTAGAATGTGCTGGAAACCCTTAAGAGGGCAACAGACCCACCTGGAATACAGAAGGGTTCTCAGAGCACACCTTCCAGTTTGAAAACAGACATTCTCGTGGAGCCGTTTCCTAGTGGAACTTGGTTTGTCTTAGAGGAAGGACTACTCAGACCCTAGGCTGAACTGGGACCCTTTTTTGATGAATGTACAACTCAGTTGCCTGCAGCACAGGACTTGGCCCACAGAGCAAGTGGAGCCCAGGAGAAGGAGGGTGTTCCTCCAGCAGCTCGGAACTGGGCAGAAGCCCATGGTGGTGTTCAACACTGGCCATGTTTGACCTTAAGCTGTGTATTTATGTTTGGTTAGTTCGTAACACACTTTTTGGACACATTCACTATCCGTCAATTTTAAAACTGGTAACAAAATACATGGACCCTTGAAATTCCACATGGGCCCCTGGTGGCCCCAGGTGCTGCAACAGGGCAGGTTCTTGTGTGTGCTCCTCGGCTGTCACTCTGGGCACTTGCTGGGGCATACAGACACTAGGCAATGTGACTTGACAAACAGCTTGCCTCTCCTGTTAACGGGCACATGCTTTAGTCTTGGGAAATACAGAAGGATCCTTCTAGGCGTTTACGGTATCCCGTGCCTGACGTGAGTGCATGCACATATTTTGATGTATATGTCATATATAATGTATGATATGGGATATATAGAACATTTATTGTGGATGCCATAAGTGTTTGTCGGGCTAATAAATTCACCAGTACATTCACGAGTGGTGGCAGCTCCTTCAACACTTGGATTTAAGACAGCTGCTCTGACATAGATTTTAAAACTATCTCCTCTCTTTGTCTTCTTTCTTGTCTTCTCGAGGTTGCCCCAAGACTCTGTCCGGAAATCTTCTTCCTCTTCCAGGAAGTTCCTGGGTCCTTTAATGGCGGACTCCAGCCCCACCACATCTGGTTCAGGAAGGAGAGAAGCTGGCAATTGCTCCTCCGCAGGGTGAAGCTGTGACTGAAAGGTACGTGCGGCTTTCCTCCTCTTCCCCTCGCTTGGACCAGCCTTCTTCCAGCGCTGGAGGGTTTCCAGTGTCTTCTAAGTCGTTAGCAAATGGACACAAGGTCGCCATGGGGCCCGTTCCCCTTTAGTGAGGCTCCATGGAGACTAACTGGTGTCTGAGGTCACCCAGGGCAGAGTCCACACCCAGCCCCTCCTCAGACCGCTTCAGAGATAACATGTGGCAAAGTCACTCTTGAAATGGCAACTGGAAGACTGTTCTGCCTCCACTTGAGCTCAGATTGGAGATTCTCCACCACTCCTTCCCTGGATAATAGGGAGAGAAGCCGGGGGCTGCAGAGCTGAGCTGCTGGGAAGGCTGGCCCACTCCTCGGTCCTGCCCACGCGCCATCCTGGCCCAGGGCCACCTCCTCTCTGGCACCACAGAACCTAGTAACAATTTCCTACGTCCTTCTAGTATTCTCAGGTTGCTTTGCCGATTGTCACATAGAATGGGTTGGGGGCACTTAATTGATGGGGACATGGTGTATTGCGTGTGCGCTGCCTCAGTGGAGTGGTAACTACCCTGAGGACATGAATTTTCTCCAGGAAAACCTACGTGCAAACCAGAGCGCATGTGCACAAGGCGCCTTGCCGGGCTCTCGGCCCCCCAAGCCCGAGCACCCTGACTCAACTCCACAGGGTCTGAGTTGACACCCTCTGGCGTTTGTTTCTTCTGTGGAATAAAAGAAACTAGAAAAGATCTCCAGGACCACCGTGCGGAACAGCTCCCTTAAAACAGAGACCATCGGACCCTCAGCTCTGTCTTTTCCTATTCTGTGCTGCCAGCACAGAACCTTCCATGCAGTTGGCCTTCAAAAACTCTGCAGTGACCAGGTCAGCTTCAGAGCCTTTCCCCAGGGCTAGATGACAACTCCCGTCCTTTAAAACTGGACTGTGGGGTTTAGCCAGGGAGCTGACAACCCCAGAGAAACACGGTTCTCCCCAGTCTAACTCCCAACTGAGACATCCCGAGATGATGACAGGACTTCATTTCGATCTAGACCATTCTTCTCCTGTTTCCTGTTGCTCACTGGAACTGAATAGAGCAGAGTAAGATAACACAGAGTCCCCATGACTGCCTGATATCTTGAGGCCTCACAAATGTCCGTTCTAGCTTTCAGCCAGAGGAAAGAAATCCTAGAATATAGGATGCTGTGTGTTACAGACCCCTGGCCCCCTTGGTATCCCGAAACCCATTCCCATGGCCGCTAAGAAGAAGATGATCTGAAAAGATGAACTTTTAAAAAAAAAGAGGAAATCTCCATTTAAAAAATACTCATCTCCTTATATTTTCACCCCTTGTTCTGCTAAGCACTTGTTATTAGTTTGTCTCACGCTGGGTACTCGACTAGGAGAGAGAAAAGTGTGGAAGACTCGGTCCCGGCCTCCATGGCTTGACCAATGTATTAGAGCTAGTTCCATCACTCCAGGGTCTCAGACTCCACCCCATAACACTAGAAGTGTTTTGCAGGCAGCAAAGCATTCCGTTGGAATCCCCCCTGTATCTAGCAGGGGACTTTGTACACGGTTGGCCTGCAGCAAACAGATGGTGAGTCAGCTATGAGGAGCAGAATATCCAGCTAAAGAGCGGGTGCTCCTGACAGGGGCCTGTTTGGTAGGACAGGGTACAGTACTCAGGCCTGCTCTTGGACAAGGCTTTGAGCCTCAGGTTTCTCAAAAGTAAAACAACGCCATGGGCTGGAAGGCCAGCGAGATGGATTCCCATTTACCGTGTGCGAGCGTTCTTCAAGGCTACGAAGATTGTGAGGTGCTCTCCCACCCAGGTCCGTCTGCTCCGAGCTTCCCAGACCCTGCCACCTGGACGATGCTGTCCAGTGTCCTGGCCTGCCTGACTCCAGCGACTACCTTTGACTCAGGCCAATTTGTCCTTAGTCATCTTCTGTGGCCCCAAAGCTAAACCCATACCTATGTCTTGTTTCCCATGAGCTCCCACCAGGCTCCAACTCCTGTTCTGTATTTATATGGTCGTTCAGACCAGAAATGTCTACCATTTCTTCCCCTCTACAATTCCATGGGCTGTTGACTTCAGGGGCAGCTGGGCTAAGGGAACCCAGGCAAGGACGCCACCTTGTCTGTGTTTCTCCTCTGTATTCTTCTCTGCTCTTCCCTAAATGAAGCTTCTTGCATCTCCTGGTCAGGAGAGCAGAAAGTCTGCCCAGGGTCACTCGATATTGAGGGTCTCTCATCCCAAATGCCAACACCCGGGCAACATCGTATAGAATGGACTCTCCTCCTCCAGCTTCAGCTGTCTGGTCTCAGGTGTACGGTGAGAGTCTGCGGGGTTTGGTTCTGAGAGCGCAGTCCTTTGAGGGCTCCTGAGATGGCCAATAACTGGGATTATGGGAAAAGATGTGAGCTGGAGGGACAGTGGTTCTGATTCTAGTGCTGTTGGTTTTATTTTATTTTATTTTTTTTAGACAGGGTTCACTAAGTTGCCCAGGCTGGCTTCAGTCTCGTGATCCTCCTACCTCGCTTCATGCTGTCGTTAGACGGCTCCCAGCTCTGTTAAGGTTTTAATGCCATCGGAGAGCCACGAAGTTGATTGGGGAAAGGGAGATGGGATTCCCTGTGCTGCAGAAGGACTGAGAACTCCTAAACCTCCTAAGATGGTCTTCCTTTCGTTCCCAAGGTGGGCAAGCCTGTGACACAAATAAGCCATGCTAAGTGTACTGTCAGAACGAGCCGGGGTGGCCAGGGTGGCAGGCAGCTGCTGCCTCGGTGGTGTGTCCTCCTAGACCAAAGCCACCTCCACCTCTGTTTGGCATGATGATTCCACCACTGAGTCACACATTTCTAATAAAGAGAGTTCTCCAACTTCTAGAAGCTCCTATCAAGTGCACCTGCTCAGAACATGCCAGACTCCTAAGCTTCACATCATCATCGTGTTTGGAAGGATGCGGTGCTGAGACGATCCCTTCAGGAATGGGATGCAGGGAGTGTGAGCAACACCGGGGGCAGGCCAAGGACAGTGTGTGTGTGTGTGTGTGAGAGAGAGAGAGAGAGAGCCCCGTGTGAATCCCTGGGGACTGGAGCTGGACCTCATTCACCTCCATGCCACCCATGCCTCGCATGGCCTCTTACACCTGAAGAGATAACAGGGCAAATGCAACACGCCAATGACATCCCAACTCCCCCAAGAGTCATCTGGCACGGTGGGTGGGGGACAATGGCCCCTACTAGAAAAGATTCAGCCTCTGGACTCCACAGAGATGGCACGGTTTCCACCTTTCCCTGCCCCCGCCCTCTGTATTACCCAAAGCAACTCCTCCTCCTGAGCAACCCGCTGAAGGACGCCAGCCTTGCTGTGGTCTGGATACGGTTTGAGTGTGTCCCCACAGGGTTCATGTGACATTTAGACCCAATTGCAAGGTATTAACGGGGTGGAAACTTAATCTGACTATGGTGCTAGAGATGGACCTTTGGGAACTAATTAGGATTAGATAAGGCCACCAGGGCGGAGCCCCCAGACTGAATACTGGTGGCTTCATAACAAGGGAGAACTAGACCCCTTTCTCTCACCATGTGATGTCTTGTACCACATTTGGACTCTGCCAGCAAGAAGGCCTTTACCAGAGGCAGCCCTTAACCTTGAACCAGAGCTATGAGCCAAAATAAACTTCTTTTCTTATAAGGTGACCCAGTCACAGATATTTAGTTACAGTAATCAAAAAATGGACCAGTACAGCCCTCTGTGTCCCCCTGTCCACTAAGGGAGAAACCCAGAAGATAGATGACCCAGGCTTTGCTCTCTGCCTCAGTTTTACTCCAAACTCCGGTGATTCCACCTCAGAATGCTTTCTAGGTTCATCCTCTCCTTCTCTACCACTGCGGCTACCTACTTCAAGCCCTGGTTCCTGCTGGCCTGGATACTGCCAGAGCTTCCCTGATCACCTGTCCTGCCACCAGGTTGTCTCCTCCGTGCCCGACCCCAGCTCCACACTCTAGCTCCAGTTAACCAAGTCACATTCCCAATGAGAAGTTTTGAACTCTTCCTAATCTACACCTGGCACCAGAATAAAGTGCGTACCCCTGCACTTGGCCCGTGCGTCCCTTAATAACCTGACCTCTCTCTCCCTCTGCAGCCTCAGCGACCCTCGCCCCCGTGGGAGCCCTCCTGGAAGTTCTGCCTCTCCCTTCCCTTTGCGCCTGCTTTTGTCCCTTCCACCTGTGATGCTGTTCCCTCCTGCCTGTCAGGTAAAGCCTCCTCCTTCATCCCTGAGCATCCTCCACTGGGGGCAATGATCTGTGACTCTAGTGTCTTCCCAGGCAGAGTTAGATGCCTCTCCTTTGAATATAGAATAGACCTTCAATAAACACGCAGAGGCTCTCTGTCATTTTTGGGCTTTCTTACCTGCTTCCCCAGTTGGAGAGCAGGATCCTGTGACACACAACTCTATCTGCAGAGCAGCAAGTCTGTCACATGGAAGGTGTGCAGTCGGCACCTCTTAAGGGCATGGATGATGCCAGACACTTATTCCAAAGAGCTTAGTGGGCCACACACTCCTTCATTGACGGCAACTCTACGGACCTCCCACAGCTGGACGCGGGGTCTCTGTCCTCAGACACTAGTCCTAAGGGAACACGTTTCCTACAAGACTTGGTTTCCCCTTGGCCTAGCTGAAAGAAACCAAAAATGGCAACATGCGGTGTCTCTCCTGCCACACGCCCCAGCCCTGCGTTTCTGGGATGAACGAAGACTCCAGTTGCTGTTTCTCTAGAGAGCAGGCACCGTCACTGTGGGGAAGCAAACAGGTTCTAAGACTTTGCAAGGCAAACACACAAAGCAACTCGGGGGACAGCTGTCCCCCAGTCACCCAGGCGACCCTGGGGAAACAAACCAGCTCCTGGTGTCACCTCCCCCAGTCCCCATGCCTTGTGAGGGACAGGCCCAGAGTCCCACTCTAATTATACCCTGTTTGACTAGGAAATGGAATTCCTGATCGCATTCCTAAATCTCCCACTGATGCGACATTTATAACTACATTAAAAAGGAAATGCTCTTTGCTGTGTGCCTGCACTCAAGATAATTGGAAAGGGACAATGGTGTTGAGGGGCCTGAGGCCCTTCCCAAAATGACAGAACAGAACCATGACTCATAAAGTAAAGGAAATAGTGGTTCCCTCCTTGAGCCCCAGAACACAGGGGAAATAAACGGAGCCTTAACTGAAAGATGAATATGTCTCTCAGAACCCTTGGGTTTTGGAACCCTGGGAGCTCCACAGTCTGATCCAACATTGGCACTGACTGTCTCAGTCTTTCCCTGTCTGCAAAACGAGGCCAGCAGGGCTAGAGCTGCAGTCCCCCGGGAAGCTGTGGGTTACTGCAAGTCACCCAGGAATCCACATGCACACCCAAAAACACGAGCTGAGAAAATAGCAATAGATCTTGCACAAATATGCTTGCTTGTCTACTTCTAAAGGTCCTCACCTCCACCATCCTGGGCATCGCCCCTGCCAAGCTCTTCCCAAACACCATTCACACACTGTTACACTTAATTCTCATGACCACCCAAGGAAGCCGTTACTATGCTGTTCCCATCTTATGAATGAGAAAACTGAGGTACAGAGAGGTCAAGTAGCTTGCCAAAACTCACACAGCCAGAAAGACGTGGAGCTGTGATTCTAGCCAGGCACTCTGGTTGCAGGATGTTTGGTAACCATTACATTAGGTGGTTGTCTCCATTTCCCAACTCACGGTTATTTAAGGACCCTCATAATCATGTTGGGAGTCTGATTTTTTAATGTGTGTTATATCGGACAGGGGTCCTCTTTTGAGTTGGGAAAAAACTGTTCAGAGATTAACCGCTAATGAGCCACTAATTGAGCTAAATATAAAGGTCGCAACATTCCTGCTAAAAGCCTAAAAGTTGACCATCAGAGAGGCCACCCGTGGATTTCAGGGTGACTCTCTTCATGAGGCCATTATTAAAATGCAAGTATCCCTAAGAAGTCACTAGAACCTTAACACAGTGATGCTTCCAGAACATTCCCTCACTGTCAGGGGGGAAAAAAAAAACCAAGGTCATTAGAAGGATATTTTACTGGAAATGGGGAGGGGGGTTCTGGGAGTGAGGGAAAAGAAGACACTGGTCTCCCTGAAAAGGGTGCAAAGTGACCACTTTGGGAGGCAGTCTGGGAAGTCAGAAATAAACTTGGCCTTCTTCGCAGCTCTGCCTGGAGCCGGCCTGGGGGCATTCATCGGTACCACACAGGATGACATTTTTGGTGAAATGCCTGAAATCAGTTGAGAGCTAAATCATTCTTTCCAGAAATATTAACCTCGTCACCTTTTGAAATAAAAAGTGTACCAATAAGCAGGAGGCCCAGCAGATGTGGAGTTTTACCTGACGGAGACAACAAGGCACAGCTTGTCAGTCAGTCGAGAAACGTATTAATGAACACCATCGGAAGACCGGCTTTGATAAAGGATCGCCCTTATCGGAGCATCTGAGATGAGCTGCCCCACGGACTGATAAATAATGGAAGACTCCAGATTCCACTACGTTGGCAAAGCCCCTCTTCATTAAGCTCAAGCAACAGCCTCTCAAAGTCCACATTTAGCTAAAAGAAGATGGCTGCCATCTAGATGCCCACTCCAGAGCTGATTAGAAAACTTTTCTTTAAAAAAAAATAATAGAAGTGTGCAATAAAAGGTCGGAAAGGACTAACAGAACCCTTGCATAAAGGATGCATCTGAAACACGTGGATCCTCAGAACCTGTGTTCTGGAAAGTTCCAAGCTGCTGTGGCAGGTAGCCTAGTCCCAGCTGGACACTGCCATGAATGTCTCATCTAGTTGCATCAAATGGGACAAAAGTAGCCACAGCGGCACCTGAGTCTTGGTGCATCGGGGTAAGATGTACTGAAGCCAAGTGAAAAAACATCAGGTTGGGTCTCGTCAGGGAGGAAGGGGTTACAGTCTGTTAGGCCACTGACCCAGAGTCAAAGATGTCGCCGTTATCGCGCATCATTCGCCTCAGGCAGAGACCCACAGTCCTAGGGTTTGGGTCACCTTCAGGGGGTCTCAGTGCCTTGGTGATACAACTAGTACCAGAAGTACATGATTCGCAGGCCGGCAACCTGTTAACAAATGAGGCCAGTCTTCCACAGCCTAACACAAATGGAAAAGAAGCCAGAGCAAGTCTGTGGACAATTCAAAATAAAATGAAAATAGAAGAGTTCTTTTCTGATCTGCTTGCCCGGCCCAACAGGGTGTTTATGGATTTTAAAAAGAAAAGCAAAATAAAATCTCCGTATAACTTTTTCCCCCAAATGAAAAATCAAAAATAGATGACTGTTTCTCTCTTCCTTCTGATTTGGAAATTATTTGGCATTTTTAGAAATTAATTTTTCCAGGCAATTAAATTAGCCAGTAATTTGATATCACCATCTTATTTCATTATATAGAACACATGCTGAAATGACACACAACCTCGTTTTCATTTATTATTTTTGCAAACTCGGTACTCATAAAAAGGTGTTAGGTTGACAGCCCCAGAGATGACAATCTCTCCTGCTGGCTGGGACAGGGCCGGAGAAGAGGTCACGTGAGCTGGAGTTCAGGCCTGTCCAGCTGCAAGAGAAAGACCAAGACCCACAACATACAGCCCTTTCTTCTCTGCTCCAGAGCCCTTGCTGGCCCACCCAACGGAACATGATAAATGGCGCCACCACTGGATGGAATCCGCCCCCTCACTTCCCAGTGGCCACCTGGTATTTCTATGACGCCTCTGTCCAAAGAATTTTCAAATGCTTTCCAAGTCATCCAACTCAGTTCTCCAACCCTTTAAGACAAAGACGGATCTCTGAGAACCTGGAGATTTACTTGGGACGAGAGAGGACACACATTTAACTAGAGAAAAGATAAGGGAGCTTTTGCTTCCTGGTAACTTCTAGCTGTGTGCTGTTACGTCCTACCAAGGGAAGAATGAGGTCGCAGATTCCTTTTAGCTCCATACGTTCCCAGGAAGAAATGAAAGCACTGTTTGCCCATTTTATAGACAGGCGAACAAAGGCACAGGACAAACAATGGTTCAAACATGTACCCCAAGTCAAAACTCAAGGTCAAGATCAACATTCAGGGGTCATCAGAAACCATACCTTTCTTCAATCATTTTTACTATAAACACCTGGAAGAGTGTTCAAAGAGGACTCTGTGAATAACTACACCAGGCCAGCAGGGATCTAAACCAGGACTGTCCCCGGGGAAACTGGGATGAGTGACCACGCTGCATGGGGACATTGCAAAGTCGCTGGGTACTCAGTAGGTCAAGGACTATCACAGATCATGTCAGCCTTTTGACACATCCCCAGCTGCTGCAGGCTTTATTGATCCCTCAACCCTCCATGCCTACAGTATCCTCCCCAATCTGTCCTTCATCTGTGCTGATCTTACACTTTATTTAAAACCCCAAAGAGGCTGGGTGCAGTGGTGCACACCTGTAATCCCAGCTACTCAGGAGGCTGAGGCAGGAGGATCACAAGTCCTTGGCCAGCCTGGGCAACTTAGTGAGACTCTATCTCCAAACAAAACTTTAAAAGGGCTAAGGGTGTAGTTCAGTAGTAGAGGACTTGACTAGTGCGGCTGAGGCCCTGGATTCAATCTCTAATACAGCTAAAGAAGTAAATAAAACCCAAATGAAAGTCCACCCCTGCCACTCGGCTGGGGGTGCCCACTCCAACTCATTCAGTTCTTTCCTCTCTGAATGTCCTCAACTTTTATTGTATGTGTCCCATGGCACAGCTCTGACCTGCTGAGTGCTTTGGAGTTCTTCCTGTTGTTTTGTGTGGGGTTCTTTTCCCAGCGAGGCTTCCAGCTGCTGGAAAGCTGGGGGTCCAGTCCTGTATTTTCTCTTCCATCCGCTATCAGTCAACCACACATCTAAGTCAGGGGGTTAGGAAAGGAAAACATGCAAACCTCACAGGTACCACCTAGTTCAGTTAAAGACTGAAAAAAGGGGCTTCTCTGAGCCCCGCAGCCCATCACAGGAGGACAGGAACTTGGCCTGGAGAACAGCCATGTCCTGATGACTGGTGCAACTCAATAGATGTTGGTTGAATGAATAATTAAAGGAACAAATGAACGTAGTTTTTGTTTAAATAATAATCTAGGTATAGATTGGGTTTCTAAAATCTATTTCAAGAAAGAAGAGAGGGGATCCGCTCGTCCCCGGAAGACTCACTGGAAGCACCCTGGGGTGGTGGAACCCAGTTCCTCTGAGAGGCAAGGCACTGGATTCGAAGTCAGGGCCACTGATTGGGGTCTGCTTCTTCACAGTCTCTCACTTTTGGCAAGACGCCACGTCCAGGGCTTGGGATTCCCCGGCAGTGGAAGAGAAGGCTACCACCAGGGCCGCGGAGGTCTCTTCTGGCTTTAGTGCCTGCAGGGTACCACCCAGAGGTGGGTGATGGCCCCAGTGCAGGTCTCCCTTCCTCAGGGCTGGGCACCCAAGGCCCCTGCCCTGCACAGTCAGGAACCGGCAGCTTACAGAGCTTCTGGTCCCGTCAGCGCCCATTAGGGTGCTTATCAACAGATGGGATACAGATTTGAGGCCTCTTAAAGGCCGAGGCCTTCCCTTGTTCTTTCTTTCTTTCTTTTTCTTTTTTTTCTCAAGCAGGCTGCTGTCAAGGTGTGTTAATATCTCTTCATTTCAACAAGCTCCTTGGTACACAAAGCTGGGACTCAAAAAAAAAAAAAGTTGAGAAGAATAAATAATCTATCATGCTAGCGACATAATTATAAGAACATATGTTAGCTCCTGCTAGCTGCTTCTCTCGTATGAAGGCTCCGTGTGGGAGCAGGACGGAGGGCAGGAGCATCTCAAAATAGCCTGGTGGCGGGAGAGGGGAAGGGGCTGCCGGGACCCAGACTGCTCTCCTCAGCCTCCACTCAGGCCAGCGCAGCGTCCCCAGGGCTGCCCGGGTGACTTCCGGCTACCAAAGGTGGCCGCCTGGGTCAGGAGACCCCAGTGCAGTTCACAGCTCAGCACCACCACCTTAGCGGGCAGGCAGGCAGGCAGGGTGACCCGCTGCTTGACCCAGTACAGAGACCCGCAGGGACAGATGGCCACCAGGATCCTCACGGGCAAGGGCCGTGGGTCTTGGTTCTCACAAATTTCTCAAGCGTGAGACTCTCAAAAAGAAGGAAAATCTGCATATATCGACTTATTTTTTTTTTTTTCACGTATTCCAACGGCCTTCCCCTGAGGAATCATATGGCCCCCAGTCGTTTCCCCACATCCTCTTCTAGTTCACTCACCATTCGAGGCTCTGCTCAGGGAAAGCACCTGGCACCCCCTTCTCCAGGGCCACCCCTCAGGGCCTCCGGTCCATGTCCCTCCCTCCACACAGGACGTCCCCTGCTTATCCACTGCCAGGGCACCTGGCGGTTCTGGAGGACACACGTTCTCACTGTGCTTTTAATTACGCCATGGCTGCGTTTCCCGGGTGGACCGCTGTGGCCGCCAAGGTAGAAGCTGTGTCTAATTTGCTCACCCCGGTGACTGCAGCTGGCTGGGGACCCGGGGTCTCTGCTGAGGATGCAGACATGTGCCCGCCAGGGAGGCAGCTGTAAACAAGGTGCCCCAGGAGCTGCCCTGCGCTGGAGGATGAGGGAAGGGCAGGGAGGAGGGCGCAGCCCCGATGCCCCTCAGCCTGGACAGCCAGAGACAAGTGCCCTGCCGGCCTTGGGCTTGGGGCTGCAGTCAGGGCTGCAGCCAGAGGGTCGGGTTGTGCTCTAGAAGTTAATTCTGTGGATACAAGAAGGCCCGGAGGCAGGAGACCAGCTGGCAGACCATTGCACCACCACAGTGACAAACAGGGGCCTATGTAGGGCGGGGCACAGGGGAGGGGGCAGCATCGTTCATATGATGAGGCAATGAGCATTTGGTTCAAGACCCTCCAAAATTAAGAACCTCATAGAAATTTAATAAACATTTCCCCATATGTTTACCAACATATGCCAACATTATCAATATACATACTCCTGTGTCCAGGAACATGTAAAAATGAAAGCAGATTTTTATGAAAATAGCTTTCAATATTATTTTAACACAGTTCTGTATTTTTATGTGACCTGTTGATGTTTTTACAAGAAGTAAAAGACATGAAGGAAAGAGAAAGTCTGGGAGTGTCAAATGATTAGACTCTCAAAAGCGGGGTTCACGGGTCAAGTCCAAGGCCATTTCCATGTACATCTATGTCTAAGTTGGAGTCCTTTGAAAGCTCACCTGGCTACACTTAAGTGCTATCTCTGTGTTTGGTGAGCACAGTAAAGAACTGAGGTCCTGACATAAGTTTTCTACCCTCAGGTAAGCACAGGACCAGCTGCTCAGGACGTGCAGATCTGTGCACCCATAGGGCAGGGGAGCCATTATTATTATACAAGATCATCAGAGAAAGGACGATAAGGAAAGCATAGAGCTCTACAGGGCAGGTGGTGTGCTGCGGCGGGGACGTTTAAGTGGTCACCTGCCCTGCCATCCTTACTTAATTTGCACCCTTCAATGCAAACCTCTCAACAGTATTCCCTCCCACAATGACACACAGTCAGACTGGAAGGCCATCCAGACAGTTGTATCCATGGTATTGATAGAAAACACGACACTTGTGGGTCTCCCCTAGGGTAAGAGCGGAGGAGACCAGGCCAACGTTTCACCCTTGCTCTGCAGTTACCAAGATCCATATTGACCCATCAGAAATATTTGGCAAGAGCCACATCTATTATTGTGCCTTACACTCCTTTTGCAAACCAGGACAGAAAGGCAGAAGCACACATCAAAAAGCACTCACTTTACTCCTTGTAAAGCAAACAAACAAACAAAAAAACAAAACAGTAGTGGAATTTTTGTGTCCAGATGCCCCCCTACCTCTTGACCTTTGTCTCTGCCATTTTCCTTATAAGAGCAAATCTTTCTGCCCCATAGATGGTCCAAGATGATAAAGATCTCCATCTTCTACTTAGTGAAAGGTAATACAGGACATCTGCAAAACACTTGCACACATACTTCCTCTCAAGAGGCTCTCCAAACACCCAAATACTGGATGGTGGTCGTCGGTCCCATCGGGAGAATGGGAAACCAACATCTAAGGATGGAAAAGTGACTGCACACAGTGTGGCATCTCCTACTCCCCTCTGCCACCTGGTCACCACACCAACTGCCAGTTATCCTCACTACCTGTGAGGTCTTGGCTGGGAGCCTAGTAGGAGACCAAGCACAGAGGACCATGGAGGGCTGTACAACTGCAGAGGCCAGTTACAGCCAGCCTGTGAGTTACACCAAGCCAGACAGTATTTAAACTCAGGGGACGTCCTGCAAAGTGTGGACTGCCCAAGGGCAGTCTCTCACCCCACAGGGTCATGCAGAGATGAGACAGCAGGACTCAACTGGCTAGGCCTCCTGCTCCAACCAGTGGAGACAGGGGGTTACACTGGGGTCGCCACTCTGCTTCTCGGGGGCTCCCCAATGGTCAACAAACCCCCACGATGATTCAGTCTCTCCAGGGACGTCCCAGTTATTCCTAACCGAAGAGGAACTAAAGGGTGCAGTTCCTGAACAGACCCCAAACTGAGACCCACACCTGGATCCAGCTGCCCAGCGCCCTTGGAAGCTTCTGTCAGAAACAGCCCCGTCTGCCCAGAGCAGGAAAAGGTAAAAGTAAATAAACGCTGCCTTAATCTCTCTGGTAGATTGGAACAATCTGAACCAACCTGTAATTTCATCCAGACACGCAGGAGAATAATTTTTAAAGCCCTGCTTAAACATAAACGCACCTCCACTCGTTACATTTCCCCAGCATCTTTGCTTCCTGCCCGCTTCCCCATCTGTACTTTATTCAATGAACACATCTGCATTCCTTCTCTCTCTTTTTTTGGCTAGAAACTCTATACAACCTTATCACTGACACCTCTCTGCAGTTTCAAATTCCAACTTTGTGCCAAATCCCCATTTCCTGCTGCTTAATTTCCATTCATTTACTCTTGTTTTTGCTTCTTCTGCCATTCCCAGCAAGGACCAGCTCCAGCCCAGCTTCTTGTAATTTTTTAAGGAAGGCTCCCCAGTGAGTGCTATTGGAATCTGAGCCCCTGCTCCATGCCAGTGACGGCCATTGTTTATACTACCTAACGACAGTTGCCAATAGGCCGGCTCTCCCTCTCTTTGTTTCTCTCCCTGAGTGTATATACTAAGGCCCAAGAGAACTTCTCCCCACATATGGTGACCCAGTAGGTCTAGTTTTATTATTGCTTCAGTGGACTCTGAAGTAGACCCTTTCAGTTTCTTTTTCAAGAGGAAAAATAAAATCTTATCTGGAAGTTTTGTTTACCAGACACTCCATGGCATGATCAGCCTTCACCAGTGACAAACTGCTGTGGGGAGCAGGTATCTGGGAGCCTCATCAAGTGAGGCTCGGTAAAAGGACAGTGGGAAAGGCCCTGGCAGGAGGACAAGTTGTAGCTGGACTTTGTGGAGAGATGGAGGGACTGCCACCCGGTATTTCTTCAGTTTAAGGACATATTTAATGTGTTAGATGACAAAGCCAGGAGGGTTCATTTTCTGATTGCCTGGTGGCCCAACTCCTATGTAAAATAGGCTTTCATAAGCAAATGAACTGTGGTAGCAAAAGATACCCACCATCTTCCTCCCATGATAGAATTCATTCAGCTCTGTGACTTGGGAAGATCTTGGTTTTCGTTTTGCTTTTTCCTAAATCCACTGTTCAGCTGCCAGTTCTGCCCTTCATACTATAACCACTTCACTGTCACTGTAAATATCTTTGCCACAGGTCCTGATATGTCTGACCCCCACCCTACCGCCAGTTCCCCCCACTTCCTATCTCTCTGGGTTTCGCCATCTAGAATCACCTCTCCACAGTCCTGCCTAAAACACGTCACGCCGTCAACAATGGAAGGACTGAGGAACAGGGATGACTCTGAGCCTAATGTCATTAAAGGAACAAGAAAAAGAAAATGCCAATTGGACATCTCGGATCTTGGGAGGAGGCTTCCGTCCCGCAAAGTGTGACACGTTCTCAAACACATCTTCCTTACCCCCCTCCCCGCTGGCACGGTGGCACCATTACAGGGCAGGCACCGTCTTACACACTTATAACATTACCGGCCAAGTCACCTTCTTACCCACTTTCAGGGTGCAGATTTGCAGTGTGCCCAGAGACTTGATTTCTGTTGATTTATTTTATTCAGATTTTAAGAGCAAAGTCGTCCTAACAGAGCAGAGTTTGGTTATCCTCTTAACCCAAAATAAACCAACAGCTTCTCAAGGAGTATAATTTGCACTTGTAGAATGCCAAAGACCTGAAAGGATTTCTCAGTCAGACTTTTTAAAACTCCGTGTGCATGTGGAGGCACACACGCATGCACACGTGTGTGACCAGTTCATCTCAAGAACAGGGACAGGAATCAGGTGGTGTTGCTCCATTCTGCAGATGAGCAGCCCGAAGTTCAGGGTTACACCCAAAGGTAGCCTCAGCTCAAGAGATCCAAATCCCAGCGCACCTGGGTGTCTGGAAGGGTTCCCCTTGAACTCATCCACCCCCTAAGGCGGTGCCTCGCGTGTATCTAAGGCGGGGAGAGTAGGGAGAACTTCTCTGGCCTCTCACACGGTGGGTGTCTACCTTCACCCTGTTCCTCCAGCCCCGGGGGCTCCAGTCAGGGCAGGTGGACCCAGCTCTAGCCTGAAGGGCTACATGATGGCCCCTCTGGGTTTCTGAGTGAGGGAAAATCTACCACCAGGTAGGCGGGGTCATTCAAGGGACAGGGGTCCAACTGGAAGAAGATTTGTGACTTTCTTCACAGGGCCAGCACAGAGCTCACAGCAGGCTTTCCAAACAGCCAGTGATCCCCATTTTTCCAAAACAGGGAGGCAGGGCAGAGCCGTTGCCCTGCGAAACAAACCCCACGTGCAAATGAACAAGTGATGGCCGGGTTGAATATTTATATTTAAGTATTTATCAAATCTCCCCAGGAGAGTAAATAAATGAGGGATTAAAAGTATGGGGGGCGCCACTTGTCACATCCCCCTGAAAGGCTCAGTTTACTGTTTATTTTCTGCTTTGCTGGGGGGACACCTGCAGACCACCTCACATCAGGTCACTAGATGAGCTAATAAAGGAAGTCATGGTCCTCTGAAAACGTTCTACCTATCAACGGTTTCCACTCCTTGAGTGCCCTTCTTCTCTGGAGCATCCCCAAGAGAAGCAGTTGCTGCTGTATCACCTACTGAGCCTCTTCGCTCATGTACGAGCCCACTACAATGAGGCTGCCTGACCACGGCTCTCTCAGAAAGTTTTCCCCTTGGCACGTGGCACGTGACTCCAGGTGTACCCTGTATTACACTCTATATACGAGAAACAAAAATGGCAGGAAACCACAAATTCAAAAAGAAGGTTGTGGGATGCCTGGACCAAGTTTGGATAATACAGTACATGAAGGATGCTTTGTATTATTTGCTTGATTATTTAGCTGTGTTGGAAATGTTCCACAACTGAAAGTTTTCATCTTTCCATAACTGAAAGATTCAAATTTGAAAAATAGGAACTCAATTTCCCTGGAGTAATTAAAGTAAATTTTATAATTTGTTGTTTATGGGACATTTCATATAATCAACAGCACAGAAACGACATCTCATTAGGCTGGATTTCCTAAACTCTCTCCCCACCCCCCAAAAAATGGTTTTAACAGAAAAGAATAATGAGTCTTTCTGAAAAGGGCCCAGGCACCAGGGAGTACACAGTTAAAAACGGGTAGAAGAGGAACCAGCTGTGGTGCATATTCTGCCTAAGAGGGAACAGGCATGTGCCATCATTCTTACCAAGTTAAAAGCTCATTTTTAAAATAAACTTTCTGGCGATTACAGCCTTTCTAAATAGCCAAGTCATGTTTCCTACAATTCTAGAATGCTCTTCCACCTATTGCCCAACTGATCTGGGCCTAAGAAAAGCCAATTCACTCAAGCCAAGTTGAAACACAGATAGTGATAGAGGGGGAATGTGCATTCTGCACACCAGATGCAAATCCTCTCGTAAGCTTCGCCATCCAGGCACGCATTGCAAGTTCATGCGTTCCTGTGTGCGAAGGGTAAAACAAAGAAACGAGACAGGGTCCCAATCTTGATCTGCAAATTCTATCCAAGACCCATTTCCTGCAGAACTGGAAGCAACAGGAGTACAGGGCAGGGTGCTGGTGGCCCTCTGAAGCACCTGGTTTCCTGTGGCCCCACTGCCGAGGGCTGTCTGGGGTAACACGTTAGTCCCAGGATAATAAGCTCTCTGGAGGCAAGTGCTGGTCTCAGTGTAAGTATGCTGGGCCCCTGAGACAGCCCCCGCTTCGGATCAACTTACAACTGTCATCCAGACCTATCTGGGTCTAGCCTCTGAACCTGAGACCATCCATCTATTACATGTAACACCCCCACACTGCCTTGGATCTGCACAGCCCAACCAAAAAATACATTTGAAAAAAAAAAAAAAAAAATCCTGCAAGTGTGTGACATCAACATGTTTTTCTCAGCTAACAAGCTTCTCTATTCACCAGCAGCCAAAAATTTTAAGTGGCTCTTAAACAAAGACAGCCCAACAAAGAATAATGATGTCAAACCCAAGCCGTAGTTCGGTGGTGTGAACACAAAATCTACAGGACCCAAGTTAAAAAATGATTTACAGACGGTTTGATCAGAGTCAGATGTAATGTGGTGTCTTCTGGAGACAAGCCAGCGGCTATCAATCCGAATGCCCTACAACAAGTTATGTCATTAGTCAGAATCAATACATTATGGAGACAATTTTCCCCTTTGTCTCTCAGCCCAGGGAATGTTCGGTGCTGAGTTTCATCACTAAATTGCGAGGTGCTCGCGTTACAAAGTTGGGAATCACGACCGTGACTCCCTCATGTGGCTCTGCTGGAGGGGCAGGGGAAAAGTTTAAGGAATAAATCCAATTAGACATGGGAATCTCAGGATAACAGGTCCAAGGCCATGCCAGCAGGTTTATCTTGAACTTGTGAAGCCCTTCCTGCTGTTTATATCCCTTTTAAGAACATGAGTTCGGACTCACAGGTGTAAAAGAAAGACAGCAGCAAGATGCTCAGCTCTGGGTCTACCCCAGGGGTCACCTGATCACCTGGGCTTGGCCAAGACAGGGTAAAGGGCTCACTGACAAAGGCCAAGCCTTTACTCTGTGCCATCACTCTGCTGCGCACCAGATAGCCAATCCCCCTGTGAGATCTTCACGTACCCGCCCTCTTCTTTAGTCCTTAAGAATCATCACAGTGTTCTTTTTATTAAATTTTAATTTAATTTAATTAATTCATTTATTTATTGGCAGTCCTCAGGATCAAACCCAGGGCCTTGAGCATTCCAGCTAAGCACTCAGCCACTGAGCTACTTCCCAGTCCTGGTCACAGTAAAGTGCCTTTTATATATATACATAAATATAATACTTTTATTAGTGCATTATACTTAAGAATAGGGTTCATTTTGACATATTCTACATGCTTGGAATACAATTTGCTCCATTCTGGTCCCTAGTACTTCCCATTTCCCTCCCTTCCTCCCTACCTCCTGTTCTTCTTCCTCTACTCTTCTGGTCTTCCTTCTATTTATTTATTATTTTTTTAATTGGTTCTTTATAGATATACATAAAGGGGAAACCCACCGTGGTATATTCACATATGAACATGCCATAATTTGGTCTGGTTCCTTATGCAGTTCCTTCCTCTTAAGATGAGGACCAGGCTGGGGAGATAGCTCAGCCGGTAGAGTGCTTGCCTTGCAAGCATGAGGCCCTGGGTTTGATCCCCAGCACCGCAAAAAAAAAAAAGATGAGGACCATTCTGTATGACCTTTCCCAAGTGCCAACCTGTGGGCAGAACTTTCTCTACCATTAATGCTGACCAGGATATTTTGCATCAGAGCTTTGGTGACATCCTCGTAGGATCTTCTGAAGCCCTCTTACAGAGTGCGATACAGAACAGAAGGAAAACGTAGGAGAATTAAAAAAAAAGAAAGTCTCATTTTCTTCCTACCTCCAAGCTCTTCCTAAAGGAAAATTCTCTATTCACTCCCATGTGCGACTCTAACACATGATATTTTTCCAGCTCACTGGTATTTCATAAACACCATTTGTTGTCATGTGGTTAAATTAAAACTGAGGATATCAAACATCAAACAGTATGTTAATGTCAAGTATGCTTGAATAAATAGTAAGAGTTCAACTGAATGGAATATGTGGATTGCTAGCTAATTAAGCAAGAAGCAGGTGTGAAAAAAATCTAATTTAGGCAATTTTTTATAATTAATAATGTTTACTTGTAGTACCCTTCTAATGGGGCTCTAGTTTAGCCTCTTGTGAATTGCTTGGAGTTTACTCCAGTATTTTAAAATTATAATTGAATGGAGAATTTTACGAGGTATCTGGTTTCCTCGCTGGAGCTGAAGAGCTGTCTGCATAGAAGGTTCCTGACAGTACTTTATATCAGGATCAATTAGCATATCATCCCAGCAATTAAAGCTTAAAACACACACGGGCATGTCCCCACACCTGAAAGTTCTCATGAACCCCAGCACAAGCAGAAATACCAGCAAACTCAGATGAACCAACTCCAATGAGAAAGTTGTCCTCAAACCAATCATTGGAAATGGATGATGAGGGTTTCAGTGAGGCTCTGCAAAGAGCAGCGATGGAGAACATTTTGCTACAATTAGAAACAAAAAATTAAGATCATATCTAAACTGTCCAGGCAAATTGCACACAACCAATCAATTAATCTGAGCATACATTTAAGGTTGCTTTTCTTTCCAAGCAGCCAAATGGAAGTTGAGGAGGAGAAAATGGCCACAGATGTGCAAACAGACCTGGAATATTTCATGGATGTGACATATCTACTGCATTTAATTAAAAGAAGAATGTATGAGAACAATGTATCCTTCTCAATCCTGCCGAGGGACCAAAACAGGACTGGATTAGATAGGACAACTGTAATCTCCAGAGACCGTCCCCTGTTTAATGGGAGCGCCACATGTGTGATATGTAGGGAAGTAGGTGGGTGTCCTGGACACAGTCCACTATTCATCATAATCCACGGCCTGCTCATTCCCAGAGAGGAGCCTGAAAGCCGTGCAACCATATGTAGAATATTAAAAATCATTCAGCGTTCAAGTGCACATTACAAAGACACGCACTTTGGACAGGACTGCAGTCAAAGTGAGCTCGGAGTTCAGTAGATAGTGGTTTTAAAGGTAAACCGAGTTGTCTGCACAAACATGAGCGCATGCACACACACACACACACACACACACACACACACACACAGGGACTGTCATAGAAATGCACTCTTCTCTGATCTCTACAGTGAGGCAAGTATCAATAATGGATGAAACTGTATACCTGAGCATCAGCACATTAATTTATAATTAAAGATGAGAAACACCAGTTCCTCTCCCGCCACCAATTACTTTGTATAAAATATATATATGTATATTTATATACACATACACACATATGTCTACATAGCAGATATTAAATTGTTTCCCAGATTCAATAACCTTACTATATTTTCACAGTCCTTTCATTGCCACTGAATTAATCACAGCCCTGCCCCTAACCACATGGAATTTTATTTCCCATAAGAGTGGTGTTTACTTTGGTTTACCTTGTTGGAACTCTGAGCACTTATTCAGTCTATAAAGATTCAGTGTGACATATTCTGCTGAGCACCATTAACAGCACTCCCTGACAGATCTCGCCCTGCGCTGCTTTGCTTATGCAGACCTGTACCCTTTGGGTCTCAGCTAGTGCCCAACAGTTGGCCATGTGGTGTCTAGTTAGCATGTGGAAATGCTAACAAGCTTGAAGACCGAGAGCCGCACTTATTTTCTTAGTTGCCATAAATAATATAAAGAGAGAAAAATGAATGCAACAAACCTCCCTATGTGCAGGGAAGAATCACACTCTGCAACTTTTAACAGGAGACAAGAGACACCAGAGACAATACCAGCTCACATTGGTGTTGGTCCCTGGATCCCCACATTCCAACTAAAGACACAGGACAGACAGCTGACAGAAGGGCCACCAGAGGACATTAGAGTCTGCTGAAGGGGATCCACTTCATGCACAAACTCACTGTGGGACCTAGATCACCTCTTGTGCTGACTGTCTCATGCCCCTAGGGTGGGGGATGCAGAAGACCTTCATGAGCACAGGCAACAGTGGATAGAGAAGGCAGAAAGAAGCCCAGCGGTCTGTACCTTACTGGGGACGTCAAGGCCATGCTTGCCTCTGGCACAGCATTGGCAGAGTTTCCTGCTCTCTGTTCCACTGCCTGCAGTGGCCAGGTGCCCTGTGCACATGGAGCAGCTCCCTGGAGAGGGTCTGGGTGTGGAGGAGGAGTGTCCCCATCCCAAGCGATCAGTGGGGGCCAGGGGTACGTGCAGCAGAGCAAGGTGGGAGGAGCTGATGAGAAATAAGGACGACGGGGGCCTGCAGCCATCTAGCCAGAGGCATGCTCTGCTCCGCTCCAGGTCGGGCTGGCTCCTTCTCAAAGGGAAGGATGGCTTCTGACCAAGGCCTGGGCCTGAGGGACAGCAGTGCTTTTCCAAGCCTGGGAGGGAGCTGCACTGGCTTCTAAGAATAGGTACCTCTGATGTGGGTCACTCACAGCTGCTCCTGGCCCCAAGGTGGAGAAGGGAAGGGGAAGGTGCAGCCCCGTGACATGGGTTTTGCCTTTCTTCCTAACTGTCCCCAGGAGCCCCAGGACCGGAAGGACATCACTTCCCAACACAGCCTTGAGCTGCACCTTTGCAAACAACAACACAGCTAGGCGGAAAGAGGGGGTGGCGAGAGGGCGAGGCAACCTGAGAGGTGCGTGTCAACCCCAGGGGCTTTATTCCATCACCAAGGATGGGGCAGAGGCTTCTGAACCGCCATGAAGGTGACAAGAGAGCCAGCCGTGCAAGGCAGCAAGGTGACCCCACATCTTCCTCTCCAAACCCAGATGGTCAGTGTGCAGGAGGGGACAAGAAGGAGAAGAGGGATTCCCCAGCCCAAGGCAGTGAAGACTCACTGCTGCAAGTCTTGGGCCCTGCCTGTCACATGGTGGCCAAAGAACTTTTTCTGTAGATCTTCACTAGATGGCCCACCCAGACGCCAACCCCGAGTCCACATAACTCCTAGAGCCAATATCAACAATGGGTGGGAGAAGCCATCATGGATAAGCTGCAGGCACACCACCCCACCAGAAGAGGAGGAAAAGGCTACTAAATGCATCTTCCACAGGATCCAAGGAAATGCAGAGGGTCTGGGTAGTGGGCAAATTAAATCCCCAGTCAGTGGTGCACACAGCAGGCTGCTCAGAGTCAGCTGACACTGAGAGGGGACTGAAAACGAAAAGATGATAATGTTGGTTATGCCACTGCTAAAGACAGAGGCCAGGGGCACGAGGTGGAAATCTGCGGCTGTGCTTTATATGTCAAGACACACGGAAAGACTGACCTCTTTCTTGGGTAGAGAACTGGGATATGTGCATATGTGTGCTGTATTTAATGACTAGAATACTTACAGTCTCCACACGTCTCAGGGAGACGTGGAACTGCAGCTCTGGAGTTCAAGTCCATGTCCTGTTTGCGAACATGGACAAATTTCTTAACCTCTCTGGGCCTCAGTATACACATGTACAACAGGGATGATAATATAACTGCCACATAGGACTGTCAGTGTTAAGATTAAATGAGGTGGCCAGGAGCCAGGCAAAGTATCTGGTACAGTGCAGGTACATACTGCATGCACACATACAGAGGCACTGACAGCTATTCATACGCTCTGTGCTTCCAGAATATGAAGATGGACAGAGGAACCAGGATAAAACTCTAAAAGGCACCAGAATATAGGTTGTCATTGATACTTTTTTTCTGTACACTGCTGGGCTACTGAATAAAGGCCAGGACCCTTAAGGGCCACTTAAGAATCTCCATGAATCCCCATCCAGTCATTCCTCATTTGAGAATCTCCCTGAAGCAACTGAAAGCAGAATATTTGTACATCCATGTTCATAGCTGCTTCATTCACGATTGAATGGGCACTCAGTGTCCTGAGTACCCATGGATAAGGAAGAGGTGGTATAACCACACAGTAGAATATTACTAGGCTTTCAAAAGGAAGGAAATTCTGACAAGCCACAGCAAGAACAAAAGTTGAGGACCTTAGGTTAGGTGGAGCAAGCCAATCCTGAAAGGACAAATACTGGGTGATTCTACTTATATAAAGCACCCAGAGGAGTCACAATGATAGAGACAGAAGTCGAATGATTGCCAGAGACTAGCAGGAAGGAGAAATGGGAGCTATTACTCAATGGGTACAGAATTTCAGTGTTATAAGATGGGAAAGTTGAGGAGCGGGCTGGGGGTGACAGTTACACAGCAGTGTCAATATATCCAACGCTACTGAATGGCACACTTAAAGAGGGTTAAGATGGCAAATTTTATAGTATGTGTATTTTACCACAATCAAAAACTGTCTAAATCTAAAATGGCAAGAAAAAAAATAATTAAAACTTGAAAAAAAAAGGTCTCAGTGAATCACACAATCCAAAAGTTCCCTTCAAGTGAAGATGAATGGCCCCTGGCCTCTGGATTCTCCCTGTATTAGAGACTCCTTCTCTTAAGACATCCCAAAGTTAAACCTTGGAGAGTAAAGAATTGTCTAAAAAGATTTAGGCTCGGGTCTGGTTAACAACAACATCCATCATGGAAAGTTGGCAAATTCCTCTCTGTCCCGCGTGTGAGCTGCTTCCCTGGTGTCGAGAACTGGCTGCGTTTCTGGTACGCAGCCTAGGAAGTGGGATAAAAGTTCATGGAGCTCTCTGAGCTCGAGGGGGAGGCTCTGACATCAATCACCTGCTTCAGGACACAGAGACAATGGAGACGCTTGTCTCTGCTGATCTCCTGGTGCTTCTGAGAAGAGGGGACAGGCCTCGGGGCCCCTGGGCTCCCCAGGCCTGGACCCTTTCATGACTGGCAGGAAGGGCAATATCACCACACGTGGAGCCTCTTCTTGGGAGGACCCTTTCTAAACTGAGACCACCGCCTAGAACGCATTGCACAGGGTGCTCCCTCAACCGGAGCCCGTCTCAGGCCGCGGCGACTGTCCACCCCAGTCTTCCTCCTTGAAAAGTTCTTTCTCACCCTGGAGTCTCCTTGGAGGCAGGACGGTTAACAGCTCAGGTTTGGGGGTTGGGTCGATCTGGGTTGCTGAGCAACCCCAGCCAGGAATTTCCTCTCTCGGGCACCCACTTCCTCGCCTATAAAAGTCAATGTCACATGGCCTATTTCCTAGGGTTATGGTGAGCGTCAGTGGGATGATGTGGAAAGCAGGCTAAGGTGTGCCTGCAATCAGGGCCTACGGCCATGAAGGCAGCCATTACTATTTATCGTCCTCCCCACAGACCTCCTGGAATCCACGCGGGGAGGCCAGTGACTGGGCTAAGGCCATGCAGCCTCCCACGTGCCCACTCCTCTCCCGGCCTGTTTTCCCAGGGGGCTCAGGACCCTGCACACCAGAGGCAGCTGGAGCAGGGAGCCCTTGCTCAGCAGGGCTGCCCACAGGTTCTGGTCTCCAGGTGAACGGGGAAGCCACTCTGGGTTGGCCGCGGCGTCTCCCACCCCGAGGTGGCTCCCCAGGCACATGTGGACGTCTGTCCCTTGCTCCTCCATTAGCCTCGACAGGAGCCTTCATCTGCTCCGCCTTCTGGGAGAGCCTGTGGGTCTCGGAGCCTGGCGCGGAAGCAGGTGTGGGCATATTTTAAGCTCTAGCAAATAACTTTAATTGAGCTCTCCTTAGACATATGAACCCACAGAGTGATTTTTTTTTCTCCTCTAATAAAAAAAGACCCACAACAAACCAGATGGGTCTCAGTCCCTCCCTGAAACCCCCTCCCCGCTCCTCAGGCTCCCCTAATAAATCTTTTAACTCTAAAGAAATTACCTTTCTTGAAATAGGCGAAATTTTTGGTTGCGTGACTGTCCCCGAGCTGCCTCTGCGGGACAGTATGTGGGTCAGAAGGAGGCAGGCTGCGGAAGCGGGGCCTACGGGTTCTGGCTGTTTGGCACTTACTTGTGTCCTCCTGGGTCCAGAATTTTCTACCATCCGTTGCTTCCCCGGGCCCGCTCTGACCTCACTGCTGTACCCCACGTCCTTCCTTGGGTTTGCCTTGCAACCTCTGCTTCTTCCCGGTCTCGACTCAAGGAAAATTCCCTTCTCAGTGAACACCGCTAGCTAAGGTGGAATTCCCTCCCCCAAACCAGCTGAACTCCTCAGCATTGTGTCCAGAAGGAGTGATGAAACAGGAAGCCAATGGCCCCTGTCATCAGGAGACAGCTGCTGGGCAAGGCAGAGTGGACAGTGGAACCCTGTCTCCTTTGGCAGATGTGTGTTCTCCCGATGTCCCCAGAGGAAGATGGCAGCAGGAACAGAAGGGTATATGACATCGTGAATGGATTCCAGACTTCCTTCCCCAGAAAAAAAGACCTCAAGAATAGCCCCGGGCTAGAGCGAAGCAACACGCTCTGGGTTCTGATTTATGAGCACTGAGTTATTGGTAGGAGGGCCCAAAAGGAGTCGTTTACAACAGAAATTATTGCAGGCAAATGTTGGTTGGTATTCTAAATCACTCACTAATATTGATAGGTTAATGCCTGTCACACTTACTTAAGGGTCATGGGAGAAGAAAAAAGCTTTATCTTTGGCTTGTTACTGGCTACATATAATGATAGATACACCTTTTTGTGCTTTCTATTTTTCCTCGAGCAAAGCCTGCTGTATTATTTATGGTTTTCTGAGTCATTTGCTGTAGCCTGCATCTGGATTTTAAAAGGATGATTTGCAAGAAAACAAAAACAGGGCACCCGTCTAGTGAGGCTGGTGGGAACGGCTGGCCCCGTGCATGGTGGCCCCGGCGAGGACCTCAGCTGCGTGAGGGGCTGGGCGCCCCGGGCTGCCTGGCCAGATGGCGAGGGTGAATTGTTCCCTTTTTGGTGATAGTCCTGCTGCGGCAAATGAAGTTAAATCAAAAGGTTAGGGCCCTGCAAGGGACGGTGGGACTGGCTCAGCTGACGAGGGCCACAGATCCCAGCAGAGTGTGCGGACGCAGGGGCTGCTCCCCGGACAGCGAAAGGAAGGCAGGAAGGCCATGGCCGCAAAAATGAACAGGCAGGAGCATCCTGATCCTGAGTCCTCCAGACACGCCCTCCCTGAGTGACAGCAATCTGGCATCCCAGCCCTTTCCTTCGCTGGACCAGAGGGAAGCCACCGTTTCAATCTCCCTCCTCCCAAGATCAACGATGAAGGAGGCACAGCCCTGCTTCTTAGGTCTGAGATGGGACCAGCCCCCCAACTCCCCCAACCAACCACACAATCCTGGATGGGGGGCCTGGTGGTATCTTGGCGGGGGATGGTTTGGGAAGGTCAAATGACTCGTAGTGCTGTCCCCGGCTCTGCACAGGGCCTGTTCACCACCAGCGTGCCCTGCGCTGCAGGGACGCCTTGGCAACAGGGCTAAGTGTGCCAAAGACGTGCAAAATCACGGGCCGCACAGGCCGGCTTTTAAACAACGATAACCAGGGGAGACGATCTTTTACATAAAAGCAAGCTGGAACAATACGCAGGAGAATGCAGCAGAGTCACCTTGCACATGGCCTTTTCCCTGAGTCCTGCTGAACCTGCCTTACATTTTCAAACGCGTTCCCCTCCCCTGCCCCTGCCACCCTCCCCAGCCTCCACTCCAAGGTGGGAGCTCCTGTACTGGGCCCTGCTCTGGGCTCGAACCTCACACTCCTTTTTCACTGAGTTTCCAAAGCACAGCATTTACCCCCGAGGGCCTCCGTACACAATTAGGCAGCCTGCAAAGCACTTGCTATTTACCTGAGAGACCCAGACTGTCCTTCGGTGTCAACTGGTCTCTCAGGTAACTAGGAACAAGGGCAGACTTTAAAAAATAGATAAATAAACAGTAAAACTTAAAAAATAAATAAGTGAAGAGTAAGATTTGTATGTAAGGATATTTAAGGGGAGATCACATCCTTTCTTTCCCCTTTTCTTTCCCCTGCCGGGTTTCAGTCCCCTAACAGAGTATTATTCACACCATTTCAGAGTCGCTGATACCTTTCTTATGGGGCCCAATATACAGGGTAGTGCTTTTCTCTCTGCCACGCCAGTTGACTTAAGTGCCCCATGAAGTTTTTTTTCTTTTTTTTTTCTGTACTGGGGATTGAATCCAGTGGCACTTAACCATGGAGCCACATCCCTGACCCTTTTATTTTTTATTTTGAGAAGGGATCTCACTAAGTTGCTTAGGGCCTCAGTAAATTGCTGAGGCTGGCCTCATACTTGTGATCCTCCTGCCTCAGCCTCCCACGTTGCTGGGATTACAGGCATGTACCACCACACCTGGCTCAGTTACACTCTTTCGACTTTCCTTTGAAAACTGGTTTACCAGGAGGTAGTATTTCCAAAAACAAATAAAATCACTGATGAAACTAGTTTAACTTTTTATAAAACGGGAGTCACATTTCAATGAAAATTGATTTAAAAAACAAAAAAACAGATAAGCAAGTCTCAAATCACATTTCCACCCCTTGTGTCAGCCCCTTGGAGCTAGTGTGAGTTCTTCACTTTTATTAGGAAACCTACCCGGGCGCTCTCTGCTTGTTGTAAAGAAGGAAAGTTTCCAGCACCATATCGCCACCTGTGAAACTTCACATTGCAATTTTTAAATTCTTGCCCCAAAATAAGAATTCTGGAGTGGGAAGAGGCAGGTGAGATCATGCTGTCAAACTCTGATTTTACCCTTGAGGTCACTGAACACAGAGTTCCTGGAAGTCACACAGGTCACAGACAGACGGGGCAAGAGCGAGGCTGGCAGCCAGCACCCTGGACTCCACCTCCGGCGCTCTTAGCAGCACCTGCCACCGGCTTCCTATCACCCCACTGATGGTTTAAGCAAGCAGGGACTTCCTTCCGCAGGTGTGAAGTCACCAGACATGAGAGTCAATAAGTGCTTTGATGGAAGCCCAGGGCATCCACTGTACTGACTATAATCTGAGACTCCTGCTGGAGAAACCCCCAAGTTATCAAAGCAAATCACCGTCATACCTGTTTGGAAAAATCTTATTTGGACGTTAAATGGTCACCAGAACTAGGAAGTGCGTAAAATCCTTGTTTAAACTTTGCTAATGTGTCAACTATACACACAACTGAACTAGAATTCGGTTACTCAATTAAAGTGACTTAAATGCATATTTTAATTAATATTTTTAAGAGATGTTTCTGAAAATATATTAACAGTGGGGAGCGTAGGACTTGGACTGCAAAATAATGAGACCCTGCTCTCTCCCACCAACCCTCCCACCCCCTACACACTCGCCACCTCCACACTAGCCCCCCAGATACAGTTTTCCAAGAACTGCATTTTTCTGACATGTGTGCATTCCGAGGTCCAGGGAGACGTCCGTTTTCCACACTCAGCACTTTGAGGGCTGTCAGGGTCAGGCACCCGTATTCCCCGAAGATCTTGGGAGTTCACCCAGAACAATCGAGCTACTGGCTGCTCCGCCCCTCTTGTTACTAAGCTGACATCAATTTCCCAAATAAGCATTTACCTGGGTTGTTTTCTACCAGAAACGCAGAGCAAATGCATACATCGGAGAGAGTATGCAGTTAAGCAGTCCCAGCTGCAACTCTAAGTCCCAGTCCTTAAACACCATACACCCCAGCTAGAAAAAATATCAAATGAAACTTTACATCCCAGTCTCTGAGGCTTCTGTGAGCACAGGAACCACCACACTGAAAATCACATCCTCTGCTCCAGGCTGTGAGCAGGGACTGCAGGGGGAAATGAAAGAAACGATACATGTTTCAAATTTTACAGCAGTTTACATCATGCAAAACCAAAAGGGCCTTGGAGGTTTTATTCTCGATGAAGTTTAGTTGGTACAGAATCAACGATTCAGGAAAACACACCACAGGCCCATAATAGAAGGCAGGCGAGAGGCGGAAGCAAGGTCAGATACCAACCCACCACTTCTTTATGATAAAATTCAGATGCAAATGTTTCCTGACTAAATAACGTGACAGGGTCAAGTAGGCATCCAGGAACTTAAAAGTTGAGTTACATGCTTTGCAAGGTTATTAAGGTACTGATCTTGCCCATCCACCGTCTTACATGAAATATTCAACATGTACAGTCTTTGCTTTACTTCCAGCTTTAAAAATTGTACTATTGGAATTATTTCTATATAAACAAGATTCTAAGGTCATCTCATCTAACCCCAACTGCAAGATCACGTTCAACGAGGGTTTAGTTTCCCAAGCAACTTAAAAAAAAAAAAAGTTTTCAGTTTTACAGTAACTTGACGGTATCCGGAGTTGTAAAACTGGCTTTGTGCTTGTGATTACGGGGAAGGATTAATGGGCAGAAAATCACAACAGAATCTGAAATTCAGTTTAAGCGGAGCTGGAGACTGGTTATTTGAGATCTGAATCTACACAGCTGCCAAAGGAAAGTTAAAAACTACATCTAAGGGATGAACAGCTGCGACCAAAATCATGCTGCAGTGTTCACCTTTATGAGCTTCTGCGATAGGATTCAAACCAATGCCAAAAACCTCCGGAGACCCTTCTACAGAATGAGTCACAGTTACCACGTTCTTACTGTTGGGTCTTCCCTAACATAAAATAATAATAAATTCAATTGCATTAAAGTTCTCCTCAGATGAAAATTAAAAATTCAACTCTTGCATCATGCTTTTTATAAAGATGAATTAAAATGTCTTCACTGCTTTTAAAGGATGTGGTTAAGATTATTCAATTATTATTGAATTTAGGTCTCAAAACCACTGGCAGCTTTTTTCCATGTCCTTCCATGTGCTGCGAAGGAGAAGTTTAAAATCTTGCCAATTTAGCAACAGGTCCAAGAGATTGTTATTAGGCACAGCCCGACTATTAAGACTTCTGACTCCCATAATATTTTGTAGTCCCCTCTAGGACCCAAACCACCTTTCACCATCTTCCGAATCACTCATAATGTTCTGGGCAAAACCTTAGGAAAATGACAGAGTTGAGATCAGCTGCCAACAGACAATATATTTTGAATGAAGACTAATAATATTTGGAAACCATTTCCTGTATTTCTTCTCTACTTATTTGCTAATCTGATATCGTTTCCAGGGTTTGGAATTCGGCTGCCTTTTGTATTCTAAAGAGAGTAGTGGCTTCCTGAAAAAAAAAAAAAAAAAATCAACTAACTTTCTGTAGCCTGAGTCCCACTTAAAGCTGAAGGTCTTTTAAACCTTCTGAGTAAACATAAATGTGCATACATTAGTGGCACTTTGTGTGGGGGGGAGGGTTGGCCTTTTCCCTGTAACTATGGACTCCTAAGCCTCTAAATGATTTGCCAAACCAAATCAGATAATAAAGGGTTTAAACTTTGCCACTTTGGGGTTAATGTGGAAGGCTTGTCAACATCGGATTGTTTAGACATTAAAAGGAACGCGCTGTGTGCCTCCTTTTAAACCCGTGCTCACTGGAGTCGCAGCTCCCAGTGAATTTACCCAGCTGTAAGTGATTCCAGATGCGCGGCAGTGACAAGCTTCAGTCTCAGGGTACTTATTCATTTCACATTAAAATCTCATGTTCCCAGGTCTGAGCTGTTATCTGACTGAGATCTGATTAGGGAATACAGCAAAGAGGCATTTCCAAACCCAGAGCCTGCCCTCATGCCTGGGCCGGGCTCTGACTATCAGGCACCTCTGTGAGGGAGGGGTGGCCAGAAGGTGCGGGAAGGGTAGGGTAGGGGCTCAGAGCTGTCGTCCCAATACACGTGGCAGGCATGGTCAGGGGCCGTGCCCAGAACCTCCGCAGAGCCAGTCTCCTTCAGCCCTGGCTGGGGGGCGCAGGGGGGCCTAGAAACCGCAGCCTACTTGAACCTAATTCTCCAATCTAACACGAGTTTGCTCTCCCCAGTTAAAGGGTAGGGTCGTGACCTTGTACTTCACCCCCTCAGCACCCCACTTACAGAGGGGTGCTCAGTAAATGCAAGGTGCGTGCTGACTGGTTCACCAGTCAAGTCTTCCATTCTCCCCTGCTCCCAGCTATGCTCAGACCACAACAAAACAAGGCCAGGAGAAGGGTCTGGGGAGGGAGAGAAAACCAGAAGGGAGGTGGGGGGCATGGCAGAAGCACCCCAAGCTACTTGTGCCTTTGTTCCTGGGCAAAGGCTGGATGTCCTTTCTGACCTCCTTCCAAGTCGCATCTGACTTCCTTACCTGGAGTGCAGAAGTACAAATGCCATCGGCTGACAGTCTCTTCCATGACACATGTCAAAGACGCATTTTTCCAGCTACAGAACTATAAAGTGAGTTGGAGACGGTGGACGGAGACTAAAGATAATGGAGCTCAGGCGGGAGACCGCCACCTCCGTGATGCCCGCAGAAGGGAACAAAGCAAGGATCTCGTTGGCTTATTATTTTCCCCTCCAGCCAGTCTTTTTGGTTTGCTTGGGCTTTTCTGTAATTCTTTTTCCCTACCCCGTTGTCACTTTGAAGAGGTAGATAGCGCCATGAACCCCCAGCTGATCGACGGTGGTCACAGGCTGCTGGGCAGCCCCAGAGCCCATCAGAGCTCCTGTCACCGAGATCGTCACACTGGAAGCCCCAGAAAACATGCACTGAATACCGCGGCCCCTCCCCCCAGCTCATCTCCCCCAAGAGGAACAGGAAACAATCGCTCAGACCCCAGGTTCAAAGTGGGGAAGACTCAGAAGTCAGGGAAGTCCCAAGTCCACCTGGGGGGCTGCAGTGGGGGACATGGAGGCAGCCACATGGAAGGAGAGCAGCACTGGGTTCGACGGTGGGCAGATTTTCTTTTACGACTACTAAACGCCTGCCTTTGTCCCCAAGCAATTACAGTGCTGCTTCCCATCAAGATGGCTGTTAGCCGCGGACCTCCAAGTCGCTGCAGATAAATCAAGAATGCTATGGGCAGCTGTCTTAAGAGTGGCCTGTGTGGTCATCCTGGTCATCCCACCATGGCGGTGAGGGTCACCCCAGATGAGCTGTCTTGCAGCTGAAGAAAACAAGAGGCAGTGGCCCTCCTGACACCCAGCTGGGCCCAGGGGGAAAAGGGCACTTTCCTCTCTGGGAACCGTGCTACACCCACACCGGGCAGCTCTCCGCAGCACGGGCCTTGCCAGGCCGCCTTCCCCCTGGTGCTGTGGTACCAAACGCTGTCACCGCATCAATTAGAAGCAACGCCGAGGCAAGGCTGGGACACCACTCAGGCTGTAAGGAAAGCCTGTCAAAGATGGTGGCAAAGGTGCGGGTGAGGCACTGAGGGCAGACAACAGGTCTGAGTCAGGGAGGGTCCCCCACAACCTGCAGGGACCCCGGGCGGGAAAGCCGGCTGCTCACACCACAGCATGGTTGAGCCTCCCGCCACAGGGAGCACCCTCTGAATATGTACCTGGACACCTGCACGGGAACGGTCCACACGGAAGTGATGGGGAGACCCCCGTGGGGTGGCCCGAACCTCCCCGTTCATCGTCCCCGTCCAGCCCAGGCCGGGAGCACCATCACGGGGCCAGCAGGTTGCTCTGTGGCCCGCAGATGCAAGCAGCTCTTCACGACAGCGTTTGCGGTGAAAGGAGAGTAAATGGTTTGGGAACTCTGCCAGGGGTGTTCGGAGGCCAGGTGGGCCGTGTCCTGGGAGGGGAGCTGTGCTGGGGCTCAGAGGCCGTCCCCACGCCGGACAGGCTCCGCGTGCCAGCTGCAGACCCCAGCCTGCCCCCGGCCCTGCAGTCACAGTGTCATGCCGCACAGCATTTGGATCAGGAGCCGGCTGTGGCGTGCTGCGTAGTATTTTTAAAAGCCCATTTCCCTGTTCAAGGGGGAAGCAGGTGGAAAGCAGGACCCCTGAAGGGCACCCTCTGAAAGGCCCCACAGGCCACTCTCCAATAAAAGAGCGAGCGAAGCTGGCATATATCCCAAACTGTTGAATTGACCTTCTCTCTTGATCTGGGACTTAATGCCTCCAAACCAAACTAATTCCAAAAGTCACCTTCTCAACTTCTCTGCACGATTTTTTTTTTTTTTTTTTTTTAACAAATGAAAGCTCAGGTACAGCCTCCCCTTGCAGCCCTTCTGACGTCCTTAGCTGCTCAAATTAAATCTGAATGGTTCGTCTCTTTTTATTATACGATGGGCCATATGTCACTAAAATAAAAACCCAGCTGAAATCCCAGTACAGATAAAGGGCATGAAAAGCTGTTCCGGCCACAAAATAGGGACCCTGTTTAAATCTTATTAAACAATAACACCCACCCAGTCCTCCCCTCCCCCTCCTCGGAAAAAAATATTCAGGAAGGAAATTGTGGTTAAATCATCTCATAGTTTGGCAAAAACTTCTACCTCTGAAAAATGAAAAGAATAAAACACACACACACACAACTTCGTCCTGCGCTGGATCCGCACAGGCTAATAAAAAGCAGAGCTGTGTCGCTTTGCACTGTAGCTGTCAAACGCTCAGCAATGAAATACAGATCCTGACTGTCTCCATCCCTGGAGTCCTACCCCTCGGACCACCAAAAAGGGAACAGCGGGGGTGGGGGCCGCTTCTCCTCTCCTAGCCCAGAGTGAAGCCCGCTCGTTGCTTTGTTTTAGTTTTGATTTTGTTTTCTGGCCTGAACATCTCCCTTCCCGAAGGAAGTTTCCACTGGTTCCATAAACACGGTTACGTTCGTAAGGGGTGTTGCCCTGAGAGCTGGCAATCTGCAGCCCCACAAAGATGCAAGTGTGTGCGCTTGTATTCAGAGAAGTCTGCAGATCACAACGGTGAGAGAGAGAGAGAGAGCGAGAGAGAGAGAGGAGAGAGAGATCAAAAAGAAAAAACATTTCCATTTCACAAGGTCCCCCAGTGGTCTCTATTGCTCCTCCTCCACCATCAAAAATTCATAAAGGGGATCAGCATTCTTTACCGAATGGATCCCAGCGGTACCATAGACCTTGTTGGGGAGGGAGGCAATAAATATCGAATTATACACCTCATGGGAAGAGAGCACTGAACCCTGGGCTTTGAGCCCTCCACATGGTCCCTGGGGGAGCTGGCTCCAGACTCAAGGTCCAGTGCAGAAAGGAAATGGGTCAAGTGTGTCAATTTCTAGACCGATGACCTTTGACTTGCTTAATGACACTGCGAGGCCACCAAAAAAAAAGGGATGCCAAATGCCTTGGAGGAGAGAACTGGAGGAGGGGTGTAGCCGGGGCCGCTGGAGAGCTCCGTGGGGAGCCCCCTGCCCCTGCGACTGTCTTGGGGAAGATCTGGCCAGCTCAGTGGTAGGAAGTCATGAGCAGAGAACTTCAGCGGCAACCAAAGTTGGTTCCCAGATCCAGGAAGGGCTTCTTCTGCCTGAAATTCAAAGAACACTTCTGGCCTGTTCCACCGCTGCCCCTGCCCCTGCCGAGCCCCACCCTCTCCCTGAAGCCTCTTGCACCCTCTCTCCACTCTTGCCTCCGCTGCCCCCATCCTGGGCTCAGCACACAATGTGGCCTCCGTGTTGGCGTCTCCCACCCCTCCCTGGGCACGCGCCTTGTTGTGTCTTGCTACTTCTAACTTGTGACCAGCGGGAGTGACCTCCACCCGCTACAGATCCCGGCCCCACCCGTCCTCCCTCACCATCACTGCCCGAGGGGCTCAGGGTGGAGGCTCTGGGATCCACGCTGACCTCTGACAGGCCAGATGAGGAGCGTGGGTTCCAAAATGAAACGCTTGGGGCGGGACATGGGGAAGCACCCACAGCTGCAGCCGACAGCAGCCATGCGCTTTTCCCAATGCTGAGAACCGTGTGCAGTTGTTCAGCAGAGCACTACCGGTAGGCCTTCCCTTAAACGGAAGAACCTAGATTTAAAGTTTCTAAATACTCCTACAGCTAAATGCAAATTAAGAATCTCACAAATGGTTAATAAAATAGAACAGAATTTTCTACAGACCAGACGCTTTGAGTGGAAGTCTAATACAGCTCATGGACTAAGCTTTTTCAAAGGCCCTTGGTTGCCTTTGGCCCAGAGGGACGTCTGTGTGGTTCCAGCCCCTCACATTATGTATGAAGTTGACCCAGTTGGAGTCTGGGTGTGGATGGGCCTTCTCAGCTCCCTGCTTGTAGACACCTGGGTTTAAGTTCCCATGTATGCTTCAAATCCAGCTGCCGTTCCTCGTTCCCAGGCTCTGGCTTTCTGAACTCTTATGCCAACTCTGTGAGCTACTCCTTCAGACATGTGCTTGATGGCCAGCGGCGAGAGCGGCTGGAACACCCACACGGAGCTGCTCATTTTTCCTGTTCCCAGGGCGCTGCTGGGTGGGGCCGGCCTCAGGCCTCCTCAGCTGGAGTCCACGGCAGCTCCCTCTCCTGTTTCCCTGGTCCCCATGTCCCTCCCTCCTCGCTTCTTGCCTCTTCCTGGGTGATCTAATCCTCCACCAAGAGGCAAGTGAAAGGCGAGACTCCGATCATCCCAGGGGAAGCGTGTCAATGCCAGGTTCCTGGGTGAGGGCCCTAAAGCTGCTATCTGGAAGGAGCTGGGGCGTGCGTGGGTTTCGCTGATGTGTTCACACCTTCCACCCAGACCAGGAAGGCCCCATGGCTCCTGGCCTTGGGAGAGGCAGGACACTGGTGCTGTCTGACCTTGCCAAGGCTCCCTGTCCTCTGCCTCTGGAAGGCAAGTGTTCTGTGCTTTGCTTTGCTTGTTTTGCTGTGCCAGGAATCAAACCCAGGGCCTCAGGTATGCTAGGCAGACACTCCACCACTGAGCGTGTCCCCAGCCCTTCTGCTTTTCTTAGAGTCAATATAAATTATCTTGGCTTTCAGAATATGAGCCCTGTCACCGATTTGAACAAGTATATGTATACGTGTACGTACTAAATATATGTATATGCAGGATACTAAGTATATGAACATATATGATATATGTTATTTATATATACATAAGTATAAATTATTATATATAAAGGCATAATTATATCAACACATTGTCTTTTGTTACTGCTATATTTATATATTTTATTTATAAGGTTTATAAGTAAAATTTTATGATTAAAAAGACAAGACAGTTACTCAATAGCTTTCTACAAATCGCCTAATATGATTGTGCTAATATGTGCCAGAACCAAGACTCACATCCCCAAACTCTCCAGATGTGTATATTTAATTCTTTTTTAGTTGTCAATGGACCTTTATTTTTATTTATTTCTGTGTGGTGCTGAGAATCGAACCCAGTGCCTCACATGTGCAAGGCGAGCGCTCTACCACTGAGCCCCAGCCCCTGTGTATGTTTTTTTTTTGTTTTTTTTTTTTGCGGTGCTGGGGATCGAACCCAGGGCCTTGTGCTTACAAGGCAAGCACTCTACCGACTGAGCTATCTCCCCAGCCCCTGTGTATGTTTATTGTAGCATTTTTAAAAGTGAAAAACAAGAACCTCTGTCTATCAATAAGATTGCAGTGGTCAAGCAATTTCCACCACATTCAACCACACAGCGGAGCAGTATGCGTCCATTTAAAAAGGAGCGAAGACACGGAAGAGGGTGCACAGTGCACATACCCCCTGGGAAAGGCGCAGGGCTTAGTGTGGAGCGGGGGCCACGGACTCAGCCGCTCCACCCTCCCACACGGGGAGGAGGTGGACACAGAAATGAAAGCGGTTCTGCTCAAGGGCCAAGAGTCACAGTGACTTTTTTCTCCTGTTTTCCAGACATGCTTGGCCATTTCATTTTAAAACTAAACAGAAAACTTTAAATGCAAGCTTTAAACGCGTGCGAACCCAGGGCTGCCTCCAGCAGGAAGCGGCTTTCCTGCCTCCCTCCAGGACGTGCTCTGGGACCCGAGGCTCCCAGGAGGCCAGAGGCCCCAGCTCCACTCTCCGGCCTCTGTCCCAGCTTTCTGAGCACCTTGCTGGATTTGGGGTGGGGGCCTGGCTCCCCAGGGCCTCAGCATGGAGAGCTCTCTGGGCGCAGGCACCTGTGGATCAGCTGAGACCCCAGCACTGGAGCCGTGGCGAAGGACTGTCCTGAGAGCCATGTCAACCTAAAAACCCCACCCGTGGCTTGGTGCATATGAGTTCCTTAAGCACCTGCTGCACCACCGTGTGCGGGTGCTCCCGGGCAGCGCCTGGCAGCGGGTCCCTGGGTGGAGGGCATAGAGGAGGGTGTGGCCCTGCATGTTTACACGTGCACTTGGATGGAAGTCGGAATCCGAATCCACGCTCTCTGGGATGCAAAGTCAAGGAGGGTCCCCCTTATCTGTGAAGACCGTAAGAACCTGAGCATTTCAGGGAGCCCAGCAAACGGCAGCTTCACGGACAGCGCTGACCCATGTGAGCGAACTGTCTGCTTAGCACGCGGTTGCGTTACCCATGGAGATGAGAGTATGCGCAGGGCCCCTAACTCCAGGCATGCGACACTTACAAGCAAACAGGCTCAGAGCCCAGAAGGTGCGGCAACACCCAGCAGCCCCTCCGCGCCTAGGAACCCGCGGTCCCCAGGTCACGGATGGGCCATGTTCCTTGTCTGTAATCCTTCTTTGAATAGATGCCTTTAGACTTTTGCAAAATGAGATTTGCAGAATGAGTTCAGATCTGTGGCTACTCTTCCTGGGTGTTCTCAGAGATTTTTATCCACCCACCCCCTGAAGCTGAGAAACTTCTCAAAAGACTCGGCATTTGCCAAAAAAAGAAGAAGTAGACGGGGGAAAAAAATCATGACTCTATAATAAGCCAAAAAAAAAAAAAAAAAAAAAGTCTTTCTTGTGCCTCCAGAAGATCTCAGGGAGAGTAACTCTGCTCTTGAGGAGGGGCAGGGGGATCATTTAAATCTGCAAAGTGATCAAACAGAACTGAGCAAAGCAAGGCTGCAGCCAGGAGGGAGGCCACCAAGTCACTGGAGTCTCTGGCGCATTCTTGAGGTCCTCCAGGGTTCCTGAAGTGGGTTCTCCCACACCTCTTGCCCACACTGGGTAAGAAGTACTCTTGGAATCAGCTGGGCAGTTAGCTTCTCTGAAATGCCCCGTAGCTGCATATAGAATACCTGGTGCCACAGCAGATCTGTCCACACGTGATATCCATCAATCAACCCAGGTGGGAAGCCTCCAGAGAGCAAAGCAGAATAAATGGGCTGGGGGCTGGAGAGGTTTCCAGAGCCAACTTGAACCCTAATGAGAAAGCCAGGCACACACTTGAGAAGCCAACCTTCTGAACAGAAGTTGCTACGGTTCTGTGGCTAATGAGTTGTATGATTCTGGGTAAGTCACTTAACTTCTCCTGGTTTCAGTTTCCTCCTGTATAAAACAAAGGGTTGGACTAGATATATAGTAAAGGTCACTCTCAAATCCCTGACACTCACCCAAAGGCTTTTCTTGGTCCAGCCAGGAGAAGAGAAGTTGAGGAGGACAGGAAGTAATGAGAATCTTGCTATTAAAAATGTAGGTGAAGTGTGGGAAAAGTTGCAGGAGTTTGGTAATTACTTGTTCCGTAGCCTAAGACATGCGTTCAAGTCTCTAACTCCTGTATTTGTTGAGGAACTACTATGTGCTGGGCACAAACCATGGTTCTAGATCTCTGGAGGCTTATGGTTCAGTTTGACATTTGTCTCCAAATCATCTGACGTCTTCTGGGATATTTATACTTATCTGGCTGGTTCCACCTCCTGGTCTCTGTGCACGCTGTCACCCCCCCCCCCCACCCAAAGACCCTCCACCTATTTAATTTAATTCTACCTGTATTAATTTAATTCCACCCCTGTTTCAATTCCTAGCTCCTTTGAGAAGGCTCTCTACTACCAGGCAGTCTGCTCTGACTCCGCTCTTCTCTGGCTGGAGTCTTTATAGAAGCATGGTTGAATATGAAGTCACATCTTTAGAACTAATGCCCCCAAACTGTCACCCTAACTAGATGATTAACTTTCCCAAACAGAGCCAGGACCTCCATTTCTGTCACATCAACCACAGGCACCACACTGAACCGTTTCTCCGGAGACACTCCTTGTTTGATACTTGAGTGAAAATCTCAGTTAAGCTCAGTGGACTGCCGGGCATCCCTGTGTTTGTTAATTTTATGTCAAATGTTTTTCAAAGTCTTTTCCAATTGGATCAGTCCACTTTCTTTTTGGGGTACGCCAACACAGTTTAGGTTTTTTTTTTTAAGTTAACTTCTTCGATTTGGGGATGGCATGAGTTTGTGGTTCGTGACCATCTACACAACACTAAATCATGGCGGACCTTGGATAGCAGAGGCCCCTGAGATTGCAGCTGGGTCCACGCTGGCTCGAAGCCTGGGGTTTCAGATTTTTCAAAGCAACTGAACTCTTATTCAATAAAATCACACAAAGAGGCCCAAAGAGGACAAAGTCTCTGCCAAAATGGGAAGCCGAGGCCCTTGCCTGGCCCCCATGACACCTCTCTGCTCCATGGCCCTTCTCTGAGACCCACGAAGCTCTGCCAAGTAAATCCAAAGACTCCTGTTCTAGAGTCGACCCTGGAACTTGGGAAAACACCCATGACACCAGGCTCAGCAGACACACCTATAACCCCAGCAAGGCAGGAGGCTGAGGCAGGAGGATCGCAAGTTAAAAGCCAGCCTAGGCGACTTAGCAAGACCTTGTCTCAATGTAAAATTTTAAAAGGGCTGGGGATTTAGCACAGTGGTAAAGCATCCCTGGGTTCAATTCCAGGTACAAAAAAAAAAAAAAAAAATTAAAAAACACCTTAGTTCAATCTTTCTCATAAAAGTGAAAGAGGAGGTTAAGACTAAAGAGATAGAGGTGGGGACAGAGCAAGCAATGATGTGACAATCTGCTTGGTCAGATAATAAGCTAAGGTCCATAAGATATGTGTAACATGATATGTATATGAACATCAAATACATACTAATATTTTTATATCAAGTCAAATAAAAACATGTATCGAGATCATAACTACATGCTTAAACACTGCTACCTATTATTTTCCCCATTTGACAAATGAGGAAATAGGCACAGAGAGGTTCAGGGGCTTGCCCAACATCACACAGCTGGCAAGTAGTGAACCTGGGAGTGGATCACAGGCAGCCTCAAGAGTCCTTCTCTTAATGGCTCTCCAAGAACTAACACTCTGGGTCCTTCAAGTCTCCCAAAAAGGCCTGGGATGTAGCTCAGTTGAAGAGCACATACTGAGCATGTGCAAGGCCTTGGGTTCCATCTCCAGCACCGTGAACGACAACAGAAGGATCATATAACCTTTTATTTGCTTATATGTTGGAGATTCCTAAAAACTTTTGTCAGGATATCACATCTGAGCCTTTCAACCATCATGTGTGAGGATTTTCACCTCAGTTCTTCAACTGCAGAAACTGAGACACGTAAAGATTAAATAACACAGAACAACACGGTCAAACCAAAACCTGGGACTCCGACTCCTAAGTTCAGTGTGTTCATGTGATGCCACCCTCCCCAAAGTTAACGCTGCAGGAATCCCGCCCTCCATCCCCTGAGTCCCCAGAAGGCTCTGCGTTCCAGGTCTCCGAGCACCGCCCCAGGCTCCAGGCAGCAGCTGTGTGCACGACACTCAGTCCCCACACAGGTACGCCGCAGCGACACAGGCAGGTGAAATCCGTCATCTCTTGAGGAGATGTGTGATTTGCTAGGTTTTTTGCCTCCTCTCGTGGGAATCCTACCAGCCTCTGAATTGTTTCATAGGTCCAGGCTGGGCACAGGTCAGTGGTGGACACTTGACCAGCATGTGCATTGTCCTTTGCTTGGTCCCCAGAATCTCAAAACTAAAACTAATCATATAACGCAGGTACATTCCAAGGACAGCTTAGTGGTATCCAGGTCTCTGGGTGGCGTGCCTCATTCTCCATGGTCACAACCAGCACACATTTAAGTCAGTTTTACACTGGGGTTAGGGTTCAGTGGTAGAGCGTTTGCCCAGCAGGTACCAGAGCCTGGGTTCAATATTGCCTCTCTGCAAAACAGTTATCTGTAAATCAGTTTTCTAAGTCAATGTCCACACAAATGAACATGATGCATGTATGTATCAAGGAACATTTTCAATCTGCCAGTCTTATTTCTGGGGTATCATCATGCCCTTGGAGCAGGAAGAAACAAGGGGACAGGGAGGCAGGATCCCAATGTTCAATGAGTCAGTAGATCATCAGCTCATATTCACCAAGTGGCTTCTACACAGCTGGCATTACACTTACTTAAGAAATAAAAAGTTAGGTTACAAAGTCCAGCAGGGAACGGGCTGTCCAGCTGGAGGGAGACTTCTAAGGGGAACCTTTCACATTCTGCATCAGAGTTGGTTTCACAAGACGCTTTCTTGAACACCATCCCCCCCGCATTCACCAGGTAGCTACTGCTGTGCCCGTTTTGCAGATGAGGAAACTTAAATCGGATTTATGCAAAGTCATGACTAAAGTGTAAGAGCAAGAACCTTAGCACGGGTTTTCAGGCTCTAAGTGCACAGCTCTCTCCAAGAGACCACACTGATTCTTGGCAAAACGAGGCTAATATGTGAAAACAGAACCAGTAGCATCTTATCATCCAATTTTATTAAATCAATCATGTGATATTCAATAACGAGGGACGGTTGCAAGGTAGAGAGTATTGGACTTAGACCAAGCTCCGTTGCTTGCAAGGGAAATACAGGACTTCACACATCTGCCTCAGTCTCTGGGAGCCTCAGTTTTCTGTAAAATGGGGACAATGACAGTTGCTCCAGTAGGTTACTGGAAAGCAGAAGGAAATAATATACACGAAGCTGCTTTGCAGACAGAAAAGAAATACGTGACCTAATCCAACATGACTCATTAGCATGGTGGTGGGGCAGGAGGAAGGGGCCCCGCTGCTGGTGTGCTCACAGATAGAAGACTCAGCGCAGGCAGCACCACATTAGAACGGGTCTCACTGCCCGGTGTGACATCCAGAGCAAGGTTTTGGCTTGCAACACGTTCAATTGTGGGTTATAAAGATCTATGTCATAGCAAGTTGTGGAAGAACAAGCCCTTGACTAATCCACATTGAAAATGAAAAAAATATATATTCCATTATTATTTGGCATGTGGAACTCCAGGTCCTTAGATGAATAGTCACCTAAGTGGAGAGCTGCAGAGAGAGCAAGCCGGGGGCACCTGGGAGTCCAGCCGATTCTGACCTGTGACAGTCAACAGCTTGCTGGGAGCTCTCCCCACATGTCCAAGTGGCTTGAATTTCTGACCCCATCTCTGTCCAGCTCGCCTGCAATAGACACACGGTGTCTGTCGCATGTAAATAATGGGAAGAGCTGGCTGTCCACAGACCCCGTCGGCTAGGCTGTCTGGATCCAGGGCCAGTGTGGCCTGCCCTATGCTCGCCAGCCAGTAAATGTGCTCAGCGGCAGGACAGGCTTCCCAGGCAGCCTTCCGCCGAGGCTCAGGGCTGTCTCCTCTGCCAGGTCACTTGGTCTGGGGGTCAACATCTAGAGGGAAAGCTACATCAGGATTAGCTTGGGAACTCAGAGCCGGTGGCTGTCTCCTGTCATCTCCTCTTCCTGTTCCCGAAGGTCACAGACAGTAAAGGAAGCAAGATCCATGTTCACCTGCACACAGTAGGTGGACAAAAACAGCTCAGTGGTACAGTACTTGCCTAGCATGTGCAAGACCCTGGGTTGAATTCCCAGTGACAGAAGAAACAAAGGTTAAAAAAAAAATAAGGGGCAGGGGTCGTGGAGCACTTGCCTAGCACGTGTGAGGCACTGGGTTCGCGTCTCAGCGCCACATACAAATAAATAAAATAAAATGTCCATTGACAACTAAAAAGTATTTTTTAAAAAACACCCTAGTTATCCATGTATTGCTATCTTGAATAATTGAAAAAGATCTATAAGGAGACACTTTATAAGATCACCTATACAACTGTTCTAAACAGAAAGCTTAAAATAAATACACAATGTTGAGTAAGAACTAAGATCCCTCCTTGATCTCGCTTTGGAATGAAAAATAAAAAGCCAGATTGAGTCAGCTCAGGTCAAGACTCATGACCAAATTCTTAAAGACCGTACTGAAAGAAAATAGCCTGTCCCCCATCCCAACAAAATGTACCACCTCCCGGATGGAACCCGAATCCTTTACATTTTCAGGCCAAAGAAAGGGAACAGGGCTGTCCTTACCACCACAACAGACTGGCCTGGAAATATTAAATTGACTCCGCCATGTTTTATTAGACACAGCTTAACAACTCTGAGTTTACAAAACTCAGCCAAACAGCATCAGGCTGCAGCATAAACTTTTGCTAACTAGCCCACATAGTTCCCATATGCTACGAGATGTTGTTTGAGCCAACTCAGTACCTTATAATTATAAACACACGTCTTTCAGCTCTTCTGTGTATTCTTCCCAGGCAGAACAGAAATATGTCACTTAAATTAGCACTTAGAGTACAGAGTGAGTGCCAAATTTGGGTTAGCACAAACAGGGTAAATAAAGCAGCACCAAATTAAAATGGTAAAATAAACTTCTTTCTGCTCCAGTGGAGATTGCTAAGACCTCACTGAATGGCAGTTAATGGGTCTGGGAAAAGGAGATCCCTCAAAGTGTAGCTCTTGGCTTTTGCACACAGTTTTCTCATCCAAGGATCTCGAAGCCGTTTCTTGCAAAACTCAAATCGTGTGAACAAAATACTTTTTAAAAAAAGTAGAGGCTGTTTCTTTTGCAAACTCTTTTACCATCATTTTTCTTCATTGTTTCCTTCCAATAAGGCGAGGAAGGTTTATATTTTTATCCTTAGATAACTCATGAGGAATGGGAGAGATTTTAGGGGAATAAACAAAGCCACATAGTTGTGATGCAACTTGGCCAAAGCCACAGATCTAGAAAATAACGTAGAAATCAATCAGAAAAGGTCCTGAAAATATAAGCATTAAGTTGCCTAATTCTGAACATTAAGAAACATTTAGTGAGCACCTACTATGTGCAGGAACTGAGCTGGGAGTCTGGTATATACTTCCTCACTTTCTTCCCACACAAGTCTGAGATAAAAACGTTCTCTCCATTTTACTCATCTTCCCTGAGTGTTCTGAAAGCAAAGGGAGCGGGCAGAAATGTGGGTAGAAAATAGAGGACAGCAAAAACAAAAAGGAACACTCAGAGCAGCCTCATGTGTCATGACAAATACTGACCATCAGTCGAAGAATAGCTAAATCAACTATAGCAGGTGTCCGATGGAATGCTACTTGGCAAAGAAAAAGGAACAGCTATTGACACTAGCATCCCTTTGGATGAATCTCAAAAACATTTCCCTGAGTGAAAGATGTCATCCAGAAAAAAAGTATAATTTTATTCATTCCATTTTTTGTGGAATTCTAGAATAGGAGAAATTTATCCATAGTAGCAAAATATTGGAACAGTGGAGTCTCTTAAAGGGTAAGTGGGAGAAGAATTAGACAAGAAGGAACAGGAAGCTTTCTGAAGTGATGGAACTTTCTCCATCTTATTGGAGTTTTGGGTTACACAGGGGCATTCATTTGTCAAAACTTATCAAACACTTAAGTTTTATGCAGTTAATCATATGTAAATCAAAGAAAAATAGGAACTGTCAACAAGTGTGAAGTTCAAGTTAATGATATGCTCACTCAAGTATCAGTATCATCCGCTGATGACTGACACCTACAACTTACCTTGACCATCAGTCGAAGAATAGCTAAATCAACTATAGCAGGTGTCCGATGGAATGCTACTTGGCAAAGAAAAAGGAACAGCTATTGACACCAACAGACAACCAACTGACGCGAGGCGCAGAGAGGTGCAGACTCGGCCGGCAACGAAGTCCGGGTGGGGTTCTCAGGTTTCACCGGCAGATTCTTTCAACACGTGTATTTCAGTATGTTCATAACAAAATGTTGGGGACTAGTGAAGGACAGGGAGAGAAAACAGAATAGCAAGGAAAATGGAGGAAGGAAAGAAGAGGGACGTGGGATGGGAAGGGAGGATCATGAGCGAACATCAGGAAAAGGCAAGTGGGAGGAAGGTGCTGGAAAAGACCAGAAAATATGAACCAAGTTGTGGGAGAAAAATGTAAAGGAAAGAACTTGTAAGGAAAGCGGGCAAGGCGTGACCGGCCAGGAGGAGACCATGGCAGGCGAGGGACCAGAAGAGGGGCGGGCGCGGGCTGGCGGCAGGGCGACCCGGGGAGCTGCTCCAGACCGGCCGCTCCGTGCGTGGGCTGTGGGTGGCACAGAGGTCCCTGGCTGCCAGGCCTCGCCCTGATGGGAGCTGGGTCACAACAGACGAGAGGGAGAGCAGAGAGGATCCTGTGTCTTCTGTATGAAAGCCACCGGCCCATTGAGCCCAAAGACAAGGGACAAAATGTACGCCAAAGGGTCAACTTGATCGTTCAGTCATAGAATTGCTTTAAATTAAAAAAAAAAAAAAAAAAAATCTCCTAAGTTACAAAAATGTAACAAGCAACAGGGGACGCTGACCAACACGGGGGTGGGGGACCTGGCCTTGCCAGCCGAGCTGACCTGCCCACACCCCACCGAAGCCGCTTCTGAGGTCCCTGCGGACACCTGAGTCTCCCACACGTGAGACTGGTGGGAAATCCACGGCTGAAAACAAGAGGGGGTCGCGACTCCGCCCCTCAAGGTGACGTCAAGTCACTGAGCCACCAGCACCTCGGTCTCCTGTTGCTCTCCTCACTGCCAAGCACCCTGGGGTACGAGACTCAGATGAAGCACCAAGGTATGAATGTTGAAGCGCCCTGCGAATTCCCAGCTAGTAGGACTCCTCCTCTCTATAAATTCACCACATCTGTTAGCAGATTGTTGGTTCAAAATGACCCCCAGCCAGCAGCCCCACGTCACCTCTCCTACCTTCTCACTGCAAGACCCAGAGGGACAACCACGAAGCAGCTCAGGGCGACCCTAAACAGCACCTCTGATCAGTACTCCAGACAGCCACTGCTTCCCCCTACCCTGGTCTGAGCTGCATCTCTGTCCGAGCCTCCTTCACCGCCCTCCCGGCTGCCTTTCTGCTCTGCCCTGCCCCAGCTACCCGCAGGGCCTCTCCACCCAGCACCAGCATAGCTGTGGAGCTGGAGGCCAGCTGCTGTCCTCCAACACAGGGGGGAGGACAAGGCAGGCAGTGGGAGAAGCAGCGCACACGTCAGAGAGAACGCACTTCTGCGCGCAGGTGCTAAAAGCTCATCATGTTCCAGGATAATCAATAAGAATCAAAGTTACCAGACTTTTGCACCTCGGCAATAAATGCCAGACTCCACTGGGTGATCTCTGGATAGCTTTAATTAGAAAAGAATATGAGTTTTACATCCCATGTTTGGTAAGTGGAGACCTCAGAAAAAGACAAATACATATTCAGAGTTTCAGAAAATACGGCACCTCTGGACCCTTCTTGCCAAGAGAGTGAAGATGTAACCCAACTCTGGAAAAATGAAGCAAAATGACAAGCTCAAAGGTGCAGCCCTCATATACGAAGAGCCTAGTGAGGGTACTGAACAGCTAAAGCATAAGTGAGCCTGATAATCAACATAAATTGGGCTACAAAACTTAAACATGAGTACTAAAAATAATTACTCAAAGGGAAAATATATGATGGAAAATTGGTATAATTTCATTAATCTGGATAGAAAAGCCAAATTTGTTATTTTAGAAGATGAAAGAAAGAAAAGGGATGGCGTGAAGAAAAAATTATGCAAAATTATTTGTGTCAAATAGGAAGATGCCATTTCATTCATGACTGATGAAAACAGAAATATAGGCCAAGAAACAATTCTGAAAAAAGTTAACCAATAGTAAAATTAAAAGAATACATATGTATATGTACATATGTAGATCTTTAACTATTTGATAGGATTAAAAGCAAAAATAGACAAATAAATATGGTCTGTATACAAAGATGGAGAGAGAAAAGGAACAGATAAAGGAAATTTAAAAACAATAAAAATGAAATAAGATAATAGATGCATTACCAAAATTAACAGCTATAACAATAAATGTAAATAAGCTAAACTCTATTATTAGAAGGCATTGAATGAATTACTCACATTGAATCAAAAATGTCCAACTGTTCTATGCACAGTGACCCACACCTGTAATCCCAGAGGCCTGGGAGGTTGAGGCAGGAGGATGGAGAGTTCAAAGCCAGCCTCAGCAACTGTGGCTGCCTAAGCAACTCAGTGAGACCCTGTCTCTAAATAAAATATTTTAAAAAGGCTGGAGATATGTCTCAGTGTTTAAGTGCCCCTGGGTTTAATCTTGAGTAATTAAAAAAAAAAATTCCAACTATATGCTACTTAAAAGGATACAATGTGCCATAACCCTATGAATTTATTAAAATTCTTGCATCATATCCTGAAAATGAGTGGATTTTATGGTATATAAACTGTAGTTCAATAAAACTGTTTTTTAAAAACACTCAAAGATTAGAAATAAAAAAAGATGTGCAAAGGATTATGAAGCAAATTTAAACCAGAATTTTTTAAAAGGTACAAAATTAATAGTGGACAAATTAAAGTTAAAGGCAAAAAGTGCTAAACTGGATTAAAAAAAGACTTTTTCAATTTAGAAACATACTTACACATTTTAAAATTGCTCTTTCAGCATCCCCAAAGCCAGAAATTGTCCAAGCCATATTTTCTAACCAAAATGCTATAATTAAAGATAACCTCTTTAATTTTTGACAAATTGAACTAACAATTCAATCACTAAGAAACCAAAAGTGCAATTGGAATACTTATAAATAAATGACCATTAGAAAAAAATACTAAAACTCATGGAAACCTAGGGCTAAATCTGTACACAGAGGACAATGTATAGCCCAAAAATCATTTTCTTTGATTTAAGAAAACTAATAGATAAATGAACTCAGAATTCAATGAAGAAAACTTGGAATTGAAATAAACCTACAGAAAGGAAGAAGATGGAATTTAATGTTGGCAAGAATGTGGGGGGAAAGGTACATTTGCACGTTACTGGTGGGAATGCAAATTGGTGCAACCATTATGGAAATTGACATGAAGATTTCTCAGAAAACTTGGAATAGAACCACTATTTGACCCAGCTATCCCAAATCTTGGTTTAAAAGGACTTAAAATCAGCATATTACAGTGATGCAGCCACATAAATACTTATAGCAACTCAACCCACAATAGCTAAATATGGAACCAATCTAGGTGTCCTTCAACAGATGAATGGATAAAAAAATGTGATATATATATATTTGTGATGGAATATTACTCAGCCTTAAAGAAGAATGAAATGATGGCATTTTCAGATAAATGGATAGAGCTGGAGAATATCATGCTAAGTAAAATAAGCCAATTCCCAAAAACCAAAAGCCAAATGTTTTCTTGGATATGTGGATGCTAATTCACAATGGGAGGTGGTGGCTAGGGAACAATAGAGTTGCTTTAGATTAGGTAGAGGGAATTGAAAGGAGGGGAGGGGTCTGGGGGTAGGAAGGATAGGAGAATGAATCAGACATCATTACCCTATGTACACATATAACTATACGACCAGTGGGATTCTACATCATGTACAACCAGAAGAATGAGAAGTTATACTCCATTATATATGATGTATCAAAATGCATTCTACCATCATGTATAACTAATTAGAACAAATAAAAAAAGTTTTAAAAAGATGAAAATCAACTATTATTCAGACCATAATTAAGCAAAATTGACAAACAGATTGAAATATAAACTAGAAACACTTCTGCCAAGGAGAAGAGGGTAAGAAGTGGGAGAAGGCAAATACAGCACCCTTGCTGGGGACAAGGGACACTGGGAATTCAACCACAGCTAAAATGAAGAGTTTTACAATCACGGGGAATAGTACGCACGACCACGTGCTAGCAAATAGGAAAATGGTAATTAAATTCACCATTTCTAGGAAAATACTAAACTTTAAATAAAACTTCTTCAAGAAACAGAAACCCTAACTAGACGAATATTTGTTACAAAATGAAAAATGTTTTACTTGGTGTTTGATGAGCAAAGATATTGGCAAGGTGAGCTGGTCAGAGAAAATATGGGAGGCCGGGGAGTCAGGTCGCCACGAAACCCTGAAAACTGCACAGCCAGAGCTCCTCAAAGTGGAACTGAGAACTTGCTGGAGTGACCCTCCCTCCTGCCCGTCTGAGCTAAAATACACATTTTGACCCTAGAGTTTCTTCGCAAAGGTTGGCAGGTCCAGACTGCAGTCGCTCAGGTTATCATCTTGTTCATATAGTCAAACAGACCAGTTCTAACCATCTCCAACTGGAAGGAGGAACTTCAACTGAAGTCCAGGAGCTGAGCCTGGGTCTCTTGGAGAAGAGAAGTGCTCTTTCTGGTCCTCGGCAGGTAGAGAAGCCTTGGTTCGAATACCCTGTGATTCCCCAGAGCTAGCTGTCAACAAACCTGAGAACCTGAGAGCAATTCTGCTTCCAAAGGCAGTGTACTTGCATGCTGGTTATGTCTTCTCCTCTTCTCCCCTGCCTGCCCCACCCTATCACCATCGCTGGATCACAGGACACCGACCACGAAAAGTAAGGATGAGATGCAGTTCTGCCCGCCAGAGTGTCCCAACACCATGAGGTAGGTACCCTTACGAAGTCAGGTAGTGGGAGAAAAAAGGCAGAGAAGCAAGGGACCTGCAGCGGTTCAGGTAGTTCACAGGTGGAAAAGCAGAAAAGACAACAATATATCAGAAGCAAAATCGGAGCTTCCTGGAGACACCTCCATTCATTCATGAAGAGAGAACATCCAGTCTCAAAGGAAACGCAGGCAGCAGGAAGGACTCAGAAAAGGCATCTTAGGTGGTCATGTTAGAGCCAAATTGCCACCATTTGAATAAGCGCTGCCTTGCGAGTCAGATGGATCATCCCACGTCAACTCCTATTGGGGGTGTTCTCTTTCTTCCCATTTATTTGTAGTCCTTTCTGGGTTGTGTTTCAGAGTGTCGTTTAATGTCATTTTATGACTCCCTGGTTGTAAGTGTCTGAGTATTACCAGGGCTTAGAGATTTACAGCCTATTTTAAACTCAGATAATGATGTTTAATTTGTTATTGGCTGTGTAAAGGTTAACAAAGAAATAACTCAAATTATCATCTCAGGGATAACACATTACAAGAGGGCAATTAAGCTCAGTACCTGGCATTACACAAAAGATTGATATCTCGTTACAAGAGTGCAGATGAGTTCAGATTTCACAATACGGGAAACACACTCCTCTTCGCTGTCTCTCTTTGAATAAACAAATATGGAGCCCCACTTATCAGAGCCACTGAGTAACTCAAAGGGACAGAAAAAAAAAAAATTTTTTTTTCAAGAAAAGGGAAGATTGACAGACAGCCAATTCCTTATAGAAGAGTCTGAGAAGCAAGAGAGAAACTCAGTATCCTGGAGAAAATGAGGTTCATGTTGCTCAAGTCAAAAATTAGGATCCCTCTCAGTTATAAACAGACGATGCTAACGGGCAAGCAAAACAGACTGTACCCAGCAGAAGAGGAAGCAAAATAAATAAAAGCATCACAGCCAAATCGTTATTAAATTGTCTCTGAAATGGAAAATGAAAAACAATCTTCGCAGCAACCATTTTTGTCTATTTTCTTCTCCTCAAGACCCCTTTCCACAATGATTTGGTCTGTATTCCATGGATTTGAGTGCCAATAAAAATATAAATAAATAACATTTTCTTAAAACTCATCAGATAAAGATATATTTGAGTCTCCCAGCCCCTCATCCTGGAGTCCGCTAAGAGAGAACGCCGTAAGTTAACAGTCTTGTGAAAATCCTCTTGTGACTAAGGCCCTATTTATCTCCAGCAAAGACAGCTTCCTTCTTTCTTCTTCTTTTCTTTTTTCTCTTCTAAACTCATTTTCCATCCCTTTCCTTTTATTCTTTCTGCCATCGGGTATTTATTTATTTATTTATTTATTTATTTATTTTAGTTGTCAATGGACCTTTATTATTTATTTATATGCAATGCTGAGAATCCAACCCAGGGCCTCACACATGCCAGGCAAGTGCTCTACCACTGAGCCACACAACCCAGCCCCGGGTATTTCTTTTCTCCTCTATGGGCTTTTCCTCCACAAATGGGCTTTCTACGGTGTTCTTGCTCCGGACCCCATCTCTCCTTGCCTTTGCTTTGCCTCCCGACTTCCACGCCTGCCGCCATGTCTTCAGGTTTCTCTGGCCCGAGGTCCTCCTTTCTCCCTCCCTGCTGTGCCTGCGTGGTGCTTCTCCACCTCGTTTACTGCCACCCCATGTTCCAGGGGTCCGCTAACTCCTCATCTCTGCTTCCCACCTCCCACTAAGTGCCTCCAGTCCAGCTCTGTGGCTCAAGACCCTTCTCCATTTGGACCAGGACAGCTAAAGGAAGTCTCTGACCTCTGACATGAAGGCTCACCCCGCTTACTGGGCGTCAGAACTGACCTCAGCAGCAGCACCAGCTACTGGAAACCAACAGGTCCATCCACCACAGTGGGAATTTCCTGGACAGCCAGAAACTCAAGTGTGCAGGTCAGGAAAACTGTGAAAACCACAAGGTCATTGTCCCTGAATATTTTTGGAGCCAAAGAACCTAAATTACAGTGAAATGAGAATTTGGCATTTTGAGACCTTATTTCCAAATCACACTATGCTGTGGCTTGGGATGGGTCCAGCCTTCCGTGTGACATTCTGTGGTCAACAGGAGGAACCAGGGTGGTGTATGGGACCTGCCACCACATGTCACACTGCTGGCTTGCCCAGTCAACAAAGAAGTTCAAGTAGTATCATCGTCACCATCGCCAGAGGCACTTATGAAGCACAGACATATCTGGGTGTGGGGTAAGTCCTGGGGAGTTGGAGAGAACGTGGCTCCTCTGGTCTCAGCTCACACAGCCAGGAAACCCGCGGCAGCAGCAATGCTCAAGGGTGCTGGGGCCATATAGTGTGAGAAAAATAAGGTGAACTCTGTAAGGAGCCTCTGTTGACACATAAATAGCCACACTATTCATTTGTTCCTTTAATCAACTGGCTGCACCCTGGTTCTGCAACCCCTAATAAACACAATTGTTAGCATTTCATAAGATGCGTGCATTCTAGTGTTCTTGAATGATGCACCCGGGAGTCGGGCCCAGACGACACTGTCACGTGGAAACACCTGGGACCGAGGGATCCGGCATTAGTTAAGCAAACTAACCTTGAGCCTTTGGAACTGAAATATCAACAAAAGGATAAAATAAATGTGCAAATTGTTCTTCCCTGTGGACATTAGTCAGGCGTTTGTTCTTCAGCCAGCAACAAAGAGGCACCTCGCAACTGTAAAAGTGCCAGCTACAGGGCTCATCCAACGAATAAAGAAAAGTCAACGTCACATGGACAAGCCACCAGTGGTCAGGCTGTGGAGAGTGAGGGACAGCCTCCAGTAAGAGAGGGAGGCTGGGGTCAAACTCAGACCTATCTCAATTAGGGGTCCTAAGTGCTGACACCAACTTCAGTTATACAGCTGTCTGAAGATAGGATTTCCAGCCTGAGGAGTGACCCTGTGGCATCCAGGGTACCTAAAAGTAAGACTAAAACATGACCCAGTCCATGCTAAATGCACATACAGTACCAATGTGGTGCTTTACAATGGCTCGCTAGGCCGTCGAAGGACCCAATCCTGCCAAGCCGTTCACCCAGGACCAGAGGGTAAAGGAAGAGAAGCACAGCGCCGGGTCTCACAAGGCTGGCTCCAACCTCTCAAAGAGACCTGCGCAGATGGAGAGGAAAAGAGAGCAGGAGAAGGAAGGAAGGAAGGAAGGAAGAAAAGGTCGTGGAGATATCTATCAATCAAGACAGAGCTGGGTCGATCGCTTCATGCTCACCAAATAGCTACATTGTTGAATAATCTTTCTCCCATTAAACCCAGAAAATATATAAAAGGAAGTAAGTTGATTTACATTTTTTAAAATAACTGCTCCACCTATTTTCCATGCCCACTGGCCACACCCCAGACAGCCTTGAGGGCCTAAGGATGCTGTTCACATGGAGGGTACCAGAAACGGGAAGGGTGACGGAGAGAGGGAGCTGGGTCCCCTGAGCTTCCTGAGATGACCGTGAAGAATCAGAGGGCTTCCCATTCTGAAGCCTGACGGCCAGAGGGACCCCAGTATCCCCCAACTGTAGCACAGAAGTGAATGAAATACTCAGAAGGAAAAACGAAGGACTTGGGCCTCCTGCCTGACAGTTTCACGGAGCCCACCCTATGGCTGAGCCCAGGGCCTCCCTGCCCTGAGGCCACATGAGGAAGTCTGTGGGGTGGACAGGACAGCGCAGGGGTGCGGGCTGCGTGGGAGCTGGGTTTGATTTTGCTGCTCTCTTCTTGGGTGTGAGGGAAAAGATTATTAGATGAACTACTTTGTCATCATTAAGAGTGTCGCTGACACGCGGGCCCGGGGCGAGGCAGCCAGCGCTGGCCTACCCAGCACCTCTCGTAGCTCCGACGGTGAGGCGTGTGTCGTGGCAGCCGTGTTCTCAGGAAGGGCCCGGTCTGAGCACTCTTCTGCCTCTTTTCCCTTTGTGTCTGTCTCCCCACGGCCCTCGCCTCGAAGCCAGAGGAGCTCCTCAGAGACAACATTAACAGTCAGAGGCTCTGGCTTGGAGTAAATATCGCAAGATTGAAATGCGGAGGGAATTAGACTTCTTTTCCTTGCAGGCTTTGCGGTGCTGGGTGAGAAATAAATAATGAGGGTAATAATGGGCCCGATCCTTCCCGGCTGCGTCTCTCCCCTTGGGTGTGGAGCATCCTCCCCAGTCAGAGCGTGGCTGCTTGTGGTTACCAATTCAATCTCGAAGCCGGTGAAATAGCCAGCCTTGGTTGGGCGAGCAGGTGGTCTGGACAGTTCCCAGACAGCTCTCATCTGGGGAAGGTCACCTCCTGCCATCTTTTGCAGAAAAGGAATACAGATAACAAAGAAAGGCCCTGAATCGTCCAAGAGAAAAAGCATGATCCTGGCCTACACCCCAAGGGACTCTGCTGGGTTGTTTCTATGCACCCTTCCTGAGACTCTCTGGGAATTGTGGGTAAAATTAGAGCCAGGAGGGTCAAAGTGACATGTGCAATGGAGACACAACTGCATGGCTCCTTGGGCACTGTGGGAAAACCTGCTCAGAAGGAGAAACTTCCAGGCCCTCTTAGAAAGGCCTCTCCATCAGCAACCTCTTCGCCATCCCTACTCCATCATTGCCGCCAAGTTACTTCCTGTGAGCAAGAATTTTCAGGCTTTCCTATTGGCTCCATTTCTTTCTTGCTTCTCCCAACCCTCTCCCCAAAAGGGTGGGGCAAAGGTGGTCTACAGTGACTTGTGAGCAGCCCAAGCAGCGCTGAAGGAAGCCCCCACACTGGAACTTCCGGAACGAGACCCAGCGTCACTGCAGCTGGGGTGAGGAGCACCCGTGGAAGGGGACCCATCCGTGACCATAGGCGAGCTCAGGGCAAAATCCGGGACATGCTAGGGAGCAACCCCTGGAGGTGCTCAGGTGACTCTGGCTGAGGAGCCTGCGTGGTCCACAGGAAGCAGGTCTCAGAACATGGGGCTGTCACTGCAGTGAGCATGTGACCTCCCCTGCCTGCATCTGGGTGCAGGTCCCAGGAGCAGGTGAGGGTCAGGTTCACCATGAGCCCCACCTTGGCAGGGCAAGTGTTACTGGCCCTCCCCACCACCAAATTCTCACCTCCCATCTGTGCCATAGTCTTCTCCTGAAAGTCGTCTCTCTGGCCAAGCACCAAGAGGACCGTTAGGGGTTAACCAAAGTGCTCCCTCTTGCCAGCCCGAGCGGGGACTCGCGGGCACGGGGAGGTGCGCGCCAACACCCTCAGTGGCTGACGCTGCCTCACCTGTGTTTTACATCTCCTTAGGACAGGGGGCATTTCCCTCCCACCGCACCAAGGGCTTTTGCTTCTTGGTGTCACTCCATAGTAGAATTAGTATTATCTCCGTGTCCAAAGGCCTTAGGACAATATTGACATGTTTTTAAAAAAGGATCAAAACTATGGAAAATGAGACCCACATGTAGTTTGTTGTTGCCATGGTTCCAACACCTGTAAATGCTTTGCATACTGACTTTTCCTGAGGCAACCCCAGCAAATGGCCTTTCTCTAAACCAGGTACATTTGGTAACCTTATTGTAAGAAAAAGGAACAGGGTAGAATTTTATCAAGATGATGTATATTGAGACCCAATCTCCAAACTGGACTCAGGGTGCAGATGCCTTCAACTACTGAGATGAGGCCAACATCCAAGTGGTCCCCTGCAGAATGACGTCTGTGAAATATATCCCAGGGCTGGGGGCGGAGCTCAGTGGTAGAGCACTTGTCTAGCATGGGTGAGACCCTGGCGAGCAAAAACACTGTTCCACCAAAATAAACACCTAAAAAGCACCCAAGTCCCTGGACATTCCAAAAGGTAACTTCATCACCAAGGTTAAGAGAGTTCAAGCAGGTCCCACCTTACCCCACGATACAGACTATTCACAAAGAGTAAAACAGAATTATCTTTAAGCTCTGCATTTATCTAGAATAATGAGATCTATATACAACAGTCCCATGAGGTTGGCAATACTCCTTTGAGGTAGACAAGAGACACGAAGACAATAATTGCAGCACAGAGAGGAAGAATCACCTGCCCAGAAACACAGGTTTCATGGCAAAAATCAAATCAAGGCACAGAGAGGATTTTCTTTTATTTTCTCTAGTTATGCTTTCTAACAGGTCATAGGAAAGCCTATGCAAGTTCCTTGGATATTAGAGAACAGCTGGGCTGTTTTTTTTAAGTAGTGTTTTCTGTATTGATATCCACAGCAACAACTCTATTATGAGAGAGAGCATGTTGTGTGTTTTTTCAATGGAAAGAGTTTTAAATGATACCAGGAAGGACTTGTGCTTTGAAGTCACTGTTTCAGAGCATAATTCTTTCCCTAAGTATCCACAGTTTAATTTGCCAATTAAAAATGGTCAGGGCCTCCGTGTGGTCCATCTCTACTGGCATTCTGATTTTTTTCCCCAACACAAGAAAATCTTCCTTTCTGCAGAAGAAAGACTCACTTTTACAAAGAGCTAAACATCCTCAGACCTAGATAAATCCAGAATGGACATAACAAGTTAAAACATACTCTAAGGCAGACCATCAAAAAGTTGGGCCAGGTAATTTTTTTTGAAACATGGATTATAATTGCATAAGAGACAGAAAAGAAAATAGAAAAGAAAGAACAAACCCGGAAGCATCATCACCCCACCCTAAACATAGACTATTTTATTTTCTCTGCTTCCTGCAGGCACATTTTACAGAGGACACACTGAGCATCCTTTATCCGGAAACCCAAAATCTGAACTGGTCCAAAACTCAAAACTTTTTGAGCAGAGACAGAGTGCCATTGAAAGGATTCTAGATTTGGGAACATTTCGGATTTGGGATTTTCAGATTAGGAGTGTTCAAACAACTCTATGCAAATTCCCAGATCAAAACAAACAAAAAAAAATCTGAAATTGGAAATACTTTTGATCCCACATTTTGGATAAAGAATACTCAGCCTTAGTCATTAACAAAGTATATTCTTCTTTTTCACCAAATATTTTCTCACACCGCTGGACAGCCCCAGCCACTCTGTTCAGTGGCTGAAGGACAGTGCATTCTGTGGCTGTGCTGTCCATCACTGGGTCACTCTCCTCCTGTGAAATAGGCTGTTTGGGTCTTTACCTCTAGGTAATAAACAATGGAGGGAACATCTTCATGATGTAAGCCTTTTTTTCTGTTGCATTTCCCCCCATGAGTCTAGATTTCACTAAACCACCTCCCCACAGATTCCTGAGGAGAAAACTGCACTGTCCAGTCAGTCACATTTCTGTGATGCCCCCGTCTCCTTGCCAGTGCCCAGCAGGAGATCTTTCAAAGCAATCATCGGAAGCACGCTAGTGAGGCTGATGTGGGCTTTAGTGGAACAGGGCATACTGCCAAGTCCTTGTCCTCAGCTTCTGGGTGATTGGATGTAGGACTTTAACCTCTGTGTGGTGTCTCTTCAGAACCAGAGTGATTACTCTCCCCTCTCCCAGCACCTTCTTTTCCATCCCCATCAGATGCTGCCCACCCGCGGAAAGCTCGAGTCTGCTCACTGTTCCTTCACCTTCATCTAAAGCAGAGGGTCTTCCTCACCAGAAGGAATAAATGCACTGCTCTCTGTTACTGAGAAGCCAGCCCTCCAGGCAGCCATGGTAACCAAAACTGATGGAGTTAAGGCAGAAGCTTTGGGAACAAAGCACAGCTCAGAGCCGGTGCCTCTCCTAGCTCTCGGGAGCTCCATTTCTTCCATGAAGGTTTCTCCTGTGATCGGGTCATTTCCCATGCCTGATGCTACAAATGGCGGTCAACAGGGAGAGAGCCTGACCGCTCTCCAGGCTCCAGGCCTCTTCTCCTGCACTGACTCACTCCGAGACCTGGAGCGAGGCCCTGACTCGCCCTGTGGCCTCTGACATCCTCCGTTCAGTGAAGGTGCATCACTTTGGCACCACCTCCCTCGGGGGACCCAGAGGTGTGGCTTGCCTCACCCGGGTTCCTATCCTGTCTGTCGCACATGGTTCTCTGCTTCGTCTGAATTGTTTTTTGAAAATCATCTAATCCAGGGTCACTTCGTTTTAAAACCACAAGCAGGCGTGTAAAGAAATGGATAGCAACTCAAACAGAAGCCATCACCAGTGGTCCAGGCTGCCCCGGGAGGGTGGCCCTGTGGGTGTCGAGGAGTCTAGACACCATGAGACCTGCACGTGCCGGCACTCGGAGCCCTCCGCCACGCAGGGGGAGCCTGGTGATGCTGGGGTGGCCCTGGAGCCCTCGCAGGCTCAAATCCAGACCTGCCAAGCCTCCTCTCTCTCCCCCACCCTGGCAGCCTTTGAACCCCCAGCACACACACACCATGGAGCAGACAGCTTTGACCACACACCCAAGCCCAGCCTGCTGTAACCAGCCTGGCAAAGAACAACATCACAGGTTTCCCTAAAAGACAAATTCACCAGATATCTCCACTGTTTTCCCTGAAAAGGAAGACATCACTGCATAGTTTCCAAATGAAATAGTTTTAAATGTCCTACATTTGGGCTGTTCACAGAGGCTAATATTTGAATCCACTTGGGAGACTCTGTCCCCAATTCCAATGCAATCATTATGACCAGCAGGGCCTGGGAGATCTTCGAGGTCAATATGAGTTTTCACCAACAGTGTACAAGATGGACTGAAATAACACACGGGCGTGGGTCTGTTTTTACCAAACCGCATACTGCACACCACCTGCCCTCAGCCACCGGCCAGGGCCGATCCTCGGGCGCTCCTGGGAAGTCGTGGCGCGCGTCAGGTCTGCATCCAGCCAGGTTTTCCTGCTTTTGCTGCGTTCTCCTTCACACCCCCTTCTCTTCTGCGTGTCAGCCATACTCCTGCAAACCGCATGCTGCCTTCGCCACCAGGAAAAGCCTCAGCTAAGAAGCACCCGGAGAAGCCGGGTTCCACATGCATTACGGCAGGGGTGAAGCGACTGTGCCAGAGCAGGAAGTCAGTCTTCCAGGGCCACAGGGAGCAAGACCCAGGGCTACTGGGGACCCAGCTGGGCATCCAGCCCTCACCTCCTGGGAAAACCACCAAAATGCCCACCAAGAGGGTGAATGAGTAGAAAAAAGTCCTCTACGGAAGTGAGAAAGTACCATCAGGATAAAAATGAAATCTTCCCACTTATTTTTTTCCTGAAATTTTAACGTCAATATTAAATTAGCAGCATTTTACCATCTCAAATGTTCATCTCCCAAGCACTTCTTTCCTTAAAAACTAAACAAAGTTGGGCGTGGTTGTGCACCCCTGTAATCCCAGAGGTTTGGAGGCTAAGACAGGAGGATCTCAAGTTCAAGGCCAGCCTCAGCAACTTAGCAAGGCCTTAAGCAACTTAGTGAGACCCTGTCTCAAAATAAAAAATCAAAAGGGCCAGGATGCAGCTCTGTTGTTAAGCACCACTGGGTTAAATCACCAGTCCCCCAAAATAAAAAAAACAACCCCCAACAGAAAGGGGAAGAAGTTACTCTATATAGAAATACAAAGTTTACTGTCCATCCCTAAAATAGCCAAACTGTTCTTGGCCCTATCCATCAACCTTTCAAAAAAACAAAACATGCACACACACACACACACACACACACACACACAAACAATAACCCCACACACTCGGTGAAGATAAAATCATAGGCCAAAATAGTGAAGTCCAAAAGTTTGTGATCTCTTATACAGTGTGCTCACAAACTGAAAACAAATTTTTCAGTGCTTATATATTCTGAAGTGTTTCCTGCCTACATATCCTCAGAAGTCCCAGGAGGTTTACTGGACACATGGAAAATTTCAAGTTGAGCCATTTTTAAGTTATCCATGAGTGAAAGGGAAGGGGGAAACACACACACACACACACACACACACACACACACACACTCTGGGAGTTTGAATCTGTCATAAATGAAGAAAAAAAGTTATTTTGCTCTTTCTCTCCCTTTCCTTGAGTTGCTTCACAATGGCTGAACATACTGCGCCCAAGTTTTTTTTTTTCCTTCCCAGAAAGAAGAGAATCACCTTTGTGCTGTAGCCAAGTATGAACATATTCCGTGTACTCCATTCAGAGAGCACCAGGGAATTCTGAAGGCAGAGCTATTCAAAACAGTAAAACTAGCATCACCAGACACAAATCAGATCACACATCATAATGATAAATAACTGCAAGAATAATAAAGCGAGCACATACTTAGTATCCATCAGCCAAAAAAAAATTAGTTTTTAAAAATTATTTTAAAGCATTGAACATGGAAACGATCATCTGAAAGGCAGACGTCATTGTATGAACACTTGAGTCTCCATGAGATTTTGCTTTCTTCCAGTTGTGAGTCTCTAAGAAATACTGCTCCTAAATTAAAGGCTTCCGAGACTTTGCAAACGGCATCCGTGTGGTATCTAGAATAATCTAGCGGCCATGTGCCAGTAATAGCCAGGGCAGTGAGGTATAGAAACGCCAGAATGTTTTAAAGCAGCAGTTGAACAAGTTCAGCACAGGGTAGAGGACAAAACTGTTTTCCAGGGAAACACCCCAGTCAGAAATTTAGTTCCTGGCTTCATTTCATGAATCTCACATAAATATCTGAGGAGATTGCCGACATCCTCAGCCAAGAGGGAAAACATGCATTTAAAGAACAAGGAGAGAAGCCAGAACATGGGTAATCACTTCACTGGACTCCCTCCACCTCCAATACTGTTGGCTGGGACTCCTATTAAGAAGGAACAGAGAAAAACGGATGGGAGATACTGCCTAGCCAGGAAGGGAAGAAACTTTGCTTTTATAAATAAACTTGTCACAGAGATAGGCCACACATCAGAAGGAAAAGTAGGGGGGACCCAAAAGGAAAAGGAGCCTGAGGTCATGGAGGCCTCCTGTCTCCTAAGGAGGCTGGTACCCAAGGAAAGGGGAAACCGAATATTAGCATTGTCTGGCCAGGCCATTTTTTTCCCTTCTCCTAATATAACTTCGTGAATATGTTTAAGAGAGTGCCTGCTGTTATTGGTCTAATGAGCTAACTCTGAAATCTGAGCTAAAGACAGCTCCCTAGTGGCTGCTCACTGTTCCACAGACCGAAAGGAAACTCCTTTCAGGGGCCCATCAGGGCGAACCACTGCTGACAGCTTGGAACGGCACAACACACAGATTTATTTCACAGACAGCCACAGACAGGAATTTAGCACCCTGTGCTGGCCTCCTGCTTAGGGGAGAAGGTGTTAAAATGCAACCATGCAGAGCTCTCCCTTGAACAAAACCCAGTAGCGACTAATCAAGCGGTCACCCGTTCCCGGCAGAAAATACCCAGCGACGCGCAGCTGAGCGCCGAGCAGGAAGGCAGCATTCTGACAGCTGCGCCGGGCCGCCGGGCTGCAGCTTGAGAGCTGCCTCTGCAAGCTCTAAATATTTTGCATGACCTTTCAACTTACAAATTAATTGATTTATAAACAATGGCAAATGTTATTTATTTATTTATGACATCTCGGGATGCCTTCCCTGGATTCGAGGGCACCGCGCGGCGGAGAACATCCCTGACGCTCGTGCAGACAGGAGACGCAGGGGGGTGGCTCTTTCTGCCCTTCAACACCCGAGCGTGGACCAAAGTGGCCATGGATGTACAGCCATTTACCTGGCCACACTAAGGAAGTCTGTGAACACAGTATTATCTGCATAAAATGGGGGCACACAAACTTTGTTTGATGTGTGTGCCTTGCATACGTATAGAGGTAAGCGTGTACTGACACACACGGACATGTGACTCTCTAAGGGGACATCTCCTTTATGTCTGTAGCAAACATTAATCATTCCCTCCACTGCTCTGGACCCCAGGCAAGCGCTCAACAGTTGATCACCTTAGCTATTTACCATGCAGGCAAACTACGTCCATCAGAGCGGTTGAGATCGCTCGCTCGCTCGCAGTGCAGTAACACAGGTCGTTCCCAGGGACATTGCATACAGTTAGTAACAGTGTTGCTATTGATTACAGCTGCAGATGCGCCATGGCTTCTGGTGTTTAGCAGGCCTTTAGGAGATGACCCACTTGGTCTAGTAAAAAGAGGAGAAAGGAGGGGGAGGAGGAAGAAGAGGATAAGAACTAATTTCCTTTCATATTTTCTGTGTGGGGAACAAGCTTTCCTTCCATTGTCTTAAATGTCACTTTAAGTGGCCTTAAAGGCTGTCCTCACCTCTCATCTTTCCAGTAAATATATCTCTCCAGGCCACCTCTCTTCTCCCAGCCTCAACTCTCTTGAAGTTTGATGATCAGTTACTGATCACCAGCCACCCGCCCGACCAACGCTACACCCGCAGCAGCTGAGCTGAAGGCATGTGTTCCACCACACGACTCTGAGTCCCAGCAGGTCTTTGATAAATGGACACTGAGGACACACGGATGGTGCCATCCACTAAAAGCACCCCGACCAGAGCCAAGTGCACACTGACTGCCCCCACACGGGGTGCCCTCCTCAGTGGAATCTCCAGCCTGCCAGCCGTCTTAAGAGAAAAGAACATTGATTTGGACTTTTTTTTTTTTTAAGCAACACATTATCCGATTTCTGGGATACATGCACAGCCAGAAGCATCAGACATCAATAATAAACAGATGCCTGGGCAAGCCCCCCTCTCAGAAGATCCCCTTCTGGGGGTTCACCTTGTCCCCCCTCACTGTGGGAACCTCACAATAGGAGCCTGAAAGAGCAGAAGTCCCAGAAAACAGAGGCGAGGAAAGAAACTTCATCACCTTAGGAAGCCAGATCTGTGCTCCTGTTCCAAGTCAGAAAAGAAAAACCCGGGCCTGTTTATTTTTCCACTTCTTCCACATCTCTGCAAGCATATCGTTTTCCTAGAGGTCCAGGGGTCACCCATGCTGGCTAAAGGAATGAAGTTTTATTTTTGCCCTTGAAGTTAAAAGTGGGAAGGGAGAGGGTGGGGAAAGGGGAAGCCACAGGTAGGAGGGCTCTCCCATGGAAGGTTCCTTGGCTCCGTACCCAGAAACATGCCCGCTGCAGTCCACACCATACCTACCAGCATGGGGCACGTTAGGATAAGTTGATTTTAATGTCTATGCAAAGAAGGGTTTGTAAGAATACGATACCAAAAATGGAATAAAAAACTTAGCTTCAAATAGCTCAAGAAATTTGTCTTGACCCTAAATTAAAAATCACCTCAGTGATGCCAGACGCCTACTGAACTAACTTGTCTGTCACTCTCACTCTCGATCTTCCTCGAGTGGCAGCTCACGGACACAACAGGCCCTTTCATTCACGCTGGGTTTGCATTCCCACGTGACATCTACGAAGACGGAGAGGGCGCGGAACCGGCAGGGGAAGGTGAGGTTGGGAACCTTTCCACAGTGGTCAAATGGAGCGCCCGAGTCTGAGGCGGCCTCCGCTTGACCAACAGGTGAGGCACACGATTGAGCGAGAACGTGGCCCCCGTCACCTGGCTCACGCCTGTGCACTGCGCGCTCAGCGCACCCCCACTCCCAGACCCGGCCCTCCAGGCCTGCCTTTCCCTAGTCATTCATTAAACAAACGTTCCTGGACACCGTGCCACGTGCTAGGTAGGCATCATTCTCCGTGTCGAGGATCAACCAATGAACAGAGAGACTGAACTCTCTAGCCTCGGGGGGCCTAGCAGTGGGAGTTGGGCAGGGGAAGGCAGCCATGGAGGGGTGAGTGAAACGCACGACACCTTAGTGGGTGAGAAGCGTCACCAGGAAAGCTGAGCCTAGAAGGGGATGAGGAAGTCAGGGTGGGGCGGGGTGTGCCACCCACCAGAAGTGTCACAGTGAAACACACTGTTAAAAAGTCAGTGCAGGGACAAAATCAAGTTTTTTATTGTAAACCCACACAAGCAACTTTCTTATTTTGGAACTTGTCTCTAATAGATGCTAAGTAAGTTTGAATGCAGAATCATTTTGTCTGACTCATTTCACTCTCTCAATGCAGAGAAGTTAAGTGTCTTTTCTGAGTATGAAAATGCAAAAAATTTAGCTCATTTTACTTAAAGTAATATATATAAATAATTATATATAATTTCTATCTATCAATATATCTATTTGTCTGTCATCTATCTCCTAATGGAGATAGTTCTAGCAAGCACAATTTGTTTATTCAAAGACTCAAGGAGATATTTGTGGTTTTCTGGAGCTATTTATCTCACCATCTCTTCTTTTCTGGTATTTTACTCCTCAAATTCAAGGATACTCAGAATCCTCAAATTCTGATCTGTGTCTTCAATTTAGAGAGAATTCTATAATTTACTTGGATACCAAAATCATTGTCAAGTAAACTCACCAGCTATAAAACTGGTGCCATTATAGTCCTTACCTTATTTGTATCTCTGGTCTCAGTTCTTGTCACCTGTTTTCACTATCTGAAATTGCCATTTCACTTATCTCAGCAATGTTGCAGTTGTTTATAATAGGGGCTCAGGTTTAGTCCTACTGTGTAAATCTAATGACTCTGTAAAGCCTCCAACAAAAATGCATTCATATTTATTTTGAGAAAAAAAATAAAAATTTACAAATTAAAATAAAAAGAGTCAGTGCAGGGCTGGGGTTGCCGCTCAGCGGTAGAGCGCAGGCCTAGCACCCGGGAGGAACTGGGTTTGATCCTCAGCATCACATTTTTTTTTAAATGGACAAGTAAAATAAAGGTATTGTGTCCTTCTACAACCAAACACAAATATTAAAAAAAAAAAAAAAAAAAAAAAAAAAAAGTTAATGGGAATTTACCCAGGATCAGGCTCCATGAAGGTCTCCATTGCCCCAAAATGGCAGCTGGCTCCCCATTTTTCTTCGAGACCCGGTCGGGCCTTGGCACGCCCTCTTTTGCAGCTGCTTTCACTGAACTTGCCCTCGTGAGCCCCTGCTGTCCCACCCCACGGCAACAGTGCTTTGAGCAACATTTGCCGCTTCCACTCTTGATTTCAAGCTCAACGAGGAAGAAGCTTAGAGTCTGACCACTGGTGGGAACATTAACAACCTCATCTTCCCCTGGTGTGGAAGTGGTACCTGTTGTCATGTGGCTCTAATATTCTGTCTTTTCCCTCCAACCAGTGACTCACTCTCCTTCCCTTCTCAACACGACACCTTCAGAGTGTCCCCAGTCAGTACTTGGGATTCTTCACTTCAGACACCCACAAATAGTAAACAGATGTGCCCTGGTTAGGGGAAGTCAGATTCCCTGGATTTTGTGATCCACACTACCTGGAATAACATTTCCGCTCACGATTAAAAAATCAAGGCAAGCCTCAGCAAGATGACGCTGTACAATCTTGTATCACAGGTAAAAGGAAACCTTGTCGATATGAAATCAGACAGTGTAAAATTCTCTCCCCGAGGAATCTGGCATTATTACATCCCCCATCAATCATGGTATTGTGTCTCCAACAACTGTATCAGATACAGCATTCATGTACTGCTCTGCCATCTCACCAATTTGGCAGCCTCTTTCCTTGAAACCATGGAGTCAGATGCATCACAGACAGGAACAGGTTCACCAAAATCTAAACTCTTCCAAAAGATTCCAAAGTCTTCAACTGTTTCCAACAATTATCCCCTTTCAAAATTCCAGGACTTTTGTACTGGGTGGACCCATATACATTTATCTATGACTTATTCATACACATTTGAGAAAACTATAAATTTGGCATAGGTATCTCTGGGGAACACCACATACACATTATAATATATCATGGAATAATATATTATTGAATGGCATATACTTTAAACCTTCTTTTATCGAAGATTAGCTCCCTTTAGGGACATTCCATTTAATGGCAGGCAACAATTCTCTCCAGTCCATAGGATGAGTCACCCATACACAGCACCGGGCATTGTTCCAGCATCCAGGATGTGATAAATGGAACTGCCAAAGGGTTCCAGAAAGTCTCTGCCCTCTGACTTGACTTTCTTTCCTTATTCCTCTCTTTCCTTCCTTCTTTCTTATTTTCTTCTTGGAGAGATATTTGGTTTTGTTTGTTTGTTTCTTCCATACTCCCAATATGGACAAACATCATGACATCAAACTTAAGCTTAAATATACATACTGCCTAAATTTTGAAATTGCCTTCACTTTATCCCTTTGCATAATTGCGTTGCATCAAGCACACTGGAAAGTGGATTTCGAGGGTTTCCATTGCCCCTAATATTTCCCTTTGTCCTTTCCACAGACAACCCCAAGCCAGTGATGTGAAGACCTTGCTCGGCCCCTGCATAGAAAATGCTCCCTGTACATCCACCTTATGTACCTTGTTTATAATCCTCTGTAAATTTGCCCAAAAGTCATGAACTACATAATACTAATTCTTATACGTTGACATATTTCCCTGATCTTTCACGAGCCACATGGGAAACAGTTTTCTCCTGATCTGAATGAAGAAGAAAAACAGTGATCCTAATCAACCATTTGCCCTTAGTGGCTTCCCTAAACAAATCTGGGAAAGCGCTTAAAGGCTTGGGAATAACCATGACCCTGCTTGATGCACTGTAATAACCCTACCTAATTATACTGATATAAAAACTAATTGGAAAGATAGCAAATGTCAGGGTAAGATGCAAATCGTAGGGTGTTAATTGCTGAACAGGTGCTGGAGTAGAATTAAATGAGCATTCTGATTAAAAGAGTAGAGGAAACAAATGTGGACCCCCGATACAAACTTGGCCATGTGACTTCTTCAGCAGTTCATTCCACCAGGAAAAGGTCACGGCGCTGTGACCTCTGTTTTGTGATGGGTGGGCCAAGAAAATAATAGTGACCACAGAAGAAAAAACAATCTAGCAACAACATCAACATGACTTCCAGAACTAATCACTAAGTTTGAGCCTCGGAGACATGCAATGTGTCTTAAGATCTGAAAAACCAGACAAGCCTGGATGGAGTCAAGAACACATAAATGCTCACCTCTCCCAACCAGGCCACCACCTTTCACCATCGTTTACCTTTAACCGGAAGTTCTCACGTCCCCCACGGGCACAGCACAACAACAGTGCTGAATCTGACCAGGTGTTCACTTCACATTTGTGGGTTGATCAAGTAGTCGATTAATTAACTGAATCAATTGCATCACAGGCCTTCAATAACATGGGGTAGTATAACCACAATGGAGTCAGGGTGGGGGACATGGAGAGTAAATCTGAGGCTTCAGCTGCTAGAAGACAGTCATTTTTATTGCAAATTGTATTGATGGATGCTTTAGCAATCCAGACTTTAAACTACAGATAGAAAGGGGATCTCCTCCTTAGCCTGGTTTAGCAAAGAGTGCTTCTGCTCAAGTTCCTGGTGAGCTGGTCAAGCCCTGGGCTGTCACTAAATCTCCTGACACATGGCAAAAGCCTCCGCCCGTGAAGAGAGGAGAGACCCCGAGGGCAGTGGCTGTCCGTGAATGGTAGTCAGCAGCTCCCCGGCTCTGATTGACAAGTCCCCTTTCCCACACGACAGCGCCCTCCAGGCCTCCACCACCTAAGGACGCCCTCTTCTCTAGGACGTCTGGACCCCCGCCCCAGAGCAAATGCTGTGTTGGGGTTCTCATATCTTCCCGTGCACTACCTCGAATAACCGCGAGGAGGATTCTTCCCTTTCCAGATGGATGTGGCAGCTTTTCTTCTTACTCTCCTAATGCTTTGCAGGTCTTTGAGTTTCGGGGTGCTAGAAACCTAAACCAGTTCCTGAGTGTGGGGAGAGGGGGCGACCCAGTCTTGCCCTTTTCTGGGTGTTCTCCGTCCACCCCACTCCAGCACAGACCAGCAACTCATTTCCGGGGGCTCGCTGTCCTGGGGGCTCTTCACCCTGCGACGACCAATTGCACACCACTCAGCCTACTTATTGGGTCTTAGTGAAACTGACTAAGGATCTGGCGACAGACAGCAGGAGAGTTCATTCTAACTCAGATCTATGACTACTGAAGTTAGGGTACAGAGTTGAGCAGTCTGGCTACAATCCTTTGCTCCTTCATTCATTCATTCCTTCTTTGTATTTAATTCATTTGGCCTCTGCTTATATTGAGCAAAAGAAAACAATGCAATGTTTCGACTCGGAAGCCCATCTCCAAGTGCAAACAGAAAGGCACCCAAGAGCTTTAAGAGGAAAATGTGGCCACAGGAGATCTCAACTTGTTGGTGTCCACTTTTGTAGGGATGCTGAGAATAATAATAAAACAAGATGGCAGGGAGAAAGCGTATCGTCCCAGCACAGAAATGGGTGAGCAGAACCTCCTCCATCTTTTCTTTTCTTTGATCTTACGAAAAGCTCCCTCTCCCTTTAAGGAACGAAAATAAACCGTCTCTTGAGTAATAAAGTCAAGACACTTGCCAGTAAAAATTGGTTAAGGTCATCACTTCTGAAGGTCAAAAGAGTTTCAGACAAGGTGTCGTGTGGGATCACCATTCAGCACATTTAGTTAAATGGTTAAAAATAATAAAAAATAATGACAGGAGTGGAGTTACTTTAAAAAAAAAAAAAAAAGGCACAGAAGTCAGAGAGAAAATGAGAGAACCAGATGTGCGGAAGGAATGCTGGGAAATGCTTAAGGAAAGATTTCTCCCACCCCGAGCAAAAGCTTCCCCAAGGATCTTCTGAGACTCGATGTCAGAATCTGATGCCAACACAACATCGTATATCTTGCCTGTGCTTTGCTGTGGGGTTTTCTTATTTATTTATTTTTTATTAACAAGGAAGACACAATAGGGAAAACCTTCTTTAAAGGATGGTGATTCGAGCTGACCCCAGAGCACGTACTTCCCCAGGTCCCTTTGTATCCACCTTGTGTAAAGATCCTCGAGACACCACAGGCTGCCCTGCTCCTACATCAGCACACTGGAAAGAGGCCAGGCTCTCCCTCAGTTTCTCTCAAAACGACACCTTTGATTTAAGTGAGGAGAAGACACCACAGTCTCTCCAGGTCCCAGAGAATGATCGTCGCTCCAGAAAACAGAACGTGAAGGTCAGAGCCGGGGACTGTTACCAGATGCAAATGAGCTCTCAGGGGAGCCCTCCGTGGCTCCAAAAACAAACTCGGAAGCCACACCAAGTGCCTGGCCTGGGTTCCAGGTCATGGCACACCCTTTCACAGGGCCAAGCGGGCAGCCAGGGCCGGTCCTTTTCACGATCGGTTTGCTTTCACAGGCTGCAGCTCACCCAAGGAACCAGAAAGCCTCCTGTGCCAAGGGATGCTTGAAACCTCCGGTGTGGCCATGGCAGGATTCGAGTTCCAAGGACTGCTCATTGCCAGTGACAATTAGAACAATCTGAAAATGTTTCTCCCAGAAAAACACACTCTTTTTTGTTGTAACAGGGGTGGAAACGCCAGCCAATCTCTTTTGGCACCCGGTGCTGTAAGAAGTGGTTTCCCTGTGCCACCTCTCGACAAAAACGCCCTCAATGAGCATCCTCCAAGGACCGACTCTGAAAAGGGGTTTCGCGTATCAGGTTAATGCATGCACTTGGCACGGCCCAACTTTCGCACCAAGCCTCTGGGGTACGGGGTGATAAGAGCCAGGTTCTGTTTGTTAACGATAAGGCAATTATTTCTTTGGTACTTCATAGAGGGGAAAAAAAAAAAAATCTTACAGCAAAGATTCAAACAAGGATCCCTAGGGAGACAACGGAACTCGTAGGTTGGAAAAGTTTGGGTTTTTTTTTTTTTTTTTTTCTCTTCACAGGAGCAAACCACACGGGCTGCAGAGAGGAACAGAGCAGAGCCCCCTAAGTTACCCGGCACACGCTGTCAGCAGCTCCCGGGCCTGTTCTCCTCCACTTAGGGAAGGGAAGGGGCAGCAAGAGGGAGGAGAGGCAGAGAAATAAGCCATACACAATGAGAGGAAAAGAAAAGAGGAGGGAGGGAAGAGGGCAAGAAAGAGAAGAAAGGGGGAGAGGAGAGGGCACCTGGTATCCCCAGTAGACTTCCTGTGCTCGGAGATGGTAGAGGTTCATGAACTTGCACAGATGGGTAAACACTGCATCTTACTTTCACTGACTCCTAACCAAAATGTAGCAATTCCTTCCATTTTTTTTCTTTTAAAATTTTATTTAAATAAAGATATGGATGATCAAAGCAAAAATCGTATATATTTATGGTGTATGCATGATGTTTTGGTATCATCTACACTGTGAAATGGTTTCCTTCCATCTTGAATGTAAATAAGCCACTCCAGTGCTATGGAGACACAGGATTCACTGAGCCATCAATGGGTTTGTGGCAAAAAAAAGTTATGAATCTCCCAAACTCTGGGACAGTAAGTGGCATCCTGTCCCTTTGGAGGCACATAAGTTCGTAGGTTAGGCGTACATGAGTTTGCTTGGAAAGGAGAGTCTTTCTTGGACTCCTAGGCCGGGGCTTCTGCCCCAGGCCATGGCTTCCTAACTCTCCTGGATCTCTAACGTGCAGCAAGTCCAGGTATCAAATGCCAGGAGCTTTCAGGAAATATACCTCAAGGTCATCACATCTGATTAACAGCTGGGATTTAGTTCCACAGCTTTGGGGGTCAGGTCCAGCCTGATAATTTTGCTCAGCTGGGTTCTTACTGAGCCTGTAAAATCAAGGAGGAAAAAAAGAAAAGAATAAAAAAGAAAAAAGAAAAGAAAGAGCTATACTGGGACAACCCAAGGAAGTGTGTCTCTGGAGTCTTTTTTAGTTTCCATTAAGGAGAAAAAAAAAAAAAAAGAATGTTCAAGAGACCAAGATATTGCACAGAATGAATCTCAGTCAAAACAACCGTGCTTCCTTCACTGTCCCCAGAATTACATTTTGGAGTCCCAATTCCACAGAACCACAAATCCTGCTCTCAAGGTAGACTAGCATCTGGGACCATCACCCCTGTGACCCGCAGGGTCATCGGCTGGTTCTGGCTCCTTCACAGATGTGGTGGGGAGCTGGTGCCCTCAGCAACACCCACCCTGTGTTCCAGCCCCACTGGTCTGCCAGTTGTGACAGTTGAAGATCACGACACCAGTTCACTGACCGCTCCTTCTCCCCTGTTCTCCAGGTGCCTGGGCTTGCTATGGTGTCCAGGCTCAGTTTCAGAAGTTTCCAGGCCAAAACTATCTCCATCCTCATGAGACAGGGCAACTTTGTGCCTTTACTTGGGGCTCCCTTTAAATGCTGGAGCCAGCTGGACATGGGTATCACACTCAAAGACACCTGCTGCAACGTGACTCAAGAAGTCAGGGGAGGAGAGTTGTTTTGAGGGTGGCACCAATTTTTTAAAAGTTTGAGCACCTTCTCACCTATGGAAGGGAATATTTTAAGAGCAGGGCAGGGTTCCCCCATGGGTCCTTATTTATCCATAGCTGTACCTTCCCTAAGGAGAGGACCTTCCTACCTACAGGAAGGGATCAGAGCTCAAAGGACAGGGTAGACCCTGTGCGTAGGCAGATGCCGGCCATTAGGAGAATGTGGGTCAGGCAGGGAGTGGGAAAGATAGGAAGAGGCACCCCAACCAAAACCACAGAGTCTCTCCTCAATGTCTACTTCATTTGCTTCAAGGCTCAGTGATGGGAATTCGACAATTGCCTTAAAAACTTCAAAGCTACCATAAAAATAGAAAATTATTGCTTCCTGTGATGACCAGATATTAAACACAGTGCACACCTAATGACTCCATCCCTCTCCAGGGAAGAAGCTTTATGAACAATAAAGTCCCAGCAGACTTCCACTGTTTGGGTTTGGAGGTCTCATTATGGGCTCACTGATCCAGTACGATTTACAAGCCCAATGGACGTCACTTGAAGTGAAGAGCACCAACCTGGAGCTATAAAGGAAACTCCTACAGTGAGGCCGGCTGGGACTGGAAGGAAGGAGGAGGACTCAGGAGGAAGGCATCCGGGTGCAAGTTGCTTAAGGAAATGTCTCTGCCTGTCCCGAGTGGGAGCTGAGGGGAGACCTCTCACTGGAAATGCAGGGCGAGGGGAGAGAAAGCCAGGGAGACTCTGAAACAGGGGGCAGGAAGCGAGAGGGACGCGGAGTGCAGGAGAAAGGGGAGAGGAGGGGAACAGAAAAACCTGCCTCCATCCCTTCCTCTACGTGGGTCGAATCTACATGACATGGAACGTTCTGATTGGATTGTTTATAGTCCACTGAATTATGCGGATCTACGTCTAACGGGTGGCTGCCCTTTCTCTTGTGGCTCAACATCTGGATGATAAAAGGCACTGGTCACTCTACCTGGGCAGCATCAAGAGGGCTGCTAGCCTGAGGTTGAAGTCAAGTCTGGCTCTTGTTCAAACGTCAGCCACGACTGAGCAGGGAGAGTGGAGCTTCTCCTGCACCTTTAACTCTGTGCAATTTATCACCCAAGCTAAACAATCCCACATGTTGGGAGCACCGAGGAGGAGACTTCGGGGACGCTGAACAAAGGCTTTTAGGGAGGCCAGACTGCGAGAGAGCAGGACACAGACAGGGAGGCTAAGCAAAAGCAATCCAGGGGAGGTGACAAGTCCATAAAGCAGGGTCTAGACAGAGCATGAAACCAAGGCACCAAGAGGTGACAAAAAAGGAGGGAAGAGACGGAGCATGGGGTGGGGAGAGTCTGGAAGAAGAAACTGACACAGAAGGGGAGATGCTGATAACTCCCCGTCTGCTTTCTGATCAACTATTTGCCTTTTAAATGAATCTCTAGGTGTGAATCAACTCGAGTGTGGAGCAGAGGCAAAGAGGTGAGTCACATAAAGGTAGGAAACCACCAAAAGACAGAACCACAGCATGTGCTGATCCACTCTGGAGCCAGTTGGGGTGGTGGGCCAGGTGTGACCCTCCTGTTCTTCCAAGAAAAAACGGGATCAGGTAGGGTTACCAGATCAAGTACAGGACGCCCTCTTGATTTTGAATTTCAAATAAATAAAGAACCATTTTTCAACATAAGTCTATCTCAAATATTGCCTGGGACAGACTGATACTGAAAAATGATCCATTGTTTATTTGAAGTTCAAATTTAACTGGGATATACTTACACTAAAAAAAGTGTCGTGCTTATTTGATATTAAAATTAATGGGCATGCTGGATTTTTATTTCCTGAATCTGGCCACTGTAGATTCCATGAGAAGGAAGAAATGAATGAATGAATAAATGAGTGAATGGCAGAGAAGGAGTCAAACTGGTTCTGATGCCAGATTCTTATCACCATATTGCAACAAGCAGGGTCACTTCGATTCTTCAGCCTGCCTGTCCTCAGTCTGTGTCCTTCTGATGCATACTCATTTCTTCTGAAGTAACAAAATGCCTTTTGCACAGAAGAAACAGGCTTCACCAAAAGTACTGACCCTAGTGAAATCCACTGCCAGCAGCCTGACCCCTGGCACGTGTTTGGAGACTGACGAGTCCTCCGAACCCTGAGTCCAGTTGGAGGCTTTGTGATTCAGTCACAGCCGGGGCACAGACTCCCTGTTCTGTGCCTCTGCTCGTGTGGACCACCTGGTTTTGTCCTGGTTTTTGAGGTCTTGTCTCTGATCCCAGTTGAGTGTGTGACCTGCAACATGGTTTCTGAAATAGCTGATCTTCAACTGGGTTTTCTCCTCTGAAATATGGGGTGACGGTTCTAGTATGTAGCTAACATGATACACGTGCCTAGCTTTAAGCCAATCGGGAAAGTGTCCTGAATGTCACACACAAAAAAGCTCATGACCTGTCTTCGTAGAGAGCCACCTCCAGGCTTCACTGGAGGGACTAGCATTCAGAGGTAGAGTGGCCATAGTCCAACGCTCACTGGCATCTTGTGAGTTCTCTTCTGAGAAAGTTCTGGTTTTCCATGGGCCTTAAAAATCCCTCCATTCCTTCCATCATATCAGTGGGATTGTGAATTTCTTCCTTGCTTCCTTGTCAAAACCTTGTTACATGGAAGCAGCTATACCATTTCTCACCAGCTCTGGCCCCCAGACCAGAAAAGTTTTCCTTCACTGGAAATCGTAGGTTTAGGACAAAACCTTCCTGAAGGACAAACATGTGATGACCTGGCCCAGATGAATGCAATGCTGACTCCTCCTAGACCCAGGGTGGCTGCCCAACAGGCCTCAAGTCCCTTGTCACTCAACTACTTCCCTTCTGATGAAATGTCCCTCCAATGGCAACTCTAGGTCAATGTGAAGAACACAGCAAGAAAGAGTAACTCTTGCAAGATTCTCGTCAACAGACGAATAATCTTTCAAGTCCTGGTGGGTCAAGTCCTAAATCTGCAAGTCATGTGTGTAACTTCCTTCTCACCTCCTTGGGATATGTGTCTCATTTCCCAACCATTTGGCCTATTTGTCTCTTGACTGGGTCAAAAATAAACCCCAAAGAACTTATTCAGCCCCATTACCCAAGTTAAAAAAAAAAAAAAATAGCAGAAAGTTCTTGAAGGTCTTCCATGGGTAAATCTGTAGTTTTATAATCTTTCCCAAGCTCCAGGGTTTTTGTTTCCCCAAAGCCAGCTAGACACATTTGGGAAGGGACACCTTGTCTAAAAACAAACGTGTGTCTCTTCTGTGACAAATGTGTCTCTTTACAGCACAGCCCAATTTCAGACCGCTGTTCTTCTACTCATCTGGACTCATCCACACCCTGGCAAATCTGCTGTTTGATCACATCACACAATTTTGTAAGGAAGAAGCTGAAAACCAGAGCCAACTATTATCTGTTCTGAATGAACCTACATCCAGGGGGCCCTTTGAGTTCCACTGGAAATGATGTGGGCAACCGAGACAAGGACTTGGGATGAAAGAGCTGGTTGTGGGGAACCTATTTTGGTCTGTCCCTCTCTGGTCTTTTCCTCTTTTCTAGAGAATTATTTAGAAATGGTTTGGATGCTGGCCTCGGAGTTTCTGCTTTCTCACAAACATCTAGGCTACTAAAAAATTCACGGATTGCCAGATGGTATAACAGCAGCTCTTTGCAAAGGATCTGAGCCTCTGAGTGAACAAAGGGGACGCACTCTCATGGTGACAAGTGCCAAGACCTTGGAGAGAGGGTGGTGGGTGTCCAAGGGAAAGGGAAGCGTGGGTGTAGAGAGGTGAGAAAATGACCGTTCACAATATCAGAGACTGATATTGGAGTATCTGGCAGGAGAACGGATTTTATAATAATAGGTTCCCTACCTCCATTCCCTTTTCCAATCCATCCTCAAAGTTATCTTTCCAAAATGTCGGCCTGAGCGTGAAACTTCACTATGCAACACCCTTTATGTCTTCCATTGCCAATAAAGTAATGTCAAAATATGTTTGCCTAGGCACAAAAAGACCCCCAAAATCAGGTCCCAAATAATCTTTCAAGTCCTCCTATTGCCCCTCTTCACACATGTCCATTGCACTTGTTTCCCTACACACATTCCTCCTAGGAGGCCCTTCAGCCCAAATGCTCAACCAAGTTCCATCCATCCCTCTGCCAGGGTGGGCATCACTGCCACCCTGCGAATCTTCCATAGTTTTGATCTCTGCCTCTTTTAGGCACTCTGCATTGCACACTGCACCATGATAGGTCTGCACATAAAAGCTTCATGTGCAATCAATCTTATCAAGTCTCAGAGCACCTTGCAGAGTCCATGACATCATAGGTCCTCCTGAAACATGTCCTCAACAAATAAGGGTTCATCCTGCATTACAACCCTAGGTGTCTGTTCTTGGCCCTATTTTTTACCTTTCTGCCCCTGGAGGCAAGATTGCTAAGCAGTTGTTGAATACAAACAGTAATAGGAAAATTCCTATATATCCTGGCAAAGGACTCTGTCACCCAAACTCTTCAGTGCTTGGCAGTCTAACATTAATCTGCCAAGTAGTATTCACAGAGTGTCTATAATATCCACGCCACTATACAGACACAGTGGGAGATACAGGGATAATAATTGCTATAGCTTTTTTAAAAGCATTTTTTCTGTTATGCACTATGAAGGCAACTTACATATGTTAATGTATTTAATCCAACCACTCAGGGGGAAAGGCAGTATTCTTAACACCATTGCAAAGCTCATCAGTATTGGAGTCAAATCTTAAATGACATATGGTGTCTGGTATCTAAGAATTATAATGTAGCTGGGATTGTAAAGCAAACACAAATGGCAAAATGATAATAATACCCATACATCCAAACAGGAGCGAGGATGTGATCAATGTTAAATGAAGGTACTTTGGCCACAAGAATTGATATCTCTGACAAAGCAGAATCTGAACTGGGTCTTGAAAAAAGAATAGGATTTACATGGGCAGAGGGCTTGGCGTGGGTAGAAATGAAATATATAAAGTGAGAGAAGAGATACTGGAGATTGATGCAATGGACCAGGGTATTCATGGAGAAAAAAAAATGGTGGACCTAGAAAGTTGGCCCCTGTCTGCTAGCCACTCACCTTCAGAGCACATTTCAGTTGGCGAGGGGTATTTATCTGAGTGGTTATGTAGGTTGTCTACTCTAAAACAGGAGAGAATATGCTCTTATAGTCCCTGATGTATTCACTGCCAGGAATTCATAAACACTCACTTAATAACTGGACAAACAAGGAGGGAATGACTAAGTGAAGGAAAGAGGAAATGAACCATGTATAGTTGCTCAGCTAGTGTGCATCAACCTCGAGAGCGTCACAAGTCTATGTCACCAAGTGGAACAAGTACAGTCCTTAAAAACTATTCCAGGACTCGGGGTGTTGCTCAGTGGAAGAGCTCTTGCCCAGCCTGTGCAAGGCCCCAAGTTCCACCCAGCATCAAAACATTTTTTAAAGAAGACAAAACTCAGCCATGAAGAAGAATAAGATTATGGTATTTGCAGATAAATGGATGGAATTGGAGAATATCATGCTAAGTGAAATAAGCCAATTCCAAAAAACCAAAGACCGAATATTTTCCCTGATAAATGGATGATGATACATAATGGGGATGGGGAGATGGAGTGAGAGAAGAATGGAGGAACTTCAAATTACGTAGAGGGAAATGAGCGGGGGAGGGGGCAGGGGTATAAAAGATGGTGGACTGAGACAGACATCATTACCCTATGTACATGTATGATTACACAAATGCTGTGAATCTACATCGTGTGCAACCACAGAAATGAAAAGTTGTACCCCATCTGTGTACAATGAACCAAACAAAATGCAGTCTGTAAAAATTAAAATAAATAAATAAATAAGTAAAGATATTCGTAAAGGTGAAAAAGAAAACTAACACAGCTGCAGAAACGGACATCAAACTTTGTGACACCTCCTAGTTAATCGTGAGGACAGTCCTTTCCTCAAAGAAAATTTTGTTCCTTCTCCTTGGCTCAGGCTGTCATCCAGCAAAGCACTTCAACCCAAGGACATTTTTTCTAGCATAGGAGTAGCAGAGTCCCTTCTCCCACCTGCCTGTCCCTGAAATGCTAGCAGAGGTTTTGCTAGGAAACCAAAGTAGGAGAACGGGAAAGAGCAAAACAGTCATATTGGATAATCTGTATGTTTTAGTAAGAAAATCTAAACCCTCCCTAAGGGAATGGAATTTCCACTAAAAATAAAAATAATAATAATAATAATAACAACAACAACAACCCAGGGCCAGGCTTTTATAGCCTGTTCAGAACACTGGGTTCTACCCAACTTGGAGAAGGGTACGGGACCTGGGTAGAAAAGGCACAGATGGTAAGAGCTCCTATAAATTACTGATGAGCAAGGATGACAATTAGCACTCCTGACACCCAAACCTAGCCACACATCTAGAATCAGAGAAATTAAAGCTGGAAGGTGACATAAAGGTCACCCATCATTGCATTATACAGACAGGGTAACTGAGGCTCAGATCTCTATAGCATTAGACAGCTATTGATATCCTACCAAACCTGTCACAGAGTTAAATGGGACTTGTCAGAGTTAAGTGACACTCAGGGTCAGCAATACCCACTGCATCCTGAAAAACAGATCACCTCTCTACTGCCCCCACCAAAATTTGTTTTGTTGTTTTTTTAACTGGGAATTGAACCCAGGAGCATTTTACCACTGAGCTATACCTCCAAATTTTTTTAAAATTATTATTATTTTGAGACTGGATCTCAGTAAGTTGTTTAGGGACTCAATAAGTTCCTGAGGCTGGCCTCAAACTTGTGATCCTCCTGCCCCAGCCTCCCAAATCACTGGGATTATGTGCATGTATCACCAAGCCCTGCCCACTAGAGGTTCTTACACATCATGTTGCCAGCCTTTCCACCTTCAAGAACTCTGAATTCTGGAAGGTTTTTCCCTCTTCCATAACAACGTCGTCCCTCTGTAACATCTACCCATTGACTAAATTCCAATTTCACCACTGACACTGGCTATGTGACCTTGGCTGAGTTACAGTTACATAACTCCTTAATGTTATTTTATTCTCTCCTATAAAATTAGGATTTTTATCAACCATTGAAGATTACTTAAGAAGGTTATTTAATTAGTACAATTGCTAAGCACAATGTCAGCACACAATAAGTACCAATTAAATATTAGATAAACATTTGCTAAATATGTATCTGATATATCTGGCTTGCAATACCTGACAAAAAAGAGAGAGTGGTCACAGCCTGAAAACTGGCCTTGGTGGCCTAGGACTGCAGGAATATGCTGGACTTTGCAGAGTTGGGTCTACTTAGGGCTCAGTTCCAACTAGAACTACCTAGAATTCAGTACCCATATCTACCTCTGCGATGGAAGGGACAATGGGATTAAAAGAAGAATCTATACTACAAATCAAGAAAAGACCAATAAGTGATTCACTTAATAAATTAACAAAAAGAAAAACTCCAAGTGTCCAGGACCAATGCAAACTTCTGGAGCATGCAAGGCGGGGCAGTAAGAACTTTACTCCCCCAGTTATTTTCTAAAAGTTCTCATCCCACAAATAGCACTTGACGGGAGTTCAGTGATAATATTCAAGAGAGCAGAATAACAAGAAAGACCCAGACAAAGAGGGTTCAAGCTTGTGCTTGAAAGGAACAAGGTAATCTGTGAAGCGTGGAGAGAGAGGAAAAAACCATGCCAAGTGACAGGGAAAGGCCCAAAGAAGACTGGACCATAACTGAGAGCAGCTGGCAAAGATGTCCATCAAGATGGTGGCAAGAGAAAACTTCATGTAAAAGAAATAGACACACCCATTAGGATGGCTGCCATCAAAAAATAAATAAGTAGCAGAAAATAACAAGTGTTGGTGAGGATATAGAGAAATGGTTACTCTTGGTGTACTGTTGGTGGGAATGTAAAATGCTGCAACCACCCACTGTGGAAAAGAGTAAGGTGGTTCCTCAAAAAGTTGAAAATAGAATTGTCACATGATCCAGCTATTTCACTTCCAGGTAGATTCCCAAAATAATAGAAAGTAGGGACTTGAACAGGTACTTAAACACCCAATTTCATAGGAGCATTATTTCCAATACCAATAGGTCAAAACAACCCCAACGTCCATTACCGGATGACTGGATAAATAAAATGTGGTCTATGCATACAATGAAATATTATTCAGCCTTAAACAGGAAGGGAATTCTGACACATGCTACAACTTGGAGACACCTTGAGGATATCATACTAAGAGAAATAAAAGGACAGAGTATAAGATGCCACTTAACATGTGGTTCAGAGACAGAAAGTAGAATGGCAGATACAAGGGGCTATGGGAAGGAAGCAATGGGGAGTTGCTTAATAGGAAGCAGTTTCAGTTTTGCAAGATAAAGAGTTCTGTAAATGAGTGGTGGAGACCATGGCACAACAAGGTGAATGTATTTAACACCACCAAACAGAAATCTTAAAAATGAGTAAGATGATAAAATTATGTTATCCATATTTACTAGGATTTTTAAAAAATTAAAGGAAGAAATTATCAGAAAAAGGTAAGGACAATAAACTCCAGATATTTGGGGGGAAAATCTTTTGAATAAGAGTCATTCTGTTGTTCATTTTGCTTCTTGCAAAAGAAAATAAGCAAAACACACCAACACTTAAAACGGTTCTCCCAGGAAAAGAAACAGAAATATATGAGATGAATGTACCAAGACAAAGCCCGGGGTGTTTACCATGTGACAAACAGATTGGACCTGCCCTCTTTATAGAAAATGCCATACCAGGATTCCCATGGGCAGAAGCATCCTTCAAAGATTCAAGAGGAAATCTTGCCTTCTGTAACATCTGACTTTTATGGGGCTTTGGTCAGGACAGAACAATAGGGACTCTCTTCTCTCCTACCAATGAGACAGTCCCTAAAATCCCCTTCCTATGAACCACCAGGTTACCCTGAGACCCAGAGACCCAATATTCAGAAGAAGCAACCCAACAGAGAGAATCTGAAGAAATCTCAGGGGTTGGAGGATAGCTCAGGGGGAGAGAGCTTCCCTAGCAAGCATGAATCCCTGGGTTCAATCCCCAGCATTGCAATAAAATAAAATTAAAATAATAAAGTTGCACAGGAACAAAGTTCAGCCCATGACAAGGTGAGTTCAAGCTCCCCTCTGGAACCACAAATGGAAACCAGCCTGAGCTTTTCTTTCTGTTCACCGCACAGGTCTAATGGGCAAGACCCAGGCTGAAGACCACAGAAATGGTCGTTCCACTGGTTCTTCTGTTTGGTGACATTCTGCCTTGTGTTTTTTCTAGACAGGGACTTTTGATTTTTGCACTAAAAATCAACAAGCCCTTCTCTCGCACCCCAACTCCCCAAAGTTTCACGCAGAGGGGGGGCTATTGCTGGAGACTCTGGATGGTGCCAGGCTCTGTCACCACCTGGCCTATGGTTGAGGGAGGCAGTTGCCCAAGAATTCACAAAAGCATGCTGAAGAGACAATTGAAATACAAAATAAACTTGTTTCTAGAGAGATCAAGGCAGGGCTTCATTTAGCAGGGGAAGAAAAACACTCCAAGTTTGGGGCTCGGTCCTGGGAAATAGAGAACTATGTCCCTGAAGAGCCACCCCTATGGTAAAAGCCAACGGTTGTCAACCAAGGCACCGCAAGGTGGTAAAAGCTATTTTTTCATGTTTCATGCAGCCTCTCGCAACCTGAATACGTATACGGACACGGTCGTACAGGTTCCTTGAAAATCATGTAACTCTGTGTTGGAGTTGAGGTCTCTCACGTGGCTGAGGCGATGCTGGTTTTCTCATTCTGAACAAATTCTGACTGGCCATCGATGAGGTCAAAGACATACCTGAGATGAGATTTTTGTCTCCCCTTCCCATTTCGTTATATGTCTTTAATTAATAAAACATGGAATTGCAGCTACATTAACACTCATCCATTGCAGTTTGTAAGGCAAAATCTTATAAGACCCCCAAGTTCATGAAGGCAAAAATGAAAGGATCCTTAGGGGTTAAAGTTTGGAAGCACCCTGAAGCCTCCCCTCCTCCAGGAACCCACACTCACTATTGCAAGGGAATAGACAGGCTTCCCTTGAGCCAGGATGGAGCGAGCCTGTTAAGTGAGGAGACTCGAAGAGAGACAGTGTAAATTAACTGCATCTAGTGAGGTTGGGTGAGAAGGGGGAGGAGATAATTAGCTGGCATTATAGGAACAAGGGCAAAGGAGAGCGTTCTATATTTACTCAGAGGAAATCTGAAATAGACTACTTTGCACCCATTTGGTGCTCCGTGAGGGAACGTGCGGCAGATGTTGAACCCAGGGACCAGATGCACAGCTCAGCCAAACCTCTGGATGATGCGAGGCACCCCCTCTCACAAACAGAAACCTGACTTCCTGCCCCTTTGCTTCTGAAAATGAAGGAGAGAAGACTAAGGCACGCCAAAAGAGACATCCGGGAGCAGTAAGACAAGGTTTTGGTCAGGGAACAATATCTCCAAACAAAAGCCAGACAATAAGGAAGGCAAACAAATGCATGTGTTTATAATAAAATGGGTTCTCTTAAAATCCGATCCTGGCCAGTTTATGGTACCCTTTGGTGTGTATGTTTCCACATGTAGACGGGTAACATTTCGGAAGTAACACATATTTCAAGTGATGCAGAGACATCACTGGGTGGTTTTATTGTGCATAGAACAGTAAAAATAAATGCCACCGTCACATAAAACTCCATAATATGCAGCCAAGATACAATTTCCACCTTCCTGGAAGAATTTAAGGCATTCTAGCACAAACTATAAAAGCACCTACTATGAAATCTCCTCTCTCCATAGATGCCAAAGAAGTCCTTCCTTTGGTGCGTACAACATGCGTATGGCCTCAGAGGAAAACATAAGCGCGTCCAGCTGTCTCCATGGATGCAGTTTACATGTAACTCTTTAAAGAACCGCTGCTCTGTGCAGTCATTAGGCTGTGGCTTGTAAGATGTAAGGGCAGGCTAGCACTTATAGGTTTGCAAACACTTCTAAAGCTGGTTTATGGGGTGTTTATGACAAGAAAAGATGTAACAGGCATGAGGTTAGGGCACCGTCTTGAAAGAGGTGCTCCAGTAGTGGAAAGACTAGATGGAGATCCGCAGCTCAGGCTACATGCTGCAGAGGACAGCACTGCATCTAGCCTGCCCTCAAGTGCTGCCAGCTCCCCAGGGGATCCCAAGGACATCCTGGGAAGTAGAAGTCAACGCCATGTGCTATCAGCAGATCCAACCCATAAGTCAGGACAGAAAGGGAGCGTGAGGGTGAGGTTGTGGCCGTGGGAGGGGCCGAGCCTAGCAGTAAGGACAGCTGTGTTCTAGTGTCAGCTCTGCTCCACCAGCTGTGACCTGTGGGCAAGTCATGCCACCGCTCTTTGGTTCCGTTTTTTCATCTATAAAGTGAAGACGAATGACCCCAAACTGTCTTCATAAGTCCGTATACTTAAGCTTGTCTGCACTTGCAGAAATACCAGCGGAAACCCCAAACAGCCCCATTAAGCGACAAAGGCACCACATACATCTGACAGTCTCCATGTGCCTATCATCCTCTTACAGGCTCAGCGAACACTGCAAAGCTGCCGCTGATATTTTGGCCACCTCCCGGCAGCACCCTTGGGCCTATCACTATAGACGCTGCTGCAGAACAGAGATGCTGAGGGCTTTGTCCAAGGTCAGAAGCTAGGACAGGACCAGAATCCCAGCTTCCTCAATTCCTCCAGCTATGCTATACTTTCCACGAAGAAACCAAGCTGGCTTTCTGGGAAGAATGCCAGAGGTTCCATTCTCCCAACTGAGAATTCATTGGAATATTGGAATAACAACTTTGGAGACTGTGGTCTCTCCAATCCATTTCAGGACCTGGCTAGAAACATGAAAACCCAAAGAAAGAAGCAATGGGGAATTATTCCGTTTTTTAACGAAAGAGAAAAAATTAGGGGTGGGAATATGGGGTTTCTTAAAAATTACATGATTGCTGGAAGTTAATTTGGTATTTTTTTCATTGGTTTGTGAGTTCTGTTTCCAATCACAAAAACAGACAGCTGAGGATGCTTGAATCACATCTCAGTGAATTAGCATCTTGTCCCAGAGAATCTTTCCCGCTCTGATATAACAGAGACCCCAGAACGTAGTCCTCTGTGGTGGAACAGAATCTCCCTCAGTGCTAGAGAGAACTTGTCACAAGGCCCTACCCACACTGTAGTCTCAGTGGCTGGGCTTCAAGCTCTGCAGTCTCTAAGCATGGAGAAAGGACACTACTTAATGTGGGGTGCACTGCCTCTCCTAGCAAACAGACTGAGGTCAAAACCTGGAGAGGTGGCAGACTTCTCCCTCCTTTACCAAACACACTTCTTGTTGGGCTGGACTCAGCACACCTGGAAAGGAATCCAGCGAAGCTTTAGAGATGTGTGTTCTATAAGGAAGATCAAGACTCCTTCCAGAAGAAGCCAATCAACAAGAGGACCCCTTGCTGTCCAGCTTAATGCCTTGGAGGTAACTCGAAAACAACCTTACAGCCCAGCCAAGTGGTCGGTACTTAGGGTCAAGACTCGTGAAGGAAAGAAACCAAAAATGATCCAAAAGTCAGGTGTTCCCCCTACCTGTCGATGATGACAGGGTCCGAAGGAGTCTCATTCCGATTTCCACAGCTTTTCTTTTCACAACATCGACTATAAGTAGGGAGGAAAGCAAGAGAGGAAAAGAATTTTGTTATATCAGAAAAAAAAAAAAAGCACCATTGAGCATACAAGGTGAGAATATTCACAAAAAAGAACGTGTCCAAGCTCTAAGCTGCCCGAGGGCAAAATGTGTGACCATGTTTTATTTTAAAAAAAGAAAAACTTGAACCTGAACCTGAAGCCAAAATATATTCAAAATATGCTCATTCACATCCTCACTCTGGGACTTACGAGTTGGCTAATTCTTTGAATCACAAGTTTCCCAAGAGCCAGATTTGTATCTGAACCACGGGTGGTTGGATTTTAAGTTCTCCAAGGTCCCTCCCAGGCTGGGGTTCAGTGATTTTATGATTTCATATATTAGTTCTTTTTATCCCAATAAATATTTGGAGAAAGCAGCAAAAGGAAAATGTATTAAATAAACCACAAGCAGGGCTGGGGTTGTAGCTCAGAGGTAGAGCACTTGCCTAGCATGTTTGAGGCTCTGAGTTTGGTCTCCAGCACCACACACCCAACAAAAAAAAAAAAAAAAAAAAAAAAAAATAGACCATGAGTAGCTACTTGGATTATCATAAATTTTGTTGATATAATACCTTTCTCTGGAGAAGTTGGTGTGCTTTATAAACATTTATTCATTCACTCATTTCCACCATTTCTCAAAGTCAAAGGAAGAAGAGCAGATCTCTGGTGGACATTTTTAAATAGGAAGAAAATGAGGCAGGGAGCTGGGGCACAGACTCTCCAGTAATTTTTATCAAGTTCAAGACAGAAATGGGACTTGACCAGATATCAGTCCCTGTCCTAAAAACTACTTCTCAACACTTCCTCCTTGCAAAGTGCTGGGTACCTGGATGATCCATCAATGCTGAGAGAGGAAGAGAGAAGAGGAGCACCCAAAGCAATGACAACAGAGAGAAATTACCCAAGAGAACCTGAGAGAGAGAGCAAAATACTCCAATCCAAAGGCATCTGCTCAAAATACAGAGACAAACCTGAGAAAGGAATGAATGACATATGGCCCACCTGCAACTACAGCTTACCAGGGCCCTGGACCTCAGAGTACCTATTGGCTCATTTCAAATGCATTATTCACTAACAACTGCAGTTGAGTTAAGATGGAACCTCAACAGGTTTACAAGAAAACCATGGTCACCTATAGCAGGTGGAGAATATGTCTAAAGTTAATAATAACCAAAGTACCCATAACTGTGACCTTTCCCAGGACGGTTTCTCTGTAGCTTAGGCTTGTGTTGCACCATAGAAAATTGCTGAACTGGAAATCAGGGCTCTGGCATCTAACTCTTCACTAACCAGTTGCATGAATTTAGTCAGAGCTCTAATCCCTCTGAGTTGATAAAGAAAATGAAAATGTTGGATTAGGTTATCTCCAGAGTCCCTTCCAGCTTTAAGTTTGCGAGACTATGGGATTCCTTGAGCACCCTTTGAAACTGATGGGGTGAGACAAAATGGGAAGCCCTGTGGCAACCAGGACCCACAGGCCTGCCCCAGGCCAGTCACAGATTTACTTTGGCTCTCTTTGTGGCTTTCAGCCTCTCTGATTTCCACAGAATCAAACATAAACAAATTAATATTTTAAAACTTTTAAAGCAGGCCTCTCTCGTACAGGGATGCGTGGATTAGTTGGTGAACAATTCTACGCCCTCAGAAAGTAAAACACACCTGAAAGAAGCTAAAACATTTTCAGCAAATGGGCACAATGAGGCTTTAAGAAATTTAATCAAATTAGTAGAAAGTAAAAGAAAATTTGTCTCAACTTTTCTAAATACCAGAGTTTGCCATTGGGACTTTCTGAAATAATATTTGGCCTTTGAAATTATATTAGGTCTTAACTTTTTAAAAATTCAATCTATCCCAAGATTAACACCAATAAAAATGCTGGCCAGCTGCACTCCCACCCCGCAAAGCCCTTGTCTCTCCTCCCAACTCCCAACCCCCACCCATTTCCGGCTGCCACCTCTCCTGTTCCTAGAGCATTGCTTATGTCAACGTATACCTTAGCAGCTCAGGCAAACCACTTTTCTTAGCAACACAATTTCAAAAGACCCATACATGCTAGTTACCAAAAAGGCCTTCAAGTCAGACCCTCCTTTGACATCACCAGCTTGTCAACCTAACCCCAAATATGTGTGCAATGCTGGTACAATTTAATTACACGAGCACACACTGTCAGAATGTGCCAGCCTGTTCGGTTTGGGTAGGAATGATTCTGAGGAAGCCAAGTAAGTTTGCAAAATTGCTCAGCTGAATTCAGCTGCTTTCCATGGGGATTTCCTCCGGCGGAAAAGAAAAACAGATAAAAATGTAAGCCTGGTGCCAGTGTAATACAAAGTGGAGAATCCACTCAGGGAAGTAAATGATATGCAAAGGAAAAATGCAGAGAAACACCAGGGCCCCGTCCTCTATTTTCCAACAGGAACATATTTAAATATAATCTCTAATGTTAATATTTAGAACAGAAAAAATTATATAGACAGTTACTTGGCTATTGAACTACAATAATAGTAAAAGCATAAAAATATCTGATCCCCAGAACCACACACACAAAGTGTAAAAGTAATAGGACTTGTTGTATTTGCCCCATTTGATCCCTTCTTAAAATTTCTACATTAGCCAAAGCAAAGTTCTTTTCTCTTTTAAGAAAAACTCTCATTAATGTTTCAGTTGTTCTTTATTTTGTTCCTTACATGACATCCAGACCTCATGTCAACATTATTAATAACACAAGCAGAGAGACAAGGAGAACGCATGACGTTTAGGAAACCACACTGCAAACAATGCGGATCCTGGGTCCCTGAATTACCCAGATGACAAACTCAATCCTGCCTTTCCTTTGCTGTAGAGGCAAAGCCAGAACGGCCAACTTGGGGCTCAGCTATTTCAGTTAAAAGGCTCTTAAGGTTATTTTCCAACCTACAAGTCACTAAGGTTCCTGGGAAGTGTTTCTTTTCACTGACAATGACTGTAAGATAGGAAAATAATTAAATAAATAAAACACAGAAAAGAGGAAACTGAACTTGGCAATAGGTTGCGATTGTGTTTCTAACTACCCCAGAGGGGTGGGGGGGCTCCTCTCTGCTAATGAATGAAAATGAAAGCGGTCCTCTGAGTCTGTCTGGCCTGGTGTGGTTTATTTTGTTCTATACTCATCGGGAGACCCTTCTTCTTGAAACACTCTCGATTTGCTTACAGGCCCCTTTCCTCCTCCCGGTCTCCACAGGGTGTCTTTGAAGAGGTGAAGAGGAAGAATAAGTCAAGCTGGGAGGTGGAGAGAATATGAAAAAATGTATCACAGTCCTGACTCTTACCTGCATCTTTCAGAAAGAGAAAAAAGAAAAAGATAAAAGATGTCTGGGGAAGAAAATAAGAAGAAGCACCCCAATCCTGGACAGAGGGTGTCCAGTCTGCCCAGCTCTGGCTCTTCATAAGCTAACGTGTCCCTCTCCCCTCCAAAATCGTTTTTTAAAATTCAACCCTCAACTTTCAAAAATCTGTCTCTAATTTCAAACTCAAATAAGCGCACAGCATGGTGGCTTTTGTTTTGTTTTCTTCTCCCCAACTCCTCCCTGCGATTGCATAACAAAAGTGTCTAAATTCACACCATCTGGCCGATAAAGACACTGGCCCCACTGCCCGGCTGGCCCATCTGATTAGGGCCCTGTCTAGCCTGCGCCTTGTGGCGAAAAGTCACAGCTGTGGGGTTTGCTCGCGCTCAATACAACTCTGTTATTAGCCAGCTGTAGGCCTTGAGAAGACTTCTGTTCAAATTATAATATCTTTTAACCCTCTGAGCATTGAGGGCACAGGGGGTGGCTGGCAGCAACATAACCACTAGATTTCTCCTCGCTAATAATTGGCAAAATGAACTAAAAGCAAAGCAGAGAGGGGGAGGAAGAAGTTATTCCTAAACAGATTTATTTTGTCCCTTTGCTTTGTTATACACACACACACACACACATACACACACACACAAAGCTAAACACCAATTTAGAAACCTTTTACTAAAGATTATAGGATTATAGGACATAAAATCATTCCGGCAATTGCCCAGGTATGCCACATAACACGGTGCAAATGAAATTAAGTATGTTCAATATTCATTGAAAAACAAGGATATCTGATCCATCTCCCCAACATTGACTGCTATAACCAGCTCGTAAAATGTGGAAGAAGGAACTTGCTCCCATACCTGGAGAATCAACTAGCTCTGACAGCTTGAAAGAAAACTTCCCTTTCAGATGCAGCTAATATTTGCCTTCACTCACCTTGTCTCCCAACACACACACACACACACACACACACTAGACAGGACCCATCCAATGGATCATTTATTTGCCCATAATTAATATTTGTTTTAAATTCTAGTTTGGGAAGAAAATAGCAGAGCACCCTCCCGGTCTTCAATGCAGAGAAGTTACAGTACATTAAATTTTTATATTGTGTTACTAATGCAGACTAAACTAGAGGCTTTAAAAATTGATGCTGCTACTTAAACAGCATAAAATGAGGAGGATTTGATTGGGCTTAAAAATAAAAATGTCAGCCTCAACTACAGCTGGATGGGGGCGTGCAAGTATTATTTAAAGGGATAGGTATAATTCATGAGACAACGGGTTAGTTTGGAGTTGTTTTCTTTTAAGAAGGTTATCTCTCCAGACAGAGGCATTAAAAAGTGTAGAGAAGAATAAAAATCCTCTTTAACTTACCAACCAAATTATAGCATTCTGACTATTTAATCTAAGTATTGCATGCAAGTACATCATGAAGTTGTATTTTCTTTCTGAACAAATTTATCAAGGGGCTCTGGGATAATGGAATATCTATCTTCTTACTTCATCACCCAACTCCTCACCAAGCTATTCAGGAAAGGAGCCTCAGTCCCCCTCAGTGGAGGACCCTGGCAGAGTCAAACTTTGCATTTAACAAGTTTGTTTTTCTAAAACTTGGTCAAAACCAAAACAAACATGTCCAATTGTTATGATTTCTTCCTGACTGGGTTGAGCAGGGAATGCTTCAGGGAGCTGCCCATAAAATAGTCCATACTCAATCAGATGGCCTGCAATTACCCAAAACTAGCAAGTCTGGAGGTGGGAACCCTTCGCTGAAGCAAGAGCAGGTTGAGGAAGAATTGAGGTTTTCCCTCCCATCAGATTTTGGAGGGGAGAAAATGCTGTATAGAAAAGAGTTCTAAATTTTTAAAATAAAATAAGCATGCTCTTCCCAGAATTTCCTTCATATATCCTTTCTCATTTGCAGTGGGATCCTCAACAACCAGCCCAATACACCTGCAAACACTAGGCATTCAAAAACTATTTGTTGATTGGTTAAGTGTGTGGATGAATTCCATCTTCTTAATTTTTTTTTTTTTTAATTTTCTTCTAAGCAAGTAGAAGACAAGGGACAATGTGCGGGACTCGAAGCGGAATACACCAGTCTCTGAAAGGCGGGTGGGAAAACTGTAGGAACCCAAGCAAACAGCACCTTTCTCAAAGTGACCCTCGGGATCCAGCTGTTGCTCCGGACCCCAGACCTCCCCACCAGACGGGACTCTCCCGGCTGCTCAATTCACAGGTGGGGACCAGGACTGGTCTTTCCACAGGGTAGCTCCTCCTGACCAGAGAAACACCTTCAATGTGAAGTGATAGGAGAAGCGACCTCCCCGCAAGGAAAGAAAGACACCTTGTTGCAGGTGCCTAGGTGCAGGGAAATACCCGGGCAACGGGCCGCTCAATACTCTGGTGGTTCCCGAGACCAGACGAAGTTTCCAGGGCTTGGACTCAGTAACTCCACAAGTGGCTCCACCCGGAAAGCCACCCCAGCGGGCAGGGTGGGTATTTAGCATAGCCGGCCTCCAGCCGAGAAATTCAGGGAAAGCCCTAATCCCCAGAGTTGATCACCAACCCTGCTTGGGGTAGCCCAGACCCTTCGCCAGCGCTTTTGCCAAAGGTGGACGCGGAGACTTTCCACTTGGCTGGGGAAACTCTGTGACGCCAGGGTTTGAAAATTTGAATCTTCTGGTTTTGCTTTCTAGTCCTAACAGATAGGCTCTCAAAAACTGACCTTAAAAGGGATGAGGGTTCTAGGGAATCTGTCCCAGGGAATGTCCAACGGGAGCCTTCGCTTCTGCAAGTTAGTCCCGAGCAAGTGAGCCGGGCAGGTAGGTTAGCCGGCTTTCTAGTTAAGCCCAGAGGAGAAGGTGGCTCTTACCTGCACATCACCTCGTGTGTCAGAAGGACTCGGCACATCTCCGGATTCTTATTCTGTCCCTCATAAGCTATAGGCTGAGACCCGGCCAGGGACAGGAAGGGAGGACATGTAGCAGGGCAGAAATACAAAGAAAGAGGGGACTTTAGAACAAGAACAAAATTCTCTCCCTCTCACTACCTGCTACCCCATTAGCAAGTCCTGCTTAGGCGGAACTGAGCAGTTGCCTGTTACCTCAACTGAAGAAATAACAGAAGTTTGCCCCATAGTTCTTTACAAAAAGGAATGTTTGGGGGGACTGAATCTCCCAATTGTTTCCTCTCTTTATCCCTTTGCTCTCCTCCCTCTGCCCCCAGGGGCTCCAAAACCAGATAGACACAGGACATTGGAAAGAGAGGAACAAAGAAGTATTCCCAGAATAGACAAGAATGTGGAGAGGAGTTTGAAGTCTGACCCAGGAAATCATGCAGGAGGGTGGAAGTCAGAGACAAGCTGAGGAGTTGGGGGCCAGAGATTGAAGCAGAGGAGCCAAGGGGCCCATTGGGCTCACCTGCTTGGTGACTGAGTCGATGAGCCTGACATAGAGGTCCTGCTCCGTGCGGACACCTACGGGAAGGGGAGACCAGCAAGAGTCAAGGACTGCAGAGCCCTCTCTCCCACACCCAAGCCCTTCCCTGCCCTGTGGTCCAGGCCCAGGCTGAGCTGTCCAGGAGCGGAGACCTCCCAAATCCCAGCCCCGGAGCAAACCTCCCACAGCTCTGCACTCCCAAATCTGTCTGCCAGTCATTTCTGCAACGTCTTCCAGGAAAGGGAGATGTGCTGGGTCCTCACTGGCTACCCGTGCCAGCCTACGGGATGCTCACCATTGCTGTACAGGAGTTGTAACTTGTAGTGGGTGCCGTTGTTGGTCTTCTCGTTGCCTTGTTCCTGAAAAGATGGAAGACTTTCGATTCCCTGGCATTTCAGTCCCCCAAATGAGGGAAACAGGAAAGAGTGCTTCACTATGCCACCTCCCGACACTTTGAACAGCCCTCTGGTCCAGCCCTGGGTCAAAGGGCAAGAGCCCCTGCCTGCCACTGACTACCTCAGAGGCTTGCCAAGCCGCTTCGGAGATAACCCGACACCACCGCAAGGCTGTTTAGACAGGCCCCATCTGGTCTATCTATCCTTAGGAAACCCCAAGGCTTCTCTCAGAAGAAGGGTGAAGGGACCTGTCATTTGAAAGGGCAGAACTAGACCCTATCCCGCTGAAACCCCAGCACCAAGACTCAGAGCTCAGGAACCAACCAAGTCCCAGGTTCAAGTGGGAACGCTACAGCTCAGGTGGCACAGCTGAAGAAACTGAGGTCCAGTAGGTCAAGAGATTTCCCTCTGGTCACGTATCAACTTAGGTTGACCGCCATCTATTTGAGATCAAACCCAGTCCCCAAATCCAGGCTTGAGTTCCAAGGAGGTGCTGCCTTGGGGAGTAGAAGAGAAGGCTTCTGGGTGGGGACATGGGTCAAGGCTGGACTTTGAGATTCCACTGTAGGACTGATTCAACCCACCCCGTGCTACCTGGCAGGTGAAAATAATGAAAATAACCCAGAGGAGGGCAGCGCAGCCTTGGATACACTTTTTAATTATGGTCTAGTTCGAAGGGCTTTTGATCGGTGAGTATTCTATGGTCTCACACTGCTAAGGACCCCTAGATTCAGTGCACTCAGACGCTGGGCCTCTAAACCGTGGGTGCGGGAGTGGGGGCCGGGAGGAGGTGCGGGAAAATCTAGGGATTTAGAGGCTGGGGGTGAGAAGCCTCGATTTATCATCCCTGATGATGCGAGCAGAAAAGTGTCGCAAGTGACAGATGGAATCTTTAGTGCTCTGCAAGGAGGGAGTTATTGGGGGGCGGGGGCAGGGGTCCTCTTACTTTGTCGTTCTCCACAAAGTCCACGAAAGCTGTACGCTCGATCTCCACCGGCTGCCCCTGCCTGTCGTAGAGCGCCAGGACGAAATGAAAGAAGTTGGATTTCCTCAAGTTAGAGGGAGGCTGCTTCTCAAAGTGGGCACGGGACAGGGCGACCCCACTGCACAGGAAGAGACAGGTGGGACACCGGACACAAAAAGAGAGAAAAGACACGCCGTTACTAACGTGCCCAAGAAACGTGGGCAAGGTCCACGTCCCAGGTCCAAGTCCTGGGCCTGTCAAGTCTTTTATCAGTTCCGATTTAGGAGTAGAAACTCCTTAGAGGAGTCCAAGAGGCCATGAGGGCAAATGGCAGGGCCGTATCTGGGGCCGCTTCCACCGCCCAAGTGTTCCACCACCAGGTTGTTCTGTTGGGCCTTTGGTGGAACTCGAAAGACCCGGGCTGCCACAGCAGGTCCAGAGCAGTCCCCCACCCCACCCCCAAGGCGGCGCCCACAGCTGGATCGCTTCACTAAGGTGAGACTCGGGGTTAGGGGACATAAGCGTTCCGTTTGCATCTGAAGAAGTGACTCCTTTACTTCATCTTTATCCAAATCACTGCCCACACACAAGGCTGGGGGTGAGAACCCTGAAGGGCGGGTGGAAAGCCTCGAGCCCAAGTCTCGTTCCTACAGGCCTCACCCCTCTGCTTCCCTCGCTCTTCCGAAAAGTTGCATCTCAGACAGTTCCGCGGAAACCGCGCGACCAGCACTGCGGAGGTCGCCATACTGGACACCTTAGGTCCCTGGGTCCCTGGGAGTGGAGAAGCCGGATTGTTAGGAGGCAGACCGCGTCCTAGCCTGAGCCCCAGGCCATCCGGGTACAAGCTGCGTTGCCCGGCGGCGCCAGCCAAAGCCACGAACCGTGAAACCCAAGTCGGGGGACTACTCCGAAGGCGGCCTCCGAGAGCCTTGAATGTGAACGCACATCTTCCTGTCTACCTGTCAGGACCAGTGCTAAACTGGCCACCAGATCCATTTTTAACTAAAAGGTCGGGGCGCTGAGCGCACAGATGGCGGGAGCTGCCCCGCGGCGCTGAGGTCTCCGGGCCTCCTGCCCCGTGCACAAGCATTTTCGCTCTTTTGAAGGACGTCACATATTGGATAGAATGTCCCCAACTCGGGCTCCCTGTTCCAACTTTAACAAACTTTGATTCCGAAAAGGAAGGACAGTGAGGAAGGCGTCTTTCCCCAGCCCCGCTCAGAAAATGCGCCGCAGAGCGGGCTCTGCTGCTCAGCCTTCTTTCCCTCGGCTTGCAGCCCGGCTACTCCCAGACCGCTGCGGAAAGTCGCCGCCGCCGGCGTGCGGTCTGCCGCAAGGACACCGGCGCGTCCCGGGTTCCAACGGGCGGGCGGGCATCGCTGCCGGCCCCACTCCCGGGGCGATGCGACTTCTGCTTTCTCTCCTCCAAGAGGGCGGCCGGGTTCGCTCTACCCGGGACACCTGGAGACGTGGCCTGTCTGGGAAAGGGATGATTTCTCCGCGTGATGTCAGGACTTCAGGAGGAAGGCCCGGGGCGCAGATGCGGGCTGGGGAACGAGAGTTGAGGAAGAAGTTCGTGGGCTCTCTGGGAACAAGAAGGTTGCTTTCTCAGACAGGGACGGGAAGTTCACAAATCCCAGCTCAGAAGTGGTGACCGGGTAGAAAGAGGGGAATGTCGTGGGGTGACACCGCGGACAAGGTGGTGGCTATCCCAGCCTGCGGATGCTCAGAAACAGTCAACTTCAGCGACCCGAAAAACTGGAAGCCGGTGATCCCTGCAGCTTTCTGGCGGCGGATCTCCTTCCTCTCCTCTCTCTTCTTCAGCGACTCCTTCTAGTTATTCCTTCATCTTTTCTCTTTTAATTTCTTCTCTCCCCGCCTCCATGCATCTGGCACACTGTCTCAGAGCCGGGACCCTCTGGCCTGTCCCCCCTCCCAGAGCTCCCGGCCGCTCCACCTTCCCCGGCAGCGGCCGCGTTCTCTCCCCGCCTCCGCCGCCGCCACCATCCGGTCGCTGGGCTCCGGTTCTCCCAGAACCACCAAGATGTGGGAGTAGAGGCGCTCGCAGGCGGCGTGGGGGAAACCTGGTAGTGGCCAGGAAGTCGTCTCTGTTCTCGCGGTGGTAACTGCAGGCTCCGGTCCTCAAGCACGACAGGGGCCAGACAAGCTCACAGGAATGGGGCCGAGATGCGAGGCATTGGGTGTTACTTTATTTTTTGTCCCAGAGAGTGGACTGTGGGAAAGGAGTCGGGGAGAAACACAAATGACCCAGGCAGTTCAGAAACTCCAGTGTTGGCTGCCGGGTAAGTGTTCCCCTGACCGCTGCGACTTGCTCGCCAGAGGGAAAGCCCCAGCGTGCGGGGCCTGAAGGACAGATGGGGGTACCGAGAAAAGGAAAGAGATGCGGAGCAGGGGAGGGGGCACACTGAGAGACAGCGAGAGCAAGAGACTTTGAGAGCAGAATAATCGTGCGGTCGTCTCCTTACCTCTGCGCCGCGACATTGGCGTCCACCACGCCGACATTCCGGACCCAAGACCTGACCGAATCCATCTCCGCGCCCAGCGATTTCTCTTTCAGAGCTGGTCCTCTTCCTAAAGTATCTTGAATCCCAAACATTTAAAAAGTCTGATCCTTTACTGTCGCTTTAAAAATGAGTTTACAAAAACACAGTTCTGACCGTTCTCAACGCGGCAAGCAAACCGTCTCCTCCAAAGCAATCCAAGAAAAGGGGATCAAGTGCCGAAGTTTGGGTCTGTCTTGGGAAAAAAAAAAAAAAAAAAAAAAAAGTCCTTTGCTTCACGCGCGAGGTGCAGTATGATGTAGTCAAAAGTTTATGTTTTTATCCTCTGCAAGTTCAGATCTGCCGCTTCAGGCCCTTCACCCTAGGTCGCTCGCATCCTTCCAGTTGCAGAGCTGCCTCCAGAAAGTGGTCACAATTTAGAAGCATCACCTGTTCTGGGAGAAACAGGAGGAGATTGATAGCTGCCTAATCTCGCCCCTTCCTCCAGATCCGCCCTCCCTGCTCCTCCCCACGGTTCCAATTTAGGGGGAAAAAAATCCCCAACAGGATCAGTTTTAAAAGGAAGGGGAAGACCCGGAGCCGAAAGGAGGCGGTGGCTGCGAGCGCCGCTGAGCCGGGCTGCATCCGCGCGCCGGCCCCATGAATGGGTTACTACTGCCCGGGCCGCCGGAGGCGGAGCCGCGGCCCAATAAGGAGCCTCATTTGCATGGACGCTCGGGATTGGCCGGCGCCAGGCAAGCCAGGCCGACGTCCTCAGGCGGCGCGCACCACGCTCTGCGTTGCCGGGAGTCCGGGAGGTGAAAGGGGACAGAAAGCTGTGGGCACCGAGTCCTCGCCCGAACCCCGCGCGCGTGGCGTGCGCGGGATGGGGGCCCCCAAACCCTGAACTGAAGCAGGATAGCTGGGCCCTGCAGCCTAGGGACGCGCTGGCTCCACCTGGCCGCGGGAGCGGGGAAACCTCCGTGGATTTGCCTCTAGATGTAGGTTTTTGTAGCCTGCCAGGAGGCATGTTCATTTTCGGGTTTTGGATCGGTGTGCATGTTTGCGAAAAAGCGGAGTGTGACCACAAGTATTTTTGTTTTGTGCAAACGTTCCCCAGAGCGCCCAGCTCCCTGAACGGCTCTCCCAAGTCTCCTGGGATTCCATGGTGACATTAAGACTTTGTGTGCGGTTTGCAAGATGTTGGAGAAAAAAGGATATATAATGAAAGGCGGGAGTGGGGTGTGGACAAGCAAGGCTCAAGTGCTGTTCAAATAAATAATGACGGGGAAAACGGTAGAGGAGCTAAGAAAATATCCTCGGGCCGGCGCGAACTGGAGTCGCACCCGTGCAGATGAGAAGTTGCTGACAGATCGTGGCAGGCTTAGTGCGAGAGCTGCCGGGGTGCATCCCGGGAACCCCCTTCTCCCTCCTCCTGAGTTCCCAAAGCTGCCAGGAGCCGCAGGGGGGCAGCGGGGGAGTCACGGAAACTTTGCGTACCGAGCGCGGTGGCCGCGGTGCTGGCCCGCGGGCTGGTGACCGAGAGGCGGCAGCAGCTCCGCCAAACAGCTGAAACCCTAGACGGCTTTGTAACTACGCCCGGGCAACTCACGGTGCCTATTAAAAATCCTCCTGGCTGGGTGTTATTTTCTTGCTTCTCCTTTTGTATTCTGATCTGTGCATAGATCTGCTGCTGAAATCTAGAACACCAGCGCGAAAACAGATTTGAAGACAATGAATGCAAATCTGTGCTCAAAGACCATCTGCCGTGGAGGAGACAATCAGCTGTTCCACAGTTCGAACGACTGCACCCGAGTCTCCCGGCCTCATTACGCACAGGGCATTTTACGAAAGCCTGGATTACATTCAGGAGACTTTCCTCCCCACCCCACACACACTTAGGTCTTAGTTTTGCGCATCAATTGACACCCGACCAGATCCCTTAGGTGTAGGTGAGCACTCACAAATGAACTACGAGGGTTTGCCGCTAGAGGACACAGCTCCTTGCAACTCCTTTGCCTGCGTGGATAGGAAGCTTGCGCTTTCAGAGAATGAGGCTTTCTTAAGAAAGGGATCCGTGCGACTCCACATCACCACAGGGGCAAACAGAGACCCCAGACTGTGTAGACGAGATAGCTCTCTGAAAGCACTGATTGTTACTAGAGAAATTCGCTAGAAAACGGACGGATATGCTCTGCATAGACCCAGGGTCGAGGGACTCGGGCAGTTAATTTGGGGGGAGGGGAGAAAAGGTGAAATCCTAGCCTCTGAGTTGTATTGAATGGGCTCCGAAACTCCGGGGCTTTAGCTGGCTCTTCCCTGTTGGACCAGGAAGGGTGAGAGGAGCCAGGAAGGACGATTGGGTATCAGAAAACGGAACCGGTGGGTTGTAAAAGTCAAGCCAGGAGTTGTTCAAAGAAAGAAGAGGGAAGATGGGGAAGAAATTTGCAAGGAATGAAATTTACTACCCTGTTTTTCAACTTGGCAATTTTCTGTTATATGCAGCCTTTGTGGATAATTCCGGCCCCTGCAAAAAATAACCACCAGAATCTTCCGTTCCGGCTCGCCTTTTTATAAATTTCTCCAAATCTCAAGCACCACCCCCCGCCTCATTCCCTTCCTTGTTTGGGGTCTGCTCCCAGCAGGGCCAAGGTCTCTGGTTTCTCCGCAAAAAGTGTGGATCGGTCTGTGAACCCTACAAAATATGCTATGAGCCTGGTGATCTTTTTTCCCAGGGAACCTTTTATCGGCTGCACTTCGACGCTGCCGGGGAAAGATGCCGAGAGTACCCCGAGGGGCCGCCAGTCAGCAGTGGGCCTGACCCTGGCCCGCTCACTCTTCCCCCAGGCTCAGGTTGGCTTGGGTTAAAGGGCAGAGCCAAGGTCGGGAACGCCGACTTTTCTCACCAGTAAACAGCTGCCACCCCAAATTATGCCCCTTAGGAAGCGAATGAATTGCTCCTTTCTGCCAGCTCCCCGCTCCAGTCGCCAGATCAGACCTTCGCGGAGGGCGTCCCCTTCCTCCGCCCCCCGTGACAAGTTCAGGGACCGCAGTGCCCCTCTGGGAGGTGGTTTATGGGCACTGTGGTCCCGGGACTTTGACCTGGTGGGGAACACCGCTCTGGGCTGGTTGCTCTAAGGGCGCCCTCCCCGCGGCGACTCGCAGCGATGGGGAACCGATGGCAGACGCGACGCCAGAGGTCCTCCGGGGGGCTAGCCCCAACGCAGAAATTCTCTCTTGCGCCGGACCAAGTTGCCTGGCGATTGCGGCGGAGGCGGGGGGCAGGGGCGGTGTTGTTACGTGCACCCCGGTGGCTCTTCGGCGAGTTGGGAGCATGTCTGCCAACCAAGTTGGGTTTAATTATGTTTGTATGGGTTTTGGGGAGGGGCGGCTGCAGAGTTGGCCACCCGCGCGGAAGAAGCGCTGATTAGCACTGGAGCGAGTAGCGTTGGTTGCGCCTCTTCCTATTGCCGGCGGCCACCGCGGAACAACCCTCCTCTTTCTAACCTGAAACACAAAATCCGCCCCGGGCCGCGCGGGGCCCGGCTGGAGCAGCTGCGGCCCGGGAAAGCCTGGCCCCGCCGCGATGCCGAGCCCGCGCGCGCGTCCCAGTCTCGGGCTGGCGAGCTCCGTTCCGTCTCTTGCCGGGGTCAAGAAAAATCCAAAATGAAGCAACAAGATTCTTCATGAAAATCCATATACACAAAACTAGGGTGGTAGTATTGGCAGCTCGGCTTTTATCTTGTCCCCTTCTTTGTTCAACCTTTCCAAATACCCACTCCGGGATTTCTTTACTTGTTCATGTTTCACATCTGCACCTGGGTGCCGTCTGACCGGTCTCCCCATAATTGGTTTTAAGGCCCTTTTGCTCAGTATTGTCCGGTCCAGTCTTCCTAGAAGCAGAAAATTCGCCTCTCCCTCAAAGCTTTGGAAATTTTCCTTAAAAACTGCTCTCTGGACAGTGTCTCCTCCGGCAGGGCTCCGGAGAGAACTCAGATGTGTCGGAATTCCCCCACTCCATGATCCTCACCTCCAGACTTCAGTCACACACCGGCGGCGTCTGGGTCTACGCTGCCCTAACCCCAAGGCTGGACTAGCACCGGGGAATCATCCACCAGGAAAGCCGGTCTGGGTTTGTAAATGAAATAAGTGGTAGCCCCCCCTGGCCTCTCTGTGGACGAGAAGTTTTCAATTGGGATTTTTTTTTTTTTTAATGCTGGAATCTTTGCTGCCTAAAAATAAATGACTTTACTCACTATCTCAGAGTCTTGCCAAGAATATTTAATCCACAATTCGTGAATGATTTTTTAAATATCCAATTTCATTAATTCCCACTCCAAATTGCAACTTTGGTATTTTTCTTCCGGAAGCCAGATCTGTATGTTCTATAAATACAAATTCCCTAGAGAGGGCGGGAGGGGGGAAATCTATTCGTGAATGCACGACAAATATCTCAGGAGGACTCCTCCATCTACACCTAACATTCCCCTTTTAGGACTTTCCTTTAGGACTGTGGGGTGCGAAGTGGACTCGCTTCTTGTTTTGTTTTTACGTGGTGAAGGAGATTCGAGAAGGAACAGCTACGGAAATACTGAGGCATAGTAGAACGCCTGTGCCCAAGTCAATCGGGTCACTACAATGAACCTACCCAAAATGGATTGAAGGGGCCAGATCAGCTCTACCCAACACTTGGCAACTCCAGAAAGTCTCTTCCTCCTTGTCCTCCGCCGCTTTCTTGTTCCTCCTCTCACCTGCTCCTTCTTCCCTTAGTATTTTCCTTTAGAAATATCCTTCCTTCCCATTCCCTCATTCCGAGTGCAGAGGGCGAGGGAGCCCAAACCGAAGCCGAAAAGTGGAAAGGTCAAGTGAACTAATTCCCGCAGCAGCAACGCGGGCGTTTGGAGCTCAGGCGCCGACACTGAACAGCGCGGGAATCTAGCGGGAGAGGATGTGTTGGAGGACAGGTGGTCTGGAGAGAGAAGTGCCTGGTGTGGCCTCTTTTAAGATGGGGAGCCAATTTCTCCGGAGGCATGGTGGCGTGCTGGTCACATCCCTGCTGTTGGGACTATGCTGAAGTAAACTGGCCGGTTGCAGCCCCTTCCGGGAACCTGTGCACGAAAGCAGCGATCTGGGAGCAAATTGACCTGCATTATCGCAGGTCTGCACGCAAGGTAACACGGAAGAACAGTACACACGCGCAAAGGCGGAATGTTTACCAATCACTTTCTTGAGTGCCAGGCACTGCCATCACTTTCTCACCCTCAGTCTGTCAGTAACCCTTCGAGTGGGATGTATTTGCCTCCATTTTACAGATAAGCAAAATGAGGATAGGAGATGACAAGTGGCAACTCTGCAGATAAATAGGAGGGAAAAAAAAAAAAAAAAAACCAGAAAACCTTCTCTCCACTTCTAACACTCCACGATGGCAGCACGCACAAGGCCTTTAAAACGAAAAAAAAAAGTTAAGTGTGACTTTCTCCCTTTCTTCCCCGCACCCCCTCCCCCGCAGTTTCTCAGCTCAGTTGAGAGGAAAAGAAGCAAAGACTACTCCGAAATGCCCCCCCTTTTCCTGGTGGTCCCCGCCCCCCGCCAGCCGGCGGGGGAAAGCCCGCGGGACCTCCCAGCTCCCTCCCCGCTTGCGGCGGAGGTGTGAGCGATGTGTTGATTATTCATATTTTTGCCGAGCGCACACTCCGCAGCCGCCGCATTTCACGAGTACATTCACGTACGCACTTGCACACGCGCTCGCGGGGCAAGCATACCCCGCCTAGCGCTCGCGGGGCCGCCCCTAGGGGGCGCCTTCCTCTGACCGGTAGGAGTGACCGCAGGCTCCCACTCATCCCCTCCTTAGGCCACTGCGTTCTCCGAGCGCACAGAAACACACCCTTGGCCTCCAGATCCGAGTGTGTGCACAACACACCGGTCTTCCCCACTTCCCATCCAGGTGTGTGCGTGTGTGCGGAGGGGAGGGAGGGAGGCAGCTACAAATGTGGCACCAGCTAGAATTTCTTTCCATTTGGCACTCGGCGATCCCCTCCTCCAACACACACACACTCACTGTCACCTTCACCCACATCACACACCTCGGGCGGCAAAAGAGAAAATCAGGAGAAGGCACTTCAGTTAAATGCATGGTTTCATGTTGACTTGAACGATACGAACTGGACTTGTAAGTGTCATATTACACTGCCCAAGGCCTAGAAATTCCATGTCTGGCTCGTGGAACCTGACCTTCATCCCGGGGTCTCCCGGGAGACGACCATGCATTTCCGGATGGGTGGGTCCAGGGCGCACGCCACGGGCACCCGTGGGAACCTCAGAGATAGCTCTCCAGGCTGGGCAACTCCGTCCCACCCTCAAGTAAGGGCGACAAAACTTCCATTAACTCTGACCTCCCAAAGTAGAACAGGCGGGAGCCACTGGGTTTGAGGGAGCCATCGCGTCCTAAGGTCCCAGGGGCAGGAAGCGCTTAGACCAGTGGGCAATGCTGCCCGCGCCACGCAGGGGGCGCTGGAGTAAACGCTGCGGAAACCCTCACACCTCCGCAGTTTGCGCAAGTTTAAGTCAGGGTCAGTTCTGTTGCTTCATTTGTCCTCACCTAGTAGGGCAGCGTGTCTGCAGACCCAGGTTCGAGCCTGAGTCTCATTAGATCTCATTCCTCTGAGCATCGGTTTCAGTAATGGTAAAGCGGAGATATTTACTCCCCAGGGCTTCACTGGTCAAAGTATCTGGCACATGAGAATGAGTCTTTGCTGACTGTACTCACAGAGTCCTGTGAGCCTGCCGAGTCTCCCGTGGTCATGCTTCCCATCCCCCATCCCCATCCGGGCCTGAGATCTTGGCAGGCTTCACAGCTCCGTGGCCTAGCGCAGACACTGGTTCGCGCAAAGCGCGCTCAGTGATTTTAAAGAACCGTGGAATCGTTGCTAGGACAGTGCTTTGGGACCTGTTCATTGCCCACAGGTGTTAGAGGGCACGGAAGGCGCCGAGTGTGGTGGACTTTTCCAGAAAGGGAATGCGATTTCCAAGGAGTCTGCGCTGGGGCTCAACGCTGCCCTTCGGCGCAGCAGCTGGCAGGTCGCTCCCTCAACTACAGCGCGGAAAGGTGCGCGATCGCTTCGGGCAGGCGCGAGGGTCGGTACCCTGGAATTCCCCAGGGAATTGGAGAAGCCCGCGAGGAGCTTTAGAAAGGTCCTTCGCTTTGTGACCGAAGTTGGTGACAAACACCAGTCAATTCGTAGTTCACGGACAGCGTCGAGTCTCTCTCTGCTCTGCGCCCCCCACAGGAGGAAAAGCGACTCTGCCGGAACCACAAGTTCCAAGAACCGCGCTTTCCAGAATCGGCATTAAGCGAAGCTAAGAGGAAGGGAAGGCGAGAGGCTGGAGAACAGAGGTAGAGGGAGCCTGGACAACAGAATGAGGGTAGGGACTGAGAGGGAGAAGTTCCGAAATTTTCCGTTCCTCAGGGCTAAAGTTTCCTACAAGCCCCTTTTAATTTGCACTTTTAATGCAAATGCAATGCCTGTTTGTTGCAGGAAAAAATACCACATGAACAACAACAAAAAAGGAATTAATAACTACCTTTAATTGCATCAATCTAAGTAACTAATGCTGGTATTGGGTAGATTTTCTCCCAATCTTTCCTTCATGTATATTTCTATACATGGTAAGTGGGGACATAGATTATATGTTGATTTGTAACATATTGGTTCACTTAATAGCTTTTCCCATGCTGTTAATATTGACAGTGTTTCATCGTGGGCACCATAAGTCATTCAATCTGCTAATTTTGGACATATACTTATAATTCTTCACCATTATAAACAACACTGTGATGAACATCATTGTAGCTGTAGCTTTCCATGTAACTGTAATTCTTTCCTTAAATGAAGTCCTAGAAGTAAATTGTAAAATCAAAGGTTATGCATGATTCTTATTTGTTTTGTTTGGTACTGGGGGATGAACCCAGGGGGGACCTACTACTGAGCTATCTCCTCAGCCCTGTCTCACCCCCCCCCTTTTTTTTAAATTTGGAGATAGGGCCTGGCTCAATTGTCCAGGCTGACCTTTAACTTGTGATCCTCCTGCCTCAGCCTCCAGAGTTACTGGGATTATAGGCATGCATCACCACAACCAGTTAATGTTATGCATGGTTTTTAAGCCTTGATATAGACTGACAAATTGTCCTCTTGAAAGATTAAATTTATGCTCCTACCAGCAATGCCTAAGATTTCCCTTGACCCTTCACTGCCGACCTTCCTTAATCCTTGAAGTCGTTTTCTTATTTCAAAAATTGGCCAATTTGATCAGAAATGTTCATTTATTTAAAATTTTATTTACATTTTGTGAATTTCCACTAAGGGAAAATTGTTTTTCAGACACTTCGGGGCCAGTGTATATCTTTAAAGTTCTTATTTTACTAAGGATATTGAATCAGTGGGGTTTATCCCAGGGATGCAAGGTTGGTTCAACATCCAGAAATCAATAAATGTAATTCATCACATCAACAGACTTAAAGTTAAGAAGCATATGATTATTTCAATAGATGCTGAGAAAGGGTTTGTTAAAATATGGCACTCCTTCATGCTTAAGAGATAGTAGGAACATGCCTCAACATTGTAAAGGCTATCTATGCTAAGCCCACAGCCAACATCATTGTAAATGGAGAAAAACTGAAAGGATTCCCTCTAGAAACTGGAATAAGGCAGGCATGCCCTCTTTCACCACTTCTATTCAACATCGTCCTTGAAACTCTAGCCAGAGCAATTAGACAGACCAAAGAAATTAAAGGGATACAAATAGGAAAAGAAGAACTCAAGCTGTCACTATTTGCTGATGACAAGATTCTAAATTTAGAGGATCCAAAAACCTCCACTAGAAAACTTCTAGAACTAATAAATGAATTCAGCAAAGTAGCAGGATATAAAATCAATACACATAAATCTAATGCATTTCTATTCATAATAGAAAGAGAAATTAGGAAAACCACTCCATTTGCAATAGCCTCAAAAAATAAAATAAAATACTTGGGAATCAATCTAACAAAAGAGGTGAAAGACCTCTACAATGGAAACTATAGAACACTAAAGAAAGAAATTGAGAAAAACCTTAGAAGATGGAAAGATCTCCCATGTTCTTGGATAGGTAGAATTAATATTGTCAAAATGACCATACTACCAAAGGCACTATACAGGTTCAATGCAATTCCAATTAAAATCACAATGACATTCTTCATAGAAATAGAGAAAACAATCATGAACTTCATCTGGAAGAATAAGAGACCTCGAATAGCCAAAACAATCCCAAGTAGAAAAAGTGAAACAGAGGTATCACAATACTAGACCTCAAACTATACTACAGAGCAATAGTAACAAAAATGGCATGGTATTGGCACCAAAATAAACAGGCAGACCAATGGTACAGAATAGAAAACACGACAAATCCACACAAATACACGTATCTCATCCTAGACAAAGGAGCCAAAAACATACAATGGAGAAAAGATAACCTGTTCAACAAATGGTACTGAGAAAACTGGAAATCCATATGTAGTAAAATGAAATTAAACCTCTATCTCTCACTCTGCACAAAACTCAACTCAAAATGGATCAAGGGCTTAGGAATTAGAGCAGAGACCCTGCACCAAACAGAAGAAAAAGTAGACCCGAAACTTCATCATGTTGGCTTAGGACCAGACTTCCTTAACAAGACTCTCAAAGCACAGTAATCAAAGCAAGAATCAATAAATGGGATGTATTCAAATTACAAAGCTTTTTCTCAGCAAAGGATACAATTAATAATTTTAAAAGAGAGCCTACAAAGTGGGAGAAAGTCTTTTTCACACACACACTTCAGATAGAGCACTAATCTCCAAAATTTATAAGGAACTTACAAAACTTCACACCAAAATTACAAAGAACCCAACCAATAAATGGGCCAAGAAGCTGGACAGATACTTTACAGAAGAAGATATATTGGTGATTAATAAATATATGAAAAAGTGTTCAACATCTCTAGTAATTAGATAAATTAATATTAGAACAACTCTAAGATTTCATCTTACTCCAATTAGAATGACTGTTATCAAGAACACAAATAATAATAGATGTTGACATGAATGTGGGGAAAAAGGCACACTTTTTCATTGCTGGTGGAGTTGCGAATTGGTGCAGTTACTGTGGAAAGCAGTGTGGAGATTCCTCAGAAAACTTGGAATGGACCCACCTTTTGACCCAGTTATCCCACTCCTTGGTTTATACCCAAAGGACTTAAAATCAGCTTACTACAGTAATGCAGCCACATCAATATTTAGATCAGCTTAATTCACAATAGCTAGATTGTGGAACCAACCTAGATGCCCTTCAACAGATAAATGGATAAAGAAACTGTGGTATATATATGCACAATGGAATATTATTCAGCCATAAAGAATAATAATATTATGGCATTTGCAGATAAATGAATGGAATTAGAGAATATCATGCAAAGTGCAATAAACCAATCCCCAAAAACTGAAGGTCAAATATTTTCCCTGATAAGTGGATGACGGTATATAATGGGGGTGTGGGTGGGGGGTGAGAGAAGAATGGAGGAACTTTAGATTACATAGAGGGAAATGAGAGGGAGGAGGGAGGGGTATAAAAATGGTGGAATGAGACAGACATCATTACCCTATGTACATGTATGATTACACGAATGGTATGAATCTACATCATGCACAATCACAGAAATGAAAAGATGTACCCCATTTGTGTTCAATGAATCAAAATGCAGACTGTAAAAATAAAAAATAATTAAAAAAGGATATTGAGTCATAAATTTATCATAGTCACTGCTAATATTTTCTCAATCTTCTTTGCCTTTAATTTTATTTATGGTAATTTTTGGCAAAAGCTACTTAAATGTTTCAATCAGAATGTTTTCATAAGCAAATAATAAAATAAGTGGCCAACAGTTGCTGAAGCAATAAAGACATTGAGACCATTTTGCACAGCAAGAAGCCTGAAGGTGTAGGTCCCAGTTTGGGTATGGCACTCACCAGCATCACAAACACCCCGGTTCTTTTGCCCTTCACCCCACCAATTTTTCATGTTAGTTTCAATCCCAGGTTCATTGTCTCATGGTAGCAATGTGGTTGAGGCAGCAATAATCAAGCACATGTTCAAGATGGCACGTTCGAGGAACAGAGCTCCAGCACTCTGTTCCTTTGTATAGCCCAGTAAATGCTTTTCCAGCAAGAGTCCTTATATCCTGTTGCTGTAACTGAATCATGTGGACACCACAACCAGAGGGGTAACTAGGAGCGCAGGGCTGTCCTGTGGATCCTCTCTCAGAGGCTCACCGATGGGGTTGAGAATGGTAGCTGGTGTGGGCAATCAAACCCACAAGCTTCCTCCCTCCAAAACAGCACCTACAATGTAGTTAAATCCATCCATGTTTTCCTTTATAATATCCTCCTTTTGTCTCATTCTCAGGAAACCCTTCCCCATTCCAAGATAAACTAAATATTGACATACTGACATATTTTCTTTTTGCATTATAATTCTTGCCCTGAACAAATCAATTTTTTCCATTATGGTCTTTGTTCCATTCAGCAATGAGCATCAACTTTTAGAAGTCAATTTAAGTAGTTTAGTTACAGATACATAGAAATTGTTAATTATTTTATTCAAAATAGATATGCTGTTTATATACTAATTCTATGCCATCTGGAATTTATTTTGGTTCACATTAAGAGGTGAAAACAAACTTCTGTCACCAACTTGTTAGTTAAAAGCATTTATTAAATAATACATAATTTCCCCCAAAATGTGTAATGTCACTATTTTTCTTAACTATGTAGCTATCATTCATAAATGTTGAAATTTTATAGTTAGAATTTGATATATTGTTATAGTATGTGAATGCACGAATATATAGCAATGAATCTCACTCTTGTGTATAGTTATATGTATCAATAAAAGATGGGGGAAATGAAGTTAAAATTTGAAATTTATGATTTATTTAAAAACTAGGCAAACCACATGTTCCTTAATTTATGAATTTTCTTTTACATTCTACAGAAAAAGTTTGTATTATTCCTTATACTAGTTCAGGAAACACTTTAAGATATTGTTAGGTAGCTCATGAATATAATTTTTATTACAGTTCCTAACTGATTATTGCCGAATATAGGGAACTTTTCTATTTATTAGATACTTAATCATTCTACTAACTCTTACTAGTTGTTGTAGTTTTAAAATTGATTTAGTTAGGCTTTCCAGATAGGCAGTAATATTGCTTATTATTGATAATTTTCTTTTTTCTTTCCAATAAATATACCTGATTTATTTTACTTGTTTTATTGCATTGGCTAAGATCTCTAATACAACAGAAAATAGTAGAGGCACTGGAGATAAAACTTGTTTTATACCTGAATACTATGGACATTTTTGTAATTTGCCATTATTATGTGGATTACTGGTGTCAGATATTATTAAATAAGTATCTCAAGTTACAAAGAATTTTGAACACAAATAGATGTTGAATTTTATCAAATATATGTTTAGCACTTAGGATGATTATAGAATTTATCTGCTCTTCCTATCAACACATTAGCTAATGTTGTCTTACCTTTGCATTTCTATAATAAACCCCAAATGGTCAATTATTTAACCATTTACCAATTCACTGCACATTTGTCAAACACTTACCTTCCTAGGAACATCCTGGTAAGCAATGCCAAGTCCCTTGTAGAGTTTATACATACCCTCTTCTCTTGCTAATTCTATCTTTTCAACTGCAGGATGTACTCCATCACTTGACCCCATAATTTATACCCACCCCGCTTATATTTCATCCTGTCCTGGATGTTAACTTTTTTTTTTTTTTATGTTTTGTGGATCATTCTTGAAGGTCCTTCTTGGAATTTACCTCTTTAACATTTACAATGATTTTGCAAATTCCAAATTGCCTTTTTGAAAAATCTTTCTGTTGTGGTGTTTGAAACAGTTCATATTTCTGGTACCAAACCTAACTAGAATATCAGGTTTTGGTATTAGAGTTATACAAATTTTGTAAATATTATTTCAATTTTTTTTTTTCTTATTACGTTTGGGTTTGGTTTAAATAGCAGAGATCATTGAGCCTTGGCTAAATCATCTTATTTGATGGTTATTGGGTCATTCAGATTTCTATCTCTTGTTGACTATGCTTTGGTCACTTTTTATTCTTATAGAAAGCCATCTCTATAATTAATATTTTACAAGATGTGATGCTAGAGCTGTCCCTGGGCTTCTGTGATAACCTTGACCTTCTGCATCTGAAATAGTTTCTTTTCTCCTTTCTACTGTGGAGCCATTTGCTTTTCATATTTTGTTTTGCTCTTCTTCCTCAAGATTTTCCAGTCTATTTTCCATCCATGAGCATGAGAAACTGGGTATTACCTGATTTCTTAATTTGGGCCAATCTGATAGGCATAAAGTTATCTCTCACGGTTGTTTTCATGAGCATTTCTCTAATTAATTGCTAGTCAAGCATCTCTTCAGACACCTTCTAGCCCTCGGCTCTCCCTCCCCTTGGCCACTAATGCACTGCATTCTCATGTCTCCATAGCATGACAGGCCCTGGCAGTGGTTGTGACTGCTTTGCAGAGTGCCCCATATGTTTAGCTGTTAATCCACTGTCAGATTCAGATATTACAAATATCATCTCCTAATCTGTCATGCGTCCATAACTTTGTCAGTGTTGTCCTTTGTTAACTAAAAATGCTTCGTTGTTGTAAGCCTCTTCTGCCCATTTTTGTGCTTTGGAGTCTTATTTAAGAAGTTTTCCTGTACCTCAAGACCACAAAGAAGTCAGACATAGTGGCTCATGCCTTGTAATCCCAGCAATTTAGAAGACTGAGACAGGAAAATCCCAAGTTTGAGACCAGCTTGGGCAACTTGCAAGACCCTGTCTCAAAACAAAAAATAAAAAGGACAGGATATAGCCTATGTTCCATCCAAACCCCAGTACCACAAAACAAAAGGAAAATGAAAAGAAAACCCCAAAGAAATCTACCTATATTTTTATTATAGTTTTATCTTTCATATTTATGTGTTCAATCTTATACACATGAGATTAACTTGTGACATGATCTAAAATAGTGGACAGGATTTTGTTTTTTCCATTGAGTGAACATATTTAACTAGCCGTTTTAGTCAGCTACTTCACTGCTGTGACTACACGACCCAACCTGAACAACTGTACAGGAGGAAAAGTTTATTTAGGAGCTCACAGTTTCAGAGATCTCAATCCATGACAGCAGACTCATTCCTCAGGGCTCAAGGTGAGGCAGAACATCATGGAGGAAGAGTGTGGCAGAAGGAAGCAGCTCACATGATCAGAAAGCAGAGGGAGCAACTTACTCTCCAGATACAAATATATACCCCCAAAGCCACGCCCCCAATGCCCCACCTCCTCCAGTCGCCCCGCCCTGCCTTCAGTGACCGCTCAGTTATCCCATCAGGTGATTAATTCACCACTGGGTTAAGGCTTTCCTAACCCGAGCATTTCTCCTCGGAATCTCCTTGCTTTATCTCACATGTGAGCTTTCAGGAGACACCTCACATCCAAACCATAACACTAACATACCACCAAATGTTCTTGAAAACTCTGTGTATACTGTCATTGACAGTCCCTCCTAGGAAATAATTAACGTTCTCTCCTCTCTTCTCTCTTCTCTCTCTCTCTCCTTGGGGCAGAGAGGGGCAGTACTGAGGGTTAAACCCAGGGAGGCTCTACCACTGAGCTACACCCTCAGCATTTTTTATTTTTTATACTTTTATTTTTATTATTAGACAGGATCTCGTTAAATCGCCAACTTGCAATCTGACTCAGCCTGGAGTCCCTGGGATTACAGGCCTGTGCGACTATGCCTGGCTATAATTAACATTTCTGAGCGACTTTCTGAGAGGCCATACTGAGATTAGGAGCACCTTCCGAAGCGTTGACTAGCTTGCTGCCGATCCTGATGATATTAACTGCACCCCTCCTTGTATTTTTCTATAAGCTTCTCTTCCAAAAGAAAAAGTCTTTGAAAGGGCCAGCTCAGGACCCTCTTCCTCTTTGGCAAATTGCAAGTAAAACTTAGACAGAGGCTTATGATCCGTTTTTTCAGAAAGAATCCTTTAATAACAGCACGTGTGGCCTTCAGTTCTTAGTCTACATATATTTCTTAGCTGACCAAAGCCCCTCTGTAGGTAATTGTTTAGAAATAATATGCGGATACTCTATTCTATGACAGTATGGCTGCCTCCATGGCAGTACTGCTTCATCGTTGCCCCCAGAATTGTTCAGAATCCCTTACAGAATGTTTAAGTGTTGGCCCCCACTGTTTTCTCGGCTCTTATGGAGATGACGACTGTTTAAGTTATTGCCAGTTTCCCAGTAGTTCTACACTGGCTGATCTTTCTCTTAAACCGCCATTTTTCTCTTTGCGCAGAAGGACCGCGTGCTCAGTGTTTGCTCCTCCGCTGGAGGGAGTCCGTTTCAGTGCCTGGGACCAGCCGCTTCGCGTCTCCACACTTCCGTTTCTGCACCTGCACAACAAGAACAGGGATGCGTATTAACGATTTTTCTTGTTTGCAGGCCAGCGGAGTTGCAATGGAGTCCTCTATGAATTTGTGTCCAGATCCTCCAGGCCTCAGAGAAGAAAGAAAGAAATATTTATTTATTGCACATTTTACTTTTCTAGGTTTAATTTCAGTGTCTGTGGCGACCAGGGAAGACAGCACAGTAGGGGCAGCTATGTTACAGAGATTCGTCTTTACGTCTCAAAGTTTGTTTTCATGTTCCTTGTGACAACCCTGTGTGAACTTGACATTGAGCTTTTGTTCATGGCTCCTCTGCCCTCACGCCACGCCCACTCCATGTCTAGGGCGTGTCCCCCAGAAGGCTCATATTGCGAGGGCAGGAGCAGCTCCTTTGTCCGGAGACACTCACGGCCCCCAGCGCACAGCTCAGAGGCGCAGACGCAGCTCTCCATCCTCTCTAGTCCCGCCTGAGTGTGCTGTGGGTGACTTCTACTGTCCCAAGTAGCTTTTCATCTGTAGAAAATGCATGAAATGGGCGCCAAGGAAACCCCTGTCTAGGCAGACCCTTCCATCAATCCCATCACACCTGTAATAGACCTAAGAGAAATTCCTTGGGGTTTATTGTATAAGTGGCATCTTTCTCTGGTTTCCAGCAATAGCGACTTTTTAAATTATAATATTCTTTTGGCAATTCCAATAGGAATTTGGAGCATAGGTTCAGAGGATTGGAATATTCAATTCTGTATTCCCAGCAACTAGTAAAAGGGCAGTGAATGTAAAGAAGGTATCTGTTATGGGGAGAAGATGAATTAGTAGGACGACCCCATAACTTACAGTCTAGATCGGGACCCCTCTGAGATTGAAAAGGGGTATTGGCCAGATGGATCATCAGAACAATCAGAGTCAAACAGAACTGTCTCCAGAAAATCAGGACAGGTGATCACCCTATGCATGAGGGGAATCAGAAAGAAAGGGGAGAAAGAAAGAGGAGAGGAAGTAGATGAAAGACTGCAAGAGAAAACAGCATGCCTGAGTTTATTTGGAAGCTAGCTCTGAGGCAGAGACCAGCATGTGGGGGGTTTACTGAGGATGCGCTCGCCAACAGCAAATAAGAGGGAGGAAGAGAAATAAGAGTGGGCAGAGGGAGAAGTTAACAGACAGGCCACAGGAAGCTCTGGAACGGGATGGCCCTTCAGGAATGTCCCAGATCAAGGCAAGGAGCCTGGGTCTCTGTACTTCTGTTCACAGGGTATGTGCTGACCACGAGAAGGTGCCCTACCTCTGGGTGAGGCAGCTTCTTCCGCAGGGGTCCGGTCCCAGGAGTCCCGGCTGGAGGAATGAGCACGCAGGCCTGAAGCAGGACCGGGATTGCTTACCACAGTGTCCAGGACGGCTAGCCCTGTGCCACTCAGTCTCCTCCTTCACGGCAGGTTTGCCCCCCACCAGGTGAGCTCCTACAGGATTCTGAAGTCCTGGTTTCATCTTCTAGAGAAACTTACAAAAAGAAGGTCAGCAGGACAAACTGTAGCCCTGCCACAGGAGCTGGTCTGAAGCCCACAGCTGACCTCAGCATCTCCCTACCCTCAAACGGCGTTTCTGCCATCCAGGGTGCCTTTCCCGGCAGTGACTCCGAACCTCATTCAGGAGAAGTGCAAGTCTATGGTGGTCAGGCTCACAGGCCATGGCTGCTGAACTTTCCATTTGCCATCCTTACTGGGCAGGGGAGTAGCAAGAATTCACCCCCCTGATCACCTGGAAGCCAAGCAACCCTCCTCCCCTTCCATGGAACAGCAGCTCCAGCAGCCCCCTGGGAGAATATCCACTACCCCTGCAGGGAGCACGAGTCCTTTCTTTGGCTGTAGGTCTCTCTGCACAAGGAGCCCACAATGGTCTATTAGCCTAGAGTATAAAGAGGCTCCTGCTGTGCCCCCTGGAGGAGGGATTCCCCCTCTGAAACCAGAACCCATAGACCCACTGGAGTTGAGGAGAAGAGAAGCCCAAGTTCCTTATGTGGATCACTGAGAGTGAAGAAAACGGATTCACTCCTACTTGGACGCCATATTTCCCAGCCCCACATAGATATTCTATCTACTAGTTCCACTGTGTGCTCACCTGATGGCTCTGATGGGTTGCTGTATCTCTTTAGAATCCAGAAGCATTAGGAATTTTTTAAACAAGTAATTCTCTTCTGTAGGGACATTGACCTTGCTTCAGAGCTCCGTCTACATTGTGATTCTCCTGCTGGAGCTTCCATAAGCTCCATGAGGCATCTTTTGACCACTTGATACCTCTCGTTCCATGGGTCTGTTGAATGGTAAGGCCCGAGTATCAGCACCACTTGAAACTCAACCTGGATCTGCTGTAGAACTCGTCCCTGCTCTGGGCACCACCAGAGCCAGGGCAGAGCAGAATTCCCTGGTGTGCAGCACAAGGCCCGCCGGCATTGTGTGTGCTTCTTTCTCACTGGCAGAAGATGCAAGATGCAATGATCTGTCTTAATTAGGATGGGATTTTTCTATTATGCTCCAGACCACTGGGTCCTTAAAACCATTACTGTTGTGGCAAACCCCTGAATCTTCATTGCGTTTGTCTCCCACCCTCTGGAGCTTACTAAGGCCTTCAACTTAGTTGTCACCACCTGTTCTTCTGGTCTGATTCACATGGTGTCCTTGCCGCAATGCACCAAGGTGAGGTCTGGAGGGACGTCCAGACTGTCCAGGTCCCTTCGGGCTATATTATGATAGAGGGTAAGAAATTAAATGTAGCCCTGGGACACTACCACAAATGTACCATACACTGTCTTGTGTGGATGTGAATTTCTTCCAATCCTCCTTTCTAATAGGCAAAGAAAGGGAAAGAAAGATTACTAGCTGTGTCCCCTGGCTGAAGTTACATTAAACTGCTCCAGCCAAGATACATACCCAGCACAGTGGCTGTGAAATCAGGGCACTATTTGTTTTAGTTTGATGTCCACTGTCCTCCTGAAAGATCTGCCTGATTTAAAAAAAAAAAAAATTTGTAGTTATAGATGAACATAATACCTTTATTTATTTATGTTTATGTGGTATTGAGGATCGAACCAGGGCCTCACCTGTGCTAGGCAAGCACTCTACCACTGAGCCACAACCCCAGCTCCTCTGCCTGATTTTTTTAGGAGCCAGGCTGATGTGATTAATTGGGAACATGATGGGGAGTACCAGCCTTCATCCTTCAGGTCTTTAGGATGAATGATATCTCTTCCTGCCCCCCGGAGGTGAGACTCTGAAGTCTGTGAGCCCTTTTTGACTTGCTCTCCTGGCCAGGGAAAGAAGGGATTTTGGAGGCTGCCATTTGACCATTCCCACTACCACGTCTCACCCACAGGCCCAGGAACCAACGTGGGGGTTCCTCCACCTGCCACATATGTCCATCCTGACAGTATGTTCACCAGACGGATGGCAGCACAGTGGGCCAAGGTGAGCCAGGCCTGGGACAGGACTCCCATTGCCCTCTCCCTAGCAGGAGGGCCTCCATGACACTTTAGAACTGTGTCAACTTGGAATCTGTGTCCAACAGTCATCCAAAGTCCTGATTGTCACCTTTCTCCAGGGAACAGTTTCTCACACCAATGGCCATCGATCCCTTTCCAGAAGGACTTTGGCAATGATTGTGCACAGGCCACAGTGCTGTGGGTCTGTTCTTCTGAGGCCCCCAAGACTTTGATGTCAATGGCATCTGGTCACTTTTCCTTGGTCTCTGTTTATTCTGTAGATTGAGCAATATCCTTGCTGGCTGCTCAGCATCTGGTCACCTCTCCTAGGTCTCTGATTATTCTGAGGATTGAAAACGATACCCTTGCTGGCTACTTCTCTGTCCTTCCTTAGGATGCTTGTAATAAGCTCAGGAATTTCAGGGCAGAGCAAGGTAAAAGACATGACCACCAGGTGGCGGTAGCATACAAAGAGCTGGATTCCCACGGCACTTTGACAGGATTGGGCACAGGAAGTCCCTCACAGTTTGAGACCTTCCAGAACAGGGGCCACCATTCAGGAGGGGTCCTCTGGCAAGAAGGCAAGAGAACTCCTGGAGAAGGGTAAAGAGAGGGGTCCTTGAGCATCCTGGTGATATCCCTCAGCAGCAGGAAAGGGAGAGCTGGTCAGGGTCAGAACTCTGGAGGGTGGAATGGCTTGGGGTCTTTATCTTACCTATGGATGTTTTCAGGGTATGCAAAGTAGGTAGACTGTAAATACCTAAAAATCTATTTATTTGGGCTATAATTAAAGCAACTGGATACTTTAAATTTAAAATTTTTAGTTTGGTTTCAGTGGGCTTTTGAGCTCAGGGTCCCAGCCTGCTATGAAGAAGTAAACAAGAGAGGGTCAACTTGCAGAACATATTGATAGGACTGATAGAACAATGCCATGTTCTATCTCTGCAGTTCTCCCTCATCCTGGTCAGGCACCCGGCTGCCACTCTACTTTTGCTGCTAGTTATTATCCTTACCTCCCATAGCCCTAGAGAGCCATGTCCCTCCATGTGACCTCTGTTATTAAGAATCCTGTCATCATTGCTATGGAAGCCCCATCACCCAGCAGCATCTCCTGGCCTACAGAGGTCAGCTACTACTGAATGTCTCAATGAATTCTCAGCTCATTTCCTATTGCTTCAGTGAACAGAATGTCCTCTGGGTTCTCCCAAGGGACACAGTGGCCGGTGAGTTTTTCCTGCATAGTATGACCACTTCACCAAAGTCTGTGAGCCCTCCCATGGCAATTCTGGTATTTCCAACTCATGCAGTGTTAACCATCACTGTACACAAACTTCCCCAAGCCATCCTAAGTATATTACCAACATCCCCAGTATCACAAAGTCCCAAGGTCCCAGGGTCCTTGCCAAGGTATTAGTACTGCCATATAGTCCCATATCCACAAACTCTGATTTACCTAACTTCACGTCCACCCCTCTTGATCTGGTACCCTCAAGCTCCGTCTCCTTATGAACTCTCCTGGCTCTTGCTAGTATACTTTGGCTTAGGTTCTATAGCCCCTTGAAGTCATGGTCCTTTTCCTATTTTAGTGGGCCCAGCACTTCCCTGACCAGGTGATTTTGGGACCTCACTTTATTTATTGACCTGGAAGCCAAGGTAGATGGTGGAGTTCAGTCCTAAGAGGAGCATGAGTTCTTTGGAGGGGTCTAGGGACCGGTGCATTGTCTTCAGGCAAATGGAAAGTGGTAGCCTTATCAGGAGTGGACCATCTCTTCAGGTACACAGTTTCAAGAACTGGTGGACATTCAAGATGTCTAAGTGTAGGTATCATCACCCCATCCCTCAGGGTCCCACTCCTTCCCTGTTGGGGTCCTGACATCTGGAGTTGTGATACCCTTATAATTCAGTCTTAGACTGACCCTCAGCCCCTTCTGTCTGTAATTTGCAGAAAGTGAATGCCTCTTTACATGCTGCTAAGGAAGCCCTGTGGTTTTCACACCAGCCTGTAGTTGGCGATCAATCTCTTGCAGTCTTTCATGGTCTCCTCTAAGGAATCAGTTGCCCTTGGTGACAATGGTCCAGTTCTGTGGTGCTTATAATGAATATTACGTGGGTGCTTGGGCTGAATATTTGTATCTTCCTCCCCCAAATTCATAGGTCAAAGTCCTAATGCCAATGTGATAGTATTTGGAGATGAGGCGTTGGGAAGTCAAGGAAGTTTAGACAGTATCTCAAGAGTGGGGTTCTTGTACCTTGTGATGGGATTAGGGTTCTTATAAAAAGACACTAGAGAGCCCTATCCGTAGCCACCACCATGTAAGAACACAGCAAGAAGGTAGACATTTGTAAACCAGGAAGAGAAAGAGCCCTCACCAGAAACTGACCATGCTGCACCCTGATTTGGACTTTGATCTCCAGACTCTGAAAAATAAATGTCTGTTGCTTAAGTCACCCCATCTATGGTACTTGTTATAGCAGCCCAAGCACCTAAGATACTTCTTCATCACAGAGGCCTAAGGTATGCCACCTATCCATAATATTTTCTTCCACCCTTTCTATTAGTAGTGAAAACTTTCACAATTGTATATCGGCAGCATGACAGGGGTTCTCTGTATTCTACCAGCCACCAATGTTATGGTCTTCACTGTCCCCTTCCAGCAGGTGACCCACCACCAAGAAGATGGGGGAGGAGAGGAGAGAGAAGGCTTCACGCTCATCTCCAATTCTCTCTTGCCAAGATATCAGAGGTACTGGTTACCAGCAGTGTTGCTACCTTGAAGAGCCAGGTGCTCACACAGCCCAGTGGAAACCCATGTTCCTCTGCTCTGTCCACAGGAATCTACTGAGTGGGGATGGCGGGGGCAGTGGTTCCATGAGGCTGAGAGCCAGTCTGAGATCTTGACCTCTAAGCAGGAGAAGGTACCATGCACAGCCTCGTCACTGCCCTTTCAAGCCTCTCCAGCTGTTCCAGAGGAATGCAGAGCTCTTCGAGCAGCTAAAGAACCACTTCATAGATTCCTCTTTGTTAAGTAGCCAAGAAGAGTGGGTCATATTGCAAAGCACAGGACATGGAGAACACACATACCTTGCACTCGGTTGCAGGTTCTGATGTGACCCCAGCACTTTCTCACCCACTATTTCATACTTGATTTAACGGCATCCATGTAAGTTATGGAAAGAAGTATTATTCCCATTTACTTATTTATTGGTGCTGGGAATTGAATCCAGGGCCTCATGCATGCTGAGCAACATCCCCATCCCCGACCATTTAACAAATGAAAAACTGGGTCATTATAAAATTAAAGGGGTTCATCAAGGCTGAACAACTAGTAGAACAAGGCTTTAAAAGTTGGGTTTTTTTTTTTTTTCAGTGCTAGATTAAACCCAGGGCCTCCCACATACCAGGCAAGTGATCTGCCACGGAGCTATAGCCTCAGTCTAAAAGTTGGACTGTTTTTAACCAATAATTATGTAGAAAAACAATGGGTCAGAAACTTTCAACTTAGTAGATGTCAGTTGGGAAGGTAAGAGAGGATTAGTGACTTTTTTCAAATGTACTATTCACTAAAGGTCTGTTTGATGTTTAAAGGATATATCCAAGTCAGTTTTATGCTGAAATATTAGTAAGCTTTTAAAAGCCCTGTGTGTGTGTTATTTGTCTGTAGCAAATATTGCTAGCACTGAGTTTTAAAGGGCAGAGAGAGAACTTTTAGCTGCATAGTTAACTGTGCTATGTCAGTGCTCTCTTTGCAACTGCTGAGTAAATAGAAGTGAGCACGTGGTCATTGGGAGTTCAGTCTACTGATGCATTTCAAACCTGTTCTAAAGGTACAGAGGAAAGCCAAGATTTCCTCCAGCTGCCCTAGTTGATTTGAGTGGATAATAACCAACAGTCCAAGGAAACACTATTTTGTTCCAGAATGGATCAGGGAAAAGATTCCCCTCAAAGCAACCATGCAAATAAACCCTGGCCCAAACCTCATGCCTGAGATGAAGCAGGAAGTGGCACAGATATGGTTTAACCACAATTGAAAACAGGAGTCCTGCATTTCTTCTCCACAGCATCCCATAGCAATAGCAAGGATTCTGGTTAAAGTCACGGGTCAGACACACTGCATTTAGAAACATCATCAATGTAGTTCTCATGAATGGGCAACCTATGCCCAACGAGGGTGTTATGGCTTGGACATATGATGTTGCCCAAAAGCTCATGTGTGAGACAATGCAAAAATGTTCAGAGGTGAAATGATTAGGCTATGAGAGGTGTAACCTAATCAACGACTTCATCTACTCATAATGATTAACTGGGTGGTGACTATAGACAGGTAGGGTGTGGCTGGAGGAGGTAGGTCCCTGGGGGCATGACCTCAAGGTATATATTTTGTCTCTGGTGAGCAGAGCTCTCTCTCTCTCTCTCTCTCTCTCTCTCTCTCTCTCTCTCTCTCTCTCTCTGCATCTTAGTGGCTGTGCACTGAACTGCTCTCTTCTAACATGCCCTTCCGCCATGATGTTTAGCCTCACCTTGGGCCCAGAGCTATGGACTGAGATCTCTGAAACCATGAACCAAATAAACCGTTCCTCCTCTAATTGTTATCATTAGGTCTTTTGGTCACTGCAATAACATATCGAGTGAAGGATGGGGATGGGATGGTCACGGATGGTGTTTATTTAACCAGTATGGAAGAACAGAAAGTTCACGAGAGTTATTTAAATTAAAAGTTTGCTAATTACATTTAGTAACGCTAAAGATCAAGATGGCAATAGAATGGTGGGAACATAATGCCCACACAGCCACAATCCTGGATTTGATCCAGGCTGCCCCTGATAGCTTTCTTTCCCTCCAATATTGCTTGGAATGCTCCAACCCCTCCCACTAACTAAAAATACCCAAGGGCCTTGGCAAGAGGCTGAGGGAGACCAGGCAAGCCTATGGGTGTACATCCATAGAAGCAAGGACAGGAGGCAGAGTTCTGAGTTTTACATATTATGGGTAAAGACTATAGAAAGAACTTAAATCTTCCTGCCCGGTCCACAAGAGGGCAGGAAGCCAGGAAGCGGAGTGCCCAGTGCACAAGAAGGGGCTGTGCATGGTAAAGCTGTGCCGCCCAAGCCATCGCCCAAGTGGGGCTCTGAGCCCGTGAAGATGGCTAACGTGACAGGGAAACTGGATTTTCAATCTCATTTCCTGTAAATGAGTTTGAATTTAAATACCCAGATGCAGGGGAACAGCACTGAGCTAGAAGAAGAAAAATAACAGAACCAGCAGAATAGCTCATATTTCTCAGAGATCACTGATGTAGAGTTCCTCTTTTGAGTCTCATAACAGCACAGGATACGATCTGCATTCTTAAGCAGACATAAAAAAGATACACTGACCCATCTAGAGTCATTAGGTAGTTTATGAGAGACGCATGCCTCCGACTCAATTCCTGACAGCTCGCTCTGAGCTTTCTCCCGGATAGCTGTATAATAATGATGACAATAATACATTAACGACATAATTAATATTATGAACTGCTTGCTATGTATGAGGAAGCTCTTTACATCTGTTGCTGGTGCATCCCAACAGTTTGCACATTCTGGAGCTCAAAGAAAATGCTACTGCCAATAAGGCACCGGGGGCAAGCTGGGATAAACTATTCCCCTCCAGTGTGCCATCTGAAACATCCATTCTGCTCCATTTACATTCTATAATTAAGATAAAAGTAAAATGCAAAAGAACAGGGTAGATATTAAATGCTGATTTTGCATAAAACTTCCAGATGTGTCACGAGCAACTTGAGCTTGCCTCCTCAACCATGTCTTTTAAATGTTAAGTTTTATACTTGAAATAGCTATACATAATTCCTGACCAAATTTTTTAAGGGTGGTTCATTCTTGATGTCCACAAAAAAAAGAAATGGTCACTGTTATAGTTTGGATGTGAGGCATGAGATACTCGGATTGTGAGAACTGTGACCTAATCAGCTCACCCTAGTTTGAATGGACTGGGGGACAACGCAGGCAGGTGGGGTGTGGCCAGAGGAGCTGGGTCACTGGGGCAGTCCTGCCCTGGAAGGGTGCATCTTTCCTGCAAGGCCCTTACTCATGATGTGCTATCTCACCTTGGGTCCAGAGCAATGGAGTTGGCTGTCTATGGACTGAACCTCTAAAACTGTGAGCCCCCAAAAAACTTTTCCTCCTCTTTGTTATTCTTGTCAGGTACTTTGGTCATAGCAATGAAAAAGTTGACGATAATAGTCACCCAAACAGGTGACAAAATTTTTAAACCATTTTTATAACTTTTCAAAAACGTACAAGAGTTGAAATTATAAAGAAATTCTATTTTAAAAATCTATAAGGTCTTTGGCAAATATTATGGTAAAATTCTGGTCTTACTGTTGATATTTTGCATCCAATTTTTTTTTCATAGCCAGTATTTCAATACAATGTTAGAGCAGTCACTGGCCACTCACTTAGATGACTCTAAAAGACAGAAGCCTCTGATTTTGGTAAAAGTAGAGATCTTGAACCTCACCTGAAGCTGGGCAGCCAGCAACAGTCACATCCTCATGCATACATGTAAATGCACAACCACGTGTACACACATGCACACACCCGGGTGCACACGTGCAGCCCGGAGCAGGCCACCCTCTGTGGGGAGCTTGTCACCTTGGTCAGTGCACCGCAGTGCTCAGCAGCTTCTCTGTACAAAACCAAACTGCAGGCCAAGTTTGGCCTTTCTTTCAAGCCTTGTGTGTAATTTCCATGAGGTCGTTGGGCAGACCACTGCACTGAACAGTCAGCAGGGAGGGGCCATAATCACCACCCGGGAGTGCTGCTGTCCCTCCCTGAACGCTCCTGGTCCTCAGTGAGGAGTCGTCAGAGCAGCCTAGCAACAGGTGAGGACGTGGCTCTCTGTGCGGTTGCACACAGCTCCTGCATCCTCTGGGCAGCCTCTTCCTACCCAGGCTGCTGGAACCCTGGGTCTTGGGGAACAAAGACTTTCATGCCGGGTTTTATTGGAGATACCTCCCGTGCTTACTCTCTGAGACAGGTCAATGCTATTAACCCCAGTTTACAGAGAGGGAAACAGCCCCAGAGAGGTCAAATGCTTCTCTCTAGGTCACCCAGCATGTGCAGGCAGAGGTAATTAGCTTCAGCTTGTCTTTTGAGCCAAATACAAGGAAGATTTGTGATGCAGGACTCTAGGGAGGCCACTCTAAGGTCCTGGCACTTCGGCTTCAGGAAGGCGAGACGGACACAGGGAGCATCCAGAGTCTGAACACCTACCAGCTCCTTCCTTCTGCTGCAGAGTTTTTAATGCAAAGCTACAGGAGCTCAGTGGAGCTTCGGGGTGGGGATTTTCCAACTGCTCAAATGCAGCCAGGTTGTGGTTTATCAAGAGTTTCCATAGCCTTGGGACCCTCTGGAGCCATCAGCCCCAAGTCCGAGCAGAAAGACTGGATTATATTCTGCCCTTCCCCCAGGATGCACACAATGCCTGCCCCTAGCAGCTGGCTGAATCACTTGGGGTGCCCTGCACTGCTCGCCACAGGGCCCCTGCCTATGCACGCTGGTGCCCACCAGCGGAAAGGAAATGGCAGAAGAGGCCAGGCCGAGACCCGCAAGCTGGGTAAACACAAACACCAAAAGCTACAAACACTCAGCAGGTGGGGCCCCGCCACCATGGCACAAATCTGTACCTGGCTCTCCCGGAGAGGCTGACAACTGGCACTGGGGCCAGCGTGTCCTGGGGACGGAGCACCCTGGGAAGGAGCCCAGACCTTGGTGTGCACCACTGAGCTTGTGAAGCTCGGCTGCCAAAGGCCTGAGCGTTTGCCAAATCAACTTGCCCTTGCCAGTTTCGGAGGTTCCCAAGAACACAGAGATGCCAGATTCACAGGCTTCTTCACGGGGAACGGAAAGGGGCCCAGGAAGGTCACCCACAGGGAGCGTCGCGACACCACCTTCCTCATCCCTCTGAGTGTCTTCCTCATCTCCCGAGCACGGGCCCTGCTCCAGCAAGCCTTGACTCAGCCCTGCGCGGCACCAAAGAGCGGCAGGTAAACTGAGGGTGGGAGATACACAGGTGTATCTGTGTCCCCTTCTGCCTTGGGGTTCTCAATGTCCCAACTCTGAACTCCCCTCTGGATCAGCCTGCTAGGGCCGCCTGCGCAGAGTTCCCTGCACTAGGGGGACTTTGGCAATGGGCATTTACTCTCTCCACTAGAGGGCGGAGTCCAAGTGCAAGGTGCAGGAAGAGCAGGTTTTCCCGGCCTGTCTTGGCCCGCAGATAGCACCTTCTTGCTCACTCCTCAAGGGTCTTCCCTCCGTGTGTGTGAACTTCCTCTTCTCAGAAGGACACCTGTCAGCTTGGGTCAGGGCCCACCCTAACAGCCCCCTGTCCACTTACTCACCTCCTCAAGTACCCCACTCCAACCTCATTGTACTGTGAGGAACCGGAAGTAGGGATGCAACATACAAACGTGGGGGGCACACAATTCAGCCCACCTCGGAGCCTTCTTAGGAATCTCCAAGAGAGAGCGTTTGCTTCCTGCCTCCCTTTCCCAGCCTCCCTTGCAGCTGGGCTGGGCTCTGTCAATGGATGCGCAGGCTCTGTACTTGGATCTAGAGCTCATGAGGCAGGCACCAGAGCAGAGGGGCTCCCTGTCCCTTTAGTGCTAGTGGCAGCCAAGTCAGGAGCAGCCTCAACAAGAGGGGCAAGGCTCGGAGCAGCGGCCTTGACCTTGGGATGGCACACAGTAGCACCTGCGGCTCTGGGGCAGTGATAGGGGTTCCCCGCATGGTTTGGGGCTTGTTCCTCCTGGCTGAGCCTCACACTTGGGTTCTGTAGCCCCCCGCCAGGCTTCTGTGAGCTTCCTGACATTCTTTTAGTAATTCTTTTAAAAAACATTACTGATGCGTTATAATAAACATGAGTGGGATTCATTGCGACATATTCGTGCACACACGTAACTTAATTTGGTCATTTTCATTCCCCAGTAAATTCCCCTTCTGCTCGCAGTAGCTAGAATCGGTCGCTGTTGCTTGCAATTGAGAATCCTGACGCTCACAGCAGGGAAATTTTTCACTTACAGTCAGAGCTCCATCTGATTCTAAGTAAAAAAGAGGAGAGAATAAAATCAACTTTTATTGTAATTCAGGAATAAAAAAGACTTTAGCATAACATTAAGTTAAATTGCATTTAATTTTTTTATTGTTTTTGTTTTTTTAAACAGTTGAAGTGAGCATAGAGGAAACCGGACATTGTTCTTAACTTGAATTGTGCAATAAAACATCCAAGGCCCAGCACCAAGTTGACATTAGGGGCAGCCGGGAATCCAGAGGGTCCCGTTGTGTCTCCCGGCCCTTGTATTCAGGCAGATTTCCAGCAAGACATGAAGTGTAGTAAAAGTTCAGCAAAGTTTACCAGAGGAGAAAAGAAACGCCCTCAAGGAAGAGGGTGGGTCACCTCAAAGAGGAGAGCGACCTGCAGTTCTGAAGCTTGGCCTACAGACCAACCCTCCCCGGGAGCCAGGACGGCGGCGCTTGCCCATGAGTTCAGGGTGAAGCCCCTTGGTCCTGGTTCCAGGAACTTCTACAGCATGACTCACACCACTCCCAACCCATCTCCAGGGTGACGGGCACAGGGAGCGACTGGAGCTGGTATTCACAGAACACCCGCCACCGTGGACGCCAGGCAAGTGCCCCACCACCGCGATTACACTTATGGGCTCAGGACGGTTGTCCGAGGTTCTCGCTTTCGGCATCCTTCTGGTGGCCCCAGCATGGCCATGAAACTAGTACCCCTAGGAACCCTAGAAGACGAGGCTGGTTTACTCCCACTGGGAGCCCCAGACACCTCAGATGGGCGCCCGCACTGCCCAGCGCACCGAAGCGGGGTCCGCCCGCGCTCCGCAGACCAGCCCGCCCGCCCGGCTGCCTGCCACCTTCTGGCCACCACCAGGCCAGCGCCCGTCCCCTGCTGAGGCTGGCACTGGGGTGGGAGCCCCGACGCAGGTGCTCCCGAGGCCGCGCGGTGGACACGCCCTGGCCCTGTGCGGGCGCTTCGGTCGGTCACTCCCTTGGTGACTCCATCCTGTCCCCTGCGACCACCCAGCCCTTCCCTGACCCGCACCCTCTCCTCGCGGCTGCGGCGCCTCCTTTCCCCGCCGCGCTGCCTGCCCTCCGACCGCCTGCGGGACTGTCACTCTCCAGGTCCCGTCGAGGGCTCTCGGAGCGCCGCCACCTCCCCTCCACCCTCCGGTCACTTCCCGGGCGCTCAGGCTCCGCCTCCCGCCGAGACCTACCTCCCGCTGCCTGCGCTGCCAGCTGTCGCCTGTCCCTCCTGGTTCTACCCGCTTCCCCACGGGACGCTGCCACCCGCTACTAAAACCGAACCGCGAACCTTCCCCTCACCTGCTCCTCCTCCGCTTTACCACCCACCTTCCAAAAAACGCACCCATCCTTGTCACCCTCCGTTCCCTCCATGTGGCTCCTCCCCACTGTCACCCTGCCGTGGTTTATCCCCAAAGTGTGGTCCCCAGGGGTGGAGTTGAGGCGGTGAGGTCATTAGGGTGCTGCCCTCAAAGGGATGAACACCGGTCCCCCAGAGTGAGTTTTCCCAACTGCGAGTTGTTCTAAGAAGAGCAAGAGTGACTCCTCCCCTCTCTCTGGCTTCCTGTCTCACCCGGTCACCTCTTCCACACTCTTGCCACTATGATCTGTCCACTAGGATGTCCTCCCAGAGCCAAGTAGAAGCCAGTACCACGTCTGTGAACCTCCAGAACTATGAGCTAAATAAACCTCTTTTCTTTACAAGGGGCCTAGCCTCAAGTATTTTGTTATGGCAACAAAAACCTGACTGAGACAACTCCCGAAACTGCTTTCTCAAAGGTGAACACCTCTGTCACAACTCTTCTGTTCTTGGTGAGCCTGACTCAGATCAGTATTGGATCCAAGTTTCAGCAAGATAAAATCCTAAAGTTTCCTTTCAATTTAAGTTTTCTCAACTCTCTGATCACGTTCTGTTCTGTGGACAAAGAGGGAGGGTAGAGGGATTGATTCATGGATGAGTCTCTGATCCAATCACTTCCCCAAAGTCCCACCTCTGAACACTGTTGCACTAGGGACCAAGTTTTGAACTCAGAGCCCTGGGGGATGTCTCGGATCCAACCATCGCGGATGCCAACCCCTCTACCTGCCTTTTTAGTGTCTGCACATTTGACCTAATATGGAGGGCAGAGCAGGTGCTAGAATTAATTGGCGTTTGTGGAGCTGAATGTGAGAAATAAAATGTTTAGTTGCTGCATTCTGAGAGAGGAAAGGCCCTTGTTGTATGATTAGAGATTATGAAAAGGGGCAAAAAATAAATTAAATGAACCTATCTTTTCATTTAAAAAACTCAAAAACTAGGAAGCATGTCATAAAACCTGCAGGGCATTTGAGCACATCAGAACCCTTTGAGATCGATGTCTCGGGGAAACTCCTGTCTCAACATGGGACGTGAGGGGCACCCACACCTGGCTCCTCTCTGGGGGTCTGGGGCCCCCCTTCCTTAGCAAACAAACGTTTCAGAATGATGTTAAATGGCACACGGGGGTGGGTACTGAGATTGTGTGAGGCACATACGGGAACTCTCTAGTATCTTGACAACTTTCCTTTAAATCTGAAATTAATGTAAGAAATCTTGCTTAAAAGGAAGGGGAGGGAGGGCAAATCAGGGCCCGCCCCTGTGAGGTCAGGGCACCATGCAGGATCAGCTGGGCCAGGATGTGCCGGGAATGGCCACCAGCCCAGCAGCAGAAGCCAGGAAAGAAGGCAGAGCTGAGCCAAAGGCCCTGTGGCCTGGAACCCGCCCAAGGGGCCACTGCCTTAAAGGTAATGTGAGTAGTAAATAGACATATGTCTTTTAGGGACACAATTAAATGTCATATAAATGAGGAAACAACAATTATTTCTCTTTTGCTGCCTGTTTGGGGGCAAGTTAAATATGGATGGCAGAGAGAAGGTGCTTATTCTAGTAGAAATGGAAATGACTAGGTGAAGAATCAAATGGCCTTGTGTTAATTTGCCTCCAGGATATTGTCATTAATGCCAAAATTTCTTTGCCAAGATTGTGGACGATTTGCCTGGAGTGGGGCGCCATCTAGTGGACATTCCCGGGTCCTCTAGTACCAGCCACAGAGCCCAGCTCCAAGCTGAACGCAAGATGGCCTGCTCAGTCTCCGAGCTCCTCTAGGAGGGGCCTGTGGGGCAAAGCCAACTGTCTTGGGAAAGACTGTTCTGTATTTCGAAGATACAGGTGCATCTCACACACCATTAGGATTTGCTCTCTTTAAACCTTGGAGCTATGAGCTCCAAGTCTTGGATTTTGTTTTTGTCTATTTTTTCATAAGTGCCCCTTGTTCCTGGTGTGTGCACACAGATTGCAGCGTGACCAGGAGGACATCACAGCCAGAGGATCCAGTGCAAACTGGAGCCCCCTGAGACACCCACCCAGGATGGCCGCCATCACATGCCCAGCAGGAGCTGAGATGCGGGGGTGGGCTCTATTTCCTGGGTCCAGGCCTAACATGTACCTAGTTTGTTCTTTTCCAGAAGCTCATCTGTCCCCAGCAGGGGCTGGGTCACTGCAGGGACTGTTCTTGCAGAAGAGGGCCTCCCCAGAGGGAGGTTCCTGCAGGATCCTGTTAGGAGCCGAACGGGTGCTCAGGCCACGTGAGAAGAGGTGATGGGGCCAGCTGGTGGCGGGGGGTTGTACCTCAGGACCTGCATCGGGGGAGCTGCAGACACCCTTGACCTCTGAAGCACTGGGGAAGGAGGACTCAAGGAACAGGTGATACTTCCGTTTTAGAAACATACCCGTCATCTTCCTGAAATCCAGGTCTTAAGCTGTAACTAAGTGAACAAAGTAAGGTCTTTTTGTTTGTTTGGGTTTTTATAGAATCTTACAGGAGTCCATGTAAGGACAACAATTAATAATAAGGGGACAGGGAGCTGGTGATGGAATTTTCTGAGAGATGGTAAGAAAAAATATGGATCTTCCCTCTTCAAGAAACTGCAAAATGTTTCCTCGCTGTGTTACTTTTCCTCCACAGACTTCCACTTCCAAATTGTTCATAAAACTGGAATCATTGGTTATTCTCTATTTTTCCATGAACTAACAATGTTACTGCCATGAAGAATCTGTGCTCTGCCTAGGACCTGGAACACAGCAGGTCCTTGATAAATGTCACTCAATTATATTGAATTGAATTGATAAAATCCTAATTAAAATTTAAAAAATAGTTGATGCTTTAGGTTTTATCATGGATTAACATTCTTCCTAAGGGATACTATTGTCTCAGAGGTCTTTTGAAATACTGGAATTAATCTCTGCACACTCTGTTTAACCTGAGGTTACCAGTCTTCAAGAGCCATGGATGAGAAATGCAGAATCTGCTCTCTGGGGGGGGGGGGGGACTCTCCCCTTTTTGAGAATTTTAATTCTTTAATAAAAGTCACTGAGTGTTTGGTTAACAAAATTAAAAACTCACATAAAACTTCTGGATCTCACATCATAAACCAAAATGAATTCTGGAAGAATTGAAGAGTTAAATGAGAAAGAGAAAGCTAGAAAGAAAGAGAGAGGGGGAGGGAAGGAAGGAAGGAAGAGAGAGAGAGAGAGAGAGAAGGAGGGAAGGAGGGAAGGAAAAACCTACACATGTATATTTATTCATAATTTCTTTATTCATAATTGCAAAACTTTGAAACAACCAAATGTCCTTCAGTAGGTGAATGAATAAACACATCGAGAAAATGGAATATTATACAGCACTAAAAAGGAATGAGCTATCAAGCTTGAAAAGACATAGAGGAACCTTAAATTATTACCTACTACTGAGTAAAAGAAGCCAATCTGTACAGACCATATACTCTATGATTCCAGAAATACCACAGTCTGGAAAAGACAAGATGGTGGAGACAGTCATGAGATCAGTGGCTGTCAGGGTTGGGGAAGGGGAGATAAACAGGGGGGCACAGAGGATGTAGGGCAGCAGAACTAGTCTGTATGGTATTGTGACGGTGGACACGTGGCCTATGGATACTGGACGTACACACAAAGGGTGACCCTTAATGTCCCCTGGGAGCCTGTGTTAATGGTGCTTTAACTGACTGCTCACTGATCATAAAAAATGCACCATTCTGCTGGGAGATTTTGAGAGTGGGGAGATAGTGCGTGTGCAGGGGCAGGGAAGTGTAGAAAAAGTTCTGTACCTTCCACTTAACTTTTCTATGAATGCTAAGCACACACACATGCACACAGAGATGTGTATCCTGTTTCTGAGTGGACAGGGACTTTCTAAGCATAACAACGAATTTTTTAAATCCCAGGGAAAATTTCACCATTTGACTTTTCAAAACCTAAAAGGCAAGTAACAAATTAAAGGATCAAAACACTATCATGAATAAAATAGATCACCAGGCAAAGGGGGTGCCCAGGGAGCAGACTGGCCCCACATGGCCTCCACCTCCCAGGGTGCCTCCAGTACCGTGGAGGCTGTCCCAGCTCCCTCACTGGGCAGACTCGGTTATCTGTTGGAAATGTAAAGCATGCAAGCAGGGTAAGTGCTCTCATTAATGGAAGAGTCGAGTGACCTCCAGTGAATCTCCAGAGATGATTACACAGCATAATGCTGAAGAAAGGTTTTTAATAACCTGGGACAAGAGAGGCTCTCAGGAAAACTACCTCCACGGAGACCATGACTCCCCAACCCAGATTCCAAGCCAGAAGAAACTTTCCTTCCCATGAGACTAAAATGACATTAATGCTAAGAAAACTCTGATTGCTGTCTTTTGTCTTCCACTCCTCACCTTGTTAGCCATTCCTTCTTTAGTTTAAGGAGAAGTGTGTGTTCTTTATTTTGTTTTGTTTTGTTTGTGGGTTTGTTTTTTGTTTGTTTGTTTGGTACCAGGGATTGAACTCAGGGTCACTTAACCACTGAGCCACATCCCTAGCCCTTTTTTATATATTACTTAGAGACAGGGTCTTGCTGAGTTGTTTAGGCCCTTACTAAATTCCTGAGGCTGGCTTTGGACTCGCAAACCTCCAGCCTCAGCCTCCCCAGCTGCTGGGATAATAGGTGTGTGTCATCGTGCCTGGCAAAGTGTTTGTTTCCAAGGAACCAACTCACCCTATGACGATGGAGAAGTGGGTTTGTTGTCATTGATGTAAAGTGGAAAAGAATAAGAAAGCCAGACCCAGGTCCTGGGGGCTATGGGGTCAGCAGTAATTGATGTCATTTCCCCTTGTTCTTGAACCAGACAAGCTGAACCTAGAGTCCTTTCAAAGAGAAAGATTTTATAGATAGAGAAATAGGTGGATGTCAAGACAGATAGACAGGGAGGCAAGGAGGGAGGTGGACAGATAATAGGGAGGGAGGTAGAAAAAGATGTATAGAATATTGTTGAATGTACCTACATACTTACATTTGTGTTGTTATAAATATTACAAGAGATTAGAGGAAAAGTGCTTCCATCAGCATTTCAACAAAGTAAAAGATCATGATTAGGTTAATAAACAGGCCCTTAATTTTTACCATAAGTGAAATTTCAAAAATGTGTATTTCAAAGGCATCCCGATACCTGACTTCAAGTTGTACTCCAGAGCTACAATAACAAAACCTGCATGGTGCTGAGAACCTGCAATCCCAGGGCTCAGGAGGCTGAGGCAAGAGGATCGTGAGTTCAGAGCCAGCCTCAGCAACTTAGTGAGGCCCTACGCCACTTAGTGAGACCCTGTCTCAAAATAAAAAATAAAAAAGGGCTAGAAATGTGACCCAGTGGATAAGTGCCTTTGGGTTCAGTCCCGGGTACCAAAAAAAAAAAGACACAAAAACAAAACAACTGCATGGTGCTGGCATGAACAGACACACAGGCCGATGGTACAGAGTAGAAGACACAGACACACCCACCCATCTAGGGGCATCTGATCTGTGACCAGGGAGCCAAAGACATACGTTTTTAACAAGTGGTGCTGGGAAAACTGGTTATCCGTAAGTAGAAGAATGAACTGAAACCCTCATCTCTCACCCTGCACAAAAATCAACTTAAAATGGACCAAAGACCTTGGAATTAGACCAGAAACTGTGCAATTCCTAGAATCCATAGGGTCAACACTTCGGCATAGACACAGGCAACGACTTTCTCAGTAGGACCCTAAGGCTCAGTAAATAATGTCAAGAGTTAAGAGTTAATAAATGGGATGGTATCCAACTAAAAAGCTTCTGCCCAGCAAAGAAAACAATCAGGAATGTGAAGAGAGAACCTGCAGAATGGGAGACAATCTTTGCCAGCTGACAGGATTAGTATCTAGTATATATAAAGAACTCAAAAAACTTAACACCAAAACCCCAAATAACCCAGTTAATAAATGGACAAATGAAATAAACAGACGCTTCTCAAAAGAAGACATAGATAGATGGTCAACAAATATGTGAAAAATATGTTTGACATCATTAGCAATTAGGAAAATGCAAATCAAAGCTACACTGAGGTTTCATCTCACACCAAAGAGAATGGCAGTCATCAAGAATACAAATAGTAATAAATGCTGGAGAGGATGTGGAGAAAAAGGATCATTTTTACACTGTTGGTGGGATCATAAATTAGTACAACCACTATGGAAATTAATATGGGGGCTTCTCAAAAGACTAGGTATGGAACCACCATCTGACCCAGCTACACCACTCTTCTGTGTTTATGCTAAAGAATTGACGTCATCTTGCTACAGTGATGCGTGCATCCCCATGTTTATAGCAACGCAATTCACAACAGCCACACTGTAGAACCAGCCTAGGTGTCCGTCAGTGGATGGATGGATGGAAGAAAATAGGTATATATACACAATGGAGTTTCATTTAACCATAAAGAAAAATGAAATTATGCTTGTTTGCAGGGAAGTGGATGGAAATAGAGATTATTATGTTAAGTGAAATAAGCCAAACTCCAAAGGTCAAGCATCCTGTGTTTTCTCTCATATATGGAAGCTAGGGAGGAAAAAGGTAAAGAAGGGGGCAGTGGTCTCATGAAAACCGAAGGGAGATCACTGGAGAAAAGGGACAGGGGCTGGGAGAAGGGGAGGGAGGGGACGTGCCGGGGAGTGATATTGGTCAAATTGTATATTATACTGTGTGCACGTGCCAATGCCTAACGACAGGTTCCATCGTTACGTATACATGATCATGCACAGTGCTGCAATCGAAATATGGAAAGAGAAGAATACGCGTTTCAAGACATTCATGAACGTCATCTGAGAACTGTCCCCAACCTGGCATACTTACAGAGACTGAGGTTTGGGGTAAATTCCTCATTCTCTCCCTAGACAGAGAATCAGTGTTTCCTGCCTGTTCTGGGGTTTAGAAACTACTTAAATAAGGGTATATTTTCACTCTGCCAAAGGGCCAGAAGAAGTATCCCATCTGGAATGATATAGAACAGGAATAAAGGGTGTCTTGTATCTTCTCATTTTTGCAATCAAAACAATGTTTTAAATGGTTTTGTCTAGAAAAAAAGAGCCTATCTAATCTAGCTAATCTAAATCCCAAAACACCTCATGAAGGTCATGTTCTATATTCCTATTTTAAAATTTAGGATATCAAATTTGTATACATATTGTGATATTAGTTTTCTGAATAAATCAGAATTCACCACGATGAGCCGGTGAATGTAGATATTAAATACAACAATTCACAATATCACCAAGGGAGGAAACTAGCAGGTACAGTGGGTCTTCTGATAGAATAACACCACCATTATGAAATTGAGACCAGGAAAAAAAAAATCAGGCAAATAATGCAGTTCCTTCAACACATAAGTAGCAAGGGAGGGATAAGAAATGAAAGGGAAGCTGGGAGCGGTGGATCACACCTATAATCCCAGCTACTCAGGAGGCTGAGGAAAGAGGATCACAAGTTCAAGGCCAGTCTGTGCAATCTATCAAGACCCTGTCTCAAAATAAAAGGACTGAGGTCGTAGCTCAGTGGTAGAGTGCTTGGTGAGCACACGCTAGAACCCGAGTTCAAGTCCTAGTACAAAAGAAAGATGAAAGGAAGAAAGAAAGAGAGAAAAAGGAAGGAAGAAAGAGAAAGAAAGAAAGAGAAAAAGGAAGAAAGAGAAAGAAAGAGAAAAAGGAAGATGGAAGGGGAGTCAGGGAGACTTTTCATTGAGAGACTCAAAGGGCACGTCAATCAAGGACTTCCACTTTCGATAGAAACGTAGTGACTGGAATGGCCTTCCTGAAATCAACACCAATGAACCAGACAAAATGTCTGAAACAGCTCTTCTCCAGTATGGGACAAGGACAGAGGAGGATGAAATCCTTGAGAAAAAGGGAACAAATAAACTGAATCCCAGAGCTGCCCTGGCCACCTGTCAGGGGAACATTTCTGACCATGGTCCAGGGGATGGAGCCTGAATGGAGTGTGGGAGTCTCACTGAACTGAGGGGCTGAGATCTGAGTTAGGGAGAGTGGAGGGGAGTCTCCAAGCCAAGGGAGCTGCCATGGGTGTGCAGGACAGGAGACATTTGCACTGTGTGTCCTTGGCTGAACTCTACGTGTGCAGAGGGAGATTCCATAACACTTAGCCAGGGCAGTTGCTGTGGGGCCACGAGCAGAATACCAGGATGTGTGCATTTAGGCGACTTTGGAGGTTCAGCTGTGTCTGAGCGGTGAGACCTTGCCGGGCAGTCTGTAATGGAGATCACAGAAAGATCACACATCAAGAGAAAGGCCCGCACCCCAGCTCCCAAACTAAGACCATCCAATGTCTCTCAACAGAGAAGAAGATAAATACAGTCGCATATTGATAAAGTGGACTACTACTCAGGAAAACATAGATACTACTGGCCTTCAATACTATAAACGAATCTCAAACACATTATACAGACTGAAAGCATCAAAAGAAGGTCAGAATGGACAAGCCCTGATGCACGGCACCTGACACGGTGCTGGGAGATACGGTTAAATCCGATTTCAGGCACATCAGCAGCTGAACCTTTGAACTGGGCTGCAGATACCCGCTCCCTGCCCCGTTCAAGCTGACCTATGGACTGGCCCAGACCAGTCTCCTGAACACCGTTAACTGCTGCTGACCAGGGTAGTGGGCCCCTTCCACCAGACTACCACAGACGGAGACTGCACCCACTCCTTTCTTAAGACCAGCTTCACTTTTGCGAGCACCAAGTGCAATTCCTAACAACCCCCACCCCACCCCAGTGATGTAAAGCTGTAAATACAGCCACCATTTTGTAAATCCTGGGAGCACATTTTCAAGACTGCTTGAATCTCTGTTTTCCTGAATTTCAGTCCGAATTATCCCCAAATAAATGTAATTTTCTTTGTTGTAGACTAGGTTGATTCTATTCTTGGTTGAGAAAAGAACCCGATATTTATCTAGGATTGTATATGTAACCAAGAGTATAGACTAAGCACTGGAGCTAGTAGTCATCGGCCTAAAGTTGGAAGACTTGTGTTCTTCTTTTTCTTTCTTTTTTTTTTTTTTAAATTAGAGTACAAAGAATTTCTGACTTACAATGTTCAACTTAAGATTTTCCAACTTTACCATGGTGTAAAACCAACACACATTCAGTAGAAAACATACTTTGTTGAACTTGGATTTGGGGGCCTAGCATTATTGGGTCCAAACCTCTTCTGTGATGCAGCAAACCACGGCTTCCACCCGAGATCACGAGGTGAAGCAAGCAACACTAGAGTACACAGTGGTGCCAAGCTAGGAGAGATGACCGTTGTATTACTACTCTCGCCCAGTTCCGGTGCATTTTGGGCTTACGGTATTTTCAAGTTGTGCTAGGCCTATCCGACACGGAGGAGCATCCACGAGGTCACGATACTCGAGTCTGCCAAGTCTTTGACACAGAAGACTGAGCACTCCGCTGAAGATGAATTCCTGCTGCTGGTCTGCATGCTAGAAACAGAGGTGACTGATGAGAATGGCAGAGAGGACGCTATTCCGCCCTTTGTGATTCAGGGTCCAGAAGGAGAAGCAGGTTGGGTGGGTGGGCTGGCACCACCCGACACAATCCCGCTGGACCTTGCTCCCTACCCGCTGGCTCTGCCTTTTGAGATAAAGTGAGTTCTGCCCTGTGTTTGGGAGGACCTCAGCAGACAGGAGGAGTGTTGAGAAAGGGAGCTTAGGGTCCTTTCTGAATCCCCAGTTCCTGTGTCATGCTGCCACCTAGATGCTGGAGCCTTTGAACAACGTAAAGGACCCTTAGGAACAGGCCTCACTAGGTGATAGAGGCGCCGGATCTCCGAGGATGTCTGCAGGTTGGCACCACTTAACTGAAGGAGGCGAGATCCCTGGGCAGGTCCGCAGGGGTCGGCTCCCTGGGAGCGTGCACTGCAGGAACTGCACAGGACAACGCAAGGACAGATGTCAGCTTAGAAGGTCCACCTCCTGGCAGATGACTTGCCCAGGTAGATGGCCATTCTGCAGTTGGAGGCAGGTCTCTCTCTCAGATCTGGAGACCCTGCTTGCCAATCTGCTACTCACTGCAGGGGAATACAATTATTTTACTTATAAAATTATAGGACTCCTATCAATATAAATAATACAGGAGGCAGGCTCAGTGGCACACGCCTGTAATCCCAGTGGCTCTGGAGGCCAGGGCAGGAGGATTGCAAGTTCAAAGCCAGCCTTGGCAATTTATTGAAGCCCTAAGCTACTCAGCGAGACCGTACCTCTAAATAAAATATTTTAAAAGGGCTGGGGATGCGGCTCGGCGGTTAAGTGCCCCTGGGTTCAATCCCCAGTGCCAACAAAATTATAAATAAGTAAATTGATAATGTAGGAAGGCAAACTGGATGACTGTTTCATTTTACCTGGCCCAACATAAAAAGATAATTATTAATTAATCAGAACAGCAGGGGGAAAAAAAGATAATGTGGCAGGAAGGTCCGAAACACATGGCACGCTCCCATGTGGTTAAGAAAAGCGTTAGTATTCAGAGAGTGAGCAGGAGAACAGAAATCCGGGTCGATGACAGAGGTGCGGCGGTCATTCTGGGACGTTGGTCAAGTAGCTCCAGGTGACCAGGACCTCGAAGAGCAAAGTCAGATCCAGCCTCTTCTTAGCCCTCCTACCCCGGAGAAAGGAACTAACGCGAGCTCGCCAGGGAATCAGCACCATTGCCAAAGGCCTTGTCTTCATAGAAGAACTTAAGTGCTTCAGGAATTTGAAGCAATAGGTAGAGAAACTGGAAAAACTATAGATGAACCAAGACGGGACCCTAGTCTAGTGTAGACAGGGTCAACACGGGGAGAAGCATGTCCTGCAAAATGGAGCCTGGCCAGCACGCGGGCTTGCTCCTCATGGAGCGGCTGGACATTGTGGGTACAGCTTTCAGCATCATTTCTGAGCCAGGCCCAGACCTGAGCGGAAACCACCCAACCATGTCACAGCCAGACACGGCAGACCCCGGGAGAGACACAGCCTGGGACATGAGCTAGAGAAGGACCCCGCTCCTCTCTTGGGTAAATATGCAAATGATGGGCTCAGAATAAGCCTCAAGAGAAGGAAAATGCAATTCTAGAAGGAGATACAAACATAAAGGGACACTGGATACGTCCGGAAGAGGAAGCGCCCCCATGAGCAGCCACTGCCCTGGAGAAGGCAGAATCACAGGACTCCACAAGAGGAAGGGACTAGAGGGGAACCCTGGGAATTTTAATTGGAGGAAAAGAGAGAGAGAGAGAGAGAGAGAGAGAAGGGGAGAGGAGAGAAGACGGGAGAGAAGGCCACAAAGAAAGAGAGGAAGAGACAAGAAGGAAGAAGACAAGAGGGAGAAGAGAAGGGAGAAGAGCGAGAAATGGAGACTCGACAGCCAGAGGGACCCGAGTGCCCCCGTAGGTGCCAGAAGCCACGGCCGCTTAGGGCACAATCCCGTGGGGTGTCGGGAGATGGGGTGAAGCCTTGGTTTGCTGATTCTTTATTCTGAACCACGCATCACACTGCTTGTAGGATCGATCCATCCCCCGAGTGCCAGGCGCCTCCCGGTTTCAGGCCGGGCATTCCGGTCAAGCAAAGCAGGACAGTAGAAGCTGCGTGACGTCGGGCGCCCTGGGATGTGACGTCTGCTGGGCCTGCAGCGGGGCTTTGGCCTCAGCTCCCCTTTCCCATGCCTCCTCCCCCATTTCCCTCAAGGCCTGTGTCCTGCTTGGCTGTGTTCCCAACGCTTTTGTCATTGCTTATCGTTCCCCTGGGTGCCAAAGCTCACTGCCTGTTTCCTGCCCTCACCAGTCTTTGGTAAGAGATGCCGTGAATGTACGTATGCTCCAGAATCGTGGCACAACACCCGCCGATGACACGGTGGCGCCGCCTTCTGGAACCTCCGTCCGCGGGCACCACCCCCCGAATTGGACAGCCCAGGTTTGGGTCTGAGCAGAATCAAGCCTGATCTTGCCATGCATCTGAGCCATGGTGGGATGGCCTCCCTCCCACCCAACCCATAGCCCGTTCCCAAGGATGCGGTGCACCCTCCAGACTAGCTCAACTCCACGCCATTGTCTCTTTTGGGGGGATCAGGGAAGGACTGGGGATTGAACCCAGGGGTGCTTAACCACTGAGTCACATCCCCAGCCCTTTTTATGTTTGAGTTAGAGACAGGGTCTCGCTAAGTTGCTTACAGCCTTGCTAAACTGCCGAGGCTGGCTTTGAATTCTCAATCCTCCTGCTTCAACCTCCCAAGCCACCAGGATTACAGGCCTGTGCCACCGCGCCCGGCTTCACCCCACTGTCTTGCCACACTGTTCCAGCTTTGTGCTAGATCTCCCTCAGATGGTGACAATGTGACCAGGGTCCTATGTAAATAAATACTTTTCTTTAAAACAACCTGAGAAATCTAGATTACTTCTGATTCAGTAGTCGCTTTTGAGGATTAAAAAAGAACATCATAACAGATTTGTGGTTATCTTTTCTGGTGGTAGCTCTCCTCATTCCAGTTCGCTCAGCACATTGGCAAGAGAGTATCAGCCGGCAGAGAACTGCTGCCTATTGTAGGGTGCAGAAAAATGAAATGGAGAGAGAAGGTGGAACGACCTTATTACGGGTGTCAGAGATGTTGAGAATCCCACAAGAACAAACTCTTCTCACAAATGCAGGAAAGAAGGTGAAGGTGCAAAACCACATGGCTAAAACTATTCTGGTCCCTCTTTGGAATAAATACAGGAATACATTTTCAGGTGAATAATGATGTACTTTGTTGAGATACTATAAATAGCTCAACTTTATACCCCCAATTTTTAGGCACATGTGCAAATTACAAGTTAAAAACTTATCATAGTTCCTTACCGAAAGAAATTATGTCCAGCAGCTCAGACAATCAGAGCAATTCAGGCTTGATCTACAATCTGTGGCTTCAAACAGTGATTACCTGGTGACCATGTTGAGAAACAATGGTGCTTCTCAAGTGTGTACATAAGGACCAATGTGTTTTAAAAATCCAAATTCTTGATTTTTAATCCCAGGAATTCAGATTTGCTGGTTGAATTAGGGTCCCAAGGTCAACATTTTGTATAAATATACTAAGTGATTCGAAAACATTAGAATTAGAATAAAATTCTTAAAAAATTTTAATGGGCTTGGAGAGATCAGTTGGGCACACAAAGATGTCACCGTTCCCTCTGCATCATTGAAGAATGAAATTTCTGGCATTCAAATGCAAGTCCGTGTTTGGAAAGCTAGTAGCCCCCACCCCCACCCTGAGAGTCACAGAGTCACAGGTAACAACTCTCAGTAATCAGCATATGGGATAATACCAAACAATTCAACACCTGGGCACCCTTGAGCAGGTTACCCTGAGTGCAAGAAACAGGGTTCCGGAGTCCACATGCCCTCTAGGGAACAGGTACAGGGGACTTGCTGCTTGCCTGATATCCATCTTCCAGCTGACCACCTGAGTTCCAGTGTGTCCTCAACAGCTGAGCCGCTGACTCACTTGCTGTTCAGTTCTGTGCCCTCTCCACAGAAGACGAAGATGAAGCCGGCAGCCACCCTGAAAGGAGTTCCCTGAGAATGGGCCATCAGAGCACTGAGCTCCTGGCTTTAAGTACTTCCCTAAGACCTTAAGAGGCAAACTCGATCCTCTCCAGAGCAAACTGACCTGTTCAGAGAGCGCGGCTCCTGCCCTTCAGCCCAATTCCATCACATCTTCTCCAAACACACCTCTGCCAGCGTCCTGCATTCTTCTCCCTCAGCTGTTTAAAGCAGGGACTCCCATCGTTGGATGCCATCAGAATTGTTACAGAAGTTTTACAGTCTGGAAGCCTGATTCCCAGCATATGCAGAAAATAACTCGGTATGAATCAAAGACCTACAAGTAAGAGCAAAAATTTTAAATGTTAGAAGAAAATAGAGGAAACTCAAGAGAAAAACATATATATATTGAAATTCAATTCATTAAGAACTTCTGTGCATCAGAAGATACAATCGAGAAAATGAAAAGATAATCTACAGAATGGAAGAAAATATTTTATCACATATCTGATCAAGGTCTGAATATATAAAGAACTCTTACCACAGGGAAGGAGAAAGAAAAAAACAGACGAGTCACCAATTAAAAAATGTCAAAGGACTTGAATAGACATTTCCCCAAAGAAGATACACAAATGACCAACAAGCAGATGAAAGGAAACACAACAAAGATGGTCATTAAGGAAGTGCAAATTAAGATCACAATGAGATACAAATTCACCCCACTAGGACGCCGAAATACTAAAAGGAAAATAACAAATGTTGGCAAGGATGTGGAGAAATTGGAACATTGCTCATGGGACTGTAAAATGCTGCAGCCTCTGTAGGAAACAGCTTGGCAGAGCCTCAGAAAGTTAGGGTTGAGGATGCAGCTCAGTGGCAGAGCACTTGCCTAGCATGTGCAGGCCCTGGGTCCCCAGCACTGAAAACACAAAGCTAAATAGAGAGCTACCACATGGCCCAGAAAGCCCACGGCTAGGTATGTGCCGAAAATAATTGAACAGGTATCAAAAAAAAAAAAAAAATACTTGCAGAAGAATGTACAAAACAACATTCCATATACCCGCCAAAAAGAGGAAATAATCATCCACATGTCCATCGGCTGGTGAATGGATAAACAAAATGTGGTCTAGCCAGACAACGGGGCGTTATTCGGCCGCAGGAGAGGATGAAGCACGGGCGCCCGGGCTACAGCATGGATGAGCTTGAAGCGTGATGGCGTGGGTTCAAAGTGACACAAAGACTCTGAACGCTTCCACTTACATGCGTACCCAGAACAGGAGAACCCAGAGACGTTAAGCGGATTGTCCGTGTAAATGGTCCCGAGCCCCTGGGATCACAGGCATGCACCACCACACCCCACTTCAGTAGAGTTTAAAGCTGTCCAGAGATTTCAAAGTGAAGGCCAGATTAAGAGCCACCAGCTTAGACTGGCCCTTCCCAGAGTTCCAGTGGGATTTGGAATCGGTAGCATCTGTCTGGTGTATAGAAGTGTCCAAGCAGTGTCCTTTATCCAGTGCACTGTGGGCCTTTTGTCCCGGCTCCCTTCGTTCTCCGGCGTTTGCCAAGCCCCTTAAAATATCTGGTGTCTGAATGCAGCGTTTGCCTGCATTCCGGGCCAGCCGTTCTGTCGCGCTCCACCAGCATGGGCACACCAAGGGAGAGGGGGGTCCCGAGGCCTCTCCCTGCATTCCGCCCTGAAGGACTCTCACCATGGCCAGGCGTTGCTGCTGCTTCTCGCACTCTCTCCACCATTTGCCGTTTACGCGGCTGCATAGTCTGTCCCTTCGGGAACTTCGGCCTTAGGAGTCCTGAGAAGCTGAAAAGGCCAGACATTTCCTTGCTGCTAGGACACAGGCCTGTCACTCAACCTGGCCAATAAGAGGAGCCCACTGAACAGTTTGAAAAGAGCTGGTGATGCAGAGAAGCAAGGACAGCCGGAGGCTGCCCTGGGGGTATTTACTGGGACCTCGGTGGTGGCATCCAGGGCCCATGGGGTCTACAGTCCAGGCTCTGGGGTCTTGTGCCCCGCAGCCAGACCAGCATCAGCATCCAACCAGGTCAGTGCATGGTTTGGGGCTGGTTTCCGGCTAAGTGGCCTCTGATATTTTAATATGTTCATTTTTTAAAAATTTACTTACTGATTTATTTGCAGTACTAAGGATTGGACCCAGAGACACTACCACAGAGCTACATCCCCAGTCTTTTTTTTTTTTTTTTTTTTTTTAAGAGACAGGGTCTCACTAAATATCCAAGGCTGGCCTCAAACCTGCAATCCTCCTTCCTCAGACTCCAAAGTTGCTGGGATGACAGGTGAGTACCACCACACCTGGCTAATATGTTCGTTTAATTCTTAATTTAATCAGCATTGAATCATTTTCCTTTGCAAGCAGACATTTCTCTGCAAAATAGCTCTCTGTTGACTCTCCCCTTTCCCCAACAGTATAGACCTAACTGTGGCCTACACTAACTGGGCTTGGCCTTGTTGGCAAGGGCACAGAAAAGGCCCTCATTCCCTCTTTCATGCTAGTTCCTGCCGGCTCCATGTCTCATTAGGCCTGGCCTGCTCCTCTCTCTCAGCAGACCACACACCATTAGAGCTGAGGGCTCCCTCCCTCGCTGGGGTGTCTCCTGGGGAGCAGCTGGGGATAGGAATGCTAGTCTGACCACCAGAGCGTTGGGACCTTTGGTAGAAACAGCATTTCCGGTCATAGGTCCCAGTCAGCCCATCCCTCTGCTCTGGAACCATTCATCCTTTTGACACTGTTTGGTCCACTCTGTGCCAGACAGTATTCTAGGCCTGACAAAACAGTGCGTGAGACATGCTGCTTAAACTTCAGCGGTGGGGTGGAGGCAAATAACCGAATGAGTTTCAAAGGGTGATGCGAACCTTGGAGACAAGGTAGGTGACAGACCCGGGAGAGCACCAGGGTGGGGCCAGCGTGGCCTGCTGCATAGGCACAGCGGCGGGATGAGGGCGTCTGAACCGAGGCCTGAGTCACGTGGAAGCTGGACACACGGACGTCCTGGAGAGAGAAGAGCATCTCAGATAGCAGCAAACCAGAGGGTCGCGGCTCCTTGCCTCTCTTCCCGTTGAGACAGGTCTGTGCCCCTCCCCTGAATCCAGCTAGCTCCATAACTGCCTTGACCAACGGGATATGGCAGGTTAATGCTTGGAGACCAGCAGTTCCCACTGCCCATCACGGGGGACCCTCGCTCTGGGATCCCTGAGCTGCCAGATGAAAATCTGACTTCCCTGCTGGAGAGACCACACAGAGAGACCCTGAGAGTACCTGGAGAGGACAAGAGGCTCAGCGGGAACCAGCCTTCCAGAACCTTCCAGAGCCTGCCAGACATCCCTGCTGAGCCACATCATGTGAGTGAAGCCCTTTTAGACCTTCCATATCAGCCACCACTAACGCGGGTGTGTGACCCACATCAATGCCACATGGAATTGAAGAACGGCCCGATCAAGCTCTGCCCTGATGCCAGACCCTTAATAATCATGACACATAATGAAATGGTGGTTACGTGGCTTAATGTGGGGTGATCTGTTATGCAGCAGTGGATAACCTGAACACAGTCCAAGAGAATGACTGGTGCAAAGGTCCTGAGCCCTGGCATCTTCAAGGGACCAAAGTCAGATCAGGTGGTTGGGCTTTGAGGAGATGGAGAAGAGGAAGAGATGGTGGGAGGGCTGAGCCGGGCAGATGCGGTGCTACCCGGTGGGCCCCACAGAAGGACCTGGTAGATGAGTACTGGGGTCACAATTTTGATAGTCCCCACTGCTGTGGGGCAACCCATTCTGGAGGCTGTTGCAACTGGTGATTGTCCCTGGTTGGGAACTTGGCCCAGTGTGAAGACTCACCTTGCTGCGTGCTCATGGACGTCCCGCTCAGGCGATGGGTCCTCCGCTTTGTTTCTGTAAATCAGCCTTCGGTCTGCCTCCAGTTCTCCCCACAGGGCCTCCGTCCCATTCCACAGTGCCCCATGATAATGGGGACAGGAAGAGGGGGACTCCACCCCTCTGCTGCTGCCTGTGTGTAGCTCCACTGGGAACAAGAGTCGGGAAGAAGGTCCTCCGGTGAAACCTCGGGCGGGGGAGGGATGTATTTGGGAGCAATAAGTGTGTCACGGATTCTTGGATCAGCTCCCTGCCCGCAGCGTCCTCTCTAGGACCAGCCTGCCCATAGACAGCACCAGTCCCGTTCTGCCCCCATGCAAGAGGCCCAGTTGCCAGTGCAGTTCTGGCGGAGGGGAGGGCGCGTCCTCCTCATTCTGGGGTTCAGCATTAGGCATATCTTCTTTTTCTTTTTGGTGGTGCTGGGGATTGAACCCAGGGCTTCATACACGCAAGGCAAGCCGTCCACCACTGCCCACTGTGCCCCTGCCCGCCCCGTTCAGTATTGAGAAGCCCCCTCACCCTCAGGCTTGATTCTTCAGCACCAGCATCGTCAATGAGAAAGGTGGTATTTGGCCTCTGTGGCCCGATTCCTGTCTCTCCATTGGATTCAGACTCAGAAAGGGGCACTGTTTATCTACGTAACTGCCTTACGTAGTTCTTTTGGTGACCACCTAGCTACCAGCTGGATTTTCACGTTTCCTGTCCCTAGACTTTTCCACTGTCGTGTGACACCCGCCTCTCCCCCTGCCTCTCACCTCTGGCTGGATTTCCCGACACTGCTGCCTGCTCACCATGGCTAACTCTGAAACCGGGCATCAAACTTCTTCCTCCATGAACATCAGCTGGGCCACCCCCTCGGGCCTGCCCACATATACTCCAGCAGGTGGGTCATGTTTACATGGCTGAGTCCCTCCCACTGGCCAAAGCCACAGCCTACTGTGCCTTACAGCCCAGAAAGAGGGAACAACATCGTACTGTGGGTTCTACCAGGTCTACTGTGTGTCCCTTGGCTAGTTTCTCAATCTCTGTGCCCTAGTTGCTTCAGGTATAAAATGGAGATAGCGACCATGGCATGACCTCATATTTCCGTGATAATTGAAATTAGACCTTCAACACTCAGCTCCATGCTCCTGTGTAATAAGAGCTCAATAGATAACAGCTGATACTAGCCAAGCCCTCGCCTGCACTTCCAGAGTTGATTTGAAAAGCAAGAGAAGAGAGATGGCAGAAGATGGAGGAGATCAAGAGTCACTCAGGAACACAGAACCACCCTGGGACTAGAGAACAGCTCCCAGAGAGCAGGGCCGTGACTTTGCATCTCATGCAACTCTGACATGTAGCTGGGTGCCAGCACTTTGCAGGCGCTCCATAACATGGTTGTTAACTAATTCCACCAGCACACGTCCAAGGATGTGGGCATGACCGGGAGACACAGCAGGAGAGTAGACCTCACGCCTTGCCCTTCTCTTTTCCCTCTCTCGGCCCAGGAGGGCAGACCCAGGACGTTGATTCTCACCTTCAGATCACTGTGGCCCTGCCTTTCCAGAAGCCCGTCCCCCAGGATGTCAGCTGGTGCTGGGCAGCCCCCAGGGGTGCTGCGGGCAGTGCTGCTTTCCTGGAGGGCTGGGCAGGCGCCGTAATGAGGAATCAGACATGCCAGGCCTTCTCCTGTGGGGAGCTGTGTTATTTCCAACGCGCTGTGTGGCAGCGAGAGATAAGGGCAGAAATCTGAATTGCTATTGTACTGCACTCCACAAACAAGAGCGGCTTTCTGTAGAGTCCTTTGTAAGACCCGGTGGCGACGATTATCACGAACTCCGAGTGGGAGAATAATGCAGTTCTTCCTTTCTCACCGGCTGCTGTTGTACTTGAACCTTCCTTCCCTCCAGCAATGCCCACCACCTGGGCAGGCAAAGTGCATGAACAGGGAACAGAGGCCAGCGCCTCGGCTCCGGGCTCTCAGCCCTTCTGCTGGCCTGGGCTCTGTACAAGTCGTTCCCCTGCCTGGGCCTCGGCTTCTTTCTCTTGGAGCCCAGAATTCACAATGTATCCAACACCCGCTTTGTCCCAGTGATACTGTGAGCATCCCTGTGAGCACAGGCAGGGAGCCTCTGCCCTGGGCCAAGCAGCAAGGATGAAGCCATGCCCTTCAGAACACAGCCCCGTGTCCTCCTCTGAATTGTTACCACCCGAGTGCCGTCACCCTCCGCCTCTACCTCCATACTGCCTGAGGACCTGGGACAGTGGCTGCACGCTCCTTGTACATTGGTGGCTCATGAAGTTAAGATCTCCTAACCGAGACCCTTGCACACCAACACGGGACCAGCTTCCCAATCCCCAGCCATTGGCTAATGCCTGCCACAGCTCTGGATCTGAGCATGTTTCTCCTTCACCTTCTTAGCCATTCCCCTGCCCCTTACTCCCACCTGCCAAAGTTACACCTGTCCTCATCACTCGGCAGGAAGAGAGCTCCTAGTCAGGCGGTGAGGAAATCTTTCCCTTCAAATACTGCCAATGGGGGAAGGGGCTGGAGTCACCCACTGCAGGTCACATTTGGGACTTGGGTGCCGCGTCAGGGCTGTCCAGGCACAGAATCCGGGCTTCTGCTTCCCCTGGGGTTATCTTGAGCGTCACAGGAAGCTATGGCCACAATTAGAGGGTCTGTTCTTCTCTGACTGGTCAAGGGCAGAAACCAGTCCCACTGGTGGAAATCTGCAGCGGCTCTAGACCCAAATCTGAGGTAGAGCCCTCTCTTCCCTGGGCCCCCACAGGCGCCCTGACGGGCCTGCCTCAGGCCATGTCAGCTAGGGCGACTCGAAATCCTCACCCATCTTTGCACACCTGCTTCTTCTACAGATAACTAAGCTCTTCCAATGTATTTCTTCAATCTATCTTGCTTCATTATAAACTTCAAAAAGATACCAAAAGTTAGAAGGAAGAAAAAAGCACACAGAACATCACCTCCCAGACACAACACCCTATGGACTCTCGCCTTCCCATCCTTTTGCTGAGTGTGTCTTCCATGCCATTAAGATCATGCCACTTCTAAAGTCTGCATGTGTCCCCAGAAAGCATGTGTGGGCAGGAAGTTCTCAATACAACCATGTCAAGAGGAGGGACTTTAACAGCGGATTAGGCCAGGGCTGTCCTCACAGGCAGGCCCGTGCCCTTAGCAAAAGGGCTTGAGACTGCAAGTTCAGTCTCTTATACACTCTCCAGGGCTCTCTTGCCCTTTTACCTTCTGCCATGGGGCAATGGCAAGAAGACCCCCACCACAGGCTGCCCTCCATCTTGGACCTCCCAGCCTCCAGATCTCTGAGCCAAATAAGTTTCTCTTAATTATAACTTACCCTGTCTGTGGCATTCTGTTATAGCAGCATCAAACAGACTGGCACATGCCATATAAAAATTTATGTCTTAAATTTTAAAAATCATTTTTTCTAATTATAGAAATAATATACATTCACTGTGAAGTTCTAAAAACTATAATCAAAGTATGTTACTTTATAAATATGCCATAATGAAAACCATTATTCTCTATAATTGAAATACACTAATATATATTATATAGATATGTTTATGTATGTATGCATATATATATAAACTTTATAGATATACTTTAAAATTTAAAGAAATAAAACTCATTGGAACTCTTTAGACTTTCTCACTGTTAATATCCTGGTTTATGTACTTAAAATCTATTCAATAATCATCATATTCTTCTTTTTAAGTGGTTGAAATAGGAACAATCTCAAGTTCTAAATGAACAATAATATAAATATGGGTTTAACAGTGGAGGAAAATATATGTGTGAGTCCCTCAACATATGAACAGTGACTGTCCCTTGATAGTGGGATTATGAAGTAGTTTTAATTTTTGCAAAAGTTTCCAAATCTTCCTTAATAAGTATTTATTTAATAATAATAAGGAAAACCCACAAAATCATTTGAGGGACAGATGTTCAAATTCACAAATGTGTTTCAGAGCAGGGTCTTCTCTTAGTTTTCCTCGTCCCTAAAGCCTGTCTTTTCTCTGCCTCTCACACTTTTCTGGAAGCCAGTCTCTGAGGGAGTCTGGCAGGTCTGTGGCTTGCAGGGAGGAGAGGTTAGAACAGGTGGGGAAAGTCCTGTATCCAAGGGCCCAATGTCCCTCCTGCACTCACCAGGACAGAGCCAGGACACGGGGAAGACAGGGGAAGACAGGCAGAGAGAGCAATGAGGCCACCGCATGAGACAACACAGGAAGGGGGAGGAGGGAGACAGAGTGCGTGACACCTGAGAGGAACAGCCAGGCAGGGGATGTGGCTCAGTGAGAGAGCGCCTGCCGAGCACGGGCAGTCCCAGGACCACTACAAACAAATGAAACAAAATCAGATAAAATTACTTGACATAAAAATAGCTCCTATAATGTGGGTTCTTTGTTTATAACTAGACACTATTTTTAGAGAAGTGTTAGGCTGACAGCCAGATGGAGCGGCGGGCACAGAGTTGCCAAACCCCCAGCCCCCCACAGCCACCCCCGCTCTCCACTCTCCCCGCCCTGGTGGACATGGGTTACCACCAACGACCCCACACTGCACATCTTTATCACCCCAAGTCCAGAGCCGACACGAGGGTCCACCCTTGGTGGTGTGTACCTACACTAAATTTGAACCAAAGTATAATGTAGAATGACAAGTCTCCATCTTTACCAAGCCAGAGTCTATTCACTGTCCTAAAAATCCTCTCATTCCACCTGTTCATTAGATGCAGGAAATCATTACTTGAATTGCAAGATTATGAAAGTGTCTATGTCTTGATCTAAGGGCATAGAAAAAAGAAGCCCCTTTTTTCTAAATATCATAGCCCAGAGTTCCAGGCATTTAAAATGAAACCATTTGTAGCTAGAATACGTTGGTATTGGTTATTATTTCGAATGGTGCTAATAATAACACCACCAGAAAGGTCCATCTGTTATAATCAGTGAACTTACGTTGGTACATCATTATCACCCAAAGCCCGTCATTGACGTTAACCACGGAGAGCAGGCAGGAAATAAGAAGCCCCTGTGCTGGCACTGGGAGGAAGAGCTGGGGAGAGCTCTGGGTTGTTGGCTTTCGTCCCCTGCTGCAGAATTCACCTGAAAGCATGCAATCTGTATAGATTTCTAAGTCTGAGTCTAAACACGTACATGCATGCACGTGCGAGCGGGCGCACACACACACACACACACACACACACACTTTCGACCTGCCTCTGAGAGCTGTCCTCACTGCAAGGAAACTGTCCCAACAGGAGGGACTTGAGGACTGAAATGGCAACATGCTGTCACTACCTTCAACAGCACATTAGGGAGAAGTTCCACCTCCTTCCTCCGCTGGTTCAGGACTTGAGTGTCTGATCCGCGGTGAGCACCAGGAGGCGTTCTTCCTTATTTCTGAAGGCAGGAGGCTGAGCATAGGTGGGTCATTTATTTTCCAGGTGATGGCCTTGGCCTTGTCCTTAATAGAAACCTCCAAATCCGGGCATTCCATTGATTGGCAGGGCTGGTTTCTGCTGATTGGCATGTTTTTATCTTGTTCTTTGTCTATACAACACAGGTACCACTATCTGAACTTAACACCATTCAGAACATATGCTATGTTTTTACAAAATAAAAAAAAATTCCAGTCTGAAGGCTACTATTAGGAACCTGCATGTCTGGCCCCATGAATATCTCAAGTGACCCTGAGTCCAGGTTCCAGGACACAGATGTAGCATCTTGCTCCCCTGTCCTAGAGATTGAAGCCTTCCTGGTTTCCATGTGACAGTCCCCTGGGCACCCGGAGGCACTAACAGACTGGATCCAGGATGGATGGCATATTATTTCATTACTGACTTAGATTGCTGATTGTGTTCACTGCATGGTGTCAGCAGAAAATTTAATTCATAACTATTATAGCTCAGTAATACCATCTACTAGCTACAAAACTACCCACTCATGATTTCACTAGCTGCTGTGTAACTGAAGCTTTAAACAGTTTTATTTTCTTAAGTGGGTTTTCATAGAGGTGTGTGCAGAACAGTATTTTAGTGTTTTTAAATTTTCAGAATAAAACTAAGTGAGATTTTGGGTGGCCAGGAAAGCACTGTTATTTTTCCCATTTAAAAGAATAAGTCTCCCGTGCTCTCAAAAATTGGTATTCAGTGCAATTTCAGGGGAAAATTGACGGAACTATAAAGGGGTGGCTATACTCCAGGGACAGACTGGAGCCACATCAAGCTTCCTGGCCGGGTGGCATTTTCCCACCCCTCTTGACTTGTCCTTCCCCTGCCACTTCCTAGCTGCTGTAGGTAGACACTCACTCGATTTTTATCTCTGTGATTTCCTGGGGCTCTGGGGCCATATTACTGTCCACTTCAGTCTCTAATGATTAATCACTGCATCCAATTTTACTTCTGGTAGGGGAGTCCACAGGCTGAGCTGTAGCAATAAATACTTCTGGCCTGCAGACTGCCTGGTGAAAACTGACCCAAGGCCAAGATGGGGTTCCTTCATGGAGAGAGAGAGAGAGTCCTTACACTCCCTCTTGACCACCTTCTCCTTTTTCCCTATCTCCCCCCCAAAATGTGCTTTTCATGCTACAAATAGCAGCATAAGGAGTTAAATAGCATTGAAGAAATCAATCAGTCCTCCAATGTCGCCAGTCCTCCGAGACCTGGCTCCTGGAAAAGCTTGCTAGTTATCACAGGCGTCATGTGTCAATGCTAAATGCAATGATCTCATCATTTCCTCATCAAAATAGAATTTTCTAGCATCACCATTGGCAAAAATAGCCTTCATAAAAAGGAAATCACACTATCCCAACACATCTGATTTACTTTCCTGAATCAAATATTCAGTTTTAGACCATAACTGGCAATGGATATTTTTAATCCTCCTTCTTCCCCCAATTCTATCCTCTATCTAATTTCTAAAAATTTTGGGGTGCAGTAAAGTGCATTAGCTTATGTTTGCATGTTAAATGCTAGCCCAGGGAGTGACACACTACAGCCCAGACCAGTTCACTGACTGTCTTTTTGTCTGCAAGTTTAAAATAGAGTTTATGTTTTTTTTTAAGGGCTGGAGGAAAAAAAAATAAAAAGTTTGTGACATGTGCAAATTATATAAAATTCAAATCTCAATGTCTATAAATACCCTTTATTGGAACACAGCCATGCACATGCCTTTACATATTGTCTGTGGTTGGTTTTACAGTATCTGGTCAGAATGGAGCATTGGCAACATGTGGCTCAGAAAGCCTAAAATTTATCTAGCTGGTCCTTTCCAGGTCAAGTTGCTAATTCCTATGCTAGCCCCTTAAAATAACAACAAAAATCAAAACGTTGCTTGCATATTAAAAGGATACATAAAAACCAAGGAACAGCCCACCATAGAGCAGACACAACCTTAAAGCAAGAAGTAAAGGAATAATCCTCCTGTTTTGATTTAATCGGCCTACAAAGAAGTTCAGAAACATGTGGCAAAGCTTAGTGAGTCAAAGCCTTAGAGAAATGAGAAGTCACATGGGAGGAAAATCCTGTCCAGTTTATTTAGAGGTACTGGAAAAGGTTACTTCTTTGTTTTTTGTACCCATGAATCACTTTTCCTTGAAGTAGAAATGGGAAGGAGTCAGAGGACAAGCTACCATCTTGTCAGTTAAATACATCTCTTTTGGTTCAGCACTGACTGACCTGGGCCTCTTTCTGATAAAAGGATCTTTCAAGATTTCTGCCCCCTCACACCCTCACCCGTCTCTAAGTTAGTCTAGGGAAAAGCTTACCTGAGCTTAGGCACAGGGAAGCAGGTCTCAGGCTGTGGACTGGTCCTTTGTAGGAGCCTCCTCCCAACTCCACCATCTTGCCTCTGACTTAACTGGTATGGTAAATGCTCTGGATTCTAACAATCCTTCATCCCCTGACCCGGCTGTTCACCCTAGGCCACAGGGTCCCAGCTGTGGCTTTGTAGCAAGTGTCCTGGCCCTCAGCTCAGCTACCTTCCACCCGCTCCTCTAGGAGCACTTTGGTGCCACACAGAAGCCCAGGGACAGGACGCGATGACTCTGTTCTCCCTGTCTTCACCTCCATCCCTTTTTAAGTTTCTACCTGACTGGCACACTACTGAATGCCCTACTTCTCAGGGACTTGACATTCCTCCAGTCTGTACCTGAAAAAGCAAGGACCAAAACCACTTCTCTGGGATTCCCCCAACTACCAGCGAGTTTCCCACAGGAGGAGCAGGACACAGGTATCTGACTATTTTACCTCTTCTTTCTCTCCTTCTGAGTCAGCACCTCCCTCATGAAATGACCCTGGTTCTCTTTAGGTAGGGGTCTACGTCCTAATACCAACTCTAACTTACCATGTATAAAAGGAGCTTTAAAGCTTCAGAAAATAAACATTTTCTCTCTCCATACAGCCTGAATTTTAAAACTGCTATTTCAGTATGGAATCAACAAAGCCAGCTTGGAAAATCAAAGTCCATCAATGAGCTTTTTATTCCAGGCCCAACCCGGCCACCCTCCCTGCAGTTTATGACTTAACCTTAATGGTGGAAGCCTGTGGGGGTGCATGATTTATGGACTATGAAAAACCTCTAAGTTTAATATTTCAAAATATTATTCCTGTTGCCCTTGCTAAGTGAAAATCCTTTGTAAACATTTTCATTCTTAAAAAAAGAAACAAAAAAACTTTTTTATACCCCAGCAGAACTCTGGATTCTGCTGTTGTTATTTGTCTGGTAGGGCTGCCTTAACAAAACACCACTGACTGAGGGGTTTAAACACCAGAAAAGTGTTTGCTCTGAGTTCCGGGGCCTAGCAGGCTATGATGAGGTGTCGGCAGGGTAGGCTGCTCCTGAGACGCTCTCCTTGGTTTGCAGATGATCATCTTCTCCCTGTGTCTTCATAAGATCTTCCTTCTGTGTGTGTGCACCCCTGACTGTGTGCCCAAGCTTCCTTTTGAGGATAGTCAGACTGGGGTACACCCCCCACTGCCCCAACTGGCCTCATTTCAGTTTAATCATCTCTTTAGAGACCCAGTCTCCACATTCTGAGATACTGGGAGTTGGGACTGAAGCACATGGGTTGTCCTAAGAGGACACAGGTTGGCCCAACACACAGATGGAACATTCATCTTCATGTTTGCATGTCTGTGCCTGTGTTCAGATCTCCTCTCATAAGACACCCATCATGTTACATTAGGGCTGTAAGGACTTCACTGTCCCTTGATCACTACTGTGAAGACCCTCCAACGTCACATTCTGAGAAGTTGAGCAGTTAGGACACAAGTATATCTTTTCTTAGGGCAGGCGGGGAAAGGACACACTCATCCCGTATCGGAGGAACAGAGGGTCAAAGACATTTGCTGGTGTCTAACATTCAAGGCAAGGCTGTTGGTGTTCTGGGCAAACACGTTTATTTCTTCAGAGTCCAAACAAAATCTAAAAACCAAACCTCTCTTCTATGTACCCCGCCCTATATGTACGTGGCAGGGTTGGGGAGCATTTAGAGGCCTGGCAGCCAGGAGCATCCTGCCCACATCCCTGGGACACTACCAGACGTGAGCAACCACGATCAGGAGAGAAGGGAAGATTCCCGTGCTGCAGCTGGAAGCAGTGCGGACCCCAACTCTTCTCCAAACAGATCATCGCAGAAGCGAGAGAGTGATCATATCCACCTGCAGACAGACGGTCAGTCCCCACCAGACCTACGGAAGAAGAGCCTGGGGAATTGAAGGGTCTCTAACTCCAGTGCTGCATTTGGAACCATGGCCATCCCTGAGGAGTGTGAGTTCCAGTCACCGGTGTTGCTCTGGAATCGTTTGGCACTGATCTTATTTAAATGCCTTTTTCATAGTACCTCCCAAGGTCTAGAACTTCATACAAAGAGTAACAAGAGAGTCAACCTAATTTTCCAAATGGCGGTATCGGATGCTTCTCTAAAATTATGATGAATTATTTGGAAGTTGGAGTTTCAGTTCTTCTGAATCAACATCGGTTTTTCCTCTGATTAAGTGGTTTCTCGTAATCTAAGTGGGCTTTCAATACAACCCTCCCAAGTTTTCTCAACACTTCAGAGACTGAGCAGTACCTAAGATCTGCCTGACATTTTGCTGCATTCACTCATTTTACTTTTTAACTACATGGGCTTGAAAAGAGGTGGATAAGTCAAATAATCTTCCCGCGTCCAGTCCCAAAACACTGGCTCGTGGCTTATATTCACCTGCTTCAGAGCAGCCAGACTCAGTTTTGGGACAGGCCAAACGGACAGTCGAGTTCTGTAGGGTAGCACTAATCTCTTCACCCCACAGGTGTCTTTAAAGTCTGTCTAAAGAGGAAGCCTGGCACGTGGGAGGAACTGTGGGCGTGGCCACAGCACCAGCAAACAGCCTTAGCTCTACCCATGGCATGTGTTTACTACTCTGAGCCAGAAGCAGCCTCAGCAACAGCTGAACTTGCTCTCCCAGCCAGAGCTTTGGCTTGATTACTATAATTACAGCACGAGATAAAAACCCGCGTATGCTACTGTAGGATCCCGTGTGTATACACTCGTTGTAGAGTCAGAAAACAAATGACTGGTTGCCAAAGGAGTAGAGGGAGAGTCTGACTTTGCAAGGGGAGGGGAGGGATGCCCCCTCTCACTGTCCTCTGCTTTGTCTGGGGGTGACACAGCCATGTATCTTGATGGCAAGATGGCACAGAACTATATAACACATTGTAACAATGTGAGTTTCCTGGTTTTCATATTGTACTGCCCTGCAAGATAGAGTACGCTGTTCTGTCTTTGTCAAGTCCTGTGACTCTATAATTATTTTTAAATAAAAGGATAAAAATTAAGGTTTGCAACTGCAATCACCAACATTTAACAAGTACATCACATATCCATCAGCCCATCAGCTCCCTGGGGTTTGAGTTGATTTCTTGTGGACACATCCCAATCCAGTCCCTTCAGTCAAAGAGTCTTCAGGTGTCATCACCAAGCTCCCTTATGGGTTGATAGCTGTTGCACTTACTTTAAGGCTTTTCAGCCAAAAAGTGTGATAAATGTGTGTGTTGGTTTTTCTCAGCATCCTAGGGCAGTGAGTTTATGTTTGAAGCTCCCTAGTCACAAATATACCTCCCAGGGTTTGTTAGTTAACACGCTCAAGAGCTAGAAGCCTGTACTCCCAAGACAGCTACTGCAAATATTTCTTGTTAAATTCACTCAGCACTGGAGTATTTATGAATTAACATAGGATGCTAAAAATTATCTTTTAATCAGCAACGTGTGGTATTGGCTATATACAAGTGGGTTAGACATATTGGATTGGTCTGAACAGGGTGTAAGAATTTGGTCAGTCCAGGACCTAATGCACTTCAGAGTGGTACCCTGGGTTTAGAACTGTCAGGCCTGGGACAGACATTAGCAAAAGATTCTGTCTCCTCATCCTAGAACCCTGGCTGAAACCTGTCACTCAAGTACAATTCCATTTGCCTCATGGAGACACCTATTATAAGGTAGGATTGGACAGAGTTGGAACTTGACCAAATTACAAATTAAATAGATTGCATGACTGTATTTGTGCTCCTTGCTAATAAGCCTTTATGTGCTTTGGGGAATTCAGTCGGTGTATGTTGTCACTAGAGCATGCTAGCAAGGTTCCAGGGAGAGCCAAAAGTCCTAACTTATCTGTAATTTCCAAAGCTAATGATACCTGCCAAAAAGACCTCTCAATTGCAGACAACCAAATTAGCTTAGTTCACAAATGTACTTAGCTCCTGACATTTCTCTGCCTCCAACATCTCTTTTGTGTTCTGTGAGACTGAGATTTTGTGGGTTTACTCTGGGAACTTGCTCAAGAACTTGTGCAGATGGGCAGGATCACTGCCACCTTCAGTTTTGCTTGTGTGAGACTTCAAGGCCCTGGAGGCTGAGGATCTCATTCAACTGTTGACATCAGCTCCAACCACATGGATAGAAAGTATTGAACGAAGGAACACTGGCCTGGGGAGGAAGTCTGAAGACTGCATTATCCAGGTGTGACATTTCATCCTTCTCCCTTCCAGGTATTGACAGGTTCCACCCTGATTATCTTCTGAGATCAGACAAGATCAGGTGCCTCAGGGTGGCGTGGCCAAAGAGGACATTACATCCTCCCAACAGTGCAACAAGTAGACAAATACAAAGTCTCCCCATTACACACACACACACACACACACACACACACACCTTTACTTACTGTGGGTCACGTCCTGATAAACCATTGTAATTTGAACATGTAAGTTAAAAATGCATTTAATATCCCCAATCTATCAAACCTCACAGCTTAGTCTAGTGCACTGACTTTCTATCACCTGAGAAAATCAGCCTTAAAGAAGGAAAAGCTTGTTTGACTCTTGGCAGCAGCAGTTTTTTTCCATGATCACTTGGCCCTTAGCTTTGGGCCTGCAGCAGCACAGTATACCATGGTGGGAGCCCATGGTAGAATTAAACAGATTGCACAACTGTTTTTGTTCTCCTCATGATGGCCAGGAAGCAGAGAGAGAGATGAGAAGGTGCCAGGTCCCAATATCCCCTTCAAGAACATTTACCCAATGACCTAACTTCCTCCCACTAAGCCACACCTCCTGAAACTCCCACCACCTCCCAATAGAACCAGAGCTGGTGACCCTTTGGGGAACATTCACAATCCAAATGATAGCACTTAGCTTAGTTTAAACATGCTCAAAACACTCAGTTAAGCCTATAGTTGGGCAAAATCATCTAATGCAAAGCTTCTTTTATAATAGTGTTGAATATGTAATGCAACTTATTGAATATTTTACTGAAAGTGAATGGTACATACAAAAAACGGTTAAGTCAAACACATCTGCATTTGATTTTAGCAACCAATTTGAGATCATTTAAAATCTTGCAGTATTATACTCTCAAGAAAGACGTTGAGGCTGATCTCAGGAAGTGTGAATAATAAAGAGGCGATCAGTTAGGAAATAATCTCTATAACACTTCCTGCCTATTTATTCTGGAAAAAAAAATCAATATCCAAACATTCCCAACAGATGTATTTCAAACAGAAGCAAGAATGGGAAGTAAATACAGCACGGTCCCAATTCTCATTTTATGAGTTGTCCAGGTTCTGTGCTAGAATCCATCATTTTATTGAATGCTAAAAATACAGCTTCAGTTTTAAGTGCCTAGAAAGCTTTTGATCTCAACTTGGTTATGCTGCTGGTGCCCATCATGAAAACTTGGAAAAAGTCTTAGCAAGACCCAACACTGAGGACACAAGCAGAAATCCCTGACTGGCTGCACTGGCCAGACCATGATAGGCAGTTTGTGACCAAGAGTCACCAGGTCAAGCAGTTGAGTAGTCAAGGGAGGTTGAGCTGGCAGTAACCATGGTGGTCAGGAGCACCTCACCCCCAGGGACCTGCTCCCCCAGGACTGGGGCTTTGTGACCGTAGAAGATAAAGGCTGATCCTCAACCCCACTGGACCCAATGCCCCTCTGGGTAGTAAATATTTTGTTATGCCCCCTTTCCTAAAGTCAAATTAATTGCTCATTTATGCTACCTACACATACTTTTTAAAGTAATGTCTTAACTTTGGAATAAAAATAAATGTAAAACATAAAAAATAATATATATTTCAGTTTGTGAACATCCGGACATAGTCCCATCAGAAAACATTAAGGAGTCAAATGGATGCAGCTGTGTTGTATAAATAGACTGATGCACATATATTTTATGAATGAGTCGTACACTGTGCATGCAGTTCTGTCATTGGGTCTTTCCCAGTAAGGATGAACAACTCTTAGTAAATTTTTAAGGAAATAAAAGACAAACACTGTATGATTCCACTCATGCGAGATACCTAGAGTAGGCAGGTTCACAAAGACCAAAAGTAGATCAGAGGTAACCAGGGCCAGGAGGAGGGGCAGTGACAGTTACTGCTAAAAGGGCACACAGTTTCTGTTGAGGGTAATGAAAATGTTTTGAAAATAAGTAGTGGTGATGGTTGGACAATACTGCAAATATAATTAATGCCACTGAAATTGTTCACTTAAAAATAGTTAAAATGGCATATATTATGTTGTATAGATTTTATATAATAAAAAAGTACCCAAATAATCTTGTGCACACAAAAAAATCCTTTTTGTTTACACATAAGGTGGAGTTGGGTGCTAGCTCTGGGAATTAATAATGCAAGAATGTCCGGCAGGACATCTGAAAGTTACCCAAGACAACTTTTTGTTGTATAGGGCTGTCCTGTGCTGGCAGGATGTCTTGTATCACCCACCAGCCCCTCTAAATGCCCCCACTAAGTTCCAGCCCTCCCCCAGGAGAGCAGAACTGTCTCTCCTGAGAATCAGAAGTGCAGGAATTGAAAGCCAGGGTGCCTCTGGGCTCTGCCAATGGAGTGCCAGGACTCATGGAGGTCCGGAGTGGCCGGCAAAGGAATGAGCAGAAATCCAGATCTTTGATGGACAGACATGGAGGACCGGGAACGAGGGGAAGAAGAATGCATGAACTGTAAAGTGAGAGTCACTTCCTTTTCTGATCCCCAGCACCCGGGCTCCTGGTGTCTTTGGCGGCAAGACTCATTGCAGTCCCCCGCCAGACGGTGGAGCTAGAGAGCCTCACACACGACCAGGTTCTCTAGGCGCCGGATTCCAGCAGGGTGCACAGCCGTGTGGCTGACCCTACTGATGACAGTAACAGCTACTAGTTATTGACTAATTAGAGCGTTTTTTACTGTATGTTTTTCATTTAATTTTAACAACCTATTACAGGTGAGAAAACAAGTTCAGACAGTTGCAAGGAGCCCAGTCTACCAAATATTGCAAGGAGGGGGGCTCTGTCACCGAGATTCCTTACTAAGAAATCCCAGTCTGCTGCCGGCTCTGGACTCTCACTGGGCAGACCTCCAAGTGGGGCTGCACAGAGCTCTCCTCCCCTCCCTGTGGTCCACTGGGGACCTGGGTGCAGTCAGCCATGCCACTTTGAGTCTGGTCACTTCCTGGTGGCCCCTGAACTGACTGTTCCCTCTCCTTGTGTCCCCACTATGGGAACAGATGGGTTGGAGGCGCTTTTAGCCCACCCCGCAGAGGAGATCTGAAGGACTTAAAGGCAAGGCCAGAGACGTCTTCTCAGGAGAGGCCTGGCGATCCTAGCTTCAGGGCTTGTGTTTCGAATTGTGACAGCTAGAGGGATACAGTTGGTTGACAGCGACCCCCCTTCTGCTGCTTATGGAGCTGGCTTCTTTATTTCCTTCCCGGGGCTCTGGGCTGACATCTGTCTTGGGATCTCAGACAGAAAAGCAAGACTGACTGTCCCTATTGTTACCCCTTCTGCCACTTTATGAAGGGCCAAGAGTCCACCCCATGACAGTCCCTCCCCAGGAGAGGCTCAGTGAGGCCACCCCAGGCTTCTTACCCTTCCCCTGCCACCTGTGATGCTCCCAGCCCTTCCTGGGACTCCACTGTCGCTGGGCACTGACTGCGGCCAGCCTCTGCAGACCGTCTTCTGAGTCCTTTCCCCCAGGCCGCTCTGCGCGGTAACTAATGCAGTGACGGGTGCGCGGCTCTTGTAATTAGGGCAATGTATTTTTCGGTTTCCTTCTTTGACAGCATCTCATTGGATCCTCACCACGACCTGGGCAGGGCAGGTGTCATCGTCATCCCCATTCTACAGATGAGGAAATCAGAGGCCCGAGTCACCACCTGGAATGTGGCAAAACCGGGTCTTGACTCCGTCTCCTCTCACCCCAAACCACGGTGACCCTGGAGAGGGTTGAAGCACCTGTCGTGAGTTCTCTGCACGAGTTTCGTGACAAATCATATGATTTGAGAGCACAGTGGCCAAAGTATTTTTAAAATAGCAAGATTTTTGTACTTTCATCCAAAACATTTAAATAACTTCACACCTGTGAACTAACTGAGGACTTGCAAGATTTCAGTAAGACTCTCAGAGCAGGCGCTATGTTTCCTGTGTCACCCGGGGGCAGCAGAAAGGATCATCGTTTTCTAAGGGTCCACATGGGTTCCTGGACAGGGAAGGGAGACAAAGAAGCTAGTTAGGAATGGTCCAGGTGGCTCAGGTCCCTTCACTCCCCAGGGTGGTTTTGGGAGGCAAGGGGCAACTATAGAAGGTGCGAGATACACAGAGGCAGCTGCCAGGTCCAAACAGGCAAGGCGAAGCAGAATCCAAAGGCCAAACGAAGCCTGAGGGAAATCAAAGTAAAACTTCAGGAATTCCTGGAGTCAGAAGCCATGAGTTTGGGATCAGGCTCCTGTGGATGAGAGTCAGTGTTCTCAGGGTCCAGCCCAGCGTGGCTACCTACACCACTGCCAAGTGCTCGGAGGTGGAAGGGCAGGACCACCGTCCGCGTCAGAGGGCGATGTGTAGAGGCGGTTGCAGGTCCACAGGGAACCATGAGTCCGTGTGTCCTGGCAATGCAAAAGGCCCAAACGTGGATCACGGAATGGCGCAAGCAGGTTCCAAGAGAACCAATTCCTAGGACGAGGAGAGGGGAGCGGATAGTTTCAGTAGCCGCCTCCAAGGGGACACTATGCTCGCATAACAAATAGGCGATGGCACTTGTATCAGGGCACTAATGTCATCCGATGGCTTTCTCTTCATGGCCTCCTCAGGCTGCAGCAAGTCAGATGGATCTGAAGGGGTCATCTGTCAGGTTCCTGTGCCCTGATGGTCTCAGCACAGCTGTGTGCTCTGAAAGTCGGCCTCCCCCAGATTCCCACCTTGGAGCCAAACTCCCAGCGTAAAGAGATGAAGAGATGGGGACGCTGGGCGTGATCACGTCATGGGGCTCCACCCTAATGAATGGGATCAGCGCCCTCATAAAGGAGGCCTAAGGGACCGTGGTGGCCCCTTCCTCCATGTGAGGCTGCTCAAGAAGGCCCTCCCTTGGGAGCAGAGAGCGGTCTTCACCGCGCAGTGACGCTGCTGGCACTTGACCTTGGACTTCCCAGCCTCTAGCACTGAGGGCAATGAACTTGCATTGTTCATAAAGTACTCAGTTTGGGGTACTAGCAACCTGAACAGACTGTCAACTCAATGCTGAGGCATTAGCACCCTGCCTCCTGCAGCCTTGGGACTACACGTCACCTTATGGGCCATTTGCACAACTGCTAGAATTTCAGAATGGAAATGCTCTCAGGGAGAAGAGCATGGTTGACCCACATCTCTGGTGGGGTGGGTCCCCCTCCTGGTTCTCAGACATGACCTGAAGTATATGCAAAGGAGATCTCAAACCCCTCTACTACTTTTTTTCCTATTATTTCTTAAACAAAGACTTTACAGATAAATTAATAGAATGCTAAATAAGGAGGAAAGTTGACCCACACTATCAGTACTGCAAGTCAAACTGTTTTCCATTCGTTCTATTTCATTTTCCGTTCTTTTCAAAGGCATATGTCTTTTTTTATCACTTAAAATTAAATCATAAGCACTTTTGATGTCGCACAGTCTTCATGATCGTCAAGGGTTCTATCTGCCTCTCAAGGGGTTCCACAGCACCAGTGCCCAGTCCTTCCCTAGGCGTGCCCTTTCAGATAGCTTCCGGTTTTCCCGATTGGACCTAACACTGGGATGAACATGTTAATGTACTACTGAGATCGCTGCTCAGGACCAGCGACCAGAGCCTAAGGGAAGATCGAGGGTGAGGTACTGGGGATTTTTCAGGCAACCTTTCCCATGAAATGACAGCCCAGTGGGGAGAGAGACAGGGATCGGGAGACAAGAAAAATGGAAGAAGCTGTTCTACAGTGAACCCGAGACAGTGGTTCTCATCTTTTGTAAAGAGAGGTGAACAAGCAACAGGGGAAAGTGTCTTTTTGGGGAAAGGTCTTAGACGACCCAGGCAAAGCAGCGCCACTCCCTGGTCCAGCGTGGGCACCGTGGTGGCTGTGGATCAGGGAGTAGGGAGCATTAGCAGAGTTTGCCACACCCACGGAAATGACCTGCTGCAGCATCTTCCTGCGGGTGGAGCAGCAGGAACAGAAGCAAGGCCACCCTCTACTGAGGGCTTGCTGGAGCAGGCGGGGCAGAAGAGAAGACTCCACACATACGAGGCACAGCAGGGAACTCCGAGACAGGAGCTGAGGTCCTCCGGTTTGCAGACGACCCTGTGAGTCTGTGGCCTGTGTCGTTGGCATTAGTAAGTTCTCCTCTATACCTCTGGGAAGAGTTCCAGGGTTTAGATATTTTTTTTTCTTTGGGGCTATTTTCCTAAAATAACTTTCTAGAAGCAAGATTACTGGGTCAAAGGGCGCCAAGGCTTTTTTCCCTGTGGAATTCCCAGAATCGGTTCTCAGGCCCGGTCGCCATGGTCTTTTCTTCCCTGCCACAGTCCCAGGGGTGCTCTCCCTCCAAGATCTTAGACCCCCCCCCCAGCTTCCTCCTTTCTCACTAGCCCTGGAGACAAACTGACGGGTCACTTTCATTTTAAGTGTCGCTACAGGGACACAATAAGGGACTAACTGAGACATTTAAAACAAAGAAAAAGGTATGAAAAGTTAAAAGTCTTACTAAGTTTTGACAGGCAGAAACCCGCACTTACAACCCCGGACCTTGCTTGAGATGAGTACTAGAAAACCATGTGAGACATCAGATGCTCTTAGCCTGGGGTCCGTGTTGAAGACTCTAGGGTCTTTGCCTTGCTTGGAAAACTCAACCACACCAGTTATCTTAACAAAGAGGATATAATAAAGGAATTTACTGGTCAGGTATCAGAGACCTGAAAGACACCAGGGAGATAATGAGTAACTCGGATAATAACTGCAGGGAGCAGCTTCTAACCCAGGGTGCAGGTTGAACTAGGTAACTAGAAGTTTGGAAAATATTTCCATGGAATTGGGACCCAGACCTCAGGGGAGGAGTGTTATAGATGAATTGTCCACAAAAACAAAGTTTGTCAAAATTCTACCTCCTGGTACTTCTAAAAGTGACCTTATGTGGAAGTGGGATCTTTTTTTACAGAGTAATTGAGCTCAAGTGAGGTCTTCAGGGTGGGCCCTGTACCAACATGATGGTGTCCTTACAGAAAGGGGAAATTTGGACATGGAGACTCACACACACACACACACACACACACACACACACACAAGACAAAGTGAAGACACATAGGGAAAAGGTCATGTGTCCAGAGTGGTTCTTGGCATCCACAAGCCCAGAAAAGCCAAGGACTGGCAATTACCAACAGAACCTAGAAGAGTCCAGGGAGGATCCTCCTCTACAGCTGTCTAGAGCGCACACGTTGGTCTTGGACTTCCAACCTCCAGAGCTATGGGGTGAAATGTTCTGTCTTAAGCCACCCAGCTTTCAGTGCTTTGCTATGGCAGCCCGGAGCCGAGCACCCAGCTTTGTTGGGGGCACCATGAGGCTGGTTTTGGAAGTGTGGAAACAACTGGCGGTTCAGGAACCAGCTCTACCTGGAATCACCTGCCACTGGTAAGATGAAATGTGATTGTGTTTTAGTCAGGTTTTTTTTCATTGCTGAGACTAAAAAACCCAACCAGAACAACTGTAGAGGAGGAAAAGTTTACTTGGGGTTTTACGGTTTCAGAGGTCTCAATCCATAGACAGCCAGTTCCATTCCTCAGGGCTCCAGGTGAGCCAAAACAACATGGCGGAAGAGTGCAGCAGAGGGAAGCTCACATGATGATCAGAAAGAGACTCCACTCACCAGATACAAAATGTATACACCAAAGTCATGCCCCCAATGACCCACCCCTCCAGCCACATTCTACCCACCTGGGGTTACCACTCAGTCAGTCCCTCTCAGGGGATTAATTCACTGATTGGATTAAGGCTCTCACAACCCAATCATTTCTCCTCTGAACTTTCTGGTTTGTCTCACACATGAGATTTGAGAGGACACCTCACATCCAGACCACAGCAGACTGTTTGCACGGTGCTGACAGTCAAAGAGCACAGCAAGTCACTTCTCTCTCTTCCAGCCTTCCAGTCTCCCTCTTGCTTATTCTTTGACCAGTCCTGCATATTAGGGGACCAGCGGTCAGGGGAGAAACATGGTATGCTGAGCCCCAAGGTCACAGAGCCACCATGGCAGGTGGATGAGGAGCTGAGAGACAAGTGGTTAATAACCAACACGGTGTGTGTGACTTTGGGACTGGGAAAAAAATGGCGTCTTCATTTTTATTCACCTTTCTCCAAACCTAGTATTCCCTCCTCTTGTGAATATAGGCCAAAAATTAATTTTAAAAACTGCAGTAGTAGCAGCAGGACCTGTGACTCTGTGACTCATGTTGTGTAGCACTAGAGTCCCTGCTGGCATTTCAAGTTGTCATTTGTGTGATCATCACCACTTACAATTGGAGTGCCTGTTGGACTTGCCGCAGCCTGTGGTCATTTACTGTCTGTTACAGTCATTTACTGTCTGATACAAAGCAAACATATCACTAATGCAATTTTGTGTTTTAATATGTTTTTAAATATGTGGTTTTCCTTTGTACTTCTGCTACTGTTGTTTTTTATGCATTGAAAAATCTTATTTGAGAAAGAGATCAAAGATTTCACCAAACAAAGAGGTTACCACAACAAGACTGTTCTGAACTAAGACACGAAGAGCTCTTAAAACAGGGCCTGCCATATATGCCAACGATGGTTCCAGGATCCCTGAGATACCGAGATATCGAGACTCATGAATGTACAAGTCCTTATATAAAATGGTAGAGTATTTAGATATAACCTATGACATCCATCCACAGTTCAGATCATCTCTGGATGACTAATAATTCCTAATACAATGTAAATTCTGTGTAAACTGTTGTTATGCAGGCTTGCTTAGGGAACAGTAACAACAAAAACATTTGTACCTGTTCACTACAGACACAATGTTATTTTTCAAATATTTTCAATCCACCATTGGTTAAATTTGCAGATGCAGAATCGACAAAAGCAGAGGGCCCACTGTATAGTGATATCTTGAAGAGATGCCTTTAGTTTACTCCATTTCTCTAGGTGCCTGGAAAAAGAGAAGTCACTGTTTCCAGGAACATGGTGTTTAAATTGTGTTTCTTGGGTCCTTGGGAGTCCCAGAGACGTGTGTCCCTGGTGGCTGTGGAAGATGAGGAAGGTGGTGAGCAGGCAGCACCTCACTCCTACTCCTTAAGACAGGAGCTTTTCCTTTTATTTAATATATATATTGAGTTTCCAGGTATGACTGCATTTGAAGAAAACACCCCAAGCGAAGTCATGAAGAGTCCCAGGAAGTGCACACACCAGGCATTCCCTCCCAGCTGAAGGTGACTGGGCTTTGTATTATTTGTCATGGTCACCAAAGCAAACCAGGTGGACCCTACTTGATGGGTTGCTGGAGTGTCACTGAGGTGCTTGGGCAGAGTTCAGGGAACCTGAGTAGGCAGAGTACGTACTTTGGGCTCTTCCCACCCACAGATCTGCGGAAGAAAAGGGAGGCTGTCTGGCATCCAGAGCGGGTGGAGTCATGACAAAGGTTCCTGACAGCAGCTGAAGCCTTTGGAGAGTGATTCGGCCAATCTCTGGGGACCTGTTAGGGAGGAACAAGGAAAAGGACTGCCCTGACCACATTCTCTTCCCACTCTTCATTCCCACAGGTGCTTCCCCGTGGCCAGACCCAAATGAAAGCCAGAGGGCAAGGAATAGATTGATGTAGATTCAGGGGTGGGCTGGTAAATAAATATTTATCAACAAGCTCTAAAGTGTGTGTTTGTGTGTGCGTGAGAGAGCGAGAACTTGATTGTAGTGCTTACCAATTCCTGTGGTGTAAATATTCCTACTATGATCACCAAACAGAGTTAGAAAGAGGTGCACTCAGTCAACCCTTGCAGGCTCCAGCACGCCACTGAGGTAAACCATACGGGTCAGCCTCCCAGGGCACGGAACAGGGCAGAGGATGGAGGGAGGCCCTGAAGGGTGACAAAATGCCCAGTGCCACTCAGCCATGCATGCTGCAGCCACCAACAGCAGGCCAAGCTCTAACGTCTGGACCAAAGGCATCAGTACCTCTGACTTCACCACCAACATAACGGCCACTCCCAACGTTCATTCGGAAGGGTTACGAAGAACAGGGATTCAGCAGATCAGTAACACAGGAGAGGGAGGGAGACGGGGGAGACAGATGTAGACTCCATTCCAGGCCAAGGCTGGGGGAGTCAGATTTCTCCCAGACACTGTGTTGCCAGTAGGAGCCAGCTGGAAGAAAGAGGCTGGGGGTGGGGAGTGTACTCTCCCAACTTTAATTTACTCTCTCTGATAACAGTATCCTCCAGCCAGGTAGGGGTCGGTCCCGTGGAGAGGAAGGCGACGCTCTGGAAGTGCAGTTCCGGGGTGGGGCCGGACCTAATAGACCATCTGGCACTGAACTCCAGGTCTTAGAAGTGACCTCTGCCATCGGAATGGCCACAGAGCTATTAAGCCAACTATGCACAAGCCCCGTGGGCCCATCTTGGCAGAGCCCTTGCTGAGAGCTTGGGATTCGGATTCAATGCTGCTGCGAACATCACCCGGGTGCTGTTTGTGTGCAGAAGGCACAGCCCAATATTCTGTGTAACAATCGGTGTGAAACAGGGACTCAGCAGCCACCACCTGTCTCCCAGACCCACTGCCAACGGTCTCCCTGCCATCTCTGTTCCTCAGGCCAGTACTCTTCCCCGGACTGTAGGGAAACGGGCTTTGTTTATTCTTCTTGTGTTACAGCTCCTCATCCTGAGGGCCGGCACAAGTCTACAGAGGGTGGGGTGTAGACAGTCCAAGTGAGAAGTGCTGCGCTGATCTCCAGATTATCCCCCGACCTGGTCCCATGCCTGGAATCTGTGCGACAATTGAGATAAGTGGCACATGGATAGGGTGGCCGGGCTTGGGCTCCATGTGGCAGCGACAGCATTGTGACCTTGCCAGGTAAAACTGCAGGGACAGAGTTCAACCCAAGCAGAGAGCCAGGTCCAACAGATGTCCCCTGCAGGGGTATGGCCCAAAAGGGAGACTCTCCCCTTTCTCTCCCCTCACCCCGTCCCACTTCAGCTGCCTGCACTTGCCTCTCAGACAGACGCACTGCTTTGCTGGTAATTCAAGTTCTGCTGACACCTCTCTTCCCTTACAAGGCGAGAAAGATTCTAAGAGCATCCACTGCTACTGCCTATGGGAAGACAAGGTAACAGGCAGGCCCCTCGGAGGGCCATTAAAGTGAATAAGAACACCCTGGGGCTTTTGACAATATCCTGGGACACGAAAGTCAGAGTGGGAAGAGACTCATCCTGAGCATTGGTTGGTAGACAAGACAGGAGGAAACGTGAGGATGCAGAGTAAGCTGCAAACAAGATTGGGACCAAAATGAGGAGGGACTGAAATGTCCATGGATCTGGCTAGAAGGCAGAGAAAGATGAAAGGACATGGATGAGGTGAAACAAAATAAACCTAAAAATCCAATTTAAAAAATTAACTCTGCATTATCATCAGAAAAGAGCAGGAACTGAATTGCAGAAAATATCAGCTGACTATAAAGAGTAAGTTTGCCAAGCTCTGGGAGGATATAGGAGAGAAGAACGATACAATGAGAACCAGAGGATACAAAGACCGGACAGGAGAGATCCTGCACGGACAGTTGCCACGTCTCTGAAGGAGGATGGGGAGCCCAAGAAGAGTCCCAGATGGAGACAACCCATGAGGCTCACTGCCTTTGCCTCTGAAAGAACTGCATGGAAAGCGTCCTACAGCTCAGACAGACCCGAGTTCAAATCTCCACCTCCTGTTGAATTCCTATGGTCCCCGAGTCTTCATTTCAACACCTGCGAGTGGGGGTGACCATACTGTCACTTGGTAGGACTGTGAAAGATAATGCAGACTGAGCCCTTGGCACCACTTCTGGCAACAGTATTGACATTTCAGAGGAGCTCACTGAGGACTAGGCAAAGTTAATGACAAGAAACCAAACTATAAATACCAGTAATATGATTTACAAATAGCAAGATTACAGGGGGAAAAGTCTTATAAGTGTTGGGGAGAGAGGGAAAGGTAACCCAAAAAGAAAGAAGCCCATCTGTCTCTGATTTCTTCCATAAAACCATATTAAGTACGTAAAGAATAAGTTTCAGTTACAGGTTTTGAGGAAATGGAGTAGTTAACCAAGACTATGGACTCAGTCTAAGTTACTATTTCTGTATTTCTTATTATAGTAAAACTGATGCAGAAACAGTCTCCATTCCACTCTTCAGCAACTTAGAAAGCATATCTTCTCTGTATCTTTCTTAAGACAAATACTGTGTTAGCTTTCTATCACTGTGACGATATACCTGAGATAAACAACTTAAAGGAAAAAAGGTTTATTTTGGCTCACAGTTTCAAAAATTTGGTCTTTGATGGCTTCTCCCTGTTGCTTTGGGCTGGTGGGAAACTGAACATCATGGTGGAAACATGCTGACTTCACGGCAGCCAGTAGGCAAAGAGAGAGAGGGAAAGAGCCAGGGTCCCAATAGCCCCTTCAAGGGCACACCCCAATAACCAAACTTTCTCCCACTCAGCCCCACCTCCTAAGAACTCTGTCACCTCCCAACAGTGCCATGGGCTTTTAGCATAAGGGCCTTTAGGGGACAGTTCAGACCCAAATCATAACAAATACCAAAAGAATTTTTACAGAAACAAAGATACAGGACAAATAAAGAATTTAACAAAGACTAATTTGTGCTATAAAAGAATGAATAGTCAAAACCCATTTTATGTGGCACCAAACCATATATAATAATTACAATATAGAATGCAAATGTCAAAAAGCCATCAACTATAACCTGGGATGCTACTACAGAACATATCAACAAAAATAGGTAGGCATGGAAGTGGACAGAAGTAAAAGTACGCCAAGATTTTTATCTTGTTTGGGAGAGAACCATTAGACCCTCTCTCAATGACATCACTGATATTAATAGAATCATTTTTAATATGAAAAGTAAGCTCTAGTACAATTTGTAAATATCTTTTTATTAGAGTAGACTGGCTGCTTTAAAAAATAAAAAGGAAGAAGACAGCTCTGTGACTTATTGCAGTAAAATGGATTTCTGGCTTATGGAATAGTCCAGGTGGTAGAGAAGGAATGGGGAAGAGTTTTAGACACCAGGCCCCACAAGGAAGCAAGGAAGCAAGAAGTGCCACTCTCTGTACGCCCGAGAAGAAGGTGGGGTATGGATCTCAACGTGCGCCTGCAGCCGGGCCACCAATACAGGGCTCCCTCTCTCCCACCCCGGGAAGGCGTGCCTCCTTCAGTATCCATATCCTATTAGGTTTCAGTGAGGAAAACAGAAATGGGTCTAATATTTCAAATAGGACCATGGGAGACTAGACTATGTCACCCTAAAATATGAAGGACTGCCTGCCACCACCCTTGGAGACTCAGGTCTTTTTCTTTTGCTTTGTCACTTCTCTAAAAATTTGCTCTCCTTTGTTGGAGATGCTTCATAAGCTGGAATTCACGGCTGCCTCTTCGAGAGCTACTCATTCCAGGAATGTCTCCCATGGATATGTGAAATGTACCTGTTAGTGAACTTCTGTTTTTCTCTTGTTAATCTGCCTTTTGTTGCAGGGGTCTCTTCCAACTAGGAGCCTGTGGGGTTTATTCCTTGACTACAGAATGCAAAACAGGGAATCGGGTGTTTACAGAATCCTTGGAAAGTCAAAGGAAGCAGAGATCAGGGAACACTGTGGTTGGCTTTTGTGAAACAATTGGCAGAAATTTCAGGAAGCTGCTGAGGACCATCTCTGCCTTCCAACACACCAGAGCAGGCACTGTGTGAGCTTTCCCCACAAAGCCTGCAGCCCTGGCCTAGCAGGAAACCAGGAAGCCCTCATCTGCCCAATGTCTGTCAGCTGCCAGAGGAACCTTTGGCTTTTCCTTCTCTTCCAACTTATTAATCTCATGTTGGCAGAATTTAAGCTGGAACACTGATGGCAAGAGATTCCGTGAAGTAAGTGCTCAGGGGGCTGGGGTTGTGACTCAGTAGTATAGCACTCGCTTAGCATGTGTGAGGCACTGGGTTTCATTCTCAGCACCACATAAAAATAAATGAATAAAATAAAGTCCATCAACAACTAAAAAAATTGAAAAAAACGAAAGAAGAAGGGGGCAAAACAGACTTTCTAAATCACTGGAAGAAAAATCAGAAAAGACATGGTCTAGCTGTTCTCATTATCCACTATAGCTGTGTTGTACACAGCTGCTGCAAACACTGAACTAGCAAATACTGAACCAAGGCTCCCAGGGGAAACAAGCTTAGATGCCTGGGAGCCTCAGGTCACATTTTCACCAATAGATCAGAACAAAATGTTTTATGTGTGCTTCAGTCTGCCAACACCTTATGGAGTACACAGTGTTGATTCGTTAGCCTGAACTCATGGCCATCAGTACTATAACTTGTGCCTGAACAAAACTTACCTACCACATCTATCTTCCCTGCAAAGTACATCAAGCCTTATTGCCCTGAGGACCACGAGACGTCTCTTCAAGCTCTATGTGTTGGGAGAAATCCTGGTTCTTGGCTGGCAGCAGTGAACGTCTCAAGTGTGTAAGAAAACTTGCAGGGAGGAGCGTTCCGTTTCTCCTACCTAGGGAAGTAAACAACTGCCCCAAGTTGACTCAGTGTTCCAAAGGAACCCATATAGAAACCTGGTGGTCTGATCCCCCGTGGCACATTGTGATTGGGCAAGAAACCTATAAATTGTATAGCTGTTCACGCAATAAATGAGTTTGCAGGCTGCTCACCGCAAGCCTGCTTCCACCCAACTCCCAGAGTCTGGGTCTTGACTCCGTGCCCTTACCCTGCATACGAGCTAGCCCGGCACAAGAGAAGTTACAACTATGCTTGAGGACCATTTTACTCATGAGCAAAAGGCACAAAAATATGCAAAATACAGAGCCAAATGGGCCTTGAAAAGGACCCATATTTATAGTCTGCAAGTAAATGGAAAGGCCAAGCTTGTGGGCCTCAGCTGGAAGTCAGCACGTGGCACACCAAACCTCTTACTGCTCCGCAGGTGTTTATGTGTGACCAAGAAAGCACAGTTTGTATGAGTTGATCCTGAGGTTGGAATAAATTTCAATAGGTGAATTTGCAAGTGCTGAATCCACACAAAGTAAGGATCAACTCTTCATGTGATCAAAGAAGGGGAGGAAATAAAGAACTAAAATGGAAAACAAAAATAAAATACATATTTAAAACACTTTCTGTCTTCAAAGGTGAATGCAAATTATTGGAGTAGCGGTAACCACCTCTCCAGTCCTCAGAACAGATTAAAATGCTGGTAAGCACGTAAGTAGCTCCCAACTCTCATGAGAAACATTTCATAGTAAATATCCAAAGCCTTAAAAAGGCGGCGGCTTTATACAATATAACTATTGCAGACTCTGCCTAATTTTGCCCATCTAGGAATTTAAGCCTAAGTTAATAAACCAACAAGTGTGCTAAGATTCAATGACAAGAATATTTATCTCAACAAAACTAGCAAAAGAGAAAGTATAAATATAAAAATCCTAAAAACCAAAGGCCGACTGTTTTCCCTGATAAGTGGATGATGATATATAATGGGGGTGAGGGGTGGGGGTGAAAGAAGTATGAAGAAACTTTAGATTACGTAGAGGGAAATGAGAGGGAGTAGGGGTATGAAAAATGGTGAATGAGACAGACATCATTACCCTGTGTACATATATGATTACACAAATGGTGTGAATCTACATTGTGCATAACCATAGCAATGAAAATTGTGTCCCATTTGTGTACAATAAATCAAAATGCAGTCCGTAAAAACAAATTTTAAAAAATTCTATGGTAGAAATTTGGTTAACTAAATTACGGTATCTCTAAAACAAAACACTAACCAACCTTCAATCATAATGGTGTACAACAATATTAAATGCATGGGAAGATGGTCACCATAAAAGGCTTAAAAATAGAAAATAGTATATAGGATTTGATCCCATTTTTATAACTAAAAGGAAGAAAGCATAACTCACATATTTCTTTAAATAACTGAGAAAAAAAGACATGTAACTACTTTAAAGTTAAACTTCTTAACAAAATCTCAGCAATTAGGATGGTATACAAGTATGTTTAAAGAATTAAATATTCTAATGCAAATATCATCTTTTGATATAAAAATTCAAGAAAAAGATAAGGATACCACTATTATTTAAAGTTCTCAATAAACCAAGTGTGTGGTGCATGCCTGTAATCCCAGTGACTTGGGAGGCCAAGGCAGGAAAATCACAAGTTCAAAACCTGTCTCAGAAACATAGTGAGGTCCTCAACAACTTAGTGAGGCCCTGTTTCAAAATAAAAATTAAAAAGGGCTGGGGCTAGAGCTCAGTGGTTAAGCACCCCTGTGTTTAATATCCAGTACCTCAAAAAATAAAGTTCTGAGCAATGATATCAGAAGAAATAAAGGAACCAACATCACTATTCAAAGCAGGGGATAATTATGATTATTTTTACATAATTCATTTGTGTATCTAGAAACTCAAATAAGCCAATATTTTAGATATAATCAGAGTTAATAGGTTTTGGTTAAAATAAATACAATAATTCCATGAAGCGATGTTCAACATCATTGCTTATTAAGGTAATGCAAATGAAAACCATAATAGTGGGCTAGGGATGTAGGTCAGTGGAGGAGAGTTTGCCTGCATGCCTGAGGCCCTGGGTTCCATCCCCAGCATCCAAACAAAACAAAACACAATGACATCCTAATGCCACCAGTGGGACTAAAATTAAAAGTCTGACCACAAAAAATATCCATAAAAGACATGGAAGAATTGGAATTAGCCTAAAATATGCAAACTCATCTGCCAGAAAGCAGGTAAATGGTTGCTGTGGGCCAGGGGCTGGTGCTAGTGGGGTCTGGGTGGCAAAGGAGTCTGGGTAAGAAAGCGTTTGGGAGTGAAGGGTATGCTCATTGTTTTGACTGTGGTGATGTTTTTGTTAATGTATATGTCAAAAGTCGCCCAAGTGTGGACTTCCAATGTGTGCAGTTTATTGCATGTCAATTATACCTCAACACAGATGCAGAAATAAAAGTAAACAAACAAATAAACATAGTAACCTGAACGAATTATTTCTACATGCTGGGAATAACCAGTTAGAAAACATAAAGCGAAAATGTTTCATTCACCATATGAACACAAAATACAGAATAACCTATTACAGATTTAGCAAACAGCACAGTAGGTATTACATGAAAAACCAAAAACGTTGTAATTAATTTTAATCATGCAAATAATGTTGTAAATATTCACCCTAATATTTTAAAGTATTAGATTCATATTAAAGTTGACAGTATGTTCTAATCCGCTCCCCCCCCCAAAAAAATACATCTTTTTAACAACCTGAATCTTTTAAAATATCTGGGAAAAGCAAACTTGAATACATGCGAACACAGAATGCACGCCCAGATGGAAAGACATACATGGGTGTTGTGGGTCCTGGGCTGTGCCATTGGGATGTCCCTCCTGGAGACTGGGGCACCATCCCCTTAGCTGCTCAGTGTCCACTGCAACGGCTCCTAGCTGAGTTATTCTCCAGGAATCTCCGCAACTGGAGAAAGCCCCTGCAAGCCTCCCAAGCTCAACCCCTCCTCCGCTGGGGAGTCCACATCCAAAGACCGGTCAGTGGTAGGGAAGAAGCTTTACAAAGGCCCGGTCCCCCAGCCTCCGTTTCAAACACTGAAGTTCCACCCCAGCACCAGAACTCCATGTCGCCTTCACTACCGTGGCTTCCTCTGCTCAGCTCACTGCTTCTCGCCCGTGGGTGGAAACCCCAAAGGGCTCTCGCTGATAAACCCACTGGTGCAAATCTTCTGAGTCTGCTTCCCAGGAAACTTGACCTACAACAAAGGATAAGTGTGTCAGTGATATCTAAATGAAAGTACCAGCTTAATGCAATTTCTCATCATGATATGAATGGGATAATTTTATTAGGTGAAAACAGCTAAGAAATAAGGCAGGGTTGGGAGGCTGGATAAAAACAAGAAAGTTGAACTTGAAACACAAGAAATTAAATTTTATTAGAAAGCTCTAATAACATAAAACAGTATCCTCACGGGGAATACTCTAAAATAGTCAATGAAACGCTAGGTGCAACCACAAGTAATCTCCAGGATGACCTATCTTTCTGTGAGCACCTTCACGCTTGGTTGGCTCTTCCTCTCCACCTTAGCATTCGCTACCAGCTTACATATATTCAATATGCGCATGGACAGCACGCCCAGCACCCTAGGCGCTTAGTCCCTAACCTCTGTGTCAATCAGGTCCTATCACTCATCCCCTCTGTAACCCATTTCCAGGGTCACTGGGCCCCTGTCCTCATGAGGAAGAGCCTGGCCTCCGAAACTCCAGCTCCAGCACTTCATCCAGGACCACAGTCCTCACTTCCTCTCTTCCAACTCTACTCTCTTATTTCACAGAGATCCCCAAAAAAGTCGCTTGAACCTACAGTTTAGTCTCTCAATCCCACCTGAAATTCCTGCCTTTCCTTCTGAACCTGAGCCCACGTAGGTTCCAAAGGCCTGGCCCCCTTGCCTCCCTCTGGGACAACTATGGGCTTCCATTCTAGCCCCAGAAACCCCCGTTAGACTCATGGGTTCACTTCCAACCCTTTCCAACCCACCCTCTGTGATCCCCATGGAGCCACCTACGGGCCAGATTTCATCAAGTTATTTCCCTGAGAAGGAGTTTCCTTGGCACCCTCACCTTGAAGCACGCAGGCGCACCAGGCCCCAGGCCCTGCCCACTCCTCGCCCTCCAACCAGAGCAACTTGCAGAATGAGTCTCCTGCCGGCCGCCCTCGGTGTGATGCTCCTTCACCTACCAGTCCTCCTCACTCTCCCCTCGTCCCCCAGGGGGCCCCGGTGACTGCTGCCTGAAAATCCTCCTCCCCAAGACTCAGTGCCCGGTTTGCTCCCATGTCAGAGTCCACTACCACCTTGGGAAGGTGTTCAGGGAGATCGGAATGACATCTCCACCCTGACGTCACTGCTCCTGCCACACGGCACCTGGCACAAAGTCGACCCTGGACAAAGCTAGCTTGGCCGAATGAGAGGAGGGATGCAAGGGAAAAGCACTGAACTTGAACTCCCTGCACCTGGACCCCAGCCCCAGCTCCGGTACTTACTCGCTAAGTGAAGGGGCTATTTTTTTAACCTTTCTGATACTTATTTACTTTCACCAGATAAGTACTCTACAGAGTGGCTTGAGGAGGACGCGAGAGAACAGTGTGAGGTGCAGACAACAGCTCCCAACGTGCAATGAGCACTCAGCGAAGTCCTGCTCCCTCCTCTCCTCCTCACCGTCTGTCCTCTCCTGTGCCCATTCCTTTGCTTTTTGCTCTTCATTCTCATCTCCTCCCCTTTTCCTCCTCATGACTTTGGAAACAGCAACAAGAAGATAAAACTAACTTAACACGGACCCAACCGCCACCAACTTCAAAGTGCTCCAGCTCCAGCCCATGACTCAGCCAGGCCTCACCCCATTGTTGCTCCACCTTAATAAATAGTTGGCCTTTTAGCTCATCGGACAAGGAAAGGTTGCTAGAAACAAACAGAATATACTCATCTGGGTGTGTCCAAAGTCTTCCTAATGAGGGACCATGAAGAGTCCACACACTTCCCTGTACAATTCTAGGAGAAAGAAGCTGTGGAATTTCTATAGCCAAACCCAATTCCATCCTCAGCAGGACACTAAACACTGACATGGTCACTGAAATTCAGATGTTACTTCACATCATCTAATTTATACTAATGGAACACATACGGCGTTTCACATTATTATGGTGATTCAGAAAAGACAATAAGCTGGAAACAGAAATCACCAATTTATGAATTTCATTTAGATCTAAACCCCTGTCAGCTTTTCCTTGATTCCCATTTTGTATAATAACCTGATTTTACAGCATAACTCTGTAGACTATATCCTTAGATAGAGACATAGGTGACGTTGAAGGCTTAATGTACGAGACAGAGGGGGCAGAAGTGAACTAGAACAGCAGAGCACAAGAGAAATTTAAGGAAACAGAAGAGAGTCCTCACTCTCCCAGCCAAGTACCCCCTTGTTATGGTTTGGCTGTGAGGTGTCCCCCGAAAGCTCATGTGTGAGACAATGCAGGAAGGTTCAGAGGAGAAATGATTGGGTCTTAACCCAACCAGTGGTTTAATCCCTAATGGGATTAATTGAAGTGGTAGGGTGTGGCTGGAGGAGATTGGAATTGGGGCATGGCTTTGGGGTATAAGTTTTATATCTGGAGAGTGGAGAATCTCTCTCTGCTTCCCTTCACAACCCTCTCCCACCATGATGTTCAGCCTCACCTTGAGCCCTGAGGAATGGAGCCAGCCTTCTTTGGACTAAGACCTCTGAAACTGTGAGCCCTCAAATAAACCTTTCCTCCTCTATAATTGTGCAGGTCAGATCATTTAGTCACAGCAGCAAAAAAAGCTGACTGAAACACCTCTATTCTCTCTATTAGGTATAAAAATAACAGCAGTAATTAGGGTGACTCTATAATGAGTATAATCCAATTCCCATCTTATATGTTATACGGCTGAGGCAGACAGATTAAATAATACGTCCAAAGTCACACAGGTAGTTAGCAGTCATTTGAAGGTTCCAGACCACGTCTGTCCAACCCTAAGGCCCAAGTCATTTCCAGTCTTTCATGAAGTCTCAGATGAAGCACACGAAACATGTATGAAATGAAGCCCCAGATGCAAGGGGGCTTATCCGGCTTCATTGGTCATCATCTGGCAGAGAAATATTTTAGAATATTCAGGCCTGTTAGGAGATTCCAGTTTCTGGTCCAGCGTGGCAAGAGCTTGGAAATCCCCACTGCGTCCTAACACATGAAAAGCTGAGAAACTGAAAATCAACCACCCTTCCTGGATCCGTCAGAGAACTGAGGCTCCATCAGGTCAAACTCCTTGGAGAGACACACAGGGAGAAACAGACTCTTAACTTACCAAGGCAGAAACCTCTAAGGAACCAGTACCAGGCTAGGGAGACCTGATGTCCAAGGGATAAACATCTGGAGCTCAGAGTGAACATGCCTTAGTGCTAGAAACTCCAGGAGAAAGCTCCCTTAGATGGGTGCCCCACACTCCTGTGACCTTTATCTTCTAGCTCTATCAGGAGCTCACTGTGAAGGAAGAGAAAACAATCCCCTCCTGCTTCCATGGGGAAGGGAGGGAAAGAGGAAGTATCTCGAAATATAGTCATCCCTCAATATCAGTGGGAGATTGGGCCCAGGACCCCCAGCGGATACCAAAATCCATTAATACTCAAGTCCCTCGTGCAAAGTGGCACAGTATTTTCATGGATCCTATGCACGTCTTCCCATATACTTCATATCACCTCTAATGTAGTGTAAATGCGATGTACAGTATAATACTGTTATACTATATTATTTAGGGAATAACAATAAGCAAAAAAGTCTGTGTTTGTTTAGTACAGACAATTTTTTTCTGAATATTTTCACCATGGTTGGTTGAATCCAAGGATATGGAACCCACAAGAACAACAGGTAAAACCTGAATGAAAGCTAAGGATTAGATAGCAGTCATGTTTCAGGATTCATTTCCTGGTTTTTTTTGTTGCTGTTTGTGTGTTTGTTTTGGGTACCAGGATTGAATTCAGGCACTCAGGCACTGAGCCATATCCCCAGCCCTTTACTGTATTTTGAAACAGGGTCTCACTGAGTTGCTTAGCTCCTCACTTTCACTGAGGCTGGCTTTGAACTCACGATTCTCCTGCCTCAGCCTCCCAAGCCACTGGGATTACAGACCTGTGCCACCGTGCCCAGCCCCATTTCCTGGCTTTAATGGCTATATTCCTGGATAACAGGGAAATGTCCTTGTTTGTGGGAGATGTCCACTTAAGTATAATATTGGTTAGCTGGGGCTGCTGTGTCACGGACTCAATGGACAGAAATTTATTTGCTCACAGTTTTGGGGGCTCCAGGTCCAAGTTGAAGGTGTCAATGGGGTTGGTTTCTTCTGAGGACCCTCTCCTTGGCTTTTAGATGGCCACCTTCTCCCTGTGTCTTCACATCTTCTTTCTTGTGTGGGTGTCTATATTCTGACCTCCCTTCCTATGTTACTGTTATGGTTTAGATGTGAGGTGTCCCCCAAAAGCTCATGTGTGAGACAATGTAAGAAGGTTCAGAGAAGAAATGATTGGGTTGTGAGAGTCTTAACCCAATCAGTGGATTAATCCCTGATGGAATTAATTGAGTGGTAACTGAAGGTGGGTGGGGTGTGGCTGGAGGAGCTGGGTCATTAGGGCCACGCCTCTAGGGTATATATCTGGGATCTGGGAGTGAAGTCTCTCTGCTTTCTGATCATCCCTCCACCACACTCTTCCGCCATGATGTTCTGCCTCATCTCGAGCCACTAGGAATGAAGCAGGCTGTGTATGGACTGAGACCTCTGAAACTGTGAACCCTCAAATAAACTTTTCCTCCTCTAAAATTGCTCTTGCCAGGCCTTTTACTCACAGCAGTGAAAAACTAACTAAAACAGTGACCACCAGTCATATTGGATAAGGGTACACTAATGTCCTCACTTTAACTTCATTACCTCTTTAAAGACCCAATCAACAAATACAGTCACATTCTCAGGTACTGAGGGTTAGTATTGCAACATATGCACTTGTGGGGGACACAATCCAGCCCAAAGTAAGTACCAAGAGAATGATGGGACATTATGTCAGCAATTTGTTCTCAAATGGTTCAGGAAAACAAATTATTTGTACAGCACTTCCAACTTTTCTCTAATCTCACTTTTGTTTAGAACTAAAAAAAAAAAAAAAAAAAGAAGAAAGAAAGAAAGAAATGTGCTTGAAGGCACTTCTTAACTTCTTATATTCTTTCTATAAAACACTCTGGCACAAAATGAAAGCCAGAAAGTAATCAATGCTTTATAAAGAGAAAAATGGACAAGTGTTAATTATATCCTTGACACGAGAAATGTTAGTTATTTTTTAAATGCACTTTAGTGGAATGCTTCATGCCTTGGAGATACTGGATATACGACGTATGGCGTAATAGATATGCTTTAATGCCAAGTAGCCCCATCACAATGGATCTGTATAGTTCAGGTCTCTGCTGGATTTCCCGTACACAGTTAAACTCTGGCATTTTTCAGGATCAATGTGTTCATTTCTAAATTGGCTTCTTCCATCATTTTATGGCTCCTTCAACAGACTACCAGCCATGTGAGCCTCCCACAGAACCACAAAGTGGACTAACCAGTAACAGAAGGAAGGGCAGGAAGTGGGGTGTAGGGGAGCATTTGATTTCATGTTACTGGCTGTTGCCAAATTATACTACCACGCCGTATTGTGTGTGTGTTGTGGTGTTGGATCTAGAAAAAGCAGGTGGAGATTAAATTAAGAGGAAGAGGGGACAGGTTAAAAGTCAGAGAGTGTCACAGGAAGAAAGGGCCCAAGAGAAATAGAACAGGCTGGGGAGCACCAAGACTGGACGCAGAACCATCAGTCCCCCCCAGGCCCTCGTCAATAACCTCCCTCCTACGGCCCAACATCTCGGAGACACTGTCCTCGATGCTCACTTGACCACTGCAACTTCATGGGCTCCGGCAGTTCTCTATAGGCTCCTTGCTCAAGGCATGACATTCCACTGTGAGAGACATAAGTAGGTCATGGCGTTGCTCTTCCTGTTCATTAATTTGGGGAGGACAGTTTGTCTGTTTGCCCCCCTGGGGATCGAACCCAGGGCCTCACACATGCCAGGCTACTCTGAGCCTCAACCCCAGCCCCAGTCACTGTGGGTTTAGTTTTTCCTTTTAAGATGCCCACAGGAAAAGCTGTGAGCTAAGACTTCTGCTGTCAGGTCACCCTGGTAAGAATGAGTCTGTGAGAACCACGTCCGCAGGAGAGTGATTGGAGGGAAATGACATTCAGTTAAGGGCTGAGACTGGTTCAAGCGTCCACCCTCTCCTACTCTCTACCTCTCAGGGGATCCCTCTTCTCTCCTCCACACACACAAACACTCCCGTGGTCAGGGAGACTGGGCGACATTTCACCACGACCCTCTGCACTTTCCAGGTCTTAATTTATTCTTTCTTCCTTCTGGATGAACCATTCCACTCCAATCCCTAACTCAATTAAGATGTTATGAGTTCTTGAAGATTTTACAAAATGTCACTTATTCCATGACGTCTTCCTCATGGCGCCTCCTGCTGCCCCATTTCTTTTACCTAAAGCACCTTGGCCCAGCATTCGTTTGCATACTTGTCAATTCAATTATCAGACAGTAATTGCCCTAGGACTCAGTTGAGGTCTTATTCCTCTTTCCACACCCAGCTCCTTCTACACTGCATGGAGCACATGAAACATAAATGTTTGCTGAATTAAGAGATCAGGATTATTTAGACCTTTGATTTTTCCAGGGCTTGCTTTCTACATCCTTTTCACACTAGAGTGTAGGAAGGTGCTAAACCAAAAATGCACAGGAACAAGCCTCTTCCTGCAGTCAAATAAGTTTCAAAAACATTAATTAAAAAGCATTTTTCCATTAAAAGGAAAGAACAGATCCAAGGGTAGTAACTCCATCCTTACATGCCTAGTTAGTCCAAATGCATGTGCTTTTGTGCCATGGATGTGAAAGTCATGAACTTGAGCATCAGTTCCCGCAGCTTTGTGAGCTCTGAATTGCATTTCCTTTCCCATTTGCTCAACATCAATGACATGCAGAACAATGCCAGGAAAGGACTCTAGAGGTGCCCATGAGGTTATCAGTGGCTGCAGGAGAACCAACCTGGGAGCCTGAGCAGGGACGCCACCAGAAACAAGTCCTTGTCAAAAGACTGAGTTTACCACTCTCGTTTGTTATTGGAACCAGACTTTGAAGGTTTGATTGCATATGAAGGAAAATCTTCCAATCAATACATTAGCATTTGCAAATCTAAACAAATGTTCTCCCAGCCAAAGTCCATTGATGTTGAAGTTGCTCATGATGCATTTGGAGGGTCCCTTGGGATTGCCTCTGACTTGAGTTATCTAAGAATTTTTTTTTTCTCAAGGCAAAAATGGTATCCTCCAGTTGGTTAATTCACTTCCTTTCACCAGACTTCACTGATTTCAAAAATGAAATCAGCTCTAAAATAACAGCTACAACCCCTGAGGATATGTGAGAGAATGTGCCCCTGACATCTCCAACAATAGTCACCTCTGGAACAGATGTCCGTCCAGGGCACAAAGTTGATGCTGTAAGAACAACCACAGTCAGATAAACCACAGTCTGGCATGTTTATTTAAAAGTCAGACTCACTCCTTCCTCTATAAAATGCAAATGATGGTCCCATCTGTGAAAACAGAACAATGATCTACGGGGATTAAATAAGAAGAAGAACGTGACAGGTTGTGTCACAGACAAGCAGAACATCATTGTTCACTCATTCATTCATTCATTCATTCATTCATTCACTGATACCCATTTGCTAAGCTCTGACTCTAAGAGTGTTTCTGCAGAGGCTGAGGATGCACAGAAGCACGAGACTGGGTTCACAGACTGACTGGGGAGAAAAGCAAACAGATAATTTCCACATTAGCTCTTTAAGCGCTTTCAGGGAAGCATGAACAGAGGGGCTTTACAGAAGAGGAGCTGACCCTGAATGGAGTCTGTTGTGTGGGGGAGGCAGCAACCAAGCAGCCTAGTTCCCAGCCTCTGCCCAGCTCCTCCTCCTCCTAAAGCAGCCTTCACTGTCCCAGATTCTTGTCAATCCCACAAATCATCCAGGCCCTAATCTGTGAGATGGCGGTCATTTCATGGTTAGTCTGGTGCCATCTTGTTCTTGTTCTCATATCTGGACTTCTGACTTATTCTCTATGCCTAACCACCAACTCCTAATGCATTTAACATATCACAAACCCAAAATTTAGTTACTATGTGGCCCATTTTACAAATAACACCAAGATTCACAAAAATATTAAAATCTTGTCCAAGATCCCGTGGCCAGAAAAACCATACCCAAGTATTTGAATCCAGGTCGGTCTTATCCCAAAGGCCCTGCTTTCTCCTCTGCTTCATTTTGCCTCCCAACATTCTCTGTGACTCCTGAATAATTTAGTTCTCATTCCTGGGTCCTGTTGTCTTCGTCTGTAAAAGGAAAGGACCATATCAGTATCTCAAAAATGTTTCGCAGGTGTGGCGGTGCACACCTATAATCCCTGAGGCTCAGGAGACTGAGACAGGAGGATCAGGAGTTCGAAAGCCAGCCACAGCAACTTAGCGAGGTCCTAAGTAATTTAGCAAGACCCTGTCTCTAAATAAAATACAAATAAAGGGGGTGCTGTGGATGTGCTCAGTGGGCAAGCACCCCTGGGTTCACACCCCAGTGCCAAAAACAAAGACTGTTCCTTGAATGTTCATGTACACGATAGGCATGAAGCCAAAACGTAGGGGGTGTTACAGTTAAGCACATCTGAGAAAATGTATTTCAATAAACATCAGCATATGTATTTCATTAAAGATTTCTCGGAGCATTTAACAAAATATGTACACTTTAGGGATCTTTGAGCAGGGATATAGTCTAACTTTCTTAATTTAATCATGGGACACCATTATCCCTGGAACACTAGAGGTCCTTGGAACAATTTGGGAAACATTATCCTGGCTGATCTACGGTGGCTTCTGGTTCTTGCCTTCAGTGCCTGGACCCCAGAGCCTCTGATTCTTGTTCTATTAGTGCACAATTTTAGAGATCTCTGGGGAAGCTGAATCTATAATGTTTCTTCATAAGCTAATTAATAATTGATAGCTCGTTAATTCTTCAGTTAGCACAAATGTAGGCCACCTTTCAATTTCCTTTCTGGTGACCACAGCAAAATCAAAGGCATAGCTATGATGTGGTGTGTGTGTGTGTGTGTGTGTGTGTGTGTGTGTCCTTTTTCTAATCCAGACAACAGCTGTCGGGTTCATATAACTCTTTTTATGTCCATAATTCTTTCTAAGCTCTCGGACTTGGACTCATTTTCATAAACTTAAAACCGCTGTTTGGAGATTTGCTTTCATATCTTTAAATTGACTGAGTTCGCTGCAGACTACACTGCATGTTTGTAAAAGCAGAGTCACCCATTTATCTGGATTCTGCGTTAAGTGCTGTCATTATGGCAAAGGCTCTGAGCCACCCTGAATTGTGGGATGCGGGTGTTGGCCTGAGAGGTTTGTGGAAGACTCTTTTAAGCCAGAGTTTTGCAGGTCTCTAATTTTTCATCCTCTACTTCTTATCTTTCCAGTTCCTTCAGAAAGCCACAGAGAAGTTTAAGAAAGACAAAAGGAGAAAAAGGAAGGAAAAGGAAAATGGAAGGAAGGAAAAGAAAACAAAAGAAGTAAAAAACACTAATATTCTTTCCTTCCCTTGTTTGAAGCTTCCTATCCACTCTTTGATCTCAAAACCCAATTTTTTTTTTTCTAAAGATGTTCAGTCCAGGGTACCCTAGCAGCAAGATGAGGACCTGTTTTCATTGGAAGGAGACTGGAGTCTCTGAAAACTTGCCACTAGCTTTCTACAAAACAATATACAAACCACAATTTTATCTGTTTTCGTAGTGTAAAATGGGATAATAGCCAGGAGGAGGGACACATGCCTACAATCCCAGCTACTTGGGAAGCTGGGGCAGAGGGATCACAAATTTGAGACTGGCCTGGGCAACTTAGTGAGACCCTGTCTCAAAATTTTAAAAATAAAAATAAAAAGAATGTGGCTTATTGTCAGAGCACCACCAAAAATGTGTGTGTGTGTGTGTGTGTGTGTGTGTGTGTGTGTGTGAACTTTCTTTTTCTTCTACCCTTGGATTTCTCCCAAAGATGAATTTGACTCTATAAAATGTTTCAGTGAAAAGAATTGTACAAACAAAAGATATAATTACAGAACCGCTTAGTAAAATAGCAATTGCATTCTGACTACATGAACCCACACTAAAAATCATATGGTATTTTGCTCCCCTGTTTAACCACCATTTACTATACCAAGTGCCCTGTTCAAACCGAAAGAACCCAAGTCTCCTTGGAGAAAAAGCTGATGTCAGGTGCAGAGCTCCCTGTCACGAGAAGACAGCAAGGAAATTATCAAAGACTGTAAGAGTCATTTCAAAAGGACCCTGGCACAATTTGAATAAGCTTCCATTGTTCAAAAATGGGACAATTTCAGCTTCAGATAGAAAACTTAGATAATTGAAAATATCAACATGTTCAAATTGATCATTTATAATAGTTTTTGTTGAGTAATGTGTTCATTTTCATGTTGCAGTGATGTGTCCACAAGTGAGAACATTTGTCAAAACTTTCCTGCTATCCACTTTAAATATATGAAGTGTATGTCAGTTGGGACTCAATAAAGCTATCTTAAATCTAGTTTAGTTAATGTTGGATGGTGCTAATAAACCAACTCATTATTTTGAAAATTAGTAAGTAAAGGGAGAGAAATAAGTATTTTTTTTCTTTCCACTCCACAGTGTTTTTCAGGATAACTAAATCATAGATGAATAAAAGCTTTTCTTTATAGATGTATTCCCACTAGTAGGTGATGACGAACCTGTAATACATTAATGACTCCAGGCGTGGACTACCAACAGATGCTAACATCACAGAAAGAAAGGCAATGGATATTATCTGTTTCCTGAGGGAAGAAGGTATCTCTTAAGTGACCTTGCCCACCTCCCCCCAAATCAAAGTCTATTCTGATTAAGCCTCCAACTACTAATTTATACAAAATACAGAGGCAAAAGGAACATGCTAAATGATACAAGAGACTATACCAGAAAACCCCAGAAAGTGAGAACTCTCCAAAAGACCCACGTCAGCAAACAAATTGCAAGAGAGAGTCTGTAAGATTAAAAGAAACATAAAGGCATATCAACTAGCCAGAGTAGGTAGCCACATTTAGATCTTGATTCAAAAACACAAAGTTTTTTTTTTTTTTTTGGTGGTGCTGGGGATTGAACCCAGGGCCCTGTGCTTGTAAGGCAAGCACTTTACTAACTGAGCTTTACCAACCATCTCCCCAGCCCCAAACACAAAATTTTTAATGCATCATTTTTGTAAAACAATTGGAAATTTTTAAAGAGTTGGATATTTGATATAAGGAGGTTGTTTATTATTTATGGTGTGAGCCTACTATATGATTATTTTTTAAAGAGTTCTTATATCTGGGAGATATTGAAATATTTATGAATGACAGTGAATGATACTTCAGATTTTCATCAAAGTAATGGGAGAGGATAGAAGTGGGCAAAACAAGATGCCTAGAAGCTGATAGGCTGGTGTTAGGCACGCTGATGTTCATTGTGCTCTTCTTCCCACTTCCGTGTGTGTTTACAATGCTCCATCATGGCAAATGTCTTTTTTAAAAATAATATTAATGTATCATCTTGGCAAGTGAGCTAACTCTCTGTCCTGCCTTAATCCAGCAGAGAAATAGAGTCAGAAGCAGCAAACCCCTAGGGTTGTTCACATCTATTACTGGTTAGAAAATGCTTTGAGGATTGAGATGAAAGATACAATATAATTGTAAGGTATTATTACTATATTAGAATTAAATAAATTACACAGTCAATTTAGAAAGCCAGATATGATCCCCACCTAACTCAAGATTTAGGTCATGTGGAGAACAAGTTTCCAGAGAAGTATCCATATGGGGCCAATGATCAAAGGTTGATTCAATGAAACTCTTTCCCATGGAAGACACCTCCTTAGGCAGGGAAAATCCAAGGCAAAGTTACGGGGTAAATTAAATCCATGTTGGAGCCCCCTCCCATCTTCCAATTCAAGCAAGATACTCTTGCTCATCCTCCAGGAGCCTCCTAAACCCATGCTAGACCTGGACCTTCAAAATGACTCCTCCATTTAAGACTTCATTCATTCATCCATCCATGTTTCTGGTTGGTTGGTTGAGTGTCAACTCGGGACTGGGAAGACAGAGGCTGAATGGAGCACCTGCTGGAGAAGCTTCAGGCCATCATGGCGGTGAGACAGTGAAATAAATAATGGCTCCAGAACAACCACATGCAGGAGAGGCCGTGCAGTGGGTGAAAGGCAGAGGGAGTCGCTGGCTGCATGGATGGACCTGGGAAAGTCTTAGGAGGGCAGTGACCTCTAACCTGCCTCTGGAAAGACGACTAGGTGGAGTCAGAGGTAAGAAGAAGCTCTACTGAAGCCACACAAGAGCCTAGAGACCCCTCACTGTGGGAGGAGGAGGTGAGTCTGGAGCCCTGGGCATTGCACTGGGGACCTTGAACTTCATCCTGGGAACCACGTACAACTGTACACTCTTTGTATGGGGCTTGTTCTATCTTGTAACCCCAGTTCCCAGCACAGGGTCAGGCTTAGAGTCAGTAATTTCCATTTCATTCAGACAGAACTATAGACAATGCTTTGGAAAGGAGACTGAGGAAGAAAATAAAAGAGGACTTTCCCTTGTGGTAATTCTGACCGGGCAACATGATTAGTTTCGCCCCCTGTTCCCACCCAGAGCTCTGGACGTCCCTCTTCAGAGGAATCCCTTGAGAAAACCTGAGAAGGGAGCTAGAGGTCAAGGTCAGATCCTCGACACAGGTGTTAAGACTCCTGAACAAAGGGGAGGAGAAAAGTGTGGGCTCCGAGTCCCCTGAAGGGAGGCGAAGGGAGCTCACCGCCACAGAGGAAGGGTCCATGTCCTCACTCTGGGATTGGCTCTGCAGGAGGCCACTGGCGCAGCACAGAAGAGCTGGTCTCCAAGGAGCCTTCTTCCCAGTTCAGGGGAACTTGGACCAAGTCGCTGATAAGTGGTACTGTCTGTCATAAATATCAAGACCACCACCAGGAGTTTGCAAAGAGCTATAGACCCTAAGAGAGTTCAGAGAGTAGTCAGCCCACATCAGGCAGGAAAGAAATCCCATAGGCCAGGAGTATCCTTCCCTTGAGTGGAGAGAGCTCACATCCTCAGGGAGTGGGTGTTTAGGGGCTAAAAAGCAATAGGGTCATGATGGGCACGGTGGCACACGTCTGTAATTCCAGCCACCCAGGAGGCTAAGGCATGAGGATAGAAAGTTCAAAGCCAGTCTTAGAAACTTGGTGAGACTCTGTCTCAAAATAAAACATAAAAAGAGCTGGGGATGTGGCTCAGTGGTTAAGCACCCCTGGGTTCAATCCCTGGTACAAAAACAAACAACAACAACAACAACAACAACAAGAGGGACTTCTATAGGAGAGCCTGGAGACACCCTGCCTTCTGGTTGGAGCCTGGTGAGTCTCCCCTGGACTGGGAGAACACAGCCTGTGGAAAAATTGCTGTTTCTAGAGGCAAGAGGTGAATACAGAGCTGGTGAAGTCTCAGAAAAATTGGCTGAGAACTCCTCCTGGAGACTGGATTTCCTGCCTCTGAACCAGCTTCCTGGTGCAGGGCCTTGTGGATGACCCTGGCTGGAGCTGACACCACTCTGACACCAGCTCAGGCCCAGCTGGGTTATTGACAGTTCCTTGTCCTCTGATGATATGAACTTGCCTTGCCCACTCCCTCCAGCAGGCTGCTGTGCCCCTGCCTTCAACCCATGTCCAGCTGTGGCATCCAAACCTGTTCTAAAGAGAGAAATCTTGGGTAAAAGCCATACATAGGGCAATTTTTACTTCTCCAGAATATTCTGCATAGGTCTTTTGACATAATTTAATTCTGATTTTCTGCCTTTATTATTTTCCTTCAATTCATAGACATTTTAAGAATGTGTGTGATCTTATTTTTTATCAGCGATTACTAGTCAGGGGCGACTCAATTTTCCCTATCATTCCTTCCTTGACAACCTGTCATCTACTGCTACTTTAACTTACCAATTGTTACCATTTGTTTGAATAAAATGCCATTGTGTGTATGACCAGCTTGGACATTTTCACTGGTTGAATCCACTCGTCCAATAGGTCAAAACATCCATCAGTGATGTATCCACAATCAACAGGATAGTCACTCCTAAGTTAAAATCCGATGCCCAAAGCTTACATTTCACATTTCACTTAATGTAAAGAATTTCAGAATTCTGTTTTTAGGACTGGGATGTAGCTCAATGGGAGAGTGTTTGCCTAGCATGCTCAAGAGCCCAGATGCCATTCCAAGCACCACCAAAAGGAATTTGGTTTTAAGAAAGCCTGAGTATCATAATTTCCAGTGTTTATTTTTGGAATTTTTAATAAAATAAAGCTAAACATTTTTTTAAAAATTGGATGGCAATTGAACAAACCCCTTATGTTTGTCTGCTTTTCCTGTGAGTCCCTATGTTAGAAATATGTAATAAGGATTGAAATCCAGTGTTTAGGTTGCTTCAGTGCAATCTTTAAACAGTGTCCTGAAGTAGCACCTTGAAGAGTGGGGGGAAACTGTGTACAACACACTTCATTATATGTAGGGGTAGGGAAGAGCAGAGCGTTGAGACCATCATCCAAAATAAAAGTTTTGACTAGGGGAACAATGTATTTGCTAACTATAAATTGGTAAAAATATACACTCAAACTTATAAAATAACAGTAAACACTGCTATACTGGGTCTTGTCTCTTATTGTCACAGCTGATCAAAGCTCCAGTCCTGGCTCATGAGATTGCAGTTAAGATGTCAGCCAGTACTGCAGTCACTGAAGGCACTGGAGCCGAGTAGCTATGTCATGTCTCATCTGAAACTCTCCTGCAGATGAGACCGCAGGCTGCTGGCAGACCTCCACTCCTTGCAACACGGCCTTCTCCTGAAGGTTGCTTGGGCTTCCTCACAAAATGGCTGCTGGTTTCCCAGAGGGAATGACCCAAGAACAAGGTGGAAGTTACCAAGTCTTGTTAACCTGCTCTCAGGAGTCACACCCCTGTATCTGTAGTTTCCTATTCAGGGTACAAGAGAACTGCACAGAGTCTGAATGTCTGCTGGTGACAAGAATCACTGGGGACCTTCTTAGAGGCTACCACAGATATCAGCCCTTCAATATTCCCAAGGCCTTGCTAGAGTTTGCTTGCCCCTCACAATGTAACTGAAAATCAGCAGAAGCACTGGTCCCACATGTGGGTAACCCTGAATGACCATGCTTACATCTGCGGGGGTCCTTGGTGGGGCATGGGTAATAGGGAGACCTGAAGTTTCTCCCAGTGGCTTAGAAGACTTAGAAGCAGGAGCTCCCCTCTGGGTTTTCCCTCCCACATTTTGTCCTCCTCTCTACCACCTCGTCCATGGAACACCACCCTGATGCTGTCAGTCCTCCAAGTACCCCTGATTCTCGGCTGCATGGGGGCTGGGGGGTAGGGTGAGAAGCAAGGCAGGCTTCACACTGCAGACTGTCTAAAATCAAATACTAACCTCTTCAGGTCTTTGTGGCCCCTTCGTCATTCCTGTCACCTGGGAGATGTCCCTTGCTACTCTTCCCAAAGTCAGAAGGCCACGTGCTGGACACACAGATGCACAGCCCAGATCCCCTCCAAGGAAGGGCCCGTTTTGCCAGCTGCTCAGAATGCTGGGAGTGGATGTTGTACTACGGTCATCCTCTGGGTCAGCTGCCCCACCACCTCACCCAAGGCCACAGCTTCCTGCAGTGGCCCCATCCTGTGACTGGTGGAGGAGGCGATCGAAAGGACCGCCATTGCAGGACAACTCTGACGGGCCATCACAGCCCACAGTCCCACGGGGACCCTGAGGTTTGGGGGCCTGCAGTTCAGCTCAGCTCCGGCCCTGTCATCCTCCTTCTCCTGCTGTCTTCATCTAGGGCCTCTGGGAGGTGACAGGGACACGAGGAAGTCTTCATCCTGAGATCAATGCCCTTACAACGACCTCAGAGTGTGAGCCAGCCCCTTCTGCCATGTGAGGATGCCAGAGAAAGGTAGCATCTATGAACCAGGACATGGGCTCCCGCTGGACACCAGTCGTGGACTTTCCAACCTCCAAAAGAGTGAGAAATAAATCTTGGTTATTTGTAAGTCATTCATTTGGTGGAATTTTGTTATAAATAACCTGAACAGACTAAAATAACCTTTTCTTCAGAGTTCTTCAGCATTCTCTCTCCTTCAACCAAAATTTCCTGCTGGGTCCTTTGGCAGAGCCAGAAGGAGCCTCTGCCTCCCACTTGGTCCTCGGGCCTCCCCGATGGCGTCCCTCCTGCGGGCTGGCCCCTCTGGACAGTCCTTGAACAGACCTCTCCCTCCCCCAGGAACTGTAAGCCCGAATGCTAATGCGGTGAATATTGTCCTCCCCACCTGAGGTGGAGGAAAGGGAAACGGAGGATGACTTCGCTTGACTCTCAGGTCCCGCATCTTTCACATGGCTGTGCCCCGTCCCACCTTCTCCGTCCTCCAGCTCACTCTCCGCACCTTGATCCCCACACACCTGTTGCTCCGTTTCCCGCCCATCCTGTGGTCAGCTCCTCTGCCTCTGCCTCTTTCCCCACCTCCCCGCGGCTGGGCTGGTCGTCCTCCCTCCTGGTAGACTCAGGGTGGTCCCTGCTGTAGAGTCCCTCTCCACTGAGCCAAAACAAGCAACGGTGACTGTCCTGGCTGTACACCAAGTCCACGGGGAAGTCTTCTATTCGTGGGTCTGTGGGGCCGGATCACACCATGGGAGACGACTCTCATCTTACATCTGACTTCTGCAGGAGAGCTGTGCTCCGGGCCCACCCAACACACCCCTTCCCGGTCCTGCCTCTGCCCTGTGCTCTCTTAGACCCGTCAGCCCCTCTGCCCAAGGTGTGTACTCCTGCCGTGCCCACCCCCGGAGACTTGCTGGATTCCACCGCCTGCCCACCTGCTGAATTTTCAAGCAGGGGCTGGTTCCTGGATCCGTGATGACCAGGGCTGCTGGAACCTGAGCTTCCTGGGCAGGTTTCTTTGGACCTCACATGCCCGCTCCCCAGACAGGGCCCATGGCTTCAGACTCCCTTAGCCCTGGGCCTGGCTCTCCCAAGCAGGCCCCAGGTGAAGACTGTCTCCTCTCCTTGCACACTGTTGTGGGAACATAAATTAGGACAGCCCTCATGGACAGTAGGGGGTTCCTCAAAAAATTCTAAAATAGAAATTCTGTATGATTCAGTAATCCCATTTCTGAGTATACACAGTAGTCAGGATACAGAAACACCCTAGATGTCCATCAGAAGACGAATGGGTAATGAAATTGTACACGATGAGATACTATTCAACCTTACAAAGAAGAAAATCCTGCCATTTGCAAACACATGGACCAACCTGAAGGGGACTACGCTAACTGAAATAAGCCAGGCAAACACCGCCCGATCTCACTCACAGGTGGCATAGATGTAGAAGCAGAGAGTAGGATGGAGGTTCCTGGTGGGAGGGGCAAATGAGGAGATGCTGGTCAAAGGGTGCAAGGTTTCAGTCACTCAGGATGAGTCACTTCTGGGCACCGCGTACAGATGGCAGCTGTGGTTTAAAAAACTGGATTGAATACTTGAAATTTGCTGAGGGAGTAAATCTTAAGTTTTCTCAGCACAAGAAGGAATGAATGAATGAGAGGAAGGAAGGAAAGGAGCGAGGGAGGGAGGAAGGGAGGGAAGAAGAGCGGGAGGGGTAACAATGATGTGGGATGATGGACGTGTTAATCAGCTTGATTGTGGTGATTATTTCACAATGTGCACGTGTATCAAGACATCATGGGGACACCCAAGTACTTGCAATTTGCATTTGTCAATTACACCTCAGTAAAACTGGGTGGGGGGGAGACATTTTCCTCCACCTAAATAGCCTTCTTCCCTCTGATTTCAAACTTATTATCTTTCTTCTTTTTTTCCCAAACCGACCATGTTTCCTTGACTATTCCCACCCACAAAAATCTCTGCTCCCAACTCCTCTTATGCTTAAAAACAGAACCACAGTTTAGTACATAATTATAGCTTTCCTTTATTTATTTACTCCCAGGCTTGTGTAGGTCACATCTCACCAACTAATTCGTATTTATTTCGTGCAGAGACTGTCTATACAATGCTGTGCACACGTTAGGCTGACTCACTCGTTAATTCATCAGATAGTTCAGTGACAGTTGTATCCTCAGTGTTGTTCTAGATGCTGAGATACAGAAGCGGAAGCAGCTAAAGCAAACAGGGTCCCTGCTTTCACAGTAAGACAGACAATCAAATAGCCACATAAATCAGTGTGCGATTACACCAGAGAGCCACTGTGAAAACAGTAAGATGGTTCTTAAAAAGGTAAGCATAGAATTATCATATCATCCAGCAATCCCACTACCAGGCACATATCCAAGGAAGTGAAACCACAGTGTCAAAGAGACACCTGCACAGCCCTGTTTGCTGCAGCATTATTCACAAAAGTCAACGTGTGGAAGCGACTCGTGTCCCTTGAGAGATGAATGGGTAAACAAAACGTGGTATATATCTACAATGACATATGATTCAACCTTGAAAAGGAAGGAAACCTTGACACATGCTGCAACGTGGATGAAGCTTGAGGACATCATGCTAAGTGAAATAAGCCAGTGACAAGAAGACAAGTACTGGAAGTTTCCATTTGTGTGAGGATCCCAGAGTCATCAAATTCATGGAGACAGAAAGTTAGGTACTGAGGGAAAGCTAGAATGGGGGGCAATATATTGCTCAATGTGTGCAGTTTCAGTTGTGCAAGATGAAAGAGTTCTCGGACATTGATTGTGGCACCGGATGCCAGCAAAAATGGCTACGATGGTAAGAGTTATAAGTGTATTTACCACAATTTTAAATGTTGGTAAAATAACGAACAAAAATAAAGTTACGCTGGTGATAAGAGCAACAAAGGCAAGAAAAGGCTGTCAGGAAGACGTGGTGACAGCCGGGTCTGAAGGCTGATAAGGGCTGGCAAGGGAGAGGGGCACCTGCCTCCCTGCTCTGAGGGGGTCAGCCTGCACAGAGAGAGCAGCTGGCGGAAGTCAAGCCTGAGCCTCATGACTCTGTCCCACACTTTCAGGCAGATGTTCCTCCCCAGGGAGAAGCTCGTCAGTAGCCCTCTACTAGGGCAAGGACTCGCATTGCTGTGTCCTGTCACGTAATGCCCTACGTACAACATACGGATGACACTTCGGGCTTTGTGTTAGTTGGTTTTCCAAGGATTAAACCAATGGCTCCAAGACTTTAGCACGCCAAAGATTCACTGTCGAGTTTTGGGCTCATCAAAGGCAGATTCCTAGGCCTAGTCCCCACATTCTGATTCATAGGTCTGACTTAGGACCTTGACCTAAGCGTTTTAAATAACAACGTACATCCTCCAAGTGGTTCCACAGCGTGGGGTCCATACTGAGATTCTGACCCTGCATGTTTGCTAATTCTGTAAACTTCAAATTCTGGGCCTCGTCTCCACTATTATTAATTTGCTATTCACTTGTAAGTTTAGGAACTGAAGTAATTTATTTCAGAATGGCCTCATCAATCCAGAGAAAATAAATGACACAGGTAGAGACACATATTCACATGATGCTTATATTTTAAACTACTTTGTAGAAAAAAAGTTGACCCTCTAGTAACCTTCTGGGAAGCAAGGAAATAGACTCTAAGCTCCATTATAAACAGGTAAATGAACCAGGCATGGGGTGCACACCTACAATCCCAGGCGACTCAGGAGGCTGAGGCAGTAGGATTACAAGTTCGAGGCCAGCTTGGACAACATATTGAGACCCTGTCTCAAAACAAAAAACAGAAAGGTCTGGGGATGTAGCCTAGAGGTAGAGTGACCCTGGGTCCCAATATCAAAAATAAATAAATGAATGAATGAATAGAAGCACAACGCCGCAGGGCAATGAAATCAATTATTTAAAGGAGAGGAGGTTGGCATGAACAATGGCTCTCGACCCACCTGTCTAGGCCACCAGCTCTACAGAGCTTTACTTCCCTGGAGTGTGGCTGTCAAAACCGCTTGCTTGGGGGCATGCGCGAGTCATGTTTACAGGCAGATTAGCCCGGGCTATTAAAATGTGTTCCCAGAGACCATTCTTATGTCAAAGCTGGCGTTTTTCACACTCCATCAACCTGAAATCATTTTTTCCCCAAACCACCCTGCAATGGGGATCACTATTGACCCATGACCTTGCACACTTTTAAGGGGAACTCCTGGTCATTCAGCAAAGGAAGAGCGTATGCCTGGTGGACATACCATGACGTAACCTAGACTGAATCTTGCCTTTTTGAAAAGTGGTATCACGTGTGTATCGATAATGTATGTATTAAGTAGCATGTTCATTTTACGAACTTGAGGATGCTGTTCCTCAGTCACAGTAGGCAGTGATCCATGTGTCCACGTGACCCTCTATGCTGCTGTGACACTACTCATTTCAGTGGGGTTCCTGGGGGGCTGGAAACAAATTAGAACCACACTTTTGCAGTTTGGAACTGAGAGAATCCTGATAATAAATATGGGCCGTGTCCTTGTTTTATCTGAATTTTTTTACCTTTGCAGAATATCCATTAGCCACGCTTGTTTAATTCCTAAGACACTGACTGATTTGACAATTCGACATTAGTATTTGGTCCTTACAATTTCATTCATGTCTTATCTTTCTGATAAGTCAGTAAGCAACCCAGGAAGAACCCGGATGGAATTTGAAGGCTCCTGATTCTTTCTACCATGGTGTTCCATATCTAAAAGTCTCCCTACCCCTGAGGAACTTGCAACTTTAATAATTTTATGGTACAAAGCAGGCCTGGAAAATACATCCAGTAGCTCCTGGGGTCTGATCAGCCTGTGTTTGAATCCCAACTTGTATCCACAAATAATGGATACAGTGAGTCGAATTCTTGAAAATTTCAAGTACTGTATATAGGTTGAGCATCCCTAACACGAAAATCCAAAATATGAAAGCCTCCAAAATTCAAAATTAACATGATGTCACGAGTGTAAAATTCCACACCTGACCTCATGTGCTGGGTCATAGTCAAACCACGGGCACACCAACAGTTTTGCGTAAAATTACCTTCAGGCTATATGGATAAGGCCATAGGAAACACAAATGAATTTTGAGTTCAGACACAGGTCCCAAGGTACCTCATTATCTATATGCAAATAGTCTAAAGTTCAAAATAATCCAAAAGTCCAAAATGTTTCTGGCCCCAAGCATTTCAGGTAAGGGAAATGCAAACTGCATTTGTCGTTTCTCATGACAGGAAGTGCAGAGGCAGGCTAGTTCCGGGTATCTGGTTAACCCAGTGACTCAAGGGCATTTTCAATGGGCAAAGTTCTTTCCATCCCTCTATCCAACCCCAATCTCTGTCCAGACAGGAGGCCCAACCAAAGAAAATACCAGTAACTTCTTCAGTCTCCTTTTTTTTTTTTTTTTTTTTTTTTTTGCTGGGGATCGAACCCAGGGCCTTGTGCTTACAAGGCAAGCACTCTACCGACTGAGCTATCTCCCCAGCCCCAAGCCTCCTTTTTTTATCTGTAAAATGGACTTATCATCTGTATGCACTTCAGCGAGCTACTGTAAGAACTGAACAAGTCCTGAGCAGAGCCCATGGTGGGAGTAGGCTCCATGCATGAAGTTTGAAGGAGGTCTGGGTAGGACAGCATAGGGGATGTCATTTAAGTGAATTAGGCAGTGGGCCCTGGGATTCTCCTCTACCATCGCTTACCAGCTAAGTGTGACCTTGGTACATTTACATAATATTTTCAGTCCTGCTTCTTCATTTGCTGCATGGGGGTGATAATAGCACCTAACTTAAAGGCTTGGGGAAAGTTAAGCCAAGCATGGCACGTCCAACTCTTATACTGAGCCTGGCACATGGGCTCGGTAAATATGAGCACTTCTTTTCACCAAGATGGTAAGCAGGAGAGCTCACGGGGTCACACCTGGTGATATAAGTTGAACTTTCTGGGCCCTACAAATGCAGTCGGGGAGGGAGTCTGACCGGAGTGTACCAACCGGAAGGGCTCAGCAGAGCTGAGATAAGGCGGGTGAGGAGAGGCCAGGGTTTTAGGAAGTCTACCAGTGCCCAAGGAAAGACGAAGGCTCAGGAGGCCTGCGCTGGAGTCTTGCCAGGGCGCTGGAACTGGATTTGCACCAAGGCGCGGTCCTTCGGGCGGAAGGGAAGGGCTGGTGGCAGGGCGAGCTCGGTAGGTGGCTGTGTGCGGGCAGCGACCGGGCTGGCAGCGGGCGCGGCCTGCAGAACTCGTCTGCACCGCCGGCTCCGCCCTGCACCCGGCAGCCAGCCGTGTCCCCGCGCGCGCGGCCGTCCCTCTTCCCGCTCTGCTGGAAGCAAGGCGAGAGCTGTTTTGGAGGCTCCTTCCCCATCCAAACCCTGCGTGGAGAAGCCCCAGCGGCCGCTGTGAGCGATGCGCGAGTCCGCGGGGACTTTCACTGATCCCCGCAAAAACCAAGTGCCGGTGAGGGACGTCGGGGGAGGTTTAAATTGGCTTGCGGAGCTCAGCGCCAGGCTGACGCTCTCCTCCACCGGGTGTGCCTTCCCAGCCAAGGAGATACTGCGTCCACCCCAAAGATGATCCCAGGCTTCCATGGTGCTGGATTCCCGCAGGAGGGCACCCCGTGGATCTCCTTCAGGCTCCTCTGCAAAGCGCCGATTTCAGAGGTCAAGGGACCAGCCGCCTGGGGCGCAGACAGGCCAGGCCTTGGAAGAAGGCAGAATGCTGTGGTCCTGCAGACCACGAAGACTGCCCAGAGTCCGGAGTCCCGGGTGACATGCCCTCTCTACCATTTACTGGAGTTGGGTTACTCAGCTCTTTGAGTCACGGATTGTCTACAAAGTGGCCATACTACACCCTACCTGAAGGGCATAATAAAAGGATTAGCCATGTCATTTAGGAGAGAGGCAAAACAGTCATATACTAAAATCCTGACTTTATTGTCAGCGTTGGTACTTTCCTCATCACTGATTTTTTCGTTGCTTTTTTTTTGTTACGTTGAAATATTATTTATATCCCTTGCTGAGTTGCATTCTTTGGGGGCACCCCCTTAAATTTTGCACAGATTTTCACTCCACCTCATCCTGGTCCAGGGCCCTGAGCTTTAGACAAGGTAACGCATGCAAAGGTGCCAGAAACCCACAGACTTTCCACAGTGTCTGCGGAAGGCATGAACAGAGGCTTGGGAGCTGAGCCTGGTCACTTGAACACATTCTCTGTGCTGCTCCCACATTGACTTTTTTTTTTTTTTTGAGACAATCTTTCTACATTGCCCAAGCTGACCTTAAACTTCTGGGCTCAAGCAGGTCCTCCCCCTTCCACCTCTCCTGTAGATGGGATTTTCGGTGACTGACACTGCATCATCTTACACTGGCCTTTTTATTTACTTATTTATCTTTTGGTACTGAGACTTAGAACACTTCACCACCAAGCTACATCCCCAGCCCTATTTATTTATTTATTTATTTTTATTTTGAGACAGGATCTCACTACCTCTCTGAGGATCTCACTAAGTTGCTGAGGCTGGCCTTGAACTTGCAATCCTCCTTCCTCAAATTGAGGGATCACAGGCGTGAGCCACCACACCCGACTGCGCTGGCCTCTTTGACACAAATTCATTTAACACTAAAACAATTAAGTGTTCATTTCCCCGTTTCTCCCAAGGTCACATAATAGAGTATAGGAAACGCTCCCTGGTTCTCCACCACCTTCAGTTCCCAGACCCAGTGGCTCTGAGTCATTAGAATTCTTCCATAACCCCTTGCATATCAGCTTGGACGGCAGCAAGTGAACTTGCATGCCTGCCGCACCCCGGCCCCCTAACCCTGGGCCCCCACCCTAGGCTGTGGAGGCAGTCGGGACAGATTCCTGTGGGAGAGCACCCTGGGGCAGTCAGGGAACCCTTTGTGTCCCAATATTAGAGGCACTGGAGTTGGGAGGTGATCACAGAGATCAGACCTACTCTGAACATGATGTCTGTTTGGGGAGGCAGTGAAAGAGAATGGAATTAAGGGGAAAAAACTGATTAGCAGTGCAATGCTTTGCTGGAACCCTTACCCCCTCTCCCACCCCCTGTTCTGGGGATAGAACCCAGGGTCTCTGACAAGAGCTGTACCTCTGAGCTACATCCCAGCCCTTTCACTGAAATGCTTTACTTGTCAGCTTAGGTTTGGGAAAATGAAACATTGTTATTAAAGTTCAATTTAAAGAAATAGACTGATATTTCTTATGACCAACCTTGACAAAAAAGGTATTTAAAGTCCAGTGGTCTAAAAAATAACTCCTCTCTATGTAGCATGATATAAATGAGCTGTGTCTGCTGAACAGAAATGGTCTTAGAATAGAAGGGGATGAAGTAGAACGGATGACGTGCGCTGGCTTCTGCAGCGAGTTTTAGCTGAATTCACTACTGGGCGGGTAAGAGCCTATTTAACAGTCTCCACGTCAACTCCTCCACACAGCTCCTCCTTCCATTCTTGTTCCTTTATTCTCCATTCCTCCCCTCTGGGAAAAAGGCATAAATTACTGGAGTTTTTGCGTTTTTCATGTGTCACCTAATGTCCTGCTAAAGTGGTGCTGGGAATAGATATGCTTGTGGTCATTCTAAAGCTGAAGACACAGCTCAGTTGTCCCAGGACCTGTCCAGGCTTTGGCCAGGTCTGCCCACTCCAACACCTTCCCCAACCCTCATCTCGCCTGCCATCTGGAATTCTGCCTTCCATTCTGCCAACAATTAGGTTAAGAGCTAGCGGGTATCCTGCCAAATGTCGTGACCTTGAATGTGCCACACCCAAACACTTGCTATCTTTCTCATCTTTTGTTTGACAGATCAGAAGTTCCATATTTTGTATGAAAGATAATATTAATTCTCCATCTTCCAATCATACGAAGTACCTTGACGTAAGAGTAGTCTGTAATTGTTCACCAATGGATACAGGCGGAATCCTGATGAGAGCCCGGCGGGCCCCACAGTGGGGTACGGTCTCCCCTTCCTGAGAGCTGCTTTTCCTGAGCAGGGAGAATGCTCTGGTCTGCTGGCCACAGATGTCCAGGGAGCAAGTACACAAGGCTGGTGATCAGCCAGGGACCACCGGCGTTGGCTGGCAGTTCAGAGGACAGACTTCATCCCGGCCCCAGAACACGTATGTGTGGAGAGGGAGACTTGAGAAAGGAGCAGAATGTGTGAGGAAAAGAGCAGGAGCGAGTAGGTGGATAAGGAAGCCATTTCCCCCTTCGTTCTGGCCGGGGATGGAAAACACCAGCATCAGCTCCCTGCTTCCCTTAGCTTGAGATCCGAAGGCACGGATGACAGTTTCTGCGTAGGGTGGAAGAAACACAGAAGGGAAAAACAGCTCAGTGCCTTCTCCAGAAGGAAGATGCGCGCCAGCCCGCAGTCTGCCCACTCTGCACTCCTGCCTTCCTCCTTTGGTATGGGAATGCCAGTTTTTAACTACACACGTTACTCACCAAGAGAAAGACCTCGTTTTCCAGCCTCCCCTGCAGAGGTGCGACCTTCTAAGTTAGGGTTTTATTCCACATAGAGGTAAGGTGGGCATCATACTAACTTATAGAGGATACGGAGAGAAAATGCAGCAAACTTACCCTGAAGGATCTAAGGGCAGTGAGGAAATTCACAGACAGGTGTAATACAATGGTGTGGCCAATGTCCTGTCCCTGACGTCCCTAACTTGGGGTGCAGGAAAGTACCCAACCTGGCTCAGAAGTCGAAGTATAAGAGCCTCTCTCAATCCTCCCCACCCACTAGTGCTCCCATCCTCTTGGACTTCCTGTCCTCCCAGGTCCTTTGGCTCTGCTGGTATTATAGGGTGGTGTCTCTCCAGGTGACTTAACACTCAGCATTCAGCAGTGCCCCCAGCAGGGTTCTCTTCTGCTCCAGGCACTTCCTAGGCCAGGAGAGCTCGGAGATGAGGGGTCACGCAACTGTCAGTCAGTGGTCCCTCTTCTCCCCCATCCTCCCAAGCCCTCCTGGTTCCTCCCACAGTCTAGCCGGCCCTCCCACCCCAGAGGCCTATTTTTACCTCTTTTCTCAAATGATGGGTTTCTGTGGCCTATAGCAAAAGACATTAGGACAAAATCCAAGCCCTCAGCAATACAAAGTGGGGAATCCAGATTTTAGAGACAGATGGTCCTCTTTCCCAACAAGGGAACAAATGCTTCACCCGGGTGGGCGTGGAACCAGCAAAGACTTGCACTGTAGGTAACATTCCAACAAAACTTGGAGGACGGTGCACTACCCTCAAATAACAAAATGAGAGCTAACATTTGGGGAACATTTCCAGCACCGTGTGCCAGGCACTGAGGCAAATACTACATAGCAAAGCACCTTGATCCTCCTCCAACAGCCCCACAGTGGAATCTAGAATGAGCTGTGTTTTACAGATGAGAAAAAAGGGCGCTGAGAGCAATGTAACTTTCCTAGGATTAATCGCATTTGGGTCCAGCATGTCCAACTCCAGGACCCACACTCCTAACTACTCCTCTGTGAGCCCTCTGTCTCTTGCTTTAAGGAGCAGAGCATATGTGTTCCCTTGGTAGAGAATGTTCTCTTGCCACCACTTAGTCCAAGAGTGTCTACTTGCTCTTAGGTCCCAGTTGTATCAGTCACCTGAAATGGGCCTGCTGCAGACCTCAAGAGAGGTCAGGCCTGCTCACACCTTGACCTTGAACTTCAGCCTCCCAAACTGTGAGAAATAAATATCTCTCAGTAGGTGGTGGTACATCGATAGAGTAGCCCTGGCAAACTGTGCTCTTGAGGTTATTTACTCCTACTGGACCGGTCTGGTGGAAACCTAAGCAATGGTGTGCTATTGATATCTCTTCCCAATACTGTGCTCAGGGGCATCATGTAGGTAGTGCCATCATGGGAATATTTACACCATGGAAATTGGCAAATGCTATGGACCAGAGTTTTTTCTCCCCAAAAGCCAAAAGATGAACATTTATCAGCATCCCACCATCTTTAAGGTACCAAGGAGAGGACAGTAGGAAGGAGGATTGACAGATTAAAGAGACATGCAAAATGCTTGATTTACTCTGCTTCATTCACTTCAGCTGACTGCTACCCCTCCCCCACATATTGATCTCCACTTCTTCATTCCCAGCAACACCCAACTTTGTATAGGAGAGGATTACCCTCCCCCAGGCACACCTGCCTCCCCAAGCTCCCTCACATCTTGGCATTGGCCCTTCTGTCTTTTGCAGTCTTAATGCATTTCTCAGTGCTTTCTATACACAGTCACAAGATGAAACTGAACTCCACTGCCTTTGGCAATAATATGTGAGCACCAGGGACAGAAGACATCCCAAAAGGACAGGGGAAAAGTGCTGGGGAGAGCAGCTGGAGGTGCAGCTCAGTGGTGGAGCATGTTCTTAGCATGTGCAAGGCACTGGGTTCAATCCCCAGTACCAAAAAATAAAAAATAATTGAATGTCCATAAATCATCTTAGCCAAGTGTCAAAATCTAAGTTTTTTGTTGTTGTTTGTTTGTTTGTTTTTTGCGGTACTGGGGATCAAACTCAGGGCCTTGTGTTTGTGAGGCAAGCACTCTACCAGCTGAGCTATCTCCCCAGCCCAAAATCTAAGTTCTTAAGGAATGGAAAAACAGAAAATCAAAAACTTTCAAATGAACTTCCAGCTTTTGATGGAAATTAGAATTTGCACTATTAAAGGAGATAAACTCATTATGCCTCACATACAAGCATAAAACCAAGGCAAATGTACACATTAAATCCAGACCAGAACACACAATCGTATTTCAATTAACATCCATTCAGTATGATAGACTCTGTTTGATGAATTAACTCACACATATTGTGTTTAAAAATAAGAGTCTGAAGCCTCTAAGCCAGCTCTTTATTTAAACTGGTATATGTGGTCTAACTTCCATTAACAGTCAGGCAGAGAACCTCTGTTTACACAGTGTGATGTACACAGTGGCATTAATAATTTCAATGCTTTGTTTGCTGGTTGGAGATAATCTGACTGTGCTTAACCTATATCCTGCCAGTGGGGTGAACTTCAATGCTAATTTAACACGGTGTCATTTGATCTTAGCAGAGCAGTCTTGTTCACTTGAACATGAAGTTAACATTGCAGCTTTATTGAAATCTGCCCCTAATAAGTAGCTAATCCAATTATTACTGAAATTGGTTACAGAAAATTTCTTCATGGCACATTTATTACTACACTCACAGGTAATGAACTGTTGCCAAGCTGGGGTGCTCAGTGACAGACTCCACAAGGAACATCTGATCATTCTGCAAATATGATCAGCCCTCCATATCTATGGTTTCCCCTTCCCTGGATTCAACCAACCACAGATGAAAAATATCTGGGAAAAAAAATTTAGGTCTGTATTAAACATGCGGTCTTTTTTTTTAAATCTCATCATTATTTCTTAAACAATACACTAAAACAACAATTCACATGGCATCGATGTTGTGTTAGGACTAGTGTCATCTCGAGGTGATTTAAAGTCCAGGGAGGAAGTGTGTACAGCTGAGCGGTCTCATGCAGTCCTGACAGCAACAGTCTATATACTCTCATTACCTCGGTTTTATACTTCTTTGTAAATAACTACTACACTGTATTGTTTCTGGAATAATGACAAGAAAAAAGTCTTTAAAGTACAGGCACTTTTTTTTTTTTAACAAATATTTTCAACCACAAATACAGAGACTGTGGCTGTGGATGGCCAGTGGTAGGTGGGTTTGGAAGAGTGCCCACCCAGCACATAGGACCTACTCAGTAAAAGCTTGCTGCTGCTGCCCTATGACCTTCACTTGGCATGAATTCAAACATGGATGCTTCTGGCCAGCATGGATGCACTCGCCAGCACCTTTCTGAAACTTTTCACTCCGTCTAGGAGTGAAATCCACCTGTGCTCCACGCAGTCTTCCAGCATGGACTGTGTCAGCGCCAGTGGCCATTCAAATGCCAGTCTCCACCAGCTCGACTACAGGCTCCTACCATCAGAGATGAATTCTGGCCAGTCTTAGTACCCCAGCGTCGGGCACAATGTCCAGCAAATAGTTTTCAGAAAATTCTGAAAGAGAGAGGGAAGGAAGGGTGGATGGAATGAAGGAAGGAACAAAGACAGGAGGGAACGAAGAAAAAGAAGGACCTTGGAAGGGAAGAAGAGGAACTCTACTCCCCCAGAGAGTCCAAGGAGATTTCTATTTTGAAGAAAATCCAAACCTTATAAATAATGCACTGATCTCATGATCATTGTTCAACCAAGGCCCTAGCAGGCCTCACCTGGCAGGAAGCAGCGGATGTTGGGGTGAAAGAGGAGAAGCAGGATGGCCTGCAGGAGCCTGGGTACCCAGCTCCTCAGATCCCATTCTGTGGACTCTTCCCAACTCCATATTTAGAACCAGGGCGGAGAAGCCAGGGAACCAGGACCTGCAAGGGGTGGGGGTGCATTCATGCTGCGGAAACTTTCCCCACATCACATCGGCTGCTGACCCTTTCCCAGCACCCCACTGACAACAAGGCTTCTCTGTCACTGGAATTGCCAGTGAAATTTGCATAGCGACTGGGAAGACTGTGGGGCACACAGGAGGTCTGAAAGCAAAGGCGCCATCTGCCCGCAGCGGAGGCCCCTGGGTGGGCGCCAGCCCTCACGGCCTCTGCACCCAGTCACGTCGCCCCCGCCACACCTTCAACATCCTCCACAAAGTCATCGGGACAGCACCTATAAAGATGTTTGTCTAGCCAGGGCTGATTGTTTCTGATCTGTAAAAATCAACCAATAATAAAATGCACGCTGTTAACGACTTACCAGCCATAAAAAACAAACAATGGAATGGACTATTTGCTTAATATTTTTATGAGAGAATGTACATGTGACTTTCAGCTTGGTGCCAGTTACATTTCTATTTACACGGAGACTGGGGACAATTAGAACATTTATCTCACTTAGTCACTAGTCCCTCCTGCCCCCCAGCCTGCCCCTCCCGCTTCCCAAAAGAAATGAAAAACGTTTTCATTATAAACCGATATCTGTTGGTGAAAGCAGCTATTTTTAAAAAATGACGTCATGGAGCCTAGAATGCTACATTGTTCTGCTTTCAGAAAACACTCAATGGGCTCTTTAGTTGTTGCTAGTTGCTACATGTTAAATGAACACTAAGTAACCTCCTCCCTCTCTCATCTCAGATCTGTTACTCATTTTCAGAAAGATTATTTGACACCTCAGGAAACTTCAGTAAGTTTGTGTTTTTCATATCCTTTAAGTAATGTATGTTTTTGCACATTGTATATGCACATAACTATCACATTCATTGGTTAAGGGACCTCAAATTGCCATGTCCAGCTCAGAAAAAATATTCTTGCTACCTAACCATTTGTTATATAGATGGTCCCTGACTTATAACCACTGACTTATGGTTAGGATTTTTCAACTTCACAATGGTGCGAGGGTGATATGAACTTGGTAGAAACCATACAAGGTCAGGAGTATCTATAGCTATGTGTTTAAGCAGCATTTACTTGTTCTACAATGCCTGTGTAAACCCACAACATGGAATTATTTCCTACTGGGTAGCCCCAAAGAATAGAAAATGTGGGACTTTGTCTTAATTTTTCACACACAAAAAATAAAAATAATAATCTCCCCACCAAAAACTAAAAAGACTTTATACAGCAACAAATATCATCTCCTAGATAAAATGGAAAACTGCTGTTTTCTGGCTATCTTGTTTCAAACTATGTGAAGAATAAATTGCTCTTTTGGAAGAACAGTATTTTATATGTGAAAAATAGATGAACCTGAAGTTGAATCTTAGCCAAGAAAGTAATCTTAATGTCTTGAATACCTGCTATCCAAATGCATCTTTAACGTGTCAGGCCTCTGTGTTTGTGTGGCTCCAGTAATGTGCATGTTATAAGCATGAACTACTGATAAATTGAATTAGTGCTTGTGTCAAGGTTGGAGAAATCCTGGAAAACTTACAAGCAGTCAGTTAACCTTGCCAGCATCTACTATGAAGTGCTTTGGGTTTAATTTACCAACAGTCTCACTTCCTGCTCACCACCCTACACACCACACACACACACAATCTCCTCCACTCCCTTTCTTCCCAAATTGTGTGTGTGTGTGTGTGTGTGTGTGTTGGGCCCTGGGGATGGAATCCAGGCCTTGCACATGCTAAGCTAGCCTCTCCCCCAGCCCCCAAACTCCTTTATCTTCCAGGCTACCACTCCCAGTTACATAGTTTCTTCCATTCCTCAAGCCTCTTGCTTGAGTGGATTCCCAGCTCTTGTCTTCCAGTTAAGTTAGTTGTCTCCTGAGTCCTTCAGGGGCAGCTGCTCGTACTGCCACAACTTGAGGGTCTGGAATGGGAGAAGGACTTGGTCCTCCTAACAAGCCTGTGTTGCATTACAATCCTCTCTCCCTCACTTCCGGGTAGACTCCTTCTCCGCCATCTGCATCCTCTCATGGATGTCATGTCCACACATCTCAGACACTCCTCCTCCTTGAAGACCTCGCCCACGGCCCGTAGTGTTTCTCTTCAATCGGAGTTTCGCTTTGGTGTTGGTAACGTCACCATATATTCAAGAATACCCAGCCAAAACTGCAGTGTCTTGAGGTTCTCAGCCCCAGTATCCTCTCTTGCAGTCCACATCAGACATCCACCTGCACAGCTGTTCAACCTCTGAAATCCAGGATTCCAACATGCTACTATCCATTCATACTCTATTCTTTCCAGGCTCTATACTGTAGTTTATCGCTGCAAAACCCTAATTCTTAGCAACTCAGAATAACAAAAATGTATTAGCTCAGTTTCTGACAGTCAGGAATCCAGAAGCTTCTTAACGAGGAGGTTCTGGTTCAAGGTGTCTGGGGAAGTTGCTACCAAGATGTCTTCCAGCACTGGAAGATCAAATACACAGGCGGAAACACACAATAAAAAAGAATGAAAGAGGAGGCAGAAGTTCAAGTAAACTACTTGCTTGTGCAGTCATGGAAGCCACAAGGACAGGACTATGGGATGCCAGAGGCTGGGGACAGTGACAAGAGCTGTTGGACTCGCGCTGTTATCTAGAACTTCCACCACCAACCGATTGCTGAGGTCACTTCTAAGAGACCCACCTTGCCCACACCAGCACAGTCCCTTCTGATCCTTTGTCCTGGACCTGTGGCCTTCTGGACCAGTTCTCTTCTCAGCTGTGCTGAGTGTAATGTGTACAATAAATCATGTCTTCTGCTGTCTTAGCTGAAGAATCAATAATAATAGCAATAATAACCACAAGACCCAGGCCTTCCCAGTGTCTCCATGGAGCAGACATTTTGGGTATACGTACATTAAAAATGAGATCACCCTGAATTCTGGATCCTACCCATCCTGCCCCCCAAAAACCCCTCAGGACCTCCTGGCTGTTCGAATCTTCTCTCCCCCAAGGTCCACCTCCTGTGCTAACTCTTTCCACCAGATTCCCAGATGCTTACAGAATGAAGACTCCACTCTAGCCACATCCTCCTAGGGTAACATATGGTCATTTCTCTTTGTACTTAATTTTTTCAAAAGAGTGGCAGAGAGGTCTACACTCGCCCTCACGTCCTTTACTTCCGTTCATCTCTGGAACCCACCTCGTACTCTACTACTCCATGGTGCTGAAGTCACCTTCCTCCTACTGTTTGTCTTCCAGGTCCTTCCAGGCAGTGTGGACACATGGGGCCACACCCCCAAGAAAGGCTCCTCTCTCTAGGCTTCACACTTTGCAACTGCTACTACTGCAGGCCCCTTCCCCACTGGCAGTGGAAGTTGGGGTTCCTTGGGGGTCTCCTCTGTAGACCTATTTGCTTCTTCTGCATAGCTCCTTTGCTCCCATGTATAAGCTGAACAAACACAGTCTATATTCCCAGCTCTTACTTATTTCCCAAGCATCAGGCTCATAACTCCACTACCCACTCCATGCGCCATCTTGGAGATTCCACAGGCCCTGAATCCTCAATGTGGAGGCAATGGAGTAGGGGATTGAAAATGGCTGGATCTAGTCTTGGTCGAGTCATTTATTAGCTGTGAGGCTCTGATAAATGACTTAATCTCTGTGAACCTCAGCCTCCTTATCTCTAAAATGGGGGATAATGAGAGAGCCCAGTTCATAAGGTAGCTGGGTGAATATGTCAATTCATGTAAAGCTCCTGGCACGGTGCCAGGGCTCTGTAACCAGGACTTACTGTTATAAGGAAGAAAGGGACAAAACATGTCTAACATATGGCTCACAGGAAGTGTTCAGAAAATATTATTTGGTATCATTACATCCCAACTTGAACTTGCCTCCGTGGGCTTCTCTTTGACAAAACTGGTCCTCCTCCAGCATTTCCTCAGTCAGCAAAGGGAACCCTTGGGTTCCCATTTCCCTACCCTGTCTGGAAGCCATCAGTAGTGCTAGCTGTTCTGCCTTATGAACCCCTCCGTAATCAGTTCACTTCTTGTCACCCCCAGTTCTATTCAGTGTTGTTACAGATTGAATGTTTGTGTTCCCCTGAAGTTGGTGTTGAAATCCTAACTGTGGTGTGACAGCATTAAAAGGAAGGGCCCTAACCAGTGTCAGATCTGCTGGTGCCTCGACCTTGCACTTCCCAGCCTCCAGAACTGTGCAAAATTTATTTCTGTCATTTATGAGATAGCCAGCCTGTGGCTTTCTGTCAAGCAGCCCAGCCTCCCCACAACATGTCTCGTCCCTAGATCTCTGCACAGCCTCCTGCCTCATCTCCGGACCTCTAGCCCTGCCCCTGACCAATCCATTCTGCACACTGCAGCAAGAGTGATTGTCCAAGATGCGAATCTAATCATGTGATTTCCCTGAGGACCCTGCATCGCCCTCGGGCTGAAGTCCAAGGATCTAATTGGATTGCAAAGCCATTTAGGCTATAAACTTGGCTTTCCTCTCCAGAGTCAACTCCCAGCCTCACTTTACTTTCAGTTTCTAGAACTGCTTTTTTGAATCTCATCATCCAACACATTCTTCTAAACCTCCTCACCTGGCCAAACTTTTCTTGCTTGTCCTTTACTGTTGAGCTTGGATGCCTCCAGGAATTTTATCTGACTACCCCCCCACCAAACTTTGGTGGTTAGGTGTTTGCCTCCAATTTAGTCTCTCAGAACCATGCAAGTTTACAATTAGCACATGGTTGATAATTGCCTGTTTATTTTCCTCCCTCCTTTCAAGCAAAAAGGCTGCCAAATAATGATTAAATGCATCTGCAAGCAGTACCCAAACAGCTGCCCTTTATCCTAAGTGGCCTGTAACATAGATAGTGACTCTCATGATGATGTGGGTGACTCTTTCCTAACCTCTCCCGCTCAATACGTGCACGAGGTTTTGGGAGTACAGGTGGCAAATTCGGAGAGTGAAGTCAAGGTCCTGCCTTGCCACTTGCTATGTGATCTCGTTAAAGCCACTTCAACATTTTGAGTACCAGTTTCCTTATCCAAAAAGTAGGGTAAATAAATTAATGGGTGTGAAAAAAAATGCTTTGTAAACCATAAATCATCACTTGCTACTGTTAAAAGACAAAGTTACATCACATCTAGTTGTGCATTTCTTCATTGGCTTTATTTGCTATTCTTGAATCAGGCAGCAGTCTGAATCAAAAATGGTTCAGAATGGCCCGCCCCACCACATGGACAGGTGGTATTTATAGCCAGAGTAAAGGAAGTGACACAGAAAATGGAAAGGAGGCACAGAGACAGCCTGATTGGTTCCAGTTCTTGTCACTCATATTCCAACCTGGTTTGACCAGTTGGCCACTTGTGATTGGTCAAGGCTCAGCTATAGTTACAAAAGTAGGCTGCAGTCTACAAGTCAAGCTCGGTTGCAGTTTATTGGCTATAGAGGAATCTTTAGGCCAATCTGAGAATGTAGGGAAGCAGATTTAGGCCAGTCTTCATTCAATAATGTATCAATTCCAACTTTCCTTTTTTGAGTTCCTGATTTGTCCCCTTTCTGTCTCAATGTCTCTCTCACACTTTTCCCTCCTCCCTTTGTCTCAGTTCCTCTGGGGACACCCAACACTTGGCTGACTGTCTTTCATGATTCTCGGAGCGCCCTGGGTCAGAGGGCTACCAGTCATTGGTGGTGAACTCAGAAAAGTCTGGAGTCGGTCAGCCAGGACCAACTTCTCTAGATGAAACTCGCTCCTTGCGTGTGGCTTAACTTCCGTCGCTGCAGGACTCAGTTTCCCCCACCCTTCGGAAACTGTGTCAGTTGCACACAGAAACCTAGAAAGACACACGGCCCCCCAATCATAAACACGCCACACTGTTATCACTCAGAGACACCCCCAGCACACACAGGAACTTCCCCTTCTCTGAGTCAAATTTCCCTCCAACAAATTGTGGAGCATTTTAGGTGAGAAAGGTGGGATTTGGTCAAGCTTTATGGTAAATTTCCTAATTTTTCACCCATGTCTGGAGTGAAGTGCCTTGTTAGGTGCCTTTGCAGCCACTCCATTAAGAGATGGATCTATTTCCCCATTTTTTGAATCTAGTCTTGTCTTGTGACCTCCGTAACCCAGAGAATTAAGTAGAATAACTGGGTACCAGTTCTGAGCCTACGCTTCAAGAGACCCACTCCCCCAGAACCCGGAGGCTGCCATGTGTAACTTGGACTATGCCATTCCATGGTCCAACACCCATGAGACAGGCTGTTACTCAGTTACCCAACCTGGCCTCCTACTTGCCATCCTCCTGCCTCAGCCTCCAGAGTGACCGGGATGATAGGTGCTGGCCACATCTGTTGTTTGTTTGTTGTCTGTTGCCGAAGTAGAATGAAAGTCCAAGAAGGAGGGATTCTTTTCCTCACTCTGTTGTTTGATAGTGCTGGCATGGATAAGCTCGGGCTAGCCTTTTGGATGGTGAAAACCATGGCCCATCTCCCCAGTAACCCAGCCAACCACCAGAATAATCTGCAGCTCAACGTAGACATGTACGAGTGTCCAGTTAGAAGCAGCATTAAATTGCTGATAAACCAATTATAAGTAAATAAACGGTTGTGGTTTCAAGCCTAAAACTTTTGGTATATTTATTAAGTAGCAATAGTTAATGGCTATAAGCACTTTAGGGTTTCAACATGAGTCTTGGTTTCCTAATCTCTAAAACCAGAGTGACATTTTTCCCCCACGGGCATAGGGAACCACTAAGAAAATAAGTAACTTTCAATTAATGTTGTATCGGAATAAGTATAGAAACCTTACAGGCCTTACAGGTCTGTAATCCCAGCTGCTCAGGAGCTTACAGCTCCTGAGGATCACATGTTTGAGGACAGCCTGGGTAACTTAGTAAGACCTTATCTCAAATTAAAAATATAAAAGGGTCGGGGGCAAGGCTCAGTGGTAGAGCCCTTGCCTGGCAAGCATCGTGCTATTCCATTCCCAGTACCACCAAAACAAAACAAAACCTAAATACAGAAATCCTTCATCCATCCTGGGGATATCCCTCATCCTCTGTGCTTCTCATCTAAAGGACACACAGCCCTCTTGCTTTCAAGTCAGACATGTCCTTAGCTACTCTGCTGGGCCTGTGTAAGAAACAAATTCGGCATCCCCAATTACTAGATCTAATCAGTTCAGCAGCAGGCAGATTTTGCAGAATTAAACAGTTTGGTGTGCAAGCTCAAGTGAATTTTAAGGATGACAGATTGATTTTTGCTTCTGAAAACAAATTTAAATTGATGAGACCTTAATGAATTCTTTCTCCCATGCTTGTGGGGTGGGGGTCAGATAACACTTTAATCACACCATGAGTAAGAACTGTTTGCCAAGCTATCCAGGACTGAGAAGTCACTGGATTTCCCCTGCAGAAGAATTATGTCCTTGTTCAGTGCACTTTCAGGATCTAATGGTAACTGTTTCCACTTTGGGTGTCAATGACTCCTTCTCGAACCTCTTAGGAGTTAATCAATCAACAGGAATTTTTTTATTCTGAGTTCACAGCACCATCCTAGGCCCTTGGCGAGCAGTGAGAGTAGAGTCCTTAGCCTGTCATTCATTTATTCAGCAAAGACTTATTGGGCACCTACTCTGTTCAAAGCAGTATTCAAAGGATTTGAAGTAATCATTAAATAAAGTAACAAGGGGAAAAAACCCTGCCTTCTTGAACTTTAATTCTATTTGGAAAAGCAAACAAGCCAACAAGGTAGCCGACACTTGTAATCTCAGCCACTCTGGATGTCGAGAGAATGGCCAGGTCAGGAGAATGGCAAGTTCAAGGCCAGCTTGGGTCATTTAACAATAGCCTGTCTCAAAATAAAAAATAGAAAGGGTGTAGTTCAATATCAGAGTGCTCTTGGATTCGATCCCCAGTGCAACTAAATAAATAAATCTATTGAGTAAGCAAATGATAAAGTTTATGAGCAAGTTTGAGGTGCTGTGGAACAACTAGATCTGAGTAAGGGGGCAAGGAATGTGGGGTAGACTATGACCATCAGGCTTATTTTTTTTCTAGATTATATATATTTTTAAACTTTTTTTGTACATGTATATAGGGTAATGATGTCTGTCTCTTTCTGCCATCCTTCCCATCCCCACCGCCCCACCTCTTCCCTCATTCTCCTCTGCATAATCCAAAGTTGACTATCAGTTTTAAATAAGGTGCTCAGGGGAGCGTCTTTTCCACCTCAGTTGATATCAGCCCATGGGGGGTCCATGGTAGCAGCTGAGTGGACAAAGCCACTGTGGTCCTAGGCATGAGGCAGGCCGAGAGGGTCCCAGGAGGCAGGAAGGCAATCTCCAGTACCCCACAGGAGGGCTGCAGCCAGCTGCACTGGCTTCTAGAGCTGTTCAGGCCCACCCTCCCCAAAACTGTGTTCAGCATCCTCACGTGGGTAGCGTGCGCTTGAGCATGAGACGAGTGTTTACACCATGGAAATGGGCAACCCCTGCATAGCCGGGCTTTTTCACTTTCTTTTTCAACTAAGTTGATTTCTAAACATTTCTTAGCGTACCACAGAGTGGCCTCCACCTCCCACCAGACCACAGGAAGGGCATGGATGTTTGTTTGCTCTTTAATATAAACTTAGAGGGCGATTGAGTGTCACACTTAGAGAGAGAGAGCACTGTGGCAGTTTCAGGGAAGAGCTTTATGGAAGAGGGTGTCTGGAAGGAGGAGTTGGAGGGAGTTTGCAAAATGGAGAGAAAGAAGACAGAGTGGGTAGAAGGGATGATCTCCCAAGCAAGACATGATTAGGTTAATGGTGTTCGAGAAAAATCCACCAAGAAAACACCAAGCTGACACTGGATTCAGCTTCTTACAAGGTGAGGTGAGATGATTTCCAAAATTGAACTAAAATTATCTCGTCTTTCACGCCCCCGCCAAAACCATCCCCAGCTCTCTAAAAGCTGCATCAGTCATGGTGAACCATGTGGTCCACATGATCTTTAGGAATAGAACCCGGGCTCAGCGTCTGTTTGATGGGGGACCTCTGAATTTTTCTCTGTGGAAACATTTGCAGGTAAACAGAAATTAAAACCCTGCATGTCCAGATTCTTTCCCATCTATGTAACCGCTTTGCTCGGAGCATTGAGCAAGGCGTCTCCAGGCTGTATTTATTCACCTTAAAATGATCAATTCATATTCTTCACTCATTGGTAGATAAAGATGAACAATAACATTTTTGGGAAATATTCCAAGCACTTTTAAGAAACATGTAAGTGCATACTTACGAGAAATGGAATTGTGTCGTTTTTGATCCAAATAGGAATACAAACATCCTCCAGAGTTTCAGAGGGGAGAGAAATCACTACTAACTTGTTCTGCTGTCAGGGACACCTCCTCCTTCAGTGAAAGGAGGGATTCTCCATGAGGCTGTGGACACTGTCCTCCAATCACTGGCTCAGAATATCAGACTCTTCCATCACAGAAACACAGGTGATATGCTGCTCAGAAGCCTTGACTCTTCTCTGAAATCCTCACCCTCTCCTGTATTGTCCTTCCCTTGACATTCCAGCCCTGGTAAGGCCAGCAATTGGCTTTGTCTTAGTTTGCATCGTGTCTGACACAGCTCAGCAGATCAGGGGCTCTCCAGATTCCCGACCACCATCATCGAATAGGTGTGGAGATTATGCAGCAGGGTTACCAAGCTCTTCTGCTGTGACTTTTGTCTTCCTCGTCACAAAAGCTGTATCTCACCTTCTCCACCTCTCCCTCCACTCTCAGCTAGATTTATAACATAGAAGCCACCAGAACAAAATTTTCTCACTTTCCTGCTACTAAATCCATAGACCCACCTTTACAGTGTTCATCTCTTTTCGCTCCTCCTGTAAGAAAGCAAACTCATTTCCTCCAATGGGGTCTTCAGCCCATCCTCTTCCCACTTTTCAGGGACTCCACACCCCTGTTGCCTTTCTGTCCTTCGTCTTCAATCCCATCTCTTAACCTCATTATTCCCGTGAAAATTCTAAGATGTGCTGGTTAGTAACTACTACCTTTCACAATTTTTATTTATTTTTGAAATAGTGTATGTGTCTGCCACATCTAGAGTAGTTACCTAATAGCATGTTCTCTCCTGGTAACTCGTTCTTCTCATTTCTAGAACTTCCTGTGTCCTGGAACAATTCATACATGGCGACATGCAGCAGCCATCTGGTTTGTGCTCAGCCAATGACTCAGACATCACTAAATATGCCTGAAAGACAGATGGGGGCAGACTTAGGCAGGACGAGGCTGAGGTACACGAGGCCCTCATCTTCAGCACAAAATGGACAGGGTCATCAAAACTCAGAAATCAAGAGAAATAGTATTTTAATATAAAAATTTTAATTATGAAAAAAATCCCCTCTGACACATTTAAAATACCACAGTTTGAAATAAGACAAGACCTAAACCTGTATTTTATGACCCTCTCTAATTTACCTTGTCCTCATCCTAATGTTGGTTCCAATAAAACTTTATAAAATCAGGTGTCTGGCACCTGGGCCATAATTTGTCATTTTAAAAAATACCATGTTAAAACGTTCATCTTGGTGACTGAGACTTGTGGAGCCCCCTTAAAGTTTGCCTCACCCTAGTCCCAGTCCTGAGTGGGCTCCGCTATCATGAAGGTCCCAGGAGCCTCCAGGAAATGCATTCTTCTGAAGATAACAGGCTGCCCTTGGAGAGGAGGGCGGTGAGCTCAGGGTGGTCTATTGCTCAGACCTGTCTTCAGTCCTGTTGGTTGAGGCGCCCTTCCACGGGGGTCCCTAGCACCCTAGGCACACTGTGCAAGCTACATGCCCCTGTGTTCCGTTTCATTCAAACAATTTATTTATAGTCTGTGTATTCCTTGAAACCAGATTGCTTCTTTCACGCCTAACTCTGGAGCCTGAGTTATAATAAATAGGCTGGGGTGTCTTCCTGGGAACTCAGGCCCTAACTTTTTCTTTTCCTTTTTCTCTCTCTTTTTTTTTTTTTTTTTTTCGAGACAGGCTCTCACTAAGTTGCTTAGGGCCTCACTAAATTGCTGAGGTTGACTTTGAACTTCCAATCCTCCTGCTTCAGTCTTCCCAGCTGCTAGAATTACAGGCATGGGCCACCTTGCCCAGCTACCTGACATGCTTATAAGAGTGATCAGCTACTACCAAAGGACTTAATGGGCTCAGCTTTACTGATGACCCCCCCGGGCTGTAGAGCTCTTCAGTTGTTGTTTTTGGAGGAGAAGAAGGGATGAAATGAATAAATCTGTAAGACATTCAAAACCTTTTTGGGGAACCAACAAATGACTTGAGACTCCAGTTGTTTCTTTTTGAAGTTCAACACTACAGAAATGTTCTGATGAAGTAGATGATGGTAGGAAAATCCTGAGGCATGCACAGCCAAAGGAAGCAGAATTCTGAACTTGAGCTACACTCACTTTCTAGGGAGAAGGCTGTTTCCTAAGAGAGTGGCTAATGCTATGAAATACCCTCAGATCCAGCCTCCTGGGCACTAGGGTCATGCTCTGGAATAATGCCAAAGCATGTAGGTGTGAATTAAGAGAGTGCTAAAGTTGGAATCCAAAGTTGAGGTTGGTCAGAGAGCTGGAAAAGCAATACCTAGTCCAAATAATGGGTGAGTATCATAGGAGTAAGTGAGGCCTGTTTGCAATGGTGACAGCAGGGTCATTAGAAGCCAGGTCAGCAGTAGATTGATGCGGCTACCATTCTGTCTGCCTGGCAGAACCTGGTCTACCATAGAATTTTGGATTAAGCAGGAGTCTCGTGCTCTTAGATAAATCAGAGACGCCTTCAGAGGGAGAAGATGTTCTTCCCATAAGTAAGTTGGTCATATGAGATGGTGAATGATTCACTGGAAAAAACAGGAGAGATGTGATCACATTGCACATGAAAGCTGCAGTCCTGGGTCACACTAGCTTCAGGAGATATTCAATGAAAGTCTGAAACACCAATGCACATTGTAATCTCTGCCCCATTGTCTGGATCCACCTTTTACCCTAGAGGATACCAGTTAATTAAAAGGGGTTAAATGATGAGAAGGGAGGAGAAGGGACTTAGAACTACGGAGATTATATCCATTGGTTACCAGCTTCCCTTGGGGGCGGGAAGCCTCTTCATTTTACAGCAGGGACTATGTATTTGCACACCACCTTTCCTCAAATCAGCAAATATTTATTGTGCACTTGTGCACATGAAAGTTTGCGCCAAAAAAATGTGCCTATTAAAGAGTTTAGACTTCATTCTCAGTAGTGCTTCATTACTATGCACGATGAATCAGAACTGCATCTCTCCTCAGCAGCAACTAAAGAAGTTACAGTAGAACAAAACCCACGTATTGAAATATCTAGGTTTTCTTCCTTATTTAGACACACAAAGGTCCCTTCACAACCAATGACATTCCTGTTGTCAGTTATCTTTCAATCAACCAGTGAACTAAGAGGGGGCAGATCCAGGTTGGGGGAATATTAGAAGCTTAAAAAATTGGGGTCTTCACTTTCAGAGAAGATATACAACACCAAAATTAAAATTAGGCTTGAAAATGAATATTTAGCAAAAGCAGGATTATAAATAACAATGAATAACAGTTTTTAAAGCTAATAAGTCCAGAAAACCTAGACAAAAAGTCTAGAAAAGATAATAAAAGTGTATCAATTTACTTCCTAAAAGACTTTCAATATTGTTTTTTTTTTTTTGTTTTCTTTTGTTTTCAATGTGGGGGGGACAGGCACAGTCCAAAAAACTTACTTTGTAATGAAAAACCTTTAAAAATCCAAAAAAATATATCAAGGAAGGAATAAAACTAGTTACTAAAAATGAAAGGTAACAAGTACCCTAGATGACAGGACCCACGGCATTGCATTCTAATAATTCATGGGCCACGTGTCCCTCCTCTGAGCTTCTCAAAGAAAACAACCCTGAGCTTTTATTCCTTTGGGCCCGGCACAGCTCTTGGCCTGAAGAAGGCATACGTATATGTTTTTTGTCTCTTTGGAGAGTAACTTCACAACACATTTCACAAATTAAATTGCACATACCCCTTGACCTTAATATTTTGCTTCTAGGAATTTATCTGATAGGTTTGCACAAGTATGCTAAAAGATAAGTGCCAAAAAAAAAAAAAAAAAAAAAAAAATATATATATATATATATATATATATATATATGATTATCAGTATTGGGAATCAAACCAACAAGCAACAAAACCAACCAACCAACCCTTAAATGGCCAGAATTAGTTGTAAAATTAAATAAATAAATGCACTGTAAGAAATACTATGTTAGCACTTAAAAATTATGGAGTAGTGGCCTGAGGATGTAGCTCAGCAGTACAGCACTGGCCTAGCATGTGCGAGGCCCTGGATTCAATTCCCAACACCACCAAAAATAAAATAAAATAAAAACTCTGCAGTAGATCTGTAGGTACTGGTGTGGAAAGGTGTCTAATAACATACTGCTTCATAAAGAAAAAACCAGGTGTGTGGTACAAATATTTATGCATATATACAACACACAAGATTGTGCAAGAACAATTTCTTGAAGGAAACAGGATAGGAAACTGCTTGTAGTGGTTACCTCGTACAACAGGTCTAAGAAATCAGGAGAAGGAAGAGGATTTCCATGCTCGCTGTTTACCTTGCAATTGTGCAATTTGAACTTTTTACCTTGAAAAGGAATTAGTTTTGGAAAAAAATTTAAGAAAATAAACAAATATCTGTTGAGAAATTCTACTTGCAACTCATGGAGGTGCCTCCGTTTGCTTATCAATTTCAATCAGCAAAATAAAGAAAATGATACACGCAGAGGCTCCTTTCTTCTCTCTTGACAAGAGTTCAAAGACCATAAGAACAATTTACGGCACACTCAGCTGCACAGCAGGAGTCTCTGGTGGTTTATCAATGTCACTAAGAGCTCCAGATGCATTTATAATCTCCCCGTACGTGTCAATTGTGGCTTGTCCTCCGTGATCAATTACCAGCACCATCTTACACTCTGTGAGCGCAAGCGCAACCTCACCAGGACAAAAGCAGGTATGGAGAAAAATCAGTTTTGCTGATTGCCTCTGCAGCTTTCTTGCTCCTTCCCTGGAAGCCATGTGGCTGTCTTAACAGTTGTCCTAAAGCTGGCACTGCATAAAGGAGAGGTAGCTATAGCAGCAAGTGGTGGTGATTAATTTTAAGCTGTCATGGAAAATGTTTTTGCACTTTAATGTCAGAGAACTGTATTATTATTATAGGTCTGATGTTCCCTTGCCAAGGCTCTGTTCTGTGCTTGTTCCCAAGACACAAAATGAACACAGAGAGTTTGCTGGTTGGCTCCCAGGAGCATCTTTTGGAGAAAAGACAAAAGGAATACTGCCAAGCGAGCCAGGTTCCCTGCCCCCAGTCGCCCCAGCCCTCCCTCCCTGCCCCAGGCTGGCGGAAGCTGGGGCCATCACCCTCTGTTTTCTAGATTGTCCAGCTGGATCCCAGCTTGCCCTCTTGGGCCATCTGGCCCACAGAGTCTCCTGGAAATTTCAGATAGTGCTGGACACCTCAGAGAAGAAAAGGATAGAGAAGGTCAAGGTTTGCTGGAGAGAAAAGAAGTCGCTGGTTACAGAAACAGGTGGAAAAGAACAGGGGCCAAGATCAACAAGTACACAGAGGCTTTGAAGGTCCCTGCCATCTGGGTCGGGGTCAGAAACAAACACGGGTCGTCTACCCAGCCTCTTCCGTGCCGGCTCCCACTACTCACTGCCCCCCCTGCAGCCGCAGAAGCAAGGTGGAGGGGGCGCCGGGGAAGGGTGGAGAGAGGCAAGAACTGACTAGCTTTCAGGTTTCAATACAATATTTATTTCTTGCATAATCCATCAGCAAATTAGATCAAAGAGCTGTCAGTTTTTTAAATTATGCTGTTCATTAAAGGAACAAACTTAAAATATACTTAGTTTAAAATAACATTTACCAAGAGGCAGAATTGACTTGTGTAGCTAGCACGGATCTCAGAACTAGAAGAGAGTACGATAGAGGACAGAATTGCTCCCTGTGGCACTAGATAAGCCTCTTTTAAAAATACAAGATGATCGTGCTAATAATAAAAATTACTCTTTATTGAGAGCTACCCTGCATCAGGCCAGGCACTTTACAAAATTCTTATCTGTAATCCTGCCACATAGAAAATATAATTACTCTTGTTTTCAGGTAAGAAATCTGAGAATCAGAGAATTTTCTAAGCATACAATTGAAGTAAGTAGCGAGTATTGCCTGACTTCCTGCCTATCTGTCTTACTCTCCACTGGACCAGACTGCTTTGTGTATGCAATATCAAGAGAGGTGCATGTAGTGACCAGTCATTCACATATTTAAGCTAGCCTTGGATTCAAATAGCTTCCTTTTATAATTCCTCCTTTATTCAATCTGGATAGGACACAGGTCCTAATTTAAATATCAAAAAAATATGGTCCTTGCAGCAACAAGAATACTGGCTACAATAAACCAATAGCAGAAGATGATCTCATGCCCCTGATAAAGAAACATCATTGCATTAGTCAACTTTCCATCACTATAACAAAATACTTGAGATAAGTAACTTATAAAGAAGAAAGGTTTATCTGGGTTCACAGTTTTAGAAGACTCAGTCTAATGGTAGGCAGACCCATTGCTTTGGACTTCTGATGAGTATGGTGGAAAACAATGGTGTGTGCATGTGGTAAAGCAAACTGCTCCCCCTCATAGCCAGGAAGAAAGGAGAGAAAGAAAGAGGCTAAGGTTCCACAATCCCTTCCAAGAGCACAGCCCCAGTGACCCAAGGACCTCCCATGAGGCCGCATCCCCTGAAGTTTCCATCAGCTCCCACAGTACCACCCTGGTCACCCAGCACAAGCCTCGTTGCTCTATTTCCATCAGGGCTTGATGGGTGTCTGAGTTCTGCAGAGGGTCTTAAAACCTACTTGTGCCTGTGTTACGTAGAAGGAGTTCAGGAAACAACTCCAGATTAGTGAAGCTCTGAGGCTGGTTACCTTGGACGAGGGCCCTTGGGAGGGGTGGTGCGGGCAGATTTCCTCTGAGCTTCCTTATCTACCCAAAGATGAGCCTCCAAAAGAACTCCAGGGTTGTGGGTCTTCTCCAGGAACCTCGTCCACCAGGGGAGTTCAGTCCAGGTCCAACGAGAGTAGACGGGAGGTCCAGGCACGCCCAGGCCAGCTCATGGCTGTCCCCTCTTCTTCTGGGGGTCCACTCGTCTTTCTGCAAAACCTTGCACCCTCTCTTAAGTCACCTACGTCTCTCCGAGGAGGAGCGTGTAGAAGTTTCCAGATCTCACTAGGTTTCTGGCTGTTTGCTGTTCTTTCCTGTGACGCCCCCATGCATGTAACAAACTTGTCCACCTTCTCTCTTGTTAATCTGCCTCGTTTATCTCATAGACTGGATCCTGGAACCCTCAGAGGGTGGAAGGCAGGTGACCCTCCCTGCAGTGTGGGACAGCGCCTGCATCCAGCGGAGCCACGGCTACCTCAGGAGGTGGACAGAGAACGCGTGACACGTCGGGTCCTGCCTCCGGGTGAGCTCTCTCCTCGGACTCGAGGATCATCACCAACAGCACTTAGATGTCGCCCAGGCACCTCAGATTCCTATCAGAACTAGCTCAGCTCTCCCCTGGACTAACCTCTCCTCGCTTCCTTCCACGCGAAGAGCCCCTTCAGCGCAACAGGCTGCCATCCCGCCAGGGTTTGGGGATGGTTTGTCCCCATCAAACTCATGTTAAAATTTCATCCCCAACGTGGCCACATTGGGAGGTAGGGCCTGGGGTGATCGGATCACAGCACCGCCCACATGAGAGGATCTGCGTTTTTCTGGAGAGAGAGGGTTAGCTCTCTGCAGACTGAATTAGGTCTCTTGGGACTGCATGAGTTATCTCAAGGGGTGGTTGTTACCCCAGGTCTTGGCCCCTCATGGCAGGCGAATCTCCTCTCTCAATCAGACTCCTCCAGGAGGTGCCATCTATCATGCTATGACACAGCGTGAGAGACTCACCAGGGATAATCATCCAATCTTGAACTTCCCTGCCTCAGAACTGTGAGCTGAATAAAATTACCTTCTTATAATAATTTACCCAGCCTCAGGTATTTCGTGATAGCAACACAAAATGGACTAACAGATCCCTGACTTCCCATCCCCCACATCCAAGTACCACCAAGCCATGTTGATTTAACTTTTAGTGTCCACTGCTGTCTAGCATTACATCCTTAGTTCAGAGTGCCATGCATCTCTCCCACAAGACAACTGCCCTCTAGCCCGTCTCCCTCTTTTTAGCCTGGCCCTCACTAAACCATTCTCCATAGGGTTCCAGAGAAAATGTCTTAAAGAGCAAACCTAATGTTGGCACTTTTCTGCTTTAAGTCTAGGGGCCTCTCCATTGACCCAGGGTTTTAATTTAACAGCCTTGTTGGGATATAATTCAACATCATACAAGTCACTCATGTGAAGCATGCAGCTCAATGGTTTTTGTATGTTAATGAAGTGCAACAGCCTCACCACAGTCAATTTTAAAACATCTTCATCATCCGAAAAGAAACCTCATACCCATTACTTGTAATTTCTCCCAAATATTCCCTTAGTCCCTGGCAATCAATCATCTACTTTGTGTTTCTATGGATTTATCTATTCCAGACATTTCACATAAGTAGAATTGTACAATATGTGAATTTTTGTGACTCCTTTCATGTGTGTATATGAATTTCATTCCTTTTTATGTATTCCATTGTGTGGATACATCACATTTTGTTTACTCATTCACTAGCTAATGGACATTTAGCTTGTTTCTGCTTTTATCTATTATGAATAATACTGCTATGAACTTTCACATGCAAGTCTTTGTATGGACACATTTTCATTTCTCTTAGAGAGACAGGTGTGGAATTGCCAGGTTATAGGATAAATTGATGTTTCACTTTCTAAGAAGTTGTGACTGTTTTCAAAAAAGGCAGCACTTCCTCCACCAGCATTTGAAATCCAAGCGGTTCAATGTGCTTCCAGGGCCCTTCCTGACCTGGTGGCAGCTTGCACTTTCACCTTCATCTCCAGCTAAACCCCAATTCAAACTGCACGCTTTGATCAGGCCCAACCTGCATTCCATTTGGGCTTCTATATATGGTAGGTTGTTCCCTGTGCCTGAAGTCCTCCCAAACCATAATCCCCTGCGGGTCCTCAGTCTCCATTTCCCTGGTATCTTTCCCCAGGGTCCCTGGTAAGACTGCTGAGGCCTCTGTGCTCCCTCACATGTGCCCTGAACTCTGCCCCAGCAGCACTGGTCACACCGCATCGCCATGGTGGTCTCTATCCTACTCTGAGCTGCAAACTCCCTGAGGGTGAGAGTCATTCCTTTCTCCTGAGCTTAGGAGAGTTCCTGGTATCTTGGAAGTTCTCAATAAAGACTTGACAAGCAGCTAAGGCCCTGGCACATGAAGAGGTCATCACCCTCTTCCCTGCTACATTAAAATCCTTCTCCCCGAAGGAAGTCCTTCCCAACCCATCTTGGAAATGCATATTTTGATTTTAAAAATAAAATGTTTGTAGTTCCTTCCTAATTCTGTTTTGCACAAGCTAATAATAAAATGAGCTGGCATTCCTTGAGTATATATCAACTGACAGTAGAAGGAGCCAAGCCAAGAATGTGTTAGGTGGCGGGTAGGAATCTGCATGCGATTAAAAATAGGCCATGTGTAATCATGGAGAATTGAAGATTACGCAAATGACCAACAATTGGGAAATAAATAAATTCTGTAGGCAGATAGATAATATTGACATTAAAATTACCAATATGGAAAGGTCTATATGAAATAATCCTAAAAATAAAACTAGAACACAAATTAGAATATACATATCGATTGCAAGTATATAACACTGCTGTACACACAATGATAATAACCAGAAAAGGTCAGATCACAAAATCATATAGTAGTGGGTCTTCCACATTAAAATTGAAAATGTTGTTATCTGATCAAACATTGTTTCCTCACTAAACATGTGTCAAATTTTGATCACTGAGCTTTTCTAACACACTCTTTAGACCCTCTTTATAATTTGTTAGCCGTTTATAACACATTGAATTCCTTAATTTAAAAATCCGTGTATACAGACCTGCGCACATAAACACACATGTTATGGTGCACTTAGGCAGCATGTTTTCCCTCTGCTATCGCACTTTTCCTCCCGTACTTCTGGGAGACAGAAGTGGTATCATCCCCACTTTATCAATTTGATTTCACATACAAACTAAAACTGAGAGTTATTACATAACCTGCTCAAGGTCACGTAGTCAGCAAGGGTCAGAACCAAGATCTGAGCCCAGGTGACTCAACGCTCACACAGCCTCCTAAACTCTGCTCAGAGCCCAGAGCCCGAGAGGGAAAGATGTGCAAAGTTCTTTGCCCAAGCCCCTTGCACCGCCTCCTGCACTGGGAGAGGCTCAGGGCATGTTTGCTCACAGGATTGATGGATCAACAGACCAATCAGTGGGTGGGAATTTAACAGATCAGCAAAAATTCTTTGGTACAGTCTATGCTGTCAGCCTTCCCCAGATTCTCTTCTATGAATATTTCATTCAATTATTTGTTTATTCAATGATTAAATATTAAACAACTACTAAGGTAAGAAGCTCTGTTAACAGCTTAAGGAGTTACAGAAATAAGACATTATTCTTATCTTCAATAAATACACTGATAATCGACCATGAAAATGAGATTATGAGATTTGTATTTTTTAAAAAAATCACCATATTACCTGGCAGAATATGAGATGAGGGGAGACAGAAACAAAGCTTTCAGAGGACAGAAAGATGGTGTTTATTTGAAAGAATAAAGGCAAATTTCATGGAAATGTGGCATTTCAGCAGGGCCTTGAGTGACAGGTAGTTTCGCAAGAGGCAATGGGGGAGGACATTTCAGAGGGAAGCAAAATGTTTTAGCCTAGGTGCAAGATTTAAATTAAAAAAAAAAACTTTGAAAAGTGAGGAGGATCTAAGAAATACTGTTTCCTCGGAGGAATGCATTTTGGCTAAAATGTGTTTCTCTCTGCACAGAGGCTGTTTCTGGCCTATCTAACCTGTGACAGGGAACGTTAGTCACCTCCCTTGCTCATGAGGGTGGCAGAGCTGTAGGGATGTGCTATCAGGGCTTGTCTGTTAATTTCCTCCCTTTGATGAACAAGTAGAAACTATTGTTAGTCCTGATCTGCAGCACAGTGCGAAACAAAGGTGCAGAGAGGGGAACTGTCCCAAGGTCATGGGAGGAGCCAGCTGGAAGAAACCCTAGAACCACAGCGGTCCCTCTCCAAGGGAGGTGTGTGGGAGATCTGTGTGAGGGGACAGCACGTTCCCATCCAATACCTTCAGCACCCCAAAGTGCCTTTTGCCTGCAGCATGGCCTACTTCATGGACATGATTAAATTCGTTCTCCAAGCCCCACGGCGGTTGAAGCAGGAGAAGGCATGTTTATATTCTCCCGAATACACAGACAAATGTTCACAGGGCATCCTGAGCAGCTCACCAGACAGCAAGTCATCTGCAGGAGTCAAGCCAACAATGGCCCCAAGCACAAGGCTCCACGTGGCTCCTGAGCTGGAACCGAAGGCCGGTCGGAGAAGCTGAGGTCTGATCCCAGCTCTACCACCAGCCTGCTGTGTGATCTTGGGCATTCATGCGACCTCTCTGAGTCTCCTTCTTTGCATCTGTCCCTGCATCTGTAATACACAAAGTTTTAAATGCTAAGAAAACGAAGTCAGAGAACACCCACAAAACCATTAAAGATGGTTCTTTTAGTGGAGGAGCGTGGACCTGGTTGGCTTCTGTTTTTACTTGATGTACTTCTTCGTTTGGAATTGCTTACAGTGAACTGGGCAACCAAGGAAAGGGTAATAGCAATGGCCATCTCATCAGTTAGCATGTCAAAATCCCTCCATAGCAATTGCCAGATGCCAACTTCTCAATCAAAAAAGATTGATATTTTAAAATCACCTTTTACATCCTGTGGCAAAAAAAGAGGAGGAACGTAGACAAGAAATTATCAAAGAATAACACAAAGTTTCTAGTCAAGAGCTAAATTCAGGGCTGGGGTTGTGGCTCAGTGGTAGAGCGCTTGCCTCAAATGTGCGAGGCACTGGGTTCAATCCTCAGCACCACATAAAAATAGATAAATAAAGATATTACGTCCATCTACAACTAAAAAATATTAAAAAAAAAAAAAAAGAGTTAAATTCTTTGGGAGGTAACAGATGGAGTTAGAGAATCCACAGACCTGGTTTTGGAATCCTAGCCTTGCCACATATTCACTCTGTGACATTAGAGAAGTCATTTCGCTTAGCCTCTCTGGTCCACAGTTTCCTTGTCTGTAAATGAAGATTTTTAAGAATTCTCATGTCATCGATCTGGGGGGAGGATTAAATGAGACCAATGCGTAAGCATTTAAGGTGCTGCGATGTTCCCTGCTTCCTGCGGGTGGGGTGAACCCTAGGGTTTCTATAAGGTGATGTGGGTTGATCTCCTAAACTGGTTAAGCCTGAAATAATTCTTTGGGAAATATTTTAATAGAAATCAATAAGAGCCAAGAAAGCCCGATGAGATCAGCCAAAGCGAACCCACCTCTAGATCCTGCTGAGTGAGACAGGCTTTTCAAGCCCACATACTTGTGGTCAGGTGTCCACTCCATGTCCTCCCCGGCTTCTCAGGCTGGTGTTTACCCTGCTGCAGCCTTTGGTAGCAGATGTGTTTAAAGGGCCTCAGACTCAGCCGTGATCGTGGGACCAGGCTTGCTTTCCACGGGCCTCCCTTATTCGAATTGGAGGAACCTTTCTTTATAGGATCCGGCTGGCATGCTGTTGGTGTGCCCCACAGATCCACTTTGCGCCTGAGCGGTTGGTCACACACAGACACCCCCCTGCTGTCAGGGCCTTCCCGAGTCCATGTCTGCACCTGTGAGATGAAGCAGTCCACGGTCCTGATGGCGTCCTGTCCTGTCATGTGGTGAGATGTAAAAGGAGACACTCTCTGATGGTGGCCCGGGTTTTGCAAAGAGGATTGTCGTCTGAGAAAGAACTATTCCAGGGGAACTGAGATCCCCAACAACAGAGCTGCAGCATGAATGGCTGGATTTTCTTGCCTAAGGGGATCTTTCTGAAAACAGTCCCCAAACCCAAAGGAAATGAGCATTTGCTTTTGGACTTTATAGATGATTTCCTCCCCTCCCCGCAACACACACACACACACACACACACACACACACACACACACAATACCCCTCCCACTCTTCCCATCCCGAATCTCCACTTCGCTTGGTTCAGCGCTTCAACCTGTGTTTCCAAATCCCCCTGCTCTTCCTTCTCCCCTTCTGCTTCACCCCACCCTGGACATTCCCAGGTAGCAGGTGGGCCCCTTGCTTCTGCCCTGCGAGGTGGAGAAGAGCACTTCCAGACCAAGCAGAGGGGGAAGGTAATGGCTATTTTGCTTGCCCAGCCTCTCCTGCTAAATTCAATTTCTTTTCTGTTTTTTCTTTTCTTTCTTTCTTTTTTTTTTTTTTTTTCTTTCCAGTACTGGAATTTGAAACTGGGGCACTCTGCCACTTAGCTAGATCCCCCGTCCTTTATGTTTTTTGTTTTATCTTGAGGCAGGGTCTTGCTAAGTTGCTGCGTCTGGCCTCAAATTTGTGATCCTCCTGCCTCAGCCTACTGGATTGGGATTACAGGTGTACCACCACATCCAACCTAATTCCATTTCTTAACGAGACCTCAAAGGAAGACAGCATTTTCCTCATAATATTTGGGTTAGTTAGTTTTATGTCACTGTGACAAAATACCTGAGATGATCAACTTAAAAGGAGAAAAGGTTTATTTTGTCTCATGGTTTCACAGATTTCAGTTGAGATTAGAATTCAGGTCCCCTGAGCCCACAGATGAGACTGCCTCCTATCCTAAAACTTTTCTGTGACCTGGAGAAAATCTGACCTCACCGTCTACCCTGTCGTCACACAGTATGTAAGGCTATCTCTCTTCAAGCTTGGGATACCCCATCCTCCCTCAAGAAACTCTGGCTAACTCCCACCTGCCCTCCAAGAGGAGGTTCAGGAGGTGACTTTGCTGAGAATCCATGAAGACATCGCCAGGCTGACTTCATGGCCCCCTCCAGCTTCCCACAGTCCTAACACTACATATTTTTTTCTATTTTAATTTGAAATTACTGAAATTATTTTAATTTGAATTAACTGTGTGTCCTTCTCACAACACAGTGAGCAACTATAAGGGCAGTATGCTAACTTTTTTGTGCATTCCTAGTGCCTGGCCCTGGAATAGAGTTGGCCCTCAGTGCTTGCTTGTTGAATGCATAAATGATTAATATATAATGAGCAGCAACAAAAGCTAAAACAAATAACAACCAACCCTACTCCTTACCTCTTGTCCCCTCATCCATATCGATGGGACCAGACATGTAGCATTGCATCAATTCAACAAAGATTGATTGAGCTCTAGGGCAGTGTAAGAGAGTGCTGGCATTTTGCATCAGAATATCTTAGAGGCAAGGCTACTGGGTTGAGATTCCTTGCTTCCAAAGGGAGTAAGTATAATAATCATCCCTTTATCCATAGGATTGCTGTGGGGTCAAACAGCGAATGGATGTGAAAGCTCTTGGACACTACAAAGTGATATGCAAATGTTGTTGGCTTTATTTTATTGTTATTATTATGTATAAGGTGCTATGTCAGGCCCTGCAGGATTTAAGGATGAGTAATCTACCGCCCACGAGACACCCGCAACATAATGAACTGCTCAGAGGACTACAAAATAAGGCAGAAAATAATAATAGAAAGTGAAAGACCCATAGGAGCTTCAAGGAGGGAAAACCAGGGATCAGGACAGCGACTTCATCTCGGGCCTTTTGGGAGTGCTGTGGGGCTGTCACAACAAGGTCCCCGCTGGTAAGCTGCTCGTGGTCACTCACAGTGCTGTGTGTGACTGAAATGCATCATGTCTGAACACGGAGAGCTTGTCCAGTGTGGAACCAGGGGAGGCACCAAGACCTGGGCCGGATCTCGAAGAGGGGTTGAGTTCAGGTTGGGGAGAGGAAGGAAGACACTCCTTACAGGAGGAAGAGGTGAACAAAGGCAGGATTGAGGCTGGAGGTCCGAGGGACCCCACAAGGGAACAGACCAAGGGTCCCTGTGGGCTCCATCTCGTGGTCCCATGACCCTAGGTGAGCAACCCGTTCTAAGAAGTGCCTGCTGGCTTGGATCAATAGTTCACTCAGGGCTCTATATTTGGACAGTAGCCCCAGGGGATACTTGAGGAGAACCTCAAGTTATAATTTTTGGATGATTCTTTAGCTATTATGAAGGTAAATTATATAATAATTCATTATGGGTCAATCATTCATAAATTTTTATTAGCCCTGTCTTAATCTGTAGGCAAAAAGCTCAAAAAAAAGACCATCTTAAATGAGTGTTATATAATACAAAGCTGCTTCTATGAACTCTCAAATGGATAATATAAAACACATATATATAAAGCAACCCTAGGAAAAAAACCTGTAGAGTCAAAAAACAGGTCCATGGTCTCCTAGAGATGGGAATGAGACTGTAAGGAGACTGAACTTGGGTGCAGGGAACATTTTGAGGAACAGAAGTGCTTGCATTCACCTGACTGTGGGTAAGTTTTATATGTCCATCATATCTCAGAAAGCTGGGATTTTATTTGGTTTGGGTTTTTGCACAACATCGTTGTTGCTATTTTGCAAAACAGAGATTGGACCCAGGAGCACTCTGCTGCTGAGCTACACCCCCATTCCTTTTTATTTCAGAAAAGGTCTCCCTAAGTTGTCCCGGCTGGCCTCAAACCTGAGATCCTCCTATCTCATCCTCCAGAGTAGCTGGGATTATAGGCATGCACCACTGTGCCCTCACCTGATACTCAGTGTTGCAGAAGGTGTTTTTAATTACATGAAGGCATGGAGTAACTTCCAGGTTCTTTCTCATCTGAAGAGACTATCATCATATAAACTATGTAAAAAAATGTAACTTGGGTTTGTCCCCATGCATCAAGAAAACCAAACTAATATGCAAAATGTTTGTCCCTTTTCCTTCCCAAAGAGCCTGCTTTAGCTTGTTCAGGCTCCTGTGATGCAGGGGGGCTTACAAACGACAGAAGTTTATTTCTCACAGTAGTCAGGGCTGGGGAGGTTAGGACAGGTCAAGGTGCTGGCAGATTTGGTGTCTGGTGAGGGCCTGCTCCCTTGTTCAAAGATGGCGCCTTCCTGAGTCTTCACGTGGTAGAGGAGTAAAGAAGCTCCCTTCGCCTCTTTTGCTCGGGCACTAATCCCATTTTTGAGCTTATGACCTAGTCTCCTCCCAAAGGCACCACCCCCTCAAACCTCTTCCTGGGGGTGAGGTTTCAGTTTGAGAGTGACACATTCACATGGCAGAACCCAACTACGAAATTGCGCCCAAAGATCCAGCAACCAGGAGGGATTCCAGCTTTGACCAGGTGGTGCGATGATTTTAATTTAAATAGTTTGCCTACATAATTGTCATTTTTCTTTAAGTTCTAGGGCATATTTTGGTTTTGCTCTTAATTAAAGTAGTGCCTTGGTGGAAAATGTACTTGTCATTGAAACTCCTCATTTCTTAGTTTTAGGCAAGTCCAGGGAGAGGTAATTATAATTTTTCAGTCCAAGGATTTTTAGGAACCAATTTATTGAGCATTCTCCAAAAGGTATCCTCGTGGTCTTTGAGGTTTTCTATTTTTAAATGTAACAGTAGGGCTAAGTAAATGTGCAAAATGAAGACACCATATCTGGGAGGGTTTCAGAATTTTAAAATTTTATAAAAAATTCAGCTTATGTTTTTCATCATCATTAATCTATGATCTGTATATAAATTTTACCTTCTTATTTGCAGGCATGTATCACTATAGAATGGCATGTTAGGCATAAAGTATAAAGGCAATAAATACTTAATAAACTGAAATGAATCCACATACCCCATGAGTTACACCATCCCTGACAACCAACCCACTAACATGTTCCAGCCTTTGTATGACACCATTGAATAACATGTCGTATTCAAACTCATCCGTGGAAGAAAGAGTTTTCTTTGGAGTAGGAGACTGCATCAATTTGGGATATAATTCCTGAAAATTTCCCAGCAATCAATATAAGAAAACCAGGGTCCATTGATTGCTTTCTCTCATCTCACCTCCAATACTGTTCATCTTCAAAGAAGGAGATCTTGTAGATAAAACGGTGAAGAACAGCTGTGTCAAGGAGCCTGGGGCTGCAGGCCCTTGCAACAGTTTGCCTGTGGTTTTAAATCACCGATTGCCCAGTACCTGTCATCTTTACAAAGAAAACTTGGCTCCTTGCTCCAGTTTCATAAGCGGCTTGAATGCCAGATGACAAGATGGGCCATAAGGAAGAAATTAAACTAACACTGTTCTTTCATAGCTCAGGAAGCTAACACCAAAAGAACCTATCTTTTAAAATTAACAAAATATATATTTTTTTCCCTCTATCTGCAATTAACAGCATCACAACTTAAGCTGGGGTACCAGGATGTGACATGAGTTGGAGCTTCTGCGGGCTTCCACAAGGAGACTGAAGGTCATGAATGTCGTTGTGGATAGGGAAATCTGGAGGCAGGGGGACAATGTAACTGCTGAGGGGGGAACATAATAGATCTTGGAACTGGTCAAGACCCAAGGAATGGCCAAGCACATGGACAGCAACAAGTAACATGGTTATACCTTGGAGAGTTGAGTCTAATTTTCAGCCTCATCAAAATGCAAGTGTCTGCCGATACCAGGTCCCAGCCTGCGGGTGTGGGCTAGGGTGCCACCACCGCCATCCGAAGGGTTCAAATCTCCATAAGCTCCCTGTGCAAAATATAGAAAAATGCCAGCTTCTCCCAGGTTAATCTGTCTGAATTCCAGGGGTGGGGGGTCTCCTCAATCCATACTTGAACAGCCTTCCGGATAGCATGGTCAGGACCCCTCTGCACCACGCCAGGAGTGCCATTCCCAGTTCTGGGGAGGAGATATCTGTCCAACTGGCCTCACCATCATCATCATGCTAAACAGATGAACAGCGATCACTCCACATCAGGGTGACGCACCCCTTGCCCCATGAACTGCTGCGTTTCCTGGATTCTCTCAGGAAGTCTCTATTAACTCTCATTTAGGGTATTGGAAACCCTTCCTTCTGGAGGTCATAAAAAGTGCCCAGCACCTTTGTGCAAACACTGTATCTTTTTCTTCTAGACTCATTAGCCAGAAAGCAGTGGCTGGGAGGACCAGAATTAAATAGAAGAAACTTCACCCTAAATTTCTCTTGAATAGTTTAACCCCATTATTCTCTTCAAGTCTCCAGCTGGTTTTCCTTCTTGCCTTGTGTATATGCAGGTGTTCCCCCCACAGCATCTCCGAATGCCCCTGACGCTAGATTTAGGGTGCACTCCCACTTTTAACCCATATCTGTGTCTCCTATTTAATGATATCTTATGTCATTAGTTAATTTTTCATTAAAACGTGATACAATTTATCTACTATGTGGTCAGACCCTTGAAGTCACACAGGTCAAATTGAGTTTTTAGATGAATGACAATTGTTTTGTCTTTTTCTTTTGTAATAAGAGGACATCTCCCTTTCACCTCTCACTCTCTCCTTGGACCCGAAACTTCAACTGGAGACCAAAAGTGTTCACCTGTGCATTCAGATGAAAATGAAGTGATAAACCTGCAGCTGCTATTTAGCCAGAAGGGAAAGGAAGCGCCAGATTGTAGGATCTTATGATATAAGTGATTGTGTCATAAGAACCTCAGATAAAATCTGATTTTTAAAGTAGCAGCACTGTGTATTTACAAATGCATATCTAGATCTTTTGAGCTGTTGTTGTCATTAAGACAAATGCTATGTGAGGGGTCCAGTCCAGAAACACTAGATATACACATGAAAGTTTCCTTCAGAATAAAAGTACTTAATTTAAAGCATTTTGCTGGCAGTCATTCCGAGTGCTTGGAGTATTCGAGTTGATGTTTGTCTTGCCCACTAAATGCACAGCAGTCCAACTTTTCTCATGCCCTTTTTATTAGTAGGATGATGACCACACACATGTCCATAAGTAACCCCCAAACAAGTGGAGGTGGTTGGTACCACACAAGTCAACTTACCAAGCCCTAGAGAAGGAAGATCACTTTATTTTTTATTCAAATTACTCACTTTGGGTTTTGGCATAGAATCATATTTGAAAGGTCCCTTAGCTTGATGCCCAATGAGTTCTGGATTCTGGCAATCACTCCGAGGGTCAGGCACAGCACTCCTGTGTGAGACGGCCCTGGTCAGTGCTACACAGCTACGTGGTCAGATGGAAAGCTCCCACGGGTGAGGTGCATCTTCTCCACATTGATCTGAAATTACCTGCCTCCTCATTGAGGCTGAGGGCTTACATTCCACAGTGTGCCGGACACCATGTGGATTTTATAGGACTAGATAGAAAAACCTAATGGAGATGAATTTGAAATTTAGCACTTCACTGAATTGAAAATGCACTGGGGTATATCCTTTCTCTCTCTCTCTTTCTCTCTTTCTTCCTCCAATTATTTCATGTAAGTTAAACTCAGTGGTATATTTTCAGTGTTATATATGTTATAAATTCAGAGTTATATAATTTACAAGGGACCTCAAAATTCATTTATATCATGAATGCTCAACAAGGGCAAAAAAAAATCTTATTTTTTAAAATATATAAGGCATAGACATGTACATCAGTATTTAAGCAGATATTCAAAATATCTGGTGGTGTTACGATTTTATTGGGGGAAGGCTCAGTGTAGTGGCACATACCTATAATCCCAGATATCAGGAGGCTAAAGCAGGAAGATCACAAATTCAAGGACAGCCTCAGCAATTTAGCAAGACTCTGTTTCAAAACAAAAATTGAAAAGGGTGGGGAATATGGTCCCTGGGTTCAATTCCCAATAACACAAATAGGGTCCTTTGGGAAGAAATGATGAACAAAAAATTGGAGAAACACTAACTTAAACCAGTATCTTCAGACCAATTAAGTCAGAATTTGCAAGGAGTGAAACCCAAGCAATACAATATTTTTTAGAAAAAATCATCATGATTTACATATTTATTATCAGTCCTAAATGAGAAATACCCAACAGATTATTTTTGCTTTAATCCCAGTAGGCTAAGAAAAATTCACTGGCACAAATATCTAGAGGGATTTTACAGTTTCATTAGTTTTGGGTGGCAGAGTGTGTTTGCCACCCCTCTGAATAAAGTTATTTAGTTTCCAATGCAGAGTTTTACGTAAAAAGAATCAAATGCAACTCTTTTATCCTAAAGGAGGGATGTGAAAGATCCAATATGGAACAAAACAAGTACCCCTGAAATACAAAGCATGCCTATAATTTAGACTTTCGAATGGTTCATAGCTCTATGCATTGTCTATAAAAATTTTTTCAAACTAGAAACGTTACTACTACATAAATATTAAAAACAAAAACATAATGTTTAAAAAATGTCATATGATAGTCTACGTTCCTGGCTCCTTTTGAGGTTGAGGCAGGATTGTAAATTCGAGGCCATTCTGAGCTATTTAGCTAGAGACCCTGTCTCAAAATAAAATTTTAAAAAAGGCATTTAGCTCCACGTTAGAGCATTTGCCTAGCACGAAGGAGGCCTTGGGATCAAGCCTCAGAACCACAAACAAAAAAAGACACACAAACTTTAGAAAAATGACTACTTTCAGACTTCCTAAGATTAGAATTCGGATATGCCAGCAAATTTATATTAATTAATCAAAATACAGCAAAAGACACAGGTTGTCATAATCTGAGCAACACAATTTTTAAAACTTTGTTTTCCTATGCATCCACAGACTTAGATGCTCTATGGGGCAGTTGAGGACCAAAAAGGAGGAATAAACTGTCAAGATAACAAAGCTAGCCAGTAGCAGAGTCCCTCCTGGCTTCTGAGAATGTTGTCTTCACTATGTCGTGACCTGCCTTCCAACTTTCATTCTGTTGGGTTTTATCACACTTTATTACACATTAGCCTGTTGACAATTCGGTGCATATTTGCAGACCAAATTGTATCCTGACAGCTTGAGGAATGAGCTATAGCATTTTTTTAAATTTAATAATGTAACATGTATACACATGGTTTTTAAAAATTCAGATACAATTAGCAAAACTGTTTCCCAGCCCAGTCTTTCATCTCCCACTCCCCAATCTCCCCCACAGCACAGGCTCTGTAACCAAGTGTCCTAATCATCTGTCCCCAAATCTTCAGGCCTCATTCTGTAGCATTTAAATAGCAAAAGTGTTTGATCATTAAGCAGAAAAAGGTAACCCTCAACCGTGACTCCCAGGTGTCTAGATTGACTCCTGCTTCCCTTGGGTCTGTCTGAGGACTTAAGAAGCAGACACCCTTCTCCAGAAACGAAAATGACACCATCTTAAACTCCGGGACAATCATACTTTCATTTTACACTAAACCTGCCCCTACCGGAAACAGCCCCGCTGTAAGATAGGACCACAACAGGCGGCCTCATTGTCCTGCTGGACGGCAGAGTGAGCGGGGCGTGACCCACACCCCAGTGCTTCGCAGAACAATCGGCTTCTTAGAGGAGGAAACTGCTTGGCGCGGATTTCCTTTTCTGTTTTGATTCGTTTTGCCTTTAAAGCACTGAGTGGTCAAAATCCTGTGTCACTGATGTTTTGGGTACACCGCACAAGGCACAGAAGTCTTTTCAATGTACATGAGCAAATACTGGAAAATTGCTGGAAAGAGCAAGAGTTAATCATTGATTCTTTTCTTTGGTGAAGAGTTGTTGTTTTAGGGTGTGTGTGTGTGTGTGTGTGTGTATGTGTGTGTACGCACCCATAGGCACGCACTGCAGATGGAACCCAGGGCCTTGAGTATACTAAACACCTGCTTCGCCACTGAGTTCTAACCCCAGCCTCAAAATGGGATTTTTTTTCTTTTTTTTGATAGAGCATTTTCCTGTGTTCCTCACCAGATATTTCTAATGCCATAAAGTTACCTGAGGCTGTGACAAGCCATCATCTATAGACTAATTCTAGGTGATGACTCATCTCTGAGATTCTGCTCAGCTTCCCGACCCAGCCCCCAGCTCCTACATATTACCCTGAGGAAAAAAAAACAAAATTGTATTTCTCTGGGAAAGATAAATTCTTAAAAACTGTTCTCTTGGAATTTATCCTTATCCAGAACATGCTGACATAGAAGTGATAACAGTTAAATTTAGAAAGTTCTTTCTCAAATCAAAGAATACTCAAGCTGAGAGGAAAAACAGAGCTCACGCTAGCCTGTTATTTCATTTCACAGAGGAGGAAATAGAAGCCCAGGGAGGTCAACTGGCTTGTCCAAGACCCCATGGGAAAACTCAACTAGTCATGGGGCGTCCACGCTGTGCCGAGCACGTCCCACACCAGGGTGCAGCAGCGAGAGGTTCTGGCAGGGATCTGAGTGGTAGAACCAGGCTAGAAATCAAGTTCTGGCCTCTCTCTTTGCAGAACCTCTGGCCTTATCCTCAGAGGATTAGCATTCAGTGATTTAAAATAAAAAAAAAATTCTGGAAGACGGAGACTCATTTGTTCTCAGTTTCTTCTGGCAAGAATGGGAGGACATTTGGAGGGAAGCCAGGGACATGACTGTGTCCTTATTCATAGAGATGATGCCACTGTCCCAGAGCCATGGGACATAGGTCTCAAGTAACTTTATAGATGACCCTCCTGCAATCGTGCACCAAGTGAATCAAGAAGATGGAAGAGGCTAGGAATGGGCACTGTCGCCACAGAACACAGACCTTGAAGAGAGCTGGCCGACACACCTGGGGATTCCAACCTAGACCTGGAGTCCTCGAGAACAAGGCTGGAGTCAAGACAGCAGCAGAGAGAAAAGGAAAAAGTCCCAGAAGCTGATTTTCCCACCCATTATGCACTTGTTTCTGTAATATCTATATTTATCTTAGCTTCATGACTTAACAAGAATACTGTCAGGTAAAATGACATGAGTCACTTAAAGTCTTTGAGATAGAGAAGCACCAGCCTTGATGGGGGGAGAAATAGGGAGGGGGAAAAAAGGATGCATATGTGTACACACACACGTACGAAATGAAACCTACCACTACCAAAATTGTGTCAACCGAAATAAAATCTTCAATAGTAAACTTTATGGAATACCGACTCTGGACTATCTCTACGATTGAGTATTTCTTTTCTTCTTTCTTTTCTTTTTTTCCGTGGTGGTTCTAGGGATCGAACCTAGGGACTCAAAAAAAAAAAAAAAAAAAAAAAAATCTAGGGACTTGTGCATGCTAGGCACGTGATCTACCACTGAGCTATACTCCAAGTCACTTATGAGTATTTATTTTCTTCAAAATTTCAAAAAGTGTGCGTGTATGAAGATGTCGCAACAAACCCCATCACCATATACAACTATAATGCACACACACAAAGCAATTCACAAAGAAGTAATAAAGGCCCTCCCACCAAGAGCTGGCTATCATATGTGAGTTACTATATTAGGCCTCCTTCCAAATATTAAAGGAGGTGCTTTTTTAATATTTTCCAAAACTTTTATCAATATGTAAGCCAAATGAACCTCTCCTAATCCCCACCCAGGGGTCTACAATTGTATAAGGCAAATAAAACTTTGTGAGACCCTGGCCTGTTTGGTTTCAGCCCACAGAGGCTGAAGCTAAAAGCTACAAAGATCTTGTGAAATCAGTTGTTCTTGGACAGAAGCAGTGAAATAGAACAATAGGGGACTGTATCTTGATACAAAGATGTGATTTCACACTTGGGAGGCACCTGCAGGGTGGCACAGGATTTTATTTTTGTTCTAGGTTGAAAGTCCAGAAGAAAGGAAATGATAAGAACAAGTCCCCCCTCGAAGGGTCGCCCATGGGCTCTCAGGACCGCAGGGTGCAGGTCTAAACTGCCTTAATGAGGCAGTGTTTGTCTAGTACCGTTTCGATATTGCTTTAGTTCTTAGAATTCTATATGCTTTGCTATTTCACTGCAAGTATTTACAATAAGCCTCATTTTTATAAAGTTTTCCAGGCAGGGTTAGAAATCTAACTTACAAGTGTGGCACCAGACTGGCGCATCACAGCATGAGAGACCTGGTTAGAAGTACGGCCTCATAGCACATGCCTGTAATCCCAGCAGCTTGGGAAACTGAGGCAGGAGGATCGCGAGTTCAAAGCCAGCCTCAGCAAAAGCGGGGTGCTAAGCAACTCAGTGAGAACCTGTCTCTAAATAAAATACAATATAGGGCTGGGGCTGGGGATGTGGCTCAGTGGTTGAGTGCCCGTGAGCTCAATCCCCAGTACCAAAAAAAAAAAAAGTACCAACCCTGCCCTACCCCACATCCAGTGGGCCAGAATCTTCATTCCAAGATCCCCAGAGATTCCTGGCTCTGTTTAGAAATCTGAAATTCTGCATTTTATCTCAGTGAATCTTTCCTAAAGATTGAGAGCCCACAGGCCTAGAAATTTCAAGTTACTTTGAACATTTTATGTAAAAATATGACATCTGATGTCCACAGAATTCCCGTGATCGCCACGATCCATTTCTGGACAAGAAGCAAGACTTTCTTGTGTTAGATGGAATTTAGGGAAGGATATTGGTTTGAACTAAGCTCCCGCCCGCTCCAGGCCTAATGTAGCTGGGTACCACATCATTACACTACACTCTGAAATGGGCCAGTCTTCCAAAAACCTAGAAACTCAGAGCAACCAATCAGAGGGAACCCCACTTATCAGCGCTGGCATGATAAGGAAGTCCTCTCTGTTTTAGCCCTATACGGAAAGTAACTTCAAAATGATCAATCCACTTTTTCTTCCCGATTTCTGTTTTCACTCTTTTCTGCCTATAAACCCAAGCTGCCCAGAACACTTTTTCTACATCTTTAAATGAGATGATGCTCAATTCATGAATTGCTAAGAAAAGTCAGTTAGATCCTTCAACAAAATTTGTCAAAATTTTGTTTAACATGTTAAACTTTGCACAGCTTTATTTCTTTTAAGATATGACCACATTAATCTTTATTCTGGTAAAGTAATCCTGAGCCTCTTATGACTACCACATATCAAAAGGATGTTATAATTACAATGTGCTTTGATAGACATAATTTCACAAATACCAAACCAAAAAGTGTTCCACTTAGTTATCCCTAGAGTTTTAGTCAGCTTTTCCACTGCTGTGACTAAAAGATCTGACCAGAACAATTGTAGAAGAGGAAAAGTTTATTTGGGGGCTCACGGTTTCAGAGGTCTCAGTCCATAAACAGGCAGCTCCATTCCTTGGGGCTCGAGGTGAGGCAGAATATCATGGAGGAAGAATGTGGTGGAGGGAAGTGGCTCACATGATGATCAGAAAGGAGAGAGAGAGAGAGAGAGAGAGAGAGAGAGAGAGAGAGAGAGAGACTGACTCCACTCACCAGATACAAAATACAGACCCCAAAGCCATGGTCTCAATGTCCATCTCCTCTAGCCACACCCTATCTACCTTCAGTTGCCACTCAATTAAACCCACTGATTGAGTTAAGGCTCTCCTAATCCAATAATTTCTCCTCTAAACCTTGCCTCATCTCACACATGAGCTTTTGGGGGACACCTCACATCCAAACCATAACATCTACATTACAGGCAAAGACGGTAAAGCACAGAAATTAAGGTCCTAAGGAAACAATGATAATCAGAGTCAAATATAGAATCCAAGGGCTGGGGTTGTGACTCTGAGGTAACGCTTCCACCTAGCACATGAGGCACTGGGTATGATCCTCAGCGCCACATAAAAATAAATACATAAAATAAAGGCATTGTGTCCATCTATGACTAAAAAAATCTGTTTAAAAAATAGAATCCAAATTTTTAAATTGTTATTATGAAAAATTCCAAACATTTACAACATAAGAGAAATACTGTAACAGACCCTTATACACCCATTATGATCACATCATTATTCATACATGTATTTATTTGTTTATTTTTGGCAGGACTGGGAGTTGAACCCTGGGACGTTCCAACACTGAGCTACGTGCCTAGCCCTTGTTTTACTTTTTATTTTGTGATATGGTCTCACTAAGTTGCTGAGGCTAACCTCAAACTTGTGATCCTCCTGCCTCAGCCTCCTGAGTCCCTGGGAGTGTGCCACCACCCCAGTTTATATATATAGTTTAAATATATATATATATATATATATATATATATATTTTTTTTTAAGATAAAAAATCTACATACACTGAAATGTGCAAATCTTATCAGGATGCTCTTTGTTTGTTCCTAAATTCCCATCTCTTTCAGCAAAAATCTGGCTCTACTGCTTCCCAAATGTAAATGCTATTGACGGATTTCCTGCGGCTTCTTACCCTGAGCTGAATCACCCTTCCCTCCATTTAAGTTTGGCCAAGGCAGGAGGAATGCCTTTGTTCTCAGAGAGCACATGGGTGTCAAATCTGATTGCTACATTGTTACCCACCCACAGCTGACATCCAGGCAGGCCTCCTTCAAACTGTCCTAGAGGTCAGTAGCCAGGAACCTCCCTGCCAAAGGGAAGCTCTGATCCCCTGAGCCCAGGTCCACTCCCCCGCCAGCCTTGCAGCCTCCACCTCAATGTTTTCTACTCCGCGTGGGCTATTTGAGTCATCATACATGCATTTAATGCTCATTTATTTAGTCCTACTATGTGCCAGGCTGTGTCTCATCTCAAGAAATCGGAACTTACAGAACTCCCATTTCCCCTTACAAGCTGGAAGAGAAATGTAAACTCGTCTTCCATCTCGTTGCAGGAGATGAGTCAGCAGAACAGGAAATTCTCCTTGCACAAGTCCTGACCCCGTGGGCTGGGCGTGTGTGGTATCGAGTGAGGGCCAGGAAAGGAGCCGGTTCTTCTCGGGAACCACGCTGAAAGGTGAACCGACGATGCCCGCAAGCTGGACGTCGAGTTTAGAACTGTTGACACACACCTTGCCAATTAGAATTGCCCCAACTTGCTTCCAGAAAAGCTCAGCAGCTGCCAAATAGGGAGCAGGGCAAATAAAGAAACTAGTTGTTGCCAATGTCCGGTGGCGCCAGGATGGAAGGTGGGGGTGTCCAGGAATGACCGCAGGGGAAAGTCAAGATGCACTTGAGTCGTATGCCCAGCTTTGGGGGAAGTTTGATGAAACACCTGGCTTGAGGTGGGCTTCATGGAAGGTGCCGGGCAGCCACAGAAGTCCTAGCAATGCAGACGCACCTGTGACGAGTTCTGCCCGAAGGCTCGAGCTCGGCCCGATCCCTGACTGTGCCAAGTCCCCTGGGGAGACCCCAGCTCTAGTAAGGGTGCTGCTCCTCAGTTGTGGAGACTAGTCTATTTGGGCTCCCATTTTCTCATTTGCAACAAGAAGCTCTACCTTTTCTAAATCCTCAGCTCTGCAGCCAACTCGAATTGCTTTAACACTAACCCTTTCCCCTTTCTTTCCATTACTTTGCAGAGACGATGAGGGAGAAGAAGCTGAGGGTGGTCGCTACCTAATCCGGGGTTCTTCAAAATAACCAGGCTGCGGGGATCGCGCCTCGTGCGCGCGCGTGCCTGTCTGTCTCTATTAAGTGGGGCGAGGAAGCAGTCTGCGGTGCAGGGAGGGGAAGCAAGCAGCCTGCTCTTAATGTTTCAGCTTTACAGAAAAATACATGCAGCCAAGAGAGGACTGAGATTTTGCATATGAGAAGGAGGAGGAGGAGGAGCAAAGAGCTGAGATTCCAGCACTGAATTAAAACAGGAATGAGAAGGCACTTAGGAGGGTAGGCTGAGAGTCAGCCAAGAAATAAATATGTGCTGGGGCTTTGAAACGGGGTGTAGCTGCAGTCGGTGAAATCCTCTTCCACTCTGACTGGCGTTTTACATTCGTCTGGCCTTCCCCTCGCCCCACGGGGACCCATTCTGAATTCTTGCAAGGCTGTGATTCCTCCCTCCCCCTCCTCCCCCACAGAGAAATTATATAGGAGCCAGGGAGGGAAGTGACACATTTTCCTGCTTGAATGGAGCAGGCCTCTGCTGCAGAGACTCGCCGGCCTCGTCAGCAGTCTTATCTCCATCCGGCCATTGCAGGCCCAGTTCCTTGTGCAGTGCTTTCCTCTGGCTGAACCCTGGGCGATGTCTAGAATGCCCTGGAAAGTTCCATGCCAAGGTTTGGGGCATCTGTGCATGGGTCAGGTCCCTCTCCAGTGCAACTTCCAGTCAATCGTCAATCACAGAGAGTAGTGTAGCACCCTTAGACCAATGAGCTGCTGAGTCCTGCCCCCAACCCCTTGGATCCTTGGGAAGAGGGGGAGGAAAATCCCAAGGTTTATAGTTCTCAAGACATGCCTTTTCCATGTCAGCTGCCCCAATTCCTAGCTGTGTGATCTTGGGCAGTTACCCTGCCTCTCTGAATCTCTGTGATCTCTGAGAGGAGGGGGATTAGAAATCACAACTATTGGGCTGGGGAGATAGCTCAGTTGGTAGAGTGCTTGCCTTGCAAGCACAAGGCCCTGAGTTCAATCCCCAGTACCGCAAAAAAAAAAAAAAAAAAAAAAAAAAAAGAAATCACAACTATTGTGCAGGATCTAATGAGGATTTAATAAAGTGGTGGCTATGATGGGATTGAAATATTATAAGTGTGAAAAGAAGTCCTCGGCCTTATGGAATGTCCCCACTGCCTCTGCCAAGCCACATTGCTATTTCCCTTTATGTCACATTTTAGCTATCTTACCTGCTGAGCACTTAATTTTATATAGTTGTGTCAAAGTTTCCCTCAATAGCACCAAAATCTTAAATCAGTCTTCTGGTCTAACACCTCAGTGAAAGCTCCCCAAATAACTGAATATGCTAACTGGATTATAAAACTACATAAAAATGAAAGATAAAGTTAAAATCATTGCAGGCAACAATGAACTGTCTCACCTGCCTGCTACTGTTTTCCTCCTGCCTAGTAGGAGCACATAAGATTCGCAGCAGATAGGACTCATCTTAGTGTGTGGTGATTATGTTCTATAGTCTCCCACTAGTCTAGAAGCTTAAAATAGGGACCATTGGGTTGGGGTTGTATGTAGCTCAATGGTAGAGTGCTTAACTCGAATGTGTGAGGAACTGGGTTCGATTCTCTGCCTGCATATAAATAAATACAATAAAAATCAACTGGCAACTAAAAAACATTAAAAAAGAAAGAAAGAAAACAGATACGGCCCATGCCTCCTTTATCCTTGTATCTCCAGAACTTAATGAAAACCTGGCAGGTACCTAATGATTGTTCAACAAATTATCTTGGAAAGGCAAGCCCCAGTCTGTGTGAGGTGGAACCCTGGTGTTCCCTGCATGAGGAACAGTGGCCAGCCGCTCAGCAGGCACTGCTACAAGAAAATTACAACAAATGTACTTTTGCAGACCTTAATTGCTTTATTTGCGATTCTAAAATCAGAGGGCACTCTGCATCGGGCATGGTACACAAAGCCCCACCCGGCCATGTTGGCAAGGTTACATTTATAACCAGAGGAAGTGGCAGAAGGAAAACGGAAGTGAGGTAGAGATGGCCCCAAGGGTTACAGCTCCACCTAGCATGTTTGATCAAGGTGTGAACCATTGGCCGCTTGTGATTGGCTGAAGCTCAGCAACTTGTTACAGGGATAGGTCGCATTCAGTTCGCACGTGAAGATAGGTTGCGGTCACTAGGTACAGTAAAACTGTTAGGCCAAATTTAAAGTATGTACAGAGACACCGTTGGGCCAACTTAATTCAGTTTAACACGCGTTGGATGAATACTCTGAGACTCTCCTGGGTCTCAGCTTCCTGGTCTGGGTGAGAATGATTCTTGTGCCAGTGGACTGAATTAGTGTTTCTCAAATCCTGGATTTGCAGTGAGCCACAGCAGAATTGGGGGTGGGGGGACTTGAAAAGATACAGATTCCTGAACTATTCCTGACTAATTCTGTAGGTCTAGGATAAAGCCTATAAATTAGTGAGGAGGAAGGGGAGGAGGAGGAGGGGAGGGGGAGGGGGAGGAGGAGCTTTCCAGATGATTCAGGACAAAACTTAGGCCTTATTATCAAAGATCTGTCTGGCAGTTCTCAAGTAGCAGGATTCTATATATCATTCCCAGTGTTTTCAGAAGATGCCAGATAATCAGAGTAGCTGACCAGGCTGAAATGATGTGAATATGTACCACTTAACTTAAACAAAGTCTGCCTCAGGCAGACTTGTAATCACGCACCCTTTAACCAGACTTTTTTTCTTTTAAAGCATTTATATAATAATGTTAGAGAGAAACTGATGGTTTAAAATTTCTGGTTTTTAAATTTTTCTAAAAATATTCACACAAAGTACTTGTACATATTTATAAGGTATAATATGATGTTTTGATACATGTATACATTGTATAGTGATCAAATCAGGATGATTGACATCTTTACCACCTTAAACATTTGTCATTTCTTTGTAGCAAGATATTCAAAATCTGGATATTTTGAAATATAATATTATTGACAGTGCTGATTTTTTAAAGAAATAAATACACATTATATACATCTTCAGGTTCAAAATAGGAGATTTATTATATTTTTTTTCTGAATTTCTGAACCAGGCAACTTCTTAGAAGGCAGATGCACAAATAAAGTTGTTCTGGATAAACAGCACTGTGCCATCTAGTATTCAGGCACTGCAAGTTAGCTGCCTTCAAGATAGGACCTGAATGCAGCTGTACGCATGACCATGTGTCACAAAATGCTAAATTGATCTGGGGAAGGGTTTGTTTTTAGTCAGAGGCACTCTCTACTTTGGAAGTAGCAGGACCTGTTAACTTTCAAAACAATTAGGTAAGAAAACTGCATTACCTGATTGGGATTGTTCACTTCATTGCAGTGGATAATTGAACACACCTTTCAAAATGATGTTCCTGATAGCCTCTGGCTGGCCAGCCCTTCACTCCTCTTTGCACTTGAGACAAGTTAATTAGATGACAAAAGTTCACTTCTACTCCCTCATAAATATTTTCTGTGTCTCATAGGTCAATATTTTGGATTGCACCTATTGTTTAAACATGCAGGTGAGGGATGAGGAGGTCAAGAATAGAGGAGAAAAGCAGTGCTGTTTTCAATTGGATCAAATCCTGCCTCCTTCTTCTCCAATCATTAATCAGGGCCTTTGCTCGAAGCCAAGTAACTGGGAAGAACCAATGGAGGACTTCTAAAGATTCTGCCCATCTTAGCAAGGGTTACAAGAAGGAGAGTCAGAAAATGTGCACCAAGAAATGCAGAGCCTGAGAGCAGACCCATCAACAAACACATCGATGACAGCCAGATATAATACTGCCCAAGTAGGGATGGGACAGGGAACGTGTTGTGATTTTCAGCTGCCTTACACCAATGTGTTCTTAGCTATTCTTTATTGTCATTTCCTATTTTTGATGAAAATTTTGCAGTTTTTACATTGTCACCAAACAAGAAATCTGTGACATTTCCCAACAATAGGCAATTTGATAAACTTTTGAAAGTCTTAGCATGTTTCTGACACTTGTGGACAATGGGCTATTGCATGTCTGTCTTTCCATTCCCCTTGCTTTGTGCATGTCACCGTGAGACTTCTGGTGCTAACATGGACTTATGGGATCAGCAATGTGACTGCCAGGTTCTCAAGCATGTTCTGTTTAGTGGCAGAGGTGAACATCTCATTCAACAGTGCTTTCTACAGAGTGCTGGAGGGAGGGCTCCAGGGAGTCAAGGAAGTAGCTGCTTGCTGCTGAGGTGCAGAACAAAGTTCAGGATTTAACAGTGAAAGGCTGAAATGCAGAGCTTTGGCTTACCAAAACAATGAGAACTTCACAGACACCCCCGTGCTCTTGATCCATTTTTAGGAGCTAGAATGACTTGATGGAGATAACAGACATTTCAAATTTGGCCTTGGAGTTCATTTCTCTGGAAGGACCAGAAATTTCCCCTGAAAACCTTCCAAGTTCCCCCCACGGCTCCATACACACACACACACACACACACACACACACACACACAGGAGGTCCAAAGCTGCCCAGTGTGGCCAGGAGGAGAAGACTCCTTTAGTACCAAGTGGGACTCTTGCTGAGCGTGAGATTATTTACGTAGTACCCGGGGATGGCGGTGGTATAAAATGGCACCTATTTCTCCATGGCACTCTGACACCTTCTTTGGAGGGACTCATTCCAACCACAAAGGAAACTAGGAGTGAATCTTCCAGATGAGACTAAAGCAACTTGGTTGCCATCTTCAAGGTCGGGAGTAATGGTACTGCCTTTCTGCAAAAATGTGTTTCCCATGGTCACTTAGGAGAGAAAGGCATTCTTAGCAACATCTTTTAAGTACCTCGAAACCCTTTGTAAATAAGTAGGAATGGAATTGCTTCATGGCCTCATGCTGCAGTTCCGATTGTGGCATTGTCACCCTAAAACATCCCGTTGTCTTATCATCCTACATGTCAAGCCCACTAATAACCATGCTGAAGACAAAAAGGAATCTCGCTTTGCAAACTGTCCGCTACACGTTGCTAGCCTTCGACACATTTCTGTGACTCTTAGTTCAGATGGGCCCTAGAGTCAGACCATCCAGGTTTGAATCTTACCTGATGTTAATTAGCTGAGGGGTCTTGTTGAGTTATTTCTCTCTCTCTCTGCTTCCCCTACTTTACCTATAAAATGAGGGTAATGGTCTCTACCTTATGAGGCTGTTGTGAAGCACCAGTGAGTATACAGTAGTTCCACAGAATGGTGTTTCTGTCAATGACAGATCACATGTATGATGGTGGCCCCATAACGTTATAATGGAGCTTGCTGTGCACAGTGTTGCATGCGCATAATCCCAATGACAGAGCCTAGAGGTTGAGGCAGGGGGATAGCAAGTTCAAGACCACCATGGGTGACTTAGGAGATGTCTCAAAATTTAAAACAGGGCTGGGGATGTGCCCCAGTGGTTGAGCACTTGCCTAGCATGCATGGGACCCTGGACTCAGACCACAGTAACACACACACACACATACACACACACACACACAAATTATAAGGGAGCTGAAAGATTCGTATACCAGTCATGTAAAAGTATTCTACATGCACACTTATGATTCCTTTTTTTTTTTTTTTTTTTTTGTCCTGGGGATCGAACCCAGGTCCTTGTGCTTACAAGGCAAGCACTCTACCAACTGAGCTATCTCCCCAGCCCCCATATTCATGATTCTTGATAATGATAACAAACAACTATGTTGATGATTTGTATATTTAATATACTATACTTTTTAATCGTTATTTTAGATTGTACTCCTGCTTATTAAAAATAAGATTCCCTGTAGGACAACATACCCTGTTCTGTCGGCTGCAGCCCCATGCATCTTGTTCACTGGGTCTCCTGACTGCATCAGAGGCAGTGAGCAGCGACTGACCTACGCGTAGGTTGGTGTGAACACACTCTGATGTTCACACAATGTTCACACGTTTCTCAGAACACATGGCTGTAATGTAGAAGAGCCTAGATCAGTGCTGCACTATTAAGGCGTGCAAGGGAGGCTTTTGATGTTGCTGCTCTTTCGTTACTTCTTCCAAAAGCTCCCAGTTCTCTTAGCACCAAGGGTCCAGACTGTCTGTGCTGATGCTTCGCATGACACACCTGTGGACAGAATGGGCAACATTAACCCTATTTAATCAGGGCACCGAGTCTAATAAAAACACATTTTTGCAAGTAGCACTTTTAAACAGGAGGACTGTTTAAGATTAACCCTAAAGGGCCAGGATTATGTCAACGTACAGATATTTGCTATCCCAGGTAAGTCATCTTATATGATCTTTTTCTTCCCAATAAATCTGTGATTCCTGAATTTTGAGTCATGAGCCCCATTTGAAGACCAATGAAGACTAAAAACCCTCTGCTGGGAACAGAGTACATTCACATGGTTGTGGAATATTTTGCATGCAATACCATGAGCTTTGCTGACCTCAATTTAGGATTCCCCTGCTATAAACAGGAGAGAATTAGAAAAAGAAAGTTCTGGAACAGGGCTTCTTTCCAAAATTCTTCAAGCCTTGTCTCCATGGTGACTGTTTCAAATGCCAAGTTTCAGGGCCACATCGTCATAAGATGAACCTTGGGATCCAATTATTTTTGCCTTTATTTTTAACTTTTCCTCTTGCAAGGTTTCTTAGCGTTGGTCCATATATTTGAATCACATATGGAGATTTTTAAAATCCCAGTGCCCAAGCCACACCCTGCATCAGATAAATCAGAATTTCTGGAGGGTGGGACCAAGACATCAGGAATATATAAAGCTCCCCAGATAGCATGGACGTGCCACCAACAATGAGAAACACATCTCTCCTGCCTCTCCATCACTGAGATAATAATTCCATCAATCTGGGCATTCCAGCTCCTCTCAAATCCCTGTGTTCTCTGTTCTGAATCTTTTCTGTGTGGGTATAACATATTTCTTTTTAAACTAATAATTGGCTTTCATCTCCTGCCATTTAGTTTGTCACTAAGAAGTGTATTGTTCGACTGCCACTTAAGAAAGCCGTCATTTAACTCAGAGATTATGAGGGGAAGAAAGGCAGCAGGAGAAAGAACAAAAGCTGCTCTGGATTCTTACACCCCATTCGATCTCATGAGTATGCTCACCCAAAAAGCAGAAGACAAAGAGGAGGTGGTGGCCAAAAAAGGAAAGAAAGAAAAAAGAAAGAGCTGTTTTTGAAGAGGTAGGTGACTCAATGAATCTGCATAAATGGAGAAGCCCAGAGAGACAGGCAGAAACATCTGAGAAGTGACATCCCTTTCATCGTAGGAGGTGAAGAGCAAGGTGAAGACTGAGCAGGTGGGACCGCAGAGGCAAAAAGACTTTTTCCTGAGGAAACATAATTTTCCAGTTAGAGGGGACCACTGGGATTCTTTCTTCTGGTGCTGTGTCTTGCATTTTATCGATGAGAAAGCAGGCCAGGTTGGTGATGTCCCTGCTGCAGCAGGGGTGGGCATAACATGGTCTCCTGCCTTTGGTGTTTTCTCCCCATCCACGAGGCCCCTATGACTAAGAGACACCAGCTGAGCACAGAACTTATTAGTAAGGTGACCCCAACTCTACCATCTAAACCTAGACACTTTTTCTTTCTAGTACTAGGAAATAAATCCATGGCCTTGCACGTGCTGGGCAATTGCTCTACCACTGAGCTATGCTCTCACTCCTTTATTATTTTTATTTTGGGGCTGGGGCTGTAGTTCAGTGGCAGACCATTTGCCTAGCATGTGTGAGGCACTGGGTTCGATCCTTAGTGCCGCATAAAAATAAATAAATAAAATAATTTTTAAAAAATTCTTTGAGATAGGGTCTTGCCAAGTTTGCCAGATTGTGTTTGAACACGTGACCTTTACCTCAGCCTCCCAAGTGGCTGAGTTATAGGCATATGTCACCCCATCTGAGTAAACCTAGACACTTTTTTTTTTGTGGTGCTAGGGATTGAACCCAGGGCTTTATGCATGTGAGGCAGGCACTCTGCCAACTGAGCTATATCCCCAGCCCTCCCCAGACAGTTTTGAATGTAAGAGACTATACTGGTCTATTGGGCTGCTATAACAAAATACTGTAAAGCAGGCAGCTGATAAACAACAAAATTTCCCCTGCTATCCTGGAGACTAGGAAATCCAAGATCAAGATATTGGCAGGTTCTGTGTCTAAAGAAGGCTTAGTTGCTAGTTCAGAGATGGTGCCTTTTAGCTGGGTTTTCACACCGAAGGACTCCCTGGGTTTCTTTTATAAGAGCACTAATCTCATCCATGAGGGCTCTTTCCTCATTAGCTAATCACTTCCCAAAGACCACATCTCTGAATACCATCACCTTGGTAGTTACAATTTCAACACATGAATTTGGGTTTGGGGAACACAAAGGCAACTCTCAAACCTATGCTTATTTTTCTCCAAAGCACTTTTTCTTTCTTTTCTTTCTTTCTTCCTTCCTTCTTTTCTTTCTTTCTTTTCTTTCTCTTTCTTCCTTGCTTTTCTGTTTTTACACAATCTGCTAACTTATTGACACTAACAGCAATAATACTTCTATATAGAGTGTGACCCTTGGTATCTTTTCCATGACCTTCAAGTCACCTTCTGGCTTTTCCAGTTAAGAAATCTGAGTTGTCAATCAAAACCACAGTTTCCTGGTTGAAACTCCTTTCTCCTTTTCCTTCCTTTCATCTGGATCCAGGCATTCCGGAGGGGTGACACAGTAGACTTGGAGAACCGTTTCACGAACTTGCCTGCAGTAAGGGTAGCAAGGATAATAAGGTCTCCAGTGGGTACCTCGTGGGTCCACTCTGCTTCTTTCCTTGTGGAGAGTCTGTGTGTGTGAAATTTCCCCTCCCGGGTGGCCCTCTGGGTTGACTTCCCCCTTTGCCAGACTGACAGAGTTGCCTCCCAGATGAGGGGATTTCTTTTCTGAGAAAGCAATGCTTTGATTTTTGTGACTTTTTTTTTTTTTTTTTTCCTCTTCTCGAAAGACTGGTCTACCCTCTTTCCACACTAGCCCCAGTTTAGTTAGGACTGGATTTAAATATCCAACACACATGGGTCATTGACGACAATGGTGCCTCTAGTTCGTTTTCAGTGGTGCTGTTCTTATGTTCCTGTGTTCAGAACTTTACTTCTGGAAACTTCCTCAAACAGAGCACCTTTGCTTTCAGTGATAGGAATGCTGTTTCCAAGGGGATGGCTTTATCTCTCTGTTCCGCCACCTGGTTTCTTGCTTCAAGGGGTCCAAGGGCGTTACCAGGCTCTGAGATACATGGCAAGCCCCTTTACCAGCCTCACTGCACTGATGTGGAGGAATTGCTTCCTATACACTCTTGAGATTGGCTTTTGTGACTCCATTTCTAATCACACTTGAGACTAATTGGGAACCGGATATACTCAATCCATATGTGTATTTATGTATGTGTACACACACATGCATTTACATCTCAGATAGCAATACTCCACCATCCACTCAGCTACTAACTGCTTCCCGCTCAGTTCTCTTAGCATGGCAGTTGGTTAATTCAATTATCTCAATTCTTGGTGACTTACCAAGCATTGGCATTTCTCTGTTAGTTTGCTGATACTATAGGCTCTTGCTAACATTCACTTACTGTTGGATGTGTCAGAACTTGAGCTACAGTGCTGTCTCCCGACTTTGTTGAAACTGTTACTTCCTTATTGTGTTATCTTGGTTTTTACTAGCCTCCCACCCCAGACTCAAAACAGCTTTTCCCCTGCACATGCTTGAGGCCATGAAGCCTGTTGTGATGAAGAAGGTTGAACTGTGGAGGTAGGTACCAGCACCCTGAGGAAATCTGAGGTTTAGGAAGGACTCTGGCAGCGAGCACAGGTGGGACTCTCAATAGCATCCTCAGGTGACCCTCAGGAGAAGTCACACATTTTTCCTTCTGCAACTTGGTGCGGACTGCGAACTTTGATGTGGTGGAGGAGGTTAGATTGTGGAGGTGGGTGCTTCAAATAGCATTTGCAGAGTGGTGCCTCATCTAATTTCCCTTGCTGAAAGCAATTTGAAGTTTCACTTTTGTTATAGTTTTATTGCCTTCCAAATTAAGAAGTTATTAAATTTAAATTTTTATTGCAAAGCTACCAACATACCATGTCAGAGAGGTTTTTGCAGGTCTATTAAATGTAAGCCGGATTTGATTCATTAAGCTTTCAATTTTCTCTAAAGCCATTTTCAAGTGTTTATGGCTATATTCATAACCTTTTTTGGGGGAAGGGGTGGTGGTGGGAAGTCTGTTCTAAAGATGAGGGGTCCCATACAGTCTTGTGAGGACATATTCAGGGATCTCATAGATGAGTTTACATGTTTTACCTGCAAAAGAATAAGGAATTTTTACTTGGTCAATTAATTGGATTATTTTTAAAATGTATTTGAGAACATATTTTCTATAAGTGCTCTGAATCAGAGTATGATACAAATAAACAATATAGAAATAAAAAATTTGGTGGGATAATGGAAGGAGCATTAGACTGAGTGAATTGAGAGAAAAAGATAGGCCCTAGCTCCCAGCTTTTCCTCTAACTAGCGGGGTGACCTCCAGCAAGCCACCAGCATTAAATAACAAATGCCTTAATATCTTAGAACCCGAGTGTCCTCATTTACTTTACGAAGATCTTTGAGATAATACTTATGACAAAGCTAATGAGCTGTCTAGATGCAAAATATTCTTGTTTATTTTGTTGTCATGAGTAGTAAGATGATCTTTGAAACCTGAATTATGGTAAAAACTGAAGCAAGCAGATTCAGTTCACTCAAAAACTTGGAAAGTGATCAAAGAAAGCCCTGCAAGTGCCACCACCCCCACTTCCCCATCCATCTCAGACTACCTGTGCTCCAGGCAGATTCCGTGTGGGGTCAGGTTTTGCATACTGAAGTGCTGTCCTTGAGGTGGGACTTCATGAAGCACACGCCAGTATCCAAGGCTACTGTCCCCTTGGTTAAGTGAAACTGAATTGTTCCTTGCTCTGAAGGGTTTGGAAACAGCGTAAGCTGGATTTGGATATGGCAGAACAGGATGCAGTAATCAGTATTAGAGGACTTCTTGATTCTGGAGTTTATCAGACACAAGTAGCCAGACATGCTGGTACACGCCCGTAATCCCTGCAATTTGGGAAGCGAAGGCAGGAGGACGGCAAGTTCTAGGCCGGCTTGGGCGTTTTAGAGAGATTCTGTCTCAAAATAAAAAATAAAAAGGGCTGAGTGTGTAGCTCAGTGGTAAAGTGCCCCTGGGTTCAATCCCCAGTATAAAAAAAAAAAAAAAAAAAAGAAAAGAAAGAAAACAAAAAACCTTGGTAAATAGAAAGCCTAGCAAAGCTACATCAAGGGATCTGGTATTTAGGATTACATGTCCCATGGCTAAGAACGTGTATAAATAAGGCATTAGGATTCCTGGACGTGTTGTTTCATCAATGCTGCCAGTAATTCCAAGGCAAGAAATGAGGGTCGATGCAGAATCTCCAGTCCTGGGGCCTGAATTTCTCCCGATTGCTATAATATGCCCTGAGCTACATATGAGTGGATAATGGCAAGACACAGTAAACCTAATACAGTGGATGTCCAAAAGGAGGTCACAACACAGAAACAATAGTGTACGTCCTAAAGTGCATTATGAAACATCGGAGCCAAGATGCAAACTGCCTGCTAGGAGGGCAGGATGTGAGAGCAAATGGCATCTGGCAGTATAGTTAAGAGGAATAAGCAAGAGCCTCTTGCATGCTCAAATAGATCTTTATTGGAACTCCAAAATAGCCTTGCCTTGTAGGCATAGATTGTCCTGATGTTGGTTGTTCAGTCTTCACTCAGGCCTGCATATATTCTAACATGATGATTTTGCCATCGCAACAGGAATAAGATTCACAGTCCATGTACAGGCACATTTTAGTAAACACTCTAAAACTGAAATTTCAAGATAAAAAGGTCAGCCTCATTATGGAGAGGAGGGTCAGCATAACTGGAACATGTCGCTAGGAGGAAATGCTTTTGTGTAAAGATACACTAATTAGGGAGGGAGGCTGAGTGTACCTGTAGGGAAGAGGTTTACTTAAGTCAGGGAATCCATGGGAAGTGGTGTGCTGGTGAATACTTAACAACCAGTTTTCTAGGGCAATAAAGAGAGCCCAGATTTCTAGCATTTACTGATTTCTGAGGTGTAAACTTCCCCACCTTATAGATACAATGGATATAAATAGGCCTAAGAAACAAGAGTAAACTGTGGTAAAGATTATTAAGAAATGATGAGTTTTAAGTGTTCATTACCTTTGTTTATTATATAAATAATTTAATGTAAGTCTATATAACTTAATTAACTTACTCATTTTTAGTGTCGGGGATAGAACCCAGGGCCCCATTCTTGCTAAGTGTGCGTTCTACCACTGAGATACACCCTCAGCCCAATTTTTAGTAATGTCTGTTTTTAACAATGGCCTCACAAAATTCCTTAAAAGTTTTAATAAGTAGTTGTGTTGGTACATGATGACCCCAGCCCACTATTGCCTGTGTGTGAAAGAATGTCAGAGCATCTTTGGGGATAATTCAAAGACAGGAACAGCTGCGAAAGATTTTGTTATTTGTGAGGAAAACGTAGAGAAGCATGGGTTCCGATCTTCCTCTGTTAAGTTAACGTGTAAGTATAGGATGAATATTCTCAAATAATGCTGATCAGTGGGACCAATATCTTCTGTCCCACAGTTTGAGAAATGTACTGCTGCAGGTTCACAATGTGTGTTAAGAGCCATGTAGTGAATCCTTTCTCACCTAGTGCTCTCCAACTTGACTGTAGAATGTGCCCCCTCTGCACACGGAACACTTAATATCTCATGGACGTAGATTGAGAAACATTGCTCTCAGGAGTGCACTAAGTACCCTGCCCTTCAACATTTATTATTAATGGCTTCAGTCACTATGTAGTGTGTTGATCCAATCTGTAGATGCCATAGCAGATAGGCTAAATCAGTGATTGTCAAATGTGACTGCACATCGGATTCACCTGGAAGCGCCCTTTTAAATTTTTTTTTTCTTGTTTTTGCTGTACTAGGAATTGAACCCAGAGCCTGGAGCATGCTAGGCAAGCACTTTTCCCTGAAGTATACACCCAGCCCTTTTTGCTTTTTATTTTGAGACAAGATCTTGCTATGTTGCCCAGGTCAGCCTTGAACTTTCAATCCTCCTGCCTCAGCCTCCTCCAAGTCCAGCTTTGGAAGCTTCTCAAAAAACCTAGAAAGTCAGAATCTTTGGAGTTCTAGATTTCAAAAGCTCGCTATAAAAAAAATTCTCCCCATCAGACATGTGCACTAACTGTAACATCTTTGGTAACCCTCTTTCCTAATGATTTGTCAATGTACTGTGAAAGTCTAAATTTTTTGAACAAGTAGTGTGACTGACATTAAGTTGCAATACAGAGGACTTTAGATTTCAGAACTTACCAGTTTTGTAAGCTAAAATTCAAAATTCTCTTAAACATTTTGTTACCAAATTTCAAGCTAAAGTCATTGGAGTTAAGTGTCTAGAAAGAATTTATAACTATGTGGCTTTTTAGATACTCTGTATAAATTATAGTTTCTATGTATCCATACATCAAATAATAACCAATAAAATCTCACTGATGAAGAAATAATTGATAGAGAATAAGATAAAACCTCATATTTGTTCATTCTAATACCAAGTTTCCAGAAGCTATGTATCAATCCAAAACATAGGCCACCAGAGTAAAGATTGGTGAGATGTGAATTAACAGTTGTACGTAGAAAGATAGCTCACAGTGTGAGGATGTGTGAGAATCAAATCCAACATGCTGCTGGCTCTGTTAAAGGAATTATGTTTGTAGAAGGTGGCTGGGAGCATTTTCATTCAAGTGTATGATCAAGCCTGAATCATTACATTTAGTTTTGGGCTTTACTATTGGAGGCACTTGGAGCCAGCTAGACTATGTGCTGAGAGTATGTCCAAAGTGATGCCGAGGGTCAAGGCTGGGCCAAGGAAGAAACTTGAAGAAGTTGGGTGGATTATTGAGGGGAAGAGAAAACTTGGGGGACAAAGTTATATTCGAATAGCTAAATTACTTTCATGTCCACATCACAGAGGTCACAAATAGGAGAGCCAGGTTCTGCAGAATCAAGTTGCAATGAAGCACATTTTTTTTAAGTTCTTTTTTTTTTAATTTTTTGCGGTGCTGGGGATTGAACCCAGGGCCTTGTGCTTGTGAGACCAGTACTCTACCAACTGAGCTATATCCCCAGCCCCCGAAGCACATTTTTGTATAATGTATAAGGAAGAATTACTTAGTGATGATAGCTGTCTAAAAGAATAGATTTGAATTCTCGGTTACTTGGAAGTTTCTGAGTCAAGGCTGAATAAGCACAAAAGGGCAGGTCAAGGAATTCAAATAGCCATTGTGAGAGTTGGGTTAATGAATGCCTAAAATTCCTCCCTACCTTAGCCCTATCTGTTTCTCTTACATAGGCATAAAACACATACCTGTGTCATAGCTGAACTCAAATACCACCTAAAAAATCTTCAGGATGGAAAAAGACTCATACTTGAAACAAATAGACTGGATAATAGTTTACATGACAGGGCGTTTATGATCACTCAATAAAACAAAACTGAAAATACATTTCGGGATAGCGTTTAATCTCACCAAGTTTGCATTTTATGCCAGAGAGATATTCAGGCTATATACTTGGAGAATGTACCTCCCTGAAGAGTATAAAACAAGACCTTCAGTTGAAATTTATAAAGAAAAGGTAACTGCATGAATTTACTAACCTTTCCTTCATCATTAAATATGCATCTTCTTAAACAACAAAACCAAAATGCTTCTGTTTTATGTTAAAACCACGGAGCGAGTCACATCTATGCATACAGTTATACTAGACTGCAACATTAACTTTAAGTTAGAAAACCTATAATATAGATGTTATCATCAGGCTCTAAAACAGCATTAGAAGGAACTTTCAAAATTAATTGAATTCTTTCCCTTTAATATATGTTAAATATAGAATATTTGAAGAAACTCAAATGACAAAGGAGAAAAAATTACCCATTGTGTAGCTGCCCAGAGACATTGTCATGAACACCTTGGTGCATTTCCTTCCTGTCCTTTTCAACTCTACATATTTTGTGTGTTTATTGTACATGCTTGTGACCATATTGTATTTGCATTTTGTACCCTGCTTCTGAGGCACAAGTAATTTTCTCCGTTTTTACAAACATTTAACTATATAATTATCCACCTCTTAAATTCATTACCATTTTTGTTAAACATTTTCATGTGTAGGCTATTGGTGATTCTTATAGTGGCTTCTATGCCTTGAGCATCACAGTGTAAATTATCAGTAGAGTCTAGATATGCAGTATTTTGGAAACCTGTCTTCTAAACTAAATTCTTAGCTACTGTGTGAAAAGCTGGCAACTGCTTATCATTTTCCCTGTAAAGCCCTTGCAACTACTTCAGGTTACAAGGTGGGTTTGCCACAATTCTAAACCACATCTATTTCTAACAGGGGTGTCTCCTCTTTCCCTGGAGTTCATGGTCATAACCCTTTGTCTAACTGCCTGGGGCATGGAGTCCCCTTAATGGTGCCAATTCTCATTTAGTGTGAAGGAGGGTTTGTGTTCCTATCAACTCCAAATGTGCTTCATCAGGGGAAAGAAAAACTCTTAAGGGATTCTCCTCTGAGTGTGTAATATGCTTTGAAAGGTCATCTTGCAGCAACCCATGGTAAGACCTGTTAATTCTGTTCTATTGCTGATACTGTAGATTCCTTTAGTGCTTCTTAGCTCAGACCCAAGTGGAGTACCACCAAGACTTACAGGCTGTCCTGGACCTCACCAGGAAAATCCAGAGGGACTTTCCTCTTGATGTGTCTAAACTGAGCTCAATTCTGCAGGAAACCTTTATTTTGTGCATCTTCCATGTGGTCCCACATTTAGGTTATGGCTAGAGTCTCATATGAAACAAAGCTTGCATTATAGCATGTGGACAAATGAATGTCCTATGGGATCCTGTTGAAAAACGTGTTCAAGGGACAAAGACCCAGTTAGAAGTAACCCGGACAAATCTATTTACAAGCAACTTTTATATTTAACCAACTGCTGCCTAATAAATGCAGATGAGATGCTCAAGATCATTTGTAAAATGCCTTTCTTTCTGAGTTAAGAAGTGTGAGTGAAAATGGTTGTGATATGGCAAACTTTAAGGAGCCAACATTTCAGGTGGTTTCTTCCCAAGCCAGAGATATATTTATTCATTCATTAATCCAATGAATTACGTAGCTGGAGATATGGAGACAAATGACATTTTTCCTACCCTCAACCAACTCAGAGTAGTAACAGACACATTTTTAGATTATTTTAACACAGTTTAGAAAGGGAGAAGTGCATTAGATTTTATAAGTCTTTTAATGAGGGCATCCAACCCTGCTTAAGATGAGAAGGGAATAAGAAAAAAATATCAGAGAAGTCTTTCTGGAGGAAGTTTATTTTTTAATTTTAAAGTCTGTCTTTAGTGCTTTGTACCTCTCCTTCAAAATGTTTGCTGTTTTTTTTTTTTTTTTTTAAAGAATCAGAAGGAGTTTTATTGGCTCAGGAGGAAAAGAATGATGAATGTGTTGGGACAACGGTGGCAGGAGAGCAGTGTTTCAGGGAGAGGGACAGCATCAGCCATGGTATGGAGGGGGTATGAAAGCAACACATGTGTTCTGACCTGTTTGAAATGCTTATTGGACATCTGCAGAAATGTTAAGTAGGCAGGCAGAAGCGGAAGTCAGCAGTTCCAGGGTGAGCACAACTCTGGAGATCTAAAATTGGCAGTCACTGGTATGTAACTGGTACTATATGGTATTTACACGTGTAAGACTAAATGAGGTTTCTCAGGAGAATGTGCAGTTAGGGAAGGGCGCCCAGGACAGAGGCCATGGAAACAGATCACCCTAACATTTAAAGGGTGTCTTGAGAGGAAAACCAGCAAAGGAAATAGAAAAGGGGTGGCAAGAAAGGTTGCGGGGGGAACCAATAAAGTTTCAAGGGAACAAAATAGTAAAGCTGTTCCTTGTGGAAGAATCGTGTGAAACTTGTTTTACAGTTGAACCGTTCTGGGGATGGAGAATAAGGTGGCAAGTGCAGATGATGGAGAGACGTAAATATCGTAAAACTTCCCCTTCTTGGTCTCTGAATGCCTTTATCACTCCATTCAGCTTCAAGGTCAAATTCTGAATGTTTCCGCAGATGTTTTACAGGTGTGTAAAACGGGTTATCTATTTCATAGTATTGTGGAGATTAAATGCGATCCGCAAAGTATAGAGTATACAGTATACAGTAGCTGCACCAATTCAGCAACTTTCAACTACGTGTACATACCATTTTGGCTGATGACTGGTATTCTGTTTTACTTTTTCTTTTAGCTCTTAATGCTATTGCAGATCCTTTGAGTACAAATCTGGTAATGTCGGCTTTTATCGTGTACTCAAATTAAGTCATTTCATCTTCAAAACAATAGGATTGTTATCTCACACGGCCTGAAGTCAGCAATTAGCAGCCTCGCTTCAGGGCCCTGGTCTTAATCACTGAGTTTACCACTTTCAGTTGGACAGACCTGGGCCACTTCTCAGATACTGCTCATAACAAACACAGTTTTCTCTGAGGAGCCATTCTTGTTGCTTGCAGTTGCCAGAGACTCTCGCTTTGATTCCCGGGGCCCATGGAAGGTAATTTAATTCACCCAGATGGAATCAGGCCAGCTATGTCCTTTAAGTTCTGTGAACTTTCACCTTGGCCGGGCAGCGAGTCTACACCACAGTCCCTTTTTGCAGTGGCCTGGGGCTCACCCACAGCGTCACTTTCTCAAGTAGCAATACGGGTACTCTCTAAAGACCCAGGGTCCCACGGAGACTGCGGGCGAGCACGTTAACTGCACAGCGGGGGCCGCTCCCGGTCCCGGCACTGCGCGAGGTCTTGGGAGAGCGTGCGGAGGTGCAGACCAGCTGCGGACGGACTCCAGCAGAGAGCGCAGAGCAGGAACCGCAAAGACTCGGAGCAGCAGCCTCTCAGGCCAGGGCGCGGCGCAGGCCCGGAGGCGGGCATGTAGGGGGCGGATCCAGAGCGCGGCAGGAAGGGGGCGTGGCCTGGAGCCCGCGCGGCCGCTCCCCGCCCCCTCCGCCCAGCCTGCGGCTCCGCCTCCGGGTGACGTCACTGGCCAGGCCAGCCGGCGCCATTTTGAAAGTGGAGTCGCCTGCCGCTGCCGCCGCCGCCGTCGCTGTCGTAGCCTCCGCCGCTGCGGGAGAAGGAGCACGAACGGGGAAGCCCCAGAGTGAAACCCACCATCCTGCTGGCTGGTTTGCCCGCCCCTCCTTCCTTCCCCCCCGGCCCCCGCCCCCTCCCCCCACAGGTGCCATCCGCCGCCATCCGCCCTCTCTACCCCCCCATCCCCAGGTGAGGGGGGTGAGTTCAGGAAGCGGAGACCCGGAGCAACTCAGCAGGGTCACCATTTGCTGTGCAACATGGCAGGTAAAGGAGAAATCGCCCTCGCCCGCTGACAGGGCGCCGCTTCCTCCCTCCTCCCTCCATCACCCCCTAGCGACCGCTGCGCCTCTCGCGGGGCCAGCGGCGCCCCTCAGATTTCGGGGAATTGGCCGGGTGGGGTGGGGGCGGGGAGGCGCCGGTCGCCGGGAGGTGGGAACGGCTTTGAAAACGAGGGTTGGAACCTTGGCAGGGGCGTGGGTGGGGGTGGGGTGTGTGCCGGCAGCGGTGGGGTGAGGCGTGGGTGGGGCGTGCAGATTTGTCCCCACTGCTTGGGAGCCCGGCGTATCCTCTGCCACCCTGCCCCCAGCTCTGTTTGCGGCTCTTCCTTCGTATAATTCCTATTTTTTCCCCCTGCTGCAAGCCTCCTTGGGTGTATATACAAATATATTTTGCACTGAGAAGGAAGACCGCTTTACAAGTTAAAATACAATGGAGGCATGCACGTATTTTCCTCCCACTGTGGGTTCGTCTGTATTTTAAGGGTGTTACAATCTTGAATTTTTGTTTTTGTTGTTGTTTTTTGCGAACCATCTTCCTTTTTTTTTTTTTTTTTTTTCCTCTTATCCTTTACGACCAAAGAGTGCAAGGCCTTTAACATACAGCAAGTTGCATGAAGGACGTAATTTAAACTTTACGTTTTGCATCTTTGCTTTTGTGCAGATGTCCTTTTCCCAAAAGGGTTTCGTACAGTTAGTTAAAATAGTTGTGGAGTTCAGTGATATAAATAGCCTAAAGGAGAGATTTCGTTAAACCAAGTTAAAAAAAAAAAAAATCGGGTAGAGAAAACCAGGTTGGAAATAGTTAGCAAGGAATGAGGTTGAAGGAAGAGGTAATTGCTTTGAGGATTATTTTTGTACATTTTGGTGTGGCCAATATCTTCCTTTAACTAGTTGAATCAATTTCAGATTTAGTTCAGTTTCATCCTCCATGGATCCAGGACATTTTCACCATTATCTCTATGGTACTTATAGTGAAATGGATAACACCCAACTTTCTGTGCTTTTTGTAGTATTTAGATAGATAAAGGAACCTTTACAAAAGTTAACATGTTGAATTGACTTACAGTTTGCTATAAACAAGTTACTTTTTGACCTTGTTGAATAACAAAATGAGGTTAAAATTGTTTTGCACAAGATGATGACAAATTAGCAAAATGAATTCTTTGCCAGGTCCTTTGGATTCTGAGTGATGAAGTGGAGGGAAGCAGAACAAGTTTCCTTTGACAATCTCTTCAGCATTCATTTCTGTTCCTTTTCCTCTCTCTGGAGCCAGTGATTTGCTGGTAATGAATGCAAAGAAATGGGTGTTGTGTTTGCTGTGTGCAGGTTTTGGGCGATAGGGTTCATATGAATCATTACTCTACAACAGGGCAGTAATGTTTCCGAAGTTTTCTCTTCGTTCTATGTTTCATGGTATTTTAACTTTAAAATAATGCTTCTGCAGGCTTTTTGTACATTTAAAGAAAACCTCTAACTTTGGTATTTACTTTTTTCTGGTAGGACTTGCTTGAATGTAAGACTCCTCTGTATTCAAGGAGAAGGGAAAATGGAAGAGAAGTTTTGTTGAACATATGTACAATAATAATAGAATGTACGCCTTTAAATATTTCATACTTGGCATCTTGTTTTTAATGCACTTCGAACTGTTGGGGGCTAACTTTTCCAAATTGGTGTGCTTGGTGGTGGTTGTGTGTGTGGGCAGTACTAGGCTGTTAGGATCATGCCAACCATGGATACTATCTCTGTGTTTACGAGAGTAAACATGAACAGAACTCAGTTTTAATTGGTATGTTTTCTTTTTCCAGGAGCTGGAGGAGGGAATGATATTCAGTGGTGTTTTTCTCAGGTGAAAGGAGCAGTTGATGATGATGTAGCAGAAGGTAAGAAAGTGTTTAATAATGCACAACTTGAGTATAGACTCTTAAGAATCTTGATTACCGAAGGATTTGAACCTGAGCCTGTTGTAGTTTAAGAACATTTTGTGTTTACTGCCCAAGAAATGAAAAAAAAAAAAGTTTTAAAAGTCACTTTTCTTGAAGATAGTCTTTTTTATTTATGCCTATCTAAAATTATTTTTATACTCATTTGAAATGAAAGCAGTAAATGATGACATATATACAAAACTGTTATAAGAAAGTTCTGAAGATCATAGGATAAAGAAATCCTTGTCATATAAATTCCACATAACAAATAAATGGTAGTGGTTTTTTCATGTTTGTGTGTTGTCTTTGGATAATGAAATGGAATAGGTGCTATCAAACTTAACTCAGAAACATTTTTGATAGCACCTTTTATTTTTATGGGAAGATTTTTAGGTTCTTTTGAACTTTTGCACTTTGGGAGTGTGGTATTGATTGGCTGCTCTGTGATGAAATGCTGGTTCAAATTATTCATTCTTGTAAGGATTCTTTTAGGTGGTTAAGGAAATAATGATGGGAATAGATAGCTTGTCTTCTGGAAAATTTACTGTTTTCTTGGGCAGTTAGAAAATGATCATTTGAAGAACTTAAGACTAATTTACACCCCCCCCATTTTGTTAATTTATTTCTAAGATTGATCTAAAATTTTGAAACTGTTTCAGTGAATGTTTGAGGTGGTCTGAGGTGGTGGAGGCATTATTTCCAACATAGTAGTTACATTGCTTCATTGTTCAGAAATACTATTTAAAGTTTGTGTTCTAATAGTATTCTGTCTTGAATTATAGTAGGAATTTTCCAAACAATAATCAGAGAAATTACATATTTTTGATTTTTAAAAATTAGTTTAGTGAAAATTTGTCTTTCTCTAGATTATATTGTCCTTATATTAAACTCATAGTTCTAGCCTACAACTGTGGAGTTCTGTTTGTTTTGAGGATTTTTCCAGGTGGTGGTGGGATGGTGGCTTTGTGTTGAGCCAGTCAAATGCTTGTATTTGCTTATGTCAGTATCATTCCTCATGAAGTGTCTGATCAGAGTTTGGCAAATACTGTAGAAAGTCAACTGGCATACATGATACTTATCATATTTTACAGAGTTCTCCCATTTTTCTTTTCTGTTGTATCCTCGCCATTTTTTCAGATGAGAAACCAGATGCTTAAAGAAGTTAAAAGATTTCACTGATGGTCAAACAAGTATTGTGAGTCAAGGTTTTCTGTTGAAGCCCGTGGTGTTTGACTTGTTAGGAGAGAGAAATCCTAAATTCAAGGGAGGAGTCATGTATTGTTCATTTTGTAACTCCCTTTACCTGTTGAATAGTAGGCACTTACATATTGGATTTTAGTTCTTTGCTGTTGTGTAATACGCACCAAGTTATGAAAGTGCTGTATACTTGGAAAACATTCCTTGGATGAATTCTGTTTATTCCCTTTATCAAAAGTCTCCTGAGTCCTGAGAACTGAGGATCCACAGTGTCTAGAGTGTAAACTCCACTCTTGAGAAGTTCAGTTTATTAACCATTAGGCAGAAAAACCCTATGGATTTTATGTAATCAGAAGAAGTTGATTTTCCAAACTCTGAACATCAGTTACCTAACTGAGCCAGTTGATAGTTTGTGATTACATAATGGATCAGTTGTAGTTCTTGTTTGCTAACACTTAGGACCTGCATTTTGCTACTGATCAACAAATAATTTTCTGAGGTTGTTAAATATTACTGCAATGCTAGTGCATTCCTGGCCTCTTAAAACGCCAAGACCAAGACTGGCTATGTATATTTCAGTAAAAACATGGCTCATGTATGTATATCTTTGCAAGTATATTATGTATAAAGAGCATGCAGTTATTACACTGCTTTCATTTTGAGTATTTTTTCATAACTGTAGTTTGCATATCATTTTTATGTTTATATTACTGGAAGGTTTTGCTTTTCTGAAGTATAATAGATTTTTAATGTATTTGCCCCTTAGAGTTAGACTATAAATAGGTCATATCTAGATTGGGATTTAGCTTAGATTGCCTGTATCTGTATCTTTATATTTTAATTTCTTTCCCATCAGGCTCCACATTTTCTGTCTCTCCTCTTCTGTAATCAGTTGCAGGACATACCATTTTTCCTTCCATAATACTTTTCATACCTGCTTTTACCTTTGTTCAGTCTCATGTTATCTCATCTTGATTTCAGTAACTTTCTAAATGATTCCCTTTTTGTTTGTCCTAAGTCATTCTTAAATGCAGTCCCTGTTTTGCCTTCCCCACCCCCCAAAATCTTCAGTGGATCACTATATTCACTGAATTAAAACTAGATTTGAACATTATAACCTAGAATGTGCAACATTTCTTCATTATGGCTCCTCACATGGCTGCCAGTTGAACTAAATAGTTGAACTGTTCATCAAGCAAGTCCTATATACTCTTATGTCTTGTTCTTTGTTTTTGCCATTCCCGGCTTGTTATGCCTAATGTCATCTTATAGTTCTTTTCTTACCATAATCCTACTTATTCTTCAAATTATGCCCACAACTCTTCTATTTAATTACCTCTTTTGTAAATTAAAATTTTCCTTTCTGGACTTTTGTTACATAGATATATTTCATACCCCACATCTCTACACTATAAACTTATTGCTGGGCTAATTATTTTTGTGTTCTGTGCAGAATGTCCTGTGTAAACTGCTGTGCCTAGAACAATGTTGGGCACATAGTAGGTTCTGAATACTTAATTTAATAAGTATACTTAATTTAATAAGGAATCTCAATATTACCGTTACTAGATTTTGAAAAGGGAAGAAAATGGGTGAAAAGCTTGATAATTGAGAAATATTTTTGGCAGTCATACCTTTACTTACTTGGCAGCCTTTGTAATTAGATTCCTGATATATAGCTGTATAAAACAAAAATCTGGAGATTTGGGCTTTTTCCTTAGCTTTACTACAAACTAGTGTATGTCATTCTGGATAATACTCCTCTGGGTTCCTGTATGTTTAGACATAAAATGACAGGACGGGATTAGAAACTGCTGTTGATTATACTCTAGTTCCCAAAGATGTCTCAGAAAGAAACATTATTACTACTGAGGTTGTTTGAGATGTTGAACTTAATAGAGACCTTAATTTTAAAATAAATCTTTACTTATTTTTATTAAAGTGAATTACAGAGCTAAGAGAACTTAACACACAACCATGTACTGTTACTGTCTTTTGACCCATATAGGCCCTTCTAGGACATTTAACAGCCTGTGTTGAAATTCTTGACCTACACATGTCCTCACAGGCATGCACCCGAAGACGATAATCTTTGGCATAGCTGATTGTCTCTCTCATTCTGATATTCTCTTGTCATACAGTTTGTATTTTATTTTATTTTTTTGGTGCTGGGGATTAGGACCTTGTGCATGTGTATTTTAATGGTAACAATAACAATGTTTGTTTTTTAAAATATTTAGTTGTAAATGGATGCAATACCTTTCTTTTATTTATTTGTTTTATATGGTGCTTCGTAAGCACTTTACCACTGAGCCACAATCCCAGCTCCATCAATGTTATTAGATTTTTTAATTTTTCCTTCATTGATAATTTTCATAAGATGGTAAGAGCACAGACTTGGGCGCTAGGCAGCATAGTTTGAATGTGTCCCAATTACTTGCTGTGTGATCTTGAGCAAGTTAATTCATCTCAGTGCTTATTTCCCTCCATTATAAAGTGGGCATAACAGTAAAACCTATCAGTGTTATTTTGGTGATTAAATGAGTTTATACACATGAAACAGAATAGTAGACACAACATAATAAGAGCCTTTCAAAGGTTTGGCTATTTATTATTACTACTTGAATGTTTATAGCAAATAAGGGACAGTCATTGGGGTGTGAAGAAACTGGGAAATTATCTTTAAAAGATAAAATTTTTCTTGGCCTACATGAAGGAAACAGTTTATGTATGTGTCTTATACCTATTCTCTGCATTAGTAAGAAAGTTCAAAAAAATACTCAGAACTGAGTTGTAGTTTAGAGACTCATATGAAACTGGTAAAAACCAAACAAACAAAAAACCTATGATGTAAAGCTATGAAATAACTACTGTAAAAGCCAGTGCGACCTGGCATGGTGGCACATACCTGTAATCCCGTCTCCCACCTCAGCAGGAATATTGCAAGTTCCAGCCCCCCTTTGCAACTTAGTGAGACCTTGTCTCAAAAATAAAAAGGGCTGTGATATTGACCAAATTATATTGTTATATTGTATATTTTGTGCATGTACAAATATGTAACAAATTCCATCAATATGTATAAATATAATGCACCAATAAATTAATGTGAGAAAAAAATGAAAAGGGCTGGGGATGTAGCTCAGTTCCCAGTAAACCCCCTCCTCAAACCAGTGTAGGGGTTACCTTTAAGTAGGTGGGTGGGAGTTATGACTAGGAAGGGTTGTAGAGGACCTTAGGGCTGTTGTGATCTGGAAAGTGGTATTAGTATTTGTAATGTTTGTACGACATTATTTTAATGTTATCATAGTATCTCTCATGTTCGCACTTTATAATCTTATAAGGATTTTCTTTCATAGGAAATTATTTTAGGGTATGATTTTTTTTTTTTTTTTTTGCGGTGCTGGGAATTGAACCCAGGGCCTTGTGCTTGCGAGACAAGCACTCTACCAACTGAGCTATATCCCCAGCCTTAGGGTATGATTTTTAATTACATGAAGCCTGAATTTTTATGGTACTTGGATGCAGATATATCTTTTCCCCTCTTTGCTTCCTGCTTATTTTTGGTAGCATTGATACTTGTGGACTAGTTCTTGAAAAATATTTTTTAAATGGTAAAGTCTAAATGGACCTCAAATAAGGACATAAGTAAAGTTTTGAGAAACAGGTGATTCTTAGTGTGTCACAAAATGTAATGGCTTTTAAATTCATTCCATTTATTTAGTGCTACAACATGAACAGAATTTAAGGTTATTTCTCTCCTCTTGTGTTTTAGAGTAGTATGCATGTTAGATTTGGGCACTGAGGGTAAATTAATAGAAAACATAGTAGAAACCAATTGTTTTATGGATTTTAAAATAGTGGCATATAAGTTGTATTCCAAAACCCAGTGACCTGTGGCAAAGGTCTCACTTAACACTCTTTTGTTTGACATCACACTCCTTCCTTTAGCTTTACTGCTGACTAAGTCTAGTAGACCTCACTCAGTGTCACTTACAGAAGTATACATGTGTCCATTAAATATCAGTGACAGTATTTATGTAATATTGTACAGTTTCCTTGTTTTAAGATACTAAGTTTTCCCCCATTTCCTTACTAAAGGAATAATGGTCATCGAAAGCATATTAGTTGACATTTTGTCTCAAGTTATTAAAACGAGTTGAAAATTAAATTTCACTATTTAATACTCCTAACAGTAAATTGAGCTTTAGAATAAGCTAAGTCTCTGAAAACTGGAATAAATACAATAACAATGAGATCCTAAGCAAAAAGTTTATTTTATCAATAAAGGAGGTTCCCGGGCTGGGGAGACAGCTCAGTTGGTAGAGTGCTTGTCTTGCAAGCACAAGGCCCTGAGTTCGATCCCCAGCACCGCAAAATAAATAAATAAATAAATATTAAAAAATAAAGGAGGTTCCCATATTTGCACATATATATTTGCCTGATTTAAAGTTGAGTTGGAAGGAAGGTGACCTACAGTTTGTTTCTTTGGTTCTTTAATGGAAAAATTGAAGATGAGAGCTAGATGTTTTAGCTAATATCCTCAGTTGTAATGTCTTTTTGCTTATCTGAGATGACGATGGAAATTAAAACTGAGTAATCAAGGGACCACAAGTTGCTTCCTTAGAAGAAGGACATACAGGTAAAGGCCTGGCACAGATTATATTTTCTATAAATGCCCTGGATGAAATGGCATAGCATGGCTGTGTTAGGTAATCACAGAAGCTAGCATGTTTGAGTGCTTAATCATATACCAGTCAGTGTTTCAGGTGCTTTATGTGTATTCATTCATTAATATTCACAAAAATCCTATGAAGTAGACACTGTTGAGAAAGTTCATTTATTAACTTGTGTAGGTGGTACAGCTAGAATCTACCTCAAATCTTACTCATATAATTTTTTTTTCCCATATAATTTATTTCAGCCTTGAAATATATTCTGGTGAGTGTTTGAGGTTGCTGATATATGACTTGTTTACAGTGGAGTTTATTTGTAATGCCTACTAGGGTTTTTCCCCACCTACTGTTGGGGATTGAACCAGGGCATTCCATTGCAAAGGCTAGGTAAGTGCTCTACATTGAGCTACAGCCCCAGCACTTTTTATTTGGTATTTTGAGACAGGATCTTGCCGAGTTGCTGAGGCTGACTTTGAACTTGCGATTCTCCTGCTTCAGTCTCCTGAGCTGCTGGGATTACATGGGTGCGCCATCATGCCTTGCTTGCTAATGACATTCTTAAGCTGGGATGTGCTATAAGTGGATTATAAGGACTTTACAAACCTTCTGAAGTTTTATGTAAAATTGTGTTGTATGTGATTATACATAATGTATTTTATTTGGTTAGTCTATAGCCACTGTCAAGGCAGTTATCATTTAGTCCAGTGGTTCTGTGTGTGTGGTCAGGCAACCCTTGAACTCATTCAAAAGTTCTTCAGAGTCAAACTATTTTCCTACTGACACTAAGATGAAAAGCCATGTGGGTAAACCCATAGACATCTTAGGGTGAATCAGGCAGTGGCTCCAAACAGTGCCAGTAGTCATGATCATCATTATTGTCATATACTAGCAGTTGGAAAATATCTGTTTTACTTAAGAATGTCCTTAGTGAAGCAGTAAAAGCTATTAACTCTCAACTTGAGTATATGTCTGTTGTGTCAATGGAAAGTGTACCTAGAGTGATGGAGCAGTATATAGTGGTTGTCCAGAGAAATGTCAGTGCAGTTGTTTGAGATTTGAAATGAACTAACAGCTCTTTTCATGGAAACTTTTTTTGTTTTTGTTTTTGTTTTTGTTTTCAAACTGGTTATTCTGACATGGAGATTCGACATCCATTTTTTCAAATGAACAGATGACTCGTTGCCTTATTGAGCAGTATTTATTGTCTATGATAAAATTTGAGCTTTTAGGCAACTGACACTCTTGGAAAACATGTATCTTCCATGGTGAGCTTGACAACTTCCCTATTAATACTTACTTCCCACTAAATCAGTAATATTAATGAATGCAGTTTTTGGTACCGTGTGATGAAATGTCAACATTTGGAAAACCTGCATTACTCAAGTGAATCAGTGTTTCACATTTGACCAGTGCATGTGATGTTATAAAATCATGCATTGTAACAAGAACAATAAAGGGCATTGGATTTTAATGTTACAGACCATTGTGGCATGCTTTCAGATTCCACAGACCTTTAAGAAATCATTTGTCAAGCTAGGTACTGGATCAAAGGAATATCCATAACCACTTGAAAAATCTATTAAAAACTCCTCTCTTTCCAACTACATATCTGAGTGAAGCTGGATTTTCTTATAACTGACACAACACCTTGTCATATGTTGAATACAGAAGCAATTAAGAGAATCTTATGTTAGGCCAGATGTTAGAGATTTGCAATAATGTAAAACATTCTAGTTTTGTGGGGGGTGGTGTGCTTGGGGAGACATAGTCCCTTTTCTTAACATTTTTGTATTGTGCAGAGAATATTGCTATTTCACAGCGAATCAGTATTTTAAAAAATTTAAAATGTCCTTTGGTATGCTCAGGTTTTAAGACTGTAAGGGAGATCCTGCTATCTGCAAAATTTGGTGACCATCAGTTTGATCTGTTAATAGATTTCATTTTACTAGTAACACTTTTTAAGGAGTCTCATGAGCCACAAGATAAGTGTAGGATAGTGTACTACTACTTTCATGTGTGGAATCTATAAAGCTTTTCTCCTATAAAGGTGGAGTCTGTGACAAGAGACTGTTTCAGTTGTCTCCCTTACTGTGTATGTGAGATACCAAATTAGATCTATCTAAGCTCGTTCATCTGATGATCTTGGCGAGGAAGGATACCTTCAAGGATACCTTCAAGATTTTAAAGTATCTATTTTTAAACTTACCTCTCTGTTACAGAGATTAAATGCTAATAACATATTTGTCAAAACACTAGCTTTAAAAGTTTTTAGGGCTTTTTCCCACAGTGTGTCTGCTGAGGTAACAGCATTAAGTAACACTGTTGGATTACTGAACTACTTCAGAGACTGATTTAGTGCCATTTCTAGGTTGGCTTCTTGGTCATTGTAAGTAAGTTGATGACCCTGACATTGTGCGGTATTTGGAACCCAACATGTAACCATTTGATGTGTTGTCTTGGAAGAAAGGCATAAAAGTAGGATAGTAACTGTTTCCCAACTCTGATAGCTAATAAAGGGAGTTTAGTTACTCTTCCTTTGTAAATTCTACTAAAGTACAGCAAAATTCTTTTTTAAATAGTTGCTGAATTTCACATTTTAAGACTGTCCTTTCAACTATTGCCTAAAATTTTCACTTTTTTGTGACTATTTTCTACCCTTTTTAAAATTTCACCTAGAGCTTCACTCTTGGCATGTGTGCAGCCCTTGGCAAATCATTCCTCAAGTCTTCTATATGCCAAGATACCAATGGTTATGTTCTTGTAGTTAGTTTCTATTGATTAAATTCCCTGCCAACATTCAATTATCAACTGGATTTTTCTCTTCCAAAGTCTAAAAGATCTCATAAACAATTTAGACTATGACCAACAATCTTGTGTAAGGAAATTTGCTGTTTACTTATTGTTTCTTTGTGTTTATGTACTTACCGAAACTCTTCTATTGGACTCTTAAGTTTGAAGAATCAACAGTATTTTGTATGGTTATGATGGGTTTTTTGGTACTGAGGAGGAAATATTTCTTAAGAAACATTGTAGTACTGTTCCTAATATTGTATTAGAGGGATGAATCTTCTCTAAGAAATTGGACTTGACAGATTTAATGTCTTTCCATTTTTCTTTCTAAATTAAAAACTGCTTTCATTGGCCAAAATGTTAAAGCGATATGTTGGATTTTGGACCAGTTGCACATTTTATACTTCATTCAGAGGACATCTAAACTCTTCTGTATTGAAAAAAGCTAGTACTGGGGATGTAGCTCTTTGGGAGAATACTTGTCTAGTATATACAAGGTTGTGGTTTTTATCTCCAACACCACATAAAAAAGAAAAAGATAAGACAAATACAGATACTAGAGTAGATAAAAGGGATTGGTGGAAAGATTTTCTGAAGATCTGAGATAAGGTTAAATCTGAGCCATAGTAACTTTTTAGAACCTGCCATTTAAGTTCACAGCAGATCTGCTCTACCTGAAAGTAGAAACCTTTTTGGTGTTACCTTTGTTTTTTCTAGCTTACTACAGGTAAGAGTCTTACTGCCTAAAGTAGATGAGTTTATAAGGTGGCATTGAGGAATCTCGTATTTCCTATATTAGAGTGGGAAGGCTCTGTTTCAAGAGAAACAGGCTATTGTAGGCCATAAATCATGTCAAATTCTTTATCTAGTGAAGTGATGTAGCATGTAGAAGTACAGGAATTGATAGTAGTGAAGAGATTGCCTGCTCCTGCCCTTTGTTTTTTTCCCCCTTGACATATGAGGAATTTTTTTTCCCCTTGTGGTAGAACACTTCTTTCTTGCTTGCTTTATTTTAATTTTTTAAATTATTTTTTATTTTTTATAGACTGCATTTTGATTCATCGTTCACAAATGGGGTACATCATTTCATTTCTATGGTTGTACACGATGTAGATTCATACCATTCATGTAATCATACATGTACATAGAATAATGATGTCTGTCTCATTCCACCATTTTTCATACCCCTCCCTCCTCCCTCTTCTTCCCTCTATGTGATCTAAAGTTCTCCATTCTTCTGTCACTTCTCCCCCGCAACCCCCATTATATGTCATCATCTGCTTATCAGGGAAAACATTCAGCCTTTGGTTTTTTGGGATTGGCTTATTTCACTTAGCATGATATTCTCCAATTCCATCCATTTATTTGCAAATGCCATAATATTATTATTCTTTATGGTTAAATATTCTATTGTGTATATATACCATAGTTTCTTTATCGATTCATCTGTTGAAGGGCATCTAGGTCGGTTCCACAATCTAGCTATTGTGAATTGAGCTGCTATAAACTAGAACTACTTCTTTAAATGAAATTTTTTTGCTCCCTGGTATCTTCATTTTTTATTCTAAAAATATAAAATTTATCATCATGTTTTTATATATATATATATTTTTTTTTTTTTTTAATTTGTAGGTGGGCCCAATACATTTATTTTTCTGTGGTGCTGAGAATTATTACCCAGGGCCTCACAGGTGCTAGAATGCTCTACCATTGAGTCACAACCTGAGCCCCATTCTAACCATTTTTAAAGGTATAGCTCAGTGTTAACTTTGTTTACACTGTTGTGAAACAATCTCCAAAACTTTTTCATCTTGCAAAACTGAAACTTTACCCATAAGACAACTATACCTTCCTCCTAGCTCATTCCTTTTTCCTTGTCTATGAATTTTACTATCTTAGATACCTCATTAAAATGGAACCATGAAAATTTTTAGTGACTTTTTCTTTGAACATGCCCTCAAGGTTCATCCTTGTTGTAGCATATGTCGTGATGTTTGGTTCCACCTTTAAACTTCCATGGGCTAATCTTGTTATATACAGTTATGAACGGCGTAACGTTTCTGTCATCAGTAGACCACTTATGTGAAGGTGATTCCATAAGATTATATCGCCTAGTGGCATCATAACCGTCTTGGTTTGTGCAGGTATATAATACATTCTATGATGCCTGCACAGTAATGAAATCGCTTAATGACACGTTTTTCAGAACATGTCCCCATCATTATACAGTGACTTTATGTCTGGGGTTCTGAGGGAGGAATGGGTAGGTACTCCTTGTTAAGTGATTGGGGGATGACAGGAAGAGTTCTAGGCGGAACATCAAAGTATCAGCAGTGAGAATATTAGAGTGGGTATTGGTACTGCTGACACAAATCTGTTATCTCAGACTAACAGTTTGAAAACTATCACCAGTTTATCTTAATAGGCTATTCCAAGATAGGATTAGACCAAATCCAAAATTTTGACCAAAGTTTCACTTCATTTATTTTGCAGCATCTGGTTTAAAATAAGAAAATCCTGTGGGTTTCATAACTCACATTCCATGACTGTAAAATTTCTTATATTAGTAGGAACAACCAGTATATGTATATTTTACTAAGCAAAGTCATCAGGATAATAGGAAAATTTGATAAATTCATTGCATTTCTTTGAAATGAAATTGTAGATAAGGAGTGATCAAAGATGCATTTCTTATAGTAGTTTTTTGGTTTTGTCTTCATATTTTTTATTGGTGCATAAAAGTCATACATAATGATGGAATTTGTTGTTACATATTCATACATGCACATAATATTTACTGTAGCCTTTTGAAGTAAGCAATGCTGTTGTTATATTATGTTGGACACCAAAGCTCAGAGAACTTGGGCAGCTGTTAAACTTAAGGTTATGAGTTAGTAAAATTGATCCCTCTACTTTTTATGCTTCTGTGTTTCAGTTTTTAGAAATACCATTTGATTTTGTAAAAGTTTCTGTTTTCCCTGAGGACTAGGTAGAGCTAAGGTGAAACTTCAGTTATTCAGCTAAGTGACTACAAAAAGTATATGTTAAATACTCAGTTCTGTGCAGAATGTGAAGAAGATAGAAAACATTTTAGGTATAGTAAAAGGATGAATTTCTTGAAAATGAGCATTTTCCACAACACTTTCGCTCTTGGCATCAACCTATCTGTGGTACTATGAGATCCTGTTGAAAAATTTCACAGGTAATGACTGGGGTGTGAATAGCAATTTATTTTCCTTTTTACAAGTTATTGTCCTACTTGATATTGAGATGGGGCTGTAGTACAAATACTTAGTTGTTTCTTGAGGTTAGAGGAAAGAATCACTATCTCAAGTCCAGATAGTGCTTTCAAATGGTTGAGTTGGAATTTAGTAATTTACTGGAAATTTCTCCAGGTAAATATTTATAGTAACCTACAAGTCTTTTAACTTTTCTTCTTGCTTCCCATCACCCTCCCCAACCCCCCCCCCCCCCCCTTGGTGCTGGGGATTGAACTGGGACCTTGCACATACTAGGCAAGCACTGTACTCCTGAGCTATATCCCCAGCCCCAACCCTCCATTTTTAACAGTTTGGCAATTCTTTAAAAGTTAAACATAGATTTTTTACCAGATGACCCAGCAGTTCAACACCTAGGTGTATATATTTAAAAAACTAGTGCATGATGTTTATACCAATCTTACTCATAATAAATAGCCCAGGAATGGAAACAATTCCAACGCTCCATCAACTGATGAATGAATAAAGAAAAGGTAGGATATCTATACAATGCAATAGTATTCAGACAAGAAAAGAAGTAGTAATATGTGCTACCTCATAGCTAAGCTTTGGAAACATTGTTCTGAGTGAGGAAGCCAATCATGTAAGGCCATATATTGTATTATTTCATTTATATGAAATGTCCAGAATAAGCAAATCTATTGAGATAAAAGGTAGATTTGTATTTGCCAGGGGGACTAGGGGGAGGGGAAGGGATTAGGAATGCAGGAACAATTGGCCAGTAGATACAGGATTTTTTTCCAAGGGGTAATGGAAACCATGTTCTGGAATTAAATAGTGGTGAGAGTTGCACAATTCTGTGAATATACCAAAACCTGCTGAATTTAGCACTAATTTTGAAAAAACAGTAACAGTTAAAAAGTAATCTGGAGGATAGGTGAGGTAGGAATCTCTGGCCCCATTTTCATAAAAGTGAATATCTAGAGCCAATTAAAAAACTTTCGCATTTACAAAAGGGAAAAAAAATACCTTAAACTTTGCAATACTTCTGTGTCATGCACAGACTACTTCTACATTGGGTTTTCTTCACTTTATTAATCAAATCTGGTTTACACCTTTTTTTGACAAACCAGTTATACAGCAAATATATTTTGTTAACTTTTTTTTTTTTAACTTAGTAGGTACCCATAATGGTAAATCCATATATAGTACCAGAGGTTAACAAGGTATTTTCATCATCTTAAGACTTGAAGAAGGATGTATCCAGAAATCCATGAATTATTAGGCAAGGTCTCTAGGCCCTGATTTAGAAATGAGTTGTCTGAGAAGTTACCTTTTTTTAAATTTAACTTGGCTGTGATTTCTGTATGAAGAGTGAGTTGCTGAGAATGTTGTACACCTTTGGATTGTGCATGTAGATACACAATAAATGGACTCTAAAGCTAATTGAAATTTATAATAATGTGTAAGATATTCAAGTCTTTAAAAACAATAGTATGGCTGAGGCAGAAGGATTGCAAGTTCAAGGTCAGCCTTGACAATTTTGTTGAGACCCTGTCTCAAAATAAAAAGGAATGTAGCTCATGAGTACTTACCTAAACTCAGCATGGTGACACACACCTGTAATCCCAGCAGCTTGGGAGGCTGAGGCAGGAGGATCACGAGTTCAAAGCCAGCCTCAGCAAAAGTAAAGTACTAAGCAACTCAGACACTGCCTCCATGTAAAATACAAAATAGGACTGGATGTGGCTCAATGGTTGAGTGCCTCTGAGTTCACTTCCTGGAACCAAAAAAAAAAAGTACTTGCCTAGTATGCATAAGGTCCCCAGGTTCACTCCCCAGTACTGCAAAAGAAAACTCATTGATGGCCTGGAATCTGTGTCTTATCCCATGTTAAATTAAATCTCAAAGCCTTTTTCTTTTTCTGAATGAACCTAATTGTTCAAGCAAAGGGTTCAGGTCATTTTGTTGATTGATTAGTTAGGACTATATCAGACAATAGAGTAGGCTAGATCCTAGTATATCTTTTTAACTGTTAAGTAAATGCATAAGCCTTGTGTTCATGTGTCCACCATCTTTGATTCACAGCCTGATTTCTTGGGAATGCTTTAACATTGTTAACTGAAATGCATATTGCTTATGTTGATGAGAATACAGCTTCATTAAATTCTCACTATGCAGTAATTTGTTAATCTTAAGAATTTTTATTCTGTAAAGGAAAGGTAACTTTCTGATTAAAAGCATAAGAGTCTAAGTGCTCAAGAAACTGAGCTAACCACCTGTCTCAGTGCAAGTGCTTTACATGCATTATCTCATCTAATCATCTCAACTAGTCTCTAAAGACAAACTATTACTTTCATTTTGTAGTATAGGAAATTGAGGCTTAGCTCAAGTAATTTATCCAAGATCATACTGTTGTTGAGTGAAAGAGCCAAGGAACCTTGGTTCTTCTGACTTAAAGTCTGTATATACTGTATATAAATGAAAAGTAAAAAATCACATATAATCTCATAATTTTTAGACAGAATCTGTTAACATTTAGAGCTAGATATTTCTAGTATGTTCTTTTTCTGCTGTTACTATATATTTCCCAAACATGTATAGTTTATATTTTCCATTTAATTTATTTGAGAAGATAAATGGCTGTATTATATTTAACTGGATGTCTATCTGGTGTATGTAATTTAGATTAAGATTTTTGATATAAATATTATGAATATCCTGTGAGACTCTTATTAAGAATATATTTAAAGGCATAGGATCTGGGTCAAAAGGTGTCATCTTTTTTCATGGCTTATGATATATATTGCCAAATTGCCTTAGAAAGTTGGGGTTGATTTTTCACTCCTCCAGCAGCAAAAGGGTAGTGTCCATTTCTTGATCTTGACAATACCTGGCACAGTATTAACCAGTCAGAAAAATATTTTCTAGTTATTTGAGAATGTTTAAGTGTATAACTGTTCCTGTCCTCTTTTTCTTTGGTGGTGCTTGCCTTTTCCTTATTCATTTGTAGTGTTATAGTTCTTTTTCCTCCCTTGAATCCTGCATTCTAACTGAGGGAAGTTGTATGAGGCTCCAAGAAGAACCATTTGGGTCCAGGAGACCAGTGTGCAAGGCAAAGCTTTGTAAGTGAAGTGATGGTGGACAGGCAGTCTAAGGAAACAAACACCTGAGCATTGCTTTGTGTCAGTTTTCCTACCTGTAAGCAGGGATAATAGTGCTTGCCTTGATAGTCAAAGGGTTAAATGGACATGAGTACTTCATTTGGGCACATACTGAGCCCTTGTAAAATTGAGTGGGTGCAGTTATTTAATGCATGATTAAGAAATTAACAGACTGACAACAGAATAAAAATCCCTTTCAGTTTGCAAATCCAGATTAACTAATTGTTTACAGGGTTTTGGGCACATCGTTTAGCATTTTCAGTAAATATGTATTGAATTAATGAAGAGCACTTGGCTTGGTTAGGTTAGGAGGAAGTGTGGTCTTTTCTTGTTTTTTTCCCCTCCCCCATCCATCCATCCATTTCTCTCTCTCTCTCTCTCTCTCTCTCTCTCTTTTTTTTTTAATATACTGGAGATTGAACCCAGGGGTGCTTAACCACTGAGTCACACACCAGTCATTTTTTATTTTGAGACAGGTTCTCTTAAGTTTCTGGAGCTGACCTTGAATTTGTGTGATCCTCAGCCTTAGCCCTGCAGGTTGCTGGGATTACAGGCATGCGTTGGTGCCCAGCTTCTGTTTCTTTTAAGTTCCTTCAGGGTTTTGTTTTTTTTTCCCCGTGATTGTATACTTTGAACCTTTTCACAGGAGTGGTAAAATTGGGTGAGGTTGTGCTGCATGCACCTTTAACACACTGGGGTGCAAAGAATCCTTCACTGTATCAGTTTGCTCATAGCAGGTAGAGGTGGAATGGGGACGGGGAGCATCTGAAGGTGTACTATCAGGGAAACCTGGTAGAATTGACCCTTCTTAACTGCTGTGGGTTTTTTTGTTTTGTTTTGTTTTGTTTTGTTTTGTTTTTTTAATTTCTCTTTTAGTAGAATGTATTTTGACATTATACATACATGAAATATAATTCCCCATTCTTGTGATTGAACTGCTGTGGTTCTAAAACCCTGTTAACTCCTTTTACTATCTAAGGCAGCATTGTAAATATGTGTAAATTCTTTACATTAGAAATATTTTCCTTTACCCTCTTTCCTCTCCTCAACTGTGTGTGTGATGATCCTAATCTTATACTAGAACTTTGAGTAGGCCAACAAATGTATTCAGAGCACTTAGAAAATTCTACAGGAATCTGAGAATAGAAAGCAAATTTTATCAAACCCATGAACATTTGACGACTGAGAATCTTGTTAAAATCAGTTTATGCTTGTACATTTAGGTCTGAGATGAAACCTATGATTTTGCATTTCTAACCAGCTCCCAATGAATGTTGCTGTTGTTGGTGGCAGGTAGTCAGCACTTTGAGCTACCAAGTTACTTAGCCTTTTTAGGGAGAAGGTAGACCAGGTAAGGTCATATCTTAATTCTTTTACTCAGCATTTCTGATGACTGTGTAGATCTGTTGTGCTATTCTCATATCAGCTAACATTGTTCAAAAACTGAGTAAACATGTGTACAGTCAATCAAAATGCAGTTTGTAAAATTAAAATAAAAAACTGAATAAACACCTCCTTGGGAGTTTCATACTAGTTTTTGAGTGTTTTACATCGCACTACTACATATTAGCCATTTCTAGTTGTTATATAAAATTTGTGTTTGTCTTTCAGGTTTAGTGTAGGCCAAAAGCTTACTAAGTAAAGGTGTGCTTTTGCTCGTAATGTACTTGTTTCCCAGCATTGTGAAAAGAATGAATTTAAGAAATGAAACCTTAATCTTTTATCTCTGTGGTGTTCGTTTGTTTTGTTAGCCTTGAGATACCTTTCAGTCTCATGTCAGGATTTCTCAGTCTTCTAAGCTTTGTTTTTGGTTGATTCTTTACTAGGGTAGCTCATGTTCATAGTTTTTCAAAGTCAGTTTCAAAATGCTTAAAAGGAAAATTAAAAGTTTTCTGTTGCTGTTTTTCTTAACTTGAATTTACTTCCCAAAGTTTTTCAATGTTTTTTTCTGGTTTTTTTTTTTCCATATTTTTAAACTGTGTGCTCATATGGCTGTTTTTTACATAAAAGTTTTTATATTCACATGTAGTGTTAGCTAAAAATGGAGCTCTATCCTGCCTCTCCTCCATTTTCTCAATACTATTACACCACTTTAACTGTTTAAATCAGTGTTCAGACTGATAGCAGACTGTATAATGCCCTCCTGAAAGATATTGACAACCTAATCCCTGCAACCTGTGAATGTTGAGTAAATTAAGGATTTTAAAATAGAGGGATTATCCTGGATTGCCTGACCATGCTATAAATGTAATCACAAGGGTCTCTGAAAGAGAGGCAAGAAAATTAAAGGAAGATGGAGATGTCACACAGGCATCATTAGTTTGGAGTGTGATGTGAGGAAAGGGTCACTAGCCAGAGGAGTGCGATGGCCTCCATGAGCTAAAAAAAAAAAAAAAAGGCAAGAAAATGAATTTACTCCTTGAGCTTTTAAAAGGAACCAGCCCAGCCCACACCGTGGCTTTAGCCTAGTGGAACTTGAATTTAATTTCTGACCTCCAGAACTGTAAGAGAATCTATTTGATACTTTTAAACCACCAGATTTGTTCTCATTTATTACAGCAGCCATAGAAACTAATGCAAGAGTAGATATTATTAATGTCCAGAGAAATATTATATACTGTTGCTATTTAATACATCGTAATTCTCTTTTCTAATATGACATTTTCTCTATATAATTAGTAATCACCTTGTTTATTCTTTCTTTTTTTAAATCTACCATCACCAATTTCTTTCTGTACCTTTTAGTGTAATTTTCCACATGGTCAAAGAATCAGTTTGTGTTCTTCCTGGCATTCTCCAGGAGTTTTTCTGGAGTGATAGGCTCATTTTTTGCACTCTTCTATTTTTTTTTGAGGCGGGGGGCAGGGATTGAATTCAGGGGCACTCAACTGCTGAGCTACATCCCAAATCCTTTTTTGTATTTTGTTTAGAAACAGGATCTCACTGAGTCGCTTAGCACCTTGCTAAATCACTGAGACTGGCTTTGAATTCCCCATTCTCCTGCCTTAGCCTTCTGAGCTGCTGGGATTACAGGTGTGCTGTCACTGCACTGGCTCTTCCTTCTGTCTACTTTTGTAATTGATTGGAATACCCTGTACTAAATTTTTTTGAATAGCAGTTTATGCTGATACCCCAATTTAGATGGAATACCACAGGGGCCTTCTTTAACTTCCCCATTCTCTATTTGTATCTTACTTTTCCCATAGTGAGAATCCTAATTCCCAGCCCTGTAACTATCTTTAGTCAGGATTTAAAAATATAAAAAGAACCTAGATGCAAAAAAATAAAAGAACCTGGATCTTTGACATTAAGTCAGTGAACTAACCAACCCTGTATTTCTGTGTCCTACTGGAACTTCTCAATTGTGAGATAACAATTTTTTTATTCTGGTAAAATATACATAAGATTTGCCGTTTTTAAATGTACAGTTCAGTGGCATTGAGTACATACACATCGTTGTACAGCCATCCACACTTTTATCATCTTCCTAAACAGTAACCTCACCTCCACCCCAATTCCTCTCTTCCCCAGCCCCTCACAACCCAGTTCTGCTTACTGTGCATCTGGCTACTCTGGGTACTTCAGTAGGTGGAATCATGCATTATTTGTTCTTTTGCGACTGGCTTATTTCATTTAGTAGTAATGTTCTTAAGGTTCATCCATGTTGTAGCATGAATCAGAATTTCCTTTTTATGACTGAATACAATTAATCATTCATATATACCACATTTTGCTTATTCATCTCTTGGTAGATATTTTCATTGCTTCTACCTTTTGGCTCTTTGACTAGTACTGCTGTGAACATTGTTCAGATATGTGTTCAAGTTCAAGCTTTGGATTCTTTTTTTTTTTTTTTTTTCCCATTTTTTTGGGATGGTGTGGGGGTTTTTGGGGATTGAACCAGGGGCACTCAAACACTGAGCCACTTCCCCAGCCCTATTTTGTGTTTTATTTAGAGACCAGGTATCTCTTGAGTTGGCTTCACATCTCACTAAATTACTGAGGCTGACTTTGAACTTGTGATCCTCCTGCCTCAGCCTCCTGAGACACTGAGATTATAGGAGTATGCCACCGTGCCCTGCTTGAATGCTTTTAGTGTGTACCTGGAAGTGCAGTTAGAGGATCATACAGTAGTTCTATGTTTAACTTTTTTAGAAACCTTAATGTTTTCCAAAGCAGCTGCACCATTTGAAATTTCCACTAGCAATACACAAGGGTTACAGTTTCTTCACATCCTCTCTAACACTGATTTTTAAAAAAAATAATAGCTATCCTAACGTGTTTGAAATATCATCATCACATCATTATCTCATTGTGGTTTTGATTTTGCATTTCCCTAATTGTTTATATTGAGCATCTTTTGTCTTCATTCATGGTCTTGAAAACTGTCAAAAATCATTTCACTGTATATGTGAGTTTATTTCTGTACTCTGTTCTGTTCCATGGTAGAATACATTAGTGAATTTTTCTAATTGAGGTAGTTACCCTGAGGATTTTTGTAGGAATTTGATGGTCTTCTAATCCATGAACATAGATGTCTTTCCTTTTAATGTGTGTTTCAATTTCTGTTAGCGGTGTTTTTTATTTTTCAGTATAGAAGTCCTTGGATAAGTTTATTCCTAAGTACTTTATTCATTGCAAATCTCTTGTAAGTGGAATTGTTCGCTTAATTCTCTTTTCAGGTTGTACATTGTTGATATGTAGAAATGCAACTGATTTGGTGTATTAATTTGTGTTTTTCAATTCTGTGAGCATAACAAATTATTTTGTTCAAACAAATTGCTAAAATGCTTGAAGATTCCCTTTGACATATCACCTGGAAATCTGGTGAGATCATGGTTGATCCTTGGCACTCTGCTCTAGTGTATCTATACAGTATAGCTGTTTGGGTAGGTTAGGTCCTGTGTAGCCATGTGTGGTAGTCATCTTTTAGCTTAATGTATTTGTATTAATACCCTTCTTAATTCTGTGTCCTAAGTATTCACCAGTAGAGGACAAATTAAATTCTGGTTATCCAGTCAGCCATACATTTTTGCCAGAGTTTCAGAGAGAACATTTGTCACTCTTTTCAATTCTACCCTTCTTATCCCCTTGATCAGTATTCTCATGGTTGGTGTCCACTGCTAGCTATGTAGTTGGGTAGATGTTTATATCAGTGGATGATTTGTCAATCCTGCTGCACAGCTGTAGGTACATTGTTAAAATGTTGCTGTGCTCATTATTTTGTATTTAGTCATTTTTCAAACTAAGTTTAAACAAATGTTTTGAACAGTTTTAGTGACATTGATTTTTTTTCAGAAATCAGCAATGGTTACTACAAGAAACTACCCTGGAAATTGATGGTGTGGTTTAAAAACATCTTTGCTTTATTCAACAGTGGAATTGAACTGTATGGCTAGGAAAACTACCGTGCATTTCCTATCACATTTATTCAAACATAGTCTTTTAAAGAATGTGTAAAGTGCCTTACTTAAACAAATAACTGTGTTGACTTCTGGTGGAGGATGGTGATCCAAGCCCATGTGTTAAAACAAACAGACAAACACATGCTGAAATGACCAACAAGCATAATGGGGAGAGTTCAGTATCCTTGGAAACCCTGGAAGAATGCCATAACTAAGCTGAAAAGAATTTGGCAGGAAATAGTACAAACGAGAATTGTTGAAGGGAGACATTTCTGACTGCCTTAGTGTTCATTTATGTGGTTGAGAAGCCCTCTTGGGGAGTAAGAAAAAGGACCTATATCGAGTAGCAAGAGTTAGAATTAAAGGGTGCTCCATAGGTCAGTTGGTTGAGGGTAAGGTTTTGCATTTTGAAGCAGGGATTAAAAACTGCACAGTTTAGAATGACTCTTACCAAGGGGGAAATGACCAGCAGAAAGTAACTGTCTACCCAAGCTGGCAGAAAAGAGATACTTAGCTGTGAAGCATAGATTTGAAATTTCTCTGAAGCTGCCTTCTTTGATTTACAGTACTGTTTACTTCCTGGCTACATACGTAATTACTGGATCTAAAACCCCACCAGGAAGTATGATGGGCAGCCTCTAAGTTGGCCTCAGTGAGTACTGCATTCTGGTTTTCATGTCCTTTTGTGATTCCCTCTGCTTGGATCGGCAAGTATGGCAAAAGTGATGAGATGTCTCAGATGAGATGAGGTTACAGAGAGCCTTCAGCTTGTTTTGGACTGCCTTCTTTGACTTGCTCTGAGAGAATCAGCTATAATTTTTGTGAGCTTCCCTGTGGAGTTCATATGGCAAAGAACTGATGTCCCTGGCCAGCAGCCAGTGAAGACCTGATGTCTGCCAACAGCCACATGCGGAAGTTTGAAAATGGATCCTTCTCCAGTCAAGCTTTGACATGACAGCAGTTCTACCTGACATACAGACTGCAACCCTTTGAGAAACTAAACTGGAGATCCCATCGTAGTCACATCCTGAGTCCTGATCCACAGAAACTATGAGATAATAAATGTTTTGTTAGGCTGCTACCTTTGGGGTAATTTGTTAAGCTGCAAAATACTTGAATTATATGGAATGTAATAATGTAAATATTTTCCCTCCTAGGTCTAAAAGATTTGAACTGGTTCTAACGTTTTCTGATTGAACCCAGTATGATTCCCAATATTACATAAACATGGGCCTTTCACTTTGAGTATACATACACAAAATGATAGACACACAGATTCAGAAGTGTAAAATAAATGACGAGTATGAGCAAGTGAATTCCTGTGAAAAAGACTTACTCCTAAAAACAAGAAAAATTGTTGAAATCTAAGGAACAATCAGTATTTTCCAGGAGCCTAATGGGCATCTGATAGAATTGGTAGAGCAGGAAAGATGTGAGTGAAATGAGTGATTCTTAACTGTTTGACTCTGAGCAGCAGAATGGTACAGATATTCCCAAAATATAAAAGGAAGAAAAGGGAAAAGTGTTAACAAAAATATAAGAAACACAGAATATGTCCAACTTATAACAAAGTTTAGTATGAGAGGTCAGAACAAACAGATAAAAGATAAAGTCAGAAAAACAGTAAAAAAATTTTCCTAAGTCAAAGACAACAGATCAAAAGGCTCATGGAATGTTGCTGACATTTATTGAAAACTTACTTTTGCCAACTATTTGGCATGTTGAAACTCATTTAATATTCCGTACAACCCCTGTGTGATAGGGCCTGTTACTATTATTCTCTTAATAGATAAGTAAAGACTGGACAAAATAGATGACATACATTAATGGATTTTAAAAATTTTAGCCTATAGAAATAGTGCATGTATCCATTGAGGAAGCAAGTAACCTGCAAAGGAAAGTATATTAGGTATATATATCCTCTGTAATTAAATGCTAGGACTGTTCTGTCCATTGTGGTGCCATGAAGCATGTTTGGCTCTTACCTTTACTTTAGTTAAAATTAAAGTAAGTGCATTACCTGCCTCAGAGTCAACAGTTAAGAATCACACATTTCACTCAAATGAAATTGTCTCTGCCTACCTTCCAGAAATATTCTCTGTACCTCATTAGCAGTTCCTGTGCAGTCATCTCCTTTTCTGCATGGTTCTTCTTCAGCTGCTAAATGTAGGCAAGCTCAAGTCTTAATCCTCAGACCAAATTTTTGGTTTTCTTTGTCCATCCTCACTCATTAGTAAATCACCTTTAAATGTCAAATGTCTTCAATAAACTGATGATATCCTGATTATATCTTCTTTTCCCTATGGCTTTCAGAGTTATCTAGCTTCTACTGTATGACATTTCTACTTGCATCTCCAGTCAAAAATCTACAGCAAAGATGTGAAAATGGAATATTTAGCACCTCTTTGCCCCAAACTTACTCTTTCCTGGGTCTCTTTTAGTAAATGGCACTGCCTTTTTCCTCCTTGGGCTTGGTTTTACAATCTTGGAACTATCCTTTGACTTTCAACCCTTGAGTTCTGGCAGTACCATCTTCAGAATGTGTTCTGAAGTCATTTGTCTGTGACTGTCTTCCAGTCCTGACCATTCTCGTTTCTTACTTAGGCAACAGTAATAACTTAAGAAAATGGTTCCAGTTTTACCCATAGTCCTTTTTTTATTATTATTATTTTTGGTACTGGGGATTGAACCCAGAAGCACTTAACCACTGAGCCACATCTCCAGCCCTTTTAAAAATATTTTATTTAGAGACAGTCTAACTAAGTTGCTTAGGGCCTCACTAAGTTGCCAAGGCTGGCTCTGAACTTGTAGTCTTCCTGCTTCAGCCGCCTCCCGCCCCAGGGCCTCTTGGTTACAGGCATGTGCCACTGTACAGGCCTGGCCTGATAGTCACTTTAAAACGTAAATTAGGAACTCTCTAGTGACTTCTTTTCACACTTAGAACAACCCACAGTCCTTTCTCCATGGCCTGCAATACTCTGTACAGTCTGGCTTTGACCAGGTGTTTCATTCTCACTGTCATTTCTCTTACTTTTTGTTAGTCTTCTTGACTTTCTTGCTTTTATCAAGTTTGCCAACTTTACTTCTCCTTAGTCTCTCCGCGTTCCTTTAACACATTTAGTTGGCTTATCCTCTCTCTTGCCCTTATTTAACTTTGGCTTCTGCCTACATAACCTTCTCATAGAGCCTGTCTCTTCTCTTTGTGTCTATATTTTTAGAGCACTACTTGATATAATTTGTATTTATTATTCATTTGTTTATGGTTTCTTCCCATCACAAGAACATAAAGTCGATGAAGACAGATTTTGTCTGTTTTATGTCACAGGCACACATACCCACCATTCTGGGAATTGAACCCAGGAGCACTGTATCTCTGAGCTACATCCCAGCCCTTTTTATTTTTTCTTTTTGAGACATGGCCTCACTCAGTTGTCCTGGTAGGTCTTGAATTTGTAATCCTCCTGCCTTAACCTCCCACGTAGCTGAGATTATAAGCTTGTGCCACCATGCCTGGCTCTCCTATTTACTCTTGTATCCCAGCCCCCAGGAATAATGTATAGTACATAATACTTAGTATATTATTTGTCTAAGAAAGCAAAAGTAGGACTAGGGATGTGGCTCAGTATTAGAGCATCTGCCTAGCATGTATGAGTCCCTGGGTTCTAGCCCTGACACCATTAAAAAAAAAAAAAAGTGAAATAACAAATTAAAAAAATTTTGGAAGAAGTAATGTCTTTGCGGGGTGGGGCTGGGGGTGTTTTGTGCTGGGAATTGAACCCAGAACCTTATGTGTTCTACTGAGTTGCACCTCCAATCCCAAGATCAGGTTTTGTTTCATTTTGTAGTGCTAGCGGTCAAACCTAGACCTTAAGATTGCTAGGTAAGCACTCTACTCGCTCTTCCACTGAGCTATATCCCAGCCCAAGATCAGTTTTGAGAATCAGAAGAATGAACAGCCTAAGTGAGACAACCCTTAGTGTTTAATCTTTTTCATTAAGATTTGTGAAAGAGAAATTGCATCTCAGAAAGTAGAATTCTGTGAAAATACTTTTCAGATCATTTGAAAAACATGATTAGAATTGTTTGTGAAGTATATTGAAGACAGTGAATTGCAGTTTAGGTACAAACCAAATCAGGGACTCTTCTGAGCTAACTCATCAGAACTGAGAGGAAAATGATTTTTTAAAAAAGAAGAGCAAAAAATAATTTATTGAACTAAATTCTTTTCCTTTAAAAGTAAATAAGGGGGCTGGAGCTGTAGTTCAGTGGCAAAGCACTTGCCTAGCACGTGTGAGGCGCTGTTCAATCCTCAGCACCACATAAAAATGAATAAATAAAATCAAGGCATACTATCCATCTACAACTGCAAAAAATGTTTAAAAAATACAAGGGCTGGGGTTGTGGCGCAGTGGTAGAGCACTTACCTGGCATGTGTGAGGCACTGAGTTTGATTCTCAGCACCTCAAGTAGATAAATGAATAAAATAAGTGTGCATCAACAACTTAAAATTTTTTTAAAAAAAAGTAAATAAGGCATTTCTTTTTGTTAAGATTTTTGATGAAATCATTGACATACTCTTGGATTAGTTAGCCATGTATCTTTTTTCTTTAACCTGAAGTTGTATCTTCACTTAGATGCTGTTAATTAATACTTGTAAATATCTACCTATCAGTAATGTACCTTCAGCCAGCATGAGTACCTAGATGTTATTGTTGGTTTTCACATTTAGATTCCTCTACTGTATCAATTATCAAGCCTTGTTTTGTATGCATATTTTTAAAATTGTTCAATTCTGCACCCTTGTCTCCATATATTTTTATTTAATTGATTGATTGATGAGTCTTAAGTTGCTGAGACTGGCCTTGAATTTGGGATCCTTCTGCCTTAGCCTTCCAAGTAACTGGGAATACAGTGTGCACCACTGCTCCTTACTTGGATACTTCTGGTTTTGGGGCGGGTTTGTTGTTTGTTTGTTTGTAGTACTGGGGGTTGAACCCAGGGTTGCTTAACCACTGAGCCACATTCCTGCCTCTTTTTTATGTTTTATTTAGAGACTGTCTCCCTGGGTTGCTTAGGGCCTTGGCCTCCTGAGCCACTGGGATTATAGATGTGTGCCACTGTGCCTGGCTTGCTTTAGTTTCTTCATCTGTTAAGTGGGTATGTTAATATACCCAGCTTTATCTAGGTTTGTTGTCTGTGAGGATCAAATACCTGCATGGGGAGTACATTTAATGTTGCCTGCTACTGATAATATTACTGCATTTTACTGACTGAGATCATTATTGTTGCTTACCAGAGCTCTGGAGTGACTCCATATTGCTCTCCAGTTGTTTCCTCTGCTTCCTCTCAATTCCCAATTCTCTTCATTTGAGTTTGAGTAATCCAAGGCACACATCTCATTGGATTATTCTTAGTTAAAACTCCCAGTAAGCTGCCTTTTGCCATTGGAATAAGGTCTTCTATAACACACCTAAAAACCTCTAGCCCTGTCTTCCAAATATTCTGCTGCTTATCCAGTTTGTGGGGAAGCTGGGAAAATCCTATCATAAAACAAATTTGTATTGTGTGTGACTTGACTACCAAGGTAGATGAACAGTGAAGTTATGTTCTGAGTCTTATGGCATGACCACAATAATCATAGTTTAAATATTTTAGGCAGGTACTAATAACTGGATACCATTTCTTGTTATAAAATTTCCTCAGTAAGAAATAGATGCAGGACCTTTGTGTAGTACTACTTTGCACTTCATGAGAAACAATTTGCATTATATTTGATAGGGCACTAAACTTTATTTGCTTTGTGGAATTATTTATGAGCCAGTTAAAAGTTGGTGAACATCTAATGATGATGATGATAACTAACTTCAGTTTTAGAATGGTCAATTTATAGCTCTTCCTTCTAACTTATATAGCAGTTATACACCCAGGCTTATTGTCTGTTAGACTCAATGTATTAGCAACTTTTTATCTCTCTGTTCTTTGTTGCAGGAGGGTATGGTTCCATTCCATTTTATCCAAACATGATTTCAGATTATCCAGGAACAAGTTATAAAGAAGGGAGACTGGTTCCAGAACACATCTCTGGAAATTACCCTATGGACCCTGACTCTCATGACAACATTACAATGTAGGTTCTGTCTAAGCAATGATAGCCAGTGGTCTTTGTTGAGCTGATCACATGACATGTTCTTGTTTACTGAGTCAGGTTGAGGAAAGGCTATTATAAAGGCCAGTAGCACTTATCTTATTCCTTAAATACTTATACCTCTATGACGTGGTACTTGAAAATCATAGTGAAGCTGAGGTGATGTTTTAGCTAAGAGACACACAGGATGTTTTCCTCTCTGAGGCCTCTGTGAGTCTACCTGCAAAGAGGCAACAAAGCAAGGCAACTAATACTTGTCGCTTGCTTGGGCTTTAGCCTTGGATTCCCATGAGCTAAAATTGGACCATTTGGAGAACTTTATCTGGGCTAGATTGACCCCATGTCTAGAAACAAGGCTTTATTTTTGCTTTCAGTAGCAAAGTCCAAATGCCACAAATGTCCACTTAACCACTGTGCTTTAACCATGTACATCATACACGTACATTCTTCACATTTATTCCTGTATTTAACCCTCAAAGCAACTCTGAGAAGGGTTTTTAAAAATGAGGAAACAGTCTTTATGAAGCTGAATTATTCCTTAAGGTCATAAAACAGTGAAGTGGGGTCCATGATCGTCTGACTTCAGGGCATTTCCTGTGTGAGTTCCTTACAGATGTGGCCCTGAGAATGTGGTACAGGTGAAGGTAATGGGTTGTCTGAGTGGGACCTGGGCAAACACAAGCAGCTTCCTTCAATCATACCTTTATACTGTACCATACAAACATTGCATTCTGTGTACTCTGTAACATGAAGGAGGTGGGAACACACTGACCTGCTGCTGCACTCAGAGTAAGAGGAGGGAACTTTTGTTCTCAGGCTTCCTTGCAGCCTCTCAGGTACAGGAAGAATGTCCTAATCAGTGCCAACTGGGAAAAGTGTGAAGAGGAAGTCACAGGAGTCTGTTGAAGGGAGAGGAAGAAATGTTTGGGGCCTGCTTCCCAGGAGCAGGTGATAAGCCTTACTCACTTCTGAGGCGGGAGAAATTCCTAAAGGGATGGCACAAACGTGACTTGCTCTTCAGGGTGATATAATAAAACATCCTTAAATCTTGTACATGCCACATAGCAGTGGGAGGAGTATCCTGACCTTGGAGGGAAAAAATAACAAGAACTTCGAGCTCCCTCTAGAGGTCTGCAGGGAAATAACTGTACTCTTTCCCTCTAGCAAGAAACTAGCATTTATTAATGCATCCTCCCTTAAAACTGTTTTCTCACATGGGGGAGGAATGAGCCAATGGGAAGAAATTTGAGTTAATCATTCTAATTAGTTGTGAGACTAGTGAAAAGATGATGAAAATGAATCATGTGCCAAAACAAAACAGCATGTTTCTTAATGAGAGCTCTCGTGTTGAAACAAACCAGATCAAAATGAGAATGTGTGAGAATCTGATTTGTATACCAGAGTGTTTTGAGGGTACATCCTTATGCTGAACAGAGACAGAGGTGATCTGTGTATCTGCTGTGTTCTCATCCCTACTTCCCAATATCTGAAAAGAAAAGAACAAGTCCTAGATTAATAGGAATTGCAAGTTGCAATCTTAGGTAAAAACATGTAGGTAAGCTAACACATGCAGTTTCTTAATTTTTAAAACCTCAGTTGACTACATGAAAAATTCAATTGCAGGACAGAAATCTTTGATAGTCAGATGTTCCAAGGAATTTGTATGGTTTTTAACTTTTACTATAGTTATTACCTCTGTTCTTAGTGTATTTATACTAATCTCACAACTCACTGACAGAGTCCAATTCTTAAAAATTAGTATGAAGATATAGAATGAAGGAATAAATAATGTTAACATTTGTGGTAATATTATGAATGTGTTGCAGTAAACTATTTTTTAAAGTTCTCAAAATGTTAAAAATTAAAAAACCAAAGGGTAAGACCTGTGAAAGGGTTTCAGTAACCATCCTGAAAGAGCTCTAAGTAGACAAATCTGGAACAATTTGAGCACAGTAAATACATAGTATTAGATCATCTCTTATAGTAGGAAGGAAACGTCCATGTGCTCATATTGATGAATGAATGAGGAAGAAGAGATAAATTTTAAATATGAAAGAATTCCAAACAATTTGTGTAGGTACTCCTCCCTCAAACAGATAAGGCTTCAAACCATCCATCTTTTGAATGTGGGCTGTGCTCAGTACATTGTATTGGGAGTGGGTAACTATGAAGGAGAAAACCTGGCAAAGGGTACCTTGAGCAGATAATATAGATTATTATCAATAAATCATGTAAATAGGTTGCACCCTTAATAATGCTGGGATATGAATGGTCCTACTCTGGTTATTCTGCTAGTAACATATAGTTGTATCACAGCAATGATAAAAAGCATCCGATAGTCCCAAATTGAGGTACATACTTCAAAGCCTCTAGCCATTACTTACTCCTCAAAGCTGCTGAGGTCATCAAAAACAAGGAAAATCTGAGAAACTCACCAGAGGAAGTTAAGGAGATAATGATGACTAAATATAATATGGTACCTTGGATGAGAACCCAGAAATACAGTATATTAGGGGATAACTAGTGAAATGTGATTCTGTAGTTTTACAGAGTTCAGTTAATAATGACCAGTTATTGGTCCTTAACTGTGACAGATGTACCATAGTAATGCAAGATATGAACAGTGGAGGAACTAGGTAAAGGGGTGTATACAGGAATTCCTGTACCATCTTTGCAGTGCCTCTGTAAATCTAAGACTGTGCTAAAGTAAATTTATGGCGTAAAAGATTCATCTTGGTTAACTCTCATGCTGTGTAGCTTTTGTTCCATAACGTTTGAAAAATGGGGAAATCTTCTGTTAGAGTCTGTATGTTACTACTTACAGCACAGTAGTTTCTGACTTTATAAAAGTGAGAAAATACCTGCTCTAGTTTGAGTGTAATTTATATCCCAGGAGTTTTATGTCTTGGAAACTTGGTCCCCAGAACCCTTGTGTCCTTTAAGAGTTGGCACCTAGGGCAGGGGGCATAGAGTATGTGTTTAACTTGCACAAAGCCCTGGGCTCAATCCGTAGCACACCCTCTCTCTAAGAGAGAGAGAGGCAGAGCTTAGTAGAGGACCTTAGGTTATAGGGGGCATGCCCTTGGAAGAGAGAGTAACACAGAGCCCATCTCAAATGTAGCAGGATCCTGATGGGTGATGCAAGAATCTCTAACACCATTTCCTTCTGCTGCAGTGCTGCTTTCTGCTAGAGCAGAAAGTGTTCTTCCTCATTGTCTCCCTTCCATTCCCATTTCATCTTTGACTGATTTGTAACTTACTGAAAGTATTTTTCACTAAAGAATCATTGTTCTTGAATTCTAGGTTCTCTAGTGGAGATCTGTGATCATAGTTATGCAACTTTTGCCAGTGTGTTGTCCCTTCAGGTCTTTTAATTTTCCATATTAGAAGTTTCATAGTAAGAGCATGTTGTTTCTCTCCAGGCCTTATTTGCTTTTATTCCTCCTCATGTGTTTTGATTTAAGTGTATGGATAATGCATATGATCTGTGAAAGATAAATCCTCTGAAGACAGACATCTGTCCATCTCTCTGCAAACAGATTTGAAGATCATAAAAATTAATTGACTTAAAGCAGAGCTGTAATTTTATCTCGTGTCTTTTGGTCTTACTTGACAATTAATTAAAAACCAGGGCTTAAGGAAAAGAGGTAAAAAGGAGAGGCAGGTTTCAGGAATAATTAGGGCAAAACGGTATTGGCAGAGAAAGAACATTTGATGTTTCTCTTATTTTCTAACTCTGTAGAGAACTTAAAAACATTAGCATTTTTGTGCATTGACAAAAATTTTTTGGATTATTTTAGTAGTTTAACCGGGACATAATGTTTCAAGAGTATTGAATGCTTCATAACGCAACCAGAGAAGATTGAATGCCAAGCAGTCCTTTAAAAATATGATAATCCTTAGAGGACCCTTGAAGGTTTTAAATCAGGAAAGAAGTGTGTAACAAGTAAGTAAAACATCAGATTAGGATTTTAGAGTGTCTGGGATGAGATTCCAGTATCAGGATTGTGTTCTTTTCCTAAGGTATAGTCTACATACTGTGAAACTCACCCTTTTTAGTGCACAGTGCTTCAAACTTTCACAAAAACATAGCTAGCACCACAATTAAGACCAAAGCCATGGGCTAGGGTTATAGCTAACTCAGTGGTAGAGCACTTGCCTAGCAAGTGTGAGGCACTGGATTCGATTTGCAGCACCACATAAAAATAAATAAAATAAGGATATTGTGGGTGGGGGGGAGACCAAAGTTGTTCTGTCACTATGAAAAGTTCCAGGCCTCACTGTAGTCAGTACCCCACCTGTATAGCTCCTTAAACCACAGATCTGTTTTTTCTTCTTTGTGCCTTTTCTAGAATGTCATAAATGGAATCATAGAGGATGTAGCCCTTGAATCTGACTTCATTCACTTAGCACAATGCATTTTGAGGTTTTCCCTGTGCTATTGCTTCTATGAGTAGTTGTTCCTACGTATATTATTCAGTGCTCTCAGAGTATGGATATACCACTTTATATTTGTTTATTCCCAAGTCGAGGGTCATTTGGGTTGTTTCCATTGTTGAGTGATGACAAATAAAGCTTCAGATTCCTTTTGCATCCAGGTTTTTGTGTGAACATTAGTTTTTATTTCACTTGAGTGAACACAGAACATATTTTAACTTTAAATTGAAGTTGTTTTCCCAAAGTGGGTGAGTATGCCATGTTGCACTCCTACCATCATCATGTGAGAGCTCCAGGAATTCCACACAGCCCTAGGTATTATGCTTGTCAGTCTTTCCATGTTAGTATTTGAATAGTATGTAATGAATAACCTCACTGCTTTCTTCTCTTTGTAAAGGTTATCATTACTTTAGTGCTAATGACTGTCATAATGTCTGTTACCTGGTCTCTCTAAGCTTTGGTAACTATTCTGTAATTCCTTGTTTATTTTATTTATACAAGTAGTGTCAAACATGCTTTGTAACTTTTAAAAAAACTCAGTGATATTGTAGACAATGTTCTAGATAAACATAGATCTGTTGTTTTTTGTTCTACATATAAGTATACATGGATAGCCTTTGTTAAAATACATACTAAAATGATAGTGTTTCTCTTAGAGGTGGGATTAAGGATGATGAATGTCTTTTTTCTATGAAATTCACTTGCAGAGTTTTTAAAGTTAATTTTAAAGACTCACGATTATCTCAGTACTGTAAGTGATCCCATAAAAATTTGTTTTGTATATAAATATATCTGATAACTGATTTTTAATTTGCATGAATTTGCTAAGAGACTAATTAACTTACCTGTGGTTATGTTTCAAAGGTGGAATTTCAAACTTTTTTCTTTTCTCTTTTGTAAGTTGGTTAGTTTACAGAGATTATTGTATTGTTTTAATACTTTGGTTGTACCCCATTTGTGTACAGTGAATCAAAATGCAGTCTGTAAAAATAAAAGGAAATAAAACAATTTGATAATAAAATAAAATACAAATATCTGGGAAAAAAAAACTTTTATTGCAATACTGATTTTTGTCTTTTCCCTAAAAGTTATAAAGTTACCAAGTGGTTGGTTAGAACCAGTGTGGTTATTAATCTTTAGCTATTTTATTAGTTATTTGAGAATGTGGTCTTTAAAATTTATAATTGGAATTCTTTGAGTTTTTCTACAGCTGAACTTACGAGATTTTGCTTTTTATTAAGTGCATACCTTTCTAGAACAAATGCATATTTTTCATATTGGCATAAATTTTCTGTCATTTATATTTTTAGGTATCGATCCCTTCTCCTTCCCTAGATCCATCCACTTTTCTCCCCTGGTTTAATCTGTCAGTCATGAAGGGGTTTGTGTCAGTCTTGTAGATTTTCGTCAGCCCTGTTTTTAATAACCCTGAAATTATCAAGTAAAAAATCTTTGGGCATAAAGATTTATGACTTGAATTTTTTAACCATACCTTTAATTGATAAATACATATGAGGAAAGGCCTTTGTACTATTAAATTCCTCTTTTAAAACAAAATTCTGTCAGTCATTAGGGAACATTTGGTATTTACTAGGCATGGTCCAAGTGTGGCAATTTGCAGGACCATTTTGAACAAGAAAAATAAATTTGTTCCTTGGTCTCCATGACTTAGAATATTCTTAATGTGTTCATGATGCTGGAAAAAAACTTGTTTATTTTATAAGCCTGAAATCCAGGTCTATAGTACAGTGTAGTATAGTATTATTAAGGGTTTCTTTAGAGCTAACAAGGGGCGTAGGTTTAATGGATTACTATAGCTTACTGTGTAAACAAGGGAAGATTACATTTCAAGTATTGGAATTTTACGAAGAGTTCACAGTATTGCGAAGTCACATCACTGATGCAAGACTGCTAATGGAGTTTCAGTTGTCACTACTGTATGCCAGTATAAGCTAATGCTTAGAACCGACTTCTTTGTGTTAGTTGCCTTACTAAGTAGAGAGCAAAGTATCATCTTGATTGAGCATTTACATATTTGTCATCATTTTTTCAAATATTTCCCATTTTTTCCACTTGAGACTGTAGGGATGCATAAGTTAGAACACTTTATGTCATCCCAAGTCAGGTCTTGGGTGTTGGGTTTTTTTATTTTTGTTTTTGCTTGTTTTCCTTTTTACATCATTCTGTTTTGATATTATATAGCTAGGCCTTCAAGATCATCTTTTTTGTTATAGTATCTGATCTATACCTAATCTCCATATTTTCATATCTTTCATTTCAAACCTATTTTTCATTTGTAGGGTTTTTTTTTTTTTTTTTTTTTTTTTTTTCGTTTTATATTATGTTTTTGTTTGTTTTGCAGTTCTGGGGATTGAACCCAGGGCCTGGGACATGCTAGGCAAGTGCTCTGCCACTAAGCCATATCTCCCAACCCCCTTTTTTTGTTTTTTATTTTTCATTTCTATCATGTTCATGTTTTATTCTTGAGCCTATGGAACATATTTCCAATAGTTGTTTTAGGTCCTTGTCTACTAGGACCTTAATCCATCATTTTTGTTCATTTCAGGTTCTGTTTCTATTGGGTGTTCTTCTGGTTGTAGTTCATATTTTCCTGCCTCTTCACATTCCCAGTAATGTTAAATAGGATGCCAGACATTGTGAATTTTTGCTGGTGAATATTGGATTTTCTTCTAGCACATAGTTTAAATACTTGGGTTGGGTTAGATCCTTTTAAAAGCTTTGTTAGGAAAGCTCCACATAGGCCCAGATCCATGTTCAGCCAGAGCTTCTCAAGGTAGATCCCTCTAACTCTCTCTGTACAGTATCAGTTCTTGGGGTTACTCTGCCCATCCCTTCTAGCCACTTTAATTTTCTGATTCCTAACTTCTGTCTGCACAACCCATTGAGCTTACTGGTCTCTGGATTCCACTGCCTTGACCTGGAAGCTCCTTCCAGTCAGTAAGCTGGAGTGAATGTTAGGGCTCACTTTCTGTTCCCCCTCCTGTGGGCTCACAGTCCTGTGCTCCATGTTGCCCACTGTCTGAAAACTCTTCTTTTCTATATTTTGTTTACTTTTATTCTCATTCAAAAGTAGAGACAGATTGCCTGGTTAAAATCTTAAGCTTTATGGGAAGTAAAAAATTATTTTGTAAAAAAATAAGATTCATTCTAACCAGAAATAAGTGTATTTCCTTCCAGATATGAGAATTTAACTTCATATTAGAACAACACTCTGGTTGGTGCTGACAGTGTAGATGGATAGTAGTGAGTGTGCCTGTTTTTATTTTTAAAAAGAGGAGGCTTCTTTAAGTATTTACTTGTTCTTTATTTCTTAGAATTTATTTCATAATTGTTTATTTTGTTTTATTATACTCCTGAGGCCAATAGAGGGCTCACTCTCTTCTTCCGTGGACTCAGTCCTATACTTTAATGATTTTCTTAAATATATACTTAATCTTTTATTAGTTTCCTATTCATCTATTGTGGCTGCAGTTCTTCCTTGTAAAACTCTTTTTAAGAGGTTAGAATTTAGAATGTGTATTGCTTAGTGCCTGGAATGTAGCAGGTGCTGAATTAAGTACTCAAAACTTTACTATAGGACAAGACAGTAGTTGGTTATAGTCATTAGCAAGTAGTATAAACATGTTGTTTAATTCTAAATATTTTATTGAACACAGGCATTTCAATAATGAGAGAGTCAATAAACTGAGCATTTCTACATTATTCCATTAGTCATCATTCAGTGATTTCACAAAATCCTATGCTACTGCCTTATCCACATGGTTGTTCATACCTGCTAAGTTTGTATATTGGCTCTGACACCTAATAGTTACATGATGTTTTCTTAGGCAAGTTGCTTACCTTGAGCATCTCTTTGTTCTTCTCCGAATTGGAAATGATATCTATATTATAGTGGTGTTTAAAGATTAATTATAGAAAAGCATATAAATATTGAGCACATACGTACATCATAGTTGTACATATTGCCATAAATTGTTTTCTTTGACATTAGTTCAGTATGTCCTTGTATCCACACAAACCGTATTTGTTAATGTCAGTGTCCAGAAGTACAAGCAAGGGTTGACATTTTCTGTTAATGGCCAGATAGTAAATATCTTCAGTCTCATAACTACTTGTAGATTGAAGTGGGTCCCAGTAAAACATTATGTACAAAAACAGGCAGTGGACCATAGTTTTCCAGCCTGTGACTATGGGTTATTCTTATATTTAACTGTGGTTTTTAAATAATATATATTTGTAGGTGAATACAGACATAATCATGTCTGCACATGATTGGTTTCATTGAAATCATTTTTTTTGGAACATAATCCTCAAATGGAATTTATAAAATCAATGAATATTTCTATAAAGTGTATCTCAACTCTCAAAAACTAAAGGATTTAAAGAATGTCAAGACTAATAATAATTTGGTCACTTAATGTACAGTAATTATTATCATTTCTATATACTGTTTATAAATGCTTAACTTCTCTGAATTTTACCATGAGATCATTACGTATTTGAACCCTTGGCTGTCTGATTGTGACCTATTCTGTTTATTATGACAAAAAGAAACAGAAGGTAGGTGACAAAAAGGGATGCCCAATGAAGTAAAAATAGACCAATAATGCTACCGTTGTCATTCCACCACCCACAACAGTTACTGTTCCACCCCCAAAAGAAGGTAATTTTTTCACCTTCTAAGAATAAATATGACTGATGACCCTTTAAAAAGAAAGGGTTGGAAGAAATAAGAGTTCCATTCTATATAATACTTTGTAAACTTCTTGGTTTGAATTAGCATATAGATAAAATTTCACACCATTTTCTTATCAAAATTTGATTATGCCTTTTAAATGCTGCTTTATGTTGCAAATTTTGGAAATTGATGTTTCTAAACTCACAGTGGGTTAACTTAAATCCATAGCAGGGCACTTGACTAATGTTCTGAAAGGGGGTTCTATTAACCATATTAGAATACTCTTTTTTATAAAGTTAATATAGGGTTTTTTTAATAAATATTCCCGTGGGCACCCCCCCTTTGCAATACTAGGGATCAAACTCAGGGTCTTATGCATGATAGGCAGACACCCTACCACTGAACTGTACCCATAACTAAATAACATTTTAAAAAATAAATTTAGGAAAGATTCTCCTTTTAAGAGTTGTTCTTTTTCTTTGCCATTTTATTGTTGGTGGTACTCAGTTGATGTGTGTCATACTGAGCCAAGCATCAAGTTCAGTTTAAGACTCAGCAGTGTTGTGTCATTAGTTTTCCTTTAAAAAACATTATATAGTTGCTTGAATGATCTTTCAATGATGGAATGATGTTTCCAAGTTTTGGTAGTTTTCATTATAAGTTCATATTTCAGTCTAATCCTTCTTGGAATAACAATTCTTGTGTATTTTAACAGTTTTCTTTTGACTTGAGTGGAATTTATGACTGTTAGCATTCTATCTGCCCTTATTTTTGCATTTAAAATTTTACCCTAATTCTAGTAATATCTGCCTAAATTTTTTTTTTTTTCAGTGCTGGGGGTTGAACCCAGGGCCTCGTGCTTGCAAGTCAAGCACTCCACCAACTGAGCTATCTCCCCAGCCCTAAAAATTTTTATAGGCCATTTTTGGGTGTAAGGGTATGGCTTAGTGGTAGGAACACTTGTCTAGCATGCCTGCAGTCCTGGGTTTGAGCCTCAGCACCCAAAAAGAAAACCCCAAGTTTATCAAAAATATGTAGTAAGAAAATTAGCAAGATGATTATTATTTATTATTTGTTGGTGCTCATAGAAAGTTGCAGAAGTTGATTTCTTTGCATTCACATTTTATTGAAATATTAATAAACCATGAATTTATTATTTGTTGTGTTCCTTTTTGTTGATATTTTTATGTTGGTTACTCTGGGGGATTTTTTGGGGGGTGGATTAAAATAATACATGAAAGAACTTAAAATTCATTGTTTCTCCTGGTGCATTGATATATTAGACTTGGAATATGTCAGGAAACATGTTCAGCTCTTTAGCTAGTGAATTGGAAAACAAACTAATGTCTTTTGTTTTTGTTCTAATTATACAGCAGATATAATTTCTACAGTAGAATTTAATCATTCTGGAGAATTACTAGCAACAGGAGATAAAGGTGGTAGAGTTGTCATCTTTCAACAGGAGCAGGAGGTAAGTGTTTAAAGTTTAATATTAATTTTAGTTCCATCTTAACTGGAGCTTGTGTTGCACCGGAGAAACTCATCAGAGGATGTTGGAATATTTAAGAGGAGGTGTTTATTGAGTGGAATATTCAATATAGAGATAGATCTGGTTCTCTTAGCTTTGTGTGTATATGTATGTGTGTTGTTTGCTTTAAAAACACAGCAGCTTTAATTGTAAAATGATTTGGTTAGAAAAGAGGATGGAGTGGTTCATTAATCCAAGATTTTAACCAGTTTAGAAGCCTTGGCCCTTGGTTTTCTCTTAAAATTCCATAAAGCAAATTTGCTTTACCCTTTTCTCAATACTTAGTTTGCTTTATGTAATTGAGGGTGGGAGGCTAGTTAAAAGAAAAAGCAACTCAATTATTTTGATGTTAGTTCACACTCATACTGTTAGTATGTGATTTAAATGTAAAGCTTTAAATGACAGTTGCACGTATATGCATGTAATAATTTATAAGGGCAGTACTGGCTTTTAAAGTGAGTTGATTGGATTTGTTTCCTTTCCTCTTTGAAGAAAGGAATTTCTCATTGTAGAATCTATGATTAAAGTGGCATTTTTGCTTTGTTTTTCACCTTAGGCACACTGATTGACAGGATCTCTCACTAAAATTATATGCTAAACAAAATTTGTCACACCGGATTTTCCCCTACTTCCCTCCATTTGTAGATTAGAGTTTAAGCTTTAAAATTAATTGTTATGAAACATCTGCCCCTGTCTATAATATTTAAAAAAGAATTTAAAGTAATGTGGATAAATAATAGGGTTTTACAAATAGATGTCTAAATCAACACAGTTAGGTTTTAAAGGATTGTGAAATTCCTTAAATAAGCAAAGAATCTAGTAATAATACTACTACTTTGCACTTCTATAGCGCCTTTGACCTGAGGATCTCAAAGTGCTTTACAAACACTAATGAATTAATCCTCACAACACCCCAGTGAGGTAGGTAATTTAATTTTAAAAGAAATGATTAATAGTGTCTGATTAGAAGATGCACAAACACTAAATATGTCTCCTTTTATTTATTTATTTTTTAATTTGATTTTTTTGGTTGGAAGAAAGTAAGATAAATAAGACTCAAGCTTTGCTTGACAAAGAATGGTCTGGTGGGAAGGGGGGTTAAATTAGTTTTCTGTTACTGTTTTCAAGCAACTAAAAATTTGACCATAAGAATCTTGAAATACTGAAGAGTTGAAATGGGACCTTAGAGGTCACTACAATTTCCATTTATTTACAAATGAGAAAGTCAGGATTTAAATAGAATAACCAGAACCCAGAATTTGTGACATGCTGTCTTTTCAGTGTTTTTTGCTGCCTTTCATGTTAGATAACCAAAATGTTAATGTTAATTTTATTCTAGTTTAGAGCATGCCTTCCCATAGGCATTCTCTGCCCTTGAATTTATTTTTTATTGAAAGTTAATGGCTCTCTCCACTTAGCCTGTTTTAAAGAAGGGTGTTTGGAGAAAAGCTTTTATAAATTAATTTTGCTTACATTTTGTTAATCTCAAAGGATAATACACAGGCTTTACATTCTGAAGATTCGAGAGATTCTTCATTTTCATTGAGGTCATTTCACTGTGTTATTTTAAAATATAAGCTGTCTGGATTAAAACTAACTTGAGAATGAAGTCATTTTCACTTTCAGTAGGTGGAAGTTTGTTAAAGTCAAATCAGATGTGAAAAAACAGCTAAAATTTAAGGAAAAGGGGGCAAATTTTTCTTTAATAATGGATTCTAGTAAGTGTAGTCAAAATAACAGTTTAGTGTTTTCCTAAAGATTGTTAGTTAAATTAGTTTGAAATTAAAGATGTAACTTGTTACTGAAGTTGCTCTGTTTTACTTGTGTTAGAAAATAAGGCCAAAAATTTTATATTGAAATAATAATAATTTCCATTGGGAGTGGTGGCACACATCCCAGCAACTCTGGAGACTAAAGCAAGAGAATCCTAGGTTTGAGATCTTTCTTAGTAATTCAGTGAGACCCTATCTCAAAATAAAAAATAACTGGAGACGTAGCTCAGTGGTAAAGCTCCCCTGATTCAATCCCCAGTACCTCCTCTGATACCCCCTTCCCCTGCAAAAAAGAAGAAAGAATAATGATTTCCTATGATTCTTTCCTGAAATCCCACTGAAGATTCTAAAATGATAACATTTCATATACATACTCTTGTAAGAAGAAATGAGCAGATTTTATTTATTTTGAGGGAAGAGCCTCTGGTAAGAAAAACTGGACTTCGTTTACATGATTCTGTCATCTTTAATCTTTTGTAATAATTCAAAACAGATGGTGCTGGGATAGTTCATTGGGTAGAGCAGCACTTGCCTAACCTGAGTAAGGCTCCTAGTATTCATCCCCAGCACTGCAAAAAATAAAATAAAATCATTGTCTAGAACCTCAGTTAAGTAGCATATATTCTGAAAATTCAATATATATTTTTAAGTGATAGATTAAATAACAGTGATGATGACGGTTGAATTTTTCCCCCTGAAATTTAATCTTGTTAGTAATTGATTTAATGCATTTTTACCTCATAAATTTTTCACATTTTAAAGCCGCATCTTAACACAAGAACTTCTAATACACTGTTGTCTTCAGGATCTATTTCTTTGGTTATAATTGTGTGGACTTTACACTTTGCTCTAATTTTGGGGAGGGATTTTATGAATTCACGTCTGTATTTCTGTAAAATAGCGTTAGCTTGAAAAGTGGAAGGAAACCTACAGATGATCTTCCTCTTCTTTAGATCAACCCCAGGAAAAGTTAGTGACACAGTTTTAGATAAACTATTAATGTTGCATTCCAGTGTACTCTGCCACCTAACCAGTGGGTATTTCTTAGTCTCTGGTAATGATATGATAGTAACTTTGTTTATAAAACACATTGGCATTTGATCATTGTGGCTTTATCCTCTTACCTGTGATAAGGTTCCTTGCTAAACTTGACTTTACTGGAGACCAAAATATCTTCACCAACTCTTTATTGTCTTACTTACGAAGAGGTCATGCAATAGTAACAGAGAACTTGGCCATCAGATTTTGACATCTTTAACCCATCCTTTCTGTCAGATTTGTTTCATCTTTCAGAAATAGCAGGTCTCCTTTCATGTCATGCCATCAAATAGCCATCTATGTCCAGCTACTGCCATACATCTCTTCCCCAATAAAAATGTGAAGAAACTGAGCAGTTATTTAGAGGCTCTTTGTTCAGTTCAAGTGTATTTCAGACTGATAATTGCTTAATAATTTTAACTGCCATTTAATAGCATTTTTATAAATAATATATATTTTTTGGGGGGGGATGCTGGGGATCGAACCCAGGGCCTTGTGCTTACAAGGTAAGCACTCTACCGACTGAGCTATCTCCCCAGCCCCTATAAATAATATATTTATACTAAGCGTCATTACACAGATTCTTTGTTATGGAAAGAGGGCATGTGAGGAAATAGAGACACATAGCTAGAGAGCTTTCCCTGAGGTAGTCACAGGCATCATGTGATCAATAAGTCCAAAATTCTAATAACCCACTCTTCTTATAGCATGTACTGAAATAGGTGACCATCTTCCATATTTATCTTTACCTTTTATGATAATTTATGACAACAAAGGAGATGGTGGAATAGTTCCTTTTTTGTTAATGTAAATATTAATGCAATTTTTAGACATTTGAAGAGCTGTTAAATATGTGCTCTAGTTTTTAGAGGTTTTCGTTATTGACTTGGGTATTCAAATTAGGTGATGGGCAGTTGTTGAAAAACCTGGCTTCCTGCTGACTCTGGGTTATTCAGACTTTCTGTTTACTTGGAGACTTTCTGATACTTCTGGTAAGATAAGTGTGGAAGAAGAGTTGGGCTTAAGGAGAAAGTGTAGGTGGGTAAAGTTCCTTTTTTCATTTCTTTTCAATTCACGTGAGATCTTTGATTCCTGTTTTTGAGGACTTCCGGTAACTTTTTTGCATTTCCTTCTCTATTATGTTTTTGTTGTTTTGTGGTGTTGGCCTCAGCCTAGGTAAACACTGTGCCATTGACCTACATACATCCCCAGTCTTTTTCACCTTATTTTGAGAGGAGTATTGTTAAATTGCCTAGACTGGCCTTTGTTGCAGTCCTTCTGCGTGTGCCACTGTGCCTGGCTGTGCTTTTTTGTTCATCAGGTGGTATTTCCAAAACTGCCTAACAGGATAATGAAGAACCCTTAGGAAGCATGTTCATTCCAAAAGATGACAAGTATTGTTAATACACTGATATTCTCCTCCTAAATAATTTGGAAAACTTAGAATGGGTCTCAAAATCAACAACTTGCAGTTTAGCAAAATCCAGTATCATTTATATATAAACGGTATTGACTTAGTTTGATGTTTATTTAAGTGTAAGAACAAAACCTGTTTTCAGATAATGTGGCAGCATTCACTTAGTGTGGTTTTTCTATGTGTCAGTGAGAATAGCAGATGTAGCAATAGCCGTGAGGAATGGTTGGAAAGATCTAGGCTAAGGGGAAGAGATGTTTAAAGTTTCGTGAAGAAAAAGATATTGACTTATTGTGTATGTAGGAATAAATTCACAAGAGATAGATTCCCCCAATTTGTCAGGAATATTGTAGAGACAGTACATGAGGAGCTAAAGAAAATACCCTTACACTTTGTTTCAAATTAGAGTTCCTGTCTACAAAATAAGGTTACTTTTCTAGCTACCAGGTTTTAACTGTCTTTATTTTTCATTCATACATCAATCAAGGCCATGTTTTTCAGAATGTAAAACTTCAGAATTATCTGGGGCTTGTATTTAAAATGCAGATTCCTGCCCTGCTCCTCCAGATTACAAAATCAGAAATCAGAATTTGGTGCAGTTATGTAACTTCATCACTTTTGCTTTTTTTAAAAGCCTTTTGAATATGTCATCTAATAGAAAAGATTAAAATTGTCCGCATTCCAGTATCAGGTAGTAGAAAAAGTTCCAAATGCATCTTGAAGCTTATATTATCTAAAATATTTTAAAACAGCATTCTTAAGAATGGAGCATGACTTTAAAAAAAAAAAGTGCACAAAATCCTAAGTGTTCCATTTGAGATTGTTAACAAAACATATTTGAGTAACTCTCCCATGAATCAAGAAGTGTAGGGTGTTACTGGCACTCCAGAAGTGGCCATCCGCTCTCTCTATCCCCAGTACCCTCTCCTCCCCAAAGCAAGCTATGGATTTCTTTTGCCTGTTTTGAACTTTATATATTTATGGCACATTTTTACAGAATTTAAGAGCTGGAATTCATAGGGTTTTACAGAGATTCTTTTTTCCCCCCACTTAATATTTTTAAAAATTTGTTCTTTTTAGTTATACATGACAGTAGAATGTATTTTGACATATCTTACGTACATGGAATATAACTTCCCATTCTTGTGGTTGTACATGATGTGGAGTTACACTGGTGTTATGTATTCATATGAACATAGGAAAGTTATGTACAATTAATTCTGCTGTCTTTCCTGTTCCCCTCCCTCTCCCTTCCCTTCATTTCACTTTGTCTAATCCAGCGAACTTCTATCTCCTCCCCCTTGTGTGTTAGCATCCACATGTCATTTGACCTTTGATTTTTTTTAGGATTGATTTATTTCACTTAGCATGATTGTCTCTAAGTTCCATCCATTTACTGGCATAATTTCATTCTTCTCTGTGGCTGAGTTAATATTCCATTGTGTGTATATACCACATTTTCTTTATCCATTCATCTATTGAAGGGCACCCAGGTTGGTTCCATAGTTTTGCTATTGTAAATTGAGCTGCTATAAACATTGATATGGCTGCGTCATTGTAGTATGTTGATTTTAAGTCTTTTGAGTATATGCAGAGGAATGGGTGGTTCTATTCCAAGTTTTCTCAAAAATCTCCATACTGCTTTCCAGAGTGGTCGCATCAAATTGCAGTCCCACCAGCAATTATGGGTGTACCCTTTCTCCACATCCTCGCCAACATTTATTGTTACCTGTATTCTTTATAATTACGATTCTGACTGGAGTGAGATGAAATCTCAGTGTAGTTTTAATTTTTATAGAGATTCTTAACCTTTTGGTCCTGTGGATTCTTAAAAGGAAGCCTTATATCTTTGTGAATCTCTCTCTCTCTCAATTTCCATTTTAAATTCATTTGAATAAAATCCAGAAGGGAGATTGCTTGATCATATGGTAGTTCTGTTTTTTTGTTGATATGTTGGGTTGTTTCGTTTTAAGGAACCTCCATATTGTTTTTCGTATAGTGGCTGCATTATTGTTTTCCATAGTGGCTACACCATTTATGTGGTGTATTTTTTAAAGCATTAGCTAAACATATTTAGAAAAATACACAAAATACTAGTACTTACTTTTTCATATAACAAACATCTAGACCTTGTCTCAAAGTAAATAGGGCTGAACTGGGCACAGTGACACAAGACCAATCCTAGCAACTTGAGAGGCTGGGATAGGATGATCACAAGTTCAAGGCCAGCCTCAGCCACTTGGGGAGGCCCTCAACAACTTAGTGAGACCCTGTCTTAAAGTGAAAAATAAAAAGGGCTGGGGGATGTAGCTCAGGTAAAGGGCCCCTGGGATCAATCCCCAGTAATCCATCCCATCCCAAAAGGTATCCTCATTCTCTGTGACTTAAGAGAGTTGATTCTGTTTCTTAGATGAAACCCAGAAAGCCGCCTTTGATTTCCATGCCTTCTTGTTTGAGTGGCACAGTGTTGAACACATGCGATTGTTTCTTTTTCGCTCACCATACTTGATTCATGCAGAGAATAGTGAGTGCTGTCATAGTCATTATAATCTAAATGCCCCCTGGCCAAGTGCAGGGAAGTCCCACTGCCAGCTAAGGGCTAAGCTCGCTGGAGCCTGCTGTATGTTTGTGCATCTGTTTTATATTACTGCTGCTGTTATCTCTGCTGTTGTTCTTTGTCCTGTGGGTATATTGTTAAAAATTGTTAAGTAATTTTAGGGGTGTTTCAGGAGAGGAGAGGCTAGTATGTGGTGTCTTTCAACTTCCTAGACATAATTTTCTCCTTGTGTGATACATTTGTGATGTACTTTTGTTTCCTGTTACAGATGGTGCTTCTTGCCATCCATTGCAATTGCTGAACTCCCCCATGATTTTGTTGAGACCCATGCTGGCTATTCTTGAGTTTTCAGAAGGATATTCTTGTTTTGTTTCTGAACATATTTGCATACATTGTACTTTACTGAAAAAATTCATTGCATGGCTCGCCCTTGCTCTTTACATTGATGACCTGAGTTGTATGGACCTTGATCAGTTTCTGCTCTTGACTCTAGTTTAAGTCTCTGTCCCTTCTAAGTCTTAGTAAACACGTCACATTTAAGTGTTGAATGAAAAAACAAAAGTTGCAAACACAGTATTTATATTAAAGATTGAATTGCTGCTTAGTATATTGTCATTTTCTTGGTACATAATGAAAAATCTTGTGAGACTGGGTGAGTAATTCTGGTGGAAGATTTATGGCATTTCTTCTGAAGTGATCAAATATATATATTTACTGGATTAGCTATTATATGATCTAATTTGGAGCATAAGTATGGTAATGAGAAAAGACTCTGAATATGATTTTTATCACCCCCTGCATATCTCCAAGGCGGCTTAGGTTCTGTGGTATGCTTTGTATTCTTAATATCAGCCAACCTATTCACTAATAATTGATACTGTTATCCAAGGGTTCAAATGTAGCTTTGTCCATGAATGAGCAATCCAGATCATTGAGTTACTGGAAAAAAGCAACCTGAAACATAATGTAACAGGTTTTCTTTTGATATGGAGACTAATGATAGGTTTTCTTTCTTCCTTTCTTTTTTTCTTTTTTGGTGGTGCTGGGGATGGAACGCAGGGCCTCAGGCATAATAGGCAATTGCTCTGTGACTGAGCTACATCCCCAGCCCCAGTAAGAGGCTATTCTTATCCAATAATCTTAAACATTTCATTTAATAACTCACTTTTATTTAAAATAGTTGTCCATAGTAATAACCAGTTGTTCATCGTTTAAGCTGTTTTTCCATAGTTTGTTTTTGAACCATACTTTTTTTTTTTGGACAAGGTTTTTAATTGTGTGGTGATAGACCAGATGAAATTGTAAACATGATTATAATTCTCATTTTTTACTGAGGTATTAAGTGTTAACTAAAAAAGCTCACAAGTAGTACCTTTATCCAGCAATTTAAGTTTTGTGTTTTTCAGGCTGATACTAAAATAAATCATTAGTATGTATAAGGCTTGTAAGATAAGAAAGGTAGTTTAAGGAGGGTAAGCCATTTTTGGTGGGGAGGGATGGGGGCTTTGCTGGCTAATGCCGAATGTATATTTAATCAGTAGCTATGTTCTCTGTAATGGTGGTCTTGGGATATTTGGTACAGATCCAAAGGTGAGGTCATTGCATTTCTGGGAACTCCTAAGGTTTTTCAGCAGTGAAATAACCAAAAGACAGGCATCAGAAAAGAAAAGGGGAAAATTTTTTTTTTTGAATAACAGGTGGGAATTGACCCCCTGAAGTAGACAAAGAAAGTATAGCCTCAGCCAGCTTTTTCTGAGCAAGGTTTTTTGTTTTTTTAATCTGTGCTTTTTAGAAAAACTTCCTTATTATAGATGTTCAGGATTACTGTTGTTGTTATCAGTATGACTCTAACCTATAATAGTGAATTAGTAATCAAATTAATCCACTGTTTTCATATTGAATGAAGCTTATGTTTTAAGCTTTTACTTCCCCCCATCCCCTTTGAAAATCTTTCCTATTTATTCCTTGAAGACCTTTAAATGTAGAAAACAGAATATAATTGTATTTAAGATATAAAGCTAACTAATGGACCATCCAGAATTTGCAGGGTGTGTTGGAACTGATTACATATTGTTTTGAAATATTAATCAACAATGATCCAAATATTTTTGTTTTCATTTTAGAACAAAATTCAGTCTCATAGCAGAGGAGAATATAATGTTTACAGCACCTTCCAGAGCCATGAACCAGAATTTGACTACTTGAAAAGTTTAGAAATAGAAGAAAAGATCAACAAAATCAGGTGGTTACCCCAGAAAAATGCTGCTCAGTTTTTATTGTCTACCAATGGTAAGTACACATCTCCTTTCCAGCCTACTACTGTACCTATCCCACAAGGGATGCTCACCTTTTCCAACAGGAGTTGTCATGAGAGTTCTTTGTGAAAGACATTAGGAAACTTTACTTCTCTGTACAGAATGTAATCTGTATTTCTTTCTCTGTTCTTTTGGTTTTTTTTGTTTTTTACTTGAAATTTTTAGATTCTTGGGTACCAGTTTTTATTTAGTGTATGTCCTATTTGTAGTGAAAAGAATGAGCTGCTTCACCATTGAGTTAGGTTGGTCCCATTTCTGTCACTGTTCAGCTTAGTAACTTTATGCCAATTCTAATACCCAGTTGAATTTTTCTCATCAACAAACTGGAGATGATACCTGTATTATAGTATTGTTGTACTAAATACAGTAACTTTGCATGTGTAAGGAGTATGTTAATTTTCTTTGGTCCTCCTTTCTAAGTGTACCTAAATTCTGTTAAGTGTAAGTGTTAGAGTTGACTCTACAATTTGAAGCCCTTTGTGACAAGTTAAGAATTGGATAATTTTGTTGTTCTGTGTTTTTTTTTTTTTTTTTCCTATAAATTACTGTTACTTGGCTTACCCTTGGTATCTTGGGTCTAAAGAGAATCATTAGAGTGATTGAGGAGACATTTCAGAATCCAGATGGCAAGTGTATAAAAATTTAGATTAAATCTTTTCTGAGGCTGGAACAAGGGTTGGGAGAAACCTTTTATTTTCTCCATCCCTTACTATTAATAGGAGAAATTCTAGCACCTAGACATTTGCAGAGTGTAAACTCAAGTGGCTTCTGTGGTAACATGTTTTATAGAGGCTTTGTTTTGCTTCTCTGGAAGCATAATCACCAGATGAGCCTTTCTAGACCCTAAATATTGCAGAAACTCAGTGGAGGGAGAGACCACTGGAAATTCCAGTGTCTGGGTCAGGTTTGTGTGATTCTCTTTAGTTTTTATCTCTAATAGACAGAATTAACAGTATCTCCCAAATAGATTTAGTATATACATTTAAATTTTCAAATTTTTGATGGATATTATAAATTATCTGAAAGCTCCATAGAGAACATTGTAAATTTTTGTCGTGATGAATTCTAAATAAAATTCAAATAAATGGAGACTGCATTGTTTTGTGTGTATGCTAAAAAAATAGTGCTTAAAAATAGGATCCAAGGTGGGAGGATAAACCTGGCATGGGATTTTCTAAGCTGTTATGCCTGGGTAATAGGATGGGAACAGGATGGAGGTAGGAGGAGGACTCAAGCTGCATCTGAAAGCTTTATTTAAAAGGACAGAAAGCAGTTTGGAAGAAATAACGTCTGTTAAGTGGAGTGAGATCTTCATTCTGTGTGGTTTTCTCTGAAAGCTAGCATGATAACCCACCCTATACCCCAGTGTTAAAAGAGTCGCTATACTCATAAAAATAAGTTTGAAACTGCTACTATGGGGTATCTTCATCTCATTTGAAATTTCTTCAAGCCTTTTTTTTTTTTTTTTTAAATATTTTTAGTTGTAGATGGGCACAATCTTTATTTTATTTATTTATCTTTACGTGGTGCTGAGGATCGAACCCAGTGTCTCATACATCCTAGGCAAGCGCTCTACCACTGAGCCACAACCCCAAGTGTTTTATTCTTTCTTTTTTCATCTTTTGCCTTTCTCTGATACCTCTTTTTTTTGCCATTAACCACTGAATCATATCCCCAGCCCTTTTTAATTTTTTATTTTGAGACAGGGCTCACAGCCTTGCTAAGTTGCTGAGATCGACTTCACACCTGCAATCCTCCTCCCTCAGCCTCCTGAGCTCTGCTGGGTTTATGGGCAGGTGACACTATACCCAACTTCTCTTATTCCTTCTTCATCCTGCCACATGGCAAAAACATCTGTCCAGCCTGTTGACCTTGAGTCTTAATTATACGAATATTAACAAATTACACTCAGAAATGGGTTCTAACAGCTTAAGTTTTGGAATTTTAGACAAAGCTGCAGTCCCACAAAGGAGGTTTGGCAGCGTTTTTCTCTGCTCTGACTCTTTGCATGTGGCAGGTGGACCCCAGGGATGAACTTTTAATTATTTGGCAGTTTTAGAAACACAAGTGGAAACTGAGGAAGGAACAGATCTTGTTGAGAATCTTAAAAGTCCTCTCCAGAAAAGTTGTGGGTATTTACCTAGTCTTTGAAGTCTTATCTATCTTAATTTTTCAGGTAGTTTGTTTTTAGGATTTTTTTTTCCATATAATATTGTAAGGAACATAAACTAATTTTACCCTTCTAAATGTTTGTTAAAGCGTATTGGGTTTTCTTTATCTTGATTTTCAATAAAGATAATGATTTTAAACAGGTCAGAAGATAGCTGTAAAGATGGGGGACAGGGTTGTCATCTTGATTATCAGTGGTTTCCGGATTTTATTTGTCCCAAAATATAGACTTTAGGCAATACATGTGTCTAAATATTTAAATGCGCACACACACTAAATAGTGCGTAGGAGACACATAGAACTTATTCTGTGTAATCTTGTTTATAATTCTCAGAGAATTATAAACACAGAATTTAGAAAGAATAGATTACAGGTTACTAAAGTTAGCAGTTTTTCTTTTGAGAAAGGCATCTACAGGAACAACAAATTCTCTTCTAAACAAAGCAAATGAGGATTAGCAGGCTAGAGAATCAGTGGTGTCTCTCTAGGAATTGTTTTGCATTGCTTTTATAAAATGGCTCTAAGTGTGAACTGGACTTAATGACTTGCTTCCAAAGAGTAGAGTATGGCAAGGGGGAATGTCATTGTTTTTACAAACCTACCATGGTTGCATAAGATGCTGGCATCAGAGCGAGCTGGGTGAAGGACATATGGGAACACTCCTGTCTAAGTCTAAACTTAAATCTAAAATAAAAGTAAACTTTTAAAAGTTTATTTTTAGGCATTTGGGTTTACCTCAGTGGCAGAGTAATTGTTTAGATCAGTTCTCTGCCCTTGTGGGAGGAAAAAAATAAGGTTAACAGTAAAGTTTATTTTTTAAAAGGTTCTCTTTTATATGTCTTTGACGTGAAGAATATTTTTCTTGAAGGGTCTGGGGCATATGTTTTTAATCAACCAATTTTTTTTGGTTGAGGGAGTTGTTTCATAGTTAGAAATCCATGACACAAAGGGAAAAACACATTTAAAATGGAGGCATCCAGCGCTATGAAGGAATCTGTGGAGTCTTTGATAGGATCTACTTAGAAAGTGAACTGAGGGATCCAGGCCTTTCCATTCCAGTTCTAAGTAATATGCAGTGTGAACTAAGTTTATCATTCATTCTCTATCTTTTTTGAGTTTGATACCTAGCATATTTGTGTACTTATTTGTGTGTATTCATAAACATGTGGTTATATACATACATTTTTTCCCCTGTAGTTTTAATTCTTTTTAAGGGATAGAGATCTGGCTGTGACTTGATTGGATAGCATGTGGAATTTTATGATTACCATTAATGTATAAATTTGTCATTTATTTTTGAGGACTTTCATTATTCTCTCCTCAGATAAAACAATAAAATTATGGAAAATCAGTGAAAGGGACAAAAGACCAGAAGGCTATAACTTGAAAGAGGAAGATGGAAGGTATAGAGATCCTACTACAGTTACTACACTACGAGTAAGTACTTAAAAAATGATTCAGATGAGTTGGGTTTTATGTTCATATCATATTATAGCCTAGATTCCAAGAAGAATAGGAATAATTGCAATTACAATTCTTAGCCCCCACTAATAATTCTGTAACAAGGTAGGACATTGAGTTACTCCCATTTAAACATAGAAACTGAACTAAACAGAGGCCATGTTGTAGCCAGGGTCAGAACTAGAAATGAAACAGAAGAGTATGTTTTATACTATACCACTGCTCTTTTTCATAGTTGGAATGTCAGTTCTTGCAAGATTAAATTTCAAGATTCATTTTCTTTGGAGATCAAAAAAATGGAAAGGGACAAGTTTCAGTTGTGACTTAAAAAAATACCAAGATACTATGATTTAATTTCTTTCTTTACCTCATTAATTTGAACCACAACCCCTCACTAACTTTGCATATCTTCCAAGTAAAAGATTGGAACAAAGAAGGCAAGTTATCCACATTGTTTACTTTTTCTTCACATTTCAAATTTGAAAAGATCAGCATCAGTTGCTTTTTAAGTCTGTGGTATCATGCTGTTTTATTTTCTCACAAAAACTAAAATAATGAAGTTCTGAACCTTAACTGCTCACTGAACTTATTGTAAATTGTTTTTTATGTCTTATTGACAGGTGCCAGTCTTTAGACCCATGGACCTAATGGTTGAGGCTAGTCCGCGAAGAATATTTGCCAATGCTCATACATACCACATCAACTCAATTTCTATTAATAGTGATTATGAAACTTATTTATCTGCAGATGATTTGCGGATTAATCTTTGGCATCTGGAAATTACAGATAGAAGTTTTAGTATCCACTTGGTTTTGTCTTTTGGTATATGGTAAAGAAAGCATATTATGCCCATATTAAATTCATTGTATTATTTTATGTATTTTATTCCTTTTTTTTTTTAATAGTGTCTTTTAATATGGGTGGCATCTTATTTTTTCCGTGTGTATAAGTGAACACTAGGGAAGAGTTACTTGATAAGATAAATGGCATGATGCATTGATTTCAAAATAAGTTCATGGAATTTTAAGAGATTTGTATCTGTGAAAATAGAAATTTGGTTTTTTAATAATTGAGTTTTTGGTTAAAAATTTTTGAGTATCGTACTTGAGATTTTAATTTTAAAAATATTCTCATTGACATTGGAAACGGAAATTCATACATGTCATGATGAAAGATGATATAAAGTCAAAAGAATTTTTCCAAACCCTGTTTTTACTCTTCATATCAATCCTCTGAAATTTTTCGGTTCATATGTATGTGATGTATCAACCTATATACCATGCATATTCATATAATATATATATATAAATACAGAAATGTATGCATTTCTTTTTTAAAGCCTTGATCAATGGTAATTGTGGCTATATATTTTTCAAATAGCTTATTGTTTCAAAAATTTAAAAACCTTTATCATAATTCATACTCTATCAATAAGTATATAAGAGCTTATTTGCCTGAATCTTTACCAATCTAGTTAGTGAAAGTCTTTTTTTTTTTTTTTTTTTAAATAAACTCAGACATCTTTCATATTCAGTCACTTGTATTTCTTTTTATTCTTTTCTGTTTTTTCCCACTGGATTTACATGCACCCATACTTTTAAAAGTACTTTTTTTTTGTATTGAGTTGATTGCGCAAATAATATCCCTTTTTTACTCTCTTGAGGTGTTTGGTTTGGAATTCTCTAATACTTATGAAGCCAAATTTATTGGTCTTTGCTTTATGATTTCTAGAATTTGTATCATAATAAGAAAGACTTCTATATTTTAAAAGTTGCCTGTACTCCTGTAAGAACTATTTGGTTTTTTAGCATTAAAGGTTCTAATACTTATGGGATATATACTCACAAAAGAGTAGAATGCAATTTAGACTTAATACTTGTTAGGTCTCTGAATGGATTTTAGGTTTGAGAAATACAGAATTATATTTGCTTATTTTTTTTTCCAAGTGAAAATTCCTTAATAAAATCCTATCTAGATATTGTGGATATCAAGCCTGCCAATATGGAAGAGCTCACAGAAGTGATCACAGCTGCAGAATTCCATCCAAATAGCTGTAACACATTTGTATACAGCAGCAGTAAAGGAACTATTCGGTTATGTGACATGAGGGCATCTGCCCTCTGTGATAGGCATTCTAAACGTAAGTTTATTGCATTTTTCCTTAATAATATTTAATTTGCCTGAAACTAGCTTAGTCATATGTGCCCAGAGCCTCCTGTACTTGGTAAACTGCCTGACTCCATGAGGCATTACAGGTTGTTCCTTAATATGCAAAAGCATAGTAAGGCTCCCTGGGAGCTGTATCTGTTGATTCCCAGTGAATGTATTTTTTTAGTGGAATGCTATTCTCTGGCAACACAATATTCAAGTAGAACACCTCCTCTCTTTTGCTCCTTCCCTCTTCATTCCTACTTTTCTTTCTGTTTTGAACTTCCTAGGAAGACTTATCTCAAGAAGAGGTAATCTTAGCTTAAAAGAAAAAAGTTTGAAAACCACTGACTTAAAAAATTAAGGGGTTGCAGTATTCTTATTGTCATGTAGTTGAATGTTTTTAAAACTCAGGAAATAGGTGCATGTCTATTATGAAAATAATTTTATGTAGCCACTAGAAAAAAATCCTGGTATGAATTTGGATGGGTGAAGATGACATGTTTTTCACCCTGATGATACAGGTAGAGTCAGTTAGGCATATTGCAGAATGTACTAGTCTGGTCCACTGAAGTTGCGGATCTCAGGTGAGTCTGGTTCGACTAAATTAGCCATATGACTTTGGAAGGTACAGCACACTTTTGCATCTTCATCTTTCAATATTAGGTCATTTTTGCCAGACACATGCCTGTAATCCCAGCAACTCAGGAGGCTGTGCAGGAGGAACCAAAGTTCAAAGTCAGCCTCTACAGCTTACTGAGACCTTGTCTCAAAAAAAATGGAAGGGCTGCAGATGTAACTTAGTGATAAACAGCCCCTGGGTTCAGTTCCCGGCTAAACAACCTCCACCCCCCACAAAATATGTCATTTTCTTAAGCTTTTAGGGGTATTACATTGTTATTAAAGCCAGAGATGTTTAAAAATCATCTAATAATAAAGAATCATCAGTTCTTTATTTGCTTGTGATTTTTACCTCACTCTTAAGATGTTTATGAATGGTTGTTTCAGAAAATTACTTGTCCAACCCAGAATATTATATACTCTTTTCTCTCTTTCCTTGGCTTGTTTTTAGTGTTTGAAGAACCTGAAGACCCCAGTAACAGGTCATTTTTTTCTGAAATCATCTCTTCTATTTCTGATGTAAAATTCAGCCATAGTGGTCGCTATATGATGACTAGAGACTATTTGTCAGTCAAAATTTGGGACTTAAATATGGAAAACAGGCCCGTGGAAACATACCAGGTATTTGCATTTTTCTTTCAATGAGCATCTACCTTATTTACTTTAAAGTGTTTATAGAGAACGATTTTTTTACTGTATGTTAACCCCCGTGTAGTGTGGGTTCACCATTAGGTTTTCCCTCTCAGAAACCCTTGAATATGTTGCTTTTCCTCATGTTAAATGTGTGTGTGTGTGTGTGTGGATGTGTATGTTTAAGTGTACACACACACACATGTTGTCTGTTCAGTTTTGCTGCTTAATTGAGGTTTTATTATGTGTCTGGTTTAGTATTGTCAAGCTTGTGTGCTGCTATATACACGTGAGTGAGAAGAAAAGTGCACTCCCTGCTAAAGGAGCATGCAGAGTGACGGAACGAGAGCTTCGGTTTAGTGTGTGTAGTTATGTAGTTATGTCTTATGGGCCAGCAGTATTGTCTTTCACTAAAGGAAAGGGGCTTGAAAGCTCAACAGATGACTTAGGAATTGCCTGTTATGGGGTATCACTTGAGGATTCTCTTCTTGGCAGCCAGCCACTACCCTTTACCCAGAGATAAGAAAGCCCAGCATGGGACAGAGGCCAACAGAAACCTATTATGCCCTGGACTGTAGTGTAGGAAATACTTAATGCTACCTAATGGTTATAATGGTTTCTTTATGTTTCATAGTTCCAATAAAATCAGAACAGAATTTCTCAAACTAAATATCCTTTGACAAACCTATAAACCACCCAAGATTCTCCCTAATGGTCTTTGAAATTTCAAAATAAGATACTACATTGAAACAGAAGCAAAGATATAAAGTGCTGCTTTGTTTTCAAAATATATTTGGGGACCCAGCATGGTAGCACATACCTATAACCCCAGCCACTTGGGAGACTGAGGCAGGAGGATTTTAGGATGGCCTGGGCCAACCTAGCAAGACCCTGTCTCAACATATAAAAAGGAAGGGTGTTTGGGGTTTTAGCTCAGTGGTAGAGCACTTGCCTAGCATGTGCGAGGGACTGGGTTCAATCCTCAGCACCACATAAAAATAAAAAAATATAAATATGGCTTGGGATGTAGCTCAGTGGTTAAGTACCCTACAGTTCAGACCCTAGCACCCAAAAATAAATGAGAGTGTGTGTGTGTGTGTGTGTGTGTGTGTGTGTGTGAGAGAGAGAGAGAGATTTTGTTAATTCTTTGTATTTATTTGTGTAACTGCTAAGGTTAATGTATCTTCTAGTTATCCTTACCATCTCCCCATTCCCATTGAAGATTATTAATTTGAACCTTAGCTTCATACTCTTGAATCATTTGGTGAGAAACACTGTATGAACTACATGCATTGTAAAATGTTGCCAAATCACAGTAACCTAGCTGATGGGTTACCTGATTTCCCCATTCCTACCTATGCTAACTTGGATTAATAATTTATAGAGTCACATCATATGCACATATAACCTGTACAAATTCATAATTTTATTGAATTTATACAGTCATCTTGCTTTGCTCTGTTGTGTGTGATTCGGGGATATTTTCCTCCTTAATTTTTTTAACATTACTTACCATGTTCAATCCTAAACCCACATGAGTTGCAAGTCCTCTGTACTAAAAGTAAAATGGACAATTAAAATAAGTTTAGGGGGGCTGGGGAGATAGCTCAGCTGGTAGAGTGCTTGTCTTGCAAGCACAAGGCCCTGAGTTCGATCCCCAGTACCACAAAAAATAAAATAAGATTAGGGTGTTTTAAAAAAGAAAGCAGAATTCTGATTTAGAGTATACTTTATTATCATTACTTCTATTTCAATAAAAAAAGAATAGTTTATTATCTCCTTTTTTTTCCCTCCAATTACAACAAATATTGTGATATTTCCTTTGTTAATTTAGCAGTATTAATGTTGAAATGTATCATGTTTCTTAGTCTTCTTTTTAAATACCAGATTTACTTTTTTCTTTTTTTAAATATCAGTAAATATGAAATAATAATCCAAAAATAGATACATTTTCATTAGCTTTTAACATTGAATAAGTAATAAGAAGTGATACTATCAACATTTTAAATGATGCACACCTAGTAACCATTAGAGTGTATTACCAAATCAGGGCATCATTGCACTGTACATAGAATATGCATTTACTTGGAAATATAAGCCCAAGTTAAATGTATGCCCAGAAAATGGCATTTTAAAGGAAATAAGCAGTGTTTTAGCAGCAGTTAGTGGACTGAAAACCAAGTAGTGATAATCAAATATTGCTCTAATATTCTTTTCTTAGTCTGCGCCATTTTCAAATATTTTCTGGCCTGAGCATTTTAGTCAGGTATTTCAGGGTACATGTGTCATGTCCAGAGGGAGTTTTTTTCTGTTGTACTATAGGAAAATGTGCTTCCTTAGGGGTGGTTTGTGTTTTTGTAAAAGGTTCTTTAAAAACTGCTATTATTGTTACAAAAAAGATTGAGATTTAAGATGATGAGGTGTATGTGTGTACCTTTTTTTTTTTTTTTTTTTTAAGATAGGGACTTGTTAAATCATTTTCCTGATTTGAGTACATAGGCTCTTTAGGTAAACCAAGTATATCTGTCTTTTCCCCAGGTACATGAATACCTCAGAAGTAAACTGTGTTCACTGTATGAAAATGACTGCATATTTGACAAATTTGAATGTTGTTGGAATGGATCTGACAGGTAAGATTTTAATTTGAACCTCTTATTTGAATATGAGTTTTATTAGAAATAAACTTGCTATTGCATGTCTCCTGTTATAATTGCCACATTAGCTAAAAAAATATGGCCAACTTTTTTTTAAGTTAACATAAATTGCTTCATTTTTCCCCAAGGATTCCTTAAAATAAATTTAGTAATTTTAGCTGTAGCATAGCAATACTGAGATAAAAATTACATATTGATTTCACTAGTAATATGAAACAAAACATCTGTAACAAAAGATTTTATTTAAATTATTATTTAAATGTCTTCAGATATTTTCTTTTTATGAACCTGAGACATCACATTTCTCACTGGTCGAGGTGGTACACACCTATAGTCTAACCTATCTGGGCACTTGAGGCCAGAGGATAGCTACTGTTTCATCAAAATATGTCATTATTTCCAAATATTAAATGAGTCTTATTTCCAGTCTTTGGAATTTAATTACCACTTAACTGTGTTCAAGTTAAAACATAATTTCTAAAACTTGTATTTAAAGTAGTGGTACTTGATTTGATAGTATTTTTGTTACAGAGGCTTTATATGATTCAGGTTTCATGATACTAGGTGTTTTAGAGGGTAGTAGTACTTGGAACATATATCTTTTGTCTGGTTTTTGTATTATACTCGTCTGGTTTTATGTAAATTCCAGTATTGGTTTGGCTCCTCTTGGTAGGAATAAGCAAGCATTGCCTTTGAATGCCTCTACTGAATCTGAGGTGTCAGGAAGGAAGAAGGAAAAGTGAGAAAGAGGGAGAAATGGACAGATTGGAAAGAAAGGAGGTCTTGTTGTAATAGGGTGTGGTGCACTGCTGCAGCTGTTTCCTTAAGTGGGGGTAGGAGGTGCTCATTAATTTGTGATGTTTTAATTTTGTACCAGTTGTGCATAAACACCACATGTTATGTCCTTTACCCCTGAATTTCTGTAATGAGTGTTTCCTAAAGGCAGACACATTCCTACAAAATGACAATGCAGGCTTGTAAAGCAGAAAATCATGTTGATGCAGTGCTGCCATCTAGTACACAGATCTCGTTAAAATTCTGCCAGTTGTCTCAGTTATGTCCTTTATGACAAAGAATCTGGTACAGCGCATATGCTAGGAACCTATGTTAAATGTATTTGTTTCATATGTAGCCGTATATTTTGTTCTGGAACAGTTCTTCACTGGAGTGTTTCTTAGTTGAAGGTTGTCTTGATAGAGGACCGCAAGTTCATGGCCAGCCTCAGCAATTTAGTGAGGCCCTAAGCAACTTAGTGAAACCCTGTCTCAAAATAAGAAAGAAAAAGAGCTGGCAAATGGGGGTAGGTGGTGGGATTAGGACAGAGTTGAATGAATCAGACATAACTTTCCCATGTTGATATGTGGATACATGCTCAGTGAAACTCTATATCATATTCAACCACAAGAATGGAATCCTAATTAGAATAAGTTATACTTTGTGTGTGTATTCTATGTCATATTTACTATCATGTGTATCTAAAAAGAATAAATATAAAAAATTTTGTTTAAAGGGTTGGGGATGTGGCTCAGTGTGTTAAGTGCCCCTGGGCTCATTCCCTAGTACCAATAAAAGAAGCAATGCTTGCTGGCTGATTTAGTTCAAAAATATTCAACAAAGATAACTCAGTACTAAGAGAAGTTTTACTTGAGATGCTGTTGGCATTGGTATAGTTCTGATAGAACCAAGTTAACCAGTATATTTCTGGCTTATTCCAGTGATTGAGTTGTGCCAGCAGCCTTGTCTCCTTCATTCACATCTGCTTGAAGCAGCTACTTTCTGTGGAATACTAGGTTAGGTTTAACCCTGAGCCACTATAGTGGCTCAGCCCCTTGTTCTTTTGTTTGACTGACTCTTCTACTTTCACAGCGTTGTCATGACTGGATCGTACAATAATTTCTTCAGAATGTTCGACAGGAACACAAAGCGAGATATAACTCTAGAAGCATCACGAGAAAACAATAAGCCACGCACGGTTTTGAAGCCACGCAAAGTCTGTGCAAGCGGCAAGCGAAAGAAAGATGAAATAAGTGTTGACAGTCTAGACTTCAATAAGAAAATCCTTCATACGGCCTGGCACCCCAAGGAAAATATCATTGCTGTAGCTACTACAAACAATCTGTATATATTTCAAGACAAAGTGAATTAGGGTTGGCATTCCTAGCAGAAGAGCCCACTTCCTGCTTAGTTGAGATAGTTGAATCTAGCATTCGTACCTATAAAAGAGAGAGGTCCATTGTGGCACCCCTTTCCAGTGTTTGACAGTGTGCCATTCGACAACACATTTTTATAGCTACATGGAGAAAACTCTGTGGATTATCATTGTAGTGTTCTCCATGTCTGCTAGCCATTTAGGTAAGGGTAGGGCACTTTTAATTTAAATGACTTCTTGCACCATCTTGCCTAATGGACTAGATTGGACTGTATCAACATTGAGTTACTCCACTTTTTATGCCTTCCATTGTGATGACGTCAAACACAGTGAAAGCCTTCAGTCATGCTATGGGATTTGTGTATCCTCATTACTGTATCATTTGTGGGGTACACCCCTTCTCCCTTTTTTAAATTAAATACAGCTCATTCTTACTGTGGCTTGTAGCATTCCTCCTCTCTGGCCTCCTGGACTCTCCCCCTTCATCTCTCTCACCCTTGCTCCTTCCACCCAGTCTTGGTGGTGGCATATTAAGAAAGAACGAAAGCACACACAAAATGAGTCAGTTTGGGGTCAGTGATAAAGGGGGTATATGTTGCGAACAATGTTTTAATAACAGTTGGCTGTAATCACTCCTTGCCATGTCTGGCACTGAAAATAAGGAAAAAAAAAAAACTACTACTGAATAAAAGTGACAAAGAATGGAGAATCTGGTTTTCTTTTTCTTTTAAATCTACCTCTTTAAGCCAGTATTTTGTGTCATACCCTTGGGCGCAGTGAAATGAATGGGTTTCCATTGTTTTATTGGTATTTTTGTTAAGTATTTGTAACATTTTATTCTACGTGGGGAAAGGACAGGTGTTCTGTTGGAACATGGTTTGAATACATATTGGTATTAAGGATTTCACTCTATAAATGCTCCTAGATTTTTTTTATTGTAGTTATGAGGGTATTGGATACATTGTATCTATACTTAACTCGATATCTGTTAATGAAATTGTTGTAAATGAGAACCAAATTTGTAGAACTTAATTTTTAAAGATTTTTTATAGTGCTTAATTTAATTTTTGCCTTATTAAATATTAAGTCAAAGACTTAAAAATGTTTTTAACAAGTTAAGCTTTTTTTGTTATTCATTCATACAGTAGAACAGAAACTGAGTGATTCCATAGATTAAATTGACACCGCACTACTTTTTTGTTTTTGTTTTTATATTTTACTGCAATTGAATCAGAATGAGATGTACTTTGCTGCAGACATTTTTCTTTTGTTTGGTTTCCCAGAGCTATATTAAAGAAAAACTTAAAGGTACAGTGTTTAAAAAGTGCTTAATGGACTCCAACTGCTGCCTCAAATAAAAGTTTAGTGATCTGTATGTGACTGCGCTTTCCCTAAGTGGTGACACTTCATCCAAAGATGAAAAGGACCCCTGTTTTTAATAGGTGGAATGTACCTTTGTCAGACCTGCAGAAGCTTTAATGGAGAGAAAAAATGGACTTTATTTTTAAAAGATGAATCGAGCAGCCATTTATATCATTAAAGAATGGTTGTATATTTTGGTTGAGCAGTAATATAACAACCTTGAATGTAGAGGACTGGAGTGCTTATATTTCCACTACTTATTGTTCTGTTCTCATCTTCAACAATGAAAAAATGATCAAACATTTCCTCCATAATTCCCTCTACACTTATGCAAATATTATTATCGTATCTTGTAAGTTAACATTTTTAGCACACGAGAAATTTTATGTAATAAAATCACTGTATCTTTTGGAGTTAAATTTTGAATTTGTATTTAAACACATTGATTATATGTTTGATAATTCTTAATGGCACTTTTACTAATTGATTTGGGGACCTTGGGGGTGCATTCCTAATTTGTGTTATTTATTCTTCACATTTGACTTGCAAGTGGGGTGTTCTCCTACCAGCGATATCAATAATGCTCTGTTTTCTGATTGGGTAGCTTTCCAGAAGATCTATTTGGGAGGTGGTTTCCCTGCAGTTTGGTTGTATGTCTTGAGATAAAACCATGAGAAAGCTCTTCGAAATTCTTTTTTTATTCATCAGTAGCTGTGATGATACTCATCCATGCCACTAAAGGTTAGTTTTATATATTTAAGAGAAACAGTTGCTAAATTTAAAATGCCTCTATCAAGGGAATACTATTATAAATTATTGTAACACTATCACAAGTATTTTTTAATTTCTTTGGTGTAGCAAACTATAAGCCCAGCCACTCATTTTATATGGTCATGGTTAATTTTTTTTATTAATAAAAATTATAGAATAAACTTAGTCTTTTGTCAAGTTGTTGTAATTCCTATTCTCTTGCCACTAATGCAGTCTTTCCCTTAACCTTTTTCAAATGATTGTGATAGAAGGAATTTATTCTATTAATTTCTTTGATCTTTACTTGGTGGCTGGGCAATAAGAATAAGAATAGTTAATTTATAAATATAAACACATTTTTATGTAGCAATTAACTACCGGGTTTTAGGCTTCTGTGAAGCCCTTAGTCTGTGAGTTTAAAAGAAAAAAATTATGTTCATGCATTTCTTTCTTTTTCAAAATTAAGAGGTTTATTTTAAACTTTAAAACCTTAATTAATTCTGGTTAGAGACTTTTTAAAGAAAACTAGAAATATGAACAATGAGCTTCTCTTAGTGTGTAATTATAAGAGTAATGTGTTTACTGGAAAATTGTGCATGTGAAAGCGAATGAGAACTGATAAAAGCCTTTTTAGTGAAACTTAAATTGTTTTCTTTGGGAATATTGCTTGAACATCTTATTTCTACCTCACATAAATTGAAGTGGAGATAATAATGTACACTTTAGGAAGAACAACACCAAGTGCCACCCCCACCAAAAAATAAAAACAGGGAAGGTGCTGGGCATGGTGGCACCTGTAACTAACCAGCAACTCAAGGCTGAGACAGGAGAATCACAAGTTCGAGGACAGCTTAAGCAACTGTAGACCATGTGTCACTGGGGACGTAGCCCAGTAATAAAACACCCAGGTTCCATCCCAGTACCAAAAAGTAAACAATAAGATAGTCAAGAATCAAGTTACTATCCTTTTGTATTTGAGAACATCACTATTTTAAGTATCTCTGTTCGTGGTAGGTCCTTCAAGCATAGTTAGAAAGTTGTTTACACTCCTCCCCAAAAAGTCTTGGAAACTCACCTTGCTTCATTTTATAATTATGCATTTGAGTCAGATTACTCAGTTATTAGCTCAGTTATTACTATCATTAGATCCTTTATTAACCTATGAAGTCTGAGAGTGTTTTCAAATGGTAAAGGTTCTTTACCATTGAGTTGTTCAACATTTTTAGTTGAGTTTCAACTTTTTATATATATATATATATATATATATATATATATATATATATAATGGTATTAGAGTGCACAACCTCTATATTAGAATTTTAACACTCCCATTGATACAGGCTCAAAGTATTAACTTGAAAACTTCCTCCACACCTTGGCACAGTGCATGTCCAACAAAAGTCATTAAAGCTACAAAGCTTAGGGTTTGGTTTTGTGTCCCAAGGTACTTTACCCAGCCCTTTTATTTAAAGACAGGGTCTTGCAAAGTTGTCTAGGGCCTCACTAAATTGCTGAGTCTGGCCTCAAACATGTGATTCTCCTACCTCAGCCTCCTGAGTACAGGTGTGTGCTACTGCACTCTGCAAAGCTTAGTTTTTATAGGATTTCCAAAAAGAGGATTTTGGAAAACAAAAAGAATAACAGAGCTAAGTATTAAGTACATAACTCAGTGGTAGAGTGCCTGAATAGCATGCTCAAGGTGCTGGATTTGGTCCCAAGCACTACGAAATAATAATAGTAATGATAAACTGGTCAAAGAGGGGGACTCATTTGTCCTACTTTTACAGTTACTGTACTTAATGCTCCTTTGTAGTTGATTGGTAACAAGTTCTTTAAGGGCTTTCCCACTAGGGGTATTGGTTGAGTCTTGAGTAGAATATATAAGGTACTGAGAACATAGGAGAGCTTTATTATTAAAAACCAAGTCAGGGATTAAATGGAAGGTAAGTCCAGGTTGACATTCCCAAATGCAACCACTGTTCAGCATGACTCTGGAGTAAATGAAGACCCAGTAGTGGTGGAGCCCAAATGTCAATGGTAATGTCTGGTGTGGTCAGACCTTATTAAGGAAGTGGCAGAAATGTAACTGGTGTTCTGAGCTGCACTTGTTTTCAGTCAAGACTATGTATTTGTGAAATCGGATCCCATGTATCATTTTAAATACCTCCCACCTTTACAAGGAGACCAGGAATTTCATTTTGCCCATTAAGTGTCTAAATTCCTTATAAAATAGTATTCTGAATACATTTGGTTTTTGGACTTTTGTTTTTAAGATAGAAAAATATTGCCACCAAGAGCATTTACCTAGCCAAGAAAGAGACCCCGGGTTTCTTCCTTGACACCAAAAAAAGACCCCCCCCAGTAATTTCATTAAGCAGAGAAAATACCATCACATTGAGTGTGGTTTTTGATTTCCTCTTCTAGGCATGTCACATTTACATGTCTTATTTCTTTACTTAATAACTATATCTTGAGCAGTTCCTCCTTCTCTGTAACCAAGATTCTCAACGTCTGATGCCTCACTTATTCCATTATTGAGCCAATCCCTGTTGACATTTTGTTTTTTCAAGTAGGAATACTGGAAAAATGAATATACCCATCGTGGTGTGAAAATTATTAGGATATATTCCTAAAAATAATGTATTAGTGGGTGTGATGGCACATGCCTGTAATACCAGAGACTTGGGAGGCTGAAGCAAGAGAATCCCAAATTTGAAGCCAGTCTCAGCAACTTGGTGAGATCCTGTCTTAAAATTTTAAAAAGGTCTGGGATGTAGTTTGGTGGAGCACTTCCAGGCTTAATCCCCAGGACCACCAGAACAGTGATAGGTGAAGTGTTTGAAATCCAGTACACCTGGCAAATTTCCCTTCCGAAATTCCAAGAAATTCTGCCGTAAATATAAGGGATTACCCATGTTTTCACACTTCATTATTACTGGACAAAAACCCATGTTCTATCTATGTAAATTTGAAAAGGAAACAACCTAATTTCTGTTCATGTTTCATCTTTCAAATATGGCAATTGCTATAGTGACACAACACCTTTGTCAGACATGCTTTATCATTATTTTTCTCCATCTGAGACTTTTTTCTTCCCTCAAGTGACCCCCCACCCCGTGCTGCAGGGCTTAAGCCAGGGGCACTCTACTATATCCCCAGCCGTTTTATTTTGAGGCAGGGTCTCACTAAATGGCTGAGGCTGGCATTGACTAGCGATCCTGCTTCTGCCTCTCCGAACGCTGGGATTACAGGTGTGTGCCACTGCACCTGGCTCAACAGTGCCTTTTTAAAAAGCAGTATGTTAGTATAGATTTTTTTCTTTCTTTTTTGAGTTGTCCATGGTGTTTATTTTCTTTATTTATTTATGGTGCTGAGAGCCAAACCCAGTGCCTCACACATGCTAAGAAAGTGTTCTACCGCTGAGCCACAACCACAACCCCTAAATTTTTTCTATAATGGATATTTTGGTGTCATTTCTAAAATCGTTGCCTAATTCACAGCCTTTTTTTTTTTAGAAATTTATTAATTTTTCAGTTTTGACATCCTGTGGTTCATTTTTTTTTTTTAATGTATGGTTCATTTATAAAGGTGATATACAGTATGTACCACATGTAGCTCAAGGTTTTCTTTGCACCTTTGTTGAAAACCAGTTGGCTGTATGTGTGAATGTTTCTGAACTGTTCCATTAAAGTACATGGCCATTTTCACTAGTACCTTGTCTTGATTACTGCAGTTTTATATAATTGAATATTGGGGGCATTTTTTATTCTGGTTTGACTTTTGTGGTGCTGGGGATTGAGCCCAGGAGTATTCTGCCTCTGACTATATCCCCAGGCCTATTTTTCATTGAATTTTGAGTTGTATCTCATTAAATTGCTGAGGCTGCCTCAAACTTGAGATCCTCCTACTTCAGCCTCCTGAGTTGTTGGGATTATAAGCATATAGCACCACACCTGGTTAAATTTTGTTCTTTTTCAGAATATTTTGCTATTTTTTCTTTTACTTGTACACATTTTAGAATCATGTCATTGACTTCAAGAAAACAAAGCAATTCCTTAGATTTTGATGATAATCTCACTGAATCCATAGGTCGGGGAGAGTGGACATCTTAATATTTATCTTCCAATCTGTAAATGCAGCATATTGCTCAATTTGTCTTACATTTGTTTTATTAGTGTTTCCATTTTAGCATACAGATCTTGTACATACAAGTACTGCATGAAGTGTTTGCTACTGTCAATGGTACTTCCCCCCCCCCCAATGGTACTTTGTTGAGAATTTTTATTTTAGGAAATATGTTTTGTATATTGATCTTATATTCTGACACCTTGAGAAATTAACTTATGTTGGTTTATTTTTAAGTTGTCTAGGTAGACAGTCATGTTTACATGTTATTAGTAAGTTTTTGTTGTTGTTTGTCATACCAGGGATTGAATACTTTAACTACTGAGCCATATCCCTTGCTCTTTAAATTTTTTATTTTGCAACAGGTTCTTGCTAAGTTGTTTAGGACTCACTAAGTTGCTGAGGCTGACTTTGAACTTGGATCCTCCTGTTTCAGCCTCCAAAGCTGCTGTGTGCCACTGCACCCAGCAGGTTCATTTCCTTTTGAACTTCCTTCCCAGTTTCTTTCTTTCTTTTTATTGTTCTGCAATGGATAGACCCTCTAACGTGATGTTGAGTAGGGAAAGCGAAAGCAGACACATCACTTGCACTTGTCCCCCATATCAGGAGGCAAATATTCCATCTTTACAACCAGGTTTGTTCATTCTAGGATTTTGTAGAGACCTGAATAGGCTGGGTGGTTGAGGAACTACTTTTATTCCTAGTTTTGTGAGAGTTCTTAATCTTGAACGAATACTGGATTTGGTCAGATTGTTCTTTCTACATCTATTGAAACGATCATGTAGTTTTAAAAAATGGTTGATGTGGTGATTCCATTGAGATTCAAGTGTTGAACCAGTGTTGTGTTCTTGCATTTTGCTGTATCTTTGTGGAGTATGTTTTTGTGGAGTATGTTTGCACAATATTCATGAGGGATATTGATTGATCAGTAGTTTTGTTATGTTTTAATGTCTGATTAGTATAATGCTTACCTTATAAAATGAATTCCGTCTTCTCCTATATTGAAGAATGTGGGTTAAATTAATAAATTTCCTTTTTGAATGGTAGAATTTATTAATGACCAGTATTAGATATCATCTGACAAGGGTCCTATAGTTAAAGGCACTCCACAAAAACATAGGATTTCCCTCTAGTAGGAATTGAAATATATTGTTTTATTCTCTAAATTGCCCAGCAAAGACCAGAATCAAGCACCAAATTGAAGGTGCAACCTGCCATACCAGAAAATTTCCCAAACCTGGGGCATGGATAGCAATTCAGATATTGAAGGCATTTAGAACCCCAATAGATAGACCAGAAAAGAACCTTCCACTTCACAATACAGTTAAATTCCAGAAATCCAAACCAAAGAAAATAATTTTAAAAGCTGCAAGACATGCCGGGTTCTTATATAACAGCAGCCAATCAGAACAACCAATTTTCCAGCAGAAACCTATATAGGCCTTCAGGGCTTGGAACTACAAATGAGATAAAAACTAACTCCGGAAAGAATCAATCTCATTAGAAGAGTAGTTAAGCAAATGAGAATGATTTAATCACAGTAAAATAAAACAACATCAGGAAGTATTACACTCCTCTAATAACACCAAATGTAAATGATCTCAAAAATGTAACAGCCTCCAATTTAAAGAAAAGAAAAAAAAAAAAGGACCCAACTACATGTTGCCTGCAAGAAGTGCACCTCATTGGCAAAAATATCCACAGGCTGAAAAGATGGAAAGTGATATTCCATGCAAATGGAATCCGAAGGCAAGCAGGGTGCCTATCCTAATATCAAAGCACGCTGCAAGCCAAAATTAGAAGAGACAAAAGTCACAACAAATTGGTAAAAGTAACACTCCAATAAGAAAACAATTGTACATATTTATGCCCTTGATGTCACATATAATTTCATAAGGGAAACGTTATTTGACATATCTCAGACCCCCCAATTCAATAATAGGTGGGTTATTTCAATACACCTCTCACTAATAGATCATCCAGACAAAATCCTCAAGAGTAAAACTTACTAAAGATCAGATGGACTTAGCAGACATTTAAATACTATTTCATGCAACAATCAACATTCTTTTCCGACTGCCTGTGGAGAGTGGTGACTTGGATCATGGTCTTTGACTGCCTTGTGGCTGCAGCTGCATTTGCTTTGGGAACTTTCTGTGCAAAAGATTGTCCAGTTGCTATGGCGATGCCCTGCCTGAGGAAGTTCTGCTCAGGCATGGAGCTATCAGTCTTGACCCTGAGTTCAGACACCAGTTGCTGGGGATAGAGAATAGGAGTATATCTTGATAATTTTAATGGCTTGCTAACGCTTTGACCTTCAAGACTACCTTTCACAGAAACCCTCTTAATGATAAAAGCTATATAATAATCATGCTGAGCTAGCTCTGGGTCATTGTTCCTCCATCCTAGGATGGTGTTCCACTTGGTCCCAACTTTCTATAAGTACTTGTCTCAGTCCCCCATCATCTCTTGCCTGTTTCTGTGTTTCAGCCATGCAGGTTGCAACAACTGTCCATGGAACTTTGTTTCAAAGTAGAACATATTTTAGGCCATAAAGCAAGTACCAAGCAAATGCAAAAAAGTTGAATTCCTTGTGCCTTATCAGATTGTAATGGAATGAAATTAGACATCCATAGTAAGAAAATACAGAAACTAAACAAACGTGGAGTTAGTACACTTTTGAATGATGAGTGGGTCACTGAAGAAATCTGGAGGAAGTTTAAAATTCCTAAAGTCAAATGAGAATAGAAATACAACCTATCAGAACCTCTGGGATAAAATGAAGGCGTTCTAGGAGGAAAATTTATAGCTATAAATGCCAACATTTAAAAAAATCGAAGGATCATAATTATGCATCTCAAGATATTAGACAAACAAGAACAAACCAGAAGGAAGAAAAGAATAAATATCAGAGCCAAAGCTAAAAAAACAATAAAATAATTAGGACTCACATTACAAAAAGGTGGTTCCTCAAGACTTGATACACCCTTAGCCAAATTATAAGAGGAGACTCTAAAATATAGATGGAAAAACAAAACAAGGTGTAGTACTCCCCCCAGGTGACAGGAGGTTGAGGTATGAGGATTGCAAGTTCAAGGCCCATCTCAGCAACCTAGGTGAGAACTGGTCCGAAAATAAAGGACTGGGATATAACTGAATCATAGAGCATCACTGCATTTGATCCTCAGTTTAAGAAAGAATAGGAAGAAGAAGAAAGCAGGTTGGAACTGTCCATCGGAACTTTGTTCAAAGTAGAACATATTTTAGCCATAAAGCAGAACTGGCAAAGACAAAAAAGTTGAAGTCCTTGTGTCTTCATCAGATTGTAATGGAGTGAAATTAGACATCCATGGTAAGAAATCTACATTTCCATAAATTGAGAAAATCAGGTAGATACATTTCTAGTCACAGCGCTACCCAAAATTCACCAAGAGGGTATAGAAAACCCAAACAGACCAATAACAAAGCATCAAGATTAAGGAGTAATGATGAAGCTCCCAACAAAGCAAGTACGCCTGAATGAAGTCACAGTTCAATTATACCAGGATTTTAAAGAACTAGTACACTAGACTCTTCTAATTGTTTTCATAAAATAGGGAGAGGAACACACTTCCAACTCATTCTATGAAGACAATATCATACTGAACCAAAACCAGATACAGACACAGCAAGGAAAATTAGAGATCAATGTCCTTGATGAACACAGATGCAAGAGTTTCCCCTCATACATGTAATTTATCTTACAAGTAATAACATACTTGCAAAGCAAATTCAGCAACACAGCAAAAAGATCACCTACATAATGGAGTTGGCTTCATCCTGTGAATGCAAGGATGGTCAGCTTTACAAATCAGTAAGTGTACCACCACCCATAATTGATCAAGGACAAAACCCCACACATCCTATCAATTGATGCAACAAAAAAAAAAAAGCCTTTTCAAAATTCTCCACACCTTAATGATAAAAATTAATGATAAAAGTCCTGGAAAAACTAGGGATAGAAAGAACTTAACTCAGTGTAATAAAGGCTATATACAACAAACTTAAAGCCAACACCATACTGAATGGGCAAAAGTGGAAAGAATTTCTTCTACAATCAGGACTAAGATAAGGATGTCCACTTTCATCATACCACGCTCACTTTCATCACTCCTATTCATTATAATATTTGAAAGTTTAGCTAAAGCAATTTGACAAGAGAAAGAAAAGAGATATAACTTGGAAAGGAAGATATCAAATTATCTCTATCCACAGGTTCTACACTTAGAAGACCCTAAAGGCTCCACTAAAAAGACTTCTAGAGTCTGATTGATAAATTCAGTACGTAGCAGGATACACAATCACATATAAAAAAATAGCTTTCCTATGCCAGATTAACCCCAAGGGGGAAAAGATCAGGAGAAGAATTCTATTACGAAAAGCCTCAAGAGGAAAACAAATCAAAACTAGAAATAAATCTAACAAAAGTAGTGAAAGACCTCTACACGAGAAGTTACAGAACACTGAAACAAACAGAAGAATATGGTAGAAGATGGAACTATCTCCCATGTTTATGGATAGGCAGAATTAATATAGTTTAGGTGGCCATATTTCCAAAAACATCTATACATTTAATGCAATTCTCATCAAAATACCCATGATATTCTTCTCAAAACTAGAAAAAAAAAAAACACTCAATAGTCATATTAAGCCAAGCGATTCTGGGGGGAAAGAGCAATGAAGGCAACTTAATACCTCATTTCAAATTACACTACATAGCTATGGTAACAAAAACAGCATGAAAGCAACATGCAGACCAATGGAATAGAGACAGAGACATCCCATACAGATAACAGTCATCTGGTCCTTTCCAGAGGCACCAAATCATGCATTGGAGGAAAGAGAGCCTTTTAAACAAATGATGCTGAGAAAATGATACCCATATTCATTCTTCTGGAATCATATGTGTCTCTCACCCTGCATAAAAGTCAACTCAAAATGATTAAAAGGCCTAGGAATAAGATCAGAAACTTGCAAATGCTGGAAAAAAATATATAGAGGGAAAACACTCCAACATATACATAGTCACACTCAACAACTTCCCTCAATAGGATTCCTTTAGCTCAGGAAGTAACACAAAGAATCATAGTGGCATGGCATCAATTAACAGCAAATGAAAAGCATAAACAGAGAGCCTTCGGAATGGGAGAAAAATCTTTGCCAGCTACTCTTCTGACAGTAGTAACACTTTTAAAACAATATTTTACAAAACTCATCAAATAACACAATCAAAAATGGCAAATAAACACTTCTCAAAAAAGTATAAATGGCAAACAATTATAGGACAACATGTCTCACGTTTTTAGCCTTTAGGGAAATTCAAATCAAAACTACACTGAGATTTCATCTTGCTCCAGTTAGAATGGCAATAATGAAGAATACGAATAAGAATTATTACCAGCAAGGATGTGAAGAGAAAACAAACTCTTAAATACTGTTGGTGGAAATGTAAATTAGTACAGTCACTATGAAAAATCAGTATGGAGGGCCTCAGAGGCTAGGAATGGAACCACCATGGTAACTACTCCTTGGTATGAAGGAATTAAATAAAAATCTGGGAAACAGGGATAGAAAGAACTTCACATCAACACAAAATATATACAAAAAACCTCACAAAATCATCGTCATCTGAATAGGCAAAAAATGAAAGCATTTCCTATAAAGTCAGGACTAAGACATTTAATTCTAAAAAATTAAAGTCAGTGGAATTACAAGCATACCAGGTTTATAACAGCCAATTAGGAACAAACCAAATTATGGAACCAACCCAGGTGTCAACAGATGAATGGATAAGAAAATGAGGTGTACACAATGGTTTTAATCATCCTAAAGAAGAATAAAATTATTACTTGCAGAAACATGGATGAACTTGAGAGTATATTAAGCAAAACATGCCAGACTCAGAAAGGTGAGGATTGTATATTTTCTTCACTTTGTAGAAGTTAGAGAGAAAAAGTGGGGATAGGGAGATCTCATGAAACTATAAGGGAACCCAGCAGGAAGAAGGAAGGGGTCAGAAGGAGCAGAAGGAGAGGGCAAGGCAAGACAACGGGGAAAGAAATGGACCAAATGATTGGCTGTGCATGCACACCTGCCACGATGACCCCCTATTCTGTATAATTATTATTTATGAACAATTTTTTTTTAAATGCTAAAGGAAGATGATGTGAGTGAAAGAATACTAGGGGCTGGGGGAGATAGCTCAGTCAGTAGTAGAGTGCTGCCTTGTAAGCACAAGGCCCTGGGTTCGATCCCCCGCTACACCAAAAAAAAAAAAAAAAAAAGAAAGAATGACTAAATACTAACCCAACGCTTTTGAAGAAGTAAAACTCCAGTAAGGTAAATATATGATAAACATAAAAGTCTGTTGTAGTTTGACTTTAATGCCTCCTTTTTGTTTTCTGTATTTAAAAAGCAAAGCATTAAACTATGATAGATCCATGTTAGTGGCACACAGTGTTTAAGGTATGATTGGGCACAGTACAATAGAAGGGTAGGTGTTAGCTTTCCACCACTGTGACAAATTTCCTGAGAAAATCAACTTAAAGGAGCAAAGATTTGTTTGACTCATGATTTCAGATGTTTCAGCCCATAGTCAACTGGCTCCATTGTTTCTGTGCCTGAGGCAAAGCAGAACATCATGGTTATAGGAGTGTGTGCTGGAGGAAGCCACTCACTTCATGACAGGCAGGAAGGACAGAAACAGGTTGAAAGAAGGACGGGACCAGAAAAAGTGACACCTTTCTAGAGCACACCCCCAGTGGCCTACTTTCTTCAATTCACCTTTCCCACCTCCTACAGTCCCACCATCTTTCACTAATTTATTCAATCTAAGCCCAATGATGCATTAGTCCATTGGTGGGATCAGAACCCTCATGATTGAATCACTTCCCAAAAGCCCCACTTCTGCCAGGCAGTGGCACTTGCCTGTAATCCCAGCAACTTGGAGGCTGAGGCAGGAGGATCACGAGTTCAAAGCCAGCTTCAGCAATTTAGTGAGGCCCTAAGCAACTCAGTGAGACCCTGTCTCTAATACAGTACAAAAAAGGGCTGGGATGCTGCCTCAATGCTTAAGTGACCCTGGGTTAATCCCCCGTACCAAAACAAACAACAACAAATCTAAAAAAAAAAACAAAAAACAAACAAAACCCCCACTTATGAAATTGCTGCATTGGTGATCCAGCCTTCAATAGAACATGAACTTTGAGGAGATATTCCAGATCTAAGTATGTATTCTCCTTTTTTTAAAAAAAAAAAAATTCTTAGCTGTAGATGGAACCAATATCTTTATTTTTTATGTGGTGCTGAGAATCGAACCCAGTACCTCCCGTGCTAGGCGAGTTCTCTACCACTGAGCCACAACCCCAGCCCTGTGTTATTCTGCTTTTTGTGACCATGACCAAAATACCTGAGGAGAACAACCTTAGAGGTGCAACAAAGTTATTTTGGCTCACAGTTTCAGAGGTTCAGTCCATGATCGCTGGTTCCAATGTTCTGGGCCAAAGATGGCTGAAATATGGGGCCAGGAAAAGTCACTCAGCTCATTGAAGTCAGGTAGGAGAGAGGAGGACTAAGGAGGAGATGGGAACAAGATAAGTTCCCAAGGGCACCCCCCACAACCTACCTACTCAGCCCACAACTTCACCCACAAGTTACCACCCAGCACAGTCCTTCCGAATTAGGATGGACTGATGAGGTTACAGCTCTCATAATCTGGTCATTTTACCTCTAAATATTCCCTGCATTGACACAGGGAGCTTTTGGTTTACATCTCAACCAAACCATAATAGCAGGGTCTCAGAGCTATCTAAGAATATTAGGATGTTATTGAATATTATTTGGTGTCAGTTTCAAATAAATTGTCAAAAATTTAGTATGTTCAATGCAATCTCTATGGTAACCCACTAAGAATATTTCAGGAAAGTATGTAGAAAGAGAATGAAAATTAAAACAATAGAAGAAGTGCATTTAATCAAGGATGGCAGTACTGAAGAAAATGAGGGGGGAAGGAAAAAAACATAAATACAAGTAGCAAAAAGAAGTAAATTCCTTCTTTCAATAATTACCGTAAATGTAAGTGGACTGTACTATCCATCAAAAGAGACTGGCAGAAAGGATTTTTTTAAAAATGTGATCCAACATACACACTTCCAAAGACTGACTTTTGATCCAAAGACAGAAGTCTGAAAGTGAAAGAATGAAAAGTTTTTCCATGCAATAATAACCTAAGAAGATTGGGTTCCTATACTAATATCAAACAAAATAATGTTAAGTCCAAAATTGTTTCAAGATAGCAAGGTCATTATTATTTATAAAAGTGTCAATTAGTCAAGAAGATGCAGCCAGGCTGAGTGGTACATGCCTGTAATCCCAGAACTCGGCAAGCTGAGGCAGGAGGATCACAAGTTTGAGGCCAGCCTCAACAATTTAGTGAGGCCCTCAGCAACTAGGTGAGATCCTGTCTCAAATTAAAATAAAAATGGACTGAGGCTGTAGTTCCAGTGGTAAAGTATCCCGGGTTAACTTGAGGAGGAGGAGATAAAATAATTACAAACACATCCACTCAAAAACAATAAAGTAGAGTAATAGGAATAAGCCAACAACAGAGAGCAGGTAGAATCATACAAAATGCTTGGATTAATCCACAAAGCAAACAACAGATAGACAAGTAAAAATCAAATACGATGATAGTAGATTTAAATCCAGCCTTACTAATAATCACATTAAATATAAATGATCTAATTACTCACTTGAAAGAGATTATCGCGTCGAATAAAATAGCAAGATTCAATATATGCTGACTATAATAAATGTCCTTTGAAAATAAGAATCATAAATAGTAAAAGAAAAAAAATAAGACAAAAGACATTAATGCTATATTACTCAAAGAAAACTGGAAGTGACTAATAATATGCAGATGAAGTAGATTTCAAAAGAAACGATAGTATTCAAGGATATTCCAATAGTGATAAGGAAGAAAATAATCAAGACTAACCTGACCATTCTAAATGTTTGTATACCTGAATCTGGTAACAGTTTAAAGACACATGAAACAAAAATTTCAGATGGTGTCATAAATAGACAAATCCCATTCAGTCACATATATTAATACCCATTTCAATAATGATGGAACAATTAGGCAGAAAACCAGAAAAATTATAGTAGCTACACTATACAACTTGATCTAATTGACATTACAGAACACTCCACCCAACAATATTTTCTCAAATACACACACATCATTAATGAAATAATCCTACTTTGGCTCATAAAATAAAATATTAATAAAATATTGAAATAATTCAATTATTCACAGCATGTATGTCCTGTAGTCACAATAGAATTTAACAGAAATTCTTAACAGAAATCTCTGAAAATTATTCATTTATTCACAAATAGACATGGTCCTCTATGTAGAAAATCCAATGAAACCTATTTACAAGTTACTAGGACCAGAGAGAACAATACCATTAATAATAGCATCCTCAAATATGAAATACTTAAGGATAATTTGACTAAAGATATACCGAACCTATACACTGAAAACTTAAAAAAAATCAAGAGAAATTTTAGAAGACCTACTGAGAGACATATCCTGTCATGGGTTGTTCTCAAGATTTTGAATATATCATTCTTGACAAATTCATCCATAGCTGCAAAAACTTCCACTCATTTTTTTCAGCAGACCATTATTGTAAACTTCACAAGTGGTCTAAAACACACAGAAATTCAAGACCATATAACTTTTATAATGAAGAACAGTCAGAGAACTACCACTACCAAATATCAGGATTCCCTTTAATAGTAAAGCAACCAAAAATGTGTATAGGGGTAAGGATAGACAAATCAATGTAACAGAATAAAGAGTTCAGAAATAAGCCAACAACACAATCTGAATAGCTAATTTTTTTTATAAAGGAGAAAAGCAACTTATTGATGAACAGGAACAACCTTTTAACAAATGGTGCTGGCAAACTGGATGTTCATAACAACAAAAGAACTCTAGATTTGGCACCATTGAAAACTCTCACTGACCCAGTTTTAATGGTGCTACCTATGATCCTAGCTACCTGAGAGGCTCAGGAAAGGAGGATTGCAAGTTGGAGGCCAGCCTTGGCAACTTGATGAGGGCGCATCTCACAAATAAAACATAAAAAGGACTTGAGATAGCTCAGTGTTAGAGCACTTGCCTAACTTGTAAGAAAGAATAAATATTTCTTGTTTACTTGGTGATTTATTATGCAGCATGATGTGGCAATATCTATGACATGTACTCTTAGGTGTCCACTCTAGTAATAATGAAGTGAATAATATTAAAACAATGTGATAGGAACAGGAAGAAAAGTAAGAGGTACCTTATTCCTACCTTGTTCTTCTCTTCAAGGTTTTTCATATTAAATTGGTAAATAATATAAATATAACCATATAAAACTATGTAGTTAAATATTGAGAGAATATGACCAACTAAAACAATGGGTAATGAAGTAAAGGTGAAAAAGAGGAATTTTCTAGATTTTATTATTGTCTGGAACTTTCTGTGCATAAAAGAAATTGTTTAAAGAAATGGAGGAATAGCCAGGCATGGTGGCACACCCTGTAATCCCAGGGACCCAGGAGGACTGAGACAGAGGATGGGAAGTTGAAATCAGCCTCAGCAACTTTAGCAAGGCCCTAACAACTTAGGAAGACCCTGTCTAAATAAAAAATGAAATAGCCCGGGGGTGTAGTCAGTGATATAAGTGCCCCTGGGTCAAATTTTCCTGTCCCCAGTAACAAACAAATACCAAAAGAAAAGAAATGGAGACTTAACAATATTATTGGTTTTCTTTTTAGGGTAGTGAAAATATTCCAAAATTATGTTGGGGGTGATGTTTGCAAAACACTGTATATATAGTAAAAATATTGAATGTGATTTTTAATGATGAGTTGCCTGTATGTGAATTACTTTCAATAAAGTTGTTAAAAGAAGATATTAGGACTAATACAAAGCAGGAATTTGATTTACGAGCCAATAAAATAAACCATTAGTAATATAATCAAGAAAAAATAGAGACAAGTAAACACAAAATGAGGAAGAAAAAACATCCTTATAGAAGCAAGCAAATTCCCTAAAAGACCCAGGCCCCCAATTTTCCTAGGCAATTATATCTCTAAAGAAAAGTAATTTTTGATTACTTTTGAAGTTGTTTTCCTTATAAAAAACAACTTCCTAATGTTTTTTATAAAATAAGCATAAGCTTAGATCAAAACTTTTAAAAGATTAAGAAACATTTGAAACCTTTCGGAGGAAGCACATTGCCCCCAAACAAAAAACAAAACCAAAACAACCAAAAAAAAAAAAAAAAAAAAAAAAAACTGAGAAGGAAGGCTAGTCCTTCCTTCTTTTGTAAATATGTAAGTTACCCCTCCAATTAATCAATTAATTGAATTTCTGACCAAATCTAAAGAGTTTGGCAATGGAACCTGACAATTTAATAATTTTTTAAAAATAATTTAAAAATAATTTTAAAAATAATTTTAAAAATTTTTAAATAATATTTTAGTGTTGATTTTTTTCAAATATATTAAAAAACAGGAAGAATAGTTTAATGTATCACCTGTTTCAATAACACGGAAGGGGTTGAAAGTGTGGCTCAGAGTTGAGAGCACTTGCAGAAGACTCTGGGTTCCATCCCCAACACCAAAATTATTAAAAAATAAAAATAATAATTACCAACACAGGGTCAAATTTGAGACAGATTTATTTTTAAGTTTATTTGAAGAATAAATAGCCATGAAAAAAATTTAAAAGACAAAAGAAAATTTTTCTAATGGTTACTTAATAACTGTAGACAGTAGAATTAGACATGTTTTGTGGGCATAAATTAGAACCTTAGAAAGCTAATTCAAATCAGTGGAAGAAAGACTGCTTTAAAAAATTATAGAATCGTTGGGTCAACTGACTTAAAAATTTGGAAAATTTGACGTTAAATAATGACAACATATGAAAGGTAAATTTCAGGCGGGTTAAGGGTCTAAACGTAAAGTGGAGCCTATAAGAGAATTAGATAAAGGTTATGCGAGAATAGATTCATAATCCTGGATGAGCGTCTTCCCAAAGCACGTAGAGGTGACAGATTTAGTCACACTACAACGTCATCGGTCTGCACAGTGATACGAAGTTACAAGAAAGTAACAGACTAGGAGAAATACACGGCCACACTCAAGTCAGATCAAGGAGTCGCAGAGATCTGATTTAGGAGTGTTTAGGAACATAGTCTAGATTCACCCACGCACAGGATACATTGCTTCTCAAGTCATGCTCCAAAAATAGGTTAGGTGGTTGATGAGGTTTGAGTAATTTCTTCTCAGTGTTTTTCTGAATTTCCTTTTTCTTTCTACCACGACAGCATGTTATGTTTGCAATTCATATTTTTAAAAATTCTGAAACAACAAAAGATCTGGAGACCTTAGGTTCCCCTGTTTTGTTTCACCGGATTTATTTTAGGTTAAGGACAGGAAGGAGCTGGGAGTTTTTGCTTTGAGTCACGATACCCATTACAGAAGTGAGTTCTTAACAGATATTTAAAACTAAATGCACGGGGATTGGCTACAACGTGGAGCTCCTGTAGGTGTGGGAGATTTGGGCGCTAGCACCTCGGCACCGCGCACTCCTCATTCCACAGTTCTCCCTATCCTCTATCCCAGTGCCATCTGCATAATTCATCGCATCCGGTCAGCCCAAATTACATGCAAGAATTCATTCCAGGCTCGCGCGTCAGCGTGACTCCGCGTCTGCACGTACCGGACCAGCACGGGAACGCCCCCGCTCGGCCCCGCCCCGCCGCTTGTTGTGTTGTCATCACGTGGCCGGGGGCGGGCCTTGACGTCAGGGAAGGGGAGGGGCTGCGCAGGCGCAGAAAAGGGGGCGGGGGGACTCGGCTTGTTGTGTTGCCGCCCGAGAACCGGAGACGCTCTTTGCTGCGGCCGCAGGTCTTCCAGCCGCCCGACGATGTCGTCTCATTTAGTTGAGCCACCGCCGCCCTACACAACAACAACAACAACTGCGAGGAAGGGGGAACAGGCTTTGCCTCCGCAGCCGGCCTCAATAGTGAGTGATGGGCCGACGGACTCGGTGGAGGGATGGGGGAGGAGGAGCTGCTCCGGCCGCCGCCGCCAGCGCCGCGCGGGGGGCGGGAGGAGAAGGCCTCTCATTGGTCCAGGCCGAGGATGTTCGAGTGAATGACAGCTCCCGTGTCCTGTCAGGAGGAGGCGCTCGGGTCTTCCTCACGGCCTGTCGGTCTTCCTCCAGGGTCTTGGGCTGGGGCTGCTTCAGGCCGCTGTCGCGGGGCGAGCTGACGGGGGTCGCGTAGATCCCGAGTACTGGCCCGAAGCGGAGCTGGCGGGGCGGCGAGGGGGCGGGCCGTGGGGGCGGGGCGGGCCGTGGGGGACGTGGGCCTGGCTGGGGACGTGCAGCGGGGACGCCGGGGGATGGACGCGGCGGGCGGGGCGCGGGCGGCCGGGACGTGCAGCCGAGCAGGTGTGCGGGGCTCGTCAGCCCACCCGCGCGGCGGGGCTCGGGGCAGCGACCTGAGCCCGCGGGCGGCGTCCCTTTGTTGCCACATGCGGGTCAGGAAAACCATTTGGTAATTCGGGCGGTTACCTGAGTCACGTGTGCGCCGAGGAGGCTCCGCTCCTGCGATTCCTTTTCTCCTGTTTGCGATCTCCCCCACGTTGCTCCGGGGACCTAATTCTTGTCCTAAACGGTGGGTCGCGTACTCAGTGAGCCTGTTTAAGAACAGCCTGCGAACCACCCACGCTGCACACATCACGGAGTCTGGACAGTGGATTTTCAAAAAACGGAATTAAAACAGACACATGGGCAGGATGGAGTTTCCACCAACTAGACTTGTTTCTCCTAACATTTTGGTGCTCAGACATCTTGTCCCAACTCTGTTCCGGGTGTCGTGAGAGCGCCTACTCTTGGAAAGGTTCTTGCCTAACCTTTTTGTATTCCTCTCTTATGAAAGAGGTAGCATACGGCCAGACGAAATTGTTTAGAAACCACTTGGATGCTTAAAGGTCATGCATGCCGTCTTTTTTCATAAGAGGAAGGTGCTTCCAAAATGGCCTAAATATTTTAGGGGAGAGACTTCCTGGCCTCACAGGGTGGGGATAGAATGGGATATTTTAAGATGCATTCATGTTATTCCTGCTGCTCCTCCTTTGATGGACTCATTTCCTAAATGTGATTTTTAAAAAGGTTTTCAAAGTATCTGTTCTAGAATAAGATAATCATACTGTTTCACACGGTAAATAAGTGTCAGTTTATGTATCTTTAAATGTTACTTGTATCACATATTAATATGGAGCTTTACCCATTTTTTAGCATACACTTAGGTGTATTTTAGAATGAGAAGAGACTTCAGAGATAAATGTTCCCTATTATTTACTAATGAAGATACTGGGCTACAGTTAAGGGTCTTTCCCAAGTCCAGAGCTGGCTGGGACCTAGAGCCCTGTTCCACTTTCATCCAATCTGGTTCTCTTTCCAGGACACATCTTTTAATGGGCCTGAGTGTGTATTTTATTTCTGTCAGCTTGTCATTCTGCTTAATGTACAGAGTGACCAGCCTGCCTTATTTCTTTTTAGTATATTATTTCTTAGTTGTGCTCAGTGTTTTCTTGTGAGTTAAGTGTTCGGTCAATACATGTTCATGATTTCACAGAAAGCAAAGGGCTTTATTTTCCTTTGACCCTTTAGCCCAAAGTGGGGGATGGTGGTGAACTGTAAGTATGTTTATCTTGGTGTCTGGCAGACCTAATGAGGTGTTTGATGTCTTTGGCCAATCAGTTCCCGCTACGTTTTTGTTAGTTTTTGCAGAAGTGGAAGAACACTCAACCTGCATGGGATACAGATGTTGCTTTGGAAATCTGCTAGGTAAAAATATTTATTTGGGATAGGCTGAACTTCAAAAGTACTTAAAAGCTTTTGATAATGCCTTATTTAATTACTGTCTTGTCTCTTTGTTTGCTTTTTAAGCTCATTACGCAACACTGGACTGAACAAACAGGAAACCTTATTGATTCCTTAAAGCGATTTTTAGGCATGGGCCAAACAACTTATTCAGGCTTCTAATAGTATCTGAATTGCTGATAAGTTCTAGTACTTTGTTGGGTTAAGTTGCACAACTGTGAAAACAGGAGATGAAACTTCTACAGGTTATCTCTGGTTAGGATTTTATCTTTAGTTCAGGGGTCAAAGCAGAGTTTGAATAGCAAATTATTGAATATTTGAAATAGTGAAACCTTTCTCTGATTTTTCTTTCTTTCTTTCTTTCCTTTTTTTTTTTTGCCACCCTAGGGGGACTGTTACTTTCATTACAAATTAGAAGGCAAAGTTGAAAGTTCGTTTCCAGTTGTTAGTTCTAGTCTTAAGAAAGCTACGAAGTTCCTTAAGAATATTTGAATAAGACTTTTATATCATAAGGATTCAATATGACCTGTATAAGGAAAATTAAGATAGTTGTGTAATTCTTATTGCTTGCAGTGGGGGGAAACAGCCTTTTCTTTCTTTTTAAAGCTCTTCAATCACAGTGTTCTTGCTCCCCAAGTATGGTAAGAGGGATTTTAAGACTGTGACACATGAAATGCCACTGCCTTGTAATAGCGTTTTGAATAAATAAGTCACTGGTGTGTAAATACCCCACTTGTGCAAAGTAGTCAACATGTTCTTTCGAAGAATGCCAGTGACTGTGAGGGCCTGGTCTGGATTCTAGCATCAGATTCCTGAACAGGCAAACAAAAAACTTTGAACCATGCTGTCCCTGTTGAGGGTTCGAGTTACACACAGCCTTGAAAGGTTGGGGGGAAATGAGGAGAAATGCTCTTCCTTCTTTTCCTCCCCGATCTTGGAGAGGATTGAACTGGTGATTATGAAACTCTAGGATTGAATGTGATCACAATTATTGGATCAACCTTCATGATCTTTCTGAGCAGTTCCCAAAGACTTACACTAGAAAACATGTCATTGTGTCTGTACAAACCAGCATAGAGGAACGACTTTCAGCTTATAAATAGTCTTTAAAAATAATGGAGAAGACATTCAGTTCTTATTTTAAAGCGTGCATATTAGGAATAGAATTCACCCTGAACTGTTTTCTTCTGTATTACTTGGACAGCACAATCCTCATATCTTGCCGTGCTTCCTTTCCAAGTGAAAAGGGATTTTGTGAAAACTGGTAAAGTTAGAGCTTTAGGAAATTCCTAGGCTGGAAATGGAGGTGATTAGGTAATGGGGAAAAAGTATGTGTAGTGTATCTATTGATAAAGACGGATTTGCTTTTTTCCATTACTCAAAAGATCAATCTAACGTGTAGGCTCTTAATGTGCACATAAATTTTTCTGTAGTTCTGTATATTTCTGTAGAATGTTTCTGAAAGAGAATTACTGAGTTAATCTACCTTTTTAAGCTCTTAATACATATTGCCAAATTCCTCTCCAAAATGTTCCTTGAAGCCCCAGTTACAATAACCTTTGTTAAAACAATCACTTGGGTAGTGTTACCCATTGCCATTGGATAGTGGTTAAGTATGGTACATCTTCATAAAAGGTGAGGTGCGATGCAGTGGTCAAAAGAGTGATGGTCCACAAGTATCGACATTGAAAGACATCTCCAAAGTTTTAGGTAAAATACACTACTTACAGAAATGTCTGTACAGTACAATTCTATTTGTTTATAATACAAAAACAAGCCAGGCATGGTGGCACACGTCTATAATCCCAGCCACGTGTGAGACTGAGGCAGGAGGATAACAAGTTTGAGACCAGCCTCTGCAACTTATTGAGACCTTGTCTGAAAAAGTAAAAAGGGCTGGAGATGTAGCTCTGTGTTAGGGCACCTGTCTTTCAACAACTGTATTTGAAAAAAGTCCAGAAATCTCCATATAAAACCACTTAGTGTCGTTTCCTTTGGAGTAGGAACAGGACGTTTTGAGGGGAGGCCTTAAGTTTTACATTTTATACTGATGTTGTATTTTCCAGGAACTCATTATGTTTTGCAATCAGAAATGATTTTAAAAGATACAGAATATAATTATTGTAGCTGACACATGCCTAGCATTTACAGGGACCCTTATCTTTCCTCACTTTACTCGTTTAATCCTAACTATTCTGTGAGGCAAATACTACTGTCATCCCTATTTTACTGAGGAAACTGAGATACAAAGAGGTTAAGCAATTTGTCCAGGGGTGAAAGCATTAAGTGATAGGTGAGGATCTGGCTTAGTCTCTTTTTAGCCACTGTAATAACATTTGCCAAATTAAAATGGTCTGCCTTAAACAGAAGTGCCATGAATGTGCTCCAGAGTATTAAGGCCACCATGAATATTACTTTCACTAAACTTGTCTGGGTGGGTCTCTCCAAGGTCCTTAAAATATATGCTGCATTAATGATGGCTTATGTATTTTTAGTGCAGAAAATATAATTCAAATATTGGTTTGGAAGCCCGTCAGAAAGTAGGGACCAGAAAACCTGGCATTGGTGCTACCTTTTATCTTTTTGATCACATGTACTTCAAGTACACAATCGTTGTGTTTTAGGAAGACTGACTTCCACAGAGACCATCTGGAACTCCTGGTTCCTTAGTTCTGTTTCTGCCAGTGTAGCTCTGAGCTTTTGTTTATTTTGCACTTTGGGCTTCTGTACAAGAAGAACTGTTTTCATTGGTTCAAAAGAAGTTTGAAATTCTAGAAGCAATGGAACTAGGAAAAAACGTTTGCTTAGGATATACTATTTCTCCATCTCTAGTGTGTCTCTGTTTTTGTCTCTTTCTCTTCCCCCCTTCCCAACAACATTTTGCAGAACTCTAAATTTAAAGATGCTTTTGCAATGTTTTAGACTGCAAAGGGACTCCAAATATTTAATGATCTCTCTCAGCTCTGCTACTTGGGATTATTACTTTTGGTGGCACCGTCCTAGGTGGTAAGTCTGGGACTGTGACAGCTTCTGGGTCTGCCTTCAGTGGAAAGGACAGGATAAATTTATTTAGCAAACACTGTGCTGAGATTCAAACTCTTTTTAACTAGCATGTGTATAAACTCCTATTACTTGGCACTTTATATTACTATGGTTAGTCGTCCTCGCAGCCCATGGAGGTAGGTCCTAGGCAGTGTTACCTCTGTTTTACAAGTGAAGAAGCTGAAGGCAGCAAAGAGGTTGTACATGGAGGGGGAGAGGTAGGGTCAGATTTCCATCCAGGTGTGCCTGAGACCTTCTTTCTCTTGTAAGAGCTACATTGAACTCACTCTGAATCAGGTATAGTCATGGCCTCGATTAGTGTATATTTTAGGTTTTGACTTGGTTTTAGTGATTATTCTGATTGATTGATGGAACTTTGCATTTAGCCCTGGGATTTTTCAACATTTTGCAGAGAATTCAGAGGAATGGCCCCACCAACCTCCTGGGTTATATTTTCTAAAACAAAATCTATTGTAAGGAAGGGAAATTGTGAAAACACTCTTCTATCTCTTTTTGTTGTAAAGTGGATTTATTGGTTACTGTTATCAATTCTTATTAAAATTCAAGCACTAATTGTTCTGCAAACTCATTGAGCCAGTAAAATTTTTCAAGACCTATGCAGATTACCAATTCCCTCCCCTTTTCCTGAGGCTCCACCCTCTTTGACTGTTTACCCCCAAATCCACCTCTCTCTAGCTCTGTGCAGTGACTGCTTCCAAACCAGCAGGGCTTAATGAAAACCCTAGAAAGTAGGAACTTGTGGAGAGAAAAGAGAAGAGTCACATCACAAGGTATGTTTAGTATGTAAAAGAGGAGACAGAATAAAAGAGTGAGATTTAAAGGAAAGGAAGAAACAGATCTAGGGACTAGAGCTAAAACTGTTTTCTTCCCAGAATTTTTATCATTTTCACCTGATTTTGTTAAGTACCAGCTGCATTAATTTTATGCTCTAAATTTGTACACAAATTAAAATTTTTGCTTGAATATAGATTTCTTCAGCAGCTTCATCATTGTTTGTGGTAGTTAGGTATAGTTGTTAACCTATTTTGGTGAACTTTAAGACTTTTCTAAGTCAAAAATTTACTATTTAATTTGTGGAGTAAATACTAAATAACAGGCAGGATAAGGAGTGTATGTGTGTGAACTAAAATATTAAAGGCAAGTAGCCCATCTAGTAGTGAAGTGGCTATTTATTTTTTGAAAAACAGCTTCATTTTTTTTAACTAAATTGTTGATTGTAGACTAAACTTTAAGCAGAGAGAAAATTATTTTTAGAAAACTTGTTTTCTAAAAAGTTAGTTTAGATTTCCAGCTTCTTCTAAATTGGTCAGTTGCACTAAACCAATTGTAATTGCTGCTTCAGGAACAGGACAGTATAGATTTTTAATTTATTGCACCTTGTTTACTTTCTTCAGAATACTTTTGCATTCACTTTGAGGCAAGTGAGAATTCTTATCAGAATTCCCCATATTAGCATCTGTGCAAATGATGGATTTCAGTTTGCCATGGTTAACTTATCTGACTTGTCCAACAGGTTCCTGGGTGGAGTTACCTATGAATAGCAGCAATGGCAATGATAATGGCAATGGGAAGAATGGGGGGCTGGAACACGTACCTTCTTCCTCCTCTATCCACAATGGAGACATGGAAAAGATTCTGTTGGATGCACAGCATGAATCAGGACAGAGCAGTTCAAGAGGCAGTTCTCACTGTGACAGGTAAGTGAGATCCATGTTTTGGTGTCATTCAGGAGACAGGTGGGTTACAGGGCTAATTCCCATGAGAAAAAATCATTTGCTTAAGTTTCTAATTAACAAAATCCACTTCCTGATTTATTGCAGCATATGTATTTAAATCAAACAGCTAATTGACAGTCACTTGCAGGCCCACTGGTTTTCCCCAGATTAAGTAATTTTTTTTATTTGTTTTATTTTTAGATGTTTTTCAGTTTAAAATTTAGTAGCATGAATGTTAATTTGTAGAATAAATCTAACTTCCTCTCATTTTCCTTTGTCCTTGTGTCCTTTTCCCAAATGCATTGGGCCTTGACTTGCCTGTGTAGATGTCTTTCTCCCCTTCTGGATGGTGAAGCTCCTAGAGGAGGGCCATGCGGCTGTTCCTTGCACCCTGTCAGTAATGGTGCTGGCATGCAGCAGACACTATTAAATGTTTGACTCACAGGAACTGCAAGTTGATTCAAGTTCTGGCAGTATTTGCACAGTGGAAGCACCAACCTCTCTCTGTAAAGATAGTTCATTTTGAAGATCTTTCTGTTCCTCAAGAGAACTTTTACTTCAGGTCTCATTTTTTTGTTTTATGTGGGAAAGCAAAATCCACTGATAATGTTTATGGTTACAAAGTAAGCATTCAGAGAGATGTGTGAGTAGAATGAAACCAAGTTATTAATTTGACACCCTCTCTGAGCTTTTCCTTTCCAGAGGGACTAGCTATTAAATGACACTTAAAGATTCTGTTTTTTTGTTTTTGTTTTTTGTTTTTTGTTTTTTTAAAGTGGGCATTAAACCCAGAAGTGCTTTCACCTCTGAGCCAGATCCCCTGCCCTTTTTTATTTTTTATTTTGAGACAGGATCTCACTAAGTTGCTTGGGGCCTTACTAAGTTGCTGAGGCTGGCCTCAAACTTCTAATCCTCCTGCTTCAGCCTTTCAGACATTTAAAACTCAGTGTAGTGGCAGCTACACTGTTTGTATTATGGAGTACTGGATAATCTTCTGGTTGACTATCAGTTAACTGTCATTTAGCATGTTGAAAATGCACACTCACAGGAGGAGGAATAAGGGAACATTTAAAAATGTAAACAGTGACTTTATTCTGAGGACAGGATTATGGATATGTTTCATAACATTTTTGTATTTTACAGAAATTGTGTCTATAGCAACTATTTGTGTTTACCAGAAAAAACATGTCAAAAAAGAGAGAATTGAATTAAATCTGCCAGACCTTACTGTGTGTCTCAGGATCCACTGGTGTTATCAAGGCAGACAGAGGGCTGGCTTGTTGACCGGGCAGGACATTGAGCACCCCCTTCTCCCCTGCATCATCTCTGACTTGTCTCCATGCATTTTATAGCCAGGGATGACTCTTGTCATAAGCAGAACAAGAGCATGTGGCTCTTTCTGAGCAGTTTGTCATTGATTCCATAGCAGGAGCATTAGTCTCTTTCAGAATGAAGATTTATTTATATCATGGAATTTGCTGAAGGATTTCTATATTTTTCTGTTTAGATTTGTGACGGTTTCTGCGTGTTATTGCATATTTCACTCTACATTCAAGTACATGAACCTTTAATAATGATACCACTGTGTCCATTAACCTGTTGTTCACATGGTCCAGGGAAAAAGCACCTGCTTATTTGGTACTCTTATTTCATTTTGGTTGCAGTTGATGGAATATGATACACCTTCCTAAGGTGGTATTTAAAGTTTGGGTTTCTAAATATGTGAAAAGAGGTATGGCATATGCTTTTGAGCACTTTCTTATCACTTAGCTTGCATACTCCAGGCTCTGGGTTACTGTCATCTGACAAAGGAGGCCTAGTACTCTCCTCAGGTATCTTACACACTTGACCTTTTAAAAACATTTCAAAATAAATGTCATTTGAATTGCCGTGCAGCTCTGTGTTTGAAGATGTTGGGAAATGTTTTCTTTTTTTAATATATTTTTATTTTTAGTTGATGGACCTTTATTTATTTATTTATATGCTTTGCTGAGAATTGAACCCAGTGCCTCACACATGCTAGGCAAATGCTCTACCACTGAACTTACAGCCCCAGCCCAGGGAAATGTTTCTTGTAGGTGAAGGAGTTTTTAGGATTGTAGAATATTAGTCCCAGAGCTATTTGTGTTTATAAATTATTCCGTAGATATATTTTTGTCCTTAACAGTGATTATTAGAAGATAACCCCTGTATATTTTGCTTTTTCTGTTCTACCCAGTTATAGAGATTTTTATGCTTGACTACCCACTAAATTCTTCAAGGGAACTTTTACAAATACCAGTGCACAAACCCCATCCTACAGCTTCTGATTCAGTTGTGAGGATGGGGCAGAGATATTTTATAACCTCCCCAGCTGATCAGTAGGAGCCAGGTTGAAGCCTATTGCACTCCACTTGTTAGGAGTAGCAAGCAGTTCACCAGTGGAGAGCGAGATTGGTGTTAGGGGCAGCAGTGCAGAGGTGGAACAGTGCTGCAGTAGGATTCCTTCTTGTCACTCTACCTGCCTGGATTTGGTCCCAGCCATGTAAAGCTGGCCCTTAACTTGATGCCAACACTGTTATGAAGCATCAAGGACAAAACTGAGGACAGGAATACCTCTATTCTGATGGTTTTCTGTGCTATAGCGTAACTTTTCTTGTTTAAAAGTTTTCTAAGTTTATATGATATGATATGTTTGTTTGACTAGAACCATCTTTTCCCTTTTCCTGTCATTTAAGAATCTCCTGTGTTGATCATACTAGTCTTAAGGTACCTAGTTCTAATCAGTCAGATATATTTCTGGTGGTCTTATTTTTGAGTCAGTCTCACTAATACTTCTATACAGTAACCTTATACATATGCTCTTGGTTACTTTAATAGTTAATGTATCAGACACCATGCATCTTATAGAAGAAAAGTAGGTCCTGAGCTTCAACATGTCGGCTTAGGACCAGACTTCCTCAACAGGACTCCCATAGCACAAGAATAAAAGCAAGAATCAATAACTGGGATAGATTCAAACTAAAAAGCTTTCTCTCCGCAAAGGAAACTATCAGCAATGCGAAGAAAGAGCCTACAGAGTGGGAGAAAATCTTGCCAATCATACTTCAGATAGAGCACTAATCTCCAGAATCTATAGAGAACTCAAAAAACTCTACACCAAGAATGCAAATAATCCAATCAACAAATGGGCTAAGGAAATGAATAGACACTTCACAGAAGAAGATCTACAAGCAATCAACAAACATATGGAAAAATGTCAACATCTCTAGTAATAGAGAAATGCAAATCAAAACCACCCTAAAATTCCATCTTACCCCAATTAGAATGGCGATTATCAAGAATACAAGCAACAACAGGTGTTGCGAGGATGTGGGGAGAAAGGTTACACTCATACATTGCTGGTGGGCTAGCAAATTAGTGCAGCCACTCTGGAAAGCAGTGTGGAGACTCCTTAGAAAACTTGGAATGGACCCACCATTTGACCCAGCTATCCCACTCCTTGGCCTATACCCAAAGGACTTAAAATCAGCATATTACAGAGAAACAACTACATCAATGTTCATAGCTGCTCAGTTCACAGTAGCCAAATTGTGGAACCAACTGGATGTCCTTCAATTGATGAATGAATAAGAAACTGTGGTATATATATACAATGAATATTACTCAGCCATAAAGAATGATAAAATGATGACATTTGCAGGCAAATGGATGAAATTGGAGAATATCATGCTAAGTGAGATAAGCCAATCTCAAAAAACCAAAGGATATCGCTAATAAGTGGATGAGGACACATAATGGGGGGTGGAGGGGTTAGTGTTAGGGTTAGAGTTAGGTTTAGGGAGTGGGGCAGAATGGAGGAAGGAAGGACTGTATAGAGGGAAAAGAGGGGTGGGAGGGGTGGGGGGAAGGGAAAAAATAACAAAATGAATCAAACATCATTGCCCTATGTAAATTTATGATTACACAAATGGTATGCCTTTATCGCCATGTACAGAGAAACAACATGTATCCCATTTGTTTACAATAAAATAATAAAAAAAAAATAGTTAATGTATGTTCCTTTGAGCAAGGTAACACAGTCTGTTTTTTATCTCTACTTTATTTGAGTGTTTCAGTTTTTATTTTTTGGTGCTAGGGGTCGATTCCAGGGGCCTTGCCTATGCTAGGAAGTGCTCTACCACTGAGGTACACTTTCAGACCTCTTATATTTGATGTGGAACACTTTCAGACCTCGTATATTTGACGTGGAACTGAACACTACATATCTATTGAAAAATCCAGTGACTCATTGTAGTTACACAGGAACATTGATAAAACTAAGAAATGAACTTAGAACATTGTGTATTTATTGTATCGAGTACAGTTTGTAATCATGTGTTTTGCCTAAGAATTATCTGTAATTTTGTAGTTCTGGGAATGTATTTTGTACTGTCATAAAGGTTTGTGTTCACGTATAACCTTATATATTCACTCAGAAATATCTCAGATATATTTCTGAAATAAATAGAGTAGTGGTCTTTGGGTCTCCATTGTAGTCTTAAAAGAGCTTTGCATGTAGGTTGTGTATTTGGATATTCACTGTGTTAGAAATTTACAAATGGGTTGGTGCTGTAGCTGAGTGGTGGAGCGTGCTTGAGCCTGGGTCCAATCCTCTCGCCACCTCCACTGCAAAAGAATTAGAACAAAATTTAGAATATGTTCTATTTACTGAAAAATAATAAACATTAAATTTTAACATAAGTAACTTTTTAAATGAAAAACAGCTTTCTCATAACCAAAAAAATTCATCAGAAATAGTGATAGTTTTCTTAAGTTTTTGCAAATTTAATATCTGCCTTAATAGAGAATAGCTGGATTCTCACTGCTTTTGTATCCAGTTTGCTATAATGTCACACATCAGGTAGAATTTTCTGCTATAATTTTATGAGATAATAACAATGAAAATAGCAAATAAATCCTTATATTGTGAAAGAAAACAATCTTGAAGATCGTCTGAAGGAGTCTCAAAGAACTACTCTTCATACTTAGAAAAACTGCTGGGAGCAAATTATTTAATGATGAAAAAAAAATCTTTGAGAAAAAGAACCCCAAGCTAGGTTTCTGACTTGAAGATCATTTTGCATTTTTTGGGGGGAAAAAAAAAAGTAAAATGAGAATGTGACAGTCTTTTGCTGTATGTAATTTTTTCTTTTCAGATTAATCTTTGTGAAGGAATTCACCACCACTGGTGAAGTCTAGTACATTTTGTAAGAGTGCCTGATTTCATTTATCACATGAAATTTGCTGTGTAGGGTTATGATATACTTTTGGATTAAACTGCTTTGGTGTAGTCATTTGCTGTAACTTGATTTTCTAATTTCCCGTAGACACTAATTGATTTGATAAAAAGAGGGTAAAGCTATAGCTTGGTTCTTTCTCTCCTAGCCCTTCACCTCAAGAAGATGGGCAGATCATGTTTGATGTGGAGATGCATACCAGCAGGACCATAGCTCTCAGGTGTGTGTGTTTATTATTCTGATTTATAGTAAGCAGTTAAGAAAGTCAAAACTTCTTTAAGTAAATTTGTTTTGTTGAAATATGTTGAAAAATAAGACTGTTCAGAAATCTTCAGAATAGTTTGAAGCTGTCTTAAGTTACTCAATTTCTGAGTTTGGGGAGTTTATTTAGGATAATTTTTGTTCTTGCTGCACTTTAGAACTAAGAATTTAGAGCCCTTTCACCCTAAAAGAGTTGAAAAATTCTTTTCTGTGATATAGCTTTTCAATATTCCAGGCTACTTTTTGAGTTTATAAATAGAAAACTGAGATGTCTTATTTAAGGTTGCAATAAATTAAAATGAGGCTGTGTTAGAATCAGGTGTGAAAACTTTGCCTGCATATGAAATCGAAGCAGTGACTTCTGAGGTGAATTTGCAGCTAAAGAAAACCATTCATCTAAATTTTGGTGGGCCTCCTTGAGTTAAAGAAGATAAATAATTCACTAGGAATTGATATGGTTGGAAACATAGTATTAAAATAAAAAAAATTAAATCTTACAGAGGTTTGCATCAAAAAAAAAAATATGGGGAGTGTATAATTGTTACTAATGACTTAGAATATTCACAGCCAACCTTAACCTTACATACGTATCAGATCACCTTTTTTCAGTCTTTTTTTTGGGGGGATGGTACAAGGTATTGAACCCGGGACACTTTTATCACTGAGCACATCCACAGCTCTTATTGTTTTCCATTTTGAAACAGGGTCTCACTAAGTTGCTGAGACTAATCTTGAACTTGTGGTCCTCCTGCCTTAGTCTGTTGAGTGGCTGGAATTAATGGGTGTGCACCGCCACACCTAACTTGAGTGCAGATTTTTTTTTTTTTTTTAGCAGTGCTGGGGATTGAACCCAGGGCCTCGTGCTTGTGAGGCATGCACTCTACCAACTGAGCTATATTCCCAGCCCCTAGTGCAGATTCTTTTTTTTTTTTTTTTTTTTGTGGTGCTAGGGATTTGAACCCAAGGCTTTGTGCTTGCAAGGGAAGCACTCTGCCAACTGAGCTATATCCCCAACCCCCTAATGCAGATTCTTGAAGGCAAGAAATATTTTCTTTTTATCCTGTGTTAAGGTGCTTGAAAAATATTGAATGAATGTTTACATGAGTTCTTAAAAAACTCGTTTTGTGGTGTTCTCACTATACATGATCCTGTGCCCCTTTGCACTAGAAATAGTTCTGTTGTTTAGAATTGCCCAGTACTCTATTTCAAAAGTCTGCACAATTTCTCCCTACTTTGTGTTCTATTTTTGCTGCTTTTTGAAACCTAGAAAATCTACAGATTGAATACCCATATATTTTAAGACGCACCTTATCCTATAGAGAAGATTGTAATGAATGGCAAAGCTTTGTATAGTGAGGTGCTCTAATGAGAATGTTGAATCTTTGGCTAATTTATGTCAGTTTGTTCCTGTGCAGTAAACTGTAACTAATGTTTAAAAAGTACATGTCCCCACTGCAGAGAGGGAGATGAAATTAGTTCTGTGCTGTAGCCTTATCCAGAGAAGATGTCTTCAGTCAGTACTGGCTTCTGTATACAGATTGAAGATCTAGATTAGCGTTTTCTAAAATGCGTCTGAGAAATATTTACTCAATGGGAAGCTCCATAAAACAGTTCTGAAGTCAGATTAGTTCACAGTAGTGCAGCCCTGGCTCCTCACCAGTATGCCCCTGGGTAGTAGCTTTGAAAATTCTTGCATTAAAGAAATCAGTTTCATTCCCAAGCTTATTTGACCTTACACCTTCCTCTCCTCCATGCATATTCCCCCCTTACTTTCTTAATAACTCCATGGAACACTTTGATAAGTGCTTTCTTGGGTTATGGAATGGCAGGCATACCATTAAGCTTATCTGATCACTGAGTTGACATGGAATTCTAGAGCTGAATACATCCACTTTAGAATTCCAGAGGAATTTGTGAAGTTTAGGAGTTACTATGTCAGATTCTGGAAGGATTGCCAGTGTGATCTCTCTGCAGAAACAAGTACCTAAAGGAGCATTGACTCTCATCAGGCAGAGGATAAACCTCATTGACAGTCTGATCTGCCAGTTCAAACAAGAGTAGGTTTGACAGAAGCAGTCTAATTCCTGCAAGAAAAATAGTGTTGAGTAGATTTTTAATAAGGGAGATATGAATAGGGATCATTTATTTAACTTTGAAAAGCCTTTTACATTGTTTTCTTTGTAAATTGAAGAAACAATTTAAAATTAATTGCTTTGGGATTTGGGGGAAATTAATTTTTTCATGAATGAGAAAGATGTTTAGGGTTAAGAAACACTTAAAAACAGTAAACAAAGGACTTGTAGTATGCTTCATCATAAGTGGTGTAAAGGACGGGTAACCTTTTAAGCTTCTCTAGGAGGAGCAAGGAGAAGCACTATCATTTGCCAGGTGTAGCTAGGGTGCTGAATTTTTTTTCCTTTTTATTTATTTATTCTTTTATTATTGTATACAAATGGGATACATGTTGTTCTCTATTTGTACATGGAGTCAAGGCATACCATTTGTGTAATCATAAATTTACATAGGGCAATGATGTTTGATTCATTATTTTTTTTTTCCCTTCCCCCCACCCCTCCCACCCCTCTTTTCCCTCTATACAGTCCTTCTTTTCCTCCACTCTTACCACCCTCCTTATCCCTAACCCTAACCCTAACGCTAACCCCTCCCACCCCCCCATTATATGTCCTCATCCGCTTATCAGCGAGATCTTTCGTCCTTTAGTTTTTGAGATTGGCTTATCTCACTTAGCATGATATTCTCCAATTTCATCCATTTGCCTGCAAATGCCATAATTTTATCATTCTTCATTGCAGAGTAATATTCCATTGTATATATATGCCCAGTTTCTTTATCCCTTCATCAACTGAAGGGCATCAAGGTTGGTTCCACAATCTGGCTATGGTGAATTGAGCAGCAATGAACATTGATGTGGCTGTATCTCTGTAGTATGCTGATTTTAAGTCCTTTGGGTATAGGCCAAGGAGTGGGATAGCTGGGTCAAATGGTGGTTCCATTCCAAACTTTCTGAGGAGTCTCCATACTGCTTTCCAGAGTGACTGCACTAATTTGCAACCCCACCAGCAATGTATGAGTGTACCTTTTTCCCCACATCCTCGCCAACACCTATTGTTGCTTGTGTTCTTGATAATCGCCATTCTAATTGGGGTGAGATGAACTCTTAGAGTAGTTTTGATTTGCATTTCTCTTATTACTAGAGATGTTGAACATTTTTTCATATATCTGTTGATTGCTTGTACATCTTCTGTGAAGTGTCTGTTCATTTCCTTAGCCCATTTTGATTTGATTATTTGTATTCTTGGTGTAGAGTTTTGAGTTCTTTATAGATTCTGGATATGGTGCTGAATTTATTTTAAAAAATACTTCTCACTTTTAATGTTCTCAGTACAGTGAAAGAGGTGATGTCATTTCCATGAACAAATGGGGAAAATGAAACTTTGTTCTAATTAATTACTTTTTTAAGACAACAAAGGAAGTAAGTGCTAGAAAGTGGGTCTTCCTAAGCCTGTGCGTGATCCCTGTTCCTTCTGCTGAAATTAACCACTGAATGGAATTGGTCACAGGAGAGCTCACAGGCTTGCGAATGAACTAGCAGGTCTGATGAGCTATGGTACAGGGACTGCTAAGGTAATGATACATTTAGAAAAAGATAGTGAAGACTACTTTTAGGATAATAGTGCTCAAGTCTCTATTTTCTTCAGCCCTTTTGTATTGGGAAATGGACTGCAGGTGGTCTCTTGAAGACATTTCCGCATTGTGTTTTAGGACTAAAGAGGTCCCCCAGCACAATGTGGTTGTCACTGGAAGATGATCCAGCTGAAAATAACCTCCTCTGTCTTGTAAAGCTGGTCTGTTCATGGATCACAGTATGCAGTTTAATATTCACTTTAGAGACCGAGGAGAACAGGATTGGCCAGAGAAGGAAAATCTAACTGTGTAGAAGATAAGGGGCCCCCACGCAAGAACAGTCTGAAATGTCAGACTCTTCTTTGAATAGATGTAAGTGCAGAGAGAAGATCATTGATTCTGTTAAAAGCATAAATCTTATATAATTAGACCAAGTGCACATTTACTATTTTCTGAAGAAGTGGAAGACAATTTAAAACCTGAAAGTGGCAAATTTAAAATAAATGAAAGGAAACTCATGCAGTACTAAACGAGGGGAGCTTACCATTCTTCATGTAAGCATTAGATAAGTTTAGACACTTACCTGGAATTTGATTTGCTTTTTAAAATACTAATCCAGCATGACTTTTGCTTTACTCAGCTGAGAGAAAAATTGCATCATCTTGGGGGAAAAAAAAAAGCTTAAAGCATAAGCTCATACTGCATATTCATTCTGTTGGAAAGTGCAAAATACTAATTTGTTCAAAATTCAGAGCCTACATCTGTGAGCAGTTTAGAGAGATGGGCGGCCACTCCGCAGGAGGAAACTGCAGAAAGGCTCTGCAGTATGTTGAAGTCAGATGTTGTGTGCACAGGAACTGGTCTGTATGTAAATTGTAACAATTTATTGTTTTTGATGTAGAATGATTCAGTGCCACTCCAAAGACCCAACTCATGATTCTGAGTAATCTCAATACCCAGTGGAAAAAAGCTCAATCCTAAATGCTGCATTGTGTCTTTCGATGGGATTTGCCAAGTTCAGCAGAACTAGATAAGAGTGATACTGACAAGAGTAGCAGGCATCCACGGGGATTTGCTCTGGTTTCGGTAGGAAAGGGAGTAAATGGAGAGCCAGTGTCCAAGTCCTTCCTGGGGCATCAAGGATGACAGGTCCTTCCTGTCGTCAAGAAGTAGACCTGTGAAGGCAAAAGCTTGTGGACATGTCAGGCTCAGCCTTGCAACTGTTTCCTGAAAGGAATGAAAGCTGTGGTCAGAGAATGAATCCTGTTCAAACAAAATAAGAACACTCTGTAGCTTTGAGACCTTTTGGTTTGGGGTCATAGTGTCACATTCTTTAAAACTGAAGAAATAATACTGTGTCATTTTGAGGAATTTCTTAGGCCTGTGGATTCTGTTAAATGGAAGTTTTTGTAAACTTTAAGTGTTTTTGACTTAAATCTTGGCCTGAAACTTCAGGTTGTCATTAGCAATAAAAAGTTTCTTTTTCATTTATTTGATACAATAAGTGTTAAATTCTGACTCAATTTACAATAGATTGTTCCAAAAAAACTTTTTTGCACACAGTTTCAAAACCTCAGGAAATATTTGTGTAGTGACTTATCTCAAAAATATAATCTTCCAGAGAGTAAAGCGTGTTGCTTAAGCATAGGGAGTGCTACAGTTTGCCTGGTTTGCATGCTGGCCCTGCCACTTCCTAACTGTGGAAGCTTAGGAAGGGTACTTAACGCTGTGGTCTCAATTTCCCAGTCTGTAAAGTGGGTTTTAACAGTTCCTCTTTTATAGGATCAATGCAAGTGAAAATTGATGAATGTAAAACATTAATCTACATGATCATCTGAGCGCTAAGACCATTGTTTATTTCCTCATCACATTTCCCACTCGTTTCACTTGTCATCACTTATATTTTGTTATATCCTTTTTGGATATGTTAGCATTTATTTATTTTTTGACTATGAAAAGTTAAATGCATTTAAAAATAAGGAAAATAATATAATGGATGTTCATTGACACGCAGATTGAATGGATATCAAGATTTTCCAAACTTTATTATCATTGTATCCCTAAATAATTTTTGAAGTTCATAGTCTGTGCTTCACTATACTAACATTCAAGCTCACTGAGTACTTTTTAAGATATAAACTACTCTTAGGTCATTTTGTCAACCTTTTTAGAAAAATAGCCTTTTTCAAACATGAAAATCACTGGTGCAGAACCTTCCGCACCAAATTATAGTTGTTAATTTTCTGTCCACAGATTTGTCTTTGTATTAGAAGGAATTGTTCTGTTTCTTTTTTTTTCTTTTTTTTTTTTTTTTTTCCTTTGTTGAAGTTTGAATTCTTCTTTACAGTCAGAAGAAGAAGTGGTAGAAGGAGAGAAGGAAGTTGAGGTTTTGAAGAAAAGTGCAGACTGGGTATCTGACTGGTCCAGTAGACCTGAAAATGTTCCACCCAAGTAAGTTCTTCCTGTCTCCGTGGGCTCTGCAGGGGGCCTAGAGATCCCTGAGGTACGTCCAGCAGATGCATTTCTGACTCCACCTCTGGATTCCTCTCTCAGGGAGTTCCACTTCAGACATCCCAAGCGCTCCGTGTCTCTAAGCATGAGGAAAAGTGGAGCCATGAAGAAAGGCGGTATTTTTTCTGCAGAATTTCTGAAGGTGTTCATTCCATCTCTCTTCCTTTCTCATGTTTTGGCTTTAGGGCTAGGGTAAGTACCATTAAACTCTTTAAAGTTTTTTTCTGTTCATTTCATCCTCATACCTTTTGTTGGGATGTAAGAAATGAATGTGAAAGCAGTTGGTATTGCTTTGCTTTTACTGTTTTAGTGCAAATAGAGGAAACTTAACAATGATTAAACCGGGCGTGGTGGTGCATGCCTGTGATCCCAGCAGCTTGGGAGGCTGAGGCAGGAGGATCTCAGTTTCAAGGCCTTGACAACTTAGCAAGACCTGTCTTAAAATAAAAATGACTGGGAATGTAGCTTAGTGGTAAAGCGCCCCTTGGATTGATCCCCAGTACCAAAAAAAAAAAATTAAATTTGATTGGTCTATCAGTAGGCAGTTTGTGGGGGTTGTTTGGTTTTTAAGTATTTTTAGTTGTAGATGAACACAATACCTTTATTTTTGTATTTTTATTTTATGTGGTGCTGAGGATTAAACCCAGTGCCTCACACGTACTAGGCAAGTGTTGAACCCCGAGCTACAACCCCAACCCTAGGCAGTTTTAATAACAGGTTTTTCTCCCCTCGTTTGAGAATAAGATATTCCTATTAATTCCCTAAGTGAGATTTTAATTTTTTTGTTTTTGTTTTGCTATTGAGAATTGAACCTGTGGGCAGTTCACCACTGAGCTGCATCTCCAGCCATCGTTGTATTTTTACTTTTTATTTTGAGACACTGTCTGACCAAGTTGCCCAAGCTGGCCTCATTTGCCACCCTCCTGTCTCAGCCTCCTAAGGAGCTGGATGGGTAAGAAGTATTTAGTGAACTCTTCTCTGATTAATTTTTGCTTTTGAGTTTTGTTTTTGTTTAAAACTTGGCTAATTTGAATAACAGAAGGTAATCTTTAACACGTGATTTTGGGATTAATATGATTTTTTCTCCCCCAGATGGTAAAATACACCATTTCATTGGTTAGTTCTTGAGAGAAACTGATATGCTTATTATGGTTACTGGTCTTTTTTACTCTGTAACATTTCATTTATTCTAAAATCAACCTTGTATTTACTTGGAGTTTATTACTTTTTCAGACAAATCTTTTAAATTAATAGTTTTATTCCCCTAGATTTGAACAGTTGAAGAAATATAATTCTGAAGGATTTTAAGAGTGATGAATAGTTGCTGTTCTTTTTTTCTTTTTTTAAAGACATTATCTGTTAGGCTCTTTAACCATACCCAGTGGGTCAGTTTTCACATGTGATCCACAAGAGATGGATTATTCCTTATCTTCCCCATAAGGAGCTCAGCACAGCAGAGACAGACTCCCAGTAACACCCCTTGTCTCTCTGGTGCTTGATCTGCCTGTGTGAGGCAGCAAGGGGAATCCCAGCATCAAAATGGGAGGCGCTTGTGAAGGAAGGGAGCATGTGGACCCTGAGATGTAGGGGTTGGGTTGGTTTTATTAGGTTATGACGACTCAGTAGCTCATTTGCCCTAAAGAGGTAGTTTTATGACCTCGCAGTATTTCTTGCTTTTATAAATCTTTTTTTTTTTTTTTTTTTTTTTTTTTTTGCGGTGCTGGGGAGCGAACCCAGGGCCTTGTGCTTGCAAGGCAAGCGCTCTACCAACTAAGCTATCTCCCCAACCCACTTTTGTAAATCTTCAGACTGTGTTCTTGCCTTATGTGTAGCTGTTTATAGAGATGAATGTTAAAAAAGGCTTAAAAAGTTGGTTGCTTTAATTGCACTAGAGATGGAGGTAGTTCTTTTCTTAATATCCCTTTGCTTGTGTTACTAAGAGGTCAAATACTTGCTTGGCATGAAAGGTCCCATTGGGTCCCTAATCCTTTATAGAGTTATTAGTAAGAGCCATCTTTTTTTAATATATTTTTTTAAGCTGTCAATGGACTTTATTTACACGTGGTGCTGAGAATCGAACCCAGGACCTTGCACATGCCAGGCAAGTGCTCTACCACTGAGCCATAACTCCAGCTCCAGTAAGAGCCATCTTTAAAGCAGTGGTAGCTCTAATTTTTTGCCTACACCCAACACCCAAGTAATTTTGCATATGTTTTCTTACTTGACATAGCAGTAGAAATTTTTGTCCACCATAAAGAAACGTCTTAAAGGAAAGGACTTCTACTTTAATCTTTGGAGGGGTCTCTTCTCTTTGGCTGTTCAGACCCGACTTAATAAGTAGACAGAATCAGATAAAATCATATCTGCAGGGCTGGTGACTGGTTTGCCTGCCTGTAATCTCAGGTATTCAGGAGACTGAGGCAAGGGTATCTAAAGTTCCAGTTCAGCCTCAGTTACTTAGTGAGATCCTGTCTCAAAATAAAAAATTAGAACTGGGCATGTAGTTGAGGGGTGGAGCGCTCCTGGGTTCTATCCCCAGTGCCCCACAAATATAAATAAGTAAAATAAAATAAAAAGTCAGTGGACGGGGGGTGTGGCCCAGTGGTAGAGCACTTGCCCGGCATGTGTGAGACCCTGGGTTCCACCCCCAGCACCACAAAAATAAATACTAAATAAAAGAAAATGGTAACTTCGGGGTGTGGAAACTGTGCATATATGCTGTTAGAGCCTTTTGCAGGAACTGAAAAGCTTATAGTTCTTCGGTAAGGATCAACCTGGGGACAAGCTGGTGTGGAGCTGTAGAAACAAGTGAGACATGATACATTCTGCTTCCTTTCAGCATCTATATTGGAAAGCGACTGAGCACACCTTCAGCCAGCACCTACTGAGGGAAGGAAAAGCCCCTGGAGATGCGTGTGGCCTGTGAAGTGGTGTATTGTCACAGTAGTTTATTTGAACTTGAGACCATTGTAAGCATGACCAACCTTCCCCCCTATTTTTACATATCCAGTCCAGTAACTCTCAATTCCAGTATTTTATTCAAACTCGGTTGAGGCATTTTACTAACTATATTCCCTTTTGGCCTGTAAGACACTTTAGAATTTCCTAACAGAATTTACTGTTGTTTAGAAATTTGCAAGGGCTTTCTTTCCGCAAATGCCACCAGCAGATTATAATTTTGTCAACAATGCTATTGTCTCCTGTTAGTACCACCAGAATTAGACCTGTATCATTCATGGTAGGAATTTTACTCTGGCAGTGTAACTACCATCTCAAAATGAGATCAGGTTATTAGCAAATGATATAAAATGCTTTGTTGTTTAGTTTTTGTTTTGTTTTCCAAGACAAAGTCAAGCTTCCCAAAGCTTGAATTTATAGTTATTAAAAAGAAAGCAAAAACAAAAACCAAAACAAAACAAAACAAAAAAAAACCCAAAACCAAACAAACAAACAAAAAAAAAGCAAGACACAAGAAAAAAAATATCCTGGGCAATAAAAAATTATTTTAAACCAGCTTTGGAGCCACTTTTTTCCTAAGCCTCCTAATAGTGTCTTTTAATTTGCAGGAGGCGGGCTGTGTAAATGATAGGTAGGAAATAGAGTAAGAACTAAGATACATCAGCAGATTTTAATACTAGTATGCTGTAATGCTGTCTTTTCTATGGTAGGGAATCTTTATTTCTGATAAGGAACGTCTCAGGCCTAGACATGCAAAATTGCTTTTGAGTTTTGTGTGTATTTGGTATTTTCATGTGTTAGCTGCATGTGAATTTTTCATGACTTTACATTTTTTTATTTCTTTTTTTTTTCTCTAAGAAGAGACTTGAGTGAGTCCATTTTGTGGTGTTAACATAGGCTTCTTGTTTTAGGAAGCTTCACTTATACTCTGAAGCCTTTAAACTCTGAAGAAAATTGCTTCAGAGTTATTCCAAGCACTTGTGCAACTTTGAGAAACAGACTTGGGTTGTGGGAACAGTTGGCAAAGTTCTGGAAAGATGCCATTCGTTTCCTTCTGGTCCCTCCCTTGCTGGTGTTTACTGTGCTTCTTCCCAAGGTGGTCCCTGGGATTCCATGGGCGCTGGTGATTTTCTCACGTAGCAGTCTTTTCAGTTATGTTAAACTCTTGACGTTCCAGAACACTCAGCAGATTCCTTCAATGACATGCTTTTTCATTTATTTCTAAAATGTGAAGCTTTTAGGACCAAATTGTTAGAAAGCATCAGGATTGCCAATTATTTCAAGTAGATTTTATTGGATTTCTGAACATACAGCATGACTGAAGGATACTACTGTATGTTTTATATATAAAAACTATTACTGTTTATGATATAGACATTGCTGTTGAATATCTAGAGAACCATTGTTAAACTTTAAAACTAGCAATCTATAAAATGCATCAGGTTGACTTGAATAAAAAACACTATGACAACCAGGTTTGCCAGTTTGCAGAAACTAACTCTTCTTTCTCACATCAAGTTTGGTAAAAATTAATGTGTTACAGTGGAAAGTAACACAGATTAAACAAAAAATTAGTTTCTAGCTTTTTTTGAGAACATAGCTGCCCATCTTTAAGAAAGGTGACATATCCAGAATAGTTTCCTGAATTATTTTTTTCTTTCTAGCATTTGATATCTAAATAATTTTGGACATCTTTTTATTTTACCTTGTTTTTGTCTTACTCTTAAACTGGTAGCACTTGATTTGCCTTCTAACCTATTTATTTCAAGTCTTCATGTTTGAATTTCTTTGGGAAGAAAGTAAATCTGATGGTCCACTGTTTTGTTATTGTTGTTTGTTTGTTTGTTGAAAAATCTGAATAAAATTGGAGAGGCTGGTAAAGAGAACTAAACTGCTATAACAATATAATTTGTATTATAATTGGTAGCTTGGGAGAGAAAAAGAAAATTATACTCTAAGAGCGACTTTTTATAGGCAATACATTGCCCTCTTTCTAAATTCAGTAGCAGTTTATCAGTAGTGCCATTAGATTTGGGGTATATTTATGATGTTTTTTTTCAACATTGAAAAAAAGTTTAGTGTTGCCCTTTTTGAAATTATGGAAAATGATTTCAGACTTGACTACGTCATCACAGTTGAACTTAACCATGAGAGGAGCTCTTGCAGTATTTATCAATAGCCCTAACATGGGATGAATGTTTATGCTCCTTCTAGACTTTTATTGAATGAAAACACATTGTCTGATTGGAAAGGAGAATTCAACGATGAACAGTTGAAATTCTGAGATTAATGTTTAAAAAGCTTTACACCTGTTTACAAATTGGGGCTGAAAAGGCAGGTTTCATTTTCTTATGTTTGATGAAAACTGGCTTAAAATATTTGTGAATAACATCAAGAGCAAAACTGCACAACCTTGCACATTGAAAAGTGTAGCAAGTTACCTTGATTGCAGTAAAATTATTTACTAGACTAAAAAAGAAAATTGAAAACTTAGCCAGTGAGATGAATTTATAAATGAACCAGTTATTGAAATTATTGGAGTTAACTGAGCCAAAGTGAATATGCATTCTTCATCTATTTAGTTAGCATTTTGTATCATTAAATACAGTTTACAATACATGTATAACTTGTAGCTATAAACATTTTGTGCCATTAAAGCTCTCACAAAACTTTTTGTCAGTATATTATTTTTTATATCGTGTGTTGCCTGGGAGTTCAGAGGTAACAAGGCCTCCCCTGTCTGCCCAAAACTTGCCCATCGTGGAGTTGCTGAGTTGCCATGGTACCTGACTGTCCAGAAGAGTGGATGGTGCTGCGGCCCCCCAGGCTTCCTCTTCTCGGAGTGGTGTTCCATCTGCAGGATGGTCCTGGAGCTCTGCAGCTGCGGTGCGTGAAGCCCCGTGGGTCTGCAGCCTTCAGAGCATTGTCCTCCAGGTTGACGCAGGAAGTCGTTCGCAGAGGAGACAGTAGCGTGAAAGGTCAGGAGACCAGCCAGTGTTCAACAGAAGGGAATCAAGAGTGCCCAGGAGGGAGCTGGGAGGCACGGCTCAGTTCCACATCAGAAATTCCCTGCGTATTTGGCTCTCTGCGTCCACGGGTTCCACATTTATGGATTTAGCCAACAGTGGTTTGAAAATTCTTGAGGAAAAAATTTGTCTACTAAATATGTGCAGAATTTTTCTTGTGGGGGGGATTTCCTTAATACAGTATAATAGCTATTTACATAGTACTTGTATTAGGTATGATAAATAATCTAGAAATGATTTAAAGCATACAGGAGGATGGCACAGGTTATGTGCAAATCCTATGCCATTTGAGCGTTTGCAGATTTGGGTAGCCCTGGGGGTCCTGGATCCTCCCATCAAGAAGAGGGTTGGCTGTGCTTGGCTCCACCTACTTTTCCTGCCTTCCCACATCTTCATTCAGGCTACCAGCCTGCGTCGCCCATCTCTCAGAGCTTCCCAGCTAGTCTCATGGCTCAGTAGGTTTCTCTCAGCATTCATGGTGATTATTCTAAACTATAAATCTAGTAGTATCATGTGTCCCCTGAAATACTTGAATGGTTGGTCCCTGTTGTCTTGGGGATAGTTATAGTCCCCTCAAGTGGCTCAGACTGTCTTCTCTGGGGCCAGTGGCCCTCCTCCACTGCCACCTTTACTGTTCTAACCCTTGGCCCTTTGAAAGTGTCCGGCCCCTGCCAGGATAGCCCTCACCCCACCCTTCCCCTCACCTGCATTTCCCAGGATCAGCTTAGGTCACACCCCCTATTAGTAGCTGGGGTAGGTGCTGCCTCTGGCACAGCTGGTGTTTGTCCCTGTTGCCCCACAGGTCACCCTGTTACAGTTGTTTTTACTTGTCCAGCTACTTCACAGCCTTTCTAGGTGAGTGCCTAATTTGTTTCCCACTGAGTCCCAGAATTGACTTGGTACATGCCACTTCATGCATGTTAAATGTATTCAAAACAAAGTTCAGTAATTTTCAACACCAAAAAACTAGTTTCAAGCTAGTGCTTTTGGATTTAGCTGAAGTGAGTGGTAAGATTCCTAGGAATTGAAAACAATTGAATTCTAAGGCAAGTTGCAGAGAATAGCACAAAGTTTTTGGATTTTTTCATTTTTGAGAGGAAAGGAAAATTGGAAGCATTAAGGAATAGACCGGAGGTCATAGAAACCTGAGGTGACATGGGTTGAACTGATTGTTTAAAATTCTGGGTAAATGCAGAGTTGTCTTGCTTTCCTAGAGAGATGCCTTATTTACAAATAGTGGTCTCATCCTCTGGTGAGGGTTTTTTGGTTGTTTTTAGTTGTAGGTTTGTTTTTATTTTTATGTGGTCCTGAGGATTGAATCCAGTGCCCACATACTAGGCAAGTAAATGCTCCAACAGATCCAGCCTTTCCGCTGAGTCTTGACTGACTGCAAGGTGGTGGTATATGGTCACACACAGGGGGATCCCACTTCAGAGCAAAACCTCTTTCCGCTCACCAGCCCCTCTCTCTAGATCAAGCTTCTGAAGTGTCTTAATTTTTACATAACAATTACGAAGTAGCAGTTTATATCTGGAAAATCACAGCTTGTAATCAAAACATTAACTATTGCAATAATTCATGTTCTTGGAAAATGCTTGTCAGCAGTTCAAATAGCAGAAGGCAGTATTGTCAGTGGGGTGTATTTTGTTCTATGCAAATGACAATGCTAATAATTCTGGTGTGAAGATAGATTTTGAGCTTTTTTTTTTTTTTTTGCGGTACTGGGGATTTTGAGCTTCTTGATATCCATTTGGGCATCACTAGGTTGAGCATTAGGAATATGAAAAAGAAAAATTCATATGCATTCAACTGCCTGAAAGTTAATTTTCATAGCATCTGTGCTTTTTGTAAGTAAAGTGCTCTAAAGTTCCTGCCAAAGAATCCGTACTTTGGGTGTGGTGTCAGGGTAGACCAGCATGAGAAAACTGCTGCTGGTTTCTTAAACATCACTGTGTTAGCCCTACAGGTTAATCAGTCAGATTTGAGTGACAAGAGGGGCAAAAGAAGTGATGGAGATGATGATGGAGCACGCAAGGTGAGCCTGACATTGGATTCGAGCTCTAATTCTCACAAGACCCCTTTGAGGCAGTTGTTGTTTGGGGTTTTACAGAAGAGAAATGTCCTTTTCCACAGTGAACCAGCTCTGTGCCCCACTTGCTTTCCTCCGTTGGGGCTTCAGCCTGCGACCAGTAGCCCTAACTCAAGAGTGCACAGCCGTCCCTCCCAGAAGGCACTCTCCCTGGTTGCTAAGCCAACTTTATCTTTTAAATGTGCCCCTTATCCTGTTGGAAAAGAAGTTGTGTATTAATGCGCAGTAAGCACAGTCGTAAAGGAATCCCCAGTGTCAACCGATAATGGTGTTTTCCACACTGGTTTTACATCTGTGATTTTTTTTTTTTTTTTTTTTTTTTTGCCATTTACTTGTAAATGGATGTGTTTTATAAAGTAATTCCATGTAAGTGTGCGGAATCTTCAGTCCACACAAGCACCTCCGACACCTGTGTTTGATACATTCTGTTAACCTGCACCTGCTCGTCGTGTCCACACCCACTCCAGCCAGGGACTTTGCCGGAACGCAGGATTTATCTTCTTATCAGTCAGCTCTGACCGGGAGATTCTGGAATAGTCCACCAGAGTGCACCATGTGTCTGTCAGCACGCCATCACCAGCTGCCAGGGGCACCGAGGGCTGGAGGGGCACTGAGCAGCATGGTGGGAACTGCTGCACAGCTACCGCCTTCTCGTTTCCTCCCCGGAACCTCCGCCGCTGCTCCCTGTACCCAACTGCGAATGTCCCAGGAGCACACCTTGCACCCCGTCACCACTGCTGCCTGCCTTTCCTCCAGTGTCACCAGGTCTTGAGCCAAAACCCTCTACTGACGCCTGATTGGGGAATTGCTTTTGTCCTACCAGCCAGAGGGGCTGGGAAGGTGAGCGGATGTGCCTTCACCCCAGGATTCACGCAGTGTTAGATTCTTCCAGCAGAGAGGGAAGTGGCATGCTTGGCATGTGCAAGGCTATCAGTTCAATCCCCAGCAACCCACCTGAAGAAAAAAAGAGTTCAAATGCTGGTCGTCAAAAGAAAAGATAAATGTCATCTGTGACTGGACAACAGACGTGGAATTTTCCATCTAATAGGAAGTAAATGTACAAATTGTTCGCATGTGTTGAGAGGGGACACTAGGAGAACCTATACGTGAGCATTCTCAGAGGGAAGAGGTTACTGTGGCTTGAAAACTAGTTGTAATGAAGCTGGGGACAAAACAAAACGTGAATTTGAAAACTACCCAGAAAATAATAAAGTTGAATAATAGTATATATCACCAAAAGTGTCCAGGGTCACTCCTAGGTTGCTTCTGGATGATGGGCCCTTTTCTGATGAACAACCCAGGTGAAGTGTTAAATGGGTCCTTGGATACTTGCATCTGGAACTTGGGACAGGCACAGGTTTGGGGCTTAGGCAGGAAACAGGTGGTAGATGAAACCACGTCATGGTGACACAGCCTGGGGGGAAAGAAAAAGAAGAAAGAAGCTCCAGGAAGAACCGCGGAGAGCTGCAGCACTCAAAGATTCACACAGAGGAGGAGCTGGAAGAAGGCTGGAAGGGAAGAGCCAGGGGCTGGGGCTGTAGCTCGGCGGCAGGGCGCTTCAGTTCTCAACACCACGTAAAAACAAATGAACGAAGGTATTGTGTCCATCTACCACTGAAAAAAAATTTTTTTTAAATGGAAGAGCCCTAGCATAGGAGGAAACCCAGGCCACGGAAACCGAGTTGAGTTTTTGTGGTCAGTGTCAACAAGGGAGGACAGTGCATTCGCTGGGTTCATCCATGTGGATAGCCCTGGTCTTAACCACAGCCCTTTTCGAAGACAGCTGTGGATGGGATCCAGGCTAGAGCGCTTCGTGAGTGAAGAGGTAAAGGAGACAGCCCTTGGATGATGTGGCTTTGAAGAAGAGGTAGATAGTGTAAGAAGTGGGGAGGGGGGGCTTAGGAAGGACTTTTTAAAGGTGGAACCGACTTGAGCGTGTTTAAATACCAGTGGGAAGACTGTATTGGGTGTTGCAGAGAAACAGACCAACAAAATGTGTATAAAGAGAAATTTATTATAATGATTGTCTCCTGTGAGTATGAAGGCTGGCAGGCGGGAGACCCAGCGAAGAGCTGAGGGTGCTGTTCACCTCCAAAAGCTGTCTGCTGGCAGAATTCCTCTTGCTCCCTGTTGCTCTGTTGAGGCCTTCAACTCATTGATGGGACAAGGCCCACTCATAAAGATGTATGTCAATCTCATGCAAAGACACCATCATAGAAACATCCTTAAGAATGTCTGACTAAATGCTGGCACCATAGGCCAGCTAAGTTGACACCTGAAACCAGTCATCACAGTGATGCTGAAGACAGAGGAGAGGGAGGGAGGGGCAGGGTTTCCTTTAGTTCTTACCGCACCAAGAGCTGTGGCCCAGAAGCAGAGTCTTCCCAGGACCACACTGGCTGCAAGACCTGCTTCATAAGGCAGATGGACAGTGCCAGCTAGGGGGCACTTCTGCGCACAGTGATGTGCTCACTAATGGCACCACTTAAATCAGTAAGCATTGCTCAGAAAGGGATTTTTTTAAAGTTTATTTCCAACTCCATCCAACAGTTGTTAGGACCACGTTATTGTGTGAGTGAGAACAAAAGCCAAATGGCACCAAGCTGTAGTCGGGAATTTCAGGCTGAGAGTGAGGTTGGATGAGGCTGCAGGCCCTGGGGCTGAGCAAGACTTGGGAAGGGTGTTGCTCCTCCTTTCTCCCAGACAGGAAGAGCTTCAGGGTAGTTGCTTGCGGGTCCGGAGAGGGGAGTGGATTATCTGCAGACACTCAAAGAGGTTGAATTTCATATCACAGTGAAAACTAACTTGCAGTCGGCACATGAAAGACCTGTACTTAACTGTCTTTCCCCATTAAAAAAGAAATGAGGTTTAACTTATATGAAATTTACTCTTGGGGCTGGGGAGATAGCTCAGGCGGTAGAGTGCTTGCCTTGTAAGCACAAGGCCCTGGGTTCGATCCCCAGCACCCAAACAAAAAAAAAAAAAAAAAAAAAAAAGAAATTTACTCTTCAGTGGACAGCTCTGCGAGTTTTGACAGATGTATAGTCATACCACCGCCCCAGACCACAACAACCCTCTGCTCCAGATGCCTCCATCCTCGTTTTATAAAACAAAATAGTATCCAGCTCCATGGGAGGCTGAGGTGGGGACATTGCCCAGAAGTTCAAGGATGGCAACACAGCAAGATGCCATCTAAAGAAAGAAAAAAAACCTAAATGGAGAGCTGGACACAACTTCTATCCATGGCAGTTTTGGATGCTTATAGTAGCTGCCTGACAAAATTGTTTTTTAAAAAAGGAGACAAACATTTATTAATCTTACCATAATTGTAAGTGTTGAATTCAATTGTGGATACACCTTTAAAACTTAACTCTGTAGGCAATATTTATCTGTTTAAATGGTGGTGTAAGAAATTCTCCAACCAGTTCTAAGTAAAAGCAGTGAGAAATTTTTTTAAAATGTTTGAAGAGGGATAAGCCATAGCCACACTCCTAGCAGGATGAACGTCTCCACAAAGCAGAAGCAGCAGGAGCATAAAACCATGAGCTAAGCACCTACAAGAGGAGGAGACTTCTTTATTTGTCAAGTGGTGCTATACATTAAGAAATTTCAGACAAAATCGTTCTTGCTTTCCTGAGACAGACAAAATTTAACTGTGACTTAAAATACATGTTGCTGGATTCACAGGTGCTAAGGAGGCTTAGGGCTGTTTCTCAGCTCAGTAGCCTTTCCTACCTCAAGGTCAGGGAGTCCAGATCTTTCCATCAAGAGATTGACTCTACCCGCCTGGAATTGCAGGGTTGGTTTCCACCTTCAAAGCGCAAATTTCAGAGCCGGAGGTGTGGCCCAGTGGTGTAGCACTTGTCTGGCATGAGTCAGACCCTGGGTTTGGTCCCCGGCACCATAAAAGAAAGCCTCACAAGATTTTGGTAGCTTCCAGGGCAACTTGCTCCCTGCCAAATTAGGCTTTTATCCTGAAATGAGTTGACACAATTGTGCACTCAGGACCACAGCTTTAGAAAAACAGTTTTGATCACATCCATCCCTCCCTCTTGAGAGCTTACAAAAATGAAAACAACTTAACAGGATACCCATTAATGATATACGAGTTTGGGAGGGCTCATCAGCAGACAGATTCCAGCACCTTATGGGAGAATGTCCTCAGTTTTACAGTCATGTCCCATTGCCCCAACTTTTTCCTGTCTCTGGGTCTACTTAAACAAAGGTTGCTTGATACCAGCACCTGTTGGGGACCTCGAGCCCCAGGCAAAGTCCCCTTGTCTTCCTGTGCCTGAGAGGAGGCTCATTGCTCCTGCCCAGCATGATCTATGGGCAGGGGCCACCACGGGGAGAACAGGGAAAGGCACTTTACTGGAAGAGGGAGGGGAGGGAGGAGACCCAGTGGGGGCACAGGGCAAATGGATGTTCCAGAGCTTAAGGTCTTAGATAAACAGATAAAGCTGTGAAATAAGTCCTATCAGTTTTTTTTTTAAGTGGATATAATTGATAATCAAGTTTCAAAAATTTTTAACTATAATACTTGATTTTGTTGAAGTTACATCTGCAAACAAATTTGTAAATCTTCTTTTTATGAAAATCAAATTTGGAGTGTTTCAAGTTGTTGCAGTTTGATTAGTCTCTCTGGGACCCCACAAGTGTTTAGCTGTTTGTAGTTTTAAAATTGTGGTAAAATGTGTAATAAATTTATCATTTTAATGTGCAGATTTGTGGCCTCGGATAAGCTGGGGTTCTGCAGAGACAGAACTGGTGGATAGACGAGAAGGGATTTGTTAGGGGATCAGGCCCACATCATGAGCCTGAGGAGTCCCAGCACAGGCCAGCTGCCCACTGAGGACCCTGGGGTGTCAGTGGCGTGGCTCAGTCCAGCTCAGGAGGCCTCAGAGCCAGGGAAGCTCTGCGATGGCTCAGCATGAGGCGCCCTGCCTGAGAAACACACCCACTGGTGTGAGTCCTGGGGCCCAAAGGCCAGAGGCGCCAAGCTCCCGATGTTCCAGTGCAGTACAAGAGGGTGTCCCAGGCCACCTTTATGTTCCATCTAGACCCCCAGCCGATTGGGTGGTGCCTTGCCCACCCTGAGGACAGATCTACCCTCGACCAAGTCACATCCATCTCCTCTGGAGCCTCAGAACCCCCACAGATCATCTTTCCAGCTCTCGAGGTCATCCTCAATCCAGTCAAATTGACACCTAGAATGAACCACACCAGGATCAAGTGTACACTCAGTATTGTCAAAGGGCTCTCTAGAACTTCATCATCTTGGAAAACTCTAGATCCATTGACTAACTCTCCCCTCTTCGTGCCAGCCCCTGGGAATTCTACTTTGTTTCTAGGATTTTTCACTATTTCTCTGGAACATTACAGATTTTTTTTTCTTTACTTTGCACAATTTCTTTGAAGCACATCCATGTTGCAGCTTGTGATGGGATTCCTTCCTTTTAAAGGCTGAGTAGAGTTCCAGTGCGTGCATACGCAGGTGGAGCATCCCCATCCGAAGTGCTCTAAAACCTGAAACTTTCTGGAAGACATTACATCCAAAAGGTTTCCAATTTTGGAACATTTTAGTTTTTCTGATGGAGGATACTCAACCAGTAAAGTCTATGCAAAATACTTCAAAATCGAGTAGAACTGTAGAACTCTCAAATCTGAAACACTTCTGGTCCCAGGCATTTTGGATAAGGGACACTCAACATTTTATTTATCCAAGTATCAGTGGACCCTCAGGTTGCTTCTCCCTCCTGGCTGTTGTGGATGCTGCAGGGAGCATGGTGTGCAAACACCTCTTTGTGGTCCTGCCTTCCATTCCTCAGAGGTGGGTTTGCTGCATCATGGGAAATCCTGTTAATCTTCTCTCCATACAGCCTCCTGCAGGGGGCGCACCATTTCGCTTCCCTCCAGTCGTGTACAAGGGTTCTATTTCTCCGCATCCTCACCCTACCCTGTTCATTTTCTGGGTTTTTCTCTCATTGTTTTTGTTTCTTTTGTTTTGGGTTTTGGATGTGGTCATGAATGGATATGAGATGATCAAGATTTAAATTTTTAATTTTGACTCAGAAATGAATTTACACCAAGTAGATACACATCATAGAAGCTGTGGTGGTGGTGGTGGTGGTGGTGGTGGTGTGTGTGTAAGCACACGAGAAAAAAGGGAGAGAGGTACATTTTTGCTAATGAGCATTAAGAATATAGTCAGAATTCTTTGGGAATGAAGAACTCAGTGTGATGGAGAAGCAAAAACCCAGGCAGTCAGGCAGTGGAGACAGGGATTCTGACTGGTATTGCCACACACCTGTAGTTTTTTTTTTAGTACTGAGGATTGAACTCAGGGGCACTCGACCACGGAGCCACATCTGAGCCCTGTTTTGCATTTTATTTAGAGACAGGGTCTCACTGAGTTGCTCAGGACCTCACTAAGTTACTGAGGCTGGCTTTGAACTCGCCATCCTCCTGCCTCAGCTTCTGGAGCCTCTAGGATTACAGAGAGCACCACTGTGCTCAGCTAGCTGTTGGGTTTTTGTGGGTAATCACTTCTCTGGGTCTCAGTCTCATCCTAGTGAGACTAAAAGAAATATGTACCTGAAAGAGCGGGGGCGGAGTTGGGGGCATAGCTCAGTGATAGTGCTCTTGCCTGGGGTGCTAGCAGGCCCTGGGTTCCATCCCCAGTAATGCAAAAGATAAAAAAGCACATGGCTGGCAGGCGACAGACACTTGATAACAACTGCAAGCTGGAGTAAATCGAGCAGGACAAGAGGGAGCTAGTTACCCATCAAGTCAGCGCAGCTGAGTTGTTCACAGTACCGTGGTGCTGAGCTGGGTAGTTGTCTCCATTTTGAAATACAGCTGAAATCCTTTCACAGTAGATGTGTTGAGAGAAACTGTGCCTGCAGGGAACTGTTGTTTGATAAAGCGAATGAAAATGTACATGTTTCTGGGTCCCTATGCCCATAGTGGAGTTAAATCTAATGGAGTGATTGCTGGGTGCATTTCCCCATAGGTTTCCCCTCTCTCTCTTCTCCATTCTCCCTCATTCTTTTTCTTTCCCACTCCCTCCCAAAGTGACTTGACATGCTCTTATAAAAAATGAGTACAAGATTAAAAAAAAAAGAGAGAGGGGGGTGGAAACGAGATGAAAAGATGAATTGGAAGAGAAAGTAGTGTAGAAGAAAGGGAACGTCAGAGCAGATATGAATTCCTCCAACACAAACTTTATGCAGATACATTTTTTGTTAAGGGAAGAGTAAAAAAATTGTCCTGAGAATCTTAGTTCCCAATGCAAAGGAGTCATGCACCCCAGTACATTCACAGCCCCCCAAAAGCCAATTGCATATTTTTTTTAGTGATTAGTGATACTTGAAAGATTATTTTTCTCCTGAGAGGTGTTTTTAAAAAGGACACGGTGTCCTACCAATCATGCATCCTCAGCAGTATCCCTAAAATAAAAACAATATGGAATTCAACTACAATTACCAGTGAAGGCAGCAAACCATGGACTAGCCAGGCAGAAACCAGAATCCTTTGCCCAAGATATGCAGATGCCATCTGGTCCCCGGGAGTAGATCTTGTGTGATCTTCAGAATTGACTTACAGAGAACCAAGAAAAAAGGGTCTCTACTGAACAGTAATCCTAAGGAAAGTATTTGATAACTTAAATGTGATGGCTGAGAAACTTAAACTGGTGTTTAAATAGTACTACAAAAGATAAATGACAGACTGGGAGAGGGTCTTTCAATACTTGAGATGAAGAGAAAACCTGCCTCGTCCCCTAGGCCCTGCCCCGTCCCCACCCCCAGCCCCATGTGCACCTGAGCAGCTACAGGCCGGTGTGGAAGGGCCTCTACGCACGGAACACACCGTATTGCAGTATTTGGAGCTTCTAAAATCTATGGGAAAGCCTTTCTCTCAAAATCGGCCTCATCTGGGGACAGTGCCCCACTTTCATGACAGTGGGACGCAGTGAAGCCAGTGACTTCTGCCTTAATTGCTGACTCAGGGCCTCAAGAGGTCATTAGGAGGCAGGGCCGGGTGACAGTCCCGGGTGGACTTCTTGCCCTATTTGGGCAGTCACATCCTTGCTGTTGGTTTTGGCTTCCAGTTCTGACCTTCTGTAGCTAATTTCACGTGCTTACTGCCTCCTGGGACTTCTCCATGAGGAGAAGTCTTTCAAACTCAGCATGCCTAAGATGGAACTGGGCTCCTTTGCCCCAGACTTGCCCTCCCCGTCCCTATCTCCCTGTGGCCAGTGCTCCCTTCTCTTCCCTTCTCCCCAGCCTAAGGTGTCTCGGCTGTTGGCTCTGACTCTGGTAACTCTCCGGTATCCACCAGCCTCTCTCTCTCCCCTCTGCTCCCCCCAGAAAGGTCTCTGTAGGCTTGGGTTTGGGTATAGCGACTCCCATGGGACCTGCCTGTCTCCTTGCCACCTCCCTTCAGAGCCCTGCATGGGCAGCCAGGACGATTTCCTGAAATGCCAATCTGATCATCTCACTTTCTTCCTAAATTCCTTCGATAACCATTAGTATTGAGTCCAGACTCTTACTTGTGTTGAGTGAGGTAAGAAACAAATACAGAAACAGATATCTTGATAAATTGTATAAGTAAAAGCCATTTTGTTGTTATTTTAGCAGCGTGTGGGGGGTGGAATGGAAGACATTGAGCAAGCGCTCCACTGCTGAGCAACACCACGGTCCCTAAGGGACGCTTTAGATCAAGGTGGATGCAATGAGGACAGTAAAGCAGCTTGCTGCACTAGGAGTGGGGTGCAGGCCAAGGGGTGCAGGCAGCAGCTAGGAGCTGGATAGGGCAAGGACACGGTCTGTCCTGGAGCCTGCTGACTTGTGTTAGGCTTCTGAACTTGAAAACTGTAGGACAATATATTTATTTGTTGTTTTAAGTTATTACAGGTATGGGAAGTTTTGTCACACAGCAGTAGGGGACTAACACACAAATCCTGTCAGTTAAGCCTCATAACATACTTGGAAGGTAGGTATTAGCATTCTATTATGGAAAGGGAAATGAGACTCAGCTAGGTTTGCTGATATTCCCCCAGTCACATAGTTAGCAGTGGAGTCAGATCTGAAGGAAGAGCCAACTGATGCTAAGCCATAGGCTTTGGTCCCTCCAACCACCCCATACTCCTTCTTTTAAAACAAAAGTTCAACTGTGAATGCTTGCCTGTCATGTACCAACAAGGTGGAAAGAATTTATTGATGGTAAGGACTTAAAACTCATTGGAAGGAGACAGAGACCAAAAAACAATGAAACACACTGAGATGTTCCAAGTTTTATCCTCTTATTCTGCTTTGTGTTGCTATAACAAAATACCTGACTCTGGGTACTGTATAAAGGAAAGAGGTATCTCTGGATCACGGTTCCAGTGGTTGGAAAGTCCAGGCAGCTTGGTGCCCCACCTGGCCACTTTGCAACATGGCAGTGAGGCAGAAGAGGACTGGGCTATGCTGAAGGGGCACATGGGGCAACAAAGAAGCAAGAAGGGGAGCCGAGGAAGCCCAGCTGGCTTGGTAACAACCCATTCTGGCAGGAACTCACCAGTCCTATTGGATTCACTAAATCTCTTTTGAAAATGGTGCCTCCACGACCTACTAACCTCCTGGTAAGTCCCGCCTCTTAAAGATCCAACGCCTCGGAAGACATTGGGAACGAGTTTCCAGCAATGAACCTTTGGGGACAGCCCATCCCCAACTGCAAACCACAGCGTATCTTTCCTGTTTCTTTCTCTGTCAGATGAGCACTATCCGACTGATGTGCTTGTTCACACAGATCCCTGTTCATTGTCGTTTGGCTGATAGGCATGCAGGAATCTTCTGAATCCATGAGAACAATGTGCTGATGACAATCATGGTACAGGACCTGGCACCGGGCCGAGCTCAGAGTTGATGTCTAGTAAGTCATTAGCTCAATTTTAGTCTGGCGAGGACTTCCGAGGGCTATGGAGGGTCACGTTCAAGGTTCTGAGCAGTTGGGTGTTTTGCCCAGATTCACGCAGCAATTTAGCGGTGAAGACCCAGGCACCCTGGATGAGCCATCGTGACTGTGATGAGAACAGGTCAGTGTGTCTTAACCCTCACCACGTGCCAGATGCTGTCCCAGCTTATTTCGTGCCTTCATGCATGTAATAACACACGAGCCCCTGATTTGACAAATGAGGACACTGAGGCAGGGCCACGTGGCCTTCAGGGGCACAGCCAGGATCCAGTGCGTATGGGTGACTCCTGAGCGCAACTCTGGACCCCCTGCTGCAGAATCTGATGGCTGAGCCTGGGCAGTGTTTTAGAGGCACAGTTTTCAAGAGTCCTCTTGTTTGCAACTTTAGTGGCCACTGTGGGCTGGACGGGTTTTACCTGCTTTGACCTCTGTAGCCATCTTTGAATTACTGACAGGTCAATCTAGACTCCAAAAGGGAAGGACCGCATTCATTATTGGAGCTTCATCACCCCCCACTTCTTTATTTTTTGCAGTAATGGGAATTAAACCCAGGGTTGCTCTACCACTGAGGTACAGTCTCAGCCCTTTTTATTTTTTTATTTTTTTATTTTTTTTTTTTGAGGTAGGGCTTCCCTAAGTTGCTGAGGCTGGCCTGAAACTTGAAGGCTTGTAATCCTCCTACCTCAGCCTCCCAAATTACTAGGATTACAGGCATGCACCACCATGTCCGGATACCATTTCCTTTTTAAGTAGCTTTGAAGAAAAGTACTCCAATAGAGGGTGTTCCTACTTGCATAAGCCAGTTCTTTTCTCACATTCTGTTGATAGTGTCCTTTGACTCAGAAAAACTTCATTGGCCAGAGCTAGTCAGGGAGATAACACTGAGCCTTATTTTGGAAGCTGCCAGTTTCCCATAATACATTTTGACTGTGGCCCATCACATGGTCAGGAGTGAGATTTTCCACTTCATAAGGGCACTCAACAAGTTTCAGATTTTGCAGTATTTCAGATTTTCAGATTAGGAATGCTTAACCTGTATAGGGTTCTTAAAATGATAAAACCCTAGTTTTGTAGGGGAAAAAGGCATTGGATTTAGCATGATTTCTTGGCTATGATACAGAAAGCACACATGACAAAAGAAAAAAATAGGTAAAATTTACTTCATCAGAATTAGAAGCTTTTGTGAGTCAAAGGACACTATCAACAGAATGGGAGAAAAGAACTTGTAAATTGTGTATCTAAAACTCCTATGACTCAGCCCCCAAAACCCAAATAACCCAATGCAAGTACAGGCTAAGGACTCAATTAGACGTTTCAAAGATAACAGATGGCCAACGAGTTCATGAAAAAATACTTAATGCCCCTCATCACTAGGGAGATGCAAATCGAAGCTGTAATGACACACCATTTAGCACCCATCAGGATGGTCCTTATGAGACAAAATCACCAGTGTAGGTGAGGATGTGCAGAAATAGAAATCTTGGATATGCCAGGCATGTGGTGCCTGCCTGAACTCCCAGCTACTTGGGAGCTGAGGCAGGAGGATAGCCAGTCTGAGGCCAGTTCAGAGATTTAGTGAGACCCTCAGCAGCTTAGCGAGACCTTGTCTCAAACCCAAAATAATAAAAAGGACTGGTGATGTAGCTCAGTGGCAAAGTACCCCTGGATTTAAATAAATCAAATAAAAATCTCATGTGTTGTGTCTTCCTGGTGGGATTATAAAATGGTGCCCCCAGGGTGGAACACAGTATGGGGCTTCTTCAAAAACGCAAGCAGAATCTCCAACAATTTCACTTCTGGGTATATATCCAAAAGGATTGACAGCAGAGACTCAGATGTTTGTTTGTATTTTATTCATTTCTTCCTTCATTCAATAAATAACATCATTCTCCCATGTGCCAGATATCTGTCCCCTGTGCCCAGGACATAAAGCAAACAAAATGGACTAAATCTCTACCCTGGTGGGGCTCACATTCTAATGCAGGGAGAAAGTAAAACAAGAGAAATATGAAAAATGTAGTATTCTGTGTTATATGTATGTGACATACTATGCATATATCATATATATGTAATTATAAATATAATGTGCATGTTAACCCCTTTCTGTTGAAGTGCCCTCCACAGGTCCACAGGCAGATGCGCAGGAGTAGAACAGAAGCGCCTGAAAACAGCCAACCCAATTCACCTGTGTCCCTGGGTAATGCACAGACACAATGGAATCTGAGAGAAAAAGCAAAGTGGCTAGGGGGAGGGCATGAATGCGGCGTGTGATTTTTGCGGGCTTGGGGGGCTGGGGATTAAACCCAGGCAGAGGGAAGGCTCTGCCACTGAACTACACTCCACCCTTATGTTTTGAGACTGGGACTAGCGAAGTGGCTGACTGTTCCCCAGCCTGTGATCCTCCTGCCTCAGCCTGCTGGAAGCTGGACCCAGAGGGGTCAGCTACTGAAAACCCTCTGGAGAGGACGGCCTCCTGGGAAGGGGCCGCGGAGCAGAGACCTAAGGAGGTGGGGGCTCTGCAGATAAAAGACCATGACAGACGCAGAGGTCCTCGGTCGCCGTCGCCGAAGCAAGAGCCAAGTGAGCAGGGGCTGCGTGGTCGGGGGAGGCGGACTCGCTTTTACAGTCCTCCTTTCCGGGCTTTGTTTGGGGTGTGCCCGCAGCGCGGGTCCCGAGGCTGCAGCACCGCGGCGCCCCGGAATGCACGCAGCTCCCGCGCCGAGGTTGCCCGCCTGGGGTTCCAGCCGTCCCGTCGTAGCTCCGCGGCTTTTTTCATCGCTGGCTTTCTTTTAAAAATGCAAACCCCCCTCTCCTCGATCAGCCCGGCTTGCAGCGGAGGTGAAGGTCCAAGGTGACCCTTGGGATCCCCCCGCGCTGGTCTCCGTGCATCTCGACGTCCTTCGCGTGAACTCCGCCTCCACGCGCACGCCCTCTGCGGTTCCTTTCCCGCAGGCGCAGGCACGTGGGTCTGAAGCCGGCCGGAGACCGTCACCCTGGCCTCGGAGGCGGAGGACCGTGGAGTCCTTGGCTATGATACAGATGGGCTTGGGGCTGATGACCAAGCGCAGCCGAGGACCTTGGGCGGGTCATTCCCCCGCCACGCTTTCCTCGACTGCGAAAAGGAGGCACTGACCTCAGCCTCCGCTGGAAGGGTAGTCTGGTGACTGACAGCGTGTGTAGCAAGAGCCTGGGTCCCAACCCCAGCCTCTCAGGAAGCAGAACCCCCACAAAACAAAGCCTCACTGTTTTCTTTTTCTTTAATTAAAATCATAAAAATTGCACTATGTGCGGGCCCCACGCGGTGCTTCGCCGGCTGTGCGCGGCTGTCTGAGGCCCAAGTGAGGTCACTTCTAGGAAAGCTCAGGGTAAACCATGAAGTGCTCCGCGGCGACCGGTCTCCGCCTCGCCGTTCCGAGAAATGATTAACGTGTGTCCCCACCCCCCATCTTCTGGTCTCCTCGGAGGCGCCGGGAATTGTCCCCGCACGGTCACCACACCCCCGGGGCTCGACCGTGCGTCTCGGTGGCAGGTTTCCTGGGAAGCAGGCGGGCGTCGCGGAGAGGCCCCATTGGCTGCGCGGGAGGTGGGACCAGCGGTGACGCGCGGCGCGGGGAACCGCGGGGCGGCGGGGCCAGAGCCGGGGGGGTGTGAAGGACCCGGGGCGGGGGAGCCGCGCGGAGGGGAGGGTCTAGGAAGGGTCGGGGTGCAGGGAAGAGGGACTAGGGACCGGGCGTGGAGGGGGAAGGGCGGGGTGGGGAGGAAAGGCAGCGCCGCCGAGCAGGACGCGGGGGAGGCGGCGACGTGGACCGAGACCAGTGTCCCCGAGGGACGCGCTCTGCGGGGGGCGTCGGGAAAGCGCCGAGGGCTCCGCGCCCGAGCGGGTTTTCCGCCGCGCCAGCCTGGCTCCCGGCGGTCGGCCACAGCTCATTCCCGGGTATCGGTTCCTCCCCGCGGAGCGCGCAGCCCCACGGCGCTCCCGCAGCTACCGCAGCGCGCGGCCCAGGGCGGGGCACCGGGAGCGGCCGCAGCGCCGCACCGGGCGGGTGTCGGAGTCCACAGGAGCAGCTCCTGGCGCCGCCTCGGGCTGCCCGAGTGCCCTCCCTGCCAGGCGGGACGTGGGGGCGACAGGGTTTCGGCTGGTTGGTTCTTGGTTAGCGATCCTTTCTCGCAACGGAGCATCTACTCATCTCGATTCTCTCCGAGCGGGCCGGCGCGCGTTGGCGGCTGCTCTGTGCAGCAGAAGGAACCGCCCTCAGCCAGAATCGCTGAACCTGCAAGTCTCGCCGCGCTCAACTTTAATGGCCACGTGGTACGAGGGTCTGAGAGACAGGCGGCATCCGTATCAGAGCTGCAGACGAAACTACTGGCCCTGGCCGGTCCCCAGGTCCACCACACAGCACGTGAATTGGGCTTGGTGGAATTTTGACCTGGCTGAGTCACTGAAGGGTTGAGAACGCCTGGTCACTGTCCTGGCTCGGTTTTTCCATATATAAATTGGGAGCTAGGACACTGGCTGATTTACTTTCCTTAGGGTGTGCACAGTCTTAAACGGCCCCTCCTAGGGCGGTTGGAGGATGAGTGGAACTGTCATTTCTAAGGAATGGAATGAGTGTCGTCCCCCCCACCTCCAACCTGCGCAGGCATCAGGGAGGAGCCAGGAGGCAACCTGTCAGGGAAGGTGGTGTCCTCCAAAGGGAGGAGAGAAGGGAGGCTGAGAGGTGTGGTCAGTGCTTCCCTGTAAGAGGCTTGGTGACCCTGAGGTTCCCCAGGGGCAGAGTGTGGCTCTGAGTGCATCAGAAACTGGTGACAGGTGAGAAAAGGTGGAACTGTGATTTAGCAGGTAGCCTGAAGGGTGGAATAGTCAGCACTGAGCTGCAGGGTGACCATGAATGTGGCTTTCTAGAACATCCAGCCATTCCACACACTTATCTATGATCTTCAGTTACCTGCCTTGAATTCATAGAGAACCTCAAATTCCTTATAAGCAAAGACACTATGAGATCTCTCTGTATTCCTACAGCACCCAGAACAATGTCGAGGTATTTCTGGTGCTAACTCAATACTTAGGGATGTAGCTGTGGTAGGCTGAATTTAGTTCCTTCTTCCTCACTCTCTTCCTGAGAGTGACAATGATCTCCACCCCTTCCTGGGGCCCTGGCCCCTGCCAAGCCAGACTAACAAGACAGGGTCTTGGGGAGATGCAGAGAAGGACTGGAACCCCTAGTAGTGTAAGAATCCTAGGGGCAGCTAGGAAGCAGGGCTGTCTTTAGCAGGTGTTTGAATTACCTTCCCAGCCTAGAAACTCCCATCCCACAAACAACAACCAATTATTTGCTCACTAAAGTACTATCTGGACTGGACTCAGATGTGTGGTTTTGTGGCATGTTCTTTCCACATGGAACCTCTGCAGGGGAGGCCAAGGGGGCCTCAATCCGGTGCCTGGAAGTGGGTGCTGGCCTTCAGAGAGAGCCCCCAACTGTCCTCTGTGGAGCCTCTCAGTCCCTCTGTAGGTGAGACCTCTTCCCACAGCCTTGCTGCTGGGTTCCAAATAGGGAAAAAAACAATCTGGCAAGGCCTTTTATTGCTAAGGCTTAGGAGTCACAGGGTCACTTTTGCTGCATTGTGTAGATTCAAGCATGCCACAGGCCAGCAAGGATGTAGTCCATTGATTTATAGAAGGAGTAAAAGAGTCATACTGTAATAAGACGTGGTTATCGCGGCTGGTCTTTGAATCAAACTATTTTATCAAAAGAGGTATGTTGAGCCAGGCATGGTGGTCCTTGCCTGTAATCCCAGCAACTCGGTGGGTGAGGCCAGCCTCAGCAAATTAATGAGGCCCTAAGCAACTTAGTGAGACCCTGTTGGTCCTCTGCACCCTCCAGGCAGTTGAGGGTGGGGTCCCCCAGCCATGACTTTCCCAGTTTAGCTGGCCCCCTTAGTGAAGCTTATCTGACAGGTGGGTCCCTGATCTTTATGGTGGAGATTCCCTCTCTGGGTTGAGGCTCCTCGTCAGGGGTCTGGGGTGTCGGATGGGATTCCACTCACCTAAGTGGTGGTAGAAGAGCCCATTTGAGTCACGGCTCATGAGAGCACCCAGAAACCTCTGGATGCGGGAACTCACGCAAGAGATTTTACAAAGTGTCTGCCCTCAAGGGTGAGAGAGGGTGAGAGGGTGGGGGGGAGGAGGGAGAGGGAGAGAAGGAGAATGGCGGGGGAGCTATTCTTAAGTAGTGGAAGTTTGTGGGCTAATAACAATTGGACGAATGACTGACGAGGAAGTTCACGGGCTAACAATCTAGGTTGTAAAATGGGGTGTTGGGGGGCAGAATAATGGCGGCAGCCAAATGGCAGGGGAGAAATGGCTGCAGGCTTGTTGACCCATTGTCCCTTCAGCGAGGACTGGGGAAGGGGTGCCACACTTTCTGGGTGCCGTCGGCCAGCACCTCCATGTGTTCAGCAAGCCAGAGCTGCATGAACCCCATGCTGTGGGAGGTCCCATTACCTAGGCAGGATTCAGGAAGCCGCTGACCCCTGGAGACAGCTCCATTGGCAGCCCTTCCCTGCTGTCCGGGGTCGAGGGTGGGGCTGGAAGTGGATCCTCTAATCACCCGGCTGGCTGGCTGGCTGGCTGGCTCCGGGTACCAGCCTTAACCTCCAAGTGTCACCTCATTAGCATCAACTACAGCTGAAGCAACTTAAGAAATTCCAAGCATTTTAGGAGCTCTCTGCCAGGAATGGGGTAAAGGATGTATTCCTTCTTATAAATTGTAGTATCACAAAATGGCTACTTGACACTTCACAGGAAGAAAAGGGAAGCATTATCTGTTGTTGTAACACTTTATAATCAAGAAATTAAAGGGTTAGGAGCCACAGAAGGTGCTAGCCCTTCCCTCGCTGCTGCAGCCTGCTGATCCTCGCCCCTCCATCTTGAGCCCCCTGTGGGAAGACACCGCGGCTCTCCATGATGCCTCACCAAACGTTCGGCTCACTCTGGCGTGGCCCTGGAGGAGCCCAGGAGGCTGTGGTACCCCACGTGCCAGGAACGTCTCTTTCCCCAGCTTAGGAAGCAAAGGGCACCATAGGTTCAGCGTTGGCTGATTGAGAGGCACGTGGACTTCAGGGCTTCCCCAGGCGAAAACACCGACCAGCACATACTGCGCACTTGCTCTGTGGTCTGCCCACCATGGCAGGAAAGGGTCTGGCCATTCTTTTTCTTCCAACACCGCTGAGAAGCCTGGGCAGCCACAGTGGGCTCAAGTTCATGACTAATAGCCTCCACGTGGCGTGGTCTTTGGGGTCCTCCTGCCCTTTAAGTGGACCTCGTTGTCCTTTCCCACAGCCCCTCAGGAGCAGAGTGAGCCTGCTTTATTGCCCGGAGGAACACATTCTGTGCCGCGTACGGATGGCTCTATGCACGCGACTCAGATGTCACACTGTGCCACCGTGGGCTTTGCACATGGCCCATGTGAGGGACGTGACAACTGAGGGAGAGTGAGACGCCAGGTCCGGACTCAAATCGTTTGAGGCATTGCTGGTTTGGCTGCCTCCACCCAGGGGTCCCTTTTGTGGGGTCCTTACTGTAGTGCTTGTGATGTACCGTCATCTTCTTCCCCCCTCCTGGGGCAGGGAGAGGACAAGAGGAGCCTCGGGGATTCCAGAGCAAGGGAATGCTCCATGATTACCGAGACATTTCAGAAGGACATGAAGCCACCTTCGAGGACTCCCTGCCCAGCCTGCCTCCCCGTGCCAGAGCAGACTGTCTTCAGCAAGAATGAACCCTGCAGACCAGCGGTGGAGAGCTTGGTTTCTGGACTTGACTTGGATTTGAGTCCTTCTGCTTATTAGTTAGTTGGCCTTGGACCTGTGTTAATCAGTTTTTTTGTTGCTGTGACCAAAATACCTGACATGAACAACTCAGAGGAGGAAAAGCTTATTGTGGGCTCACAGTTTCAGAGGTTCAGTCCATAGTTGGCCAACTCCATCACTCTGGGCCTGAAGTGAACATCATGGTGGAAACGGTGTGGCAAAGGAAAGCCGCTCAGCTATGGCCGCCAGGAAGGGGAGAGAGAGAGAGACAGAGAGACAGAGAGGGGGGGAGACAGAGAGAGGGGGGGGGAGACAGAGAGAGAGAAACAGAGAGAGACAGAGAGAGAGAGACAGAGAGAGAGGGAGAGACAGAGACAGAGAGAGAGAGAGACAGAGACAGAGAGACAGAGACAGAGAGACAGAGACAGAGAGAGAGACAGAGAGAAACAGAGAGACAGAGAGACAGAGCGCTAGGTGGCTAGGAGTCAGGGACAAAATGTCATCCCCAGAAGAAGGCTCTCAGTGACCTACTTCCTCTAGCCACACTCCAGCTGCCTACAGTGCCTACAGTTGCCCTCAGTAATCCATCAAATTATTAATCCATCAGATGGTTTAATCTACCAATGAGGTGACAGCCCTCGCAGTCTAATCACTTCACCTCTGGACATGGTGGCACTAACACATGTGTTTTTTGGGGGATGATACCTCAATCCAGACCAATAATAAACACAATTCTTTTAAAAAAAGAAACAGTTTAACAATCGACCAACAAATACATGAAAAGATGTTCAACATCTCTAGTAATTAGAGAAATACAAATCAAGACTAAGATTTCATCTCACTCTAGTCAGAATGGCAATTATTAAGAATACAAGCAACAATAAGTGGCAAGGATGTGGGGGAAAAGGTACACTCATACATGGCTGGTGGGACTGCAAATTGGTGCAACCATCATGGAAAGCAGTATGGAGATTCCTCAGAAAACTTGGAATGGAACCATCATTTGACCCAGCTATACCTACTCCTTGGTTTTTACCCAAAGGACTTAAAATCAGTATATTACAGGGATGCAGCCACATCAGTGTTTATAGCAGTTCAATTCCCAATAGCTAAACTATGGAACCAACCTAGGTGTCCTTCAACAGATGAATATATAAAGAAAATGTGGTATATATACACAATGGAATATTATTCAGCCTTAAAGAAGAATGAAATGATGGCATTTGCCAACAAATGGATGGAGCTGGAGAATACCATGCTAAGTGAAATAAGTCAATCCCAAAAAGTCAAAGGCCAAATGTTTTCTCTGATATGTGGATGCTAATTTGCATTAAGGGGGAGGGCTAGGGAAGAATAGAGTTACTTTAGATTAGGTAGAGGGGGGTGAAGGGAGGGGAGGGGCCTGGAGGTGGGAAGGAGAGTAGAGTGAGTCACACATTTCCCTACATGCACATGTGAACACACGACCAGTGTGAGTCTACATCAAGTACAGTCAGAAGAATGAGAAATTGCACTCCATTTATGTATGATGTGTCAACTTGCATTCGACTGTCATGTGTAACTAATTAGAACAAAAAAAAAAAAAAAAGAAAGAAACAGTTTAAAACTTACAAAAAATGTTGTGAGGAGAGGCAGGCGTGTCTGTGCCCACCTGTAATTCCAGCTGCTGGGGAGGCTGAGGTGGATTGAAGCCCAAGGCCAACCTGGGCAACCGAACAAGACCCTGTTTCAAAATAAAATAAAAAGCGTGAGGCCCTGGGCTCCAGCCCTAGTACAAAAAAACAAAAAGCAAGTGAAACCACAGTGCTTTTCCTCCCCCCGAGCCCTTTGAGAGTGACCGGCGGACCCACTCCCCTCCGGCCTTGTGCTTTGTCTAGCGTACCTTTCCCACCAACCAGGACCTTCTCCTGTAGGTGCACCACAAAGCCATCAGAATTCCGAAGTCAGCGTGGATGCCTGGCAGGTCTCTCACCTCCGGCTGGCACACAGGAGCCACCAGGGTCACACCTTGTCACACGCCCGCCTCCAGCCTCCCCTTGACTTACAACTTGACACTTTCCAGCATGGCGGCACAGGTGTTCATGGAACACCCCGGTTTGCTCGAGTCTGCTTCCTTGTGATTCCATTCACTTTAGGGGTCTTTGGCAGGAGCTTCCCAGGTGGGAGGCGGCTCGGGCGTGAGGGGGTCTCATTACTGAGATGTTTGCTTTCGTCATTTGATTAAGGTGCTGCCTGCCAGGTCCCTCCCCTGCAAAGTTACTCCTGTTCCTTCCTAGTTGTGGTGTATTTTGTGGAGAGGTTCTTTGAAATCCTCCAAATGCCTGTTCCTCATCAGAATTTCAGTGTGTTGATTCACATGTGTGGGGAATCACAGGTGGCAATTCATTACTCCCTAAGTTTTTTGTTTGGTTTTGTTTTGATACTGAAATTGTACCCGATGTGGCCTGTGGGAGCCCCATTCATCGGGTTCTATGTCCTTTTGAAATGTCCTTGTGGATTTTTGCGCACTTGCTTACTCATTATAAGAACACTCTACGAATCAAAATAGTCTGGAAATCGCTGGGCACAGCTTGCCCTCCCTACCCCAGCCACTTGTCCCAGGAGCACTGACTGGTTCTTTCTAGCAGAAGGGGGACCTAGAAGCCGAGGTTTGGTTGGTAAAGGGGCTGCTGACGGCTGGGTCTTCCAGGTCCCCTTGGTGGCCGCAGCCAGGGCTCTGCATGTGACACACCAGCATGTCCCCCGTGCAGCTGCGTTTGCGCCTCCGCCTGCCTGTACAGCTGGAAAGAAGGATTTCTCCAGTGCTCATGGGGGCTCATTCTGTCTCCTCCGCTTCTGTCGTTCTCCCAAAACCTGGCCGGCTCGCTCGCTCACTCGCAGGTGGCCACTTTTTGGTGGCTCCTGGTGTGGAACCCCTCCCTGTGGGACAGCACCCACCCCTGTGTGTGCTCCAGAGCTCACGCAAAGGCCTTTCCTCCTCTTCCTGGGGTCTGGCACCGACATGCCCCACTTCCTGCCAGACCATCTGGCTTTGCTGGTGTTTCGACCCTGCACGCAGGGCACCCACACTGGCCCGGGGCCTGACACCCCACATGCAGTCACCCCAAGCCGAGCAGCCCTCTACCCTCATCCCAACATCCTCTCGCCCTGCTTGGGGCAAGGTGGGGCCCTGACACCACACTCAAGGCCCGTCTGCGGCACGCCTCCCTGTCCAGGCCTCACCAAGTGGGTTGAGGACTAAGTTCCTCAGGAAGAGCGACAGGGCAGGCACCGCGGAGTCTCGGTTTCCTGCCCAGTTACTCTGGCATAAAGTTGCCAGGACTCCAGAGGTCACCTGCGGAAAGTGCTTCCTCAGCAGTGTCCCGCACCCGGGAAGCCTGTGGTGGCAGCGGGCATCGTCATTCTTAGAAGCACACGTTCAGATTCGTGTTGCGTCGTCTGGCAGGAAGGCAGGAGAGACCCAGAGAGCGCAGGATGGGGAGGGCGGCCCCCACGTGCCAGGCACGGGTGCCTCTTCCGTAAGACTGAGACCCCGTCATGTACAGACTCCTTAAGGCAGCATAGAGAACCGGCAAGATGGAAGCAATCTGACGCATTCACAGTGGTCAGCTCGTTTAGTGGAATTATGTGATTAAAAATGGGTTTTCCATAATTTATGAAGTGAATATTCATTATTCAAACTTAAAAAGTTGATTTCAGCATAAGTCATTGAAAATAGCTCCTTGAGGGCTGGGGTTGTGCTCAGTGGGAGAGCACCTGCCTAGCACGTGTGAGGCACCGGGTTCGGCTCTAAGCACCGCATGTAAATAAATAAATTAAAAAATAAAGGTCCATCGGCAACTTAAAAAATTAAAAAAAAAAAAAAAAAAAGAAAGAAAAAAGGAAGAGTTCCTTGAGCCTGATGCAGTGGCCTCTAATCCCAGCCACTAAGGAGGCCGAGGCAGGAGGATCTTGAGTTCAAGGACAAAGCCTCGGCAACTTAGCCAGACCGTCTCAAAACAAAACAAATAAAGAAAGCCAAGGATATGGCTCAGTGGTAGAGCGCTTGCCTAGCATGTGCAGAGCCCTGGGTTCAGTCTCCAGTAATACGAAAAAAAAAAAAAAGAAAAGAAAAAAAAAGAAAGAAAGAAAAACGGCTCTTCTCCTGAGTGCTGGCTATGGCCTTTTCTTCTGCCTGCTGAGTTCCGGAGTGGGGTACCTGGAGGTAAACTCTGGCTCTGTTGTTTACCAGCTGGGTGACTGGGGGCGAATCAATTAACCTCTCTGTACCTTTGCTTTTTATTCTGCAAAATGGGGCACTTACGGGGAATTAGGCTTATTTAACAATTCAGTGCAATATTGCGTCTAAAGCCCTGGCACAGAGTGAGCACCAACAATGTCAGCAACTGGAACTGTCATGACCCAGGACTCTCTGGCACGGGCGAGTGCTCCTCAGGTGACGGGTGGCCTCGCTGTGTCTCCCCTGGTTCCTATCTGGTTACTCACCAGGAATGGCAGGCAGCTGCCTTCCCCTGGGGCAGGAATCTGAGGCAAGGGCGACAAACCAGGGCGGGAGTGTTTGTCATGCTCAGTTCTCGGACAGGATCCAGAGAGGTTAGTTTCTTGCCTGACTCAGCAGCCTGGCCTTAGGAGACTGTGACTGGCACCCATGGGACAGAAGACACAGCTCCGTCGCTGAGTCACATCCTATTGGAAGGCACTCTGTCCTTCATAGACATACAGGTGCTTCTGATTTCACATACCTTGATTGAATGGCTGCCACGGGTCAGGCGCTGTTGTATGCAGAGGGATATAGTCATTAAAATGCCATCATAAGGAATGGGACAGGTCCTGGTACACCACGTTGGTACAGCAGGGCTCGCTGGAGCCAAAAGGCGGAGTTCCCAAGATCCATCAGTGGATGACTGGATCAAGAAAGCGTGGTCCGCACGTGCGGTGGAGCGTCATCAGCCTCCGAGGCGTCAGGGCACTGGGAACCGGAATCGCCTTGGTTCTTGTAATCACGACAGAAAGATTCCAGACACGTGGCTCAGAGCAACGGGCAGAATCTATTGGGAGGGATAGGAAAGGGGAGAGGAGAGGGAGTGGGGCCTCTCAGACAGGAGAGGGACAGCATGCCTCTCCTGTCCTCCAGTCTCACTGGGGGTCCCGGGGGAGTTTCCAGAGTCCTGCCCGGGTCCACCTCTTGACTTTTGATGGACAGCAGGCTGACATCAGACTTTCAAGTCCCCAGTGTGCGTGACGACTCTGGTTGCTTTGGCCTATGTGTGTTCTAATTGAAACGCCTTCTTAGTTTGGGGAGTGAGGGAGAATTATGCTCATTTCCCTGAGTCCTGGGATCTGGTCTGTGTAAGGGCCACGGAAGACGCCCCCTTGCAGGGTAACTTGTGTTGTTCTGATTGGCACTGGGGACTGCGTTTCTCCTGTGATGACAGGTGCTTTGCTGAGGAATGTAACCATCCTGTGGACTTAAGACAGGCAGGGCTGCAGTTAAGTTGCTTTTTAAAACAGAAAGCATGTGGGGCTCAGCAGAATAGGCCCAGTGTCCCATCACCACGTCTGTCTGTCCCCGATCACAAAAGGAAGGGGATTTTGACACATTCTACAGTGTAGATGAAATTTTAGGGCTTTACACTGGGGCAATAGGCCTGCATGATTCTGCTTCCGCGAGGTAGTGGAATTCACAGACGCAGAAAGTCCAGTGAGGTTTTGGGGTGCTGGAGGAGGGGTGGGGAGCTAGTGTTTCATGTGTACGGTTTCAGTTGGGGAAGATGGATGGACGGGGGTGAGGACCCCACAAGGCGAGGGGTCCTTAGGAGACCTGAGTAAGCCACCCGAGAAAGCCTCCTTGACACAAGGATTATCTTGAACTGATTGTCTTGAGAAACTGCAGACCCAGGAGAAGCTCTGAGAACAGAGAGGAAGCGACCCTTTTGTAAGGGAAATTCATAAGGAAATCTCCACTTGTGAAGGTCCCAGAAAGAGAGGCCAGGACCTAAATTATTTCCTTGGAGAAGGCATGGATTTATTTATTTTTTTTTTTTAAGTAATTTTTAGGGGTTGGGGTGGTGGCACAGTGGTAGAGCGCTTGCCTAGCATGTTGAAATGAAAGTCTTGAAAAAATAAAGTAAATTTTTAAAAAATTATTTATTTATTTTTATGGGATCTCTCTGTTTCCCAGGCTGGTCTTGAACTTGTGAGCTCAAGAGTTCATCTTGCCTCAGCCTCCCAAGAAGCTGGGACGACAGGCAGGAGACACGGCTCCTTCCCCCTGCTCACTGAAGGCAGGGATTTGAATTTGCAGGACGAGCTTTACCCTGTTTCTGTGCATTTTGTGGGCATCTCCCCACAATAGCCTTCCCTGTACTCTTCTCCCTCTGGTGCAGTTGCAAATGGTATTTAGGCCCGATTTTCTAAACCACCTCTTTGACATTTACCCATTTCTCTGGGCCCCTCCCATTTTTACATAGAGCACACATTATGAAACTTGTTTGCTTTTCCTTTTTTTTTTCCTGCTAATCCTGCTTTTTGTTACAAGGGTCTATCCCAACTAAGAACTCAGTGGTAGAGCGCTTGACTAGCATATGTGAGGCCCTGGGTTCCATGCTCAACACCACATATAAATAAATGAATGAAATAAAGGTCTAGCAACATCTAAACAAACAAACAAACTATGACCTTTTGAAAACTTTCCCCTTTCCTACAGTTCTTAATGTCACTGAATTGTACACTTAAGCATAGTTAAAATGGTAATTTTTTTTTCACTTGTGTGTATGTGTGTGTGTGTGTGTGTGTTTATGTGTGTGTGGTACTGCGGATTGAAATCCACTAAGCTACATTCCCAGTCCTCTATTTTGAAACAGGCTCTCTCTAAGTTGCCCAGGCTAGCTTTAAACTTGTGATCCTCCTGGTTGGTCTCCCAAGTAGTTGGAATGACAGTGGTACACACCCACACCTGGTGCTAAAATGGTAAATTTTATGTCACATATAGCTTATCATTTTTTAAATATGGAAAAATTATAATAACTTTAGATAGTGGAGTAAAGCAGAGAAATTAAGTTCATGAAAAAAAAAGAAATTAAGTTCATGAAAATAAATTTACATGCTAGAATTAGCTTTTACAACTTGTTTTCTTTAAGAACTTCTTTGGAGTAGGCACTTCATGAAACGAGGTTCGTAAGCACATGACGAGATGCTTAGCTTTGTGAGTCACTAGGAAAACACAGCTGAAAGCCATCACCAGACCATGACACACCGACTACGATGGCAAAAGCGGAAAAGCTCAACTGTCAAGTGGGATGTGACTGGAGTCCAAGGTCAGGGACCTTATTCTGGGGGTTCCTAGGACAGTGTTCAGCTGCTCGCCCCACAGAAGACAGGAGATGCGGTGGTGAATTTATTCAGTATAGACATCCTGGGAAGGACCAGGGGGACCTAGTCCTCAGCCAACAGGAGCTTTGGGTCATCGGGGGGAACAAGAGCAAGGGCCAGGAAGCATGGTAATCAAGCTGTCTCGGCCAAACTGTGGTTTGGGTGATGGTTACCTCAGGGTGGCCTTGCCGAGCCTTGTCCTGACTGGGGGTAGTTTCGATTTCCATCATAGGATGTTTATCTGTGATCCTGAAATCCAAGGTGACTGTGGGAGAGAATGACTGCACAAAAACGAGTCGAAAGTCCAGGCGAAGTTAGAACAGTGACTGAATTCTTCAGGTTTAGGGCAATGACTAGAGACTCCTAGGTGCTCTTCTGATGGACTGGAATAGTATGTTGTCAAAGCAGGAAGTTGACAATCTGTTGATTATGATGTCCCCGCAAATCTTGGAAGTATCTTAGTTACTCTTATCTTGGTGTCATTAGCCTCGAAGGGGGAGGATTGCTAGTTCTAGATGAACATTCCTTAAATGACTAATATGTTTGTGAAGAACCGAGTATGAATCTGACCTTAAGTTTAAGGTGACAAAGGAGACAGATGCAAAATGAAGGCAGAGATACCAAGATTTTATCCTGCTTTTAGTTATATATCAGGCAACTATTGGTAGATCCAAGTGAGAAGTTAGTGCTTTTAGAAAAAGCAGGCTTAAAATTCCTGGTACACTGACAAAAATGTAGGGCAATTGGTACTCTCATATGCTCTTGGTAAGAATGTAAAAGGATACAACCACCTTGAGAAATAGCTTGGCAGTTAGTTAAAAAGACAAGCATATATTGCCATGGTTACCACATTCCTAGACTTTTACCCAGAAGAAATGAAAACATATACTCATACAAAGAGGAGTCAACACAAATGTCAATCAACAAGTAAATGGATAAACAAACTGGTAATATTCATACAGTACAATACTCTTCAACAATAAAAGCAACAACAAACTTAATGCTCCAGGGAAATCTCAAAATAATTATGCTGAGTTAAAAAAAAAAAAAGCCGGGCAAAAAACAGTATGTACTATATGATTACATTTAATGCAAACTAATGATGTATATGGTGGCAGAGAGTCAACCAATCGTTGCCCACAAATGAGAGTGAAGTAGGGGAAGGAAGGAGAAAGAGCTTACCAAGGGGCACAGGAAATTTTGGGGGGTGATAGATGAATTGATTGTCTTGATTGTGGTGATTCTTTCATGGTTATGCACATGTCAATACTCATCAAAATGTACATATATGCAATTTTTTATGTGTCAAATATATGCTAATAAAACAATTAAAAATCATTTGAATGTACACAAAAAAGTGCAGTTAATAAGGACCAGGAAAACAAAAACTGTTGGGTTTCTGTGGGGCCTAAGGTAGGACTGTGGGGGTAGGTGGCAAGTCAGGCAAGACTCCATAGAAGAAGCCACCAGAAGACAAATAAGTATTGCTGGGCAGTGAAGAGTGAGGGCTGGGGTGCAGGTTTCACACGGAGGAGGAAATGTGTGCACAGACTCCACAGGAGAGGACCCAGGATGGGAGGTCGGTGGGGCTGGAACTCAGAGCAGAGTGGGTCGCAGAAAGACAGGAGGCCAAGCCATCCGTGAGGAACCAGTTGGGAATGTTGATTTTGTCCTAAATTTAAAGGAGAGTGACTAGAAGCCAGCAGTGTCAACAGACAAAATCACAACAAATGTAGCTCCAGATCTAATTAGCTTTTATTTGTGATTCATGAATGGAGGCAGCCTCCATTCCACAAGGCAGAATGAGCAGGCCCACTGGGTAATAGCAGAAAAGTGGCTTTGGGGGTGGGACCAGGAGACAACAAGAGGCATCAACGCATTGTTAACACAGGGTACGTCAGGCTGCTTTTTCTGTTAAGGGTTAAAGCAGAGGGGACTTCCAATCACCTGTGTGGGGATTTGGCCCTGATCTCTCTCTGTCCTGATTTCTTGTGAGGTCAGATAAACTGACATGGAACTTCTCTGTGGCTTGGTCTGTTGAGTCTCATGCAGGAGCAGAGTCCACACCAGTGGCCTCCTATACATTTTATTTAACAATGGGGTTATTCCACGTGCATTTTAGAAAGATACCCTGACTACAACCCAGAAAACGAGCTGGAGAGAAAGTAAGGCCAGCCTGAATCCCGGCATATCCGGGCATGCAGAAGAGAAGAGACGTGGCCGGTGGGGGCTGGCCACAGTCCAGAGCTGCCTGGTTGAGGTTCCTGTCCCACTTCCTAGCCCACTTCCCTTTGTCCTTTGGACACCCTAGAGAGTTAGGAAATTTGAACCCTAATAGGAAAGAGAAACTCAGAACTGCTTAGGCAGCCGGGTGAGCTCAGCCTGGTTCCAGTCCTGTGGTTCTCAGTCAACGTCCACAAGTAACTCTTAATTTACAGAAAAGACATCTGGGAACATCTGGTGCCTAAAATTTCTGAACTTCACTGTGGTTTGTCCCACGACGCTTTTCCCTTGGGAAGAGGCCCAGGGCCATGGGTGTGCCTACCGAGGGTGTAAGGTCCTCTGGAGGAAGGGGCCTTTCCTGGAGGAAGGGGCATTGGACTGAGACCTACAGAAGGGAAGGGAAGTTTCCCTTCTGCCTTCTGAAGCCTCACTGGAATTGAACAGTAAAGACAGACTAAATGGAGAAAAGACATACAAATTTATTAATGTCAGAAGGAAGAAAGGAAGGCTGGGACGGAGCCCAGTGATAGAAGACTTGCCTAGCATGCTCAAGGCCCTGGGCTCTCCATTCCCGGGACCACAAAAAAAAGGAAAAAAAAAAAAAATGACAACAAGAAATCACAGTACAGGGTAGGATCACAGAGGGGTAAGTACCTACGAGCCCGCGTGATCCAGAAACGTGGCTACCCTCTTTCAATAGGGGAGGGGAGAACCTTGCATTTCAGGAGTTGTCAGTGATTTTTAGGGAACTCGGTGGGTTTGGAAACCATGCATACAATGGCCTGGGACAAAGTCCACCAGACCCACAGAGCAGACAATGGATCGGGAATGACTCTCTATGGGACCAAGCCAGAGGACAGTGTTGGAGGATACACGTCTGTCCGGGAGTGTCCAGACTTCCGTCTTCCCCCAATGGCACGTGTTTAGCTTTCTCTGATGAACAAAACTCCACTAAGACTGTGTCCCATTTTGGGTGGATCCAGTCAGTAGGGGAGGGGCATGGCGGGAGCCTCTTCCTGCACCGGAGCGGGAGACGCAGGGACAGTCAGCGGGAGCTGGACCCAGGTCGATCCTAAGGCTGCCGAGTGCGTGAAGGCAGCAGTCTTTGGGGTGCCGTTTTCTGAGTCCCAGCAGCCCTGAAGAATGTGAGGGACGGGAGGACCGAGCAAGCTGGCCAGGGCGAGAAGAGGGGAGGGTGGCTCCTGAGCGGAGAGGAGGGCGTGGGAGGCTGCGGGAGCAGATGCAGGAGAGCTGAGCTTCGGAGCTGCTGCAGGGACAGAGCCGCCGGGAGAGGTTCCAGGCCTGACACCGAGGTTCCCTCTCTGTGTGGCAGCTTAGAGAGCCGAGTGGGTGGGAGGGAGCCGGGCGCTGTGAACTCGGTTGGTCTGATGGCGAGCTGCTGCTGCCAGGCATCTGCTTGTGTGGTTACCATGGAAACCTAGGACTGCAGCCCCAGAAGCCCCAGGTCCAGCCCCTCCTATTACAGATGATGAGACTGAGGGCTAGGCAGGGAAGAGGCTGCTTCCTTTCCTACCGGCAGCCAGGAAACCTTTCTTTCAAAAAAACATTGTAGTAACATCATCCGAAATGTACCATTTACATTTGAACCACTTTTAAGTGAACCGTTCTGTACAGATGACCAAGCCACCATCCTTCCAGAACCCTTCCATCATTCTACACTGAAACTCGAGACCCACTAAATAATTCCCTGCCCCCACTCCACTCCCCGTCTCTCTGAGTTTGATTACTCTGGGTGCCTCACGAGGTGGCACCACTCGCCGCGGGCTGTCCTTCCGTGACAGGCTTCTTTGCTGATACGTTTTATTTATTATTTATTTATTTTAGCTGCAGATGGACACAATACCTTTATTATTTTTAAGTGGAGCTGAAGATCGAACCCAGGGCCTCACATGTGCTAGGCAAGTGCTCTACCACTGAGCCCCAGCCCCAGCCCCTGCTCATACATTTTGAATAAGAAGAAAGGAGAATCAGAACACTGATTTTTCTCCCTAAAAACCAACCCGAAGCAACCTTTGTGCCTGGATGCTCACGGGACACGTTCTGGGCGAGGCTTTCTTTGCGCCCATGATGCTGGGGCTGTGGAGGCAGCCCTGCTCCCTGCTGGGGTGGGCTGACAGGTGGCAGAGCTGCTGTCTTCTGAAGGCCCCATTCGCCTGCCCTGGGAGGCCTCTCCTGGGGCATCTCTGGGTTTCTAGGAACTGTGCCCAAGGCCAGCTGCTCTGGTCTGCCTCTTACAGGAATGCAGGCCCCATGGTGGCCAGGATGTCCGTCTACTTTACTAACTTGTGAGTCACCAGCACCAGAGCATTGCCTGCTTCTCAGAAAACAACAGCAAAAACTGTCGAATGAATGAGCTTCTTCCCACCGGCTGAACCCTCATGTGGCCCTAGACAATTCTCGACTCAGGAAAAGAAGAAACCAGGGGAGGAGAGCCAGGCTTGGGAGCTTACCTGAGTTCTGGTCCTAACATGCCACACGACCTGTCATTTGCCCTTCCTGCTGTCTCATTGCTCAGCTGGGGCATTGCCACCTGCTTCAGCTGACCTCACCAGCTGTGGTGAGCGTGAGCATTCTGAAGGCTCATGTAAACAAAAGTGCTGTACCCACGGATGTCCTTCTCGTCGCGGTCCCCGACCTCTCTCCCAGGCACCAGCCCTGCGTCTACGAGGAACCTTCACCTGCAGGTACCTGTCAGAGCTCAGGATGGCAAGGAGCCATCCCTCCTGACTTCCTGTTTCTCTCTTCTGCCGTTATTTTCTCAGTCTTGTGCTTGAAGCTTGAGCCATGTTTGGCCCTTCCCTTTCCCCACTTCCCTTTCCCCTCCTGAGTCTGGCTACTTCTTTCCTTGTGCCATCTTCATTTCTTCTGCCATCACCCAGTCAGGGATCCCCCACCTTCTGTGGGACATTACCAAAGCCTTGGCCACCTCCTGCCTCTGGACCTTTCTGCCCCATCTCACAGTGTTGCCAGAAAGACGCCCCAGGGGGCAGCTCTCTCCCATCGTGGACCTACTCCAGAAGGACTGATGGCAAATCATCTACCTCACTTCCCCCTGGTTTTCAAGGCCATCCCACACCTGGTCTCTCCGACCTGAGAGTGCCTACGGGGTGCCACCCTCCAACCCACAACCCGAAACCCTTCCTCTGCTTTCAGATCCGGCTCAGGAGCGCCCCCTGTGCTAATTCTGTACACAGCACAGCCTCCCCCTACTGTATCCACGTTGGCTCTGAAGCGAGTGCTCGCGTTCCTTCCTGGGCTCCCCCACCAGCCTGAATTACGAGGGTGGAGAGGGTGTGTCTGGTTCCTACTCCCAGCACCGGCTGCTTCCAGCAGCAGTGGATGCTGCTGGTTTGAGGCGTCTCCTTGCTGTCCCCGGTGAGGCAATTTCTGAATCTCCTTCCCACCTTGCCCAGAGCACCTGAGCTGACCTTCGACGCTTTATTCTTTGCATGTTGCCCGAGATGTTGTCCAGTGCGTGACTTGGAGGGAGTGCAGTGTTCGCTGGTTATAAAATGGGAATCCTGATGGGAATCTGAGAAGGAATGGACAGAACCCTGCTTTTCCCTCTGTGAATCACAAACTGTGGGTCAAGGTCATCCGTCGGTCTCAGCATTTCTTTGTGCTGCAGCAAATGCAGTTGCCAAGACCATAGAGGGAGGGGAGCTGTCTCAGCCACCATGTCACAGAACTATACTTGTTGCTCTAGGGCCACCAGCCAAAGGCCTTTCACTTAGGCCAAGGATGCCTTGGCTTCCTGTCACCTTGGACTGTCTGTTTAACCTCTCAGCTGGATTTGACCGAGCTGGACATCTCAAGGGATAAGCACGGTGCTGTCCTGTATGGGTCCCCTTCTGCAGCCCTGGCAGCCGCTTTCCTCTCCGCCTTCTCCTTGAAAGCGCATCAGCGGGGGAGCTGGATCCACCCACTGCATAGTGGAAACCAGCCATCAGCACATGGAGGAGCAGGCTGACTGAGGGCTGGGTTTTTCTGGACCAGCTCAGATCAGAGTTATGTATTCATTGAAATGGAGATGAATTGCTAAATGTAACCACTAAATGTGATTTAATTGTAAATCTTTGTGAAGTTTTTCATGCAAATTCGCTCATTTAAAAAATCCTTCTGCAGACATTTGTCCTCATGGCTTTATTCCATGAGGCTTAGGGAGACTGGGAGGCAAGAGATTTCTGCTGAGAACACAGTCTTCCATTTCTAAGCAATATCATGCATAACCTTTGGGACACTAGACAGAAGACGCTGGAAGGCTCAAGTTTGGCCTTGGTGAGCAGCATTCCAAAGATCTTTGGAAAACTAGTAGGTCCCCACATAACACGCCCCCCACCCCCTGCACTGGGGATTGAATCCAAGGGTGGTTTACTACTAAGTTGTATCTCAGCCCTTTTCATCTAAAAAATTTTGAGACAGGGTCTCTCAGGTTGGCCTTGAATTTGCAATTATACTGCTCAGCTTTGCAAGAGTCACTAAGATGACATTGTTCTTTTGTCTTATTTTGTTTTTTCATTTATTCTTTGGTATGGGGATGGAACCACTTGCAATTCTCCTGCCTCAGCCTCCTGAGTCACCAGGACTATAGGAGTGTGCCATTGTGTCCGGCCACATCATCCCTCTTCCTTTCTCATCTTTTTGTTTTGAAATACACTTTCTCAATTACTTTCCCCTTAGAGTAAAACAAGAGAGATTGGATCAAAATGGCATACCGACTACACGTATCTATTTCATTCCCAGTTCTAGAAATGACAGAAAATATCTCTTTACTAAGAAAACCCTTGACATTTGTGTCCCACTAAAGACTCAGATGCTGTTTTTCCCCCAAAGCACCGATTCTTCCCTTGGGCCTGGAGTCACCCAGTGGGCAACTAACGGCAAGATAAAGGCTTGGCATCTCTGCCTTTGTCTGCATCTCTTTCCTCTGCTGCTTAAACTTTGGGTCAGGTTCCTGCTCAGCTCCACACACAATGTTCATCATTTGAGTATTTGTCTGAAATATATGCTTGTATGGTTGATTACTTGTATGGTTGATATATTACTCGTATGGTTGATTAGTCCTAAATTTGCCTCATCTGTCTCCTGCTTTCAGATCAACGACACCAAGGTCAGCATAACTAGGATATTTTCTAGATTCCAGAGCAGTGAACCTTGCAGGTAGGAATGTCTAAGCAATAGCAATTACCCCAAGGTGGGAACTGAGGCTGGCCCCCTAAGCAGGAGTCATCATCTCATGTCCAATTGTCCCTCAAGTGATAATACCTTCCCCAGAACTAGCAGAACCTCGAAGAACCAGATCCGAGACAATGATCTGCCAGGCCGCAGTTTGACCAAGGCTGTTGGGCTGCGCAGGCTCCCCGCCACCCCCCAGTGTTTGCTTTTCGCTCTGTAACCCTGGGGCTCTCGTCAGCACCCTGGAAGACAGGGCTCAGGACATAGTCCTTGCTTCCCAGTGTGGCCAGCTGAATAGCAGAGCCCTTTCTTGCTTTCTCACCACTCACGTCTCCAATTGGACTCTCAAGGCGCGAGGTGGCAGAACCCGGTTTGTTGGGGTTCCCCAGAGTCGGGACTCTGGCCTGGGACTCCAGTAAAACTTAGGTAAATGTATATTTTGATTGGCACTACATTTTGTAGGAAAAGATGAACTTAAAGGATATCAGTAGAAAAACAGGATCATATTATAGAATTTCTAAATCATTACATTAAAAATGCAGTCTGATAGAAGTCAGAAAAAAATAAAGAGCAAGGAAGTATAATAATTATAAAACATTAAAGGGAATTAGGGTCTGTATGGTGGCATACCCCTGTGATTCCAGTGACTTAGGAGGCTGAGGCAGGAGGATCGCAAGTTGTAAGTTCAAGGCCCGAAGCAACTTACTGAGACCCTGTCTCAAAATAATAGATAAAAAGGGCCGGGGGTGTAGCTCAGTGGTAAATGCCCCTGGGTTCAATCCCTAGTTTAAAAAATAAAAAAGAATTGGGAATAAATCTAAGACATAATAATAATAAATAAAATGGGTTTAAATATCCTATCAAAAGACTTTTAGATTGGGTTAGGAAAAAACCTCAAGTCCAAAAATATACACTTTATTAGAGACTTTCTAAAGCAAAACATTTCAAAAGAGTTGAAAATAAGATCTGAAAAAGAATTCCACAGTGTATACATGCATCAAAGCAACATATTGTACCATATATATACATTTTTATATATATATATAATTATTGTCAATTAAAATAAAACTTTCTCCCCCTGGTGTTGGAGGTGAACCCAGGGTCTCATACACTATAAGCAACTGCTCTGTCACTTAACCACACCCCCAATTCCAGTCCCATAATTTTTTTTTTTCCCTTTGGTACTGGGGATTAACCCAGGGTCACTTTACATCCCCAGTCCTTTTTATTATTTTTATTTTGAGAGGGTCTCACTAAGTTGCTTAGGGCCTTGCTAAATTGTTGAAGTTGGCCTTGAACTTGCAATCCTGCCTTAGCCTCCCAAACCACTGGGATTATAGTTATGCACCAGCCCATAAAACTTTTAAAAATCATGAAAAAAGATATGTGAAGCAAATAATCGTAAAAAGAATGTGGAGCATTATTTGTATCAGGCAAAAACAATTCAAAGCGAAAATTATTATAAGAAGAAAGTTTTAATTTTTTTTAGTTTTAAAAGTTATTATTCGCCAACGAGCTATAAGTGACCATCTCTAATCCTAAATTCTAAAGTACAAAATCCTCCAAAATTCAAAACCTTGTGAGTGCTGACCTTAGGCTATAAGTGGAAAATTCCACCCCTGATCTCATGTAACGGGTCTCAGTCAAAATGCACATGCACTAAAAATATTGTATAAAGTTGGGCTGGGGCTGTAGCTCAGTGGTAGAGCACTTGCCTGGCATGCGTGAGGCACTGGGTTTGATCCTCAGTACCATATAAATAAATAAAAAGGTATTGTGTCCGTCTACAACTAAAACCAAAAAACTTACGTTATCTTCAGGTTATGTGTATAAGATATGAAATGTAAATGAATTTCATGTTTTAGACTCAGGGTCCATTCCCAAGATATCTTATTATATTTATACCAATATTACAAAGATTCTTTAAAAGTCCCAAATCTGAAACACTCCTGTTGTCAGTATTTCAGTTAAGGGAGAGTCTTATTTGTAAATCTTTGTATCCACTAGTACAGCCTCACAGTAATAAAACATGAACTGTGGAACTCTTAATAGGGGACAGACAGACGTGAGTGGTGGGAACATGAGGCTAAGGGAATGATCCTATATACCAGGCCTGCTGTGCTGACCCCCATGTGCTTTCTGTTTTAAAAAGCAACTTACCTGCAGCCTGCCTGGCTTTCATCAAGTTATGCTACATCCCTCCGCAAACTACCTGTTACCAGCAAGAGAAGCAGGCCCAACACGCTGATGATCAAAGAATACGTGTTATCCAGAAATGGGGAGAGACTTTTGTGACCCTTCCACAGACCAGATCCCAGAACTCAGGGAAATAAGCACAGTTCCCCCAACCACATAAGCTGTAAGAACAGGTTCCAATTAGAACATGCATGGGCCAAAGTGACCTAGAGTTATCATGTACATTGGGGACTTGAAAGTCTGATGTCAGCCTGCTGTCAGTCAAATGTGGAGAGGTGGACCTGGGCGGGAGTCTCTGGAAACCTTCCTGGGATCCCCAGTAAAATTTGAGGGCAGGAGAGGTATGCCGTCCTTCTCCTCTCTGAGTGGACCCACTCCCTCCCTTCAGATGGCCTTTTCCCCTTCTAATAAACTCATGCCTATTACTCTGAGCTGCATGTCTGAAATCTTTCCGTTGTGATTGCAGGAATCAGCATGAAGGGGGTCTTCATGGCTGCCTCGGGTTAGCGGAGATCCCAGCCCCATGCCAATACGAAATGTGTGAGTCCATAATTATAGTGGGAGATTTATAATATTCATTTATTTCAGATATTGACGAATAAAATAAAAATGAAGAGTACAGAAGGTTTGAGTAAATTAACACATTTACAAATATAGTGGAGAATTTTAATAATTTGTTCTAGTTAGTTACACATGATAGTAGAATGCATGTTGACACATCATACATAAATGGAGTGTAACTTCTCATTCTTCTGATTGTACGTGATGTGGAATTACACTGGTCAGGTAATCATATATGCACATAGGGTCATAATGTTATGGAGAATTTTATACTCCCAAAAGAGACTGCATTATTTTTCCATGGTTAAGGCACATGAATAAAAACTGGCCAGCAAGTCAGGCGGTGCACATCTGTAATCCCAGTGGCTCTGGAGGATGAGACAGGAGGATCATGAGTTCGAAACCAGCCTCAGCAACTCAGCCAGGTCCTAAGCAACTCAGTGAGACCCTGTCTCCAAATAAAATACAAAATTGGCCAGCAGTTTACAAAGAAGATCTCAACTCCAAAAATGTGAGATATCTACAACGACAAAAATGACTGCAAGAAATAGTAATTTAAGAAAGAAACCAAAACTGTTAATAGTTATTATTTCTGGGGAAGAGATTTGGAGATAAGTATGGAATATATATATTTAACGACATGTATGAGGTATTTGCTTGAATTTTTTGTTATTAAGTGTATGGTTTTAAGTTGTTTAAAGTAATAATTATCTGAAGCAACAGATGAATAGACAATAAGTTCTTTTCTTTCAATTAGGAAAAATAAGTTATTTAGAAATAAATTCACGAAAGTTACTATATATCAAAGCCCATGCATAAAAGATAAAGCAGTAGTCTGGGCACGGGTATAACCTCAAATTCACTGATTAGGAAACAATAAGTAGAATATAAAAAGAAGCTTTTAAAATTCTTGCAAAATTACAAGAAAGGTCAGTCTAAATACAAGGTTCAAACATGGAAGGAAGACTATAATTTGCTGCTCTTATCATTATCCGCTGTAAACATCCCAGAGAATCAGCCGAGATGCCCGACAATCCAGTAAGTAGGAATGAGAAACGAGGGTATATTTTTGCTCCTCATTTAGACAAGAGTTAGTTTCTACTGTTAATAGGGATGTGGGAAATGGGCCCGGCTTCTAGTGGTGGGGATGTAAACTGGTGTATCTCCGAGGGCAATTTCGCAGACTCCAACAGATTCAAGCACACTCTACGGTTGATGAGTGACTGCTTGCAACTCTCTTGCTCCTAGAAACTTGCACAAGGAGTTTGTGGAAGTGTTGTTTGAAATCATAGGACGTTAGAGGCAATCTAAATGTTTACCAACTTGTAACATAAATTACCATGTATTTAGACTATGGAATATCATGTGGAATTAAAAAGAACGCTATAGATGTGTGGACAGGGACTTTCTAAGACATATGGCTCATTGGAAAACAAATGGAAAAAAAATATCTGTTTTGCTGGGTACAGCTGTCAGCTGTCCCCAAAGCTGTGGTCAACTGCCTTCTTTGATACTGTCCCCTCTAGTGGTTGGAAGAGTTAAGCACAGTATTTACCTTTCCAGCTTCCACTGTGTCCACAGGGGCCACGTGACACACTTGGCAAAGGCAACAGGGAAGTTGCTGGTAGGTTCCTGGGAAATCTTAGCTTTGGTGATAAACATGAAAGTGACAGCAGCCCTTCCCTCCTCTTCCGGCCTTGAACACACAGAGGTCTCAGGTGGACTGCTGGAGGCTGCCGTCATCCTGCAGTCCCAGAGTCACAAACATGAACGAAAGTCCCAGAGAACCAGCAGGAGAGCGGTGCCACCTGAAGTCACCAAACTACTGAGCCAGCTCTTGGACCCGCTCATGTCCAGAATTCATGGACTGTGAGTGAAATTAAAACCACATTTGTAGCGGGGAAAAGTGTTGCACACCTGTAATCTCAGCTACCTGGGAGGATAAGACAGGAGGACACCAAGTTGAAGCCCAGCCTGGGCAACTTAGCGAGATCCTGTCTCAAAATAAAAGATGCAACTTGGTGGTAAAGAACCCGGGTTCAATCCCCGTTACCACAACAAACAAACAAAAAACCCCTAAACTAGGAAAAGACAAAAACAAAACCCCATTTGTTTAAGTCACTTTTAGTGAAAGTTGCTGGATGATCGGATTGCTGACTAATACAACCATGCCTGGGTACAGACACAGCTCTGTAAATGCACAGGGACTGGGAAGACGGACACCAGGTGGTATCTATGGTTACAACTCAGGAATAAAGTAGGATTGACCTCTCACTCTAAATACTTTTGGAGCACTCCAAGTTTTTTCCATGAGGAAGTTTTCATGTGTTAACTGGGTGATTTTTTAAAAAAATTTAGAAAATACAAAAATAAAACCTTTTCATTATTGAAATTTGGGGATTTCTGTCAAACAAAAAGGATGCCATTCATCATTCCATCACAAAGAAGGAAACATATTCAGTTTGTGCCCTCTCTCTCTCTCTCTCTCTCTCAGATGGGGTCTCACTGTGTTGCCCAGGCTGGTCTCTAACTCCTGGGCTCAGTGATCTTCTCTCCTCAACTTCCAAGTAGCCCAGGCTAGAGGTGCATGCCACTGTGTTCAACTTCTCTCTCTTTTTAATTAATAGATTTCACTTTGGAAGGTTTAGATTTATAAGGAAAGTTGAATAATTGGGCAGATAGTTCCCAAATACCTCCCCTATCTGTTTCCCCTATTATTTTTGGTTTTGTTTTTGTGGTAGTGGGGTTCGAACCCAGGTCCTTGCTCATGCTAGGCAGGAGGATACCAAGTTGAAGTCCCCCAGCACGTCCCCCATTTTTGTTTTTGAGACAGGGTCTTGCTATGTTCCCTGGACTGGTCTCAAGCTCCTGGGCTCAAGGGATGCTCCTGAGTGGCTGGAATTCCAGGCTCTTGCCAGGCTGGCCCTATTATTAACATGTGACTTTCATATGGTTCATCTGTTACAATTAATGGACTAATATTGACACACTATTATTAACTAAGTCCACAGTTTACATGAAGGTCACATTGGGTTCTACAAGTTATATGGGTCATGACAAATACATTATGTCATGCACCCACCATTACAGTATCTTACAGAATGGTTTCTCTGCCCTGAAAGTCCTGTGCTCCCCCAGCAAAGTGACCATTCATGCCTGTGATCCAAGCTTCTCCAGAGGTTGAGGCAGGAGGATCTCAAGTTCAAGGGCAGGCTGGGCAACTGAGTGAGACCCTGTCTCAAAATAAAAAATAAAAAGTGCTGAGGATGTGGCACAGTGGCCAAGTGTCCCTGGATTCCATCTCTACAATCTCTGGGAGAAAAAAAAATCCTGTGCTCCTCCTCTTCCTTCTTCCTTCCTACTCCCCCAACTCCATCAAATCCCTGGCAGCCACCAAGACTTTTGCTGTCTCCCTAGTTTTGCCTTTTCCAGAATAACATATAATTAGAATTCTACAGTATGTAGCCTTTCCAGATTGGCTTCTTTTACTTAGCAATATGCAACTAAGCTTCCTCAAGTTTTTCCAAGACTTGATAGTTGAATTTTTTTTTTTTGAGTGCTGAATACCATTCCTTTGTCTGTATGTACAATGGTTTATTTATTTGACCACCCACTGAAGGACATCTCGATTGCTTCCAGTTTTTGGTGATGACAAGTAAGACTGCTTTAAATACCCGAGCATAGCTCTTTGTATGGGCATAAATTTTCAGCTCCATTGGGTAAATACCTAGGAGTGTGACTGCTATGGTTAGACTAAATTTAGTTTTTAAAGAAACTGCCAAACTGTCTTCCAAAGTGACTGAACCATCTTGCTTGCCCACCAGCAGTGAACAAGAGTGTCTGGCCTCCATCGGTGCGTGGTATTGTCAGGTTTTTGGATGTTGGCCATTCTGATAGGTGAGTGGTGGTACCCCCCTGTGGCTTTATTTGCAGTGCCCTGATGACACACAATGCCACACATCTGTTCATGTATGCATTTGCCATCTGTCACTCTCTTTTCATAAAACGTGTAACCTAGGTGACAGCTGGGTTCTTTTCAGTCCCTTGAAAGTCAGATGAAATTTGTCAAACATCTTATTCCAAGCCCTATGAAAGTGCTCATGCCTCTTTGAGATGAATCTTTTCTAGGTTAGAGAAGGAAAGACGCAGAGAAGTGGGGACATTCACCATGTTTTCCACTGTCTCCACATGTACGCGTAAAGTGTCCTCCTGTGCTCTGTGTCGTGTGGATTTGGCAGTAGCCTGTTGCAAGGAAGTGGGGCAGGTGTGATTCCCATTTGCAAAAAGAGTGGGTGGATGAATGATCCCCATTCACAGAACTGAGGTGGCAGAGCTGGGACACAAACTTGAGTTGTCACATTCCAAGGCGAGAGCTCTTTCAACATGCCCAGAGTGTCTTATGGAGGAGGACATGGCCTCCTCTCTCCACGACCTGGTGAGGCTGGGAAATATGTTACCTCTTGAAGGCCATTAACGATCCCAAGTCCACACAGCCAGAAAGCGGCAGCAGACCAAGTTCTGAATCCAGGAGCTTGGCTTGTGGAACTGGGGTGTGAGGTCTTCCTGATCCTTCCCCACGGGGCTTGGGAAATGTCCAGCTTCCCACCAGTTCAGGATGGTTCTGCATTTGAGGCAGGGTGTGGGGCACCCTTCAGTTAGTGAGTAAATGGGTGCATTATTCATGTTTTAAAAATTCTGATGCTTTGGCATCTTGGGTCCTTGCTGATCCTGGAGGGACAGTGCCTCCCAGAGCGAGCCACTTGCCAGCGGTAATTAAGTCCCCCGTTAGGAGCGTGCCTTCTACATGCAAGCTGACCCATCAAGAGCCCACACTCCCACCACTGACTTTGCGAGGCTCTAAGGCTCTGGGCCGCTCTTCTCCTGCCCTAATCACCCACCAAGTACCAAGCAATGGGGGCGCTCTACCACTCAGAACTCACTGCAGATCTTCAAACCAGTCCCTGCAGATCCTGGCCCCCTGTCGCTCCTGTTTCTTCCCAGAAACGACGACAAAGTTCTGTGCTGCTTCCTCTGCCTCCCAGCCTGCCCTAATGCTTGTCTGCATGGTGCCGCTTGGCAGAGGGGCGCTGTTCTGCTGGGGACGGTGGCGGTCTTCTCATCCGTTGGCCTCGCCCACCTCCCTAATGACAAGGACTGCAAGCTCGTTTTGCTTCGTTTCGTTTTCAGTGCTGGGAGTGGAACCCAGATCCTGCAGCATGCCAGGCAGGTGCCTGACCAGGGAGCTACGCCCTCAGTGGGTGAGGGAGCGCCCCTTCTGACCCCAGGAGGGCAATTTCCAGAAATGCACCTGGGCTCCCTTGGAGGCTGCAAATCCAGGAGCCTCCCCGGGGCAGGGCCAGCCGGATGGGGTGGGGGCGGTGGCAGTGGAATGGGGAAACTGCACGTCCCCCAAGGCATTTTTCTGTGTTTACAAGATATTTCCCCCTTCAGCTCCCCCTTTTTTGGGGGACTTCTAAAAATGTCTTAATGAATTCACATCGTACTGTGCTTGAAAGGAGAGAAAACCTGGCAATGAGCAACCTAAATACGGGTACTATCCGAGAGCTGAGACTCTAAGGCGAAGCTGTCCGAGCCCTGGAGGGCGTGAGCTGGGACTCCGGCTGCCTCTAGAGCCATGGGAGGGGTTGGGGAGGGGTCCTGAGACCTGATGGCGCTACCGTCCTGGCTGGGGCTCGAGGGGCCTCCAGGGGGAAGGGAGGGGCACAGCGGTGTGGAAGCAGAGTGGACCCCTGAGCTGGGGCTTGGTGGGCAGAGTTCATCCTGTTAGGAATGAACGACCCTCTCCTTCCAAGTCTTCTCTCTGTCTTTCCATTCGGATCCTCCAAGGCCAAAATGTGTGAGTGAGCGTGAGAGTGTGTGTGTGTGCGTGTGTGTGTGTGTGTGCATGTCCTTCTTCTGACACCTCTTCCTCCTGCCTCACCTGTTCGTGCCTCCCACTCTCCTCGGGGTCTCCTCATGCACCTGCCTCATTAAAACCTCCCTGGTAACTGTGCTGAGTCCTCTGGGACCCTCCATGCCAGGGTGGGGCAAGTCGTTTTCCTCAAGTGTCGATTAGTAAGATCTCAGCCTGGTGGGCCACAGTCTCTGGAGAGACAATCTGGCTCTGCGGTTCTGGCAAAGGCAGTCCTAGACAACCGAGCAGCCATATTTGCATGGATTTCACAGATTTTTTTGTTTTTTCAGTGTTGGGATTGAACTCAGGGCCTCACACATCTGGGCAAGGGCTCTACTGCCGAGGTGCGCCTTCAGTCCCAAAGCGTTCTTCGGATTGCTTTTCACGCACTTGGAAACGTAGGCACCCTCTAAAACCTACCGATTGGACAAATGGTGTGGCTGGATTGGGCCCATGGGCTGCGTTAGACATGGCTCCACGACCCTCCCGTCTCTGTCTTCTCTTCCCCACGTCTGTTGAGTTTCCTTCAAAGCATTCCTCGCGATGCCCCACTCCTGACTACCGCCACACCAGCTCGTCATCAACCCTGGGGGATCCCACTGTCCCCTGGGGAATCCCACTGCCCCCTGGGGAATCCCACTGTCCCCTGGGGAATCCTACTGTCCTCTGGCTACAACTTAGACCCGGGAACAGCACTTGCCCCGCTGCTGCCCCAGCAGAGCACAGGAGGAGAGGGGGCCCTGCGACGTGGCGCGTTAGCCCGCCAAATATCCTGGCAACAATGCCAATGGGCTCCCTGCCTTGCCAGCCACCCCGCTATGTCCCTGGGTTAGCCTGTTCCCCGCTCTCCACAATGACCGCTTCACCTTGTTCTGGACCCTCCTACCAGACAGGAATTTCCTTATTGCCTTGGTTTTAAACACCCAAACCTACTGCACGTGGTTTGTGTGTGTCCCCTAGGTTAACGTGCTGGAAGGTTGGTCCCCAGTGTGGCCATGTGGAGAAGCGGTGGGCCTCTCAAGAGGTGGGGCCACCTGCTCCCTCTGAAGGGATGCATGCTGGTCTCCTGGGGTGGAGTTCCTGTGAGAGTGAGTTGTTACAAGCAAGCTTGGCTACCTCACCTCTCTGTCTTCCTGTGCCGCCGTGTGATCCGTGTGGTGCGTGTGCTCCTGCCATTGTGATGCCATTCACTCTAAGGCCCTCAACAGAGGGAAGCAGATGCTGGTGTCATGCTCTTGAAGCTACAGAAACGTGAGTTAAATAAGATTCTTCTTTATAAAGTACCCAGTCTCCGGCATTTTGTTACAGTAACACCAAATACCCACCTGCACTGGAACCTACCACACCCAGCTACCTTCAGTGACCTCACACCTAAAGCCACCTCTACCTGTGTTTTGAATTCCATCTTCATGCACACTGGCTGGCCTGTGCGCTGGAAGCACCTAAGAATTCATGTCTTTCTGCAGGTGGGGCAGGACATGTAAATGATCAGTGCCTGATGGTCCACCTCCTGGGTCCTTGCTCAGGACCCCGAGGCTACCCTGTGTCCACAGCCCCTTCACACAGTGAGTCAGGTACCCATCATGGGATCTTGCTTGGCCTGCTTCCCTTCCCAGGCCCAGGTCTTCACTTCTGACAGTTTTCCTGGAAGCATTTTAAATAAATCACTCACAAAAAACTTCTGCCCCCTGGTCTGCCTCTGGAGAAGCCTACCTGTGACCAAAGAGATGTGAGGGAGTTGTCACAGAGTGCTGGGTCCTCTGGGGAAAGCACAGTCCAGGCCGAGGGGACAGTCAGCACTAAGACCCGAGGATCATGGCAAAGGGGCTGCGGAGAGCATCCCACGGGCCTCCTGAGCCGTGCCGGAGGCCTTTGGTTCCCTGCGTGACCGGAAACGGAATGGGGATTTGCGAAGCTCCCTCCACCACTGTCGGGAGGTCGAGGGGCAAAGGTGGAAGGGAGAGGCTGCGCGGAGGCTGAGGGAGAGCGATGGGTTTGGACCAGCGCGGCCCAGAGCGGGGTGACCTGCACAGACTGAAGACAGGAAACGGCAGGACTTCCTGACAGACGGGCGACGGGACGTGAGGGGGGAGAGGAGTGGAGGGTGACTCCGTGGAAAACACAATAGCAAACGGTGCGTGAGGTGACTGATTTTGTGCGCCAACTCCCTCCCTGCGCCGGGAGATGCTCAGAGGTGAGGCGTTGTTTCCGGCGTCTCTGTGCCGGTGTCCGGCACGAGGTGAGCGTTTGAAACGGTAGACTGAGGAAAGGAGATGGCGCCCACCCACGTGGGTGGGCTTCCCCCAGCGGGTAAAGGCCCCTGTGGAACGCAAAGGCAGATGAAGGGTGGCTGCTGTCTCTGCTGCGGCTGAGATGCCCATGACCCCTGCCCTTCGACGTCTGCGCTCCTCACTCTCCAGCCTGGACGGGAACTGAATCACCCCAGTGACTTTGCAGCTTGAAGGTCCGTCCAGCCTAAACCCAGCCTCTGAGCTCCACAAGCATCATCTTTTGAACAGCTCGGAGTTTCTTTGGTGTTAACATGTCCCAAGCCACGGCCCTGAACTCCCTCCCAATCCTGGTCCTCTTCCAGTAGCCCCTGTCCTGGTCACCCCGCAGCGGGGCAGGCCAGAACCCTTGGGGCCATTCTTCCTCACTGCGATCCCTCATTCCTTTACCCAAGTTCTGTTAGCGTGACTCCACAACACTTCTGCTGCATCTCTCTATGGCCACCACCACCAAAGACAAGAACAACCTAGTGCAGTCGACATTTTCTTCTCTTTTTCTTTTTCTTTCTTTATTATTTTTTTGTGGTGCTGGGATTGAGCCCAGGGCCTTGTGCTTTTGAGGCCAGCACTCTACCAACTGAGCTCTCTCCCCAGCTCAGTCGACATTTTTTTCTGATCTGATCCACTGCAAGTGGGACAGCAGCCAGAGTGACCTCTTCAACATGCAGATCTCCTGTCACCCTCCTGCTTCAGGGACAGCTGGCCCTCACTGTCACTCACTGTACTGCTCTCTGCTCCATTCACATGGCTTTGTTTGGTCCCTCTGACTTCCTGTGTGCCCTCATACCACAGGCCCTTGGCACATGCTGGGCCCTCTTGCTCCAATCCTTTGTCTTTGCCTCGTTTCCCAGAGACACCGACCCAGCAGTCACATGTGGGCTCATCCTGGCTCCAGCATGGCCCAGGCAATTCTCAGGGTGGAGAACCCTCCCGGCTCCAGCACAGACTTTCTCCCATGTCCCCGTCGCAGCTGACCCAGCTCCTGCGTGAGATCCAGCTGGTTCTTCTCAGACCTGTTCTGGGCTCTCGGTAAATACTCACTGAATGAGTGAGTGGGTGACTCTGTGAATTACTTCCCTCCAGTCAGGACTGGGCCGACCCTCCTGGCTGCCTTCCTCTAAGGCTGGAAACAATGCAGATAAAAAGTCACCCAAAAACCCGAGTGAGGTGAACCCTCTTCAACTCTGAGATGGGTACGACTTTTGCCTCCTGGGAAAGGCTCCAGGACGAAGGAATAGTGCAGTTTTCCTCCTGGCCCACAGCTGGGCGGGAAGCGCAGCCTGGATTTTACCATTTCCTTGGTGCTCAGGGGAGACTCTGGGCCTTCCAGGTGCCACAGTCCGGACATGATGGTAAGGTCTGAATTTCTGCCCCCAACTGCACGACTGGCAGGAAGGAAGTTCTTGAATTTGGCTCCGTCTGCTCCTTTCACGGGTGGTGTGGCTCTGTGACGGCCCAGATGGGACTCTTTCTCCCAAGAACCAGCTGCCTGTCTCATCCAGGACAGGGCGTGTGCTGGGAGAACAGCTGGACCCCATTCTCATGCTCAGTCATTTGCCCGAATCCAGCTGTGGTGAGGAGCTGAAGGGTACTCTGGGTGGCCCTCTGTCCGTCTCTGAGAGCCCTCCTGCAGAAGGGGTAGATCTAGGCTGCGCCATCTCTGTCACAGCTGAGTGGACCAGGGGACTGCTGGACTGATCGTGGTGGTCTTCCTGGAATTGGGGGCTGGCATGGAGACTCTTCCAGTGAACATACTAGTCCAGAAACTGCATGGAGTCGGGGTTGAAATGAACTTCACTTCCACGTGCACAGAGAGGTGGGCACGTGGAGATGCAGTGAGGCAGACAGGCTAAGGTTCCAGGAAGCAAGAGTCCCTGTGGCCCCAGCAAGGCCAAGTACATCACCTTGGTCCCTGAACTGGGCCTGGCTGGTTCCCATCTTGAGGGTCCACGAGATTCTCCTGCTTCTCCAGGAGATTCTAAATTGCGCTGGAGCATGTTGAGGCAGAGGGATGGGGAGAGGGAAGTAACACAGGAAATGGGCTGGAGAGCTAGTCCTGCTCAGTGCTGTCAGGACCTCCCCAACGTCCCCTTCCCATTTGAATTGCATGAACCTAATGCAGATTTTATTTATTTTCATTTGAAAGATGAGGAAGCAGACTGAGAGGTCAAGCAGTGTCCCCAGGTAGCATGACCAGTAGGTGGCGTGGAAGTGGCTACGGAGCTGGCAACGGAAGCAAAGATGGCAACTCCGGTGGCTTCTGCCTGAAAGTCCCACCAGCTGTGAGAAGTGAGGGGACGGCAGGGATGACGACTGTCTCCTGTGCAGGGGAGCAGCAGCATGCGCATTCCTGTCCTGGTGACCCCTGGTCACCATTTGTGCACTCTGCAGAATGCATTGAAGATGACTCTTCTGTGGATGATTCCCTCTCTGCCCTTAGCCCCTTTTCCTTTCTTCCTGCGACATGACAGGGTGTAATTAACATTCCAACCTTCACAGGCGGATGCCTGTCTGGCCTGTCACTCAGGCCTGGGGAAGTCTGTGCTCAGTGTCATGGAGGACTGGCACATGTCCTGAGGGGGCCGTGCGGTGGGGCAAGCCAGCCTGAGGCAGAGGAGGAAGGTGGATTTTTCTGGTTGTGAAGCAGCCGGCTGCCCGCGTGCCCCTCCTGGTGCCTGTCTGCAGGCTCCTGCTCCAGGCCGCACTGTCTGCAGAGCCGGGCTGGCTGGTGGGGCTGGGAGCTGCCCTTCTATATGCACAGCACATGCCTGGTTTCCATGGGAACATCTCTGAAGGAGCATGCTAGATTCCCAGCTCTTGCTGGCCTTGGATAAACAGTGTATTGGCTGTTTCTCAGACATCCAGAACCTTCCCTCTACCTCTCTAGCACTGTGATAAGCATTTCACATGCTTATAGGATAGGAATCCCTTAAACATGTTTAGAAGTACGAACGATTCTAGGACGGTTTTCTGGCTGTCCTAGAGTGGCCACTAAGGTTGCTGCAGGTCTCCAGGGGCTCTGGTTGCTCTCTGGCATCTTGTCTGCACAGCACTGCGTGACTGAGCAGCCTCTGCAGCAGGGCCGGGGCCAGAGCCGGGGCAGTGTGCTCCTCAGCTGCCGATGGTGCGCTGGCTGCGCTCACTCGCTCACTCACTCGCTCACTCACTCACTCGCTCACTCACTCGCTCACTCACTCACTCGCTCACTCACTCACTCGCTCACTTACTCGCTCACTCACTTACTCGCTCATTCACTCGCTCACTCGCTCACTCACTCGCTCATTCACTCATTCATTCATTTATTTGCTAATTTGCTAATTTATTCATTCACTCATTCATTCACTCACTTATTCTTTCATCATTGACGGAGCACCTACTCTGTGTCCGGGACTGTACCACCAGTTGGGGACACAAAGGACACAGAAGGAGCTGCTGGTCCAGTAAGGAAGTGAAATCGTGGGAAAAATGATAAATTACAGGTGACTCCAGACCCGAGGCCTGAGGGGTACAAGCAGCCCTGTGTGCTTCAGCTCCGGCGTCCGCGTGTTTATGTAAATGGCCAGCCCTTTACTTGCTGCCCTGGTGACTGAGTACTTTGGTACTGTGGTCAGAGGAGATCAGCCTTTCTTTCTAGACCACCTGCTAAGAATGGGAACCCTGCTTCAGCATCTGGGGTCCCTGGGACACAGTTTGAGCTGACTTTGCAGATGCCTCAGTATCATAGGGGAAGGCCCCGGGCTTTGAGTCAAGGATCTGGAGACAAAAACTGTCCTGTCCTTTACCACTTGTGGCCTCTGAATTGTGGTGTCCTCATCTGTAAAATGGGAATATGTTACAGGTCTGTCGTGCGGCTTAGGTGAGGTGGTATCTGCGAGCTTCCTGGCGTGGCGGTTGGTGTGTTGAAGGAGCACCAGGCTCCTTCCCTTGGACTTATTTAGATTCTCACTCCATTCCACTTATTGCCAGTTGCTCACTGCCTGTGGCCTGGAACTGTCCTGCCTGGAACCCAGGTACTTGTGAAACCCCACCTTCCTTCTACTGGACCCTCTGACTATTGATTTTATGTGTCAATTATGTGTCCATCTCACTGGGCCATGGGTGCCCAGTTAAAGCATTATTTCTGGGTGTGTCTGTGAGGGTGTGTCCAGAAGAGATTAGCATTTGAATCAGTGGACTCAGTAAAGTGGAGGATGTGTGGGTGGCTTGGGGTCCTCAAAACCTGTGACTGATATCTGACTAAGTTCTTGTGGGAAAACCATCAATTACAGGTGAACCCAAACGTGCGGTGGGAGGTTCATGTTCACTCTGGCTAACGTTGGAATTGTAGGAGCAGAAGTGCTGTCGGAACGCAGCCCCTTCCTCCCTACAAAAGTGGAAGATTGTATTCTACGGCCGTGTGGTTATGAAGGGGAAGGTAGCCAGCTGTGTTCATGACTGCATAGCCATTGGACTGTCTGCATTTGGAGTATCTGAACGATTCCAGGGTCCGGAGCTGCTCGGTGCTGGAGCACACGCTTGGCACACGCGAGGCCCTGGGTTCGATATCCGGCACTGAACAAGAAAGGTCTGGCTCTCAGAGAAATTAGGTGAGAGCGCACCCGTCAGTCCTTGGCATTGTGCCGGGTGTGACTAGTGGGTAGGCCGCCCTGCGCTAGTCCATCAAAGGCAGGGCTGGGCTTCCTGGGGCATCCTGGAGGGCGGAGCCCAGGAGGGCCCAGAGCAGGAGGCGGGAGAGAAGGACGAGCTGCGGTGGCCTCATCCTTTCGAGTTGGAGCTCCTCACTGTCTACCACGTCCTTTCCTTTTCTAAAAAAAAAAAATTGTTCTTTTTAGTTGTACGTGACAGCAGAGTGTATTTTGACATATCATATATACATGGAGTGTGACTTCCCATTCTTGTGGTCGTACGTGATGTGCAGTTCCACTGGTCGTGTGCTCACATATGAACACGGGAAAGTGATGTCCCATTCACTCCACTGTCTTTCCCATTCCCATCCCCCTCCCTTCCCTTCATTCCCTTTTGTCTAATCCAAAGAACTTCTATTCTCCTCCCCGCCTTATTGTGTGTTAGCATTCACATATCAGAGCAAACATTTGGCCTTTGGTTGTTTGGGATTGACTTATTTGACTTAGCATGATGTTCTCCACTTCCATCCATTTATGGGCAAATGCCATCATTTCATTGTTCTTTATGACTGAGTAATATTCCACTGTATGTATGTATATATATATATGTATATATATATATATATATATACCACATTTTCTTTTATCTGTTCATTTGTTGAAGGGCACCTAGATTGGTCCCATAGCTTAGCTATTTGTGAATTGAGCTGATGTAAACACTGATGTGACTGCATCACTATACTATGCTGATTCTAAGTCCTTCAGGTATATATGGAGGAGTGGGATAGCTGGGTCAAAGGGTGGTTCCATTCCAAGTCTTCTGAGGAATCTCCACACTGCTTCCCAGAGTGGTTGCACCAATTTGCAGTCCCACCAGCAATGCGTGAGTTCTACCATATTCTTATTAAAGCAACCAGAACCCATGCCCTAGTGGTGGCAGTCATCTTAGTGTCGCGGGAAGCTTTAAAGCAGTGTTTGGAGCCACGTTTATTGGCACATGAGCAAGTGTCCAATCTCTCAGGAGTGACTCATCATCCTAGTTCAAGCCTAAAAGAGAATTTCCCCTAAGATTTAATAAGCTAGACTCCCAGCTCCCTCTTACAAATTCAGCCTTCTCCCAGACAAGACAGGAGCCTAAATGCTAAACGTGGAGGGCAGGTCGCTGAGACACAGAGGGCTCACCTCCTGAGGTTTCTGATCCCAAGTTGTCCAGTGGCCAGCTGATGACCACTAGGTCACGGCAGGGCTCCGGGCAACCTTGGTCCTATGCAGGCCTCACACGGGCCTGACGGGCACGCCTTCTTTTCTGCTTTCTGCTGTCCAGTTACCACGAACCGGACGGTTCACAAACGGAATGTCTTCTCTTCCTTATGGTCCTTGAGGCTGCAAACTCCAGATCAAGGGTGGGTGTGGGAAGCACTGGTTCCTTCTGAGAGTCGCGAGGAAGACTCTTCCCAGGTCTCTGTCAGCTTCTGGTGGCTGTGGCCAGCTTTGGTGTCCTTGGCTTATGGACACCTCACCTGATCTCTGCCCTCAGCTTTGAACAACCTGGCTGTGTGTGTATCTGTGCCCAGATTGGCCCTTCTTACAAATTATATCTGATTATGACTTCATCTTAACTAATATTATCTACAATGACTCTATTTCCAAATAAAATCACATTCTGAGGGACCGGGGGTTAGGACGTTAACATACATATTTTGAGGGACACAATCCACCCCATAGCTCATAGCTTAACCATTCTTTGTTCACTAGGTCTCGAAATAAAGTAAGCCTGTGTCCAGTGGTCAGAAGGAAAGGCAGATGGGATTCTGGCCCAGTCTTCTGGGAGAGGCAGGACAAAAGAGAACCCTGGGCAATCCCTGGTCATTCAAACGCTTCCTTCCCTTGGTGGCAGTGACTTTGAACAGTTTCCCCTGGATGACTAGATCTCCTAATCAGTACAGCTTTCTATGTGATCAATAATGCTGCACTTGAACAGTTCTCTTTGGGCTTTGCCTTATTTGAAAATGTCTTTTAGATTCAAGGTCCCCTACTACCTCATGGGAAAAAGTCACTTCCTGTAACCCAGTGTCTCCTCATCCCCAAATTATAACAGGTTCTTGGTGATAAAGCAGCAGAAACCAGCCTGGGGGGATTTAAGAAGACAGGGGGTGGAGCTAAGCTACTGGGTAGAGAAGGGCTGGAGAAGGGCTCAGGAGCTGCGCCCAGGTGCCCCGGGGCACAGGCAGGAGGGCCCACCCAGGCTGTGTGAAAGCTGTCAGAATCACTTGAGTTGAACTCTTTAAAAACCAATAATGGTGACGGAAGCTGGGAGTTATGAGGGAGGGAATCTCATGCACATCTGCCCGATAACAAGAACTATCTGCCAGAAGGGTCTGGACACAGTGGCACATGTCTGCACAGCCCCAGCAACTCAGGAGGCTAAGGCAGGAGGATGGCAAGTTCCAGGCCAGCCTGGGAAACTTAGCAACATCCTGAGAAATTTATCAAGACCCTGCCTTCAAATTTAAAAAAAAAAAAGGCTGGGGATGCAGCTCAGTGGTAAAGTGCCCCTGGGTTTGATTCCCAGCAAGGGGTGGAGGTGGGGAGACTGCCAGGACCACAGCCTTGCACAAGCACCTGCCGAGAGGTCCGTCCAACCTTGGACAGAGGCCACCCTTGTTATTAACCCTCGGAGCCAAGGTTATTATTTCAACACAATTCAAGCCTTCAGTTCATTACACCTTCAGAACCCTCCCTGTGCCTCAATTTCCTTGATAGGGTCATAGTTTATTCTATCCCCATCCCAGGAAAGCCTCTTGCCTGTTACTGAGGCTGACAGCTGTCCCCAGGCTCAGACACCCCGTGCAGGCTACGCTGCCCCAGGAGCTGCAGCTACGTGCCCTGCTGCCCGTGAGCATGGACACATGGTCCTTTTCTAGATTCTCAGGAGCCCCCAAGCTAAAAAGGATAAGCACCTCTTTTTGAGAAAAGCTTTCTGAAGCCACTTTTTACTGCTGCTAATACATCAGTAGCTGTGGATCTCAATGGTCGCCTCCTGACTCTGCCAGTTGGGTCCTCAGGGAAGCAGACATGGAGGCAAGTTGAGGTACCAAGGTTTATTTGGGGTGATATGTGTGAAAGGTGCATCCCTGAGTCTCTGTCAGCCTGATGGGGACCTGGGTTTGCTCGAGGAGGCATGGGTGGGAAGGGCTGGACACTCGTGCCAAATGGCTGCCCAGGGAGAGCTCCGCTCCAAAGCCGAGGTGGACCTGGAGAAGTGATCGCCCGGGTCTGTCAGCTACCACATGCCTGGTGGCTGGCCAGTGCTTTCTTTTATAATTTTAATTTTCCTAGCTGTTTTGAGGTATAATTGACAAAAATTGTATATATTCATGGGGTACACTGTGATAGTTGATAAATGTATGCATTGTGAAATCACCTCCACAATTCAGGTTATTAGCATAGGCATCCTCTCACATAGCTTGCATGTGGTGTGTGTGTGTGTGTGTGTTGTTGGGTGCACTTAAGATCACTCTTTTAGCAAATTTCAAGTATACACTATAGGGCTGGGGTTGTAGCTCAGTGGTAGAGCATTTGCCTAGCATGTGTGAGGCACTGGGTTCAATTCTTAGCACTGCATATAAGTAAATTAAATAAAAGTCCATTAGCAACTAACTAACTAACTAAATAAAGGTATCGTGTCCATCCACAACTAAAAATATATATGCAAAATGTATATACTACATGATTATTAACTATAGTCGGTCATCATACTGGGGTCAGGTGTCCAAATGTATTCTTCCCATCTAACTGAAACTTTGTACCCATTGATCAAGGTCTTCCTCTTTTCCTCCAACCCTGTCCCCTGAATGTCATTTTCCTCCTCTTGGCCTCTCTGAAGGCCACTGCTTTCTTCCCACACGTGGTGAGATCATGCAGTATCTGTCTTTTGTGTCTGACTTAGGTCACTTAGCATCGTGTCCTCCAGGTTGATCCATGTTACAAAGGACAGGCCTCCTTTTGAAAAGGCTGATTAGTAATTGTACCTCCCAGCTGCACCCCAGGCCCTGTGACTTCTCTTCAGTGTTCTGAGGACCCTGCACACCGTGGACGATTTACATTGCCACCCACAGCTTTCCTTCCCTCCACCTTCTCACCAACGCGTACCTTTTACCTTTTTGGTAATCTCCATCCTTGTAAGTGTAAGGTGATAGCTCCTTGTGGTTTTAATTTGCATTTCCCTGATGAGTGATACTGAACATTTTTACATCAATTTGATAGCCATTTGCATGTCTTCTTTTGAGCAACGTCTCTTCAGATTTTTTGCCCATTTTTAAGCAGGTGTTTATTTTCTTCCCTTTCTATTGAGCGGTTTGAGTTCCTTATATATTTTGAATACTAATCCTGGCCATTATTCTCTTGAATGGGGACGGAGCCACAGCACATCCCCACACCTGCCATGCTAGCCTGGGCTCCCAAGCAAAGATAAGTAGCCCCCTCAGGAATGAAGGTCATGCCTGAGACTCCGGGGTCTGCATCCACGGTAGGCGGTGTGGCACACAGGTGAGGGGGACCACAGATCTGGCTGGGGCAGATCTGTCAAAGTGGCACTTGGGTTTGGCTCCTTCCTCTCAAGCCATGCGTATTGCTTCCATTTCCCCAGGAGACTGTTAACTCTCCAAAGTTGGTCTGGCTTTAGCATACCAACAGAGCCCAGCATGGGGCTGAGCCCCGAGGAGGCCCCTGGGGACACTTTCTGATTCAGCTCAAAGTGGCTTTCACGGCCTGCACATCCTGTCTCCAGTGCAATCCCCATGGGGCCCCTGAACAGGCAGTTTGAAGACTTCCTTAGAACAGGCCAGACCTTGAACCCCTGGGCACTCAGGGTGATTTCTGACGGATGAGTGCTTCCTCCCCACCCCCCTCTCCATCATTCATTGTTCTTGTCACCAACTGAAGACAAAAGCAAAGCAGTGCTTAGAATCCTGCAGCCCCACTCTTGACACCTCCCTCGCAGAAAAGCATTTGACAACTGGTTCCCATGGCAACAGGCTTTCTTCGCAATAATTTCTTGTTCAGTCTGCCAGACCCCCACCTTTCTCTTCTTGGGAGTAATGGCCAGCATTGGAAATGAGACAAGATGAAGCAAGAAGAGAAGGTTCAGACAGCCAGGCGGGCAGGCCTGGGGTGGGGGTGTCCTGCTGGCCCAGGCCCGCTGCCCCGGGGCGTCTCCTAGGGCTAAGCAGGTGCTCATCAAGGGGTTAAAATGCTCCAAAATGAAGTCTGCAAAAAGCTGACAGCAGCACCAACAGGCACTATTTAGAGCAACGCAGAAGCAGAGCACTCTAATTTTGGAAAAGGGCCATGTTCGCACATTCTGAGCAACAGTGCCTGCCCTGGTAGCTGCTGGCTTCCTTTTCCTGTTCCTTGTCAGCTCCAGCACGTGGGCAGGGCTGAGGAAGCTATCTCGTCCCCTGCCCCTCAGCATGGTCCCCATCGGGCATGATTTCTGCTGTGTGCTAATTAGGTCCCCCAAGTCCACATGTCGAAGTCCTTGCCCCCAGGACCGTAGCATGGGACTGTGTCTGGAGATAGGCCTTCAAATGGGCAGTTACAGTGGGTGTTAGGGTGGCCTTAATCCAATCTGACTGGGGTCTTCATAAGAGGAGACTAGGATGCACAGAAAGACCCCCAGGAAAGATGATGTGAGGACAGAGGGAGAAGAGAAGCTGGCTTAGTCCAGCTGTCATAACCAAAGTACCATAAACCAGATGATCTATAAACAGCAGGATTTGTTTCTCAATGTTCCAGGGGCTGTGAAGTCCAAGATCAGGGTGCTGGCCGGTGCAGTATTTGAGAAGGACTGTTTTCAGGCTGGTAAATGGGGCCTCTCACTGGGTCCTAGATGGTGGAAAGGTCAAGGAGCAATCTTGGGCCTCTTTTAAGGACACTAATCCTATTCATGGGGGCGGGGCCCTTAATCTCATCAGCTCCCAAAGGCCCCGCCCCCTGACACCATATTAGGGGTTAGGATTTTGACATGTGAATTTTGGGAGGGACATAAAATATTTGGTTCACAGCAGCGCAAATTGAAAAGAGAAACCTTGGGAGGAACCAGCCCTGCTGACCCTTGATCTTGGACTTCCAGTCTCCAGAATTGTAAGGAAATAGATTTCTGTTGCAGAAGCCCCTGATTCTGGAGTGTTTTGTTATGGCAGCCCACGCTGCCTCATACACCTCTGCCCTGGGCCTGGAGGCTCCACGCACCATCTACAGCAAAAGGAGGCCAAGACAGGACCGAGTGGTGCCCCTCAGCGTCGAGACACGGGAGGTCATGTGCTTGCCTCCCTACACGCCCCTGGGACCGTGCCTTTAATGCTTGTGTCCTCCCTTCACGGGGCTCCTGGAGGGAGGGACGCTCTCTTGGTTCTCTCTGTATCCTGGCCACCAGGAAGGAGCTGAATAGAGGTTCCTGAGCAAGTTGATGATTCTTATTCTGGCCAAGATTCAGGAAGCCCCAGGATTCAAACCTAAAAGAGAACTGGCCAGTCTTTTGTTCCTAATGTTCTTTTGCAGAGGAGAAGACAAAGGATTGGAGAGGCGAAGTGACTGGCCCCTGTCACACAAGGCAAAACCCCAACAGAAAGCAAGGTCTCCAGAATCTCAGTTTGGGGGGCTTTCTGCAGCCGTGAACAGACCCCCGACAGGAGAACACAGACAACACCCACTAAGCACATTGTCTACAGATAAGCACATGGTCTTGGGGACAGCAACCAAGTGAATTTATTTGCCATGTTTCAAGGGACATGATACCACTACTGGCATTTACCTTGTTCATCTCTTGGCTGCATTGATTAAAAATTTCAATGGTTCCCAATGTCCAGGGTTCCACACAAAGAGTCTATACATTGTGAATACTGGAGACATTGCCAGAAATAAATTAATGAATAAGTGGGTAAATTCTGAATTCCTTCCCTTGGCATTCAAGTCCTCTATAATCCCTCAATTTCCAGTAATCTCAAACATAACCCTTTGCTCCAGGAAGGCTCAGTTTCCTCTGTGGTTGCAGAAAAGTGTATAGTCCTAATTCCGTTCATGCTGTGTCCCAGGCTCACTGTCTTTTTTCTTCTACATCTTTTTTTTTTTTTTTTTTTAATTTCTTTCCCACACGCAGGACATTGAGCCCAGGGCCTCCAGCGTGCTCGGCAAGTGCCCTACCCACTGCGGAGCCACACCCACAGACTCTTCTTGTCCTCATTTGTCCTGCAAAGTTCCCTACGCCCTCAAGTCTGACAGAAGCCCTCCCTCCTCCAGTTTGGTACACGGAGATAAGCAACAAGGACCTCGAGTCTGGAAGGAGTGGGCAGAAGAAAAAGATCTACAAACCACCCTAAAATAGGACTTTGGGTTAAGAAGAAACCCTGGAGGGACAGAAACAGAACTGTAGCCTTTACCACACAGGCAGACTGTGACAAGTCACAACTGAAATCTCAGTTACACATGGGGCTTTAGGCCAGGCAGTCGGACACTGCTGGCCTTAATACTGAGAGTGTAGCAACCCAAAGAGCTCCCGACCCTCCCTCTTTCCTCGGAGGCAGGGAGAGGTGACCTTCCTGTCAAAGGGCAGTATGCTCGGAACCCCACCCTCCTGAACGGTGAGCACCAGGCCTTTTTCTTTGGTATCTTCAACTCCTCTCTGCAAAGGTTCCTACTTACCACATTTAAGGTGCTGAATGTCTTTGAAACCTTCCAACCACGAAGGTGGACTTCTGCTTCCATCCATGAAGGAATACCCAGTACTAGACTTGCCTTCCTGCTGTCAACACGAAGAAACTGGACAAAATATGGAAAAAAAGGCTTTCAGGCATTAGACAATAGGCGGCACAGGATGTGACTGCTGCGAGAAAGGGAAGTGAGTCTTAGGGATGCCCTGCTTGTGACCTGAAGACACCTTCCTGACCAGGCAGAGCCCGCGGTCTCACTGGGTTAAGGGGGAGGCCAAGGCCGCTGAATGTGCTAGGCAGAGGGTCAGAGAGGAGCAAGTAAGTGGAAAATGAACTCCAGAAATCGGCAATGAAGCAAGAGTCTGCAAACACTTAGCTATGCACCCAGAGACTAAAACTCCGCATCACCGGGCAAAGAACATTCCATAGGAGTTTTCTCCTCAGAGAGCCAAATAATTTCCAGAGCTCATATAGGGCTTGGTGACGTCTGAGTTATGAGTAGCCAGAGGAGAGAAACTCTGAATACCTGGGTCATTCTGTAAAGGCTCCAGAACAGCCGTGCATTAGAAGTAGGGCTAAATTAGTCCTCTTTGGCTTCTTCTAACAAAGTTTAAAACACGCCACAAAAGGTTCAAGCTGTTTCACAAGTAATTTAACTGCCTGCCAGAAATAACTTCCATCTCTTTGAAGCAAGAGAACAAAATCCAGACACTTGACAACCTAACAACCAGTCTACTTTCAGAATTGAGTAGTCAGGGTTCAACCATGGAAGTATACTGCTGTGTGTGTATATATATGTGTGTGTATGTATCAATGTACATACATGTAAGTATATATGTGCACACACACTCAAAACAGTATTGGCTTATTTGATTTGGGGGGTTCACTAGGCAAGTCTGAAGTCCACAGGGCAGGCAGTCAGAAATAGATCATGAATAGGCTTAAAAAAAAAAAAGAGCAATTTCAGACTCACCTGCTCTTTGGAGGCTCTGAGCTCAGGGAAGATCCAAGTCTTCTTTCAAAGGCTTGCAACTGATGAAGGTCTACTTAAAATCATCATTTTATAACTTAGAAAGAACTGAATATGGGCCAGGATGAAGCTCAGTGGTAGAATACTTGTCTTTTGTGCTTGAGGCCCTGGGTTCAATCCCTGTCACAGCACAAACCAACCTGCAAGCCCGTCCAACAAGTTGCACGTGGATTTGGGCTACATTTGCAAAAATTTTTCACGTCATCACCTCAATTTATGTCTGGTTGAATATGGGAGAAGGCATGTGTGTGCAAAAGAGCAGCTGCCTCCCTTCCGTCATCCCCTCTCAGGAGGGAATAGGCCTCGTCCCCACCCTCGCTGGAAAGACGGCCCAACCCAGCGGAGCTGACGTAACACAGGATCATCACATTCAGTCTCCAGTAACTAGCACATCATGAGATGCGCAGTGAAGGGGAAACGGAGCCCCCAGTCAGTAGGAAGACATAAAAGCAGACCCAGATGGAACAGAGATGATGGAATTATCAGGAAAAGACTGTAAAAGGTTATCATAAATATGCTTCAGAATTTAGAGGAAAACTTGGAAGACAACGAGGGCATAAATGGGGTGTATAAAAAGAATATTAGACCTGAAAAACAAAATACCTTAAATGAAAAATTCACCAAATGATTTAATTTTAGATTAAACTTTACAGAAGAAAGAAAAATCAATGAAGTTGAAGACACAGTGAAAGAAACTCTCCAGGTTGAAGAACATGGGGAAGGAAGAAGAAGAAGAAAAAAAGAAGGAGGAGGAGGAGAGAAAGAAAGAAAGAAAGAAAGAGAAGGAAGGAAGAAAAAGAAACTGGAAGAAAAGTCAAAGCACAGCTGATGTGGTGGCTCACACCTGTAATCCCAGTGACTCAGAGGCTGAGGTAGGAGCATTACAAGTTGCAGGCCGGTCTCAGCAACTTGGTGAGACCCTGTCTCAAAATAAAGAATAAAAGTACTGTGGATGTTGTTCAGTGGTTAAGTGGCCCTGTGTGCAATTCCCAGGTCCAAAAGAAAAAGAAAGAACCTGAATATCAGATAACTACGAGTTTATCTGCTCTATTAATCATTTTAACAAAGGGGCAAGAAAAAAGAAAAAAAAAAGAGTAGATACAAATGACTCATAATAAATAGAACGGGAGGCGGGCACACCAAAGCCCCTACAGTCTTGGGACAGATATGAAGGGTATATTCGGAACAACTCAAGACAGTAAATTTAATTACTTAGATGAAAAGAATGAATTCTTTGAAATTACCTAAATGGACTCAGGAGAAAATAGAAAATGGGAATGACTTGAATTTGTAATTAAAAATCTTCCCCCAAGGAAATCTCTGGGCTCTGCAGGCTTCACTGTGAGTCTAGCAAACCGTGAATTTGAGGTGGCTGGAGCGTCGCGGCTGCCATCGTCAGCTGGAGGTGTGGACTGTGAGACTGCGCAACGCTCCGGAACGTGCCAGGGACGCGAAGGGTGGGTTTCCCGAGCGCTTCTGCTAATTGTTAGCTGCGTAGCTTTGGGACTCATCAACACCCTAGAACCTTGTTTCGTCATCTGAAGCATGGCATGACAACTTGTCCCAGGCTTGAGGGAGAACCAAAATACATGTGAGAGTAGTTTTATGTGCCAAAGTGTTCACGTATATGATGATATTAATATCAATAATGAGTTAGCTCTTCGTAGGGTTTATCATAATTTTTTTTTTTTTTTTTTTTTTTTTTTTTTTGGGTACCAGGGACTGAACCCAGGGATGCTTAACCACTGAGCCACATCCCCAGCCCTTTTTATATTTTATATTATTTATTTATTTTATTTTTTTTGCGGTGCTGGGGATCAAACCCAGGGTCTTGTGCTTGCAAGGCAAGCACTCTACCAACTGAGCTATCTACCCAGTCCTATATTTTATTTTGAGACAAGGTCTTGCTGAGTTACTTAAGGGATTGCTGAGTTGCTTAGGGCCTTGCTAAGTTACTGAGGCTGGCTTTGAACTTGCAATTCTTCTGCCTCAACCTCCCAAGCAGCTGAGATTACAGACATGTACCACTGAGCAACTGTGAGAAATTGGCTTACAACATTTTTATTATAATGGCAGTGATGGGGGAAATCATGACAGTCTTATATGGATTTTCCCATTACAGAGAAAAGAAATAAGTCATGTACAGTCAACTTCAGAGATTGGGTTGGTTTGGACAAGTAATAAAATATCCAGGAAGATACCTGACCTAAACACCCTAGGAATTGTATAAAGTCACAGGCAGACTTTTCTTTTTAAGATTCATAACACAATGGGTCATATTATTATAATGCATCCCCAGGGTCACATTGCCCTTTTAATTTTTATTTTATTTATTTTTTTATGGTACTGGAGATTAAACCCAGGGGCACTTTACCACTGAGCTATATCCCCTGCCTTTTAAAAATTCATTATTATTATTATTTTTAGTTGTAGGTGGACACAATATCTTTATTTTATTTTTTTGTGGTGCTGAGGATCAAACCCAGGGCCTCTCACACGTGCTAGGTGAGCGCTCTACCACTGAGCCACAACCCCAATCCCTCAGCCCTTTTTATTTTTTATTTTGAGACAGGGTCTCCATAAGTTGCCCAAGCTGGCCTTGAACTTGTGATGCTCCTACCTCCTCTGTCGCTGCGATTACAGATGTGCCCAGCTCTATGCATTGCCTTTTGATCCTGCTTCACATTTGTGATTGGATGATTTGTGCTCCAGAAATTTACTATATATCTGATGTCTTATTTTTTGTCTCTATTCAGTTTAATACTACATTCATTCTATAGAAATTTGGCAATAAATGCATATATAAATGGCACCTCTAAGTCTTCTATGTAATGACAAATATTCTTCCAGGATCTTTTTGGCACAAGCCCTTGGTGCTGTAATCCCAACTGCAGCACCACGTCTTGGTGAGTTCAGAATATCACACTCTGATGGTTTCACCTGAGGTGACTGCTTTCTGATGTTCTCCCTGAAAGACGGGGGTGGGGGCGGGTGGGGGGTGGGGGGTGTAAGGTTGGACCATTAGCTATATTTGCCAGAGGGACTAAAGGTTGAATAACACTAGACTTAGGGAAAAAAATTACCATTGCATGTCCTTATAAAATACGGGTATCATTAGAAAAAGAAGCAGAGCTGCATACTACAGCCACAGAAACAGCAGAAAGGGCCAGGGGTATGGCTCAGTGGCAGAGTGGCTAGCCTGCATGAGGTCCTGAGTTTGATCCCTAGTGCCACAAAAGCAAACCAAAACAGGCAGAAAAACTAGCAGAAGGAGAAAGGAGAATAAGTTGATCTAGGGAAGGAGGAAGCAAAGTGGAGAAAGATGAGCAAAACAGAGACAAATGGAAACCACACACAAAGATGATACAAGAAACTTCAAATGTATCAGTAATTAAAAGAAATGTAAGTGGGTTGAGTTTACTGATTAAATTACTGAGGCTGTCAGATTTTAAAATCACTATTATTTTGGGTTGTCACTTGCATTTAAACCTGAAAAAAACATCAGTAAATATACTTTGAGACAGAAAAAGAAAAAGTTCTCAAGAATTATAAGGATAAATTGATAATTATGCAGTTAAAACAGGAACTTTTAACATAGGTGGATTAGAAAGTGATGAGTAGTTAAAAATTAAAATTTAGAGTATTTGATAATAAATTAATAATACAGAACTCTCTAGTCAATAGAGAATATATATTGTTTCAGGAGCATATAAAACGTTTCAAAATTGGTCACATTATAAAACAAAAGGAGCACCTACACGTTCCAGAAAACTAGGATTCTCACAGATGACAATGCAATTACTTATAAATATCTTAAAAAGATATTTTACCATTTTACCCACCAAAAAACTGACTCAGTTTAATGAAAAAAATCATAATGAAGATACCTAAAATATTCTATATCAAATTATAAGATATAATACAAATGGTATTTAGGCATCTATTTTCATGCTTAAATACATTTGAGGAATCAGGAAACATAGAAAACGAGGAATAATCCTCAAGAAGTTAGAAATAAAATGGTACAATCACTCCTAAATGTGGTAAGAGGAAAGAAATAATAAAAATAATATCAGCAATTAATAAAAAAATGATGAAGAGGATAAACAAAACCTAAAACTGATTCTCTAAGGAAAAAAAATCAATAAAATTGCTAACACCGTGGAAATAGGAATGCGGGTAAGATATTAATATTTGGAATAAAAATGTAGCTACAACTACAAACGTGTAAAATGAGAAAATCAGAACATCTGAGTGAATAAAATTGACTCCAGAAGAAAACAGAAAACCTAAATAGTTCAATAACCACTGAGAAAATCCAGTCAATAATAAGTCTCCTCCCAAATGCCTTAGCCCTACCTTCCTTGCCAAATGCTTCCACATATGTTCTGGTTTCTGATGATTTTAAAGGTACATTTTTACTAAATCCTGGTTGAACAAATATTCCTATTTGTCCAATAGTTTAAAGATGTCATTGCCCTCTATTCTAGCCTCCATGTTTTCTCATGAGATTTCAGCTTAATTCCTATCATTGTTCCCCTGTATGTAGTATGCTACTTTCCTCTGACTGCTTTGAAGATTTTCTGTTTATCTTTGGAAAATCTTCTGTTTATCTTTGCAGCAGTTTGACCATGATGTGCCCGTATATGATTTTCTTCCTATTTATTCTGCTTGGAGTTGTCAACTCATTCTTTTGTTTCACTTCTCATCAATTTCTAAATCTTGATTTCTGTTGCTCTAACTTTTGTTTCTGATGTAGGCTGGAAATAACAGTAGTGTGTGTTAGATACGGTCTCCTTTGCCTCTCTTCTTATTCCTCAGTCCGTACCAATTCCCATCCCTATTCCTGAGTGATCTGGCCACCTTCTTAGTCAGTTCAGGTAATGGTATAACCTGCCCTCTTCTGGCAAATACTATAGACCCCTTGGCAACAGAGGAAATAGATATGGCTAGCTTGCTACTTGCACTGAAATTCTTAAGTTGAATCAAAATGTATTCTGGTTACCAGTGGAATACATTTCAGATGATACCATCATGAATCACAAGGTGCCAAAGAACTTGTGGATAGGTCCTGTGAAGGAGAAGTAGCGCCCAGAGTCAGTTATTAATAAAATCTAGGTTCCAGTAGGGAAATGTGACCTTGGGATTCCACAGCTTTGCCAAGAAACTCTAAGTAACTTACTAAATCCCATACAAGGTCCTGTAAATGGCCTCTGGAACCTCAGAGGTACTATTTCTCATCCCACACTCCCACTCAAAGGCTGTAAACCCAGACTGGTGACAGGACTTGGGAGTATTAAGAATTACTACCTGTCTCCTCATAAGACTAGGCACAGAGCTACCATTTGACTCAGCTATACCACTCCTCAGTATTGATCCAAAAGAATTAGTCATCAAACCACAGTGATACATGCATACCCATGTTTAAAGTACACCATTCACCTGAGTCAAACCAGGGTCCATCCACAGATGAAGTGGATAAGGAAAATGTGGTATATACACACCATGGAGGTTTATTCAGTCATTAAAAAAAAAAAGAAATTATCATTTGCAGGAAAATGGATAGAACTTGAGACCTTTATGTTAAGCATAATAAGACAAACTCAGAAGTTCAGGGGTCATGTTTTCTCTCATATGGGGAAGCTAGAGAGGAAAAACAGAAAGGTGGGGGAATCTCATGAAACTCAAAGGGAGATCAGAGAGGAAAGGGACCAAAGGGTGGGAGGAGGGTGTGAAGTGGGGAAGAGTTGGGGAGGAATGTTAGCCAAATTTTATTGTTATATTATAAGCATGTATGAATATGTCACAAAAAATCAAATGTGGGAAAAAAAAAAGAGAATAGCTACCTATTATGGTTTAAATATGAGGTGTCCTCCAAAAACTCATGTGTGAGACAATGCAAGAAGGTTCAAAGGTGACATGATTAGATTATGAGATCTTTAAGATAATCAGTAGATTAATCCACGGATTGGAATTAACTGGGTGGTAACGGTAGGCTGGTAGGGTATGACTGGAGAAGTAGGTCACTGGGGGTGTGTCTTTGGGGTTTTTATTTGTCCCTGGTGAGTGGAGGTCTCTCACTGCCTCCTGGTTACCATGTTCTGAGCTGCCTTCCTCTGCCACACTCTTCCACCAGGAACTTCTGCTCACCTCAGACCCAGAGTTATTGAGTTGACTGACCATAGACTGAACTTCTGAATCCGTGAGTCTAAATAAACTTTTCCTTCCCTTAAATTGTCTTGTCAGGTCTTTTGGTCAGCTCTAAAACACTACCTTAGCTTTAGACCCATAAACACCTGGAATTGGGAACTGACTCTGGCCATTCTGAATTGAGAAGTTTTTCCCAAGTTGGTAGCACACATAGCCATAGACATTCCCAGCTGCCTTGGGCTCATGTAGAAGCTTTCTAGTTAGGACATTTAAAGCATCTGCTGACTTGGAATAGTGAGCAGGTCCCTGAGCTCAGCAAGGATTGCCAGAGGCCGTCACCTCTGTAGGAGATGTTCCCTGGCAGTGAAATATGTCAGTTCACCCTTGTTAGCGGGACTCAGCCTCCCATCAACCTATTCCCCACCACCCCCCACTTATTTGTTTCTGTCTTATTCTTACTAACAATATAAAATTGACTTTTGTGACAACTTTTTGTTCAAGAAAGTTTTCATTTTAGTAATTCAGTGTGTGGAGTGAAGACCCATCGAGGTCAAGAAGGGCCTTCATGGACTGTCTTCAGGCCATTCTGAGAGGGGGCAGGTCTGAGCAGGTTGGAGTGGGGACTGCCATCTTCCCTCATTTCCCTGGGACTGCCTGCTGTGGCCCCAGCCTCAGCACCACCAAACAGTCTTCTGCATAGGTGCAACACCTCCCCTTCTGGAACTTTTCCCTTTAAGTGGGAAGGCAGATAGATTGAGAAAAAACCCCAGCAGCTGCTTAAAACAGTGCAGACAAGTAATGGGCAGCTCCAGATGGTGTCCTGAAAGCAAGACTGAAATCCTACACCTGTTCCCTTTGATAAAACTGATTTTGGCACACATGTCTGGAGTTACCCCAATTTTAAGAAAATGTCCATCTGGGTGTTAAGGATCAGCTGGATGCAGAGAGTATCGGTGTCATTTAGGTCTAGACCAGGACAACTTTCTGCCCTGGTCCAGTGGGCTCCATCTTCTACTCCAAGAAAGCATCTCAATGAGTTAAGTCTTTCCTGAACAGACTCAAAGATTTCTGGCCTGCCTGACAGGGGATGGGAACATAATGGAACATAAAATAAAACAAACCTGGTGCCCACTTGATAATACTTGTCTTGGATCCTCCTCACTTCTGCTCATTTCCCATTCTACTCCTTCGAACCTCAAGCTTCTGACTTTGCTCCCCGAGTCTTGTAGGACTCCAGTGGACAGTTAATATTATCTTTTCATTCCTGCTCTTTCTTTTTTTCCCCTTTAGATAACACCCAGCCAGATTCAGTTCTAAGGGGACCCTTCTCTGCATGGGCTTGCTTTGTCATTGCTCTTGGTCATTATCATTGTCCAGGCTTGTCAGGCCCACTTCACGGCAGGGAGTGGGGCAGAGCAGTGAGTGTGTGCCAGGAAGGAGCAAAGGTCTTCGTAAGTGGAAATGGATGAGGATAAGCAGAAGTCATCCTACCATCACCTTCCAATCTCTCCTGGGTCGGGGGACTGAGCAGCTTGCTATGAAGGGGTCATGGGGTTGCACAGCACTGGAGGAACACTGGAGTTAGATAAGAAAAAGGTGGCAGGGATGCAGTGAACACTGGTGATCTCAGCTGGCTTGTCTAGGACATGATGGAACGCCCAGGGGCATACTGGAGGCACAGCAGACCTTGAAATGAGAGTAAAGGAGAGAGCTGCTGAGAGTCTGCATTTAGGATGGACAGCATTAGGTGGGTGACACCTAAGGCCTGAGGCTGAGGGCCTGGCCCATAGTTTACACCAGAGACCCCTACTGGAAACTGATCTTCTGTAGTGGTATACAGATCCTGGAGAGCCCAGTGGCCAAGGGTCAGGACTGGAGACCTGGGAAGTATAAGGTGAGTTTGGGCATCCTTCAGGACACTCAAATTTAGTGGACCGGTCTGCAGTGTGCATGGCCCAATGAGGAATGCTCCCCTGTTGCACTTTAGACAAGAGGAAAGCAATTTCAATATGCCCACAGGTAAGAGGAAATTCCCCCTACACATCTATAAGAAAAGTTGACTGTAGTCCATAATGCAAGATTCTACCTTTAGGTCATTTTACCCTTGGCAGAACAGAGGGAGGGGAATTTATCTGGACAGTTAGTGTCCTAAGCAAATGAGATGATGGTCTCAGAGGGGGTGGCCTCCATCTGCTCCTCTGTATTGAAAGTGGAAATCAATGATGGGTAGGCTGAGCTCTCTCCCATCCCTGGAGACACAGTCCAAGTATTCTTATCCCAGCACTCTGCTCTCCATTTTTCTTGCCTAGAGCTCGAGATCTTTTGGCTTTAGCTTGATTTCCTAAACAATTCTCTCAGGTTATTTTTTTTTTTTTTTTTTTTTTTTTTAGTAATGAAGTTCCTTCTGAAACAGTATCTCATATAGACCACAACATAGGAATCAGGGAAAAAAAAAAAAAACAACTTAGGCTTTTATTAGCATAGATTTATAATTTCACATTGGTAACACTTTACTTTGTAGACTGTTAATAAATGACAATGAGGCCATTTTCATAAATACAAAATCACATTAAGTCAGGGTTAATGGATTACTCTCACATCACTGGTTGTACAGTACTGAGAAAAATATTTTAGGAAGAGAAATGATCACAAATGGTACCTTTTAAAAAACTGTTCTTACAATCTCAGGATAGTCTTCAGTTAAGCTAACTCACAATCAGAAAGAATAAATTATCTCAAAGTTAGGTCACTAATAATTGTCAACAACAGCTGGAATATTTATCACAAGTATAAAAGACAAGCACTCACACATTTTCAAGAATTGCTGAAGTGGTCCTAATGCAAAGATATCACATCTGGACTGGAAGATTATATCTTTACTTGTTCCTGGACAATTAGAGGTATAAGGAAAGCATGCATTGAGCTGACAATAAGTATCACGAAGATCCCAAGAGCCTCAGTGAATCAAGGGTTTTCTAAGTTCCAGACATCAAGAGTGCTGAAAAGGTATTATGTCATTTGCTCCTAATAACAGCCCTGTACTAGAATCTTCCCATTTTCACAAGGAAACTTAGATGTTTACAGAAGCTAAGCAACTTGTTTACAGGATGCACCATAACTGTGTTGGAGCATGTAACTAAATGTCGCTCATCTATGCTGTCCTTGCACACTTGACTTGGCATGTGTGGGTCAGAGGCACACACTCACGAAGTGCTACAGTTTTTCAAGTCTATGAGTAATTTAAGGAAGTTTGGATGTGTGCACGGATACCAGCAGGGAAGCTTTATTCCAAGTTCTGCACAAAAGGAGTCAAACAAAAGCAAACCTAAGGGTGAATGCTGCCGTGTTGGCTTTTGGCTTTTGACACATTTGAGTCTACCTGTTATTTACTAGATATTTACACAGTTACTAGGTGTATCACAGAGTCCAAGATGGACCTGCTGAAAACTTTCTGTGGAACTTTGAGGACACGATTTGAAATCCACTAAGATGGTGGAGAGTGGATTAGCTCAAGGCGGGAAGTCCTGGGCTTCTGTCTAGGCTGTGCCACTTCTTAGCATTTTGGGGTTGAGGAGACCACTTAACCCATCTGAGCTTCAGGTAATTTTCATAAAGAATAAAATTTAAAACCCCTAGAAAGAGGCAGGGTTGCTGCACACATCAGATGCATATGAAACGCCTGGCATAGTGCAGCCCTCAATAAAGGGGAGGGCCTTCCTTCTCCTCTCTACTCTTGATGGCCACTAAACCCCTTCTCCAGACAGCCTGATCCCTACACCCCAAATGCCCTGTGTGTGCCCTCTCCTGTGCATTCTCCCCTAGAATTCACCCTCTCTTTGAGGGATCTCTCTGGCTGTGGACCTCTTGAAAATGGGGGGGGGGCAAGTCATCTGTGTCTTCAGGGTCTGACATGGCACCTAGCACAGAGGCAGGAGGGACACTTCCCAGGAAAGAGAAAAAAGAAACCTACAGGTGGAGATGTCCTTTCATCTGACCATGACCCACGGCCCTCCTGTTAAGGCCATGGATCCATCTGCTAATGTGGTTATTTTGCTTCCACCTGTCTGCACCAACAACTTGCTGTTGGAAACTTCCTGAAGGCATAACCCATCTTGCAGGTTTGTAGCTGCTTAACTATAGGCAGTGGCTGGAAGGTATCCCTCCATCCTGGGGACTCAGCAAGAACTGGCTTGAGTTGACAAGGAGATTCTGGATAAGCCAATCACTTTGTGACTTTCTAACTTATTATACTTTCTAACTTATTACAAAAGCTATTTTCTTTTTTAACATCAATCCTTTCTTCTACGGTATAGGTAATGGGTCTATTCGGGGTATGTAAAGGAAACCAGAAGTCTGGGTGTTCTAGATGTCTTAAGTCTCACTCTCTAATATTTGGAATTTAATCTTTTGTTTATTAACAATTTACTTCTGGTTTAAGAAACTCCAAGCATTTTTTTTTTCCTAGAAAGAAAAATCAAGACTTGATTGTAATACCTTGATTTCAATCCCATACACTAAAGAAAATATTGTAAGGGTCTAAGTTGAATCAAACAAATGCCCCAGACCCATTGTCTGGCAGTACTCTTAGCAGCTGGTTGATAGTCCTCTTCCTCATTAGCCAAGTGTCCACAGTCATTCCCTCCCTCTGGATCTTCAATATTTTCATTTTCTTTCTTTCTTTTCTTTTTTTTTTTTTTTTTTTTTGGTACTGGGGACTGAATATCCAGGGGAACTTTGCCACTGAGCTATATCCCCAGACCTTTTTGTATTTTAAATTTTGAGACAGGGTCTTGCTAAGTTGATGAGGGCCTCAATAAGTTGCTGAGGCTCTCCTCAAACTTGGGATCCTCCTGCCTCAGCCTCCCAATTCCTGGGGTTACAGGCAGGCACCAGCACGCCCAGGGATATTCTCATGTTCAAAAGAGACCTCCTCCTCCTCTTCTTCCTGAACTATCTTCATCAACTCCAGGAAGTTGGGAAGCGGGCCCTGATCCTTGAGCTCCCTAAGCCGACACCAGAGAACCTCTCCGAGGTTGGCCCCAGTCATGACCTGCTCCAGGCGGACCTGGTCCACAATATTCCTGGGGATGGCCCGCTTCTCCACAGCTCTCCGGAGCAGGGTTTCCAGCCGTAACACATAGGCTGAGACTTTCTCCCCTTCCTCCTGGAAGGTCTTCAGGTATCTTACCTGGGAGGTCCTGTGGCTCTCCAGGTTCCCAAACACCTGTTTGAAGGCCTCCAGACACTCTTCCACACTGATGGCTGGGTTGTCAGCCTGCACTATGTGCATGAGGTCCAGAGCAGGGCCCCGCAGGCTCTCCACCAGCCACCTCTTCTTCTCTGCCTCTGAGATGGGCCACTCTTTGACTATCTCAGTGGCCTGCTCCAACCAGACCTCAAACGGCTCCTCCTCTGGGGCTGGTGTGGCACTCCCTGAGAACACTCTCAGCTTCCTGTATCTCATGGGCAGCAGGGGCTGAGGGACATTTGCCATTGCCTGTCCCAACAGATGGGCCAGTACCTCTGGAGATACGCAGGGTACTGTGGCCGGAGATACCCCATGGTGCCCAAGGGCTCGGAACATACCTGAGACTGTCTGCCCCTCTTTTTCTAGAAAGAGGTTCAGTCTTTCAAGAAATTCAGTGTCCTGGTTAGGGGTCTTAAAGATCACCTTCCAGACACCTCCCTTTCCCTGAATCTCACTGGGGATCACTGAGACATCAACGTCCTCCATAAGCTCTAGTAAGACGGCATTGGCATTCTCCTGCTTCCGGAACATCTTGCCAAGCAATCTGTACCTGCCCAGAGACTTTAGAGTCTCCTGCAGGATCACCTGGATCTCAGCCTCATCACAGTTCACTCGTATGCCCGTCACCATCAGCGACTTCTGGTCTTCCACATTCACGATCCTGCACCAGTCCTCCAACAGTGCCACTGCCATTGTCCCCAAAACCGACCCACTCACTCTACAGGTAGCAACCGGAGCTGTGGGTATGCACAGCCTTAGGGGTGACGCCGCTCTAAACTCAGAACCCACCCGAAGGCCTCTCCACACACAGTCTCAAAATCTTTGAGCAGGACCGGTTCGCACTCCCCTTGTGTCTGCAGACCTACCCCACAGCAGTACCACTGCCTCAGGCTCTGCAGTCCCCTTGCTGCTGTCCCCTCCTGGACTTCGGCAGCCAGGTGGCATTGACCCTCCTCTGATGACCGTGGAGGCACCTGGAAGAGCTGCTTTCCCCACTGTGTCCTGGTTTCCGATGCTTCTCCTCTCTCCAGTTGGTGGGGAAATGTCTGGTACTCTAGCACCCAGGACTCCTGGAGAGACGTGTCACAGCAGGGTGGCTTGGAATCCTGGTGAAACAATGCTCGTTTTTACCACGGCCCAGGAAGCATCCTACTCCAGTTTGGGATGAACTGGGGGTAGAAGGGAGGCTCCGTCTTACACTGCACTGGTGTCTGGCCCATTCTGTCACACCCCTTCATTGCTTACTGTGACTTGTCCCCTCTTGCGGATCCATTGCAATCGAGTCCCCCTGCCCCAGATGACTAGCAGACATGTTGACTTATGTCTTAGGTCCCCCCTGCAGGCAGGATTCAAGCTCTCTGCCACGAGCTGGGGCTGCAGCTCGATGGTAGAACGTCTGCCCTGGGTTATGGTTTAGATTGGAAGTGTCCCCCCAAGGCTGATGTGTGACACAATGCAAGGAAGTTTAGAGGGAAATGATCGGGTTGTGGCAGCCTTAACCTAATCAGCGCAGTAATCCACTTGAAGGGATTAGCTGGGTGGTCACTGCAGGCAGGAAGGGTGTGTCTCCAGCAGTCAGGTTGCTGGGGGAATGCCTTTGGGGTTTATATTCTGTCCTTGGTGAGTGCAGACCTCTCTGCTTCCTGGTGGCCATGTCCTAAGCGGCTTTCATTCATGCACCATGATGTTCTGCCTCACCTTGGGCCCACAGCTGTGGAGCCGGCTATCTATGGACTGAGAATTCTGAAACTGAGAGCACTAAATAAACTTTTCCTCCTCTAAAACTGCTCTTCTCAGGTCTTTTGGTTATAGCAGAGAAAAAACTGACTAAAACACCTAGCACGCATGAGGCCCAGGGTTCAATGCCCAGCACTAAAAAAACTTCAAAAAACAAATAAATAATAAAAAAAAAAAAACCTCAACCTTTGCCATTTGAAAGATGAAATAAGATGCAGCTGGATACCTGTTTGTGCATTCCAGAATGTTCCGTGAGAGTCAAGGAGCTTATATATTCAGCTTCTAGTACAGGACAATGTCATCCTCCTCCACACAATGGTGTGTGAGTCTTAGCTTCAGCTCAGCCAAGCTGTCCTGTTACACACAAAGAAGAATAACATATTTTTATGCTTACTATCCAGTGATGAAGACTGATGCACTTTAAATTTTTTTCAAATTTTTTTTGTTTTAGTCGTACATGACAATAGAATGCATTTATACATTTTGATAGATCATACATAAATGGAGTGTAAGTTCATTTTTCTGATTAATATGATGATCCAGTGGAGAAGGATGAAAAAAATATGACTATCCTTCAAAATTTAACTAAATTTCCTAAACAAGATGGAAATACTTCATGTCTTGGACAGAAAAGAATCTGAGTTGGGTGTGCTGGTGCACGCCTATAATTCCAGAAACTCAGGAGGCTGCGGCAGGAGGATTGAAAGTTCAAGGTAGGGCTCATAAATTCAGCCAGGCCCTAAGCAATTTAGTGAGACTGTCTCAAGATAAAAAAATAAAAAGGACTGGGGATGTAAGTCAGTGGTGATGTTCCCCTGAGTTCAAAACCCAGTACCAAGAACAAAAGATTTTCAATTGAGAATTACTCAAACATTTAAAAATAAGTTAATATAGATATAACAATTAGAAAAATAAAATCTCAAGGCCAAATAAGTTAAATTTGGAATTTGAAATAATCCCCTTTTAGGTCTAGTGAGTTTTTACAAAGGCACGAAGGGGGTGTTTCTTTGGCTATGGATGGTAAGTCACTAACACAAAACTTTCTACCTAGCATCGTAACTTGAACCTGTCATTTGAGAGGAGGGAGAGCTGCGAAGCACATCATCCATCAAGAAGTATGTCTGGAGAGCCTGGGAGACGGGCCAGTATAACAGGGAGAAGTCCCTACTACAATCCTGAGAGTAAGTTTTTTTTCTTTTACATACTGGGGGTTGAACCCAGGAGTGCTTTACCACTGAGTTACACTACATCACCAGCCCTTTGTTATTTTGAGACAGGTCTCCCTAAGTTGTCCAGGGGTCCTTGAACTTGAAACCCTTCTTCCTTAGCCTCCGGAGATGCTGGGATTACAGACCCGCGCCACTGCACCCAGCTGGGACTGGGTAACTTCTGTGAAATGCCTGAGGCCACATCCTGCGCTTAGACAAACTTTGATGAAAGTCACCGCCATGGAATCTCCTGGGAACACTGCAGCATATGCATTCCACTGTTGACCAAATGCCGCTGCTGACATACCCCGCAGTGACGTGGAGGGTGTGCTGGGGCTACGACCATTTCCCCCTTGGCCTGAAAATCTCCATCAATCCAAACTGAGTTCATATGCCACAGATGCCAGTTTACAGCTCTGGTAGCTGCTGGAGCAGGAGCAGTTCCAAAATTCTTCTGGGAGTTGCTGAAGGTCGCACCATAGTGCCAGAGAGCCAGGACAAAAACTGCCTGGAAGCTCCAGGGAGCTGGGACTGCTGACAAGGCCTGAGTTTTCCTTCTAAAATATGGGATGACTTTCCTCCCCATTGGAGTATCTAGAGGAAAGCTGGTATGTAAAATGACACTGAATGCCCAGGAAGAAACATCTCCTGCGCTCTTATAGTCTGGATATATGGTGTCCCTCTCCCCGCAAAGCTCAAGTGTGAGACAATGCAAGAATGTTTAGAGGAGAAAAGATTGAGTTATGAGTCTTAACACTTATCCATTGATGGATTAACTGGGAGGTAACTGTCAGGTATGGCTGGAAGAGGTGGGTCATGGGTGTGTGACTTTGAGGTTTAGCCCTGGTGAGCAGAGCTAGAGCGCATTCTCTCTCTTCCCTTCTATCTCTATCATCTCTATCTCTATCTCTATCTCTATCTCTATCTCTATCTCTATCTCTATATCTCTATTTCTCTCCTGCCTTCATGCTCTGCTTCACCTTTGGCCCAGAGCTGTGGAGTTGGTCATTTATGGACTGAGCCTCTGAAACTGTGAGCCCCAAATAAACTTTCTCTCCCTCTGTTGTTCTTGTCAGGTCTTTTGGTGACAAAAAGCTGACTAAAACACAGGCCTGTAGAAAAATTGTCATGCTAAAGTCAGATCACCTCTGGAGGGCTCTTTCTCCTGACAGGATCCCCAATTGCAATGTGACCTTCAATGAAAAGATGCAATTGGACTGCGACTGAACCCAGGGGTGTTTTATCTCTGCGATCCTGTTTTATTTTGAGTCAGGGTCTTGCTAAGTCGGGGAGGCTGGCCTTGAATATGTCATCTTCCTGCTTCAGCCTCCAGAGTCACTGGGATTACAGATGTGTGCCACTGTGCCTGGCAAAATATGTGAGATCTCCATATTTCTCTCACATTTAAGGGCGCCCACAGGACAACGTGGGAAAGGAACCACGCTTCCAAGAGAAGACCCCCCACTGGAATTGGACTGTTTAATCAGATTCTGATCTTGGGTACAGTGCCTAAAGCTCTCAAAACCCATTTCTTAACTTGGAAAGCGGTCATCCCCGTAGGAAATGATGTAATTTACACAAATTCTCTTTATTCAAACGCGAAGTCACTAAGTCCCAGATACCTGGTCCACCATTGCTATAGATTCTCTGTCCTCTGACTTCTCATCCTAAGATTCCCGATCTTCAAACTGTGGCTGCATGCTCTCCAAATTTAACTCCACACATCGAGCGGTCCCTCATAACTGGGAAAGGCGACAAGGGCTGACAATGTGACAGAATTCTTGGTCACACTGCCTTACGCAACGCTCTGTGGTAAACTGCCTCTCTTAGCCCAAATCCACCCAGGTTACTGAGCATGCTCAGATCTTCCTCTAGAGCTACCGAAGGACCCGCCTCGTTTCTGCAGGATTTCGCCACCAAGGAGAGAGGCGGAGAGGTGGGGCTGGAACCCACCAGAGGCAGGCACTGCTAGCAGGAAGGACATGAAGATGAATAAGCGAGAAGACCCCGTAGAAGCGGTCACTTAACGCGAACAAAACGTCCAGTAGACATCCATCAACCTCGCAGTTATCGATGGATAATCTGCAAATACTTACCAAGTCCCTACATTCTCCCCAGGTTGGCCCCACACAATTCACCACGCTCCCTCCCCAACGGCACCCTATCACCTACTGCCCACGCGTCATGCCCACGCGACTTGCGTGCCTGCTCGCCGGTAAGGCCCCTGGCAGCCGCTTACGGCAACCTGGGAAGCCCCGTGGCTCTGGCGCAGTGCGCTACTGGTGCAGGGATGCAGCAACTAATTGGTTCACCCCCGGAAGTCCCGAAAGCCATTTAGGGAATGGGTTGCATTCTGCTTATCCCCCACCGTTTTATTGTTGTTAGTGGTGGGGAAGGTACCAGATCACGACTCTCTTGGACCTTTCTTGGGGCAGTGGCGTAGATGCGGTACATGGTACCATCGGGTGATACAGAGGTTCTATCGTGGCGAATTCACAGACTGTACTTCGACTACCTTCCCACACGCAGTCTCTCTCTATTCCCGCTCCCATGCCCCTCCGCATTACTCCCCTCCATGTTTTCCCCCCCATCACTGTGGATGCACAACTAGAACCCCTGGTTTCACTCTGCCCCCTGTACCCCACCTAGGTGCGTAGGTACACTGAAGCTTTGGTGTCTTGCGCATCCGCAGGTCCCCTCTTATCCCCGCTACTGGCACTGCACCTTGCCCATCTCAATATCCTGGCGCTGCCAGCTTGACCCCCTTCCCCATCCATCAGTTGGTACCTTGGGTAAGGGGGCGGGAGCCCCATCCTTGATGCGCCCTCGCCCCTGGCCCACCTCCGCAATGCAGTGAAAGAGAGGGGCCCGGGCCGGTAGGTGAGGGAGATGGGCCAGGGGCTGCGCCCTTGGGTTCTGGACCCATGTACCCGACCCACACTTACCTAGGCGCCGAGAGCGGTCAGCAGGCTTTCCAGCACGCATCCATTAGCTGGTGGTCTGACCGCTTCACTTCCGGAGCGCGAGGCTCCAGGCGCGCCGCCCTCCCCTCTCCTCCCCTCCCCTTCCCTCCCTCCCTCTCCTCCCCGCCCTCCCGCGCTCGCTCGCTCCCGCCGCGCCCCGCCCCGCCCGCGCCTGGCTCCTCCCCGCGCTGCCGGGAACTGGCAGTCTCCGGGCTCCGGCTGCCGCAGCGGCAGCCCTCCCAGACCCAACTTTGCCGCTCGCCTGAGCTCGCGAGGCGGCTGCGGGGGGCGTGGGCAGGGAGGGGAGAAAGCGGGGTCAGGGGGAGGGACCGGAGGGGTGGGTCGCCTGCTCGCCAGCCCTCCTTCCTTTCTGTACACCTTGCGGTAGGCAGAGAGCGGCAGCCCCGGCAGCAGCTAGCGGTTTGTGCACACGGAGAGGGAGACTTAGGGACCCGCAGACGGACGGACTGACTGACGGAGAGGACCCTCCCCGCGTCCCCGCGCCATGGCCGAGAGGAAGCAGTCAGGGAAGGCGGCAGAGGACGAAGAGGTCCCTGCCTTTTTTAAAAACCTGGGCTCGGGCAGCCCCAAGCCCCGGCAGAAATTCTGTGGCATGTTCTGCCCGGTGGAAGGGTCCTCGGAGAATAAGACCATCGATTTCGACTCGTTGTCGGTGGGCCGGGGCTCGGGGCAGGTGGTGGCTCAGCAGCGGGACGTCGCCCACTTGGGCCCCGACTCGCAGCCGCCGTACTCCCGTCAGGGCCGGCGTGCCGGCGGGGAGCCATCTGTTGAATCCGGCCGGAAGGTGGAGATCCGGCGGGCCTCGGGCAAGGAAGCCCTGCAGAACATCTACGACCAGGTTGGTATGGGGTTGGGGGTGGAGACGGAGACGGGCGCGGGATCGCCCCTCCTTCGCCCCCTTCCACCTCGGCGGAGAACCGAGCGCCCAGCGTGCCCGCCTTCGCGACCCGCCTTGAATACTGCCTCCCGCATCTGCACGCGTACCCCACCCTGCCCGCCCCTTCTGCGCGCAGGGTGCGGCGAGGCTCGGCTCGGCGGTGGGCGGCTATGCGCCCACAAAGGCTGCCGCGCCTCCTGGGCCTGGGAGGTAGGGAGTGGGCATAAAGGACAGGTCGATCCCCGGCTGGGGGTGTCACATGGGGGTTGGGGTGACTATGGTTCCATTCTTCTTAAATCCTCCCGGGCGGCTTCCGTTTGCAGCTGTGGCTGGGTGCCCCACCCTTTTTTGATGCAGCTCGGAGCGCGCAGCGGAGGGTTGGCGTGAAGGCCGGCGGACTCCCCGGGGGTCGGGAGGGGCAGGGGCTCCGACGGCTACTCGTGGTCACACCTCCTCGGGCGCCCTCTGCGCTCTCGTCCTGAGCTCCGAGGTCAGGACCATGGCTAGCGCCTCCCTGGATCGCCTTAGAGAATCTCTCCACCCCTGCCTCCTATTCACAGCGTGTGAAGAGCGAGGGAGGCCTTGGGTCTCCCAAGGAAACCAAGAGGCTCCTAAATAGCCCATGTGGAGAACGGAGTTTTGCTTAAGTATCCCTGTAAAGGCTTCCCAGAGCGTTATCCCTCCGCCCCGTTTGGGAAGCACTTCAGGGATGGAAACTTAAGTGGATTATGTTCAAAGGGTTAAAAAGAAAAGGAAAGGAAAAAGACCTCTCACATTTGAAGACTGGTGTCCTTATATTGTGTTAATGGGGAGACAAAGAAGGCTGGTTGGGTAACCTTGATTTTAGAAAATGTTTAATGTTTGGCAAATGTGAGCAGAGGGCATTTAAAACCCAATAGTCTTCACACACACAATTTTTTTTTCTTTAACAGGGTGATTTTATACTTGTACAATATTTTTTTTCACAGCCTTAATTTCTCAACTGATCATTTACAGTGTAAAATGTTTTAGCACTTTGTTTTTGTTTTTTGCTGTATCTTCTTTCCCACACAATGGCGAAGATGAGAAACCAGTCAAGGAGCATTCGTTGAATACCTGTTGTATGCCTTGCCTTCTAGGGCAGGAGGAAAGTAGTCATAAAAAGTTCAAGAGGCTTCCTCTCAAAGGACTTCAGAAAAGTTGGGGTGTTCTATGCACATTCACTGAGGGATTCCACATGCATTTATTCAGAGTTAAGATTGTATACCTGCAGTAAAATATCAGAGAACAATCAAGAGCAGATAAGAATGTTTGCATCATGATGTACCCTTTTCCTGCTATGCCATACAGTTCTGTAGCTTTTGACTTTTGCATAACCAATTCCAGGAACAATAAACCACTTGCTGTCATTTTCAAAGGGCGAGGCCACTAATCACTTAATTTATATTCACCGTCTCACCCCCTGTCCTGACCTTCAATTTATCTCATATCCATGTTTTCCTATGAGACAACCAGAATAATCTAAATTTTAAAGAATTTGCTTTGTTCCAAAGAATCAGACAATTGAATTAAAAGTTTCTAATTAATATACCTGATGCTGAAAGTGGGGTGAGTATCCTGTACTTCCCTGTGTGAGGACCCCTAGTTGAGGCCAGGGTTACACAGACTCAAGATTGTGTGAGTAGAGTCATGGAAGGCAAGTGTGCTGCTAATACTGATGTCCTGGAGAAGCAGAGAAACACCTGGAGAACAAAGAAGAGGTAATGTAAAGCATGACAGATCAGGGGACAGGGTCAAGAGTGGCCATTCTCTAATCACGGCAGTGACTCGAAGCTTGCTTTTGAAAGACATAGTTTCACTGGGTTAAATAACATCTTTTTTGCTGTCCATTTTGAAGTGCAGATCTTTGATCATCAGGGGTATTCGTTTAGACACTCCCTAAATTTAATCAAACTTCTAAATTGCAGCCCTAGAAGACGGGGAGATTTGAAGAGAAAAATACCCAATTAAAATCCAATGTAGCTGGGCATGGTGGTGCATGCCTGTAATCCCAGCAGCTCAGGAGGCTGAGGCAGGAGGATCTCGAGTTCAAAACCAGCCTCAGCAAAAGTGGGGCGCTAAGCAACTCAGTGAAACCTTGTATCTAAATAAAACAAAAATTAGGGCTGGGGATGTAGGTCAGTGCCCCTGAATTCAATCCTTGGTATCCGCTGCTCAAAAAAAAAAAAAAAAAAAAAATCCAATGCAGTTTTAGCCTGCTTAGTTACTTGGCTGTTAGTAATAGAGGGCACTTCCTGTTTGGTTTTCTGCAGCTCTCCTTGAGTTTCACACTCAATCTAGCCTTATCACATAAGGGATATTCCTATGGGATTTCATCATTCATGACTAAGAACATGAATTGGTACTTAGAATGTTTGAATTTTTCATGCCTATATGAGAGGGGATAAACATTTGGTATGCATGTGTGTATTTGTACAGAACAATGATGATTTCCAAAAGCACAAGTGAGCCCACCATTTTGACTGAATTTGAGTGATCATTACCTAGTTTTCAGCTAATAAACAGGGTGGCCACCAGCATCTCTGCAGTTCTCTCAGGAGCCTTGGCATAAGAGGCAGACTGAGTGCACCCTGGGACTTTGACTAATGCCCTCTTCTCTGTCCCTGAATTTGTATTTGTAGGTGCTGTTAGTGTATGGTCAGATGTGGCTTTGCTTGCTTGTCATACTGAGTCCTGATGTTCTTCCAGCAACTTTGGGAAGGGAGGAACCATGTTCCTTAGTCATGTGGCTTATGGGAGATGAGAGGCTGAGTGGATGGATATATTGGCAGGAACTAAATGAAAGATGCTGCAGAGTGTAAGCAGCTTAGCACCGGGAAGCAAGAGGTGTGGTTTGACCTGGGCCGTCAGTTTTTGGTGAAGGGCAAGGGCAGATATGGCAGCTATGAATGGAGAAAGCTTCTATGTTGTTACTGTCTCTTTTTCCATGCATCACTGCAGAAATCCACTTTGGGCTGCAGTGAAATTACATTGATTACCACCTGTGAGGGCAGCTCCATAGTGAATTAGTCAGTTTTATTATTATAACAAAATACCCGAGGCAGGCTGCTTATGAAGTAAAGAGGTTTGTTTTGTCTGATGGTTCTGGAAATTTAGGTCCCAAATCAGACAGCCTTAATGAGTTTGGGCCTCTGGTGATGGGGTAATTGTGGCACATCTTGGTAAGAGTATGTCAGAGAGAGAAAGAGAGGGAGAGAGACAGATACACCTCCACACACCAGGGTCCCACAGTCCCTTTTGAGAGCACAGCCAGAGTGACCTAGTGACCTCAAATAAGGTCCCACCTTTTAATGGTCCCTGACACCTCCCAGTACTGCCATTCTGGGGACCAAGCCTTTACATATGAACCTCGAACATCTGGATAATATCCATCAGCCTGCTTCTCCCTTGCCAGTGCCCCTTGCCCTCATTCTCTTCCTTTCCTCCTAGAAATTCCCTCCCTTCCACCCCAGACATGGTTTAGCCAGAATCAACTGCTCACCCAGGGATCCTGGATTGCGAGCATGCCCTTCAGAAGGACTTCCAGGCCCTTCTAGCTTCAGACGCCCTGTGCAGACTGGATGGACAGGGGCGTGATTCCCCTTCTCCAGGGCAGGTGCAGTGAGTCTCTCAGGGGCTTGATGTCTCTCCAGAAAGCACAGGTTGGAAGCCTGCTGCCCAGGATGCCGCGTTGGGGCAGGATGGAAGGCGAGGGCTCCACCCTTGTGCGAGGATTGATGCTGAGTACGTGGTCACCCTCCCCACATGTGGCCCCTCGATCTGACTTCCCCGCCTCCAGAACCACAAGCCAAATGCTCTTCATTATGAATTACACAGTCCCAGGTATTCTCTTCAAGCAGGACAAAATGCTTTAAGTCAACCACCAAGTCTATTAAATGCTTCCTGATAGCCCCTTCCCCTCTCCCCATGTTGGTGCCCGCCCAGTCCCAGGCACCCACTGCTTGGCCGCCCCATGCTGTTCAGCACCAGCCTCCCGCCTCCTCATAAGATGCCCCTTCTAGGTCTTTCTTCCTCCAAAGGGCAACATCTTCTAAGTCACTCTTCCTTCTCGCATCCAAAATTCCTTCCTCGTGTTAATCATAGCTACAGAGAAACCCACCTTTTGTGTGAATGACTAATATCTAAGTTGTCCCCAGAGATTCTTGTTTGATAATAGACTAGTCTGTGAAACAATAGGGATGTCTAGTTAGTGGGATGTGTGGGGGAGGTTTGGCCTGGAACCTAGCACGAGGGCAATGACTTGATACTTTAGAGCTCAGTCACGTGGGTTCCAGAGGGGAGGTCCGAATATGACCACTGGGTGTTTGGGATTCCCCAAACCTAAGAGCCACTTGAGGTCACGGGGAGGGTGTGTGTGTACAGGGGAGGTCAGTACTTGGCAAGGGGAAGGAAATAATGATAATCCATTATAATGGATTGCTGTTGATTCCCCAACTTATTGAACTAATCATATAATTGGTCAAATTGAAAAAAATTATAACTGTGGTAAAATGCACATGATGTAAAATGTCCTGTCTCAATCATTTTTAAACGTGCAGTTCCATATAGTGCTAAGAGTGTTCACTGTTAGGCAAACGATCTCTAGAACTTTTTCATCTTACAAAACTCAGATCTCTGTACCAGGTAAACAGCCGCTCCTGATGCTGCCCCCAGCCCCTCACTCACCCTTCCGCTTCTGCCCTGTGAGCCTGACTACTCGAGACACCTGGTGTAAGTGGAATCACAGCATTTGTCCTTTGTGACTGGCTTATTTCACTCTGCATAACGTCCTTCAGGATTTCCCGCATGGTAGCCTGTGACAGAATTTCCTTTTTTAAAAGGCTGAATAATACTCCTGTAATTAGTTGAATTATAACAAGTCCTTGACAACTTTAAAAAATTGTTGCTCAGTTAATAGGTCTACGATTAGTAACTGTGGAAGGAAGTAGGGAGGATTGATCAGGATGAGCTAGGATTCTCCAGCCAGGGGCCTGAGGCCTGAGCAGAGAAAGCCTCCAGCCAAATGGACAGCTTCTGCCATCTCTCTCTACTGACAGCTCAAGGACGAGGAGAATTGTCACTGACCATTCACTGAGCATTTTTTGCGGGGAGGGGGTAGTGGGGATTGAACTCAGGGGCACTTGACCACTGAGCTACATCCCCAGCCCTATTTTGTATTTTATTTAGAGACAGGGTCTCAGTTTCTTAGCACTTCGCTTTTGCTGAGGTTGGCTTTGAACTCTCGATCCTCCTGCCTTAACCTCCCAGGTTGCTGGGATTATAGACATGTGCCACCATGCCTGTCCCTGTTCCTGAGCTTTTGACTGTTGCATGATTCACAAACTCATGGCTCTATGCCATGAAAATCAGGGCAGGGCTGAGCAATTTTTCCAGATCTGAGAGAGAGGCCAGATACTCCTAGGGGTCCTTTGGTGCACAAGTCCCTCTTTTCTCCTCTGAGAAAGGAGGAAAAAATCAGAATTGATCACACATTTGAATGTATATGACAAGCTGGGTATAGTGGTGCATGCCTGTAATCCCAACTACTCAGGAGGCTGAGGCAGAAGGATGGCAAGTTTGAGGCCAGCCTCAGTAACTTAGTGAGACCTTATCTCAAAATATAACATAAAGGGCTGGGGATGTAATGCAATGGTAGAGTGTCCTTGGGTTCAATCCCCTGTACCACCACCAAAAAAAAAAAAAAAAAGTCTGCCATTCCTAAAGTTGCAACTTGAAAGAGACCTAGTGATGCTTAATGGCCTCATTTTGGAAGTGAAGAAAGTGATGCTCAGGAAGCCATTTCATCCAGTGGGACTCCGGTGGCAGTTCCGGGATTAGGATGGAGGTCTCTTCTCTCAGTCCCTCTGCAGTCCTATACCAGAAAACCTTGTTATTTATGTAGCATTCCTTAACTCTAGAATGTGCTTTTCCTTTCTAGAGTCTACATTTTGGAGCATGCCCCAACACCCTTTGATATATGCCTTATTCCTTTTCTGTAAATAAGGAAACATTTTACTGATTAATTCTTAAGATCTTGCTACTTAATGAGTATGTGAACCCAGTTTTGCTAACCTGGTCCCATATTTCTTCCAACACACCTTTCTGTAACTCATTTCCGTGGCCAGTATAGTTTAGTCTGGTGGACTCAAAGGTAAGATTTAGGGGCTTGGTGTGCAGCGCAGCAGTAGAACAGTTGTCCAGTATGTGCAGGGCCCTGGGTTCCATCCCTAGTAAAACATACACATGCATACGTGCACACACACACAGGCACGTGTGCACACATACACACACAGAGAATACTGTGTGTCCCATTGAACTTCCTGTTTCTATGGGGTAGGCCATGGGGGTGCGTCTTATTAATCCTAAATCAACTCTGCTAAGTAGATGCTACTGTCATCCTTACTTTGCAAACTAAATATCTAAAGATAAAAGAAACTTACAAAGCAGCTTGCTAATGAAATGTGGAGGAAGGATTTGAACCCAGGACTATGTGACCAGAGAGCTTCTTAAGCACTATAATGTACTGAGTTGCTTTCTGATCAATCAGTTCTTCTCATTTTATCTCCAGAGGATTAATGATTGTAAAAATGTTACAAATGTCAACTTTACTGTCCCCCCCCCCCTTTTGGGGGTGTACTGTCTAATTTTTTTATGAAATGGATAGTTGATTTGTCTTTATGAATGAACCCTAAATTGCTGATATTCTATCCATCTTTTTTAAAAACATAAGAAATGTCTTCAAATATTGCTGGGACCCAGGCCAACTCTGGCAGTATGAATGACATCCCTTTCTAGGTTTGGAGCAATGTGATGACAATACGGTTTTGTGCTTGGTAGAAATCATTGTCTAAGTCGTCTAGGGTTGCTGTAACAGATCATAGACTGAGCCACATCCCCATAGAACAGGTGTTTGTTTCTCACAGTGCTGGAGGTCGAAACCCAGGAGCAGGATGCTGGCAGATCCACTGTCTGGTGAGGGCCCATTCCTGGTTCACTGACGGCAATCAGAATGTGAGACCATATCCTCACATGGTGGAGCAGAAGGAGAAAGAAACTCTCTGTCTTTTATTTATTTTTTAATTAAATTTTTTTTTTGTTTGGTGGTACTGAGGATTGAACCCAGGAGTGCTCTACACTGAGCTGCATCCCCATACATTTTAATTTTTGTTTTTTGAAACAGGGTCTCATTAAACTGCAGAGGCTGGCTTGAGACTTGTGGTCCTCCTGCCTTGGCCTCCAGGGTTGCTGGGGTTACAGGTGTGCGCCCCTGTGCCCAGCCCTGCCTCTCTTTTATGAGGACAGCGATCCCATCATGAGGCTCCGCCCTGTGACCTAATCACCTTCCAAAGGTCTCACCTTCTAATACAATCTCATGGGGGAGGATTTCAACATTCTGAAGGGGGCACAACCATGAAGTCCCTAACAGTCATGACCCACAGGCAAATGAGGGAGTCTTTAATAAAAGCATTGGCAGGTGGGGCTGGTGGCCACTTGAACTTCTTGCAGCCTGTGGCCAAGACTGGTAGCACAGGCCAAAAGCTGCGCATGGTACTGTCTTGAAGGGGTTTTGGGTTTTCTTCTGAGCAAACATGCAGCGCTTGCTCTGATTGCCAGGGAGCCGTCCCGTAGACAGAACCCCGATCATGGGGTCAGGAAGCTGGCTGCTGGCTCTGTGCTTGTTGTGCTCCCTGCTGTCCAGGGTGCTGTCCAGTGGCCTAGATCTTTTTGTGTATGTTGTTGGGAATCGAACCCAGGGCCTCTGCACATTCTAGGCACTCGACCACAGAGCCACACCTAGCCCTGGCTTAAGTCTGCAAGGTTCTTTCTGCCCATCTCCTCCAAAGCCTCTGAAAGGAAGTTGTGCTGTTTCTGGCTTTTCCCTCCCCTCCCCTCCCCTCCCCTCCTCTCTTCTCTTCTCTTCTCTCTATTCATTCCTTCCTTTGTTCCCTCCTTCCTTCCTTCTTTATTTATTTTGAGACAGAGTCTTATTAAATTGTTTAGAGCCTTGCTAAGCTGTTGGAACTTGCCCCCATTTTTTTTTTTTTCTTTTTTTTTTTTTGGCGGTGCTGGGGATCGAAGCCAGGGCCTTGTTCTTGCGAGGCAAGCACTCTACCAACTGAGCTATCACCCCAGCCCTTGCCTCAAAATTTTGATCCTCCTGCCTCAGCCTCCTGAGTCACGGGGATTTCAGGCATGCACCACTGTGCCTGGCTTTTCCCTCTCCCCCCGCCTTTTTTTTTAAACTCAGGTGAAATTCCTATAACATAAAATTCTCAACTTAATTCCCATTTTAACAATTCAATAGCTTTTAGTACATTTACAGAGTTCTGTGACCATTACAACAAATTCCAGAACGTTTTCATCACTCCAAAGCAATCCCACACCCACCAAGCCCAGCCTCTGTCAACCACTCATCTGCTTATGTTCCCGTGGATTACCTATTCTGAACATTTCACATCCACAGAATCAAATGATCTGTGCCCGTTGTTTCTACTTCTTTCACTTAGTGTAATGCTTTCAAGGTTCATCCACAGTGTGGCGTGTATCAGTGCTTCCTTCCTTTCTATGGCTGAACAGTACTCTTTGTTCTGTGTATGTCGCATTTCATTTTTCCAGATGAAAAATGGGCATTTGGATTGTTTCCACCTTTTGGCTACTCTGAATAATACTGCTATTAACATTCTTCTACCAAAATTTTTTTTAAAACATATATTTTCCATTATCTTGGATTCTACCCAAAGAGTAGAATTCTGGGGTCATATGGTACTTCTATGTTTAGCTTTTTAGGAACTGCCCAGCTGTTTTCCACGGTGGCTGTACCACTGTTCATTCCACTAACAATATGTGAACATTCCAATTTTTGCAGATTCTCATCAACAGTTGTTATTTCCCCACCCCCACCCCCTTTTTTTTGATGACAGTCATCTGAATAGGTGTGGATTGGTATCTCATAGTGGCTATAATTTGTATTCCCTAATAAGTAATGATCTTCAGCATTTTTTCAAGCACTTGCTGGACATTCATCTCTCTTCTTTGGAGAAGTGTCTATTTAAACCTTTCCATTTTTAAGTTTGATAGTCTTGTTCTTGTTGTTCAGTTGTATGAATTCTTTATATATGCTGGATACTAGCCCCTTATTTGATATGTGGTTTCCGATATCATTTTCTCCCATTCTGTGGGTTGTATTTTCACTCTGTGTGTGTGTGTGTGTGTGTGTGTATGTGCGCGCGTGCCCGTGTGTATGGTGCTGGGGATCCAATCTAGGGCCTCATACATGCTAGGCAAGTATTTCACCACTGAGCTACATTTCTAACTCTATCTTCTCATTTTCTTGGTAATGTCCTTTGATGCAAAAAGTTTTACATTTTAATAAACTCCAATTTATCTATCTTTTCTTCGTTGCTTGTGCTTTTGTTGTATATTATACCTGACTTTTAAAAAAATTACTATTTCTACTGAGAACTAGCAAGGGAGTTTCAGGACCTCATTTCCTAGAATCAAATTCATACAACTAAATCTTTGGGGAGCTTTGAAAGTCATTTAGGATAGGGTCTACTATAGCTCAGTATTCTTGAGTGTTCTGTGTATTGAATAACCCTGCTCCTTATCCTATTTCCACAAATACTATTTCTTCTTTGTGTGTCCATATCTATGGATATATATATATATAGATAGATATGTCTATACATATGTTTAATAAAATTAAAAACATCCTTTCCAAACCAGTGATTCTGGAATGGCAGGAATAGTGTTGAGGAAATGAAAACAAGCAAATCTGGGAGACAAACTGAATTCAATTAAACAATTGATTTTCTGTCGTGGCAAAGTATGCGCAACATAAAATGTTCTGTCTTAATGATTTGATGTATAGTTCTGTGTGAGGTCTGATCGCGCTGTTGTGTAATCATCAGAAGCCTTGTCAGCTTGCAAAACTGAAACTTAATTCCGTTAGCCACCCTTTATCCACCTCTCCTCCAGCCGCCCGCAGCCCCGTGTGCTTCTGTCTCCGTGACCTTGACTACACTGGGTACATGGAGAAGTGGAATCACACGTTATTTGTCCTTACGTGACAGGCATGTTTCACGTAGCATAATGTCCTTGAGGTCCATCCGTGTTACAGCATGAGGCAGAATCTCCTTCCTGTTCAGACTTCATGATACTCGTTGTGTGTGCACACCACCCTGTTCATCCGTCATCCATCTGTGGGCACTTGTGTTATTTCCTCCTTTTGGCTGTCAGGAATAATGTTGCTGTGAATGTGCTGTGTGAGTATCTGTTTGAGACCCTGCTTTCAATTCTTTTGAGTATATGCCTAGAAGTGACATTGCGGGATCATCGGATCGTTCTGTTTGAAGTTTGTGGGGACTGCCATCCCTTTCCAGCAGTTGCGCTATTTTATGTTTCTGCTGGTGGTACACGAGGGCTCCTATGTCAACACATCCTCATCTATACCTGTTATGCTCTTGTTTTTAGAGATATAACGTCACTATTTTGCCCAGGTTGGCCTCAAACTCCTGGGCTGAAGCCATACCTCTGCTTCTGCCTGCCCAGTAGCTGGGACTATAGGCATGTGTCACCAGGCCCAACTGGATTTTTTTGTGTGTACGTGGATTTGATGGTAATTATCCTAATGGTATGAGGTGTTATCTCCTTGTGGTTTTGCTCTATATAATTTTTTTATTGGCCATTTGTATATCTTTTTTGGAGAAGTATCTGTTCAAGTCCCTTGCCCACATTTTTTTTTTTTTTTTTTTTTTTTTGCAGTGCTGGGGATTGAACCCAGGGTCTTGTGCTTGCAAGGCAAGCACTCTACCAACTGAGCTATCTCCCTAGGCCCCTTGCCCACTTTTGAGTTGAGTTTTTTAAAAAATTGTTGAGTTGTGGGAGTTCTTTATATATGTTAGGCATTAACTCCTTATCAGATATGCTTTGCAAATATTTTCTCCCTTTCTGCAGGTTGCCCGTTTACTCTGTTGATTATGCCTTTTGATGCCCAGAAACTTTGACTTCAATTTTGATTTTAGAAATGACATGATAAAAGGGTCATGTTTATTTTAGATAACATTGATGAGCAAATTTTTAAAAAGAAAGCGATCATTGACAATCTAGGTACCTGGAAATAACCACAGATAGCATTTTGTTGGATTTTTCAACAAAAATTTTTCAGTCTTTATACTTCTACCAAGAAAAGTGGGAGATAATATTTTTCAGAATTCCTGATATCACTGATACTAGAGTTCCTAGAGCTTTTTTTCCAGATTTGTAGGTGACAAGTATTAGTCTGCTGCTTGCTTACTTTCCTATGTATGTTCATATTTTAAACATTTGTGAAAATTTGATATTAAAATTTTATCTGTATTAATGTTATCTGTTATGCATTTTCTTTCTTTGCCTCTAATTTTTAATGACATTTTTAAAAAAATTTATTTGTTCCAATTAATTATACATGACAGTAGAATACATTTATGTATTTTGATAAATCATACACAAATGGAGTATAATTTCTCATTTTTCTGATTGTACATGTTGTAGGATCACATCAGTCATGTGGTCATATATGTACATGAGGTAATAATGTCTGTTTCACTCTACTATCCTTCCTACACCTATACCCCTTCTCTTCCCTTCACTCCCCTCTACATAATCTAAAGTAACTCTGTTCTTCCCGAGTGCCCCCCTTATTGTGAATTAGCATCCACATATCAGAGAAAACATTTAGCCTTTGATTTTTTTGGGATTGACTTACTTTGCTTAGCATGATAGTCTCCAGCTCTATCCATTTACTTGCAAATGCCATAATTTTATTCTTCTCTAAAGTTGAGTAATATTCCATTGTATTTATGTACTATTCTTTCTTTATCCATTCATCTGTTGAAGGACAGCTAGGTTGGTTCCATAGTTAGTTTAGCTATAGTGAGTTGAGCATTGATGTGACTGTGTCACTGTAATATGTTGATTTTAAATCCTTTGGATATAAACAGAGGAGTGGGACAGCTGGGTCAAATGGTGATTCCATTCCAGGTTTTCTGAGGAATCTCCATACTGCTTTCCATAATGGTTGCACCAATTTTTAGTCCCACCAGCAATGTATGAGTGTACCTTTTTCCCTACATCCTCACCAACATTTATTGTTGCTTGTTTTCTTGATAACTGCCTTTCTGATTAGAGTGAGATGAAATCTTAGAGTAGTTTTGATTTGTATTAATGACATTATTTTTTGACATCCAAATTTAAATTTTGCATAGTTAAGTCAATTCCTTTTTGACCTGTTTCCTACCTGTATCATTCTGATCTCAATATTACATAACTTTTCCTGTAGTTTCTCCTAAAATCTTTTTGGATTTCATGTTTATTTACATTGGAATCTGGTAATTAAGTTTTCTCTATAACTTAAAAGTAAGATGTAAGTTATTGTTCCAAAGAGCTAGTTTTTTCAGTGGTACTTATCGAATAATTGGTGTTTTTCCACCTATTTTTAATGTTTAGCCTTTCACAGAGGCTTGGATCTGTTTTGGCTTTCTGCTCCATTTCATTGATTGGCTTTACTAAACTTGTCATGGTTCAATATTGCTTTAGTTACTGTAGCTTTTTAATATCTTTCCATTTAGTTTCCCCACTGTCTAAATGTACTTCCCATTAAAGCTATTTTAAATTACTGAAAACTTGGGTTTGATTTTGATTCTATTAATCTGGTGAATTATTATAAGGCATATTTATTAAGTTATTCAGCCTCTTAATCTAAGTTTATATTATGCTTACCATCTATTCAGATAGTTTGTCTTATTTCTGTGAACTGTCATGTTAGATTTATTGCCTGGTTTTTTTTTTTTTTTTTTCCTGTTGTGAAGGGGAAGTTCCTCCACTGTATTTTGTAATTTAAGTTCTAGGAGACTTTTGAGTTTTCTGTTAATTAATAACAAGCCACAGTAATGAACTCATTCTTGGTTCTTACTGATTTCTCTTTGAATGGTTTCATTCTGAGTGGCTAATATTTCTCTTATGCATTTTTTGCCAATGCTTTTATTTATTAAGTATCGTCCTAGTTGGTTATGGTGGGTAGAACTTCTAGAACCATAGTGATAGTGTGAGAGTTCCCTGATTGATTCCTGACTTTGATGAGACAACTTCTATTTTTCCATCATTGCTAGAGAGTGATTCTGTATCATGTTAAAGAATTATCCTTGAATTCCTAATTGACCATATTGTCCATGTCCTTCAGCCAGTGACCACTAGGAACACTGTGGTCCAGTGACCACCAGGACCTGTGGTCGCACTGTGACGTTCCTTGTTGCAGAGAACTGGAACACATACCATGGAGAACCACAGGGAGATATTTGGACTTTGGTTGGTTGGTTTTGGGGGTCCAGGGAAGTGATTCCTCTGGATAGAGTGTGTCAGAAAGTTGGGATGATTCTATGCTTGGCTCTCAAACACTCTATTTACAGGGGGGCAGATTAGAGCGAGGCTAATGCTGACACCGGTTAGCATCAATGGTTACCCATCTTAGTTAGTGTGGGGGTTTCAGTCACATCCAGCATGGATGGGGGAAAGGTTAACTGCTTAAAGATGGTGCTAGCTATAAATCAATTAATTACTAAACTTACCTAGTCAATAAACACAAGAGCCATACTCTTTTCAAATGGGAAGGGGCGTGACAGATTGGACCATACCAGATCTGGCTTCCAACAAGATGGAGTAGCCTACCTCCCTTTCGTTTATAGTTGCATAGGTAAAGGCTGCCAAGACTGGGAGGGGCTTCTTCGATGAGGAACAGGGTGGTGTGGGGTTACAGAAGCCATTTGCTTAGGGAATTAGCACGTCCTCAGACAGTGAACCAGCCCATACAGGGCCGCCTACTCCCCAGCTGTCTGGAACAGTCTCTCATGACTGCCTGTTCCTGGGAGTCAGACCTCTGTATCCCGTGGCTCAGCCAAGTCTGATTCTGCTAGACATAGATGGCTCTCCACAAGTTAACTTTGGGGAAGTTTGGTGTTTTTATCACTAGAAAAAAGTTCATATTTTATTGGATAAGACTATGGGGTATTTTTGTTTTGGTCTATCCTAGAAAAGAGTGATCTTGTCTGGTGTTGATGTTCTGTGAAAATTGTTTATGTTCAAACAGAGAAGACTCAGCCCCTAACCGAACAGATCAGTTCTTGGTAACGACAGTTATGCACCACATAACAATGTTTTGGTTAACATTGAGCCGCATATACAAAGGTGGTCCCCAGGATTATAATGGAGTTAAAAGGTTTCATTACCTGGTCTTTTCCCATCCCTTTTCTATGCACAGGTGTGTTTGGATACACACATACTTACTATTGTGTTACTGTTGCTCAGTGTTCTGTACAATAACATGCCATACCTGCTTGTAGCCTAAGGGTAGCAGGCCACACCACAGCCTAGGTGTGTTGGAGGCCATAGCCTCTAGACTTGCGTAAGTGCACCCTCTGACGTTTGCCTGTTGATGAAATTGCCTAGCAAGAGGATTCTGAGAATGCATCTCCATCGTTAAGCAAGATTTGACTGTACTTTGCTTCTCAGTATACTGTTAAAATCAGGGATCAATGTGATAACTATATTCTCTAGTGTTTTATTTCTCTTGCTGTTTTGGACCTCTTTCTAATTTCCATTGAAGATGTCAAGTAGTTTCCTGAAAGTCCACCCTGTCTCCCTGCCCCCAGTGTGGTATCTCCTATCCCTTGTTCTGCAGTCATTTTTCATAAGATTCAAAATTTTTCCTTGTGTTTATCTTCGATTCCAGTGAGACCCCTTCAGAAGCCCGTGGGTTGTCCTTGGCCTCCATCTCTGACAACAGACACCAATAGAGTGAAGCACCAGCTCCTCATCCAGTGCCCATTTTCTGGTGTGGTGGTTTGCGATTTGGGCTTTCACACCCCAGTCACATTCAAATAGAAATCTGGAGAACAACTTAAGGGTTGCCAACATTTTATGTTGCTGAAGAAGAGCATTAAAAAAAAAAATTACCACTTACTATCATCTCATAAAATAAAGGACATCTTGGCACTAAAATCATCAGAGGAAATTAACTCCGGAATTGAAAAGCATGCACAGCTGAGTCTCATGAAATGTCAAAAGAATTGTCCTTATTTCTCTCATTTTGACACAGATTTGTGGAAACTTTGCTTCGGGCAGCCTGGCATCAGCTGCCAGACCAGCCCTGGTTGAGGTGCCCCTTTCCCCCTCCTCGTCTGCCCCAGCCCCTGCCTGCGCGGTGCACAGTCCCTTTTCTGGAAATTGCAGTCTCTGTTGGACATGTGGCCCCTCGAAGGCCAGCGGGGGCAACTGTGTAAAACCGTATCCGGATTTCTTTTAATCAGGTGTGGTAAGACACGTGGCCATGGAAATACTCTCAAGAGGGAAGAAGCTGTTATACCTAGATCTGCGCCTGGTGCACAGAGTCACAGTGCACTGTGCAGGGACACCAGGGTGGTCAGGAGGCAGAGGGGAGCAACAGGGGAATGTGGGCAGGGGCCTTGGTCATGGTTTCTGTGAAAGAAGAGGAGAAGCAGGGTAAAGAGGCTAGTTTGGATGATTCAGGTGGGCCCTGAGGCCTGGGGACTGTCCCTCGTTGTCTCACACATGACCCTGGGGTGATCAGGGCAGGGGGACAGTGGCCTAGAGTTGAAGAACTTCATAAAGGAGGAGGGTGAGGGTATGGACCCCGAACTGGTTGGTTTGCGAGTGAGGGTCCGGCTCCCGGGAACTGGTTTTACTCACTATAGGAACTGGCCACCCTGGGAGGGACAGTTTTTCCCCTCCAGGGCCAGGAAGGCTGCAGATGTCAAGGCATCAGAAAAACAGAAAATAAGAAGGCATGGTTAATCTGGCCATACCAGATTGGCAACAGAAGACCTCAGATTAGTGCAAGATTCTGGCCTAAGTCTTACAGGACGATTAGGAACTTTCATATTTCATACGCTTTGCATTAATATTTTACTTGGAATGCTGCGTCGGGAGCTGCTAGACAAATTTCCTTTTTAAATCTGCAATCTTACTTTTAAAAACTGGAGGCATGTTCAGAGTTACAGCCACATCACCAAAACCAATCCATTGAACTGTGGGAAATTTTCATTTTAATTATTTTTTTATTTTTACAAATGAACTAAATTTCTTACAGTGTATACAATGATGCCAAAGCTGGTAGCAAAGATGGCTGAGGGGGAAAAAAAATCTACTGCAAAACATCTGTCATCTATAAGTCTGCTCACTAAATCTCCAGCTTCCGTGACAGGATTAACCAAAACAGTTTCTAGAAAGGATCAGCTTTGCCTCCTGACCAAGCACTGGTGCTGGGGCAGTGCACTGTAATTACTGCATTGACTCAGTGGATTAACTAGCGTACACCAGCAAAATATATCGTTGAAATGTAATTTCTTGTAATAACCTTTAATTTGTCTGTGGTATTTTTGTTCATACCCTCATTGGACATAGACTCTGATATTATCATGGAGCACTCAGGAATTAAGCCCTAGAGGGAATTATCCAGGTTTGGAAGCACGTAAAGCAATGTGGAAACATTCTCCAACTTCTCAAGCCCAACGTGACTCTGGGCTATTCTTTGAATGCTTTACTACTTAACCAGTGGCTTTTTTTCCTTCTGAAGATGAACTTCTGTGGGAAGACTAGGCCAATGTTGTGTTTCAACTTGAATTCTTGAGATTTCCTTAAGTGTTGCTGGAGAGTCTAAGTGTATAAAATATCAGGATGAGTTCTGCACGTCCTAGCAGGCTTCTTAATTATTCCGGATAGTGGTTCTAAGCAGCCGTCTTGCTTCTTTTAGAGATGCTTCTTCATTTGTAAAGTGGGCATTGAAATAATGACCTCATGAGGTTGTTGTGAAGACCTAAATGCTTATCTTGAGTCCAGGCTGATAAACCAGAGCTGAGAATACTGTAAAATGAGTTGAAGGTGGGTGAGTGTGTAATTAGTGTGTCACTTGGTGAGGGCTGTGGCAAAGGTCGAAAGCATTGCCATGGGGTGGGGAGGGTTAATTTTCCTTTAATTTATGGCTATAAACTGCAAGTGGCCATTCACCCTGCTATGGTTTGGATATGTGGGTGTCCCTCCAGGGTTTGTGAGTTGGAAACCTGGTCCCCACTGTAGCCATCTTGAGGTGGTGGGAAGTGTAGCCTAGCAGGAAGTGGTTAGGTCATTGGGGGCATGGCCCTTGGAAGGGATTAAGGTGATTCTGGTGGGACCCCAGTTAGTTACCTGGAGGTGGTAAAAGATGGAGCTGGACTCATGCCCTGTCTCTGGCTTTCTGTCTGGCCAGGTGATTCGTCTTGTACTTGCTACCACCATGATATTGTATGTCACAAGGCCTTCCCCAGAGGCTGAATAGATGGAGCAATCCAATCTTGAACTTTATGTCTCCAAAGTTATTAACTAAATAAACCTCATTCTATTATACATCACCCAGACTTAAGGTATTTTATTATAGCAAAGGAAATCAGACTAATATAAACTCCAGTGCAAAGACAAATACTCTACATCTCCTCCCCAGTCAAATCGTACACATTCTTTGCATCTGTCCTCTCTCAGGATGACTCCACTTTACTCCTGGTGGGTAATGAGGGGTGGGGGCATCAAGAGGAACACACTTTTCTTCTCACCACCAGATGTATCCCTCTAGCACTGTCTTCCCCTCCTCTTTGCTCACGACACAAGCCTTGTGGCCATTGTGGCCACTGTGGCCACATGTGCCCTGAGTACCATCGCTTCCTGAACCCATCTCCCCCATGTTTCATTCCTTGCCAGAACACTTCTTTCAGCCTGCAAATGCCCTCTAACAGCTTCGTTAAACAATAGCAACAATACTCACAAAGTCCTGTATTTCTACTCCTCTTCAAACTTTTCTAAAGACTTATGTATACTTAATATCTCCATTTCTTCATCTCCCGTTCACCATTTGTAGAAACTGACTTTAGGTACATGATGCAGGTATATGTTATTAAACACAGATAAGCATGAAGCCTGTTTTGATAGCTCTCCCCGCTGGTCTCCTCCCCAAACTATAGGCGACCAAGATTTATCTATTCCTTTGTATCCTTGCAACTTCTAATCTGCATAAAGCTGTCCCTTGGTTTCAGTGAGGGATTGATTCCAGGGGAGCCCATAGATGCTATGTCCCTCAGAGAAAATGACTTGGTATGTGCACATATCTATAGACAACCTCCTGTATGCTTTAAGTCATCTCTAGATGACTTACAATGTGTAATGCAATGTAAATACTATGTGAATAGTTGTTATAATGTTTTGTTTAGGGAATAATGACAAGATCACAAAGTGTGTACACCTTCAGCACCTCCCCAACCTTCTTGGACCTAACTACCTGGTGCATATCAGCAACATTATTTTTCCCAAATAGTTTTGATCTGGAGTTGGTTGCATCCATGATGGAGAATCTGTAGATATGAAGGACTGACTGTATTTACATATATATATGTCCGTGGAGAGTGTGTAGTATTATTTGTGTGTGTTTTCCATGAGCTCAATCTGTGTCGGCAATTTTCCCCCTTTCCCTCTTTGTGTTTCCGAGGTCTACGTAGTATGGGTAGATTACAGTAGTTGGTGTAAAGTTCTTTTTTCTCTTTCCACGTTTTTTATTGGTGCATTATAGCTGTCCATAATTGGGGGATTTGTTGTTACATATTTGTACATGCACACAATATAACAGTGTAACTTGGCCAATATCACTCCCCATGGTGTAAATTTATATTGGGATTATGTCCTAAGCCCTGTTGTCATTGTTTTAAAGGTGGTTACGTTTTTAGACCTCTCAATGACTCTGGAAAGTAGGAATTATTAACTCCATTTTTATGGAGAACAGAGGTACAAAGACACTAGGTAGCCTGTTTTAGGTCATGTGCTCCGCAAACCATTAGGGGACCTTTCACTTTGTGACGGCCTCCAGTTACTACTTAATTAGTCCATGCACACTGGGCTGCACAAACTAGGCCGCAGCTCTCTGAACACAGGAGTTTTTGGGGAACACCTCATATCCAAACCACTGCAAGTCGTTTCCAGTTTTTCTTTATAATGAACGATGCTTCTGGAACATCTCAGGCTTGCTTGTGGGTGCACACATGTGTTTCTCTGTGGCAGATGCTGACTAGAGAAACTTCTGGGGTAAGGACATTCAGTGTGCTGCTAAGCTGCCCTTGAAGCAAACCATCTGTCTTATGCCCTCTTGAGCCATGGAGGAGAGCACCAACTTCCCTGTGATTTCACCAGCACTCGATATCAAATTTTAAATATCTGCCAATCACATGGGTTAAAAATAGTCTCTCTTAATTTTCATTTGCCCTTTCCTAGTACTAGTGGATAGAACATCTTTTCATATGGTGATAGGTGGGTTTATAGCCTTTTTTTTGTGAACTGCTTCTTTATGATCTGTATACGTTTTCTGTGGGAATACTTGACTTTTTCAGTGGGTTTATGGTTGTGCATATATTTTCGAATAGCACAACTCACTCTCTGCTCTCTGCAGAGTGACATCTGTCTTTACCAGAGCTCTCAAGGTCACGGAACCCTCCATGTAGTGAATTCAAGGGCAGCCTCCCCATCTCTGTCTGTAACCCAGCAGCTTCTGTCTGTGCCCTCTGTTGTGGGTTTGAGGAGTTTGGGACTGGTCAAGGACAAAACATGACCATGAGATGACGGTGGCAGAAAAGGAGCTGTATTTGGGTGGCACTGATAAGTTGCCTGAGAGGGGCCTTCCAGTGCAGATGGAGACAGTCCAGAGAGGAGGGTGCGGACCACCACCCACCCCGAGGGGAAGGGGGTCTAAGAGGGACATCACCTGGGGTGGGGCGGGGCCATGGATGTCTGAGTGAGGTCACTCAGCAGTGCATGGAGAGTTTTTGAGTCAAAGAACTTGAAGGGCAGTGTCAGCGTGGGGCCTTATAAGTCACCACGCTTCTGCCTGGCTCGCAGAGGTTAGGTGCAGCTTCGTAGAGTGTTCAAAGCAGGAAGGCTATAAATGGCCTATTTGGACTATATTTAAAGCAGTTGAATGTGAAAATTTGAGTTTGGTGCTGGAGAACTTGCAGGCAGAAGTTCCAGTCTGTGGGAAGAAGAAAAAGACATTGAGGGCCAATACATGGGAGCCAGCTTCACCCTAGGTCAGACCCTTCTTCTGCAGAGCCCTTCTGCCTCCTGGGAGGCTCTCTTCCTCGTCCCCAGCCTCCCCGGCTTCTCCGCTGACTCATACCCTTCAGTCTGTCCTCTGTCAGAGGTTCTCATGCATTTTGGTCTTAGGGTGCCTTTGTGTTCTCAAACATTATTGAGCACCCCAAAGAGCCTTGGCTGTGTGGTTATATCTGCCCGTATTCGCCACACTTGAAATTAAGAAGAATTTAGCATTTATTAATTCATTTAAAGTAATACTAAGCTGGGCACAAGGCACACACCTGTGATCCCAGTTACGCAGGAGGCTGAGGCAGGAGGATTGCAAATTGAAGGTCAGGCTGGGTAACAGTAAGATGCTGTCTCAAAATAAAGAGTCAAAAGGACTGGGATGTAGCTCAGTGATGAAGCACCCCTGAGTTCCCCCCAAACGAACCCCCCAAACTAGTAAACCCAGTAATAATAAGCTCATTAAAACAATAATAATAAGCCAAATAAATTGATTCACTTAAAGATAACAATAGTTAACCCAAGTTAATATAAATAATGTGTTTTAAATGAAAAATGGCCACAAGAACCTTCTGATATGTCAATATCATCTTCATCACCTTTAGATGTACAGAATACAGAGCTGGGGATGTGACTCAGTGAGCATTTGCTTAGCTTGTGTGAGGCCCTGGGTTCAGTCCCCAGTATTGCAAAAAAAAAAAAAAAAAAAAAAAAAAAGTGTAGAGAATACAACTGTGTTTAGAGATCAAGAATTATGACCTAAAGAAGCTCAGAAAATACTAAAGAGAAAAAAAAAATTATGACCTCTTTTTTTTGAGCTAACAATCCATTTTTAAATATAAAAACATTACGAATAAACCTTATTTTGGAGTAAAATATCCTTAATGATAAGTTTCAGATAAAATTTTAAAATTTAGAAAGTATTTCAAAAATTAAAAAAATTATGGCAAAATATGGCAATGAAGTGTATTTAATTCTTGTTATGTTTCTGTGTAGGCTCCAGAAAGCTTTGATATTTCAAAATAACTGCTTATTGGATATAATGAGACTAGGGATTATAGCAGATATGTAGAGCAGATATGTTGGTAAGAAGAAGTCTACAGAACAGAATTTATCTGAAAATATCCATGTGTATTACCTAAACCTGCTATTTTAGAAAATTCTAGAAAGCATAAGTATACATAGGCATATTTCATTGTCCATTGATGCCATGATATTATCATATCACATATCATATATCCTTTGAACAACTCTACCATCTATTCATGAAAGAATGAAATTGAAAAGGCATATTACATTTTAGTATTATTATGGTAATAGTCTTGGCCCTGGAACCTCCCAATCTCTTAAGAACCATTGTTGAAGTCAATGCCTTAGGCTTGAGACGAGGCAAATCTTCTCTGTCTACCTGGATGATGTCATCCAGTCCACGGGTTTAAATACAAGTGGGAACAACTTCAAATTTACCTCTGGCTCAGACTTATCTACGTCCAACTCAACATTTTTACTTCTGTATCTAATAGACATCTCAAACTTTGTGTGCCCAAAGTAGAACTTTTGATTTCCAGGCTTCCTGGTATCATTTACTCTGGTGTTCGAGTTAAAAAACACAGGACCCCACCAAGTCCCTCACCCTCCAGACTCATCCCATCAGCAAGTCGATAGGGTTTATCTGCAAAACATCCCAAATTTGTTGACTCTTCTCCACCCATCCGCTCTTCCCACTTGATCCCAGCTACCATGCTGTATTACATGGACCACAGCAGCAGCCTCCTCACGGTTACCAGTGATGCGCTCGTGTGCGACTGTAGACCAACTGAGGGGCTGAAAGGGGATGCAGGCTGGGTTGTGACGGTCTTCTGCCTGAACTAGCTCTGGATTTAGCTTTAGCTTCCCAAAGGCTCCTCAAATTTGTCACCCAGTCTTCTCTCCGTGAGTCCAATAAAACACTCCAGCCACTCAAGCTTGGGTTCTGTGCCACTGTGCCCTTGCACATGGCGATCTCTCATGTTTTTACCTGGTCTCTTCCTTTGGCTTGGTCTGTCCTTTTCCAGCTCTTGCATGACTAGCTACTTCTTATACTCCAGGTCTCACTGGAAATGTCACCTTGACCATGAAGACTTCCTAGAGAAAACCCTAAGGAAAGCCTTCCCATCATCCTAAGCAGTACCGGCAGTTGGAATACGATGGGAGTCACAGTACAAGAAGCATCATATGTAATGATGTTCTTTCAAGTAGCTGCAATCAAAAAGTTAAAGAAATGCATGAAATGAATTTTAGCAGCATGCTTCATTTAACCCAATATATCCAAACTATTGTCAACATGTAATCAATATAAATTATTCACGACACCTTTTATATTCTTTGTGCATGTGTGTGTATCCATACTTAGTCTTGGAAATCCAGTGTGCATTTTGTTTGTATGTACAACACATCTCAGTTTGGACCAGCCACTTTTCTAGTGTCAGTAGCCACATGTGGCCAGTGGGTATTGCATAGGACAGTACAGCCTTAAGTCATCACTCCCCTCCAGCAATACTTGATTTCTATCACATCTTTATTTCCTTTGTAGTTGTTGTTATTCAGTATTCAGGAGTAGATTAGAGTATGGACTTTGGAAGTGGATTGATTGAATTCAGATCCTGTTTCCACCATTTTCCTGCTATGTGATCTATGGAGAGACTTTTGGACCTTAGTTTCCTTGTGTGTCGACCTACTATCTGAGCAGTCCCTGCCGTAGAGTGCTGTTGTGAAGATGCCAAGTGTCCAGGAGACCTTGACCTGCAGGGAGTCAACCTAAATGTGAGCTATTGTTATTTATTTGTTTAACTTTGGTCTTCCTCTGCCAGATGATAAACCTTCTTGTTGGCAAAACCAACTTCTGAATTTCCTATGTTCATGACCAAGATGAGCCTAGTGTATTTGTGTCTGTGACTGAATGGATGGGTGCACAGAGGCAGGGTGGGGTCAGGGTTTCCGAGAGAGATGATGTGGTCTTTGAGGTTGCCTTTGAACTCTTGGCTGTGGAGAGGAAGGGGCTGGAATAAGCCGAAGGAAAAGAATAGGGAGTGGGTTGGGGGACGCGTGGTGTGAGTGAGGAATCCTCTGGCTGAAAGGTGAAAGTTGGGAGGAGGGAGTGGGAGGGGAGGGCCATGAATGAAGGAAATGAAGCTGTGGAAGATGGCCAGGTCCCTCCGAGGGCTGCGGAATCTGAAGCTCAGGATCGGCGGGTAGAGGAGAAAGGGCCCTAAGGAAGGTGGAGGGGTTGGTTTTCATTCTGTCCCTATCATGTTTGAGTGCTCTCTTTACCTTTCCCCCTCCTATGGAATTTTCTCAAGTTGTTTGTTGTTTCTTCGGTTGTATGTGGTGCTGAGCATGGAACCAGGACCCGCACTTGCTCAGCAAGGGCTCTCCCGCTGAGCTCCGCCTCCAGCTCTTGGGTTTCATTATCCCCACGTTATGCAGAACGTGGACGGCGTTCCTCTTTCTGCTCTGAAATGGTTTAAACAGTGGTAAGTGTGCTGCTCTTTGAGGGTCGATGCAGGGTTCTCAGCAGAAGTGACTTGACTAGGTGTCGGTTTTGAAAAGATGGTTCTGGCAGGAGCCTGAAGAATTTCTAAGAGGCCGAAAGAGCTGGGTGGCAGAATGACCACGGGGTGGCTCTTGCCAAGTCGAGATGAGGAGTGAGGAGGCCGTGAGTCAGGAGCAGCTGTGGAAGTGAGAGACAAGGATGGAGCAAAGCAGCCTCCCAGGCGGACAACGGCGCTCCCTCCTTCTGCATGTGTTGATTGAGTGCCTGACACATGCCCGACGCTGCTCTGGACTCTTGAGACACATTGGTGAACAGAATAGATGATGATCCTTGATTTTGATGGCCACCTTCTAATGGAAGAAGAGGAGGAGACAGATGAACAATAAATGGAACACACACATATCCACAAATATGCGGGCTGATGGTAACTACAGTGTTTGAGGGCAAGTAGAGCCAAGCGAGGAGGGGAACAGCGCCGCCTAGGAGCCGTGTCACTGAGGAACATCAAGTCACGCGCAGACTTGAAGGCGTTGGCATGAGGCTGTGTGGGGAAGAACCTTCCAGAGAGAAGGAAGAGCTGTGCGGAGGCCTTCAGAGAATCAGCCTGGAACATCTGATGAACTGCAAGGGGCCGTGTGGCGGCAGCACAATGAGCCAAGGGGAGCTTTGGCGTGAATTGGGTTGGAGGGCGGGGGACGCAGGGCTTGACTGGCCATCTTAAAGCATGTGGGCTTTTCTTCCGATGAGAATGGGGACCCACTGTGGGACGGAGAGCAGGGAGTGACTGTAGGACTGAGTTTTTATCTATTTGTTAATTTTTTTTTTTTTGCGGTGCTGGGGATCGAACCCTGGGCCTTGAAGCACTCTACCAACTGAGCTATCTCCCCAGCCCTGATTTGTTAATTTGTTATGTTTTATTGGTTTGTTATAATTATGCCCAGGAGATGACCGAGGTTTTAAAAGGTGACTCTGACTGGCAGGAGCAATGTGGAAGCCAGAAAGCAGCTGCAAGATGTCACGTGACAGGGTGGTGGTGGCTTGGATCCCGTGGGAGGGTGGAGGTGGGGGCAGCTGGCAGAGCTGGGCGCGGTTCTGAGGCGGAGGGTGGTGAGAGAGTCGTGGGAGGATAAAGTGAGGCCTGGAACCAAATTTGGAGTACCGGTGGGGGCAGTGGTTTGGAGACAGCCAATGAGCTCTGCTTTGGACATTTTGAGTGTGAGGTGCCTGTGGGACACTTATGTGGGTGTCAAGCACTGGCTGTGAGTGGAGGGCAGTGATTTCAAGATCAAAGTCAGTTCCAGAGTGCGGGTAGCCAGGGACTCAGCCTGTGAGTCAAGAAGGGACGAAAAGCTGGGTGCAGTGGTGCACACCTGTGATCCCAGAGGTTCGGGAGGCTGAGGCAGGAGGATCACAAGTTCAAATCCAGGCTCAACTTAGTGAGGTCCTCAGCAACTCAGTGAGACCCTGTCTCAAAATGAAAAATAAAAAGGCTGGGGATGTGGCTCAGAGGTTAAGCACCTCTGGATTCAATCCCTGGTTAAAAAAAAAAAAAAAAAAAAAAAAAAAAAAGAAGAAAGGTTGTTTGCTGATCATGAAGACTGAAATGCCAAGGCTGAACCCAAGGAAAGGGGATGTCAGAATCAGCCCTGAGGCTGTCTCAGTCCATTTCATGTTATAACAAAACCGCTGAGGCCAGGCCGGGCGATCAGTAAAGCACAGGCATGGACTTCCTCATAGTCCTGGAGGCTGGAAGTCCAAGGTCAGGCTACCAGCAGTGCCAGCGTCGGGTGAGGGCTCGCTTTCAGCATCCTTACCGAGCAGCAGGCAGAATGGCCGCCACCTTCCACGAACCCTGTTACAGTGAGTGGCGTTAATCCAGTCACGAGGGTTCCGCAGACACCTCCCCTGAATCCCAACTGCCAACACCATTGCACTGGAGATTACGTTCCTCACACGTGGATTTGAGGGGTTGCATTCAGAGAATAGCCAGGACAGAGAACAAAATCAGGAAGTGGTAGGGCATCCTGGGGAAGCAGATGATGGGGATTTGAAGAGACACAGGGGCATTCCAGCTCAACCCTGCGGAGGGGCCGCTCAGGAGCTCAGGGTGCTCCAGGAGGGTCCAGCTGTTGCACGCCTAGAGAGGGCAGGGGCCACCTTCCAACCTCTGACAACCAACTGAAGTGAGCTCAGAAGCGATCTGGGGGCTGGAGATGGAGATGGAGGTAGAGGTGCATGCCCTGGGGCGGACCAGGTCAGGTGGCCCCCCACACCCTGGGGTGGACCAGGCCAGGTGGCCCCCCATGCCCTGGGGTGGACCAGGCCAGGTGGCCCCCCCACGCCCTGGGGTGGACCAGGCCAGGTGGCCCCCCACGCCCTGGGGCGGACCAGGTCACTTGGAGAAGGTGTGCCCTGGATGAGGAGAGTCCACAGCAGCACCACGCACAGGAGTCACCCTTAACTGCTGGGCAGGAGGAGAGAGGCCCCAGGAGATGCAGGAGAACTGTCAGAGGAGTGGGGAGTAGTAGCGCAGGACAAAGGCTGCCGATATTGGAGCCATCTAGAGCTGGCTTTTTATTAAATTATGTAAGGAATCTGGACCCTCGGGCACTGACTGAAGAACACAGAATTCCTCTTCCATAGCATCGTTCAGATGAGTCCAGAGGACTGGTGAAAGTTCGGTGACTGGTATTATCAAGTGCTGGTTAGAGGACCGTTTTGTGTTGATTAATATTTAAAAAGTCAAGAGAAGGAAGGGAGAGCAGACATTTCAATGGTGCAGGATGATTGATAGGACCACAGGCAGAATAAAAGGAAGTCGGAGGAACTGGAAAGGCCACGGCCGGTCGGCTGCTCTGGGCTGGTCTTTGTGTGAGTAGTCTTGGGGGAGGGTGATAGCAGCCACCTGCTCCAAGGTTGGGGTGATGGGAAATGAGGTGCGGGGTGTTGGTGGGGGCTCGTGTTGTTGTCCTTAGGGACCCAGATGGGTTACCCAGGGATCCCGGCATACGGCACAGGGAAGGCTCCTGTGCATTTGTCTGCTCCCTTGCTTTGGCGGGAAGGCTGGACTGATGGGTGCTGGGGCGGCTCCTGATAGGGAGGGAGGCGTGGCTTCAGAGCATATTCAGGCACCGTTGCTTGAGGAGAGTCAGGGCTTTCCCTTGCAGCAGGGCAGAGGCTGTGCCAACCCAGGGATGGCGCTGGAGTTGGAGGGCAGGGGCTCCAGGGAGGCTATTTCTGCTTGACTACATTTACAGGTAAAAGCAGAGGGGAGGATCAAGTCTTCCAAGGGAAGTGGGGCAGGGTGGGTCCTGGGAGAAAGCAACTTTTGGTTAGAGCACACTCTTCTTAAGCTGTATGTAATTCATGCATCATAAGATTCACCCCTTTAAAGAGTACAACTCAGTGACTCTTAGTATTTTTACAAATTGTGCCACCATCATCAAGCATTTCCAGAGCATTTTCGTTATCTCCCAAGGAGACCCATTGAAAGGCCACTCTCCATTCCTCTACCCCAGCCCCAGTCTGCTTTCCACCCCTGTGGATTTGCCTTTGTGCCTGGCTTCTTTGTCTTAGCATGGGTTCCCAAGGTTCATCCTTGTGACACCTATCAGTGATTTGTTCCTTTCTTAGGCTGAATGACGCTTCCTCCCGAGGGTATGCAGTGGTGTTTCATCGCCTGAGGATGGGGCCCGAGAACAGGCCATTAGGCGATTTTGTTGTGGGAACATCACAGAGTCTACCTAACAGATGTGGATGGTGGGGTGTACCCCACACCCAGGGATTATGGTCTGTCTGTCTGTATCTGTCTGTAGTGTAGCCCGTGGTCCTCGGGCCCTGAGGAACCAAACAACACGGGAGTAAATCAAGCCCCCGAGAAAGTGAGGTGATCCAGGGTTACAGTAGACACAGGATCCATGAGGCTGCTGCAGGTGTAGCATGGCGAACCCTCACGGGAAGCGGTTTTCCCTTATGTAAGTTGAGGAACACACGCTAAATAATGATGAAAGTACAATACAGTAAACATGCACACCAGAGGACTAGTTGCTTTGTGTCAGTTACTGTGCCTCCACATAAGAGCTCTACCACTACGCAACTGGTAGTCGGTCCATTTGCACCAGCGTCAGCACAGACATGTGGACAATGTCATTGTAGCCATTACGAGGGCTATGACGTCAGTGGGTGATAGGATTTTTCAGCTCCATTATAATCTTACGGGCTAACGCCCATATAGGGGTCTGTCCTTGACCAAAATACCATTCTTTGGTACATGACTGTACTACTTTTTAAAAAAAATCCATTCATCGGTTGACAGGCATGTGGGTTGTTTCCATGTTTTAACTTTTGTAAATGAAGCCATGAATGTTAATGGAGGAATCTTGGCGTAGACATTTGTTTTCATTTCCTTAAGTTACATACTGAAGAGCAGCCTTGCTGGGTCATTTGGGAACTCCACGTTTACCTTTTGAGGAACTGCCAAACTGCTTCCCAAGGCGGTTGCACCCTTTGGTTCCCACCGCAGTGCATGAGTTCCAGTTTCTCTGCACCCTTGCCCGTGCTTGTCATTGTCCTCGTGATTTTGATTAGAACCCTCCTGCGGGGTGGAGGGAGTATCTTGTGGTTGATTTGTGTTCCCCTAAAGACTGATGTCACTGAGCATCTTTCATGTGCTTATGTCATTTGTGTCTCTTCTGGAGCAGTGTCCATGCAAATCCTTTGCCCATTTTGAAATTGGGACATTTGCCTTTTTATTGTTGAGCTGTAAGAGTTCTTGGTTTGTTCTGGATCCCAGGCCTTTGCAACATACCCATTTGCAGACCTTTTCTCCTGCTCTGTGGGTTGTCTTTTCACTGTCTGGATCGTGTTCTTGGTGTACAAATGCTTTTCATTTTGTTGAGGTCTAATTTATAACTTTTCTTTTGTTGGTTGTGCTTTTGGTGTTGCATCTAAGACACCAATTCCTAACCTGAGGCCACAAATATTAACATGTAGGTTTCTTCTAAAAGTTTTATAGTTTGAACTCTTTTATTTAGGTTTTGGATCTGTTTTGAGTTAATTTTTTCCATGTGGTTTGGGTTTAGAATCTAATTTCATTCTTTTGTCTATGGATATCTAGTTGTCCCAGTTCCATTTGGTGATTGGCAGAAACACTTTAGGAAATGGCAGAAACTCGGGGCAAAACAGTTGTCCACAGCATTGGAGAAACTGCCAGTACTGAAAAGGCCACATCAATAGTGAAGTCAGTGACAAGACTGCAGAAAGTTTTGACATTTAGCCGAAGAGGAGTCCTGGAGAGCACACATGGGGCAAAGGCGGTGGGGCAAAGGGGCTTGAGGGTTGGGGGCGACTTCTGAAGAGACCAAGTGATAACCTGGCAAAACAAGAGGGGCTTAATTAAGAAGCTGAAAAGCAGGCTTGGTGAGAAGAGTGAGTGGGAGGGGAGGGACGCGAAGTTCGAGAGTTGGGAAATGGGATCAACTGAGAAGTCCATGTGCTTTGAAGATCAAGTAGCGCAATGGGAGTGGGCAACTAGGGGCTGATGCTGGGCTTGGTGGTGCACACCTGTGATCCCAGTGGCGTGGGAGGCTGAGGCAGGAGGGTGGCAAGCTCAAGGCTAGCCTCAGCAATGTAGTGAGGCCCTAAGCACTCAGAGAGACCCTGTCTCTAAATAAAAAATAAAAGGGGCTGGGGATGTGGTTCAGCAACCCTGGGTTCAATTGCCAGTATACACACACACACACACACACACACACACACACGCAACACACACACAGACTGGAGTTGATGACTTTAAGAACTCAGTGAAATAACAATGGCAGCACTAGTTGTTAACATTACTATTGACAGCTGGTGTGTGAATCCTGATTAGGCGTCAGACACCATGCTAAGTCACCTCTGTGGACCGTGTCATTTAATCCTCATGAGATCTCGGAGGTAAATCGAAGCTCTGGAGCCAGGTGCCTGGTACCATGCTGCCCAGGGCATGTAGGTGGTGAGCAGTAGTATGGCTGCTGGTTTTAGCAAATGTAAATGCAGGACGGCTTGTTAATTTTGAATTTCAGATAAGCATCAAATAAAATTTTTGTTTGCTTAGTTTGACTATGCCTCATACAGTGTGTGGATATACTTATACTAAAAATTGTTCACTGTTTATCTAAATTTCCAATTTAACTAGGCATTCTGTATTTTATCTGCCAACAGTATTTCCAGGATGTTTCCTTAACATTTTAATTAGGATAAGAACAGTGTCTAAGACATGCAAGTTTGGGCTGTTATAATAACAAATTACCAGCGGCTGGTGACTAAATAATAACATTTGTTTCTTATATTTCTGAAGGCTGGAAGCCTGAGACCATGGTGGCAGCTTGCTCAGGGTTTTAGTGAGAGTCCTCTTCAGGTTGCAGACAGTCCCCTTCTTGTATCCTCGCTTGGCAGAGGAGTGCACCAGCTCTGTGTTCTCTTTTCTCCCACGGGCTCTGATCCTGTTCCTGAGAACTCCACCCTCCTGAAATGATGACCCCCCCCACCCCAAAGTCCTTACCTCTAAACACCATTACTTAGGGGCTGGATTTTAACAGAGGAATTTTAGGAGGACACAAACTTTCAGTCCCTGACATTAGGTTTATTTGGGGGATTTAATGTGTAATACATAAATTCTCTAGAGCATAGGCTACCACATAGTAAAACTCAGATCTTACTTCTGAAGTTGTGACTGTTTCCTGCTCTAGTCCAAAACTTGAATTCAATTTATAGAATGAAAGTCTGAAGATTATGAGAGAGAGAGAGAGAGAGAGAGAGAGAGAGAAGGAGAAGGAGAAGGAGAAGGAGAAGGAGAAGGAGAAGGAGAAGGAGAAGGAGAAGGAGAAGGAGAAGGAGAAGGAGAAGGAGAAGGAGAAGGAGAAGGAGAAGGAGAAGGAGAAGGAGAAGGAGAAGGGAAGAGAAGAAGGAGGAGGAGAAGGAGGAGAGGAGAGGAGAAGCATACTATGTTTCGAACCTGTTTATACAAAATTGAATACTGAGGTTTGGATTTTCGTTTTCAGTGCAGGGAGCACGTGCCTTGGTTTTATGAATTGGGATGTCAACTAGTTATTTATTTGGCTGAGCTGATCAAGGCGAGCTTGTTGATTAGCCAGGAGGGCAGGGCACAGTGCCAGCACAGTCTTGTAGCAGGAGTGCCGAGCTAACCAGTGCTCTTACCCTCGAGCCGGTTGGTACAGGTTCAATGTCGCCTTCTCGCCATCTGAGCTGTGCGCTCTCTATGGCTGGTGTATATTCAAGAGTAAGCTATGTGGGACGCAGTGGCACACACCTGTATTTCCAGTGGCTCAGGAGGCTGAGGTGTGAGGATCTCGAGTTCAAAGCCAGCCTTAGCAACTTAGTGAGGTCCTCAGCAACCCAGTGAGACCCTGTCTCTAAATGAAATATAAAAAAGGGCTGGGGATGTGGCTCAGAAAATTATTAGGTGGGCAAGGAATGAAAAGTGGATTCATAAAGAGAAGTAAACTGTGTTTGAGCAAAAAAGAATCTGGAACTGAGCCTGAAGAAGACAAAAGAGAAGCAATAGAAACACTGTCACCTGAGAGAAGAGTGAAGGAAAGGCAGGCTCTGGTCGCAGCTGTAGGGGGGAGACAGGCGGTGGGACCCCGGTGAGGAAGATGGAGCTCCCTCTTGACTCAGCCACCAGAGGGACCCTACTTGGGAAAGGGAACAGGCCAACCGGACCTCTTCCTCACTGCTGGGAAGTGTGTAAGTGAAGGTTATGATATGCAGTAAAGATTTCATTTTGTTGAAAAGTTTTTGAAAGCTGATTTTCGGATGAGTATGAATGTTCAAGGCAATTCCTACTGAGATGATTAGGCAATACTCCCATTACGATTTCCTAAATATTTGCTTAATTAGGGCAAGATCAGATGTTCTGGGGGCAGCTGAGGAATGGCCTTGCGTCTCCACCAGTCTGGGCAGGCTGCCCTGGCTGCTGCAAGGTCAAGGCAGGCTCAGAGCCACTGGATGGGACAGCACAGGGTCCTGCGGGTCAGGCGTTTGAGTTTTTGCCTGATCTGTACATAACCTTTACTGTTATTTAGTATTTTGTAAAAATTGGCTTAAGCCTTTTGAGCTTTTAAAAAAAACATACGTTTTGAAGTTTATATTTAGAGAAAAGTTATAAAAATGATACAGAATATCTATATTTTCACCCCATTTCCCTAATTGTTGACATTTGATTATATCTACTTTATCACTGTCTCTTCACACACACACACACACACACACACACACACACACACACACACACTGAGTTGGTTGCAGATACGATGCTCTATCTCCTCTGAATACATCATTATCGTGTATTTCCTAAAAACTGGCGCACCCTCCTTCATGACTAAGATATAAAACCATCAAAATCAGAAGATTGACCATCTAGCATCTGTCTCATCCTCAGACTCCACTTGAATTCCTCTGATTGTCCAGGAGGGTCTCGTAACAGATCTAATATCCAAAACAGGATTCATGTTGAATGTTGTATCTCCTTGGAACTATTCATCTTTCCTTCAATTGAAAACCTGGCATCGAATGGAGGTTATGGATCACGTGTTTTGTGATCTGTCTCTGAGTCTGGATATTTCTGGCATTTCTTCATGATTTATGCATTTTTGATGAGACTGTCTCTGAAGTGATCCTGGGTCTTTTCAGGTACGTGAGATACATGATGTCAATTTGTCTCATTACTAGTTATAACTTTGATCACTTGGTAAAGGTGGTGGCTGCCAGATCTATCAGCTGTAAGAGGCAGAACAACTTAAATAATGACTGAAAAATTTCAAAATTGTGGAAGAAAAATGGACATTTAGATTTATGAAGCTTGAAGATCCCCAAACAGGATAAACCCAAAGAAGCCTAACCCAAGACACATTATAACCAAATTGCCAAAAGTCAAGGACAAATAGAGGATTTTTGAGAGCAGCAAGGGAAAACCTACTCAATTCATACGAGGTAATCCCCTAAGACTCTCAGTCTCTTGTTTTCTCAGCAGGAAACTTGCAGGCCAGGAAGGATGGGGTGATATTTCCAAAGTATGGAAGAAAAGAACTGCCAACCAAGAACACTACAGCAGACAAAATCAACCATTAAAATGAAGGTGAGGTAGACTTATCTCTGAGGGAGCTCATCTCAGCTAGACCTGCCTTATAACTGGTGAAGCTGGAAACCAAACCAAACAAACAAAGGAAAGCTGAGGGAGCTGTCACCACTAGACCTGCTTTGTAAGAAATGCTTGGAAAGTTTTCAAATTGAAGTGAAGGATGCAGGGATGCAAGGTTGGTTCAACATACGGAAATAAATAAATGCGATTCACCACATCAACAGACTTCAAGGCAATAATCGCATGATTATCTCAACAGATGCAAAAAAAGCATTTGACAAAATACAGTATCCATTTGTGTCCAAAACACTGGAAAAACTAGGGATTGTAAGAACATATCTCAACATTATAAAAGCTATCTATGCTAAACCTAAGGCCAACATCATTCTAAATGGAGAAAAATTGAAAGCATTCCCTCTAAAAACGATAACAAAATAGGGATACCCTATTTCTCCATTTCTACTCAACATCATCCTTGAAACTTTACCCAGAGCTATTAGACAGAAGAAAGAAATTAAATGGATAAGAATTGGAAAAGAATAATGAACAATCCCTATTTGCTGATGACATTTTTCTATATTTAGAAGACCCAAAAATCTCCACCAGAAAACTTTTAGAACTCATGAATGAATTCAGCAAAGTAGCAGGGTATAAAATTAACACCCATAAAGCAGTTGTATTCCTGTACATCAGTGATGAATCAACTGAAAGAGAAATTAGGAAACTACCCCATTCATAGTAGCCTCAAAACAACAACAACAACAACAACAAAAAAACCAACCAAACAAAAAAACCCCCAATATTTGGGAATCAGTCTAACAAAAGAGGTGAAAGACTTCTACAATGAAAACTACAGAACACTAAAGAAAGAAATTGAAGGAGATTTTAGAAGATGGGAAGATCTTCCATGTTCTTGGATAGGCAGAATTAATATTGTCAAAATGGCCATACTACCAAAAGCACTGTACAGATTTAATGCAATTGCTATTGAAATTCCAATGATGTTCTTAATAGATATAGAAAAAGCAGTCATGAAATTCATTTGGAAAAATAAGAGGCCCAGAATAGCCAAAGCAATCCTCAGCAAGAAAAGTGAAGCAGGAGGCATCATACGAGACCTTAAATTATATTACAGAGCTATAGTAACAAACATGGAATGGTACTGGTACCAAAACAGAGAGGAAGACCAGTGGTACAGAGTAGAAGACACAGAGACAAACCCACATAAACACAATTATCTCATACTAGACAAAGGGGCCATAAACATACCTTGGAGAAAAGATAGCCTCTTCAACAAATGGCGCTGTGAAACCTGGAAATCCATATGCAGCAAAGTGAAACTAAACTCTTGTCTCTCACTCTGCACAAAATTCAACTCATAAGTGGATCAAGGAGCTAAGCATTAGACCAGAAACCCTGCGCCTACTAGAAGAAAAAGGAGGTCCAAATCTCCATCATGTCAACTTAGGAACTGACTTCCTTAACAAGACTCCTAAAATGCAAGAAGAAAATCAAGAATCAATGAATGGGATGATATCAAACTAAAAAGCTTCTTCACAGCAAAGGAAACAATCAAGAAAGTGAAGAGAGAGTCTATAGACTTGGAGAAAATCTTTGCCACCTGCACCTCTGATAAAGCATTAATCTCTAGGATACATAAACCTAAAAAGCCTAAAAAACTTAACACCAAAAAAACCAAATAATCCAATCAATAAATGGGCAAAGGAACTGAGCAGACACTTCACAGAAGAAATACAGTCAGTCAACAAATATATGAAAAAATGTTCAGCATCTCTAGCAGTTAGAGAAATACAAATTAAAACTACACTGAGATTCCATCTCACTCCAGTCAAAATGGCAATTACCAAGAATACAAGCAACAATAAATGTTGGCAAGGATGTGGGGAAAAAGGTACACTCATACATTGCTGGTGGGACTGCAAATTGGTGTAACCACTATGGAAAGCAGTATGGAGATTCTTCAGAAAACTTGGAATGGAACCACCATTTGACCCAGTTATCACACTCCACATATACCTGAAGGACTTAAAATCAGCGTACTATAGTGATGCAGCCACATCAGTGTTTATATCAGCACAATTCACAAATAGCTATGCAATGGAACCAACCCAGATGCCCTTAAACAGATGAATGGATAAAGAAAACATGGTATACATACACAATAGAGTATTACTCAGACTTAAAGAAGAATGAAATGATGGCATTTGCCAGAAAATGGATGGAACTAGAGACTATCATGCTAAGTGAAATAAACCAATCCCCAAAAATCAAAGGCCAAATGTTCTCTCTGATAATATGGATGCTAATACACAATAAGTGGGGGTGGGGTGGAGGGAGGGAAGAATAGAAGTTCACTGGATTAGACCAAGGGTAATGAAGGGAAGGGAGTGGATACCGGAATAGAAAAGACAGTAGAATGAATTGGACATGACTTTCCTGTGTTCATGTATGAATACATGACCATTGTAACTCTACATCATGTACATCCATAAGAATGGGAAGTTATACCCATGTGTGTATAATGTCAAGACACAATCTATTGTCATGTATAACTGAAAATAAAAAATAAAAAATGAAAAATTTGGTAAATAGCAAAACAAAAGTTCATGAAAGTATGAATCTTATGGATAAAAGTGAATGTATAGACACAGATTAATGTAGCATTTTAAAGGTAGTGTGTTTAAGTTAGATAAAATTTTTAAAGTGGATACATAATATAAAAAGAAGCAATCTCTGCCTACGGAACACAAAATTTGTAGAGGTGAGTAGAAAAGTACCTTGGAGCTGGTTGTGGTAGCACATACCTGTGATCCCAGTGACTCTGGAGGCTGAGGCAGAAGGATTGCAAGTTTGAGACCAGCCTCAGCAACTTAGCAAGATCCTGTCTTAGAATAAAAAATGAAATGAACTGTTGTGGCACTCTTGGGTTTAATTCTCAGTGGCAGAAGGGGAAAAAAAAGTAGTATGTACAAGTCAGATTGTTTCAAAAATAGAAAGTCATAACTACAAGACATTTTACCCAAATATCAAGGGAACAACAAATAAAAAGCATGTAACTAGGTACACAAAGATCATAAAAAGTACACAAAGCAAATCAATATGAAAGAAACACCAAAGGAAGACAGAAAAAGGAATAACAGGGACAGAACAACTGCCAAAAAAAAAATCCAAACAAAAAGACCCCATAAAATGTAACAAAGTGGCAATAGTAAATACTCATTATCAATAATTATCTTAAAAGTAAATGGATTAAACTTACGAATCAGAAGGCGGAGTGGCTAATGGGTAATAAAACACCCTCCAGGGATATGTTGTCTGCAGGTGACCTACTTTAGAATTAAAGTCACACAGGCTGATGGTGAAGGGATGGAAAGGGAGATTTCATGCAAATGGCAACCAAAAGAAAGCACAAGTGTCTGTACTTATACCAGACAAAACTGAGGTTGACTCTAAAACTGTCTCCAGAGACAATAAGGTCACTTTAAATATAATAAAAGACCAATTCAGCAGGAATATAAAACAGTTGCACAGCCAACATCAGAAAACATCAAAAGCAAAATTTAACTTATCTGACATCGAAAATGAACGATATATTTGTAGTGGGGGATTTCCATACCCTACCTGTGATGAGGGATGGAGTGACCAGACAGAAAATCAAGGGACAGCTGCTGACTTGAACTCTGGAGACCAGATGAACCTACCTGAATAGTCATGGCTTCCCTGACAACAGCAGAAGAAAACACATTCCTCTCAAGTGTACATGAAACATTCTCTAGAACAGATGACATTTTAGATCACAGAATAAGGCATAACCAGTGTAAGAAATTCAGAACTATTCCAAGTAATTTTCCCAATCAATGGAATGAAATTACAAGTTGATAAGAATAAGAAGAAAAATTCACAGCTATGTGGAAACTAATTGATACACTCTTGCATGGCCAGTGATCAAGAAAAATCAAAAGGGAGTTTGAAAAGTATTTTAAGACAAATAAAATGAAAGCACACAACATAAAAATCTACAGGATACAGCAAAATTAGCTACATGAGGAAAATATGTAGCAATAAATGCCTATGCTTGAATAGAGGAAAGGTCTCCAACAAGCAATCTAACTTTATACCTCACAGGACTAGAAAAGGACAGAGTAAACCCAGAGTTAGCAGACAGAGGAAATAGTGAAGGTTAGACTAGAAGTAAATCGAACAGAAAAATAAAAGGAAAAGAAAATCAACAAAACTGAGGATTTTTTTTAAAAACAAACAAAATTGACAACCCCTTAGCCCAACTAAGAGGATGAGAGAAGACTCAAATCAGGAATGAAAGAGGAGACATTAGCAAGGACACATCAGAAGTAAAAAAAGATCATAGAAGAGTTCATGAACAGTGTAGCTTTCCCTCTAAGATCTGGTATAAAGTGGGAATATCCATATTACCATTTCTTTTGGGGAGTCCTGGCCAAAACAATTAGATAGGAAAAATAAATCAAATACCCAACTAACCCAACTAACTGGATCACTACATGAATGTATAAATCCTGAAAAACACTGAATTGGGAAGCAGGAGACAGCTTGATAAAGCCAATAATTAGCAGATTGAATCAGCAATAAAAAATCCTCCAAAAGCTTGGAACCTCGTTGTTGCACAGGTTTGGTGAATTCAACCAAACAATCAAAGAATTAATATCAATCCTCTTAAACACTTCCAAAAGAATAGAAAAAGAAGGAACACTTCCATGCTCATTTTATGAAGTCAGCTTACATCAATTCCAAAGCCAGGTAAAGACAGTACACGAAAAATAAAACAAAAAAACTCAGGCTAACACACTGATGGACATAGACAAAAAAGCCTTAATAAAATGCTAGCAAACCAAATTCAGCAGCACATTAACATGATCAGACTTAGCAAAAAAGTGGGGTTTATCTGAGAAAAGCAAGAATGTTTCATCATAGGCAATTCAACCAATGGACACAAGATGAAAGAAAAAGCTCCCCATGGTCATCTGAATAAGAGACAAAAACAAAAAAGCAACAGCAAAACCCCCGCGCATTTCACAGATATCAATACCAACTCATGATTAAAAGTCTCAGTCAAGTAGTATAGATGGACCTTATCGCACTATACAGTAAAGACCGTACATGAAAAACCCACAGCTAACACCATCATCAATGGGGAAAACCGAAAGCTTTCCCTCTAAGATCTGGAACAAAGTGGGAATATCCATGTTACCATTTCTTTTGGGGAGTCCTGGCCAAAACAATTAGATAAGAAAACTAAATCAAACACCCAAATTGAAAAGAAAGGAGAAAAATTATCTGCATGTATAGACTACATGATGATATATGTAGAAAACCTTGAAGATTCATCAGAAATATATTAGAACTAAAAAATGGGACTGGGGGGAATGTATATCCCACTTACTTAGCATATGCAAAACCCTGAGTTTTATCCCCAGGACCACACACACACACACACACACACACACACAAATATATATATATATATATTTATATATATATATATATATATATATATATATTAAATGAAGTTGTAGGACACAGTCAACATACAAAAATTAATCCTGTTTTTATATACAGACTATAAATTATCCTAAAAGGAATTTGAGAAATAGTCCCATTCATAAAGCAATCAAAAGAGTAAAATACATGGTAATATACTTCAGCAGGAAGTGAAAGACCTGAATATTGAGTATTATAAAACACTGATGAAAGAAATTATATAATACACACATTAATAGAAAGATAGCCTATATTATTAATTAGTAGAATTAATATTATTAAAATATTTATATGGCTCAAATTGATGTATGGATTCAATGTGGGTGGAGACCACATTGAATCCATATATCAAGTTGTTCTTTTTTTTATTATTATTGTATACAAATGGGATACATGTTGTTTCTCTATTTGTACATGGAGTCAAGGCATACCATTTGTGTAATCATACGTTTACATAGGGCAATGATGTTTGATTCATTATTTTTTCCCTTCCCCCCACCCCTCCCACCCCTCTTTTCCCTCTATACAGTCCTTCTTTCCTTCATTCTTACCACACTCCTTATCCCTAACCCTAAACCTAACCCTAACCCTAATGCTAACCCCTCCCACCCCCCGTTATATGTCCTCATCCGCTTATCAGCGAGATCATTCGTCCTTTAGTTTTTTGAGATTGGCTTATCTCACTTAGCATGATATTCTCCAATTTCATCCATTTGCCTGCAAATGCCATAATTTTATCATTCTTCATTGCGGAGTAATATTCCATTGTATATATATGCCACAGTTTCTTTATCCATTCATCAACTGAAGGGCATCTAGGTTGGTTCCACAATCTGGCTATGGTGAATTGAGCAGCAATGAACATTGATGTGGCTGTATCTCTGTAGTATGCTGATTTTAAGTCCTTTGGGTATAGGCCAAGGAGTGGGATAGCTGGGTCAAATGGTGGTTCCATTCCAAGCTTTCTGAGGAATCTCCATACTGCTTTCCAGAGTGGCTGCACTAATTTTCAACCCCACCAGCAATGTATGAGTGTTCCTTTTTCCCCACATCCTCTCCAACACCTATTGTTGCTTGTGTTCTTGATAATCGCCATTCTAATTGGGGTGAGATGAAATCTTAGGGTAGTTTTGATTTGCATTTCCCTTATTACTAGGGATGTTGAACATTTTTTCATATATCTGTTGATTGCTTGTACATCTTCTGTGAAGTGTCTGTTCATTTCCTTAGCCCATTTGTTGATTGGATTATTTGTATTCTTGGTGTAGAGTTTTTTGAGTTCTTTATAGATTCTGGAAATTAGTGCTCTATCTGAAGTATGGTTGGCAAAGATATTCTCCCACTCTGTAGGCTCTCTCTTCACATTGCTGATAGTTTCCTTTGCTGAGAGAAAGCTTTTTAGTTTGAATCTATCCCAGTTGTTGATTCTTGCTTTTATTTCTTGTGCTATGGGAGTCCTGTTGAGGAAGTCTGATCCTAAGCCAAAAGTTGAAGATTTGGACCTGCTTTTTCTTCTATAAGATGCAGGGTCTCTGGTCTGATTCCGAGGTCCTTAATCCATTTTGAGTTGAGTTTTGTGTAGGGTGAGAGATAGGGGTTTAATTTCATTCTGTTGCATATGGTTTTCCAGTTTTCCCAGCACCATTTGTTGAAGAGGCTATCTTTTCTCCACTGCATATTTTTGGACCCTTTGTCTAGTATGAGAAAATTGTATTTATTTGGTTTGTGTCCATGTCCTCTATTCTGTACCATTGATCTACCTGTCTATTTTCGTACCAATACCATGCCGTTTTTGTTACTATTGCTTTGTAGTAGAGTTGAAGATCTGGTATTGCGATACCCCCTGCTTCGCTCTTTCTACTGAGGATTGCTTTAGCTATTCTAGGTTTTTTATTCTTCCAGATGAATTTCATGATTGCTTGCTCTATTTCTGCAAGGTACATCTTTGGGATTTTAATTGGAATTGCATTGAATCTGTATAGCACTTTTGGTAGTATGGCCATTTTGACAATATTAATTCTGCCTATCCAGGAACATGGATCTTTCCATCTTCTAAAGTTTTCTTTAATTTCTTTCTTTAGTGTTCTGTAGTTCTCATTGTAGAGGTCTTTCACCTCTTTTGTGAGATTGATTCCCAAGTATTTTATTTTTTTCGATGCTATTGTGAATGGGGTAGTTTTCCTAATTTCTCTTTCTGAAGATTCATCACTTATGTATAAAAATGCATTGGATTTATGAGCATTGATCTTGTAACCTGCTACTTTACTGAATTCACTTATGAGTTCTAAAAGTTTTCTGGTGGAATTTCCAGGTTCCTCTAAATATATAATCATGTCATCAGCGAACAGGGATAGTTTGAGTTCTTCTTTTCCAATTCTTATCCCTTTAATTTCTTTGGTTTGTCTAATTGCTCTGGCTAGAGTCTCAAGGACGATGTTGAATAGAAGTGGTGAAAGAGGGCATCCCTGCCTTGTTCCAGTTTTTAGGGGGAACGCTTTCAGTTTTTCACCATTTAGAATGATATTGGCCATGGGCTTAGCATAGATGGCCTTTATGATGTTAAGGAATGTTCCCACTACCCCAATTTTTTCTAGTGTTTTGAGCATGAAGGGATGCTGTATTTTATCGAATGCTTTTTCTGCATTTATTGAAATAATCATGTGATTCTTAACTTTAAGTCTGTTGATATGGTGAATGACATTTATTGATTTCCGAATGTTGAACCAACCTTGCATCCCTGGGATAAAACCCACTTGATCGTGGTGCACTATCTTTTTAATATGTTTTTGTATGCGATTTGCTAAAATTTTGTTGAGAATTTTTGCGTCAATGTTCATTAAGGATATTGGTCTGAAATTTTCTTTCCTCGATGTGTCTCTGTCTGGTTTAGGTATCAGGGTGATATTGGCTTCATAGAACGAGTTTGGGAGGGTTCCCTCCTCTTCTATTTCATGGAATACTTTGAGGAGTATTGGAATGAGCTCTTCTTTAAAGGTTTTGTAGAACTCGGCTGAGAACCCATCTGGTCCTGGACTTTTCTTTGTTGGTAGGCTTTTGATGACCTCTTCTATTTCATTGCTTGAAATTGGTTTATTTAAGTTGTGTATGTCCTCCTCGTTCAGTTTAGGTAATTCATATGTCTCTAGAAATTTGTTAATGTCTTCAAGGTTTTCTATTTTGTTGGAGTATAGATTTTCAAAATAGCTTCTAATTATGTTTTGTATTTCACTCGTGTCTGTTGTGATGTTTCCTTGCTCATTCCGAATTTTAGTAATTTGAGTTTTCTCCCTCTTTCTCTTTGTTAGTGTGGCTAAGGGTTTGTCAATTTTGTTTATTTTTTCAAAGAACCAACTATTTATTTTGTTAATTTTTCCAATTGTTTCTTTTGTTTCAATTTCGTTGATTTCGGCTCTGATTTTAACTATTTCCTGTCTTCTACTACTTTTGGTATTGGTCTGCTCTTCTTTTTCTAGGGCTTTGAGCTGTAGTGTTAAGTCGTTTATTTGTTGATTTCTACTTCTTTTTTTGAATGCACCCCATGAAATAAATCTTCCTCTAAGTACTGCTTTCATAGTGTCCCAGAGATTTTGATATGATGTGTCTTTGTTCTCGTTTACTTCTAAGAATTTTTTTATTTCCCTCCTGATGTCTTTTGTTATCCATTCATCATATAATAGTGTATTATTTAATCTCCAGGTATTGGAGAAGTTTCTGTTTTTTATTCTGTCATTTATTTCTAATTTCAATCCATTATGATCTGATAGAGTACAAGGTAGTATCTCTATCTTGTATTTGTTAACAGTAGCTTTGTGGCATAAAATATGGTCTATTTTAGAGAAGGATCCATGTGCTGCTGAGAAGAAAGTGTATTCGTTCTTTGTTGGATGGTATATTCTATATATGTCGGTTAAGTCTAAATTGTTGATTGTGTTATTGAGATCTATGGTTTCTTTATTCAATTTTTGTTTGGAAGATCTATCCAGTGGTGAGAGAGGTGTGTTAAAATCGCCTAGTATTATTGTGTTGTGGTATATTTGATTTCTGGAATTGAGAAGGATTTGTTTGATGTACGTGGATGAGCCAATGTTCGGGGCATAGATATTTATGATTGTTATGTCTTGCTGATTTATGCTTCCCTTAAGCAGCATGTAATGTCCTTCTTTATCCCTTCTGACTAGTTTTGGCTTGAAGTCCACATTATCTGAAATGAGGATGGATACTCCTGCTTTTTTGCTGTGTCCATGTGCATGGTATGTTTTTCCCCATCCTTTCACCTTTAGTCTATGGGTATCTCTTTCTATGAGATGAGTCTCTTGCAGGCAGCATATTGTTGGATTTTTCTTTTTAATCCAATCTGCCAGTCTATGTCTTTTGATTGATGAGTTCAGGCCATTAACATTCAGGGTTATTATTGTGATATGATTTGTATTCCCAGTCATTTGACTCATATTTGTTTTTTGACATGATGTGGTTTCTCCTTTATTTGGCTATTCCTTTAGGCTAGCGCCTCCTGTTGCTGATTTGCATTGTTGTTTTTCATCTCTTCCTCATGGAATATTTTGCTGAGAATGTTCTGCAATGCTGGCTTTCTTTTTGTAAATTCCTTTAGCTTTTGTTTATCATGGAAGGATCTTATTTCATCGTCAAATTTGAAGGTAAGTTTTGCTGGGTATAAGATTCTTGGTTGGCATCCATTTTCTTTCAGGGCTTGGTAAATGTTGTTCCAGGCCCTTCTAGCTTTTAGAGTCTGGATTGAAAAATCTGCTGATATCTGTATTGGTTTCCCCCTGAATGTAATTTGGTTCTTTTCTCTCACAGCCTTTAAAATTCTGTCTTTATTTTGTATGTTAGGTATTTTCATAATAATGTGCCTTGGTGTGGGTCTGTTGTAATTTTGTATATTTGGAGTTCTATAAGCCTCTTGTACTTGGTTTTCCATTTCATTCTTCAGATTTGGGAAATTTTCTGATATTATTTCATTGAATAGATTGTTCATTCCTTTGGTTTGTTTCTCTAAGCCTTCCTCAATCCCAATAATTCTTAAATTTGGCCTTTTCATGATATCCCATAATTCTTGTAGATTCTGTTCATGATTTCTTACCATCTTCTCTGTTTGGCCAACTTTGTTTTCAAGATTAAATATTTTGCCTTCAATGTCTGAGGTTCTGTCTTCCAGGTGTTCTATCCTATTGGTTATGCTTTCTATGGAGTTTTTAACTTGGTTTATTGTTTCCTTCATTTCAAGGATTTCAGTTTGGTTTTTTTTCAGTATCTCTAACTCTTTATTGAAATGATCTCTTGCTTCCCGTATTTGGTCGTTTAACTGTTGATTGGTGCGATCATTTAATGCCTGCATTTGCTCTTTCATCTCCTCCTTCAATGCCTGCATTTGCTCTTTCATCTCCTCATTTGCTTCCCTGATTGTTTTAATTATGTACATTCTGAACTCCCTTTCTGACATTTCTTCTGCTGTGCTGTCATTGGGTTTTATTGATGTAGTATCTAGGTTTGTTTGGGACATTTTCTTCCCTTGTTTTCTCATGTTGGTCAGCTGTCAGTGGGACCCTGAGATATTGCAGATTTCCTCAATTGGCTTATAGTGTCCTGGTAGATTTCCAGTGTATCACCTCCCAGCCTTCAGTAGCCTGAAGTCTTGGAGGAACTTGATAGTGCAGTGCTTCCGAAGAAAGCTGCCCCTAGCCCCCTACTGGTTCCAGGGCTTGGAGCTGGCTCTGTGCGGAAAGGCTCTCACTGGGGGCCTGCACCGTGCGGCTGGCCGTGTGTGAGGAGCCCACCGCCGGAGTGTGGAAGGCTACCTGGGGAAGACTCTAGCTGCCCTGCCCTGCTCTGATAAGCCACCCCTATCTGTACCTGCTGCCCAGGCCAAGTTTTGCTCAGTGGGGGAGACTCACCCCGTGACTCTATTTTTGTCCAAGTCTCTCAATGCCTCCCCTTCTTGAGTCCTGGGATCTGGAGCGACTGGAGATGCAGTCACCCTCTAGGCCACCATCTTGGATCGCCCGGTGGAAAGAGCCTGCGGCCAGAGTGGGCAGAGCCGCCTGGAGAAGTCTCTGGCTGCCCTGCCCTGATCCCAGAGGCTGTTTGCAGATCGAAGCTCTCCGTTGGCTCAGTGACTTGTGGCTGGCTCTATGTAGAAAGGCTCTCACTGGGCGGTCTGCTCCGTGAAGCTAGCCTTGAAAGGCACGTCCCTCTGCAGGGGGCCGGGCTGCTTGGGGAGGTCTCTGGCTGCCCTGTCCTGGTCCCTGAAGTCGCTTGCCGGCCGGAGCACTCCGCGCTGGCTCCGGGACTTGGAGCTTGTTCTGATCAGAAAGGCTCTATCAAGGTGTTCTTTATCAAAATAGAATAAAAATCTTAAAATTCATATGGAACCACCAAAGACCCTGACTACTTAGAGCAATTTTGAGTGGGAACAAAACTGGAGGCCTCACACTCCCTGATTTCAAAATGTGTTTTTAAAAAGTTACAGTCATAATAGGACAGTACAGGACAAAGACATAGAGCCAGACACACTGACCAAAAGAACAGGACAGAGTTCCACAATAAAACCACACGTCTATGGTTAGGTAATTATTTTTTTTTCTTCTTGCTGGGGTCATTGGGGATTGAGTCCAGGGGTGCTCTGCCACTGAGCTATATCCCCAGTCCATTTTAAATATTTAAAAATTTTAAAATTTGTTCTAATTAGTTATATGTGACAGTAGAATGCATTTTGACACATGGGACACAAATGGAGCACAACTTCTCATTCCTCTGGCTGTACATGGTGCAGTGTCACATGGGTAGTGTGGTCATGTGTATAGGGTAATAAAGTCCATCTCATTGCACCTTCCTTTCCACCCCCACTCCCTCCCCTCCCTTCACTCCCCTCTGCTGAATCCAAAGTTCCTTCATTTTCCTTTACCCTCCCCAAGTCCTTTTGCTTTTATTTTGACACAGGTCTCCCTCGCTAAGTTACCCAGGCTGCCCTTGAACTTGGGATCCTCCTTGCCTCAGCTTTCTGAGTAGCTATGACTACAAGTGTGCACCTCTGTGCCTGGCTTGGTCAGCTGGTCTTTGATGTGGGGGCCAAGAATGCACAGTGGGGAAGGGACAAATACTGAGGAAGATGGGGAACAATAGGATTTCTCATTTATTTGCTGGTGGAAATGCAAAATGGCATAGCCACTTGGGCAGTTTCTTATAAAACTCAATATTCTCTCAAAACGTGATCCAGCAGTCATCCTCCTTGGATGAGATGAAAATCACGCCCATATGAAAATGTGCACAAATTGTTTATAGAAGCTTTATTCGTAATTGCACATTTGCAGGCTTCCGAGATGTCCTTCTGCGAGGGAATGGATAAACAAAGTGTGGTGTATCTAGATGATGGACTGTTATTAAGGGTTAAAAAGAAACGAGTCAAAAGTCATGAAAAGATGTGGAGGATCCTTAAATGCTCATGGCTGAATGAAAGAAGCCAATCCGAAAGCCTATGTACTGTGTGATTCCAACCATGTGACATTCTTGAGAAAGCAAAATGGCACAGTCAGCAAAAGGTCAGTGTTTGCCAGGGATTTATGTGTGGGCATGGGAGGGAGTGATAGTAGATAGAGCAGGGGGAGTTTAGCACAGTGAAGCTATCGTGTAGGCACTGCAGGGGTGGATACACACACCGTTAACCGCAACCCTGATGCTAGCTCTGTCCTTTTGTTAATAACGTATCTATGTTAAGCTGTAACAAATGTATCCTACAAATGCAAACTGCTACCATGCTAACAGGAGAAACTGTAATTGTGTGTGTGGGGTGGGGGAAGGGAGGCTTAGAATCTCTTGTTATTTCCTGCTCAATTTCTCTGTAAACCTAATACTGCTCTAAAAAATAGTCTATCAGTTCAAACAACAGCATTGTAATATATAAACTGTTCTGTAGCTTTTTAAAAATTTAGCAAGATGTTGTAGATATTAAAAAATTGATAGTGGTTGGGAGAGGAAAGGTAGAGGTAATAAGTTAGGAATCACAGGGAGGCCAGTTACAATAAGGTCTGCAAGTTTTCAGTGCGTTTCCCAGTCGGGGGCTCTTGCTGCGCTGTCCCAATGGTGTTAGGGGAAGAAGCCCGTTGGGTGGCAGGTTGAGAAACTACAGGAACGTGATGTTGAGGGAGTGAAGGTCATGAGTTGGACTACACTTCCCAGAAGCTTAGCTACCAAGGAAGGGCAAGGACAGGGCACTAGGCGTAGAGGGATGCGGGACCAGGGGATGGGAGGGGCTGGCCCTCGTCTCCGAGCTCCAGGGCGAGTGGTGGAGAGGAAGAGAGGAGATCGGAGGGAGAAGGGGTGGAAGCTCCCCAGATTCCTTGAACATGCTGACCTCTTCCTATGAGACCACGAGGAAGAAGAAAAGATGGGTGAGTGTGAGACTGTCTTAGAGGACTCTGCCCGTCTTTGATTCCTTGCTCAGCATCTGCCCTGCCAGCTGGACGGAGTTCCATGAGGCCGGGACTGAGTGTGAGCTGAGAGGAAGGCGAAGGTTGTGACCCCTGCTGAAGGGCGTGAGAGGGTGACCGAGCCACGGACAAATGGCAGGCCGGGGAAGGCTGTTCTGGGGTCACTTGTCCCCAGCGTGGGTTCTACCGCAGTGTGGACTTTTCTCCAGCTGCTCGTAACTGTGTTGGCGGGGGCATGGTGAGCTGTCTGCCCCGGGACCAGGAGGTGGCAGGGCAAGAGTATGAAGGATGCCGCCTGAGGCCGTGTGGGTGATGCGCCATGCCATCCAGCTGGGGTGGAGACAGGAACTCACTTCATCTCCATGAGAGGGTGAGTGGCTGAGGAGGACAGGCCAAGGTCACTGAAGTCCAGAAGGTGAAGGAAACAAGGGGTGTGTACATACGTGTGTGTTTCACACAAATTTAAAATTAGAGCAGGATTATGATAGGAGTTAGGCTGCAGCAACAGGTCCCAAGACGTGTAATGACTCAAGGACAAAAGGAGTTCATTTGTGTCATATCATAGCTCAAGGTGAGTATTCTTGAACAGCAGATGCAGGGTGCAGGGTCCCCACTCCATGCAGTTAAATGGTGACGCAGGTTTCTGCTGCTTCTCCATCTTCGACACACATCTCCCGTGGTTGTCTGGGGAACCATCAGCTTGTTTGCTAGAAGGAGAAGACTTCAGAGGAGGGCAGAGGCAGTCTCTGTCTCAGGCCTCAAGGAGACAGGTTTGATAGGCTTAAGCTCTGTCACATCTAGCTGCCAAAGAGTCTGGGAGTGTTCTGTGTGTCTAGTTGTGTCCTGGATGAAGAGGGGAACGTGGATTTTGTGAACAGCCTGTGCCACCACACAGAGTCACAAAGGATGGACTGATCTAGTTAGTTGTTCAAGGCCTGAGTGTGCAGAAATGAATTTCAGAGAGACGTGACAATGCCCAGGAGGGGCGGGGCTTTTGTAAGTGACAGTGTTGCAATGGTCTGAATTGACACTGCTGGAGGGCGGAGGGAGTGCCGAGGAGCCAGACTTCTCTGAATTGAATCTAGTGTGTTATTTTCCTGCTGTCTGATCTCCGCAGCTCTCCAGTCTTGTAAAGTGGGACTGGATCATCGATTTCAGGAGATTCAAGAGAACATTCTTGGTGAATAGCAACTGATTCATAAAAGTTTATTATTTTTTTTCTTCTGTCTACTTAATTAAGGATCTTCAAAGTCACAAGTAGAGGGAAAGCATTGTTAAAAAAGTAGGGTGAGTCTGGGATGAGCTAAAGAAGACCCGCCTCAAGGCCACCTGGAGCCAGGTCAGTAGAGTCAGTCTCATTGAGGGAGGCTGCCGGCGGTGGAGAACGAGCAAAGAGCCCAGTCCCTTCTCCAGGGTTGGCTTCTACCTGCTCCCAATGCCTGGCACCACTTGGGAACAGACACTAGAGGTCCTGATTTTTCCAAAAGAAGGTGGAAATGTGGTGACTTTTTCATGGAAAGACTCCTAATTTTTAAATGTTGGATATAAATTCAGAACCAGTTAGAATCACCATGTGGGGCCAACAAAATGTGTTTCAGGGCTGATCTGGCCCATTGGCCACCAGTTTGAAACTTGCGTATCGTGTCCCAGTGAAGTTCCGCTGTAAGCATGGTCTCTAGATCTGTGCTATCCAATATGACAGCCAGAGCCCCAAGTGGTTGTGTAAATGAAAATTGGTTTAATTTAAGTGGAATAAAATTAAAAGTCCTGTCCCTCCGTTTGGCTGTATTTCAGGTGTGCTCATGGCCACCGGGGGTAGTAGCTACTTGGGTTATACAGCAGAAGCACAGGGTATTTCTCTCACAACAGAAAGTTCTTCTGCAAAGCACTGGAGGGGCATAAAAGAGAGGTACCTCATGTCAGAAGAGGTTTCCTTTCTTAGACACAGACAGGCCATTGTGTTCTGTCTGTGTTGATTTATGAAGTGTCGTCACATGGACAGTGTATTGAGCCAGGATGGAGGTCAGAGGAGCGACTCCTGCGGAGTTTCGTATTGTCTCGCATCAAAGTATGAGACATTTCTCTGGCCCGTAGCTCTGGTGAGTCTGGAGATTTAATAGTGTTGGATTGATGGAGAATCCCTCCATTCCACTCTGTCTTTATCCATTGTACGGAGTATCTCCTCACTGTGTGAGGAGAGTGTTAACATCTTGACACTTTGAAGGCAGATCTCTTGTGTCTTCCAGTAGGAGGGGTCTGGTCTGTCCTAGATCCTCGTGATGACTAGGATTGATATACGATTGACTCTGCTGCAGAGATGGACTGGGCATTTAGTCGGTCGGGCACATCAAACAATTTAGCCCTCTTTAGATGTCAACGGGGGGCTTTGGTGGTAGTTGATGGGGGCGAAGGAGCTATAAGGTACACAGGCCAGTGACCCACCAATTAAGTAGAGCCCTGAGGTGGGGATCCAAGAGGAGGTCGCTCTGAGAAGTATTGGTAGGTGGGCAGTGGTCACTACTCAGTAGGAGGCCCATTATTCCATGGGAGGCCCGCCATTCTGGTGGAAGCCTATCTGTGCATCAGATCCCAATCCTTGAAAGCAGACAGAATGAGGGGCATGGATTACCAGCAGGGGCCAGGCAGCATCCAAGGTTGACAGGGAGACGTGAGGGTGGGCAGGCTCTGGTTAATGCACTTAGAAGGGTCTTGGCCCAGACTTAAAATCATAGGAGTCCCCTCCCCCAAAGGGTCCTTGCAGAAGAAAGAGGGGACTGGTAATTTGGTGGCGTAGAGCCCAGATACGTGCTATAAAATGCGAAATTCCTTCCCAGCAGGGGAAAATACTACCTGATACAAAATCTCTGACTATAGGGTTTTGTGACACTCATGTTCTCTGTGAACTTGACTGTGCAATTGACAGGGTGGTGGGGTTCCTAAGATTGGAGGGCAGGTAAAGACACAAACAATGGTCTAGAGGCAAACCCTCTATAAACTAGACAGGAAGGGAAGAGAGGAAACAATGAAGCAGAAAACAGAGAGAAGCTACCCAGGGACCTCCTAGAAACCAGCTGAAAGATGGGCCTAAAACAGAGCCGGGTTGTAAATTTTGTGCCTTGGAAGAGCATTTTGGACTTAAGTCCCACATGGCTGCATTTTATAACTGGGACTTTCATCCAAGTTATTTATTCATTTATTCATCTACTTATCTTTTACCTGCTCATCCATCCATCTATCCTTCCTCCCACCCATCCACTGTCCATCCATCCATCCATCCATCCATCCATCCATCCGTCTATCCATCCTTTTAGGATCTGTGTGCCTATTGTATGCAATGCCCAATGGTGGGTACTGAAGAAGGAAAGGATAGTTTCTGCCTTCAAGAAGCTTATTGTTGCTAGGTATGGTGGTGCACATCCCAGCAATTCGGGAGGCTGAGGCAGGAGGGCTGCAAGTTCAAAGTCAGCCACAGCAATTTAGCAAGGCCCTAAACAACTTAGCAAGATCTTGTCTCAAAAAAAAAAAAAAAAAAACTGGGGATATAGCTCAGTTGTAAAGTGCCCTTGTCTTCACTCTCAAGTACCATAAAAAAAAAAGAAGAACCTTATTGTCTAGACGGCAATGTATAAAGAAATAGTGCAGGGAACCGTGTCAGGCACTCTGCTAGAAGTCTGAACAGGGTCCAGTGGACAACAGGAGTAGCCAGCTCCTTGTGGGGTTCAGGAATGGCTGCACAGAGGAGGTTCTGGGGTGGGGTCAGAGCAGGCATGGACACACTGCAGAGGAAGGCACGTGAGCGTGCTCAGAGGCTACAGACACCCTGGCACATTCCAGGAATATGAAGACGACACCTTCAGTGAAGCAGTGGCCTTGGGTGAGAGGAGGAGACACCAAGGGCATCACCTCCCACCAGTCTCCTTAGACCCCTGGGTCACTTTTGTTTTCTCAGTGTCCCATCACTTTACAGTGTCCTTTTTACTAATCTAATGCATCTCTAATTTCCTGATGAGCAGCGGGGACTCCTTAGCCGTCTCCCTCCATCAATGCCCACGTGAGTCCAATGTTGCCCCTACACGTGGAGTTTGGTTTGAAGGCCCACAGTGAGACTGACAGGAGGCTCACAGCACTAGCTGGCTGCTGATCCTTCCAGTGAGTTCTTCATCTGTTGGTGTGCTAGTCAGGGTCCCCTTTGGCTCCTAGAAGGATTCTGGGTGTGCTCAGAAGTTGGAGGGACACCCATCTCAAGGCTGCTGACAGTCTGGGGGCAGGGAGCCCCAGTCAGGCCTAGGGTAGAGAAGCAGAGCTCACCTGGAGCTGGCATGGATCTGGGTGTACAGCAACCTATGCCCTCTGCCTCTGCCCACCCATCCACGTACCCACTTATTCGTCCTCAAAGGAGGAGACTGCTTGAAGAGCTTCCGACACCCCCGCCCCATCCTGTTCCCCTCCGCACCCCTGGTGGATGGTAAACGCTCACTGCTTGAAAACAGATGGGGGTAGGCGTGGGGGGTGGGGAAGGAGACCAATTTGTTTAAGGAAAAATTCGGAGTTTTGTGAAATCTTTACAATAGCCAAATGGACTGCTTCAAGAATTCAGTAAGCTAATAATCCTACCCAAAGAGGCCTCCAGGGAATTGGCTGTACAAAAGCACAATAGCCATGGAGTGTCAGGGCAAATGTGTAGTTCTTGGTACTTGTTCATGGCTGACTCTTTTAAGAGACTTAAACTCCAGGAATATTTACAAGTTCCCAGTACACAGTTAACCCCTTTCCTGGGCCATTGTGGAGTTGATGCAGATTCTGACTCAAGGAGGCCTAATGGACGATGAGATTGTATATCCTGGGCTTGGTGGCGCTCAGGTCTGAAATCTGGGCTTGGAAAGAGGGACCAGCTGCCGTCCCCACACCTGGACCCCTGGTGGAGATGAACCTTGTGATTGTTAGGCCTGAGGCATCCTCCTGATGGGGAAGGACTGACTCTTGAGGCTCTGCCAAGGGCCAAGGAAGCTCTACCTCAGCGCCTTATTCAATGATGCAAACTCTTGGCAGCTGGCATCTTGCAGACCTGGGGTGAATCAGGATCAGATTACAGGTGCACATTGGGGTGGTGTGGCAGGTGGGAGGAGATGGTTTGGTCACCTGGGCTGGAGGCAGCAGGAGGAGAGGGACGTGGTTTTCTTAGAAATGTCCAGCAATTCCTTTTCATTCAAATTTCTTTTTAATGAGCATAGTGGGGTCCTTTGCAAGGTGGGGTGGAGAACAAGCCTGCTTAGGGGCCTTGCTGTTGAGAGGTAGAGACAGACTGAAAAATACCCAAGTAAACAAGTCCACAAAAATATTTCTATACTGCATCACTGCTTCTGAGGAGCCAGTGCCAAGCTGGGTCATGGCAGTGAATACCTGGGCGGGTTCCAGGTCAGTGGCTGGGGAGGGTCTCCTGCAAGCAGGGACGGAGGAGTGAGGAGAGGCTGGCTGTGCCATAAATGGGAGAAGAGAACAGCAGGAATAGGGAATGGAGACCAGGGTGCTCTGGAGTGAGGGGCAACAGTGGGCAGAGGAGGAGGCGACTTGCTAATAAACTGTCTGCATTTTCTTATGCAGGCAGCTGCCTCGTCTGAAATTCTACCAACCGACTCTTCCCTTTTAGCTGAGGGGTGGCACCTTAAGCACACTCCTTGCCTTGGTGTCCATCTGTCTGTTTCCCAGGGGAAGAGGGCCAAGGTCACAGAGTGAATCTGAGTTCTGCAGGGGATGAGGCAAGGGGAAGGGCCTGAGGGGTGGAAGTGCACCTGTGCAGTGCACCTGTGCGGGTTCTAGTTCCTTCTAGTCCCTGCTAACCAAGTTCTTCAACATTGAGAGGACTAGCCCTGGGAGCTCTGTTGCCTAGATTAGAATCCCACTCTCTGGGGGAAGCTGAGCCTGGAACAAGAGGCATCTTTTGGCTTTACTTTCCCATCTGTAAGACAAGGACACGAGAAGACTTAGTTGGGAGGATTTGGGGAAGATTTAGGGAACAAGTTTATTTATTTATTTTTGGCAGTGATGGGGATCCCACCCAGGGCTTCACCCATGCTAGGCAAGCACGGTTCCACTGAGCTACACCCCTGGCCCTGAGGATGTGTTGAAAGCACTGAGGCCATGTCTGGATCACAGTAGCTGCTCCATGGATGTCAGCTCCCTCCTCACTGACGACACAGCAGAGTTTTAGTGTATTGGACTATGACTGAGAGGTGACAGATGGACCTACAGTGATAATATTTATCACTCTTTCAAGGGCAGGTTCCAGCTGCACTCTGGGGAATGGGGGAAATGAGTGAAACCTTCGTTCTAGTATCTGGTTTGTAACTTCCTTCTCTAGAAATGGAGGGGGGTAGGCTGACTCTGTTTTGGTGTCAAGAGGCAGACTAATTAAACCACTTCTGGCCTTACTGCAGGAGGCTCTGGTCTGGCAGAGTAAGCTGGAGCCATCCATTCTGATGAAGAAGCAGGTCTGGGGACACTGGAACAAGTGACCTCTGAGGACCTTCTGGACCAGGATGGAGGGGACCACATGCACAGTCCTCATTGGCCACCAGAGGGCGGACATGAGGCAGGATGACCAGAGCAAGGTGCCTGTATCTCTAGCTGGGACAGAAACCCCAGGAAAAATCTGTATCAGAGGATGGGGAGCAGGATGTCTAATACTGGAGTCCTTTGGAAGGCAAGTGCACTAACTAGAGAGGAGGAAGCCAGCTGTTGTGACCTGCATCTGTCCTCTGTGCCCTAATGCCCAGCAGATTTGAACAGATGAGTCTCTTGTCTTCATGCCCTGAGGACATCTGTAGGAGCTTCCAGAGTCCTAAGAGAGGTGGCTTATAGCCTGTCTAATTCTAGCAAAAGCAGCATCTGGCTCAGAGGGCCACACCGCTGACCCTCATTGGTCCCCACCCTGTTACCCCCAATAACAACTGAAGAAGGCAGTGGGCAGTGCCAATCCGCTGGCCCTCAGCTGTGCCTCTGCAGCCTGTGCCCCTTCATGGTTACACACACACACACACACACACACACACACACACACACACACAGGAAGCAGTCACTAGTGCCCGATTCCATCTGCAGTGAAGATGTGTCCTAGTCAATGCCCTTTGGTTTTGGCAAAGCAGGATTCCGGCACCTTCTCTTACACTGCATTCATTTTAACCTTCTCTGCAGTCTGCATTCGAGACTGCAGTCCTTGGTGTCCAACTGCAGCAGCGTGGGGATTTGTGGCTTTCTCTTCTCTGCTCGTCCTTCCTGTCAGCATTTTGTTTCAGAGTTTCCCCACACTGTAGCTTTCTGAGTGGTGCACTTCCACAGAGCTCCAGCCGTGCCCTAGAAGCAGAAATGGTTACTCCAGCCTCTCAAAGGAGGAAGGTGAAACCACGTCTGCGGTGGGCGAGGCCGAGACAGAACTTGGGCAGGGCAGAGGCTGAGGAACTGAAAGCAACCAGGCACTGCAGAGCATCAGGCTGCCTGTCTCCAGTCCCATGTTGCTGGTTGCAGAATAAGAGTAAGAGATGAGGAACTTACGAACGAGTTCTCTGTGAGCTCAGACTTCAGAAGGAAGGAAGATGATGCTCACCTAGGTATGGTACAGCTGGCATCGCACTGTGTAGGTGGCATCACGGGACAAATGGTATAGCGCAGGCATGCACAAAGAGTAATGGGAGAGGGGACAAAAGAGTACATTGCTTAGAAAGTTTTTAGAGATGACCCTCAACATTTGGTGGTTCATTTCAGAACTGGCTGCTCTACCTCTGTGTTAGCAGGCTTGGTGGCACTTGGCAGTTCGGTTACTTAAAGTGTGGGCAACTGTGCCTGCACTCAGGGTAAAGAGCTTTGCTGTCCTAAGGGTCTCTTGTAGTTTCAGGGGCTTGGGGAAGAGGAACTGAGCTGCAGTAAGACCCAGCAAAGTAACCGTGCCAAAAGAAAGGGCTGATTTTGGGGGGATTTTTTTGACATTGAAACTCACCATGGTGGTGATGTGGAGGAACCTTTTGTCCTTGTCAAAGACATGACACTTATGCACTAAGTGTTGTGGACAACCCCTATGGACTGGGCAGAGTGTTGGTAAGTGGGAGAATAGGGATGCGAAGCTCGTAACTCCTAGAGGTCACAATCTCATAGAAGAAATGGACAGTCACTGTGCACGCAGTGTGTCACAGTCAAGGTGAGCACAGGAGGAGCGCTCCAGACTTTAGCTCTCCAGACTGAGGAAGACGCCACAGTCAGGTGACATTTAAGTTCAGTTTGAGAGTAGTGTCCCTGGAAAGGGGGAGGGAGAAAGGAAAAGAGGTGAGAGGTCTGCTGAGGCTGTCTACAAGCACCTGCCAACCCGGTCAAGGTGGGTGTCCAGGGACTCGATATTAGGCTGTAGAGGTGAGGTCAGGCTCTGACACTTGGTTGAGACTCCCCCTCTGTTCACAGACCCCCTTGGGCCAGTTGTCCTTCCTCCAGGGCCCCAGATTGTCTGGGGGGTGTTCCATCTAATGGTCTCACTCTTTACCGCTCCTTACCCTTTCTTCATGCCGGTGGAGATTGGGGAGGCAGGATGTTGGGAGGGGGTTGCGAAATGCAAAATAGGAGACCTTCATTGCTGTTTCCCATTTGGCATCCATTTCATATTTATATGAAAATATAAATAGGTTATATTTATATTCGAATATTAGGTTCCCAGATAATGATTTATATCTGCACCAGAAATTTTCATTTTTTTTCCTAAAGAGAGACTTTTTTTAAAAAGTAGGTTAAAGTAACAAATCAATTAGTGTAGAGTGGGTGGACATTTCTCCCCCCATCCCCTTTTACTTTTCTTCATGGCACTGGGCAGTGAATATGGTAAGAAATGCAGATTACAGTCAGTTATTCTCCTTGGTCAATTAAAACTATTCCTTGGGTAACTTCTATGTGCCAAATACTCTCTTAGGTTCCAGTCAGAGCAGACAATCAATTTAAACCTTACATTTCTGGATATTTATGGTTAGAAATGTCAATTATTATTGACTGGAAACCTTATATCAATGACTACAGAGATAAGATTGACACAAATAAGTCTGAGAAAAGCTCATGGGAGCTTTTTATTACAAAACAAAACATTCCATGGCAAACTGGTGAATAACAAGATATATTTAAACCCATTAAGATGAAACTAGGAGCAAGGAAATATAACAAGAATATAAACAAACAGTATAATTAAGAGTCATTTTGTTTAAAATTAATTTGAACCTCGTTATTTACTTGCTTGCCAAGTGGTTATTTTTCTTGGGATTTCATAAGACCCTACTCCACGCTGGAACTTATGGTGGCATTCCTTGGTAGGAAGGCATATTTTGTCTTCTGAGACAGTCCTTTGACACCAACATTTGGGGACATCAGCCCACTTTGCTCCTGCATATCACATAGTTGGAGGGGGAAGTGCTTCTATTGAACTTGAATGAATTTCCACAGTCCCCTTCTGGGACTTTTGAGGGGGAAAGAAATGGTGAATTTTATATCTGAGTCTAGGAAGACCGACAGGTGCAAAGACCCTGGGACACAGGGCCCACGCTAACCCTAGGATTAGCCTGCATTTATCCAGCTAATCTCTCCTAAGCAGGTGTGAGCCAATTAAATAGATTCCATGTTGCTTGCTGGCCTAGATTACGTAGGAGTTGCATTTATTGTGGCCTCAAGCAGAGAAGCCCCAAAGTCAGATGTTTGTCATTGTACCTGCCTGGGGAACCTTCCAAAGGAGTGGCCTGGGAAGACTGCCTGGGACTCACTGGACCAGCTCTTTTCTTACCCAGGGATTCTGAAGTTAGAGCATCACAGCAGAGCCAAGGGCTCCTAGGTAGGAGCTCCCATGAGCTTTTCAATCGCTAGGGTCACGGAGAGACCTTGAATGCCATTTAGGTGCGACTCGACTCCGACTGGGGATTCAGGGCTTTTGTGTTTTTAACTCATTTTTAACTCTGAGACTAGAGGTTTTCTCCATGACTGTTTCCCCTTCCTTTGGGATATCAGCTCTCTGTTTTGTTCCTCTTGCTTCTTTCGGGCGCTGGACTCCCAGCAGCTTTTCCTCCACAGATCCGTAGGCACCACGAAACACGCCCCTGGCTCAACTTCCCAAGGGGCTCCGGGTGGGCGTGGCCATTAAAGAGGGCACAGGGCTCTAACTGGCCATTTATGCTTTCACAGACTGTAGCCTGTTGGCACAAAAGGCTGGTCGGGTGGGGCCTCCCGTGCCCCGCGGACCGCGGCCTTCCCGGATGCCGCCTTCCCTCCTCCGAGCCGCCGCGCTGCCTTGGGGCTTTCCTCCCAGCTCCCGGCAACAGACGCTTGCGGCCGGCGCCGCCGCGGGCCAGAGTCCGTCTTGGCAGGCCCACCTCTCGCCCACGCCACAGAGCGCCCCGGAGCGCCATCGGCCCCGCGGCCCGGGCCGCAGCAGCCCGCATCCAGCGGCCGCACGGGGGCTGGAGGCGACGGGCGTGGCCGGCGGCGAGCCTGTCGCCTGCTTCCTTTCCCCGCACTCGCCGCCGCCTCAATTCCCCAGCCGGCTGCTGGGCGGAGGCCGAGCAAGCCTTGCGAGAGGCAGGGCGGGGGAGGCCCGGCGCCCCTCCCGGTCCGCGCGGCGCCGGCCGGCGGTGCAGTCGCGCGCTCGCCGCCAGCGAAGCCATTGGCTCGGCGCAGTCACCCCACGCGGGCTGCAGCGGCGGCCTCCGCGGATTGGCGCGCGGGCGGGCGTGTGCGTGCCGCCCGGGCTGCACCGAAGCCCCTCCATCTAGGGGTTGCGCCCCCTCCCCCCGTTCGAAACGACCACCCCTCCATTGTCCCTGCGTTGCAGATGCTGCATCTGGGGCTGCTGCCAGCCCCAGTCCCGGCTGCCCAGGCCTAAAGAAAGGGCGCCAAAGGCGCGCTCCCCGCTCGGGCGCACGCACCGACCGCCGCCCTCGACCGCACACTGCAGCATTTCGCGCTCCGGCGCCGCGCCCCTCCCCGCTTACCCTCATTTACATATCCCACGATTGTGACCAATCAGTGAGCGTCTCTCTCGAAGCGGATGGCTTTTGCCTGAGAGGAAAGGGAGTGGCTGGCGGCGCATGCGCCGCGGTGGCTGACTTGAACCGAGGCTTTTATTGCTGTAGTTTATTTCCACCCCCCTTCCCTCCTGTTCTCTCTCTCCCTCTCTCTTTCTTTTTTTCCGCCCTAGCTGGGGCTGTGTTGGAGGAGAGGAAGAAAGAGCAACAGAGGATTGTATTTGTCCCTTACGTTCCTGAAAATTGCTACCAGCAAGACCACCTAAACGGTTGTACCTTCTTCAATTCTGCAAAAAGTACCAAGTCCACTTCCCAGCAATTTTTGCTTTAAAGCAGCCCTTTTGAAATTAATTTTTTTCCAGGAGAGAGATGTCTTATCAGGGGAAGAAAAATATTCCACGCATCACGGTGAGTTGGGTACTTGGGAAATGTGCGTTGGGCAATCTTTTGTGGCAGTGAACATCTAAGGAATTTTTAAAAGAGGGAGATGGAGAGGGACCCAACTTTTAAAAAAAATTCAGTTGCTAACGAAGGCGATGGTGGGGATGGTGGTGGTGGGATGTGCAATAATAAAGACTTATTAGGCACGTAGTTTGCAAGGCATTAAAATAGGAGCGTGAGTACATGGAGATGGCCTTAGGTAGCGCGCCAGATCCGCTGTATCCTTTTATTGTCAGCCCGAGATGCTGCAGCGCTGGCCTGCGGGGTGTAAGCAAATGGATGCCAGATTGAATATGCATGGTCGAAGCTCGATATTGTTCTCCGGGCTGCGTGCTGCGAGGCCGGACTCCAGGAGCAGCGATGGGGAGCGGGGGAAATGGATCCTCCCTCCCTGTGTCTTCCGCCCCCACCATAAAGGGCTTTCTGGAGCCTTCCTCCGGCTCCTTGGAAGAAGGAACGGGTTTCAACCCGAAGGCGTAGTGACAGCAGAGGGATGCTGAAAAGGGCAGGGTGTACCGGAATGATGTGGAAACGGGCAGGAACCCGAGCACAGGGATGAGCAGGCGAGGAGGGCGGGGGCCCGGGCCAGGGCTTTTTGTTGACTGGGGACAGGTTTTTGGTAGCCGCTTGGTTTTCTCGCGCTCTGGTTTGAGGCTCGCTTTCTTGCGTCTTTGCTGCCTCTTCCGCCACCAGGGACGCGTCCGTGTCGGCGCATACAAAGCGGGCTGGGAGGGTGGGCGCTGGGGACAGCGGCGAGCCGGGCTCGGAGAGGTAATGGCGCTGCGCGACGTGCGGAGCAGATGGCCCGCCGGCCCCAGGCAGACAATGATCACGGCGGCCCGAGGTGTGGGCGCTGTTCTGGGGCCTTGGTTCGTACATCACCGGAAAACATCCGTGCCATGAATTCACGATGCTTCAGGGCTGAGCACCGGGTCTTGCTCCCACCCTGTCTCCATCTTTTCCTGGAAAAACCTCCCCGGTCCTTGTTGTCTGCATCCTCGAATGAAATCCCAGGGAGGGGGGAAAGCCAGGGAAATTCATTGTTACATAAGGCTGTGCAATCGCAGATGGCCAGCTGATTCCCGGGTAGAACCCAAGGCCGACACAGACACTAAAGAATCCTTCAAACAGCCAAGATGTGTTTTAGGGCCGGATCTGAGGGTGTGTTTTCGCTGTGGATGTCCCTTTGGCCCCGGGCACCCCAGCTTCCTCTCCATGCACAAGGACACACCCATCCGCAGGAGAGATGTGGGAACAAATGCGCAGGGGAGGGGTCGTGCGCTCGAGATTTTCTAGGATGAGCTGGGTTGTTATACAACGAAGATGAGTTGTAGTTTTTTCCTGAGGGCAAAAGACCCCATGTCCCGCGCATGTGGCACCCAACGTTATATGTTCTCTGCTGGAGGAAGGAGTCTGGGGAGCTGGGGAGTGGGGGGCGGGGAGGAGATTTGCCTCAACCTCTGATGATTTGTTGTCTTCTTGAAGAAGGCAGTTTCATTTCGTATTGATGTTGTGGGGAGGAAAAAAAATAGGCAATCAAAATGATTTTTAAAAGTACGCCCCCTCCACCCTTTAAAAAATTTGGTTGCATTCTCCTAGAACCTATAGCATGTTTTCCCTCCCTCCATCACCGCGGCCAGCCTCTTACGTAAGAAGCCTTCTAGAAGGCACTAGAGTGAACAGGGCTGGGATATGTCGCTTTTTTTTTTTTTTTGGCATGATGTTGGCTGGGGAATTCGTGGCTATGGCAGGAACAGGTAGGGCAGTGACTAAGGGGCAGGTGATGAAAGGCGGGACTTCTCCTAGCCTCCCGGGCAATGGAAGCTCCGGGAGAGGAGGGACCAATATAGGCTTAACTTCTCTCAGCCTCAGTTTCCCTGTCACATGAAAATAGAATTTTGTTCCATCATGTTCTGAGGCTCCAACCGCCTGATGTGCAGGAAGGATTTGTAGAGGTATTTACATTTACCGTATACAGGTTCAGGAATTGTCAACTGTTTCCATTTGACTTCCCAGTATCTGTAGCAGGACGAAAGACCTTGCAGTATTCAGAATGAAAATCATTTTTTCAGCATGTCAGAGAAACAAATATTTTCTACACCTGGATGTGTGTGCAATGACATGTAAATGTATCTTTTCCCTTACTCTCTAGTAACTTACATGTATTAAGGATTTTCTGTAATTTCCTTTTCTTGGTAGCTGCTAAATGTAGACGGCACTTGCTCTGAGTATTGTTTTGTAGCTTAGTTTTGGGTTAACCCTTGTCAAGATGAATGCTGTCCTTTGAGGTGTGTTGCTTATTAAAAGGGTAATATATGGCTCAGCTTGTAAAGCTTGAATCCAGAAGGAAATAAAATAGGGTGTATTCCTGAATATACCACTTCACATTCCATTCCCTCAACAGGATTTGGGCTAAGCCGTGAGGCATAATGTGGCATTTTGTTATATTCTTGGTCCTCCCATGCCACACATCCTTTATTTTTTTGCACAAATATCACCAGTTAAAATAGAAGTGCATTAGTAATCTATAATGGTGTTAGATTTTAAAATTTGCCATCTCATCTGCTTTATCATAAAATTTTACCTTTTTCTTAACTACATAGTGAAAATGGTGTAATTTCTGCAGTTCCTCCCCTCTCTGCTATGCTTGCTGTGATTTGCCTCAAAAATAAATGCAAATATTACTGAATTGAAACCTTGTTATGGTTGGACAGTGTGTGTTTGTATAGGGTATCCCCTGACAACAGACTTTTGGTCACTTTTCCCCGACACAGACTTTGCCAAGACTTTCCTACATGTGGGTGTGTTTCTTTCTTTCTCTCTCTTTTTTTAAATTTCTTTCCTTTTTTTTTTTTTTTCCTTAAATGAGGTTTAGCTAAAAGTCATTTAAAAAGTATTGTCTTCATTATCTGGAATGTCACTGCTCTTTAATGCCCTCTCCCCCATCCCCCTTTTTCTTTTGTTTTCAGGTTTAAGGTCTAATTGAAAGAGATGGTTGGTTTTTCTACAATAAGCTTTGCCAGTATGTTCTGGCTCATTGGGTGATAAATCGTTTGCCACGTACAGGTTCCCCTTTGTCACCAGAGCTTTCTAAAGTTGGCTCATTTGAGTATCACTTCTGAATAGTAAAAATGTGTCCTGTATTCATTTAACTTGGTACCTGTGTTCCCCGAAGGTTGTTTATGTGTTGTGACCTTACTACCTTTCTGTTTCAGAGTGATCGACTTCTGATCAAAGGAGGTAAAATTGTTAATGATGATCAGTCGTTCTATGCAGACATATACATGGAAGATGGGTTGATCAAGTAAGTGTAACTCATTGTTATGTAGAGACATCTCTCTATAGACCTCCCGTTGTTCCCAAGCTTTGGCTGCCCTTCCCACTTGAAGTGTAAGGACTCAAAGAGAGACCAACTTAGTATCTATTTTAAGTTCCATTTTGATTAGTGGTAATTAATGAATTTGAGCATTCAAATCTGTGGATTTTGAAGTTGCAGCCCACCCCCTTTATGCCTTCACTAATTTCCTATTTCTTAATGGAGGTGACAAAATATCTTCTTGTTGCCAGCTCAGATATTGGTTTAGGATACGCTGGCCATGTGAAGGGTGTCCTAGAACAGAGCTGTTTGGAATGGATAATCGGGGCACAGGTGTGGAGGACGAGCCTCTCACAAGGCAGGCACATCTGCTCCCTTAATCAGGAGTTCAAGTTGGAGGGGCCACAGGACACCAAGTTAATTACCAAGTGCCACAGACAAATTACTCCCTAATCCTGGGGGGATTTGAGTTTTCATTCTCTAAGTGGCAACTGGCACAAATAAGGCTGCCCTTTGTATGTTGTGTATTATGTCACGCAGGAGAAACGACTGAGCAGTTATGAGTTTGGTATTTCTGGACTCTGGAGGGTTAAATGAGCGGAGTGCATACCAGTGTCCTCATGCCCTTTCTACTGGGACAACTCACAGGCTCTGGAGATATAGCACATCTGCTTAAAGACAAACACTGCAGCGAGTGACATCTTTTAAATAAGCAGCATTCATCAAGTGCTAGCAGCAGATCAGCCAGAGGACTGGAAACCTGGACTGAAGCTCACGCCCTGATTTATGAACCTAAAATAGGTTTTAGCATTTCCACATTTAATGTTTTCTCCATGTGTTTCTTGTGACAGTCTCAGCTCTGGGCTCTCAAATGCTGTGACTGTCTTGTTCCATCTCCGCTCCCAATTACAAGAGAGCGTGATCTGCCCTGGCAGAGGGACACTGGCCTGGAAGGGAGTAGGCCTGAGTGCTATTTTTAGTCATCACTCATTTGTCTTAGAACTTTATCCACTAATTTTGAAGATAGTAGAAAGATATCGTAAAAAGATTTTCTTAAAAATTGGAAATGAATCTTGTCCCCACGTGATGATATTTGTTTTCCTGCCTTTATTATCTGAATTGCTCAGCACCTGTTTCCACATTTTAAAATCGCTGCAGTTATAGTGCTCACTTTTTTTTTTTTTTTGTTCCATTTCCACCCTCCCACCTCTGTTTTTTCTCTATTAAAAAGGATATGGTAAAAATAAATGTTTGGAAAATGTAGTCAGGTCTGAAGCAAATTGCTACTGGATAATTAGCTCAATGGTGTGTGTTACAAGAAAGTCAGATGACATATAAATACCTTGGGGTCTTGTTACCATTTGACCTTGGTGGTTTCTGATAGCTAACGTGTGAATTGGGCCTCTGGTGCCTTATGTGAATTTTGTTTTCTCCGCAGCACCCTGTGCTGGTGAGGGATGCGGGGAGGTCAGGTGATGAATGATGAAAAGAATCTGAAAAGTCCCCGGTTCCCTTCGGAGGATAGTTTAGAGCTTAGTGAAGATACTGTCAGATCTTATTTGAATCCACATTTACTGACCGCCCTGACCACCAACCCTGTTTATTTAGGCAAATAGGAGAAAACCTGATCGTGCCAGGAGGGGTGAAGACCATCGAAGCACATTCCAGAATGGTGATCCCTGGAGGAATTGATGTCCACACTCGTTTCCAGATGCCTGACCAGGGAATGACGTCTGCTGATGACTTCTTCCAGGGCACCAAGGCGGCCCTGGCCGGGGGAACCACCATGATCAGTAAGAAGCTCCGACTCTGTTCCTGCAGCACCACCCTTAGAACCGTGAGGAAGCGATGAGTCTGTGTTGCCGGTTCTTCCTTTGAGAAGCCAAGGAACGGGCGGCGGTTAGGCCTCCTACGGAAGGGTCGGGTGGGCTTGCCTCTGTCTTAGTTCCTTGCTCTGTTTTTCTGTGGAACTTGGTGTTCTCCTGTTGAATTTAAGCATCTGGTCCTGAGGAATTTTGGTAGGAAGAGAAGAATTGCTTCTTGATTTCTCTACTTGGGGACTTTTGTCTTATTTGACCCCCAAATGTGATTTGGTTGTGAGAGTGCAGCGTTTGAAGTCATCTTCAAAGCTATCGATTTTACTCATAAGTATTTGATTTTGATTTTAAAAAAAAATTCCTGAGCTGGGGTTGTGGCTCAGTGGTAGAGTGCTTGCCTAGCGTGTGTGAAGCACTGGGTTTGATTCTCAGCACCATATATAAGTAAGTAAAATAAAGGTCCATTGATAATTAACAAAAACAAAACAAAACAAAACAAATTCCTAAAGGTGCGTCTTCATGGAATAAGAATAGGGTTCAGCAAATAAAATATCCAGCCAGGAACCTCTATTCCATTGATGTGAAAACCAAATGGGGCGAATACTTTCTAGCTTGGGTTGCACATAAAGAATTAGGCAGCCCTGCTTGGGGGAGGAGCCACAGATACTACCTGCCCTTTAGATATGAAAACTGCTGGTGCCCACAGCCAGGTGACCCTCGTGTTGCTCAGAGGACTTTGCTTTTTTGGTTCAGCGAAACCCAAAGTGTATTTACCGGACACAGCATTGTTGCTCAGAGTTTGCTTGTGAACAAACAGATTCCAATGTCTTTTTGCAAAAGCTGTTTTTGTTTTGAGGGGGTAGGCATGCTGCTTGGCGGCCCATCAGATTCATATTTCAGAAAATAGATTTTTATCCAAGAGTGAAAGTCAACACACTTCCTGTCTTATATGAGAAGCCACTAGTCTGGTTCAGAACAGGGTCAAAGCAGAAAGATCGTCACCCCTGAGGGAAGCTGGACTTTGTATCTTTCAGCGATGACCTCTTTTACCTGTGGCTCCGGGGTCTGTCTGTATGCTTCTTTTCCATCTCTCCTGAGCTGGAGGAGCATTGCCTCGCTGACCCCTCCTGGTTGGAATCTCCCTGCATTTTAAATTGCACACTCAGTCCCCATCTTTGGTTCTGAAGCATCGGGCCAGTTCTCTCCTGTTCTGCCTTCCTCCTAACCCCAAGACGGCCTCCAAGGTCAAGGCTCACACTTCTGCCTAGCTCCAGGTCTTGCCTCCAGCTGGTGGGTGCCATCCTCTGGGGGGCCCTTTGTGTACACCCCAAGACTTGGGCCAGTGAGGGAGACTGCTGCTTGTGTGGCTCAGGATGCTCTTGACTAGTGGGCCTTTACTCCCGGCCTCCAGGGCGATCTGGAATCGCGCCTGAGCTGGGAGGAGCCACTTAAGTGTCCTCCCGGAAGAGCCAAGTCACGGTGGTGATTTGCCTCACTTCTGAGTGCAGATGTTGGTCAATAAGCCGTACGTCTTATTTTTTGAGTGAGGGTTGGTGACGACTGTGGTTGAGGAATTGCTTTGCAGGAGACCTCCGGGGAGACATGTTCCCAGCTGGAAGTCAGCAGTCTGGTTCCCTTCTAGTGCTACCTCGCTGTGTGACCTTGCACAGGTCACCTCACTTCTCTGTGCCTCAGTGGCTCATCTGCCTGAGGAAGGATTTGCTGACCTGGAAGTCCTATTCCGCTCCCCCATTTGGTCAGGCACCGAGCTCAGTGAGAGATTTCGCCCTTAACCAAATGCACTTTTCTTGGCAGATACAGAAGGGCCCGTTATTTGAGAGACCCCATCAGTCTGTTTTCTGCTCTCCTACCTTCCTGCATGTGTCTCCTCATGCCTTGCACTTGGCCGTGCTTTGGCCCCTTGCTCTGCTTCTTGTCCCTCCCTGCCTGTCTTCCCCCAGCACATCCCTGTTGGCTGCCCCCCAGCTTCTCTGTGGCCTTCTCCCTCAGTGGCCTGGGCTTCTTTCCATTCATCCAGGTGGGCTCCTTCTGAGAGGCCTCTCATTCCAGGGCACCTGGAATAGTCAGCAGATGGCCCTGTGGGCAGATGGTCAGGGGAGCGACAAGTCCAACCCGCTGCCCGGCCTGCTTGTGTGGGACGCGAAGGCGTTGAACTGATGGTTCCAGGGTGCCGTGAGCTCGGCTAAAAGGCCCGGGGTTTGAGCAAACCTCAAAGAGTGAACGTGCTCAGAGCTGCCACCCTGAATTGTGGTTACAATGAGTGCTCAGAGCTGCCGCACCCCAAACTCCATTGCTTTTGTGGCCTGTGACAAGTTATCAGCTGTGTGGGATTTCCACCAGCCCGCCTTTCCCTGGAGGGGAGGAGTGACCGTACAGATGAGGAAATTGGGATTTTTTTCCCCTTTCTCTGCTTTCTGTTCATGCTTTCCGCATTGCGTCTCGTGAGCGAGTGGCCTGTGCTGGCCTCATAGAGGAGGCCTTGCAAGAGCACCTGTTCAGTGCCACTTGGTTGGTACGTAGAACCCACTTCCTCGGTGAGGCCACGGCTCCTTGGATGCCTGTTGAAGCCAGGAAGAAAAGCTTAGGAGTTTTGGACAGATCCACGTGCAAACTCTACATGCCCACGGCTGTTGCATAACAAAGCAGTAGGAGGAAGTTGGTCGCAAGACCGCCCGCGCCGTCTCCTTCTCACCTTTCTCCGGGCCTTGTCCCCTGTCCTGGCCAGTGTGTTTTCTCCTGTCCCTTTGCGGACTGTGTGTTTCCCAGGTCTCAGGCCCCAGAGGCTCCATTTCTGACTGCCATGGTATTGCCCTCTGAGGAAAATGAAGCCAGATGTGCCCAGTTTAAAAAAGGTGACATGTCAGCAGCAGAGAATGATATTGCCGTCAGGCAGAGCCTGCCGCGGAGCACTGCCCAGTGGGGTCTTTGCGAGGGCCCTGGCGCAGGCCAGGGGATGCCCTTCACCTTTCTGTGGGTGGGTAGCCTGCAGGTGGCATCCAGACTGGCCACACAGGTGGCCGGGATGTTGCTTGGGGAAATGCCGTGGACTCTCCATGGGCTTCATGGTCATCAGAGTTGTTAGGACCCCAGAGCCCCCAGGAAGCAGGTGGGAATAGTTACTTCCATTCTGCAGAGGGGAAGACTGAGGCCAGAAGTCAGGACACTACTTGCTGACACGTTCCCTCTGCCTTGGGGCAGGTGGCAGGCATGGTGCACACCTGCAGCCATGGCTCCATCACTGCTGCTGTGCCACCTTGACCTCAGTCGCCTCATCTCTGAAATGGGGACAGTTGTCACAAAGACGGACTGTGGCCGTGTTAGCATGTCCGTGGCCCGTGGGCACCACTGGGATGTGGCGGTCATTGTCATTCCATCTCTCTGCAGCCCCATCTCTATGACCTGTCAGAGCTCTAGTCTCGTGATAGAGCCAGAGAAGAGAGGCTGCAGCCGTCGGGGCCCTGGCCTGAGCAGGCACAGAGAACGGGCCGTCCCGCTGTGGTCAGTGTGCTGGGTGTGTCCCCTGGGGCTTCACCCTAAGAGATTCTGCTTCCTGAGTCCTGCCCAACCTACTGAAGCAGAGATTTGCTGGTGGGACCTGTGGATCTGTATTGTAGTCCGGCATTTGTCTGAAGCACGCGAGGCACTGTTTGAAAGGACAGTAGGCCCTTGGTCAGTACGGGACAATTTGGGAGGAGACTCACTGTGGCTTTCTTTTGCCTGTTCTTTTCCCTGATGTCTCAGTCCAGGTCTTGCCAGTTCTTTTAAGATGTGGCAGAGGGTACACGCCTGTCTGGTCCTTGAAGGAGGTGACATTTAGCTCAAGTTCAGAACAATTTTGGGTACATCGTGGCCAGATCCTGCGCTAATGTAAAGAATATAAAGAATGGGATAGAGTGGTCCCTGGGTGTGTGGGGAACTGATTCCAGGACCCTGTGGGTACCAGAGTCTTAGGATGCTCAAGTCCCTAACAAGATGGCCTGGTAGTTGCTTAGGACCTGCCCACATCCCCCTGTGTGCTTGAAATCACCCTAGACTATATGCTTAGGCCTCCTGCACGTCCTACTGTGTTCTTCAGGGAATAATGACAGATTCAGCACAGAGGCAGGTTTTTAAATGTATTTGATCCATGTTTAGTCGACCCTGGACACAGAACCTATGGATGCCGAGGGCCGACTGTGGCTCCCGGAAGTCTGTGCCAGATCTCTGCACCCTGGCTCTCCAAGGATCAGGAGCACCGCTCGGAATGTCAGTTCTGCTGACCTGAACTCCCGGCTGCCCCTAGAGGCGTGGGGTCCAGGCACAGATATCCAGGGGGACCTCCTTGCCTTACTGTAGAGGCGGAGGGCCTCGATCACGATGGGTGAGGAGGTGCTGTTGCTGCAGGGCTGGGAGGCCCGCCCTGAGCTCTAGACTTGTCACCTCTCTGTGCAGCTGCCTCGTGTGCCTCGAGCACCTCCATTCACCTGTCCCCAGGCAGGCTCGCCCTCTTCTGTTCCTCTGTGGTGCTGCCAGCCTCCCGTCCTGGGGGGCGTTGCCATGTCATGCTGGCTCCCACCCCGGAGCCACCCTGGAGCCTTGGTTTGTTTGTGCCTGGTCAGGCGGGTCTCGTCCCCGGGTTGTCTCTTGCGCCTATTCCTGGGCACCCACTGTTTCTGCCCTTTGCCTCCCACTGGCGTTCTGCCCTGACCCTGGGGCGGTCTCTGCCTCTGTGGCTGGGCCCTGTCTCCGCTGAGCTCACGCTTCCTTCTTCCTCTGAAACCTTCCGTGGCTCCCTCTTGCTTGAAGCCTGTAGCCCAGTGTCAGAGCCCCGCTGACGTGGCCCAGTGCTGGGGTCCTGCCTTGGCTCATGTCAGCTCAGCCAGGGATGCCGTTGCCTTTTCTGCCCTGTCCTTATTACCCGGGAAGCTCAGAGTGGGTGCTCCCTCGCTGGCTCCTTCTTAGCCTTCTTCCTGGGACTCCCCTGCTGCATTGCACCTGGTGGACACTGGGATTTTTTTTATGCTGGGCGTTGAACGCAAGGGCGCCTTATGACTGAGCTACACCCCAAGTCTTATTATTTCTTTTTTCTTTTTTTAAGTCAGTCTCACTAAGTTGTTGAGGGTCTTACTAAGTTGCACAGGCTGACCTTGAACTTGCGATCCTCATGCCTCAGTCCCAAATCACTGGGATTACCGGCATGTACCATCGTGCCTGGCAGACACTGGGCTTTTATCCCCTGGCCCTTGGGGTCAGTCGGGCCCCTGTTTTGTTTTTGTGTTCCCCACTCCCCGAGAAGTGCCTCAGGGCTGGGAGGCATCCACGGATACCCGGCTGGAGCGCACGAATCCTCCCGTGAGTCTCGGTTTCCTGTTCGGCTGGGTGACGCCAGGAGACGAGCATCGTGGGAAGGGAAGGAGGTGCATGTTTCTGACGCTAACAGTGTTCACCTCGTCGGAAGTGACTGCTCCCTCAGCAGTGTCCCCTTCTGCCACAGCCCCCTAGTCCTGCGGTCAGCTCCATCAGCACTTTGGGGAGGGAGACAGAAGGGGAAGCCCAGAGCCCAGGCCTCTACCTGGTTGGGACGGGGCAGCCCCTCTCTCTGAACCGTTCTTGCAGAAGCGCTGGCTCTAGCCATCGGCTCTCACCCTGGTCCTCCTAGCGGGAGGCTTGCTCTCTGGGGCAGCTTTGGCTGGAGAAGTCACGTGGCCCCAGCACCCTGGCGGACTCAGCAGTCCTTCCCAGAAACGCTTTGGGCTGGGCCAGCTCTTTCTGTGAACCTCCCCGGTGGAGGCAGGAGGCCTGAGGAGGCGACGTGGCTCAGGGCTCCACTGCGGTGCATCTACTGCTTGTCATTTTTCCATCCATGTGGCGTCTGGGATTGCTCCCTGTCGGTGACAGGCACACATGTGTGAACTGAACACACACACACTATAATATGAATGCGTCTGTAATTGATACTTTGATTATTCCCTTTCCAGCTCTCATTTGACTAGGGTTAGAAAGTGTTTACAAAAACACCCAACCACATCAGACTAAGTCTCGAAGTCCAGGACCAAAGTTGTCCCCACAAAATCTGCCTGTGGTCTGGCGATTAGAAAGCCACGTTATCCGATGGGCTGTCGGTGTGGGCTCTTTCTCTCCGCTCTTCCTCTTGCCTCCCCAAGTCCTGCGTGGAGGAGGTACCGTGTTTCTCCTGAGCGAACCCCATGGGGCTGGACCCGCTCAGGTGTCCTTTGTGACTCTCAGTCCCGGATGCCTAGACTGGAAGATTCCGTCCATTCCCTGGCATAGTTTGGGCTGAGTACTGGGTACCAGTACATGGTGGTGGGCATCGTGGAGGAAAGGGAAGTAGCACATGCTGTACAAAATGCTTTTCTCGCGAAGGGGGTTGTTGGGTTGGGCTTGACTGGCCAACTGGGAAGGTCAGCGGGCAGTATGCAAGCCTTTCCAGGGGCATTTCCGTGTGACTCTCTAGACCCTAATTCCCGGTCAACATGGCAGTTCCCAAGGACCATGGCAGGTCCTTGTCTGGACCCTGGTAAATCATGACCTTGGAAATCCGGCCAGCTCATGAGGAGGACAGCCCTGACCTCTTGAGACGTCTGTGTCCTCCCTGGCCCCTCTTCTCCCTGGCCCTGCTTGTGGGATTTGCACACAGAGCTGGAGAATCTCGGTTCTCAGATGTTTTCGGAGCCTTTTCTCTGGCTCTCCTGAGAGTGGGGTGTTCAGATTATTGGGAACTCCTCCTCGATCCTGTTGGCCAGAATGGCAGCTCCAGCCAGGAGTGGCCGTGGGGGAGTGGACAGCAGACTCTAGCAAGTCCTTCCTGGATCTGAGGGACAGGCCTCCAGTGACCAGCAGCCCAGGCTCAGGGTTCCTCATTGCTAGATGAGGGTTCCCATGACTCCTGGAGTCCTAGGTGCCCACATCCTGCGTCCTGGCCCAGTGAGCTGGCATAGACCTCCAGAGGCAGAGCCTGTGCTCCCTCCATGTTTATGTGGCTCTGGTGTGTGTGGGAGCTGGCCGTCTGGTGGCCTGACGGGCCACTGAGTGAGTCTGACAAGAGCCCTGGCCACCACGGCTCCTGTGCCCCTGCTGGCCTTCACCCTGCCCTGGGGCAGCCCTTCTGCGGTCGGCCAGGGCGCCCTCCTGCTGACGCCTGGGACTGATGGCAGCAGAGTTGCTGGTTGGAAGTTGCTGGTGGTGGCGGCTGTGGGGACCTGGGTCCTTGCCCGCCTTCCCTTCTGGCTGGGGAATCCTGGGGCTTGGGGAGTGTGGTAGGAAACCGCCACTTTCCCTCGCTGCCTTTCTCCCTCTGAAGCTTGGCAGTGCCCCTGGCCCTGGGCAGCTTCCTCGGGGAGCTGGGCAACCCTGCTTAGTCACCCAAGAAAACTCCTCACCACGCCGAGTTCCCAGCCTGTTCCTTCAGCGTCCCTCCTTCTGTTCAAGACAGGAACTGGGCTGCAGCACCCATTTAATTTTCCCTAAGTTTGGCCATTTTGCTTTTCACAGGAAAGCCCTGGGCATTTGGCCTTCCTGGAAAACATTAATGGGACCCAGTGTTCAAGAGGGAAGACGGGGCGTCCCAGGGCGTGGTGGGCACTTCTGACCTTCCATGACTCTGGCCCTAAATCCTCCATGAAGGGCCTTTGTCCCTCTTCCCTCCTTTCCTCTTCGAGCAGACCTCTCTCTTCTTAAGAGATGACCATTTCTTTCTCTGGGTTTGAGGGCCCTGCCTCTAACTTGCTGCTATTGTTGGGTGAAGCCATGTGCTCAAATTCCTTGCTTTGAGCCGGCCTCCACTGCCCTGGTTAATGATAAAGGGGAATTACAGTGAGTAGACATTAGAGTTCTTTCTGGTTAACCCATTTGGGAGGCAGCTTTCTTTGAATGTGACTAAATGTTCCCCTAATGATAGAGAGGATCAGCTAGGGGCTGGGTCGCGGTGGCCAAGCCTCCTCTCCAGCGAAGGGAACTTTGCAATGAGCTTGAGCACTCATTGAAACCCTGGCTGCACCTTAAAACCCTGGGGAGTTTTAACGAAATACGGAGACCAGAGCTTAGTTGTTCTAGGGGGGCCTGGTATTGGTAGTTTTGAAAGCTTCCAGGTGACAGCCACAGTTTTGAACCATAAATCCAAGAGCGTGGTCCAACAGTTGAACTTCTGGCAAAACTCAAAAGTGTTTGCCAAGGTTTTCCAAAATCGGGTGGTGCCCTCTGCTCCCTGACCCCTGCTCTGTCCTGTCCTCTTTGCGTTGGAAGGATCCCACTGTAGGAATAGGCCTGGTGGTGGGGCGAGGAGAGAGTGGAGCGGGACCCTGCAGCGGTCCCAGCCCTGCAGGCCACCTGCTGTGCTGTCTTTAGGCTGAATCAGTAATGCTTGTGACCTAATCTCCCTCTAATGATAGGCCAGGACTGGATTCCTTCCTTGTGGGGAGCCTGTGAGGAAGAAATTAAAAGATGCTGGTAATAACACGGCATGGTGGACCCTCAGGCGACCATGCAGATCTTCTGCCCCAGCTCCTTTCTTGCAGCAGGGTGGAATTCGTCGGACCTCGCACGCTTCGGGGGGTGAGATCACCATCAACAGAGCAGGATGGGGTGGGAGAGCTCCAGGAAGCAGATTGAAGTCCCGTTTTCCTCTCTAGTATTTTCTGTCTGAGAGTGAGCATGCTAATGTATTTCTAGATGGCAATTTCCACATCTATAAAAGGGAGATAATAAGATGTATTTCTTAGGGTTATGTACAAAGTCAAGTCAATGAGTTTTTTTTTGATACATACTATTTAAAAATGTTTCTGTGTTGTGACACTTTTGGTACACGTGTGACTCTTATCTGTCTTATCTACTCTGTTGATCATCTATCTGTACTGTCTTAGTTTGGGCAATTATAACCAAACAGTATACACAGTCTGGCTTTTAAACAATAGAAACTTATTTCCCATAATTCTGGGTGCCAGGAATTTCCAAGATCAAGGCACCTGCAGATTCGATGTCCGGTGAAGGATCACTTTTTGGTTCATAGGCTCCTGTCTTATCACTGTCCTCACAAGGTAGAAGGGCGAAGGTTTCTCTTGTGCCTTTCAAGGGCACTAACCCCTTTCACAGGGTCACCACCCTCCTGACCTAAGCCTCTTCCAAGGGCTCCACCTCCTGACACCATCATTGTTGGGGCTAGAACTTCAACAGGAGACCCAATATTCAGACCATTGCTCACTCCATTATCTGTCTGTCTGTCTATCAGTCATCTAATCATATATCCATCTGTCTAATCTATCTACATATCAAATTTGTATCTATTACCTGTCATCTCCATTTAATCGGCTATATAACTAATCTAGCCAGCAGCTGTTTATCTCCTCTCGTGTGATCTGTCTGATCTGTATCTGTCAATCATCCATTCATCTCTCCTGTATTGAGGATGCAGTTGCACATTGTCTGGTTTCAGATGGGCTACATCACCTTACTGTTACTTGATGAGATCAGAAAGAGAATTCAAGGCTTATTAATCTTCATGTGGATGTAAAGGAGTTTGTATTTGGAACACGGCTGGAAAAACATCTGCATATAAGAAGCCCTCTCTGGCCAACGGATGTAGCTCAGTGGTAGAGCACTTGCCTCGCAGGCATGAGAGGCCCTGGGTTCCACCCCAGCACTGCAAAAATAAATAAGTACACAAATAAATGAGTGTCCTCTCAGAGGCTAAGCGGGGTTTTTATACCAAAAAAAAGGGCTTCTCACTTTTTTCCCCCTTCAGATAATCTCAGGAGAATTTGAGGCCTAGATTTTTCAATGACACATCTGGTCCCACAGATGTAAAGCAGTGCCACCAGGAAACAGCTCCTCAAATCAGTCACTATTAGATCCGAATTCTCAGCCTTCTTGGGAGTTGTCGGAAACCAGCCTCAGGGTTGCTCACTGTGCTGTGGACCCCCAGAGGGAACCCCTCGTTTTCCTGGCCGATGCCCTCAGGGGCTGGGGGGGCTCCGTCTCTCGGGCACCTGCATGATCCCCCTCCCACTGTCCTGCAGCTTGCTGAGCATCCTGTGCAGGGCTCTGGGTTTTTCCTCTGGCTGTACTGGTGACAAATTCCTCCCCATAGGCACTTTGGTTAAGGAAGCAGTTAGTCATACAGGGCCCAACACATGGGGAAGTGGGCTTGGGAGAGGCCTGCCTGTCGGCAGAGGGCTGTCCCCTTTGGGTGGCATCATGAGCCGTGTCTTCCTGTTTTTATGGCATAAAGTCAGTGGACCACACGGACCCCTCGAAGATCAAAGCACTGGTCCCGCCCCTTCAGCGGCGCGTCCTGGTAGTCAAGCCCCTCCCCTCTTCTTTTTTGGTAAGCGGGCACATCCCTGCCTTCTTTCCTTTAGCTGGGAGTCTTGATCGTCTTGCTTTATTTATGTTGTGTCTTTGCTCATTAGCAGATACAAATCACAGGGCATAAAAAAGCAGACAGACCAGACCCATTGTGGGAGGAAGGAGAGAGTTCAGTTAAGAAGCCCTCTCTTAACTGTCGCAGGGGGTTGACAGGTACTTCAGAACCACACTCCGGGCCCAGTGGAGGGGACTTAGCTTCTTGGACAAATGCAACTTTTGCTTCAGAGTTTTAAATGGAAACTCAATAGAAAGCCACAGTTGGGGCCGGTATTGGGGGTGTATTGGAAGTCATTTTACATGGTCAGATGGGGCTTGACCCCTGTTCGTAGGCTGAACATTTAAGTTATTGTCCAAATGAATGTACTTATATTCTACTAATAATGACCTGGGACAGTAGTGCAAACCAGGCACACCCAGGCACACCCAGACGCTACCTCTAAGGCTCCCATCAGGTTCTCTGTTCTTGCTGAGCTCTGCAAGGCAGCGGCTTTGTCGTTGCTTTCTGGATTCCTCCACAGACCTGCCAGGAGTTGAGGGCAGGATTCCGTCCTTGCATGATTCCGTTCCTTTACACGAGGCAGTGAGAAGAAACCGTGGTGATTTGGGGGAGCAGATAATCAACGTTCATTGGTCATCTGGACCACGCATGTTCTGTGCAAGCCATTTCTGATCCTTCCATTAGCCATGAAGATTGAGGGGCAGGTCCTCAGGCTAGAAACGAAGAAACAGGAGCCTTGAGAAGCCAGGGGACTTAGTTGAACCCTCAGAGCTTCCAAGCATGAGGATTGGCTTTCTTTCTTTCTTTTTGGTACTGGAATTGAACTCAAGGGCACTTGACCACTGAGCCACATCCCCAGCCCTATTTTGTATTTTATTTAGAGACGGGGCCTCACTGAGTTGCTTAGCACTTTACTTTTGCTGAGGCTGGCTTTGAACATGTGATCCTCCTGTCTCAGCCTCCCAGACCGCTGGGATTACAGGCGTGCGCCCTGTGCCCAGGGAAGACTGGGTTTCTGATCTAAGCTCTGTGCCAGTGGCACAGAATCAAAAAGCAATGTTTGCTCTTTAACATGTAAATGTACTCATGAATGCCAGCCTGTACCCAGCACCTTGTGGATGCTTTCCAGAAATCTTAGACGCACACCTTGAGTCAGCCTTCAGGCTACTTGTCTATCTCCAGCAACGGGAAGATTCTGGTATTCAAGATTTCTCCTGCCCTTTGGTCCAACCATCACTTAGATGTCCCTCTTCTGTAGTACAGAGGGGGAAATGGCCGGGTACCATACATCTGCCACGAAACAGGAGGCTGCACCCCAGTGGGGTCTGTGGAGTACCTCTGATGTCCCAGCAGAAGCCTGGCTCCATGACCTAGATTTCCCCTGCATCCCAGGGGGCGCTTGGAGAGTCTGTGGAGCCGAGTAACTGATGCTCTGCCCTCACCCGCTGAACTTGATCCCTTCTGGGAGCCCGGAGTCCCTTTCCGTGCAGGGCCAGACTGAGCTGGTTTCTGTGCTGCGGGCTGCTCCCTGGGACTCCTGCTCCTCCTGGGCTCTTCTTGCCTCATTTCTCTGTGTCACACTGGCATGGCCCTCTGTGAGGTTCATCGGCTCGGCTCTTCCCGGGTGGGGCTGGGGGACACCCCAGGCACACGGACACAGAGGAAGCGGAACAGTGTCTCAGGGTGGGTCCCGCTGCTCTAGCATCGTCGTTCCTCTGTGGGATGCTCCAGGCGTTCTCTAGGGAAGCATGAGGTGAGATGGAAAGAACTTGAGGCCCCGCTTCCCCGACGACACTTCTGCGTGGAGCTGGGAATCAGGAGACCTTAGCTCTGGTCTTGACCTTGCTGCTCCTTAGCTCAGGTGAGTTGCCCCACGTCTGTCCTGGTTTCTCAATTGTCAGGAGCTTTTCTGGCCTTCAGGGTTGCTGTTGGGGTTCAGGGGATGGTGGATAGGACTGAACATGTGCAGGTACCCACGTGGGACAGTGGCCCGTCAGCCCCGCTTCGCTTCTGACAGTCCAAGCCCTTTACAGTGACCCTGGGCTTCCGGGATGTTGAAGGACTAAGTTTGCTTGTGGGGATTGACTTCGCAGCTCCTTTATTTCAACATTCGCCTCTTTTTTCACCCTCTGTCCTTGAGAATCAGTCAGAATGGGCGGCATCGCTCTGAAATGGCTTTGGTTGATGGTAGAGTTCCAGGGTCACATCCTCCAACGCTGCTGCGTTTCTTGTTAAGAGTGTTCATCTAGGGGCTGGGACTGTAGCTCAGTGGTAGAGCGCTTGCCTAGCATGTATGAGGCACTGGGTTTGATCCTCAGTACCACAGAAAAATAAATAAATAAAGGTATTGTGTCCTACAACTAAAAAGAAAAAAAAAGTTTGACTCTGCGTATTGAAGAGTTCTTGTCTTACTTCACTTTCTGTTGCTATAACTGGCTGCCATAGGTTCGGTAATTTATAAAGAAGAGAGGTTTACTTGGCTCAGAGGTTCTGGAGGCTGGGAAGTTGAGTGTGGGGCTGGCATCTGGTGAGGGCCTCAAGCTGTGTCATAACATGGCGAAGGGTGTCATGTGGTGAGACAGAGCAAGTGTGCTAGCTAGGGTCTCTCCTCATCTAGCCAGTAATGCCATCACAGGGCCATCCTCAAGGCCTCATCTAACCCTAGTGGCCTCCTAAAGGCCCCACCTGCAGACACTGTTAACACATGCATTCAGAGGTTCAGTTTGGGGGACTCTGTGAACTTTGGGGCACACATTTAAGCCCTCTCAGTTCTTCCTCTGCCCCCCATGAAATCAATTTCCACCTTATTTGCAAGAGGAGGATTTGCCGTGCTGAGTTTTATACTCTAGGTTTTAGAATGTGGTGCTGGCAGGAAGCATCCCAGGACAGCCACGTGCCACCCCCTGGGTGTGTCCTCCCCTGCTGGGCACCGCCTCCTGCTTATGGGAGATCCCAGGCATCTGGTCACTTCCTCCCTTTCCGGCTAAGAGCAGGACTTTAACTGTGGCTGGCCTGGAGCGCGGGCTGAAGCCTCAGGGCAGCATCCCGCTGCCCCCAGGGATGGAGCAGCCTCGCACCTGCCCGGCAGGGCTGAGTCCGGACGTGGGCCTTGTGGGTTGCAGTCTCCTTGTTTCCCAGGGGCGTGGCCCCTGGTCAGGACCAAGGCCACCCTGTGTCCTTCTTCCTATGACCTGCCTTCATGTCAGTGCCCGTGCCACCCCTGGGCATACAGCTGGTACCTGCAGTGGGTGCCCTCAGGGCCGAGGAAGCTTGTCCACTGTGTAAACACTCATTTCCAGGAAGCAGCCCACTTTCTGTGGGAGGCCAGGAAGGTGTTCTGACCCTCCTGGTGCTGAAATGTGGGCTGAGGTGCTGAGGGAGTGGCTTCCATCTGTAGCAGGTAGAAAGTTCTGGCAGCTCTGTGTGTTTACATGTGAATTTCCTTTATGTCTTGATTCTGAGAGGGTTCAATGGTCTAGAAACTACAGAACATTCCTGCTTCTGACCCAGCCCCCTTCTCCAGGTCTCCCTGACAGTCACAGGTGGCCTCTGGTGACGGATAGGTGCTCTGAGTGTGGCTGTGTCCCTGGTTGCTCTCCCGCTTCCGTCTGAGCTGGGCTCCTTCCTTCTCCTCCTCTCCGAGGCGTTTGCAGTAGATGGGCTGCTCTGGCTTCTCCCTGTGAGCTCTGGAAGGGATTTTCTATGAAAGAAAAGATGCTGAGGAAGAGTCTTGTCTGTTAGGGTTTCTAGCTCCCTCTCCCTCTCCTTTCTTTCTGTGTTGGATTATTCAAACTCTTTTGATACTTTTAGCATTGGTTTTCAAACTTGAGATATGATTCGTATTACTGTAAAATTCACTCTTTCTAAAGTGGTTCTCACCATATGTACAGCCATTGCTACTCTGTAACTTCAGAATATTCTTGCCACCTGCTGTGTATCAACTGTGTCCCCTAAAGTTCCCATGTAGGGAACTTAGTCCCCAGGGCAACAGCGTGGAGAAGTGGGACCTTACAGAGGTGGGGAGGTGCCAGGGGCTCTGCCCTTCTGAGCGGGTGAATGCCGTTGACCTCAGAAGCGGGCCAGTTGTTGCAATAGGGGTTCCTGATGAAGGGACGTGTCCTGCCTCCTCTCCGGCACATGTGTGCTCCTTTCCTCCGTGTTCCACCTTAGAATGATGCGGCAAGAAGGCTGCTACATGCAGGCTGTTGACCTTGAACTCCCCATCCTCCAGGACTGTGAGAAATAGATTTCTGTTCTTTATAAGTCACCTAGTCTCAGGTATTCTGTTATAGTAGCACAAAACAGTCTAGGACACATCCAAAACAGGAACCCCATAGCGATTAGCAGCTCCTCCTCATTCCCCCAGCCCCAGACCATGAACACTGCTGATCTATTTTTTATCTGTATAGATTTGCTTTTTCTGGACATTTCCTATAAATAGACTTTTGCACCTGGTTCTTTCCTTTAGCATATTGTCCTGGAGGCTCATCTGCATTGGAATGTGTATCAGTCCTTTATTCCTTTTCTTGGCTGAGTGACAGAACTTTGTCTGGATATACCGTTTTTTTCTATCTGTTCATCATTGGTGGCGTTTGTTGTCTCCACTTTTTGGCTGTTGTGAAAGGAATAATGTCCATTTGTGGTCAGTTTTTTATGTGGACGTAGGTCTTCCTCTCTCTTGGGAAAGTATGCAGGAGTGGAATTGCTAGGTCACACGGGGGCTCTTATTCAAAGAAACCTGCAGACTGTTTCCCAAAGGGGTCGCGCCGTTTCCACTCCCACCAGCAGGGTGAGCGAGCCCTGATGTCTCCCCTCTCCCCACCCCACGTCACCGCCATCATCTTGCGAGCAGCCATGGCAGGGGGTGGGAGGTGGCCTCTCACGGTACTGTTGCGTTTGGCTATAGTTTGAAGCCACTTGCTGAGACAGACGTCTCAGGTCAGGGCGCCCCACAGTGGGGCTCTCTGCTCCCGCCTCAGGGTCCCTGGGATCCTCTTTCTGGGGTTCGCTGGGTATAGCTGGCTGCATGGTGCCGCCACCTCTCCAGGTTTGCTGTCGTGCCCTGGTGGGCCCAGCGTGAGGCCTGTTTTGCTGATTTTCGTGCCGGTCCTGCCTTCTGCTCCTGGTAGGTGGCTGTGCTGGGGAGGCTGTGCCTCGGCCTCTTGCCCCAGCTTCTCCTCTCACACAGTTCTTCTGCAGCCTGGAGCTACCTCGACCATGACCTTCCGTTCCTGCCTCAGATGGAGGTCCCCTCCAGAGGCCAGCACGGGAGGAGTCATTTCCTTCGGCATTTGCAGTTTAGAGGGCCTTTCTTGGGGCTGCTCGTGGCTTACCTGCATTCTGTGTGGAGAGACGGGGTGGGAAATGTCCCCCGTGGTATGCCAAGGGGCTCACCTGAGACACCCAGCTAATAAGATGCCAAATAAGGACTTGAAGCCTGGTAACTTGGCTTGCTGGCCAGCAGTGGTCCCGCTTGGCTTGTCACTGGGTGCTCCACCATCAGGGTCACCGTGGGCATGAGGCACAGTTCCAGTGTGTCGATTTGACACACCCTGCCTTCCTGTGTTTCTGATGTGGCGGTGATGGGCGCGACCCTGCGGAGAGCACCGCTGGACGTGAGTCTGCTGGAGGCTGTCGAGGGAGAGGATGAGTTCCCCTGCACGATACCACGTTAGTGCTGTGGCTTCCGCTGCTAAGGAGACCCTGTGCGTTGTTTGTTCATTCATCTGTCCGTCCATTCAGCTGACTTTTATCAGGCCAAGCGGCTGGACCTAGTCTGGGCATTAGAGGTACAGATAACGTCCCTGTTTGCAAAGAATCTGCTATCTCCTGGGGAGTTCCACAGAGAAGTTGTTAAAATGGAATACTGTGTGCTGGAGGAAGGTTCAGGAGAGGAGAGAAGCTGCCCCAGAGAGTCAGGGAGCCTGGCCCACCAGGCCCAGGGTGAGCCAGCACCTGACGCCTGGCTTGGATTTGGCCCCTGGGGTCTGACTGAGTTGCCAAGAGAAGGTGGTGGACACCCAGAAGGGACGCACGCAAGGCAGGGTGGGGCAGGTGGAATTCCGGGAGGGTTTGGTATGTTTTAGAATTTACCAGTAAATCAGTATTAAAAAAAAAAAAAGCCTGGTGAAGGGCTTGGGGGGCGCGGGGAGGAGCGGGGAGGCGAGCGGTGGCGCCGTGGCTTTGGGGAGGCTGGTTCCCTGGCGCGGAGCTGGGACTGGCCCCACTCTTCCCAGCGTCCAGCTCTTCTTGCTTTCTCGCAGATTCCCATGTCCGGCTCCTCAGAAGGCCCGTCTGCGTCTCGCTGAGCTGCCGAGGGCGTTGGGTGTGCCCCGCAGGCTGGGGGAGATGCTGCAGGCGGCCAGGGCAGAGGACTTCCCACTGCAGTTCCCGGAGGCCCTAGGGGACTTGGACAGTAAGGCCTTTGTTGTGCAAGGGCAGATCTGCAGACTGTGAGCCCCAGGCAGGGGACTTTCTGGGGAGGTAGGGCTTGGCCTGTCCCTGGAGCTCTGGATGCAGCCATGTGATGTTCCCTGCTTACTCCGAGGGGGCGAGCCGTTTCCCATTGTTCTGAGCCACGGCGTCCACTGACTGTGGTCACACGCACGACAGAGCAACCGTTTCCACCCGTCTTTGGTGTGCAGTTCAGTGGCTTTTTCACACTCACGTTATTGTGCCACCAGCACCACCTTCCACCCACGACCTTTTTCAGATCCAAACTGAAGGTCTGTCCCCCTCAGACGGCTCCCTGTTCCCTTCCTCCGAGGCCCCAGCCCTGAGCCCACAGCCCCGGCACTCACCATGCTGCTTTGATGCTATGAACGTCAGGACGTCACAGAAGTGGGACCTGCAGCATGTCCTGTGGCGTCAGCTTATTTCACTCGGCTGACGTCCTCATGCTTCGTCCATGTCACAGCGTAGACATGTCAGAACTTCCCTCCTGTTAAAAACGGGGTGATCTTGCACTGCGTGTGCACACCAATTTGTGCACACTTGGACTCCGCCTTTTGGTAACGTTGGAGAAACACCACTGTGAGCATGGGCGTGCAAATATCTGCTTGTGTCGCTGCTTCCCCGCCTCTGGGTTCACATCCAGAAGTGGAATTGCTGGTCGCGCGGTGATTCTGAGCCACGGTTTCCTGGTGTGTAATGTGATTTCAGTTGCTGTGCAGCTTAAAGTGGAGAGCATATACAAGGTCATTGAGTGTGTGCCTGACACGTAGTCGCTGTTAAGTCCTTTCCCTAAAGACCCTTTCCACCTTCTTCTGGAAAACTCAGTCTTTAAAACAAAAGCTTTTTAAACTGGCCTCCCGCCCCGAGCCCCGGTACTGGGCATTGAACACAGGGGCGCTCTACTGCTGAGTTACATCCCCACCCTTTTTACTTTTTATTTCAGACAGGGTCTTGCTCAGTTGCCTAGGCTGGCCTTGAACTTGGGATCCTCCTGCCTCAGCCTCTTGAGGAGCTGGGATTAGGGTGTGTGCACTCAGCCACTTTTGACTTTTGTTTTTGCCTTGGGAAAAATGTTTTTTATTTATTAATTTATTTTTTAAATTAGAGCTTAATGGTTGTACAGAATATTTGGCTTCATCCCGACAAACTCACACAGGCATGGAAATCGATTTCAGCTCATGATCCAGTGGTGCCTGGTTCTTCCTCGAGGAGGGAACCAGCCAGGGAGTCGAAGCCCTTCCCCGTGAGTCAGCGTTCTGTTCTGCGTCTGTCGCAGGCTGCGCTCAGCTCCGAAGCCGGGCTGAGCCCCATAGGTGTTCTCTCGCTGTGTGTAGGTTTGTCTCCGTCTGCCCTTCTCTGCCTCCGCCCTTCCTTGCTGTCCTCTCTTATGATGTGCCTGCACCTGGTGTGGTGGCCGGCCCCTCATTTAAGTTCGTCTTTCAAGTTGACCCTCAGGGTGGGACCTGGATGATCTTGGTCCTCACCCTTGTGTGACAGCAGGAAGACGCCAGCTCTGAGGGAGAGTCCACAACCACCGCTCCCCAAGGGCAATTTGATGACTCTTATTTTGACCAAATGGTGGTCCTTCTTGGTAATTTTGGAGAGAGTGGATGAGGAGTCAGCTGGTCAGATTTGGGTAGCAGAATGTCATTGGGTCCTGGGAAGTTGCGCCAGTGAGGAGTGAAAATCACCCAGTACTGTGCCAGGTCTGAGGTCTACTGGCCAGTGTCCAGCGGGATGGTCTTGGAAGGCTCCTGAGACAGGCAGAGCAAGTGCAGAGCTGGAGGTCAGCGTGGCTGCCCCTGGGGCTCCGGGCTGCCAGAGTCTGGCATGAGCCACGTCCACCCTGACCCCTTCCTGTCAAGTCTTGCGTTTGCCCTGGGAAGTTGCTTGGTTTGGATGTCCTTTGTTCCCTAATGGTTCACGAGTCGGAAGCTTGCACCTCTGGGTGGTGGTGTTGGGGATGGTAGGAACCTTCGGGAGGAGGAGCCTAGCAGGAGGTCCGTAGGTCATGGGGGGTACCCGCAGAAGGAATGAACATTATTCATGGGACCCCTGAGTTCTGAAGAAAGCAAGTCATTACAAAATAAACCAAAGCAGTGATTACGTATAGCCCTCTCTAGGAAGTAGTACACAGTCATTAAAAACCATCGCGGGAAATATTTGTGAATGTGAACACGTTCATGATATATTGGTGGGAAAAGGCATACACTATGATCAGTACGTCCAGTTGGATACTGTTTTCTTTTTTTCCGATGCTGGAGATTGAAACTAGGCTTCTCACATGCCAAGTACCTGCAGTGCCTCTGAGCCACACCCCCAGCCCACCCCTTTAAAGAGTTTTATTGAAGTATAATTTACATACTATTCATTATACTACTAGTTCATAAAAAATACACGTGTATAAGTGGGTATGAAAAAAGATCATATAGACATGTGAACATATGAATAATAATATTTTCTTTGAATGATGGGATGAACAGTGGAAAATCTTATTTTATTTCTCTCAGTCTTTCTGGTGTTCCAGGTTTTTGGCATTGAAATACTTTTGTACTTCAAGGAATTTTCTCTAAAGAATAGTTCCTTTGGAGCTGTGCTTTGCATCTGGGTTATTATCTCTTATCTCTGGCCTTCCTGAGAAGGAAGAGAACATACTGTGAGCGAGGGTTTGCATTTACATATGGCGGGTGTGGTGCTGGGCTGTGTCTGTGTGTCACCTGGACTCTCAAACTGTCCCCAGGGTTGTAAAGAGTGATTACAGGCTCCCTGAACAACAGGTCCTTCACCAGGCTTAAGCCTCTTGTCCAGCTACATTGGCTTTTATTCAGAGTCTTGCTCATCAACTGGGGACAAAAAAGACCCATTGAACCATGAGCCCGGGCCTGAGAACCATGGTACCATGGCTGAAGTCAGGCTCGAGGGATGTCATGCTCTGTTTTTTGCTCTGTTTTTGAATTCAGTCCAGGTTTCTAGGAGGAAAACACCCATCGAATTGTGTTGGCTCTAGATTGGGCCCGGTCAACACATGACATCACCGAGGCTTCCTTCCCTGCTGGACTTCATTTGGAGGGGAGGCAAGAGGGATTGCGCAATGCTGAAACAAACAGATCAGAGGCCAGACTCCTCCTGCCTTCGCTTCCGAGCTTAGCTCCAGTCCAAGAGCTGACCTGCTCCTCACTGTGCGCAGTGAGGCCGTCCCGGCAGCTTTTGTACAAGGGAACGGTGTTCACATGCTGGTTAGAGTTCTGTGTCCCCACTGGTTATTGTTGGAACGAGGGGCTCTTGATTTTATCCTAATAATGTGTCATCTGGCCAGAAATGATATCCTCCAATAGAGTTGTCAGCACCGCATTGTTTATTTCAATCTGTAATTTCACCGGAGGATTATTGTAATCTGATCACGTGGGTTGTTGGCAGACAGACCTCTAAAGATGTCAACAGGACGCTCTTGTGGATTTACTCAGTGTTCTTTCCTGTCATTGTCATTGGCCTTTGGGAAGTCCTTAAGCGTATGGTCCTCGTGCCCTCTTACGAAGGCACGGACGGGAAAGAAAACCGAGTCAAAACCATTCTCTGCACGTGGAGGGCTTGTGGTGCGCCTGCTGTTTTTCTGATGTTCTCCGCAGCCCTGTAATCTCTTATTTTTGGCAAGCCAGCGCCAAATCTGTGGTCCCGTAGCCCGTGGCAACCAAAGCGGAGACAAACACAGGAAGTGTCATTACTCACATATTTCTCCAGCCACCTCATCTGGCCCGACTCAGCCAACTGCCACCCCTCCTTTGAGGTGGAGCTCCTAGGGCCCCGTCTGGCCAGGGAGGGGTCGAACTGGTCCCCGCGTGGAGCATCTTTAGGTTGTCACCGCGGCCCCGGGCTCTCTGTTGCTCATTGTGTCTCTCGTCTTCCTGTAATTTGTTCATGGTCTGGAATTTATTTCTGGCAGACTGCAGAGAAAACTGGGAAGCTCCTCTGTTTCCTCATAGTGTCTGAGGACCCAGGAGGGACAACCCCACCCTACCTGTCACACGGGCTCTCACGCATGTGTGCACATTCATCCGTGGGAACACGCGTGCACACATACACGTGGGGAGGGAGGAACCGGGGCATCCATCAGCCTGGGTTCCCTGTGTCTCTGGGGTTTTTGAAAGGGTGAGTCATTTTACCATCTTCAAAGCTGCCGGAGTTGGAGCTGGTGTTCCCTGGGCTCTCGAGGGACCCCCCGCAGGATCAGGTTTCTTTGCTTTTGATTGGAATGACATGGACTCTGCTAATGAGGATGGCTCGACTTGTCTGCTGCCACTGGCGGTTTTATTTGCATTTGATTTCTGATAAAAGGGGAAGTGAATGGTTTGTTCCTAGATGTTCTGTGATGGGAGATCGTTCACCTCGTGCGGTCGAGGTAGGGGTGCCTGGGAGGCGAAAGCCTGCGTTTCTATCTGTCACAGAGCCTCTGACTTAGTCAGTGCCTACTTGCTGTGTAAACAGGACAGATCTGTTTGTCTCTTGAGTCTTAATCAGTGTCACGCAGGAGACTGTCCTCTGGGTGAGACTCCCCGTTCCAGGCCTTCCTTGCGGCACTGTGGGGCTCCTGCCTCCTTCTCTCAGCTGCGCCTCTCAGGTCCCCTCCTGTGTCCTATTCTTCCAGGCTGGTGCTCTGTGCCCTTCCCCTCCTGCTGAGGGGTGCGGCCGGTCTCCCCATGAGCTGCACTGGAGGGTTCTTGGACGCTTGCAGAACACAGTGCAGGCCTGGGACTGCACCAAGCCACTTTGTCCTCGGGTAGTCCTGTGTTACTCTGGGCTTATCTGACACAGATTAGACAGCACCTGCTATTGTAAGCCCTTTATAAACCCTACTTTATAGCAGCCCTGTGAGTGGCACTATCATGATGTGCATTTTACAGATGAGAAAACCAAGGCCCAGAAAGGGTAAAGGATCCCAAAGTTACAGTTAGTCATTGGCAGGACTGGAGTGCAAATTCAGACTCCAGAGTTCATGCTTTGAGCCCCCCTACTATGAAACAGGCACTGTTGCTACTCTTCTTTTGCAGATGGGGAAACTGAGGCCACTGCGGGGTTAAGTAACTTGCTCAGGGTCCCAGAACTAGTCTGCAGGAGCCCTAGAATTCAAGCCCAGGCAGGTGACTCTAAGCCTCTGGTAGACTGAAGATTCCCTGTGGCTGGTTGTCTCACCCCTGTCCCGGCAAGTTCAGTGTGGATGGTTACAGCCGTGGGGACACGGGTCTTGCTGTTTCTTGGACACTCTTCACTGTCCAGCCTAGCGTTATGGATGGTGCAGTTGGGCCCTGTTGTCTGTGCCAGGTGTTTGAGAGCTGACCAACCTGAGGGCCTGTGAAGTGGCTTCTTGGGACTTCAGGTGCTAGAGAAATTCCAGGATCAAAATGTAGGAGGCTGGGTTGGTGCTTCCCCCACCGGTGAAGGGACACGAGATACTGTCAATGTGGCTTTTGTTCCGACTCAGACTTCGAATGCCTGTCTAATTACAGGAAACAATCCTCACCCCACGCTTAGCTGAGGATTTCGACATCTCTTGGAGAAATTCTACATGGACCTGGGGCTGGAGGCTCTGCCCTTGAATGGATCTGGCTGGGCTTTGCTCCTTTGGCTCTCCTGCCTTCTCCCCGGGCCACACTGTCCTCATCCTGTTTTGGAGATGGCATTTCCTATGAAGCATGTGTCAGTCTGTGGACATAAACTTGGAGTGGAGACAAAGCACAGCTTCTCTCTGTACCGGGTCAAGGAGCTCAGAGCCCCGGGGGCCCAGGGTCTGGGCCCACTCCATCTGCTTAGATCTCAGAGGCCTCAGCCTTGGCTGAGGAGTTATCTCTGGACTCTGGTTAACATACCCAAGAAGCACCTGGGAGAAGGGCCAAGCTAGGACGAGAACTAACATGGCGGATGTGGCCGGTGGGTCATCGATCACTGTGTGCAGCTGGTTGGTCTGGCCGATCCCTGATCTATTACTTGTTTCTCTAGCTGGTCTTGGAAAGTGGTTATTTATCTGAAACAGAGATAGCCTGGAAGAGTGGAAAGAAATGTGTGTTTTACCCCCTTACATAGTAAGCAAGTAGAATGGATACTAGCAACGTCTGGGGTGACATCCCACTGGGTTGCTGGTGGCAGAGTGAAGTGGTGGCACTTTTGGATCGTAGTGTAGATGTCTGGATTAGGAACTGCAGTCCCTCTGGTAAAAACCTCTCTAAGGCTCTCCAGAGAAAGCCTTGTGAAACAGCGTCAGTGTGAATGTGTTCAGAATAGAGGAAGCGTGGAAGGGTTCTTCAGTAGGGAAACGGTAAAGAAAAGGATAGCGGGTTCCTCAAGAGCACTGAATTATGAGCCTGTAATCTCAGCGCTCAGGAGGCTGAGGCAGGAGGATCTGAGTTCAATGCCAGCCTCAGCAACTTAGGCCCTAAGCAACTCTGAGAGACCCTGTCTCTAAATAAAATACAAAAAATGGCTGGCAGTGTGGCTCAGTGGTTAAGTGCCCCTGAGTTTAATCCCCAGTACCCACCCCCCCCAAAAAAAATTGAATTATGAAGACTCCAAGACAACATGCAATTAAAATAAGAAAAAGAAAAACCTCACACAATTAAAAGTGAGCATGCCACACCCACATAAAATCCATGCACAGGACCTATCTGGAAGCTAATGTAGAAAAAGAATAGTAGATATTATTACGGTGGTGAGATCATAGGTAATGTTTCTTCTATATAATAAAAAGGAGAGGAAATGGGATGGATTTGAGATTCAGTCCTGGATTTAATTCTGGTGTTGCTACCTCTGATCATGCATCTTTGAGCAACTTCTGAAACCTCCCTGGGTGTCAGAGTCTTCATCAGTAAAATGATAGGAGATTTCGGGGACCTTCAGAATTGTTCTGGTTCCAGCCACTAAATGTCTGCAGGCGGAGTCTGCCAGATTTGCTTGTGGGTTGGTGAGACTCAGAGGCAGATAGAAGCGTCGTTATGCACAAACGATCATAGTCCTTTGAGGCCTTGTGCTTGCTACTGTTGCTCCCCCCAGCGACTCTTGGTCTGACGAAACCTTCCCTGCAGAGCGCGCTCAGAACATGCGTGACTTTTCTGAGTGAGGGTCTGTAATCCCCCAGTCCTCAAGGTCAAGTGTCAAGTAGTGTGGGGGAGTGGGTCACGGGCCCTCTCCCCCGCCCAGCCCATGCCCCATGGTTGCTTCTGGGGCCATTCCTGGGGCCTTGACCCATGCTGCCTGCAGATGGATCTCTTATTCCCCCACATCTGCTTTTGGTGAGTCAGAGAGAGTTTCTGCTCATTGGTTCCTCACTCTTCGGGATTTACACATTGTAAATGACCCTTCGTCACAACACACAGATTTCATTAGCCTGGCCTTTGATCTGGGATGCCAGGAGCCCACATGCAGTGGGGCCTGAGGAGAAGGGTTTTATGAGGTGCCAACGTGTTGAAGGGCTCTTCACCTAATGCCCGGAAGTGACTTTCACAGCTCACGCGGGATGTTCTCCTGCTGTCCCCCGGGCTGAGTTCATTAGCTGCCCGTGCAAGGGGGCCTGTGTGTGTTCCGGGTGACAGAAAAGGACTTGGGAATGGAAAGTCGGCTGACCGCTCTTTAGGGACCTGCCGGGAGGGTGTCACCAGGGCTGGAAACCAAGGCAGACTGCTGCAGGCTCCTGGGCGGCCATCCCTACCACAGAGGCAGGCCCGGGGCCTCCGGCTGCCCATCTGTGACACCGGATCCTGCACCTGTGCCCGTGTGGGTGGCACCGACAAGGGAAGGCGTGTGATGGCGCAAAGTCCTTGGAGCCTGCTCAGCCTGGGCTGCTGGCCTCCTGCTGAGGTCAACAAGCTATGGGATGAACTCATAAACGGGTCCCATTTTCCCATGCCCATTGTCCCACGTCACCATTCAGGAGGAGAGGGGCATCTGGTTCCTCAAGTGGGGACTCTTGTTGTGTCTGTGTTCATCTGTGAAAACGGGACAAAGAGACAGAGGTGGCTTTCCAAGGTCGTCTTTAGAATCAGAAATCACTGACTTTGGAATCCAGGCCTTCTCTCTGTCCTGCTCCCAGCTTTAGTCTCCAGCTCTGATTCTTGTTCTTCCTGAGCTATCTTCCAGCAGCCTGAAAGGAACAGGCCCCAAGGAGGAAGTATGGCCAGCAGAGAGAGTGGGGTGCAGGTGCGGATGGCTCCAGGCACCCAATTCCAGCTTCATGATGAGCAGCTCCCTCTTGCAGCAGGTGCCCACTCTGAGAGGTGCTTTGGCTGGTGGGCCTCTTGGATTTAGGTGCTTATCATGGGCACTTGTCATGGACTATAGAGGGCCCCATCCCTCAGATCCATTGACCTGCAAGTGTGGGGGTCAAGAATGTGGAGGCAGAAGAATGAGGAGGAGGCAGGTCAGGGGAGAGGAAGGAGGATTAGGAGAGGAAAAGGCAGATGAGAGTGAGATAGGAAGCCGCATGCGGGCCAGCCTGGGCGGCACCTCCAGAACCTCGCTCAGGACCTTCCGAGTCAATGTCAGGAAGGCGAGTGAAGCCAAAGAAGGGTGCAGACGGGAGATCCGGGGGGAGCGACTGAGGATCTCTCTGTATCATTTCTAAAAACTGCATGTGAGTCTACAGTGATCTCAAAAAAAAAAAAAAAAAAAATGTTTAAAACATTCAGGTCCAATATGTGAGTTTTCCAGGAGCGGTTTATTTTTCTATGTCTTAACACTTTGCCAGTGTGCAATAAGCATAAAAATAGGGGAGCCAGAGCCACTGAAGCCATAAAAAGGAACAGAGTACTGATTCATGCTGCAGCGGGCAAGCTTGCAAGCATTGTGCTAGCGCGACCGCGGACTGTGCGATTGCATCTGTGTGTGGCGTCTGGAATCAGCACGCCAGAGAGCCCAGCAGATTAGCCGTGGCCCACGGTGGGGCATAACGGGGTTGGAGGGGTGGGGAGGGGCTGCTAATGGGTACGGGGTTTCTATTTTGGAAGTTTTTCTAAAAATAGGTTGTGATGCTGGTTGTACAGAGCTGAGAATATACTAAAAATTATTGAGTTGTATCTTTAAATAGGTAAAATGTATAGTTATGTGAATTATATCTCTGTTAAACTGTTAAAAACGTAGGGTCCTTTGACAATTTTAATGTAAGTAATATGGTTTGAATATCCCTTATCTGAAATGTTGGGGACCAGAGAAGTCTCAAATTTCAGAGTGTTTCAAGTTTGAGAGCAATTACACAATGAGCCATCCCAAGTCTAAACTTGAAACTCATTTGTTTCCTTGTGCCTTAAGTACACAGCCTGAAGGTAACTGTATACATTATTTTAGAGTACCTGCATTTTGACTGGAACTTGTCACATGAGGTCGGAGGTGGAATTTTCGGCTTTGGGCATCATGTTTGAGATTTTTGGGGAGCATTTTGGATTTGGGATTCTTGGATTATGGATCGGCAACTTGTAATAGCCCTCTGGAAAGAGCTGGTGGTGTTTAGGTGAAAGTACTTCCAGATTCTGCCTGTAACTTCCAACTTCAGGCCCCTGGCCCAGGCGGGTTCCTGGCTTCCCCGCCAAGCAGTTTCCCAGGCCTTCCACCCAATCCGCGGTGGGGTTTCCCCCAGCAAGTCCTGAGGGAAGGGGAGCCTGCGTGCCACTGTTTGCGGGTCCTGTGTGGACTTCTGTAGTTCTTGCTAGGCAGCTTCGTGCCTGTGTCTTCTTTTCTTTTCTTTTTTAACTTTTGTTTGTTGGTTTGTTTGTTTATTTTATGTGGTGCTGAGGGTCGGACCCAGCACCTCTCTGTGCTAGGTGAGGTGCCACCACTGAGCCCCAGCCCCAGCCCCATGCCCCTGTTTTCTAGGTGACAAAAGGGAAGTCCCAGGGTGTGACCACAGCAGGGAGGACTGCAGCAGGACAGGGGTGCCTGGACCCCAAGGTCCACCCCCTGTCACTGCTGGTGGCTGAGTGTTTCCTCTTGCAGGGGCAGATAGGGTAGGACGGTCCCCATGGGGAAGGCCTGCAAGCTCCGGGCATGTCGTTTGCAGCTCGCATCCGCAGCAGGGACTCCGCTGCCTCCGGAAGAGAGAGTGACCTCCTGTCCTGTTCCCTCGGACTGCTCCTCCCGGGAGAGCTCGGCTGGGAAATGGACTGTGGGAAAACCCGGGCAGCCTCTCGGGTGCGTTTCCGCGCATCCGTCGCTCTCGGGGGAAGCACGTGGCTTTCCCTGACTGACTCGGCTTCATCCGGGTCCTGAGTTTTCGAGGGTCCCCAGCCTATGCGCCCCCGTGGTGGGCCTCCAGGGAGCCTGACGCTTGTCCTGTGGGTCCTGCAGCGGGGCTGGAGCCCACAGGCCTGCAGAGTGAACGTGCACCGGGGAGCGGTGTGCCCTCGCCTCGCTGTTCCCAAGTGACCCTCGCCAGATGTGGCGCTTGGTAGAAATGGGGTGCACGGGGTCCCCGCCCGCACCCCGAGTCGGAGCCCCGGGAGGCCCACACCTGTGTTCGTGAGCCCCGAAGCGCTGTGAGGACCGGACACCGGGTGATCTGCCACCCCTGGGCACCCGGGGTATGGGCTGTCATTGGTCCAAGGGTGTCCTCAGCAGTCGCCTCCTGCTGTGCTGGCAGCGGGGGCAGAGCTACAGCCAGTGGTGGGTCAAGGGCGAGGGCCAGCGGGCATGCCCAAGGGGCTTCTCAGGCTCCGTGGGTGAAGAAGGGAGGCGAAACTTCTGGAGGAAATGAGCTTTTGGAAGATAATTTTTTTCTCCTAAAAATTAAAGGCCCGGGGATGCAGCTCACTGGGAAAGGTTGGCCGAGCAACGCCCTGGGTTCCACTTTAAAAAAGAAAGAGGGATGTAGGGGACAGTTAGCGCCAGACATGGGGTGTCAGGCCGCCATTTAATACCGGCAGCGATAAGGGAACAAAAGAAAAATAGCCCGGGGCAGAGCCCAGTCTTATTTCTCTGTAATGTATGTGCAAATTAAAAATATTATCAAATGCTTTATCTAATAATACTAACATTAAGGTATTTTTAAAAGTCATCATAAAGCGCCAGAGCGGAAAGGATCATTCTCTGGCCATGAGCTTGTGGATCTTGGCCTTGGCAGTGTTTGCCCTTCTCCCGAGAGGGGTTTGTTTTTTTAATCCCAAAGGAAACAGATCTGCTGAACATATCAGGCTTCCTTATTTACTTTGGCTAGAAGGCCTAATTCTAAATCTAGCTGCGTGTAGGTCCAATGTTATTTATCGGCGCACACATACACACGCACACACAAACACGTGTTTTATACACATGCACATGTGCACACACATGCAGGCCTCCTTCTTGGTTTCACTTTATGTCCACCGTTGGTTTCCTTCTTCCTTATCGCCTTTTCTTATTTCTGCTTGAATCCAGTCTTCTTATAATTATCATTTTAAGCCACTTTTGAGAGGAGATAGACTACAGATAAAGAAATGGAATAAATACACAAAATGTAGGAAAAAGGTGTAGAGGAAATATACCAAATTTGAGTAGGTTGGTTTTTGACAGGGTGGTGGTGGTGGTGATTGGATTCCATGTGATATTAACTCTGCCTAAAATTTGAGATTTTCTACCTAAGATCACATCATCAGAAAAATCACTGAAAAAAATTTTTTTTGAGTTCTGGAAATTGAACCCAGGGCCTCATATATGCTAGTAAGTGCTCTGCTGCTGAGCTTTACCCCAAGCCCCCGAATTGCTTTTTTTTTTTTTTTTTTTAATAAGCAATCATCCCTCCCTCTTTCTTTCTTCAGTACTTAGGATTGAACCCAGGCTTCACACATGCTTGGTAAGCACTGGACATCTACATTTAGCCCAGAACAACAATTTTCTCCCCCACCCCCTGCTGGCCAGCGGATGACCGCCCTCTGACTGGCAGGCGGCATGAGTGGGCAGAGGCTCTCTGGGCTTCACGGCAGCTCTGGGGCATGATCAGGAAAAGCTTCCCCGGGCTCTCGGACAGTACAGATGTCCCTTTGTATCCAAAGGTTCTGCATCTGTGAGTTCAGCCCACTATGGGTTCAACCAACTACAGATAGAAAATGTTTGGAAAAAAACATTCCAGAAAGTTCCAAAGAGCAAAACTGAAATTTGCCTCAAAGCAAGTTGTAATGCTGAATCCACTGAATCCACTGAAATGGAGGGATGTATAGGCATCCCTCTAGGTATTATAAATAATCTAGAGGTGACTGAAAGTTCAGTGGCATTTAGCTAGTGGTGGAGGGCCTGCTTGGGGGCCCTGGATTTGATCTCTAACACAAAAAAGAAAAAGAAAGAGAGAAAAGGACACTGGAGGATGTGTGTGGGTCATGTGCAAATGCTATGCCATTTTCTGTAAGGGCCCTGAGCATCTGTGGATTTTGGCACAGGCATGGGTACGGGCCACCAGCAAAGTCCCGGAATCAGTGCCTCGTAATGCCAAGGGGTGACTCTGTGACTTGCTGCTCCACTTGGTCCTGGGTGGCAGAATGCAACAGCTGAGAGGCAGCATTCATTTATTTACTTAGAACATTTATTGGGCTCTTCCTGGGTCTGGACACTCAGTCTCTGCCCTGAGGAATTTATGTCCTAGTGGTGGGCGGGGTCAGGCAGTAAATGAGTGATGCTCATATGGAAACTCTTGCAAATTGTGGTATAGCTGTGGGATGGTGACAGACCCTAAGGATGAGCAAGGAGAGCAGATTTCCAGAGAAGGGGGGCAGCCTGGGGTGGGCAGGTGCTGGGCGAGCCACAGAAGTGAGATGCTGTCAGGGTGGCCGTGGCTATGAGCAGGTAGGGGACAGAGAGCATGGGGGTGTCAGCCAGGTCCAGATCTACCGGACCTGAGGAAGGAGTCTGAATTTGACTCTGCAGATGGAGGACGGCTCCTGAAGGATTTAAGCAGGCGACTGGCAGCAGCTGGTTAAGAGGTTTTAGAAGATTCACTTGGCTGCTTAGGAGGGAGGAGGGCAAGAGACGAAGCAGGGAGTGGCCATGGAGACTGTCTGAACTGATTGCCACTGATGTTTTTCTGTTTTATTTATTTTTTTTTGTGGGTGGTATGGGGGGCACAATTTAAGAAGAAAAATTAGAATTGTTTTGTCACAATTTCTGTTAGTATTTTACCAATGGAACAGGGTTGCATTTAAAATGTACATCAGTTTTTGCTTTTGTTAGGTAATATTATCATATTACGGATATCAGGTATCTGCCTGACAAATTACATAGACAAATACTTCTATTTTATTCTAATACTTACAACAACTTATAAAAAACAGATTCTATTAAAAGAAAATTCACCTTCATGGGCCATATTTTGAAGATTTTTAATTGACACATTCCAATTGCTTATACTTACGGGGTGCAGCGGGGCACTCAGTGCATAGGTACGACCTGTAGTGACCTGATCAGGGAACTCGGTGTCTCCGATGGCCATATCCCTGGCATACATAAACCAAGCTCAGGAGCTGGCAGTCTAGCAGCATCAGAAGATGTGGTTTGTTTCAGAAATCTGGGCTCCGCATGTTGCCAATGCTGGCATTTTCTTAACTTAGTAAGCTGCTTACCTGGGTGTAGAACATCTAATATTTTATTTGGGAAGAATGGCCATTGCTTTAGGCATCTAGAATCCTGGGCTTCATCTTGATTGTTGCCCAAGATTGGTTCGACCTTGGACAAGTATCATTTTGCTTTGTACTTTTTGAAGATGGGTGATAGTCTGGGGAGCCTGTCATCACAGTAGCTGGGTGAGAGCTCCTGAAGGCCTAGGAGAGATAATGGCACCTGCAAAGGCCCTGTGGTGAGAGGGACAAACTGGTGGTGCAGCACCAAAAAGACTGCCTGTGTAGCTGGAGAGAGAGTGAAAGGCAGAGATAGTCCAGGGTCTGTTTGTAGAGGTGGCGGGCCTTGGGGACCTTGTTGGGGATTTTAATCTCTATGTGAAGTGCAAGTGGACACTGCACTTAGCCCAGGGAGCTAGGTTAGGTTGATAGCTGTGCTTCTCGTTGAATCCCCATAATAAAGGTCTATGCTGGGTAATATTGTCCCCGTTTCAAATCAGCACAGACACTTAGGACCTGGAGATTAAGTCGTTTATCCTAGGGTACCTTGAGGGTGAATGGTGGAGCCAGGAAACAGACTCCGAGTAGCCTGAGCCCGTGGTCCTTTGTCCTCCATGTCAGCTACCTCAATAATAATATAACAACAGCCACAGCTTTAGAATGCTTTGAACTCTTAAGATGAAAGATTTCCCTTAAATTACAGAGTGGTATCATGCTGCAGAAACATGAGCGGTCACGGGAGGGTGGCAGTGCCCTGGCACTTTGGAAAGGCCAGCGTGCGTGGCTGGGCTCCAGGCCTCCCAGCGCCCAGCCGTCTGGGGCGGGGGGCGTCTCATGGCAGCTAACAGCACAAAGAAGGTTTTGGCTCCTCTGGCCGGTCATTCGACACTGCCATTGTCCATAAGGACGCGTTGTCTGTGAGGTGTGCCCCAGGGTTAGGGACTTGGAGCTGGCACATCAGATGGGGCGGTTCGCGTGTGGTTTCACTGGGCAGCCGAGGCCAGTTTCTCCTTCCCCCTCGGGAGTGCTCCGCTGGCTTCGGTGCATTCTCAGATGCTGGATGTAGACATCACTGTCTCGGCTGGGAACCCAAGAAGCCCAGTTCAGGGTTCAAGGGGGAAAGCACCTGCCAGCCATGTCCTGTGGGTTTCTTGTCCATGACGACGTGTGTCTCTTCTCTCCTAGTTGACCATGTTGTCCCTGAGCCTGGGACGAGCCTGCTGGCTGCCTTCGACCAGTGGAGGGAGTGGGCGGACAGCAAGTCCTGCTGTGACTACTCTCTGCATGTGGACATCACCGAGTGGCATAAGGGCATCCAGGAGGAGATGGAGGCGCTGGTGAAGGACCACGGTAGGTCACGCTGATGGCTGCTGCTGGTGGTTGCCTTCCCGGCCAGGCGTTGGCAGGGCCCTGGAGAAACGCTCTGGATAATGCTTCTGGATCTCATTCGTGCCTCTTGCCCGTGCCTGCCCCTGGTCAAGGAGGTGGGGCTTTGGGGCAGCAGCCTGTGCTGACCGGAGGGCCTAACCCAATGCATTAACAGTTGTGGTCGAGAGGAGAATGTGCACCCTGCTACAGGGGCCTGCTTTAGTGTGACAGCTGCCTGCAGCTTGCTGGTCTTCGGGTCCCCTGCTCTCTAGCCAGGCTGGGAGTTGAGGCTGCAGTGAGTGTTGGTGAGCCCCGGTGAGGCCGCTGGGCCGTCAGAGTGCACCTGAGCCATGAGCGTTGTGCAGCCTTGGAGTTCAGGGTCATGTGAGGGTGAGGAGACGCTCCACACCTGAGACAGCCTGAGGGTCTTTTGTTTCACAGTTTCCAGGGATTGGAGAGATTCACAGGAGGCAGGAGGAAGCTACCTCAAGGTGTCTCCAGCACTCCTGTCAACAGGAACCTTGGGGGCTTGGGGGTTTTGTGGGGGAGTCAGAGCACGTGGTCTTCCCAGATCCCCTCGAGCTTAGCTGTGGGCTGGGTTTCTGGGGCCACTCATTGACCTCACTGGGTATTGACCTTCAGAGAAGCACCTGTGCACGTAGGGGACTTCCAGGCTCAGGAGTACTGTGTGCTGCAAGTACAGAGCAGGAGGGAGACCTGGGTGTGGGTGTGGATGGGGTGGGTGGGGGGCATCCACAGATGTGGTGCAGAACCCCAGGATGGGGAGCTAGAGTCTCAGCTATATTTCTTTGCCCTTCCACAGACTAACTGTGTGACCTTGGGCAAATTCCTTAAAGTTTATGGGTCTCCCCCCTTTTTTTTCCAATTAAATCTCCCACATGAGGATACTGGACTGAGATGTTTCGTAAAGTTCTTTCCAGCCTGAAGATTCCACAGACAAGAAAATGGGCGACCTTTGACCTTTTTCACATTTGAGAATAACCAGACTCCCATGGAGTTAACTTTCAATACTTAGAATGAATCTGCTCCAAACCAGGCCTGAGAGTTACCATGACAACTGTTGCTTAGCAAGGAGAGAAGGGCCAGGGTGTCCAGAGGCATTTAACTCAGCCGCCTCCTGCACCCCCAGGTGGCTTGGATTAAGCTCTGAGGCGAGGAGATTGTCAGGAGGATTGTTTAAAATTGTGGCTGTCGGGCAGGGATGTTTGGTCTGGTGCCTCTGGAGGCAGGGAAGCAAGGACTCCAAGAGAAGGGATGAGCCCTGGGTGTCTGCTTGTTGAGCCAATGGACCTTCTTTTGTTTAAAAAAGAGTTCCTTAAAAATTGGCAAGGAGGGCTGGGGTCGTGGCTCAGTGGCCGAGCACTTGCCTTGCACACGCGAGGCACTGGGTTCGGTCCTCAGCTCCACATGAAATAAAATAATTACTTAAATAAAAGTTAAAAAAAAAATAGGCAAGGAGTATCGTCTGCTTGCCAAAGAAAAGACATTTGGTACTGATCTGCCTAGACAGAAACTTGTCATTCATTTTCTTGTTAAAGACACGGCAGGCTTGCGTTGGGGACAGCTTAAAAAAAAAGCAGGTGTGGTAAAATACACATAACCTCGAACCCACCATTCCAACACTGGTCAGTGTCCAGGCCGGAGGCGTCAGGCACATCCACCTCACTGTGTCACAGTTAATCCCCCCCAGGACTTCTTCCTGCTAAACTGAAACTCTGCATGTTAAACAACCAACTCCACACGTCCTTGTCTGCAGCCCCGTCTGCTTCCGTCTCTCCAGGCCCCTGGTAGGAGCGGACCACAGGGTGTTTGTCCTTTGTGACTCTCTTATCTCACATAGCTAACTGTCCTCAGGGCTCTTCCACATCCTAGCAGGTGTCAGACTGTCCCTTCTAAGGCTCAGTGAAATTCTGTTGCCTGTGTAGACTGGATTTTATCTCGTCATCCGATGGATAATTGGACTGCTTCGCCCTTATTTGGTTAATGTAGACAATGCTGCTCTGAACATGAACTTTCCATTTTGATATCATTTTAAACCCACCCAACCACTGTAAGACTACTCAACAGGAATTCTCAGGGACTCTGTTCCCAGAATTCATTGGTTGCTTATGTTTTACCCTGTTTGCTTTATCATTCTCTCTGTATCTCCATCTCTGTCTGTCTTCCTTTCTCCTCTTTCTCTGTACCACACGTGTGTGTGGTATTATCACTTTCTTACTCCCTTCCAGATTCTTTGGTTTTGGTTTGTCTATTAAAAGTCAAGTTTCCACCTCTCTATTTTGTCTGTCTCTCAGGGGTCAACTCCTTCCTCGTGTACATGGCTTTCAAAGATCGCTTCCAGCTAACAGATTCCCAGGTAAGAGAGTCGGCTCTTCTGAATGGGCTCGCTGGCACCTGGGAAAGCAGTATGTGTGCATCCTTAGCTCTGTGGGACGTGGCTGGTAGAGTCATTCACTAATGCAAATCAGCCTTTAGGGAGAATGTGAGCTCAGCAACCTAGTTTCTGGGGTCAGTGCCAGTGGGCTCTGGACATGAGCCCTGGAACTGCCAGCTGGGACACAGCATGGCAGAAAGGGGCACTGAGTCTGCTCAGCTGCCAGGTGCCAGCCCAGAGCTTCTCACCCTCCTCTGCATCCTTTTGGCTCTGTAAATGGCAGAACCCCTGACTGATCCCATCTTCCTCTCTCTCAGATATATGAAGTTCTTAGTGTGATCCGGGATATTGGTGCCATAGCCCAGGTTCACGCGGAAAATGGTGACATCATTGCAGAGGTACGGAGCTTTCAGGATCATTTCTTCATCCCCTGGAGGGTGACTTTGGTAGCTGGACACCCCAGAGGCAGATCGGAGGGCCTTGTGTTCCTGTGCTGGACTCTGCTGAAGTGTCCCTGGAGGCTTGAGCTTTCTGCTAGCTGGTTCCCGTTTCAGAGAGGCTGTTTCCCTTGGGACCACAGTGCAGCTGCTGTGGGTGGGGTTGGGAAGCTCCCTGGTCATGCCCGGGCATCTTACACTGTGGCTGAGGCTGTATTGCTCTCAGCCTCCCAGGGGAAAACAGAGGGGTTGGGGAGGCTGCTCAGGCAGGCCTGGGAATAAGGCGGTGAACCCTTGTCTTCGAGGTCTTGGGAAGAGGGCAGAATGATCAGCAGAGCCAGTTTCACATCTTACCGAGGTCACTCTGTGCCCAGGTCTCTGTTGATCAGGCCTGAAGCCCGGCTTCCTGACCTTCTGACTTTCTTTACACTTTTCAGGAACAGCAGAGGATCCTGGATCTGGGCATCACGGGCCCTGAGGGACACGTGCTGAGCCGGCCTGAGGAGGTGAACACCACAGATGGGATATGGGATTTGAGGTCCCTTGGGTGCCGTGCAGAGCATGCAGAACCCACTCTGTGCCGTTTGAGAATGGGGCTTTTCTCGTGCCGACTGTCTCTCTGAGAAGCTATGGGTCATGTGTGTGTGCATGCACGTTGTACCTCTACACAGGCAAAGTGTGGTGTTATGCTGAGCCCAGAGGTAGAGCAGTGTGGTTGTGAGGCCCGAAGGCTGCTCTCTGGTTCTCAGCCCTTCCTAGGGAAGCTCTTGATTATCTTCATAACCAGCAGCCGGTCGCCAAAACAGGAACGGGGATCACAAAGCTCTTCTGTGTCTCTGGGGGAATTGTTAAGTTTTTCCATGATAAGCCTGAACCGAGTACAGCATGATCAGCAGAGTTTGGTGACAGACTCCTTTAAAATTGTGGAAGGAAAACGTAGGGTAGGGTCCCCTCAAGCACCGAGGCTGAGAATCAGGACCCTGGATGGGGCGTGCGAGTCAGCGGGGAAGGGGCTTGAGTGTAGGTGATGGACAATCTGTTCTTCTCAAGTAGAATTTTTGGGCTTTCAATGCTTTTCAGAATTTGGCTTCTTAGTGAAAGGCTTGAGGTCAAGGTCGGGGCTGTGGCAGACCTGACTAAGGTGTAGTCTGGCAGAACACTGAGGGAGTCTGGTGGAAACAAACAGATGTTCTCCTTTACCAGAAAGAGCTGCTGGAAAAGTGGAAGGTGTGGAGGAGGGAAGAGCAAGCCACCAAGGACCTGGGCGAATGGAGACTTAAAATTAGGAGTTTGCTTCCAGAAACAGGCAAAGGGAGATGCTTGACCAGAGGACTCTAAAGGGGCAGGGCCACTGAATCAGAGCTCTAGAGCTGTCCTACAGCAAACAGGAAGACAGGAAGACAGCCCGCCTGGGTTTACTGGAAAGGAGGCTGTTGGGGGAAGCGCTGTTCTGACTGTACGGGGTTCAGCACGGAGGCTTCCCTTGGAGCAGCTGTTAGTGGAGACTCCAGAGTCCCTAGCGGCTCGTTGGGAAGGCTCCTTTGAAGACACAACTCAGGGAATGCACCAGCTAAGAATGTGCTTTTCATCTGACTTGGAGGCACCTGCTCTGTGCCCGTGGTACTTTCCCTGAGTAGTTTCATCCTGTGACAGTCCTGGGAGGTGAGGAGGGGACCCAGGGAGTCTTAGAGGCTTGAAGGGTGGCAGAGTAGAGTGGGAGCACCTCGCTCTTTTCCGTTTGCTAAGAGGGGTCTGAGGTGTGCTCACCCCTGAGTGGGCGGGAGGGGAATGAAACGTGGAAGCATGCCGAGCGGACTTGAGCGCCACCACCCCGCTGGGGAGGAGCTGCCAACGCATAGGAAACAGCAGCTCATAACACGATCCGGCTTCCATGCGGAAGGTCTCAGGATCTTTCCACCACTCGCATCATGATGTTAACTTGTGTTTGAACTTACCAAACACCTTCCGGCCGCCATATGCTTTTCTTCCCAACATCCCATGTGAGACCACTCCATAGGGTTTCCCCGGCGTCTAGCTGAGAAGATGGAGGAGACTGGAGAGAATTCTGGAGATCCCCTATCTGTGATGGGCAAGTGGGGCAGTGCCAGGCTCTGTGGGGACAGTGAGATGAGAGAGACATGGTCCCTTCTGAAGGGACTCACCAGCTGGGGACAAAGAGGCAGATGGGAAGCAAGTGCATAGGACAGAATGTGATGAGCTAGGAGCAAGGAGCAGCCCAAAGACCCTGGAACTGGGAAGAGAATGGGGACTCAGATGCAGGCGAAGAGTGCATCCCGGAACAGAGAACTCCCAGCTGGCCTCAGAGAACGTCACGTGTTGGGTCTGCAAGGAGCCGAGGGGACCGGCACTGTTGAGCTTGTGGCATCCTGATCGTTCTGTGTGCCTCTGGACAGGTCATTTCCCTCACAGAAGGTGGGACTAGATGACTTCCCAAGTCCCTGCGAGACGCAAAGAGACTTGATTTTTAAACTCTCCTGCTATTTTCACGGAGTTCAGCTTTGTGAGAAGCAGCGTATGATAGGTATTGGAAGCATACGCAGAAACCCAGGAGGGTAAACCTTGTGGGTGGGTCTGGGAGATGGGGTTCAACCAACCTCTCTTCCAAGGAGCTGAAGTTTCAGTTCAGCCTCTCACTGGCTGGGGCGTTGTTGGGGACCCACCCACTTCACACACAGCCCATGGCAGGTATGCAAATCCAGACAGACCCCTGGATCTGTCTGGATTCTTCTGCATTTGGATTCTTCTGTCCAAGACTGGTCCTGGTGGGAGTCAGTCCCACAGGGGTAGAGCCCCTAATTAGGGGCTCCTTGTCCCCCTGATTAGACCCATTGCACATTCCAGTTTGCTTGGGGACAGTCCTGGGCTGGCCCATTGCTCCCAGGGAGTCATTGACAGTGCCTTGCCCCTGTCAGAAGTGTCCGTGTGGGACAACGAATCGGGTAGCTGATGGTGTTTCTGGACAGTGCTGAGGACTAAGGCAGCGCCTTCTCCACGCTCCACTTTGGGGACTTGTGAAGCCACTGCCCTCAGGAAGCCAGGGAGAGGCAGGGTGGGTCCCTTCTCCAGCTATCCCAGGAATTAAAAACATTCGGGTGTTTAATGAGCACGCTCGAGAGCCTTTGCCCTGCCTGTGGATTTCCAGACATCTCTCTTCACATGGTTGGTGCTCAGAGGTCCCATGTCAATGGAGCTATCTCATTTCCCTCTGTTGGCTTACCAGTTATGGCCGTGGGGAACCTGAGCCCCAGGCAAACTTGGGGAGGCTGGGGTAGCTACTCCAAGTGCTGAGGAACGCCCAGCTTTAAGTACCATTAGTAAAGTGAAATCATTTATTTGTGCATCAAACATTTTTGAGCATCCTCTGGGTACCAGGCGCTACCCCGGGAGTGTTGGGGGCAGGGCAAGGAAGAGCAAGACCAGCCCCTTCCCTCCCCTCTGAGAGCATGTGCCACAGGATTGCTGGAGAGAGCTGGTGGCCCCTTGAGGCTGCGGCACCTTAGCTTTACCTGCTTTGAAACCCACATAGCTGATTGTCCTGAAGCTAGACTGCATCCCGGGAGTCTTCCCTGAGCGGTATTCAGCAGTCATCACGGGGATCTTTGAAATACTGCCCACTGAGGCAGCCCATCTAAAGAGCCAGGCGGTTTATGAGCCCAAGTCCTCCCCTCTTGGGCTCAAGGGCGTACCAGGCAGTGGCTGGCCGTGTTGGTGTGCACACACAGGAGTCCTTGGTGCTCACAGCTGCTGCTGTCTGCCCAGTCCTGAGCCCTGTGAGGGTGCATTGTTTTGGGGGTGATGCTAGTTTCGTTCCTGAGCTTTTGAAAGAAGCCTAGTCCAAAGTCACAGTGCTCAATGTCTTGACTCAACACCATGGAAGCCAAATGAGTGTACCGAATGGAGACCAGCCAGTGCCTGGGCACGGGGGTTCCCAAGTGTTAGCAGAAGTAACAGTCCAGAGTGCTTGGGTCTCCTGTGGCTGGGCCCGGCTGCTGGAGTTCTGGTCCCTGGGTCTTGGGTGGGGCGCGGGAATCTGGTTGATGCTGAGGTTGCCAGCTTGCCGAGTACACTTTGGAAAGGGTCAGGAAGGCCCCCTCACTGCAGCCGTCCAATACTGACGGATGCTGGGTGCCCCCTGGGGCAGAACCCTGGGGTCACGGCAGTCAGTCTCTTCTTGGGTGGAGGATAAACGTGGGGGCTCCGGGGTGGGCTGAGTTCTAACGCTCAGCTGCTCTGCTCTAGGTCGAGGCGGAAGCCGTGAATCGATCCATCACCATCGGCAACCAGACCAACTGCCCTCTGTACATCACCAAGGTGATGAGCAAGAGCGCGGCTGAAGTCATTGCGCAGGCCCGGAAGAAGGGTGAGTGCTGCGGCCGGGGCCACCTGGCTGTGGGCATGTTGGCGGGAGGGCTCCTTTTCCGACCCGCATGCCAACTGGGCCACTTTTATCACGTTCCAGCATTAACCTAATTACAGCCCGGCGAGGCGGTGAGCTCCAGTTTCCTGCCTTTGTTCCTCTGCTTCGGCCTTGTTCTCATCTATTTAAAGCCGCGGCTGGTGGGCGCCCCCCGCCCTATAGAAAAGTCGGATTTAATGTGCTGCCGTCTGAATACCCTGGGCGCATACATGGGTTACGTCAGCGTGCACTGGCTGCCGAGCCCTTCCGTGTCTCCCCTTGGAGGCTGGTGATCCCGGCGGGGTGTCAGAAAGCCTCAGGCTGGCAGGGCTGCATTTCTGCCCCAGATAGGATCGTGTCCAGGTTTCTGGTGCTCGAGTTACCCCCTGTCGATAAACTCTGGATGCATCCTGGGCAAGGCTGGTTCTCTGTTAATACGGGGGAGTCCATTGAGAAGGCTCTGGAAACTAATTCATTGAGAGCGGCTTCCAGCGCTTCCCTGAGGGCCGTTCAGAGGCCGCCTTGTGCACGATGAATGTAGCAGAGCACTGTGGGCTTGCCTGGGTGAGCTTGGCTGCTCACGTCATGGGGTGTGCGGGGGAGTCAGCTCCTGGGACAGCGAGCCTGGAGCCCAGAGGTGGCTTCGATGGTGGGTCCTGATCTGATCTGAAGTGAACAGTAGGAAAGGGCCCCCCTCTTCCTGACTCTTTTCTCACTGTCTCTCCCACCCCCTTGCCTCTGGATCTCCGTGTCTCCGTTTCTCTTTCCTTCTTTCCTGATTTCTCATTTTCTCTGACTTGTCTTTCTCAGTCTCTCTTTCGCTTATTCTTTCTGTATCTTTGTCTCTGTCTGTTTTGGTCCATGAGGGAGCACTTTGACCTCTACAGCTCCATTTCTGCTTCTCTGTGGAATGTGATCCACACAGATCAAGGAGGGCTGTGGGATTTATTTCACTGGTGGGTGACTTCATGCAAGCCCCAGAACAAATTGCTCAATGACCACTAAGTCAGCTGGTCCCAGGAGATGACTTCCAGATGGACCTAGCAATGCCTGCCCAGGCCCAGCAATCCCCAGCCCCTGTTCTTGGGAGCTCTCTGGGGCTCTGAGGCTGTACATTGCCTTCTTGGGAACTTGCCCTCTCCTGGCGATTGAAGGAATTGCTTTTTTGAAGTAAGCATTCCCCTAAAGTGATATGATCTACTCAGGAGTAATATAATCTACTCAAGGGGGCCTTGTGGATGGTGTCTTTATCATCCAGGCACATATTTGCATGATGGCTAGGTGGGATCAGCCTCTACACTGAACACTCATCATGTACCCTGGTGCGCGGGGACAGCTTTTCGACATCCGAAAAGGGAGGAATCTAGAGGGTAGTTTATTTTTGTAAACTTTATCAGTTATTCAGTGCACAGTCAGGCACACATTTGAACATAATCTTGACCTGGGGCCCTGTTCTCCAGTGTGTACCTGCATTCAAACACTCACCTGTCCAGACTGGAGGACGGACAGTCTGGCCTCACCAGACACAGTCAGGACTGGTGGTCTTGGGGGACCAGCCCCTCAGCGGTGCTCAAGTCCTTCTTTCTGTGCCTGAGTTTTCTCATCCAAATGAGCATCCGGGGGGCCAGTGCCCCTCTGTTGTCCCTGTAACTTTCAGCTTTGGGTGTGCCTTGGGGGGTGAGCACCAGAGGGAGCTATTTCAGTCCAGAACCTCCGGGTGGTGGTCAGCAGTACCCACACCTTGGGTCCCAGTGTGGCCTTTGCATTCCGACCATTACCCTTTAGTCCTTGAAAGCCGCAGTGTTAGGCCTGAGCCACTGGAAGGAATTTCAGTGGACTCTGGTGCTAACAGGCAGGACCAGGAACCCTGGCCAACCACAGGCCAGTCAGGTTCTTTCCACCTCGTTGGTACTTCCTGACGCCCTCAGGAGGAACCCCGGGCGGCAACTTTTTTATTTTGTTTTCTTTGCAGCTGAGTCAACAAGCTCAGGGCTATTGAAGAGTGGGATTGGGATTTGATCACCAGGCATCTGACCTCAGGCCGTGAATCTCCATGTAACGTCTGACTGACTTACCTGCACACTTTGAGATTATTTTAGTGTAGAAAATGCTGGTGGTCTCCTTGTGCTGGGGCTTCGCTCCCCAGGAACCTGGTAGCAACTGGAGCCTGACACCTGGCAGAGGCCTGGGTAATGTGGAAGCAAGGATTTCCACGCAACCAAGAAGGTCCTGGGATCCGTGTCCTGTCCTGGATCAAACCGGGCTCCTCAGTCTGCTGGTGGTGTGAAGCTGGCCTGCTTACTTATGGTCTCCATGTCAATTTCCCATCTGTAAGGGGAGAGTAGTAATTGTCACTTACCTCATGGCAATGATGGTGTTTAAATGAGACACTACAAGGAAAGATGTATATAATAACTTTTACCAGTTATCCTCATGATTAAAGAATGAAGGGCTGAGCCTGGCACCGTGGCCCACGCCTGTAATCCCAGTGGCTCGGGAGGCTGAGGCAGGAGGATCGTGAGTTCAAAGCCAGACTCAGCAACAGTGAGGCACCCAACAACTTAGTGAGACCCTGTCTCTAAATAAAAATACAAAATAGTGCTGGGGGTGTGGCTTAGTGGATGAGTGCCCCTGAGTTCACCGAAAAAGAAAAAAAAAGAATGGAGTGCTGAACTTGACCCTGAACTTGTTAGGCAAGCAGAGCAAAGACACCCATCAACTTAGGGCAAAGGTTTTCTGCCAAGTACTGTTCTTCTGTCTTGGGTGGGTTCTTCGGGCCCCAGGGCAGGGCTGAGGCACTGCCAGCTTCTGCTACTCTATTCCTTCATCTGTGAAATGGGGACAGTTTTTATTCCTGAAGTAGCTTTTCCTGTGTGGTACTTCAGGCCTTGGTGCCAGGGACAAGACCCTGTCCCAAGCCTCAGTCAGCTTCTTCGCCGGCAGGAGAGGGATTCTTGAGCATAAAGTCACAGTGGGACGTGGTCAGCGCTATCGAGGAGGTGCAAGCCAGGCAGGGGACTGCAGGGGGCCTCAGAGGGGCCGGCCTGCGGGAGAGAACTCAGAATTTCTCTACCAGTGCGGCCGTTGATAAGTCATCACAAGCAGTGGCAGGTGCTTCTTTTGGTGAGCTCCTGTACCTGGGTGTCCCCAGGCCTGTGGTCCTTTACGACATCCGTGTGTCTAGATGTTGAGGTAAGTGAGGATGTGAGATGAAAGGGAGGCTGAGATGAACATCAGCGAGAACCGTTCTCTCGTGCTGGCCTGAGCTGCCGAGACTGACCCGTCTTTTGGGACACCTGCTGCCTCCATCGTTCTGTGTCGGCCACAGCAGGACAGACGTCCTCAACCCATTTTGCCGATAAGGAAATGAAAGCAGAGTCAGGACCAGGATGCCTTGGACAGTTTTTGAGCTTGGAAAGAATTGAGACTCTGGTCAATTTAATAGCCTCATTTCCTAGAAGAGGAACCCAAAATGCAGAAATTGAATCTTACCCCAGATCTTCAGGCCTGGGGAAGGTGGTTCCAGACTCCCGGCCATCTTTCTGTCCACAGGGGTCCAGGGTGGGGATTTCTTTCCCAGAATCGTCTCCTTCCAAGTGCATTTTGTCACTGTGTGAAAAGTGGTGCGTGAATGGCAGATTTCATGGGTGAATGGCAGCCCGTGGGTGGTGCCTGGTGATGTCCTTTGTGGGTTTCCTTCTCCTTCCTCCTCCTCACCCCACCCCCAGAACCCAGAGGCAGAAACAGCTGGGACTGGTGAGGGACATTAAGCCCTGGGACCCTAATTCAGGACAAGACTTCTTTTGCCCTGGGTTATGCTGGCTGGCTCAGGCCAGCACGAGAAAACAGTTCTCGCTGATGTTCATCTCAGCCTCCCTTTCATCTCACATCCTCACTTGCCTCAACATCTAGACACACGGATGTCGTAAAGGACCACAGGCCTGGGGACACCCAGGTACAGGAGCTCACCAAAAGAAGCACCAGTAGGGTACACAGGCATCACGAGAAGCTCGTGGCCCTGGGCCATGAGGACCATGTCACCTTGGAATGAACCCGGAGGGCTCAGCTAATGCACCACAGAGCAACCTCGAGCCTATTGGAACTGAGAGTGGCAGGTGGGTTGAATTGTGAAATAAGATCTCCCTGAAGTCTGTTTTAGGGCTATCCAGAGAAACAGAACCAAAGGGATGGAGACAGACAGACAGACAGAGGCAGACCTATTTTAAGGAGCTGGCTCATGCAGTGGTGGGACTGGCAAGTCTGAAGTCTGCAGGGTGGGCTAGCACGCTGGCGGCCCCGGGGGAGGAGGTTTTCACCCAGTCCTTCCCACTCAGCTCTCTCCTTTGAAGCGCGCGTGCCCTGTGAGGGCGAGTTCAGTTTGCATTATAAGTCCAGCAGCTGTGTGATGAGATCCTGGTTTTGGTTTTCAGCCATCTCACTTCTACATCTGTGAGACAAGAGTCTCTTTCAGGGCAGACACAGAAAATTTTTAGTCATTTACATGGCGCTCAACCTGGGAATTCGAGCCCAGGAATCCATTCTTTTCCTTCCCCGCTTGGTTCCAGCACCTTTAAGAGCAACAGCCAATCTCATGATATTTGTCATTTTGACAAAATCGTTCTACGCTGGCACCCAGAACCTTGCCTCTCAGAAGTGTCAACAGGGAGCATCTGCAGTCGTATTTCATGTCCCTCTGGCCCCATTGTGCCATTGGCTGCAAGGACTCTCTTTACTGGAAATGGAATCTTTAGTGCCTTGAAATTGAATCAGATTAGAAAAACCAATTCCAGCAACCTCAGAAGCAATCCTGAAAACTCAGCCTTGAGATTTTGTTTCTCTAGATCCACTCCTAGTACGAAAATCTGATAGCACAGTCCCAAGGCTAATGGGTATGGCCTGGGTTCTCTGAAAGAGCAGGACAGCTGTGCGTGTGTGTCGTCTGTCTGTCTCTCTCTTTGTCTTCCCATCCCAGGCTCTTTCCGTCTGCTTTTGCCCCACATTCTGAGCTACGTACGCATGATTTTCCATTGTTCCTACTTTGGATTTGTCCTCCCGCTTCCCATTCATGGGTAATGACTAACCGTCGGAGCCTGGAGCCGTCAAACATTTTTAAACCCCAACCTTGCATTTATTCTTCATGAATGGACCCTGGCCCTGGGCTGGTTGTGGATAAACATCACTCCTGAGTCTCCTCTGAGTCCCTGCATTTCCCAGTGTTACCAGTGAGCCTGCCAGAGGCTGGCTTGGGGTCACATCCTTCAGTTTAGACTTTCCCTGGAGAAGAAAATCATGAAGCTCTGATGGCCGCCAAGAAAGCGTCAGCAGTGTGTTTAGAGAAGTGCAGAAAGGCCAATTAAGCCATTCCGTGGTTTATTATTATTAGTGGCAATTATTTCTGGCATGCAAAGCTCACTGGTATCTGTAGCCTGACTGAGCTCCGGAAGCTCATTCAGGGCTCCTCATGCATACCGTTTATAGAGTGGAGAGAGGAGCCCTGGGGAGGCACCAGCCCACTGGTGATCAGGCCACCGGGGAGAGCCTCATTATGTAGACCCACACTGCCGTGGAGGTCAAGGCCTTGGGCTGTCTTTGGAACTGAAGAACAGAAATAAAATCGAAAGACAGCAAGAACCTCTGAATCCCTGAGTGAATTTGAACAGAATGAAGCAGAAATGTGTCCCAAGATGACTCCCTTCTTCTCCTAGTGCCCACTCACCTGAGGGCATGCCGCCATCTTGGCTTGGCTTAGGTCTAGGAGTCCTTGCTCATCCTTGGCCTAAGTGGGAAGTTCTAGTCTGCAGGGGCTCTGGAAGCTCCAGCCCAACCAGTTCTGGGGTTTCCAGAGGCTGAAGGCCGAGTTTGTTCCCTTGTGAGGTGGGTGTCCTTGGTGCTGATGGGAGACCCTCCTTGAGCAACTCCCCACCCCAATCTGAGTGGAGTTTCACAGGGAGAGATGAAGCCCGGTACTCCCAGCACCAGTCCCTCCTGGTACCCGGTTTCTAAAGGCAGGAGTGAGGAGTAGATTCAGTGAGAGGAGGAGCCGTGGCAAGTTATAGGGAACCCTGGGAAATGAGGGCGTTGGTCCAAGGACTTCCAGGCCCTCCGACTGTGTGGGTTTTTGTTGGTTGGTTGGTTGTTTTTTTTTTTTTTTTTTTTCTCCAAGCATCCTGTCTCTCATGAACTTTTTCACAGTCATGGGGAGAATATAGCCAGAAGACCTTTAGGATTGTGGACCCTTGGTTTTCCTAGGACTTACACAGACCTCACCTTTGTGCTCAGACAGGCAGGAGCAGGTAGGACCTCCAGACCTGGCTGGGTTGGGAGAGTAAGACTTGACCAGACAGGTTGAGCTTACTAGGTAAGTTAGACTTAACCTGATCTGTTGGATGCATCATCCAAATGTTGGGAGCTGAGGTCCTGGAAGAAGCTGCACCTGGGTCCTGTTTAGCCGTTGGCATCTGTTGAAGGACCTTGGCGACAGCAAGTCCTTGTCATTATGTGCTTTGGGGTGAGCTGAGCGGACTCCCTACATCAGCTTCTGGGGAGACTTTGAGTGAATCAGGAGAGCTGGGGTCCCTTCAAGGCATCCTGAGTGTGACCCTCTTCTTCCTGGCGGCTTCCTTCTGGGCAGCCTCCTGGGTCCTGCAGCCCTTCCTCCTGCTTGGGGTTGTGACCCGTTGCCTAGAACCAGTGGCCGGCGGGGGCCTTCAACACTCCCTGGCCGAACAGGGGCTCCTTTGTGGAATTCCTGAGGCAGGAGGGGGCAGCTCCTGAGAGCCAGTTCTGAGTGGCGGCAGAGAGGGTGTTGTGGAATATTATCTGGTGATAAGGCTTTGAGAAGCTGTGGAGAGAAAGGGACGCGCATTCCTGACTGAGCCGGGTTGGGCCTGGAGGGCCCTGTGTTTGGAGAGAGGGGATCCAGGCTGGTGGTGTGGGTGGGGCGAAGGGGCGGTGAGGGGGGTGGATGTGACTGGCTCAAACTCCAGCTCCGATGCCTTAGTGGGGCTGCTTAATCGTTCTAACATCTATTTATTGCAGAATTGCCTTCAATGTGTCACCATCAAGAGGGGTCAAAACATTCAAAACTGGGCTTTCAGTGGCGTGGGGGACGGGATTCTGGGGCAGATGGCGTGACCCTGAGTTCTTGGCATAAGGTCAGAGAGGAGATCTTTGGATAGTGAGGGCAGTAGATGCTTCAGCGAAGTTTTTTTGCTTGTTTGTTTTAAATCTAAACATTCCTGTGCTTAGTGCACTGACAGTGTGGCCTCCAGTGTATATAAATGACTCCCAACTTCCTGCCTGACTGAACTGACAGAAGAGGACAGGATTTGGGCAGCAGGAGCTGACATTCTTCCTTGGACATTGTATCAAATTCGCCAAGGCTTCAGAAGCCGAGCCCTCATTAGCATGGCTGTGGCCACTAACAGAGTGGGCCATGGGTGTGGCGACTGCCTTGGGCAGCTCTTGTCACGTGGCCACCCCGACCTGACGTCCTCTTGGGACGTCTGGAGGTGGCGTTGGCTGTCCAGTGCTTCGGCCCAGTCCTGTCCTGTGTGATTTCCTCTCACTGGCCTCTCACCACAGTTAGACGGGGCAAGGGGACTGACTTGTGTGCGTGGAGAGAGCGCTTGCTGAACAGCCCGGTGGCCTTTGAGAGCAACAGCAAGAAGCGTCTAGGTGGCACTTGGATGGGGTGCTTGAAGCCATGTGAGCTGGAGACTGTTCCCAAAGCTGGGGAGCAGGTGTGGGAGGCAGAAAGAAGCCTGTGGGATGTTTGGGACCACCAAGGAAGAGAGTGTCCGGTCTGAAAAATAGGCTTCACAAGGTGGGGTTCGTGGAAAATTCCTGGAAGCATAGCCCTTGGGTGGCTTTGGCCAGCTGAGGGCCTTGACCTCCCTAGCATGAGTTGCCTCGCCTGTGAGAGGCCGCTGTCTCCTTCGCAGGGCTGGAGAGAGCAGTGGCCAGTGTTCCCCAGTGAGGGTCACTCCTCCCTCCTCCTGCCTGACCGAGCATGTGTGTTCTGACCCTCAGGAACCGTGGTATACGGCGAGCCCATCACCGCCAGCTTGGGCACGGACGGCTCCCACTACTGGAGCAAGAACTGGGCCAAGGCTGCAGCCTTCGTCACCTCCCCGCCCCTGAGCCCGGATCCAACCACTCCAGACTTCCTCAACTCCCTGCTCTCCTGGTGAGTCCGGCCACCCGTTCACACTAGGTTCTCAGACTCCTCAGACCAAGCCGACCTGACAGGTGGCCACACAGTGGCCCAGAGCAGATTTGTAAATAGACCGTTACGTGCCAAACTGGGCTTACTCGACGAGGACAAGAAACTGTCATTCTGTCACCGTCCTGGGAGGGCGTTCCTGATAAACAGCTGGGCCATCATGACAGTCAGCCATAGGGCTTGAAGTGGGTGTCCAAAGGACCCTACTGTGGCTGCAGGACTTGACCTCCCTGACCACAGGTCGTCTTACCTGTGCAGCGAGGTTGCCATCTTTTTGGAGGGGCTGGGGACAGTGCTTGTGGGCTGCTAGCAGCTAGTGACCCGCCATACTTCTTGTGCTGTTGGACTGAGCCCGGGTGTTCTGAGCCTCTGGGTGCCGCGTCACCCCCACCTCCCCAGATTCCTAAGACTGACTGGGGCACATTGTTACCACAATTTTCCTTCCAGTGGAGACCTCCAGGTCACTGGCAGTGCCCACTGCACTTTCAACACTGCCCAGAAGGCCGTAGGAAAGGACAACTTCACCCTGATTCCCGAGGGCACCAATGGCACGGAGGAGCGCATGTCTGTCATCTGGGACAAGGCTGTGGTAAGCACCAGTGGCCTCCCTCATGGTGGGCCTCCCAGTTCCCCTGCCTCCTCGTCTGCAGGCATGGCCTTGATATGCTGATTGAGAACATTCTAGAAGATGGTACTTGTGTGGTGCTTTCCTATACAAGTAGGAGACTATCCTAAAAGGTCATTTCACCCTAAATATTACATCCTATTATCATCGTCTCTGGAAGAGTAGGGACTACAAACATGTCGTCTTTAAATGTGACTTCTATGCTGGTCAGGAGAGAGCGTCTTCAGCCACTTGGTGACTTTCTCAGCTGGTTTTCTGCTCTTGGAAATGGACCCTGGCTTCTTGGGACTCTTTGAAGGCTGTCTGGATTTAGCATTTCTATTCCACCTCAGGCTTCTGGAAAGCCCACTTTGAACAGGCACTGAGCTTCGGGATCTTTGGGCTGCTTCATTTTAATGTTTTAAAATGTAACAGCAACAGGTTTTCCGTTTCTTGATGAATTTTTAGGTCATGTAAATAAAAATCACCTTGTTTCAGACAGTGAGCATGCTAGCGAAGGCCTTTCCATTTTTAAGGAGTGCTTGAGTGCAAGGTATGTTTGTGTGAATGTGCGAGTGTGTGAATTACACTAGCATCGTGTATAGTGTTTTAAGGCCTGTTTTTTGGGCAGTTTTAATACACCACAAAAAAGTGTCCACATCCTTACCTGCACTTGGTTTTTGAAAGCAGACTCTTCATCTGATGCTGAACGGTGCTTCACTGGCAATGCTTTGGACATTTCTGGTGTTTTTCACTGGGATAAGCATCCATGTGGACACATCCTTAGACACATCCTTAATCATGTTTGTAGGAGAAATGCCTACAAGTGGCATTGCCAGGGGACAGGGGGTGTGATACATATTGTTAGCCTTCCTTCTAGGAAGATTGCACCACCTTATATGCAACCAGTAATGTGTGACATCCCTCAGTTTCTTCTTCTGGATCCAAATGGGTATTATGAGCAAAAAGCCCAAAGTAGAGCTAATTTGATAAGTGGATTTTGAGTCTCGTTGTTTGACCTCTTCAGCTACTTTCTGGAGTGAATATTCTTTTGTGCGCTTTTGGTCTTTTGTACGGTCCTTACTCCCTCTTGCTGCATGCTCATTTCCTGTGCCCATTGTTCTATTGGATTTAGAGCAGATTTGGGAAGGAAAGGACTTGAGCAAATGTGATTGGCCCCTACTGTATTCTGTGGAGCCAGTGGCAGAGCAGAGACTGCAGGTAGAGCAGATGCGAGGCTCCATCTGCGCCTCTCTTCTGTTGAAAGACACCTCCAAGCTCTGTGTTCCAATGTTGTGTCCCTTCTCCTTGCTGGATAGTGTCCCACCCTGCAGCTCTCTGACCTGCTCGTGTGTGCTGTGCCCCTCAGGTCACTGGGAAGATGGACGAGAACCAGTTTGTGGCCGTGACCAGCACCAATGCAGCCAAAGTCTTCAACCTTTACCCCCGGAAAGGCCGCATTGCTGTGGGATCTGATGCTGACCTGGTCATCTGGGACCCCGACAGCGTGAAAACCATCTCTGCCAAGACACATAACAGCGTAAGCTTGTTAACTGTGCACACCTGATCCACGCCGATTACGGGCACAGGAGGGACAGAGGAAGGGAGAGTCCCAGGGGCTGTAACAAGAACTAGCTGGGTTGGGAGTGACCCTTCCCCAGGATGTGTGATAACTTGAAATTTGTTGAGGGAGCAAACAAAATGGCCAAAAAAAGCCATTTCACTTTTCTTCAGTGACGTCATTAAGACTTACTCTGACCCACATTTTAGAGTACCGTGGCTTTACCTTCAGCATCCCCAAGGTGACATCAGGTCATCAGAAGCTTCTAGAAGTTGGGCACCATTCCATCGGCATGGTGTGGTGGGACACCTCTCTTGCTGGTGTTGGTGCCAGGGACCTGGATAGAGCAGTCACTGTCCAGTCTTGAGGACCCCCCAGCACTTTAACTTCCACATGCTGTATTTTTCTAATGAGGGCGGGGCTGCCCAGAAGCCTGACAGAAAATGACAGCTGGTTCTACCGTCCTAAATGAACCCATCCACCCGACTTCTCCCCAAATAGAAGAAATGCCCGCAGCCATTGGGTGGTGGTTAGGATCTGCAGGTTTGCGTTCTCCGCTCTCAGTTGTGGCTCCAGAGCTTGGGAACTGCTGTCTTTTGGTGTCTCGGGCCCCCCGCGGAGGTCTGTGCGTCCTGTGGCGCTCTGGAGCCAGTGGCCGTGAAGCAGGGGTGTTGGATAGCACGATTCCTCGTAGAAAGCGTGGACCAGGGGCAAGCTTTGGAAGAGAGGGACGCTCTGGCAGAAGTGTTCTATCAGGACCTCACTTGGGTTTTGAAGTGATTTCTTAACAAACAAAGAGGAGGTTCCGGTGCAGTTCTAGATGGAAAGCTGAGGACTCAGTAGATCGACTCCAGTCGCTCTAGCAAGCACGGGCCCCACCCAGGGGCCCCCACAGCACAGGGATGGGATTCTGGCCTCTCTTCAGGGCAGGCTGGGGCCCTTTGCCAGGTCCCAATCCCCTCTCTTGGGTAGAGGCTCTGGAGCTGCCGTGAGGCAGGCTCAACTCCGTGGGTGGGGCGCCTCGCCCTCCGTCCCCGCTGGCCGGCCCACTTCCAGCCTAGGTCACTTCTGGGTGCTGAGTGACTTCCCTCTGGTGAACCTACCTGTTCACAGGCATCTAACTTCATAGTCCCACTCGCTGTGTGGTGACCCTTCCCTGCAAAGGGGCTTTCCATCAGCCCACGTGGGAAGATAGTAAATGGAGGCGCCGAGAGTTTGTGACCAGCCCAGTGTTACGTAGTGATGCTGCGGTCGAGCCAGAGCAGGACTCAGCACTGTTCAGGACTCCTCGCCGCCAGGCTGTGGCGCAGCCGCTGGTGAGGGCCAGTTGGAGACAGTGCTTCCCCTTCCCCTGAGGTGGTGGAACAGCAGACAGGCCCAAGGCGCGTGCCACCTGGCTGGGGACCCGCCTGTGGAGCACCGTCTGGACCACAAAGGGACAGAGCTTCAGGAAGGCGGAGGCTGGCCTCCGTCTGCTTCCACCAGATCTTTCAAAGCTGCCCTGCCTTTCCTGTAGGTGACCCTGTGTCAGAAATAGCCACTTTCAGAATGCTCCTTTCTGCCCTCACCTGCTCCATGGCCCGGCTCCCCCCTGCTGTGTGACTTTAGTCCTCTGGGAGGGTACAAGCTGGAGGTTCTCACCCCGCGTCCCTGCCACGGAGCGACGAGAGTGAGTTTTGGGGAGCTGTGTGGATGTAGCGCATCGGAGCCCCGGCCTCACAGACCGAAGGGCTCTGAGTGTCCAGCGCTGTGATCCCACCCTAGGACACGTCAGTTTTAAGGTGCTTTGAGCTGGGGGGCTGGTTCCCTCCATTGTCTGAAAGTGGGAGATGGCCCCAGAGCCCTTCCAGGGGCTTGTTCCTGGGTGACGAGACTTGGTACACAGTCACATGAGGCCTTAGATGCCAAAGGGCTCACGCACTTGTGGGCAAAGCACAGTGAAGAGCCAGACAGCCTGTGAGGGTATGTCTTCCAGATGTCCCTCAGCCAAGCCCCGGGTAGCTGCTTGCCTTTCATTTGACCCTGGCCTCTGTCCTTTGAAGTGGCTCTCAGCCTCTTAAGGATGAGGAAGCAGAGACTCAGAAGGATGTCATGGACTTGTCCAGGGCCACACAGCTGGTAAATGGCACCTGGGGGGAACCCAGGCGGATGGCCCCATAGCCAGGGCTGCGTCCATGTCTCTGTCTGGTAGGGTGCATGTGGCGGTAGCCGGGTGTTAGACAGCGAGTTGTGGGGTAATGTGGATGGCTTGATCCGGGCCTCAGAGGAGGACACACCTTCAGAAGGGGACTTCGGAGATGGCAGGGTTCTCTGCTGATCTACACAGGGATGCTACCTTTTGTGTTGTCATTGTCTTAAGACTTGGGAGGGTGACGGATGAAGAAACCCCAGCTCTGAGACAGGGTTAGCGTGAGATCACAGAGTCACACAACTTCTGGATGTTACCATGTCAGAGGTGCCATTGATCGTAAGAGATCCCACGAGCTGATGACGGAGGACAGCCACCACGGACACTCTCATGGGAGACGCCTGTCAAAATGCTGCCCACGCAGGCCAGCCCGGGTGTGGCGGGTCAGTGGGAGGTGGGACTGCCCTGCTGGCGATGGCAGGGAATCTCACGAGCCCTGATGGCGTGGGCCCGGGTGGCGGGCCTGCCCTGAACCTGTTGCTCTCCTTCCAGGCTCTGGAGTACAACATCTTTGAAGGCATGGAGTGTCGTGGCTCTCCCCTGGTGGTCATCAGCCAGGGGAAGATTGTCCTAGAGGACGGCACTCTCCACGTCACCGAGGGCTCTGGGCGCTACGTCCCCCGGAAGCCCTTCCCTGACTTTGTTTACAAGCGCATCAAAGCAAGGAGCAGGGTGAGTGCTTTTGTTCTTAGGATTTTTTATTTTTATTTTTTTATCATGGATTACGTTCAGTTCCACCAACGTTCTTAAGCACGTTAAGTCAGAATACCAAGGTGCGTATGGAGGGTTAGGGGCCGAGGAGAACCTGATCCTGCTATGCCTGGGACTCCAAGTACGGGTGGAGGGTCGGGTCTGTTCAGAGCCAGCCAGCCAGTGCGTGCTGCCATAGGATTCTGGTGAGCCCCGAGGAGGGACCCACGCCGCCGAGTCCCAGAGGGAAGGTGTCATGGGAGGGTACATTTCGAGTTGGATTTCGACGGTGAAGTAGGAGTTTATTGAGTCAGAGAAGGGCACTGGAAAAGGAGGTGTCTCCAGCCTGGACGCATCCAGTGTCTTGGGGCACAGTGAGCAGCGCACAGCTGGAGCTTGGGGACCGGGAAGCAGGGAAGGGATGGGGCCTCGCAGGAATTACGGGAAGAGGGAGACTGGAGAGGAAGCTTAGGGCAGATCTTGAACAGGACACGGTAAGTTTAGGGGATTCCTATAGGGTCGAGGGGCGAAGCACCCTGGGAGGAAATCCGTTGGTGTGAGTCACAGTTACCTGTGACCCACTTTGTGGGAGCTTGGCCTGGAGCTTGGCTGGTCCCTCCGCCACATTTGTGCCATCGGTAAAGACAGTCCTCCATCCCTACATGGCCCAGGCCCCAGGTCCCCACTGCTCCTTCCCAGCAGGGGGCTGCCTGGGAGGGACGTCAGTGACCGCGGCCTGGGAGGGACGTCAGTGACTGCGGCCTGTGTTTTGCAGCTGGCAGAGTTAAGAGGGGTTCCTCGTGGCCTGTATGACGGACCTGTGTGCGAGGTGTCCGTGACGCCCAAGACGGTCACTCCAGCCTCCTCAGCCAAGACGTCTCCCGCCAAGCAGCAGGCCCCGCCTGTCCGCAACCTGCACCAGTCTGGATTCAGCTTGTCCGGTAGGTTCCCGGCTGGCTCGGGGCCTCCGCGGGCCAGCTCCCTGGAGGTGGCAGTTGCATTTGGCAGTGGAGATGCATCTTCATAGTAAATGGCCAGTTGATTTCAGAATCTTGACATCAGTTTATGCCACATGGGGTCCTGGGTCCAGGATCTAGGATTGCAAAGACATTTTTTTTCAGTTTGTGGTGTCCATCGTCAGGAAGGACCCTGATATTTCAGGACTGGAGCGGTCCCAGAGTCTGGAGCAAACTTGGTAGCTCAGCTCTAACTGTGCCTGAGTCTCCTCTTCCCTGAAATGGGGACTATGGGAGCAGCTCCCTTATGGAATTGTGAGGATCAGCTGAGTTGACATTCGAGTAAAATGCTTAGATCAGAGCCATTTGAAAACTGTTAGCTGTTTACTGGGAAAAAATACATCATGTTCCCTTGGTGAGAGGAAAGGTCTAGATTTTAGGTTTTCCTTCCTTGAAACTTCCTTCTCTCATGGGGCCCATGACCAGAGCCTCCCACCCCTCCAGTCCTGTGATATGTTAAAGAAATAGCTCATTAGTTAGGTTTTTTTCCCTTTTTCTTGTCAGATCTCCTGGTTTTTTTTTTTTTTTTAGAAAATTGCCTTATAATCTGGACGTGGGTTACCCATTGTCCAATAGTTTACAAAGAGTGAACCTTAGTTTTGTCATACAGCACAATGGGCATATTAACGTCTGTGTTCTCTCCTCTTACCAGGCCAGTCATGTAGAAGGGCAGGTAAAGGGTCCCTCATCCCAAGTACTTGGAATGAGAAACAGTGTTTCACATTTCAGGGTTTTTTTTTTTTTGCTTTTGGGATATATGCATATCCATCATGAAATATCTTGGGGACGGGCCCCAAGTGCAAGCATGAGGTTCATTCATGTTTTCTGTACTCCGTGCACGGTCAGCAGGAAGATCCAGGTGCAGTTGTAGTGTGCATGTGTTCTGACCGCAGCCCACACGCAAGGTCAGCAGGCAAGGTCACAGAGACTTTCAGAAAGCTTCGGGTTTGGGAGTGTTTCTTTCCGATTTTGGATTTTGGATCAGGGGCGTCCAGCTGGACCGCACATTCCCGCTTCTCATTGTGTGTGAGGGTTAGGGAACTACCAGGGGGAGAGACGGCTGTGACCTCAGGAAAGCTGCCCCCAACAGGAACCAGGTCAGGCTGTGGGGTGCAGCGTAGTATCTCATTTGCAGCTTTGCTCTCCCAGAAATGGATCCAGCCAGGCTCCCACAAGGACTGCTCCTGCTGGATGCAACTCTAGGGCTCCCGTTGGTCCAGCTCCTGTTTGGAGTTTGAACTCATGTTTTGAGAAGAGGGAGAAGGCCGTGCCTGGCGTTCCTTCCAAACTCTTCTTTGGGTTAAAGCAGGAGGCTGTCTTGCTGCTGTGGACCCTCACCCCTGTCTTCTCTCCCCTTCCCTGCAGGCGCTCAGATCGACGACAACATCCCCCGCCGCACCACCCAGCGCATTGTGGCGCCCCCTGGTGGCCGTGCCAATATCACCAGCCTGGGCTAGAGCTGCGTCCTGCAGTCCACTTGGGGATGGGGATGGGACACCTGAGGACATTCTGAGACTTCCTTCCTCTTCCTCCTCCTCTTCCTTCTTCTTCTTCCTTTTTTTTTTTTTTTTTTTAAGAGCCTGTGATAGTTGCTGTGGGCAGCCAGTTCATGGGGCTCCTCCTGGGCCCTGCACTCGGTCTCTCACCTGGAGTTACGAATTTGCTCACCCACTTCCCTGTACATCCACGAGTACCACACCCAAGCCTAGCCACCTGTCCCCACACGGAGCTGCACCCAACACTCAACATGCTACAAAGCTGACGCCAGTGAGGGCGCCCTCCACCACGCCCCTCCTGTGCTCATTAGCATCTTCCTTTTCGTGGGGGGAGATACAGTGAATTGCCCAGAGCTGCCTTTTTTCTTTTCTTTTTAAAATTTTTTTAAAAAAAGGTTTTCTTTGTGGGGCTGGGGAGGGGTTGGGGTGGGCTAGAGTTTTTTTTTTAAAATACTAAATTGGAAAGTTTGATTCAATATTAACACACGGGGTTTGAACTGGACATCCTAATGATGCAATTATGTAACCATCATGCTGACTCAGGGTGGCTGGCAGACTCGCTTTGTCCCTCCTGAGAGGCTCCAAAGTGTCCACATCGCCATTCTGTAGTGTTCTGGGTCAACTGTTGAGAAAGGGCAAGTTTTCTCTTTTGGCCTAGATTTTGCGGCAGATTAGATCTTTTGAGGATTCTCTTTGCCATTTTCCTGCTCTCTCTCCCTCTCTCTCTCTCTCTCTCTCTCTCTCTCTCTCTCTCTCTCTCTGTCAGTCATGGGTACCTTCAGATGCCTGGCTCTTTCTTCATGTTCCTCTAGCCCTTGTCTCTGAGATGGTATTTTCCTCTCCTTCCCTGTTGTCTTTTACCGAGGCCAGGACCTGTCCAGCAGGACTTGAGCTTTGCCCTTGTGACCACAGTAGCATGTCATCCTGGTCCCTGGAAGAGTGGTGCTACCCGCCTGCCAGTACGAGGAGGTGTGTCTGACTTGGAGACTCTTGCCAGGTGCAGGGACGAGCTGGGCTCCCACCACGCTGTCAAGGGCGGGCCCAGCATGGAGCCACACAGAGCAGAGCCATTGAGGAAACAGACTGCAGAGTAGGAGGATTTTTTTTCCCCTGGGAAGTATGTTTTGGGTTTCCAGAACATACTGGGGCTTTTCACTTTGGGAGAAAACACCATTTTTTTTTTTTTCCTGGCCCAATGATTTCAAAAGATGTAATGCAACATAGGGAGAACTTACCAACTCAGAAAATTTCTTGCAACTTGGACTTAAAGACCTTTTCACTCTGAAAGAGGAAAGAAAAATGTTGTATGGTCTGTATGTCACATCGGGGCTGTTATGGGGAGAAACCTTTCAGATCCAGCATGTGGCCCACTTAGACCACCGTGGCCTCGTGTCTCGCACTCCTCCCTCCCCTTGGCTCAGAGACCCCCTTCACTAGCTGGCTGCTTTCTGTCCCTGCTGACTCGTGTTGCTTCTTTCCAAACCTGCTTCCAGGTCCTTGTAAGCAGTGTCAGGTCTGCAGGCTTCTATGAAACCAAATCCGCTTTCGTCAAGTGCGACATCTTAACGTAGGTCATCACGTCATGACACTTGTCTCTCCACACGTTTTGCCTTCGGGGTTATGGTCGGGGTTTTGGTTTGTTGTTGTTGTTGTTTATTTGTTATTTTAAAGGTAAATTGCACTTTTGAAAAATTAATTGGTTGACTTAATATATTTGTTTTTTTTTTTTTTTTCCTTTCTCACCTTCACTTAGAGGAAATTTGAACAAGTTGGAAAACATTTTTGTTTCAATTCTAAGAAACACATGCAGCTCTTCAGTATTCACTTGTCTTCCTGTTTTTCCTGTACCAGGTCATGGTAATTTTGGTTGTTCTGATTGTTTTCTTAAAAAAACAAAAACAAAAAAACAGTTTAAAACCTGAAGAATTCCGCAGGCTGTGTAAGCATGTTTACCTGTTGGCTTGCTTTGTGTGTCTGTTCAATGAATGTCATATGTAAATGCTAAAATAAATTGACAGTGTCTCAGAACTGAATAACTGCAGTGACTTGATGCTCTAAACAGTGTAGGACTTAATAATAGATGGTTTTTAATCCTTACGATTGTGATTGTGACCCCTGAGTGGAGGACCTTTCAGTGCTAAAGCTGATGATGTGCGTAATCAGAAGAGTACTTTTGTTTTTGTTTGTTTTATTTTTGTTTTTTTTTTTTTTTTTTTGTAACCACTGTCTTAATGGCAAAATAATTATGGTAAAAGACAAGTCTCGTGTTTATTATTCCTTAAGAACTCTGTGTTATATTACCATGGAACACCTAATAAAGCAAAATGTGGTTGTTTCAGGGGTGTGTCTGCATTGGGACGCTCACGAGGTGGCTGCTTGGCCTGCAAAAATGCTTCTCCTCTGGACCTTCCGCCCCCGATCTGGCTTGATTTTGGTCGCTGTACCCGTTCAGGAGCTCAGTTCACATCATGGGTTGCTGTGTCCAGGCCGTAGGATAAGGTCTAATCCTAAGCAAAGCCACAGCCTGTGGGGCGCACTGAAGCTGAATGTCACAGATCATTATAGAACCATCCCTGAAGGCCCGAGGCCTCCAGGAACATACCATAGACGTGGATTGATAATGGGAGTCAGCGAGGCCACCTGAGCTTCAGGTGGGGTTCCCCTTGGTCTGGGCTTCCTTCCTGCTTGTGTACCATGGAGAGCCCTCGGGCTGCCTGGGTAACCACCGCATGCTGAACCCTGCAGCAGGAGGGCTGCCAGGGAAGCAGGATGGAAACCCCCAGGGCTTCCTTCCACCCCAGCCAAGGGCCAGGGGTGCAGGCCAGGGCGGGGGCTAGCTCCTGCAGGGCGCTAGCCCTGGGAAGTGGCTTTGCCCCGCCCTGTCACCCACACATCGCTAGCGTCGCTGGTCCTGAAGACTGCCGTGGCCATATGGTTGGAGTCATTTTCTTCTTTTTCCCTTCCTCCTCTTTTCCTTCCCTCCCTTTTTGTTTTCTGTCCAAACTTATCCAAACAGGAAGTGAATGATTTACTGAAACATATACCTGGTACCAAGATTTTATAAACAAAGACTCACTGGGAGAAAGGAAAATGAGTGGGAATTGTAAGACCCACGTGGGCTGGCACCGAACGTTTACCGAGCCTGGAAACTTCAGGGGCCTCTGAGCACTGATTCTGCTACTCCCAACATTCACAGTGACCAACAACAAAAGGAAGAAATGAGGCCTCGAGAAGAAGTCCTGAAAATCCTGGGTCAGCCCAGAGTCCTGGGTCCTCGCAGCAGCCATGGAGCTGGGAGCAGGCTCTGGTCCAGTGGAATCAAATCTGTCCAAGGAGGCGGGGTGAAAAATCTCGCCCTAACATGTAAAGGCCTGTGATGAGAGAGTGGAGACCCCAGACCCACTGGCCATCCTCAGGCGCACAACCACGCCAACACAGGCATGTGCTGCCCTACCCTGGCGAGGGGAACCCTGGCAGCCGGGAGGGCCGCTGCGTGCAGGACAGACCCAGCAGGAGCCTCAGGCGGGCACTAGGGCAGGCTTGGGCCCATTTGAGGAGGGGATTGCAGGGACCCAGATACCAAAGCCGGCCTGGAAGGGCACCCCAGGCTGTGGCTTAGTGGCTCCTGGTGGGTGGCAGGAGGCAGGCTGCAGGGAGTGGCGGCCGGGTCTCTAAAGACCATCCGGGTGCTAGTGCCTTCCTAATTGATGGAACCAGCTGCATAAGTTCGTGGACTTGGAGCATGTAGGGAAAGGAAGTGTCACACAGTCTTTGGGAAGTGGCTTTGCCTCGGTCCCAAGGCCCATCTCTTCCCTCCCCCATCCACCGAGGTGGGCCTAAGCCCTGACAGCGGTGCTGATCAGGGACACTGATCAGGGACGTCTTTCAGAAAACCCTTGAACTGCTGTGGGCCTGAGCTGCCCCCTCTGCAAGACATGTCGCCATCTACCCAACCGCAGTTGACCCCCAGCTCCCCTAGACCTTCAGTGAAGGGCAAGCCGTGAATGGGGCGTGGGCCGAACCAAGGATTGCCAGGAACCGGGGAGGGGAGGTTGTGGCAGACTGCGTCCTGAATGTCTCCCTGTCACGGTAGCAGACTGGGGATTGTCAGGGTCTTGGGTTGACTGCAGAGACGGCAGGACTGTGAGCCGCCAGAGTCGGTGTTGACTGCTGAGCAGATCAATCTGCTGGCTGAAGTCACCGTGGCGATGACAGCCAACATGACATCCGGGCTCTGCTCTCAGAGCTTCACGCCTAACTGCTACTCTGCAGAACCCACGGAGGGGGCACTGTTGGCACTGTTAAGCAGACGAGGGGACAGAAATGGTGTCGGAACTTGCTCAGAAGCAGGTTTTGAATCCACGCTGTCAGGAGCCAGTTTGTAAGGGAGGATTTATTATCACAAAATGGCATTTGTCCTCAACACACACACACACACACACACACACACACACACAGGAAAATATTCTTTTTGGAAATTAGAAAAAAAAAAAAAATATATATATATATATATAAAGAAATGTCTAAGAATGACCAGAAAATTTTATAATGAGAATAAAGAAAAGGTGATCTTGACCCTGTAGATGATAATTAGATGATAAAGATATCGACAGCAATGTGAGTATAAGAAATAATGGAAAATAATCCAGAAATAGATGCAGGAAATGTGTCTCCATCTCTGTATCTAGCCGTCTCCCTACTGCTGAAGTAGGAGAGGGATGGATTATTTAATGGATAGAGGAAAACGGTGGGCATGTTTTCAATTGCTATTATTCACTGTCTCTTGTGGGAAAGCTCCAGCTTTGGAGGGTGAGGGTAAAGGCCGATGGAAAGTACCAGACAAGGCCTGTTGGGAGTGAGGCCTGGGGAAGAAAGGTGGCGGACAGTTTTGCAGGAAAGAGCCCCGGGCCATCTCAGGGAGCCAACTCGAACTTGAAATTGGGAGGGCTCTGGGTACCAGGTGAGAGAGCCTGCACATGCGCAGCAGCCAGGACAAAACCGGCAGGGAGGAGGAGAGGAAAGGGAAGCTAATAATCCAATTTTATAGCAAAGATTTGGGGAAACTGTTGATTTGGTGAAAAATCATGAATGTGTGTTTACACACAACTGTGTAGCTATAATTAACTAATTTTATAAGGCTTTTGAAAGCAGAAGTAAAATATTGTCTGCGAAATACTTTGGAAAGGGGCCAAGAGACTAGGCCGGTCCAGGCACCAACACTTGGTTAAGAGACTGGTCAGGCACAGGCTCCCACACTCGATGGGGATTTAGGACCAGGTCGGGCTGGTGCCCGCAGGAGGGCAGAGGGCCGGCTGCCTGGAGCAGAGGGGTCTGGTGGAAGCTGTGATCAACACGACTTGCAGGACCTTGGGGAGGGTTGAGGAGCAAGCACGAGGCTTAGCGTTTCACGGTTAAATAATGGATTACAGGAGGTGACCCTTGGGATGCCCTTTGCCGTTCCTCCCAGCCCCCATCCTGGGCACCTCACTGTGCGCCCCGCTGTGGGTAATAGGGAGCAGCGGGGCAGGGCTGTGCCCCCCGGAGCCCTGTGATCCTCGGGCCATGCCCCCCCCGGACCAGCTGTCTTCAGCTTTACTCTCCCCAAATCTACGAAGCCCTGTAGCGCTCAAGAGTTTCTGCTTAGGCTGTCTGTTCCATCAAGGGACCCTGAGAGGACGCCAGGGTGGACCCTCTGGAAGGAGGGGCGTGGCAGTGAGGACCGCTGCCGGGCTGCCCCGAACCCTCGGGACCCGCCGTCCACGCGGAGGAGGGCAGCGGTGGGCGGGCGCGGGGCTTGCGCCCCGAGCCCCCTGCTCGGCTTTTCTAGCGTAGCACCCGGGGGCTTGGCGGGCACGGTCGACCCATCCCCAGAGGTCAAGGGAAGGAGCAGGCTCTCTTCCACCGATCCCTGGTGTTGAGCTCCCTCTGCTGGAGGGAGACATTATCTTTCCTGAGACCTTTTAGAGCGAGAGGAGCAAGCTCAGCGCGCACCCACGCACTCACCGGACAAGAAGAGAAAGCCCAGCGCTGGGGCGGACGGGGAGTCCCCCGGGATGGAGGGAGGTGGCTCTCTGCTCTGCCTCCACTCCTTGGCCTGCTCTCCCACCCACCGCCCACCGCAACCAGCTCCCCACCTTCAGCCTCCTGACCTCTCCCCTGCCTCCAGCTTCCAGCCTCCCCAGCACATGTGTCTTCCTTTCTTTCCTCAGTTGTCATCCCAGGTCCCCCTGGGCAGCCTTCCTCCTCGTGCTGCTTCCTCTTGACCAGACCCCACCCCTCAACTCTTCATGTGTGTTTCGTTATCAGTAAACCGGGCTCGTCTTCACTAACAGTATTTCCCATCTCCTCACTTTAAAAACACACAAAACCTGTCCTCCTTTCTGAGGACAGGGTTCATCCTCTTTCCTCTCTGGCGGAGGTTTCTTTGCATCTCAGCCTCTACAGTCTTCAGGGTGATAGAGGGCTGATACTTTGCTCAGGCCTTGACACTTGGGACCTCTGGGTACTAGTCAGCTTTACATTACTATCACAAATCACCCAAGGCAACTAACTTACAGAGACAAAAGCCTTCGTTAGTTCACAGCTTGGGAGGTTCAAAGAGCAAGATCAAGAGGCTGCATGTGTTTGGCCTCTGGCGAGGGTGACAGGTGGTGGCACCTCCCAGCCAGAGCACATTAGGAGCAACGGATGGTGTCTTGAACTGAAGTCGGGGAGAGAGGGAGGGAGACAGAGCGTGGGGAGAGAGATGGCATGTGCTCCGTGGGCTAGGACCTTCCACTAGCCCCCTCTAAAAGGTCCCCAGCTGGGGGTGCTATTGGGAGGAGGGAGAACCTTTAGGAGGTGGGGCCTAGTTGGAGGCAGTAGGTGGGGTCACGTTATGTCCTGGAGGGGTTTATCTTGTCCTCAGCAGTGCCCCAGCCCCCTTTCCCACTGGGTACTTGGTGGGCGACCTCACCACGTTTGCCTTACAGCCTGCCCTCAGGGATGGGGCTGAGAGACTGCGACAAAAGCCTTGAATCTGTGAGCCCAGAGAAACATTCCTCCACTTTCCTCGGGTACTTCATCACGGTAACGGAAAGTGTCAGAGGGCCGGGGCCGGGCGGGGCAAGGACCGCCCTGCAGCCTTGGAGAAAAGTCACAGCCTGGGTGCACCCAGGGCTGGCTGGCTCGGGCACAAGAATGAAGGCGGAGTCCGAAAATTAGGTCGGAAAGCAGGTGGTGGAGGAGCCGTGGCAGAGGATTCCTGGGAGGAAACCGGGAGAGCCCAGCGTGGAAGGGAAAGCACGTGAGAGACCCAAGGAACATGCGCACCAGGGGTGCGCGGATGAGCGGGCTCAGTGAGACTCAGTAATTCCTTGGGATCGACGGAGCCTTCCTGAAGAGTGAAGAAGGAGAGTGTTCCTCCCTGCTGTGGAAGACCAAGAGGGAGGTGAACTCCAGGTCCAGCCGGGATACAGACATAATTTTTGCTCACATCCCATTGGACAGAATTAATCTCTGGGTCCACCTGCGTGCAAGTGGCTTCCTGTAGAGAGTGGTTCTGCACAGGAAAATTGGGGTGCTAGGCCTGGAAGAGGGGTGGGTACCAGGCTAGAAAACACCATGAATGCCAGTGCCCTGCATTAACTACAAACTGTGACACAGAGTCCAGTGTCCCTCCGCCAGACGATGACCTTGTCCCTTCCATCTTAAGAGGAGTGGTGCAGGTCTTCGCCCCAGCTTCCCTGGTTCCAGCTGCGTCTCCGAGCTTTCCTCGTCATGGTCTCGGCTCCAGATGTGACTGTCCTCTGTGTTCATTCCTCTGTTCCCTTCGCTGGCGCTTACTTGGGAAGGAGGAAAGGACAGTAGGGTGTGCATATTAATGCCAGGAATCTCTCTTTGACCCTTTGTGGAGAGACAAACCCAGGTGCCTGTGGGCACCCCAGTGTAGTGGAAAATGGATCCAAGGAGGTCTCAGTCTAGAGGGGAAGGAAGATGGGTAAGGGCGTGATTGTGCAGACTCTAGGCCCCAAGACACACAGGCAGGAAGATATAGCTGCCAGGGGATGGGAAGACTTCACAAGGAATTTGTATTAAAATATAAAAATGGAATGCAAATAAAAGTGAAGGTGAAATGACCCACAGACCCTTCTGTATGACTCTCAGGTCCACTTCCTCTCCAAGGGCACCAATCCCCCCTTGCACTTAGGGCTTATATGTCAACTCTTCTGGGACCAAGTTGACCAGATGTCCTATTACTCAGTCCTGCTGGGTATGCCCACCCACTCTTTGTTTGCAGTGACTCATTTGCAAAGCCCGTATGAGGACGCACATTGAAGTGTTATAATGCTCACGAAGGATCATCCTACTGGAAGTCTTACTGAGTTTCCCATCCTGTCTACAGCCCACCTCCATGCGCCCACCACCTGCCAGGCACCTGTCCCCCATTCCAGAACAAGCATCTTGTCCCTCAGGTTCGTTCTTAGAAAAAATTTCCGTTGTCAGCTTGCCTTTAAATGTGTAATTCCTTTAAAGCTGCTGTCTTGTCTTTCCCCTGCTGGATGACAGCACTAAGACCTGGGGATTGTCTTGGCTGACAAAGTGCTCCTCTGCCAATCTGGAATGAGCCTGGGAGCTGGCTCCGGCAGTTTGCAAGCTGTCCATTAGATGGCAGCAGCGTCCGAGCCGTGCAGGATCAAGTGCCAGCTCGCTGGAGAGGAGGGGGCAGCACAGGGCTGGAGCCCCCGCGTCCTGACTAGCAGCCGGCCAGCACGTGGACACGGGCTGGCATCCTGTGTGGCGACCAAACGACCCCAGCTTGGGGAGTCATGTGAAGTGCGTGTGTAGATTCGACATGTCCCTAGACAAGCTGACTGCTCGGGGACATCTCAGCCGGCCTATCAAGTAAGAAGGGCTTCCTGTTGGAGGTGACCCACTTTCTGATAGGGGTGACAGTAGTGTCATTACTTGGCCAAACAGACACCATAAAAGTTATGTCCTTCATTTCCCTTTGCAGCCTGTTTTAGTGCTTGGCACTGATGTTCTGTCGGCAGGGTCCCCCCAGCCCCAACATGTCCTGTGATGTCACCGGTGACCGACTTCACCTTGCTCTCTCTCCTGGCTCTGCTCCCACACCCACCCAGCTGCCTGATGACACCTGCTGCACAGGGGTGAGGCCAGGCACTGTCGCTTAGGGCACCTGGAAGGGGTGGCCTGTGTTAGAGAGCTGTTCTGCTTTCACTGGGATGAATCCCTCGGGCGCTTTGATGACAGGGACAGGTGACATTAACCCTGTATGCACCCCTGAGGAAAACACAACTTGCTGTTTTAACAGCGTCAAGTGTTCTGATCGTGAATGTCATACGTCTCTCTCTCCATTTTGCAAGGAATTAAAAAATTTCTCTTGGCAGGTAATTTCAAAAATGTCTTTAGACATTTAGAATAATTCTAAAGTGACGGGAAATTTGCTAAGAAAATGCAGAGATTTTCCGGCTACTCCACGCGAGTGTCTCTGTTCTTCAACACCCTGTCTGAGCGTGGTTCCTTTGTCACAATTAATGACCAATACCGACACATGATTTTAACCAAACCCATCCTTTTCCATATTCCTTAGTTTTAACCTGATGTCCCTTTTCCGGCTTAGGATCCTGTCCATGCTACACAATAATCAGTTACCACGTCTCCTGCGGCTCCTCTGGGCCCTGGCAGTCTCCCACTTTCCCTGTTTTGGATGACCTTGAGGGTTTGGAGGATCCTGCTCAGGTGCTTTGTGCCCCTCAGTTAGGAATCGTCTGATGTTCTCTTCATGGTCCGACTGGGTCACTGGTTGTGGGAGGTCAAACACCGAGGTGGAACTCTGTCCTGACACATTCTGCGTCCTTGCACTGTTAGGGGTGTACACCGTCACGACTGGTCACGGTCCCTGCCGATCTTGATCAGCCGAGACTGCTTTTCAGACGCTCAAACCAAGTTGCTCTTCTCCACCGGGAACTCTGCTTCACTTCCTTAGGAGCAGCAAAGGTGGCTTTTCCATGTGCTGATCGTTCTCATCTTTTGTCAGGTTTATCCATATTTCACATTTTGATGCTATTCTAAATAAAATGGTTTTATAATTCTTTTTTTTTTTTTTTTTGGTACTGGGGATTGAACCTGGGGGTGCTTAACCACTGAGCTACACCACCCCTTTTCATATTTTGTTTCGAGACAGGGTCTCACTACCTTGCTTAGGGCCTCACCAAGTTGCTCGTGATCCTCTTGCCTCAGCCTCCCAAGAAGCTGGGATTACAGGCGTGTGTCACCATGTCCAGCTTGTTCTGTAAATTTTAATCTCCAATTGTTTGTTGTTAGCATTTAGGTTGAAACTGTTATTTTTATTCTGATCTTGAAAGGTTGTTAGTCTCACTTATTTGTTCTAGAGCTTAATAGCAGACACATTGGATTTTTTATGTAGATGATCGGGTTGCCTGAAAACAAAAATAATCTTATTTTTTCTTTCTGATTAAGGGAACTTTATTTCTCATGCCTTATTATGCTGACTAGAACCTCTAGTACAATTTCGAATGAGCGTGGAATGAGAACAGAAATCCTATGTTACTGATCTTATGGGGAAAGCATTCAGTCTTTTACCCTTAAATAAGATACTAGCTTCAAATATTTTACAGATATTTATTGTTTTCTGAGACTTAATTAATTGGGAATAGAAGTTGGATTTTTTCAAATGCTTATTTTTTATTTAAAAAAAGTCTTTATAGTTGTCAATGAACTTTCATTTTATTTACTTACATGTGGGACTGAGAATCGAACCCAGTGCCTCACACGCGCCAGCAAGCGCTCCACCACTGAGCCACAACCCTGCCCTCAAATGCTTTTGCTTTGCCTGTTGAGATGATCGTGTTTTCTATTTTAAAAATTTGTTAATATAGTGATTACATACCTTGATTTTCAAATGCTTACCAACTCTGTATTGCTGAAAAGAACCAGCCATGGTGTTATAGTTTGGATGTGAGGTGTCCCCCAAAAGCTCATGTGGGAGACAATGCAAGAAGGCTCAGCAGAGAAATGATTGGGCTGTAGCCTTAACATAATCAGTGAATTAATCCCTGCTGGGGTTAACTGAGAGGTAACTGGAGGCAGGTGGGGTGTGGCTGGAGGAGGTGGGCATTGGGGGCGTGGCTATGGGGTATATATTTTGTATCTGGAGACTGGAGTCTCTCTTTCTGCTTGCTGATGATGTGAGCTGCTTCCCTCTGCCACACTCTTCTGCCATGATGTCCTGCCTCACCTTGAACCCCGAGGAATGGACCCTACTGTCTATGGATTGAGACCTGAAACTGTGAGCCCCCAAATAAACCTTTCTTCCTCTGTCTGCAGTTTTTATGGTGGAGTCTTTCAGTCACAGAAAAAAAAAAAAAAAAAAAAAAAAAATCTGGCTAAAACCCCTGGTCATGATGAATTCTCCTTCTGTTACATTGTTTTGTTGCATTTGCTAAACTTAGGTTTCGAATTTTTTCCTGGTATTTGTGAGGAATATTGATCTGAGATTACTCCCACTGGCTTGGTTTAGTATCGGTGTGAGATCGGCACGTCAGTTTTCTCAAAAACACGTAGATTGGTATCGTTTCTTCCGTAAACGATGGGTTGGAGTCACCACTGAAGCCATCTAGCTCTGGAGTTCTCTTTGTGGGAAGGTTTTTAAACTATAAATTCAATGTCGTTAACAGGCACAGGGCTATTCAGGTTATCTATTTGTTCTTGATAATTTATTCTTTGATAGTTTATGTCTTTGATGGAATTTGTCCATTTTTGTTTGAGTTGTTGAATTCACTGTCAGAAAAGTGCTAATAATATTCCCTTAATAGTTAAAAAAATTTTTTTTTAGTTGTAGATAGACAACATGCTGGTATTTATTTATTTATTTTTATGTGGTGCTGGGATCAAACCTAGTGCCTCACACATGCCAGGCTGCTAGGCAAGTGCTCTACCACTGAGCCACAAACCCAGCCCTTAATGGCTTTTTAATAACAGTAAAATTTGTAGTGAGGTTATCTTCTCACTCCCAGTGAGTCATTTTTATTTTTCCCCCCATCCCCACAATAATTAAAACTTTGTCAATTTCACTGATCTTCACAAAGAACTAACTTTTAGTCCATTTTTAAAAACGGTTTCACTCTGATGTTTATAATTTTCTTTCTTCTCTTTACTTTGGGTTTGCTCTTCCTTTCAGTTTCCTACAATAGAATAGGTGTGTTTCTTCTTTTCTATGGAGAATACTGGTGTTCTCCGTTTCAGCTTGGCACGGCTTTCCTGTCCTCTGTGCTCTGGGTTACTGAGAAGGGTGTCACTTAGCTAGAACATGAAAACCTGTTTAATCTGGTCAATTTATCATTTCTCCTATCTATTTGATTTTAACACTATTTTTTCCATATAATCCTCATTAATAAAATTTAATGGAAGTAAATTATTTGGAATATATTTTAAGAAATAGCTAGTAGAGAAAGTTTTAGTCGCTGTGTTAGATATTCTTTATCATGTTAGTAAAGTATTTTTAAATTTCTTTTTTTTTAAAAAGAAAAGATACAAAATTATAATAGATCTTATTGAGGTGATCACATGTTTTTCTTCTTTCATTTACAGAAGTGACAAATTATATACCTGCCTGGATGTTATTTTCTAACATAAGTTGATATCAACTCTTTTAGACTTTTATTTAGAACTTTAGGTCAATATTTATATTTGAGATAGGTCTCAGATTTGTTTCATGTGTACACTAGTTTTGCCAGGTTTTGACATTTAAGGCTATGGCAGCTTGTTAAATTAATTGGAGTTGTTTCCATTTGTTTCTGTGCTGCAGAATAGTTTACATAGCAAAAAAATTGTCTATTTGAAAGTTTAAAAAGAATTACCCATAAAACTGTCTGAGCCTAGAGCTATAACGAGACTATAAACATGTGCAATTAAGGGAATATTTGATTTATTTTACATATAACGAGTGGAGGAGGGTTTAATGCTTGACATATTGAAGAGGTCTCCTCAAAATAATAGTCTCTTGACACTAATTATAAGAAAACATGGGCTTCCTCTGTTCTCTGACTTAGGGTTTCCCTTCACCAGGGAAATAAACACAGGATTGACCGGCTCTAGCTTTATGTACAGAGTTTTTGTTTGGGATGATAAAAAAGTTCTGGAAATAAATAATGGACATACTTGAACAACATTGTGAATGTACTTAATGCCACTGAACTGTACACTAAACATGGTTAAGGTGGTAAATTTTATTATATGTATACTGCAATAAGTGAAAAGTAGCTAGACAATGCAAAACTACAGAGACAGTAAAAAGATCAGTGTTTGGCAGAGGGAGAGAGGGATAAATAAGTGGGGCATAAGGGATTTTTTTGGATGGTGAAATTTTTCTTTCTGATGCTGCATTGTTGGATATATGACATCACACATTTGTCAAAAGCATAGAGCTATCAACACAAAGAATGAACCCTAAAATAAACAATGGACTTCAGTTAATAATAATATATCAATACTGATTTGTTAAAAAAAAATACTGATTTGTTGCTTGTAACAAATATGCCACAGAAATACAAGATGTTAATAAGGGAAATGGGGGAGGGGAGCAGAGGAGCTATATGGAAGCTGGCTACTTTCTGCTCATTTTTTCTGTAAACCAAAAACTACTTTAAAAAGTAAAGTCTAGCAATTTTTTCAAAAGAGCAGACAAAGAAACATGAACCAAGGACAAATATAGGAATGACAGCAGATGTTTCCTCAGAAACAATGAAAGTCAGAGGACAGTGGAGGAAAATACTGAAAGAAAATATTGTCACATGGAATTTTTACCAAGTGAAATAACTTTCAAAACTGAATATACAAATAAAAACTTTCTCAGACATTGAAAGCTGTAAGAATGTATCAATAGTAATCCCATACTACAAGAAACATTAAAGGAAACCTTCCAAGCAGAAAGAAAATGGTATCAGATGGAAATCTAGATGACACAGAGTGAATGAAGACCAATGGAAATAGTAACTCTGTGGGTAAATATAAAGGTATCTGGGTGCTGCCAATTCCTGAGTTTTGGGGTTTGAGGATTCTGCAATGCTAAAGAGGTTGGTGTTTAGCTTTCCAGATATTTTCGTAAACAGATTTCAGTTATCCTGAGTGTGCTAAGTCATTTACATCACTCATGTCATTTTGTCAGTATAACAGACCCTTTGCTTTCTTGATCCAGATTTTTTTGGCAGGTGTCACCTCTTCCATTATTCCAGCCACTGATGCTCATATTATCCAGAATTGATGCTCATATTCTCATATTTTATCTGTCTTTGCATATCAGAAAGAGATGAAATAGAAACACAATAAACAAATATTTTTAGAAAATGATCAGAGCATCTGTGAGCTGCAGGGAAATTCTTTAAATTTCATGTCCCTTGATTAAAGTAGTGACCATTGTGCTTTCACTTTGAATTTATTCTCGTTTTCAATTTTCTTTCAGTCTGGGGAGCATATTAATATTTCTATTTTCCATAATGATGGAAATTTGAGTGAATTAATGTGAATGCTCAAATTTATGAGATCACATTTGGGGATTTGAATATTTTGGATTAAAAAATGTACTTGTGCAGTTACTAAAAATGGGATTTCATAGTTACTTTGAAGCAGCAGGAAGCCATGTGGGGCTTTACAAAGTGTCTCCCTCTGGTACAAGGCTGGTAAGAGCTTGGGAGATCTCATTTCTCATTATAGTTCTGCTAACTGTGAGTCTTGAGGCTCAGTTTCCTTACCAGTATTTTAATGATGGGGACAGGTCTTTGGCTGTTAAAACATATTATTGTTTCTTTGAAAATGTTCCTATTCTGTGACAGTAGGGGAAAAAATCTGTACATTTCTTTCATCCAGTCATAAAATAAACAAAAGCTTTGAATACTCTGAGCCATTTCATGGAGAGTCTGGTTACAACTGGGGCCAGGAATCTATGCCTTCAGAATTTTGCAAAACTCTACCTATGATCTGGATAAGGGAAGGATGTTAGGCACAGACCTCCAGGAGAAAGATAGGCATGACTGAGGACTGGGACCAACTAAAGGACCTATATCAGAGAAAGGGGAGAGCTGACCAGGAACAAAAGGAAGTTTTCACAGTCATGGGGACATGATGTGGTTCCACTCACTGGTTCTAGAGCAAATGGAGCAAGGAGTGAGGTTAATATGTGGGATCAATAGTATGGCCTGAATAGACTAATCCCAACTGACAGCCACAGCTGAACTTGCAAGAGGGGACAGAGGGTACGGCTGACGGGCCCATACAAAGATTGTGTTAGTTTTAGAGATATCAATCTGCATCTTTGGGAGTGGTCAAGGACAGCTTCATGGTTAGGCAAAGAGGGCTTTTGGAGAAGATGACTTTGAATTGGACATGCAACTTCTCAGCAACTTTTAAAATTAAGAGTTACATCACTATTCTATGTTTCTTGCATGTCTTTGCCAATTTAATAAAAATATGGTATGAGGTGTTTTATAGGTTAGGAAACCGGAGCGCAGAGAGTTGAAATAATTTGCTTAAGTCAATATAGCTAGTAAGTGGTTTTGCTGGGAGTCCAGCCAGGATGTTCTTAAATCCTTCATTCCTAGACACTATGTTACTTCAGTACGATCACATAAATTTATCAGTCAGTATTGGGAGATTATACTTGACTTTATTAGAGATATCCAATGGATTTAGATAATTTTTAAATTTGGTTGTTTTTTTTTTTTTTTTAATTAAGTTTTTAGTAGTTTTTCAAAGCAGCCAAGAGGCAGCATTCTCTTTGTCCACCAGAGGGCATTCCCACCACAACCTCCAAGTTCAGAGTCCTCTCTAGGTTCTCAGCCCTGGAGGTGGGTCTGCGCATTATCTACGAATGAGAGCAGCCAACCTCACACTGATAAGTGTCTTTGACAAAAATTCAGAGGTTCTGGAACATGCACAGAGGAATCATTACTCCCAAATGGTGTGTAGATGCGAGAGAGACAACTGCGGAAGGAGTCCTGTTCTCTCCAGTGTTTGGTTTGTGGTTTATCCCCAGGATAGGGAATTGGGCAGGGCAGGGAACATAAGGTACTCCCTCAGTGACCATTCCTGTACCCTAGGAGGGGGGTCCCAGAACAGGAACTTAAGTGGGCTGTCCCAGTAGGTGGGGGTCCTGGGACCCAGTAGGGCAGGACCTGCAGGGTCTCTCTGCATGAGGAACATGTCAGGATGTATTGGGGCTGTGACCTGGCCCCTTGTCTCAGACTCCTCAGTTAATAAAATCCACCCTTGATGCATGGCAGTGACTCTGTGGGACGAACTTTCCCTGGTAAGCCAGAAAGGACGGGGTTTGGACGGGCTGCTTCATTGTGTTGGAGCGAGTTGGGGGAGCCTCGGCATGTTTTGTTGGCCTCTCTCTCTCTTTGATTTTGTCATATTTCCAGGGAGGTGGTCTATGAAAAATCATGCAGCAATTACTACAAGCATATTCATGGAGAAAACAATGGGATCATCCAACAAGGCCACCTTTTGTGATGGTTTCTTCTTTATTTTTTAAATGGCATTATCATCACTTCCTAGGTCTGATGGTATCTTATCCAGAGAAAAGGAATAGTAAGACAGCTTGGAAGGACTTCAGAATTCAAGCACATACTTTCAAAAACTCTTGAGGCTGAAAGGGAGCTTAAAACCCACATTATCCACCCACTTTTCAATACTTGGGTAGTCTCAGCGACCACCCCCTGGCCTGTTGTGCCAGTCATACCTAAGAGGGGAAGACATCCCCTTCCGCTCTGGGTAGGCACAACTCCTAGAAAAGAAAGTCACCTTAGATTTTCAAATAATCATTGCTAGTCTTTACTGAACACAGGGACCTGGTTTAGCTGTTCTTATTCAGACTCCCAAGGCCTCTCTGTGGGTACATTAGTCAGCTTGAGCTCCTATAACCAATTGCCACAGACTGGGCAGCTTGTGCAACAGACATTTATTTTCTCACAGTTCTGGAGGCCAGAAGTCCAAGAAAAGTTGGATCTCCATTGAGGGCCCTCTTCCTGGCTTGTGGATGCTGGCGCCTGTCTTCCTGTCCATATGGCCTTTCTTGGGAGTGTGTGGGGGACATCTCAGGTGTTTCTTCTTGAAGGAACCGATCTTGTCAGATCAGAGTCCCCCGCTGTGACCTCATTTAACCTTCATTACTTCCTTAGCCACCCTGACTCCAAATACCACTACCTGGGAGGTAGGGCTTTAGCATAAGAATTAGGGAGGCGCCCATTCAGTCTACAACATGGGGTGAATATGAGTATCCTGATTTCATGGAAAAGGGAGCTGACAGGTCAGTTTGTGTTCTCGGGCAGCGAGTGTTCTGCTCAGGATGAGAACAGAGCGGCCTCATCCCAAAGCTAATGCACCTTCCTTTCAGCCACACTGCCCAGCTTTCCTGTGAAAGCCAGTCCTGGGACTTGAGACAACCTGAAGCAAGTGCTCCCAATTGACTCTTTGTCCTGCCCAATTCCCTCAGAGCAGGAGCCCTAGTGAGGATTTGTTCCACAGCCAGATCCAGGAAAAAAGGTACATTTTTTTTTTGGGGGGGTGGGTGGTCATACCAAAAGTGTCTGTGGTCTGTGCAATCAAGGGCCCGGGGTATTAGTTTGCTAGGGCTGCTGTAACAAAGTACCACAGACGGGGTGGCTTAAATGGCAGAATTGTATTTTCTTATGGTTCTGGAGGACAGGAATCTGAGATTGAGGTGTTGGCAGAGTTGGTTTCTACAGGGGTATGGGCTTCCCTGTGCATGCGTCTGCATCCTAATCTCTTCTTCTTATAAGGACATTAGTTATTTTGGATTAAGGCCCATCCTAGTGACTTCCTATTAACTTAATTACCTCTTTAAAGACTCTATTTCCAAATACAGTTACAGTCGAGGAACCGGGAGTTAGGTCTTCAACGTGCAGATGGGGGTTACCCAAGTGAGCCTGTGGCATTCAGGGACATCGGGGAGGCTGGCCAGCAGGGGGCGCCAGCGCGCGGCTCAGACCCACGGCCTTCCTTTCAGAGTGCTTCTGGAAGCACAGCTTGATCCTCGGGGTGCACCCGCGTTTACTCGTGTACCCCATCTACTTCCAAATGGCAGAGGAAGAAAAAAGAACTTTGGCTGCCATAAAATGTCCTCGCGGTCTCTGAACCCTGCCATTGCTTTTCTGTTACCGGAAAACATCTTTTTCCTTCCATCAGACAGCATCTCAGTGTTGGAACCACTTTCTACCCCAGCACTCACTTTCTGTCCCCTGCCAGCGGCGAGCTGCTGCAGTGGGTCTCCTTCGCTGCCCTCACACATAGGAGTCGCGGGCCCTGGGCGCAGTGCCCTCTGCGAAGGGCGGAGACTTGAGAAACTGCATCAGAACAGGAAGGGAGATAGAGAAGCGCCCAGGGACTCGCCGCACCAAAGCAGAGAATTCAATACAGGCAATGGGCTGCGAAGGGGTCAGCAGGCCGGGCGGGCGGGTGCCGCAGAAAACAGGAGCCTGGTGTTGGCGCTGGGCCGCGCTCGGGCGCAAGTTGCGCAAGTTGCGCAGCTTCCTGCGCACGAGGAGGCCCACTCTCTCCGCCCAGAAGGAGGCACAGCCTCGCCTCCACGAGTCCGTCTTGGCATTCACCTGCCCGTCGTGCTTGCTACTCTCCAGACTCAGGGGTGTCCCTCTGGAGCACTCTGTAACCAAAGTAACGAATTGGTAGGTGATTACCAGCCACAGTCCTTGCACAAGATGAAAAGGGAAAAGTAAGGGAAAGAAAAAATCCGTCAACTGTCCACATATGCCATATCCACGTCACGGATGAGTTCACATTCACCCGATGGAACTGTTCCTGCGTTAACTCTGTGGTGATATCTCCTGACTCAGACAGGAAACAATACGAAGACTGTAAATACGCCAGATGACGGCAGGAGGAGACCTTTCCCTTTCAAGACCCTTGTTTTCATCTCATAATTTAGCATGACTTGCAGGATAATGTTTGGATGGAACCTTTATGAGATGTTCTTACAGACATTTTAAATTTAATATAAATTATAATCATGTGTGTTGTCAGTACATGCTGAATGATTCATTTCCTTTAAAAAATCAGTATTTCATTCTTACGTATTATTTATTTATTGTATAGGTACCAGAGATTGAACCCAGGGGTAATTAATCACTGAGCCACATCCACAGCTCTTTTTATTTTTTATTTTAAGACAGAGTCTTGCTAAGTTACCTAGGGTCTCACTAAGTTGCTGAGGCTGGCCTTGAACTTGTGATCCTCCTGCCTTAGGCTCCTGAGCTGCTGGGGTTACAGGCATGAGCTAGTGTGCCCAACCCATTTTTTTAAATTAAAAAAATTTTTTCTATACATGTATATAGGGTAATAATGTCTGTCTCAATCTACTGTCCTTCCCATCCCCACCGCCCCACCCCTTCCCTTTCTCCCCTCTGCATAATCCAAAGTTCCTTCATTCTTCCTTACCCATCCCCCACTATGGACTCAGTATCTGCTTACCAGTGAAAACACTTGGCCTTTGGTGTTTTGGGATTGGCTTATTTCACTTAGCATGATATTCTCTAATTCTATCCATTTACCTGCAAATGCCATAATTTCATTCTTCTTTAAGGCTGCCCAACCCATTTTAAATATTTTATTTGTGCATTATAGTGATATATAATAATGGGATTCACTATGCTGCATTTGTGCATGCAAGTAACATAGCTTGACCAATCCCACTCTCCAGCATCTTCCCTTCCCTTCCTTCATCCTCCCCCTATCTGCTTGGTTACTCTATTGATATCCCTTCCATTATTATTTGAATTCATGCATTAGAATTATATATATAAGCAGGATCCATTGTGATATATTCATACAGATGTGGCATAATTTGGTAGCTTTTGTTGATGTTTATAGCTTCCTTTCCCCAAGATAAACAAGAAGGGAGGGTCTCGTGAACCCTGTGGTACTGGGTCAGAGTACTGGATTACATCAGGAACTCTAGTGGACAGCTAAGGCTGGATGGACACAGGAACCATGACAGATGTTCAGGGTAGCTGGTGAGCACGTACAGGTGCAGTAGTTTTGTCCACTGAGAAAGCCTTGAAGTGATGACACCCCAGTCGCAATCAGTACACCCCGTTCTCAGGCTTGGTTTCTAAATACCATCCTTCAGTGAAATGATCAGAGCTCTTTGGAGCCATTTGGCCGATTCTAGGGCCAGGGTAGGGAAAATATGAGATGAATCTGGAGCATCTTGTAGGGCCAGAAAGTGAACAAATGCTCAATAACTGAAAGGGTGGAGCATGTCAGAGGAACACAGGGGCCAGCTGACTCTGAGGGTTTGCTATGGCCAGAAGGGATCAATTGGGACTATGAAATGAACACTTTGAATCATAACCCAAAGCATAAACAAACTCATGTGGATGAAAATAAGTGACTGAATACACGAATAAATGCAGACAAGAGGAACCCTCTTACAGGTGAATTTGTAAGACAGGTAGCAGCTGCTTCCACCTCTCAAGAGGCAACTCAGCTCTCTCCCGACCCTGCATTCCAGCTGGACTTCCTAACTCACGTGTGCTAAATACAGTACGGAAAGGGAAAAAAGGAGCAGCTTCATAACAGTAAAAGTGGCAAACACAACCTTAACCAAGAGATGAAGGGCAGCGTTGCTGACCATGTGGTGGGGGTACCGCTACCCGATATGATGTGTTGAGCAGGCTCTTTACTTCAATGGCGTTCTTTGCAAAATATCATGACCCCAGGGACAACATCCTGTGTCTAGTCATGCAAGAAATATCATACAAACTTAAAGTGAGGGACATTCTTCAAAATATTTTTCCAGTACTCCTCAAAAGTGCCAACATCATGAGAAATGGTCAGAGACAGAGGGACAAAGGGACATGACAACCAGATCTAGGAATCATATTCTGGGTTGGGTCCTGGAATGGAAAAGAAGAGTCATAGGAAACTGCTGAAACCCACGTGAAGTCTGGTGTTCCCTTAGTCTGGCCTCTGAGTTTGACGAGTGTGTCATGATAATGAAAGATTATCACTCCGGGGAGCTGGGAGGGGCACAGGTATGTGGGCAGTCTGTGTACGATCTGTGCTCTATCCCAGTAGGAAAACATGTTCACAAAAGCCTCCTTCTTTCCCCCCCATTCCATCTTGCCCTTTTCCTCAGTCTGGACCTAGCCTCTGGGGTTCTTTGCCTGTGAGGATGTTCCCATCTTGATTCCTCAGGGTCTGGATCCTCTCTGTCTTGTCTGTGTGTTAGTGGCTGTGGATTGTCAGTATTGTTGAACAGGGAAGTACTATGAGAATCTCAGAGAATCTATGGGAACCCTGTGTTCTGGAAACATCCACCTTTCTCCTTGTGTAGCAGTAACCCTGTTACTTGGAGTCAGCATCCACCATCCCAGTTCGTGTAGAGGGACCCCTCCTGTCTGTAGATTCCAAGGCATGAGGACCTAAAAGGTCCCGGGGTAGTCGTAATGAAACCATTGTGTTTGTCTGTAGTAGAAGCTTTCCCACCTCGAGAAACAAACCCTCCAAACCTGCGCGGCTTCCATACGGAATGAGGGAATCCAGATATTCTGCAAGTGGATCATTAGCTCTGATAAGTAAAGAGAGGTAACTTCCATTTTACCCACTCGTTCTTGGACTTGCGTCTTCCGAGTACCATGGAAGAAAGCCACCGTTTATCAGTGGTTGATTCAAAGTGTGCATTGCTTCTTATGAGACAGACTCCCAATTTTCCAGGATGTTGTCACCTAACCCACACAATGAGCCTCAGGAAAGTCGTTCCTACAGGCCACTGTCGGGCCCACCCTTTCTAGGCATGGCGACTTTATAAGCCAAGTGACTGTCATTGGGGGCGTGAGTTCATCCTTTCACTAACTTTTCTGCGAAATGAGTTCTTTGATCAGAAGCCACACTGGGGGACGATGGTGAGCCAGGACTTCTGTACTGGCAGAGGCGTCTGTGTCCTGGAAGGCCCCAGGTCATGTCCGTCAGATTCATGACTCCTTTCTGTGGAAGGGGTCAAGGATACTCGAGAGCTCCAGGCAGCTGCGGGTCTTCCCAGGGAAAGGTGCCGCCGGGCGGGTCCGGGCTGGGTCTCTGTTGTGGCGGGCTAGGCAGCAGTGGCAGCTAGACTAGCCTTGGTGGAGAGAAGCCCAGGCCAGGGGGTGCTGTGGACCCCACCTCCAGTACCACGCCACAGGCTTCCGCCAGGTCTGCAGGTGAAACGCTGCTCGTACCTCTGTAATCACGAGCCCCCGTGGCAGTGGCTGCCCAGAGCGGGCAGGCAGATGGGGCTCGCAGCTCCACACCCCACGGATGGTCTCGGAGACCTACCCCACACGCCCTGGCCCCTCGTCTCCCCATCTCTTTCTCTCCAGGTCCCTGGCCACTGCCACATTAGCCACTCCATGAAAATCCTTGTACCACTGCGTTCATTCTCCCTCCCAAGAAGACAGACACACAGGTGGAAGGTGCCCTGTCTTTGAGGGGCCCTCCTGGTTGGGCCGTAGGGGCTGCAGGCCATCTCCTGTTCCCGCATTGTGTGGGGTCACCCATCAGCCAGGGCAGAGCCTCTCCCCCTCCTCAACCAGGGGGTCTGGAGAACTTCCCACAAGGCTGGAGAAGCAGACTGAGGGAGGAGAGGCAGGGGAGAGGCCAGGTGTCTGGGAAGTCCGAGATCCCTGCTCACGCGTGTTGCCCCTGCCTTCTGAAGCTACTCCAGTTGGATTCGTTATACTATTAACTGCTGGGAACGTGCCTCTCTGAGCATGTGCATCTGCCACCTTGTGAGTCCCTGCATCAGACTCCACTCATTCGTACCTGTGTGATGTGCTGTTGTTGGGTGTTTGTCCTTATTAGGCACCGCTGTGACAGGGGCCACTCTTACAGGGAGAGTGTCTATCTGAAGAAGAGGGCAAGGTTTGCTCTTAAACCTTGGAGCCCTGTGCTGTGACTCCCCTGTTGCAGCATGTCAGAGGCCTCACAAAGTGTTGCTGGTTTCTGCGGAGACCACGCATCCCGGACATCAGGGTCATGAGGCCCAAGTGACAAAGCAGCTTGTCCTGGAGACTGCTGGCCTGCCGCAGTCACAGCCTCTAGTCCCCACTCAAAACGGGAAGCCTGATGGGTAAATGGGTCAGAATAGCACATTTCATGCAATATATTTCCTTGAAATAAAAATAGAAAAAGACTCACCACATAGTATAATCTCTTTTACAGTGACAAGAGGTGAAAGGAACGTGGATTTGTCTGCCACTTTGGAGAGGAGAGCGCGACACGCTCAACCCTCATTCTTCAGCTGCCATTTGTCTTCTTCCTGAAGGGTCTAAGGAATTTGCTATTTCTTGGGCATAACGTTGTCAGTACCCACAGTGAGTGTGATTTCTGTGGGATACTAAGACCATCAAGATCTCTACCTTGAGGCACACCTTGAAGGTACTGCCAGTTACAGCGATTGCTTCTGGTGGTCTTGGGAGCTGGTGGAGAGAAAACCACGCATCTGCCACATCACGTGCTGCATATGGGATGCAAGGAATGGCCCTAGGAAAGTTTTCACATCTGCAGCTGCGCCTGTTTATGTTTCCAATAATCCACTTTCTCCAAGATCCATCCACCTCCTGATGGGTCAACCATCTGTTCAGTGGGAAAGGTGGTATCATTATCCCTTCTTCCTTCGAGTCTCCCATGGTGGTACTGATTTCTGCACCTGCCTCTGGGAAGGTAGATAGCTTTGGATTTTCTGTCTTAGCAGAGAGAGGGTGTTCAGGGACTGGGCTCAGTCCTTCCTCCAACAGTCGCTGTGTTACCCTGTGGGCCAGAGGGCCAAAGTGGCTGCCACTGTCAAGTGTGTACATTCTATATGCAGGAAATAGAGAAAAGATCCATGTGTTGAGATGGTCCTTTGGCCTCTGGACCCTCTGTGATTTGGACTTGAGCTGAAACCACCTTTGCTGGTTGGCAATTATAACCCCTCTTCCCACTCTGACTGAGGGATCATAAATATGCCTTGGGTCCTTACAAGCCAGCATCAGTTCTGAGATTGTCTTGTAGACTGCAGAGGCCTGGGTATTCTCCTTTCCCTGCATGGTCACTATATATTAGGGTCCCTATCCTTGTGGGGAAGGTGTGGAGGAGTCTCCTGTGACAGGGTTGAGGGGTTCTTCCTTAAGGTGACCTGGTTTCTTTAATCAAGAGTCCCTGAAATAGTTTGGGCCTAGGAAATGGTGTAAAGGCTTTCCATTGTGGTGACAAGATTCTCTGTTGTGGTGACTCAAGTCAGGCTTCCAGCTAACAGAGTGGAAGTTTTTCTTGTTCTGCAGATAAGGAATCTTTTATTTGGGTTCCCACCTACTCCATTCCCAGAGACACTGGGTCAATTAGTCACATTGGATCAAAGATCAAGCAGACCCTCAGATTCTGCTTCACCACGTCCCTCCCGCTGCCCGTCACTTCAAATGTGTTACCTGGCTGCTGACAGCTAAGTGCTGAGTCAACCTCTTCCCCCTTGAAATCAGGGAGCCCATCTCCCTGGAGATCCTTCACCGTCATGTCACATCCACATCCAGGAGACAGCCGCCAGAGAGCCACAGACAGTTCTGGAGTTTCGCTTGCTGCTGTAATTCCCGAAGCCATCGTCTGGAATGTCCTCTGAGCTCTGCTGGGGATGGAGAAGTGCAACTAGCGGGCAGGTTGTGTGTGATAGAGCCACGCCAGTTCCCATCTCCATGACCCTTGGAGTCCGTCCTCCGTGGACACCAGGAAAGCACTGGGGGAATCCCAGCCCAGCTGCATGGAGGTTTCCCTGCCCAGCCAAGCAGACTGCTAGGACCATCTCCAGCTGCAGTAGCTTCCCTGCTGGATCCCAGTCTCAGGCAGTTCCACCAGTTAGCCTAGCCCAGGCGTGGGCTCCACCAGCCTCTCCTCTTTTGAAGGCAGAAGGGCTGATCAGCCTCACAGAGGCTGAGGCCTTCACTCTGCTGCTAGGAAGCGCCTCCTTGGCATCCTCATTCGCAGCCTTGAAATGGACCTGGGGGGAGTAGGTGAGGCCTTTGTGGTGGAGAGAGACACCCACCACATGCCCGTGTTGGCATGGCGGCCTTCCTCGGAGCCGCTCCCCGCACCCCTCCCCCAGTCGTCCCACCGTGCTTTCCACACCACACCTTCCATTCCCTTCCTGGAGGGCATTATGATCTAGAATGGGTTAGGAGAATGGGCAATTCTGCTGGTCCACAGTGAGAACCCGTAGGGAGTTCTGGATGACCAAGCCCCTGAGTGTAAAATCTATTCTTTGGCCAAGAGAATGATGGCCGGTGTCCTAACTGGTGTCCAGCAGGCCGAGGACTGCTGACCTATCAGGAGCATGCTAGCACTTTATCTTACCGCCCCAAATGCTTTGCCTTTACTAATTCAATTTCCAGCAGCACCTTCCAGAGAGCAGTAGAGCTTGCTCCGTGGCACCCCAGGGGACAGGGTGGGTGACTCCTGCACCTGTTGTACACTCTGCTGGCCAGAGCAACATCTAGAGGATGCTTTGAGGGTGGACCTTAGGTGGGCTGAGAGAACATGCCAATATCTTCTTTGAAAAGCCACAAAACTTGGGAAAGGATTTGTAAAGGCAATTTGAGCAGAGTAGCTGGGGTGTACTTTTCGAACTTGGGAGCCCAGAGCTTTGGAGCCAGCTCTAAACAATGGGAGCCAGTGTGGGGTGCTGTTTTGAACCCAGCCCTCCAGGGCTGTGGAGGGCTTCCTTGTACCTGCTGTGAGGTCCAAAAGCAAAATTAAAAAAAAAAAAAGCCCTTTTGCTCATGGGAAGTGGAATGGTAGAGAACAGCTGGGGTAGATCCCTTGAAGTTTCAGGGGGTGATTCAGGTACCAGCACCTGATTTTGGGCTTCATATAATGGCAATAGTATTTGCCTCTTCCTTTCTATACTTGTTAAAGCTCCAAAAAGGAACATTTTTCTTGCTAAAAACTCATTCACCACATTTTTAGCAGTTCGTTAGTAGACGGGCTTTCTGTAGTAGAGGTAAGAATTTTTTGCAAGGTCAAGGACTGGGAATAGGAGGGAGATCAGTGGAGGAGAGGAATAGGGCAGAACTGTGGACTGAAACTGACCAAGTGTTGCCATGTACCTACGTGACACATTACAGTGAACTTCACCTTTATGCATATCTTCAAACCAATTCAAAACAATAAATAAACAGAAGATCAGCAGAGTAGAGAAAGGGGAACGGGGTGGGGGCAGAGAAGGGGAAAGAAAGGAGAGTACTGGGGACTGAAATGAGGAAATTATATTCCATGCATGCATGCTTACATCCAAGTAAACCCCTACATTTTGTACAACTATAATGCACTAGTGAAAACATTGAGAAAGCAGCTGGGCGGTCCCCCACTCACGTGACACTGTTGCATAAATGCTTCTGTCTTGGAAGCCTGGGGGGTTCCCATTGCAACCCCAGCTTGTTTATGAGAATCAGTGATGGTCTGAACTTGACTTCTTGGAGGTCCAGAAAGAACTACAGCCTAAAAAATGTAGTGCTTATGTCACATTCTGCACAGAGAAAGAGAAGCTTGTACGTTTCTGTTAGAAAGGGATACTGTTAGGCACACACAGTTCCATGTAATCTAACCCCATTTCACTCCTGAAACCATGCAATCATCACAGAAACACGGAGGGTTGGTGTGGACTTATCTCAAGAAGACACTTGGGATACTGATACTGTAGAATCTTTATTTTCCCTGCTAGAAAATTTGTAGTCTTGTCACTTAGTTTTTGGCAGAACATAAGAATCCGAGGGATTGTGTTGATTCCTGGGCATTTCTGGGAGGACCTCGAACATTTCAGAGCTTTGATTCTGGTCCTGGATGACATTAGTTTTTGCTGGAAGCTGCTGAAATCTTCCCACACACCATGGTTGAATGCAGTGTGTTCATTTGCTGGCTTTGACCATTTTGGCATAAAAAAGGTTGAACAGCTACTATTGGGTTTTTTGTTTTTGTGGATGCCTAGGACTTTCAAGTAGAACTTAAACTCCAGTCCTAGAAATTTGGACCAACATCTGTAAGTACTAATGTCCTCCAGACCCTTGTGCCTCCAACAGCACTCAAGGGGTGAGCAGTGGATTTGGGGGAGTCATCTGTCAATGTAAATGACATGGAAGGAAGAGCTCAGAGCTTGTCTCTGAGCCTGTCACCACGCCGGGGCGGGATAAATACACAGTCACATGTGTTTTTAGGTGCCTTCCTGAGTGTTCTCAGAGGGTCGGGGTGAATCCTGTGGTCTCTGAGAACCAGTTGAAGGTCCGAGAGATTGTGTTTCTAGACAGGATAGTGATGTCAGCCACCCTCCTCTGTCAGTGCCCTGGGGACATGGAGGAAATTCAGCCAGGTTTTATGGTCACCCACGCTTGCCCCTCACTGCTCACTACAAACTGCATGTCCCTAAGGTGTCACGTGCTGTGACCTCTAGCAGTGGCAAAGAAGGAGTTGCCGGTGACCTGCACTCCTAGCCTAGGTCGCGTGAGGTGTCGGAATGGGTGCTTTTCTAAGAGTAGCTTGGGACACTGGAGATAATCTTCTGGTTCTTCCTGAGAACTCGTTGGAATTGCTTCAAGTTCACTTGCTGTAAACACACTGGTACCTGATGGTGAGATTGGCCCTGACCTTAATAAAGAAAGCATTCACTCTTCAATGGAAAGAAATTTAGCCGCGGCTGTACTGCCTGCAGCGAAGACCTCCATCCCGTCCTGCGCTAAACCGCAGGAGTTCGTTTGCTGGCTTCTTCACACAATGTCAAGCGATGGCACCCGGTGCTTGCTTCAAGTTCTGTGTCTAAAAACCAAGTAGAGCAGCGGCATGAGCCCCTGAGCTGGAGGAAGAAAAAGGAATCAAAAGCGTGGGTAGAAAATTTCCTGCCTTCTCTAAGACACCATGGGCTTCCATAGAAAGGCGCAGTCATGGTTTTAGATGTCTAGGGAGGGAATTTCGCCATTGGAATGCGGAGGTGCGGTTCTCCTTACCAGAGTCTCACTTCATGTCTACGTCCTGGGACTGAAATGGTAGTAGCCCTGAACTTGAGGTGAGGGAAGTGAAGGGTTTACCACGTAACAGCCTGGGTACAGTGTGATGCACACACATCCTCAAACGTTACTCCTGTTCTCTCCGGATGGGTTTTGAATAATAGCATTTGGTTCTTTCCCAAACTCCAAAAGCATGAGCAGCAGCTGTTCAGTGGGAATATAGCTCTTGCAAACCTTTTTTGAGTAGCGCCCTGACTTTATAGTGGGTGAAATGTACTCAGGTATGTTCAACTCAGAGGCCCTCCAGGTGCAGGATTCAGAGCCTGGCACACACCCTTGATGGGGTGACTTCGTGACAGTTGCGAACCGCATCTTACGGTGTCTGTATCCTTAGGGGGGCAACACCGACTGCTCATGTGACTTTGCAAACAAAGCTGTACTTGTGCTCTGTAGTTCAGAGCCAATAAAAGAGGTATGAACAATTGGGTTTGGGAGATTTATGTGCTTTGGTTCTAGCGAGCTTCTTGGAATCCATTCTGAAATCTCACGACTAGAACTTTTGGAATGTGAATGGGGTTGACAGTTTGCAGGCTTCCTCAAATGTCTGAAAACTCGATTGTGTGTTCATATCTACACAGGAGGTAATTGAAAGACTGTCCTGGAGCTTTGTAAGGGTGGATGTGACTGCTAGCTGGGTTGGGGCATCTGCCATTACCCAAGCGCCCTCAAAGTCTGTCATTGTCCTTGCTAGGCTGAAGGTCAGACAGTGTGTTCAGTTTTTAAGAGTAGCTTCTTGTACCTGTTTTGTCCTTCTTTGCCATGCAGTGTGTGTAGGAGGAGATCACGGACCCCATGTGACTCTCTTGCTTTGTGGTGGGGTGGTGACCTCTGGCATCCATGTACATCATTCTGAGCCCCGTTCTCTTTGACTTCCCAGCAGTCTGAGCCCTGAGCCTGCAGGCAGGCTGGTGGCTTCCATGGCTGAGTTCAGAGCATGCACGCTCCTCTCCGTACCACTGACTGCACAGTTCCATGAGTGTCCCATCTTTCAGAGGTGTATGGAGATGTCATATTACCTGTTGACCTTCTCCCATCTCTTCATTTAAGAATCTGGCTATGAGCCTATAAGTAGTAGGATGGTGAGTTTCTAGGTAAGTTAAATGGGGGATTTATCATTTGCTGCATTTTGGGTGATGGCTTTATGACTTCAAGGAATCCAGGCCAGCTAAGCACTGCAAACATAGTGTCTTAGTCTGTTTTCTGTTTTATAACAAAATACATGAGACCAGGTAGTTTATAAAGAATAAAAGTGCATTTGGCTTACAGTTCTGGAGGGCAGGAAGTCCAGGAGCATGGTGCACTGGCAACTGTATGGCATCTAGAGGGAGCCTCCTTGCTGCATCGTGACATGGTGAAGGGCATTGCATGGTGAGACAGAGCAACTGTGCTCACTCAAGTCTCTCCTTTCACATGGCTGTGGGTGCCATCATGGGGGCCCACCCTTATGGCCTAATCACCTCCCAAAGGCCCTGCCTCCAAATGCCATTAACATATGAATCTGGGGTTCCCAGTATATGAATTTCTGGAGAACACATTCAAAGGATAGCACAGTATTCATTCAAATCCATTAGCAACCTTGCCAAGGTTCGGGTGGAATGAAGAGGCTAGTGCACAGAGGTACCTGCTCTGGTGGGCATTTGCTTTGTTTCCATGTCTTCCTGTGGTAGCCTTCTGCTAGATGTGCTATATAACGAAATCTTATTTTAAAAATTTCTATATGATATTGAGTTGCTTCATGGGTGCTGTGCTTTAAAAAAAAAAAAGTAGATAGCCATTAGCAGAATTGGAAATTATGAAGTTCTTTGAAGAAAATGAATTACTGCCATCTGTTTGCTATGCTTAAAACCAATCTTTGAATTAATTACTATCACTGAATATGGGGGCCTAGTGGTTTAGAGATTTTGATTCTTTTTTTTTTTTTAAATAAAAGTGGGTATCTGACCACCATTTCCTTTCATATGTTAAATTAACTTAAATGCCTTTCAGTAAAGTCATAAGAAGGAATTGTAGATGGCTAAGAAACATGTTAAAATGTATTTAAGCTCATTAGTAGTAAAATGCATCTTAATAATAATGGGGTATTTTTTGTCTACGGAGTTAGCACTGATTTTACATATTAATAACACTGGCAAGGGAACAAACTGGGAGGAACAAAAACGGGGATGTGTCTATAGAGAAATTTGGCAATGAATGTCAAGAGTCTTAATTATGCCTGCGACTTTATGAAACAATTTTGCTTTTAGAAGCTAATCCTAACCAAAGAATTGTTTACCAAAAGTTGGGAGCAACCTAAATATCTAATGATAGGAAACAGATATAATCACTTACTGTATATATAAATAGAAATCAATAAAACTAAAATAATGTAGGATATTTAGTAACTGGAAAACCCTCATAATATAGTTATAAAAAGATAAAATAATATTGATACTCTAATCCCATTTTATCCATTTAATCCTTCATTTATGCAAAAAATATGGACAGTTATACTGGAAAAGACTATTGTCAGAAAGAAAACAATTTTTAATCAATAAACTTTTAAAAGAACGATTGTAGTGTATAGAAAGATGAGTTTCCATGTATGTCTGACTTAAGTGGTACTTTTATTGTTACAACTGATGAGAAAATGTGGACTTTTAAAAAATATTTTTTAGTTGCAGATGGACACAATACCTTTATTTTATGTGTGTATTTTTATGTGGTGCTGGGGATGGAACCCAGTGCCTCAACCATGCTAGGCAACTGCTCTACCACTGAGCCATAACCCTAGCCCTGGATATGTTATTATTGAAGTCCTTAGTTTACGATAGGCTTTGTTCTTAGTGATGTACAGTCTGTGGGTTGGACAATATACAATGACATGTATATAACCACAACAGCATCACGTGGAGTAGTTCACTGCCCTGATAATACTGTGTGTTACCTATTTATCCTTCCCTTCATCTCTCAGAATCCCTGGCAACCTTGGATCTTTTGACTATCCCAAAGTTTTGCCTTCTCCAGAATGTCATGAAGTTAAAATCAGGTGGTATGTAACCTTTCAGACTGGTGTCTTTTTGCATTTAACAATACATACTTAAGTTTTCTTCATGTCTGCCCATGGCTTAATAGCTCATTTCTCTCAATTGCTGAACAACAGTTCAGCATTTGGATGGACGGCAGTTTGTTTATCCATTTACCTAGTGAAGGACATTTGGTTGCTTCCAAGTTTTGCAGTTTTGAGTGAAGCTGCTATAAACATTCGTGTACAGAGTTTTGTGTGGACATAAGTTTTCAACTCATTTGGGTAAATATCAACGGGTGCGATTGCTGGATCAGATGGTAAGAGTAGGTTTTGTAAGAAACTGCCAAACTGTCTTCCAAAGTGGCTGCACCATTTTTTATTCCCAATAGCAAAAAGTGAAATTTGTTGTTGCCCCACATCCTTGCCAGCGTTGGGTGCTGTGGCATCTTGGATTTGAGCCATTCTTGGGTGGGTAGTGCTCTCTGGTTTGCAGTTTCCCAGGGATGCATGGTGTTGAACATCTCTGCAAATGCTCATTTGCATGTGTATCTTCCTTGGCGAGGTATCTCTGCTTATATCTTTCGCCTATTTTAAAAATTTTGTGCTTGTTTACTTGAGTTTTAAGATTTGTCTCTTTAGGATACCAGTCCTTTATCACATGTGCATTTTGCAAGTGTTTTATCCGAGTCATTGGTTTGCATTTCATTCTCTGAACAATATCTTCTGTGGAGCAGAATTTTAAAATTTCAATAAAGTCTAATTTATCAATTTTTTTTTCCTTTGTGGGTTATGTTTTCGTTGCTCTACCTAAAAAGTCATCACCATACCCCAAGGTCATCTAGACTTTTTTCTGATCTTATCTTCTAGGATTTTTTTAGTTTTGCATTTTACATTTAGGTCTGCTATTCATCCTAAGGGATTTGTGTGCATGTGTGCAAAAGTATAAGGTCTATTTTTAGATTTATTTTGCTGCAGGTAGATGTCCAGCCATCCCAGCACATTTTGTTGAAAAGACCACCTTTTCTCCATTGGATTCCTTTTGTTCCTTTGTCAAAGACAATCTAATGCCATCTGTGGGGTCTGCCTCTGCTCTTCGTTCTGCTCCTATGATCTGTTGTCCATTCTTCACCAACGCCATACTGTTCTGATTACTATAGCTGTAGAGTAAATCTTGAAGGTTAATGTCAGTCATTGTCAGTTGGTTCTCCTACTTTGTATTGCATTGCCTAATCTGGGTCTTTTGTCCACTCATAGAAATGCTAGAATTAGTTTGTTAATTAGTTAATTAATTAGTTTGATAATTAATGTCCACAAAATAGGGCTGGACTTGTAGCTCAGTGGTGTCGTGCTTGCCTTGCATATATAAGCCACTGGGTTCAATCCTCAGCACCACATAAAAATAAATGAATTAAAAAATACAGATATTGTGTTCATCAACAACTAAAAATATTTTAAAAATCCACAAAATACCTTGCTGGGATTTTTGAGATTGTGTTAAATCTATAGATCAAATTGGGAAGAACCAACACCTTGGTAATGTTGAGTCTTCCTTTCCATGAACATGGGATATCTGTACCTCTGCATTTATTTAATCATTGATTGATTTTGCCAGAATTTTGTAGTTTCTTCTTATAGACCTTACTGTATAGTTAAAAAATTTGTATCTCATTAGTTTGTGCTAATGAAAATGTTATCATGTTCTTAATTTCAAATTCCAATTGCTCATTGCTGGTAGTATACTTATTTTTAACAGATTATAAGCATCTCAGAGGATAGAGTAAGATACCTTCTCTCTAACATATCAAGTTTTTGTTAAATACAAGTGTTTCTTGGTAGATTACAAAGACCATGTATCAAAGCTATAATTTAGTCTTGCTGAAAAGGAAAATAATCAAACCCATCCTGGGAATTTACTTTTAGAAGACACAATTTATGGGAGAAGAGAATGGCCAGACAATCCTTGTTGAACTATATCCACTTGTCCCATGGATTTATTGTCTCGACTAGCACATGTTTGAGAGAGCAAGGGCACAGTGTTAATGATTACACACAGATGCACCTGCGCCTGTCCTCTGTACCCAGGGGTGTGTGACCACTAACTAGACGCTTGACTGGCAGTCAGTGTGGTGCATGGTTTCCCAGAACAAGTCTCTGTCCCATCAGAGTTTATCAGAAAGCTGCAGCAGCACAGCGTGAGAATACTATGTTCCTTTCACAGTGTGAGTTACATCGTGCAAAAATGCTGTCCCAGGCTGGGCTTGGGACAGGTTTCCTTTTACATTGCTTTTTGGTTCTTATGGAGTTGGCTGCCAACCTTTCCCTCCTTGGTGTCCTGTCTGTCCCCTCTTTCCTCCGTGTCTCTCTGCCTTCCTCCCATGTTTCAGAGTCTTAAGGAGCCCATGGTTGTAACAGGCATGATAACAGAGGATTCATGTAGAGAGACGAGCATATAATAGATGCGGTTCTAAATACACACATATACAGGTTGATTTAATTCCTACTAGAGCCCATTTGAAGTAGATTCTACACAAAATCGATTTACCTTAAAGAGACTGAGACAGGGAGGTTAAGTCGCTTGTCTAATGTCACAGGGCTAAGGGGTGCCTTTGAACACCAAAAGCCCGGACACCCTGCTATTACCACTCTGCTGCAGAGAGGAATGTCTGTCGGACAAATCTTTCTCTTCGTATGGAACGCTTCGTACCTGGACAAGGTAAGTAAGAAAGACGGAAAATCATTGGCACAGTTGAAACAATGCACCTGTATCATTCCACTTGGGTTGCTGTAAGAAAATACCAGGGACTGGGTCACTTGAACAACAAAAATTTATTTCCTATAATTCTAGAAACTGGAAATCCAAGCTCTAGGCCCAGCTGACCGGGTCCCTGGTGGGGCTGCCTGATTGCTGGCGGCTCACATGGCTCCTTCTGCTGTGGAAGGGAGGGCCCTCTGGTGTCTCCTCCTCCTCTTTAGGGGCACCAATCCCCGGTGAGGTCTCCAATCTCCTCCTAAGGCCCCACAGCTAAGCCCACCACACTGGGGCTTAGGGCTTCCACACAGGGTGCTGGGGACCACGGTTCAGTAGAGCACATGTTCACGTAGAATGTTCCGGAAGAACATACAGGAACAAATTAACAGTGGTCATCTCTGTATCAGGGCAAGACATGTAGGCTTGCCTATTTCTATTTTGTTTTCAGAAGAAATTTTACTTTTACATAAAGGAAGACGGTTGAATAATCGCTTCCAAATGTGCTTCTCCTTCCGTTTTGTACTGAGGAATGAAACATTCTCTGTGAATTCCCGGGCAAGGACTTCACAACGCCCAGCATCCTTTAAAATCGGGGATGTGACACTGGTATTTAAACCCGGGCTGAGAGTCAGCTCTGGCCTTTATGGGAATTGCAAACCGTGGGAGCAGGAAGTCCCCTCTGCATGCAGGGAGGGTGCTCAGCGATGCCCGTGTCATCTGTCATGTGCGGGTCCCTCCAGGTGGAAGCACAGATCATCCCCTCTCCTGTTAGGGAGCAAGCGGAAGGGCCATGGGGACTTGGCGACTGAGGGCAGCATAAATCAAACGGGAACTGCCCCAACTTCAACCCTCCGCTCAGTCATTCCCACCTCCCATTTCCTCTGCCTTTTCTCGATTTCTCTTCTTTTGTGTTGACTCAGGATCAGTTATGGAGGGAGGCTTTAGCTTTCCTTTATGGATTTGATAAACTCAAAGAAAAAAGCCCTGGGTTGGGGAGCCCTGGCGGAGTGCACCCCGAGCCGGGGACACAGAGGAGCAGCGGGAGGCCCTCGCGGAGGGTCCTGGCACCAGGTGGCTCCAGCTGCAGCCTCACAGGTTCCCCAAGGGCGGCACCTGAGTGGCAGCGCCGAGGGCTACTGACTTTCCTTGGCCCCAGAACACGTGGCCGCGGAGCCCGGAAGGCCGAAGGGCCTCATTGGTGGTCCAGCCTGTCGGTGTCCAAGTGACCCTGTGACTCACTGGGAAAGAGAACTCAGCTCTGCGACCAAGCCCAGAGGAGCCAGTTCCGGGGTCTTCACCGCTTGTGTGCCGCGTTGGGCGGTTCCACGCGGGAACTCGCCTCCCAGGCCACTGCGTGGAAGTCGAAGGCCCTGAGGACCGGACCCCAGGAGGACCGGCCCTGGCCTCCGGGACTCTATTCACGCCTCGGTCACAGCTGGTTTCTCCCTGGCCCAACACCAAACCGGAGGGGGACTCGAATCTTTCACTTCCCCGCCAGCCGCTTAGGATCGGCGCGGACACGGAATCTGATGGAGTCACGGAGTGTCCTGCCTCCGCGAGGACTGGCACTGTCACCACGCCTGTCCCCAAGTGGGGTCTTCAGGCGAAGTCGACGAGATCAGGAAATAAGGCTCCCCTGCTCCACAGGCTTTGCTCTGGGACTTCCCCCACTGTTCTGCAAGCTTCCCTGTCCTCGTCCGTCTCCGCGGAGGTGACGGGAGGCCGGCCTCAGCTTCCCCACGGAAACCCTCTGTCCTTGGGAGCCAGCCCAGCCCCGCCTTCCCCGTGACACGCCCCTGCATGCGCCCTTATGACTCAGAACCACAGCAGAACCTCTTTGGAGGCTCATAGAAAAACATCCTTCATTTATTAATCAACTCCTTCATTCATTCCTAGGAAATCACTATTAGGCACCTACTGCATGCGGTCTGATGGAAAGTAGATGCAAGAACAAATGACGGATCCTTGCCTGGAGGGGCGGAGGGTCTGGCTGAGGAAAGCCAGGAGGTCGATGGTAGATGAGGGAAGGAGAACGCACCACAGGACTGTGAGAAGGAGACGGATCGTTCGGGATGGAGGAGGGGACGACGGTTCAGTGGAAGAGGTCGTGCTAACGGGGTCTGAGTCTTTTGTCGGGACCCCGGCTCTGTCTAGTGTGAGGGATGTCACTGAATATTGGTACGTGTATTATATTTTACAATAAAAGCAAAGAGTGTGTAGGCTTATGTGTGCAGATGTCCAAATCGCTGAGCAAACATCTGCGGACTGACCACCAGGACAGGAAACCGAGCGTTCCCAGCCCCCAGAGCTCCTGCACGGACTTCTAGATTGTGTGAGTCAGAGTTCTCCAGAGAGAACCAGAGTAGGACACACACACACACACACACACACACACACACACACACGTGCACATACGTGGAGTGAGAATTTTCAGAAACTGGCTGGCAAGTGTGAGTTGTGCAGGGCAGTCCTGTGGACTGGAGGCCCAGGGAGGGCCTGAGGTTGCAGCTAGACTATGGAGGCAGCCGAGGCTGAACTCTTTCTTTCTCCAGGGACCTCAGTCTTCTTCCTTTTGGGGCCTTCAACTGAGTAGGTGAGGCCCACCCACACTGTGGAGGGTAAGCTGCTTTACACAAAAGTCTATTGATTTAACATGTTAATCACATCTAAAAAAGGCTTCCACAGTACTCCATGTTCATATAAATATGTCACAATTGACTCTAGTGCCTGTGTACATAAAAAGCACAAATAAAAATATGTACACATTGCAGAAAAGTAGTTGGAACAGCACATTTTTGTTATGTGTATCTTACCGCATATAATACCACAAAGAATAACTTTTTTCATAAAATGGGAAAAATGCATTCACAGCAACATTTAGAGTCATATTTGACCAACTACCTGAGAAGTGTGGTCTAGGCAAGTTGTTACATAAAATTAACCATCATAAACATCAATTCCTTTGCTTCTTTCTTTGTTTTGCTTTGTGGTTTTGCCACTAATTCCTAATGTTAACTTAGTTTCTCCTGATTTTGAACGTTATATACATGAAATTGTTCAAAATGAATATTTCTGGGTCTGACCATTTTATGCAATGTTTTGTTTTTAAGATTCATCCATGTTGTTATGTGTACCTGTAATTCATTCCTTTTCGTTGCTATATAGTATTCCATTGGATGACCATACCCCAACATTTTTTTTTTTTTTCTTTTTCAGTTCTGGGCTATTACTGTGATCAAACTGTGGGGGTACACAAGTGTGTATTTCTGTGGGGGTAAAGACTTAGTTATGGAATCGTTGGGTCGTTGGGTGTAGGCCTCTTACATTTTACTGGGTGATAAAAGCTTTCCTAGAGCAGTTGGCTCAGTTGGCTTCTTCATCAGCAGTATGTGAGAGCTCCTCTTGCTCCCTCATGTGGTTTGGATATCTCACGTGTTGGAGATCCATCCCTGGTGTGTGGTGTGAGAGGCGGTGGGACTTCATCAGGCGGGCCAGGTAGGGGTCCTCAGGTTACTGGGTGTGCTGGCATCAGTAGGGATTAAAGTAGCTTGCGTAGGCCCGTGGTCAGTGTGAGAGGGTTGTTGAAAAAGGAGAAATCTGCTCTCCCCCTTACCCTGGCTTCCTGACTTACAAAGTGATGTCTTGCTTCCACGCACTCCTGTCATGACGCCATCTGCCCCTTCTAGAGGCCGAACCAACAGAGTTGCCTGATCTTGGACTTTCAGCCTCCAAAATAGAAGCTAAACAAACCTCGTTTCCTTATAAATTTATCCAGTCTCTAGTATTTTGTTACAGTAACAACAGACTCACACATCTTCATCTAATTACTTCATCTAATGGATAAGTGATGCTTTGATGACAGATGGTCAGTAAATACAAGGCAAAACTGGTTCAGAGACCGAAACAGTGACTCAGCTGTTTCCATCTCCATTAGGATGGTATTTTGAGGAAATCAGACGTTGACACTGACTTATCCAGTTTTCTGGGGGGATACAAACATTTTCAGACAGATTTCATCCAGCTTGAAGGTTGTCTAAGGGTATCACACATGTGTGTGTCTGTGCCGCAGAGCGTGGCTCGTGTTTGCATGTTGTGCCTGGGGCACCTAGGGTGACAATGACAAGTGGCTCTGTCCTGCCCTTGCCTCCCAGCTTCACAGTTGCAGTAACCAGGCTTCTCTCTCCCCACCAGATCCCGAATTCTTGCGTTTTCTGGAAGGGCCTGGACTCCGCCTTTGCCCACTTAGGTCTCCTCGGTTCCTCCCGGAGCCTCCCCTCGGGAGCTGACCTGCACTGATCCACGCGACCAGTGGTCAGGGTGGCGGGCCGACCTCTCTCTTCCAACTCCTCGGCTTCAGTGGCTGGAGAGACACGTGGCCGCAGGCAGGGCCTCTGCGGGGCGCGCTTGGTCTCCCCTTGTGAGGCTGCCTCCTGTCCGTTGCCCTGAGGAGCTGGCGCGGGGGCCTGGCCCCATCTCCTCCTGCGCTTGGGAAATCCTGGGAAGGGACAGAAAACGTGTAAGTCGGTGCCGGAGTCCCGGCCGCCGGGAGCTCTCTGGGGACCCCGAGGAGGGTGCCCGGCTGGGTTTCGGGAGGCGACTCTGCCGCTCCGCAGGTGGGCAGGCGGCCGGTTCCGACCTGTGCGCAGTGCGGGCCGTGGGCCGGCCAGGCGCGCTGGCTGCAGGTGCGCCTCCTGCGAAGACCCCAGAGTCCGCGAGAAACGCTGCAGGAACGGCGACCTCCTGTGGCCGGATGGGGGCCTGTTAGTCAGCTGGTGGACTTGATCCCGGGCTTCCGCCGCTTTCCGCGTTTCTTCACTGGGTCAGGGACAGCGTCAGGATGGCGGTGGGACCTGGGTCTTGCGAGCTTCCCTTTTTTTCTTCATAAGCAACCGAATGACAGAGGGCGGGAGCTGAGTGTCGGGGACCTTGCTCAGGAGGCCAGAGGGCTCCGTGCTCCATCCAGTCTGCTGTGACCCACTCTGCTTATTTATCCCTGCTCTTCCGGCTTCTAGGCACACAGAATTGGGTTTATCACGATCCTGGATTCATGATTTTTATCACTGGACTGTGGATGGTCGACTTTTATTTGTATAATTGGCTGTTTTTTGTTTTAATGTGATGAATACTCTAAACCTATGACCCAAAACCAAGGCCAGGATCCTGACAATTCTCACATCTGGTGGGATGGGCTCTGCTTCAGTCTCCCTGGTTCCTCCCAACCAAGCCCCCATCCTCCTGGGGCCTGGTGTCCCTGATGGTCTTGTGTTCCTTTTGACATCACGTTATTTCACCTGCATCTCTCCCTTCTCTCATTTTCACTTTATAAAAAAATACACAAAGTTATCTGTATCTCTTGAAAAGTGAAACCCACTTTTTGCCTCGAATGTTATTTGGATAAGCTTCATCCATCTCATCGTGGATTGCTGGAGATCACTCATTTTTTCTGCTGTGTAATATTCCACGGCCTGACTTTATCATTTTATCTGTTCTCCAGTTGATGGACATTTGGGTGTTCTCCAGATCTGTACATGAGTAAATCTTTCCCTTGTGTATCTTCCCAGGAGGGGAATTTCTGAGTGGGTATGTAAGTAACACAGTTCTAGTGGATCATGCCAAACTGCGTTTCAAAATGGTTGCACCAACTTTTATATCTGTGAACAAGCTATAGGAAATCTAATAGTTACACATGCTCTCCAACACTCGATATTGTGTGACGTGTGCATTTTTTTTCCCCATCAAATATGTGTAAGGTGGCAACACACTGTCCTCTTGATTCACAGTTGCCTGGACATCACGAAGCTGAACATCCCCACGTGGTTATTGGCTCTGTGTATTTCTTCTCCTGTGAAGTGTGTCTTTTTATTTTATTTTATTTTATTATTGTACACAAATGGGATACATGTCGTTTCTCTGTTTGTACATGGCGTGAAGGCTTACCATTTGTGTAATCATAAATTTACATAGGGTAATGTTGTTTGATTCATTCTGTTATTTTTTTCCCTTCCCCCCACCCCTCCCACCCCTCTTTTCCCTCTATACAGTCCTTCCTTCCTCCATTCTTGCCCCCCTCCCTAAACCTAACTCTAAACCTAACACTAACCCTTCCCACCCCCCATTATGTGTCATCATCCACTTATTAGTGATATCATTCTTCCTTTGGTTTTTTGAGATTGGCTTATCTCACTTAGCATGATATTCTCCAGTTTCATCCATTTGCCTGCAAATGCCATAATTTTATCATTCTTTATGGCTGAGTAATATTCCATTGTATATATACCACAGTTTCTTTATCCATTCATCAATTGAAGGACATCTAGGTTGGTTCCACAATCTGGCTATTGTGAACTGAGCAGCTATGAACATTGATGTGGCTGTATCTCTGTAATATGCTGATTTTAAATCCTTTGGGTATAGGCCAAGGAGTGGGATAGCTGGGTCAAATGGTGGTTCCATTCCAAGTTTTCTAAGGAGTCTCCATACTGCTTTCCAGAGTGGCTGCACTAATTTGCAGCCCCACCAGCAATGTATGAGTGTACCTTTCTCCCCACATCCTCGCCAACACCTGTTGTTGCTTGTATTCTTGATAATCGCCATTCTAATTGGGGTGAGATGGAATCTTAGGGTGGTTTTGATTTGCATTTCTCTTATTACTAGAGATGTTGGACATTTTTCCATATGTTTGTTGATTGCTTGTAGATCTTCTTCTGTGAAGTGTCTATTCATTTCCTTAGCCCATTTGTCAATTGGATTACTTGCATTCTTGGTGTAGAGTTTTTTGAGTTCTTTATAGATTCTGGAGATTAGCGCTCTATCTGAAGTATGATTGGCAAAGATTTTCTCCCACTCTGTAGGCTCTTTCTTCGCATTGCTGATAGTTTCCTTTGCTGAGAGAAAGTTTTTTAATTTGAATCTATCCCAGTTATTAATTCTTGCTTTTATTTCTTGTGCTATTGGAGTCCTGTTGAGGAAGTCTGGTCCTAAGCCGACATGTTGAAGCTCTGGACCTACTTTTTCTTCTATAAGATGCAAGGTCTCTGGTCTGATTCCGAGATCCTTAATCCATTTTGAGTTTAGTTTTGTGCATGGTGACAGATATGGGTTTAGTTTCATTCTGTTGCATATGGATTTCCAATTCTCCCAGCACCATTTGTTGAAGAGGCTATCTTTTCTCCATTGCATATTTTTGGCCCCTTTGTCTAGTATGAGAAAATTGTATTTATTTGGGTTTGTGTCCGTGTCCTCTATTCTGTACCATTGATCCACCTTTCTATTTTGGTACCAATACCATGCTGTTTTTGTTACTATTGCTTTGTAGTAGAGTTGAAGATCTGGTATTGCGATACCCCCTGCTTCACTCTTTCTGCCAAGGATTGCTTTAGCTATTCTGGGTTTTTTATTCTTCCAGATGAATTTCATAAGTTCTTGCTCTATTTCTGTAAGGTACATCATTGGGATTTTAATTGGAATTGCATTGAATCTGTATAGCACTTTTGGTAGTATGGCCATTTTGACAATATTAATTCTTCCTATCCAAGAACATGGGAGATCTTTCCATCTTCTGAGGTTTTCTTTAATTTCTTTCTTTAGTGTTCTGTAGTTCTCATTGTAGAGGTCTTTCACCTCTTTTGTGAGATTGATTCCCAAGTATTTTATTTTTTTCGAAGCTATTGTGAATGGGGTAGTTTTCCTAATTTCTCTTTCTGAAGATTCATCGCTTATGTATAGAAATGCCTTAGATTTATGTGCATTGATCTTATATCCCGCTACTTTACTGAATTCACTTATGAGATTTAACAGTTTTCTGGTGGAATTTCCTGGTTCCTCTAAGTATACAATCATATCATCAGCAAATAGGGATAGTTTGAGTTCTTCTTTTCCTATTCGTATCCCTTTAATTTCTTTGGTTTGTCTAATTGCTCTGGCTAGAGTTTCAAGGACGATATTGAATAGAAGTGGTGAAAGAGGGCATCCCTGCCTTGTTCCAGTTTTTAGAGGGAATGCTTTCAGTTTTTCACCATTTAGAATAATATTAGCCATGGGCTTAGCGTAGATGGCCTTTACAATGTTAAGGAATGTTCCCACTATCCCTATTTTTTCTAGTGTTTTGAGCATGAAGGGATGCTGTATTTTATCAAATGCTTTTTCTGCATCTATCGAGATAATCATGTGATTCTTGACTTTAAGTCTATTGATATGGTGAATTACATTTATTGATTTCCTGATGTTGAACCAACCTTGCATCCCTGGGATGAAAACCACTTGATCATGGTGCACTATCTTTTTAATATGTTTTTGTATGCGATTTGCTAAAATTTTGTTGAGAATTTTTGCGTCGATGTTCATTAAGGATATTGGTCTGAAATTTTCTTTCCTCGATGTGTCTCTGTCTGGTTTAGGTATCAGGGTAATATTGGCTTCATAGAATGAGTTTGGGAGGGTTCCCTCCTCTTCTATTTTATGGAATACTTTGAGAAGTATTGGAATGAGCTCTTCTTTAAAAGTTTTGTAGAACTCGGCTGAGAACCCATCTGGTCCTGGACTTTTCTTTGTTGGTAGGCTTTTGATGACTTCTTCTATTTCATTACTTGAAATTGGTCTATTTAAATTGTGTATGTCCTCCTCGTTCAGTTTAGGCAATTCATATGTCTCTAGAAACCTGTTGATGTCTTCGAAATTTTCTATTTTGTTGGAGTATAGATTTTCAAAATAGCTTCTAATTATGTTTTGTATTTCAGTCGTGTCTGTTGTGATATTTCCTTGTTCATTCCGAATTTTAGTGATTTGGGTTTTCTCTCGTCTTCTCTTTGTTAGTGTGGCTAAAGGTTTTATTTTTTCGAAGAACCAACTATTTATTTTGTCAATTTTTTGTATTGTTTCTTTTGTTTCAATTTCATTGATTTCCGCTCTGAGTTTGACTATTTCCTGTCTTCTACTACTTTTGGTGTTGGTCTGCTCTTCTTTTTCTAGGGTTTTGAGCTGTAGTGTTAGGTTGTTTATTTTTTGAGTTTTACTTCTTTTATTAAATGCACTCCACGAAATAAATCTTCCTCTAAGTACTGCTTTCATAGTGTCCCAGAGATTTTGATATGTTTCTTTGTTCTCGTTTACCTCTAAGAATTTTTTAATTTCCTTCCTAATATCTTCTGTTATCCATTCATCATATAATAGCATATTGTTTAATCTCCAGGTGTTGGAGTAGTTTCTGTTTTTTACTCTTTCATTTATTTCTAACTTCAATCCATTATGATCTGATAGAATACAAGGTAGTGTCTCTATCTTCTTGTATTTGCTGACATTAGCTTTGTGGCATAATATATGGTCTATTTTAGAGAAGGATCCATGTGCTGCTGAGAAGAAAGTGTATTCGCTCTTGGTTGGATGGTATATTCTATAAATGTCTGTTAAGTCTAAATTATTGATTGTGTTATTGAGATTTATGGTTTCTTTGTTCAATTTTGGTTTGGAAGATCTGTCCAGTGGTGAGAGAGGCATGTTAAAATCACCTAGTATTATTGTGTTATGGTCTATTTGGTTTCTAAAATTGAGAAGGATTTGTTTAACATACATGGATGAGCCACTGTTTGGGGCATAGATGTTTATGATTGTTATATCTTGCTGATTTATGCTTCCCTTAAGCAGTATGAAATGTCCTTCCTTATCCCTTCTGACTAACATTGGCTTGAAGTCCACATTATCTGAAATGAGGATGGATACTCCAGCTTTTTTGCTGAGTCCATGTGCATGGTATGTTTTTCCCCATCCTTTCACCTTTAGTCTATGGGTATCTCTTTCTATGAGGTGAGTCTCTTGCAGGCAACATATTGTTGGATCTTTCTTTTTAATCCAATCTGCCAGTCTATGTCTTTTGATTGATGAATTCAGGCCATTAACATTCAGGGTTATTATTGAGATATGATTTGTATTCCCGGTCATTTGGTTCATATTTAAAATTTTATTTATTTATTTATTTATTTTTTGATACATCTTGGTTCCTCCTTTATTTGACAGTTCCTTTAGGATAATTCCTCCCTTTGCTGATATGCTTCTTTGTTTTTTATTTCTTCCTCATGAAATATTTTGCCGAGAATGTTCTGTAATGCTGGCTTTCTTTTTGTAAATTCTTTTAGCTTTTGTTTATCATGGAAAGATTTTATTTCATTGTCAAATTTGAAGGTAAGCTTTGCTGGGTATAAGATTCTTGGTTGGCATCCATTTTCTTTCAGAGCTTGAAAAATGTTGTTCCAGGCCCTTCTAGCTTTTAGGGTTTGGATTGAAAAATCTGCTGATATCCGTATTGGTTTCCCCCTGAATGTAATTTGGTTCTTTTCTCTCACGGCCTTTAAAATTCTGTCTTTATTTTGTATGTTAGGTATTTTCATTATATAATGTGCCTTGGTGTGGGTCTGTTGTAATTTTGTGTATTTGGAGTCCTATAAGCCTCTTGTACTTGATTTTCCATTTCATTCTTCAGATTTGGGAAATTTTCTGATATTACTTCATTGAATAGATTGTTCATTCCTTTGGTTTGTTTCTCTAAGTCTTCCTCAATCCCAATAATTCTCAAATTTGGCCTTTTCATGATATCCCATAGTTCTTGGAGATTCTGTTCATGATTTCTTACCATCTTCTCTGTTTGTTCAACTTTGTTTTCGAGGTTAAATATTTTGTCTTCAATATCTGAAGTTCTGTCTTCCAGGTGTTCTATCCTATTGGTTATGCTTTCTATGGAGTTCTTAATTTGGTTTATTGTTTCCTTCATTTCAAGGATTTCTGTTTGGTTTTTTTTCAGTATCTCTAACTCTTTATTGAAATGATCTTTTGCTTCCTGAATTTGCTCTGTTAACTGTCGATTGGTGCAATCATTCAATGCCTGTATTTGCTCTTTCATCTCATCATTCAATGCCTTCATTTGCTCTTTCATCTCATCGTTTGCTTCCCTAATCATTTTAATTATGTACATTCTGAACTCCCTTTCTGTCATTTCTTCTGCCATGCTGTCGTTGGATTCTATTGATGTAACATCTAGATTTGTTTGGGGCATTTTCTTCCCTTGTTTTCTCATATTGTTCAGGAATCAGTGGGTCATTAAGATATTGCAGATTTCCTCTATCAACTTATAATGTCCCTGAAGATTGCTAGTATATCCCCTCTTATCCTTCAGTAGCCTGAAGTCTTGGAGGAAGTTGATAATGCGGAGCTCCACAAGGAAGCTGCCTCTCTAGGGGTGGTGACCCTCAGGTGGCGTATATTCCCTGCTAGTGGTCAGAGGTATCTCCACTTGTTGACCAATGGTCATCCAACGGGGAACTAGGCTGCGGGCTGAGGCAAGGTCTATTTGTGCCTGTGTCTCTGGTTTAACCGTCCCTGTGGGAAAACCTCTCCCAGTAGGGAAGACTCACTCGGTGGGAACGTCTCGCTGGTCAGTTCCCCTCCTAGAGGTTCCCCTCAATCTACAACTACCGCCTGGGCTGGGCTGTCTTCTTCTGCAACGTTCCCAGGGGCCCGGACCTACCTCCTGGGCCTAGGAGCCTCACCCTCCGCGGGCGAGTCTCCTTAGGCTGCCTCTCCCAGATAATCTGCCCACAGTCCTGGAAACCTCGCTCCGCCCCTAGGTGTGTCTTTGTGTGGCTCTTCCAGCAAGAAGCCACCTAGCTCCTGGGACCCTACTCTGCACCTAATCGCCTGGCTATGCGGCCCCTCCTCTGAGCCGCCACCTGGAGCCCTGTACAATAGCTCCAATACCCAGAGACCTGCCACACACCTCCTCCACCGGACAGCAGCCCGGTTTCCGACGCAGTCACTAGGAGTCCAAGCAACTCACTTCGCGTCTCCTCCTCCCGCCAACCACCCGTAGCCCTAGGCAGTCACTCCAAGTCCAAGTGACCCGCCCTGTTCCTCCTCCTCCCCTTCGGGGTAGCCCCCCGGGTGTTCAGGGGCGGTGGCTCCAAGACCAAGTGACCCACCGCGCTCCTCCTCCAGGCAGGCCACCGGTGTTCAGGAGCGGTCGCTTTGAGTGCAATCAACTCACCACTCGCCTCCTCATCTGGCAACCGCCTGTGGCTCTGATGCAGTCACTCCTAGACCAAGCAACCCGCCGCGCTTCTCCTCTTCCTCCGGGCAACCCCCCGGTGTTCAGAAGCGGTTGTTCTGAGTCCAAATGGCTCGCGATGCAGCTCCTCCTCTGGCAACCGCCTGTGGCTCTGATGCAGTCACTCCTAGACCAAGCGACCCGCCGCACTTCTCCTCTTTCTCCGGGCAACCCCCCGGTGTTCAGAAGCGATTACTCTGAGTCTAAACAGCTCACCACGCAGCTCCTCCTCAGGCAGTCGCCCGGAGCCCCAGTGGTTGCTCCGAGTCCAAGCGCTGTGCTCTGAAGTGTGTCTTTAAGGGCGAGAAAACTTGGGCTCAAGAGGTGAAGTGCCTTGTTCGGGTTCCCCAGCCTCCTGTGTCCATCCCGACCTGGGCTCCACCCTCGGCACTGCCTGAATAAGGTCCATTGGTTTCCCTGCCCCTGAAACGGCCTCCTTAGGGCATGTGCTGATTTTTAAAAATAAGACATTTCAGAAATTATTCACCCAAATGAGTGCTTCCTTCCAAGGGCTCATTTTAGTGGTCTCCCTTTATTCCAAAAATGAGATCCCCTAGCAATTTGTAGTTCCCTGCCATGGCTATCATTTGAAACCATAATTCTTACAAGGAAAAAAATAGCCTTAAGTTTTCTTGCCTTTTGATTTTTTTTTTTTTTTTTTTTTTTTTTGGTGAAATCTAAATGAGGATCCCAGATTGTTAACTCGCGTTAGGAAACAGACGCGTTAGGAAACAGACGCGTTAGGAAGAGTCGCTCGAAGTCACTTTATAAGCTGCCATTGGGTGCTTAGCCCCTGCGCCTTCTGGCCCTCGGCCTACTTGTGCACAGCGGTGTCCCTTTAGGAACTTGGCTCTGTACCCCTCACTGCCGCTCCGGGAGGGGGCCTTGTTTTGCTTACCCCCAGGAAGAGGGACAAGCAGCGAGCCTGCGTCTGTTGCTGCGGTTCTGCCTCTGCTCACAGACGCCACAGGGAGAGGGCGCATCCATGGGGCCTGTACCACCCACCCCAGGTGCGCTGTGGGGGCCGCGGGGGACGTAGTTCTGTGTGCTTCCTGTGCTCAGAGCAGCAGGGAGCCAGGTGCTGGAAACGAGTTCATCACGTCTCAGCTGAACACCCTCCATCATGCTCAGGTGTCCTAGACACGGGCACCCACCCAGCTGCGTGTGTAGAAATGAAATTCAGCCGGTGCCCCCGGGGCGAGAACGCGGGCCAGGGCTCTGCGCACCTTGCGCGTGGCCAGCGCTGAGCGTGGATGGGAGCTGCCCTTTGTGGACTGAGCCTTGCGCGTGGCCAGCGCTGAGCATGGATGGGAGCTGCCCTTTGTGGACTGAGCCCGTGCAGAGCATCTCGTCGTGGGGCTTATGAAATCTTTTTGCCAAAGAAAGGAAGTCTGAACCAAGCGGTGGCGGGGCTGGCGGACGCCGTCTGCATCGCAGCCTTCAGGAGGACATGGCCTCAGAGGAGCACCAGAGGCCTGCAGAGACACAGCCCAGATGGCCCAGGGGCCGCTGGGCGAATAAGGGAGCCACTGCAGAGACACGGTTGGCCGCTGAGTCACGCGCGCACCGGGCGGCGAGCTGCAGGCCGGGTGGACCCGCTGAGGCGGCAGCACCATGCCATCTCACCTGAGCGTGGGGGAGGAGCACGGGGGTCTTCAACCAGGACCATGGGGGACTTGGATGAGCGCCATCAAGGCTGGAGTCGACCTCATATCCTCCAGGAGGAAGCGGAACAACTGAAAGGTGGTCAATGACCAGCCACCTGACTGGCCAGCTCTCCAGGGTTGCTCCAAAGAGGACATAGTTATCACGCTCCAGGAAGAAGAGTGACTTGTCCCCTCCCTCGTCAGACCGCTCTCATTCCTGGGGTGGGGTTAAGAAGCAGCTTGAAGAAGTGAGGCCCATGTGCTGACCATCCTCCTGGAGCAGATGCATGAGAGACAAGAGGGGGACCCACCTGGTTCTCTCCAGGCTTCTAGAAAGGTTCAGGTCGGGGGCTTCTTGTTACCTTCGAAATGCTACAGCTTAGGCCTCTGCTTTGCTAGTGGCTGTGAATTGTCAGAAATCGGTCGAGGTGGTGGGGGGAGATGAGAGAGAGAGAGAGAGAGAGAGAGAGAGAGAGAGAGAGAGAGAGAGAGAAAGAGAGAGAGAAGAGGAGGGGAGGGGAGGCCAAAGGAGAGAATTTATTATGGGGAACTGGTTCAAGCAGTTATGGAGGCCAGCAATCCCAAGGCCTGCAGGGCATACCTGCTTTGGGGGCCCAGGAGAAGTGTCCACTTGGCATCTGGAAGCAGGACAAAGCTGACGTCCCGGCTCCGACACAACCAGGCAGCTCCCTCTCCCTTCAGGCCTTCGACTCACATGGAGGAGACACCCTGCTCTACTTAGCTGACTGCCTTAGTTGACTGCCTTGCTAGTTTCATAGGCACATCCAGAAGAACGTTTGGGAATCCCTGGTCCAGTCCAGTTGACACATCGAGGTGACCATCACAGAACCTGTGCCCATTTCAATATGTTTTTTATCCTCTGCGGCAGGAGGTGGGGAACCACAGTGATTCTGGAATAGTCCAGCGTCACCGTCTCTCCTGTGTCTCGCAGGACTATTTCTTGGCATGGGGCAGGGACCCCAGAGACGGAAAGCCACACTGCCCCATGAGGAAAAGTGTCTTTCTGTGGAATCAAATGCCCAAATGGGCTCCGACCCAGACAGTAGCAGGCGCATCCTGACTGACAGAATTTGCCTCTTGGAAATGGACCCTGAGCTGCTGACCAAATGACTTTCCATGTCAACTGTTATCCGCTGGACTTGTATTTCTTAACCCAGACTGCACCCTAGGAACCCTGGGGAGCTTCAAAAAGCAGGGCTGGCTCCCACCCAGGAATTCTGAATTAGCTAGACTAGATACAGCCTGGGCATCGGGATTTGCAATAAAATATATACAGAAACGTTCCCTTTTATGAGTGAACATCTATGAATTTTAACACCTGCATAGATTATTGTTATATCACCACCAACAGGATACGGAATAATTCCAACGCCCCAGAGGTTCCGGGTGCTGAGCTTTGAGCGTCTATAGTGTGTTCCCTCCACAAGCATGAGGGCCACTGTCTTCACTGAACTAGAAGGGACCCAAGGACATCCCAATAGGAGATCCAGAAAGACAACCCCATGTGGAAAGAAGAGAAAAAAAATTTAAGGGAAAACAGGTGATGCAAATCATTGAAAATCCAGTCCAGATAGAAAATATCTTAAAATGGGGTTGTTCTAAGAGCTTAAAAATAGGGAACAGGACTTCCTTGGCAAAGAGCAGCCTCCAATGACATGCAAGGGCCTCTAATGCACCTAGGGAGGAAACAAGACACCATTCATTCAGTCCAGATGAGTTAGATTTTGATTGCTGCCAGATGTCCCCAGGCAAAAAACAGGGTTTCAAGCACACGAGGAAGGCTGTCTCTTTTTTGCAAGATCATTGGTCATCTTGCTAGCACTGGAACAGTGAAATTCTAATAAGGTGTGGTCAACCACAGAGCCCATTCTCCACTAGGGAATCTCAGCAAGAGCTGAGGACAACACTTACAGGCCTTCCCGGCATTCCTCTGTGTCAGGGGATTAGGAAGAGTCCCCTGGGGAAATGACAGCCGGACCTCCTCTCAGGAGCTGATTTTGGAGGCAGGGTTTTCTTCCTTTCCTTGGATGTCTCCTGGCCTTCCTTGTCCTCAGTGGACATTCCCCTCTTGCTAGCAAACCCCTGGGGCCTCACGGGAAGAGCTTTGAGAGTCAGACACAAGTGAAGAGCAGTGGTGAAGAAGGCCCTGGGGCTTGTCCCTGTCAAGGAGCCGTAAACAAACGCATCTGGGAAAGAGATTCAAAGTTGAGCATTTCCTAATGGCAGTAGAAGCTGCTCCGGGTAATGCTAGAAGGCCAGGAGTACGAAAAGTAAGCTTCCTAATTTAATTTTACTGCCTCTTTTGGGTTTGCAGAATCATCAGGAGATTCAGTGATAGTACAGTTTTGGGTTCACCTAAAAATAGCCCGACTCCAGACCTGAGACTCCAGAAGTCTCCTTCCTGCAACTGAGACACTGGTCTGTTGATGGGATAGGCTGGGAACACTACTCCACTGAACTTTTGGGATGATTATTGTGGTTTTTACCAAGATTGAAATCATGAGGCTGTTAACCCTGGAAAGGTCTTGATTTCCTGTCCTGAGATTCTTCATCTGGGGTCAAAGGATTATGCTGTATTATTACTGCTCCATTAGGAAATACAATTTCTGCTTTCTGTGTCTCTCACTAGCCACACTAAATAGTTCAGGTTGGATGATTTTGATTCATTTATCTTTCAGTCTTCATCATGGACAAGTGGTGCGCAAGGAGTCAGCGATTGGATTGGTTGGATCTTTTGTCTGTTCTCACAAGAGCCAATCAAACCCTGCAGCAATGTCAGCAAGCCTCTCTGTGCCTTAGCCATTGAGGGCATCAGTATCGGGCTTGGCAGATGCAGATTCAGTTCAGCAGCCTGAGCCTTCAGTGTTGCTCCTGTCCTCTGAGATCTGTCCATTTGTATCAAAGAAGCATGTGATGTTACCAGCTATGATGTCCCAGCTTGGTTATGGTTTGGGACTAAGACAAAAAGCCCGAGCAGGAACGAATGGATCTGATGTTCTCAAACAGGCTTTGGAAACACACAAACTAACTAACAAAAAATAAAACAGGTTTTGGGTTTTCTTCATATAAAGACTTTTGATGTCTTATGCTGGACTCTCCCAGGGATTGTAAGATACTAGAATATTTAGCTCCACCTGTGAAATGCCAGAAGCCCCTCCTAGTCATCTGACAACTCAGATCTAACAAACCAAACACCTGTCTGGCCAATCCACCAGCCCATCAAAGCCTGCTCTCAGACATTCCCAAAATGCCTTGATGGAGACGTGCTCAGCAGTAGAGAGACTTTCTGGAAGGGATGACCGATAGGGAATGGCCAAAAGTGATCAAAAGCTCTGGAACTCTATCTTCTTGTAAAGAGATTAGTCACTTTCCCAGATGAATGGATAAAGAAAATGTGGTGTATATACACAATCGAGTTTTACTAAGCCATAGAGAAGAGTGATATTATGGCATTGGCTGGAGAGGGATGGAATTGGAGAACATCCTGCTAAGTGAGATAAGCCAGACTCAAGAGCCAAGGGTGGAAGGTTTTCTCTCCTATGTGAACGCTAGAGCAAAGTTAGGGGGAATGAGAGGGGGAGTCAGATGTCCTAAGGACAGAGGGAGGATCAGAGGAGTAGGAGGAGATTGAGGGAGGGAGGAGGGACAGGAAAGGGGAGGCAATGTGGAATGAATCTGACAAAGCAGGCTAGGCGCATGTATGAATATACCACAGTGAATTCCACCTTTATGCGTATCTATGAAGCACCAAGTCAAGATAAATAAATAAATAGACACATAAATAAAAGGAAGACCAATAGAGGAAGGGGAGTAGAGGAGGGAGGAGGGGAGGGAAAGGGGTCCCTGGGGATTGAAGTGGAGCAGAGCCAATTCCATGCATGTATGATTATGTCAAAATGAACCCCACTGTGATGTATAATTATAATGCACTAATAAAAAAGAAGTCACAGAAGTTATATGTTCAGCATGAAAACTTAAGCAATATAAGAGTGCAAAGAAGTAAAAAGAAAATATCCATGGTCCCCTCCCCCCAATAAACCCGTTTGTGATTATAAAGTGTGCGTGTGTGTGTGTGTGTGTGTGTGTGTGTGTGTGTGTTTTGATACATTTTGGAGTCAGGAAAGAGAAGTAAGGAACGGGAACTTTTTGGGTTTGAGATTGGATGGGGGAGCGTGAAAGGCTAAGATGACTTCTGGACAGAAAAGCAGTAAAATTAATAATGACTTTCATTTTTTGCAATTAAAAATACATTTGGTGATACTGATTTTTGTTAAATAAATTTGGTCTTTTAAAATTATGTAATAACAGAGGAAAATGTATCTGCTATAAAGCAAAGTTGAACCTAAGTACTTAATAGATACCAATGACATTAATTAATTTAGAAACAATAGGACTTGATTCAATTAGAAACAATAAGTTGTGCATTTTTACTGAGGTTCTTAAAAAAAGTAAATTTTTAAAAAGCTGAACTTTTCATTTTGAGATCATTGCAGATTCACATCCCAGGGACACCTGAGCTGGTTTCCTCTGATGGTCACTCTTGCAAGACTGTAGCACAATATCTCAACCAGAAAATTGATATTGATATGTGTGTTAATGTTATGCAGGTTCCCCAGGTTGTACTGTGCACCTACGTATGGGTCTGATTCTTTGTGTAGATGCCTGCCTCCATTACCACAGTCAAGATGGAGGGTCCAGTCACCGCTAGGATCCCCTGTAGTCCTTGTATAACTGCACCACTAAAGCTCACAGCTGCTGGATTTGCAGAGGTCCTCCAACAGTGAATGGTTAAACAAATCCAGGTTCATCCATACAACGGAATACAGCTCAGCACCCACAAGCAACAACGAACTATTGCTGCTTGTCAAAACTGGGATGAGCCTCTGGGCAATTAGGTGGAGTTACCAAAAAATACCAATCCCCAAAGTTTACGTACTATGTCTTTCCATTTATATGGAAAAAGCTTTTCTTTATTTTTAATTAAAAAATAATAATCAGACATATTTATGTGGTACAACATGATATCTTATACATGAAAACACTGTGCTATGTAACGCTCTTGAATGACAAAATGATAGCGGTGGAAAGAGATTCTGGATTGTCAGAGGTTAGCACCAGAGGAAGGAGGTGAGAAAAGAACTAAATGTAATGGAACTGTTTAAGTATTTTTAAAATGAAAATTCATCATACATTATATGATGCATTGTAAGTATTTTATGTAAACGGCATCATATTATATATATATATATATATATATATATATATATATATATATATATATATACATTCTCCTGTAGTTTTTTTCATTTTGTATGCATTGGATTCCTTTCATGACATCAGGATATTTCATTTTAAAAATTCTTTACACAGCATTTCATAGGATGGATATATCATAATTTACTTCACCCATTCTCCAGTAGGTTATCTATGTTACAAAGTGCTGCCATGAGCATATTGGTAAATACAATTTTGTGCATTAGTATGACTTTGTGCTTAGAATAAATGTGTAGAGGTGGAATTTGGAGGTCTGCAGGCTAGTGTATTTTATTCTGATAACATTTGCCAAATTGTTCTCCAAAGTAATTATACTCATTGCCATTCCGGCCAATATTATATACATGTCTGTTTCCTTGCATGGACAAATTAATTTTAAAAGGATAATGGTGCGTTCATCTGCAGAAGTAGGAAAATCTGTTTAGAAGCAGGGGCACCAACAAGGTCATGTTCTGTTACACCAGCCCCATCCAGTCAGCAGGGCCTCCACCCAGCGTGATGGTCAAGGCCCATGAAGCTCACCTCCAACTTCAAGAATGATCCTATGTCTACACCTTCCTCTTCCTCTGCCTCCTCCTCCTCCTCCTCCTCCTCCTCTTCTTTTTCTTTGGACAAACTCAGGGAGTCTCACTCAACAGGAAGAGAGCAGTGCAGAGTGTCTCAGGACAACGGGTCTCGTCTCTAGGTCAACTTCCTAGACCCACACCTACTCTGCTTTTTGTCTGTTGCTCTTAGAATCAGCATGTCCACCTCCTTATCTCTAGGATCTTGATCTTGTCTCCACAGTGTTGCTTCATGGGGTCAGTCCTTTGCTGGGAGCTGGTTTCTGTTGGTGACCACCATGGATGCCCCACACTTGGGTCATTAAAAGGCAAAAAGTTCCCTCCATTTTCTACAGCCAGATTGTACCTGCACACAGTCTTGACCAAAGGCTGAGGGCTAATGGGAGTGTTGAGAAGATCTACAGTGTTGAACAGAGGCAGCTGCTCTCAGAACAAGGGGCAGACCCATGTCTTTGGCCTGTCCACAGCTCCAGCCCCAGGCTGCCACCTCCCTGACCCAGCGCCTCCTGAACTGCTACTGACCACCAGGGATCTGGGCCCTCAGAAGAACACCTTGCCCCTCACGCACCTGGCGTCGTGGCTTGGATTAGGCAATGACACTAGAGATCCCTAAGCGTGGCTTGTGCAAGTTCCCAACAGTTCGGTTCAGTGTGCTTTGCACTGATTCCATTTGAGCCTTTTCGTAATTTTCCCTCTGAAGAGACCAAGTTCACATTTTCTGCCTCCTCAGGAAGATGAGGCCTCAGATCTCCATGGCTGGTAAGGAAATGCCTAGACAAACCTCCCAGGAGCAAGTAAGCACCTCCAGGGACTGACAACTTGAAAGAAGAATTTGAGGAAAATCTTTTTGGATCTCACAGTTGCAATTAATTATGTTGCTGACTAGAAACTTAAGCAACAGCCGAAAACACCTGCAGATGATTTATTTCCTGAGGTTCAGAGCATCCACAGAAACATCTGCATGAGTGAACAGGTCTCACCGAGCCTCTTCAAAGCTCCACAAAGAGGAGCTTGCCTTGGAGATAACTTTAAATTTCTCACTGTGGAGTGCAGAAATGGCGTGCACATTCCATGCCAGCTTTGGAGGCTTTAATAATTCAGAGTGTACTGTAGGAACCCATGATGACCAACTCTTTGGCTTCCTGTTGAAGCCAGAATTAAGGACAGGTAGTTAGTGTAGAAATAGGGGATCGGGTCAAATCGAGGAAATGAAGCCATGAAGCCATCTGCCTCTGGAAGTTGGCGGCTACCCCTGGGAGAATGGAATGTCAAGGATCTCCGGAGCCCACTGATTACCCAATTTACCCGCCTTTATCAAGGACTGCAGGCAAGGAGCTGCTAATTAATGCCCCCTGGGCCCTTACCTGCCTGAATCACCTTGGCCCTCCCCCTGCCCATGGTTTCTCACTTAATGCAAAACCAGGCCTAGTCACATAGGCAGGAAGGAGAGATAAGGGGGAAAGAACTGGAGAACAAAAGAGACCTTAACCTATAAAAGATGCAGGGTATGCTTGCTTCTGGGGACTTTAGAACATCAGCCGTGGCCTCCTTCTTCCTCCAGGGAGAAGTCTGTATTATTACCTTTAAATAAAACCTGCTTAATATGCTTGCCTTGGCGTGCTTCTCTAGTGTTCAAACTTTAACATTAGAGGGAGCAGAACCAGGCACCTTTAAACGGTGGTATCACTGTGAGGGAGACAGGCTCAGGCAGTCATGTCAACTGTCCTGAGCCACCTGTACTTCCTGACCTCTCTAACAATCCTGAAAGATGAGACAGTCAATAATTAGTTGCACTTCAAAGACAAGGAACTTGAAGTTGAAAGAAACTAAATGAAAGTGGCAAAGCAGTTTAGTGGGAGAATATGACTAGGCTCTAGACCTTCTGAGTCCCAATCCCAAAATTCAGATACTCTGACCTGGGCTAATGCTTGACCTCCAATGGGGTTTAGTAGGTACCATCTCTTTTTTGCCAGTCTGAATTCTGGATCAAAAAAATGTAAGTCTAGGAATCTGTCAATCCCAAAGGGACTTAAAGGTCAGTCCTAATTTAGCCAGGTTTGCTCTTATGGTCACAGGAGCATGGACAACAAGCCTCCCCATTGGGCCCACTCTTGCAAACCAAAGGACTTGAAAGACAAGGAGCAGCTGAGCGGAAGCTCCAAAGAAAGGATAGAGAAAGGGGCTGAGCCTCAAATGCTCAGCTTCTTGGTCCAAGTTTACTAAATGCTCCTGCAGCCCATGGCTGGGAGTGGTGGAGGGAGGTGGCTGTGCTACTCTACGGGATATCCCCAAATGAAATTGGGAGAAAGGAGGTTCCTTTTGCCTGTCTCCCCTTAACAAAGACCTAATGACAGTGTCTTACTTGCCCAGCTCATTTTGTCTATTAAGCTCAGATTAATCTTCCAGAAGCATCACTGTTTCTCAGTGGAGAATTTCTCTGAATACCAAAGGAACCTGCCTCTCACATCAAGCCCAAACCTCTGCTAGGCCTCCCCCCACCCCTCCAACAAGTTTGCTGTTGAATTCCATGCAAAGCACTCATTTTCTCTACCCCGCATGAACTGCCCCTCTCCACCTGCCCTACCTATCAGGGCCTTCGTATGTTCAGTCCTGAATGAAGACCAGGCTCGGCCATGAGACTGGCCAATCTCGTACTAATCTCTCCCCCTTTCCATAATTTCTTTGGTCCTTTTACCTCGCTTGCTAGGACTAGGGACATAATTATTCCTTTTTTGTTTATGGGCATATGAGTTAAATTGATTTAGAGCAAGTTACATTTCATACTTAAAAAAAAAAAATTCTTCCCACAGAGACTCTTTGTCCTGTTTGGCTATCCAGTAACAAAATCAGTGCCCTTCTTATTTGGGGGCAAATCCATCATGTGAGTCTTGGTGGAAGGTGGGGCTCTGCCAATGGAAGATGAAGGTCCAGAAATCGATTCTCCTTCCTTCCATGCCTGTCAGGTAGATATGGACACACAACCTAAGCTTAGCCGTCTTGGAACTTCGAGTTTGCAGAGTGCCTTGACAAATTGTTCAGTGGTGGAAGTGGTATTGCCAGTGTGGTCCAGGGATGGTTGACCACTGACGATGGCTGTTGGTGGCAGTGGAGAAATCAGAGTCAGCAATGGGGGCCTCACTGAACTATGTGGTGTGCTATGTTCCCCCCTGAATCCATTTGACGGACCCTGCTTATTCTCGTAGCCTGGTTCTCCAGTCTTGCCAATTCTCGAGTTTTTGATAGCCTTTTAATACATGTCAAGCTAGCGAGAGTTGGTTTCTGTTGCTTGCAGTCAAAAATCACATCTGCTGCTCTTCACTTTGTCTGGCACATGCTGAGCTCAATTAGGGCATATCGACTATACTTGGACCTGCATCAGATGATCCAGTCCTCTAATGGGTTCTTGAATTGTCAGACTAAGTTGTCTGAACCGCAGCTCGGAAATCATCTGAAAAGTGAGAGATTTAACCGATGAATTCACCCAAGTTTTCAATTGTTTGAGGTGGTTTTCTTCTAAAGCTGGTGGTGTAGCTGGGTGTGGTTAGATGTGCTATTGAGGTGAGCCCATGTACCAGATTCCTCCCCACACGAGAACAGGGTAATTGGGAATGAGAAAGTACAATTTATTTAGCTTCAGAAAATGTCACTTCACGGTTGACTATGAAGATCATACTTGATGTGCTAGGGGGCCCTGTGGTTTAGGGCTGCCCAAGGTCGGGCCTGGGATTTGATTTTTGCCCTTCTACATTCTAAGAAGTTAGTCTGTTACTGTTTCATGGAATCTGGCCTGAGAAGTTTATTTCATGGAATCTGGTAGAAGACTCAAGACACCTGGGCCAGAGACAAAGGACTTTATTACTCATGGCACACATTTAAAATTAAAAAAATTATTTATCTGAAATTAATATTTAGCTGTGCATCCTGTACTTTTATTTGCTGATGCTGGTGAATTCAGGCACAGCGCTCTTGCAAGCACATCACATATTTAGCTTAGTTGGTGGTCAGGGCTGTGTTTCCACCACACATCCAGACAGGCTGGCGGGAGGGTGGGAGACCTGTGGGGCAGGGGCAGCAGCGTTGGCAGGTGACTGGGGCACTGAAGGCAGCCAGAGGCTCCTGGTGATCTGCTCAGGGCCTGCAGTAGGTTCTTCCAACAGCCGTGGTGGAACCAAGGGCAGCTTGGCATCTGGCATATGCTGATGGGTCCAGGTCAGGGATTAAAGCAACTTCCAGATAATAGGGCAATAATTCTGTTCTGCTTCCCTAGCCTCCTCCCTTGCCCTTCTTCCTTCTGTCCTTCCAGCTCCTGCAACACATTAAAAACCAATTCCCTGCATTATATTCTCCTTTGGTTATTTCGAGTGATGTCTATTTTCCTGGCTAGACATTGACAGATACAGGTACAATGGCAAATCCTTGATTTATAAGCCTATGAATTGTGGTGCACTGCTCAGCATGTAATGCATGAATAAGAAATGCTTACTTGAAATGAGCTAAATTGTCACTGGAGATTCATAGGTACAGGCACAGGATAAAATTATCCTAAAATAAGTGGGAATCAGAGGCACTGGGGAAGGTTACAGGAAAACTTCTCTGAGCCAAGGATAAAAAATGTGGTGTTAGATAAGACATTTTGTAGAGCTCAGAGGAGACGGCGGTGGAAGATGGATTACTGTGCTGAAAAAGTTTATTTTATCTTCAGTGCACTTCTGTTCGTGGCATTAATCATAGTATCTAAGTATTATTCTCATCTATAAATCTCAAATGATGAAATGAAATATAATATCACACTCACGGGTATTTTAGCAGTGTGAGCATAAAAGTAAAAATGGATATTCCACGGGCACTCATTCAACAACATTTATTATGTGTTACGTGCAAAGCACAGCACTTAGGTCTGTGTCACTAGTGTTGCGGTGACCTTCCTGATCCAGGATAGCAGCATAAATGTAAAGTCTGAGTTCATTCCCTTTGGAATCTATGAGCTGTGTTTCTCTGTCTCTGAAGCTTAACTTGTCAGAGCCGCCTGCATCTGGGAAATGGGTTGAGAAGACAAGAGGCCAGCTGCTCTTTCCACTGTTACTCAGCTTGCTAATAAATACTGCTCCATTTTATTGCTCCTGTCTCAGGAGCTGCCAGAGGAAGGGTAGCCATTTCCCCAAAGGGGATTCTGGGAAAAGTCTCCCTCAAACTGTAGCTGGAGTGTAGCTTCTGGAATATTTGGTGGATCCAAGTTGCCCAGTCTCTGATTTTAGGAATTTGTGATGCTGAGAGAGTCAGACTGGCTTTTCTAAGACCCATTTGTGGATTAACAAGCCCAAGAGCTCATGGTTTATCTGCAGATTGGGCCCCATAAAGGCCAGCTGGTCTCTCTTCTGGGTGCTCCTCTTGCCATGTGATAGCCTGCATCCACCATAGGGAGGCCTCACCAGATGTGCCCTTGACCTTTACCCTCCCAGCCTCTAGAACCATGAACTTTTTTTTAATATATTTTATAGCTGTAGGTGGACACAGTACCTTTATTTTTCATTTTTATTTTATTTTATTTTTTTTTGTGGTGCTGGGGAACGAACCCAGGGCCTTGTGCATGCAAGGCAAGCACTCTACCGACTGAGCTATCTCCCCAGCCCACGTTTATTTTTATGTGGTGCTGAGGATGGAACCCAGGGCCTCATGCATGCTAGGCGAGCACACTATCACTGAGCCACAACCCAGCCCTAGAACCAAACTTTTATTCTTTATCAACTATCCATTCTGTGGTATTCGGTCTTAGCAATGAAAAACAGAATAAGACAAACCAATTGGTTGAAAAAGCTTGAAAACCTGTTCATGACTGTAGGGGTCAGGGAATAGCAGCAATTCATGCAGAAAACTTAAAAATTAAAAAAAATGTAACCTAATAATTGCAAATGTGTTTCATTAAACTCAGTGTGACCATTTCTTTGAATGGATGAATCCTCAAGGACCCGCCCTGTACAATGACTTTTCTGCTGCTCCCTCCTTGGTGGAACCCAAGCCCATGGTCCTTCTGGAGAACTCAACTGAGGGCTCCTGATGAACTAGGAGGCCCGTTGGAGAGGCAGGGGTTTGACTCTGTAAGTGGAGGTGGCCCCTGCCAATGAGATTCTATTGACACCTACCGCTGCTACCTTTTGGAAGGCGAGTAGCGGTTGCGCGCCTGTAGACACCAGTTCATTCCACCCCCAGGGCCTGCTGCCTTCCTCTTGTGCAGGAAGACTCCTGGGCCTTGACAGATGGAGGACAAGTCAGGGTGACAGAGCTGGGAAAGGGACTTTCTTTTCGAACTCCAAATCCTTATCTAACTTTTAACCAACGTCCCCCTCTTTGCTCCTGTGTGTAATCACATAGTCACAGAATCACAGAGCTCAGCGTTGGAGGTTGGCTAGAGACCACCTAATTCAGGGGGAGGCTTGACTCTGCTCCGAGACCTGGCAGTGAGGTTTCACGGGGTCCAGGACTCAGCTTTCCTACGGAGACATTCTCTGTAGCACTTAAGCTTTGCAAAGATGCTATGGTACAGGGAGGGTTTAATTGCTTTCATTTTTCTTTTAAGAGAAAAGAACTTTCTAGGAAAAATAGCAGCCTTTCAAAGGTCAAGGCTGACGGTTGGTGGGAAGAGCGGGAGAGACTGATTTATAGGCAGTGGAATGGAAAACATGGCAGCAGAATGACAACCAGAGAACTGAAGTGACGTGGCTTGGCCGACTGTGCTCAGGACTCTGTGGGAGCCTGGCTGGGGGCTTAGGAGGACGGTCCAGCCACTCAGGAGGATCAAGACTGGCATTTGCCAGAATAGAAAAATTTGAAGTCCAAGAGCACAGGAAACTGAGGACTACTTATTCACCCAGTAACAGACATCTTCCAGCTCTCCTTAGGTGCCAGGTGCTGTGTTAGATGCACAGGATGTGCCACGGTCCCCACCAGGCCACATGGAGCTCACGTGACAGACAGGGGACAGACTTGGTCCAACACAGCCGGCCCTCCATATCTGCAGTTTCTACACACTTGTAGAGTCAACCAACTGTAGATTGAAAATACTATTTAAAAAGTTGTGTGTGCCAGAAATTCTGGCATTTGCTGGTAAATGGATAGAGTTAGAGAATATTATGCTAAGTCAAATAAGCCAAACCCAAAAAACCAAAGGTTGAATGTTTTCTCTGATATGCAGAAACTAATTCACAGTAAGGCAGGGGCGGGGGATAGGGAAGAATAGAGTTACTTTATATTAGGTAGAGGGGAGTGAAGGGAGGGAAGGGGGTGTGGGGGAAGGAATGATTAAAGTGAAGCAGACATTATTACCTCCTGTACGTGTATGGCTGCATGACCCATGTGATCCTGCAATATGTCCAATCAGAAAAATGAGGGATTGCGCTCTATTTATGCATGATCTATCAAAATGTATAAATGCATTCTACTGTCACGTACAATTAGAACAAATAAAATTTAAAAGAAGTTGTGTGTGCATTGAACATGTACAGACCTCTTTCTTCTCACTGTGCCCTAAACAATACGGTATAATGATGCTTTATATCACACTTACATTGCCTTGTGTATCATAAGTAGTCTAGAAATGTTTTAAAGTCCGTGGGAGCAGGTGTGCGGGCTTTATACAGACGCTACACCATTCTATCCGAGGGTCTTGGGCATGCAGTGTATCTGAGGGCTGGGGGTGTCCTGGAGTCAGTCCACTGTAGGGCTCAGGGGACTTGATTAGGTATTTAATTGCAATTTAATATGCATGGTCAGGAAACATAGGACACTCCTGCCCTGTCTATAAAGAGGACGTGACCCGGCCTTGGGGTCTGAGAAGAGGCTGAGATGGGGAGGCTGGGTGGGAAGAGGCTGGGCTGGTGTGGAGAGGAGGCGCTTTCCAGGCAGAGGCAGAAGGAGGGCTGGGAGCAGAAGAAAAGGAGAGGGGAGGACAGGGGTTCTGGATTTCATCCTGAGAATAATGAGAAGTCCTTGAAGGGTTTTAAGCAGAGGACATGATTGGCTTGGCGGGAGGCCAGGGAGGGATTTGGGCCAAATGTTCCTTAGTAATGATTTCTTGTCACTTTCTTGGGCTTGTCTGTTTTGCATAAATGGCTTAGAAATTCAGCAGGGATGGCCGTGGACAGAACTGAAGGGCTTCTGGAGGCTGCCCCACCTCTCCATCGGAATCAGTCGGTACCCTCCCCTCGCTGCTGCGCCTGGGGGCAGAGTTCCTCCTCCTGACAGCGGGGCCCAGGTGCTCTTGTCTGTGGAGCGTTCCGCAGCACCTGTGGCAGGCGGTGCTGCAGAGGCGCGTGGGTCCTAGGGTCGGGACGATGCGGTTGGGCAACTGGCTTACCCAAAGGCGCTTTCCCGGCGGAGTGGGCAAGAGCTGCTGGGTTGACCAGGCACCCGAGCCAAGGGTCACGGTGGACTCAGCTCACGTAGCCCAGCAGTGGGGGACTTTTAAGGTAGGAGATGGCTGGGCGCTTATCACCCTTGTCTCTTTGTTCCTTTGTATCCTGTTCCTTAGCCCCGCTGACAGATGGTGCTCCCAAGAAATACCTGTAGGTGGGCACGACTGTGGGAAGGAGAGCTAAAAAATAGATGTCTGTGTTCCCAACCAGGCAGCGAAGGCTAACCAAGGACCTGACTCCAAGAGCAGCACGGCCTTCCTGGGCGGCAGGACACAGACGGAAGATCCTGGGTGGCCCCTGGGACAGCAGCGGTGCCGAAGCTTGAGGGAGCTCGGGACTGCTTTCTGCTCAGTGTAGCTCACAGTGCTTCTGGTGTCTCTAAGCCCCTTACCGAATCCTCCAACATCCCCACGCACGCCATCCTATCATCACATCTTCATTTTAGAGGTGGGGACACTGAGGCCAAACTTGGATCCTTGACTGCTGGGAGGTGTCAGAGCTGGGACTTGTGCTGAGCCAGCCCCATGCCAAAGGCTACCAGGTCAACCTGTGCCTCTCTGAGAACGGGGCGTGGGGGTGGGGCAGCCGTGTTGGAGAGTGGCTTCCTGAAGATGCAGGCTGTGTCCTTAGACAGCACCTGTGCTGAGGCTGGCTTTCAGGTACCAGGGACACAGCATCAAGTGGAAGACAGAGACTGAAAGTCCCATATTTGGAAGAGACAAGATAAGACATTCTCAGAAATGACCTTTGAGCTAGAAGGGCCACAGTTAATATTACTGAAAAATTTAAGGAAGTGCCACTGTTTCAAATAACCCGTTTATGAGAAAGGAGTTAGTTTCTCTGTTGATAGATACGCTCCGCCATTCTCAAAAACAGCAGCAGCAACAACAAACTGGGTTCAGATTAACCCTTTACTGCGCAACATCCCAAGCAACTTGTTTAGATTTGCTGACAGTCTGGAAAAAGAGCAGCCACACATTCTTCTCCTTTCTCCTTTCCGTCTTCCGTCTGTTTCCTTCTCAGAGAAGCACTTGCGGCCAACTCTGATCGATGGCTGGCCCTGGAGACTGCAGTCCTGAGCCCCCCCTGAGTATGGGATCTCAGCCAAACAAGCGAGCCAGTGCTTGTTTGGGAAGCTGATGCAGGGGTCACATCTGGTTCTGAAATCGCCTCTGTTTTCCAAATTCTGAGACCGGAAGGGAAGATGGAACTTTGGAAAAGTGTGACTCATGGGTGGCTAGGGCTGGCTGACCTCAACTTTAGAGGCACAGCCATGACAACCTGGTGCTGGCTGTCCAGGAGCAGCCTCCACACCCAGGCACCTGGACGGCAGCTTCCACAGAGCCTGGTGGCACTGCCAGCCTGTGACTTGCATTAGGGGAGGTAGGGAGACTCGCTGGGTGGAGCCTTGATCTCCTTACGGAAGTGACGTATTGCACTGATGCAGAAGTGAGTTTAAAAGGTGGAATTTTATATGGTGGCGAGCCATTTTATATCTGGAGCACTTTCAATTAGTTCGTTGAGATGGATGAGACAACTGAACATAACTGGAAATGGAAAGAAGTGAAGTAGCTTCTTGACTCGGTATTTATTTCGGGATAAATTTAATTCCAAGATTTCCAGGAGTAATGGAAAAGCCCTCTGTAGAAGTTCTGAAGGGTGAACATCCATATGGATTTATAGAAACAGTAGCAAGGACTGGAAGACAGTCACTGGAATTTGCTGGAATAATTAGATATTCATGAAAAAAGAAATGAAGGGCTTTAACCTTATGTCGTACACCAAACTAAATTCCAGGTTGTCCTAAAGCATTAAAAATAACTCAGAAATACTTAAAAGAATGAGAAAAGTATACAAGGGGAAGGACAGGTGGTACTTAGGGGGAGATTCCCTTAGAGGTAGGTACACCTTACCAGCCAGAGTTGAACAAGGTGTCGCTCTGCCTTCTGTAAACATTTGTCCCTCATGGGAACATTGAAAGCCAGGCTTTCTGTTGGTGACTTTGCTGTTTACAGTGGCCTCACATGTGTGTCAAGGTGCAGAAACGTGGCGCTGTTCCTTACTGAGGAAAGACGTGTGCTGGATCGGCGTCACTCAGGAGTGAGGGTGATGCTGTGGGCGGTAGGTTCATGTGAATGAATCAACAATCTGTATCAAATAAGCTGTCTTAAGGCAGAAACACAGGAAACAAAGCTGTTGCCAAAGTGCAGCAGCGTTGAGGTGAGACCCTTAAGAGACAGTTAGATTCCTCGGATGCAGGAGTGGGTTCAGGATCTTGGGGTTAAGGATAGATTCTGAGCCCGTGCCCTCTCCTCCTTGCTCCTCCTTCCCTCCCCACCCTCTCCTCCTGCCCTCTGCCACAGGATGGCGCAGTAAGATGGTCCTCACTAGGTACCGGTTCCTTGACATGGATGCTGGGCTTCCTAGCTTTCAGAATTGTGAGAAATCAATTCTTTTCTTTATAAATTACCCAGCTCGTGGTATTCTATGATAGCAAAGAAAACAGAACAAGAGACTTATGCCTTCACTGGTTGATGCAAATATTGTGACTAGCGGTTGGCAGGAAATGAATCCTGTGTTCCCCTAGGAGCCATGACTCGGTATTTGTAATGACTTTATAGAACATAAGTAACAGCAATAATGAGACTCGACTGTATGTTCTTCCTCCTACTTGGACAAACATGCCTTCAGAATGACCTGGCAGGCAGGATGAACTGACCAATCTGTGCAGGAGAGCTGGCCCCTGGCCTGCAGTTCACTGGCCCCTTTCTGCCGTGGGCACATTGTGTGCCTGTCTGGGCCGCAGGTCCAGGCTCCGCCCACAGCCCTGCGCAGCTCCTCTTGGCCACTGGCTGGGCTTAAGGTGGAGGGATGAGGAAAGGGGCCTACGCAGGCCCCAGAAGCAATCTTGGGGCCCTCTAGGCAGGACATTTGGGTCTCTGGAGCCTGGGACATGGTCTGAAGTGTAGGGCGACTATCAGATCTTGTGAATTTCTTGCATAACCAAAATGAACTTCCGAAGGTTGCAGCCCTGGACAGGGCCTCCCCTCACTCCAGCTGAGGATTCTACTGTCCAGATAAAGTTTAATTCTAAGCAGTCAAGGCAGCGGTGCTTGTCGATCAGGGTAATGTTCTTTCATTTTCTACTGACACTTCTCAGACGATTGTCGTCCAAAGAGGCGCACAGGGACCTTGTCCCCGAGACCTGGGGCTCCTGTCTTTCCTGCCCTGCTCTAGTTTCCTCCCTCTGGTTGACAGCTCAGGCCTGCATTGAGGATGCGAGGCCGTCCCTTCTAAATATGGACGTGCATTCCTTCACACCTCCATGTTCCCCACAATCACGGAGTGCTGAGCCTGGGAGGAGAGTCCCTTCCTTCTCTTAGCAGATATTATCATAAAGTGAGAGGGTCCTGTCCACCCTTCGTGGGGGTAAAGAAACAGGAACGAAATCAGCGCCCCTCCAACCTCCAGCTAGCTAGGAGCAAGGGTAATGATTCTGGTGCTCATTTTCAAGTAATTAAAAAGAGTGTCACTGAGCTGAATTCTGGGAAGAGATTTGTTTTTCTTTTTTCTGGAAGCAATATTTACCATATGGAGAATATCAGCTTCTAATTTCAACTCGTTCAAGTCCTAAAAGAGCCACCTCGCAGCAAGTATGGAAGAGGCTGCAAAAGGAAGTAGTAACTTCCAAGTCTGGATGCTGGGCTTCGTCTCTCAGTGGCTTCTGCATGAAAAAGCCAGGAAGTCAGATCGTATCAGCTCACTCCTGGGGCCCTGGGAATTTGTTTAGGGGCTACTTAATATAGCCGAGCACAGAAGGTGTGAAACTGATGATGCTCGCTTTGGGATCAGGGGACCAGTAGTGACAGCAACCATATGTCCAGGGGTGCTCTGAATTTCAGTATCCCGCCAAGTTTTAAAATCCACGTGCCCCAAGTTTAGGATGCGAGAGTTTTGCTCACCGTGGGTAGTGAGGGTGCTTTTTGGAGGAAAGCACATGGAACATTTTATTAAGAGCATTATTATATGCAGTAGATACTTTAAAATTCATGCTCTGATTTAGGGCAGCTTGACTATTTTGCATTGCGGCAGTCTCTCCTCTGACAAGGAGCGAGGGTATCGGAGGGAGAGAAGCAGCATGAGGCCGGCATTCAGCAGCTGGGAAACCGAGCAAGTGCTTCATGGTCCTGTGCCTCAGTTTCCTCATCTGTAGAAGGAGCACATTATAGAGTTTAAAACCTGGCTGTGAAGGGTGGTTAAACAGTGCTCTAGTTTGGATCTGAGATGTCTCCCAAAGGCCCATGTGTAAAGGCTTAGTTCCTAGCCAACGGGGCTGTTTGGGGGGAAGTGGAACTTTTAAGAGGTGGCGCCTCACCGGAGGAAGAGAGGTCAGTGTTGGCCTGGCCTTGGAGGTATATGGGAACCCTGGCCCCTTCCTGTTTTTCTGTCTGATTCTTGGCTGCTGTGGTTGAACAGGCCTCCTTGCCACATGCTCCCTTCATGATGTGCTGTCCTGCTATCAGCCCAAAGCAACATGGCCAAGTGCCCATGGACTGAAACCTCTGAAATCTTAAGCTGAAATAAACCTTCTCACCTTTTAAGTTGATTATCTAAGGTGTTTTGTCACAGTAATGGAAAGCTGACTAATAGAGAATATAGGTAAAGTACCTATCACGGAAAGGTGTTTGTGGCCACTTCATGAATGCCCTGGTTGCTGTCTCTGCCCAGCCCTTGGCTCCACTTTTGGGAACTTCTTTACTCTAGGACCCCTCCTGTTTTAGTGTTTTGGAGGAATTCAGCCTCTCCACTTTGTTTTATCACTAGCTCTTTGAACTGTCCTGAATTCTACTTCTTGCCCAACCTTGGGTCCCTCTGCTCCCTGCCCTGGTATGGCTTCCTGTGTGCCCTGTGTTAAACAGAGTGGGTCCTCCTCACTCCTCATCTTTTCCTCCATCCATCCCATGAAGGAATAGCTTAATCTGATTGGTGAATTTGGAACAAAATAAACTGGAAGGTTGGGTCTAAGGACTCCTTTCCTCCTTGGAGTCTGAGGGAGCAACATTTCTCTACTCTTACAGGCTGTGTCATTCTCCAGCAGGCTGCCCCGGCCCTTCTGCTTCCCCTCGCGTCCTGGTACTGCACTGCGTATAGGGCAGCCCCTCATAATGACCATTTGCCCACAGACATGAGCTGTGTCCTTCACATTGAGCCTTGATTGGAGGTAAAGCTGAGTATCTTAATTTCTGGAAGCATCATGGTTGAAAAATTGGTCCTTTGAAACTGAAATGCCTGGGTTCCTGTTCCAGCTCTGCCACTTACCCCTGTGTAAATTTTGAAAGTTTCTAAGCTTGCTGAGCTTCAGTGTCTTTTTTATAAAAGGGGGAAAGTCATAGAACCTGCTTCACAGTTCCGTATGGAGCATTGGATGAGTTAGCGAAACTAAACCACTTGGAACGCTGCCTGTCCCTGGCCAGCTAAGCTTATGTAACGGTATTTATCAGTTTATTCAGATTGTGCTGAGGGAAGGTGGATGGTGGATCCTCGGCCCCTCAGAGACCCATTTCCGGGTCCTGCTCTCTTCTGGTCCTCCCTCCGTGGCTCTGTCTCGACACCCCACTCGCTTGGCTATACTTCTCATGAATACTTGCTTAATTCACGTGTGTTCTTTTCCTAGTTTTGAAGTAGATCATTCTCTCTGCTGGAGTAGAAGGGAGGGAAATAGAAATTGAGTACCTGTCACCTCCTCTACCATCAGTTATGTCCCCATCCCCCAGGCTGTGGGCAGCAATATTTTTTCTGCCTCTTCCAGTGATCTTCCTGAACATTGGGTGGCTCTGGATTTTGACCTTCAGGAAATTGTTCTTGCAGGGGCAATTATTGCAGGTGCTAATTATCTTTGGTCCTGGGCCCTCCTTTTACCTTTAGTAAGCTGGGCCCTTTCATAGAGAGACCACTGTCCAACCCCAAGGGGCAGGTACTTTCGGCCTCACTCCCTCACTTAGGAAAGCTTTGTTGACTGGTTGCCATGGGCTCACTGCACTTGGGAAGGTTAAGATAGCCACTGCCCCAGAATGTGCAGTTCAGCCATGTTTAAGCCCTGCTCCAGCAGGTCCTGTGGGGTCACCAGGAGAGGGTGTGTGTGTGTGAGGGTGTCTGAGTAGTTGGGGTTTCACTCAGGTCTCTACCTCATTCAAAAAATGCTCTGTTTTTCTGTTTTGCATGTTGGGCTTTTGAGTAACATTTCATCTACTGAAAGAATTGCACTGTTTAAAAAAATTTGAAATATCGTTGACCTAATTTTTTCCAGTGAATTTATTCAGAGTGGCTTTTTATAGTGGTTTGACCTTCCTGACTTGCATTTGGCCAACAGGGTGACAGAGCTAGCTGGCCAATGCGTTGGCCATGGTCACCATGGAGTCCAACAGCAGGGCCTCTGAAGTTGCCCCTCAGCCAATGAGGTTCACCTTTTGTGTTTGAGAAAAACCTTTTGTGGTCAAGGTTAGCACTGTTTGCAGTAATCAGTAAATAAGAGATTTTTGGGGGGAAGTACCATACACAAATTGACTCTAGAGGCAATCTCAAAAGAGTTCCAAAAATATTTAGGCAATGACAACACTGTTGAAATAAGTTTATAACCCTTAAAAATGCTAGAAACTCTAAAATAAGATCTCAAATTCATTTCATAGGACTTATAATATCAAACTATAGCTTTCCAAAGGACAGAAAGGGGACTTGGCTTTACTTTGGTGTGTTTGTTAAAGCCAAGCCTCTGGGATCCAAGATGATGAAAGACTGACCAAATTGCTCAATTGCTGACCTATAAAAATGCACCTGGGTTGACCATTCAGGACATCTGACTTACTTTGCTTTCCAAAATATTTAAAAGAACCCCATATTTGCACTTGCATAGACTATTTCTGGAAAAAGTCTAGAATGCAAACTCCATGGGGCTGGTCCTCCTCCCCCACTTGTTCCTGGATGTGTCTTGAGAGGATGCCTGGGGTGGAACCGGTGCCTGACAGGTATGCACGGAATTAACGAGCTGCCAAGGTACGCGACTCGTTAGGTTTCAATTTATGAATTCTGGAGGGGCACAAGGAGAGTCGAATGCATTCCTCAAACCTTGACACTTTAGATTCAGGCAAGTCAGGTAGATAAATCCCGAGTGGGCAGAATAGCTGAGCAGAGAAGCCAGGGACTTGGGAACACAGCTCTCCTGGGGATTAAGAAAAGTCATACTTCATTTCCCAGTTGGTGCTTGCCCTTCTAGGTCTAGTTCTTACAGAAGGGAACTGCTGGGTGGTGTGCATTGAGGAACAGAGAACACCCCCAAAGTAGTGCTTTGACTTAGTTTACCATGTGCATTTATTATTTTTTGAAATAAGCGTATGGACTAGAAGATGATAATGAGTGAAGAGTGAGCAGAGAGAGTAGGTTTTTCCTCCACCTACACAACAGAATGATTAGTTCTCACATTTTCTGTGGGAGGCAATTTATATTTGTACTTATAAACAGGAGTGATAATAATAATTGGCTGGCAGAATCATTTGTCATTAAGAGGCTCTTTGAAAAAACTGGTTTGTAGAGCCATCAAACACTCTGGTTAAAATTGAAATGTAAAGGGGCAGAATGATCACTCAAAAGCCTTTGAGTCTGAAACAGAGACAACAAATTCAGTGCAGGTGGAATAAGCAGCCAGGGCTATGTATAATCTGAAGCAGGAGGGTCATATGGCCACACATATCTCAGAAAAGTGGCCCCCCTGAGGAGTGGAGGTGGTTGGAAACTTTGCTCTTCTGGATGGTTTGTGCTCACATAAGTCAGTAATCTATTAACAACAGCTAACATTCATCCAATGCTTGCTGTGAACCAGACAGGAATGCTTCACATATATTAGTCTAATGGGGAAGCTCCTACCACCATCCCATCGTACATGAGGAAATGAACACAGGTAGGTGTAGGTCACATGCTGCTAAGGGACAGGACAGGATCAGTGGTGCACTGAGTTGGCTCACAGAGGCTCCTGGGAGCCAACCAGGCACATCTCTTTCCAATACCATGTTCAATGAATCATGTTGACAGCTTGAAATTGCCCGTTGTGGGAGGATTTATATACCACAGGGACTGACAAATGCTGCACCAGGTAGTTAGTTATCACCAAACAGAATTCAAACCCAGATGGTTTGACTCAGAAGCATTTTGGCAAAGATGCATGTTTCAGAACCTAGTATTGGTGGTTGTATTGAGATTGTTTTATTTTGGGTGGGGCACTTTTATTTAGCTATTCTGGTTACTTGCAGCCAAATGCACCCTAATTGATTTCTATCATTTCCTTAAAGGATTGTTGGGAAAATTGATTGAGATGATGCATCTGAACGGTCAATGCAGGGTTTACTTGACGTGACCCTGATGTCATTGTGGTCATCTATCTCAAGTTATTTCTCTACCTTCATGAGAACTAGTGAGTGGCAAAACTACCCCATCCCAGGGGTAGTTTATATCCCAGGGCAAAAGATAGAGAGATGAGTCCAAAGGGGGAGTCATTAGGATCATACGGTGACGTTAGTCTATAACCACTAATGACAGTTCCTAGCTCCTTGAAAACAAGTCCTGAGAAACTGAAACCTTTTTTATACCATTGGATGCCCTCCACTGGCAACTGCCCTCCACTCTCCATCCTTTCTGGAGCATCGAGAAGTGAGGCCAGGCTGAGGCCAGCGGAGCCTGCATTGTGACCAGCAGGTCATAAGTAGGATGTGACACCATTTGGTAAAAACTAAATCAAAAAAGAGTGGAGGTGCTATCATTTGGCTTAGATGCTAAGGATGTAATGCTCCTTCTTCACCAGGAAGGAGATGCTCATTTTCATGGGTAGCTGAAATGAGAGCCATAAGAAAGCCTGCAAAATCAACCAGGAAAAGAACAAGCCACAACTGCCGAGTGCCCAGGGTATGTCAGGGGTTGCCCTGAACCTTTTACATGCATTGTCTTCGTTCATCGTCCCAGCCACTCTCTCAGGGAGGTTCAGTGGTTGTTCCCATCATTGAAAAGATGAAATGAAGATTTTGAGATCTTGAAGAACTGACTTGAGATCCCACAGGAGGCAAATGGTGGAGGGAATCTGGCGCCTGTCACAGCTCCCAGACAGTCTGACTCCAGGGTTCATGTTCCCAGCAGGACACCTGAATGCTGAGGAGTCCCTATGAAGAAGTGGAGCTGAAGGAGTAGCCCTGGGGCTTCCGGTTCTGAGACCACAGTCAGTCAAGAAGCGCTGTCCAGGAGCATGTTACCCATGATCTTTCTGACCACTGGCCCCTCTGACCTACTGCCTTGGTGGGTCGTTTAGTGTAATCCACCCTGAAAATAGTCAACATGTCCATGTATCTGACTTTGCCCTATTTAACTGACCGAAGATGGCAACTCTCTTTGCCTCAAATGCTGGGTCCCTTTCTCAGCAGACACAGTAATGGCACGTCATGACTGAAGCATGAGGATATTGTATGTCTGAAGAAAGAGGTTTAAAATATTTTATTAGAGAACATACATCAACATGGAACAACTTTTAAATACAGGGCATCCATACGAATAAGGACAATATAAATGCTTATAATTTGAACAGTCACTTTATTAAACGAATAAAATAAATTCACTTTTAACTGTGGGCATGATGTGTATAGTTTTTCAATAACTTATTCAGTTGCTTTGAAATATGTACATTCATTTTCTTCAAAAAAAAAAGAACAGAAAGCCAACATGACCACCATGTCACATTATAAACAAATGAATCTGTAAAAATAGTGTGTAGAAAATTCCGGAACACTTAGCACATTCCAAGCGTATCTGAGTCCTTTTAAAAGACATAAAATGTTTCAAAGCCATTTCGGACAGCCTGGGTGTAAGATATATGCCTTAATACAATTGGTGCAGTTAATTCAAGTAAAACAATTCACACACATGAACATATTAATCAGATGCAGGAGAGAATTCTCCCTCGTAAAGCACAGAGCACATACCAAACTCTCAGCATGATTCGGATTAACTCTTTTTTTTTTTTTTTTTTTTTTTTGTTCGTTTTTTGTTTTTTGTAATATAGAAGGAAAGGTAATGAGATTGTCAGCTGGACTGACCGAACGCCAAGCCTGGAGCGGGTGGACATGGGTGGACACTGTGCAGCTAGACACTGTACCTCACAGGGATCTCACTTGTTACAGCAGTTGCAAAGGTTACAGGGAAACCATAGCATCTAAAATCAGCCAGCCAGCCCACAATTACTTCTCTGGCAAGGAGGAAAAGCGGTGTTTGCATTTTGAGCTCCTAAGGAGGATACAAGCAGAAAAACTGTTGCAGACCGGGAAGTGTCGCAGGGTCTGTGTTTAAATGGCATCAGCCTTATTTACTAAAATACGGTTTTAATTTCACAGGGAAAATGAACCTCCAATTTTGTCTTCCTTAGCCCCAGTAAATCAAATCCTTCCTAATTGCTGTTGATGGCAGAGCACAGCTCTGAGTTCTCTGCGGCTGCGCCTCCCGCCCTGGGCTGCATTTGCATTGCAGTGAGCTGCCTGGCACCTCTGCTAATCATGAGCTCTGACTTAGTGTGAGCTACCGACCTTGACCTTGGGAGGGCAGTGTGGAAACCAGCCAGGGGGTACTTTGGGGATGCAATTTTCGTCCGCATTTTTTTGGTAGGACAAAACTCTTTATTTTAAAACACATTGCACAATGTTTTCTTGCTGCAAATCATTCCTCCACTTTTAATAATGCAGAATTGCCTGGTGTTCAATTTTCTCCTTAAGATGTCCGTCCGAATGGTGTGGCTGCTCTTACGGATTAGCATGCTTGAGCAAATGTTTATTTGCATGAAGAGAAAGAAGTAGCTTTTCTTTTCTCATTCAGTCACCCACTGCAGTGCTGCGCTAAACCTTAGGAACAGAGAATCAGCCAACTGGAAAACCAAGGCCTTTCCATTTTCAGCCAGGCCAAACATGGTGGCTCTGTCAGGAAAGTCCTGTGCTCACCACGTACAGGCTCACCCAGTGAGCTCTCCCTCAGCTTCAAAAGAGCGATAAGGAAAGCAGGCGAATCTGCCTGCAAGTATCAGGGACTGGCCACCATGATCAGCAAGGCTAATCTCTTCACACCTGATGAACTGAGGGAGGGGCAACCCCAGCAAGTGCCGGAGATTCACCAGCCCCAGGGCCTTGACATGGATGTGTTCCTTCTGTGCTAGAACAACAACTTCTGCTGCCCACTCAGTTTTGTCCTTCAGGATGCCACTAAAGTGTACCGTTTGTAAGAAGCCTAACTCTAAGGCTGGGGGGCGCCTTCCTTCAGGCCCAGTAACTCTGCAATGGATATGGACCCCCACACTTGCTATGCTCTCCTGCACTTGTTGGCTTACCTGTGCTCACCATGTTCTGCACGGGCTTTGACGCAAGGACTATGTCTCCACCCTTGTTAATCTCCAGGCCCTGGCACATGGTAGATCTGCACTGAGGGTTACAGGCTGGGTAAGTGACTGAGAGAGCATCCATATGCAATGGCAGTTACTTTGGGAGAAGGTGGTTTTGTTTGGTGGTGTGGCTTCTACTTCTATGGATGTGCTAGTATCTGAGGAACACTAAGGACTCTTGAGCATCTAAATTCTAAGAACACAGCAGGGGGAGTTCTGCTAAGCTGATTCCCCAAACGAGGGCCATTGTTCCAGCAGGGACATCAGTCATAGATTTGATCTAGAGTCCCATGAAAACTCGACAGAGCATTTGTAGAGCAAGACCCAGCAGCTCCTGGGGAGCATTCTAAAGCCCAGAGGGAGCAGAACGAAGGCAGGGTTGCACCATCGTCGTGAGGGAGGAAGGACGGAATTCAGGGACAGGGAGCCAACTTCGCGTCATGGGGGTATGCCCCCTTACAAAACGACGTGGGCTGACCCTCAAACGATCATATTCTACTTTTAATATACCAAGCATCATGTATCAATTATGGTCAAAATTTTAACCATTTTTTAGAATGAGAATTCTTACTCCAAACCTGAAGTACCCGGCTCTACATGTTCAGACCTGGAAGAGGTGGCTCCTCTCGATTGAATCTGTGCCCCTGTCCCCTTAGCCAGGCCGCTCACGTGCTGTTCCCTGTGACATGTTGCTCTAGCCATTTTTCCTCCAGCACCGAAAGAACTGGACTCTTCATTTTAATTTGGGCCAACACTGATCCCTTCGCTCTTGCCTCAACTTAGCAGCTGCTTCTTAAAACCCAGAGGACCAAAATAGCCATGGACTGTGTTTATCCAAAGCAGGGCTGGGCCAAGCACCCCACCCTGAAAATGACTTTCCTTTCTGTTTAAAGCAAGTTTGAAGATCTGAATCACAAGAGACCATCTGGCAGGGAGATGGTGGCAAGTCCCTGCTGAAGACAGCCTCTGGGTGCAGGGGACTGCCTCATCAGACCTGGGTGCTGGGCTGAGCTCGCAGCGTGGACTTTGCTGCTAAATCACCTGCCCAGAAGCCTCCCGCAGATCCTTTCAAGGTTCCACAGCGATGCCTGGACCTGAGCGGCGGGTCTGAAATCAGAACTGAGATTGCTCCCGCGCTCCCCGGACAGGGGCCCAATTCCCATAAAATCTCAACTCCCTCTGTTCACGACTGGGGAGCGACTGTTTTGTCTTGGAAACATTCACTTCTGACAGTTGCCAGGAAATGCTCAGCCCTGTCTCCTTAGACAATTCTAAACCCAAGCTTTGTGTCAAATCCTGTCTCTTCTTCCAGAGGTCAAAATGACTTCCCTTTCCCATAAGGTCAGTTATATAAACTCACACCCACACCTTTTATAGAATGGCTGCGTTTTATGCAGCATCTTTCACAGGACAGCCACGCTCACATAAAACACTTCCTAATGCCAAGTAAGTGGCAGGTGGGAGAAAGATTATAAATGCCAGGCCTGGTCCCTTGTTCTGGTGTCTGTAATCCTGAGTTTGGTGGAAAGCTTCAAAGTAGTGCCAGGAGACTGATTTAAAAAAAAAATTAAAAATCCAAGGAGGACTATTTCCAACTCAAAGAAAATAGCATGGGAGAAGGCGGTGGGTAACTGAGAATCCGGTGCTTAGTACCCTGAGCTGGGCACGTAGCACCCCAGCTTGGCACATGGTTGCTTAGTGACTTCCCACCTAGTTGAAGAGGAATGAGTGTCCACTTTCAGTGAGCAAGAATCAAGCTGAAGTAGAAGAGCTCAGGAAGCGGGAGAGAGAGAGACTCAGCTTCTCCGTTCCTGCACCTAGTTTTTCAGCACTTGGAGATACAGGTAAGCTGTACGGTAATCATCTTGGGTAGACAGCAACCGGGAAGGAGAATGGGGACCCCGAGAGAGTGCCTCGGGCGTGTGTTGGGGGCCTGCTGCAATTTCACAGGTTTTATGGGTGCATGAGGCACCTCCCTGCAAGCCACTTCACCTGCATCCCCATTTCACAGATGAGAACACAGGGCCACAGAGGTCAAATGACTTGCTCAGAGAGTCACTCAGAGATACAGACTGCATCGAAGGAAGGTCTGGGACCCCCTGGGTCCGCAGCCCTTCCCACAGTGCTGCTCTCAAGATGCTTCTAGTTCCCCTCCTGTGATGGGCTCTGGGGTGGGCAGGACGGTCAGCTTCCACAGGTGGAGAGATCACACAAGGAGAGCCCGGGCTGGGGGTGGGGGGCAGGCAAGTGCCGCTTCTCCCGATCTGCTCTCTGTCTGACTCCCTACAGATTTCCCTGCCTTCCTCGCCTCATGCCTGCGTCATGGCGCTGGGTCTCTGGGAGAATACTCCTTTGGTAATGGGGCTGTAAGATCTGGCACCTCACATCTCAAAGTGTTCTAAGGGCTTGGCACATAGCAGGTGCTCCAAGAAGATAGTTTCTATGATCCGAACCTTATCTCTGCAGGATCCCTCAGAGGTGCATGTGAGGGAGTAAAAGATTTCCACAGTTGGCAGCGTGGGTTACGCCTGTGTGGAAATGCTAAGAAAGTGGACTGTTGGGACTGGCCACCCCCAGAGACAAGGAAAGTGGCTTTCCTTCCCATCTGATGAAGAAAGCAAATGCTTTCATCTGGGCCCCCAGGGGTGAAGTGAAACTCCCGTGGCCCTCGTCAGCTCTCAGCTGAAGTTTAGGAATTGGGATTGTGAGACATGTTTGGTATGTCAACTGCTGCAAGTGGAGGGGACAGCATGCAAGGGACTTCCCTTTTTAATTCAATTATTTCCTAATCGATGTTTCCCTCTTAAAAAAAGTCTGTAGAAAACTGGCAATAAATTGTTACTCAAATACTTGTAATGCTCGCATGTTTTGCTCATAAAAATACTGTCTAGCATATTTTTTAAAATAGCTTTCTTGTTGGTTGGAATTTGGGCATCCTTATTCGTGAATTGAAGCTGCTCCTTCCCCTACCATTCGTCAATGTCACCTCCTCCTCTGCTCTTTACCACCACTGTCATCTCTGGTATGACACAGGCCCCCGGGGAAGGAAAGACCTGTGGGGGAGAGCCCTCACCCTGATGCTCTGGGTTTCACGACCTGGCTCCCCAGCCGTGCAGCCTTCAATGACTGAGTTTCACAGCGAAAGCTAGGGCCAGATTGGGCAAAAGGAATGCAGACCCGGGTGGGGAGGAAGACCATTTGTTAAGAAGTGGATCCATCAAGGAGCTGTCGCTACAGGCATGCCACACTGCGTCTGGATGGCGTCTGACTTGAATGCACAGAATACTTCCGTGGGCCCTGCCTTTCCATGTGACTTTCCGCTCCCTAATGTGTAGATTGAGCCGAAGCTGATGAATGGCGTTGCTCTGGCAACAAGGGTGCCTCATTGTCGTTGATATTGTGGGATGAGGATCACTTGCAATCTGAGGGTCCCCTGGGATAGGGTGGGGGAGGGGAACCAAAGCAGCCCCGTCCCTTGGGCAGACCGCGCGTGCCGGGAGGTGCCATGTGTCAGCGTCCTGAGTCTTCCTAATGAGGATAAATGCTCTGTGCTGCTCAGCGGGAACCAGGGCAGAGGAGAAAATCTTCTACGGCTGTCATGGTGGAGCCCTGCAGGTGACAGATTTGTCTACAGCAGGGCTCAGCTGGCTTGACCAAACAGAAATAAGAATTTCACAAGAGAGGCCAGGTGCTACAGGACCCTGTATTCGAAGCCACTGGAGGCTGAGGCAGTAGGGTGGGAGGTGGTCTCCAGAAGGTTAGACTGAGTTTCACCAGGAGAGCTGCCCCCAGCCTCCATCCCAGGGTGGCACAGCCTCCTGTCCTCTTGGGTTATGACACTGAGGAGAGGAAATTGCCTGAAAGCTGCCTGCAGATTCTTGGGGACTCATTTTGCAAGCCAATCCTGAAGTAGGGCAGGTGCCATTGACATACCCTCAATCCTCCTGTGACTGGGAAGGGCCTGGGGTCACCACAGGGCTCCGGAACGTCCTCACTGATCCAGATCCCAGGACTGGGACTGCTGTTGGTCCTTGACTCCACTTGCTCTGCCTCCCCTTGCCCTCAGGGTCTGGGGTCTGCACATTCAGAGATGGGGCTCTGCTTTCCTGGGTGCAGATATCCCTGAGGTGACCATATGTCCCCCTGACTTGAGGTGGATGTTGGCCTGTGAGTCTCCATTGCTGTGTGCCCTTCCCCTTAATTAGGATCGCACTGTAACTTTTCTTTCTTATTTTTTGGTACCAGGGATTGAGACTGGCTTCACCACTGAACTACACCCCCAGTCCTTTCTATATATTTTATTTAGAGACAGGGTCTCACTAAGTTGCTTAGGGCCTCACTAAGTTGCTGAGACTGGCTTTGAACTTAGGATCCTCCTGCCTCAGCCTCTCAAGCCACAGGGATTAAAGGTGTGCACCACTGTGACCGGCTTCACTGTAACTTTTCAGAAACTCCAGGATCTTCAGCCTTTTTCCTGAGCTTTCCTAGACATTTCCAAGTACCTGTGGTCCTGGTCTCCAGACCCTTGTCAACACTTCTTGCCTACCTGGGACTGGGGTCTCAGTCCTATTAAATGACATGACTGTTCATGCTACTAGGAGTTTTCATCAAGTTGAATAGACAGAACCTATATAAGCACAGTGTATACAATTTATATTTTAAAGTACTTTAAATGATGTGGATTTTAAAAATAAAGTGCACAATTAGTTGCCAAATACATTATATAGAGAATTGGTGTAAGAACTTGGGGAGGGGGTTCAGAAAGGGCTGTATTTGACCTTTCGATCTGGGAAAAGAATTATGGATACTTTTTTTTGTTGTTGTTATGGGAAGAAAGGAGAGCATGGAGGGTTCAGATGGGCTGAATTTAATGCTTCCCAAATTCCTATTGAAATCCTAACCCCTCACCCCCATTACCTCACACTGGAACTGTGTCTGAAAACAGGGTCTTTAAAGAGGTCATGAAGGTGCATCCTAATGTAATATGCCTGGGCTTCTGATAAGAAGAGGAAGTTAGGACACAGACGTGTACTTGCACAGACTACACAAGACAGGAGCAGAAATCACCTTCGATGCCTTGACCTTGGACTTTGATGCCTTGACCTTGGACTTCCAGCCCCCGCCCCCCAGCAGTAGGACAGGGGATATCTTGTTGAAGCCAGATAATGACAACCTGGTACTGTGTAATGACAACCTGGGCAGGGTGGGAGGGGACTGCAGAGGCAGCAAAAGCCAGAGCAAGTTGGTAGGAGGAGAACCTTTTCTTGAAGCCTAAAGGTTCTCAGTGCAAGGAGAGGGTGAGTGGAGAAGTCCCAGTCACAGATGGGCTGGTGGGGGCAGGGTCAAGGAGCAGAGCCCAGAAGAGAACACCCTCTGCCCAGCTGACGGTTTTGCCCAGGGTGTGCCTCCTGAAGGGTTTGTCATTGCCCAGGGCTAACAGGGAGCCAGGTGTACTTTACGGGATTAATCCAGGCCTGCAGGCCCCAGGGAAAGTCAAACAGAAAAGAAACAACACAGGCAAGAGACCAAAGATGAAGAGCAAGAGGACAGAAGGTAACTTTGCAAGACAGAAGGTGACTTTGCAAGGCTCAGTAAAGTCGTCTGAACCGTCAGAGTGAGAGGCGACCACTGGCAAAGGAAGAGATGCCCATCTTGGGAGTGTGGTTGGGAATGCCAGGAACCACTCTGAGCGCCAGCTCTTTTCTAAAACGTGGCTGCACAGTGTTGGCACTCTTCACTTGGAACAAGCAGTGTAAGGACAGAGAGACGGCGACGTAAGGAGAGGGTGGAAGTCCTTGAGGACCGGGGCCTTGAGAACATCCTCACCTCACCTTTGTGGCCAGGCCCCCTGCCCTGGGCAGGGAGGCTGCAGGGGCCAGGGTTCGCTGAGTCAGGGCTGTTGCTCAGGGAAGCCCCATACTGTCACCCAGCACAAGATGCCACAGAAATGGTACCCATTGCAGCGAGGGTACCTACCCCCGCATCTTACATTGCTTGTAAGGTTAGGAAGAAGTAGGGGGTGGAGTTATGGAGATGGAGGACAGGACTAGGAAAGGAGATTGGAAAAGGCAAGGATCAAGAGCAGGGGACGGGGGAAGAGGGACACGGCCAGTGGTGTCCACCTAGACCTTCCTTTTTGTGCTCAAGGTAGGCAGCGGTGTCATTATTAAAAGGGCCTCAATATTTCCAGGTCCTTCTCCAGCTGCTCTGCACCCACTGCCAGTCCACGCCTCACCCCAGAGCCCAGCCGAGGAGTCTCCTCTCTCAACTCTGGGGACACCTTGCCCGGGGCCATGAGGACCCAGCCTTATTTCCAGTCCCACCAGGCCTGGAGAGGGAGCGGGAGGGGCAGGGAGTCCCTGCCGCACAGACCTCGCTCAGAACTGTGGCTTTGGTGCCTGGGAAGGTCAACTACATTTCCCTGTGGCAGCACCATGTCCATTCTAGTTAGGGGACCCCACACTGACAGGAAAAGGAAAACTAGGAAAAGAGACGGGGAGAAGAAACCCTCCTCCTGCTTGTCCCTTGGGAGACGCCCTCTGTTCATGCCCCATGACTCTTAGTGAGCTCCAGGCAGGGCTTGCAAATGCCTGGTACAGGAGGCTCTCCAAGGAGCCAAGCGTGGCCCCAAAAGACTTCTGGGGACCCCTCCCTCAGCAGGGCCCAAGGGGTGGGTGGAATTTGAGGTCAGCCTTGGCCGCGTGGCCTGGAGCTGTTGCTGTTGTCTGAGTCAGGCCACGAGGGGAGGGCTGAGCCGGCCACGGGTTCCCCGGGCTCCTGCCGACCTGCCCGTTCTGCAGCTGCAGGGATGGAGTGCAGTGGGTCTCACCTCTGCTTCTGACCCCTGCTCAGAAAGCCGCCCTGGGACATGAACTTGTCACTTTGTCTAGCAACTCATGCAGGTTGGGAACACTGATTTAGCTAAGTGGAGATATGTCGATGACATGTTTAAAAAAGCTGACACCCCAGACCATTGTTTCCCATTGTTTGCACTGAGCTGCACCCTGTGATGGTCATGGGCACAAATCGTGCCCCGTGGGCTAAATCTGGCCCACACCTTTCTTTTTTCCAAGCTAAGAATAGTTCTAAATTTGTGTGCGTGTGTGGTGCCGGGGATTGAACCCACGGCCTTGTGCGTGCGAGGCAAGCACTTGGTTCTACATTTTTAAAGGATGATCTCCCCTCTCCACCAAAAGTCCAAACAGAGAAATATGTGTGATAGAGAACATAAAGCCCGTAATGTCTAAACCATTTACTGTCTAGCCATTTACAGAAAAAGCTTGCCAAGTCTTGGTGAACATTAAATAGTTTTTTATTTTTTGGTTCATCTGGGAACAGCCCTCCCCTCCCCCATGTAGAACAATGCCTCTTGGAAAAACATTCTTGACTTCTAAGCAGGTGAACTTGGACCCACCCAGCTCATAAGCTGGGAATGGCCTGTGCCTCTCTGTGGTTTTCATGCCAAGTGCAGTGCCTGGCACAGGGAGAGAGTTTGCTGCTGACGATCAGTGTCCACAGTGACTGGCAGTAGGAGTGTTCCCACAACTCCCTTTGGGACTTTTGTGTTCCTGAGGACCTTACGGTGATAGTCACTGCTGACTGTGCCTTACATGCCACCCCACTGAGCAAACTAAGAGCCTCCTGCCTCCCTATTTCCTTAGCCCCGTGGTGTCCTATCTAGGGGGAAGGAACAGGATTACAAGTGCCTGTCTGTTAGCCACGGAGAGAAGCATGGACAGACCTGCACTTGAGCCCTGGGATGATTCTGTGCCGCCCAATGCTGGCAGGAGAGAAGGTGTGACACAACTGGAATTACCAGTGAGAGACGAAGGAGCAAAACATGGAAGTTAGAGGGTGGCAGGCCTCGGGGACATTGAGGATGGAAAAAGGAGTTGGAGGCTGAATATGTGGGTATTGGAAGAAATCCCTCAACTCACTGCCCCATTTCTTCCTGTGCCACGTGAAGCCCTGGCTTCTCTTTCTGCCACGGGAATGTCTGAGATGAGAGAATCCACTTGGACAAACATAAAGCAAAGTCGTGGATGGAGATGTGAAACTCACATCGGGATTTTTGGTCTTCACTTCTTCTCTTTAACATTCAAATGCGCCTGCTGTATTCAGGTTGTTTCATAGGCCTGGGCCCGCATCATATTTTTCTCTAAATACAGTGTAAATCCGCTTTCAGATTTTTTACCCTAATGAAGTCTGTAGTTTTCATAGTCTGGCAAAAATTATTTCTAGCTTCTAATGTGGCCACATTGAATATGATATGGAAGGAGATAATGTAGTAACTCCTGAGCCACATGAAAGGGAAAGGGAATTATTTTACCTTTTGAAATGAACAAGCTTCCAGCCTTAGGGCAATTCCTTGCTTCTCAGCTGCAGCAAAGCATTGCTAAACCCCTTCCCCCTCCGCCTTCACACCAGCCCACAGCCTTTCCTGTGGGCGGGAGAACCCATAATCCAAGCTGCGGTAGCAAAGAAGAAATGACATTTTCCTGCCTAGAGCCGATGGGGCTGTTCCCAGCCCACCCACAGGACATTTGGGTCTGGGGGCAAGAGTAAGACTGTGCCGACGGCAATCTTGGCAGGGGCCAGCCTCCTCTGCTGACATCCTAACTGGCTTTCCTGACCCAGCTCCGTAACGGTCATCTCCACTCACTCATCTCGCAGGAACTTGGGAGGGCCAGAGGCTACTGCTGCCATTGCTTTTGGAAGATGGTGGACTCAGCCCTGCTCCACAGCTTAGTTTGTAGACACGGAGCAGGCGCAAACAGTGTTCCAACTGGGTTCGACGGGAGCTGTGTACAGGTGGTCTCATGGTTAAAAGTCCTAGTAGTGTAAAAGAGATCAGAGTGACCAGTGAGTATAGCTCTGATGTCTCCACTTTATGCCACCTCTGTCTTCCTTCTAGTCACCCTGGCTTTTTCTAGGAGAGTGCCTTCCACCTGCTCAACTTCCCCTGTTGGCCACATTCCCCCCCTTTGTTGATGAACAGAGCTCTTGTCCTTAAATATGTCAACTAATGTTCACATAAAGAGGCGGTGTCTTTCTGGCAGGAGGATCTGAGCAGATCTAGCCCCAGAAGCAACTGAGACTGTTTGTCCAGCTGTGACTAAGTAGCTGTGATTAAAGGATGAACAACTACCTGCCCAAGCAAACAGTTCCTGAAATGTGCTCACCCCCAGGCCAAGACAAGAAACGGACTGAGCTAGAAGATCTGCGTGATGGTTCACATGGCAGGAAGGAGGGCCCAAGATGCTGAGAGTGTGCAGCTTTCACGTGGGAAAGAAAATCCAGAAGCACGGGCTGCCATCTCGTAAGGAACATTGCTGCCAACTGTGCCTCCAAGATGGCCTGGGACTCTGGCTACCACTCTGAACCCGGCTCTCACAGCGGCATCCACGAATGTCACATGTTCAACACACTCTGCCAATCCTGGTGGAAAACCTATCATCCCTTTTTTCCAACTCAAAAGTAAATAAATAAATAAATCAAGTTGGAATACGCACGAGTGAGCGATGGATTGGTTTGCATTCATTTTTCAAAAAGATATACTTTCTGGGTGTTCATATGAATCATGGCTGGTAACCAATAACGCAGACACACCTCCCAGTGGGTGTCCTGGCTACCGTTGTGTTTTCTGTTCTTGGCCGAGGCAGCCTCTTTTGCATTCTCTCGTGTGCACATCTTCTTCCAGTTTGGTATAATTTCCCCTTCTTGCAAGGCCTTAACAACATTCTAGGTCAATAACCCTAAAAATGTGCTGTGGTCTGAGAGAATTGTAGATAGCAATCTTCTGATGATCTGCTCTTGGCTGCATTGGAGATTTTGTAGCATACTTGCCAAGGTTAATATGTAGTCAATCCCAAGGAAACACAACATTTTAAAGTGGGGGGATGGTTTGGTACCCTTAGCATACCCTCACGGCGAATGAAGCAGGGATGCTATGGGAAAAGTGTGTGCTTAGAGTCAGGGACACCCAGCTTTAAAAGTCATGGTTCCTCCTTGATCGGGGGCAAGTGCTTAACCTCTCTCAACCAATGGAGTTTCATCTCTAAAATAAGAACTGCAGAGTTGCTAGTGGCTTAGAGCCAATGATTCCCGACACATAGTAGGACCTAAGAGGAATCTTTGAGAGAACAATTATTTACCCAGATACCACTGTCTTCCATGAATGGACCAATCCAAGTAGATGGTGAGAGAGTTAGAAGACTTAATGTTTTGGAGAGTGGGGGATACACTAAGTGATCACGGGCAGAAGCAGTCCCGGGTGAGACATGAGAGAGACGGAAGGAAGAAAATCAGGGTGTGTAAGATGCTCTCTTGAAACCCTTGCAATAGTCTGGGGACATTTCTGAACAAGGAGCTTCAAGGACCCTTTCAATGCATGCAATTCGATTTGCAGAATCGAGGCCGATCTCGCCTCTCCCGTGCCACATGGATTCTTGTGATAGGACGATCCCAGAGCAGCTGCTTTTTATAACACATTGGAGAAAACATTGTAACCACTGTTGCTCTGGGTAAATTCTTCCCACTCCAAATAGAAACAGTAAACATGTGAGTATAAATATGACAATCATTTGTTTAGCTGTAACAATTTTAGATAATTTTTGGCATGCTTGAAAGTACAGATATTTTTGTGGATGAGTAAAACATAACTCAATTTGTGTATTGTTTAGCCCAGTTGTTACTAAGTTTTGGGTGACATTACCAATTTCTTGTAAAATCGGCATGTTTATACCAGATATCATGCTACGGGGAAAGAAAAAAATATAACAAGGGAAAAGTTTGCCTCTCCAGAGAGAGGTGTGCTGGAGAACAGTGTAGCAGACAATTATTTATGGATGACTTTACATGGATACGATTGTCATGGTTACTATCTGATGGTCAAAAGATTTCCTAGTTGTTTATTTTGATTAGAAGTGGTATTCATGCCGACTTTTTGGTACGCTTCATGTTCTCATACCTAAAATTGAGATTTGTCTGTAAAGGTGTTTAAAGATCATCTCTAACATGGAATCACATTGTGCTGAAGAAAAATGATTGAGGCTACCCTTCCTGCAGGGAAAATCAGGGCAAAGCATGACATGCTTTTTTGTTTTTTTGTTTTTTTTTCCTTCTTAAATTCAGAATCTGAAAGAAGCTCTCTGAACAATGAACCTTATCTTTCCTATCAAGGCAGAAGAGGAGTGAGACCCGCATATTCCAGTTCTCCCTAAAGCCTGCCTTAGGAATAAAAAGGACACATCTGGAAGAACCATTATGGTACATGCAGAGAGAGAAGGAGAACCTAAAAATCCAGCCAACTTCTAAGTGCCAGAATCCAAGTTCTGAACACAAGGCCAAATATCTGTTCCTCTGGCCAGTAAGAAGACTCTATTCAGAATAACACCAAGGAAGCAGTCTTATTCAAAGTCTAAACACAACTCACCACAAAACCCAAGCCCACGTGCGTGTACATGGCAGTGCCAGAAGAGATTTGCCTTCAATAATGATTTAAAGAAATGAGCACCTTGCAGCAAGGGAAGAGGAGGAAGATAATGGGCCATAGACTTGCCGGGAAGTTTATGTGTCAGCTGCAAACTGCTTTGAAATTCTTAAATCCTACTTCAAGTTCTTGATGTGGAATGACAGGCATATTTTAATTTTTACATGGAGTTACCACCTCTAGCAGTAATCTGAATTACTGAGGTTTATCAAAATTTGGTTTTTATATAAATTGAAAAATAGCCTATTCCCCAGGTGCCTGCAAAAAGTAGGAATAGCTGAAATTGAATGAGCTACTGAATCTTTTGCCAGGATAAATCAGTTTCTGTCAAAAATGTTTGCAAACTCCTGCTCTGGGCAGCTCTTCGGACATCAGTCATTTCATGTTCAAGGCTGAGCATTAGTATGTTTCAAAGTTCAGGAAGGATATAGCTGGATCTTAGGCTCATTCTAACTCAAAACAGGTAAATCTCACCCAGTATGTGGTATGGGATCAGATAAGAGGAAATGGAAGTCAACATAGGATCAGCTCTGTATTTTCAAAATGGAGTTCTGGAAAAGGTGAGTGATTTGTTAGGAAGGGTCTTTTTAGGCCACAGCAAAAATGCTGTGGAGTAATTTGGCAGCCTTTACCTTAGAATGAAATGAGCACCACTCCAACTTCTGGATCATTAAATGTTACAGAGGGAGCCTCTTTTGTCTGATCTGGGAGCTGCTGGAAGGATTTCTGTCCCTAGTAGTTAATTTGCAAAACTGAGCCTCCCATCTCTTGGGAAAAAACGTGCTTTCCCTGTTGGGTTCTTTGCACACTCTCCAAACCCAATGGCAGAGAATGTGTCTCTGCCACATTCTAAGACATGAATGTCCCAGTAGGGGACAAGGAGTAGTAGCCAAAGTGCAGCCAAAGGTAAATCTCACTGTCCAGTTGCACCCAAGTTGAAAAACTGGTTGTCTTAGAAATGATGAAGTTTTAAAACTCGCTCTAAAAGAAATGTGCCCGGGTATTGGCCGCCATCTTCTAGTTCTTCCTCTCTGGGCCCTCTCTCCATAAATGTCAAATGTGGCTGTCAGTAGGTTTAGCCTGAAAATAAAATCCCCTCACTTTCATCAAGAAGTAGCTCCAAACTTAGAGTGTGTGCTCAAAATATTCATGATGAAATCATAATCCTATATTTATAGTCTTTTGGATTGTGTATGAAATTCTGTTTCCCATGGTGTTTTTCGTTGAAAGGGCCGGTTGTGGAAAGCAGGCTCAGAAAATGGCTGGGAGAGAATCAGCTCTGGGGAAATGCTGTCTAGCTCACTTCGAACCAGGAGATTGTGAGACAGCCTCCCTCTTCCGTGGGCCCCACCTGCTGCCTGCTGAGTTAGGTCTCCTCCCCCACCCCATTCCCAGGTGGTCCCTGGTTGGATGGTGCCCTCTTGTCCTGCAGGAAGGGCGAGTGGCCTTCTGTGTGGGAGTGGGGAGGGCACCTAGGGTCACCCCTTTCCTTCTGACCTTTCCTCCTCTAGACCTCCTCCCCGTTCTCACTGAGCGAGATGGTGTGGATCTTAATGGTTGGAACTTGGTGGTTTTCTCCAAGGCTTGGGGTCGAGGGCCCCACACAGCAGCAGACCTGCAAAAAGCTTTTACTTCTCACCCGAGCTGTGGTGCAGGCCGATTGGTCCTTGGGCACTGTAATCCTGGCAGATCCGTGGGGCACGGAAGAGAAATATTTCCATTCACAGACCCCATCCGTCTTGGAGATCTTATAGAAGGTCTCTCCGGATCCCACAGGGATGCGTACCATGTCCTTGTGCTGCCCCTCCAGGGCCTGGCTGGGGGCATGCAGGGTGTAGCCCAGGGCGTGCTTAGAAGACTGCTTTCTGCGGAGACACTGGATTCTCAAGACATTCTGGAAGGCCTTTTTGAACTCTTGACTGGAGCATGGGTAGATGATAGGGTTGATGCAGCTGTTTAGGTATCCGAGCCAAAATACTATTTTAAAAACTGTTTCAGAAGGTTTGAAATCAGGGAAGAAAGATCCTGGAAGAAAACACACAGAGTCAAACATATTATTGGCGATTCAATAGGCCAAGCTGCTAGGAAAACAAAACTATAGGCGTCTTTTCATAGCTTTAAAATGTTTCGAAGATTCCAGATGCATTTGAGTGTCTCACATTTGCCAGAAATCCCTTGGTCATATCCTCAAAGACCATTCTGACTCGGCCCATGTGTGGCCATCAGTATGGCAGCAGGCCCAAAGGACAGGGTGGCATCCACACTATCAGTGATGGAGTATCACTAGTAGTTCCTGTGAAGACTTAAAGCATGAAACATAAAATTTTGGTTAAGACTAGATAATGAATTATATTGTCTGAATTTTAAAACAAGTTGGAATCCACTTGAATAATCCACATTAAAATCTGGTTCTTGGGGAGTGCCTAATAATAACTATCATCAAGGACTCTAGAATCACAAATTTTTCCTGAGTCAATTTGAGCCAGCCTGATCTCATAGACCTACAAATCTTCCTAACCTCTTACATGGACAAACGTGATCTGTTTTTCACTGGTATGAGGACCTAGCCCTGACATTTCTCCCTCAGATTGTTCTCAATGATGCAATATAGCACACAAAAACCCTAACTAGCTTTACCAAGAGAGCCCCAAATGACACAAAGAGATCTCGCTACTAACACAGAGGTAATGCTCATGAGCAAGCTAGTTTACAGAAATTGGATGACATTAGATATTTTAACTACAACTCAAGGGGACACCTGTGCCATTATAAAAACTAAATATTATGTATGTTTCTAACAACTCTGCTAATGTTCCAAAAGCCTTAAGTGACCTCTGCTCACAAAAACCAAGGCATGTTGGATCCCACCTTAAACTTTAAGGAATTATTGTCTTTTTGGTTTTCAGAGACTGGCTGAAATAGTAATTGCTTTTGTGCTAATTGTTCGCAAAAAAAGTATATTTTGCTGTCCTGTTTATTGTTGTCCTAGCATGAGCCGCACCCTATGTATGCCTTTTCCAGTCACCTGCCAAGAGCCACCATGGACTCTGGACTGCCCTGATACTGAATACCCTTAACTGTGCATGCCCCACCTGACAGAGCAAGGACTTTAGGTCATTTCCCCCCAATGTCACCCTCTCTCAGTAGGAAGCAGCTTGGAGATATCAGTGCCCATTTGTCATGGAAATGTAAGGTAGAAATTGACAGTGGGTAAATTTAACAGTCCCCTTCATGTTTTGAAAATAGCCCTTGCTGCTCTGCTGCTGGGACTTATTTTTAAAATGGACATGTTTCTTTCTCCTTCTCTCTGTCTCCCTCTCCCTAACCCACTCTCCCTAGTTAATCTGGAGGGCGTGGGAGAGAAATAGGATTACCCTCCTTCCCCATCCTTGACTGAGTTATCTGTCCTTGAGACACACCCACCATAGGAATGAAGTAATTCAAATATCAGGGATGGTACCAGAAGATCTAAGAATTCTCCCAAATTAGAAAGTGGATTATGACCCGTCAGGGCACCCCTGGAATGTAGCCTCTGAATCACCTCTTTTAAATCCCTATATTCCCCCTGATGGGCAGGATCGCAGCCCCTGGAACAGGAGTCCCCTGTGTTTCTCCTTTGTTTGCAAATCAATAAAACATCTTTTTCTTTTTCTCAAAAACAAAACAATAAAAAAAAATTGATTCCTTGGAACCACCCGTTATTCTCTCATGCAGTGCTATGCAGATGTGGCCTAAATGGTTCCGAATCCCTTCCCACCCGAATGCTGGAGTTGCGTGATTGATGAAATTGCGTGCCTGTTATCCCAGCAGCTCCAGAGGCTGAGGCAGGAGGATTGTGAGTTCAAAGCCAGCCTCAGCAACTTAGTGAGGCCCTAAGCAACTCAGTGAGACCCTGTCTCTAAATAAAATATGAAAAAGGGCTGGGGATGTGACTCAATGGTTAAACACCCCAGAGTTCAATCCCTGGTTCCAAAAAAAAAAAAAAAAAAAAGGAAAGAAAAAGAAAACCCTAGCAATCTTCAACCATTCTTCCTCTTGATGACTTTTGTTGCTACAGTCTGCTTGTCTTCTCAAGTGACTCCAAATGTTTGTTAATTGCCTGATGGTCAGGGTCCCTCTAGTCCTTGGCATAAACAGCTTTAAGGCATCATTGCTTATTATTGTTATTATTTTTATTTTTTTCTAGCCTAATTCACTACCATTCCCCCCTTTTCTTTTGTCCTCTCAAGTTGGGTCACTGTGTTTTAAATGCCCTTTTCTCTCCAATTCCTACAAAACCTTACCCTGTGATTTACACCACAGGAATCAGGCCTCTGGTCCTTTACATCTTGCACGGTGACCACCACAGAGCCCTTCCCAGCAGAGTGACAAAACCCTGGGACCCTGAGGTGGAAACAGCCTCAGAGATTCTCTCATCCAGTGAATCTGGTTGCTAAAGCGGTGGCCGCACAGAGGGCAGCTGCACTCCCAGCCCAGGGGGCCGTGCCCGCTGCTGCCCAGACCCCAGGAGTTCCCAGCAAAGGGACCTCACAGACCCTCTTCATTCCTCTGGGACGGGCTATGGAGCCCCGTGGCCCTCCCTGCACCTCCTCCGCTCCCTTCTGCACTTCAAGGCCTGTTCCTTCTGCCACCAACCTTGAGTTTCGATTCTGTGCTCACCTGGCTGAGTGGCTTTGGGACAGTCTTAACATACCTGGTGCCTTCAAGTTTTCTTCTCTGAATAAAGGCTGAGGGATAATTTCTTTTTAAAACATATTTTTTAGTTGTAGATGGACATAATATCTTTAATTTTAGGGGCGCTGAGCCTCAAACCCAGTGCCTCACATGGTAGAGTGCTCACAAGCGCTCCCCCACTGAGCCACAACCCGGCCCCTGAGGATGATGTCTAATGGCCCCACACAGCTTGTTTCTCATGGTCCTGATTTTATGGCTGTCTTTCCCCCTCTGTGATGTGACCCTTCAGAGTCATGACAAAATGCTGGGCACACTTACGAACTCCTCTGGCAAACAGTGCTCTAGAATCTAGCGGGACAGCAAACTTCCATACTGTGGAGCCACAAAACCCAGAATGGTTCTGGGGTTGATAAGAGCGCTTACCAGCGCATGCTCCCTGCCAAGTGTCAAGAGTCTGGAGGAAACACACACACACGCATGTACACACACACACACACACATGCGCAGATGATGGGTACTAACTTAAAAAGCCCCATGAGCAAGTTTCGTTCAGTAGCTCCAAAGCTGTTTATGGCTGGGGTGTGTCTCAAGCCAGGTGGTGTGCTCGACAATTGATGTCCAACTCAGTCATCCTCAGTGACACAAGAGAGGTGGGACTCCCATCAAGATTCCTACCTTGCAAGGGAAGAAGCTGCTATTTAGAGTTTGAATAACTCAACTAAGTTCATTCAGATAGTATGGTAGGGCCAGGATTTGAAATGAGACAGTCTGATTTAAGGGACTCTCTCTTCATGGAGTCTCAAAATATGTTAGAACCATGATTTCTGGGGAAAGAGGATGTGGAGACTACAGCATGATGAAGACCATGGTGGGGAAGCTGAATGGTAAATATGCTCCTTCAAACTTCATCTGAGAGGCCAAGAAAGCGCCGGTGTGAACAGGCTCTGTATGACTGCGGTCAGTTCCAGGAGGAATTCATCCTGCACTAAGATGCCTATGTACCTCCTATAATTCTTCCAAATAATGACAGCAGTGTGATTAAGGGAACCTGCTTCACACATGCCCACCTTTCCCTGTGCTTAAGGATGGCTGGCGTCACAAAACCCACCTCGTCTGGAAATCCCGCTACTCTGCATCCCAGCTAGACAGCTACTGTCCTTATTTGAAGAATTTCAGTTAACAGAAAAAGGAAAAAATATGAACTCTGAATCTGAATGCTCCTGAAGTGATCCGAGAGCTTTGGAGTCTCCCAGGATCCTCCGAGGACCTCTGCTTACGGAGTCCTGTTTCGCACACACGAGCAACACCATTTCCTTCTGGTGGCCTCCTTTCCACCCCCTTTCCTTCCTTGCTGCCTGTGTCCCCAACTCCAAGTCTGGCTGACCCAGAGGTGAGTATGGGGCCTCCCTTCCACACCCCTGTGGAGAGCAGGCTGGGCCCTGCTCTGAGCTGCTCCAAGATGCACAGAGCAGCAGTTTCCGGGCTGTGCCTAAACCTGTGTCACTCATCCAGTAAAGCAGTTGCTTGCCAGGAGCTACTCCATTTTAAGTGCTGATGTAGAATGACTCTATAGCTTGTTTGTACAAGTAAACAACCACCCCCTGCCTAGCACAACCATAAGCCACAAACTGATAAATAAATTAATCATGCTAATAAAAAAGACCACCTGTGATTCATCAAACTGATCAGAAGCACCTGGGTGCATGTATCAAACTCACCGGGAAAACCAGGCCCATGAGCTTATCAAACACACCAGACCATGGAATGAAGCAATCCTCTCACTCAAGACGCATGAAATGAGGAGCACCCCGAGACTGGACACAGCAGCACCCTGACTCTGTCACCTGGTCACCTGTCATGGGCCTTGCCCCGGAAAATGGCTACAGAGGTGAACCTCCAAATCTCCGTCCTCAGGCTTCAGCAGAGCGTGTTTTCTCCTGCCTGTGACAATCACACGCGGCCCACTCTGAACGGACACTCTGAGACTGCCATCTTCTTGTCCTTGGCCTAGAATAAATCCCAGCACTTTGCCAGCACTTTGATAGCTCTGTGCCTTGAACAAGTTCTTTGGCCGGTTCCTAATCTTACGGGACCACCTACAGAGCTCCTTGGCATTCCGAGCTCCTCTCTGCCTTTGCTCTGAACCCTGCAGCTGTCCTCAGCCTTTCTTAGCCTTTCTGTAGCCCACATATGTATGATTGTGTAAAGCGTGTTGTGTGACTTGGATGTTACAGAGACTAGAAATCAAGTCTGGAATAAAAGAACCTGTGATTGCCCTGCTACAACTGCCAGGTGACCCTCAAGTGTGCAGCGGGCTGTCACTGATGAAAGTGGTGTAGCCTGTGAGTTTCGGATTATTCAGTAAATTCTGACACTGTGGAAAGACACAAACCTGTTTGGTCTACGTTAATGACAGTGCTCGCTCACGAAGCTGTCACCCTGAAAACACCCGTGTTCTTCATTACCGCTGAGGTATAGGGCGAGATAAGAAGTTGGTTAAAAAACTAACTTACGTTGAAACCAGGATGTACGGGAGTCCCCAGCCTAAATCCTTTAGGGATATTTTTCTGCTAATCCAAGAACTCTCTGGATGACTTTTCAGACATCAAATTGGAAATGCTTCAGGCCCACAGCTTCCCATAGTTGGTACCACTTGGTTTGTTCCATTAAGCCCAGGGCTGACTTGCCCTTCAGCAACTTTTGGAAGGGTGAAAAAAGATAGCAAAGAGTTGTTGCCCTCCTTTTGGACCTTATTCCCATCCTCAGATTTCTTCATTTCCCTTGATTAGGAAGGGGAGCTGGCCCTGGAATCCAGCTTGGAAAAGAGCTGCTGCCACCTGGTTCCCACCAACATCTCTCCTCCTGCAGCCTCCTTCTCTGCCCACGCCTTCCCACTCTGGACCCCACCACTTCTGGCCCCAGTTTCTGTTGCTTCTCAGATTCCTTTCTTCTTCTTCCTTTATTTATTTGTTTGTTTATTTTGGGGGGTGTACAAAGGGTTGAACACAGGGGCACTCGACCCCTGAGCCACATCCCCAGCTCTATTTTGTATTTTATTTAGAGACAGGGTCTCACTGAGTTGCTTAGGGCCTCGCCATTGCTGAGGCTGGCTTTGAACTGGCGATCCTCCTGCCTCAGCCTCCTGAGCTGCTGGGATTACAGGCTTGTCTTCTTGATGACTGATGATGCTTTATTTAGAAGGGAAGATGACTGAATACTGCTGTTTGCATCAAGGAAAGGAGCACCAGGGTGGAACCAGGCCATCCAGAGCGGGTGCTTCTGACCCTGTCACTAGCTGTAACCTCTGCGTGAGAAGGCCCAGGTCCCTTTTGCTCAGCGACAGAGCCGCAGAATACAGCACAAGGCAGGGCCTCGAAGGCCCAGTGCTTATTGAGAGTGTCCAGCCTCCTGCCTGCCTGTCTACCGGGCTCCTTGTCCACCCATGTTTCTGCCTCAGTGAGGCCTGAGCCTTCTTCTCTGCCCGACAGCCCTGCTTCTTGTTTCTCTCCCTGTTTCTCTTGCCTTCTTTCTGCTGACTTGGTCCCTTTTCTTGTGCACTGTTTCTGTCCAGTCCTCTGGTTTTCTCTGCTATGTCACTATCTCTTTTTCCCCCGGCTGCACGGTTTTGGTGTCTAACAGGCTAGTTTTTCGCATCAGACTTCGTAGGAAGAGCTAGACTTCCAAAGTACCCACATGAGAACAGGGCCCCTGTTTCTCTTGTCACCAGAGAGAGCTATGTTTTCTTCTCAGCAACCTCTGCAGAGTCTTGCCTCAAGGGGAGCCAGCCGCTCCCGGCTAATTCCTGAATACCTCGCCCTACGGGTCGGGTCAGCCTCTGCACCTGAAGCTGCCTAATATGATTCTTGGGCTTTGGAAAAGCCCCAAGCCCCAGGAACGCTTCTCTTCACTAAGTTCCCTTCGGCTGTTTAATTGCTGTGGAGTTGAGGACTCTTTTCTAACCCCGAGAACACCCTGGCCAACTTAAGATTGGCCAGATCAAGATGGGTAGAGCTGGTGGCTTATGGCTAAATACCACCTTGGCCAGTCTCCTCACCTTTGGAGATTCAGAATCCTCAAATCACTGTAGAAGCTTCTAGATTCCTCCAAAGAAGTTGAAACCGATGATTTCAAATGATGCCTTTACATCTTGTCATTCTATGTTCTATCCACTGGGAATATTTGACTTCTCATTTTTGATCTGGGGCTCATCTGGTGGGCTTACGGGAGTCAGGGGACACTGGGACTTATCCCAGTAAAGGCTTAGCAACTAGAGTCATATTTTACCTCTGAAGTGAGCTAAGTTTTGACTTAATGCTTCCAACAAAAGAGAAACTTATTTTTCTTCCTATATTGGTCTCCTACGTGAGGTTGCCACGCCGGTTGCTTCAGTTTACTCCAAGACTCAGAGAATAGAAGTGTTCTCAAATTTTAACACAGCACTGATAATTAGAGGGTTTGCTTTTAGCTGGGCGGGTTCTTTCAGAATTGAGGGGACATGGTGCTGAAGCAGAGAGCTGAGTCAGCCTCCTTGGTTCCAGTCTGGCAGCCTCTGGGCTTCATCTTACCCACCTGTAAATGTGACATCTTAATGACAACCTCGAGAGACACGGGTTACACAGAACCCTAATCAGCAGGAGTCATAGAATGCTAGACTGTGAAGGTAGATGGGCAGGGACTTAGAGATCAGTAATCTCGCTTTTACCCAGGAAGACAGTGATTTCCCAAAGCCATATGGCTCTTTGGTGGCCAAGTCAGGACTAGACCCAGAACCAGATCACTTCCATTTCTACCCCCATATCTGTGCCCTTTAGCAGCCCTGTGATGGCATGGGAAGTATGAATGGCGATGTGTGCAGCTTTCACTGGATGATGGCAGGCTTCGCAGGTAGGATGGGAAAGAAGGAAGAAAGAGGCATCATCAGTAAGTACGTTATGTAAGAATGTGGGACATAATGTTCAGAAGACATGTTGGCAGCCTGTCAGATGCTGAAAATTGGAGTTTAAATGACTTTTGTCAAAAAAAAAAATGTGGACTCTAAAGGAGGAGCTGATGCCCTGCGTCATGGGGAAAGTCACCCTTAATTGCTTCTCTTTGTCCAACCCGTGGTCTCTCCCATGGGACTGGCGTATATCCAATGAGCAGAGGAGAGAAACAATAGTCACACAGGTAGGTGTCAGTTCCCAGGCTAAGGAGCTCCAGTGTTGGAAGCATTCGGACTAGCCCAGTTGACACTGGGGAGAAAACTCTACCTCATCCACGTGAATCTCAGAGAAAAGCTGTAGGAATCAGGGTGTAGGAGCTGGTCCACGCTCCACACTCCTGGGGTCTACCAGATACCGCTTGGTTGTTGTGTTGCAGTGACCTGACTGAGCCCTCCTGGGGTTCATGTAGGGCCACCTTTGTATAGTTAGCAGCCAACCAGATGTTTTTAGGGTATCTGCCTGGAATGGCAGTGTTATGGTTTGGACATGAGGGATCCCCCAAAATCTCCTGTGTTAATACAGGAATATTCAGAGGTAAAATAATTAGATTATGAGAGCTGAGACTGAATCAGCCCATCCTACTTTGAATGGACTGGCTGGGTGGTAACTGTAGATGGGTGGGGTGTGACTGGAGGGTCCTGCCCTGGAAGGGTGAATCATGGTTCTTGCCCTGAAAGGGTGCATCTTCCCTGAGTCCCCTTCCCCCTTTCCTCTCTCTCTGCTTCCTGACCCTGCCATGAGCTGAGAAGCTTGCCTCTGTTGTGCCCTTCCACCATGATGTTCTGCCTCACCTCAGGCCCAGAGCAATGGAGTCAGCCATCTATGAACTGAGACCTTGGAACCGGGAGCCCCAAACAAACTTTCCCTCCTCTAATTTGTTTCTGTTAGGTATTTAGGTCATGGTGACACAAAAGCTGACTAAAATAGGTAGCCAGGAATCTCTGAGAATGCTGGCAGGATTAGCAGGGGACAGGGACCCTAGGCTCACAGACCTCCTGTGAAACAGAATGCAAGTCTTCGTGTGCACAGAAACACATTTTCCTGGGAAGAAGACTACAGTCTCTTTAGCTTCTTTTAGGGTGTGTGGTGATGGTACAGATGCCAATCCTGGATCCCAGCTAGTGAGGACAGGCTGTCCCTCTGGCTCTGCACTCACTTAGCCCGTGTGTCCCCATGAGCACGTGCCTGTTTGGAAGGGCCTCCCCTGTTCTGTTCCTTTCTTCCTATTCGATGTTCCATGGCTCTCATCTCGTGCCTCTGAGTAGAGACATGTGGTTGCTCTCTCGAGGGAGTCAGCATGTCAGGTCCTTCCTAAACTTTCTGGCAGAAGCAGGGAGAGTGGGTGAGCTGACGGGGGTGGAGGCTTGAGCAGGTGCGGTGAGGAAGGGACAGTGCACAGTGCATTCTGGGTAGACAAGCCTGGCACCGGAGGGCTGCCCACTCTCCAGGGACTGAGGAACACTGGCCTATGATTCCTGTGGTGAATCACTGCTTGTCCCAGGCCAGGCAAGGAAGGAGGCCACTTGGGGAGATGTCCTGTCATTCCTTATACTTCTGCGAGTGACAAAGCACTCTTCACAGGATCCTCGGGCCAGTCAAGGAAAGCTCTGCAGAGTCAGGAATCCCAGCCCAGAGGCATCCAAGTCCCTCCGGCTAACAATCTTCAAAAGGTTATTTTCATCCACCAATGGGGCCCCGAGCAGCGTTTCTCTTGGAAGAGGGGAGCAGGTGTGCATGTGTCGGGATTGAACCCCACAGTAACTCAGGAGGGAGCATCATGGGACGTGGCTGCATAGACCCCGTGAGCATCTTTCCTAGAAGATGTCCTTGTGTGGAATGACTAATTCAAGACGCTCCCCAAAGAAAGCAAGATGTCCCCCTTTATTTAACAAAAGTCTCTTTAGGCCAGGAAGAAGTTAGCAATGAAGGGGTCCCCCTGTTCTACCTCGGGCTGTTTCCTGAAAAGTGGGTCTCCTTCAGCCAACCAGCTCTTTTCCAAACTTGGCCACGTTCTAAGGTCACCATTGTTGCATGAGTCTCCACGGCAAACATCCTGTCATTTCACATGGAAGGTGTCCTCCCTCACATAGCCCACAGAGGAGCCGGCTTGAGAAGGTGTCCTTTCCTGTTTCCTGTCCCCTCCTCCTGGGTGTAGATGAGGAGGACACCCAGGGCTGAGGCCCAGGGTGCTGCTCTGCAGTGGGAGCTCTAGGCCTGGCCAGAGCTGGAGAAGTGTGTAGCTGTCCCCTCCTTTGTCACCTGTGTTCCAGCCAGTCACCAAGTCCCATTGGGGTGTTCCTGTGAGACACCTTCCAACTGGTCTTTCCTTCCACTTCCATTCCCACCACCCTGCACAGTGGGCTGGTTGTTTGAAGCTGGTGAGTCGCTTCCCCCTTCTGGAACTGTTTCCTCCTCTGTAAAAACTGGCGAATGTTTGAGAAGGTGATCCTGACGAGCTGGTCCCTTCTCTGACAGCACCTGCATTCAGGCGCGCTGGAAGTCAGAGGGGAAACAGGCCCACACGGAGCCGGACGCCAGCTTGGAACCCCAGGGGTTCGTGTGTTGGGAGCTTGGTCTTCAGGGTGACGATGCTGGGAGGCGGTGGGGCCTTTAAGAAGTGGGGCTCAGTGTGAGGTGCTGGGGGCACTGCCCTTGGACTCATGTGGTTCCTGTGGGATTCCTGTCACTTCCTGAGAGAGCTGGTCGTTATAAAAGAGAGGACTGGTCCCTCCCTCCTCGCTGGTTTCCTGTCTTGCAAAGCGATCTTCCCTTCTTGCATGTTCCTGCCATGGTGCCTTCTGCCAGGATGTGGCGGCCGGAGGGCTCTCCCCAGAGCTGGTGCCCTGCCACCTGGACCCTCAGCCGCCAACACCGTCGGCTAAATGGCGAAACAACTGCTTCTCTTAGTAAAGCACCCGAGCTCAGTTTTTCTTTTCTTAGTGGTGCTGGGAGTCAAACCCCAGGCCTCACACGGGCTAAGCACGGGCTTGACTGCTGAGCTACGCTCCAGCCCAGCTCCATTGTTGTAGCAATGGAAAAGGGACTAAGACACAGGAGGACGGGAGAGCACAGCGGGCATGACCAGAGGGAAGAGGGCAGGCTTTAGAAGAGAGGGGACGCAGTACAGGGGAGCACTTAAGGGAGACACCTCATTTTTGTCCTGAGGTTTGTGTCTAAGCTCATGGAAAGAAGCGGGGTAGGGAGAAATCCAGGGGCACCTGCACAGGGGCACAGTAGCTCTCGGAAGCTCATTGGCAGCGAGTTACTCTGGGAAAGAATGGAGCTTGCTCTTCTTGGGCCTGGAGCTCAGAATGGTCGGGGATACTGGTGGCTCCAGAGCCCGAATACTCCTTGATAATAGGTGGGCTCTGCACATGCCCTTCTGGGGTGGTCGTCAGGTCAGTGTGCCAGCCAGGTGGCGCAGAAAGGGAGGGAAGTGGGAGAAGGCATGAGGGACCATTCCCAGAAATAACCAAAGGGAGAGGAGGTTTTGCAAGGGCTCAGGGTGGAGCTGAGGGAAAGGCACAATGGTGCGTTGGCCAAGGTACATGCTGGGCTTTATGTTTTGTTGCTGATAAGGTCAGGTTCAAGCTCTTCAAATAAAGTCCTGTCAGTCAAGACCCTTACAACCCTCCCTCCAGTTATTCATTCACTCAACACATCATTTGCTTAGCACCTTCTCTGGGCCAACTGCTGTTGCAGATACTGGAAATAGAATCCAGAAACACACCCGTGGCTCCTGACACTGGAGTTCACGCTCTGTGACTACATCCAAACATGCCTGTTACATGGAATTAAGAATTTCCAACTCCAAAGCTTACTTTCTGATGTGATGGACATTTCACTGTAACTTTGCTGATCCACCACGGGGACCATGGCCTCAAGCGTGTGTGGTTGTGGTCTCTGTCCCCACTCCTCCCTTGGTGACCTGTCTGGTTTGACTACAGCTATTCAACTTGAAACTGTTCAAATTTTACCTGTCAGGCTGTGGTCAAAATCCAGCTCATCCCTGAGCCCCTCTCCCTCTATGGTCTGACTTGTTTTCTGGCCATTTCCTCTGGGTATTTAGCACCAGTAACTCTTTCTCTACGACATTTGTGACCATCTTTCATTTTCGACTTTTTTTTTTTTTTTTAAGTCCATTTTCTTGATTATAAATTTGAGGGCAGAATTTTTGTATTTTTATTTTGCTGCTATATCTTCAACACCCACAAGAGTTGATAGCATATAGAAACCTCCTGACAATATTATTGAATGAATGTCATTTGCTCTTTAGGATTTAAACATACTACTCGTGATCCTTTACATCCCCCTTGGTGATGAGCACGATTCTCAATATTTATTGAGTCAACGGGTGACATTTGTTGATGGAAGAAAATGGCATTCGAATAAAACTCCTGCTTCAACCACTCACAGCCGGAAATACACTCTTAAATGGAGAGTTTGTCTTCATTCACATTCCAGAACTTTATCTTCCCGATCTTCAAGATGTTCATATTTACATGACAACAAGACCATTCTCCAAATAATTTTATATGGCTAAGTTGCAGGCACATCATAAAATTATTACTTCCAGTACTTATAAAGCTATTTTATAGGGTCCCCTAGGAGGAGTTGAGGCCTGTAATGAAGATGTGACAGCCGTCACCTCCTCTCATGTTTGTGGGACGTGAGTCCGAGGCCAGACACCATCAATTCAAAGCCGTGACACAAACAACCAAAATCGGTCTCCCAGTGAGGAATGGCAAGGCCTTTCGGGACCACGTCCCTTTACACTCAGCTAAGGGCTAGGGCGAGTCCAAGTCCTGACGTTGCCAGCACGCTCGTGGGGAGTCGGCTGGTGCCGGTGTAAGGAGGGGAGCCGGCCGCTGGCTGCCTGGTTCCAGACTGCGTTTGATACCTAACCGAGTGCTCAGGACAGTCCCACTTGGAGATGACGTGCTGGGCCCTCTCAGTGGCCACTGTCTTACCCAGGGACGTGTGTCCTGAGTTGGTAGCCATTCCTCTGCATCACTGCCTGGCTCCGTTTAAAGTAGGACTATGAATAACTTGCCCGCCACTCCCTGCTCCGGCCGCTCCCTCCCCAGCCGGGGGTAAGCCAGGCCTGGAGACTGTCTGCATCTCTGCTACTTCCCTCCAGCCACATAGGTAACCAGCCCTAGGCTCAGAATGGACCAGATCCCCCCCGCCCCTGACCTCCAGGAAACGTGGGTAGTATTCAAATGGACTTAATAGATACATGCAGGAATTTCAATAGCTCATTTTACAATAAATACGACTTTTTAGAATCTATAATATGGCTTCTAAGTACAGCTGTGCTAGTCAAATTTAAAATACTAAAAGGAATTGGGGCAATTTCATCTTTAATCTTAAAAAGCAATAGAGTATTGTACTGTTTTGATTATAGGCATCTTTGAAAACATGAATTGGCTGTGTCTCCATTTTTCATAATAAATGCAGAATTTGGGTAGCTCAGCTTTGCTTGAAGGGGACATTCTCATTCTTCAAACTTAATGAAGCCTCCTGCTGCCTCATCTGAGGCTGTCTGGTACTTTCAGGGGGAAGACGAAGTTTCAGGCAGCTCATCATATCTGGCGCCTGAGCCCCAGTTCTGCACAAACTACCGTTTACAGACAAGTTCCTGATGTTCACGAACATCTCGCCCTGAAAACCAAAGTGAATTCATGGTCTCCCACAAACCTCCCCTTTCTCCTCTGCTCCCTCCTCAGTTGATGGCAGCCATTCCCCTTAGTTGTCCAAGCCAGAAACCCATTGTCACCACCAGCTCCTCGTCTCCTGACTCCTCCGTGATAGCCATGCTCCCAGGCGTGGTCACAGGAGCTTCCATCTGCTTGTCACGGCCCATCCTCGTTCAGGCCACCATCGCCTCTGGCTAGACCCCCCCTATCTAACTGGCTCCCTGGTGCTGTTCTGGTCTCCTTCCAATCTACTTCCCACACCTCAGCCTGAGGGATTCTGAGAAAACAAACCTGATTACATCCCTCTCTGGATTAATCATCTCAGTGCCTCTTCACTGGATTCGAGATGAAGTACCAAGTCTGTGTTATGACTTTTGAGGCCCAAGGGTCTGGGAGACTGAAAATCCACTTTGTGGGTAACTAATTAGTTGAGCATGGAGATTCCAGGGCCCATCCAAAGTCTTTAGTTCGTATCATAGAAGATGGAGGATTTCAACTGGCAGGATGTGAACATCTCTCTAATTGTTAACCCAAAGGAGTGATTCAGCATCTTTTGTTGCCGGGATGTGATTTAGGGTTGAGGTATCAGAGTTTATTTCCAAGCCATATATAAATGGCTTCCAGGTAGCAGCACCTGTACTCAAGAAGTCTTCCCAAGGCCAAAGGATGGAAATCACTCATGAACTTCCAACTCTTCCGGTGGTAGCGACGCAATGGCTCTGGGAGTTTAGTGAACCTGGAAGACCCAAGACAGGACTGAAGACGCCTGAAGGATAAACTGGAAGGTGGTGAAGGCAAATCAGAGACAGAGCCAGGACCCCCAAGGCTGTGTCAAAGACCGAATCCCTGGTGCAGGGCGTGGCTTTCTAACAAGATTCTACAGTCCTGTTTCCAAGGGACAGGTGATTACCACTGAAGGTGTGGATCTGGAATGTCCCCTGAAAGGCTCATGTGTTGAAGGCTTGGTCCCCAGCGCAGCAATGTTCAGAGGTAGGGATTTTAAGGAGTGATTGAATCATGGGTGCTTGGAGCTTATCAATGGATTAATCCACCAATGGATTCAGAGATGAAGGGACAGTTGAGAGGGGGTGGAGACTGTAGGAGGTGGTGCCCAGTTGGAGGGAGTGGGCCCTTGGGGACTATCATGTCCCTGGTACCTTTCTCTCTGCTACCGGGCTGCTGTGAGGTGAGAGCTTTGCTCTGCCACACGCTTCATGATGTTCTGCCTGGAAACAACGGAGCCAGCTCACCATGGACTGAACTTTCTGAGGCCATGAGCAAAGTAAACGCTTCCTTCTCCAAGATGATTTTCTTAGGTATTTTGTTACAATGATGAAAAGTTGACTGATACACTCACGTTGATTCCCCTCTGAAACATCCACCCTGAGTCTGCTCCTGTTGAGTGATTCGTTGAGAACATACCAGATAACCACAAATAGCACTTTCTGGATGTACTGCCAGGGAGCAGCAGGATTCTAGCCCACTCCAGCACCTACCCTGATTCTTCAGGCAAGCATGGAAGCAGAGCTTTCACCTGGCTGTAGTTGTGAATTTCTATCTTACAGAAAAATGTCCACCAGAAGAGAAAAAAGCCAGGAGAACTGGTCAACATGAAGATAATGATACTTTTTGTTTTTATTACTTTAGATCTGATTTTGATGAGTTAGAAATTACATCTGCTTTATGTTTTAAGATTGGTGTTAGGGTTAGCAGGTTGCTGGCTTTCTAATATTTTAGATTTTAATAAAACTTAGGTTTATCTTGTAACTAATGAGGGAGACTTCTAGGATCAGGGAGACCACCCAGCAGGCAGCGTATGGGTCCTATGTCAGAATTCTGATCAATGGCTAAAAACTGCAGGAAGAGAGATTCGGGCCACCACAGAATTTGGCCTTCTTGGGATACATCAGATAACCTCTCTCTGAGGCAACCTAAGAGGAATTCAGGCATTATGACACATCTTATTAAACTTCTCTTGAGGGGGCATTCTATCCCTGACATTTTAGATGTTTTAAAGATGCAAACTCTATTGGAGGAGGAAAAGTTGGTTGTTTCAAATGTCTTTGCTTCTTTTCAAAAACAGTGCAATGGAGAAACTGTATAGCAGAAGCATTTTAAGAGACTGCATGTGTAAGAATATGGATATACTGTTAGATATGACAAATTACTTAGCATGGTTTACTTGTTTCTGAGTGTGGGGCTAGTCTATGTGTATTTCTATAATTCCTAAATTTTCCTGGTAGTCTATTTGGAATCCTTGTACACATTTTGATCTAAATTGTTGTTGAAAGTATTTATCATCCTCTAAAATTCCTTGAGGCACCAACCGCAAAGCTGACTGGGCTACAGATGGGCAAGAACGTGACTGCTCGGAGTGGGGAAGGCCCAGACTGGGGGCTGCACACTGACAGCCGGACCAGATGAAAATCTCTGGTCTTCAGATTCCAGGTTTAGAAAGTGGCCCCCTAATGAATACACTGAAGGTTGCCAATGCAAGAGGGAAATTGTCCTCCAATTAATTGGGAGGTCTCAAAAAACCTACTTGAAAAAACATGGACACCTTCAAGATTAATACATGTAGCTGGCATTTAGCCATCGAACGTGTGGCTTCAGTCTTTACTATTGTTTGAGCTCATGACCTACACAAGCGTTTCCACCAAGGTGTCTCACAGGAATCTCATTAAATCCGAAATGATGACTGATCTGTTTGCCTGCTAGGGTTTCCCATCTTCATAAGTGATCTTTAAAATTCATTCACTTGTTTGCTATAAAAACATGCAGATCGATCCTGACATCTCTTCCCTGACATTGCCAATAAATGATACCTCTGACTATTGCTCAGGTCTCTTGCATCTCTCTGTCTCCATTGTCCTTCCAACTCCAAGCCACCTGACTTGTTGCCTGCAGGAACCTTCCCACTGGTCTGCACGTCTGCCTGGCCCTCCCTTTCCCCCAGATGATCTCTGTGAACTGCAATTCCAATTCGGCAACATCTGTGCTTACATGCTTAGAACACCTTGCAGTGCTCTTACATGAAATCCAAAATCCAAAATCCCTAACAAGGCCATCAGTCTATGTGATCTGGTCTTCTCCAGCCCTCCCTGACCTGTTAGGTTGTGGGTGCTCCTTTGCTTCTGGACCTCAACCCTGCTGCTCTCCTTGTGTGGAGTATTCTCTTCACCCCGTCTGCTTCATGGTGTCAGCTCCTAACCATCAATGCCTCTCACGCTCTCACAAGCACCTACTCCATTGTTCTTATGTGATTATGTGCGTGGTGATTTCTTCTTGAATCCCTGAATGACGTTCATGAACGGGGAAATTATACTTAGGTGTCTCATAAGCATTTATTCAAGATTAAAACATTAATTGAGCACTGATTATGTGCTAGACATCATGTAAAATATTTCACAAACACCCCATTTAACTCTCCTGACAACCCTAGTGATTAGCATAGCAACCCCATTTTACTAAGAGGAACCTGGGATCTCAATTCCTTATTCATAATAAAGAAAGTAGCTGAGCTCAGATCCATATCCAGTTGGATACCCACACTATGTATTTAATCTCCTCCTTATGTAATCTGTCCCTGCTCTGCTGACTTTATGGTGACAATGGTGCATAGCGTTACAGTACTCGGAGTCCAAAGCAAAGACAATTATCCAAATGGCCAAAAAAATTAATCACATGTCCCAAGGACTATTTTTTTTCAGGAAGCAGAGACATGCATAATTCAAATCATTAAAACAAGAATAAAATTCTTGAACATTAATAATTATGTGTGTTCTGGAAAGATATGTTTGGGCGTAGGATAAGCTTTGTGCACTATATTCTGTCAAAAAACCTCCGATGGAACTCTATTAATAAAGCATGCCTACACACAGGGGTTTTAGGTGAGAAAGTATCATCTGCCATTTGTAATACAATACTGTATGAAGTCCAGGTCCACCAGGAGAACTGTGATCCACAGTTCTCGAGTGTGGGGAATAAGGGAAGATCGAAGGAGAGATGGTAACAGCAATAGTGACCACCTAGGATGTGGCATGAAAGTGTGAATTCCCAACACAGACTTCCCAGTTCTTAGTCCCAGCTGCCAGGGAAGGCAATTAGGGAAGCTCGCTCTGTAGTCAGCGACAGAGGCCCGCCTGCCTTTTCTGGGTCTCCGTTTGCAGCATGTGGAAGCACGGGGCCTGTGTGAGCGTGCGCTACCTCCAGGGGGGATCACCACGTTCTTCTTCACATCCGCCAGCTCTGCACCTGCACTCGGGTGCACGTGTTCTTTATTGCCCATCCTATTTCCTTCAGGAATACTTTCTGAGGTCAGAATCTAGACCTTCAGACCATCTGTACGCCACTAGTCTCCCTTCTTTCAGGAATTTATCACAAGACTACAGCAGATGCCTGAATCTACAGACAGTTCTGAATGCTCCTTTTCTTCCTGCACATAATACACACATTTAGTAATACCTTTTCCATCTCATCTGAGCACTTATCCTGCACCCTGGCTGTAATTTTTGCAGTGTGAAGTGTAACAGGAAAACTAGCAAGGGTTTCTTTTCCTTCTGGACAATTTCTTGGATAGAAGATTCATTTTTAGCATAGAGTTTAGCAACCTCAGCCTGCGAGTGTCTTCCTTCCTTATTAAGTCAAGAACTTCCACTACTTGAAGCACTTTACAGCTTTTCTTTGGCATATCCAGACTGCCAGCAACACTACTCTTGTGCTCTAGGGCTCTTACAAATCTAAAGTGTCTCCTAAAGTCCAGGTGCTAGACTTGGTCATCAGCCTGTGGTGCTACTGGGAGATGGTGGTCTTCAGGAGGTGGGGCCAGATGGGAGGACGCTAGGGCATTGGAGGTGGGCCCCTCAAGGAGACATTGGGAAACTGGCTTCTCTGCCTCTCTTTGCTTCTTAACCTCCATGAAGTAAGCAGCTTGGCTCCTCCACGTGCTTCTCACCATGACGTCCTACCTTTCCACAGACTCAAGAGCAATGGAGTCAATCAACCAGGGGCCAAAATTTCTGATACCGTAAGGCAAAGTAAATCTATCCTCCTTTTAAGTTGATTATCTCAGGTATTTGTCACAGTGACAGAAAGCTGACTAACACAAGGGCCGTGATTAAATAAAATAAGGGTCCCTTGAACACAAACCCTATGATATCATGACAATTGATCTGATAACCAAGACACTACTAAGTGACTACTGGGTGGGTAGCATATACAGCATGATTAACCTAGACAAGGGGATGATTCACAACCCAGCAAGCTGGAGTGGACCAGCATGAGATTTCATCACGTTACACACAATGGTATGCATTAATGTTCATTAAAAATCAATGAATTGTTTATTTCTAGAATTTTCCATTTGATGCTTTTAGACTGTGTTTGACCATGGGCAGATGAAACCATGGAAATGAAAATGGCTGATGAGGGGTGGCTACTTTACTTTGAGAAAACCTCCCTTACTCAGAGCGTTGTGGAGAGGCACATTCACATCAACACGCTCACGCTTCCTGAGTAGCCTGCTATCTGGTGATACCTAGCTGCACCTATAAAAAGGTCATGTAGAATTTTGTCCATTTAAGAATTTTTCTAGGCTAGGTTGAGTCCAGTTAGGTGGAGAATAGGCCTTTTTTCTGAGTTGGGCTGTTTTTGGTCTAGCACTAAGGCCACATATTTATTGAAGGGACAGCTGGGTTTTCTAGCCCATCAAGAACTTGGTCCTTATTTTTGTCTTCTTAAGATGAAAGCTTCCTAGAAGTCAGACATACTTTATTTTAGGTTTGCAAGGTGAAATTCCATGCTCTCACAACACCTAAAGGAGTTCCTCAGAACACAGTCAGGGCAGCGATGGTGGCTCCAGTGACTGTGACCATAGCAGTGGACGTGGCTTACCAAGCTCCAAGTGCAGCCGGTCACTCTTTACTGCATTACCCTGTTTCCACCTCAGAAGTTGTGCACCGTGCATCTCCACTTTACAGATGTGCAGAATGAGACTCAAAGAATAGTCGGCCTGTAAGAGTGAGGCTGGGTTCAAGCCTACACCCGACTCGCTCCAGATGCTGCCCCCTAGCCCAACACTGCACTTGCCAAGAATCTGCACAGCTGTCTCCTGCTCTCTCTACTGTGAAGCAGTAGTTCAACAGTGCTGAGTGCTTGCGGTTAAGTTTTCACCAGTAAAAATTGGGTCCCGGTTTAGGCAACAAAAGTGAAGCCATTTCAATCGATTATTAAGAAATTGCTAGCCAGGCATGGTGGTGCACACATTTAATCCCAGTGACTCGGGAGGCTGAGGCAGGAGGATCACCAGTTCAAAGCTAGCCTCAGCGACTTAGGCCCTAAGCAACTTTGTGAGACCCTGTCTCAAAATTAAAAAAAAGAGCTAGGGATGTGGGGATGTGGCTCAGTGGTTAAGCACCTCTGAGTTTAACCCCTGGTACAAAAGAAGAAAGAGAAAGAAAGAAAGAAAGAAAAGAAAGAAGAAAGAGAGAGAGAGAGAGAGAGAGAGAGAGAGAGAGAGAGAGAGAGAGAGAGAGAGAGAGAAAGAAAGAAAAGAAAGAAAGAAAGAAAGGAAAGAGGAAGGAAGGAAGGAAGGAAGGAAGGAAGGAAGGAAGGAAGGAAGGAAAGAAATTGCTGAAACTTTCTCATAGAATAATTTATAGTGGCTTTCTTTTGGGAATGAATTCATCTGTATCCAGGCACTAGTTTGAAAAAGGTCATTGCAACTAAGTTTAAAAAATTATTGTGTTTAAATTACAAATTAATACATGCCAAATTTCTAAAATCTATAATATCTTCTATTGGTGTGCCCCCTCTGTGTGCATGGGAACACGTGTGTGCATGCACAAATACACATGCTAAGCCACAATCAATCACAATGTTATAATCCACAAATAAGGACACACTGTAAACAACTGGCATTGCGTTGACAGCTTGCTTTTGTGACCAGATTTTTTCATTTACTACATCGTGAACATTCTTCTATTTGAGTTTTATTTCAGAGCCCAATTTTTTCATGATATCTTAGCATTTCATCATATGAATGTAAAAAATTTATTTTTCTGCTCTTGCTAATTTGAACATTTTGGTTCTTTCCAAGTTTTCTCTATTATAAATAACTATGAAATAAACATTTGTGTGGCTAGATTTGGAGGTAACTTTTAGAACATTTCTCAGGATAAATTCTAGAAAAAGGATTCTGAGTGGTAAGATATAAGTTTTTGGATCCACAGTTCCAAAGTTCTCTTTGGAGAGGACACATCTGCTTGCATTTGTGCCAGCAACGAAAAATAACGACATAATGGTCACGATGGCGGCAGTGACTGGCAGCGAGTGCTCACTAGGCACTAAGCTCCTAGGTCTTCGCCCGCAGCAACCTGTTATTTTATATTGATAAATGGCGAACTTGCCAATAGGAACTATAGTTGTTGAATTTTTGTGTACCAGATGATAACAAATATATGTATATGTGTATGTTTATTTTAAAGGTTCTTAGAAAAAAATTGATAAACTATTCTCAAAAACAATGACTAAGATGTACACAAAAATATCTATCAATAATTTGTCAGTAGAAGAGCAAATCAGAATTGCAATGACAGGCAACTTGGAAAGACTGGAAAGGACAGCCCCCTGCCTGAAGCCACAGCTGGCTCTCTGCCGAGCCTAAACGTACTCGTGGTTAGACAGGGAAGACAGGGATCACCGAACAGGATGTTATATCAAACAAGCTGGACAAGAACAACCAACATTTAAACAAAGAAAGCAGAAATCAAGGAATTAGAAAGCAGAAAATCTCTAGATGAATAGGCACATTTAAGTTGATTCATGGAAAAGACCCCAAGTTGGACATGGCTCAGACAAGCCCCACCAGAGTTGTAGGAGAAAAAGCACAACGGTCCACCAGGAATGAGAAAGGAGGTCCTGTCAAGTGGTGAGAAGAGTAAAGGCAACGTCAGAGACAAACTCTGCAGATAATCGGTGACGCCGAAGACATTTGCCAAGTTCTATTCAAAGACAGGGAGAGTATCTGCCTGCCATAATGATTATAGGAGACATAAAAATGGACAAAATTTACCCTTACAAATCGTTGGATCCAGACAGATTACAGTCAGGCTGTGGAAGGATTTCCAGAGCCCTTGATCATGCCCAGTTCACCTCCCAGGCCAGCACAATCCTGAGGCCAGACTGAGAAACAGCACCCAGCCCAAGCAGAGCAAATCACAGCACCCAGCCCAAGAGAGCAAATCACAGCACCCAGCCCAAGAGAGCAAAACACCCCGAACCACCACAAAACGAAACTCCAGAGGCTGGGACCACTTAGAAACAGAGAGGAAATACAGTAAAACTGACCTCAGTAGGGTCTTCCAGTGTGCTACTCATCAAGAGGGGACGCAATGGAAACCATGTTAGGGCCAGACAGCCAAGATCCCAGGCTCCGCAAGCCCCGGGTCTCCTACACTATGCAGCTTGAAAGCAGGCACAGACATCCTCCAAATGACAGTGTGTGGCTGTGTTCCAGTAAAACCTCACCTGTGGACAGGGGAACTCAGATTCCATGTCATTTCTACATGTCATGAAAGTTATTTTTCTTCAGATTGTTTTTCAATTATTTAAAATGTAAAAAATCATTATTAATCCATGGTCCATCTGAAAAAGGATGCAGGATGGATATGACGCATGGGTTAGTTTGCTAACATTCAGAGAAGAATTTACCTCTTACTTTAAGTGGAATTTGAGAGCACATGAGTTTCTTCCATACCTTGATTATTAAGAATGTTATTGACAATACCATGCTGTTTTTGGTACTATAGCTCTGTAGTATAGGTTTTTAAAAAGTTAAAAAAAATTTTTTTAGTTGTAGATGGACACATTATCTTTATTTTATTTATTTATTTTTATATGGTGCTGAGGATCCATCCCAGTGCCTCACACATGCGAGGCAAGCCCTCTACCACTGAGCCCCAGCCCCAGCCCCTCTGTATTGTGATGTCTCCAGCATCACTCTTTTTGCTCAGGATTGCTTTGTCTATTCTAGGTCTCTTATTTTTCAAAATAAATTTTATAATTGCTTTTTCTAGTTCTGTGAAGGATGTCATTGGTAATTTGATGGGAAATGTGTTGATCAGTATAATGCTTTTGGTAGTATGACAATTTTAATAATATCCATTCTGCCTATCCAAGAACATGGGAGGTCTTTCCATCTATATACAGTGGAGTATTACTCTGCCATTAAGAAGAATGAAATTATGGTATTTTCTGATAAATAGAGGGAACTGGAGAATGTCATGCTATGTGAAATAAGCCAGACTGAATGCTTTTTTTGATTTGAAGGAGCTAGTCTAAAATAAGAAGGAGAGAGAGAGAGAGAGAGAGAGAGAGAGAGAAAGGGGGGGTTTCCAACAAAAAAGGAGGAAGACTGGTGAGTTAGATGAAGGAGACTAAGCAGGAGGGAGAAGAGACAGAATAAGGGAAGAACAAAGGCATGAATCTGTCCTCACTTTCCTGTGTACATACATGAACAGACCACAGTGAATCTTGCTTCGTGTACCTCCACAAGACTCTAACCAGAAAGAAAAAATTAAATCTAAAAGTAATAGAAAGAACAGTAAAGTGTAGGGAAGGGAACGGGAAAGAGAGGAGGGAGGGCAAGGGGAAGTACTGGGGACTGAATTTGAGAAAATTGTATTCCATGCCCTCCTGATTATGTCACAATGAATCCTAACGTCATGTATAACTGAAAAGAAACAATAAAAATATAATAAAAAGAATGTTAGCGACAGGAAGCATGTTTAAAAGTACAATTAATGAACGATATTCTAGAAGATTAAGTCGATGCAGAAAGAAAAGAAAAGGAGATATAAACAATGGCAAAAACTTGCTATTTGTGTACTTGTATACTAATGCTTTGTCATGTGGAAAACAAAAGGGATATTTTGTCTTTAAAAAAAATCTCATTTTCTACATCTGAGTTTTAAAAAGAACTAGAAACAAGTATCAATGCAGTCACAATGAACACCTCATTAGACTGTGTCCCCTGAATTCTGTCTCCCACTAAGAAGGACCAAGACTCCTTGAAGGAGTGTCTGACTCCAGGTCGGGTCAGGAAATGTTCAAGAACAGACTCTCCAGTGCCACAGGCAAGGCAGCCAGGGGGACCAAGGGCTGCGTAGAAAGCACTCAAAACCACCTTGGAAAAGCTCCCGCGCAAAGGAGATGGGCGAGACGGGTGAGGAATCACCAGGACGAATAGCGGGGTAAGGGGTAGCAATGTGTTGCCATCCCTCAGATCTTAGGACGCCTGGGGAGAAAGAAAGTCTCATTGATTATCTTCGAAGGAACTTAAATAGCCAGCTAATTATTTTGAAAATTACTAAGGAAAGCCTCAAGCATTAATCCTGTTTTTCTTAGAAAATCTATACTTCCAAGCTCTTCATAGATTTTTCTAGATAAGAAATGAAGATAGAATGGCAGTTAGAATGTCAGTTACAACCCTAATAACCAAACATGTTAATGATCCTCGCAATGATTATCATAATTAATATCTTAAAGCAGTAACTCCTATGTGCTTCTGGATGGCAGATAAGCCAGCTAAGCCCTGGCTTCAGAACAAACAGGGTAAAGGCTTCTGGAGCCAACGACCAACTTCCAGGAAACACAGAGAAGAAAATATTAAACAATACCAAGAAGTGAGGGCAGCAAAATCCAGACTAGGAGACACTTCTCATTCAAATATAAACAAAAACCCCAAGGAAAAGAAAAAAGAGGTCGCTGAAGGGGAACTTAATAAAAAAAAAAAAATCCTTGAGCCAGACCCAGTGGTGCACACCTGTAATCCCAGAGGCTTGGGAGGCTGAGGCAGGAGGATTGTGAGTTCAAAGCCAAACTCAGCAAAAGTGAGGTGCTAAGCAACTCTGTGAGACCCTGTCTCTAAATAAAATACAAAATAGGGCTGGGGATGTGGCTCAGTGATCAAGTAGCCCTGAGTTCAATCCCCAGTACAAAAAAAACAAAACAAAACCCTGAGACATAGACAGCAATCATTGCATATGGACCTTATTTGGATCTCAGTGAAAACAAAAACTTCTAAAAGCATCATAAAGAAATTGGGGAAATGTGAATGCTGACTGGGAATTTGATGGGGAGTGATTGCTGCCTTTCCGTCAGATCGGATAATCGTGTGGCAGTGACCCTTTCCTAAGAAGAGGGTTGTGCAGAGGTCCGAGGTCTGCAGTGAAAGTCCACAGATGAAGTTGTATTTCACCCGGAATGTGCTTCAAAAGAACCTGGGTAGAGCGAGGAATCTGAAGACGACAAGGACCCCTGGAGCCTTTCATTGTGAACTGAGACGGGCAGAAGCCCCACAATCACTCAGAGCACATGTGCCACAGGAGGCTGTCCTGCAGGCAGGGTGGCCTCACGGAGGCGAGATTTGGGGACAGATTCCCCCCACACCTGCATGAGCGGCGGGGGCGTTTGAAGCGCAGGGAGTCAAGCAGAAGGAGGCTCACCAGGAACCTGGGCAGAAATGTTCCTGAGTTGGAAGCGAGGATGGAGGAGGCCCGGAGTCAGGCAGAGGCCTTCAGCCCGGGTGCAGGGATGACCAGGGGCCTCTGCCACGGGTGACGGCAGAGAGCCAGACATGGCCTTGTTTGAAAGGCAGGCCTGTTCAGGACCGACCGGAGAGGTTTATTCACTCAGGAGCAAATATTTACAGAGACCAGAACAGAGTCAAGTGCGAAATGAAGAGAATCTGAGCACCAGCTCTCAATGTCCCCCACCAGGTCTGAGGGTGGAGAACACATTCGTAACCAAGCTAAGGCGCTGTTTGCCTTTCTGGCTCTCGATCTCTCGCAGAGTGCGGCGGAATGCTCCAGAGAGGACCTGCTGCCTCCTAGGGTCACGCCTTGGGCACGGAGGCAGACGTGAGAATTCAGCCATCTCAGGGAGCCAGACATTCAAGAGACTCACAAAAGTGAAAATGGGTTCAGTTTCAATTATTTTTCCAACTCAGATAAAAGCACGATTTCCTTAACCCAGGCAGAGAGAGCATGTTTTAAAAGGGACTCCCAATCCGTCAGGCAGATCTAAGTTTACCCCTTTGCTTCCACCGCGCCTGCGTGCTGTGCGCTCTCACCTGCCTCCCGCCTGTTCTCATTTACTTTGTGTTCTAAGCACATTTTTCATTCCCTAATTATTTTCCCAGGCAGAAATAATAGCTCGGTTATCTCGACAGGTCATTTAATGTGTGTGCAGGGAAAGTCAACTCATTTATTTGTCTCTTGGGATTCTAGTGAAAAATAAAACTGGGATGGATCTGCCTGTAAAAAGAGACACAGTTAATAAAATATTTTAAAGTTTACAATATTGGTATTGCAGGGGGTGGGGGGATGTATGTACTTTACCATTCTCCCATACCCAGATAAAAAGTTCCTTCTTTAAGAGACTTTCTGGAACGCTACTCACCTGCCTCCCATACCATGTCAACATCAAATTTTCTCCCTGTGTTCCTGTGACACCCTGATCTTCCTCTGTGGCATTCATCAGCCTCCGGCATGTCCCAGTGGCTGCACTTCTTTCCGCTTTACCTCCTGTCCAGGGAGATCTTCCATAGAAGATATTTTGCTTTCTTCATATGCTTCCCAACTCCCCCTGACATGGAGACTTCTATGGGCCAAATTTCAATCATGGATGTGGAATTTAATTAGTTAAAAAATGTCAGAGTCAACTACCTGCACTAGCTTATCTAATGCAAGGAGCTGCTTAAAAGTTCAGCACTGGGTTCCAGCCAGGACGCAGTAACGCATACACCCAGACATGTCTCGTGACAATAGAACTGGGTATTATGCAAAGTTCCTTCTTGAAAGCCCGTGGTTTTTGATCTCTAGAGGAAGGAGCACAGAGGAGGAGCTCAGTGCTGCCCTAGCTTTCTCCCCAGGAGCGCTTTCTAACTGTGGTGCAGGGAAGTGGAACCTGAGCAGAAAACATACTCTGGGTAGAGGGGACAAAGGCCGGCACGCAGGGATACTGAGATGGATGAGATTTGCAAGGCAAGGTGCCAGAGAGGAGAAGGCGGTGCCAAGAAGTCCCAGCAATCTGAAGATAGGCACACTTGAACTTGACCAAGCACAGGGCCAGTGCCTGCAAGAATAGCTCGTGGGTGGATGTGATCCTGTTGAGGCCTGGCTTTAGGCTTTGCCTAGGGCAGCCCTGCTCCTAAGACTGGCTTATCTGGGGCATCCGCAGAGCCCGGATTATGGGGGACCAGGTCTCCAGTCTGGCTGGTTGCACCTTCAGTGTGTCCTCACATGTGTGACCTCTGGAATCTCTTCTGGGACAGGGAAAATAAGTGAGTGTTTGGATCAGTTGCCAATTCATTCAATAATGTAGATGAAATGGGCAAATTCTTTGAAATATGCAAATTTTCAAAATTGATTTAAGAAGACAGTGGACACTTGAATAAATCAGTTCATATGGAAATACAAATGATGTAGAATTGCCAGACAATTTGGAAAAGAACAAAGTTGGAGAAGTTATGCTATCTGACTGTGATTTATTAAAAAGGTACAGTAATCAAAGAAACTCTGTAATAATGTAAGGATAGACTAACAAATGAAGAGAAGAGAACAGACTCCAGAAACTGACCCCACCTGTGCAGTGAATTGATTTACCTACAAAGGAACAAAAGAAACCAGCTGGGGGAGAGGGAAGTCTTTTCAACAAATGGTGTGAGAATAATTGAATATCCATACAGAAGAAGATGATCCCTGACTTGTACCTGATGTCATACACTGAAAATTAATTTGATATGTATTAACATAAATATAAAAGTTTCGAATATAATGCTGTTAGAAGAAAACATAGAAAAATTCCTTTGTGATCTTACAGTAGGGAGATATAGGACTCAGAAAGTAATAAACAGAGATGTAGGTAAATAAATTTGATCAAAATTAAAACCTCTTCTCATCAGAAGATAGCATTAAGGAAGTGGATAAACAAAATAGTCTGTGAGACAATACGGGCGATATAAATATCTAAAAAAGTACTTGTATTCAGAATGTATGCAGAGATGTTACATCTTAGTAATGAAAAATCCAGTTCAAGGAACAGATAAAATACTTGAATGGACCCTTGAAAGAGGAAGATGGACAAATGACATTAAGTACACAAAAAGATGCTCAACCTCTGTTAGTCAGCTTTCCATTACTGTAACAAAATACCTGAGAAAATGTCTAATCAACCTAAAAGGACGAAAGGTTTATTTTGGTTCTCAGTTTTGGAGGTTTCAGTCAATGACCAATTGCTTCCATTGCTTTGAGCTTATGGCAGAACAGTACTTCATAGTGGATATTTGTGGTGAATGAGGTCCATTCACAAGGTAGGGTTACGTGGAGACCAGAATCCCATGATTCCCTTGAAAACATACCTCCAATGACCTAAAATCTCCCAGTAGCTGCCACCTTTTGAAGGTCTCCACCACCATCTAACAGCACCAAACTGTTTAACACAGGGTACTCTGGGGGAACCTTACCATCAAACTACAGCAGCACCATGAGTCATCAGGAACATGGAAGCAAAGTAAGAAACTACCACGAGCCCACTATAGTCAATTTGCAGAAGAACTCCTGGAGTTTCTCAAAAAGTTAAACATAGCTGGGTGCGGTGGCACATGCCAATAATCCCAGCAGCTCAGGAGGCTGAGGCAGAAGGATCGTGAGATCAAAGCCACCCTCAGCAAAAGCGAGGCGCTAAGCAACCCAGTGAGACCGTGTCTCTAAACAAAATACAAAATAGGGCTGGGGGCGTGGCTCAGTGGTCAAGTGCCTCTGAGTTCAATCCCCAGTAAGGCTTCACCCCCATAAAATGTGAAGCACAGCCAGACCTATCATAAGATCCAGATGGTTTTCTGCTCGACGCTTGCCCAAGAGAAATGAAAACACATCCCCTCAGAGACTTGGATACGAATGTTCACAGAAACGGTACTTGTAATGGTCCCAAAATGGAAATGGTCCAATGCTCATTGATAGGTGAACATATAAAAAATTGGAGTACATATGTTATGCTCTAGAATAAAAAAAAGAACAAATTACTTAGGTATATAACATAGATAAGTCCCTAAACCATTACAGGGAATGAAAGCAAGGAGGTGCACGGTCCCATCCATGTGTGATCCTGGAAGTCACAGCTGAAACGCGTTGACAGACAGATCAGTGTTTGCCTGGGGACAGAAGTCTACCCCTCCGTGGGTTCCCTGAGCCTCAGAGTTGAGTTCTGAATCACTGCGACAGATACCAGTTTGCTTAAGGAACAAATTGATCATATAAAGTGGAAACTCTCCAAACTGAAAGTTTGGGGTCTAGTTCCAGAATGCGCTCATAATCTCTGTGTCTCTCCAGCAGAACTTCAGGTGTGCCAGAGGATGGCAGCCATAGAGATCAGTGACGTGATGTGTGAAAAGAACTGCAGTGATAAGATCTGATAGAAGTTTAATTTATTCTTATGGCTTGATATTAACAACTGGAGAGAAGCCGTGAAATTGGAGTTTCATAGCTTGCCAGTGAGAGCAACCACAGCTCTGTGCTGAAATTGACTTTGAAGTCACACACACTCACCACTCACGTTCAAGGGAGGTTGATTCTACAAGTTTGGCGCAAGACTGTGGAATCTTTTCTAATGCCACTGGTGATCCAAATGCTCATTCTAGGCTAGGAGTCCAATCCTAACAGGTCAGTTAGGAGCCCATTATGATCACCCAACTAGCTTTTCCATTTACAGTCACCTTTCTAGTTTGCTGTTGGCAGTCTCAACTTGTGGGGGTCATCTTGGCATAATTATTAATAGTGCTTTCTTTTGTCTTTGGAGTGTCATGAACTGGACAATAAATTAACACTGAATTAATATTTTCTGATTAGAATGGATGAGATGGGAATTACATCCACTTTAAAGATAAGATAAATCGCCTTTGGATTGGGCTATCACACTGCTGGAGAGAATGGAGAACAAAATTCTAAGTAAGCCTGGCATGAGGGCACATGCCAGTAATCCCAGCAGCTCAGGAGACTGAGGCAGGAGGATCATGAGATCAAAGCCAGCCTCAGCAAAAGCGAGGCACTAAACAACTCAGTGAGACCCTGTCTCTAAATAAAATATAAAATAGGGCTGGGCAGGTGGCTCAGTGATTGAGTGTCTCTGAGTTCAATCCCTGGTACCCCCAATACCCCCAAAAAGTTCTAAGTCAAACAAGACTTGGCACTTCTTTTGTGTTCACTGTGTGGCCAGAACTTTCTAAAATGTCGTCCACACGCTATCTCATTTAATTTTCCCAAAGCGTTAGGAGACTACTAACGCCTTTGCGTTGTTGCAGCTTGGGAAACAGGTCAGAAACTAGCTGAGGCCAAGCAAGTAAGCCGGAGTAGACGTGTCCCCCGACACCTGGAGTCCCCTCCTCTGCCCCCAGTGCCTTCGGTGATCACCATGTCCTCTCTGTTGGGAGAAGGAGATGGCAAGTCCATCAAAAGGTTTTCTTTCTCTGAAGGAAGGAAGAGCACACCTCTCATGATGCGTTCCACCCCACTCCAAACAAGCCCCGCGTGGGGAACTGTCGCTGCCCTGATCATAACTGGCTGCTGTCACAGTGCTTCAGCCCGTGACTGTGTGTGCGTGGAGACGGGTCCCCTCCAGCCTTCTGACAAGGTGGAGGGGCCCCAGGGCTGGGTAAGCCCAAGAGTCGCACTTTACTAATGGAAATCCGCCTTCGTTTGCTCTTGCCTTTGATGTAACAGACAAGGTGGGAGCAACAGCCCCCTGTCGGGTTCATATTGGTGGTAGGTGGGAAAAAAAGGCACAATTCAAGTTTTCTGTGACTTCTGGCTCAGTTTTAATGGAATGTCAACGCAATGCCAGAGCCTGATAAAAATAGGAACTCTCCAGTGTCCCGGCTCCTCTCCAGATGGTCTATGGGAATCCAGATAGGAACTAATCACCAAGAAGGGTCGCCGGCCATCAGTGGGAAGATGTCATGCCTCACGTGGGCTCATGAGTGAAATGGTGGACGATTGGGGCTGGGCCCCTGACAGTCCCCGGTCGCCCCCTATGCTCTTTACTGGGGCTTCCTTAAGAGCTCAGCCCTTAGGTCAAGCTGCCATGTGACTGAAGGACAGAACGGGAGCCCAAGTGCATGGGTTCTGTGGGAAGCCACCCCAGGGGAAGCCCTGGAAAGGGAGAAGTGCCAGCCAAGAACCTTCAGAAAGGACAGTGACATTCTAGACTGCCCCAGAGAGGAGAACCGGGAAACAGGAAGAGAGGTCGCTGGGCTACCAGCATGGTGTCAGGGACCAGTGTCCGTGAGCCACGGCAGAAGAGGAAGGACAGGGAGGACCTGCCGACTGGGGCGGTCCGCTTGCTTGGCTTTGCCGACACTGCCCAACTCGAGGGGCGAAGGCCGCAGACACAAACGCCGTCCCCGGTCGGCCGCCCAGAAACCAGAGACCTGTGGCTTATGCAGGTCCCGTTACAGGGACAGAGAGCTCGCAGTACTTTCCACTGTAAGTCCTGCACCTGGGTGGCCACGGCTCGCCCCTTCCCAGGGAGCCTCTCCAAGGAGGGACTCTGACCTTGGCTGCCCTGCAGGCTCCAGGGCGCCCCTTCCTGATCCACTCACGTGACGCTGCAGGGGCAGGAATGGAGGAGGCGATGAGGCACAGGGCCAGAAATAGAGTCGGGAGGAGGGCACCGTGGAGCCGGGAGGGTGGTGTCACTCTGCTTGCGGCTGAGTAGTCTGGAGGCAGCCCCGAGGGATTTTGTCTAGCGTGATGTCGCGATCTGCGAAGCTATTCTGGAAGCTAGGCTGCAGCCCTAATCTAGTCCACCTCTCTGCATAGGCAGGACCCTTCCAGGGAGGGACAGGGGCTGGTTCAGGCAGGTGCTGAGGTGAGCAAGGACTCCTGTGGGTGGGAAACCCCAGAAGGGCATGTCCCTTGCTAGGACGGTAGCATGAGCCGAAGTAGGAACACACTTAGAATGTTCTGGAAAAGACTGGGGAGGGATTGAGGAGGACTGGGGAGAGAGAGAGAGAGACACAGAGACGGAGACACACAGAGAAAGGCAGGCCAAAGGGCAGGACTCAGTTGCTTTTGCTCCTCCTCCTCTCCAAGGTAAGAGCCTCACAAGCTGCCTCTCTGGCCCTGGCGCGGGCTCCTCTTTGGAAACAGAACCAAACTCTCCAGCCACACACAGGGCTAAGCACGTGCACGCCCTTATTTTCCCAAGTTCACATTTTGAGTAGCCAGTACATTTACTTGGTTAAAAACGTCCACAGATGAGTGGATAAAGAAAATGTAAATACACACACGGGTTTTACTTAGCCCCAGGAAGAAGGCAACGAGGGCATTTGCTGGTACTGGGTGGAGCTGGGGAGCATCAGGCTAAGTGAAGTAAGCCAGACCCAGAAGCCAGGGGTCACGTATGTTCTCTCATGTGTGGAGGCTAGAGCACACTAAAGGGAAGAAAGGCGGGGAACCCCACGAAAAGAGAGGAGAGATCAGCGGAGCAGAGGAAGGAGACGGAGGGGGAGGGAGGAAGGGCAGGAAGAGGAGGAACTGCCGAATGAAATGGACCAATTTATGCGATGCATATATATGGATATACCACAGTGAATTTCACCTTGATGTGTGTCTGTAAAGCACCAATTTAAAAAAATAAATAAATGGCAGACCAGTGAAGTAGAGGAAGGGACAGGTGGGAGGAAGGAGGGGAGGGAAAGATCCGGAAGCACTAGGGCTTGAAGTGGAGCAAAGTCCATGCGTGGAGTATGATGACATATGACTATGTCAAAATGAGCTCCAATGTCATGAACAACTAATGCATTAATAAAGAGATTAAATGATTAGATACATGTAACTACATGCACTTGGCTGTTCTACACTTGACTCCATCTCTCCTCTTCCTCTTCAGTCCCTGCAGGTAATTCCATTTTTAGTTTCTTGTTGATTCTACTGTTTTATTTGATAGAAATACAAGAATATATGAAATGTAATGTTTATATATTCTCACTTGCTTACATTTCCAATGCTAAAGCCATATCCGTATATAATCTGCACCTTTTTTTTTTCTTTTTAACTGACACAGCCTGCCCTCTTTCCCCTGGCAATGTGTGAAGATCTTCAACCTTGCTGCTAACTGGGTGTAGCCTCCTCTTGTGTGCACTTAGCACAGTTCATTTAACCAGCCCCGACTACTGGATAATGAGGTTACTCCCTATTTTTCCTGATAGATGATCTGTGGAAATGGAAAACAAGTAATTCTGAGGAGTTTTTGAACTTGACTTTTAAATGTTTTTGCTGTTGTCTTTTTTTCCTTGTTGGCTCAGGTGCTCTGGGGACCTCACTGGTCACTTCTGTATGGAGGACCGAGTCCCTCTTGTGGGCTTCTCTCCTGCCCTGCCTGGTGTCATGATGCTGTCCTCCAGCAAACATCCCAGCTGTCCCTAACAGTGACTTTCCTTTTCCTTCCTGTTCTCTGTTTTCTGTGCTTGCCTAATAAAAAGGCGCACACTGAGAGGTCATGCTTGCTCTTCTACCAAGATGAGAGACTCCGGATGCCTGTGATTTCTTCCCGTCCTTGACCTTCACCTCTGTGGGGCAATAAACTTTTTTTTTTTTGCACAACATTTTAGCATGCTTTGTATTAATATTGCCACTCTGGCTAATTCACACCTTCACATTTTTAAAAACAACAATAATTTATTTCATTTTTTACCTTTCACTTACAAGGGCACTACAACTACCTAGGAAGCTCTAGGAAGAAAAGCTTCATGACTTCGGGGGGTCATTTTTCTGACATCAGGGGTTTCCCACTGCAAATGAAGACAGTTTATGTCGCTGTTTGTAATCAGACAAGGATACCTCCCTGCTGACGTGTGAGCTCCGGAAGAGCCGAGAAGCCCTCTCTTCATTATCCCCTCAGCTCTTGCAAGACACAGAGCCTAAGGCACGTGCCATGAGAGAAGGCTGGATGGCCTCTGGTTATGGTTCCAGCGGGCATCCGATCTTACTACTCCCCCAGGTGAACTTTACACCAGCCAATTTGCACGACAATTCAAATGGGCCGTTTAGCTTTCGCGACTTGGGTTACGCCGTTCTCTGCCTGGAGTGTTCTCCCTCTTCTTCACATGCTACTTTGACCACACGCTGGAAACCCACCATCTCCAGGCCAGCACCTCTGAGAAGTGTTATCTGATCATCCTAAAATCACTGAGGTCCCAAAGAATGTCACTTCCTCCATGGAGGAAATGGAATCAGACTCTGTTGGCTCAGCTTCCAAAAGTGTCGACATAGTCTTCCATGAGACTCAACGTGGGGAACCTCCCTTTCCTTGTGCAGTAGCCATGCCATCCTGCCAAGGAGGCCACACCTTTATTGATGCATAGGGAGGAACCCAAAGAATAACAGATATTGTAACCATTTATAAGCATAAAATCATGTGCACTTTGGTGGAGTATATAGATAGTGCACGTTAAGTAAATGTGTATCAAGCTCCTACTTCTGTTACAACCTGGGCAATGTGCTATAAGTGGGTGTTCTCTTCCCCTGAAGCAGGGGTGGGGGGACTATAGAGTGTTATTGGTTTATTCTCAAAAATGCAAAACAATATCACCTGCTCCCAGGAAGACAACAGTGACAATTGTGGACATTGCTTACCTCTCCAAATGGCTTGCTGTGTAACTGTGGCACAGTACCTCAAGCAATTCAGGCCTCAGATGCCCTAGACTGTTAATGGGTTAGATTGTTACACCCTGTTCTTTCTCTCAGCTTGCAGTTTTTAGCACAGTGGTAGAACTCCGCTTCCAAGGGGGAGGTCTTCCCTTGAAAACTGGCTGCCCATTGCTTCCTACCCGCCCTTAATGGAGTTCCACTGGCTTGAATAAGTCTTTTTCACTAACTAATAGTACTTTAATAGGTTCAAAGGTCAAAGCAGTAATGCCAAGATCTTCATGAGTTACGGTCATCACAAGTGTCATAGCAATTTTTACAAAAGGGTCATCATGCAAATTCTGGTAATCCAGGCACATTCTACTTTGGGTTAATTTCATGCTGCATTTCTGAATTCCCACTGCAGTTTCTACTGAGCACAGTCATGATTGTAGGGTTTTCCCCTTGCTCCATCCAAGGAGCTGGTGACAGGCAACAAGCCCAAGACAGCTGTTCTGTTTCACCCAGGAGAGAGGCTGCATGTGGATCCTGAATGAAACCATCTGCTGAAACCTTCCAGCAGTGTGCTAAGGCATGAAACGGTTTGGGGTAGGGGTTCAAGAAGCTCAGTTAAAGGTAATGGATTACTCACATAATAATCTGAAACAACTCCAGTAAGAAGAAAACTCTTAATTACCTCCCACTACTATATTACTCTAGGGAGCTAACTCTAAATGTTCCAGCTTAAAGTATACAGTGATTTTGCTTATAGAAAATTAACCAGTTGCTAATGAAATAATGACACTAGAGATTCTAGAGGAAACCAGAGCCATTTCTTCAGCCATCTTCCGGCCCCGACAGGCCTACTCCAATGGAATTGTGTACGGCCAATGTATCTTGGTTCCCTGGATGGCAGGTTTTGCAACTATTTTTGACAAGTATGTATCCTACTGGGTCCCAGATGTTTAGAAGTAAATAAATCACATAATAATGACATTACTTTGCTGGGGAAGCATGCATATTTATAGGAAACAAAGGCATCTATTTTTGGTGGAGAAATTTTGGAAGTAAGTAAGACTCAGGAGAGTTTCTGAGGGAAGGGACCTTTTCAGTACCAGCAAAAGATACAATAAACATTTTTCTTGTGAGGTCGGCTCTTCATACCTTGAAAAGGGGGTTGCCTTTTTAGAGTCCATTTGATTTTTAAAGACACGAGTAGCATTAGTTATACCTGTGACTCCTGAGGTCTGCTATAGTTTATGTTCTATCGTCTTCTGAGCATTAACTGGAACCTTCTTACCCTTCTTGCCAACTGCTAGCTAAAGGACAGGGTAAAAGAGTGTACTTGCTTAAATAGTAAAATATACTAAAACTTTTTCAGTTAGTGTTCAGAGCAGTGAAATCTTCTCAGTTTCTCTGAAGGGGCACAAAGTGACAACTATTTGCTTCCTTCTGTTATTTCCATGGTAGGCAACAGAACCCGGGTCACCAAGCAGGTAAAATTATTTTAGATGACATCATGAAGCCAATCTTTTAAAACAAGATTCAAAAGAAGACAAAGCAACTAATTGACCTTTTTTGTCTTTCCTTTGTCAAATCCCTCCCCAAACGTTTTGCCTCACTGAACAGCTTCTTTACAAAGAAGTGAATTCATGAAGACCCCGCTTGAAGGGAACCCTGTGGCTGAAAGGGAACTTAACTACCCTTGCATCCATTCATGTCTCAGACGAACTGTCATTCACCTGTCCATCCATCCATCCATCTCTCCATCCATCCAACCAACCATGCCTCAGATCCTTGGCTCGGAGCTCAGGCTAGTATTTCACTGTGGGAAACGTGTGATCCTTTCCAGTGGTCTGCAACTTACACAAGCCACACAGCCAGCTCCTTTCTGACAGGTAACAATGTTTCCTTGGAAAGGAACCAGCAAGTGGTTCTGATAAATTGGCATTCTTTTATTCATCTTATTTTATTCTCTATTGCTATCAAAACTTGGCAACCACTAGGAAAATGGGATCTTGAAAAAAAAAAAAAGGCAATTTCATCAGTAAAAGTAGAACACTGAACTCAAAACCCTGGACAAAATGAACACCATGTACAGAGCTTATTTATTTATTTATTTTCTCTCTCTCTGACTTGGAGCAGGAGAAAGATTTCTCTACAAGGGACACGGTCCCCCGACGCAAGTCCAGTGAGCCTCAGATTAGAGCCCACAGATGTGCTTTGTTTGACCAGCACATTTTTAAAACAATGAATTACTTTCCAAAATTTCAAATTAGACTATCAACCAAAAACATGTGAATCTGGCTTATCCTAATAAAATGAGGGTGCTTAATGATTATCATGATCTTTTTTCTTTTAAAAAAGTATTTTTAAAAATTACTATCTCCCATGCTGCAAAAACAAACAATGCCCCCCAAACCACTTCCTGATCAAATGATTCCTTTCTGTTAAATACTCTAAATTTAATACTTCTTTTTAAATAATATATATAAATCTGATTTGCAATTTTTTTCTTACTTTCTATTTGTTCATTCACGCATCTCTCCTTCCTTCTAGAGATGTTTAGGTTTGTGTGGTCAAATCATAATCATCGTTATCCTGGATGATAAGATTTGTAAAACATTCACTTTCTTCTGTATATTTTTCAGAGTTGCTTGTATTTTTAATATTTAATACATATCATTTTTATATATAGCATCCTTATCATTTAAAAAAATCTTCTGAAGTTAAAATATGTCCCTATTCTTTTCTCTTTTGACTGAATTTTTAATGGACATGATGAAGTGAAATCTAAATTAACAGTGAATTTTATCCTCCAGATTATAAGAAAAAATTTAAAATCTGAATTCCCTGTTGGGCAGCCTCCTTCGTTGATTTCAACCTTTCTGTATTTAACACATTTTACTAATTTAGAAAGACACGCATTTCATTCCTTTTATTAGTCAAAATTATCTAGACAGTTGGGCCAAAATGTCAAAAATTTCCACTTCCAAATTCTCACCGATGTATAATGGACTGAATCATGTGGTAAAAGAGTAAAATAATACCCTTATATAGACACTTAAAGATTACATGCAGAGTTCTATTTTTGGGAATAGGGGCCATTTAGAATACTGAAAAATCGGCCACAGGACACATAGATGTAATGGACAAGCTTCAGCAAGCTCCTCATGCAAGACAGAAACTTGCAAAATAGAAAAATAATTCTCCAGGGCCCGGCAATAAGAGGTAGTTGACCACCAAGGCATTAAGGTAACACTAAGCCCCAGCTGCCTTGTGGGCGTTTGTTGATCTTGAACAAGAGCTGTGGGCTGCCTGAGCCACACGGGACCAAGGATGGAGCCTCGGGCTTGGGTAAGACGGGGGAATATAAATGAGACCCCTGCATGCCCGCTGGAGCCCTTCAGGGTCAGGCTTCCAGGACTGGCAACCTGGTGCATCTCAGCCTGGACGCTGCTTGTGGAGGAGGACGCCCTCTCTGGAGAATGGCGCATGGCAAAAATAAGATGGCAAAACTTGCAGAGAGAGAAGCCAAAGCAGCACTTGAAAACTGACAGCCTGAAATACTCCTATAAGAAAAGAGCTGAAAAAGAATGAGCGGAGTATCTGCTTCTGTTCCCTATGAAACAGAGACTAAGGCAAGGATCAGGTGCCAGTGCTGTACTGAGAGGTCCACTGACAGCAGAAAGAGTAGAGGACAGGGAGACGGGACAGGGACGGCGGAGAAGTGAACCGGAAGGCCCACTCATTACCAGAGGGCGCTGCTCCAAGCCCCTGTGAGACCAGCTGGCTCGAGGCAGGTGGGCTGGGTGGTACCCCTCTGTCTCTCCAGAGAGGCTAAACAGAGAGACAGCGCCCCCAGACAGAACCCTGAGAAGCGCCTTCATTTAGGCTGGTGGGGGGAGCAGCCCCCGCAGGAAGACACACATGCCTGTGCCTGTCCTTGCTCTAATCCCCAGGGATGGGGGCAGGGGTCTTAAGCTGCTGTGGGAAGGGCCACAACCCTGTCATCTTTAAGGACTTGGGGAAACCCGTGGAAGCTGGGGAAGGGAACGAGGAGAGGCTCAGACCTAAACTCTGGGGACAAGGCAGGATCATTGCGAATCCCTCCCTGGGACCCACTCAGAACACAGAGAACGCCGCAGCCTGCTCCACAGGCACCTAGATCCAACCACAAGTAAAGGCGACAGTGGGCGTCTTAGCTGGTGTTGTGCTGAGGTAGCAAAACGCTCTGTACTGGGATATTTTTTACTCCGGAGATTTATTTATTACAGTCTGGAGGTTGGGAAATCAAGGCCACTGGGTCCACACCAGGCAAAGGCCTTGGGGCCGGCGATCACTCCACAGAGGCACAGAAGGAGATGGCAAGAAAGCGCGAGAGCAAATCACAGCCCCACAGCCCCACGTGCACTGACCGTGGCATTAATCCTGGCAGGGTGGACCCTCCATGCCCTAAACGCCTCGCATCGGGCCCCAGAAAAACTTGAATTAGAAGTAAGATCGAAGGACTCAACTTTCTAAATATCAAGGCATTTTAAAGCTTTCACACAACAAGCTGGTGCAAAATGAGAAAGTAAACGACCTGACCTAAAAATGGACCATACAAACACACAGATGGAAAATAAGTCGCACTGTTTGTAATAGTCCAACAACAGGAAACACCACGGACGTCCATCCCCTGTCAACACATAGGAGAACCGTGGTCTAGCCCTACCGAGGGTGAGGACCCGGAACAATAAAAAGTCTCGGTCATTGCTAGTGGGGATGCAAAATGGCGCAGCCCCCCTGGAAGATGGCTCGGAGATTTTTACACAAATAACATGCTCTTCCCACTACGTCCAGCATTTGCGCTCCTGTGGTTTACTCGAAGGAGTGGAGTACTCACGTTCACACAAAAACCTGCACACAGATAGTTTTAGCAGCTTTACTCATAATTGCCAAAGCAGAAGCGAACAAAAGGTCCTTCAGTGTGTGACTTGACAAATATTAAACTGTGTTACATTCAGGCAATAGGATGCTATTCAGTGCTAAAAAGAAGTGAGATAACGGGCCATGGAAAGACATGGAGGAATCTTAAATGCATATTACGAAGTAAAAGAGTGCAACTTCAGAAGGCTAAATAAGGTATGATCCCAGCGAACATTCTGGAAAAGAGAACACTGAGAAGACAGTGAAAAGATAAATAGTTGCCTGCAGTTAGTGGAGAGGGAGGGATGGAATACTTGGAATGCAGGATTTTAAAGGCAGTGAAACTTCTCTGTATGATACTACAGTGGTGAGTCCCTGTCATCAGGCATTGGTCCAAACCAACGGACTGTCCAATAGCAAGGTGAAACCACACATGAACTATGAACTTTGGTAGGAATGACGTATCACTGTAGGCTCATCAGTCATAACAGATGCACTACTCTGGTCGAGGAGGTTGAAAACAGGGAAAGATACGCAGTTACATGCATGTGTACTGGCACGAGGTGTCTTTGTACTTTCTGCTTAATTTTCTCAAGGACATAAAGTAGTTCTAAACATATTTTAAAAATGATCCACAAAACAATATAAAAGATAAAAAGAAGCTGATGTTATATCGACTTAAGAATGGACAAATAGATTAAGAGAAAAGAATGGAGAGCCCAGAAACAGTTCCATGTATGGAATATTCATGACAGAGGTTCCATCATGGATTAACCGGGAAAGAGGGACACTTCAATAAGTGGTATCGGTAAACTTGTTATCCGAATGGGATAAAAGGTGAATTGGGCTCCAATCTCATATGACACATTAGAATAAATTCCAGGTAGACCCAATATCTTGTTTTATACTGATTCATGCAAAAAAAAAAAAAAATTAGTTGATTCCAAAGCTGCTGTGCTAAGTGAAAGCAGATAGATCCAAGAGGGAACATAATGTATGATTCCACTTATGATATTCTCGCAATGGCAACTCTGTACAGTTGGAAAATAGATCCGTGTTGCAGGGATGAGGGGTGAGGAGAGAGGTTAACTATAGAGGTACATGAAGAAAGTGACGGAGCTTCTCTATACCTTGAGGGTGGCATGGTTACATGACTCTTTGTGTTTGTCAAAATTTATAGAGCTGAATAACAAAAAATAAATCTCACTGTAACTAAATTTTACCTCAATAAAATGCCCAAAGGGAGCTTGTTATTAAAATAAAAACTAACCATTATTAATCTCTTACCATGTGCCAAGCACTGGTTTAGCTTGACTATAAATATTCTGTTTTAAAATTTTCACAATTATTTTTTGAAATGGGTATTATTATTTAAGTAAAAAAGGTTAGGAGAAACAATCAATTTGCTCATCTGTTTTTTCTCTAAAGTTCTTAAGTTCTTTAAAAAGTTCTCAAATGGAACCAGGGAGTATTATGATAAGGTAGTGGAACAGGAGTTCCACAGAATCACCAGTTATAATGCCGCCTACAGAGGAACGTAGCTTCGTGAGAGCCTCAGGGCCCAGTAGAGGAAATCCTGTCACCCTGTTCCCATTGGAGCAAAAAAATCTGAGAATAGAAACATTGCAGAGAGTAAGAAGGGCAGTTTCACGTTACCCACGTTAGCTCAGGGCCAAGAAAGACCTCCCCAGCTGGAGGAGAGCAAGAGCGTGATGGGCGGCTGGCTCCCCCAACCCTGCCCAGGAGACTACTCCTCAGCCAGCCTGATCACTGAGAGATCGGCTCAGCTGAGCAATCTGGTGGCAGCTAGGAGCAGAGAAAAGGGCAGGGACTCACAGCAACTGGAGTCGAGAATTGAACAAAGGGTCGGAGTTTCCACTAACTGCCTTGTGAACTTCACCTTGAGACCAGCAAATCTCATTAGATGCATCACCGGTTTTCCTCCCCAGCCACCAGTCTGAACCTCTGCTACTCCGGTTGCTCCTCCCCTCATAGTTGGCAGCCATGCACAGAGAGTGCAGGCAAGCCTCTGCAGACTGCAGGAGCCAAGCGGACAGCTGACTCAGCTCAGCACGACTCAGAGGAAGGAACTTAACTTCAACACCTCAGGGCACTGCCCTGGGGAAAATAAGCGGAAGGCTCTCAGAACCCATTTTGAGAGGTTCAGAGGCTCTCCAAAGGGATGAACCCAAAGATGATTACACAGAAAGAGAGACACGTTATAATCAAATTACCAAAAGTCAAAGACGAAAAGAATTTTAAAAGCAGAAGGAGAAAATCACCTCATTACATCCTAGGGAAATCCCAGAAGGCTATCAGCACATTTCTCAGCAAAAACCTTGCAGGCCAGGAGAGAGTGGGATGATTGGTTAATAGTGTTAAAAGTAAACAAACAATAACAAAACAACTGCCAAATAAGTATAGAGATTTTTCCCAGGCAAACACAAAGTGTAGGAGTTCAGCACCAGACTTGCCTTACAAGAAGTGTCAAAGGAGTTCTTCAGGTTGGAATGAAATTAATTAGTAACAGGAAAACAAACATATGAAAGTACAAACATCTCTTGTAAGTAAGCGTATCATCAAATTCAGAATACTATTATGGAGTATTATGAAGTCATGAAAAAGAGGGCAAGAGTGGCTATACTTATCACACCTGTCAAATTAGACCTTCTCTGGAACTCATCCAAACATCAATAGTTCATTCCTTTGTATTGCTGATAGGAATGTATCACAGTTTGCTTCACCATCCATTCACTGAAGAATATCTGGGTAGTTCCTGGTTTGGGACTGTTAGAAATAAAGCTGCTGTAAATATTCCTGTATAGATTTTTGTAGGAACATAATTTTTCACTTCTCTGGGATATACGCCCAGGAGTAATTACTGTGTCTTATGGTAGCTACATGTAGGGATTTTTAAGAAATTAACAAATTTTTGCAAAGCACCTGCATCATTTTACACTGCCAACAAGTGATTCAGTTTTTCTGCATCCTTGCCAGCATCTGGTTTATGATTTTTTATTTTAACCTTCTAATAGTTGTGCAGTGATATCTAATTGTGGTTTTAATTTGCATTTTCCTAAATGCTAATGATGCTGAACATATTTTTGTGTGCTTACTTGCCATCTGTTTATCATCTTCAGTGAAATGGTCATGCATGTCTTTGGTCATGTTCTAATTGGCTTGTTTGATTTTTTAATGTTGAGTTTTAAAGTTTTATATACATTCTAGCAACAGTCCTCTATTGAATATATAACTTGCAAATATTTTCTTCCAGTCAGTAGCTTACTTTCCATCCTCTTTAGCTGGCTCTTTTAAAAAAAATTATTCTAATTAGTTACACATGACAGTAATTCAGCATTTTTGCATTTTGATAAATCATACATAAATGGAGTATAATTTCTCATTTTTCTGATTGTACATATTGTAGGATCACATCAGTCATAAAGTCATACATGTACATGAGGTAATGTCTGTTTCACTCTACTGTCCTTCCTACCCCCACACCCCTTCCCCTCCCTTCATTTCCCTCTACCTAATCTAAAGTAACTCTATTCTTCCCTAGCGCCCTCCCATTGTGAATTTGCATCTGTAAATCAGAGAAAACGTTTGGCCTTTGGCTTTTTGGGTTTGGCATATTTCACTTAGCATAATATTCTCTAACTCCATACATTTACCAGCAAATGCCACAATTTCATTCCTCTTTAGAGCTGAGCAATATTCCATTGTGTATATATACCACATCTTCTTTATCCCTTCATCTTTTGAAAGACACCTAGGTTGGTTCCATAGTTGTGCTATTGTGGGTTGTTGCTATAAACATTGATGTGGGTATGTCACCGTAGTATGCTGATCTGAAATCCTTTGGGTATAAACTGAGGAGTGGGATACCACTGACAGGCTCTTTTGAGGACCAAAAATATGTTTTTCATTTTCATAAAGTCCACTGTACTAATTTTTCTTTTGTGGATAGTAGTTTGCTATCAGTTCTTGCTTAGCCCTAGATACCAAAGATTTTTCTCCTTTTCTTTTAAAACAAAAGTTTTTTGGTTTCATGTTTTGAGTTAAATCTATGATCTGTTGTGAGTTCATTTTTGTGGTCAGCATGAGGTTTAGTTCAAGGTTCAATTTCTGCTTGTGGATGTTCGATTGGTCTTGTACCATCTGTTGGAAAAATTATCTTCCCTTCATTGAGTTGCTTTTGCACCTTGTGTCAAAAATCAGTTGTACATATTTGCTTGGGTCTATGTTTGGGTTTCTATTTGTTCCATCCAGCTGTGTGTCTGTCCTGTCCATCCATAAATCTTGACTGCTGTCACCATATGACCAGTCTTGAAATTGAGTAATGAGTCCTCCTACTTTGAGCTTCTTTTCTAAATTGTTTCAGCTATTCTACTTCCTTTGTCTTTCCATATAAATTTTAGAATAATCAAATCTATAACTATGAAAATACTGCTAGAATTTTGGTGAGAATTGTTTGTTATACCTGTATTTCAATTTGGGGAGAACTGATATCTTTACCACATTGTGCCCATGAACAATAAGTGTCTCTCCATCTGTTTAGATCTTTGATTTCTGTCATCAGCATCTTGCAGTGTTCAGTACACAAATTCTGTACAAGGATTATTAGATTTAGACCTATTTCATTTGGCGGGGGCAATTATAAATGGTCTTACATTTAAAATTCTGCTCTCCAGGTATCCATTCCCAGTATATAAATATACAATTGAATGCTTGGTTTATCTTGTATCCTGAGACCTTGCCAAACTCACTTCTCAGTTCCAGAAGTTTTTAAAAAATATATATATTCCTTGGAATTATCAACATAGATCTCATGTCATCTACAAAATAACACTTTTATTTCTTCCTTTCTGATCTGTTTGCCTTTTCTTTTTTTTCTCACCTTACTGTATTGGTTAAAACTCCCAACAATATCCTAAGTAAAGGTAGTGAGAGGGTACATACCTGAATTGTTTCTGATATTAGGGACAAGAATTTATTCTTTCACCATTACATCTAATGTTCTGTAGTTTGTGGTATCAAACTGAGGATGTTCCCCATCTATTCCTAGTTTCTGAGAGTTTTCATGACTATTCCTAGTTTCTGAGAGTTTTCATGACTCTGTTGAATTTTGTTGCTATGGTTTGGATGTGAGGTGTCCCGCAAAGGCTCACGTGTGAGATGATGCAAGGTTCAGAGGAGAAATGATCGGGTTGTGAGAGTCTTAACCTAATCAGTGAATTGATTCCCTGATGGGATTAACCGACTGGTAACTGGAGGCAGGTGGGGTGTGGCTGGAGGGAGTGGTTCATTGGGGTGTGGCCATGGGGTACATTGTGGGAAGCCATCCTTATTTAGCAGAATCAGACTAGGTTGATCCATGGGACACAGATGTCTGGCTTCTAGGAACTGCCTGGAAGCATGTGGCACTATGTGGGAGTGGTTCCCTGTCTCCTTCTGGAATATTCCCTCTAAGAGAATGGCTCCCCTAACTCCACCCAATCCTCTCCATCAAGACACTCCTCTGGTCTTGGCCCCCTTTACTTGTGTGTTATAAATAAAAGAGTTGGGTGACTCCATGTTGTTAGAGGTCAGAGCTGGTGTGGCCAGACCTGTCACGCCCCCTCTCATTTAAAAGGAGTATTGTCTCTGGTGTGTTTATTAAGTAGATAAGTTTATGGGTAATTGATGGATACACAGCCATCCTCCTCCTCCGGCAGTTAGCCCTTTTCTCAATCACACGGGACGTGGCTGAGAGACCCCCATGGTATATATTTTGTATCTGGAGAGTGGAGTCTCTCTGTGCTTCCTGAACACCATGTGAGCTGCTTCCCTCTGCCACACTCTTCTGCCATGAAGTTCAGCCTCACCTGGAGCCCTGAGGAGTGGAGCTGGCCTTCTAGGGACTGAGACCTCTGAAACTGTGAGCCCTCAAATAAACCTTTCTTCTTCTATAATTGTGCGGGTCAGGTCCTTTAGTCACAGCAGCAAAAAAAGTCAACTGAAATATCTGTCGATTGACAGATACAGTTGATACAATCATGTGATTTTTCTTCTTTAGCTCATGATGAATGATACTGATTTTTGAATATTAAATAAGCCTTGCATCCTTCAAATAGATCCCTCTGGTAATGATAAATAAATCTTTTTATGTATAGTTGAATTCTATTTGCTATTATTTTCTTAAGGGTTTTTGTCTTAAATTCTTGTGGTAATATTAGACTGTTATTTTTGTTTTCTAATCACCTCTGATTATAGTGTCACCGTAACACTGTCACAATAAATTAGAAGGTAGTCTATCCTAATTTCTTAAAGATATTGTATAGAATTGTTGTTAATCCTTCCTCTGATTGAGTGTTTCAGTGAAGCCATCTGTGCCTAGAGATTTCTTATTTTGGCGATTTTTAAGTTATGAATTCAAGTTCCTTAAACGTTAGTTACAGAGCTATTTAAATTATCTATTTGAATGAGTTGTGGTAGTTAGCATTTTCCAAGAAATCAGTCCATTTCATTTAAGTTGTCAAATTGATATGCACAGAGTTGCTTGTGGTATTCCCTTGCGTTTTGATGTCGGCAGTCTGTTATAATATCCTATTCCGTTCCTGGTATTTGAAATGTACATCTCTCTTTTTCAAAGATTGGCTAGATGTTTGTCAATTTTACGGATCTTTTCAAAGAACCGGTCCTTTCTGTCACTGAGCTTCTCTTCAATTTTAACTATTTCTGTTTTTATTTTTTTCTATTTTTTTCCTTATTAACTTTGGCTTATTTTACTCTTCTTTTTCTAGCTTCTGGAAGTGGGAACTCAGGTTATTTATTTGAAGCTTTTCCTTTTGGAAAAAGTAAGCACTTAGTGTGAAAAATTTCTATTGCGGTATTGTTGGCTGTTCTGCAGATTTTGATATGTTGCATTTTCATTCAGTTTGATACACATTTTTTTATTTCTGTTGAGATTTCCTCACTGACCCATGGATTATTTAGAAATGTGTTGGTTATTTTCAAAGTATCTGAAGTTTTTTCTGCTATCTTTATGTTACTAATTTCTTGTTGGATTCCATTTTGGCCAGAGGTCACATAGAAACTTAAAAAAAATTTTAAATTTGTTTATATGAATTTCATAGTCCAAAGTGAGGTTCATGATGAAACATATTCTATGGATGTTTGAGAAGAGTGTATATCCTACTGTCTTTCTGTAGTATGTTCTTTAAATGTCAATTAGATCTTGTCAATTGACAGTGTGCTTTAGTTCTGTATGTTTCCCGATTTGGTGTGCAAATGTATTAATTGTCGAGAGAGGAGGATGTTGAAATCTTAATGTATAACTGTGGATTTTTCTGTTTTCCCATTCAGTTCTGTCCGTGTTTGCTTCACAAATATTTAGGATCACAATGTCCTCTTGTGGACTAGCACCAGAATAAATTCCATTATCATCAAGTCTATTTTATTTGATATTGATAGAGTATTCTTGTTTTGTTTTCATTAATGTTTGCATGGTATATTTTCCTGTTGTTTACTTTCAATTCACATATATCACTACAGTAAGGTTAATTTCTTGTGGACAGCTTATAAAGTTTTTTAATATTTTAAAGATTCACTCTGTCCATTTCCATCTTTTCATTGATGTATCTAGACCATCTACATTTATTGTAATTATTGATATGTGAGGGCTTAAGTCTGCTATTTTGTTTTTGTTTTCTATTTCTCTTTTGTTACTCTGTTTCTCTTGCCTTCCTATGACTTTTTGAACCTTTTTTCCTAATCCCATTGTCATTAACCCACAGAATTTGTGAGTGCATCTCTTTATGTACTTTTCTGGTGGTTGGTTATAGGGTAGTACATCATATATTCATAACTTATCAACAAATACTGGTATTGACATTTACCAGTTTGAGTGAAGTATAAAGGACAAAGTATAAATCATAGAGTATGAAGTATAAAGCATAAAGTACCTCTCTTTACCTTGTCTTAAATACTTCCTCTATATACACTGAAAACTACACCATACAGCATTATAATTTTTGCTTCAACTAGAATACTCAGGAGGGGAAATGTCTATGGTATCTAGTCATATTCCTGTACATTGTGTTCTTTCTCTCTGATGCTCCATTGTCATTCTTTTTCCTGTTTAGGAAGCTCCCTTTAGCCATGCTTGTAGGGTAGGTCTACAGGTGACAAATTCCCTTTGTTTTCCTTGGTCTGACAACATCTTGACTTTGCTATCATTCAAGGACAGTTTCACTGGGTATAGAATTCTAGGTTGACGGTTCTTTTCTTTCAGAACTTGAAAAATGTTGCACCATTTTTTCTGGCCTCTTTGGTTCCGTCAGACATGCGCTGACATCAGGCTGGTGATCCTCATAGGCGAGGTATCGCTTATCTCTGGCTTACGTCAAGATTCTTTTCCTGTGTCTTTAGTTCTCAGCAGTCTGACTGTGATGTGTTTGGGGGCAGCGGGTTTCTTTGTGTTTATCCCACTTGAGATTTCCTCAGCTTTTTGAATCGGTATGTTTATGTCTTTTGCCAAATTTGGGAAAACGTCAGTCATTATTTCTTTGAGTGCTTTTTCAGACCAGCCTTCTTTCTTCTCTCATTCCGGAACTGTGGGGATGCAATCTCAGATATTTCGTTATGGTTCTACAGGTCCCTGAAGCTGGGTTCACTTGTTTTAAATCTGGTTTTTCTCTCCTGTTCGGTTGGACCATTGCGCTTGTTCTGTCTCCCAGCTCACTAATTCTTTCCTGTTTCCTCCATTCTGCCAGGAGTCCATCCACTGAGGAATTTGTGTTTGCTTGTTTCATTTATTGTATTTTGCAGTTTAACATTTTCATTTTGTTACTTGATAGCTTTTATCTTTTGACTGAGACTTTTTTCCCCTGAGACTTTTAATTTTTTCGTTTGTTTTGAGTATGTGATTGCTCATTGAGGCATCTTTCTGATGGATTATTTAAAATCTTTATTATTATCTTAGTATAGTAGTCTTTGGATATCTGTGTGTGGGGGGCTATATTTTGGTTGAAATATTAGGTGTCTCCCAAAAGCTCATGTGTGGGACAATGCAAGAAGGTTTAGAGGTGGTATGATTGTGTTATGAGAGCTTTAACCCAACTAGTGTGCTAATTCCCTGATAGGGATTAACTGAGTGGTAAGTGTAGACAGGCAGGGTGTGGCTGAGGAGGTGGGTTGATGGGGGATGTTTCCTTAGGGTTTATATTTTGTGCTTGTTGAGCAAAGCTCGCTCTCTGCTTCCTGGTATGGTGTCTTGAGCTGCTTCCCTCCATCATACCCTTCAGTCATGATGTTCTGCTTCACCTTAAACCCCCAGGAATAGAGCCAGCGGTCTGTGGACTGAGACCTCTGAAACCATAAGTCTCCAAATAAAATACAACAGGCTAGTTCCAGGACTCAAATTCACAGACAATCAGGATACCAAATCCAAGATATCAAAATCTGTGGATGCTGAAGTCCCTTAGATGGAGTGTTGCGGTATTTGCACACAACATATGCACTTTCCCCTGCTTACTTTACACCATCTCTGGGTAACTTATAACACCTAATACAATGTAAATGCTATGTAAATTGTTGTTTCACTGTATTGTTTTAAGAGTAATGATAAGAATAATGCTATCATCCTAAGCCTAGCTGCACAGTGCACATCAGCAGCAATGTGACATTTTTCTGAATATTTTTTATCTGGTTGCATCCATGGACATGAGGGCCAGACTGTATTGGCATCATTTGACTGTTTTTTATTTTATTTGAGGGCTTCCTGGTTTTTGGTATGAAGAGTGAATTTCAATTAAAACACAGACATTTTGAATATTATGTTCTGAGCTTCTAGATCCTAAGATTTCTGTCCTCGCTGGATTGCTTGGACATCATCCCAGCAGGAGAGGAGAAGGATGCCGTCTCATTTGTGCAGGGAGGTGTAGAAACTGAGATTCCCACTTGACTTTCACTCTACCTGAGTGGTGGGCAGGGGCTCATCATTGCTGCCGGGTGGGGTGGGGTGGGAGTCCCACCCTCCACCTCCCCCGTCTTCCGCTGGTATCTCCCTGGCTGGGAATGGGGAGGGGGCCTTGATATTGCTGGAAAGACCTGGAAGTCCAGGCTCCCCAGGTGGTCTCCTCAGGTTCATGGTGTACGCCTGTGTGTTGGTGGCCGGGGTGGGAGGACTCTCTGTTACCACCTGGTGGGGATGGAAGTCCCTCCCTACTCTACTTCTCTGACTGCCTTTGGTGGAAGGGACTCCACCAAAATTTTAGGCTGGCAAGGTTTATGGTCTAGATTCCCCACTTGGCCTTTATTGACATGGTGGGGGCGGGCCACAGTCTTTTTACGGTGTTTCACTGAAGTAGAGAAGTTGTTGTCCAAAGGTTTCCAGTCTTGCTCTCTCTGTCCCTGTCGAGGTCCTCAGGCTGAAGAAAGCAGGCTTTGGTTGGCAGTATTTTTGCTGCACCTGAGTCTTTACATTGCTGACTTCGTCACCTCCGATCATGGGCCATAGGACAGAAACAAGACACCCCAGGTGTTAGGGTTTGGATGTGGGATGTCCCCAAATCCCTGTGTTAATGCAGGAATGCTCACAGGTAAAGCGACTGGACCCAGAGCTGTCACCTAACCAGTCCCTCCTGGTTTGGATGCGCTGACTGTGGTAACTGTAGGCAGGTGGGGCGCGGCTGGAGGAGGTGGGTCACTGGGCGTGTGCCCTGGAAGGGTGTGTCTTCCCTGTGACCCCTTTCCCCCCAGCTCTGCTTCCTGATCCCACCACGAGTGGAGCTGCTTTCCTCTGCTGGGCCCTTGCCTCACCTGGGGCCCGGGGCAGTGCAGTCCAGACCGTGAGCTCCAAACAGACCTTTGTCCTCTAAGTCGTCTCCATCAGCTATGTTGGTCACAGCGATGTGAAAGCTGACTAAAACCTAGGCCTGACTGAATTGTCCCTCAGGTGCCGAGGTTCCTAGCCGGTCTGCCTTCTCTCCACCTTTCAGAACGTCTTCCGTTCACTGTGTGAACAACGCCCAGGGCTCTTCATCCTGTTGGTGGGCGGGATAGGTAAGAGTGCATCTTCCTGGAAGATGAATTTGTTCAGCACATTTTTGTCACCATCTTTGGTTGCTATCTCTCCATCAGGAATCTGGTAGGACACCGGAGTTTATAAAGAAGATTTGGAGCCAGACTAACGCGCACCCAACACTGCTCAGCTGTATGACCTCAGCTCCAAGACTCAGGGTCTTCCTCTGTGAAGTGACACACTCCACAGAATGCTCTGCTAAGCTGTGAGGGCCAGGTGAGATTCCTCACATGCATCGCGAGCGTAGCATGTGGCTTTTGAGAACTGGACTATGACTGAGAAAGTGAAGCTTTTAATTTACCCGATTTCAAGCCTTGTTAATTTAAATAGCTACGCATGGCTAGTGGCCACTCTATTGGACAGCACAGATTTATATGCTGCACAACGAAGATTCCAAAACTGCTCACCGGACTGATGCAAAGTGAAAAATAAAAACCAGGAAACCCGCTTTGAAGACGTTGTGGTATACAACCTAAGGCGATATTTGCAACTGTAAAAGTTAATTTGAATTGTCCACTTGATTGGATTAAGAGATACCTAGGATTGAGAGGTTTCTGGGTGTGCTGAGGACAGTGTCTCTAGGAATGACTGGTCCATAGGACAGTGGACTGAAGTGGAGACCCTCCCTCAAGGTGGGCAGCACCATCCGCTAGGCCGGAGGCTTGGATGGAATAGAAGTTGGAAGAACAAGGAAGCCGCAGCAGATGCAAGCTCGGTTCTTTTTGAGTGAGTTCTTGACTGCTGCTGCCATTGTCTGAGGACATCAGGCTCCAGCTCCTACACGCCTCCAAAGCGGACTGCCAGTGATTCTCCAGGGAGTTTCCAGAAGCCTTCAGTGGGGAGCACCGTTGATCCCTCTTGTTGTGAGACTTCTGTATCTTGGATTGTGCAGCTACTGGATCTTCCAGCTCTGCAGCCTGCATTGTGGACTATCCAGCGTGTCCGGTTGTGTAAGCCAATCTTACAAATGCCCTTTTAATAATCTTTTAATAATCCTATATATAAGATATATATGATAATATATATATCTCCTGTTGGTTCTGTTCCTCTAGAAAACCCTGACTAACACAATAACCAATAAGAAACCTCAAGGATGTTTTGGGTACAGGCTGCAAATTGTCCCCCAGCACACACCAATTGTGAATTACGAATAGAAAAAACAATGCTAACAAGAAATGAATGCGACGTGGGAGGCAAACTGTGGCTGGCCAAGTCCACCCCTCCCTGTGACGCATACTCAAGGTGCCTGCCTTCCACACTGTCACCCTCTGAGCTCGGACACAGGACTGGGTGGCCAGGGCTGGACAAGGCGGCGAGCCTCACCTCACGGAATTCATTATGCAGCTAGATCACCTGTGGGGTGTGCTTGGGCATGAGACCTGGTCCCCAGTGAGCCCCGCCTCTGCTTCCCCTCAACTGCCAGGGGAGGTGGGGGAGTTTCATTAGTTCCCTATGAAGAGTGTGAATTCCATGAGGAAAAAAACCTTCCCTCCATCCCAGAAGTGGGGGACATGGAGTGGCACCTTAGCACTGGGATTGGAGTCAGGCTGCCTGACTGATTCCTGCCCCCAACTTCTCTGTGACCCCAGGAAGCTCACCTCCCTTCTTCCTATAAAGTGGGGGATCAGGACTATAATTCCATCACAGACACCTTGACATTTGTCTGTCTGTGTGTCTTCAAGGGACCAACCCCTCTCTGGTGCACATTATAGTTGGAGAAAAAGACTGGCTTAGTCGAAGTGCCACAATAAATTGAGACGGTGGCAGAGGTGAGCCTCCTGTCCCGTTCCACGCGGCTCAGAGCTCACGTAGAAGAAAGCATCGCCCAGAACTAGCAAACGGTACCTCATGAGCCGCCCCCCCACTCCCTGCTTCACCTGGGCTCCTGCCTTGGTTGGGATGTGGGAAGGAGGAGAAGAAGCACCCAACAAGAGGTATGGAGCTGGGAAAAGGGAAGTAGATCGGACGCTCAGTGGTTTCCATCTGCTCCAAAGGAAAGGCACTCAGAGGCTCAGGAGAGCAGCCAGCACCTGTACAGAATCGTGAACAGAGGCGGGGCGGCGCGGTCCAGGCAGCACAGGTGTGTCAAGCAGGTGGAAGCTCGTGATGGACAGTAGAACCTCAGATTAGGGCCAGTGAGCTTCCTGTGCTGCCCAACTGGAAACTGCTGAGTAGCCTCTCTGAACTTTATTTTCTCATCCATGAAAAGAGGGTCCTGATCCCAGAGTATTGGGGAGGATTAAATGAGATAATGTATGCAGCACAGCCGTCCAAAATCAGACCCTACGAGAAGAGGAAATTCAGCCGTTTGGACCAGAACCCAGCTATTTCACTTCAATCAGCTGCTCCTCCTGTTTTAATGGGCCGTCCCTCCCGTTGCCTCCCTCCTTCCTCCAGGGCCAGTCGCTCCCTCAAGTCCTCTAATTAGCTAAATAAAGAGTGCAGACAGGGCCTATGTGAGAAAATGATTTCAGAGCCAAGCGAAGTCCCCAGGGAAGCAACGAGAGCCACATGGCCAATTACCATAGCATCATTTCATTTCCTTGGAGTGACTAATACCCAGAGACGGTCACTTAAACACTAATGGCGGGAGAACAGGTAGAAATCATGTTAAATGAGCCCATCTCTCTTCCTGGTGGAAAAGGCGGGAGGCTCTCCAGTCCAGGAGTGCTTGCTGCTTCGTCACACACAGGGTGAGGGTGGCTGCCGTCTCCCGTCCAGCACGGAGTTCAGCCGCATCAGTACCAGCACCTCGAGTGGACTGAGTCACCCCTGGGACAGGGTCAGCTCCACCCGGGCAGCATCTCACAGGCCTTGAGGAGCCCCACACCCACACACCCGTCCTGAGTGTGGCTGGACCTTCGGGAGCCACGGCCACGGCTGGCTGTGCTGGGAGAGGGACAGGCGAGAGCTCCCTCTTCATGCGTTTACGGGGGCTTCTTCCCTGAGGGTTGCTGCAGAGTGTTGCTCCTCACTCCCTAGACTGTTTTCTGCTTTCCAACTGGAGCTTTCCCCCCTCTCTTCTTCTCCTTCCTGCCTTCAACCATTCTTTCATCAAAGGGAGTAGTTGTTCTATAAAATGGGGAGGGAGAAGGAGGAGGAAGAGGAAGATGGGGTCCCTACACATCCTAATTCAACCTCCTTCCTTTCCTACAAAGTGACCATGAATGCGTCCACTGGTCATCCTGGGGTCCCTCATCCCTACAAAGCACATCAACCATTCTTGTTGAAATTGCCCAATGCCTCCTGCTTACATCCTCCTCCTTCCCTAAGTCCCAGGTCAAAGGGCCCCCAAGCCCTTCCTTAGCTACTTCAGCCTCACAGAGCGCCTGCTGCTTCTTTCAAATGCACCAAAGTTTAGCTCATAATTCATACAAGTTATACCTATCACGCAGGTTAATTTAAACTTCCCATCCTGATTAAATGATTTTGAGGGAGGGGAGCAAATCTTCCATCTCTCGGGTTTTCAGCACAGGTGCCTTGGTACAAGGCTGGGCACAAAGTTAGTGACCTATTCCACACGCGCTTAAAAAAGAAAACCCATCTCCAGTGCTGCTTGCTGGGGTTCACACATGGGCAAGTCCTTCATCTGAATTCCTCTAGGGCCCTGGCCATGCCAGGGGTGTCTCGTGGCCCCAGAGTGCTTCCCTCCTCTTCCTGACCGGCTGGCAGGGCATGCTCTGGCTGAGTTAGCGCTTTCTGCCTATCAACGCTCAGTGCAGGTTGAATTTCCTTCTGTGATTTTCCTCAGAATGTATAACCTGCCTTTCCTTTTTCCTAAGAAAATGACGTGAGGCATGCTAAAGCAATTGACTGGTCTCATGCGTGATCTCTTGAATCAATTTCCATTTTGTAGTTGGGTTTCTGATTAGTAGGCGGTTCTCCATGTGCCGCTTCCAGCGACCCAGCCTCCTTCCTCTTTGCCACCCACAAAGACCCTGGGCCGACCTACATCCAGGAGACCAAGGCAGGGTCACATGTGACTTCTACGGCTCCAGCTGCTTTTGTCTGCGTGGGCCCCTCCTCCCATGCCGAATAGGAAGAATTATACGTTACAACTTGGTTGGTTTTAAGATGACTATATTATGTAGTAGTACATTTTTCCTTGATCTGAAAAATTTATTTTTATTCTGATCTTAAAGAAATAAAAGCATTTCTATGAGGTTTTAAAGCACGGGGGTCTGAAGGTGTCTGCTCATGTGACGGTGGCCGTCTCCCCCTGGTCTAACCAGCCCCGTGGCCTCCTGCCGGCGCCTGTGGTCTTGCTTTGCCATCTTGTGTGTACACATCGGCCTCCCGAGACAGACGCCAGGTGGTGGCCTTCCGCCACTCTCCAGCACATTGCACCAAGCCCAGCTCAGCAGTGAGGACTCTACACACGATGCTGGTGCAGCTGTGCCTGACTGGACAAGTTCATAACTCGCTAGACCTCAGTTTCCTCATCTGGAAAGCAGAGTGCAGGCACCCAATGCCCCTCACGGTGCAGATGAGAGGTGATGACTCATGACAGGGCTTAACATAGCATCAGGCACGTGGCAAGCGCTAAATAAATGCTAATCTTTTTACCTCTGTGATTGAATTTAATGACTCGTGCTTGTGGAACACTTGGGTTTCTAAGAATGGCTGGGGACCATGCCATGCTAGGATGCTCAGGTCTCACTGCAGCCGAAACTTGTTTGTGGAAAGTGCTGAGGTTTCATAGAAAAGCTCAGGAGTAAGGCAGATGTGGATTCCAACCACAGCTCTGTCATTCACCTCTGGTGACAAGAGGTTCATCTCCGGTTTTCAGCGCATTCAGGTGCCCTAGCAGCAAAACAGACTGGGACCTAGTCACCTTCCAAGACCCCACCTGCTAACCCCATCACTTTGGTGATGAGGCTTCAACCTGTGGATTTTGGGGGGACACAAACGTTCAGACCACAGCAAGAAGACTGCTTTCTCATCTAAAATCAAATCACAAGGCCTAGCTCTTGCTTGGTGAGTATGGAAAGCTGCCCTGGGTGTGCCTGTCCCCGGCTGTCTCTTTTCTGTTTTGACTTTTGGGAGTTGGGGTGGAACTCAGGGCCTCCTCCTCCTTGCAGGACCGGCGAGTGATCTCCGGAGCTGTGTCTCCAGGCCCAGGCTGCCTCCTTCCTCCTGAGGAAGAAGGTCGTGTCTAAACAAGTACCCGCCGCTCCTGGGGCTGCCGGAGTGCTCATTTGAAACAGATTTGGCGCCAAGCTCAAGAACGCCCCCTTCCCATGCTCCTAACCCGGTTAAATCAGAGCGGGACTGCCTGGACGGGGTGGCACGCAAGTCCCTCACCGGGCATTAACACTTGGCCCCAGCTGCTTGTCTGCAGGGCAGGCTGTCAGCCGGGCGCAGAGGGAGGAGTAAGGACGGGGCTTGGGGCCAAGGCTTGGGGTCCTGAAGATCGACTGTTGTTCCTGTTGTTTTTTTTTTTTTTTAATTTTTCCCGCGACACTGGCATCGCCATAATAGGACAAAACCCTCTGGACTCCAGAGGCTTACACCTCCTGCAGAGCTCCCCTGGTGTCCGTAGCTTCCAAGGCTTTGTGGTCCATGGTCTGACCGCTGAAAACAATCACGCCTATGGCCATCTCGGGGCCCTTGATAGCCACTCGCAGGACATCCTGGGTAAGAGTCTGGGGCCAGGGTCCAATCCTGCCTTTCTCAACGCCAGCTCCACGAGCCTAGCCACTCAACCTTGGATTTGCTGTCTCCTTCCATCGTGTGAATGCTAACGGTACTGAGCACGTGCGGGGAGTCAGGGTCTGACCCGCAATGCTGCAAAAGTTCCCATCTCAATATGGCGGAGCCAAGCTACAGGAGCGATCAGACGAGGGACAGCGGCGTCCTGCAGCTGTCACCTGGGCAGGGAAGGAACCATCCTCTTCAGTGACTGGTACCGTCACGGCAGCCTGCCGGCACTGCAGAGCCAGGGCCTGGATAAATCCCACTGGATGCAAGATGCACGGAGAGGGGACACGCTGGGCTCACTAAAAAATGAGCACTCACAGGGCCAACTCCAGGGCTCCTGGTGGGATCTCAAACACAGAACCGCCCTGGGAAATGAGCCACCAGAAAACACGAAAATTCCTGAGGACTTACCAAACAGTGAGAAGGAGACCTGAGTGTTCGAGGAGGATTGCCAAGCTGCCCGTTTATCCCATATTTTTAATAAAAATCTACATCGTTCTAATGAGAATTTATTTGGCACTTAAAATTGTTATATGATTTATCCATGAGAAAAAAATGATCAGGAACGAGAGAGGTGATCGGATACATGGAAAAAGGAAAAGCGGCCAACAAACAAGAGATGCTGTGACCAGGTGCTTCAGCACGCAACCTAGAAATGCAGCTGGAAGGGGCACAACCCTGGTTCCACATCTGAAAAGGCACAGCCCTCCCGGCACGGGAGTTCATTATAAAGACGAGCGGAGAGGCAGCGAGGAGGCTCAGAAGAACCTAACAGAAAACCCCAACCTGGGAAAAGAGCCACAGTTCCTTAGCACGTCACTTACAGCCTCACTCACCTCCACTTAGTTTCTGCAAACAAAACACAGAAAGTCCTGGGCTAAGGAGCAGACAAGCCAAGTGGGGGCCGGCTCAGTTGGGTGACGTGGCTCCCCATTTTGCACAGAGCGTGTGTGGTGGGGGATTGGCTGTTTCTGGGAGAAGGAGCATGGGATGTTTGAAGACAGCACCAAGCATACCTGAGAGTGACCACTGTTCTGAGTCTCCAACAGACTCAGGTCTGCAGCCAGTGCGACAGCCAGTCAGGACCCGCCTGACCCAGCCCAAGTCAGGTTGTGGGGTGGGGGCTGGGAATCTGCACATCATATGCTTCCCAGGGGATTCTTACACTAATGTGTGAGAGCTGCCCCTCTGCACCTCCAAGAGCTGTCCCTGCCAGACACCGAGAGTCTGCTCCTGAGCAGGTCCCCCGCAGAGAGAGCGGAGGTCTGGGTGGACACACAAGACAGATATCGGCAAAAGATGCTTGCCGACTGCTCCATCCACACCCGCCCTTGAACCCTGGATGCTCCGGATGCTGTCACGTGGAAGAAGGGGAGAAACGTGACTGTGGAATGATATTCCCCGAGAGCTCGCTGTCAGCAAACCGGCTTGAAGCCCTGTTTACTTTTGCAGTCTCTAGAACCCAGCCTCAGTCCTCAGGACTCCCTTGTCCTTGTGAGGATGACACATATTTGGACCACAGCAAAACCATCTGAAAGGATGACACCCTGGAGCCAGGCCACAAGAAAGTGTTCACACAAAGTAGGCCCAACGACGATTTGGCCAGGGAGACTAGCTGGACCTTCTCACCAGCTGTGGCTATGACAAGAGTAGAGAGATATGATGCTTTATTTGTGGAATTAACCAAGAAATAAGCTGTTCTGCCCACAGTTATCTCTACTGCCAAGACCCACGTTGCTTTCCTACCCTGAGGTGACCCCAGGAAAGAAGGGTCTGAGTTAATCTGAGTGTCCAGTGTTCCACTGGACTTTGGGTCAACTCCTTCAGAATACGCCAATCGTCTCTGCCACCTCTCAGAGCAGGCCTGGGTTGTTGCAGTAGCTGCCCAGATGAGGCCAAGGTTGGCAGGGGTCTCTCTCTTTCATCTCTTTCTCTTTATCTACTGATTTACACAAGGTTAAACCACTGGTGAAGCCAAGGGATTGTCTGAATTGTTTGCATGGATTCACTTCTCCCTGGGCTTCAGGAGAACAAGGTCTTTCATAGTCAAAATAATATGCCTGGGTAACAGTGTGTGATGGCGCACACCTGTAATCTCAGTGGCTCGGGAGGCTGAGGCAGGAGGATCTCGAGTTCAAAGCCAGCCTCAGCTTCTTAGTGAGGCCCTAAGCAACTTAGAGAAACCCTGTCTCTAAACAAAATATACAAAAGGGCTGGATGTGGCTCAGTGGTTAAGCGTCCCTTGGTTCAATCCAAAAAAGAAAGAAGAAAGAAAAGAAAGAAGAAAGAAAAGAAAGAAATATGCTCGTGAGCTGAACGGGGGCAGGGGCTCTGGAGTCGCAGCCTCTGCAGCTGTAACCTAATCGTGTCTCCTTGGCGGAGAAGGCAGGTGCCCCGGTGACCTGTCAAACTCTCACATGGATGTTAAGAAGATTAAGATCATAGCCTGCCTGATGAAGCTAATGAGAGAGATTTAAAACAACTGGCAGAAATAGATTGAGTTGTGAAATGCTTATTACAGATAATGATTCTGTGCCAGAAAAGCAACCTATAGGGTCAGTTTCATTTCATACACCAAGGGGACAGGAGCTGCCAATGACACCAAGCAGAGAAGCCTGCCACAGCACGCCCAGGACCCCCAGACAGGCTGGCAGCGAACCTCTGGGCCCGCCCCAGGACCAGCCTCCAGCACCTCCCAGCACCGAGGATGACCAGCGTGAGAAGAAACCGGAAGTGCCAGGTCACTCGCGCCGTCCTGGACGTTGGAGGGGGTGCGTCTGCACTCGAGTGTCCTAAACGGATTTTCCTAAGTTCAGTGACCCCGTTTTCCTCCCCTCCAGCCTGGGCAAGTGAGCGACATGGCGGTTTCTTTTTTCTTTTTCCAGAGACAAGAAGAGAGGGGGTTCACGCAAGGGAAGCGAGGCCCCCGTAAGTCCTGCTGCGTGTGGCTCCCGCGTCCCTGCTCCTCCCTCCACCTCTGCCCTCTGCTGCCCCTCTTCAGCAACCGCCACAGTCCCCGAGCTGTGGGGCCCCTGCCTGGGGAGCCTCAGGCTCCAGGCTGGCTAGGCCTGAGCTTGGGAGAGGCAGCAGCTACGTGGCCTCCATCGCATCTCTCATCCATTTAGAGGAAGAAGCCACCAAGAGCCGAGGGACTTTCCTCAAGCCCATCAGCTTTCTCTGCCTCACCGACCCCCCTTTCATTTCCTAAGTGATGCAGTTGGGAGTCTTTGGCCTGCATTGCCCTTTGACCTCCGGGTGGGAGCTGCAGGTGGGTTAGCATCAGTGCCCGTGGAATGGGGCTCACAGACCCTGAGAGGGCGAGCTGGAAACGGGCGCCCTTGGACAGCTGTCCCTGTCGTAGGGGTCTTGTCCACGGAAGTAAAGGCCCGACGCACATCAGGACGTCAGGTTGTGTACCGGACAAGCGATGGGGAGGAGCTGGGGAATAGGAAAGGAAAATGATGACACTTCAAAAACTCAAGCAGGGGTTTTAGATGAGGGAAGCAGACGGAGCCAAACCGGAAGTAGCCTCGTGGAGCTGAGCTTGCAGAAGGCTCATCTGCCTTGCCCAGCATCACACCTGCGGGGCAGCGAGAGCAGCCCAGAGTCACACCTGGGCTGAATGAAGACAGGACAAATGCCTTAGCCCGAGTTGATGGAGTGCCCGGCGTGAGGATGTGAGCCCGTCCTTGTACTTCCTGCCCTCAGAAAGGAGGCAGCTCCCATTAGCCGACGGCAGTCACCAGCGGGTGACACTCAGCTGTGAGCTGCCAGCCATCAGCACTCCCTGCACTGGGGGGGGGGGGGGGGGGGAGGTGCCACGTCACAGCATACACTGCATGGCACACACTGGCAGAGTCGCAGGGGTGCACGCAGGTGTATGTGTGTGTGTGTGTGTGTGTGTGTGTGTGTGTGTAACTATAAAAAGAAAACGAATAAGCAGAAGAGAGGGGTAAACTTTCCTCCCAACACTGACAGTTCCTAAGCTAACCAGACTCCATTCCAATGGGAAACAGGCAGATCCCAGCCTGAGCAGGGCGGGTGGTAACACAGGTCTGTGGCTCCTGACCTTGTCACAGGGAGACCAGGCGCCCAGGCTCCCATCTGAACACGTGTCAGTCTCTGAGAACTCTGACTGCTGGCTATTTTTGAATGAGTTGGAAATAGAACTGAGGGATAAATTTTGTCTCCCTTCTGCCTGTCAGGGGTAACCTGAACATGGGTTCAGAGAGGAACCAAGAATAAAATACAAAGTCAGGACCTCAAAAAGGAACCCTACTCTGCCTCCCGAGGCAGGGCTATGCCCAGGGAGCTGTAAAATCAAGGTCGTTGCTCTGGCCCAGGCCTAAGCAAGAAGCCCCAGTGCTGACACCTCCTGCCGACACCAATTACGATGCCACAAAAATATAAAACCTCATCGTGAGACATGTAATCAGTGCCCACGTCCCACTTCTCCTTGCACTATGTTAACCAAGGCAGGGCAGAAACGCTACACTCAACCTGAATGTCTCTCCAAGACCATCTTTCAGAGTGAGTGAGATTTTATTCCTATTGGGAAGTGTGTGAGGAACGAGGGAGAGGAAGAAGAGGTGGGTGAATGGGAATGGCTTCCGGTAACATACTCCTGTTGATACAGCAAGAGTGGTCCAGCCGCCCGTCACAGTCCAGCTGGACATTGTAATCTCTTCAGAGTTGTTCTGGAAATAACAGCTACAGTCATTAGCCAAGACAAAGGTGAGTTCTACATATGGAAAGAAGAGGGGTTAGAAAATGTAGATGATTTTTGGGGAGGGGTATATTGGGGACTGAACTCAGGGGCCTCAACCACTGAGCCACATCCTCAACCCTATTTTGTATTTTATTTAGAGACAGGGTCTCACTGAGTTGCTTAGTGCCTCACTTTTGCTGAGGCTGGCTTTGAACTGGTGATCCTCCTGCCTCAGCCTCCTGAGCTGCTGGGATTACAGGCACGTGCTACCGTGTCTGGCTTGTAGAAGATTGCTATAAACTTGGGTAACTCAGAACAACTAGTTGGAAAAATGATCAATAATATAAGAAGAAAGCATGAAGGCATTCATATGAACATTAAATATACTAAAATATATTTCATATATTTCTTATATACCAGCAATAATTAGAATTTGAATGTAATGGAGAACAGAATTCCATTCACAGTAGTGATTAAAAAAATAAAATACCTAGAGATCCATTTAATGAGAGATGTATGGAATGAATAGAAAAAGCTACAAAAACTGATTTAAATAGCATGATATATTCTTGGATGGGAGTCTATGTTGTGAGGGCTTCCATTTTGTCTATCTTAATGAATAAGGTAACAGAATTCCAACCAAGAATTTATTTAAAACTAGACAGAAGTATTCTTCATCTCATCTAGAGGAATAAATATGGATAGAAAGCGAGGTGGAGTGGGTGGGAAAGGGACCACTGGCTGATGAGTTTTAAGGTGTATTTTAAAGCAGAATGAATTCATACGTATTGCTATCAAAATACAAAATCAGGGTTTCTGCTGACTCTTCAGCAGACATTTCTGGACATGGACATTCTTTTCTCTCAGCTGACCATGGCCTCTCGTGGATGCTATTTGGTCCTAGACGGTCTCATCCCCCGCCCGTCATCTCAGAAGAGCCAGCTTCCCCCTGGTGGTCGGGCATCATCTTAGGAACAGCCAAGGCCTTGGTCCTGCACTCCTAACCATACTGAGTCTCCAAGACATGGATTCCAAGCGGATCCTCTGACTGGGTCTCCAGGACACCAAACATCTGGGAAGAAGTGGCCCATCCACTTGGAACGCGGGACGCGTCCCACTTCCTGTCAGCCTTTCCCTGGACAGCCAAAACGTGCAGGCTCCAATTTTCATTTTTCACTTGTCCCCTGGACTCTTGATGCCTCACATACGGGAGCTGCTCCCAGCACCTGTATGAAGAGCTGTGTTTTCAAACTCACAGGCGCTTATTTTAAATGTAAGTAAAATAAATTGTAGAAAAGAAATAAAAAAGGAAAAACAACTGTCAAGTAAACACAAGCTCCGACTGTTGTTATATCCAACAGACAGAAGGTCACTCCATCCTGTCGCATAAACGTCTCTAAACACTTAGGTTCTTTGGTGGCCCCTGTCTTCTGACTGCACTGTTCTGGCTTCTGCACCCTGTGGAACAAGACAATCTTACATTTTTACAGCACTTCACTTCCTATGGTACTCAAATCATTTTTCTCGGAGGTACTGGGGGCTTGTTACAAATGAGGTTTCTCAAGTACGAAATGCAGGTCTTTGCTCTGACGCTCAGGGACATCTCCACCCTTCCCCATGATGTTCTGAGGCACGATCCCTGGTTCTCTCCATCCGTAATGGAGACACGCACATGGGGATGGACCAGAGTTGCTAGCTATCCACGACTCAGTGTATCTAACCCACGCTGGGTGGCAAGCAGCATGGTACGTGCTCCAGAGTCCCTTTCTCCTTTCCTTATCCCGCATCCTTGAAGAGAAAACTCACCACGTTGCCCAGACCCCTGTGCTAACGATGTTATTCTTATACTCATGACTGATTCATCACTTAGAAAGCACCGATATCTCTCAAGGACAACAGCAAATATTGCATTGAAGCCAAGTCACTAAAAACTTTCCTTCGACTCTTTGAGAAGAGAGAGGCAGCGAATCTTTTAGGTTGCCCATCAGCAACCAAAGTGCTTTTTTTGATCTGGTGGCTGTTTTCCCATAATGCAGGTCACATGTATAAGAGCAAACTGGTAGCCTCTGGTAAGCTGTGTTTGCGAATCCAAACTACAAACAAATCTCCAGAATTTCCAGCAAAGCCTCGTGTCATTGTTAAGACGGGGATGCTCTTCCCTGTGTTCTGCGGCAGGGCCAGCAGTGTTGTTCGAGTGGGTGGTGAGTGCTCAGGTCACCTCAGGCTGGGTGGCAGCTGAATGCAGTTCCAAAGAGCTAGGAGGGGGGCCAAGGAGCAGCCCCGGGAAGGGGCATGGTGTGAGCACGGGGAGGTAAGGGCCCTGGTTCGAATCCCAGTCTGCCACTTGCACCCACACAGGATAGTGGTCCTGCACCCACACGGGATAGTGGTCCTGCACCCACACTCGATAGTGGCCCTGCACCCACACGGGACAGTGGCCCTGCACCCACACGGGATAGTGGCCCTGCACCCACACGGGACAGTGGCCCTGCACCCACACGGGATAGTGATCCTGCACCCACACGGGATAGTGGCCCTGCACCCACACGGGACAGTGGTCCTGCACCCACACGGGATAGTGGTCCTGCACCCTCCCACGCCCAACAAACTGCTCTTTAGTAAACACAGATGCAAATGGCTGGCACTTAAGCACTCAGAAACAGTTGTCCACTTGACTAGAAAACCAAAATGTAGATAGAGTTCACCTTCTTCTGCCGGGATCTCATCCCTACCTGTCCAGCTCCTTCTTAAAAGATTTAAAATTTATTTTCGATGCATATTATTATATGGAATGAAAATAGCTTCAGGCACAGTGCAGAATTTACATGAAAAAACACAGATAACAGGTGAAGTGGGAGGAGATACATTAAATCCACACCAGCCACAGGAGGCGACAGCCTGAGGTCTGACCATCACCCTCACGGGGGATGGGGGTGGGGCGGCAAAAGAAGCCGTGGTTGCTTGGATGGTACTTGGCAAGCTAACGGTACGGAGAGGACTCAGGCTCCCCGTGGGGCTCAGAATGGTCCCATCTTTAGTGGCTTCCTACCTCCATACGTTATTCCATCCCTGCAGAACACTGAAGAAGACAGAGAAACAGTTGTCTGTAAGTGACTGTAAGCAGGACAACACACAATCGATTCAGTTTCTTTTCTTTTTTTCCTCTTGGCCTGAGTTGTTCTAGTTGGCTGTCTACACTGATCACAAGACTCTCGTTTCTCCAAGCTGCATAAAGTTAAGCCAAGTAATTGAGTACAAACCAGAGCAGGCATTTAATCACACAGATGTTTCACACCATGTTTTTTTTTAGGCACCCAAAAGCTGCTTGGATACTTTCTTTAGTTTGTAAGACTTCATTTAAGGACTTTGGAGAATGTTTATTTTCCCTTTTAATTTTCAGATACTTAACAAAGCCCAGTTCTAGGACTGGTCTGAATCAACAGCCAAAGATGTTGCTTGGACTCCCATCCAAGTTGCCAAAACCACCTTCCGCGCCTCGGCCACAGGGAGAAAACGCAAGTCCCTGGTCTGCTGCTTTTACTAAACAAAGCACTGCTGGCCAGAATCTCTCTTCAGTGATGCACAACTGGACTTTGAGTCTTTCTAATTTAATTCAACAAATATTTATTCAATACTCAGGACTGCGCTTAGGCCTCGAGGATTCAAAGCTGATGGAGAGCCATGCAAGTCAGTCCTGAGGAATGTGATTTGGACCTGAAGTGCGGATGGCCTAAGCCAGCCCCATCATTCTGCTGAGGAAGAACTGAGACCTGGACTTCTAGAAGGAAGCTTCCCAAGGGCACAAGAGGGAGGGAGACCAGGGCAGTTCAATGGTTCGGAGGGGTGGTTAAAATGTGGAGGCTATTGCTGCCCAAGGATGGGAGGCAGACGGAAGTGCTCGTGAAAGCCTCCAGTCGCCTTGGCTTGCTTGTCAACTCGTCCCTTGCCTGGACACACGGGAGAAGTCCTCCCTGCTGTCTGCACAGGGCCACCTCCTCATGTGAACTGCCCTAGGTTCTGGCAGGAGGCAGCTCTGCTGTGCGCGAGTCAGACTCTGAACCAGGGAAATGAAGACCAGATCTTCACTCTCGCGCTCTTTCCTGAAGCAGTATGAAGATGGACCTGTGTTTATCGAAAGCTTATGCAGAGTACAGAGCCACGCCTGCGGATGCTACGACAAGGTGATGGACCACGCCGGCGAAGTCACAGCTCTTGAACAGCCTGACATCCTGACTCCTGAGTTGGAAAGCGACCTCCTTTGACAGGAGCCCTGCAACCATCGCTGACCTCGGTTGGGCTTGACCTTGAAGCCTTTTGATGTCTGACCCGCACTGAGCGCTCAATATGTTTCTCCAGTTAAAAGTATTTTGAGATCCAAGCCCACTTGGGGTGGCTTCACAGAAGCAGCAGGCTGGGATTCATTTTACAAAATGGACATGGTTTGTTGGAAGGGGCGGGTGTTTTCCTCAGTGCCCTCACTGAGACCAGAACATAGCATCAGGGCTGGGTGAGGCATGGCGGGAAGGACGTGGGCAGGAGAGGCCACACTGGGAGAGGCCTGTGTTGGGGAGGCTTTCGCGGGCAGGCCAACTTGGCCTCCATCAAGGGCAGAACAGCGTGGCCCTCACGCCATGTTTTCTATAGGAGATGCTTTTGCACCAAGCTTTGCACAGACCTTGAAGATCACTTCCATCCGGAAGCCTCTGTGGATCACAGAAAGGCAGACTGCGTCTCTCAAGTGGGATTTGGCTCCGCTGTCCAATCTACCTCCTGACCATTGTGAAACACGATTGCCCAACAACTCGGGATGGATGCAACATTCGTAAATCAAAGGCCTGCAGCTCTGGTTACCTTCCAATGGACACAGAGGGACATATAGAGAAGTCACTGCCGGATGCAGCTGGGGGGGTTGACTCTGAGAGGGCGGCCAACTCCAGGAAGCTCTGGGCACTTGGTCAGCCCTGCAGCAGCGTGCTAGGGTCGGGAAGCTAGTGGGTGGGTGGGGGCATCGTGTGCACTGTAGTTCTTTCTGGTATTTGTCCCAGATGATCCATTTGATATTGACACCTGAACTTTGTGACACAGCCGTCTTGCCAATGGCTTCTGTACAAAGAACAGGATACAAATCAGCTGGGGGTAAAGAAGTTACCATGGAAACCCCAGACGGGTTGGAAAGTAAAAGTGGTATTTACGCTGACTGCGGAAATGGTTTATAAGAATGAATTTCTTGGGAAGTTTCCTTTTTATTCTGAACTTTTGTATTCCTTTTTCTCCTTTGCCCTACAGAATTTGGCAAAAGAAAAAAAAAATTTAAATCGGACTGGAAATATTACCTTCCTAGTTAAATAGCTAAAACAGGAGGACTGATTTATTCAAACCATGTTTGCTGGAAACAAATTTAACTCTAAATGGAGAAAGTGCTTAGAGGTCAAGTTTTGTCTTGGTTACTTTGAAAAGAGTTGCTAAGCATTTTGTCCCCCATGGAGGCCGGTTTGACACCAGGAGGTGTTATTTGTGCTGTTTCCCCTTAACCGTTTTTCCACCTCTCAGGAACGAGGAGAGAGTTATGGCTGTAGAGAGCAAACGCATCCTTATGTGGGCATGATCAGAGTTGTGGCCAAGCTCCTCATGATAGCAGGAATAGACTGGCTGCCTTGGCATGCTGGTCACTGAGCACAGAGGACAGTGAGGGCATGGGATCTGGTGCTGGAGAGAACCGGATTCAGTTCCGACTCTGCCACTTACTGGTGGCATGACCCTGGGCAAGTTCCTTCACAAGCCTCTGCCGTAGTTTCTACATTTTTGAAATGACAGGTTAAAAAAAAAAAAAAAAAAAGAAAAGAAAAGCTTGCTCCAAATGTCCTCCTGGATTAAATGAATGAATGCACACAAAACAATGAATATCTGCCCATAATAAACTAACACCTGAAGCAAATCTATCCAAAGGAAGAATCCAGGGGAAGGAGTGTGGGGAACCGGGAGCAAGAGCGAGCAGATGGGCTGAGACAAGGTCTCGCTTCAAGCGACCACTCCAGTCTCAGACAACGACAGCCCAAGTTCACGGGCTGCTCCTTCTACTGCCAGGGCCAGAAGCCCACCGTCTCTTCCTGCCCCCTCCTCCTCCGCCCCAGCAGGAAGGCAGCTGTTTCCACAGATACCCTCTGCGGTCCATCCTCTCGACCAGCGCCTGGAAGGCTCCTTCTTCTGTGTCCATCTTCCCTATCTTGGAGAAAATCTAAATTTGCATGTGAAGTCCTCATCACTTCCTTCTCTCCTGTCACAGCAGCTGGCTGGGCTCCCACCCTCTCCTCGCCTCTCCACATCCTCTGGGACCAGCCTGTGTCCCTAACACTTCACTTAAACTCTTCCCAGGTCCCAGAGTCCTACACCTGGGAGTAAGCTGGGGCATGGCATCGGGGTCTGGTGGTCACAAATGACCTAAAGTCACCAAACACGATGGTTTCTCCAGTTCTCTTTCTGATGTCCCAGCTGCATCTGGTAACAGCACCACTTCCTCCTCCCTGAAATGTTCTCGTTTCGTTGACAGGATTGTCTAACAGAACATCTTGAGATGATGGACATCTCTGGGCCTGTGTTTTCCAAGGTGGTAGCCACCAGCCCAGTGTACTTGAATCGGGTTAGCCTGACCGAAGAACTGCATTTTAAAAATCTTTTCTAGTTTAAATTCTAGTTTAATTATTTGCCACACGTGGCTAGAGACTACCCTATTTTACACCACTGTTCTAGATAACTTCACTTAAGCACCATAATTTCAGGCTGATAAAGACAAAAGGCCTCTGGAAGGAGTTCCTCACCCAGCATCTCTGCCTGTGGCACTAGTGCCCCGTGCCACACTCCACGCTCCAATACTGTCCTTAATTAATTCCACTCTGATTCCCCAGATGTGGCCTCTGATGCCACTAACCTATATCGAAATGTTTCCACTCTCTTTCTTCCTCCTGCATCTCACTGCCACACCTGTGTTCAGGTTCTCCTTCAAACCTGAACCATCCGTCTGAATCTCTCATTCCCTCGCTTCTTGCCATTGCTGCTGATCTAATCTCATCCGAACATGGCTCCACTATTTCACTTACCCCAAACCCTGAGTCCGTCCCCACTTCCATAGGCCAAAATCTTTGTCTGATTTTCAAAAAAACATTAAGGATAATGTTCTGCCAAATCCAGTCAATATTTTCTTCCATGACTATCTCTACACATCTCTCTACCACATGCACATGCGCACACGCACGCACACACACACACACACACATGTGCACACACACACATGTACATGCACACATGGATGATTCCACCAGCCCAGGAACATGAACATGCTGTGTTCACGCCTGCCTTGGATCTACCACTGGCCCTCAGAACCTGCCTGCTAAGACCCAGCTGCAGCTTCATTCCCTCCATGGAGACTTCCATGATGATCCAAGCCCTGCCTGACACACCACGCCTCTGAATTTCCAGGGCATGTATAATGAACGTAACTGTGCCCGATGACTACCGTCTCCCGGGTGTTAACGTCTGCGTTCAGATGAGACAGGAAGGCAGTGGGTCTTCTTCAGTATCCTGCATGAGACTTGGTCAGGTGCTCAGTGAATCAAAAACACATCTTGATCAAAGATTGGGATAAGAACTGGACAGGAAGATGCCTGAGAACTCAGTGAACATTAGACTCACGTGGTTAATCATTTACTCCCTACTCTCTCGAGTTCCTGGCTCATCCTGACTTTTCCCAACTTTAATTCTGTTCATGTGTCCACTTTTTCCCTTCTTCCTAGAAACTGTATGAGCTAATCAGGACAGGAGTAGAACAAGTAGGATTTTCTGTTTTCTCCTGGAAATGGTGCCATGGCTGATGTCTTGTTTGTCACAAAAGTTGACATGTAGAGAAAAATTATGGACAGAACTTCTGTCACTTACTAGCTTGGAGGCATTGGATAAACTACGTAAACTCTGAGCCTCATTTTCGGGAACAGGGAAAGTGAGGATTAAAAATATCACTTTGAAATCTTATAGGGGATCTTTAGAGTTAAATGATAACACTTGAATGATAGGCTTGACCTAGGGTTGGATGGACCAGAGGCAGAGGCAGACCTCCTGAACAGCATGGACTATTTTATTTTGAAGGATAATCCAGAAGGGCAATGTTTAAACCAAAGGAACCGACTGAAGTGCAACATTTCACATGGCGTAGACTAAGCAGAGGAGGCGCATATCTGGAGTCACAAACAGTTCAGGACAATGCTCTAGCACATTGGCTAACACAGGTCAGTTGTGCCAGAAATGTTAGTTACATAAAAAATTGTGCTTATTGTTTGTCTTTGCAATTTTCTAATCAAAGGTAGGAAAATGGTCAGGAGTTTTGAGCATCATGAGATAACCGTCCAACCATTCCTTTTCCAAAGCCTCTGGAGTCATAAGTGTTTTGGAATTCAGGACTTTTCAGATTTTATAAAGGTAATGTCGGTCATATCCTGTAGGACACAAATGAGGTGCCTCCATGATTAAAAATATGATGAATGAATTTAAAATCTACTAAGAGACCCATGAATTTGGATTCACTTCCAGGTAAGTTTTCATCCATTCTGGTTTTGGCCCCAAATTATTGCTATACTTTAAGTTAATTATTGGTATTTTAATTGTATGTGTTTATGGGGCATACTGTGATAATTTGATACATATATACAATGTGTAATGATCAAATCAGAGCAGTTAGCATTTTCAGTTCCTTAAATAGTTTTAAATGATGCACACAATAAATCATTAATGTAGAACTTCCTATCTTCAAATGTTTTGATATTAGGGATTCAAAGGAATTGTGTTCTTGTACTAGTGTACAGAGTTTTCTACAAAAAAGGGGTAGTCACTTTGAAAACTTCCTTTCAGCTTTTAGAGATATATATAAAAAAAAATAGTGGGTGACAATTTCAAAGCTTACTACAAAACTACAACAGTCAGACTGTGTGTACTGACCTGAGGATAATGTATGGAATATGCAACGGAATTCCATGTGATGTAATAAAATTGAAAGTCCAGAAATGAACTCCTGTACTTATGGTCAACTGAATTTTGACAAAGATGCCCAGCTCATGAAGAGTTTTTTCAATAGATTGGTGCTTTGGCGACTGGAGTTCCACATACTAAACAATGAGGTTGGGCCTTACTTCACACCATACATAAAAATGAACACAAAATGGATCAAAGACCTACTTACAGGAGCTAAAACTATAAGACTCTTAGAACAAAGCATAGGAAGAAGTCTTTCTGACCTTGATTAGGCAGTGATTTCTCAGTTATGATCAAAATAAAAGCAACAAATGAAAAAGTAGATAAATTGGATCTCATGAACATTAAGAGGTATGCATTGAATGGAAGTATCAAGAAAGTGAAAGGATGACTGCATAAAGAAAATGCAGTATGGATACTCGATGGCGTTGTATTCAGACATAAAGAAAAATGAAATTATGTCATTTGCAGGAAAATGAATGGAACTAGAGACCATTATGTTAAGTGAAATAAGCCAAACTCAGAAGGTCAAGGATCCTATGTTTTCTTTCACGTGCAGAAGTTAGAGAGGAAAGAGGAAAAGAGAGGTGTGTGGGGGAATCTCAGGAAAATCAAAGGGAGATCAGCAGAGGAAAGGGAGGGAGAGGGGACATGCTGGGGAGTGATACTGGTCAAACCATGAACACTCACACATCCCTGGTGGGCAAGTAATGGGGGCAGCTGCTGTGGCAAACAGCTGGGTAGTTCCTCAAGAAGTTCCACAGAGCAGAACCAAACGCCTCAGCAATTCCCTGCTAGGTGGATACAGAAAAGAAGTGAAAACCGGTATTAAAAAATTTGTATGAATATTCATAGAAGCACTCTTCATAATTAGCCAGAAGATAAAAACAACCCCAAACTCCATCCACTGATGGAGAAATAAAATGCAGTATTAGCCACACAATGAAGAATTATTATTCAGCCACAAAAAAAAACAACAACCAAGTACTGATACATGTCAGGACACGCCAGGACACGGATGACTCCAGAAAGTCAAAGACATGCGCCCCAGGCCACATACGTAGGATCCCCCTCACATGCAGCAAAGGCAGCTCCCCATGATAGAGGCAGGTGGATGGCTGCCAGACTCGGGAGGGAATGACTGCTAAGGGGGACAGGGTCTTACTGGGGGTGATGGAAATGTTCCGTAGCTATTTAGGGGTGACAGTTGCACGACATTGTCAGTGTACTAAGTGCCGCTGAGTTGGGCGATTTAAAAGGCTAAGACTGAGAACTTCATGTTATATACATCTCAAGAAAACAGTGGAAAGAAATCATGGCTTCACCAGGGACCCTCCGGTATCTGGAGATTTCAGGGTTTTTTTTTTTCCTTTCCCTTGAACACTAGCCAAGATGTTAGAAACGGTCAAAAACTTAAAACGATAGTAAAAATGTATGTTCTTCTTTAAATGGTGTTTATAAGGTATTTTCATGACTTTTACAAATCTGCATAACATAAACTAGAGTTTATCGGTCTTGGCACTATTTCCTCTTGGGGACAGTTAGTTCTGAGCTTTGGGGGTGACCTGTGCCCTGTAGGGTGTTGAGCAGCATTCCCAGTGCAGCCTCACAGAAGCCAGGGGCATCTCCCACCCCAATGGTGACATTGCCAAGTGTCCCCCAGGGTCAAAATCGCCCCTGGTTGAGAGCTACTGCTCGAACCTCTTTAGGAATGGTTTGTTATTCCGGGATTGCATCCTCTTCTACAGTGTCCTTTAAAACATTTATTTGAGATCCTCCGTTAGTCATTTCCTAATAACAGAAACTGAGGGGGGGGGGGACTGCATTGTAGAGTGCAGGTAAACTTCAAGAACATTTCTCATACGAGGGGCCGAAGTCCACAATCAACTTGTAAATGCAGGTTTCTAAGTGGTAACCAAATGTCCTGGCAATAGGCTAAATGTGGAGAGCGCATTAAAAAAAAAAAAAAAGAGAGAGTGTGCAAAATGTTCCCTTTTCAAACCCTTTTTGGGCAAAGACTACTTGCTCTGCCGGCATTCCAGAACAATGACAGCCCATGTGCCCTTGGTCAACTTTGCCTCCTTCTCATTTGAAAATGCAAACCCCGCTCCTTGTGAAACTTCGGATGCCACACACCGAGTGTGGAATCAGACTTCCTGAGCACAGACGGCAACCTGTGCTCCGGTCCCCCTTGGTGGCAGCTGTTAGCAGGAGAAGAGATCTGAGTGTGCAGGACTTGGGGTTCCCCACTGCTGCCCCTGGTGTGGCACCACTTTTATCCATTTTCTGTCTTGGGTTTTGCGTGGAGATTTCCTTTGCACAAAGGGTTACAAAGCTAAGTTTGAAAGCCCCAGGCCCCAGGCAAGGCCCTCTTCCTACAGGGGAGGAGACAGCCGTGCAGAGGAAGGAGCAGAAGAGGGGAGACCCCAGGCTTTGAACCTGTGGCCAGTTCCCTGTCCCTGCTCCAGTGGCTCCAGCAGGATGTCACGTCATGGCTGGCAAGCCTCCGCTTCCGCATGTCCACCGCAGCACTGCTGCTCCATCCTACAGGCCTGGTCGGGGAGTCGCACTAGATGAATTCAACGGCAGGCTAGCACGACCCCTGTGGATGTTTGTGCCCCCGAATTCACAGCAGACGCCCTAATGTGAGAGGTGGGGCCTCTGAGAAGTAACTAGGGTTAGACGAGGGCGGTCATGAGGATGGAGCCCCCCATCTGCTCTCTCTGTCCCAGCCAGGTGAGGACACAGCGGGAAGGTGGTCACCCGAGAACCAAGAAAGGGATGGCCCTGGCACTCTGCTCTTGCTGTTCTGGTCTTGCATGCCTGAGGCCCCCAGTCTCTGGGTGTTACAGCAGCCAGGCAAAGACACCCACCCTCCCAGTGCCTGACCCCAGATCCAGTACTCCCGTTCTTCCCAGGAAGAGCCTGGTTAAACTGTTCACATGGTTTCCCCTAACCTTCTAGGGAATCCACGAAACAAAGCTGGGACTCTGCTTCCGACTGACCCCATGGTGTCCTCTAAACAGGTCAACAGGCCAAGGGTAGCAGGGGACAGGCATGCTTTGTCTTGAACCCCAAACTGTCACGTGTAGCCACACCCACTTCCACGGGGAGTGGAAGGAGCCTGGGGGTGGGCAGTGACCTGAGAGCAAGCTGAACTTCTAGGTTCCCATTTTCATCTCTTAATATACCTGAGAATGAATATATACGTGTGTATATATATATATATTATATATATATGTATGTATATTCATTCATATATTTGAGGTCACAACTAAAATCCTAGGAAAACCAATCTCCATAAGCCAGAATCTCAGAAGTTTCTGGATGTGAGTTTAGCTAGGACCCTACAAGGACAGGGATGAGTCCAGGGTTCCTTCAGGGAAAGGGGGTAAAGGTGAGATGGCTCCCAGTTGCTTCTCAGTAACATGCCCAGGGCTTGGAGTGACAGACCTGGAGACTGGTGGCTGGGCAGCTTTCCAAAGACAGCTCTCAAGGATACGCCAGGGTCTGGGAGGGCACTCTGCTTTCCCAGGCAAGGTCAGCAGACAAGGGAGGCTCGCTGGGGCAGAGTGTTCCTGGAGGAGAGGTCACTGCGCCCGCCAGGCCAGGCAAACCGGGAGAAGAGAAAACCCTTTACCTCCCGTGCCTGCGGGTGCCCTGTACTGCACCCCAGCACGTTCCAACTGCAGCCAAGAGAATCTTCTTCCTTCTGCCCTTTGCCTGGGTCTGAAAGACTTGAACAGATACCCAGGTAGTTAAAAAAAAAAAAAAAAAAGCCCATTTCAAATTTTAATACTGGGTCATCCTGTCTGAGGTGGAACATAAAGAGGAGAAATACCATTTCCATGAAAAGGTTCAGCTACTCAGTGGAGGAGACCAGTTGCTGAATCAGAGCAAGGTCCAGCCTGAAAGGTGTGATAGCTTAGAGGCACTTGAGGCTGGACTGAAGGAAGATTTAAGGAGCATTTGGACTCAAGGATGGGGTGCAGGTAACACCCAGAAGAGAGCAATGCGCCCCGCAAACGGGAGGGGTGGAGGGAACGTGTAGGAGATTGAACGCTACTAACCCCAAGAGACAAACTAGAACGTGAACTTGAGAAACTGGAAAGGAGACCAGAAGAAAACAGTGCAAAGGGGATGAAAACGGGAGAAAAGCAAGAGGAAGAGGGGTAGAGCCAGGTACAGGCGATGGGAAACAGCTGATGCCAAGTCTGAAGGGAAGAGCCAGCGGAGCACGTGACCATCCACGGCGCTACCATTGGCTTCGGGGCAAAAAGCTGCCCCGGGTTTCAGGCAACAGCAGTGAATGGTGACTCCAGACCAGTGACTTTTTCTTTTTCTTTTTTTTTATGGAAAATTCTATGAGTATCTTGTCTGAAAAATGAATAAGTAAAGCAGATTCCTGACAAAAACAAAAACCAGGTTGTCTCCGTTCGTTCGCGAAGCCCTAGGTGCCTCCGGTCAGGGAAGCACAGACTTGGGACACGGAGATGTAACACGTACCCATTTTGACTTCCATGCCAGCTAAGTTTTCTTTCACGTGCTAAGGCTCGGGCAGGTAGGGCTGAGAAAATGTGTTTCGCTTATGTCTTCATTGATGCAATTTTTTTCGGTGCCATACTGGCCTTTAATACAATAACAACTATTTTAAACTATGTGGCTGCACCGTTTCTAGCGATGGCTCCAGTCGCACCAGGGCAGCACCCGCAGAACCCACGCAAACCTAAGCACGCCATGTTCCAAGAAAACTTTATTTACAAAAACAGGCCTCTCCTTGCTGACCCCTGTTCCATGTGGCAGATGAAGTGCCATCCAGATCACAATAGTGAGTAAATTACAGTACACAATAGGAGGGCAACTAGCATCACCAAACCAAACCAAGAAGGGTACAAATGCACCACAGGCTGCACCGAGATCTCACAGAAATAACCTAGCTTGACCATGAGAAGTTTTACTTATCAAAAGACGTGGGTTTCAGGGTGAAGAGGAAATAGAAGTGTGCTAAACCTCTCATCTCACAAGCGCAGAGAAGGTGAGGGTGGTGGTAAGGGGAATGAAGGCCCAAACTGATTTTTGAAACCTCAAAGGTAACACACCTCCTGCCCCCGACCAGAACCCAAAACAGGAGACAAGCTTTCCAAAACACTGCAGAATTAAAAAGTCAGGGAAAAAAATGTTCTGCTATAAAAAAGGCACAAAACAAAAAACCAACCAACAACAACAACAAAAAAAAAAAAAACAAAAAAACAAAAAAAGAAAGAAAGAAAGAAGCATAAAGCCAAAAACGTAACACGAAAAACCAAACCAAATGATATGTCACAGTAAATGAAAATTAGTTAAGTCCTCAATAAGAGACAGATACCCAGGTCTGGGACAAGGAAAATGAAAATCCAGTTGGTGCAAGATAGGCAAGCTGAAATGTGTGAAGGAGTGGGTGAAGGGATGTTGGAAAACACAGAAGAATATATTAAAGACGGCAGCATCCGTGTCTTTAAAAATGTGCATGTCATGGGAAAATAATAGGACAAACAATGATCTTTAAAAGAAGATTTTATTGATTGAATTTTATCAAGCAACAGCAAGATTCATACATCTAATCTGCTGAAAATCCAGAAATAATTGGAAGAAACTCAGTAGCAATGAGAAAGTTTTTCATAGCTCTCTAAATAGTTTACTAATAAAGTAGATGATGGATAGAGGTAAAAATAAGAAAAATGGATAGAGAAGATCTGAAAAAGACTACTATTAAAATGATTAATATATGGCTATTAAACATAACTCTGTTAAACCTATAAATTATTGATTGTATGTTAAGTCCTAAAGAAAACCTCTGTTATTTCCAGAGCTAGAAATTATTGAGTTCATACTCTCTGATGATAATGAAGTAAATTAGAAATTAATTTTATGAAAGTAGGAGATAAAAATACCAATTATTTTCAAATTAACAACCAACAACAACACACAAGGGCTCCTTGCCTGTCTATACAGGGCAAAGGAAATATTAAAAGTGGAAACAAAGACCCACTGTATACAAACACTGCCTAGCAAAACAGAGGAAGGAACTAAAGTTTGCTTAGAGGAAAGTATACAGCTTTGGCTGCGTTTAAACTTGGATAGGAAAGTATTAAAATACAGAAACTAAACATTCCATTCAAGCTAATATTGAAAAACAAGGCATAACCAGAAAATAAGAGAGAAATTTCTAGAGATAAATTAGTGTGTTGGCAAGTAGATTAAAACAATTCATAAATCTAGAACTTGAATTTTTTGAAAAAAGAAAAAAACTAACAAAATTGACGGTCTTCCAGGAAGCCTCAGTGAACACTAAATGAAAGAAATTACAGTGTGGGAAATGAGATAGCAAGAAAATGAAAAAATGCAGAATTTTATGTATAAATCCAAGCTAAAATGTTGAGCCCCCAAGGAAAAGGAAAATAAGAGAATAAAAATTATCTAATCTGACAATCAAAATAGATCACTATCCACGGAAGAAATAGAAACTAGTCTCAAAGAATTGCATCCATAAAAGGAGCTGTGCCCCATGTTTTATAGGCAAGTTTTTCAAACCTTCCAGGAACACATAATTCTTACGCTATTTACACTGTTACATATTGTAGAAAAAAATGAAAAATTTTTTCCATATTTTAAAACAATTTACTTTCTGAAATGAACATAAACCTGGTACCACAATGTGACAAACACAGCCCCGCAAAACAAAATCAACTCACTTCACATAGAAATGTAAGTGTGATCCAGAAGTAAAAGACTCAGTGTTGTACAATAACTTCAAAGAGAATAAAGCCACCTGATTGGGTGGAATTTAATCCAGGAATACACGTGATGGTATGAAATAAAATTAAATCAAAAAAAGATTATATTGATAAGTATCAAAAGCAGCATTTGATAAAATGAAAAATTCACTTTTTACAAAATTATATTCTAAACTGCAAATAGATTAGAGGGCATTTTAGATCTGGATCTGAATAGTCTATAGATTACAGAAAGATACTCCCTTGATGTGATGAAGTATATTGATCTCAAAACAATAGCGGGCAGTGTCTCTGATGTTCTCCAGGTCATTGTAATGATCAGTGACGATCAGTTTTTAGCTTAGATGTTAGCTAAGTGCAAAGGACAGTAGTTTGGGGGTACTGGGGTTGTAGCTCAGTGGTGGAGTGCTTGCCTAGCATGTGTGAGGCACTGGGTCAGATTCTCAGCACCACATATAAATAAATAAATAAAAGGTCCATTGACAACTAAAAAAATATTTAAAGAAAGTAGTGTGGTAAGCAAACAGGGTGACATGATGAGTCCTGAGATTTCCTGAGAGACAGATGTGAAGAACACAAAGGCAAGACAGTTTCGAAAAAGCATATTCATCCAGGAGTCTTAAATCCGAAAGTACTAAAAGGTATTATGAAATCATAGTCATTAAATAATACGGCATCAGTGCTAGAGCAGAGAAACAGATAGATGGAAGAGAAAATAGACTTGATGTTCTCTTTAACATAATAAATGTAGTTTTCCAAATAAGACAGGGAATGATGGACTTTTCCATAAATCTTTTCAGACTATCCGGCTAACCATTTCAAAATGAATACGGTAAGACATCCACCACACGGATACAAACAAAAACTTCAGGTAGAACACAGACGATGGTCTAGAAGAAGCAGGAGGAGATGCGGGTGTCTGACCTCCACCAGGGAGGGTCTCCCGAGCACCCCTAAGAAGGCACTTCCATGAAGCAGCAGATTAAAACATTCTACTACATAAAACTGTATATGCCTGTGTATTTGCAAGCACTATGAAAATAATCACGTGCCAATGGGGAAAAAGTAGTAGCTAAATGTGTACAAGGATCAGAATATTTTAAGAATTCCTCATCTCCATTCTCCTTTGCAAACCTCTTTATCTCCCAGCCCACAATCCACTGCCATTGTTAGTCCACAGAAGGTGGGTGCCACCAAGGAAGGAGGGGGCATGATTGAGAGGAGTGTCCCATTTAGGAAAAAAAAAAAAAAGAGAAGTGGGGGCAAGTCATTCTGTCTGCCCTGGGAGATGCGGGGGGGAAAGGAGGGAGCAGTAGTAGAAAGAGGCCATGGGACGTTTTTCTGATTCCCCTCTCAACAAGGGTGGCAGAAGCACTACAAGGAAGTCTGAAAACCAGGTGTTTTTCCGCACTTGGTAAATGACAGGAGGATGGGCAGAGGGCAGGACGGGCAGAGGGCAAGATGGGGCTCAGCATCCTGAGACCAGGATGGCCGAAAACTGGCTCAGCAGGTGGCCACAGTGGTGATGGGGGTGGTAGGGCCAAAGAACAAGTCACTCAAGCCAGGCACCAATGGAGTCATAGCCAAGCTTGAAGGTCTGTCCTCTCAGTGAAGACCAGGTGGGCTAGGCCACCAGGCAAATGGGCCATAGGTCAGTAACCTCAGGTTCATCAGGGACCAAGGGCTGGAGACTAGCATTGGACAAAACCAACCTCTCCAGTGCAAGACACTAAAACGAAAAACAAGCAAACAAACAACACCCCACAAATCAATAAGATATAATTAAGGCCAAGGGCCCAGCTATAGTTTGAATGTTGAATGTCCCCCAAAGGTCCATGTGTTCAGGCTTGGTTCCCTGCATGGCACTATCGAGAGGTGCTGCGGATCTTCGGGAGGTGGTGCTTCATGGGAGGTACTTTGGTCTCTGAGGGGGCTCTTTGAAGCCTGGCCTCTCAGTAGCTCCCTTGGTTTCCTGGCTCGTGAAGTGAGAGCTTGACTCTGCTACCCACTGCAGCAGAGATGCTCCTCCCTGGCCAGAGGCCCAAAGCAATGGGGCCACATGACCTTGGGCTGTAACCTCCAGAACCGTGAACCAAAGGAAACCTTTTCTTATTACATTATGTGCCTCAGGCATTTTGTTATAGTGACAGAAATCTAACTATTACAGATCCTAACTTCCTATTTCTGACTGCCCAGAGTTTATTTAAGCCCCTGGACCTGGTCAACATTTTAGAGGGCTGTTCTGAAAGTCTCTGGTCTGACTGTGTGTCCCTTCAAATGTATATGAGGACAATTTCACTGTCAATGTGATGGTATCAGGAGGTGGGCCTTTGGGAAGGGATTAGGAAAAAGGTCCCAGAGAGTTGCCTTGAATGTGGGGACAGAGCTAGAAGGTACCATCTGTAAAACGGAAAGTGGTTCTTTACCAGACAGCAAACCTACAGGTCCTTGATCTTGGGTTTCCCAGTGTCCGGAACTGTGTGAACATTTCTGGTTTTTATAAGCCATCTGGCTAGTGGTATTCTATTACAGCAGCCTGAGTGGGCTAGAACGTCAAGTCATCCGAAGGAGACCGAGAATGTAAGATGATGCATAAATGATCGGATCTGACCGCTCGCTGGATTTCACTGAGTGTGTGTGTGTGTGTGTGTGTGTGTGTGTTTCTGTGGAAATTTATAAGAAGAGTCATGGGTTTTTGGAAAATAAAGAAGCTATATTTCCTCAGCCTATCTGAACAGAGCATGAGAAAATGGGCAACTCAGCATTTCTGCTAAGTAATTAATATCTTCAATGAATAAAATGAACTTACAGTTAAAAAACAAACAGAAAAGAAAAACCACTATAAAGAAAAGTGGCCTGAAAGCACAGGTAGGCAATTCCACAAAAGGAGAAATAAAAATGACTAAAGAAAACATAGAAAGAAATGTTCACAGCAACACCTGTCGAAAGCGAAAACCTGCTATACAAGTGTCAGATTGGCAAGGAAACAGTAAGGCTAAAACAGAGGGAGCTCGTCAGAGGAAATGACTTAGGAAAGTGTCCTCCTGCCTGCCATGGAACCAAGAGGCCACAGAACACAGCGGCCACTTGACTTGTTACTAAGTGACTAAGGAGTGATCGCTGCTCAACCTAAGGACTTCCCTGGCTATGGCCTACTTTGAAAGGCGGCTATAGTCCAAAGCTTTGCTAGAACTCATTGCTAGCATCTTCTGCAGCGCATTCCTTGGAATATGGGGGTGAATCTTCATGGCGGATTTTTCTGGTGGCGAGAGCCCAGATTAATTCAAAGCCAAGTCCGGTTACAATATCTGTGATCACGAGAAATGTTTTCTCGTGAATCTAAGCCCTGAAGGACGGAGAAGGGAGGCGTGCCAGGATTCTGCGGCAGCTCAGGGAAATAAGCATTTTAACCGGATCACACTTGGCAGGAGACATCTCACCCGGGCCCATGCTGAGGTCTCCCGGCTGGTCTAGCCATAATCTTTTCACTAAGCCTTTGATATTTTGGAATATAAACTTGATCATGTCATCTCTGCTGGCTGGTCATCTTTGGATAAAACAACTTGTAGAATGGCTAGCGCGTCTTGTTTAGTCTGGTCTCTCTTTCCAGCTTTTTTTGACATCCCTTATCTCCCGGTCTCTCAGCTGTGGCCACCGTGGCCTTCTAGAAGACCCTCATGGGCCTCGGGTCACCTCCGCCAGAGTCTTGGCACGTTCTGTCCCCTTCTCGGCCTTGGAACTGACACACACCTGCTCATCCCCTTGTCTAGAGCCCCCAGTTCCGGAGGCAGGGTCCCAAGTGGAAAAAGTGGGGTCCTTGGCCCAGAGGTCAAGCCCTTCTTCCCAGCAAGACTTTTTAGCCCCCTGCCCTGGACCGTGCTTAGCCACGGTGCAGGGTTTCGAGGCACCATGTTGACCCCTTTTACGGCACTGTACACAATCTGAGATTGCTTTATGTGGTCCTCTTCTTCCCTCTAGAGATCAGAAACCTTCAGGAAGGCAAGGACCCTGTCTGATGTTGGTCAGGGCACAAAGCCGGGTGTGGGGAATGTCTCCACATAATTGACAGATGAAAGCAAAAGAGGAGGATGGTATTCTGCATAAGGACCATGACAGCCCCGTGCGTGTACGTTCCTGTTGCTCCCCCATCAAGAGGTGGGTCTGCCTCTCTTCCCCCTGAACCGAGGCTGATCTCATGACTTGCTCTGACCGCAGGTTGAGGCGGCTATGACGCTGGGCTAGATGTGGGCCTAGCTCTTCAGAGGTCTGGCAGTCTCTGGAGAGAACTGTCACCCTATATGAAAGCTGGTGGAGACCACTGGAGGAAGAGAGGCACCCTGAGTGTCAGCCAGTCCTGACTGCAGGTGAACTGGGAGCTGACCTACTCCTGGCTCACAGAATCATAAGCCTCAGGATCCTTTTGGCCACTCCATTTTGGGATGCTTTGTGATACAGGAAGAGTAACAGAAAAATTGATTTCTTTATCTTAAATTAAATCCTAGTGGCTATTAGATTCTCTTCACATCATTCTCTCTCTGAGGTCAAGCTTTGCTGTAAGATTTAGAAGGTGGATCCCAGGGTCCCTGCAGTGAAGCAACACTTACCTCTCGATGATCCTGAGCATCCACCAAAGAATTAGCAACATTATAGGAAATTTATGTGTCATTATAGGTACCAGCTCTTTTTCCTTGTCATGATTCATTGCTTGCCATCTGAAACTGCTAGGAATTTAACTGTTCGGATTTTGAGCTCCATTAGGGCTCAAAATAATTGTTATCATCCCCAGGTATTCTCTAGCTGTTTGGCACATAGTAGATGCTCCATGAAATTTTGCTGAGTCATGCTCTGCCCTTGTGGTTTCTTCTCAGGATCAACACCTTGCGGGCTCTACCTTCCCCACACCTCCCTCCCTAGAGCACATTCTCCCTCTCTCCCACTGCACTGCCTCCTGCCTGTTTTAAAAGCAGAATTCTCAAGTGCTCTCTGTCCACAGAGGCCACATTGCAACCTGGCACTGCTCTCTTTGGTTTAGAGCAATTTCTTAGGTTCAAGAATAACGATGGCTTTGGTGTTTACATCGGATAACACGACCAGAATGCAGACTCCTGACCACGTCTTCAATGAATGGGACTCCTCATTCCTTCCTTTCTCATGTTCTTTCTTTCTCACACCCCCAAGAACAATCACTTCTCATGGAAACATCTGCCCATTGACATCTGTCAGTAGTGTCTGTGACTCACCCGAATCCTGATAAGACTGACACTCACTGCAGTTGCTCAGTGCTAGGCGCTATGGGAGGCAGCTGGCCTGTGTCGCATACCCCGTTTTATGGGAAAGAAAGCCCAGGTTTAAGTCTCAGTTTAAGACCCCACTTTTTCCACTTGGGACCCTGCCTCCGGAACTGGGGGCTCTAGACAAGGGGATGAAGCAGGCGGAGACGATGCAGGCTGCGCGTGGAGCTCCGCTGGGAGGCGCGGTCTCTGTCCTCCCTCCTCGTCCACAGCTGAAGGCTAACCCTTTCCTGTTCTCCCTGGTCATCACACTCTGAGCAAAGCTGCTTTTCCCAAGCCTTCTCCCCAAGGTATAAATGACCAATAACAACCTCAAATGCGGCATTCCTCTGCTGCAGGGGGTCTGAATTTCAACCAAACATCCGGGATGCAGAAAGGAAGCAAGATTAGCAAGACTGGAACTCAGAGCGGCCATCAGACTCCATCCGCAAGCACGCTGTGCAGCCCAGCAAACCGCCTCTCACCTGGTTTCCCAGGTTAGTTCCCATTGCGCACGCGCCTTGCCCCTCAGCCTGGACGCCACGCTAGTCCCTACCCTGGGTTACTTTCGGATCCCTGCGCTCTCCAGCAGCCTCGTGCAGACCGATAACCTCTTTTTCCCAAGAGGGCATTTGTCATCCTTAAGAGCTCACGTCCCTCGGGTATGATAACATAATGGCCTATTTATTTTTCTGTTCATATTTTGCATGAAAAATGTGCTTAAGGTTGTTAATAAAAACAAATAACATCTTGCTGATGGCCAGCAGAAGTAGTACTGTCTTTAAGGATATGTTCAGTCAACAGCAGTACTTCTGGAACCTTCTACAGTGACCTCCGGATGCAGATAACTGCTCTCTTCCTCACCTCCTGGTAATACCACTGCTGTGAACACCCATCTCCCAGACCTGTGTTGACTGTTCTCAGTGAGTCTCCTTAACTGGACTGCCAGGCCCTCAAGGGGCGAGGGTGCTCTATTCATCTTTTTATTTGAACCCACTGCCCACCTACCCTGTGGGACATCAGAAGCCAGGCCATCGAGCATCAGTTCCCTTTAGAGCCCAGTTACCAACACAACCCCGAGCACCAGGTCACCTATCACCCCTGGATTCCTTCTGCCATCTGAATCTGCATGTTCCCTAATCTGACCCAGCCTGTGTCCATGAAGGGACCTGGCTCTTCACTTGCTCCCTAGAACTCATTATCCATCCTAGCTGTGTCCTCTACCCATGGCTAAATCACCGGGAGAGAGCAGTCTCTTGAATGTTCTACTTTAAATTCATGACATAAATCCCACACTGGCCCTCGGACCTCCTGGGTTTGCCATTAAGTTTCTATAACACATTTTCCCTCCTACTGTGAAAGATGAGTAGTCCACATCTTTTTGCTCCTCAAACTCCTGCTGCCTCACTCGGAGTTGATGATCCTGCTTATTTTGTGGAGGCTGTGAAAACACTTGGGAGAGACCTTTCCCTCCCTCCATGTCCACCTGATGCTCATACCATGGCCTTCCTGTCACTTCCCAGCCCTCCCTCCGGCACAGAATCCTACCATTGGCCTCTGCCACCAGAGAGTCTCTTATTCCATCATTTCATTGGAATATGACTACAATGCCGTATCTCCCACCTTCAAAACGCTCTCTAGATCCTTCCAGTTGCACGCCCCGTTTCTGGATCAACTCCAGCAAAACCTCAAAAGGACTGTCGAGTTTTCCTGCTGTACTTCACCTCTCATTCCTTCTAGAACGCACAGTTGAGCTTTTGTTGCTATCACTCCATGGAAGCTGTTAGCCTCCCATGACCACCTTCCATCACTGAGGACCTGCTTACTGCCAAGCCCCTCCTGGGTCTCAAGCTCCCTCTCTCTTGGCCCTGCAGCTGTGTGACAGAGCTGTACCTCCTCCGCTGTGAGACATTTCATTCTGCTGCAGATCCGCCGCACTTGATTCTCCTGCTACCTCCCGGGTCTCTAGATCTCCACCTCTTTTCGGGTTGGTCCTCCTCCTCCTGACCCCCAAGGCTCACCTCTGACCTTTCCTTCTCTCTTGCAGAGCTCTCCCCGTTTCTTTGCATACAGCCATGCGTCCCAGTTTTTAATCACACCTTCTCCTGTAAGCTCCAAATTAATATATCTGTCACCTTGCTGGTCTCTCCACTCAGATGTTTAATAGGTATTTCCCAGCAGTGTACATAAAATAAGTGCTCTGAATTCCCTCTTCCACCAGCTCCTTCTAACCCTTTTCTTCCCCCAGTCTCAATAAAATGCACTCCTTTACCCATTTATTCAGGACACAGTCATGAATAATTCATTTCTTTATGTCATACTCTGTGTCCAAATCTGTTAGCTTGACTTCTGAAATAAGTCCTGGACACGATCACTTCTGGCCACCACCACCTGCCCCAGCTGAGTTCGAGGCATCAGGACCTGTCTCCCCTCCATCTCTCTAACAGCCTCCTGACTGGTCTCCCTGATTCCACTCTGGCCCCCTTGCTAATCTTGTTCTCCATCCCAAACCACAATGATTTAAAAATATAAAATGAGACTAGCCACTCACCCTCTAAAGACCCTCCAATCGCTTCCCACCAAATTAGAATAATATGCAAATTTTACTTTGGGCCAGAAGTCCTCACTTGCCTTTGCTCTCACCACTCCCGCCCCCTTTTTGAACTTGCCTTCGCCTTGCTGCCTGCAGCCCAGCCGCACTGACCCTCCTGCTCTTCCTCCACAGGTCCAGCTCTTCCCCGTTCCTGTATTTGGGGTTCCCTCTCCCTGGGAGCTCTTTTCTCCCAGATGTTGAGAGGCTTGCTGTTCACATCAGCCTGGGCTCTGCTGAAATGTCACCTCTTCAGGAGAACTTTCCTGACCACCTTCTCCTTCATCCTTGTCACTCACTGTCCTCTTATGCTCTTAACTTTTTGATAGTGTTTGTTAATCCTTGACTTTTAAAGGTATGTTTGTTTCTGTCTCCTCCAAAAGAATCTCCCGGGCAAGGATTTTTCTGTCATGTTCATCCTAAGTATCCAAAACAAGTGCTCAATAAATACTTGTTGACTGAGCAAATACACGAATAATGTGCAAAAATCTAGGACTTAGTAAGAGTTAGGATGTGGGAAGGTAGGTAAACTGGCAGTGGCAAGGGATAGGGTGTTAGTTCCATAAATTCAAAGCTGAGGTGCGCTCCCAGGAGGAGTAAATAATAATGACAGGTGGGCAGAATGGAAAGCCAGGTGGTGAACCGGGAAAGGCCTCTCCAGCAGACCTATCTGGTAAAATTTTTGCAACAATAGAAATAATTTCTATCTCTCTCATCCAAAACAGTAGCCACTGGCCACATGTAGCTATTGTGTACTTGAAAAATGCTAGTGGGACTGAAGAACTTAACCTTGATATTTTTTAATAGTAACTCACATTTAAGTAGCTACATGTGGCTGGCGGCTTGGGCTTTAGAACCAGAAGAATCTCTGCCCCCATCTGGGATTTCAGGATAATAGTTGTGGAAAGGACTAGTGAAAGAGAAATTCTGGTAAATTATCTGGAACATAGCTGGCATTCAAAAAATAATAGCTGCTGCTTTTACACAGGGTTGCAAATTAAAGAACTTTTAAGTACATGCCATCTAAAGTACCTGAAACAAATTTTAATTAATTTTTAGCATGACTTTTTGTTTGTTAGGGTTAGTAGATAAGCAAAGTGCCGATCTATATTTGAGCTCGCCAACTAAAAATAGCAAACAACCATTTTGGGATGTCACTGAAGGCCTTTCAGAGATAGATTACTATTCCAAGTGGATCAGCTTGGTGATACTTGCAATGAGCTAAATCGTTTTGACAACAGCTAATTTATCATCTGCAAAAACTGGGTTTGTATTATTGTGATGTTATATTCAAACAACATCATCTCCAACTCTCAGAATGATTTTGGATAAGAGTGGTGTCCGGTTTAATACTTACTATGAAAATAGAGGTATGAGTATTTACTCTTTGACAATATTATCATGGATTCTTTAAGGTTTAAGTTGGTTTGGACATAAAATTGTTTTTGTTCTTAGAAGTTTCCCACACTTCCTTCGATACTTAATCCAGAAAATAAAATTAACACATACATACAACATAATAAGCAGACTATTATAACCCCTATGAACAAGCTAATGCAATAATGAAATCATACATTTGTCTAAAATCAGCATGGTGCTTATTTTCAGGCCGAGACGATTTGCATTCCCTATCTTAAGAGTGAGCCTAAGTACTCGGTGGAGACTCTGAGACACCAAAGAGGGCGGATAGATTTAAATTAAACACATACTTAAAGGCATTAAGGAAGCTGACATTCTTATTATGGAGACCAATTAATCTGCATCAGTTGGAAGCCACTTTACTGGAGTTGAAAAGCGCCCTGGGACCCGGTGTAAATGAGATCGGAGTAGAAAGAGAATGAACATTCACGCTTCTAACAGAAAGCCTTTCTTAAATGCCTGGTGCTGACTGAGATGCAGACCCTCGGACTGCAGGTCACTCGGACCAGTGATCATGGGTCACAGAAGAGGAAGAGGGTGAGGCCCGCTGAACCCCAGGACTGGGGGTCCTAAACACTTACCAATGGGCATCACTAGGAAGAAGGGCAGCCAGCAGAGCACGAAGCAGCCGACCACGATGCCCAGCGTTTTGGCCGCTTTCTTCTCCCGGGAAAACTTGAGGAGCCTCACCGAAAAGTGCGTCTTGTTCTTGGCGTTGCTCATTCCGCCGCCTCCTGCCGCGACATTTTTCCGGTGAATGCGAAGCGTCACTTGCTCGGAGTCAGACTTGTCGGTCTTGAGGCCGGACTTGAGGCCCCGGCTCTCCCTCTTGGCCACCACGTAGACTCGGCAGTACATGACCAGAATGATGGCCAGCGGCACGTAGAAGGAACCCAGCGCCGAGAAGAGCACGTAGCCGGGCTCCTCGTTGATCTGACAGATCGTCTCGTCCTCCGGGGCCGGCTGCCTCCAGCCGAACAGAGGCCCTATGGAGATGACCAGGGAAAGCGCCCAGACGCAGAGCAGAGCCCTGAGACCCCTCCTCTGGGTGACGATGGTCGGGTAGCGCAGCGGGTAGCTCACGCCGATGTAGCGGTCAATGGAGATGATGCAGAGGCCCATGATGGACGCAGTGCAGCACAGGACGTCCACTGCCGCCCAGATATTGCAGAAGACCCTGCCAAAGGCCCAGTAGCCCAAAATCTCGAAGATGGCGGAGAAGGGCAGCACCGTGGAGGTGAGGAGGAGGTCGGCCACCGCCAGGTTGACGATGTAGTAGTGAGTGACCGAGTGCAGATGCCGGTGACAGGCCACGGAGAGGATCACTAGGATATTCCCCAGCACCCCGAAAATGATGAGTCCCCCTAAGATCACCCCGAGCAGAATGGCCTTGGAAATGTTCACTGGTGCCGGCGGGTGGGTGCAGTTGGAGCTGTCGGAAGCATTTCCGGAGAGAAACACCATGGTCCCAGCCGCGCCGGCGAGATCCGGCTCTCTAGGGCCACCCTCGGGCGGGGGGCGGAGGCGGGAGTGAGGGAGCAGGAGTCAAAAGGTCTCGCCTCCTCGGAGCCGGGCCAGTTGGGTTTGGCTGGGGGCGAGAGAGAACGCGCGGGTGGGAAGCAACCGCGGCCAGCCCTGGGAACCCTTGGAGGGCCACTCTAAGGCACAGGGCATTAAAGGCAACATGGCCAGGGGCGCGGGAGGCTGTCAGAGAACCTCTCCACTCACTGCGCTGACCAGGACCCCAACTCCCTCCCTAACCGACCTTTGACGTGCAGCTGGAGAAGTAATGTTGCAAAATGCAGAACCAGAATTACCGGAGTCCTCTTTTCTGTACTGTCCGATCCGCCCTAGTGGGGAGAAGACTGGGCATTGTGCACGTAATTTGGAATTCTAAATTCCAGCACCAGTCTTGTGCCAAACCACAGGTAAGTATGGATCAGCCGTCGACGTTCAAAGACCGGGACCGTTTGCACTTCGTGCGTTGCTCAAGGCCTTCAATTATCCATGCGTTGACTGCCCCACCGCAGGCTCCTGCTAGCTCCAGCTTCTAGGCACACCGCCGCGAGAAAAGGGTGTGAAATGTTCGCTGAAACCCTGACCGCGCCGGTGCTTCTTTTCCTGCGCCCTCCTGAAAGATCAAAGGCGGACCGTGATTTAGGCGAGGCAGTGAGGAGCCTGACCAGCAGTGGGACTCCAGCTGGGAGCCCCGCCAGAAGCGGCCTTGCCCGGCCAAGACAGAGGCGACACTGGAGGGGACCGCACGCCGCTCCTCCTACCCCCCATCCCCCGCCGGGAACCTGACCTCTCGCCTTGCTTGGCTGCCTGTGGCCAAGTTCAATATCCAAAGTGGGAGGAGGAAGCAAACAAAACAACAACCCCCCTACAACCCCCTCCCCAGCAACAACAATCCAAGAGGTGGTGCCCGGAAACTGGACAGAAAGCGCCACTACAGCGAAAATAAAATCCCCAAGCCGGGTAGGCGCGACTGTGGCTGGCTTGCGTAGCGCTCAGCCAAAGCCGGTGGAATGCAGAGGATCTACCCGGTTGTCTTTTGAACAGGTTGCATCTCAGTCACCTGGAGGGGGCGACCTGGGAGAGAGAACCTCTGCTACCCGGGAAGCGCAGGGCCGGAGCCACGAGCACGCTCACACTCACGCCCCAGGAATTCGCACTCCGGGATGCGGGATGCACGCGGGTTTACTAACCAAACCCGCCTGGGAGCCCGGTCCGGAGCAAAGCTGGCGGATCCCGAGAGGATCCCGAGGGCTGAACGGGACCCAGGTCAGGTCGGTCCAGACTGGGTTTCCAAGCCGCAGGATTGCCTGCCCCAGGGGCTCCAGTCGCGAGCCACACCCGGACTGCTGGGGATGGGGTGGGGAACGCCACACTCTGCAGAGGGGGCTTTGCAAGTGGCAGTCAATGCGGATTTTTGTAGGCGTAAAAATCAAGCCCGCGTGCCAGCGGACAGAGGACGCCCCAGATTTCCTGGGATGGGGACCGTAATCTACTTGAGAAAACTGGATTTCCAGAACTGCGAACCGTGGGGACGTGCCCAGTTTGCCTTAAGGGGTTGGATTCGAGGCAGGAATCCCCGGCAAAGGCCACTGTGAAAATCACGAGTTCGAGCCGTCACAGGTGACAGTAAACGCTCGCCACTGCAGAAGCCCGTTTTCTTCTACTTCGGGGCGATAAAGAGAGGGTTAGAGACACTTGTTAACTAGAAGATAACTTCCCAGAAGGCAGGAGGGAAACCGGGTGGGGTAGCGGTGCTGGTATCAAAGCGGACGAAAAAAGCGGGAGGCTTTTGGGGTGGTGGGGTTCCGTCTCACCTGCAGGCCAGGGAGGTCTGCCTTCGCCCACCGGCCCTGCTGCATGCCTGCACCGGCGGCCGCGGCGCACTCACCTGAAGTGCGGATGCCCAGCTCCCGCTCCCGCGCTGGGGAGGAGCGGGCGGGCTTCAGTTCCAGGATCCGCCTGCCGCCGCTTCTCTGGTGGGGGGAGAGGGACCGTCTCTCGGAGGAACCGAATCCTAGTCCTTTTACACCCGCTGACTCACCCCTCTACCACCGATGCCTTCAAATTCCTGGCTCGTAATCGCTATACCTGGATATTTTAAAATAGTGAAAATAGGGGGGAAAAAACAGCAAACCAAAAACTCCACAATCACCCTTTTAAATTCAGCCCCTCGACACCAGAAAAGAACGGGCAAGGAACTTTGCAGCTCTTGCTGACGTAACACAGGCTGTAGCCCAGCTAGTACCGTAATCTCTGGCAGTTACCGTATTGCTCTGACGCAGCGGGCACAAGTGCGGTTGGCGATAGTTTTTTCTTTCCTGCCTAGAGAGTGGGTTCAGCTCTGTGTGTCTGTGCGCGTGCGCGCGTGCGTACGTGTGTGTGTGTGTGTGTGTGTGTGTGTGTGTGTGTGTGTGTGTGAGTGAGAGAGAGAGAGAAGGGGAAGTTATTTGAAATTAAAAAAAAATTGACACCCTTTCTAGATATCACTGTGTATATGATGTGGTCACAGAAATCCCTGCAAGTTACTTTGAACAGCTTAACAACATGTGACCTACGTTTGTTAAAATCAACAAGGGTGTTGTTATGCCAAATACGCAAGTAAACTATATTATTTGTAGGTCTTTAAAAAGCAAGTAAAATCAGATAAAATTGCATAAATTAGTGATAAAATGATATTTCCAGGATAATGCCAAGAGTTAGTGAATGGGATGGTATTGAATTAAAAAGCTTCCGCACAGTCAAGGAAACAATTAAGAATATGAAGAAGGAACCTACAGAACAGGATAAAATCTTTGCTAGCTACTTTTCTGACAGAGGATTAATATCTAGAATGTATAAAGAACTCAAAAAACTTAAGACCAAAAAGAAAAAAAAATAACCCAATTAATAAATGGGCAAATGAACTAAACAGACACAGAAGAAATACAAATGGCTAATAAATATATGAAAAGATATCCAACATCTTTAGCAATTAGAGAGATACAAATCAAAAACTACATTGAGATTTCATCTCCAGTCAGTATGACAGTCATCTCTCAACATCATATATATCCACAAGACTGGGTTTCTAATTAGAATAAGACATTCTATGCTTGTGTAAATAGATCAAGATAGATTCTACTGTCATGCATAACCAAAAAGAACAAGTAAAAATAAAAAAGAATACAAACAATAGTAAATGCCAGAAAGGATGTAGAGAAAAAGAAACACTTGTACACGGTTGATGGGATTGTAAATTAGTTAACCACTATGGAAATCAGTATGAACTTTTCTCAAAAGACTAGGCATGAAACCACCATATGACCCAGTTATACCACTCCTCTGTATTTATCCTAAAGAGTTAAAGTCATCATACTACAAGTGATAAGTGCATACCCATGTTTATAGCAGCATAATTAATAATAGCCAAACTATGGAACCAGCCTAGGTGTCTGTCAATGGATGGATGGATAAAGAGAATGTGGTATATAAAGCAGAATGGAATTACATCATTTGCAGGAGAATGGATAGAACTTGAGAACATTATGTTCAGCAAAATGAGCCAAACTCAGAAAGTCAAGGACTGTATGTTTTCTCTCTGTGGAAGCTAGAGAGGATAAAGGAAAAGGAATGTGGGGAGCATCTCATGAAAATCAAAGGGAGATCAGTAGAGTAGAGTAAAGGAACCAGAGGAGGCAGAAGGTTTGAAAAACGGAAAATGCTGTGGAACAATATTGGCCAACTATATTGTCATATTGTGTGAACGTATGCATGTATAACAACGAATGCCACCATTACAACTATAATGTACCAATAAAAAGGTATAGAAAAACTATATTTCCAGGAAGATAAATAAATGTTATTAAATATCAGTCACCTAATTTCTTCAGAAAAAATGGATTTTAAAAACATCATAGTTCTGCAATAGTTTTTCACATGATTTGGTCTTTATATCTTTGAAGTAATTTTGCTTCTCTTTGATTCATTAATATCTGAAGCTGCACAACCAGTCTTCTTGATTTTTTTTTTCCGGGAAATTCCATACTCTGTTTACCTTATGGTTGAATAAAGTCATATGCATTTCAGAATATTAAGAAGAAACAAGATTTTTTTTCTTACTCCAGTTCCTAAGTCATCGTCTTTCATTTTTATATTTTCAGACAAAGCATTCTTAAAGTATTTACGAGGTTCCCATAAACCTAGTAACAAAGCAGTGTTATGTACTTAAGTTAATCAACATTATTGCCTTTTCCTAGGGAGGTCATGTTTGGAAGGTTCATATAGCAATCAATCTTGCATGGCTAAGAGGAATGCCCGTGGGAGACTTAGGGGCCGTATGTCTTTGAAGACCTAATGGTTAAACTTCCTTTTCTTTTGTGCACGAAGTCTCCCCACACTCACCTCTATAGGGATAGTACCCACACCTACCACATTTGATTGGACTTCAGAATTATTTTAAAAATATATACACAAATGGCTAACTCATTCATCAGCTGGATTTTAGGCTATAGAAGGAGTACACTGGAGGAGTGGGAAGAAACCTGTTCCTCTAGCCCTCTCTCATTCTCTAGGCTAAGTCACCTGCTCCCTCTGAGATTCAGTCCCCTCAGGTGGAGGAAACTGCTCTTTAATTCCCTGCTACTCTTAAATATGTGCACACTGCTTTCTCTTCAGAAATCCCATACACCCAAGGGATGTACATTTAGTTTTATATTCGCTCACCTCATGCCACCAACGTCAGTCCTCTATTAAGATCTGTTCCATGTTAGATAGGGGAAGTGGTGTTATTTGCAAGAGAAACAATTGACAGTTGCTCAGCTCAGCAAGGTCAACATCTGCAAAGGCCTTTGAAACTCTCAATCTTCCAACTCTCCAAAATTAGAATATACCCACCTTCAATAACTAACCAGCTGATCTCAAGGTTCAGGAAGAACCAACTTCATGCCACCTCGTGGGTCTTCCAGATCTGCTCCCCAGCCTGTGAACATCAGCCTTTGCAAAATGAACTTTTTAGAACCAGTTTTCCAGTGGCTAACCATCAGCACACACACGGGAAACTGTTGTCCGCTGGTGACTCTGCTGGGTTTGACATGTATGTCCTAGGAGGTGTCTGAACTAGAACCTGGGAAGGTTCAGTGAAGGGAGATGGGGCTGCAGGGTCAAACAGGTGCTGTCCCCCTCCTGTGAGACCATGGCAGAATCCACTCTCTTGAGTTTTGGTTTCCTAATTTTGAAAGGGAGACAATAAAACTCCACACAGAGAAGTTTGTTAGGGGGTTATATGAAATTCTCTCTCAAGAATGCAGCTCGTCATGCTTATTAACTCCTTCATTTTTAATCTTATTAACCCATTCTCTTTCTGCTATGATTCTGTGTTACTTTAAAATGAAGCATACTACTAACTCAGGGTGTCCATGGACCCTAGCAAATTCATGTGGAGAATGTGCTCAGTAGCCTGAGCATTATGCTTGGGTCTGATGGTAAATTGGGATGACTCCTCCTGGCAGAGCTGGGAAAGCTGGCCCTGGCCACTGGATGCTTCTCCTCCCTGTTACTCCCAGTTCGACATCTGGAGGGGCCATCTGAATGCACGTGAACTCCTCAGTCCACATGTCCAGATACTTGATCCTCAGGGTCTTGGGACGTGGAGGATCATTCACTTGTGATATTGTCTGTTAATATCAGGGGGATGGACCCAAGGAAAAGATCAAAAATCCCTGAAAAAGACTGTGTGGCCTTTGGTGCAGGGAATTCTGGGGCCCACACAGCAGGGTCTGGAAAGGAGGGTACAGGCTCCAGGCAGGCATATCTTTTGAGTCCATGGAATTTTTTGTCCCAAAGGGAAGACCATGACCAAAAGGAGTCAGAGCTGAGCTCTAAAGTCTGAAATCCAGGGGCCCATCTTGCCTGGGTCTAAGGGTGCTACTCTGTAGACTTCAGGTGTGATGGATGCTGGGAAATCCACAGAAGGGGAAATTCTGGGGAGGCTCACAGGATGGTATTATTTGATTAGATGCTTGCAGGATAGGCAGAATTCAGTTCAGTAGACAAACGTGGAGAATGTGAACCAATGGCAGCTGCATCGTGTGTGTGTGTGTGTGTGTGTGTGTGTGTGTGTTCAGAGGCACTGGATGAACCAGTCTGATTAGAGAAGAAGGGCTCAGCAATCGACACACAGCTGATGCCTGCAAGTGGCAAGGCTCTGTAAATGACTGCCAGAAAGCCAGCAAGTGCGGCAGAGATGGAGGTTTAAAAACATAAAAAGAACCCGTCAATCCTTCTCTTAGAAAACAACATGAAATGGAATTAGGAGCTGTTTTCTGAGATTTATGATTCCAAGTGACAAAGTAGAGGGCTTAATGTGAGCATCCACCCCAAAGACCTGGCTTTTCGACTAATTCTCCTAAGGCTTAAACAGTTAAAGTGGTAGGAAAATGAGAAACACTGCCCAGAAAGATATTGATGCAGTATCAAATCACAATTCTCCAAACAAGCGTTGTGTTCTAATCCTTTATTGAACTGCGAACACTGCACAGTGCAAGACACTGCTGATGGAAGGCTTCGCTGAGATAATAATCCCATCTTTGGCATCATTGGACCACAGTCTTCTTGCTCTGAGAATAGAGCTTGCTCCTGATCTTCTGAGTTAGCATCATCGTATCATTGCAGTGTATAAATATCATGGTGGGAATATGGAGTCAGCTCAGCCTATAGCCGTGAGGTCACTTTCCCCTTGCATAGCAAGTGAGAGTTGAGCTGTATCAGTCAAATTCTCTCAATTTGAAAAATATTATCTGAAAAGAAAGTAAAAGACCTAAATCAATATCTGTACCAAGTGTAGAAATACAGCCTCGTTTCTGTAGCTACTGATGGGCTGTTACAATTTTATAAGGCACAGTAAAATGTTTATTACCTGTATTGGATTATTACATGCATGCCCTTTATGGCACATTTTTAAAAGTCAGAAACATATGAAAATAAAAATTATCTGCAATCCTACCATTGAGCAAATAGCCATTCAAATATTTATTACACTTTTCCATTTTTGGCTCATGAACATGAATTATATAGATACAAGATTTGAAATGTATACATGCACTTCTTGTGTGTGTTATATGTAGCATATTACATACATTATATGCAATATAGTAATCATACTGCATCCATAGTTACATATCTTACTTTTCCACATCTGAATTTCATGAACTCATCCTCATTATTTTGGGGATTGGTACTGGGGATTGAACTCAGCACTCAACCACTGAGCTGCATCCCCAGCCCTATTTTGTATTTTATTTAGAGACAGGGTCTCATGAGTTGCTTAGCACCTCGCCATTACCGAGGCTGGCTTTGAACTTGCAATCCTCCTTTCTCAACCTCTTGAGCTGCTGGGACTACAGGCATGTACCACTTACCCTCATATTATTAAATTTGTACCAAAACATGATTCATAATGGCTGCACAGAATTTGCTCCCCAATTCTCAAGCTGAAGCCCAACTCCCAAGGTGATGGGACATTTGGAGGGGACTGTGCTCTCACAAAAGAGATTTGAGGCAGCTTCTTGTCTTTCTGTCATGAGAGGAAACTTACAAGTGCCACCTATGAGGAACACACCCTCACCAGACACCAAACCTGCTGGCACATTGATTTGGACATCCCAGCTCCCAGAATGGTAAGGAATAAATATGTGTTGTTTATAAATTACTCAGTCCAAGACATCTGTGAAAGTAGTCCAAACGGGCGAAAACAGTATGATGAATTTAAGTATCTAGATAGTTAGGCTTTTCAAAAATTTCTGACCTATAACTTTGTAACTTATACTATGATAAATACTCTTATATGTTAATACTGTACTGCAAGGTTTTCCTTAAGATCAATTTACACAACTGTAATTAGAGGATTACAGATTATGAACACTGAAAAGCCTGTATACATATTGTCTTCCAGAAGGCTTTCACAAATATAACTATAAAACATAAAGTCCAGACAGTATTATGACAGAATGTGTGTGTCTTGCCCACCTTGGGTACTTACAACAAAATAGACAAGTATGTCATTATATACAATAAACCTTAGCTGATTTGATAAATAAAAACAATATCTCATTTAATATTTGTATTTTTAAATGGTGATTCTGTTTCAAACATTTATTTCCATTTGTTTTGTTGTAATTTTCTTATCAATGTTTCTATCAATCAGGAGTTGGTCAGAAACAGCTATAGGTATTTCAAGCAGGAAGTGATTTAACAGGAATGATTAGTCGTTTATATAATGATTAAGAAAGATTAGGGAACAGATCAGGAAAAGTTGCTACTTGCTTTCAAGAAAAACTGGTCAAGTAGAAATATCTAGAAATGACATCATGCATTCTGCTGCCACAGGCACCAGAGCTGAGCAGAGCAACCAGGAGCCCAGGGCAAAACCTCCCATCTCCTGTTGACTGAAGTCTTCACCTTGCACCACTCAGTTACAGGTGAACGGTGGCTTCTTCCACTTCCAAATTCTCATAGGAATCCTGTCATTGGTGGATTGTAACCCAAGATCCTGATGCAGAAATTCTTCTAGTCATTACAATGTGGGCATGAGGATAGAGGAGGGAAATGTTTCTGAGGGGTGGCAGACCATTTGGTATAGTGTTCATTCCTATTTTATACTGGAGCCTTCCCCTTTTATCTTATTGATTTGTAAGAACTCCTTATATATTGTGGTGGTCATGAAAATGTGCCGCTTGGATTTCCTGCATCAGGTAGTATAATTATCTGACAGTCTTAGATTTTTGCTCTTCAGATTCTTTCCTTCGCTCATACCATACTTGCTCTGGATTCCTCCCAGACAGTGTGAGGCAAGGCAGAAATTCTAACAGACACATTACTGCAAGATGCAGGATGTCCCGAAGGGGCAATTGTCTCCAGTTTGTGAAAACTTGCATGCAACTGTGTGACCCTTTTTTCCTCAATCTTCCATCCTTTCCCCTTTTTCAAGATTTGAACTCACATCACAGTCTTGGGATTCTCCTTGCTTTCTCCCATTACCTCTTCTTTCACTGGTATTTCCCCAGTGAATTTTTTGGTATGATTAGTCATGTCTTGGTGTCTGTTTCTTGGAGGACCGAGATCAATACATAAATTTAGGGTCTTGGCATTTTGTGATGTTTGTTGTCATTTCCTTCCTTAAAGGAAAGACTTCATGAGTTTATGTAAAGAGAGAGGGTCTCCAAATGAGCTCTCTCAGTCAACACGATGTAACATTCATTTATACCCTGGTAAGCTATGAACCCGATCTGCCCCTATTTTGTGTGTATTTTACAGTTTACATATTGGTGATTTTCCTCTGGGGTCAGGATGGTTGAGCTCATGAAAGGACCCTTGCTTACTTCTCTCTGCTCAGGGAATTTTCCTTCCACACTTCAGACCTATGCTAGGATTGAGATGAACTCCTGCGAAGTAGATGAGAACTTGTATTCATTTTAAAGTCTGTCTGAAAGGACAAATTTGTAGCATGAACATTGGAAGGAGCAGCCCCTGAATTTCCTCTGTCTGCAGTTCAGCAAAGTATATAGCATTAAGGCTTAAAATGAGAGTGATTTTCCCCTCTCTTTTATTGAAGGATAAGCTTGAGTTCTGGATCAATATCCAGAGTTTTTATCCAGTCTTGTTAATTTAACTGCCAATGATGCAGTTTCTTTACTTTCTGGGAGACACAGGACATAAATTGATAAGATGCTCCTGTTCTTCTGTTCAGCATCAAAAACCAAGCCAGCAAGCAACTGAATTGTACTGTTTTTTTTTTTTTTTCTGAAACCACTTTCATCATTTTTTTCTACTTCAATGTAGCAATCAAGTGAACCCAGTGAAGAAGTTTTTAATAAACCTATAAGGAAAAAAAGTCAAAAGTCCTAGCAATTGGTTTTAGCACCAATTGTAACTGGAAAATCCTTGAAAGAAGTGTTACATTATCAACTGAGAAAACTTGAAAAAAGAGTTTTGAAAACTGAGGATCCTTAGCATCTGTCTGATATTTTCAGTGATCAGTAAGTTTTCTAAAATGTAAGAAAGCAAGTAAAATTTTAATGAAGTAAATTAAGCACTACTTTAGACCAACAAAGGGGCCTGATCTCTATCAGTGCTCTAGCTGTGACTATGCCCCAAACACAAACTCTTAAGTTTAAAAGTGCTCTTGCTCATGTCAATCAACATCAAGGCCAGACCTCCACTGTTCCTCTCCTACCAAATTTGCACCTCTTGGTTCCCATCTATAGAAATTCTGTAGCTACCATTGGTCTACAACAGAATCATGAGATGGATAATCAAGGTATTAATGATAATGGGTCAATATTTGAGAACCTAAAATGTTCAGAATTACTATTGATCTTGATTAAACTTCATGGCAAGATAGTCACTTTATTGCTTCCTGTGTTGACCAGGAAAGCAACAGGAAATATGTTACTCACTGATGAGCTTCAACTGGAGAAAGGTTGGTCAAAGTCCTACTGAGGATGCTTGGACTTTAGATAATTTAAATGTGATACCAAAAATAGAACTTGTGGGAAAAAAATTGCTGAATTATTAAACTACTTCAATATTCAAAACTTCAGCATGATAAAAGGAAGAAAGGAGCAATGCTGAATTGTAACTTTTATTGGAAGAAAATATTTAAAACATTCCATGGACCAAGATTGTTTTCCAGAACAATCTGTTGTGTGCTGCTGCTCTGGCCTCCCTTGTTCTGGAGACGTCAGGCAAATTTCCATCACTGTTTCCCTGTAGGTAATGCATACTTTCTCTCTTTGTGCTGTATCACTGGCTTGCTTTGTATTTATCCTATTGAACTTTGTAAGTTTAGGGGTTTTTTTTCTCCCCCTATCTTTGGAAAAATTTAACCATTATTTCTTCAAATTTTTTTTTCCTGCTGCATTCTTCCTCTTTCTTCTCTTGTAGAATTTTAATTTCACTCGGGTTAAGCCTCTTGGTGGTATCTCACATTGTCACTAAGTGTGTGTTCACTTGCTTCAATTTTTTCTCCTCTCATTTTTTTAGTCTGGTAATTTCTATAGATCAATCTTCAAATTTCTTCTTTTTTTTCTGCCTGTTTCCAAAATTCTACTAGATCATCTAACAATTTTTTAATTTGCTAAAGTACATTTTTATTCCCAGAATTTCCACTGGCTCCCTCTTTTTAGTGGTTTTATATTCTCTGCTCATGTTCCTCATCCATTCATCACTGGGCAATCCTTTCAGTACTGGACTTTATTTATAATAGTTGTTTTAAAGTTTTTTCTAAGTTCAACACGGAGGAGAGATAGAGTTAGTTTTCATATTTCTCCCTGAGCCTCTGGTTTGTGATACACTGGACTGGATCCTGTGGTTGATACACTTCCAGGGACTCTGTGTTTGGTTATGTTCTTCTTAAGTGTGTTGACTTTTGTTGCAGCAACCTGCCAGGATCCCCCTGCTCAGTTCTCTCTCCCTAACGATGACATCAGCTCAGCTGCAGTTTCCCCTCATAGGTTTCAGCTAGTTTTCACAGGGTTTCTTGGAATCTCCATTGTGTCTCAAAAACTCAGCATTCACTCAATAATTTGGCACATTATGTATAGATTTTTGGGTTCATGACTTTTGTGACTGTCTTCTTTCTAAGAGTGTCTCTTGATTTTTAAGTTGTTTTGCCAGTCTCAAACTGTTCTTTGACACCTCAGGGAAGTAAAACTGGATATTTCTGTCAATTTTTAACTTATGAATTATCTTGGATTTTCTATAAAAGCAACTATCTATATTAATTAATTTCATATATTTTTCTGAAAATTCTTATTTTCCTTATTTCTTGTACTTTTTTTTATAATTCATTAGCTCAAGGATAATGCTAAATTTAAGAATGATTATGGAAATTCTTACCTTGATCTTAATGCTTCTAGAGTTTGGTTTGATATTTTTGTATCTTTTGATAAACAATCTTATTGGTTAAATAAATTCTTATTTATTTATTATTTTTAAAGAGTTCTTTTATTCTTGTAGCTCTGAAGATGATCATACTTCAAATTTAATTATTGATGTGGTGAATTGCATGAATTTTTCTTTGTACTGAATAATTTTTCCACTTCTGACATGAATATGACTTGGACTTAATATAATTTTTCTTTAAAAATTTTGTTCTTTTTAAATATACATGACAGTAGAGCATATTTTGGCATATTATCCATACGTGGAGTGCAACTTATTCTAATTAGGATTCTATTCTTGTGGTTGTACATGGTGTGAAGTTACCCTGGTTGTATATTCATATACAAGGATTGGAAAGTTATATCCAATTAATTCTACTGTCTTTCCTATTCCCATCACCCTCCCTTTCCTTCATTCCTCTTTATCTAATTTAATGGACTTTTATTCTTCCCCTTCTTGCTCTCCCTTGTTGTGGGTTAGCATCCACATATCAGAGAGAACTTTCAGGCTTTGGTTTTTTGGGACTGGCTTATTTAACTTAGCATGATATTCTCCAGTTCCACCTATTTACTGGAAAATATAATTTCATTTTTCTTTATGACTGGTTAATACTCCATTGTGTATATATACCACATTTTCTTTATCCATTCATCTGCTAAAGAGCACCTAGGTTGGTTCAATAGCTTTGTTGTTGTGAATTAAGCTGCTGTGAACATTGATGTGGCCGCATCACTGTAGTATGCTGATTTTAAGTCCTTTGGGTATAAACCTAGGAGTGGGATAACTGGGTCAAATGGTGGTTCCATTCCAAGTTTTCTGAGGAATTTCCATACTGCTTTCCGTAGTGTTTGCATCAATTTGCAGTCCCACCAGCAGTGTCCCTTACCAATATTTACTGTTGTTTGTATTCTTGATAATTGCCACTCTGACTGGAGTAAGATGGAATCTTGGTGTATTTTTAAATTTGCATTTCTCTAATTGCTAGAGATGTTGAAAATTTTTTCATTTATTTGTTGACCAGTTGTATTTCTTCTGTGAAGTGTCTGTTCAGTTCCTTTGCCCATTTATTGAATGGGTTATTTGCTTTTTTATTATTTTTAAATTTTTGCGACTGCATTTTGATTCATTGTACACAGATGGGGAACATCTTTTCATTTCTATGGTTGTGCATGATGTAGTTTTTTGAGTTCTTTGTATATCCTAGAGATTAATGCTCTATCTGAGGTGTGTGCAGTAAAGATTTTCTCCCATTCTGTAGACTCTCTTTTTTTTCTGGATTGTTTCCTTTGCTGTGAAGAAGCCTTTTAGTTTGATGCCATCCCATTTATTGATTCTTGATTTTGCTTCTGTGCTTTAGGATTCTTGTTGAGGAATTTGGTTCCTAAGCCGATATAATGTTTTCTTTTATATAGTTTTTGCTTTAATTTTCTTATAGAAGTTCTTTCTTCTGACATTTACTAGTAAGATTGGACTACAGTTTTCTTTTCTTATAATGTCTTTGTCCTGATTGGAATTAAAATCATACCAACTAACAAAGCAAAACAAGACAAAGACATATAGATTTCCCTTGCTTTCTGTTCTCTGTCAGTTTAAACTAATGGGAGCTTCTGTTATATGGAAGTTGTGCAAATCAACTAAATCAACTATGAAATACTTGGACCTAATGCCTTTTTAAGTGGCAGGGAAGATTTTGCCTATCAGTTCTATTGTCCTTTTTTGTTTTACTTTTCTCCATTTTAATCTAACTTTTATAGTTATTGGCATGTTCATGTTCACAACTTCTTACAATTTCTAAAACATTTGCTCTGTTTTAATGTCTAGTTACACCTTTTTTATTCCTAATACTGTTTAAATGCTTCTCGATTAATTTATTCTACAATGTTGCTGTGACTTGTCAAAACACCAGTTTTAATGTTGTTGATCTTCTCATAGTTTTTGTGTGTTTTTATTCTACAATATTAGAATCTGTCATTATCTTTATTCTTTCCTTCCTTCCTTTTACCACCTTTGGTTTATCCTACCATTAATGTCTCAGTTGTTTGTAATAAATAACTGATTTCAAACCTTGCATTTAAAAATGCATTTATAGCTATAAATTCATTTCTAGGTGTCACCTTAGCTACATCTTAGGAGTCTTGATAAGTCCTTCTTTTTATACTAAATTCTAGATATATCTTAATTTCTGTCGGGATTTTTAAAAATTAGTTTTTAAATACAGACTTAAAATGGCAGCCTGACAAATTTTAATTGTATATACCCATGTGGTACGAAGAGATGTAATGCTCTACGCATAAAGGTAGAATGATTAGACAAAGTTAATCAATGCATTCATTAATGCAAAAACTTGTTTTTTTGTGATGAAGACATTTGAAAATTATTCTCTTAGCCGTTTGGAAATGTACAGTACGTCCCTTTTAGCTACGGCCACCATGCTGTGTGCTAGACTGCAAGCAAAAGAAAACAAAGCAAAACAAAACCAGAATGCTCTCCTCCTGTCTGAGGGCAGCGTGGTGCCTTGACTCCACTCTTTTGCCTCTGGGAACCCTTTTTACACTCCCCACTCCTATGGGTATGATCATTTTCGATTCCACGTCAGTAAGGTGATTTGCGGTATATCTCTCTGTACCTGGCTCATCTCACTTGGTGCCGGCCCGCTTCAGGTAGCACCATGTTTTCCTTTTCAGTGTTGACTCATTGAGTACGATATCCATATTTTCTTTACCTATCCATGCATGGATGGACACTGAGTTCAATTTCATAACTTGACTCTTGCCACTAAAGCTGCAGCTCTTCAACACACCGATGTCGAATTCTCCAGATGTATACCTAAAAAGTAGAATTTCTGGAGCATAAGCATATGATAATTTTATTTTTAACACTTTCAGGAACTCCATCTTGTTGACTGTCCCAAAGTGTAGAAGGGTCCCTTTTTTTCCATATCTTCATCCATATTTGTTATCTTTCATCTCCTTGATCATAGCCATTCTAACGAGTGTGAGATGAAATCTCATTGTGGTATTAGTTTGCACATTTGTAATGTTGAACATTTTTATTCTATAGCTTTTGATCACTTATATGCCCTCTTTTGAGAAATGCCTATTCGGTCCCTTTGGCCATTTTTTAATTGGGTAGTTTTCTTGCTCCTGAGTTGAGTTCCATATATATTTTGGATATTAGCATTTATTAGATATATGGTTTGCAAATATTTTCTCCCAATCTATATTGGGCTTGGGTGTGGTCTGAGTGTCTCCCAAGGGTCCATTGTGGTTAAAGTCTTGGTCCCTGGGTGGCACAGTTGGGAGATGGTGGACCCTTTGGGAGGTGGGGCCCTGCTGAAGGCTCTTGGGTCATTGATAGGATGGGATTTCGAGACCCCAGTCTCTCTGGCTTCCCGTTCAGCTATTCAAGCTCTTCCACACACACGTGACGCGACCATGTTGTGACCTCTGGCCGGAAGGCCTTTGTCAGACCTGAACTAACGCCACCACCAGACCCTTGAGCCACCAGTGAAGCCCGAGCTACGGAAATGTCTTCTGTTTATGAAGTTGGCTGCCTGGGTATTTCACTGTAGTTGAGTGTCTCCTCACTTTTTAAATCATTTTCGTTGCTGTGCAGAGCTTTTCATTTTGAGGCAATCCCATTTGTCGTTTTTGCTTTTGTTGCCTGAGCTTTGCAGTCAAATTCAAAGATCTTATCCAAAACAACGATGTGTCACTTTGCTGTTTTCATATGGTAGTTTTAAAATTTTAGTTCTTGGGTTTAAATTTTTAGTCCATTTTGAGTTGATTTTTGTAGCTAGTGTGAGATAAGCACTCAATTTCATTCTTCTGCATGTGAATATTCAGTTTCCCAACACCCTGTTGTTTGTGTCCTTGGCAGCTTGATCAAAGATCAATTGACTATAAATTCGTGGGTTAATTTCTGGGCTCTTTATTCTGTATCATTGTTTAGTGTGTTTATTTATGCTTGAACCAGTTGTAGTGTATTTTGAAATAAGATAGTGTGATACCTAGAGCTTTCTTCTTTTTTGCTTAAGATTGCTTTGGAATTTGGTTCTTTTTTAAATGGTTTCATATGAATTTTATTATTTTTTCTATTCCTGTGAAAATATCATTGGAATTTTTAGGGATTACATTGATTTTGTAAATTATTTTGGGTAGTGCAGACATTTAAACAATTTTAATTCTTCTAATTGATAAATACGGTATATCTTTCTGTAAATTTTTGTATTTAATTTCTTTCACCAATGTTTTATTGTTTTCAGTGTAATTTCTTAATTGAACTTAATCTTATACATTGATTTTTTGGAAAGCTTCTTTTTTAAAATTTTTATTCAGTGTCCACAAATGGAGTATAACTATCATTTCTCTGGTTGTATATGAAGTAGAGTCATATCATTTGCGTCTTCATACATGTACATAGGGTAATGATGCTTGTCTCAATCTATTTTATCTTTCCTTCCCACACCCCCTCCCCACCCCTTATTTCCATCTACACAACATCCTTCTTCCATTCTTCCCTTACCTCCTCCCACCCCCGTTATGTATTATCAACCACTTATTAGAGAAATCATTCAGCCTTTGGTTTTATTGGGATTGGCTTATTTCGCTTAGCATGATATTCTCCAACTCCATCCTTTTACCTGCAAATTCCATAATTTTATTCTTCTTTATGGCTGAATAATATTCCATTCTGTTTATATACCACAGTATCTTTATTCATTCATCTATTGAAAGGCATCTAGGTTGGTTCCACAATCTAGCTATTGTGAATTGAGCTGCTATAAACATCGATGTGGTTGCATCACTGTAATATGCTGATTTTAATACCTTTGGGTATAGGCCAAGGAGTGGGATAGCTGGGTCAAATGGTGGTTCCATTCTAAGTTTTCTGAGGAATCTCCATACTGCTTTCCAGAGTGACTGTACCAATTTGTAACCCCACTAGCAATGTATGAGTGTAACTTTTCCCCCACATCCTTGCCAACACCTATTGTTGCTTGTATTCTTGATAATAGCCATTCTAATTGGGGTGAGATGAAATCTTAGGGTAGTTTTGATTTGCATTTCTCTTATTACTAGAGATGTTGAACATTTTTTCATATATCTGTTGATTGCTTATAGATCTTCTTCTGTGAAGTGTCTGTTCATTTCCTTAACCCATTTATTGAATGGGTTATTTGTATTCTTGGTGCAGAGTTTTTTTGAATTCTTTCTAGATTCTGGAGATTAGTGCTCTATCTGAAGTAAGTGTGGCGAAGATTTTCTCCCACTCTGTAGGCTCTCTCTTCACCTTGTTGATTGTTGCCTTTGCCAAGAAAAAGCTTTTTAGTTTGAATCTATCCCATTTATTGATTTCTGCTTTTATTTCTTGTGCTTTAGGAGTCATGTTAAGGCAGTCTGATCCTAAGTCGACATGTTGAAGATTTGGACCTACTTTTTCTTCTGTTAGGTGCAGGGTCTCTGGTCTAATTCCTAGGTCCTTGATTCATTTTGAGACGAGTTTTGTGCAGGGTGAGAGATAGGGGTTTATTTTCATTTTGCCACATATGGATTTCCAGTTTTCCCAGTACCATTTGTTGAAAAGGCTATCTTTTCTTTATTGTATGTTTTTGGCACCTTTGTCTAGTATGAGATAACTGTATCTATGTGCATTTGTTTCTGTGTCTTCTATTCTGTACCATTGGTCTACCTGCTTATTCTGATACCAAAATCATACAAAGACACATTGAGGAAAGAAAACTTCAGACCAATATCTCTAATGAACATAGATGCAAAAATTCTTAACAAAATTTTAGCAAATAGCATACAAAAACATATTAAAAAGATAGTGCACCATGATCAAGTGGGTTTCATCCCAGGGATGCGAATTTAGTTCAACACTTGGAAATCTATAAATGTAATTCATCACATCAACAGGCTTAAAGTTAAGAATTATATGATTATTTCAATAGATGCAGAAAAAGTATTTGATAAAATACAGCACCTCTTCATGCTCAAAACACTAGAAAAAATACAAATAATAGGAACATACCTTAACATTATAAAGGCTATCTATGCTAAGCCCATGGCCAATATCATTCTAAATGGAGAAAAACTAAAAGCATTTCCCCTAAAAACTGGAACAAGGCAGGGATGCCCTCTCTCACCACTTCTATTCAACATTGTCCTCGAAATGCTAGCCAGAGCAGTTAGACAGACTAAAGAAATTAAAGGGATACAAATAGTAAAAGAAGAACTCAAACTATCCCTATTTGCTGATGACATGATTCTATATTTAGAGAAGCCAAAAAATTCCACCAGAAAACTTTGAGAACTCATAAATGAATTCAGTAATGAAGCAGGATGTAAAGTCATAAATCTAATGCATTTCTATTCATAAGTGATGAATCCTCTGAAAGAGAAATTAGGAAAACTACCCTATTCACAATAGCCTCAAAAAAAAAGAAATAAAATACTTGGGACTCAATCTAATGAAAGAGGTGAAAGACCTCTACAATGAGAACTACAGAACACTAAGAAAGAAATTAAAGAAAACCTTAGAAGATGGAAATATCTCCCATGTTCTTGGATAAGCAGAATTAATATTGTCAAAATGGGCAAACTACCAAAAGTGCTCTACATATTCAACACAATTCCAATTAAAATCCCAATGACGCTCCTCATAGAAATAGAGAAAGAAATCATGAAATTCATCTGGAAGAATAAGAGACCCAGAATATCCAAAGCAATCCTGAGCAGGGAGCGTATCACAATACCAGACCTTCAACTATACTACAGAGCAATAGTAACAAGATCAGCATGGGTAGCTTTTATAAATGGGATCATTTTCATGATTTCTTCTTTCAGATAGTTTGTTGGTAGTGTATAGAAATGCTATAGAGTTTTTCTTACCTCTTATATTGTGATCTGTGACTTTACTGTATTAGTTTATTAGTTCTTACAGGTTTTTGTGGGGTATTTAGAATTTTCTAGATGTAAAATCATATCACCAGTAAACAGAAACAAATTCACTTATTCCTTTCCTATCTGGATTCTTTTATTTCTTTAATTGCTGTTGCAAGAACTTCCAGTTCTATGCTGAAAAGAAATTGCAAGAGTGGGTGTACTTGTTCCTGACTTTTGAGGAAATAATTTCAATTTTTTTATGATTAGGTATAATGATATCTGTGGGTTTATCATATGCGGCCTTTATTATATAGAGGTACATTCCTTATATACCAAATTTGTTGAAATATTTTATCATAGCAAGTTGTTGGATTTTATCAAATGTTTTTTCTGCATCTTTTGAGATGATTATACAGGTTTTCCCTTCTGTCTGTTAATGTGATATATCACACTCCTTGGTTTGCAGAGATTGATCCCTTCAGGTAGATCCCAAGTGATAATAGTGAATGGTCCTCTTAATGTGCTGGTGAATTTGATTTACTAGTATTCCATTGAGGATATTTGCACTTATACTCATCAGGGATATTGGCCTGTAAATTTTTTTTTCTTATTTACTCTTATTTGGTGTTGATATCAAAGTGCTGGGGGACTTTTAAAATATCTTTTAAAGTACTCTATCCTTTACATTGTCAGGAGATGCATGAAAAAAATTATTAGATAGTCTTTAACTAGTTAGTAAAATTTACCAGTGAAGCCATCAGATCTTGGACTTTCTTTAGTGGGAGACTTTTTTTTTTTTTTAATTGCTGATTCAATCTCCTTAGTCATCCTTTGTATGCTCAGATTTTCTATTTTTTCGTGATTCAGGGTTGGTAGGCTGTCTGTACTTAGTAATCGATCAGCATCTTCTAGGCGGTCCAATTTGTTGGCATGTAATTGTCCATAGTAGTTTCCTATGATCCTTTGTATTTTGGTGGTATCAATTGTAATGTCTCCTCCTTCATTTCTTTTTTTGAACATTTATTATTTTTATTTTTACAGACTGCATTTTGATTCATTGTACACAAATGAGATACAACTTTTCATTTCTGTAGTTGTACACAGTAGATTCACACCATTCATGTCATCGTACATAGGTTAATAATGTCTGTCTCATTCTACTATCTTTCCTGCCCCGACTCCCCACCCCATTTCCCTCTACACAATCCAAAGTTTCTCCATTCTTCTCTTCCCCTGCCCTGCCACTCCCCCTCATTATGTATCATCATCCACTTATCAGAGAAAACATTTGGCCTTTGGTTTTTGGGGATTGGCTTATTTCACTTAGCATGATATTCTCCAACTCCATCCATTTACCAGCAAACGCCATAATTTTATTCTTCTTTATGATTGATTAATATTCCATTGTGTATATATATATATATGTATATATATATATATATATACACTATATATATCATAGTTTCTTTATGCATTCATCAATTGAAAGGCATCTAGTTTGGTTCCACAATCTACCTATTGTGAATTAAGTAGTTACGAACATTGATGGGGCTATGCCACTGTAATATGCTGATTTTAAGTCCTTTGGATATAGGCCAAGGAGTGGGATAGCTGGGTCAAATGGTGGTTCCATTCCAAGTTTTCTGAGGAATCTCCATATTGCTGTCCAGAGTGTTTGCACCAATTTGCAACTCCACCAGCAATGTATGAGTGTACCTTTTCCCACATTCACACCAACACTTATTATTGTTTGTGTTCTTGATAATAGCCTTTCTAATTGGGGTAAGATGAAATCTTAGGATGGTTTTAATTTGCATTTCTCTAATTACTAGAGAAGTTGAGCACTTTTTCATTTATTTGTTGATCACCTGTATATGTTGTTTTTCCATCTTCTAAGGTTTTCTTTAATTTCTTTCTTTAGTATTCTGTAGTTTTCATTGTAGAGATCTTGTGCCTCTTGTTAGATTGAGTCCAAAGTATTTTTTTTTTGAGGCTATTGTGAATAGAGTGGTTTTTCTAATTTCTCTTTCAGAGGATTCATCACTTATGATTAGAAATGCATTAGATTTATGAGTGTTGATTTTATATTCTGCTATTTTGCTGAATTCATGTATTAGTTCTGGAAGTTTTCTGGTGGAGTTTTTGGATCCTCTAAATATGGAATCATGTCTTTGGCAAATAGTGACAGCTTGAGTTCTTCATTTCCTATTCGTATCCCTTTAATTATTTTGGTCTGTCTAATTGCTCTGGCTAGTATTTCAAGCATCATGTTGATTGGAAGTGGAGAAAGAGGGCATCCCTGTCTTGTTCTAGGTTTTAGAGTGAATGCTTTCAGTTTTTCTCCATTAAGAACTATATTGACCAGGGCTTAGCATAGATAGCCTTTACCATGTTGAGGTATGTTCCTACTATCCCTATTTTTTCTAGTGTTTTGAACATGAAGGGGTGTTGTATTTTGTCAAATGCTTTCTCTCCTCTTTCCTTTCTGATATTTATTTGAGTCATTTCTCTTTTTTTTGGTTAATTTAACTAAGGATTTTTAAACATTTTTATTTGTCTTTTTAAAGACCAACTTTTAGTTTGCTTGACCTTTTCTGTTGTTTTTCTGGTCTCTCTTTTATTTCTACTCTGACCTTTTATACTTTCTTCTTTCTGCTGACTTTGGACTTAGTTTTTTCTTCTTTTTTCAAATTGCTTGAGTTGTAACAGTATGTTATTTATTGCAGATCTTTCTTCTTCTTCTTCTTTTTAAATATAGGCATTTATTGCTTTAATTTCCCCTCATAAAATTGCTTTTGCGCTCATAAATTTTGGTATGTTTCATTTACATTTTACATTATCTCAGGATTTTCTGATTGTTTCACTGACCCTTTGGTTGTTCAGGACCATGTTGTTTATGCTCCATGTGTTTGTGAATCTCCCAGATTGCTTTTATTATTCATTTCTACTTTCATATCATCATGATAAGAAAAGATACTTCATGTGATTTTAATCCTCTTAATTTTTTCAGACTTATTTTGTGGCCTAACATACGATCTATCTGGAAGAATGTTCAGTGTGCACTTGAGAAGAATGTATATTCTGCACTGTTGGGTGGAACATTCTGTGTATGTCTTTTAGAACTACTTGGTCTAAAATGTAGTTCAAGTCTAGTATTTCCTTATTTATTTTCTGTCTGAATGATATACCCATTGTTGCATGTGTGTTATTGAAGTTCACAACTGCTGTTGCACTGCAATTTACCTCTCCCTTCAGATCATTTAATATCTGCTATGTATGTGTTCATATACTGACATGTCAATCCTCTTAAATTTGTTCAGATATATATCTCTAAATACACACCCATCTATATTTGTATAAGTATATGGGCACATCTATCTATCTATCATCTATCTATCTAGATATATAACAGTTCTACCACCATGAAAGATCTTCATGTTGTCCTTTTATAGGTCCTCACTTTTCCTACCCTCTCCCATCCCATGTCCTGACAGTAACTAATCTGTTTTCCACTTTAAAAGTTTTTCACTGCAAATGTTACATGATGTAAAACACAGTCTGTAACCTTCTTGGGCTTGGTTTGTTTTTACTCACTTGGATGTTCATCAAGGTATCATATGTAACCCTGGGACTCCTTTTTATAGATGATTAATAGTCCACACATAGATAGGTTACAATTAGTCTAACCATTCATCTTTTGAAGGACAGTGGGTTATTTTCTGTTTTGTGTATTATGGGTAATGCAAATATTTGAATATGGGTATTTATGTGACCATAAGTGTTCATGTTCTTTGGATAAATGCCAAAATGTGCAGTTGCTGAGTTGTATGGTATCTACGTGTTTAGTGTTGTAAGAAACTGCCAAACTGTTTTCTAATCCCTCCAGTACCATCAGCAATGTACAAACAATCTGGTTTCTTCATATCCTTACCAGAATGATACTGTTACCTTTTCAGAGAACTTTTTGGCCACTCTGATAGGTGTGATAGCTCCTTGTATTTTATTTTTTACATATTTTAAAATTGGTGCGTTATAGTCGTACATAATAGGGATTTGTAGTTACGTGTTCAGGCGTGTACATGATACAGCAACATAACTCGGTCACTATCACTCCCCAGTTTCCTCTCTCCCTCCTGGCTTCCTCGCCTTGCTCCCTTTCCTTTACTAATGTCCCTTTGGTTTGATTTTCATGAGATTCCCACCCCCCATCACCACTTTCCCTCCCTTTTCTTTTCTAGCTTCCACTTATTCAAAAAAAATTCAACCTTGACTTTCTGAATTTGGCTTGCTTCACTTCACAATGTTCTCAAGATCCATTCATATTCCAGAAAATGATGGAATTTTATTCTTCTTTATGGTTGACCAGGATGCCACCCTGTATATAGACCACATTTTCTTTGTTCATTCCTCCATTCATGATCACTTGGATTGGTCTCGTAATTTGACTCCTGTGAATCGTGCCGATAGAAACGTGGGGGTGTGTGTATCACTATAGTCTGATGACCCTCATTCTTGAGGATAAATACAAAGGACTTCTAGAGCTGGGTCGTATGGCAGTTCCATTCCTGGTCTTTTGAGGAATCTCCATTCTGATTTCCACAGGGATTGTACTCATTTACAATCCCAAGAACAGTGGAAAAAGTGTTCCTTTTCCTCCACACCCTCTCCAGCATTTATTGTTGTTTCTTTGCTCGATGGCTGTCATTCTAAATGGAATGAGGTGAAACATCAGGGTAGTTTTGATTTGCACTTCTCTAATTGCTAAGTATGTTGAACATTTTTCATATGCTTATTGGCTATTTTCACTTCTTCTTTTGAGAAGTGTCTGTTTCGTTCCTTGTCTATTTATTAATCGAGTTATTTTTTTCTTTGGTGTCAGGTTTTTTGAATTCCTTCTATATTCTGGATATAATCCTCTGTCAGAAGAGTGGCTAGCAAAGATTCTCTCCCAGTCTGTATGTTCTCTCTTTACAATCTTAATTGTTTCCTTGGCTATGCAGATGCTTTTTAATTTGATGCCATTCTATTTACTAACCCTTGGTGTAATTTCCTGAGTTTTAGACGCCATATTGACAAAGTTGTTGCCTGTGCCTCTATGTTGGAAAACTTTCAGTTTTCTTCTAGGGGTTGCATAGTTTTGGTCTGATTCCTAGGTCTTCGATACATTTTGAGTTGACTTTTGTGCAGGGTGAGAGATAAGGAACTAGTCTCATTCTCTACATGTGAATAACCAGTTTTCCAAGCATGATTTGTTAAAAGGTTGTCTTTTCTCCGGTGTATGTTTTCAGCACCCTTGTCAAGACTCAGATGACCATCTGTATGGGTTTGTCTCTGGGTCTTATATTTTGTATCACTGGTCAATATGCTTGTTTGATGCCACTATTGAAGTTTCTGTTACTATGGTTACTCTTTTTTTTTTTTTTTTTTTTACTATAGTTTTGTAGTATAGTTTGAAGTCAAGTACTGCGATGCCTCCAACATTGCTTTTGTGTTTATAATTGGTTTAGCTCTTCTGGGTCTATTATTCTTCCAAATGAATTTTAGGCCTTTTTTTTTTTTTTTTTCCTGTGAAAAATGTCTTAGGTATTTTGATGAGGATTGCATTGAGTCTGTATATAGCTTTTGGTAATATGGTCATTTTAACAATATTAATTCTGCCAATCCATGAACATGGGAGGTCTTCCCATCTTCTAAACGCTTCTTCAAGTTCTTTCTTCAATGTTCTATAGTTTTCATTGTAGAAGTTCTGCACTTCTATGTCTTCTAGATTTATTTCTAGATATTTTTTCAAGGCTATTGTGAATGGAATTGTTTTCCTGATTTCTTTCTCAGTAGATTCATTGTTGGTGTATAAGAAAGCTATTGATTTTTGTATGTTGATTTTGTAATCTGCTACTCTGCTGAATTTGCTTATTAGCTCTAGCAGCATTCTGATTGAGTTTTTTGGATTTTCTAAATATGGAATCATATCATCTACAATCAGTGATAGTTTGACATCTTCCTTTCCTATTTTTATCCCTTTTATTTCCTTCTCTTGCCTAATTGCCCTGGCTAGAATTTCTAACACTATTTTAAACAGGAGTGGTGAGAGTAGATATCCTTTTCTTGTTCCAGATTTTAAAGGAAATGCTTTCATTTTTTGCCCATTAACCATGAGGTTGACTTTGGTTTTTTTTATGTAGCTTTTATGATTTTGAGGTAGGTTCCTTATATCCCTAGTTTCTTCAGTGTTTTATTTATTTTTTTATCATGAATGGATGTTGAACTTTTTTGAAGGCTTTCTTTGCATCTTTTAGGATGATTATGTGATTTTTTCCCCTTAATTCTATTTATGTGGTGAATTACAATTATTGATTTGCATATGTTAAACCATCTTGCATCTCTGGGATAAAATCAACTTTGTCATGTTGTATGATCTTCTTAATAGGTTGTCAAATATAATTTGCTAATAATTAATTAGTGGAATATTACTCAGTCATAAAAAAGAATGAAATTATGGCATTTGCCAGTAAATGGATGGAACTGGAGACTATCATGCTAAGTGAAGTAAGGCAGTCCTCAAAAACCAAAGACCAAATGTTCTTTCTGATTTGAGAATGCTAACACAAAATAAAGGGTGGAGGGCAGGAAAGAATAAAAGTTCATTGGATTAGACAAAGGAGAATATAGGGAAGGGAAACAGGACAGTCTTAGGAAAGATAGTAGAATGAATATGACATAACTTTTTTATGTCCATATATGAATACACGACCAGTGAAACTCCGCATCATGTACAACCACAAGAATCAGTTCTTAATTAGGATAAGTTATACTGTATCTATGTATAATGTGCCAAAATACACACTACTGTCATGTATATCTAAAAAGAACAAATAACAAGAAAGAAAAAATTTGCATCTAAGTTCATCAGGAATATTTGTCTATAATTTTCCATACTCGATGTGTCATCTGTTTTTGGTATGGGGGTGATACTGGCTTCATAGAATGAATTTGGAAATGTTCCACCCCTTTCTATTGGTTATTATTTAAAGATTTTGTAGAATTCAGCTGAGAAGCCGTCTGGTTCTGGGCTTTTCTTTGTTGGAAGGATTTTTATTACAAGCTGCTTCTATCTCATTCCTAGTTATTGGTTTTTTAATGTTTTCTATGTCCTCTTGATTCAATTTTGGCTAGTCTTATGTGTCAAGAAATGTATCTGTTTCATCTCAGTTTTCCAATTATTAGAGTGTAAGTTTTCAAAATAGTCCCTAATGACATGCTGAATTTTTGTGCTTGTCTGTGGTGATTTCTTTTCTTTTTTTTTATTTCTAGTTTTATTCATTTGGGTCTTCTCTTTTTCTCTTCTGGTTAGTTTGGGTAAGGGCGTATCAATCTTGTTTTCCTTTCCAAAGAATCAATTCTTTGTTTCATTGATTCTTCATATTTTTATTCTCAATTTCATTGATTTTGGCTCTGATCTTAATTATTTCCTTCCTTCTACTAGTTTTGGAATTGGTTTGTTCTTGTTTCTCAAGGGCCTTCATATGCATCATTAGGTTGTTTATTTGGGATCTTTCTGATTTTCTCATCATACTCATAACTATAAATTTCATCTTAGAACTACCTTCATAGTGTTCCAGAACTTCTGGTATGTTGTATCATTACTCTCATTTGACTTTAAGAATTTTTTTTACTTCTCTCCTGATTTCATCTATCACTCATTCATTATTCAAGTGTGTATTGTTTAATCTTGATGTGTTTGTACAGTTTTTGTAGGTATTTTTGGTGTTGAGTTCTACATTCCATTATTATCAGATATTGTGCAAGAAATTATATCAAGTTTTTGTATTTGCTAAGAGTTGTCTTGTGGCATAAATAATGGTCTATTTTAGAGAAGCTTTCATTAACAGCTGAGAAGAAAGCATATTCAGCTGCTATGAATGAAATAGTTTTTAGATGTCTGTTAAGTCCATTTAATTTATAATATTTTTTAGGTCAGAAGAGTGTTTACTGAGTTTATGTCTGGATGACCTATCTATTGGTGGTGTGGGGGGATTGAAGTTATCCAGAATTATTGTACTGGAGTCTGAGTCTTTAATTTGAGTAGAGTGTGTTTTATGTAATTAGGTGGATCAGTGTTTTGTGCATAAATATTTAATATCATTATATCTTCTTGTTGGATTGTTCCCTTTACTAGTGAAAACAGACGTTTGTCTCTTCTGATTAATTTTTTAGAAATTTTTTAGTTGACAATAGGCCTTTATTTTACTTATTTATATGTGGTACTGAGAATCAAACCCGGTGCCCCGCACATGCTAGGCAAGCGCCCTGCCACTGAGCCACGAAGTCTGCTTTATCAGCTATGAGAGGAACAACTCCTGCTTGTTTTCAGGATCCGTTTGCATGGTACGTCAATTTCCATACTTTCACTTTCAGTCTGTGGCTGTCTTTGCCTGTAAGTTAAGTCTCTTTCAAACAACATATAGTTGGATCTTATTTTTTAATCCATTCCGCCAGTCTTCATCTTTTATTTGGAGAGTTCAGACCATTTACATTCACCATTATTATAGAGTTATAGAGAGATGTTTATTAATTCCTGCCATCTTGATTTATTTCTAATGTTTAATTTTGTCCTATTTCTCACTTGCTTAGCTACTCCTCAAATAACATTTGTCTATTTGTGAGCACTGGGGTTTGTTTTTGATTACTTCTATGTGAAGTATTTATTTAGATATTTATCTGTAGTGCTGGCTTAGTAGTCATGAATTCTTTTGACTTCTGCTTATCTTGGAAGGTTTTTATTTCTACTTCAATTATGAAGGTTAGTTTTGCTGGATATAGTGATCTTGGTTAACACTTATTTTCTTTCAGGACTTGGAATACATCATTCCATGCCTTCCTGGATTTTAGAGTTTGTGCCCAGAAACCAAAAATAATTCTGATGGACTTGCCTCTAAATGTGACCTGAATGCTTTTTTGAGGCTTTAAAAATTCAGTCCTTATTCTGTATTTTAGCCATTTTGATAATAATGTGTCATGGAGAGGTTCTTTTTGGTCTCGTTTATTTGGGATTTTGTATGCCTCCTGTATCTGGCTATCCATCTCAAGGTTTGGAAATTGTTCTGTTCTTATTTCCCTGATAAGGTTATGCATGTCATTTGCCTGCCTCTAACTACTCTCTTCAATTCCAGTGATTCGTAAATTCGGTCTCTTAATGTTGACCTAACGTTCTTATATTTTCTGGCCACGGTTACTTATTTTGTTTTCTTTAATACTGTCTGAATGTTAAAGGCCAGTCACTCTGTCTTCCAGTTCTGATTCTGTCTTTAGCATGGACTACTTAGACTCTCAGCTGAACTTTTTGTTTAATTTATCATGTCTTACATTTCCAAGATTTCTGTTTGGTTCTTTTTCAATATCTCTATCTCCTTACTGAATTTCTCATTTATTTTCTGTTTTGATTTCCTTAAATTATTTGGTTGTTTTTATGTATTTTCTCCAAATCCATTAATATTTTAAAATAAGCATTCTTTTGAATTCTTTATCTGATATTTTATCCACTTCAATATCTTTGGAGTCAGTTGCTGGTGAATTATGAACTTTAGCAGGTATCATGTTACTTGATTTTTCAAATTTCTTTTGTTTCAGTGTTGTGTTTTACACTTCTTTTGGGATGCATTTCTCCTCCAATCTTATGTGTGGACCTTTTTAGAGCACAGCCTGTTCTTGTCAGTTTGTCCTAGAGTGATCTATATGGAGACCCCTTAAGGTGTGGTATCCACAGTCTTTATGTTAATTCTCTCTGATTTTGCTACAGAAGTGTATGTACTTGAGTGGGACCCAAGGCCCTCCCCCCAGCTATTCTTACTTGGGGCCTGGTTGTTAGTTTTCTCTTTCTTTCTTTCTTTCTTTCTTTCTTTCTTTCTTTCTTTCTTTCTTTCTTTCTTTGTCTCTTCTGTGCTGTGTATTAAAATAGCACTGAAATTTGGGTGTGGTTAATTTGTGGGTGGTACAAGTTGAACTGTCTCTTGGCTGGTTGTTTAGTTCAGCAGCAGAGTCTCTACCCTGTGAACCTGTGCCCATGTAGATCCCTAGAACTTCAACTGAAAAGGGGGAGGAGAAAGAAACAATAGCAGTGACCAAAACTAACAATTTACAACATTAAAATAAATGTCTGGTGCCTACTATGACATCTACAACACTAATCAACACAAAAACAGGAATAATGAAGTCAGCAATTCCAACACCAAAACCAGTAAATAGCTGTGAACTAGATCTGGCATTAAAGAACAAGTGTGATTTATGCCTGCAACAACATGAATGGTGGGGGCAGGAGTTCTATAAACCAAATAATCCTAAAAGATGCTTAAAATACAATTAATTAAGAGAAGGGAAAATGTGACAGGAAGGTAAAAGAAAGTTTAGAATCTTCAAAGTGTAATCAGAGAATTCGGAAGAGATGTAGCAAGTAATGGCTATAAAGGAGGAGAAAAAATGGGAAAAAATAAATTAAAGGGAGAAAGAGAAAACAAGAGCATTTGACTATTAGCATGAGAAGAAAGGTGAGAAAGAGAAACAGGAGACACCAAACAAAAATAAAACAAAACAATAATAAACAACAACAACAAAAAAATGCTCTAATCCTCAAAAGACAAGACAGGGAAAAAGAAATAAATGCTAAAAATAAAAAATGCACAAATGAGAAAAAAAAGAATGTGTGTGTGTGTGTGTGTGTGTGTGTGTGTGTATACCTCCACAAACCAATCAGCTCAGCAAGAACTCAAAAAAGAAAAGAAAAAAGTTTTTCAGTGATAAAAGAATTATGGAGTCAGGGGGCGGGGGAGAGAGAGAGAGAGAGAGAGAGAGAGAGAGAGAAAGAGAGAGAGAGGGAGAGAGACTCAGTTTGGAGTTGTTAACCCTTCCTTCTTTTTGTGTTGCCTTCTGAGCTGCCAAATGGAGTGGCTAAAACTAAAGCCAACTGAAGTAGCTCTCAGTGTGAGGTGGGATGGAATGGGAAGTACCGTTGGTTCGAGTTTTGTCCAGAACCACCAGACTGATGCACTCCCATGGCGGGGCTGCTGCAGAGTTCTGGGAGGGGAGTTCCATTGGCTGGGCTGAGGTCTAATCAGGTCTCGGGACTTTGTCTGGAGGTATCTGTTCTGGAGATATTAAATCAACACACCCCTAGTCCGGCCAGATGCCTGTCTCTTCTGGGAGTCTGGGTGTCAGGAGCCTCCCCAGAATCCTACCCAAGGGACCTCACTCTGCTGCCCACTGGTACAGCCCTTCCCGGCTTAGTCCCCAGGTATAGTCACACCTGCCTGTTCAGTTTCCTGACCCTCTTCAGCTGGTCATGTGAGCTGCCAGACTCAGAGGGAAAGCGAGTTGCACTCCCCTCTGTATTTCGACTTGAATCCCCCTGGGAACAATCTTCTCTGTGCCCAGTTCACTTGCATTTTGCTTGGTACACCCTCAGCCATATGGAAGGCACCTGCTGGGACAGTGTGGTGATGTTTACTGTGACCTCCCAGGAACCCCTAGTCCCAAGCTGCAGCGTGTTCTCCTAAGATGCCTCCCTCTTCATCTCTTCACTTCCCAGTTGAGAAACCCAGAGCTCTTTTCACCACTCAGCCAAGTTCAGGCTGCTTTTCTGATCTACATGTTTTTCCGTGCCAGGTTTGTCCATTGTGTTCTCTCTCCGTTTGCATTATTCCTGCCCTCTGCAGTGAGCCAGCACCGCTGACACCGCTGCAGCTGGCTTGGTGCCCACGTAGTCTTTCTTGTTCTTTGTTCAATGCACCAAAGTTCCTGAGCCTCTAAAAGATTGTGACTGTCCAATATTGAATTTCAGTGCATTCACCCACCTCACTGAGAAGTAATAGTCCCTCTGAATCCTGAGTCATAGAGCAACTGGAAATGCAGCCTTCCTCTAATCCACCATCTTGAATCTCTCTCCTTGAATTTTAATTTGTTTTTCCTTAATGGCTAATGCTGCTGAATATATTTTTATGTGCTTCTTGCCATCAACATATCCTCCTCAATGCAATGTCCGCTTATATCTTTTGCCTATTTCCCATGTGAATATTTTTTTTTTCCTAATGAGCTTTGGGAGTTCTTAGTTATATTCTAGATACTAGTTCTTTGTTGGACATGTACGTGTGGTTTTCAAATTACTTGTCTATTTTTAGCATCTTTCCCCCCCTTGATTATGTATGATTTCTGATATGGCACTTGGCCAAGGTGACCACACTCTATTTTCTCAGAAAAGTCCTGATTTATAACATTGTCCTCATGGTCCATTCAGTTATCACTTTCTTCTGCTCTTGACATTGCCCTGGTTGAAATGTGTTATTTGGTCACTGTACTCATGTTAGAAGCTGAGACTGGGAGCAGGGCCACAGGTGAACAGACAGACAGACAGACTGGATGGACATTGGTGATGACTTAGCAATTGAACTGATGCTTGATGAAAGAGAAGGAGATACTTCTAAGGGACTGCTATTTATGGAAAAAGGTCAGGAGCAGGAGAAAATGTGTGAGGTGACTGGTAAGTGTGAGTTGCAGGTAAGAAATGTGGCACAATGCACCTATGCGTAGAACTTTGGACACACGGAAGCCCTGGGAACCACACCAGGCACCATGCTCCATATTCCCTACGTAGAGATTTATCAGGGAACAGAATCCTGCTCTTGTGGAGCCCATAATGGAATAACAGTAGGTGCATGAGGCAACTTCTTTATAAGGATGCATGATTTTGCTGAGTGAGAGATGAAGCTCAAGAGAGTTTGGAGACAATAAAAAATTGTTGGAAAATTCTCATGTTTTCAGGGAAGGATGAGGATGAAGGTCCAGAGAATAAAATAAATGGGAGAGTTATGTGTCAGTTTTTTCAGTTTTAAAAAGAGAGCTGTGGTCTAATATAGAATGCTAACGATCAAAAGAGACGCCTGCAGAATTAGAGATGGTTTGTGATACACATTCTGTAGATGGACACACTTTGTGATCACTATTTACCAACAATTTTTTAAAGTTCTTAACTTCTTTTGTTTTTGAGAAATACCTAAAGTCTCATAAGAATAAAAACTTTTTTTTTTCTGTTGCCAAAGTGTGACATTTAACAGCTGTTTACCTCCTAAATGTAGTAGACAGGGAAATGTGGTGGTCACATCATTTATTTGAATGTGGATTCCCTCTTTATCAAAGTATATTATATAATTTTTCAGCAAAATCCCAATTTTCCTTTTCCTAAAGAAATAAGTCTTCACTCTTCAATTTCAGGAGGACAAAATCTTTGGCATTTGAAAACCGACCTCTAAAAATAATTTTTACAAAAATAATTTTTTACTTTTGTGGTTTTAAGTTTTTGAATCTAGAGAGTTAGGAAACCACAACTTTTTCCCCCTTGCAAGTAGTTTCCCACACAAACAAAATACGGTTTCTGAGAAAAGTTCGAAGCTTTCTAATAATTTATGATTCAAACCAATATTTCTTTGGGATTTTCCCACGCTCTATCATTGGAACTGTATACATAGAGACTAAACCATATGTCATCAGACTGATTATGTTTCCTTGGAGTTAAATAACATGAGCAACAATAGCACAAGCATTTAAATAAAGTTGATAGTTTCAAAGAAATCTTTATCTCACTGTGTTCTTTGAATGACCCTATCAGATATTCATTTTGACCCACATCTTAAAGGTGAGGTACCTGAAGATTAGAAAATTCAGGTGAGCTGGACCAAATCACTCACAGACTCAAAGGGGAAAAAAATCTGTATTTTCAGAACCTAAATGATGAGTTATTTTTAATAAAATTTCCAAATTAAAAATGAACTTATTGTTAAGTTGTGAGTACCATTAAATTGAAAAAAAATAATACTGATGTCTAGCAGGTCAATTAGACATTTTTCAGGGGTCAGTAAATTAGGCCATCTACCCTATTTTTTTTTTTGGTAGGAGTTTCCCATCTATGAAGGTTTAAAAAAAATTTAAAAGTTTATAAAAACACAAATAGCAATAAAAAAAAGCAAAGAATATGCAATGGAGATGTACATGATTCATGGAACTTAAAATGATTACAACTTGGTCCCTTACAGATGAGTTTTGCTGAGCCACATTTTGTGGCACTGGTACCAGGAATTGCTAGGGACACTGACCTTGCTCCCACAGGCTGCAGTTCCCAGGGGAGGCTGTCTAGGCCTTTTCCAGTGCACCACCAAAAGTGGTACCCCTCTTGGAAAGACAGAATTCACCAAAAGTCTCTGGGAACTGACTATGTAGTTCTGCATTGAGGGAAAAGCGTGATTCATTCCAGGCCTGGCTTCCACTGGGCCTCTGCCTCTACGGGGAGGCTGGCCACCTACTTGGTGTCACACAGTCTTTGGTATTGTGCCTACGAGAGCAAGCATGGAGCCCCTCGGTATTTGAAACTTCTCTAATAATGTTCTGGAATATCTGGTGTAGAACATTATGTCAGGGTAGACAAAGGAGTATTTTTCTATTGTAAGCACAAAAGTAGGCCATTCCCATATTCTCAGTCCTTGCAATTGTGTAAGAGAAGGTAAAGAGGATCAGGATGGAAAAGGTTTCCTTCCATTTGGAGTCTGTTGTTTCTATCATTAAAGATTTAACCTAGGACAAAGATGGCCAGCGATGGAGGCCTTGATACATACCCTTGGAAAGGTTCTGTGCTGAATCCAGCAATTTGGAGATGAGTCAGACACCTCAAGGACTCCACAGGCAGGTGGATAATAACTTTAAGACTTTGTAAAAAGTACTAAGGAGAAATTTAATGCGGAGATGTGATGCATTTTTTGGCACTGAGTGTGACTGGACCTTGACAACACCCGTAGCTCTTTCGCCTAAGAAATGAATGTTTGAGGTCCTCCTTTATCAACTGGTCACTGGAAGTGCAATAAATTCTAAAAACACTTAGCAAGGAACACACTGCCTCCAGCAGACCTCCACCATCCCAGCTAAGAAAGTTTTACACCGGAGATGGCCAGTGCTACCAAGGCCAACATCCACTTCGGCGTCCAGATAGGTGTTGAGCCAGAATCCCCCGCCAGCTCAAAGGCAGCTCTGACGGGCATCACGGGCACTCGCTCTCTGTGGCAGTTCTTGGGGTGGCTTATGTTTTGAATCACATGCACAATGACCTTCCTCTGCCGCCATCACCGACTGGCTGCTTTTCCACATGTCAGTTTTGCCCTCCCACTTTGAGGGTCACAGCTTCTTTTTACTCTGGTGCAAACGGATCTTGGACCCCAGCAACACATCTCCCCCTCGCAATTGATTTCCCTCTAGCTTGGAGATTCCACAAGGAGGGTTTGCTCCCATGGAAGCCAGCCCGGAGTTCCTGGTTGCTGCCGGCGGGTGATCCCAGAAGGACTCTCTCACGCTCTGGAGTTACTTCGGTGGCTATCCGGGCATTTCGAGTGGTCCCAGGCTTCCAGATGAGTTATGAGAAATTGGCAGTGGTAGCAGCGGATCCAAACCAGAGAGGAAAGGCGTGTTGATACCAGGCCAAGTTCAGATGGAAAGAGTCATTCTCCTTATAGGCCCACGAAAGCTTAGAATCGTGCAAAGCTTTGAGAGGAGGCCTCCTTCACTGCGTCATCTGACAAGCATTTACTGGCCGCTGATCCTGGGTCCTTCCAATGAGTATTCACAAAGAATCTCCTCAGCAAGGAAGACCACCTGCAGCTAAGCCAGCTGGAGAGGTAAGAGGATCGATTTCAAAGGTAAAAACAAAACTGATCCAAGATGTTTCCAATTTTTCATGTTTGGAGGAAGAAAGGGAAATAGGTTCCAGTCCCTGATTGTGAGGCAGCTCGTCCCATGCTGTGCTGCACACGGCGCACACGGTGTGTGGAGACGTGGCCGTGGCTGCCGACAGACGGACCGTGACTTCAGGTGCAGGGGTATCTGGCAGAGACTGCTCTTTGAAGAGGGATAAATTCAGAGGTGCCGAGTGAAAAAAAAAAAAATCTTTGCTTTTAGGTTGTATTTGACTGGAGACAATTTGTTCCAACTCCTTTTCATAGCAGGTTGTTAATGAGAGCCCAGGCTTATCTATTGCTTACATTCAGAATGAGGGAAAAGGAAGTACTGGACCCTGACAAGCCACTGAGGGAGGCAGGCTGCATTCTGAGGACTTCCTTTGGTCGAATCTTGGAGCAGTTTGGTAGGACCATAGCTTCCTTTGCTGGGGGTTTCAGCCTCCCAGCTTCTGAGACATAGCACAGCTACCCAACAGCAGTGGGACCTGGAGGTCAGGTCAAAGGAGACAGACTCCTGCCGAGCCAGCTGGGACCTGAGCAAGCCACTGCATGGCTCTTTGCATGCATAGGCACGGGCACAGCTGTATCTCTTTATTTTCAAAGTTCACACTTGCACAAGCCTCCACCTGGCACAGTAGTAGGAAATCAGATATCTTAGTTTTTCTCTATTCCAAATTTTGAAAGCATCAGTTTCCATAATCTTCAGAGTGACATTTGCATCCATTCGGTGTTCTAAAGCTGTGTCCACTCACTGGAGTGCAGTGGATAAAAGCAGAGGCTCTGAGACCAAACTTCCGGATTCGAATGCTGAGTACACCATCTACTGCTCTTGTGATGTTCGATAAGTTCCTCAACCTCTCAGTACCTCATTTTCCTCAATGGCGAAATGTGCATAATAATAACAGTTCTCTAGTAGGCCACTGGGAAGATTAAATGAGTTAATAATACGAATGTCTTAGTTTGCTTCATTTGCAATATCAAAATACTATAGTCTGAATGGCTTAAAAACAACGGTTACTTGCTTCTCATAGTTTTGGGGGCTGGGAAGACCAAGATCAGAGTGCCAGCAGATTAGATTCCTGGAGCAGGCTCTCTTCCTTATTTATAGACATCCTTCTCATATTTTCAAGAGAGGGAGATAGAATGAGAGCTTTGGTCTCACTTCCTCTTTTTATAAGGACACTAATTCGACTAGGGGTCTCAGACCCCATGACCTCATCTAAATCCAGTTCATTTACAAAGGTTCCATCTCCTAACTCCATCACAATGGAGTTTAGGATTTTGACACATGAACTTGGGGTTGAGAGACACAAACATTCAGTACATGACAACATTTAAATCGATTTGATTAGTGCTGGCATAGATCGAGTGTTTGATAATGACTGATTCTTTTTATTACCATCTATCTTTCTTCTCTTGACCACAGAGTGTCACAATGTCACTGTTGAGAGTCTGTTACACACAGTTAGAGGCTGTTGACCTCTCTGGAGAGAGAACTTTCTGGTCCAACCCTGTGGTGGGATGTCTTTAAGAAACCTAGGTCACTGGGCTATATTCAGATCTCTGCCCCTCAGACACCAAGAGATAATAACTGTTTGTTGCTTTTAGCCACAATTCTGGGCGTAATTTGTTAAGCAGCAATAGATAACTAATACATAGGAGGTCAAGGTTGTCTGAGGGCACAAATACCAGGCTCAGCCAGGGTATTTCTACTTGAGCATCATTTTCAGTGATGCCTAGTCACTTCCCAAGGATACAAGTATTCTGACAGGAGGTTTGAGCATCACTGAAGAAACGAATTCTTTTACACAGGAACTTAGTTCCTCATCCCGAATCCTCCTTTTCAGCTGGGGCTCCTGCTTTTCTCAGTGCAATTGTACTTCAGGGGACTCAGTGTGCTTCCTTGTCTCTGGGCCTTGGTTGAGGCCACCTTGGTCTAACACATCATGACTCTCTAAGTTCAATTCTTGAGAAGCCTGGGTGGTTTTGGCTTTCCCCTCCCACAAATCAGTCCTTTTAGCAAATGGCAACCCAAAATAAATCAGAGCATGTTTCTTGCCCTGAAATCCCAGAGGTTAAGAGAGATACTCAGATCTGTTACCCTTCAAAAGGCGGCAAAGTTCAGCTTATTAACAAAGTTACAGCCTACCAAAGCCAAAACTTCCCCACACAAACATACACCAGATTGTACCTGATTCATATGAGAGGGCAGCGAGGGGAAGTCCCAGCTACTGTGACCAGATGTGCACAGTTCAGATCATCGGAGGTCCCCACGCATATAGCTGGGAAGCCTGCTTCAAGGAACCCAGAGGTGTCCTCAAAGGGATTCTGCTGCTGCTGTTTTAATCCAGTTTGACAGTCTTCCACTTTTAACTGGAGTATGTTGTACATTTATGCCTAATGTAAAACTGTTGACTTCGATTTCTCTCTGCAGCATATGCCTCGCTGGCTCCATGCTTCTTTTGGTTTTGTCTTCCTTTGGATCTCTTATTTTATTATTCCATTTATTTTCTCTATTAGTTTGGAATTAGTGCAGTTTTTTGTTATTATTTTAGTGGTTACCTTAGAAATTTAGCATGTTTACTTGACCTATCAAAGTTTCATATTAATTGATCATTTTTATCCTCCTCTGAAACCTTAGGTCACATCTCTTTATCCTTTCTTGAATTTACATGATTTTCCCCCATTTGTTTCAATTAAATATGTAATATCTAAGCCAGACATTATTATTATTGTTATGCCATCAATGTTCATTTAAGTTTACCTTATATTTGTCTTACATCATTCTTCCTTTCTTTCTGCATCTTCAACTTCTGTTTGAGATTACTTTATTTCTGCCTGAAGAGTATTCTTTTAGATTTCTTCTAGTACTGGTTTCCTGCAAGCAAATACTTTTATTTTTGTTGATCTGAAAACACTATTAGTTCATCTTCATCCTGGGAGAATATTTCCAACCCATTGTTGAATTCCAAGATGGCAGCTATTTGAAAGATGACAGTATGTGGAAGGCAATGCTCTGTGTTCTGAGCTCTGATGCCATTGCTGAGAAATGGGTGAGAATCTGTCACTCCTTTAAACATGCTTTGTCCTTTGACTTCTGGCTGCCTTTAAGATCTTTCCTTTGACTTCAGTTTTCTGTAAGTTTACTCTGATATATCTAGGTGTGAGTTTCTTGCTTATTTATCCACCAGGGGTTTGCCAGGCTTTTTTGATCTGTAGACTAATGTCTTGCATTGACTTTGAAAAATTCTCAGTCATTATTCCTTCAGTGATTGTGCTGGCATTATTTTCTCTTTTCTTCTGGGACTAATTTCCCACATCTCTTCTCTTTGTCTTCACTTTTTTGTAACTCTGTTTTTTCATGATAAGATTTTTCTGAGCCAAATACTTATTTACTAATTCTCTCTTCAGTTCTGTCTACGCTGCTATTAAATACATTCACATAGATTATTGAATTTCCAGGATAACTACCCCCAAAATAGTAAAACAGAGCACAAATCTCAAAATAAATTCTTAATTTTATTTATTTTTTTAATTCTAGAATTTTAAGGGTTATGGTCAGTCACAATATGTTGTTTTACACTGAAATACAAGGAATCATGAGACATACAAGGAGGCTTAGGACCATGAAAAATCCCAGGGATGGGAGAGAGTTTGGAAGCTGTTGCCGGTCCCCACAGCTGTGAGTGAAGCCCTGGACAGCCAGACAAAGTCTGAGAGTGGGAAGGTGGACCTGGGTTCACCACCTCAATGTGCTCCAGGGTAGGATATGTGCACATTGCTGATGGGTTCTGAGTCCAGAATGAAATACTCTCCTCTCTGTTACCTGTTGGCTGTCATAGGAGTGGTGACTGGCACTAAATGTGACTGGAAAGTAGCAGAATCACACCGCTGAAACTCATCTCCAGTGGAGACGAGGAAACTTAAATGTCTTGCCAAAGGAACACAGGTTGATGAAAGTTTTGTGGTAGAGCAAAGTCATAATCGAAGAAAAAGCAATGCTTTACTATTACTCCCTCTCCCTATCTCTTTGTGTGTGTGCAGTATTTTTATTGTCTCTCAGCTATTTACCCTCAAAACTCCCACTATGGAAGTGTGATGGAGAGAGGGAAGTCAAAGGGTCTGAAGTTTCATTTGTGCAGGATACATGAGCTGAGAGATCTAACGCACAACTTCAGGACTCGAGTTCCTAGTATTGTACTGTATACTCCAAATTTGCTGTTACCACACCAAAAAGAAAAGTTAACTGTGAGATGATTAATATGCTAATTAGTTTGACTGTGGTGATCATTTCATTATGTAAATGTGTATCAAAATATCATTCTGTATACCTTAAATATATACAATAAATAAATAAATAAATAAAAGAGACATCTCTCAAAAGTCAAAGGAAGAGAGAGAGGGTGAATAAGAAAGGAAGATCAAGATTTAGCTTTAAATATGTTGAATATTTAAATATGTAAATGAGAGTCGAATTCACAACTTACATTCTCTTCATCAGTATGATCTATGTAACCAATTTTGTTTCTGCAATTTTAGGCATTTTAAATTTTATAACCTGTCTAAGAGCTTGCAGGGCTTTCCTGCTGAGAAAGAACACATACTTAATCCATGTAATTTCTTTCTCTAGCTCATTAACTAACACATTTCAAAGATTCATAACCCCTCCCCCCCAAAAACAGAATCATTTGTTAGAGAAATGCAAATATATTTCAATTAATATAACCTTCTGAGAATAAAGCACTTGGGAAGGAAATCCACTTGTTAAAAATGGCAATGAACTGTCCCCTGCTCTGGGAGAACCTCGGTGGTCGAAGGTGAAGAAGTTCAAGGCTGGGAACGGGCCGTAGTGGTGTTCTCACTGCTGAGTTCCTGGGGGTACGGGGGCGGTGTTACTGAGGCTCTTGTTAACACATAGCGGCAGCTGGGATGCTGTGGTGACGTGCCCAAGGCCACGGCAGATGTCATGGAAGTGGCAGTCACGTGGGCTTGCAGGGGCTTCAGCCCGTGTGGGCAGGTCAGGCTCTGGAAGCAGAGGCAGGGTAGAGTGGTAACTGGGAGTGAGGACGTGGAGTTTCTCCCTGGAGGTCTGCACCAACCAATTACACAGCCTGCGAGAAAATGCCAGGCAGTGGAGGGAGCAAGGTCCACACCTCTAAACTGAGGGTGTTGGAGTAAATGTTCTCTGAATTCTGATCATATTCTGATATTCTGATCAGAGCTGAGGGGCTCTGATCATACTGATGTACTTGCACACCTTATAGTGTTCCTAACATGCAGATTTTTAAAATTCTTACAATAAAAAAATTTAGACATTAAAATATTTTAATAAAACTCTAAGTAGGTATTTGTGAATGAATAATTTAAAATAAGTATTTTTGTATTTAAATATATATTCCTAATTAAATCAGAAAAAATAATTTTAATGAGAATTTTTCTGGTACTAGGTATTGAAATCAGGGGCACTCGACCACTGAGCCACATCCCTAGCTCTAATCTGTATTTTCTTTACAGACAGGGTGTCACTGAGTTGCTTAGTGCCTCACTATTGCTGAGGCTGGCTTTGAACTCTCGATCCTCCTGCCTCAACCTCCCAAGCTGCTAGGATTACAGGTATGCGCCACTGTGCCCAGCTGAGAATTTTTATAATGAGAAAAGTTTAAACATACAGAAAAGTAGACCAAGTGTTATAATAATCATCGAGATACTCGTCATCACTTATATCCCCAAACTATCAACATTTTGTTGTATTTATTTTACACATTTCTTGCCTAGTTTTGGAAAAGTATGGATAACTTGACATTCACCCTCACTTCAGAATGTACCTCTAGAAAGTAAGGATTTTTGCCTACATAACTACAATAACATTCTTACAACTAATAACATGAATCGCCTTTGACATTGCTTTATAACTAGTCTGAATTTCCCCAACTCATCCTCCAAATATTTTCTGTCTTGGGTTTATTTGCACCAATCAAGGGCCATACATTTCACTTAGTTGCTGTACTTTAAAATTATTTTTTAAATAAAAATCAGTCTCCTCTCCCTCGTTACATGACATTAGCATATTGAAGAAGATAAAATGTTGATGTCAAATAGGCCATTAGCCTGCATCCTGGTCTTCAGTAGAGGTACAATATGATGCGGCATCAGATTGGTTCATAAGCACCGTTTAACTCAAAGTCCCTCCTCTAATAACCCTGTTCTCAGTAAGAAACAAAACAAAGCAAAACAAAACTGACATCTTTGTCTCAGACAACTGTGACTCAAAGCAACGAGCTCCTGTCCCCAGACTCTGGGGTCAGGACTCATCAGGGAGGCAGACGGGGGTGGGGGGGCAGGGTCATGGTGGAGAGCGGCACAGGGAGACAGAAAGCAATGTTTTCCTGGCGGAATGGGGAAAATTTAATGGAGGGCATTAAATCTGTAATATCATTTAAAGGAGTTTCTGTTTTATTAAATACAAGCTTAGGGTTTCTTTGTCCTAGGGGACTTCTTTAAAACATCCAGCTACCTTTTACCATTCCCCAGCTATCATTTTTAATATGCCTCTTTAGGATATTTCAGCCTAAGAATGTAATGATTTTTCTTTTATGCAATGCAAGTAAATGGAGATTTGGGGGTACTTTGTGTAAACTTTGGTCAAGCAATTTGGAATGAGCTGCCCATGGCACGGGACTCTGGTGGCATCTTAGGACAGCACTGCTGGCAGGGCACAGCTCCCACACATGACATTTGCTATCAGCTGAACATTTGAATCTTTAATCCTCACTGTACATATGCTGTTTATATCCTCCTTGTTCTTCTGCTAGCAATTTATATATCTTTTTTTTTAAACTAACTGCTGAGCATCCAGAGTAGTGTTTAACAGAGAGGGAAGAATGATATTTAAATCAGAAATACCTTTAAAAACTTATAATATAAAAAAGGGCTGGGGATGTGACTCAGTGGTTAAGTGCCCCTGAGTTCAATCCCTGGTAACAAACAAACAAACAAACAAAAACCGGCTGTGCATAAACAGTGACAAATATTATTCTTGATGATTTATCTCATTAAAGTGATGTAAATGCATTCAGTCTTACAATTATGGAAAAAGGACAACCAATAACCTGATCATCTTGTCATTCCTGCTAAAATGGTTTATGCATCATCAATATGCACGTGTAAACAGGTTCAGTGCTACACACATGGGTCTGTTAGGGACAGTCTCCTGGGGCCAGGCACTGTGATCACTTTTTGGAATCATCTCTTGTGCTACTTATCTTTATTTCTGACTCCTCTTCTGTCATATGAATGGTGTGCTCACATTGACCTTGAAGATGGGCATAGCCAGGAGACATTTCAGAAGAAGCTTTAAGATCTGAGTTCTTTCTCTTGGCCGTGGTGGCAGGTGATGTTCCAGAAAGCAGACGTTTCCAGCCTGAGTACCCTACTGAAGATTGTCTGGAGAATAGCCCTCAACCCACCCTAATGGATTTGAATTATAAGCAAGAAATCAACTTTTGATGTTTTAAGCCACTGGAAATTTGGGGTTGTTTTTTACTGGAATACCTAGATGCTGAACTTTTTATGTAAATTATCTAAATTCATCATCAGAGTGACCCTAAGAAGTAGATGGTCCCATCCCCATTTAACAGATAAGGAAACTGAGGCTCAGAGAAGTTAAGTAACCTGCTTTATGTCACAATGCAAACAAATGGTGGGACCAGAATTACAGCCAGGTCTTTTTGATCCCCCCTAAATACATCCTGACTATAGCAGATTTTCTTTATTTTGTATATAACTCTGTAAATATATTTTTATAGGCTGCATACTACCCTACTGTAAGAATGCTTCCTGATCTGTTTATGCGCTCCACTCCCCTGCCCCCCAATTGTTGGACATTGACATTTTAAAATGCTTTGTTGCTAAAGGAAGGTTATAGCAAAAATTTTGTACAAAATCATTTGTTTGAATTCCCTCCTGGAAGGGGAGCTGAGGGAAGCCCAGGTTTCAGAAACCAGAGATGAAGGCGGGAAGGGTCAGGAAGGAGGCTGGAGCCTCCATGGAGCCAGGAGACTCTAGAGGCGACAGAGGGAGAACCAGAAGGCTGCCCCACGGGGCATGCGTGCCAACAGAAGGGACCCCGGGCAGATCCAGATCACTTCAGAGTCTCTTTCGATCTCCGAGGTGTCTTCCTGGTATCCATCCGCCTAAAAAATCGAATAGACTGCTTTTCGCAGAGCAGGTTAAGGTTTACAGAAAGGCGGGGCGGGGCGCAGAGAGCCTCCACCTATCCCCCCACACCCGCCAGGCTGGCATGTCTCCTGACGGCCCCTTGCATTCGCGTGATCCGTTCGTTACCACTGGGGATCCAACAGGACGGATCATTACTCACTGAAGCCCAGATTGCACAGGACGGTTCACTGGCGGTGCTGTGCCGTCTATGGCTTTGGGCAAAGGCATCACGCCGCGTGTCCCCCATGACCGCAGGACAGGAGAGCTCACTGCCTGCAACCCGGCGCCCCCCTCAACCCTTGGCAGCCACAGATCTTGCTCTTGACCCTGCGGTTTTGCCTTTCTGAGAACGTCATGTGATTGGACTCAGTAGCACAGTGTAGCCTCAAGTATCTCTCTTTTTTTTTTTTTTATTACTAAGCTCATCCTCATTACCTAGTGGCCTCCGCTCACCCACCCTGTTCCTTCTTCTTGGGCAGATTCCTTGCCATTTTTGGTCTTCTATGTTCTGCACATGGATTTGTGTCCACCCGAAGTGCGGCCCACCTCTGACCTGGCGCTCATCTGGCTCCTCAAAGGGAGCTGGATGTACAATTACCAATATTTATCAGTCACTGCCTGCAGATTCTCCGGAGGTTGTTGATTCACTTAAATTGGGGTCGAGGGCGAAGCAGTGGAGCCGTGGATCTGGACAATTTAAGTCTCCACATGGATTTGTTCTTTCAGTGATCTATTCTGTTCTAGACATCATGCCAACTGAGAGGGACGAGGTTCCTTGAGAGTCTCCTAGGCTTATAAAGTTTATGGGGCCAAGTTCATCTTTAATAACAATGCTTAACTGCTTTTCATAATGAAAACAGTAAGCTGTTAGTCGTTGTAAGAACCTCTTGTGAATCACTGTGGAAGGGAGTCTCAGGACATGTGCCTTCTGAAACGGAGTGGAAGACACACGACCCCATGATTCTGATGTTCTGCTTGGATGCATTTTTTTGATTAAAGGTTTCTGTTGTATCAGATGTGGATGTAAAGGGTTGCTACTGCTAAGCTGAGCCACCGAGGAAAGGTTCCGGAGCAATCAGTGGAAGAGGGTTCATGGGAAACCGACAGGCATTTTTATAAATGCAAGAGTGCCACTAGTTTGGGTGGGGTTTGAATGTGTCCCCTACGTGTTCAGGTGCTGGACGCTGGACCAGGTGAGAGGTGGTGTGACCTTCAAAAGGTGGGCCTAGGGGAGGTCCTTAGGTCACTGGGGGTGGCCTTTGTGGAGGTAAAATTCTACTCCTGGAACCTGATTAGTTCTTGCGATAGGGAGTTATAAAAGTCTGAGTCCGACGCCCGCAGGCTCTCTGGCCTCAGTCTCACCCTGCAATTGCTCTTGCACACTCCTGCCATTGTGCTGCACCCTTGCCGGAACCCTGCCTTGCTGTTTGGATTTCCAGCCTCCAGAACTGCGAACTAAATAAACCTGTTTTCTTTATAAGGTCCCCAACCTCAAACACTTCATTATGGTAGCAAGAAATGGACTAATACAAGAATTCTGTGGTAGGAGTAGTGCTATAGATGGACTCGCAGGACAAAAAGAAGTGTAGGCCACATTAAAGCCAGCTCGTTCCTTAACACGATCATAAAATAAGCACAAGTAGTATGAAGTTTTTCACCCAGTGACACTAATATGGCAATACGTGGTGTGTACTGATAACTGTGTAGTGCATAAAATAACATGCAAAAAGGAACTTTATAGTACTACAAATTATAAATTGCATTACTTAAATTGTTATTTTTCTTTCTCTTAAAAAATGCCAAGCATATCACAATGCATTTATATATGACTGATATTGGTTGTTAGTTCAAGGTAAGTATTCTGTATTATGTAATGAATACTACTTCTGTGTTCTTTATTTAAAGTTTGTGTCAGGCACAAAGGTTGACTATTATCTAACACCTTTTTTGACTTCTAATGGGACCACTATATGATTTTTTTCTCTGCTTTATTGATGTGATTTATGTCGGTAGATTTCCTAATAGGAAGCTGGCTTTCTGGTCTTCTAATGCGTCTGGTCTGACTTGACTATATTCTGCTATTCTTTTAAATAACTGCATGTTTTTATCATATTTTCTCTAGCCACCTTTCTAGAGCCATTTTCAGAACTGGTATGAGAAGATATTAGCTTCATAAAACAAATCGGGAGGCTTTCCATCTTCTGCTCTGCAGCAGAGTATACCCTGCAGGAATAATTTGTTCTTTGAGATTCTCTAATAACACGTTCAAGTGTAACTTTAGTGGCATCCTGTAAATGTTGATATACACAAGGTTTTCATTGTCATTATAACACAGATCGTCTGTAATAGTGGTATTGATCTCTGATCCCAGAATTATTTAGAACATCGTCCAGGAGTTTGAGAATATTTTTGCTTGTGTGATTTTTTTTTTTTTTTTTTTTTTTTTTTTTTTTTGCTATTAAATTTAGTTCTATTGCATTGTGGTCAAGAAATTGTGGTCTGTACAATTTCTACTCCTCTATATTTATTTTAGTTTTTGTTATGACCTAATACAAAATGTTCTGGAAATTATGCCAATCACTTTTGGATGCTTGAAAAAGAAAGTATTTTTATGCTTAAAAGTCCTGTTATATCTACCTAATCCATCTTACTGAAGACATTGTTCAAATCATCTACATTTTGCACATTGATCTGTTGCAGATCAAGGATGTATGTTAATTCCACTAACATTTCATTGCCGTTGGTTTCTATTTGTATTCATAGCAGATTTTGCTTTGTGTATTTTGGTACAATGTTATATGGCAGAGAAAAGTTGCAATAAAAGTTTGGACGATATATTTTGCCAATGGAACATGATTATTTTCTTAGCTTTTGTCTTTGGGTTTCTGTTCTTTTATATTGACTTTTCATGATTCATATTTCACATTTATGTTTGTATCTTTTAAAATTTTAACTTTTTGTATCATTTTTGTATGTTTTTCAAAAAAGAATGAAATTAGCTTTCATTTCATGAAATAATTTGATGCTGTCATTTGGTGGAAGAGAATTTACTTATTTAAATTGACTGTGATTACTCCAATGTGTGGACTTACAATTTCCATCTTTGGTTATGCTTACCACTATTAATGCTTTTGTGAGTTTTCTGGTTTTTTCTCCCTTGAAGTTTTCCATGTAAGTTTGAGTTATTTTAATATTTCATTTGCTCTGTAATGATCTAGAAGCTATCTATAATACATATTTCTATTGTTGGTTACCTGTAAGTTTGAGAAAATCATATTTGAATCTATGTTTTCCTAAACTCAAAAGAAACTGGAGACCGTATTAACTGATTGACCAACACAGTCACGAGCTACGGCATTTTCACATTTTATTTCCTTCACCACTGTCTCTATCTCCCCAATTGTAAATTCTCAAAGCTTATTTATATAGTATACCTGAAAGACTGCCTTCATATTATGAACCATCTCTTTAAAAACATTTTCGTGTTTGTACTGACTTTTTTAAAAATGGTTTTAGTTGTTGATGGACCTTTAGTTTATTTATTTATTTATGTGGTGCTGAGAATCAAACCCAGTGCCTCACACTTGCCAGGCAAGTGCTCTACCACTGAGCCACAGCCCCAGGCCTGTGCTGACTTTTATAACTTCACTCACTGTGTGTAAACTTTGGGCCTTACTGTACATTTCTGTGTCATGTTATTCCCACTGGTTCCCATTCATTTCATGTAGTCCGAAGTCTGCAGACTTTTCCCAGGCTTGCATGTGGAGGGCACCTTTTCCTGTCCCTTGTAGGTATGACGATGCCTCTTCATTGTTCCTTTGAATGTTTTTAAAGGGGGTGCAGAATTATGGAGTCGCAGGGTTTTCCTACAAACTCTGCAGAGTCGCTTCACTTCTTACAGAGTTGGATGCTGTGGGGATGCTTGATGTCATTCCGATTTTCATCCCTTCGAAGGTGATTGTCTTTTCTATTTGGATGCCTTTTGGACATTTTTATTTGAACTGGAATTTTAAAAAGTTTGCTCTGATGTCTTTGACCTTGACCTTGTAGGCTCTTCCCACCTGCAGGCTTAGATCTTCCTTTGGTTTAGAAAATTTTTCTTCTGAAGTCTTTAAAAAAATATTATTTAAGTCTGTCCTTTATTCATAGGACTACTAGAAAGCATGTTTTATTTGTCTTTTCTTTCTTTTTTTTTTTTTTTGAGGGTAGTACCAGAGATTGAACTCAGGGGCACTCAGCCACTGAGCCGCATCCCCAGCCCCGTTTTGTATTTTATTGAGAGACAGGGTCTCACTGATTTGCTTAGCACCTCACCATTGCTGAGACTGGCTTTAAACTTGCGATCCTCCTGCCTCAGCCTCCCCAGCTGCTGGGATTTCAGGCATGTGCCACTGTGCTGGGCTTATCTTTGCTTTTCATGTCTCATAACCGATATTCATTTTTCTTACTTTTTCTGTGTTCTTAGAGAATTCCTCCAGTGTATCTTCTCCTTCACTGGTGAGATCTTCTGTAATACTTACTCAGTATTCATATCCTGTGAAGACTTTTAATTCAGAAATTATAGTTTTTGTCACCATTTTCCTTCCTGGTCTTAGTTTATTGTTTTATAGTTTATTTTTTGCTCTAATCTCATACCTGTGATTTCTTTTGGAAACTGAGAACAAAGATCACACAGTTTCTTTGAAATGCCTCTGTTTCTGATGAAGGTGGACTTCAGAAGATGACACTGGTTTCATTGATGGCTCATCCAGTTAATATTTGATGAGGTTTTGATGTGCATGCTCTGTTGAAGAATGGATGGCTCTCATCTCTTTCTGGAACTTTCAGTCTAGTTGGAGGGAGTCAGGACAGCTCAGCTTTCCTAGGTTTACTTCACAGCAGAGCCATGATGCTTCACCTCTAGCCCGTTTCAAGGTCAACACAGGCACCATTTGGCCTGACCTGGGACTGCTAAGCATCTCAGTCCAGAGCAAATCCTAACAAGACACCTCCACTGAGGCTTGTCCCTGACACATCCCTTCTATGACCGCAGCTTGGGAACCTCAAATGGATGCTTCTCCTGTGGCCAGGTGGCCAGGTAACCAGCTCCCTTTGCGGTGCCTATGCCCATCAGCACCTCAAGCTCCTTCCTCTGCATTATGGGATTTCAATGCAATTTTGCTGGATTTTCTTCCACTTGGCAATGGTAGTTGATTGTTCCTTATTTTCATCCAATCCTGTCCCCCTCCTGGAAAATATACATATGGTCCCTGACATGAGCTTCTGTTTGTGATTTTTCACATGATCAGCACTGTATTCAATAGCTCACATGAGATGCTCGACACTTTATTTAAGATAGTCTTTGTGTTGGATGATTTGGGCCAACTGCAGGCTAATGTAAGTGTTGTGAGCGTGCCTGAGGCCGGCTGAGCAAAATGATGATGTTCAGTCCATTAGGTGTGTTAAATGCATCTGCAACTTAATGACATTTTCAACTTATGATGGGCTTATTGGGACATAATCCCATTGTAAGTCAAGAAGCATCTGTTGGTGTGTTTCTTAAATTGCAGCCCTGGGTTGTTTTTTTGTTTTGTTTTGTTTTGTTTTTCCTTTTTTTCCCTAATCTTTAGAGTCATTTTATAGTGACTGAGAAGGAGCAATTTGATGTCTGCACAAATATTCTCTCCTGACTAGGCTTCATGTTGCTTCTGAATCTTTTCATACATGCCTCTCAGTCAACAGCAGAGTTGGATCCAGATTTCCTTCTATTTTCCAAAGCATGACCTGTGTTTTGCACATCACTTACATTTTACAGACACTGGATGAATTGAATTCTAATGCAATCTTTCCCATTCCCTATCCCCAAGTCCAGACTTTAAATCTCATATTTTTTTGTTTTTGTTTTTGGCTGGGAGTGATACTTACAAAATAAAAATCGCATCTCCAATTTTCTTTTCCAGTTTGAGGAATAAGATGGTAATACTATAACAGCAGATGAGAGAATTTTCTGTAATTCGTTTAATAAAATAATTGGGTCAGTATGCCTGCGTCTGCAGCCTTACAAGTGAAATCCATGCTTCGTGGCTTTTCACATGGGGTGAATGACCCACGGAAGCTGACAGACTGAAAACGAAAATGAACCGTCACACTCAGCTTGTGTCCAAAGAACATCAGAAAAATACTGTTGAACTTCTGTTCACATGGGTTGGTCCTGATAGCTGTTATAAAAGTCAAGGCTTAGCCACTGAATTAGTTGAAGGAGTCATCTATGGTGGCTGTCCGAGAGCGCTGGCCGACTGACCAGCTACACAGAAAAGGCATCATGGACAGCTGGTTTTCTAGTTCATTCCTTGTGTCCCTCATAGAGATGGACACACCCACCTGGTCACGTAGACTGGCAGTTTGGTCCCCGTTTAACCAAGAGACTGCGCAAAGGGAGAGTCATCCTGGTGCCACCCAGCATCCCCTGGATGGGTGACCTCAACACCAGACCTTCACCCCTCGTGTTCTGGAGGCTGAGAAGTCCTCAAGGTCACAGCAGGACTTGGTTCCTGGGGAGGACTCCAGCTCTCTCCCTGGTGTGTGGACACTTTCTTGCTGTGTCCTCCTGTGGCAAGGGGAGGAGAGGGAGTGCCTGCTGGCGTCTCCTGTCGTAAAGACGCGGACCTGGTCACAGAGTCAGGGCCCTCACACCACATTTTTCTTCACAGCATCTGTCACTATCTGACTGGCCTCGAGTTGGTTTTGCTTCTTGTCCCATCTAGTCATGGTCTCCCGTGAGAATGTACTCCGTCAGAGCTGGGGCGTCCCCCACACCCAGATCAGCTCCTAGAATAGAGCGATAGGGACATTAGAGAGCGAATGAGTGGTGGACTGAGCCCACGCGTCCTGAAGGACGAGCGGGATCTCCCTTGATAGTCTGGTAAGAGAGTGGCCTTCTGGACATGGCGAGGTCTGTGGCCAAAGCAGCGTGGCTGGTCCAGAGTGGCACACGGGGAATGAGAGGCCACTGACTAGACAGGGCGGTCAGAATGCATGAGGCTGTGGGGACCACAGAACTCCAGAGGGGCCAGGGGCAGAAGCCTTCTGATTCACCCTCGTCTGCTCTGGTTCAAAGTTAGAGAAATATTTTGGGCAAAACTGGACAACCCTGATCAACACTCTGGGGTAGCAAAGGGTAACACATGGTTGTGGGTCTGGAAACAGCCATTAGTGAGTAGACTGGTCTCTGCTCTGGAGGCCAAGGTGGTTGGCTCTGTGACACGGAGGTGGCGGATGTCTCAACTCGGTAGTTCTCTACTCGACTACTACACACTGAAAAATATAAATGATCTGGGCAGCGGATGGAAGTAGTCTGCCTCTCTAGGGGTAGGTTGCAGGTGTTAGTATTATTAAAAAGCTCCCGACTCACAGAATGAGCAAACGTGCAGATCGTACACCTGATAAAAGATACGCTGCTAAAATACACAAGGAACTTTTATAATTCAACTTTTAAAAAGAGACACATAATCCAATTAAAAATGGGATCTTCTCTAAATATCCAAAGAAAATAAGCAAAGGGCCACCAAACACATGGGAAGGGGCTCAACATCATTAGCCACCAGGAACGTGCACCTCAAAACCAGAATAAGAGCCGGGTGGGTGGTGCACTCCTGTGACCCTAGCGGCTCAGGCTCAGGAGGCTGACGCACCGGGAGCAAAGCCAGGCTCAGCAAAAGCGAGGTGCTAAGCAGACGCCAGAAGGTACTCTCCTGCTCGCTCCCCGCTGCCACATAAGGACACAGCAAGTGAGATGTCTCTAAGTAACATACGAAATAGGGCTGGGGATGCGGCTCAATAACCAAGTGCCCTGGGTTTAATCCCTGGTACCAAACTGATAAACAAAAACAAAGAAACAGAATGAAAAAATTCCCACCCACTCAGAAGGCCAGAAGGAGAGCATCAGATAATAACTTTGGGTGAGGATGTGGAGAAATCATAACCCTCATGTGTTGACGGCAGGAATGTAAAAATATGCAGCCATTTAGAAAGCCGTCTGGAAGTTCCTCAAAAAATTAAACGGAGTTATCATGTGCTCCCCAAATAGCACTCCTAAGTTTATACCAAGAGAAATGAAAACTGTGTCTTTCAAACACTTGTGCAAGGAAATTTGTAAAAGCAGTCTTCATAATAACCAAAAAGATGTGACCAATCCAATGTCCATCCACTGATAGACAGGAAAACAGAATGTGATGAACCTTGGAAAATTATGTCAAGTGACAGAAACCAGTCACGAGGGTCCACATGTTATATGGGATATCCAAAATTGGCACATCTAGATAGTCAAAAAGTGGATTGGTGTTTGCTTAGGGCTGGAGAGCCGAGGTGACAGGGAGACTGGGGAGTGATGGCTTAGGGTACTGGATTTTTTTTTTTTTTTTGAGGTTATAAACACATTCTAAAATTGTGATGATGGTTGTATAGCTAAAATACTAAAAACCATTGACATGGATAATTTAACAGGGAGTCACGTACTATGTGAATTATAGCTTGATAAAATTGTTTTTTTTTTTTTAAAGTTCTTGAGGTGATTCTAATGTTCACCTAGAATTGAGAATTTCTGCCTCAATTTCTTGCAGGCCTGGAAGGGCAGAGGGCAGGGGAGTATGGGTAGAGACACAGCTTGGTGGCTGAGCTGTCCAGTGGGCATGGTATGGGCATGACCTCTTCCTGACTGAGTGGAACGTGGGGTGCAGCCAGAGTCCCCCTTCCTTACAGTCATGATGGCTTCTGCAGGTTGCTATATCATAAGGAGCAGCAGGCTCCAACTGATTCAGAGAGGAAAAGGACTGAACAGTACAGGTTCCTCACACAGCTGGGCACTGAGTCCCTAAAGACATGGATGGAGGTAGGAGTAGCCCACATTGCCCTCGAATTGTCTGCTGGACTGTCATTCACATCTGAACTGAAGGCTGACCTGCCACTTTGGGGAGGGTTATACCATTCAGCTTAGTGGAACGCTCCTGCATGCTTTAAGTCATCGCTGGGTTACTTACGATACCTAATACAGTGTAAATGCTGTGTAAATAGTTGCTACATGATATCATTTGGAGAAAAATGACAAGAAATAAAAAATATATATTTAACACAGGTGGAAATATTTGACCTGCAGTTGGTGAGTGCGTGGCTGTGGAACCCAGGCTGAAGGACTAACTATGCATGATTTACTATGAGGCGTTGGCTTATAGTAAAGAGTATAGTTAGGAGGCTCCAGGTCTTAAGATCTGCAGTAAGCAAGCGGGAGACCTGGGACAGACTGCTGTAAGCTCCAGTTTGAATGAAAACCCTGGGAACAAGGAGAACATTCTGGAAGTTCCAGTTCCAGTTTGGTCCAGAGACACTGAGGGGTCAATGTTTTTCATTCTGCTGATTCGAACGTTAATCTCATCCAGAAACACCCTCACAGACACATGTGGAATAATGTCTGACCAAATGTCTGGGCACCCCCTGGCTCAGTCAAGCCATCACACTCAATTAACCGTCACAGTCACCTTTGGGTACCCAAGTGCCCTGTCCTCCTGCAGTGAGCGCGATGTCCTCGCCTTGCTGTGGGGTTTGGTGTCTCCGCCTTGGGCATCCGTGTGCATTCACCTTGGCAGCTCAGAGCCACAGTCCTGTCTGGGCTGGGAAATTGCATGAGGGCCAGGAGATACCTGATTGGTGGTTGTTGGGGTACCAGAGGAGAACGGAGGCCCAGAGAATGGCCAGACCCGAGTGGTCCAGGGCAGCTGGGGAGGGGATGTAGACTTTGAAAAAAGACTACGTTGTTTTCCAGGGACAGGAAGGAAAAGGCAATCCAGTTGGGAAAGCGGTGTGAACAAAGGTGCATGTCTGGACAGCAGCGTGAAGGAGGGGTGGAGGGACAGGAGAAAGCTGCAGGCTGGAACAGAGAGGGTGCTGGGAAACAGAGAGGCGTCACGTGTGTACACAGGTCATCTGGAAGCCACATCCTCACCCAGGAGTTCATCTGGTGCTGACGACCTTCTGAAAATTGCTATCTGCTCTTTCAGTTCAATTCCTGAAGGAGAATGGCCAAAACATTACTCTTTGACAGCTCCCTTAAAATTGTTCCTCTAAGTAATGATGATTAAATCTCTCTCACTTAAAACATCATTATAGAAATAAGTTCATCAGTTTATAATGTTAAAAATCTGATTTCATTCTATTCTTCATGTGCTGAGAAAATTAAGAAACAGACTTTTCAGGCTTTGTGTGAATTTCAGATGTACATTCCCATTTTTACGTACGGTAGACTGAGGCAGTGGTCTCCGAATGTCATGTAACGATGTAGACCTTCTATCATTAAGAACTGTTGTAAGAACTTTTTTCTAAATCCAATTTTTATATTCTTCTTTCAATCATATTACCATCAGTCCTGGCATATACTAGTACATGGGGAATATTTCATTTACTTATTTGTTATTTATAGTCCAACTTTGCAAAGGAAAATGTTCTTTTAATTGAAAAACTGCAAGGTGCCACTGGTTTACCTTTTACCCACTTTGTTGTTCCCCTGTGCGTGCTCGAAAGCAGAGCCAGTTCATTGTCACGGCACAATAATTGCCATTTTCCAATGCAGACCTCCCAGTCAAACAGAGAAATGTAAAATTATTTACAACTAGCAGTGCTCAAGTATATATGAAGGGGACATTTGTAGGATAAGTGTTTAGATCAGGGGGCTCTTCTTCTGACCATGTAGTGTTTTCCCCAGCCATTAAAAAATGGAGGGGCCACAATATCAGAACCATATTTTCAATTCCTTTGGAAAGAGTAGATGATACCCATATGATATTTAAAGATCTGAATACAAATGTCCATGTGATATGTAGAAACCTGTAAGATGGTCTTTCTCACCAGTAACACAACATGCCTTTTTGACATCTTTTATTTTTTATTGACTATCAATGTAGAAACATCTGCCAGAGGCCAGAGAGAACACTGCATAGCTAACCCAGGGCCGTTGTTCCATTTTTCTTTTCTTTCTTTCTTTTTTTTTTTTTTTTTCTGCTTTCATAAGGAACTTGATTCCAAGAGGTTCATCTTCCCCCCTCTAAACTTCAGTAAAAAACCCTTTAAAAAGGGTGGGGGGTTGAATCTGAGAGACAACAGGGTTCCAGAAATTCATGGGGTATTTTACTGAATCTCCAATTCAGCTCACACAAAAATTCCCTGGAGGGCTTTGCTTCACCTCTCTCCCCTCCCTTCCCTTTAGTCCTCTCTCCTTCTCTCCCCTCTCCTGTCCTTCCTTTTCTTCTTTCCTTTTTAATTAACAAATAATAATTGTATATATTTATGGGGTACAAAGTGATTTTTTTTTTTTTGGTACTGGGAATTGAACCCAGAGGTGCTTAACCACTGACCCACATCCCCAGCCCCTGTTTTAAAATTTTATTTAGAGACAGAGTCTCGCTAAGGTGCTGAGGCTGGCTCTGAACTCGCCACCCTCCTGCCTCAGCCTCCTGAGCTGCTGGGATTACAGGCATGTGTGCCACTGTGCCCGACGACACCGTGACATTTGGATCTATGTGTACAGTGTTGAAAGATTCAGTCAAGCTAATTAACATACTCACGACCTCAGCAACGATATCTGTTGTGCTGAGAATGTTAAAGATCTCCTATTTCATGGATCTGGAAACAAACCTCATTGTTAACTGTAGTCCCAGGCATCCTAAGGAGACAGACTTGCCCTCTTGGATCTGCAGCCTCCCTGACTCCCCACGCCGACCTCTGGTAATCACCTTTCTGCTCTCTGTCTGTGAGACTGACTTTTTTGGATTCCAGGTACGAGCAGATCATTCGGTATTTGTCTCCCTGTACCTGGCTTATTTCACTACCAAGGCCTGCAGTCACCCCCAGATTCTGCTTTAATTAGTGGGAGGTTTTCCACAGGTCCCCAGGTGATGCTGATGTGCGCCCCAGGTGGAGATAATGGCCATGGGTTTGATTTGAGTTCTGGCTGGAGGGAGTTGGATGAGTCATCAACTCCATGAGCCTTATTCCTCCTGTATGTAAAAGTGTGGGCACCAGTACCCCTCAGAGCTATCAGAAGGATCACATAAAATGATGGCTAGACCATTTTGTGGAAATGTACAAAGGCCTCTTCAAAAGTGCACTCTAGGAGATACAGACATACTCTCTTGCTCCAAAGAAATTCTTCAACAATCTCATTTTTGCAAAAGGTCACACTTCAGTTGCCTTTATGAAAACCAATGTTCCCTCAATTTTTGAGCTAATTATTCATTACCCAGGTGAATTTTTGAAATCCAGTGACCATTTTGTGTGATATATAGATTTTATACCAACAGAACAATATTTAAGCGCTATTGCTAAAATGGGTCTGCATGTACATACACACACACATAATTTACATGTCCTCCGAGATAGTTTAAAAAATCAGTTCCCCCAAATGGGATAGGTAGATAGACTATATGAATTTTATCCTTGCATAGATGGATGTATTTTTTTAAATAGTCTTTAATAGAATATAGAAAATTAAAGTGAATGAACGTGTAGAAAATCTGCAAAGAGGGAAATCGTTCAAATAAAGGCCAAAAGGATGAGGATATAAAGGGTGCAAAAGGATAAGGGTCAGAAAGATAAGGATCAATGCAGTTGACAACATTTTAAGACTCCAATGTGGATGGCATCTCCAGAGTAATGGGAAATGAAATCCAAGGAAAACGGGGTGAGAAATGAGCAGGAATTGCCAAAATGTAGACAGAGAAAAGCAGAAACAGAGGGAACTTGGAGGTGAAGGGAGAATTTCCCCATAAGGTACTGGAGGTACCAAAGCAGGCTGGGGGAGGGCTCTCCAGGCTGGGGAGGAGAGGGGATCCTTACAGGTGAGATCCTCCAGAAGGGTGGTGAGAAGCAACCCAAAAGGAAGAGTGTTTGATAGGACTGGGGTGGTACATGGGCAGGAAGAGGAGAAACAGAGGTGACGGGCGCTGACTTTAGATCCGAGGAGGGTAGACGTTCAGCATTACCAGGGAGGCGTGAAGCAAGACCACCAGCTCAGAGTGTTAGGGCGTGGCCTCTTCAGGACGGAGAAGGTAGAAGGCAGCGTGCTGGAAGCAGGAAGCACATGTGTTGAGAAGGTGCAGGGATAGCTCCTGGGTGTGGAGTGTCGGTTTGTTGGTGGTGAGTGAGGAGCCAGTCCTTGGTGGACCTGTAGGAACAGGTGAAGGAAAGGTAGATGTTAAAGCCGTCTGTTAAAGGCTTGGACTCCAGGGTGGTGATATTGGGAGGTGGTGGAAACTTTAAGAGGCAGGGCTTAGGGGGAGGTCCTTAGGTTATTGGGGATGTGCCTCCAGAAGGGATTGTGGGCCCCACCTGTTTGCTCCTCTACCCCTCTCTCTGCTTCCTGACTTGAGATATGACCTCTTGCTCTAACACATGTTCCTTTCTCCAGAGGCCCAAATCAATGGGACGATCTTATCTTGAGCTTGAATCTCCAAAACCCTGAGCCAAAATAAATCTTTTTACTTCATAAGTAACCTGTGTCAGGTATTTTGTCTTAGTGACAGAAAGATGACTAATATGCAATTATTGAACTTCCTCTTTCAAATGTCTCTCTTAAATCAGTGCATGAATTCTGCTCTCCGCTCTTTAGACAAGAGTAGGTTTGGGGTGAAACCACCTGGGAAGTTTATAATCGGCAGCGATCTCTGAGGAGCTTGAAATCATTAAAATACACCAGAAATACGGGACCAGCTAGCCCAGATTCCCACATCCCATTCTTCCTGTAAGAAGAATAGAGTAAGTTGAATGGTGGCCATCCAAAAGATAGGTCCACCGGAACCTGCAAACAGGGCAATGTTTGGAAAAATGATCTTTGCTGATAGAGTTGAGGATCTTCAGATGGAGTCACCCAAAAATTCAATGACAAGTGACCCTGTAAAAGTCAAAGAAGGAAGAGCACAGAGGAGGAGGCCATGTGACGGTGGAGGCAGAGGCGGGAGCGATGCAGCTATAAGTCAAGGACTGCCTGGAGCCACCAGAAGTTGGAAGACCCAGAGAAGGAAACTTTCCCAGAGTCCTCTGCAAGTGCAGGGCCTTACTGACTCTTGGCTTTGGATTTCTGGCTTCCAGAACTGTGAGAAAATAAATTTCACTTTTTTAAGCCACCAAGTTCATGGTCACTTGTTATGGAGCCACTGCGAACTAATATAACTGTTGAAAGGTAAATAGTCCCTGCCCCCAATAAAATGAACCGTGTCCTCAAGTAAATAGAAAAAATAATAAAAATAATAAATCTGTCCAGCGCTGACCTAGGTCTGTTGAGTATATTCATGGCATGCATGTGGCAGCTTGGAGGGACAGATTCCAATCTGACCAGTTGGTGTCAGTTGCCTGATGACATCAGCAAGGCTGTCTGAAATTCTGAAAGGGAGTGTTCATGGCAGAGAGCTGTTTTCCAAAAAGAAAGTGACTCATTTTCTTATCTAAAGTTAAAAAGTACTGATAGTTCATCTGAGAACTTTTGAGAAAACTGAAAAAGAAAGCTCATGGCAGAATGATTATGAAAGAAAAGGGAATGTTGTGTTGATGTTTTTTAAATTAATGGAAGTAAATGAGCATGTGATTTTGTTTCTCAAAGTTCTGCGAATATTCTTTGCACAGGAGATGATTCCTATCTCAGTTTTAAGTAGAAATTAAAACAGAATAATATTTGTCTTTTTGCTCTTTCAGATAATTAATGTCAAGATATAATAACCCAAAGTGGATTAGATTAGAGTAGTGCCCTTTACCGTGTGGAAGTGGGAAGCTGGGATTTCATGACTGCTGTTGAAATTAACCATGAGGATCCGGCTCTGCTGCGGGCACCTGAACAACACGGACTCTGCTCACATCACGGCCCAAGAGTCTGAGGCCCAGAGCATCACCGCCTTCCCTCACTGGCTCCCAGCATGTAGGGAAGAACACAAGATGGCGCATGCGGCCAGAGCACCAGTGTGGCTGATGACAACAGCATTGGAGAGCGCGGTTTGAATCTGAGGGCAGATGGGGTGTTTCCATCTCGCCTTGAAGTTGAGATAACTAGTCCCACTGAAGAGCATGGCATGACTGGAATGATTCATCCAAGAAGTAGGAACAGAAAGATTCAAGATCAACTCTGGGAATCAGAGCAGATGGGGTGACTGGGCTGCACACCACGGCTAGATAGAAGAGGGCTTGTCACTCACCATAGGCAGAGTCGGCGGTGGGTGGCTGTTTTTAAGGTAGTAAGGAGTATGGTCATCCCTCCGTGTCTGTAGGAGGTGGGTGATAGAACCCCATGGACACCAAAGTCCTCCGATACCCAAGTTCCTCATATAAAATGGGGCGGTATTTGCATGTAACCTACACACATCTTCCTAGATGCTTTAAATTATCCCTAGATCACCCATGACATCCAATGGAATGTAAATGCTACGGAAATAGTCATTATAGTATTTTAAAGAACAGTAACAAGAAAAACTGTACAGTTGCATTTTTCCTCCCAAGTGCTTTCTATTCATTTGTTGAATCTGTGAATTGGAAACCCACGTTGGAAAGGCCAACTGTATACACCTGCCCCCCACACCCGCTTTCAACCCCACCACCCTTACTCACTGGTGGAAGACCACCAGTGGCCGGGGCTCAAAACTCCCGAACAAGAAGTATAAGTGGGAAAACACCCCATTTATTTTCAAGTTTCCAATAATTGCTACTTCTCGAATTCCATATATTACAGGGAAATTGCTCATAGGGAAATGATAAACTTGTCTTATGGCTTAATAAACCTAACATGACTAAACTGTATTTACAATCATCAATATCAAACAGGCATTTGAATTCTCTGTGGGAACTTGCCAGTTGATAATGTTTCAGCTGTAAAAGTGAATATGTCAGAAAATCAAAACATTTTCCAAGTAAAAAAAAAAACAAAAAAATAAAATAGATCTATTTGATCCTTAGTGGAGTAACTAATGCTCTCTAGTTATATGATAGGCTGCAAAATGATAAGCAACTCCAGATAAGTGAGTGTTAATTCGGTGCAAATAATAAGTCCTGCCATTAAATCAGTGTAAGAGACCTACAGTTCCATTAATCATTGGACTCGGTTTATGAACACAATGTATTGGCCTGTCCCTGCCTGTTCTGAGATGAGACTAGGCTATTTCAGGGAGAGAGCAGGAACGAAGGGAGAGGAAAAGGTGGTCTTGTGTTTATATTCCTGTGAGCCTATATAGTTAAAGTACCATCCTCAACCCAGGATCCTGTGTTTTAGGGGATCAAAATGGTAATGACCAATCATTATGATTGATCATCTGGAATTGCCATTCTTTCCCACTCACTCTCTTATCTGATGTATCACATTCATCACATCTTCTCTGCAGATATTAATACTAGTTATATTATTAAATTCTGTTGACTTAAATGGTATTTTTAAATAAGGTCCCACGTAGTCATTTACTGAGCTTAAGAAAATTATTCTAAAACTGGAAAGGCTCTAGATGAGGCTTTCTGTATTAAGACTAGACCTCAGATAATTAGTCTGCAAGAATGAAAGGATGTCGGAACCGAGAGAGGGTTGTTTTTGTTGTATGGTCAATCACCCATGTTTCTTTCATTGTTCCTGGTAGCTCATCTTGGAGTACTTGCTTCCTGCCTTCTTCAAGAGAGTGTAAATGGGAAATCTCCCTTACACTCCCTGAATCAACAGCATCCCTTCCTCTAGCTTCATGTTTATCACCACCATGATCCAGACACTGTCTAATTGCTTTGCATTCATTTGAATATTTAACCTTCACAATCAACCACACAAAGAAGCTACTACTTTGATCAAATTTTGCAGAGAAGAAAATGAGAGGCACAGCGATCGACCTTCAGATCATCTCCCCCAGGGCCCTGCTCGCCCACCAAGCTCTCCTTACACTCTCTCCTGCCTCCTCAATGGCTGTTTTGTTCTTAAGGGTTCTTGACAATCTCTTCCCTTGAGTCTTCTTCCCATCAAGTTTGTTGATAATTCTCAGAAAGGTAAAATGACTCACTAACATTTGCACAGAGAGTGAGGCTGAACTTAGAATCTGACCCCACATCTTATTATCTTTAATGACATCACACTACTGGATATAGCCGAAGTTTTCAACTGAGTAGAAATTGGCTCTGAAACAAAATAGCTGGCACTATTTCACTTCTTTCAGAAATAAATTCCAGATGGATTTAAGAATTAAATCTTGCAAATGAAACCATAAAAGTACTGGAAGGAAATTCTGGTGAATATTTATGTAATCTTGGGGTGACAGAGGCCATTCTAAAAATGGCCCTAGAATCGGAAAGATGAATACATTAGATTTCATAAAAATATGTGAAAACACTATAAATAAAAAGGAAAGGCAACCAACTCAGGGCAGGAAAGTGATTCTCTCTTGTTATTGAATTATTCATTTATTCATTCCAAAAATGTTGGCATTGGGGTAAAACGGAAGTAAAAAAAGACAGTGTCCCTGCCTACATGGAGCTTGTGATCTAGAGAAGGATTCAACGTGGACTGACCAACGTGCACTTACACGAAGCAAGCAGGTGGCTTTATGAGAGAAGATACCACATGAGCTGGTGCAGGCTGGACTCCAGGAAACGCTGCACAGTACTGCCTGGGCAGGGATCAGAAGGACCAGTGCAGGAGAACTAGGGAAAGGCAGCAAGCAAAGCACCCATGCAGAGAGAACAGCCTCCCACCGAGGGGAGAGAGCGTGGTCCACTTGAGGAGCAAACGGAGGACCAATGTGACCCAAAGCCAGAGCACAGGTGCAGGGTGGCCTCGGGCGAGGTGGAGAGGTAGGTGTCATTCACTAATATGGGAACCCTGGAAGAGGAGCATGTTTGGACACACGGAAAATCAAGAATTCCATCCTGCACGTGCTGAGTTTGAGATATCCTTCAGGAGCCCAAGTGGAGATGTCCAAGCAGTATTTGCACGTAAAGATCCGGAGTATAAAAGAAGGACTTGTCTGAAAATAGAAGTTCAGAGTCATGGGTTTGTACATGCAATGAAACCATGGTCATGGGTCAGATCACGCAGGGAGGAAGAATAGAGTGAGAAGAGGAGAAGGTCTAGCGCTGAGCCTCAGAGAATGCCCATATTCAGTGGCCAAGTAGAGGATGATTTATTATTACAAAGGCCACAGAGAAGGCTGAGCCAGGAGGAAATCCCAGGAGAGTGTGAGCCATGGCAGCGAGGGATCCCACTCCACTTTGTGCTGTGATAACAGAATACGGAGTTTGGGTAATTCATGACAACACAAGTTTATTTGGCTCACAATTCTGGAGCCTGGGAAGTTTGAGATGGAGGAGTCGCATCTGGTGAGGGCCTTCTTGCTGTGTCCTCCCTTGGCAGAAGGTCAGAAGAGTGCAGGACCAAAAGTGGGGAGAAGGCCAGACTCACCCTTTAATCAGGACCCATGTCAGCAATAACCAACCCATTCCATGAAGATGGCATGAATCCACTCGTAAGCGCAGCGCCCACCTGGCCGAATCGGCTCCTCCCGGCCCCTCCTCTCTGTCTTGTGGCATTGGGTGCATTGGGAATAAGCCTCCACACAGGAACTTGGGGGACAATTCAAAATCCTATTGCAAAGAGAGCAAGTGTTTCAAAAAGGAGATAGAACAACGCCAAATGCTATTTAAAGGTCAAATAAAATAAGGACTGAAAAAAAGCCTAAAATGCCTACTACATTTAGAAGCATAAAAGTCACGAATGGCTTTAATAACAGTATTCGTGGTGGAATAATGGGGAGGGAAGCCATACTGGGAGAGGTTGAGACAGGTGTGGGGCGAGGGGAAGGAAACTGAGATAGCAAGGAGAGAAAAGTCTAAGAGAGTGACTCTGGTATGGACATGCATGACTGCATGACCCGTGTGACCCTACAAAATGTGCAACCAGAAAAATGAGAACTTACACTCCGTTCATGTGTGATCTATCAAAACGTATAAATGCATTCTACTGTCATGTACAACTAGTTGGAACGAATAAAAAATTAATTAAAAAAAAAGTCTAAGAGATTTACCTGTGGGAGAAGCGAATGAGGGTAGCAGACTGAGGGAAGAGTTTTTACTGATTCATTATTTTAAGCAGGAGAAACTGTGGATCTCATAGTATGAATGTGAGTTTACAAATTCATTGTGCAGCATATATAACTTTCCTTAAACATGGAGTTAATTTTTATTTAGGTCCCGTGTCACTAGTAGAAATAAGCCCAGTTAACCCAGAACACCCTCTTTTTCCCAAGGCAGAGTCTGGGCTCCGGTGGGCCCACACATCATCAGCTGCACTTCCATGATCCCTGGCCAGTCTGCCAGCACACCCCACAGACTATTTCTCTGGGTCTAGCTGTGGCCCCGGATCTCCCAGAAGAACAGGGCTCCTTTCTCTGAAGCCCAATGAACTCTCCCTTCTCGTGCCTTCTCCTCACTCCCTTCTTCTCTTGTGCCGGGGAATCCTTCCCAGTCTAGTGGTGGTAGTGGAGAAGGAAGACCTTTCTTTGTCTCCTCTGCTTCTCCAACATTCTTCTTGGTTCCATGACGATCTGGTGGATCCCAAACTAGGAGGAATTAAGGGTGTTCTGGTTTTGGCCCCGCCTTGTCCACCCTCTGCAGTTGTAGTACCGGGAAGGTTAAGGGTTCTGTTCTGTACTCAGCAAGACTGATTGGATGTTCTTGGGAAGCAGAGAACGGGCCACCTTGTGTAGTGTTCTGCCTCCAGTGCTTAGAAGAGTGGCAATAACAAGCTCTCAACGACAAATTGCTGAGTGGGGGGGAAGGAAGGAAGAAAATGAGTGAGGAGAAAAGGAAAGGAGGAAGGGAGGGAGGGAGGAAGGAACTGGTTGACGAAGAAAGGCGCTGTCCTCCTCCCAGAGCACCTCGAAGCCAAGTCAGCAAGCCTTTAGGCAAAATCCTGCAAGCATGGATGGTTACCTAGAGGCAGTGGCTTTATATTTACTCTGCCTACAGTCCCAGGAGAGCCCAGAGACCCTCTCCCTGCGCTCTCCAGACGTGCTTTATCTCTTCAGGTGCTCTCAGGTGGGCTCTGTCTCTCCAGGTGGCTCTGTCTCTCCAGGTGGACCCTGTCTCTCCAGGTGCTCTCCAGGTGGGCTCTATCTCTCCAGGTGCTCTTCAGGTGGCTCTATCTCTCTAGGTGGGCTCTATCTCTCCAGGTGCTCTCCAGGTGGCTCTATCTCTCCAGGTGGACTCTGTCTCTCCAGGTGCTCTCCAGGTACGCTCTATCTCTCCAGGTGGCTCTATCTCTCCAGGTGCTCTCCAGGTGGGCTCTGTTTCTCCAGGTGGGTTGTCCCTTCCTTCAGTCCAGCGTCTTATTTTGTACAGGAATCTATTAACATTTTTGGCACTAGGCTACTACACTTCTCTGGTTTCTGATGCCGATATTGACTTATCTGTCCTTCATTTCTTGAATCAGCCCAGTTGGGGATATGGAAGGGGAGGTTTTTCAGCATGTAGTTTCCATCTTACACCAGATTCAGTGTAATTGCAGCAAACATTCCCTAGCAACAGTGAAAAGGGAAGCCACCTACCATCAGGGACAGTCAATCGCCTATTGGGGAGGTTGATGCCCTTTTGCCTAACCCCAGATTATGTCATCAGAGCCAGAGACAATTGGCCTGGGCAAGGACACTGATAGTGTTATCACTAATGAATATTTGGGCCTTTTTTCCTTCCTTTCCAGAAAATGCCTTCGAAGAGGAATGGGGGGGACAGAATGAGCAGTCAGTGAGACCGGTTACTAGCAGGGTAGCAGGGAGAGAGTTTACCCTGATCTAACTCTGTCCAGGATGGCTTGGCTGGCAGAAATGCTAAGTTCTCAGTGCCTGAGCAGAAACACAAGTTCCTCCGTATGAGAGAGCAAGTGACTGGTGACTCCCTCTAAGCCTTCTTTTCTGCACTGCTCTGCTGGGATCTTGAAAATCAGGCCACCTCTCCACGGTGCCCCACTCCATGCTGAGACATGGGCCATGTCTGGAGACAGTTTTGATTGTCATGACTCTGGCAGGAGGTGTTGGCTCTGGGCATCTAGCAGGTCAAAGACAAGGATGCTGCTGAACGTCTCCCGAGCAGAGGACTCTCAACCCTCTGATGAGGACCGCTCTGGTCCAAGTTTCACCAGTGCCTCGGTGGAGAACTGCTTGTCTAGAAATACTGCAGTAAACAGTCTGTCAGGGCAAACACACTCACACACACACACACACACACACAGCACAGGGCTTTGTTGGCCATTTATTATTTCTCTTAATAAAAGGAGGGTTTTGATTTTATTTCTCATATGTTTTACCCATAATTCTCATATATTTCACAAATAAAGCAGGGATTACGGGGCTTACCTAGTGTGGCACAAAAGCTATAGCTTTTACCATGATGGAGGGTCAGGAAGTTTTATTAGACTCTCTTATTTGTACTTCCCCCTTCAGTACTCAATTCAAAATGTCTTTAATTATCCTTGGTAAAATGATGTCGCCACAATATCCCTTTTAACTCTACAATATTTTGTGTTTTCTTACTGTGTTTTAACTTTATAGTTGACTTTAATGGGTACTTTAATATCCATTACTTCTAAAGTTTTTTCCCCAGAGTAAATATACATTGATCTAAAGTCATAGTATTTTTCACTACCATCTTTGAATAATTTCAATTTATGGGTTGGTTTTAATGGTCACACTTGTTTCTGAGAATAAGCTTTCATAGCTTGACTTAATTTCATAGATGTCCATAAAAGTTCCCTGGACTTGCTGTCAAAGTAACTTTGAATTATGAGCATGTGTCTTAGCACCTCCTCACAGTTTCTTCATTAAGGACACTCAGATGATCCCTGTGTCAATCAGTTCTTCATCCCTGTGACCAAAGCACCTGACAAGAAAAACTTAGAGGAGAAAGAAGTTTATTTTGGCTCCTGGTTGCAGAGGTTCAGTCCATGATCGGCTGGTCTCGTTGTTCTGGGCCTGTGTGGGTCAGAGCATCATGGCCAAAGGACACTGGCAGAAGGCTGCTCAGCTCAACACTCCACTCAAGGTGACTGGGGGGCAGAGAGAAGGACAAGGGGCTGCAGGAAAGATGCATCCTTCCAGGTTATACCCCAGTGACCCACCTCCTCCAGCCACGTCCCACCTGCCCCATCAGACACCTGCCACCCAGTGAGCCCATTCAAAATAGGGTAGACGGATTAGTCACAGCTCTCACAATCTAATAATTGCACCTGTGACTATTCCTGGATTAACCCAGGAGCTTTCGGGAGATTTCAACTGGGAAGTTACTCAAACCGGGGTTCCAAAGAGAACAGTGGAAAATGTGTAGGTCCTTTGGGATTATCTCCTTCCTCAGAGGCTATTTTAAGACCTCTGATTGTTTATAGGTTAAATGTGGTTTATTGCTAGGAATTGCATTGGATCATAACTGAGAGGAAGGAACACTGGCTTAGGATAGAATTTCATTTTTTGCTCTAGTAAAATAGGTCTGGAGACAGGCAGTCTAGGACCGATTTGGCATGGTGGCTCCACAGTCGTTGAGAATGAAGTCCCTGGCTGTGATCTGCTGCTTCCTCAACACACAGCTTCTGCCTACTTCAAATAGAGAGGGGGACCTGCAGCTGCCATCTGCATGCTCTGTGTCAAAGCAAAGGAGCAAGCGGGGGCGGGGTACAGAAGAGGGCCTTACCTTTTAAGGAGCCATCCCAGAAGTTCCATGCAATGCTCCTAGTGACATCCCACTGGTTGGAACCTAATCTCCAAGGGGAGGCTAGGAAATGTAGTGTTTTGAGCTGGGTGGATTGCATCTCAAGCAAGATCGGGATTCCGTTACTAGTAAGAGGCTAAAAACTAGCATATAGAGCCCGAGATCTCTGTCACAGTGTTTTCAAACTTTTACAGCTAAGCAACCTTTTTGTTCTTGTTTCTCCCCCCAAAAGTCTCATTTGAGAATCCACTCATTTTCATTTTTTCCCTGACACTCCTTTCCCCGAGTTCTTAAGGTATTGGAGAGTGCCATAGAATCCTAGCGCTTCCGGGGGTTTCAAAGTCATTAGCTAAGTTAATTTCCAAGATCAGGTGCACATTTAAAAAACTTGATTCTCTAATTTGGTTGATTGATAAATTTGTTATTCCGTTTTTTGTTGCCGTGAACGAAATGCCCAACAAGAACACCTTAGGGGAGGAAAAGTTTATTTGGGTTCAAAGTTTCAGAGGTCCACTTGTGGGTGGCCAAGCCCTCGCTCTGGGCCTGTGTAAAGTGGAACATCATGGCAGGAGGCTGTGGTGGGAGAACGTGGCTCAGGTCGCAGCATCTGGGAAGGAGGCAAGAGAGAAAGAGAGGAGACCAGAGACAAAATGTAACCCCGAGGGCACACACTAGTGACTCGCTTCCTCCAGCCATGCCCCACCTGCCTACAGGAGCCACCCAGTAGTCAATTCAAATTATTAATCTATCAAATGGATGAATCTGCTGATTAGATTGCGGCTCTCATGATTTAATCATTTCACCTCTGAACATTCTTAGATTGCTACATGAGATTTTTGGAGGACATCTCATATCCACATTGTAGTCATATCTAAAGGATCACGCTTCTCAGTGATTCCGATGTGCTTTTAAAAATTGTGATTTTAAATAAAAGGTGTCAAAATGGATATTTTAATTAAATATTCTCAATCTGAGCATTCCAGTTGTGGAACAATATCCACATTTCCCTCCAGCCCCCACCAAATTCTTAAAATAGATTAAGATGAATTCGATTTGGACTGAATATAAGGTATATCTTAAAGACATCTTTTATTGTTTTTCTTTCTGTTTTCCTCTTAGAGTGTGTGAACAAACTGGTTCTGAAGAGTTAATTACACTGCATTTGTTAGGCTGATTGACTCTGTTGTGTTTTCTGCTATGTGTAAGGCACATATTGTTCCCCCTACAGCCCCAAAATAATTCCACCCTTGAGCATTAACTTTAGAAGCTGCAGAAAGAGCACAGACTTGTACTCAAGTATCACTTCCATCACTTTGCTGTGAAAAAGAAATGCATTTTCCTAAAAATATTTTCACTTATAAAATTAAAACAATGGCATGTATTTTCTTTTTTTTTTTAAATTTTTTTTAGATGTTGATAGATCTTTATTTTATTCTTTTATTTATATGTGGTGCTGAGAATCGAACCCAGTGCCTCACACATGCTAAGCAAGCACTCTACCACTGAGCCACAACTCCAGCCCGGCATATATTTTCTTGATTTTTAGAGTTAAATGAAATGATGCCTTGTAGAAACACTGTAAATGCCAGTTTCCTTTTAGGAAGAGTGCAAATTTCTAATATCACAAGGAAGCTGTGGGCTCCTGTGGTGGTAGACTCAGAGGGACACGGTGTTTAGAAGGAAGCAGAACTGAAAAGATGACTCTGGGGACTCATGTCGAGGATCCAGGGGGCGCCAGTGTGGGATACGGAGTGGTGTATTTACTGTCCCACATGCACGCACGCACACGCACATGCACAATGTTAACACAAAGCACGAAACGTCAATAGAAAGGTGACTACAGAAGAGAATTTGTGTTTTCTAGAATTGTCCTCTGATTGTGGTAAATTTCTTGACTTCAAAAAGTGGTATTGTCCGATTCAGCTTTCTTCTTGGCTCTCAGATGAAAATACAGACCTAGCCCAAAGCTAAATTAGGCAGCTTTCCAGTGTGACCTTGGCGAGTTTCCATCTTTCAGCACCTTCTTGAACTCTGGGCTGGTGGGAGTAGATAGGGAGGTGGTGACCACAGAAAGAGGAGGCTGTCCGTAGACATCCTTGCCAGGTCGTGGCTATGAGAAGACAGTGCAGGACATAACACCCTGGGGCAAAGTCCCTGCTGGAGAAACCCTTCCTTGAGAGAAAGTGCCTAGTATGTTCTTGTTCTTTATGGGACCATGAAAGATGGCGTGTTTTACCCACACCCAGCTAAGTCAGAGAGAGTCACCAAAATAGTAAGGGTATGTTGAGAGCCCCTCTCGAGGAAGTCACACGGCTCAGGATCTTTATGTATCCCTTTCCTCCATTTATGAATCTTTCTTGACTCAACCTTCTTCCATGGTCACAATGCCTTCAGTCTCTAACCTTGCCAACTATGGGCACTTGATCCTCCCTGAGGTCCAGCTGCCCACTCCTCCATCGACGCCGAGCCTAGAAGTATCGCTCCCTCCTTCCTGGGTTGATGAACGTTATGTGCTTGGGTCCTGGTCTTGGTTTCATGATCTGCCCTGCAGCTCCTCTTAAGCCTGGTCTTGAACTTCAGGGAGTTATGCCGGGGCCACAGAGCAGCTAACCAAGGTTAGATCCCTTTCACCAGCGACACTTTCTTCTCTCCCTCTCCCAGGTGCTCCAGCTGAAGTTGGTCTCCGATACTGCGTCTTACTGGAGGCTTCTGAATTTTTATTGTCTGGTTCATCAGTTGGACCACGTTCTTTTTCATATGATTGTTGCTCCTGTCAGAAGTGGGTTTGCTGAGCTTCTTTGGGCACAGTGACATGGAAGGTTGCTGCTACAGTTGAGTGCATGAATCTCTCCAAAACCCATACCTTGGTGATAATACCAGGAGGTGAAGGCTTTTGGGAAATGTTTAGGTCATGAGGGCTTCACCTTCATCAAAAGACTAGTGCTCTTTAAAAGGGGCTTTAGGGAATGCCCTAGTGCCTTTTGCCCTCTCTCCCCCTTTGCCAAGTAAGGACTCAGTGTTTGTTCCCTGTGGAGGATGCAGCATTCAGACACTTAACTCAGAAACAGAGAACAGCCCTCATCAGACTCCAAACCTATTAATACCTTGATCTTGTTTTTTTTATGAGAAGTAAATTCTATCATTTGTAATACCTAGTTTGTGCTATTTTGCTATAGCACCAACAGAAATGGACTAAGACCTTTGAGAAACAATTATACAGAGTTACATAGTCTAGCATTAGCCAAATCAGCCTGCATGGCTAATGCCAGCATATCACATGATGGAGCTCCTAAAAAGTAGTGCTTAACAAACTTGATATAGCAGGAACTGCATTTGGACGATACCATCGAGTGCTGAAAGATTGGCATGGAGGTTGGACTTCAGAAGTATGTCAGAGAGGATTTACTCTAAATGCCACCTTTCTACTGGGGAAAAACAGGTTGGTTTCTGAATCTTTGTTTTTCTTGTATTGAACTTTCAATCTATTCCCACATCTTTATCACCCTATTATGATTTTGAAAAATGTGTTTTGGTGTGTTGTAGAAAAACTTGTTACTATTAAAAAAAAGATTTTGTGGTCATGTGGACTTAGTTGAGCTCAATTGTTTTAGAAAATGCTTTCCTTTTCTAAGCATATTCAAGATTTTAGCATTTTGTTCTGCATACAGAGGAAATTTCTCAAGCTTTTAGCACTTATTTTATTTGATAGTATTGATTATGCTGTTCTCTGGATCTAGTTATTTAAAGAGTTACCATTCAGAATGTCAGAGGATCCAGGATGGAGTACATAATGGAGAATCATTTAACTGTACTGCAAACATGAAGCAACATTAATGAGGGGAGAAGGGCAAAACCACAAGGACCTAAGCACCGGCACAAAAGAATGGCATCTGTTAGACTAAGGGCAAAAGGAACTGTGAATAAATACTGTGTCCTGATTGATAAGGGCATTTCACTTGGGGGTGCAGTTTAACAATCCCCACACCACTGCACAGTCAAACTGCAACTGAACAGATAAATCCACGGGCGGCATAGGTGGGCACTACAGGTTGATGAAATGATCCTTGTGGTGATTGATTAGATTTGTAGACCTCAGTGTGAGCTCGTGTCCAGCTTAATAGAGACACTTATGGGCAAATGTGTAATGTTTATAAAGACGTGTGTACACCTGATTGGTATACATGCACACGTTTCTGCTCTGTCACCCGAGAGGCATCACGGGCACAATAAGCACAGTTACCATCCAGGTCTTGGTTTCTAATACCCTCCTCCAATACAAGGAATCAAGGCCTTTGGAGAAAAGGGCTGGATTTTGAACTGGGGAAAGAAATATACCCTATAGCATCTTGTAGTCCCAGATAAGAAGTGCTAATCTTTTAAAATCTCCAATAATGGAAGTATGTCAAGGAGACACAAGACTCAATTTAGTTTCCTAGGGCTGAAGCCAGAACAATTTGAGCAACCAAACAAAAAAGTAGTATTGAATTATAATCCAAACTATAAAATAGTATCTGCATCCATACTTATACAAATGTTTTAAATAAATGATTGAATATGTGAGAGAATAGACAAAGTGCCCATGCAGAATTCCAAACAATTTATGGGGATAATCTTTCCTACAAGGAAGTGAGATATAACTTCCCATTCCTTAAGTGTGATCTCTGAATAGTGACTTCTTGTCAAAGGGTGTAATATAGATACAGGGGGAAAGTAACATTTTAGTGAAGCTAAATCTCAGATACTACATCAGTCACATTAAGGATTTCAATATCAGCAATCATATTTCATATTAATAGTATGTTATCCTGACATGATGTGGGTAAGCCCCAAGGAATTATGATTAAATTATGGGTACATTAATTGTAACAAATGTACCATACTAATATTATGTGTTAATAATGAGGGAAACTGGGTATGGGCATGTGGGGACTTCCTGTATTATCTTTACATTTTTCTATAAATCTAATATTATTATTTTGAAAAGTTTATATTTTTAATTTTATTAATTTTTTTTACAGACTACATTTTGATTCATTGTGCACAAAATGGTGTACAACTTTTCATTTCCGTGGCTGTACATGATGTAGATTCACACCATTTGTGTAATCATACATGTGCATAGGATAATGATGGTTGTCTCATTCCACTCTTTTTCCCTCCCCCAGGCCCTCCCATCCCCTGATTTCCCTCTACACAATTCAAATTTCTTCCATTCTTCTCTCACCCCCGACCCCCAACTCCCTCCCTGTTATGTATCATCATCCGCTTATCAGAGAAAACATTCAACCTTTGGTATTTTTAAAAACTTGTCATGGCATTTTTAACATGGTTGTTTCTCTCCTCATCTGTCTCATTTTTCCTTTATTTTACCTATAATTTTATTTTATTTTATTTCCTTAGGAAATACACCAGAAAAATTTTATTCCATTTCTCAAAAGTTTTAAAAGTATGCTCTCCAGAGTATATTCTTCCAGGTTTGATCAAAATAAAGGAGCAGAAGCTGAATTTGTCTTTCTTGAAACAAAAATAATTGGGGGATAAAGGTGGTAATATATTTAAAACAATAGTTTGTAAGACAGTGGACATTAGGCAATGAAGACAGTGATCCATGGGCGGGAAACAAATGAGGTGAGCCAACAGTGGCTCCCGCTGATGCCGTGAGAGAGCCTCAGCTCGATGAGGGGACCTAGATGAACATGACAGGCTCCTTGAACTGAAGAGACAGAGTTGAAAGTCCAGGTGGAACTAAGCAACTAGAGGACAGAGAACTGGAAAGGAGAAATTGACATAGAGAATAGCAGAGGTCCCAAAGGGCCCCCTTGAGTGTACAGACCCTGTGCAGAGCAGCACACAAGAAGGAAAATATTTGACCTTGGAGAAAGAAAATTCAAAAGAATTAGAGTGAATGTTGCCCAGTGTTCAGACTTGGCCTGAAAATGTGCCCATTTCCGACAGTCAGAATGGACAACTTGAAAATTAGTGAATAATTTAATAGAGAATTCAGAAAGATCTTGAGTCAATAGTGAAAAAATAATTGTCACTTGATGAGATGCTGCTCTGGTCTTGTTTAGTAAATTTTCAGAGCACCATCTAAGAAGATCAAACCATTTCCATTATAGTTCATTGCATTCCAGAACAAAGCTTGAAAATATTTATAGGAGCACAAAAATTCACAATATCTGGTATTTAATCAGAGATTACCAGATATACAAAGAAGCAGGGAAACATGATCCATAATAAGAAACAAAATAGTCAATGAAACCTAAAACTAACACAGATGTGGAGAATCTGACATGAGCATTAAAGCAGTTATTATAATTCAATTTCATATAGTCAAAATGTAGAGACAAAGTTATTTTAAAAATCATATCAGAGGTTTCATGACTAAGGCATGGAATCTTTAAGGTTCATTCTTATGCCTGCCACATCAGTTTTAAATAGTAACCTCTAATATTAATTTATTACTGTACATCAGTTAATGATCTTATTTTAGTTTTCAAAAACTTTCTAACATTTATTTTAGTCACATACTTTTTACTTTAGCAGACTATACATTGCATATTATACTGCCATCCCTGTCCTCTGCTTCCTTTAAGTTTTAAATATACAAATAAATATACTAAATGCTCACCATCGCCCTTTTGCTAAAAATTCCCCAGTCATTTCTTGGTAAGATGGAGCTCCTTTTCTGGTAGATTTTTAAAGGAGAGCTTGTAAATGCAGTATTCTCTAAGTACTTGTGGGTTGTTTCCCATAGTACTGATACCCAAGATCACTTAAGTGTTAAAGTAAATAAGCAGAAGATCATATTAGCCTCAGACTCTCTTGTACTTTGAGTCCCTGCTAAGGTTTGGATCTGGTATGTTTCCCAAAGCTCATGTGTTGAAAGCATGGTCCCCAGTGCAGGAAGGTTCAGAGGTGGGACCTTTAGGCACCGATTAGATTATGAGGGCTCTGACCTCATCAGTGGATTAATACACCACATGTCACTGATAACCTAATGGACCACTGGGAGATGGCACCTAGTTGGAAGAAGTGGGTCACTGGGGACCTGCCCTCTAAAGATTTAGCTTCTCCCCAGCCTCTCTCCCCGCATTTCCCAGCTGCCATGAACTGAGAAGCTTCCTCCTCCATACCCTTCTACCATGATGCTCTTTCTTACCTCAGGCCCAGAGCTATGGATTGGACCAACCATAGACTTAGTCCTCTGAGACTATGAGCCAAAACAAATCTTTCGTCCTCTAAGTTGTCCTTGTCAGGTATTTTGGTCACAGCAACGAAAACCTGGCTAACATAGTCCCTATGTAATAAACCTAATGAGTATATATTTTTAATAAAAAATAACTAAATTTCAGTCAAGCTTTTGCCAATTGTAGGTAGAACTGATGATACCCTGTCCATTTAAGGAATACCTAGTTGTAGCCAATCAAATAATTTCTCTACTTTGCTTCTGTGTTTGACCTATAAAAGTTCACTTTTCATACTACTTGTTTGAGCTCACCAAACTGGTTCCAGTTCCAAGGGCTGTCTGAGTTGTAGATCATTCTTTACTCAAATAAACACTGTTAAATTTAAATTGTCTAAAGTTTTAACAAACTTAGTCCACATGGTAGTCAGCTTTCAATGACTGTGACAAATATCTGAGGTAAACAATTTAAAAGGAGAAGAAGATCAGTTTTCACTCATGATTTCAGTATATGGCCAGTTGGCACCATTGTTTTTGGTCCTATGGTGAGACAGAATGTCATGGCAGGTGGCATGTGGTGGAATGAAACTGGTGGGCTCATGGTGGCTGAAAGGCAGAGACCAAGGAAGGAAATGGGCATGCCTCTTCAAGGGCATGCCCCCAACTACCTGACAATCTTCCCTTAGGCTCCATCTCCTACAGGGTTCACCATTTCCTAATAGTGCCATCAGCTGGGGACCAAGCCTTCAACAGGAACTTTGGGAGTGGGGGACATTCAATTTCCAAACCATAACATTTCATTTTGTACTATTTTAACAGAATACCTGAGACTGGGTAATTTTACTAAATGGAAATTTGGTGGCTCATGGTTCTGGAGACTGAAGTCCAAGATCCAGGGCTGGCATCTAGGAATGATCTTTTAGCCACTCATCTTATGGCAGAAGGTAGAAGGAAAAAAGGAGGAGGAGGAGAAAGATGAGGAGGAGGAGAAAAAGGAGGAGGAGGAGGAGGAGAGAGAAAGGAGGCCAAACTTATCCTTTTACAAGGAACCCACTTCCACAGTCTCCAACCCACTCACATGATAATGGCATTACTCCATTTAGGAAGGAAGAGCCCTCATGACCCTGGGCCTTCTATTGAGCCCCACTTCCCAACAGTATTGTCTTGGGGATTAAATTTCCAACATAAACTATTGGAGGGACACATCTGAACCACAGCACAAGCTGGATATAAAACCCTTAACTTATCTGTTTTCGAGTTTCTTGAAAATGCTGCTTCAATATTGTGCTTTATAAGTTTCTTTTGAAAACTTGCATGCCAACTCAATTTTCTACTTACTGTTTGTTTGTTCTTGTCTGGAAGCCAGGGGGTTCTTCTTTGCTGCCTTTTAAGAGCTGATTTTTTCCCCTAGAATATGCACAGAAATTCATCACTAGGAATAAATTTTCTGTAGCATATTGTGTGTCCTTTCAATGTGTAGATTTAAGTATTCTATTTGTCAAGTTTTTTCAAGTATAGTTTTAAATATTAGTTCTGTTTTATTGTTTTGTTTTTCTTCTTTGGGGGCTCCAATTATAAAGGTCAACTCTTCTTTTGAGTCTTATTTTCAACCATTTTATTTCTACTCCCTTTTGTCCTTTGTCTAATTTTTAGTTGTAATATTTTTTTCCTTTTTATTATTCTTTTGAAAATTTTTATTTGACTGTATTTCATTTGGGATTTTGTGATTTATTCTCCATTTCTGAGTTGCTTTTCTTCTTTTCTTTTAATTACTGCTCTGATCTTGATTAACTCTTGCTCCATTTCTTTCTGCATTTTTGCACATTTTGTGTTCTTGTTTTTGCATTTCTAATTCTAAGGATTTTTTAAAAATATCTCTATGGTGCTTGTTTGAAGATATTTAATTCAGTCAGGAGGACGTTGCTAGTGCTTTCTTCTGCTCTGAATGCACATTTGGATGGGGCTTTGCGTTTCCTGTTCTCTTCTTTCAGTCACTGGGTGCAATTGGTCTGGTGTCCCCTATTCCTAGGCATACAGTAGCTAGAGTAGTAGAGGACTTTTCTCTTCATGGATCATATTGGGAAAGAATAGGGGAAGGTTGGCATGTCTTCTAGTTCTCTTTCCTTTCTGTAGGATCTGCAATTCTTCTCTTCCTCTTTCCCTCTTTTGTTGTGACATCTTTTGGGGGACCGACTCTCTCTTTGTCTTTCTCCACTGGAAGCCATGTTTCTCTGAGGCTGACACCACCATACCTCCTCCACTACCACTTTTAGGCCACTTTCCTGTAGCTGATGTGTTTCAGACCTGTCTGGGGGTATTTTTAGGCATTTGATGTTATTTTTTCCCCTTTCTTGGGGATTGGAGAGGAAGCTTTTGTCTGCTTCATCTCCCTCCTCCATGCCTTTCTTTTTCACAGTCTCTTGTCTCCTGCTCCTTCTCTGCTTGGGGTATCCGTTGGAGCTCAAGATCTGCTGAATTCGGTGTTCATTCTCTGCTCATAGGTGATTTATAAATGGTAATATCTTCTGTCTCCAAGTAGTTGTTATAGTTTAGATATGAGGTGTCCTCCAAATCTCCTCTGGGAGATAATGCAAGAATTTTCGAGATGAAATAATTAGATTATGAAAGGTGTAACCTAGTCAGTGGGAAAATCCATGAATATGGATTCACTGGGCAGTAACTGTAGGCAGGTGGGGTACAGCTGAAGGAAGTAGGTCACTGGGGGTGTGCCTGCTTCCTGTTTCCTGGTTGCCATGTCCTTCCACCATGATGTTCACCCTCACCTCAGGTCCAGAGCCAGAGAGTCAGCTGATCTTGGAGTGAACCTCTGAAACTCTGAGCCAAGGTACACTTTTCCTCTTCTACATTGTTTCAGTGAGGTCTTCTGGTCACAGCAATGAAATCTCTGACTAAAACAGTAGTTCTAAAGGCTTGGGCCCTGTGTGGCATGGCGTGCACTCCCTGGTGGCCTTAGTGTTGGGAGGTGTGTGGAAAGACTTCTGTTCAGGTGGCTGCTCTCATCCGAAGGTCTAATAGCCTCACCTGGCACAACACTTTTGCTCTGTTAGGAGAGTGGGCTCCTGGAACGATGATTCCTTTTCCTAAGGCTCGTCGGTGCCTCTCCATCTCTTCCTTCACCTTACCCGCTGTGAGAGGCCTTCTGCTGGATCTGCTTTCTTTGGCTACATCCAGCCCCCTCCTCATTAGGAGGACCTGTGAATCCATTTCCAGTTTCGTTCATTTTGTTCCATAGGCCCTGCCTCTCAAACCACTTGTTCAAACCCTGTGGTGAGAGGGGGGCTCCTCCCCAGGATCCAGCCCCCAGGCCGCTTTCCCACACCTTCTGCAGTGCGGCCAGGAAGACTGGGAAGGACCAAGCTGCCTCTGCCGTCTTCCCCAGATGCGGCTGTGTTCTCTTTTCGTCAGAAAAAGTCAATCGCCTACCAGGTTGTCAGGCACTTCTTTCTACAGGCATTTTGAAGGTTGGCTCTTTTAATTCCCAAAACAACTCTGATCCTGTTCAAGAGCACACAGCTGAGAAAGGGACACAGGGCCTCAAAGCCCCCGTGTCTTTATTTGAAAAGCATCTTTTCCCTCTTCCCCATCTGCATTTTATATTGAGTAATCATTTCAGCAAAATGAAAGGTATTTTCTCCAGGCCTGATAACTGGCTGATCCTTTTTTATCAAGCATGCCTAAATATTTAACCATGGTCCAGCACGTACGTGAACTGAATGACCACGTTTGGCAGTGATGGACTGCATGTATGGCAGTGGTCGCATAAGAATTTATTGCCTCGTGATGCTGTGGCCTTGCTGGCTTGCGGAATTGCGCTCTGTTAGCACAACGATGAGATTCTCAGACATATCCGCAGCCTTAAGCACACGTGGCTCATGAGTGTGCGCTGTGTTAACCACATGAAGGCCGAAAGCTTTGCTCTCCCTTTCTCTGGTCTTCACAGAGATGAAGAACTCCCTGAACACCCTCCCCAAAATCACCAAAGACAAATTTTCTGTCTTCTGTCATCTTTGCAGAGTCAGTTGACTTGGGAGGATGCTGAACGTGGAGGGGCGGATGTCCAGGTGTTTTGGGGGGATGCTGGTGAGGAGCTTCCCTTTCCTGGCCCTGAGGTTTGTTCCAGCCACTGGGCTGGGTGGCTTCCAGATTTCTTCTCCAGCATCCCCTCATCCTTGTCACCTGTGGAACTCTTATATTAGCTACCCAAACTCAGGATTCCCTGCCGAAGCTCAGCTTCGTGCATGACGAGTACGAGCTGGAGGCTTGGACTCCCTCTGGAGGGACGCTTGGAATGAGGGTGAACCTCCGAGCTCCAGATTGCTGAAGGTGCTGCAGGAGCTTTCTTGAGGTTTTTAAAATACCGGCAAGTGTGACAGCGCTAGTTAATTTACTGGCACCGTTTGCGAGGTGGAGAAGATGACAGTACCCTGGAGCGCTGAGCCGGTGAGAACTCGCTAACCTCGGTGTTCTTGTACTTCGGTTTTGCGTCCTGCTGAGTCACGCTTTTTCTAAGGGCTTGAATCAGCTCTCATTTTAATTCCTCTGCATTTTGCTTCTAGTTTCCTTGTTGACACACTGCCTGCCGACATGGTGGAGAATAAAGATGGGAGAATTTAACTGAAGAACTGGAGAATTGCTGAACAAGGAGGCAATTAGTTGTTGAAGGATGTGCCAAGTGTCGTTGTTGATATAATTTCCCCTAGACTTGCAGGGAGGGATTTGGTGACACGGTGTCCTGCACAATGACGATGGAGCTACTGTGCTTGCCAGATCTTTAAATAGGCACCTGAACTTCACATCCTTGTGAAGAACCATCCATCTCAGAACCTGAGAGTCTGCACTCTGTTGTATTAAGCATGTCTTGAAATTCAGTTTCAAGTTTTATTGATTTATTGCTCGAATTAAGAATATTGAAAAATGGCCACTTCTCCTTCGCTATTTTATAAAAATCACGTTAGTGATTTCTGTAGACAGACAAACATGCCCTAAATGTTATTGCATTTTTATATTTTGGTACCATTGACTATCTATCGTTTTCAGAGGATAGTAACTGGAATTGTCAGAAAAGAAGGCCAATGTTCCTCTTCAAAGTAAACAATTTTAGGGATAAAAAGGAGTCTTAGAGGGGTTAGCATCTCATTTTACAGACAAGGAAACCATGATTCTGAGAGTTGATTGTGTGCCCAAGGTCATGGTGATCTTCAGTTGCTTTTCTTTGCTTGAAAATCATGTAATCTAGAAATAGCGATCATTTTCTCTTCTTTGGTCTGTTCTTACTTTTGTTGAACTATATTAAATTGATATTTCAGAATAATAAATATCGCAGTGATGATGTTGTCTTATTCTTACCTTTTATTAGGCAGTTTCTCATGACCCAATGTTAATGGGACATCGGCCATTACTGTAGCTTGAAAATGTTCCCCCAAACTCCCACGTTGAAAACAGTCCCCAATGCACCAGTGTCGGGAAGAACCTAATAAGAGGACATTAAGCCCTGAAGGCTGAGCCCTGGTCCATGGGTGGGTGTTGCTCTCGTGGGAGTGACCTTGCCACAGAATCACCCACCTGCTCTCCAGGTCACTTAGGCCTGCCCTCCTGCCCTTCTGCCTCTGCCCTGGCCGCCCTGCCAGACGGCCCTTGCCAGATCCGATGCTGGACTCTTCCACTTCCCAGCCTCCAGAACCTGAACCAAAAAAAAAAAAAAAAAAACATTGTTTACGAATTTCTCCATAGCAAGCATTCTTTTGTAGCAAAACAAAATGGACCGAGACAGCTATTTCTTGTTATATTAAAGAAAAAATGTACTCTAGTGTAACTCAGAGGACCTTGAAAGATGAGGATGGATACTTAATTTAGCTGGGTGCTTTTTGTCCTCCAAAGCTTCCCGTGCTGAGAGTGTGGTTCCCAGAGCAGCAGTGTTGTGACAGTGAACTTTTTAAGAGGTGGTCTAGTGGGAGGTAATTAGGTCATTTGGGCCTCAGGCTGATGGGTGGGCTACTGCTGTCTTAAAGGAGTGGGTCAGATCTCGTAGGAGAGAATGAGCTTCTGTGAGAGGGTTGTTCTTGAGGGCAGCTTGCTATCAAAGAGGAAGCCCTAGCCCTTCCTTCTCTCTTGCTTCCTTGTCCACTCATGTGCCCTTTCTCCGGGATACTAGCACCTTGATCTTGGACCTTCTGGCTCTCAGAGTTGTGAGTCAAAACTGTTTTTCCCCCCCTTAAAGCATTAGCCAGTGTCAGGCATCTTTATTTTTTCAAGCAGCACAAAACAAAGACAATGGAGAAAACTTCATTTTCTGTCTCACCATCTGACCAATGGCCAATGATTTAATCAATGCCATCTACTTAATGAAACCTCCGTAAAACCCTAGGCAATGGGGTGCCGAGAGCTTCTGGTTTGACAAACACGTGGAGTTACTGGGGTGCCCACCCGGAGAGGGCACAGGACTCTGGTGTCCCCCATACCATGCATCTCTTCTGTTTGGCTGTTCTAAATGGAAGATTTGCGTTTGTATAATAAACCAGTAATAGTAAGAGAAGTGTCTTTCTGAGTCCTGTGAGCAGTGACAGTGAATTACTGCAACTGGGTAGCAGGTAATGGAAAACCAAATCCCTTCCCCACTTGAGCTGCCAGGTCAGAAATACAGAGAGGCTCAAATGAGGATTGACATCTAAAATGGGTCATCTTGCAAGGCTGGGCTCTTAACCTGTGGAGTCTGTGCTAACTCCAGGGAGTTAGTGTCAGAGTTGAATTGAATCACTTCAGTTGCCCAGAGAGATAATTGGTTGAGGATGAGAAGAAAAACTGCAACACATTTGGTGTCAGAGGTGTTCTATGCCTGAAAAACAGATTGTAATAATAGGTTGATTGCAGAGGAAAAGGTTTATGCTATTTCTTCCTGCCCTAGTGATTATTGAGGTGGGTTTTGGGGGAGCCTCTGATTAGCCCAGGGGGAGGGTCCTATTATTCGTCCATCAGTCACTTTGCACAGGAGATGGGATTCCCTGACCCACCAGGCTGGGCCTTGTGCATCTCTCTGAAGCCATAGCAAAGGAAGCTTTTACCACCAGGGCACAAGCAGAGAACACTGCATGGCCAAGAGCAGGGGGCAGGAGAGATGTAAGCCGGTCGATGATGGTCCCAAGTGATGTGCTTGACCTTCTTTCTCTAACATCAATGTCCTTGTTTTCTTTATATCTTTTTTCCTTTTGCTTTTTTAGGGAAAATTATACTTTTATATTACTTTTTTCTTATAGTTTTTTTTCTTTTTTCTTATTGAAATCCAATCTCTTATTTTTACTTAATTAGTGATGACACTGAAATTTTTTTAAATGTACTTGTTCCAGTCATTTGTCCACCACTTACCAGAAGGCACCTGAAGGTCATTGTTTCTTTCCCATAATATAAGGATTTTAGCTGAAGCCTGCATTTCTTGCTGTCATTGGGGGAAGAGAATATGATCTGGATTTTAGATTCTGAATTATTACCATATTAGTATACAACATGTAGTATTTTAAAAAGTAATGTGCTCAACAACAAAAAATCTAATTAAAATGGGCAAAACATTGAACAGCCATTTCTCTGAAGAAGATATAAAAATTGTCAATAAACATGTGAAAAGATGCTCAGCATCATTACTCTTTAGGAAAATACAAAGCGAAACCACCGAGAAACCATGATAAATCCACACTTTATCCCCATCAGGACGGCTATTATTAGAAAACAAAAACTGGAAAATAATAAGCATTATCAAGTATGACAAGAAATTGGCTACATCACACATAGCTGGTGGGAATATGAAATGGTGTGCCCAGCATAGAAAAACAATCTGGCAGTTAAGCATGGAATTATCTGCTCCAGAGACTCCACTCCAGCTACAGTACCCAAAGAATTGAAATTCAGCAGGGACATGAACAGACACTTGTATGCCGTATTCATGAGCCCAGATGAGAGAACCACCCAAGGGCCCCTCAGAAGATGAATGGATAAACGGAACACGAAAGGGAGGGAATTCTGACACACGCCCCAACATGGATGAAGCCTGAAAACACTATGCTCTGTGAAATAAGAGGGCCAACACTGTGTGATTCGCTTAGGTGGGGACCTGAAATATGCAAATTAGTAGAGACAGATGATAGAATGGAGGCCACCTGAAGTTGGGAGCAGGTAGGAAGGGCAGGTTATTGTTTGATGAGTACAGAATTTTGACTGCCTAAAAGTGTGGAAGTACTTACCGCCTTGGAATTGTACAGTGACAGTGGTCAGTTTTGTGATGCCTATTTACCGGAATGAAGAAAGTTAAACGAAAGTACTCTACATTTCTACATCACCCAGGGAGTCAATGTGAAATACTCTCATCATAGTCAAATGGTCCTTGAAGAGAGGGATAGTGGATGGGCTTGATTTAACCATTCCATATTGTATTCGTAATTCGTAACATCACTTTGTAAACTCATAAATACATACAACTATAATTTGTCAATTTGTAATAATAATAAAATGTAAAGTTGATACAAGTAATATGTGGAAACATTCTCCACGGTAAAAGAGTTTACTCAGATGGAAGCGTTTAGAACACGAGGCAGTACGTTCGCCTGCCCAAAGCCGACTCCGCCATGGTTTAGTGTGTTTCCAAGTAGCTCCATTCTTGTGCATGCAAGCTCAGGTAAGTGCACAGACCTGTGAATACGCTTTTTAAAACCCCAGCTGGATCACAGCCCGAGGAGTTGTCGACCTGCTTTGTTTATGCTATGATCTCGCCAGGTCAGGATATGGTCTCCGCCATTCTTTCAACTCAGCTGCATTTCACTCTGTATTACTTGTATTATTTAATCAATCACCCATTTATGCTGATATTTAGGTTGTTTCTAGATTTACTCTTCCCACACAGTGTTTCAGGGTTCCTGTTACTATATCTAAATGAATATAGGCAAGTATTCCCCAAAGACAAGTTCCCAGAGGTGAAATTGCTGACTTAGAGTTCGCACGTTTGAAATTTTATTGAGAGTGGCAAGTTGTCCTTCAGCGGTTCCTTATTGAAACACACATCCACAGCCTGGAGGACACTAGACAGATATCCTTACTGGTTATAACAGTCACTCACCTTAGTCGTGGTGAGGATGAGCATCTTTCCCTATGTACAGTGACTATTAAAACCTCTTTTCCTGGAATCGTGAGATTTTCAGCCGCTCTTTGAAATTGAACTGTCTTGTCTTATTGGTAGATGAGAGTTCTCCATATTAAGAGTGTCAGCTCATTATCTCTTATACATGTTACAGATACTTCCTCACTAGTTCTTTGTACAAGCTTCTGCAGACAGGGTGCCCGTCACAGGCTTACTAATTTCTTTAGTTTCCCATTACCAGCCCATTACCCCCAGCTGGGGCTGTAGCAGGCATTGTCAGATGCTGTTCCTTGCCTCTTCTATGAAGATAAAACTGCAATTTTGTTCATATATGTTTGTGGGAGTTTGTCCAAATTCCTCGTGGCAATGCGGAGTTCAAAAATTGAGCAGATTCAGACACATGGAAGATTCTGCTGCAGGACTCTAAGGAATTTTATCTTCTTGATTAAAGAGATTTGCTTGGGGAAGTTGCCCCCTCTTACTTCCCTCTGTTCCATGGACCACCCTGTGTGGGGATATTACTGTCATGGTAACCCTGAACTACAATGTGTAGGGGCAAAAGCAACTCACTTAAGTATGGAGTTATGAACAGACACAGATGACACCTTTAAGCCACTTAACAAACCCTTGATCTGATTACTCCCAATTTTCTTTTTATGTGAGATAAAACCCCTGCAGTTTTATTTAGGTATTCTTTAACCTCAAAACTGAAAAGAGATCTGCAATAGTTTGCATACGATTTGTCCCACAAAGATTCCTTCGTGGGGAGCTTGATTCTTAGCGTGGCAACATTGGGAGGTGGAACCTTTAAGAGGTGTGGCTTAATGACAGATCTTCAGGTCACTAGAGACACTACTTTGGGAAGGGATTGTGGCACTCCAGTTTCTCTCTGAATTCCCACTTCTAGTTGCAATTCTTTCCTCTTACATGCATTTCCCCATTTGGACATCTGCCATAGAGTGATACAGCCAAGGAGGCCCTCACCAGAGCATGCACCATATCTCTCAGCTTCCAAAACTATAAGCTAATACCTGTATTGTTTATTAAGGTAGCTTACCTCAGGTATTTTGTTATAGTAATGAGAAATGAACTAATGCAGCATCCTAAGTAATTACTGTCATTTCTTGTCCAGGAGCTGAGAGCCTTGCATGTACCCATCTTCTCAAGTGCTCTCTTTGTTGTTTTATGAGCATGGATCATTCGTCAGGCATTTCTGTTTCAGACAACATCACATGCGTTTTACATACTTGATCTACAATCCTCATAGGCATTTAAATATTGCTTTTATTGACAGAGGAGTTTGAAGCTAAATGAGGTCAATGATATGGCCAAGATGCATGTTTTCCCTGAGAGAACTGAGTTCAAAACCAAATTTACCTTGGTTTATATAGTCCAGGGTACATGTTCCTACCTCTCTCCCAGGTTGATCTTGTTTTACAACTTCACTTCAGGAAGTATGCTTGACAATACAACCCTGCTGGATTCTACTATCCTGGAAAGGAAAGTTCCTAGAGCTGAAAAGGATCATAACAGGAAAACCACCAGTTATGGGCTGAAATTCACGTCAGAGTTCTCTGCTCAGCGCTGAGGAGATGAACTGCAGCCCCAATGCCCCAGAAGGCAGGACCAAACAGGCTCAGGTTGATAAAGAACCTGACTGTCAGGAAGATAAAGAACCAAACAGGCTCATTTTTTAATATATTTTTAAATTTGTTCTGATTAGTTACACATGACAGTAGAATGCATTTTGACACATCTTACATAAACAGAGTATAACTTCTCATTTGTCAAACGGGATCATTTTGAGCCTTAAAGTCAAATGGAATTTCCATGCATGCTAGCCTTTGGACTTGCTGGGGGCATGTGGCCCCTTTCTTCTTTCCAATTTCTCTGTCTTAGAATGGGACTGTCTGCCCTGTGCCTGTCTCTCCATTGTATTTTGGAAGCAGATGGTTCACAGCTAGAGAGGAATTTTGTCTCAGAATGAATCATTCCTGAGTCTCCCTGTACCTGATTTAGATGATAGATGAGATTTTAGACTTAAAGTTGATGCTGCAATGTGTCAACAGCTTGGAGGCTGTTGGGATTAAATACATATGTTTTGCATCTGAGAAGACATGAATTCAGAGAGCAAGAGAGCAGAGGAATATGGCTAAACCGTGTCCTCCTAAAATGCGTATCTTGAAATCCTAACCCCCAGAATCTCAGACTGTGACTATAGTTGAAAATAGGGCCTTTAAAGGGGTGATTAAGGTGAAATAGGGCCATATGGGTGGGTCCTCATCCAATATGACTTATGTCCTCACAAGGAAAATATTCAGGGCACAGACATGCACAGAGGGAGCACTCAGCTGGAATGGCTCTTGCAGAGAAGGTGGTCTTCTGCAAGCCAAGGAGAGAGGCTCAGAAGAACTTCCCTGCCAACACCTTTGATCTTGGATTTCTGGCCTCTAGAACAATAAAAAAAAATAAGTTCTGTTGTTTGAGCCTCGCAGGCCGTGGTGCTGGCTGGGCAGCAGGCTGAGCTCACTAGCAGACCTTCCTGGGTTCTCCTGTCCACGGCCCAGTCAGCATGTCTGGAGGACCACATTTCCCTGAACCAATTTCCTTGTGACTTGTTACTTACCCTACTGATGAAGGATGTGACTGAATAGCACAGGACATGGTTGGAGGACTGGAATCAGCACAGCAGCCTTGAACCCTACGTGCCCAGGTAATCTGTCAATGTGAAAATCCTCCCTTTTAATTTTATTTTTAAAAAACACCTAAATGCAGGAATGGCTAAAACTGAGAAGCTGAGCAGAGTTGCTTCTGTGACAGGCAACTGAACAGAGCTGGCGGTGTTTATTCATAAAAGAAGTAGAGATTCCAAGCTGAGGATGCAGCATAACCACATAGAGCTAACACAACCAAATCTGCACCCATAACTTGGCTTATTTTAAAGCTTACATTGGAAGTTTCAATTGTCTCTCTAGTTACCCATGCTCTGGTAATGCTTGGAATGCTTTAGGTGAAAAAGAAAGGGGCTGGGGGTAGCTCAGTCGTGAATGCTCTCCTAGCATGCACAAGCCCCTGAGTTTGTCCCCAACACACATCCACACACACACACACAACACACACACATTGGACTTCCTCCACTCTCTGCTCCTCTGCTGTATTTGTGTTGCATTAAGTCTAATTTGAAGTGGATCAAGAATGGTTTATTTCTTTTTCTACCATTCATCAAACCTATCATTCTTTCTATTGATTAAGGCAAGCCCCCTAAAGAGACTGTTGGGACAGAGAGGGATCAGGACACAGATCATCCACTTCTGTGGAAAGATAGTTGCTGGAGAAGTTTCCCGGGGGCCCTGGACCACATCCTGCACTAGAGCTACCTTCTGGACCAAGTGACGCCTAAAAGTTAGAGAGACCAACTTGGTGATTACCACATGGATCTGCCATTGCATTGGCAAGAAAATCCTACTTAAATGAAATGATTTTCAGGAATGGAAGCCAAAAGCAGGAGCTTAGGTGTGACTTATAGCTGAGGCCCTGTGGTCAGCCTCTGCACATGTTGTCCACTGCCTGCCCAGTAGCTGCTGCCTGGTGGGTTATTACAGGCAACAGCCATAACTGTTCTTTTGCTATTACAGGCAACCTTTTGAAAGAGGCATTTTTTCCCTCCTCTATCAAAAATTCTCATCTTGCCCATTAAATAGCCCTTTTTGTTGGCATTAGTTCTCTCCCTGTAGGTTGGAATTCTCCTCCCTGGGCACCATCATGTCCTGGCATCTGTTGGAAGAAAAGAGCTAGCCTTTCAGGGCCAGAGTGGCAATGCTGAGCAAGTTCTTCAGGGTTTCGGTGATCACCTGCTGTGACTTTGCACTATTCTACGTGCTGGGACAAAACTGGCAGGTACCACAAACGTCCCTCACCTGATGGTCTTATTCAACCTCTGCACAAGAGGGTCTATTAGTACCCCCATGTCCTGTGGAAGCCGTAGCATGGAGCACTTAGGTAATTTGCCCAGAGGCACACGGTAATCACCCCCTAGAATCAAGATTTTTTTTTCTATTTTTTCCACATTATTTTTTCCAGAAGAGGAGAGGAGACATCATGTCCAAACCAAGACATGTTATCATTTCATTGATTCTTAATGTATCTCTACCCAATAAGAACTTTAAAAGAACTAACCATAATCCATTGTAACCTACTGAAATGAAGAGTGGTTCCTCAATATCTAACACTTAGTCCAAGTGTTCTCAATGGCTGTATAAGTCACCTATATAAATGACTGATTTAGAGTAAACCACACAGGGTAAAATACGATTTCACTAACGACTTCAACAGTGTTAGATCTTTAGTATGTTCCTAATTTGGGGCTGTCATACACATTGTTATCAACATCCTTGTAACTAAGTTTTGGCATATTTCCTTAACATGTTCTTCATGATCAAGTCCTAGAGGTAAGCTCCTACTGAACGGTGGTACTCATCCTAAACGTGAGTGATATGGGGTTGCCCAAAGGCCCAGTGGCTTGTGTCCCCAGTGATCCCACTTGAGTGACTCTCTGCATCTTGCAGGGACTGAGTGCTGGCCTTTATTGGGTGTCTTTTGGCCACTGTCACAGGTGAATGTGAAATGGCATTGAGTTTGTATTTCTTTTGCTAACTGGAGGCAGGGCTCCTTATACATTTATTGACCATCTGCACTTTATTGGTGACTGCTTGTTGTGTTGTTAAGTTTAAATTTGTCTTGAGGATGACCCCATACTTGAACCCTTGCTGTTGAACTGCAACCTAATATAGTATGCAAACTAACTGACGTCTTAATGTGGGAGCACGCTTTTGTACAAGGTTTGAGTCTCCGCAGTCACGGTAAAAGGGCTTCGGTCAATCAGACCAGGCTCTATAATCAGACCAATCAGGCTACGTCTGTCTTCACTCTCGTTTTCAGCCAGCCCGCGTTGCTGAGTACAGGTTCTCCGAACCGCTGCTGGTTCTGAGAGTGGCCATTTGTGAAACTTTTCTTTGCTCAATTAACTCGGCTAAATTTAAGCTGTCGAAAGTTTTTATTTGAACTTGGCTTACATCTTTTATCTATTTTGAAAAAGGTACTCGCCTTTTTCTTGAATTTTGAAATGTTGGTCCGTTGTTCATGATAGTAGTATATGTGGCAGATACGTGACCAATTTACTTGTTTCTGATAGTTTGGTTTTCTTTTGCTGTCTTCACAACTGCCAATCTTTTCCTTTCTATTTCTCTGGGATCATTTTTACATAGATCATGCCCAACACAAGATCCAAGATTATACAGTCATATATATCTCATTCTAGCGTTTTAACATTATCATCTTTATTTGTAACTTATTAATATAAAGTAACATGTTATCTTTTGTTTTTCATACATTTATCCAATATTTCCAAGAAAGATATTTCCCATGTTTATCACTTAGTATCTATATTGCTTAATTTTTATTTTTTATCATCCATCAATAGTAATTATTGATCTCCTTCTGTATTCCATACACTGCAATTAATAGGCACTGAGGGTATCTTTTTGAGCAAAATGGAAAGAAGCACTTCCATTTTGGAGATTATATTGCAAAAAGAGGGGGAAGGGGCAATTTAAAAGCAAGCAAATCTGTAGACCAAGGGGTTTTTAGTGCTGTGAAGAAAATAAAGCAAGGGAAAGGAATAAGTGTGATAAAGACACTTTGGGAAAGTCAAAGGAAAAAAGCCTTAAGAAAAGAGAGCCTCGAAGGAGGCTGCTCTGAGGCGGCTTTAGCAGACCATGTTTGTGCTTCCTCGTCTTTTCAAAGAATGAGCTTTTGGACTGACCAACTCTATTTTCCATTTCATCAGTTTCTGTTTGTATATTTGCTTAGTTCTTCTTTTATAGCTCCTCGAGAGGCTTCAGGGCTTTCTGGACAGCCCCTGGGAATAGAGCACCCACACTCCTGTCTCTCCCTCAGGCTGGCAGCGATGGTCACTCTGGGGCCTTGGAGAGGTCACATGTCCCACGGGGCTACAGGAAAGGCAAGTGGGACTCTTGGTACGGATCTGCCACCCTCCCCGGGGACTCTGCCCTACAACTTTCATGAAAACATTCACAGGTCTTTATCTAAATGGTCACTTTTTATTCTAGAATTCTCTTTCCCTTGAAAGGAGGAAAAAGACCTCTTTCCCTGAAAGTCTGGAGCTCCCAGCCATCCAAGCAGTGCGAGGAAGAAGATGGCTGGACCCTGAGGGTGGCATTCAGAACCAAAGCTTTTGAGCTTTATCTCACCGAAGCAGGAAGTTATCTACAAGAAAGTGCGTTTTCATGCTAATTTTAAATTCAGGATTCATGCCACTGAAATGGAACAGAGAAGAATAATTTGCTTCAGGTTGTATTAGAGCTACAAAAGCTTCGGTTCTGTGAATGCCAACCACATAAAAGTATCACCCTGGGGGCAAAGAATGTTCCTTTCTTCCTTGCAAAAGTCTGACTGCTGGTGCCCATAAACTGATTAGAACTAATTTGTTCTATTTGGAACTAGAAGATTCACTGATGTTCTGGCTCCCAGGCTAGGCTAGTCCATTTTACCCAATTTACCTTTTATGCTCATAGAAAGCTCATTTCTCCATTTTACTATTCAGGGAGGTGTTTACATTTCATTGCACCTGTTCAAAAGCTGAGAGGAAGCATGCAGACTACACATTAAGACAGGAAGTGTCATACTCTACAGAAAACTAATGATGGGTAGCTCCTGCAAATCACCCGTCAGACCACCACAGGGAGCCCCGGGATGCCCCAGTCTGCAGACCAGGGGCACCCATCACCATAAAACAGGGATGGGTGATTTGTGTCAGCAGCAGGGGTGGTTCTTTGTACATGGACAAATCGCTTAACCATTTCCATGATAGTGTATATTAGTTTGCTATTAGGGAAGTTGAAAAGTTAAAGTCCAGGACAGAGTGGCCAAGAAAATAACCTAAATCAGAGTGTCATCAGACATGTGGAGGGACAGAGGCCGTTGGGAGAAAGATGGAATTAATTGGTTCTCATTTTCCCAATTCTGGCCGCGACTTCTAAAAGTGTATTTTGAAAGCATAAATATGGAAAGAGAAAGAACGGTATTCTGGAAACAATTTATTGTCCTCCCTTCTTAGAGATCCACCGTGTATATCTTTATATAAAAAGACTGGAAAAAAATCCAACAGTGAAGAAATGCCACTAATTTTATTCCACGTGGCATTTCCCATAAAATATTAGGAAACTGGTCTTGAATGACACACACTCTGGAAAACCCTGCTCTCTGCCCACTTCCTTTTGCCGAGTGGAACCATGGATAGTAGCTCTGAGCACCGTCTTTGACAGTTACCCTGTTAGCCTGGGGTCATGAGCTTACCTTGATCTCATGTTGGAAGTCATCATAGAAAATCATCCTGTTTTGATCGATTTTCTCTATTTTATCCTCAAAATGTGAGGGTAACACTGTCACAAGTCTTACATGTCTCCCACCACCTGTCCCACCTCCACTCACCTGCCTTGTGGGTTTTCTACCACTGATCTGCCTGTTCTGACACAAGGATATTTGGAAATTCGCAAGCACAAATCGGTGCAGTTTTAAATCACTCCATAATATAAGATTTTTTTTTCTTTTAAATCTGATTTCAGGAGGTGATAAAAATACCTTCCAACCTCCTTCAATGCGACAGCACTTTGACACGTTCCTTGCTGGTGTGGTCCAATTGATCCCAGGTGCAGAGGCTTTGGGAGCTGGTAGGTAATGCAGGGCCCCCAAATCCAAAAGCTGGTGAGGCAGCCAGGGCCTGCTGGGCTCCGCAGCCCCAGCAGCCAAGTCTGCAGCCACGTGCCTCCTACCTGCAGTTCAGCTTTGCTCCTCAGGGCTCCCAACCCAGGCTGCACATTCAGATACTAAAACCCAAACGGAAACAAACAACAGCAGAAACCAATGTCTAGCTGCCACCAGTTAAGTGACAACTTCTGGGGAGTGGGGACTGAAGATTTTGTTTTTTAAAGTTCCCTAGTGTCCTGGTGATTTTTCAATGTGGATCATTGAACTAGGTCAGTTTAATCCTGTCCAGGGAGGTAATCAGCCTGTATGTGGGAAGCCATCTGCCTGTGCACTGTGACCACTGCAGACAGGTGCATCTTGGGCTGCCATCTCCGGTGCTTGTACAAATCGGCCATGATAGAACATTCACCCCAGGTTGGGTTTATATCTCTCCGCTGGGCATCGAAGGACATCAGAAGCCTAGGATTCATGATGAGCCAGTTCCCCAAGGCTCAGGAGGCCTGCACATGTCACACGGGCACGGCAGCAGAGGGACCCTGGGAAGCGTCCACCCTGGTTCTGATGCCCGAGGGCAGCCGAGTTTGCTGGGCTGTGGCACCCGGGGCAGTCCATTCTGGGAGGAAGGGAACAGAGTCCTAGCTGCTCTGGTCACTCCTCCTCAGTGCAGGGTCCTGCGTTCCCAGCACACTTAACAGCTATTCTGAAAACTTCAAATGAGAAAAGGGGAAAGAGCTGGGACGCCGAGGCCATCTGAGGACTTGCCCTGCAGTAAGGGCGGCGTGGAACTTGACATCCTGTCAACCTGCTGTTGCTCTTAATCCTGGGCCAAGTTCTGTGACTCTCTTCTGCCTTCGTACCATGGCTCAGGTTGCACTCTCTACTCCTTCCCCTATTTATCCCCCAAGCCTGGCTCCTCACAGCATGATCTCCCTGGGACCTGACTTTCTGATCTAGGCTGTCATTTCAGTTTATCCAGAAAATCAACTTCTGTGCAGGGTTATTTCTATGGTTTGGATATGGTTTGTGTGGGTCCTTTAAAGCTTCGTGTGTTGGGGACCAGGTCTCCAGTGTGGAGATGTTGGGAACTGGCTCCTTTAAAAGGTGGGGCTTATCGTGGGCCCCAAGGGCAATTGAAGGTGTGCGCTTGTGGGACCTCAGCCTCTGTGACTTCCTGTGTCCAGGTGTGAGCTCCTCCCACACGTGCTCCCATCGCTCACCATGAGGCCCTCACCTGAGCCAGGGCTTTGCTGTTCAGATTTTCAGCCTCCAAAATTTTGAGCTAAAAAAACCTCTTTTCTTTATAAATGCAGCCTGCCTCAGGTACTTCTTTATAGTACTGAGTACTATCGTCACCATTAATCCAACACAGTCTGCTCTTCCTGCTTTGGCTTCTTCATCCTCAGCTGATCTGGGAAGAAGGAGCCTCTTCCTGCAGTACCTTATGGAGCTGGCTCTGCCAAGAGTGCATGCCACCTTGCAGTCATCTTTGTGTCACCATAGCTACTACAGTGTTTGCATGTTTTAAATATAAAGGAGTTTGAACTAATGTGTGATTTAGTAGATTATCTTTCTTTTATGAAATGACTGTAGAATAATTAATTGACAGTGCTATTGGAACTAGAGACAGGAGCTCTAGACTCTGGTCCTGCTAACTCCCACTAACTAATTCTAAATTCCTTGAAAACCCATTACCCGAAGCTTTGCGCTTCAGGTTGCTCCTCTGCTAAGTGGGAACAAACAACCCTTTTGCCAGTTTTGTCAGAACAGAATGAAGTAGCCGATGTGGAACTGTGTTTAAAGGTCATGAATCCTCACTGAAGATACTTTGCTGGCATTATGTTTTCACCCTCTATATTCCTTCAGCGCTTGTGTGAGATGGAAGGTACCACAGCATCACAAGTTAAGGCCAGAGACAGGGTGAGGGGGGCTTGATAGACCAGGCTGAAAACTACAGATTCAACCAGGTCTCGGCAGGATTCTGAAGGACAGACAACTAGTCACCTTTCCGAATTTATTCTTGTTTACTGCAGTCTTCTTTCCAAACCAGTTATACTACCCTCTCTTGGGAGAAAGTAATATGAACATTTTATTTAAAGGAAGTTTCTAGGGACCTGGTCAGTCATGTGTACATTGAGAGAGTGCAGTCATTAGCCCGAAGCATTTCTTGCAGAATTTTAACTAGTTACATATGTTGAAGAGGACTAGGGAAGTCTTACTAGTTCTTTTACCCACATATCTCTTCCACCACATACAAACACTTTGTATGAACAAACATCTCCATTTTACAGTTAAGGAAATAGGCTAATTGAAGTTGACTTACTCTGGATTTCAAAGATGTAAGTCAAAAGAACCAGCAATTGACACCTGCTAACTCAGAACCTATTCCCTTTCCCTCCATTCATCACCAGAGAGTGGGACCAGTAACCTCAGGCCTCCGTGCTTGCAGAGGGCAAGTAGGTCAGTGAATTGCTCATTCTTCCTTGGGAAGTGAGTTGTCAAGAAACCAGACTATGTTTGACTCATGCTGGCTGATAACAGTGAGTCAGAAGTTCCAATAAAGATGACTGGATGATCTAGGGAGAGGGCAAGGGGGTTAAGCTCCAGGGAAGGGAAAGGGTTGCCTGTGTTCTCATCTGATCTTTGTTGGTTATTAAATGTGTGTCTTTGGTAAGTTAGTTCAACTTTCTATGCCTCAGGTTTTTTTTTTTTTTTTTTTTTTTATCTATAAAGTGGAGATAAATACAGTATTGACCTTTTGGGTTTCATATCAGGATAACTTCCAAAATGTAACTTACTGTCAGTTAGCTATCGTGCTTATTTTGAAAATGGGAATTCGGCCCCATAGAGCTGACATATTAAGAAGGAATTTGAACCTTCACCGAATTCTGCACTGGCTCGTGTGCAGTTGTATCCATGCTTCAACACTAGAAGACCATAGAAAATGGTGCTCAGCAAAGTGGAGCTGCATGCACACACGTGTACACACACATGCACATGTGTGCACACACATCCACACACACACACCTCCAGACAGTAACCATGTCCTGCGTCCTTCGAGGGTACTGCTAGTCACATTCGGTTTCAGTTTTCCTTCCCATTTCAGATAACTCTCCTTCTGCCACATCACAAGCTGCTCCTTCCAAAGCCAATGCCACAAGAGAGCCTCAGGCCTTGTTGAAAGTAAAGTGCTACATTCATTTTCTTAATCATTCAACATATGTAAGAGTATGCTACATCTCTCTTGATTTCCTACCTTTTTAAATGCGTCACTGATGAAGTTTTCCGGAGTCATATGCACACCTGTCTTTCCATAAGGGTTTCCGTTGCATGGTTTTACATAGTGAGGGGATTTTTTTTTGTAATACAAACATCACATGATAGCAGGACGGTTTAGAACAGTGACAGGTACACAATAAAGTATTCAATAAATTGTAACTATTTTTATGCTAAGTGGATAGAATCCTTCTGAGCAAGTGTTAAGTCTGTTAAGTCAGAGAGAAAAAAAGAATGCTAATGTATTTTAAATCATGGCAATTCGATCACTTAATATGCATTTAATAACTAATTACTGATTGCCTTCTAGGTGCCTGGAATTGAACTGGCTGGACACAAATAGGACTGAAGGTCTGTCTAAGAAGACAAGCAACCAAGCCCAGTACCAAGGTGGGGCATACTGGGGTACTTTGCCAGTCGGTACCTTGCAGTAATAATTACCCTGGTGGATGTAGGTGTCCCAGAGCAAACAACCTTCAGACCAAGTTCAAAGTCCAACTTCTCGAGAGACAGACCTTGTGGGTGGGGTGAGGTGTTGCAAGGGCAGGAAGCAGCTCAGCATAGGACTGGAGGACAGAAACATCCCGAGACGCGAAGCTGCTGGTGAGAGGCAGGGAGGTGTGAAGGAGGGAAGTGGTGTCCCCTAGAATCTACTAAGCACTTGAACTTGATCTGACACCAATAGAAGGTAGTTGAAAGGTTTGGAGAAGGGGATTCAAGTGATCCAGTTTTGATTTCGCAAGTTCCCCCTGGCTTTAAGTGAGCGACGGAAGATCATTTAGCTTCAGGAGGTTCTTGGGCAAATATGAACAAGAAGTAATGTCGCCTGGGCTGAGAGAGGGGTGCCAGCTGTGGATCAATTAGAAAGCCCGGAGGTCGAGCAAGCAGGACTGCGGGTGGCGGATGAATAAGAAGCAAGGGTCGAGGTGCCTCCCAGGTCCTGGGCAGAGCAGTGGAAGGCAGGACCATTTCCCAAGAAAGCCAACCTGAAAACACAGGTTTTGAAGGGGAGACTGTGGGTTTTGTATGCACTAGGCTTCACCCTTCCGTTATCACAGGTGTGGGACACGGAAAGGAGTAGGCTTGGGACGTTCCCAGTGCTCAGATGGCTCAGTGAATTTCAGATGGAATGGAATCCCAGCGGGTTTTCAAATTCAGTTATATTTGGTAAATCGTGCCTTCATGACTTCTGAGAAGAAAACATCTGATTGACGCTGCAGTGACATTCTGGAATCCGTGGCTTTTGTAGGCAAGAGTGCCTGGTTTTATTTAGTCCATCCAGAGTCATACTGTGAGAAGTCTAGATGAGAGAAGTGCAAATGAACCTGAAAACAATGTAAGTGCTTACACGACCACTTAAAAATGAAAAGTGAAAATGCTTAGGACAAGGTAGATTGAGTCTCTCTGAACCCAAAATATTTTTAGAGTGCATGAAATGTCCAAAAGCAGTCAAAGTGACTTAATTATAACCAGAAGAGCATTCAAATGAACCAAAGACACAACCCAACCTGCTTCCTTGAGTGGTAAGAAACACCCAGGGGAAAAAAAGCCCTTTTTCTGCTTTCTATCATAGGAAGCATCAAATGCCAAAGGGATGAAAAAATATAGCCATTTCATTACTTTTTAAAGCATTACTGTTTTGTCATTTTATTCATAACTGGGATAAATTTGTAGAATAAACTGGCAGACTCTGACTCCACAGCTTCAGTTTTCAGCTAAGCTTAGCAAATACAAGAGTGAAGTGCAACATTCCTATAATTATGGTCTCCAAACGTGTGTGGTTTCAGATATACTGTGTCATTATACAGTGTGTGCAAAGCTGAAATAAACACTGGGCTTTCTGCGCAGGATGCTTGCAAAATAGCTAATTGCAATTTACTCTACTTCGCTCTACTTATGGGCTTTGTCTTAGTATGTGCCAACTGGCTTAGTATTTATATAGTGATCTTTAAAAAGTAAGATTTACTTTTATCAAATATGAAAAAAAATACAATGAACAAATAAAGGTACATTTCAGCTAATTGCACTCAATTTATTATTTTGAGAGCATGACCTGAAAGTGCAGGTCAATTTTTTTAAGCTACTGCTGTCTGGTGAACTGATGGGGACTAGATACTTACAAATGCAATCACAGGTCACACGAGGATGTTTTAAACAACGACAGACTGCATATCCAGTGGTAAATACCATGCAGGCTCAGGGTACAGTGGGCTTTACCATCTAGGCTTGTGAATGATATGAGGTTTGCACAAAATTGCTGACTCAGGGTCTCTACTGCAGGGAAAGGCAGGACTATGTGAAAAGATTGTCCTTGGAACTTCTTATTTGTGGACTTTAAATGAAGGAAAAAAATCTATTCTTGATTTGGCTTTAAATCGTTTGTGGCGAAGTGAGCCAAGGACTGAAAATGACCAAGGCTTTCAGGGAGGCAGGAAAACTGGCAGCTGAAGGAGAGCAAAGTTGGACTTGGGAGCCACATGTGTCACCAAGCAGCAGGGACCAGGTGGGGCCACGGGCAAGGCACACCCAGGGAGGGCTGTGCTGGCTAACCCTCCCACTGTCCAATGGGTAGAAACCCAGGATTCTGTACTAGGTAAGGAAGGAAAAAGAGATGCACTTACTTCGTCTCTCTTGTCTCATGGCGAGGACTCCAGCAGTGGTGTGTGTGCGTGTGTGCACTGTGTGTTCATGGATGTGTAGCCTGTATGTGCACACGTACAGGTGGAAGCTGTAGGAATGTGTGAGGGCAGCTTATAAGAAAGGACCCACCTCAAATGCCAAAAGTCATGCAGGAAGGAACAGCAGGTGTTCTACAGAACTTGACCAGCTGTCCACCAGGGTGAGAGGCGTATGCAGTGCAGTGACCAAGAAGAGAGTCACGCTTCCTAGAGCAAAATCCTACCGCTAGGTATGTGACCTCGAGCAAGTGACCTCATTTCCCAACACCTCGGTTTCCTCTCGTGTAAGATGGAATTAATCACCCTACCTACATGACAAGGTTGAACTCCGCACAGAGCTTGACGTGCGCAGAATGTTTTATCAATGTTAATTACCATAATGACAGTTTCTATTGGTGCTATTTAATTTTTCTGCTTTTGTATTATTCTGGGTTCTTCAGACAAACTGGAACCAGCAGGACACACACACACACACACACACACACACACACACGTCCTTCTAGGGTAAGGGAGTGGATTGTGATGCAGACAAGTCTCAGGTCCTCACCTGGGCTTGACCAGAAAGGGCCTCATATCTCTTACACTACACATTTAGGCTGTGCATTTGTTTGGTAAGGTTTTCTGTATTTGTGTTCCTTTTACAACAACAATTTTTTTAAAAAGTCAAAAAAATGACTCATTAAATATGTTGTTTCATATTGTTCTTTGAAAAACAAGACCTCTGAATATCTGCCTAAATTTGCCATTCTTGTATCCTTTCTCTATATAAAATGAGCTTTTACTGTTTTCAAAAGCAATTTTTAAGATTATACCCTGGCTAGTAAGAAAATTTCACATGTAGAACACTGACTTTGATGTTTGGTAAATTGTACATGACCTAAAATTCTTCCAGGCATTAAATGCCATTTAATTCAGCAGTATTTGGATTCTTTTTCTGTATTAATGTTCATCATCAATCACTTTAATGCTTTCAGATATAAAATGATTCTGTCTGTACAAGAGGGGGAGAGTTAAAGACAAACAAAGAAGTTTGAGCAGTTCTGACAGGTGGTGCCCAGGGCCTGGAGCAGTGAAGGCGTTCCATATCCCCCACCATTAGGTTTCTAGAGAATTCCCTGAACACACAATGGCTCTGTTTATAAGTGCTAAATTTAAAAAATGAAATGACAAAACCTCCTTTCTGGATCCACCTTACATATATTTTTAAATTTTTTAAAGACTGCATTTTGATTCATTGTACACATTTCCTTTCTATGGTTGTACACTATGTAGAGTCATACCATTCATGTAATCACACAGGTACATACATCTTATATTTTAAAGAATTGTTTTTTATTGAACTATAATTCACATGCCACAGACGCACCCTTTAAAAGGGGACAGCTGAGCAGCTTTTATCACACCAAGGAGTTGCAACACCATCATCACTAGTCCATCCTAGAAGATAAAGGAGAGCCTGTGTCCACCCAAGAACAGTCACTTCTGAGCCTCCCTTTCCCTGATTCTGGAAAACACGAGTCTACAGTGTGGACCTGCACACTCTGGACATTCCACACAAGTGGACCCCAACAACACCCAGACCTTTGGGTCTTCACTTTCACGCTGCATTCACGACATAACACCTATTGGTACTTCATTTTCTCTTCTTCTCTTTTTAAAAATATATTTCTTTTAGTTGTTGATGGAACTTTATTTTTACTTATTTATATGCAGTGCTGAGAATCGAACCCAGGGCCTCACACATGGCCGGCAAGTGCTCTACCACTGAGCCACAACCCAGCCCCTTCATTTCTTCTTGTAATTGAATAGCATTCATTGTATTTATTCACTCATCCCCTGGTGGACATTTGGGTTGTTTCCACCTTTTGGCTCTGGTTAATAACACCACTATGGACTTTTGTGTACAAATTCTCCCAAGGACATGTGTTTTCCAAAGTTTTGGCTCTCTGTGTAGGAGTGAAATTGTAGGGTCCTATGGTAAATCAATGTTTACTCTTTCAAGGAAATGCCAAACTATTTCCCAAGTGACTGCGCCATTTTGTACTCCCACCAACAACATGTGAAGGTCCTAATTTAACCCACATCCTTGCTAACACTTGGCTATTATCCGTATTTTGAGTATAGCCATCTTAGTAGATAGGAGTGGTAACTTATTGTGGCTGTTAAAAAGATACATTCTAGAAAAATCCTATAACATGAAATCAGTATTTGTGATATTACTTCATGTGCCTTAGGCCAGCTGAGGGAAACGGGGATGCAAACCTGGACAATCAGGGATGGCCACGGGACACAGATGAACCCGTCAGCTCTGAGTCTGCCAAGACAGTCTGGAAGGAAGAGGCTGTGCGTTGGTACTAACAGGTGCTGTGGGTTTTCCGATCTTCTGGTGATGGTGATGTTTGCAGTTACTTTTATCCCTGGACATTTTAACTACATGAGACAATGATCCTTTTCCTCCTTCTCTTCTTCCTTCCTTCCTACTTATCCTCCTCCTCCTTTTTGTTTCTTTTGAGTCATTAAACATTTAACCCAGTTTAAATTCATCTTCTCTTAAGTACAACTAAAAGTCCTGAGTAATGTAGTTGTTTTTAAAAAGACTGCATTTCTTATTTTGAAGAATGGTTTTTAACAAATACTGCATGCATCATTTGTAACTTGGAGATTATTTTTCTTTTTAAAAAATGTGGGAAAGCAATGGAAAATTACTCAGACATAAAGAAGAATGAAATTATGGCATTTGCCAGTAAATGGATGGAACTGGAAAATATCACGCTAAGTGAAATAAGCCAGTCCCAAAAAAACAAAAGCCGACTACTCTCTCTGATATATGAATGCTAACCTACACCAAGGGAGGGGAGGGAGGGGAAGAATAGAAGTTCATTGGATTAGACAAAGGGGAATGAAAGGAAGTGGGGGGGATGGAAATAGGAAAGACAGTGGAGTGAATCAGATAAAACGTTCTTATGTTCATATATGAATATATGACCAGTATAACTCCACATTATGTACAACCTCAAGAGTGGGATCCCAACTGGAATGGATTGCACTCCATGTATGAATATAGGTCAAAATACACTCCACTGCACATGTATAACTAAAAACAACAAATTTCTAAAAATGTATGAAAGGGCAACAAATGACAGCACTATGGATTTCTTCCTTGGATCGTCATCCACCCAGCAGCCTACCAAATTTCACCAACTTCTCAGCAAATTCTTTAAGAGGAAAGACAGAATATAAAAATTTATACTCCCCACTGCAACATAAAGTTCACAGACAACTGCCAAAACTTGGGGAAATTTCCATATAAATTAGAAGGCAATTGGGAAAAGTTTCCTAAGGCTAATGGCACACTCCCATGTTCTCTTAATAAGATAAACCTCACAAAAAAAGTAGGAAAATTGTCTGTACATCTACAACCTGTCCCTTCAGTTGAAGGCCAGAGATCTGTATCTCCAGAGATGCAAGCAGATTTCCTATTCCATAAAATAAGACAGAAACCTGCATTCTAACCCTTATGCCTTTAACATTTTACTTATTGAAATCATTAAAAGAATTACTCTATCCACACTCCAAACGGAAAAAAAATTGGGAACTTCTAGGCAGTAAAAGTAGGTAATTTATAAAGAGGAAAAATCTTTCTGTTTACATTCTTCTCCTTGTGCAAATAAAATATCAGAAAGCAAGGAGATCATTGTGCAGACTTTTAAAGGACAAATATGTGATCCAGTAATTTTATAGCAATTTTGGTTCTTTTATACATGAAGTTAGCAGATTATTTTCAGAAATGCAAAAGCTTAGGAAATACAGCCATGAAAACAAACTCTTAGATTTTATGTGTGCTTCCAGCAATCATGCAAAGTTGAGACCCCTGGATGGGAAAATTATTATATAGCAAGAATATATAATAAGCCCTAAGATTAGTTAAAATAGGAATAAATCTAAAGGTAATTCTCAGTCTGACTTTATTGTCCAACACAAATGTCAAAAATATTTTCAAAAAAGAAACTGTGAAATGAAAATACAAGTAGATGAGAATAATAATATAGATTTACAATTTCTCTAAGTCGTATTTCACAGGATTTAAATGCTGATTTTTTTCTTGTCTCTGCTGTTTGTGTGAGCCCCAGGGCACTGGGTCTCTGTCTGAGGCCTCATTCATTGAGGGAGGCCCAGAAGCTCAGATGTACCAGCGTACTTAGTAAGTCTGCATGCACAGGATGTAGCATCCACTTTCTTATGAAAGGCCAAAATGTGCACGAGGATTTTCAAGTGCAAATTCAAAAAGTGTCTCAAACTACTTACCCCAAATTAAAGGATTCAAAATCCACACTTTAAACTCTGGTCATCAGGTAAAAATAGGTTAAAGAATACTTTTGAGAAAAAGTCAAGCGTCGGCTGGCACACTCCTATAACCCCAAGCTCCCAGGAGGCTGAGGTGGAAGGATCACTTGGCCCCCAGAGTTCAAGACCAGCCTGGACAAGCACAGCAAGACGCCATCTCAAAAAGAAAAAAAAGAAAGGAAAGAAAAAGGTGAGTACCGAAGAAAATCAGACACCGTGATTCAAAAGGGAAGGGGAAATAAAAATTTTCAAAAGCACGGAATGCAAACGACAGATATAAGATCAAATGCAATTGTCAATAAAGACAATAAAACTCAATAAAGATTGAGTTCAATGTGAATTCGATGCATGTTCTTCATGAGAGATCTGCCTAAAACAAGCTGCTGGAAAATGGCTCTGGCCAGGGCTCCTGCTGGAGCAGGGCCCGAGGCAGGAGGGCAGAGAGGCCCGGGCCAGGCCTGCTCCTTGCGTGATAGCTGGCTCTCACGGCGCTGACAACTGTCCCTTGAGAACAACTTCCATCCTTTCCAAGGGTGATGCCCCATGACCAAGGCACCTTCTGCTAGACCCCAAATCTCAAGGGTTCCCCATCTCAACGCCCCACACTGAGGACCAAACGACTGTCAACCAGAGAACCAGGTGCTAATATAAAGCAAAAGAAGTGTCTACCCTATGTAGGAATTGTTATTTGAGGATAAGAACTGTGGTTTGGGCACAAGGTGCCCAAAGGTGCCCAAGGGTGGCCCCAAGGTGTGCTTGGCATGGGAGGCTTTTAGGGACTCAGGAAGCAGTGTGGTCTGATCCTGTGTCACTTGCTGGATTGGTTGGCAGGGACTGCTGGTAGAAGACTGCAGAGTAGGTTGTTCTGTGGTGCTCAGCAAATTGTCCCATGATTGATTCAGGAGAACCAGGGAGTCTGCTTAGTCATGCATGCCCAGTCAACTCACCTTTTACAGAATGACAGAGAAGACGGCGTCTATTCTGACTTTAAAAAACTTCTAACCCGTGAACCTTTGGGGGACACATTCAAACCACACCCAAACTCTAGCAGAGGGAGCTCACGTTAAAAGAAACTTAAAAATGTAATCCATGCGGTCCAAGGTGTGTGTGTGCAAGCATGTGTGTGCGTTGGGCCTCAATAAGCAGAAGACACATTTTCTTTTCCAGTACAACACTGTGTGCTTGGGCTGATACAAATGAATCTAGAGAACATTACACAAAGTGAAATAAGCCATTAAAGGACACGAACTGCATGATTGCACTTGCAGGAGGTATCCAGGCCTGTCAGGCTCACAGCAGCAGAGAAAGGAACGGCGATTGCCCAGGTGTGGGCTGGGGATTGTTCAGGGGTGTGAAGCCTCAGGCACCCAAGATCTGCCCCAGCATTGCACCCAGAGTTACCAGCATAATACTGGGCTCCTTTAAATATATTAAGAAGATAGATCTCAAGTTCAGTTCTCTTAACTTGAAAAAGAAGACACGGAGCATAAACAAAACCCACAAAGGAACATCTAGAATTTTTTTTCAGACAGTGGATACGATACGCTTAGTACCTGGGTGAGGCAATCGCAACCTGGGTGTACGCATCTGTGCAAACTCACCAAAATGTACACTTTAAATATCTGCTGTTTAACCAAGAAAGTGGGCACTGTAGCAATTCATATTTTCCTCCTCTCCAAAGTATGAATTAAAATGAGAAATAAGAAAAATAAAAAAAAGAATGATTGATGGGTCTTAGGCATAGGAACTGCTCTTAAAATGGAAATGCATGGATTAAAATATCAAGCCAAATAGTAAATACCAAACAGAAGACAAATTTGGCCTCCAATAGAGGAAAGTTCTAAATACACCCATGATTTGAGAGGAATTAAAGAAACCTGGCCTTGTTGAAGCAAGGCTTGAAAGGAGAGGTACAGCCCATCGCCAGGTGGGAGCAGTCCAGGAAAGGCTGCAGAGAAGTCAGTCGGTAGAGCTGAGAAAGGAAATGGAAGAGCAAAAGAAAACATTGGGTAAATTAAACCTCATTTTAAGGAGCAAAGCTGAATAAGAAGTGAAGCTCAGAACACAATAAGATTGGAAAGGTTAAACTAATTCTAAACTATAATTTGTCCAAATCTCAATACTGAAGGGACAGATGATGTTCCAGGAAAAATGAAAACAGAAAGACATTGCCCAGATTCATCTCCTGGTCCTGGCTCTGGGCCTCAAGGATGACAGAAGAATCCTGCAAACATCCAGGGCCTGCTGAAGACTTGAGAAGATCGAGTTGGTGCCAGATCAGGAGACCTAAGACCCCACGCAAGACCTGGAATAACCAAAGGAGAGGAGGGGGAGGAGCAGCAGCCCAGAGCCCCACACTGAGCTGAGAGGTCCTTTCACAGCCTGACCTTCCCTGTTGAAGAATTGCTTACCATAGAGCACATGCGAATCTTTGACCAAGAAAATCACAGAAAGACAAAATCTCACAACACCAAGAAAACATTCAAAATGAATAACTCAGTAAAGTTTATGGTAGAATGTTTATGTAATTTTAATTTAGGATGAAAGCTAAGCTTCTGTGGCAATTATGATTGTCAAGCATAATTAAGAATGCTATATGCAAAAAGGATATATATGCATAACAGCCACAAGAAGGAAGACCAGGAAGACCAGTTTCCACAAGGACATCTCCGTGGTTCACCTCTTCCAAAGCAGGAACCTCCACCACTCTCCTCTTGTCTCGCCACCGTGCTGTTTTCTTGGTTACACTGGCTAGGTTTTACCTGTTTATTTCTTATTTACTCATCTCACCTCTCCTTATGCTCTATGACACTGAGGGCCTTTTGGTCTTTGTTTAACATTGTTTCTCCAGAACTTAGGGCAGAGTGTGGCATGTAGTAACTGTTCAATAAATAGTGTGGAATAAATTCACTAACATGGTCAAAAAACAGACTTACCTTTCATTGTGGTGACCAGAATACCTGACAAGAGCAACTTAGAGGAAGACAAGTTAATTTGGGGCTCTGGGTTTCAGAGATTCGGTCCATGGTTGGATGACTCCATTGCTCTGGGGCCCGAGATGAGGCAGAACATCATGGTGAAAGGGAAGGTGCAGATAAGTGTCTCAGTTCATGGTAGGAAGTAGAAAGAGAGACAGAGAGAGAGAGAGAGAGACAGAGAGAGAGAGAGGAGCCAGGGACAAGGGACCCACCTCCTCCAGCCACACTCCATCTGCCTACAGTTACCACCTGGTAGTCCACTCAAATTATTAATTCTTTAAATGAATTGATCCACCGATGAGGTCATAGCTCCCCTAATCTAATCATTTCATCTGGACATTCATACTTTGCCTAATACATGAGCTTTACAGGGAGACATTGAAGATCAAAACCATAACACAGGAAAAGGACACAAACAGGTGATTCATAGGAGAAGAAATCCAAGTAGCTTCAGACAGTATGAAGAGGTTCAGCCTCACTTATAACTAAAGAAACTCAGATTTTAAAATTGTTTATACCATTCTTCACTTGTCAGATTGGAAGAAATGAGGAACTTTCAAATATATAATATTGGCCAGGGTGTGAAGAGACCACTAGTCTCATAAACTGTGGGTGGAAGCAGAGTTACTATTTCTTTTGAAATAAATTTGATGATAATTAAAATAAACCAATTTCCCATTCATCAATCTAATTTCTAAGCCCATATATACAGTCTTACATAGTTAAGCATACTATATAGGATATTTATAAGTTTATAAACATAAATGTACAAGGATAATTTTTTTAGCGTCATTTAAAGACTACACATTGTAGACACAAAAAATAAGAGTCACAATAACCAATGTTAAATTGAGTATGAGGAAAAACACTTCCAATTAGTATTAATATAAATATAAATTGATAAAAAAGAGATCAAATATTGAGGTATATCTACTCTTCAAGATAGCTATTTCACTTCAAGAAATTTATATAATACTTGCACAAAACTGTTAATGCGGATATTCATTACAACAGTGTAGTAGAGAAAAACTATAAAATGAAATCTTATTAACTAGGCTTATAATGTTTTTGTACAGTATGCTTTAATTTTAATGTAATCAAATATATTAATTTTTTCCATTACAATTTGATTTTTATGCTTTGTTGAAGAAATCCTTCCATACTTAGAGATCATAAAAATTGCCTGAGTTTTCTTCTAGGGCTTTTAAAGTTCTGCTTTAAAACTGTACATCTTTAAGCCATTTGGAGTTTAATCTTGGAGCTCAGGTAAAGTGAGGTGTTAGTCCTGTTCTTTTTCACAGGGAAGAACAATAGTCCTGGCATCAAGTATTAATAAAAATCTATCTTTGCACACTAATTTGTGATTCCACCTGCACACACCATGTTATGGTTTGGGTGGGAGGTATCCCCCAAAAGGCTCACCTCTGAGAGTGCAGGAAGTTTCAGAGGAGAAATGATTGGGTTGTAAGAGTCTCAACCCAATCAGTGAATTAACCCCTGGTGGGATTAATTGAAGTGGTAGGGTATGGCTAGAGGAGGGAATTGGGGCATGGCTTTGGGGTGTATATTTCGTATCTGGAGAGTAGAGTCTCTCTCTCTCTCTCTGCTTCCTGAAGATGTGAACTGCTTCCCTCTGCCATGCTCTTCTGCCATGATGTTCTGTCTCACCTGGAGCCCCGAGGAATGGTGCTGGCCTCCTATGCACTAAGACCTCTGAAACCATGAGCCCTTAAATAAACCCTTCCTCCTCTTGAATTGCAATGGTCAGATAATTTAGTCACAGCAGCTAAAAACTGACTAAAACACACTAAGTTCTTATCATATGTAACTCTGTTCCTCATTTTCCTATTCTTCACATGTTCACTTGTCTGTTCTGGGGTCAGTGATCCAGTTTTGATGATGCTGAAATTATAAAAGATTGTTGAAATAATTATTCCTATGTCAACATTAATTTTCCCTCAATAATTTCATTTTGATTTAAAAATGATAATTTAAGACTATTATTCCATTGTATTCTATCATCTCTTTTGCCAAACAGAAGTTCACCATCAAGTTGGCTGTCATTCCCTTGTAGAATCAACCTTTCTCTGTGGTCATTTCTAGAATTTTCTCCCCAACATTCACATCCAACTGATGCTCTTCTGTTTCACTGTGGATTCATTTTTCAAGTCTGATTAATTTTCATAATTTCTTTTGCTTTGAGAACCTGTTCTTTCTGAAACTCATCACACTCATCAGCCATTACCAACTCACACATTATGCTTCCGTAAAGATTTTCTGTTCTTCTGATACACTTACTTCAATAGACGTTGCAGCCTCTAAGTTTATCCTCCATCTCTTTTACTCGTTGTCTCTTGTTTCTTACCTTTTGCTTCTCTGTTCTTTCTGGGTGAAATCCTCAGGAACATGTTCCAATTATTTGTTATGTTTGTTTTACCCAGTGCAGAGTTTAGCCCATCCATGAATTTATTATAACAGACTTTATTTGTTAGAGTACGTTTATGTTCACTGCAATCTTAATTGGAAGGTACAGAGATGTCCTGTGTACCCCTTGTCCCCATGTGTAGGCCTCACCTACTGTTGACATCGTCCCCTGGAGTGGTGCCTGTGTTGCACCTGATGGCCCTACACTGGCACACCACTGTCACCAGAGTCCATAGTTCACATTAGGAGCAAGGCCCTCTCTCGGTCTTGTGCATTCTGTGGGTTTGAACAAATGTATGCTGATGTGTATCCACCACAGCAATATCATAACCACCCCTCAATTTAAAAAATTTAATGACTATATTTTCATTTCATGATTTTTAATTTCTGTTTCCTGTTTGCTAGTTCTAATTTCATTTCTGCCTATTTTTTAGATTATCTTTTTCTTTCTTAGGATGTTAGTCTTACCCTGTGTTTTCTCAAGAAGCTAAATTACCTTCTTTCAAATCATCAGTTTGCTACATTATTTAGATTTATCTAAAAGGAATTAATCTCTGGGTTTGAAGTTTTATGGGCAATTTTTCTTCTTGCTACATTTCTATTTTGCTTTTAATTTGCAAGACTGTTCTGAGCAGAGTTCTGTCTCTGTCTTTCCCTCCCTTCTTTTCGGCTTCTCCTCCTCCTCTCCTCCTTCTCCTCCCTGTGTTATTCCTCTCCCTCTCCTTCTTCCTCTTCCTCTGTGGGTTTGCCTCCATCCATCCTGCAGGAATCCAACCCTGAGCTACCAGGTCCCGTGTTGGGAAGTGACTTGGAAGCCCTCCACAGAGTGACATCAGAGGTGCTGGAGACCTTGTCACAGGCTCAACTGTTCCTCGCTGGGAGACCTGTCTCTGTCCTCGGCTTTCTCGCCATGTCACTTCACTCGTTTTCAGAGTCCAACCAGGGGTGGGTAACTTTTGTAACCACCTGTCCTGAGCTGGAGAGGCCACTCGAGTCCTTCATTTCAATCAGGTCACTTGCTCCCATTCATGGTCTCTTCAGGAAAGCTCTAATGCACGTAGCTTCTCCCTGAGGAGTTCTTTGAGTTTCCGACCCACTTTGGAGCCACAAGCTCATCATTTTTGTGCTTGGGTCTGCCTTTTACTTTCCATTTCTTAATAGTGTCTTTCAGTGCTGTATTCTTAGAACAGAGTGTGAGGTTCAAAGTGTGAGTTGACAATGCTTTTCCAAGGGGAAGTGCCCCAGTCAAAGATTTTAACTCTGTGATACCAAGGGATGTGATTCTTACCATTCTTCTGAATCCAGATAATTCGGCGGAGGCTGAATTCAACAGATTGAAACTTGTTCCATTGGCCAGAGACACTCAAAAGATTTTCTTCTCGTTATTTAATGGCTATATATTTCAGTTCTGAGACTCATTATGAGCCTACGGAATCAAAGGGTTTCAAGGCGAGAAGAGTGTGCTTTGAATTTATTAAGTTGCAGCTCTTCTTAGGAAATCTTTGCCCATTATGTAATTTTTATGTGGTGAGTAGCATTTCGTAAAAATGTGAGCAGCTTTAAAATAAGGATATTTTAGTGGTGCCAGGGCAAATTTGGTACATTTTGTTATACCAGGCTACGACATCCTTTCACATTAGTCATCTTTTAAATATTGGACAAAATGGTACTGTGGAAATATGCATAAAATTGTTAGAGGAGAGATACAAAAATACAGCTCGTACCCCTTTCATTAGTCATGGCCATCATGTGCTTTGACCACCGAGAGCAGGAAGTTGTCCCAGTAATGGATTGTCTCCTCACGTAGAGGTCAATCATAAAGCCATTTCTATTCAATATCATCATTGCAAAACTACGTGGGTTATTGGTCACAGATGAGCTTAACTCTGCAAAAATGAGCAAAGATATTGGGAGAAGTTGACGTAACTTTCACATCATCCACAGGCACTAAAAATCCCAAGAGTTGAGATCATTTCTAATTTTTTTACTTTGATATGTACTTACTTGGGGGTTAGGGAAATGTGATTAATCAAGTGGAGCCTCAAAATTCTTCACCAGTTCTGATGATTCACAACTCCCCGCTCCAGATCTCGTTGTCTTATTTCTTTTTATTTTTTCAGTTTGTTCCATTTAGTTATACATGACAGCAGAATGCATTTCAATTCACTGTACACGAATGGAGTACAACTCTTCATTTCCCTGGTTGTACAGGTTGCAGAGTACATAGGGGATGTTCATCTCGTTCCACCGTCTTTTCCACCACCCTGCCCCTTGACCTCCCCTCATTCCCCTCTGCCCAATCCAAAGTTTCTCCCATCTTCCCTTGCTCCTCCCCGCATTATACATCAGCCTGCACTTACCAGAGAAAACATTTGGCCTTTGGTTTTGGGGGGATTGACTTATCTTCCTTAGCATGATATTCTCCAATTCCATCCATTTATCAGCAAATACCATAATTTTATTCTTCTTTAAGGTGGAGTAATATTCCATTGTGTGTATATATACCACAGTTTCTTTATCCATTCATCTGTTGAAGGATATCTACGTTGGTTCCTCAATTTAGTTACTGTGAATTGAACTGCTATAAACATTGATGTGGCTATGTCACTGTAGTATGCTGATTTTAAGTCCTTTAGGTATAAACGGAGGAGTGGGATAGCTGGGTCAAATGGTGGTTCCATTCCAAGTTCTCTGAGGAACCTCCGTACTGCCTTCCAGAGTGGCTGCTCCAATTCGCATTCCCACCAGCAATGAGCCTACCTTTTCCCCACATTCTCGCCAAGACACATTATTCCTTGTATTCTTGATAAATACCATTCTGACTGGAGTGAGAAGAAATCTTAAGAGTAGCTTTGATTTGCATTTCTCTAATTACTAGTGATGTTCAACATTTTTTCATAAATGTGTTGATGGATTGGATATCTTCTTCTGTGAAGTGTTGAGTTCCTTAACCCATTTATTGAATGGGTTGTTTGTATTTTTGGTGTTAAGTTTTTGGAGTTATTTATAAATCCTGGAGATTAGTGCTCTATCTGAAGCGTGTATGCTAAGAATTTTTTCCCATTCTGTAGGCTCTCCCTTCACATTATTGATTGTTTCCTTTGCTGAGAAATAGTTTTTTAGTTTGAATTGATCCATTTATTGATTTTTAATTTTATTTGTTGATCATTTCTAATTTTACCCAAGTTTTGAAAATCATTATTGAATTGAAATCGTAATAGCTTTTAAATTGCAGAAATACTTTAAAAGAATAAATGAAATCATTAACAAAAGAAAGTATATTATTAGTTATTTGGGCAAAACTGCCCAAGAAAAATACTCTTTCTCCTGTAGCATTTTGAAAATAAAGCCTTTATTTGGTTGAAGAGAGTGAAACAAGAAAAGAAAGAGAATTTTATCTTTAGAAACTGATGATGAAGATGATTGTTGAAGGTTGCAGATTGAATGGGAATCTTTATTTCTCCACCTTCCAAAAAATAGAAAATGACAGAAAGGAGATTTTATTTGTGTCCAAATGTAAAAACCCACAGTGAATCAAGAGTAGATAAGAAAACCATTAGGATAAAATTTTGGAAACTGGAAAGCAGAAGAAGAATAGTGACCAGCTAGTTAACCTGACAGTGCTGAATGCCACCTTGACAGACGTAGGACTTTCATCCAGTGTTCACGGCAGAGTCCAAGGTCTCTGGACTCAGGTCCACTGGAAGGTCCGTGATATCCCAACACAGCATGAGTGTTTGAAAGTCTGTTTAAGAATCATTTAGAGGGCTGGGGAGATAGCTCAGTCGGTAGAGTGCTTGCCTTGCAAGCACAAGGCCCAGGGTTCAATCCCCAGCACCGCAAAAAAAAAAAAAAAAAAAAAAAAAAAAAAAAAAAGAATCATTTAGAAACTTCCCCACTCCAGCAGAAAATTTGAGATTTACTTCCTGCAAACAGGGTGTTGGGGACAGGGACAATAGGCACCATGGAGGGACAAAGCAGTGACTGAACGAGGGGATTACACAGCATCTATTACTCCATGTTGAGACCCCAGCTTCAGCTTCCCTAACCTGGTTCTCGGGACACTCAAAGGTCACATCCCCCACGTAGGATGTTGGAAGATGTTTTCTCTGAGAAATCTGACCGGGTATCCAGGTAGCCCCAAATCTAAAAACTAAACAGCAAAATGAAATCTGAAGGGAGTGACGTCAGGGACCCCACAGTACACAGCTGAGCCAGGTCACTCTGCAAGGATGAACAAAAGTTCTCTCCAAGCACTGAAACCTTGCAACACTTTTTTGAGTCAGCGTGCTTTTATCACCCGACTTCAATAAGAATTTTAGAGATGAAAGAAAATCAGCAGAAAAAACTTCTGGAAACAACTGGTAATTATCTAAGGAGATGAGAACTTTAAAACAATTACTAATGTCTTCCCAGACCTGAGAATGACTTCACATCTATGAAACAAGGATGGATGGACGGATGGATGGGTGGACAGACGGATACTCTGAAAATGGAAAGAGTTCCTGGAAACTTAAAGGAAACATGAGAGCAGAAAAGGAAAACCCCCAAAGAGGATTTAGAAAGAAACTGAGGAAATATATTAGGAAGTAGAAGAAAATGGCAGAGAAAGAAAACAGGAAAATAGGAGATAATTAGAGGGTTAGTACGGGAGGTTCCACTGAGCCATTGTAGTTCCAGAGAGAATAGATAAAACAAAGTGGAAGATGTGATCAGAGAAGTAGTTTTTAAAAAAAATTTCCTTGAGTAAATACACGAATTTCCAAATTTAAAAGATACACTGAGTATCCAGAACAATGGTTAAAAATAGGGCCAGATTGAGAAACATCCTTGAAATATCAAAACCATGAGGACAATAAATAAGATCCAAATGGATAGATAGAAGAAGGGAAGGTAAATAGAGCTGCTGGCTTAAAGAGTCTTCAAATCTTCTTGCTGTTCAGCCAGGTCTTCTGTGGCTGCAGCAGGTCCCATAAAAATAGATGGTCTGTTCAGCCTCCAGGACCAGAGCCAGGTCATGAGCTTCAGAACTCTTTCTGCTGCTGACAAGTGAAGGGGGATTTACGTCCCAGTGGCTTGATGCGAGATGCGGAGAGGCCACGCTGTCCTCAGCTCCCATGTCCAGAGGAGGCCTGGATATGGCTCTGCAGCGAGGAACTCTCTGATGTGGTCACCACAGGCAGCCTTGTCCAGCTTCTGGTCATCTGGCCAGTCCTTCGGGCTGCAGGATTTCAACTGTGACGTCGCTTCAACCTTGGGCTCCCAGTCCTGCTGCTGATCACTCACGCTGTCTGAAGACAGCTCCCCGGCCCACCGAGTGGCTCGGATCCTAGCCAGCCCGTGTGCACGGGGACTCCGGGCTTCACCCTGAGGTCACACCCTGACGTCACACTCACCTCCCTCCCTCTCTTCCTGCTCCACTTGCCTCCTGCCTGTTTGTCATTGACGTCATCAGAGGTCAGTCATTTTCTAATCTTACATCAACAATTCTTAGAGGACAGCTTCTTTTCTTTCTTTAAACTCTTGCTTCTCTGTCCTAGAATTAAGCATTGCCAACAAATAGTTGTTACCCAACAATTTCTTGGGTACACAGGAGTCTGTAAAATTTTTAATTTTGTTTGCTTATTGACTGAAGTAGAAATGTGTCTGTTCACTCTTTCTGCAGCCAATTACCCTCTTTAAAGTTTCACCCCTTTAAAATTTCTTTCTTTCTTTCTTTCTTTCTTTCTTTCTTTCTTTCTTTCTTTCTTTCTTTCTTTCTTTCTTTCTTTCTTTCTTCCTTTCTTTCTTATTTTTTTTCCCACAGGAACATGATTTCACTGAACTGGAAAGAAGAAAAAAAATATATTGCACTTCAAAATCAAGCACACCGAGGTTCCTGTGATAGAGGAGGACATGGCTGAAATCTATTGCTCCTGCTTGTGGCCACGGGTGAGAGAACGAACAGCTCTTTTGAAATTTGTCATGAACACACACACACGCGCGCGCACACACGTTCTAGTCACAATCATCCTAATACACCTATGTGGATCAGTAAGGTTTATATGAATCCATAATGTTTAGGCAACTTCTTAATACAATTGCCTTGTCCAATTTAATAGGAAAGAGCCCTGAAATGCTTGTTCCTTTACTCTCACCACTAGCCCAAGGAATATTCTAGAAACTTACCTTCTCTCTCATCAGGGAAACCTTCACGTTTCCTCTCACCGGGGCAGCAGTTAATTATTCTCTCTCCATCTATTAGTAGTCGGAATGTCATCAGGTGACCAGGAGGCGCAGTTCTTGAAGGAGCAGCACAGTGTTGGAAGAGCAGCTGAGGATGATCTCAGAGCCAGGACACTGGTGGCCTCGGCACCCCTGATGGCTGTTCCTACACCTGTGGTTCCACCCACGCCTCCTCTCCAGCCACCGACGTCCATATCCTTGTACACACCGCCTTTCCCTGTAACTGCAGGCTCAGGTTTAGTTGCCTGTCACCAAGGGCTCGTGATCAGTTCCCATGAAGTTCGCGACTTTGCAGCTGCCAACCAAACGTCTTTAGGAGATACTGGAAGGGTCTTGGCGAAACGTGTACAGTGTTTTGTTTACTTGAAGCAGCAAAATCCAGCTGTCTCAGACATCACAGGGGCTGCCTCGGTGCACGTGTGGACTGTTACTTACAGTGAAAGTGGCTTGAAAAACCAAACCAAACCGAAGAACCAACCGAAGAGACCTTTCCACCATTTTGAAAACACTGGCACTCCTTGTCATTTCCAAAGGATCTCACGAAATAAGAATTTTTCTTTGATGGCATTAGCGTGTAAATGGTAAATATGAGAAAGGAGATGATTCCATGAAAAGATGCCTGTGGTTTCAACTGGTTACATACTGAACGGAAATAAGGAGGCTGTGCACTGTTTGATGACCTGCTTCAAGATGTTAAATACTAAGTTACCCGTTCTGGCGATACTCCAGTGAACAGCGTCACTGTGAGCCCCCCCCCCCCAATTTGATTCCACACACCGGCTCGACTGTCTGCAACACGTGACTTTATTTAAAGCCTCTGCAATAGGACAGAGCTTTTCCTGTGCTCAGCAACTTTATAGGATGTGTCAGGAAAAGATTTTACGTGCCTATGCCACAATTTCTTCATCCATTCATCTGTTGAAGGGCATCTAGCCTGGCTTCAGAGCTTGGGTATTGTGAATTGGGCTGCTATGAACAGTGATGCGGCTGTGCCACTGTAGTGCTGATTTTAAATCTTTTGGGTATATGCTGAGGAGTGGGGTCACTGGGTCCAATGGTGGTTCCATTCCTAGTTTTTTGAGGAATCCCCATACTGCTTTCCAGAGTGGTCACACCAATTTGCAGTCCCACCAGTTTATGAGCATGCCTTTTTCCTCACATCCACCGTGGATTACTACCCAGCCATAAAGAAGAATGACTTTACGGTATCTGCCAGTAAATGAATGGATCTAGAGGTTGTCACGTTGTTTTCATCAGCTTTTTTGCTGCTGCAACTGGAAGATCCCACAGGAACACGGTAGAGGAAAGGCTTCTCTAGGGACTCACGGTCTCAGAGGTGACAGTCCATAAGTGGTTGGATCCATTGTCCTGGGCGCAAGGTGAGGCAGGACCTCGTGGTGGAAGAGTGTGGCAGAAGGAAGCCGCTCACATGATGATCAGAAATCAGAGAGAGAGTGAGTCTCCGCGCTGCAGATACAAAATACAGACCCCAGAGCCACGCCCCCAATTCATCTCTTCCTCCAGCCACACCCCACCCGTCTCCACTGCCACTCAGTTGATGCCATCAAGGATCAATTATCTGATTCAGTTAAGACTTCAACCCAGTCATTTCTGTTCCAAACCTTCTTGCGTTGTCTCACATGTGAGCTTTTGGGGACACCACATCTAAACCACGATACTTGTTAAGTGAAATAAGCCAATCCAAAAAGACCAAAGGCTTCTTGTTTTTGCTGATGTGGAAACTAACCTACTACAAAAGCGGAGGGGAGAAGAGAAGTTCCGTGGAAGAGACAAAAGGGAAGGAAGGGAAGGAAGGGGGTGGGAAAGGCAGTGGAATGAATCTAATGTGATTTTCCTAAGTACATATATGAAAATTCTCAAGTGAATCCCACCATGTGTTGTGTACAGCCACAAGAATGGGGTCCTAATTAGAGTCAGACGTGTTCCATGCTTGTATAATTTTATCAAAATGGATTCCACTGTCATGTGGAACCAAGAGGAACAACAACAACAACAAAAAAAAAAAAGCAAGAAAAGATGTTTTGAACCAGTGAATTCAAGGTGCAGGAAGGTCCCCTGTGTTTTGAGTTGAGATTTTCTCACTCCATCAGCTCCCTTCCCCGGATATTTTGTAAAGAAGCACCTTTCTGGTCGACAGGTGTGAAGTGCTTCATCAGATCTCTGAGGCCAGCGCATCGACAAGGCCCCTGGCCCAGGGAGCACCGAGGCTCTTGTGTTCCATTAGGATGTCACCTCAACAGTACGTCACCTCAACCACACAGTGTCGACTCTTACGGGAGTGGCGATCCCTTGTTGCTGACATTTCAACTTAGTTTGGGAAAGGAAAAATAAATAATAATATGTAAATATAAAATAATATTATTGATTCAATGGAGCTTTTGAAGCTCAAACTTTGTATTTTTAATTTGTTTAATCTGCACAGAAACAAGTATTGACTTTGGGTTCAATGGCAGACAACATAGCCCATGGCGGCCCCATGAGATTAAGATGGAGTTGAAAAATTCCTATTGCCTATGACACGTCCTGACACTGGGGTACAAGACGCCACCCATGTGTCATGCTGCTGCTGGTGGAGACAAGTACTATGCTGCCAGGTGTACAAAATACAGCATCCAGGTGAGGAACGGTACATTCCTCACACAGTACACACAGGATCACGGCACACAGGTGGGGTGCACATAATGCTTAGGACAATGATAAATGACTGTTACTGGCTTTTGTAACATGTCTCCGTTATTAAATGACAGCAGGACCGTAACCCTTATGTTCACTAAGTAGAATGTCGGATATGGAAAAAGAATCGTATAACAAATAGACAAAACACAGCACGTTTCGCATTTCACCCAAACTTTTAATCCAGTAGACACGCAGATTAAATGCTAGTCCAGAATCCGTATCATTTCTCAAATACAGCCACTATGAAGTAGAGAGTTGCTTGGTTTTCTTTATGATAGCTTTCATAATTTTCTTGAAAATGTACTTTTTTAATGTAAGGTATTTCCACAGAACAATAGATACATGATTATCATTTATTTCACATGTCCCTTGTGTAAACCATTGCTTCATAAACCAGAGAGCATGCCAAATAAGGAACACAACGAGAATGCAAAAACCCCGTAGCTACCCTCACACTGTAGGCCTGTGCCCATGAGCCAATTGCTAGCAATCATAAATTATTTTAAGGAATGCACATCAACAACTCCATGAGATATTTAAACTTCTTAGTCTGCACTCCCATGGATCTTGTGACACATTTGTCAACAAATCATTATAAATAGGAAAAAATGAAACACAAGATTATTTCACCTGGCATACTTGTTTTTATGGATGCAATATCTTTTAATTCAAGTTTCTGAAATCACTTATGATAGATACAACCGGAAAATTTTCAAACTTTCTTGGTCGAACTGCTAATATGGAAGAAGAGAGTAGAGGCCAATATTCTTGCAAACTTTCAAGTGCTGAATGAAGCACCTGCAATTGCAACAGAAACGCCTCCATTCGTATAAATAGTGAACTCCAGGAAGATTTCAGAGCCCTTTGAAATGGTTTCTGACAATCTTGATGGCATTGAAATCAATTGTCGATGTACAGTTCTTTTCTTTCAGTTATAAATTGTTTTTAAAGATATTGGCTTAGCCAAAAATGAACTTGTTGATCTGAGAACAAAAATTATCTGCTATAATTGAAACTTTGGAGAAATAGGGTGCTTCTTCAAAGAATCCTATTTTTGCTTCACTAAGTGAGCTTTGAAACTGTAATTACCCTTGTGACAATAGGTCTCTGAAGACCGGGGTTTTAACACATTGCTATTAAAGGAAAAACAGGTTAAAGTGAGTTTCATGTCAGTGTGACCATGACATGCGTTCTTATCAAAGATCAATCCACAGAGATATTCTGATCTGAACTTAGCAGCAGTAGTCTTTATTCCAAGGCATCTTTAAAACATTAGGAACAATGTTATTTGACCTATATTTCAGATGCATTTTTCTCTGTCTAAATGTATTAGTAAAGAACAGGTATTACTGTAATATACAGTCACATTTAAATTTTTTAATAACTGTATTTTGATATACCTGACTTCTGTTATAATCTCATGTGTTTATTTTTACTCATCTAAAAATTATTCTGCACCTCAAAAATTAAATATGGAATTACCATATGATCCAGAAATTCCACTGCTGGATATACACCTGACAGAATTGAAAGCAGGGACTCCTTACATACCTGGGTTCAGAGCAGTGTTATCCACAACAGCCACAAGGTGGAAGCAACCCAAGTTTCCACTGACAGATGAACAAACAAAACACGGTATGTACATACAATGGAATATTATTCACCCCTGAAAAGAATGGAATTCAGACTTAAGTACAGCATGGATGAACCTTGAGAACTTTATGTGAAGGGAAATAAGTTAGTCACAAAAAGATAAATATTGTATGATTCTGTTTACATGAGGTCCACAGATGAGTCAAATTCCAGAAACAGAAAGTAGAAAGGTGGGTGCCAGGGACAAGGATGATAGGTGGGAATGGAGAGTTAGTGCTGAATAGGTACCAAGTTTTATTTAGGAGGATTAAAGAACTCTGTGAATGCCTGGTGCGGGTGGTGGCACAGCACCAGACTTAATGCTGCAGGACTCCGAGCTTCATAATGGCTGATTTTATGCTCTATATCTATTTACCACAGTGAAGAAGGACTCTGAGGACAGGTTATACCAGAGTGCCAAAGGGTTGTTGGCCCAAGAGAGTTTGAGAAAAGGTTCTAGGACTTGAGGGTTTTACTCTGGCCTCTGGTCCACATCTGGGCTAGCTATTCTGCTCCTGGGACCTGTGAACCTAAACTCTCCAAGAGATGCTGTCTCAATTACTAGAGACTCATAGGAAATGTGCAAATCAGAGTAAGACTTCCTAATTTGTTTCCTTTTCTCTGAATTATCTTAACTATTATAGGTCCTTTGTTTGCCTATACGAATTGTCAGACTAGTTTTTCAATTTCTTCTTCTTCTTCTTCTTTTTTTTTCTTTTAAGACTTAGGAGGTTGAGGCAGGAGGATCCTAAGTTGAAGGTCAACCTCATCAACTTGTCAATATTCTGTGTCAGAAATTTAAAAAATAAAAGGGGCCAGGGATATAACTTCATGACAGCAAGTCCCTGTGTTCAATCCCCAGTAACAGGAAAAAAAACTGGTTAACAATATTCATTCTTCTGATTCCTAAACATATATCCATTTAAGTTTTTTTAAATTTCTCTTTATATTGTTTTATAATTTGTAGGGTATAGGAAATGCATAGTCTTCATTAAATTTATTTCTAAGTGGTGGTTCAATGATTTTTGTTTTGTTCTATTAATAATGCTTTTGCATTTCTGTTGTTAAATCAGCCTTGCAGATCTGAAATAAACCCACTAGGTCACAGTTTATCATACATATGTTCTCAGATTTTATTTGCTAATATTGTATTGAGAATGCGTGTGTGTTTAGAACTGCTTCTTAGTTCTCTTTTGTGATGTTTTAGCTGGGTAATTAGGATAATACTGACCTGATAAAGAAAGTAGGAAGTTTTCCTTCCACTTCTACTTTCTGGATGAGTCTGTGTATGCTTGGAATTACTCTTTTCTTATGGGAATTCACCAGTGAAGCCATAGAGGACTAAGATTTTCTTCTGGAAAGATCTTAAATTATGAATTCAATTTATTCAATGGGTATAGGGCTATGCAAGTTTTCTGTTTCTTCTTGGGTCACTTTTGCTAATTGATATTGTTTAGAATTTTGTCCATTTTATCTGGTCATCAAATTTATTGGTATGCAGTTCTTGCCTGTCTTCCTTCTTTCCGTCTGCTTCCTGACTGGCCCTGGTGCTTCTCTGCAAGGCCTCTCAAGGCACAGCGTCCCCCCTCTGAGGATCTGTGAGTATAACTAGGAGTCTTTCCCCCGGCAATCATCCGCTGATTTATTGGCCTCAGTATACTTGAATAATAAGATCTACACTTGAAGACCAAAAAAAGTAGCCAATACTATTATTCCCTCCTATCTTTTTAATGTCCAAAGAGTGTATAATAATCTTTCCTCTTTCATGTCCAGTACTAGTCATTAGGGTTTTCTTTTTCACTTTCTTGATATTTTTTTGGCTATATCTCTATCAATTTTCTTGATATTTTGTTTGAATTGATTTTTCTGTTGCTTTTCTCCTTTCTATTTTATTAATGTCTGCTTTTTCCAAAAAAGTTTTCCTTACCTCTGTTTGCTGCTTTTGTTTAAACTTGAGTGTATTTCTAGTTTCTTAAGATCGGAACTTAGATCTTACAATCACAGATTTGAGCCCTCTCTTGTCTAACGTTGGAACTGAATATTATAAATTTCCTTCTCAGCACAACTTTGGCTGCATCCCACAAATTTTGCTATGTTCTATTTCAATAGTAAGCCATTCAAAATATTTCCTAAATTTTTCTTATGATTTCTTTTTGGACCCAACAATTATTTAGAAATGAATTGTGTAATTTGCAAACATTTAATGTTTTCCACGTTACTTGATTTTACTTATTTTTAACATAATGTCATTGTAGTCATACTCTCTGTGATTTCAATATCTTTAAAATGATTCAGACTTGCATGGCTTAGAATTTCAGTAAATATACCATGTGCACATAAAACAAGTGTGCATTCTGTAATTGTTGCTTGTAGTTTTCAACTAAGTTGTTGTATTGTCTACTTGTTCTATCATATGCCCAAAATGCTTTAAAAATCCCCTTACTGTAATTATGGATTGGCCATTTCTCATCTTTGTTCTGTCCACTTTTGCACAATGTAATCTGATTAGGTTCATTATATTTCATTGTACTTCTTGAACTGACCCTGTGGTCATGAGAGCATACCTGTCTACCTCCATTACTATGTGTGGTTAAGCATGTTTGATCTGATTTTGATACGACCACTGTAGCCTATTTATATTCACTAATGCATGGTGTGTCTTTTGCAATACATTCACTTTTACCCTAATTTATTTTTATATTTAAGTATATATCCTGTAAAGAGCATGTGGTTGTGGCTCATTTCTTGATCCACCTTGACAATCTGCCTTTCAATTGAATGTTAGCTCATATGACCCACATGGTTTACTTGGGTCTGCCATTTCCTCGCTTCCTACTTCTCTGCCAGAGTTTGTTGTTCTTCTATTCCTCCTTTCCTGCCTCCTACCTTTTCTGGATGATTTGAACACTTTTATAGTTGTTTTTAATTTTCCTAATGCCTTTGAAAATTATTGTTTGCATGATTTTTATACAGGTTGTCCTAGGAAATGAAATATACATCCATAACTTTTCATAAGCCAATTTATAGTTAATTTAAAAATAAATAAAATAATAATAAAATATAGAAAGCTTTCAACTTTATAGACCCATACTTCTCTGGTCCCGTGTGTTCTAGTTGTTACAAGGAACACATTTATATAGGTTAGACAATGTTAGAAATATGTTTTAAACAGCAGCACGATTTTAAAGAAAATATAGGGGAAAATTAAGAAAATTGTAATGGAAATATAAGAAAATTAAGTGGAAATGGCCAAAGAGATAACCTTTTGCACTTATAAAAATGTTTATAATTTCTGGTGCGCTTCATTCTTTTCTGAGGTTCCCAGTTTTCATCTGGTTTTACTTCACTCAACTCAGATAACTTCCTCTACAGTTGCTGGTAACATAGGTGTCCTAGAGATGAACTCACGGTTTTCTTTAAGTGAACATATTTTGTGTGTTTGTTTGTTTGTTGTTTGTGGTGCTGGGGCTCATTCAGGCCCCGGTGCATGCTGGGAAGGCACTCCACCCCTGAGCTCCTCTCCCAGGTCCCGTTCGCCTTCATTCTTTGGGACACTTTCATCCATCTAGAATTCCGGGTGGCCGCTTTTTATTTCCCTAGTTCTGTACTGTAGAAATGCAGATCCGCTTTCTTCCGGCCTTTGTGGTTTTTGATGATAAGTCAGGCATAATGGGAGCATCCATCCTCTGGTTGCAACATCGCATTTTTCCTCACTTCCCAGTTTCGTTCTTTTCTCTTGTCTTTCAACAATTTTCGATGGTGGTGTGCCTCAGCATGATCTTCTTTGTATTCGTCCCACTGGGTGTTTGCTTAGCATCCTGTTTTTCACCACATTTGGGGACTCTGCAGACATTTCTTTAGTTGGGGTTCGTTGCATCTCCTCTGTGTGGACGGGATGCAGGGGTGAGTCAGACCCGGGCCGACAGAGCTTCAGGGCCCCTCTCTGCTCTTTCCCTTAGGGGCTTCCCCACTCTCTTCAGTTCACTGCTCCAGAGTTTCTCTTTTCTGGTTTCCAGGCCAGGAGGAACATGGCCTTTCCGCAGGGGCTCCTGCCTTGGTCCTGCGCTTGGTGTGAACTAAACATCTCGTGGTCTCATGACTCAGAATGGGGGCATTAACTCATGTAGCGTGCTCTCTCCTCCTCTGACAACCCAGCATACTCTCTCTGCTTCTGTTCACTCTTTAATAACTGCAGGAAAGCAGCCGAGTCTTGGTTTATTCATTTATTTATTTTTCGTCTTTAACTGGGCTGCTGAGAGTCTGTCCCGTGCATGTAAATCACTTCCTTTTAAATAGAAGTTTCGCCTGGATGCACCTGATTGGAGGACATTTGTCAAAGGCCTGAGTGTTATCTTCCAGGGAGACTACAAAAGAGAATTCTAGTCTTCTACTTTACAAAGGAGGCGCTCAGAAGATAAAAAAAAATTTTCCAAAACAAAGCAGCATGAAAGCCCTTTACCATCACTCCCTTGCTCAATGTGAATAGCACTTGAACAGCGGTTCATTTCTTGGTTACCCAGCATTATGAACCATTCATACTTGAATTGTCCAAACCACACACACAGCATCAACTATAAAACGGCCTTACCTCATTTAGTGCAATTATATTTCTCTGTCCCTAAAAAGAGGGGCATTCTAAAATCTCAGACAAAACCTCCACTGCTGAACTACCGATGGCTTCCTCCCTCTGCGGCCCCTTCCATATTTACTTTGAGGGATGACTAAGTATTTACTACTGAGGAATCGGAATCCTCTGGGAGCCCTTTGTGTATGAGCTTGCTTCCACCCAAACTTCTTTTGGGTTCTCTGCATGTTGATATCAAGAAAGAAACAAAACACTCCAAATCTTATGAGTAACGGCATAGAGTGGCCAGGGGCTTCCCTTGCTATCATCCCCTGATGAATTTAGCATAATGAATTATGGTCATCTTGTGCATCTATATTCATCACAGTTCACTCTGGCAAGTTTACATGGAGGTATAACACAAGCCTTTGATGATGACATTTGGCCATTCTCATAGAAACTTTGGATTTACCAATGTGAGGAAAAGGAGTTCCAGGGGCTCTCATTTTGACTCTTTTTGTCATAATAGGCTTTCATCAGTGGACTGGGGAGCCTGGCATTTCTTTCTGGCTGTGTACATAGGAAGTTGGGAAGGATGATTTTGGAGTTCTGTGGCTCCCGTGTTGTAGATTTCAGCCCAATTTCTTCTCTCAGCAAAACTGGAGGACTGAAGTGAGGTCCAGGGTTTCCCAGTCTGTCATATCCTTGATCAACAATCTCTGAAATATCCAGGTGTTTTCTTTGTCTGTCGTAGAGATTCCCTAACAAGAGGCTTCATTATTTCTTTGGGGAAGACTAGGAGAAAAACTGAACAAAGATCCTTGTGATTTTCTTCATGGCTGTGAATCTGTGAGCTGGATCAAGCCTAGGAAGTGAATGAGATAGGCCTGTGCTCAATAGTCCTAAAGTTTTATGTTACACAGACAAATGAGACACTCTTTTTTGCATCCATTAATTTTTTGCATTTTTTAAATTTTTGCATAAATTAATTTTTTGCATTTTTTAATTTTTTGCATAAATTAATGCATTTTTTTGCATGCCATTAATTTTGCATCTAGAGACTTTACTATCCTTTAGCAAATAGTAAGACCCCAGGTTCAGGGGTGTTCTTTCCATTGTGGCCCTGTTGAGTTTTCATTGGACCACACACACCTTACATCTGACAGTTCACTGCTGCTACTTGACATCCAGGGAGATCCTGTCGACAGGTGCATCTTCCACTCACATCTCTGGCCTAAAGAAAACCAGTTCCAAACAACTTTTGAGAGATGTTGATGATCTCTTCCTGGACACTGTTGTCCATGTCCTGGTGAGGGACTCATCCGCCATGTCCAAGCAGATAATATTAGGCTGTGGTTGAGTGAACGCTTAACAATCCTGTCTCCCGTATCCTTATCTCTCCAAATGGGTATCCTTACAGTCTGTTACACTGAAGAATTTCCGGTATATCAATTTCACTTAGAGCAAGCCAGCACTGAGTTCAGTTTCACAAGAGCAAGCTGCTGGAACCACTTTGGGCCTGTCAAGCCAACAGTCCTAAAGTTTTCCTGTTATATAGATCAAATGGAACTTAAATGAATAATCCATTCATGTTTTCCCAAAGACTTTACTAACCCTTGAAGTTAACAGCTTTTTAAAAGTTTGTAAGTTCAGGTTAATGTAAATAAGAGTTCTTACAAATTGTTGGTGTATAAACCATTCCCTAGGCATGTTGTGTTTGGCACCTAGGGGCCCACCAAGCTCCGGGTCCAGCTGAGGTGGGGTGTGAGGAGCTCCGGAGACCTGGAGTTAGGAGGTAACCGCTTTGGATGGAGACATTAAGAGGTCTTTAAGCAAGGCGGGGAAGGAGCATCAGGCAGGGAAGGAGGGGTGCTGTCCATTGTCAGGGGATCCTCAGGTCTTGGGGAGCTGGGGACATGAGGCCTCCAACTTCTCCTGCTTTGCCCCATTCCCATGGCCAAGATGGTACTCATTCTCTCTGATGCCCAATTATTCACAAAATCAGACAGCACTGTGAGTCCAGTTGCCTCTGAAGTTTGGCAACCCTTAGACTTCAATCTTGACTTTGATTTTTGGCTCCCTCAGCCCTGTGTCTGCAGTAAAGAGAAATGATTGTTTCAGCACAGCCACGAAATCACAGAAAGTTCCTGGTTTTCCGACCAGGCCTCGGGCTGACAAATGAAGACTTTGACCTTGTTTTCTTTCTTTACAGTCTTTGGCCCAGAAGCAGGCAGACTACTCCATAGTCCTCGGTTCCCTTTCTTTGAAGGCCTGTTGAGGAGACGCTCCTGGAGTCATTTACTGCATCCACTGGGGTTCCAGGTCACAAGAACAGAACTCACTGCCGTTAGTTCAAGCAGGAATGTGGCTTACTGGGCGACATCAGTAGCTCCTGAAATCTGCAGATGTGGAGACCCACTTGAACAATGTCATGGACGGACTGCTCCACGGGCCACCATGACACACGGCATCATGGCGTTCGCAACAATGCTGAGTGGAGGGTGCTCCACCAGGACCCCTTCCTGGTTGTCTCTCAGCTGAGACTTGCCACTCTTCCTGAAGTGCTGTTGGGCTCCCCACTCCTCCGTCACTCTTGACTGAGTCCGAATCTCCAGTGGGTTCACATGATTGGAGGACCTTATACCACATGCCCCCACCTGGTCACAGGAAGGCTGAGCAAGCAAGGTCATCTCCAACTCTGTGAGACCCAGCCTTGCTCCTCAATGTCACCTCAGAACCAGTGATCATGGCATTAGAGGTAACTATGAAAGGCTGTTGGTGGGGTGGTGAGGAAGGCTCCTCTGTTTCCCACCTGACTTTGTTTGATATTTTGTTATAAAAGATGGGACATTAGGTGTCCACGATAGAATTGATTCCATCCACGTTAGGGAGGGAATCATATTCCAAATCATTTGATGAGAATTATCATGTTTTGTTAATGCCTCTACCCTAGACTAGCATCATTCCAAAACAGGTCAGAAGCACTTTTGAAACAACTGAAAACTAAAATCATAAGGTAGGCAATGGCCAGCATGAGTCCAAATGTTCCACATCTTTGGACCTTGAAGTGAGAGCAATGGGAAAGAGGGAGGGAAGTGAAGTAGCAGGAAATGGGGAAAAGGAAGAGGAGGTGAGAGAGGAGACGGGAGTTCTCCTGCTCCTGATCTTTTCTCCTATGTAAGGACTCACAGAAACCCTGCACTGAAGAGCACAGCTTCCGTCTTGCCCGTGCCATCCCTCTTTAACTGGATCCTATGTGCTAACTTCTCGACAGGCTCCTGCGCTAACATCCATTTCCAGGGTCCCGACTCCACTGCTAGATCCCACAGTGGGAAGGTGATGAAAAACTTTGGGCTCAACTCCAGAGCGGGAGGAGGGCTGGCTGGGAGGAGGAAGAGAGGGGGTGGATGAGCCGGTGGGGGAGGCAACGCCTCCTTTGTTCTGACAAGATTATTCATGTAATCACACCCTGCAGAGAACGCGGGATTCGGTGATGCATTTTTAAAGCACATTAACCATTACACAGGAGGGAATGGCAGAGATGCAAACAGCAGTCTTGAGATGGGCTCATCCAGTTGTGGCCTCCATCACTGAACTTTGTGTTAAAATGTTCTTTTCTTTTTCTTCTTAAGGCAACCAGTAATTAGGGACTCTTGATGGATACACTTGCAAAAACAAAAGATACGGCAGAACAAAATCATTGTGAACTGCTTAATTTTTAAGGTCTGTTGATGCTGTTCGTACAAAGAAGTTAGTCAGTGATGCTGCTCAGTCAGCCAGACTCGGTGCCTTTCGAGTCACCTCTATGTTCTCCATAAAACACCTTCAGGCCTCATAGGGCTTGGTGCTCATTAATTTTTTCACTCTCACCCCAAATCCTATAGCTGATCCTTAGGAGGCTGGGAGGTCTGGCAGGAAGACCCAGGGCTTCCAAGATAGCTGGAGATGACCTGCAGCCTATTCTCACTAGCAGCAGGCCCTGGTTCACACCTTGCGCCCCATGACCGATTGACTACCTCCTTCCTATGTGGGTTTTGTCTTTTCTTCAGAGACCCGGAACCTCACAAGACCTTGGCTTCCCTGCTGAAGGTTCTTTTGTTGGAACTCAGCCCTTAATTTACTACAAACATTTGCCCTGGCGACTTAGACACTGCAGTCATCTCTGTAGATTTATTACACTCTGGAGAGTAGAAAGGGACAGGAGGAATGGCCTTGCCCCACGATTCTCCAGGTCCTACCAGCTCAGGCTACCAAAACAAAAGACCACAGTAGAAACTGACTTTCTCACGGTTCTGGAGGCCTGAAGTCCAAGTCAAGATGTCACAGTTTAGATGTGAGGTGTCCGTCAAAAGTGCCCGTGTGAGACAAAGCAAGAGAGTTCAGAGGTGAAGGGTTTGGGTTATGAGAGCCTTAGCCTAATCAGGGATTAACTGGGTGGTTAACTGGAAGAGGTTGGTCACTGGGCAGTATGTCTTTGGGTATATTTTTCCCTGGAGAGTGGAGAGTCCTCTCTCTCTTTTTCTCTCTCTGCTTCCTGATGCCGTGTTCCTGGTTGCTTTCCTCCACCACACACTTCTGTCCTGATGTTCTGCCTCACTTCAGGCCCTGAGGCATGGAGTCAGCCATGTATGGACTGGGCCTCTGAAACGGGGAGCCCCCAAATAAACTTTTCATCCTTAAAATTGTTCTTGTCAAATGTTTTGGTTACGGGGGGAAAAATGCTGACTAAAACATAAGACATAGACAGGTTCACCATCTGGTCAGGACTCTCTTCTGGGTTTACAAATGGCACCTTCTTGTTACAATCTCCCGTGGAAGAGAAGAAGAGGGAGCCCTGTGTTCATTCTTGTGAGAACATTAAGAAGAGGCTCCCCTTCACGACCTGATTGTTTCTGAAATGCCTCCCCTCTAAGGCCATTTCCTTAGGGGTTTCGTGTTTGACATGAATTTCGGGGTGATTTAAACATTCGGCCTGAAGACCCCGACAAAGGCCACTTTCCCCCAGAAGTGTGCTGGCAATGTGTGGAGGTATTTGGCTTGTCACAGAGACTGGGGGTATCAGTGGCATTTAGTAGGATTGTTAGACATGCTGTAGTGTAGATATTTACCTTATAAAGAGAAAAGTTTTATTTTGGCTCATGGTTTTGGAAGTTCCTGTCCAGGACAAACCTGGGAGCAAAAAAAGAAAGAGACTGAGGTCAATGACCCACCCCCAGGGATCTAAGGCCCCACATCCAAAAGATTCCAGGGGACCAAGTCTTGAATACATGGTCTTTGGGGACATTCAAGATCCAAAGCTATAGCACCGTGCAAGATTTTTAAGCATGCCACTCTTTATAATTATCCAAGCCTGGAACTTGATTCTTTTTTCCTTAGATAAAATTATTTTATGAATAAAATTAATTTGCCAAATTACAAAAACTGAGAGAAGAGTGTACTTTGCTTTTTCCCTCACTTTTTTGAATGCAGTATTCCGTATAAGTCTGCGTTTGTGCCTGGTACATTCGTGAAGTTTCCTGGGTAGGTAAGGCCAACTCTGTTATCACATCATTTAGAGTACTTGGGTCTGAATACTTACTTTGAATTTATGTTTTATTGTTAATTATAAATTATACTGCTGTCATATTAAAGTTCAGATACTATATTACTTTCTTAAAAATTGTGTCATGAGATCAGTTATATTGTTAATGGATTTTACTGCAAGGGGTCATTGCAAAATACATGTTAATAAAGGGTCCATTGGTTCTGATTCCATTCATGAATGTTCTGTATGTTATGTAACCAGTCCCTGATTGGTGGACACTTGGGTTATCTCCAACATTTTACTTTTACAAATAATGTTCCAAAAAGGACATTATATATACATCATTTCATATATTCACAATTTAAATCTTTTTAGTTACTATCATTAAAATTTGGAAATTTTTCATGTAAAAATCCGATTTTCTGTTTTCTGACAACAATGGTCTATCTCAAAATCTTGGGTTCTCCTTCCTGCCTGGAAGTCCTCTTGGATTTGGAAGGAGCTGTCTACTCTGGTCATGGTGTGAGTTTTGTAGGGACGTCATACCAGTACCACAGATCGGGTGACTTAGGGAGCAGAAATGTAGTTCTCACGGTTCTGGAGGCTGGAAGTCCACTTCAAGAGGCCAGCAAGAGAGGTTTCATGCTGAAGTCTCTTGTCTTGGCCCGTAGGTGACCGCCATCTGTGTGCTCATGTGGCCTCTTAATCTTGCACCGTTGGGTCTTGGTGGGGGAGAGATAGAGCCTCCTGGTTTCTCGTCTTGTGGCCACCAATATTATCACACAGGGCCCCTGACCTCATTTAACCTTAATGACCTTCTAAAGGTCCTATGTCCCACACAGTCCTGCTGAGGAGTAGGGCTGCAGCGTGTGCATTTGGGAGGTCAGACCTGGGCCCCCAGTCACCAGAGTCTTCGTCACGCCTTGTCACTGCCCTGACACTGACCAGTGCTGGTTGTCATTTGTCATCACATAAGGCTGTTGTATTTTTTATATCAAAAATAAGAGGAAATTAAATTGTTAAGTCCATGTGCCATCATTTGTCTCTGGAGTGTACCTGCAGGACTCCGTGTTAGAGGATTGGTCCCCAGCAGGGCACTTTTTGAAGATGGTGGAACCTTTAAGAGGAGGGGCTGAGGAAAATGTCTTCTTCCTCTTTTCATCTCCTTTTGTCGCCCACCTGAGGCGGGAGGTGCACAGATCCCTGCCAGGAAGAGCTGCCTCGTCTCAGGCACCAAACACTGGGCCAACCACCCATAAAGGAGGACCTCTAAGGTGGGCCAAGATAAACCTTTCCTGGGTGACCAGTGACCCAGGGGAGGGAGGCGGGCAGGGAGGGGGAAGGGCTGGGGTGTAAATAATATTCTTAGGTGTTTATGTACGAACAGAAAGTGACTTTGTCAAAGAATAAAAGTGGGGTGGGTGCAGCTTCACATGCTTGTCATCCCAGAGACTTGGGGGGCTAAGATGGGAGGATCTCAAGTTCAAGATCAACCTGGAAATAAAATGAAAAGGGCTGAGATGTAGCTCAGAGTACAGCACCCTGTGTTCACCCTACAGTACTAGGGGTGAGGGGCAAGGATTAAAACTGGACAAAATAAGAAATAGGCCACCGGAAGTGCTCCTGCCCTGTGCACACCAGGTCCCTTGCTGGATCCTAGGGGCGCTGGAGTCTGGAGTCCCTGCTCTTTCCCATTGTGGCTCCTACTATGGCTGCTTCTACTGAGGAGGTGCTTCCTTTCCTTTACTCATACATCATGCAAGTATGTAACTAATTAGAAGAAATTAGCAGAGGCCCACCAGCTTTAGACACACCAGCGGCACGATCCTGGGCAGGAGCTTGGTTTCTTTTCCTCTGCTCCTAGGAATTTCTTTAGGTCCGAGGAGCCGCCATCCTTTGGGAGATGGATTGCTGCACCCTCTTTGCTTATGCAATGCAGACACCATTTGATCTATTTTCCAGCCTCACCAACACCCTGCAGTGTCAGGGATGGAGGCCAAGTCCCTGTGCTGCGGGGAAGGAAAGCTAAGCCGTGGGGCGGGTGCCCTGTCCAACTCTGCAGCTCAGAAGGGAGCAGGATTGTGTCTGTGCGATTCTTTCCCTAGGTCCGAGCTTACTGCTGGTGAAGCGCAAGACGCGAGAGAGCAGTTCAGGGTTACGTTTCAGATGCACATTCAGTCTGGACCAGTGGCCCACAGACTAGAGAGAGGGAATGCACACAGGAAAACAGGTTCCTGTTGAACTTGCAAATTTGTGTGTGTGTGTATGTGTGTGTGTGTGCCTGTTAGAGTCAGAAATTCAGACACCAATCACTCTTGAGGCGAATCCACCTTCTTTTCAAGGTAAATAAAAAGGATGCTTGGTACAGGGGGTGCAAATGCAGGAAGCAACAGTTGTAAAGGACGTAAACAAACACGGTTCCTGTTTTCCAGGTCCTAGTTTTATTTTTCATTCTTGACATGTGGCGCAGAACAATTAACCTTTCTTTGTTTGAATGATTTGTAGCGGAGGTGTGATTCTGATTTTAATGAGACAGATCTCTGATCTAAGGAGTTTTCCTCTTACGGGTGGCATTGAGCTTTGGAAATGTCACCGGGCCACACCCCTCTAGCGTGAGAACTTTAGCCACAGGTCTAAAAGAAAAAGGCAGCAGCCAGAGGCAGCGCTGTGTTTGTCTGATAGCACAGTGCAAAGTACCTACTTTTTCTTGTCGTGTTTGAGACCTACGGGAAATATGACCATCATCTCAAAGCGAGGCAGCTTTTGAGCACTTACAGTTTACTTACTATTTTGTACCCTTTTCTCATTTAATCCTCCAACAATTCAGTGAAAATGGAAGCCACAAGAGATATGTAATTATCCCGCAATCCTGCAAATGGAGAAAATGAGACTCTAACTGCGGTCTCTTCATTCTTGGTTCATCTCATTACGTCCAGAGAACACTGAGTTGACAATGCCTGTCTACCCGCAAAGCCTGTGCCCTTTACCCTGAGATTTTATCCCCTTTAAATATTACTTTAATAGTCAAACTACGTCACAATAATGGTTTAGCTCCTACACAACCTGGCATCACTAAGTAGAGTAGTGGAGTAACTGGGGACAGAAGTCATCTACTATGAAGCAATCTTAACAGGTCAGGCTGGGAAAGCCCTTTAACCCAGACCTTTAGCCCATTTGTTGGGGAATTGCAGGTCATTTGTGAATGCAGGTCGCACTGTGTACTCAGACCTGTCCCTGGCACTGCCTGGCTGTCCTGTGGAGAGAGAAGACAAGACTTGCAAACAAACAGATGTTTCTAGATTCCACACAGGTTGCTAGTGGATCTCGTTTAGGTCTGTTTTGGTTTTCTCGGGCTCTCTTCCTGCTTCAGTGGGCAAAAAAAGTGAAGAGAATTCCAACATAAAATTAAAAGTGAGTAAAAAGTGTTGTGGTTCTTAAGCTAATAAGAAGCAACACAATTTTTTAAACTAATAAGATAGAGCTTACATTGGCCTCAATGTAAACTGTTCACTTTTTATTTTAGCAATAAGAATATTGAGAGACAGAATACAATCAATTCTTTCTTTACTTTTATGTTGCAATCTTAATACCACACACACATAGATATTGCTTTGTATTTTTTTGGTGAATAACTTTACGAATTCCCTTCTAGAAGACCAAAATTAATTCTCCCTAGATAAAAGAAAGCAGATCGTCTTACAGAAGAAAATGTATCTGATGGAATAATATTGACACACACACGGCTGTCATTGACCCACAATGTCAACAATGATAAACTCTTCCTCTTCAGGTATGGGAACAATGGAGGGCAGAAGCATCTGGATTCTGCCTGTATGGCTGGGACCACAAGGGCTTCTCTGTTAGGAGACAGCAGCAGGCTGGGATGGGAACATCAGGTATGTGCAAACGTGCAGAAAGGACAGGAAGCTGGACTTCTCAGAGATTCCTTGCAGATTTTCTGGCAGGTCTGAAATGTGAACTATCAGTCCCAAGACCACACTATATATCAAAGCACATATCAAATGGCAGAAAAGCCACCCACAGAAAGCCACCCACAATTGCCACTGCCTTTATTAGGCATGAAGCAACATGGAGAAGGTGCACAGAATCCCCTTGCTAGAAAGAAAGTAATTTTGATATTTTTTCACATTTGCATCCCCTGCCTTACCTTGGGAGAGGAGCAGGTGGTGAGGACAAAAGGAAAATGAGACCAGAGGATAAAACCTGCTGCAAATGGAGAAAAACATGAAGAAAAGTGTCACCAAAAATTCATCTTTCAGAGGTAACTGCAAGGAAACTAGTTCTTTCCAACTAGTTTTTTTGCTTTGTTTTGTTTTGTTTTACCAAGTCCTTCACATTACTCATGGATTTTATAAAATCACTTTTATTTTTGGGATTGTTTCAAAACTCATAAATGTGAGTCATGAAGAATTTCTAGAAAACACAGCAAGAAAATGAAAACAATCCATTTTCTACTCCACACAGAAGAAATGCCCACAGTTAACAGTTGAGGGGGTATCAATTTTCCTGTGCTATATATCAAGGACCACATTGAGCAGAAAGAAAATGAAGTTCAAAAAGTTCAGGCTTGGGAATGAGCAAAGTCAGTGTGTGAGATGGGGGAAGACCACTCTCAGCTCTCGATCAGAACGCTTCTGTTAGCAGATGGGGCTTTTCTCCTGCATACCAAGCAACTCTCCACTGGTGCCACCAGATGTCCGGCTACGTGACTCGGCTCCCACAGGTTCAAGTTCCCACATCACAATCACAATCACAATCACAATCACAAGTGGTAAGTTACTCACAAAGTCCGTCTTGGCTACAGATCGGAGGTTTTCCTGCCGCCCCTTCTCAAATTCCTTCATTTGCTAGAGATGCTCATAAACCTAAGGGAAGCCCTTTCTTACATTCACTATTTTGTTACTGATAAAGGAAATCATAAAGGACACAAAAAGACAACCAGATGGACAGGTCCAGAAGGTCCCCAGGGCAAGAGTCGCTCTCTGGGGAGTTGGGGTGCACCAGTCCTCAGTTCTTGAATGTGTTTCCCTTGAAGAACCCTGTTCTTTGGGGATATTTATGGATTCTGCTTCACAAAGACATGATAGCTATCCACTCAATTTCCAGTCCCCGTCCTTCCAGAGGATGGGGATAGGGCTGAAGAGGCCAAACTTGCAATCATGGCTTGGTCCTTTTGGTGACCAGCCCTCATTCAGGAGCCCTCAGGAGTCACCTCATTAGAACAAGAGATGCCCCTAGAACACATACGACTTGGAAGTTACTAGGGTTTTAGGAGCCGTGTGTCAGGAAGCAGGGGGCAGACACCTAATACGTATTTCTTATGATAACATAATATCATCACTGGTGACACGGCAAAACCTTGGTCCTTATCTGGCAGTATTTGTCCCAGTTGCACGATAAACCTTTTGACTCTTAAAATTAAAAGCACATTGTCTATAGAAAAGTAATTACTTCAGTTATAATTTTTAACTTCTGTTTTAATTCTTTAAAGAACTTGGTAAACATCGTGTGTCATTAAATGTTCTTTTATAAATATCACATTTAATGACCATTTTTACTTATTGACATTCTGATTCCCTGTTGATGGACATTAGGTTGGGTCCACTTGTTTTCTCTAATCAACAATGCTAGAGAAGGATCTTTGCCATGAAATCATGTGTAAATCATTTCACATCTGTAACTACAACTCTCAGATGCAAAACTCCAGCATAGGAGCGTGTAGGATTTTGGTGAGTGTTGCCAAATCAGTTTTCAAAGAGATCGTGCCAATTTAAACCTGCATCAGGGATGTGGACCGGTGCCGGCATCTCTGCCCCGTGTGCTTACTGCATTTGTTTAATTGAGATTGTATATTTATATCTTATATTTGCCCCTTTTTTCTGCTAATGCTTCCATTGACGCTTTATTTATGAGTTCATGTAATCCTCTATCACAAAAAGAGTCGAATGAAGTTGAAAATTAGGAGAGATAAGTTACCATCCCAAGGTCCTTGAATTGTAAGTAATGGAATAATTCAAAATTCTTCATTTATTCATTCATTCCTTATATTCATTTTATTAAAGTCAACAAATACTATCAACTCTTTTTTCACATTTACTACCAAATAGCTCATCCTTTCCTCAACTGTCTGAAATTTCAGAAAAACCCTATAATAAATTCTTAAATATACACGTACCTGTTTCTAGGCATCCTGATCCAACCTGTAAGCTGCCTGTGTCTGTGCCAGTCTATAGGAGACCCTTATTATTTGCCAAAATGACCCTTATTATTAATTATTTTCTTTTTGGTCATCATCCTCTCCTACCACATGTGGTCAATCATGTGCTCTGTCCCCAACAGGGTCCTAAATGAGCCAATCAGAGTTCCCCACACCTTGGGTCTCAGGAACTGGTTGAAGAATTGGCATGCGATTCAAATTGGGTCCCAGGATTTCTCAAGTGGTGCAAAGGAGGAATTTTGCCCCTGGGTGTTTGTGATCTGGATATTGGGAAGCAGTGATACTGGGGGTGTTGGTACTCACCTTCTCAGGCACTCAGAGGAAGCCCATCTGCAGGGGGTGGGGGATGAAGATCAAGCCCAGGGGCCTGAGGCAAGTGTCCGAGGCAAGACCTGGACAACATGGAGTCAGACACTACGTGAGTCATTCATGGTGATTTTCCTAGTTGTGGGAGTCAATAAATTCCTTTATTTTTTAATAAAATTGGGTTGAGTTTCTGCCTTAGCAGTTAATGTCTGTTGAAATGTTTATAAATAATAAGGGGTCATGTAGATTTGAAGCAGTGAAAACATCCGGGTAAGGGAATAATTTCTTCTAATTCTGTCAACCCAAAATGCCCGGCCCAAGTTTCTTTATCTATAAAGATCAGAATACCCATCCTACTTGTTTGATAGGATTATTTTATACATAAATGAAAACTACAGATGAAATCTAAAACCGCTGTGAAGCTGTAAGTATTAGTCTGATCACTGGTATGTTTGTTGTTCTTAACTTTGCATTTCCTACTTGAGATAAATTACTTTTACATCTTTATCTGTGCTGAAGCTTTCTAATAAGTTCATTATGGCTTATAAATGTATTTTATAATTAGATTTCTATAAGGTCAACCTATTTGGATATATTAGGAAAGAAACTGACTTCTATTATCTGTTCCTATTCATATAAATTGCAACCCGAGAAGCAAGATGATTGCTTCAGTAGCTTTTTTTTTTTTTTTTTTTTTTGCACCAAGAGCTGCCCAGTTCAGGAATTCTCCATGTAGAAACGTCTCAGCTAAATTGTAATTTTAACTGTCACATCAAACCGGGTGATAATGAAGTGTCAGCATTCTCCAGGGTGTCTAAATGTTCAGCGTATCCCAAGATGCTTTCGTTCCCAAATTAACTCTTTACAGTGGGGTCCATATTTCCTGAAGAACAGCACAAATAACAGGAAACGGTGGAGAGATTTAATTCCCTAGGACTTGGGATAATTCTCATTGACAGGAAAAATTTCTCTGATCTGATGGAAACATAGGCAGAAAAGTGGTGTGTTGATTGGGTCTATCGTGTCATTTTAATGCCACTAAATACACTGGTTCCACTTAATTCTCCTGAAAAATAATTTTGCCCGAATGAGAACATGTTGCTGCAGAACACTATGATATTTGGAGAGAGGAATGTCGATCTTCAGACCGCTAGAGTGAATTCCATCCCCCAGAGGCCCCGGGGGCGTCCACACTGAGCAGCACACAGCTCAGACCCACCCAGCCTGACCAGCCCAGCCGGGCCTCGCTGCTGTCAATGGCTCGCTTGTGCGTTTGAATTCTGAGATTATATATTCTTAGAAGTAATCTCTTTTAAACCCCAGAATCATATTGCAGGGGAAAAAATGCAGTTTGTACCTTTATATTGGATGGAGGGAACCATCCATCCCTTTTCCTGCTGCCATGCGTGTGATCGGCAGAGAAATCCGTGGCAGTTGCTCCATTTGAACAGACCTGTTTGTGAACAAACTCGTGTGTCCAGCACCATATTCTCACTTGTTTCATCTCCATCATGACAACAGCCTTCTGCGTATTTTGATAATGGTCATTTTAAATCAAGGACATTGGAATTCGCAGAGATATTTCCAAATAGTCAGCACTGAATTCTGGCAAGGACACGCAACCGAAAGAGTCATTGTTTCAACTCCGGGTCTTCCTGATGAAAAGTTTCCCTCCCCTCTTCCCTCTGCTTGCTAAAATTCTGAATGATTGCAAGCATTGGGGGTGATATTGTATAATAGCATGGGTGAATCTTAACGATGCTATGCTAAGTGAAAAAAACAGGCCCACAAGAGTACATAAGGTCTAAATCCATGATGTATGAAATCCAGACGCCACCGGTGAAATGAATTCATGTGGACCGAGAACAGACAGGGGTTGGCAGCTGTGAAAGGTGTGTTTGACAGTTCAGGGAACTGACGGGAAGGGTTTTCCCTGGAGTCGGAAACGCTCTGCATCTTGTTACTCGGAGATTCTCAATTGTCAAAACTCTTGGCACCAATGCTTAAAATCTACCCTGTTCACCTTGTGTTGATCACATCTCAATTTTAAAAAAGAATGGTACTATACTTAAATGACCTAAAATGTAGTTCCAGGTACATCTGCTTCCCTAGTGAACTTTGGAATTTCTACACAGGAATAAAAAATAGGAAATGACACTTTTAATGTGAACAGAGTCTTTAAATATAACCTTGAACACTGATTTGTGTTAGTAAAGGAATTCAAGAGAAATTTGAACTAGTAGGCACACTCCCCAGGAAGTCTCAGTTTTATCAGGAATCTGGGTATAAGTAATAATTGCATTAATGACAATGAACATTTATTAAACTGTTTATGAGCACCAGGCACGGAGTTAAATGCACCACTGCCTTTCCCCGTTTCATCCACCCAGCAGCTCCATCACACAGGTAAGAGAAGTATTGCCTCTGACAGATCAACTCTCCTCCCAGATGCAGAGAATCCCAACAGAACATTCCAGACGCAGGACTAGGTGCTGGGGTGGAAAGAGAGCGAGTGTGTTAGTCAGCTTCTGTTGCCATGACCAAAATACCTGACAAGAACCACTTAAAGGAGAAAGAGGTTTTGGGGCTCATGGTTTCAGAAATCTCAGTTCATGGTCGGCCATCTCCACCCCTCTGGGACTACGGTGAGGCAGAACATCATGGCGGAAGGGCGTGACAGAGGAAAGCTGCTCAGCTGGGCAACCAGGAAATAGTCAGAGGGATGCAGGCTCCAGGGACAAAACATAAACCCCAAAGACAAATCCCCAGTGGCCTGCTTCCGCCCGCTGTGCCCTACAGTTACCACTTAGTACAGGAGACTTTTCAAGTTACTAATCCGTTAAATGGATTAATCCACTGAGGAGGTTAAAGCTCTCATAATCTAATCATCTCACCACAGAACATTCCTGCATTGTCTAACACGAGCTTTTAGGAAGACACCTTATAACACCAAGAGAATCTGACTTCTAGCTCTGTTCTGTATCTTACTTAATATTGCTTTAAGTGGCAGAATTAATTTATTTAAAAGAAGGAAAATAAAATGGTGAGTGGTTAACACTAACCTTTTCTTTCTCCATTCCTATATTTTCTAGGTTTTCTATATTGAGTATGAGTTATTTTTAAGTAATTAAATGTACTCTAAAATGACAGCTAACACAAATATGTTTGGGGTTGAATACCAAAATATTTTTGAAGTTAAAAAAGAAAAAAATCTGGTTCAGATAAGAAATCTGGTTTAGATAATGTATATATTTTGTTTTAATGTTATGGACCAAAACTACATTTTTAATAAAAAATTTCTCTGTGGCCTTAGAAAGCTTAGTGTACATACCTAACACAAATGTGTTACTTTTTTTGCTTAAAGGAAAATATCCAATAGCATCCCCATCTTGTAAAAGTTAGGGCTGGAGATGAAATCGTACTTGACTGACCATGCCTATTCCACCTTTTCATTGTAAGTCTGAACTCCTGTGTTTCAAACCTAAACAAATCTGATTAATAATAAATCTGATCAGCAGGTAAAATGATAGCCTACCATTATCTAAGGGATGATGCTCCAGGAGGAAATTAAAACTTCTGCAGTAACAGAACTTGAGTTTCTATTAATGGCTTAAAATTAAATGTTGTGAATCTACCTCCAGCACTTACTGTGCTGAAAACTCAGTAAGGAAGAAAGTCAGTCAAGCATCCACAGCAGAGGTCAATTCCAAAGCCGATTGTCCCTAAAATCATGGTTAATATAAAGTCATTTTCTAGCTTTGAAAATGAACAAACAGTGCTAGTAAGTTTTCTGTTCCCATAACAAAATACCTGAGATAACCAACTTAAAAAGAGGGAAGGTTCACTTTGTCTCGTAGTGGCTTGGCCCTGTTGCTTTGAGCTTGTGACAGCGCAAGATATCATGGAGACAGAAAGCAAAGAGGGAGAAAAAGGGCTTGGGGTCCCAATAGCCCCTCTAAGGGCACCCTTCGCCACCAGTGACCTTTCTTCCTCCCACTTGGCCTGACCTCTTAGGGGTTCCACTGCCTCTTAATGGCACAACGGATGGAGACTAAGACTTTACTGCAGGAGCCTCTCAGGGATACGTATCCAAACCATGGCACACACTGTCCAAGCATCGCAAATTGTAAAACCAGATTGCAGCCGCCATCTGGTTCTTCCTTCTTTTCCATGCACTTGCCTAGGAAGTCCACACTTTCAACTGGGTCGAATCCACTCGGGTTTTGGTGTCCATGAACCTCTGTGTTAAAAAGTACCCCACGGGTACATGGAAGCCCAACAGGGCTGAACCCTGTCTGTGTAGGCGTGGTTGGCGCCCCTCCAGGTTCGGGTTTGGCCTTGCTCTGGTGTGCCCACGCTCACTTAGAAAACCACAAGCTCTCCAGACTCACTCACCTCACTTCCTGTATCTCCTCGGCCTGGTGCTCACAGGCAGCTTGGCTCAAGTATTTCCTCCACAGGTGATTTCAAAGAGTCTTCTTGTCAGCCCTTCTGGGACAATTGTGGACTTGACAATCTTTTATTGCCCTTGACAAAGTCTCAGCGGGACAAAAACATTCTAGGTTCTAATTTACTTTTTCCTTCGACCTATGGAAAACAGCTCCCATTATCCCCATGTCATTGCTGAGGAGTCTAATGCCAATTTTACTCTACTCCTCTGTCTTGGGAATCTTCTCTTTGACCTTGATGGTCATCAGTTTTACTAAAATTTAGCAAAGTGCAGTTTTGTCTTTTCTGTTGACACTTCCTAAGGCATTTCCATCAGCCATCTTTCTTTCTTTAATTATAGGACGTTTTTAATCACGAAGCCCTAAATATTGTCTTCCCATCATTTATTGTATTTTTTTTTTTCCCAAAGCTGCTTCTGTTCCTCTCTCTGAAAGCTCCTTTCATATTTTGATCTTTTTATCCATGCTTGATACTTTGTGGGAAAATTCCTCAACACGTTCTTCTAATTTACTAGCTCATCTTTGGCTATATCTGTTCGTCGTCCCTCTACTTAGTTTCTCATAGTATGACAACTAGCAAATCTTGCTTCTTTATACTTCTTTCTTCCTGCTTTAAATGACCAATATCTACTTAAAGAATATTTCCCTTGTTTACTCTAGGTAGTCATGCTTGACCTTATTTTGGTTCTCCAGCTAAATCTTGGGCATTTGTGACATTATTGTCTGTGCACGGTGCAGAGGGTGCTGACCCCTTGGGTGAGAGGCTCTGCCCCTCCCTGGCTTGTGGCCCTCGGCCCCGCTCCAAGCTGGCCTGCCATTTTCACACACCACCCTCTTGGGGTTTCTCCAGGGGTCTCTGACCGTCCAGTTTATCAATCCTGCTTTCTCCTCTGGAGCATTTCCAGGTTGGGTTCTGGAAGGAGCCACTATCCATTTTCGTTTGCCATTTTGCAAATCTCACTTTCTGTACAGCATTAGAATATTACAAACCTTAAAGCTAGGCCAAAGCCCCAGTCCATCCATTCTCTCCTTCTTTTCCAAAAGGCCTCCACTGTTCAAAGTTGGCCTACCATTCCCACGTGTGGTTTGGTGCATCACTTCACAGGAGAATGTCTCTAAGCGTTGCTGCCTTTTATATTTTGTTTGTAAAATTTATGTAGCATAGCATGCCATACGAGTAGAAAGTAAATATTATGTCTGCTAAGTTGATATTACAATAGTGAATTTATAAGTATATTTAGCTCATTTCCAAAGAACAAAAGAATGCAAGGTATTTTTAAACCAAAGATATAATTCTTAATAAAAGAAAATTGTAAAATGAAAACCAAAGAAAATGAAGAACTCAGTCTAAGACAGAGGTTAAAATAGTTGCTATGTTGGAGAATTAGGCATCATTCTGACTACAAGGTCATTAAACCTATTTATTTTGGGATAATGATCAGTCTTTGGGGGAATCACGTTTCAATTCACAGAAGGTCACTGGCTGGGTTATCTATGTAGATGCAAAAGAAATCCATTGATTTTCTATTGATTCCAGTTGCTGTGAGGAGTCAACCTGCAGTTTGACCCAATAGTTTTGTAATGGCCAAGCTGTGTGGGCCAGAGCCTCTTAAGGCTCAAACTGGGAGCCCAGAGCAGAACAGAGGAAAAAACATCCCAATGCTGATCTAATGTGCTTCATTTTGAGAATGAGTTTCCAGTCCCCTGTGTCTTCATAGTCACACCTTTCAGCACAACTTAGCTGTCCACACACCATGAAATGGTTTTAAAATTTGTAGGCATGATTTTAAATAGAAAGAGGGGTTACTTTTTTTGTTTATTGGGCAAAGCAACTGGGCTTAGGCTGACTAGAGTGTTGAAGCAACCAGTGAAACAATCGCGAAGATTTGGGGGCTTCCAGTAGATGCTTGCAACCTTTGCTACTTTAAAAAAAATTATTAATGTGTTATGATTATACATAATGGTGGGGTTTGCTGTGATAGATTCATGCCTGCATCTAACATAATTTGCTCAATTTCATTCCCCACTACCTCTCCTTTCTTCCCCTCCTTCCTCCTTCTCCTTTACTGGAATCCCTTCTAGTTTTAGGAGATAACTTTTCCCCCTTTTTCTCCACATAAGAGAGAAAATACATGACCCTTGATTTTCTGAACTGACTTGTTTCATGTAATATCATATTCTCACGTTCCATCCATTTTCCTGCAAATGGCATAACTTCATTCTTTATGGCTGGGTAAAATTCCATTGTGCGTAGCTACCACATTTTCTTTATCCCTTCATCCATGGACGGACACCTAGGCTGCCTCCGTAGTTTGGCTATTGTGGATTGCACTGCTATAGACATGGGCATGCATGTACCATGCCAGTATGCTTATTATAGTTCTTTTGGATAAATACCAGGAAGTGATAAAGCTGGGTCCTACATTGGTTCCGTGTCTACTTTTTTGAGGAACCTCCATACCAATTTCCTTAGTGTTTGTACTAATCTACAATCCTTGTTATAGGTTTTAAAGAAATAAAATACTTGGTGCAGAGCACTGTATAAATAAGGTTATTCAACAAAGAAACTGCTTTCTGCATCTGTAGCTGTGCTTTGTTTTCATCAGTTAGAGAATTCTTATGCAGTTGGTCCTGTGTATCCATGGATCCACATCTAAAGATTCAACCAAACTCAGATGGAAAAAATGTTTAAATGCATCTATATTTAACATTATTATTATTCTATAAACAATACAATTATTATTCTATAAACAATACAAAACAACTACATGACATTTGTATCTCATTACATATTATAAGTAGTCTAGAGATGAGTTTTAGTGTACAGGTGGATGTGCATAGGTCGTGTACAAATACCACGTTATTTTATACAAGGGACTTGAGCACCCGTAACATCCTGTCTTCAGGAGGTCCAACGCACTATGGATGCCAAGGACTGATGGAACATTTTGGGAAAACCATACTTCCTTCAAGACTCTTTGCATTGCTGTGAAGAGAAACATGCTGGGAAACAACTCACCTTCAGAAACCACCAAAGACATTTAAAATCGTGAAATTACTTCTCAGTTTCAGAGAAGGGCTTGACTGCCCACACGATCACGCTGGGTGTAGACTTAGAAGGAGAGGCTTTGCTCACTCACTATTCCTCTTATGGATCCTGGCTACTTAATTCTTTTTGCAAACACTTATCGACAACCTATGTGCCGGGCATTTTGGGAGCATGTGGTGGAAGAGCTGAGTGATCCTGCCCTTATGGAGTTCAGTCCAGATGTAAATAAATAACCAATGAATCAATAATCATGTTTGCTATTATGGCTTGGATGTGAGGTGGCCCAGAAAAGCGCACGTGTGAGATGATGCAAGAAGGTTCAGAGGAGAAATGTTTGGGATGTGAGACCTTAACCCAATCAATGAACTAATTAATCCCTAATGGGATGAACTGAGTGGTAACTGGAGGCAGGCGGGGTGTGGCTGAAGGAGGTGCTTACTGGGGGCGTGGCTATGGGGTATATATTTCGTATCTGGAGAGTAGAGTCTCTCTCTCTGCTTCCTGATGATGGAGCTGCTTCCCCTCTGCCACGCTCTTCTGCCATGATATCCTGCCTCACCTGGAGCCCCATGAAATGGAACCGGCCTCCTATGGACTAAGACCTCTGAAACCGTGGGCCCTCGAATAAACTCACTTAGTCACAGGAGTGAAAAAGTCGACTGAAATATTTGTTAAGCATCATAAATGAAAGTACAGGCCCAGGGCCTTTCCCTCAAGGATTTAGCAAGGCCATGAGCTGGCGCCTTTCTCTCTCTCGGCACTCCCCATGTGTCCCCTTTGCGAACTTGGAGGTGTCAGTGCTGGGTGACTCCAGAGTTCAGAGATGGAGCTTCTCAGCTGTGTCTCCAGAGTGTGGACAGCAAGAGAATAAGAAAAGGAATGAAAGAGACAAGGTTTGGAGAATGGAGAAAGATTGGGAGGAAACCACCCCGAACACTGGTCTCCAGAAACTACCTTTTTCATATTTAAATGCAGTCATTCATTCAGCAGTTCAGGAAAAAATTAATCAAACACGTCAATGGAGTTGGAGTCTCTGGGGTCTGACTGGGGCGCACGTTACCTCTGCGAGCCTCAGGTTGCTCTGTTTCAGAGGCCCAGGCCTCTGAGCATGGGCCTAGGCCCTTGAAGTTCCTTCTGCCTGAGCTCCTCGCTGCGTGCTCCCAACGCAGATCTCACTGTAGGCCTTGGCTTAACTGCCCCTCCCCTAAACAGCATGTGCATAACCTCCCTCCTCCCACTATGGAAGCCCCATCTTTTAAAATTTTTTTTCTACTTTCTTTCTAGTAGCAGTTATGGTCATCCCACCTCATTCACTTTATTTTTGATTCATTTGTTGAAGAAACAAATGAATCAAAAATAAAATCAAAATGCCTTTATATCAAAAATAAAATCAAAATGCAACCTCTATAAAGGCAGGGATTTTTGTTTTCTTTCTGCCACTCATAGAACAGGACTGTTGCAAAGTAAACCCTCAATAAATTGAAGAGATGAGCTTTTAAAGTATCAGTCTGGCAGCTTTAAAACCAAGGTGGAGAAGCTGAAGCACTGCTGTGTCTGAGACCCTGAGACCTGGCGAAGGACTGGAGTATGGACTTGAAAAGGAAAAACTCCCAATTTAATGGCACTGGATACCATTTGCTAGTTCCTTGAAGGAAGCACACATTGTTTACAGGCACGCTGCGCATCAAACCACATAAAATAAAAGATGAGGATACAAAGGTAGCCTCTATTTTTTTGAATATTTTCATTATTGAGGAATACCAGTGGTGTGGATCTTCCAAAAGAGTGATCATTTAAAATGAGTTGTCTTTACTATAAGGAAGTCTATTGCACATACGTGACATCTCAGTCTGTTTAGTATTGCTATAACAAAACACCTGATGTTGGATCGTATAGTAAGAAAAGAGTTTCAATTAGGTCTCAGTTCTGTCGGTCCAAGTGCATGATGCTGGAATTAGCCTCTGATGACAGTCTCACAGCAGAGGGCATTGCACGGAGCTGCATGGGTACCTGTGGAGAAGCACACGGGTAAGAGAGGAAGCAAGAGAGCTGGGGGGTGGGGGGTTGCTACTTGCTCTTTTATAACAACCTGCTGTGGCTAATTCCTTCTGAGGTGGGCACCTCCATGGTCTAATCATGCCCTAAAGGCTACAAGACCTCAGTATTATCACTTGAAGACCAGACTTTCAGCACTTGAACTTCTGGGGCATAAAACGTATCCAAGCCACAAAACACACACTCACGGATGTGGATATGTAAAATGTGTTGTGAATATATGTCAGCTCACTTTGCACACCTAGTTTTCCTGGCATTGCTACTAAAATGAGTTTGCTTTTCTCCAACACGACCTGCCTCTACTAGATACCTTAATGTGGTTAGATGACATGGATGACAGTCGATCCTCTTAGTCATATCAAATGTGACCAGTCCCCCAGTCCTTCATCCACTGAGACGTTTCACCCTGCACTGGCCCCTGAGGGCTGTACACTGGGGTTGCTACAGGTACCCTGCACCCTTGTCCTTCCTTGGTCTCCTACCTAAACCTAGGTCTGCTCACTTGCTCTGGTGAACTGGGCTGAGTAGCATGAAGTCTTAGCTCTCGCTACTCTCTTGAGACAAGGAAGGTCTAAACAAGTGTCCATGCAACCCATCCTCTGTTCCTTTGGTCCCACCAGTGCTCGCTGACCCTCTGGCCCACCCTCACCAGGGATGGGGAGCTGAGAACGTAGGGGCCCTTGAGCAGACGGTACTGAGACCGTCCTTCCACACCTGCCTCTCTTGGCTCCACAGAGTGCCTCTCAGCTGTTCAAGAACGGAGGATGGTCCCAAACACAGGACACTAAAGCTCCGTTTTCCCACATGCATCTCTCAAAGATGAAACCAGTCCTTCAAAGATAATTGCAATCTCCTTGGCTCTTCCATCAAAGCTTCTGTGTCTTCTAGAGGCTGGGCCCTATTGTGTGTCTTTGGAGCCCCCTCTCGAGAGCTTTAGCCTCTTCTAGGACAGAAACTCTGAGGTCATTTTCAACCTGGGAACCCTGTGGGACCTGATGAAAACCATGCACTCTTTCCTGAGAGAAGAAAGCAGACAGACACACCATGTTCATGACATCTTCGAGGTTTTACAGGGCCCCTGACCACCACTCATGAACCTTCTGAGCCTCAAGTGACCGTTGGGGTGTGCACATGAGTCTCATCCCAGCCTCGCTTCTTGCAATTGGGCAAATCATTTCAACTCTTGATTTGATTCAGAGTCCCCGTCAGACACAGGGATCATCTTTTCTGCTTCACTGTCTGCAGGCGTGGAACTATTTTGGCATCCATGAGTTTACGGCTTTGAAACAGGAAGTGGAGAGGTTTCTTTGCGACAAATTATTTTGGCACAAACACAGTAGTCTGCGCTCTCGGCTGTTGCTGCACGAGGAGCGGGAGGATTTGGGGCGGTGGCTGGGAATTCTCAGTAGGCATTAACCTTCTTACTACCCCTCCCTGGAAAATCTACGGTGTTAGCCATAAAGCAAGGCTGAGCTCTCTTGATTTGTGTCCCCACAGTGACAAGGGGACCCAGCACTGCACATGATTCTAACTTATCAAAAGGCTCCAGGAGAAGGCTTGGTCTCGGTGGCTGCACAGCATGACAGCCTATCTGCCAACGCCTCCACACCAGTTGGCGGTGTTCCCGATTGACTGGGTGACAATCCCCTGCATGCAGCTGGCTGCAACAGATTAGAACGGCGAGGGCAAACACGGACTAATCAAACAGAGACACACCACCCTCTCAGAGCGTCCTTTGAGACCGCCCAGAGTCACATCTGTCATCCTGAAATCCCGTTGTCCCCAGGGGGTGTTTTATTTGTAGGTTGGTTCGCGTTTCCAAAGGTGGTGTTGGACTCTGCTGGGGAGGCCGCCCAGGCCTCCTGCCTGGAGCGTATCTGCTGGAGCATGGCAGCTCACCCTCTCCAGGGAGCAGCTGGCACAGCTGGGCAGCTGGGGCTGTGAAAATGTGAGTCCTCACGGCACCGGGGACTGGGCTAGCAGAGGCGGTGTCAGTGGATCAGCCAGCGAGCCACACAGCTGGAAAGATCATGAAGGGACATAATTGGAGAGCAGGATGGAAGAGTAATGCACAGTGTGCAAATCAAATAAGAAAGAGCGCCCAAGTCCGCCAGTGGTCAGAGGATGTCAATTAAAAGAACAATAAGACATCCTGCTGTGCACACCAGGCAGGCAGCAACGCCTGCAGGAGGAGCTCCAGCGTCCCCTGCTGAGAAGGTTTCAGCAGAAGAGGATCCTCCCACCCTGGGCCATTTCTAGTGCGGCTATCCTGTCCTTTGGATAGCCGTCTGTCTGGCTCTTTCCTCGGACAGTTACAATTCTTTGGGGCTTGTCTCATAGGCACAAATACCCAAAAGAATGCTTATTTCATTGACGTGATAGAAAACTGGAAACAGCCAGAAAATGACTGAAAACATGATACCACGTGGAAAGCGTGAACTGTACAGTTGGCAAAAAAGAACCATTTAGAATTACATCACTTAACTCGCAGGGGTTTTCAGCTCACAACGAAGGAGAAAAGCACAATCCGCAAAGCGTGTATAATACGATCCCATTTTTTTGCAAAACAAATGACAAAGACCCTACACGTGTTTCTCGTGTTTCTCGGTGGGTGTGTTTGTGACACCATCGGCTTATGTATGCATGGAAGAGCAGCTGTGGAAAGAATCAGATTTGTTATAAAAATGCACTGGAAAGTTTATTTGATATAATCACATTAGTGGATTTATGTCAAAGCAATTGTATGTGCGAACATATTGAAGAATTTTATATGTGAAAATATATGAAGTATTTACATGTCTAAACATCAATTAAATACAAATTCCTAGGAGGGACAAGATGAGGAACATTCCAATTGCAAACGGCCCAGGAAAGGAAATCATTAAATAATGAGGTAAATGACACTTGAGCGGAAACCTTTACTGAAAGCAGAGTGGAGCTTTGGGAAGTTCAGGAGATACCTAGACCTGGGCTGGGGAACGGTGGCCGAGAAGGGAGGGGCACAGCAGGGGTGAGGGATGGATAAGAGGCACCTGCCTACCTCAGCAGGCAGGCCAGCCACACCCCTGCCCCGGCCCATGTGTCTGCCTGCTGGCTCTGAGCTGTTCAAGAGGGTCACTTCTGGCCTCCTGTCTCACATCCCACCTGGCCATCGGAAGCTGCCTAACTTGCCAGCCTCCTTCGTCCCCAGCACACTCAATTCCCCACTGCTCCCTGAGCTGACTGCACTCTTCTGTTGCTTGGCCATTGTAAGAACTCTTCCCTGCTTCCAAACACCACAGGCACATTCCAAAGCGAGGTGGCAGAGCTGGGTAGGAGTCTCCAAAAGGGTGACAAGTAGTCAGTGATCCACCTTGGGGAAGGGCATGTGCTCAACCTCAAAGTCATGGCTCAAGAGCCGTGAAAGTGCCACTATATCTGTGATGGAAGGGGTGTGGCTTACAGAGCTTCCTGGAGGATGCCAGAGATGGTGGACAACAGAAGAGAAAGATGGAGGCTCCGGGGAGAGATGAGCGCATGCGCAGGTGCAGGCAGTGAAAGGCTATTCCACACGTAAAGACGCTTTTGAACAATGGGAAGGCACTGGTATATGGAAAGCAAAGGATGACAGGACCTTATTTATATTTTAAAGTTCTTATGTAAGAAAGGTGTGCACAAATCAGGATAAACCTGTCTCCTCAAACACTTAAGTTTTCATATGGTGAAATCATTCAAAATCCTTTCTTCTAGCTTTTTACAAAATACATAGTACATTCTCTATAGTCACTGTACTGTGCAATAGAACTCCAGAACGCCTTTCTCCTAAGAAACCATAACCTCTTGCCTCTCTCCTCCTCTCCATCTCCCCAGTCTCTGGTAAGCGCTGTGCTGTTCTAAACTTTGCTCCGATACGAGCATTATGCAATTTATGCATATATTGAAAACATCACATGGTACCCCATATTAAGTTCAATTTTTATATCAGTTAAAATAAAAAATTAAATAATGTAAAAAAGTTTAAAAGGTCTGTTGAATATTGAAATTCTTATGGAATCACAAAATTAGCAAAGCAACCTTGAACAATAAGAACAAATCTGGAGGCATCACGCGGACTTCAAAATACACTGCAAAGCTATAGTTATTAAAACAGTAATGTATTTGCATAAAAGAAGACATACAGACCAATGAGACAGAATAGAAATAACTTCACGCATTGAATTTTGACATAGGCAGGAGCTTTACTTATGCTGCTTTGGAGGGAACTTTGGCACATGACTAACTTCGGCACTGAAGATGTGTCCGTGGGCTGAATTTTGCTTGCTTAAAGACCCATGCCTGTGTGGAAACAAAGAAACTCTATGCTTTGACATCATCCCAACCTCCTTTAAATACCTTCTCTCTTTCTTTGTCAGAACAGGCACTTCATCTGCTCACAGATTGAACAAAAGAAATAAGTTTTTCTAACACCACTAAGCCCAGATAAATGTATAATTGCTATTTACCCACATACCTGTACTGCTATTCTTGTGCAGGTTCACCCTCACCCTAAGGATATGTCCTTTGAGATTCCAGCTGTATGGATTGAGGACTTTTTCCCTCTCTTACGTGCCCGTGTGCTCATCTCAAGGTCATCTTGTTCAGCAAATGCCTTAAAGCCAGTCACCTCAGTCCTCTGTGCCTCTTGAGATAGCGCCCTTCACTTAAATTTAACCCAGAGAGACTTTCCTGCCACAGCATCAATGCCATGGAATGTCCCCCTGAAGTTAGCTAGGGATTTTATTTGCTTTCAGCAAAGTTTATTTTATTTTATTTTAAGGATTTTATGTTATTTGCTTTGCGTCAAATGCCTGCCCTGTCACTGGCAAGGATACACTGGACTTTCTGCCTTGAGTGGCCAGTGCTTAACCCTGAGTTGGTCTGGACAGGGCTGGAGTTGGATCTCTGTGCTGCTACTAGAAAATTCTCTGACACTGCTACCCTGAGGATGGGGACCTCATTCTGCTTTCAGAAAGCACAGGGACATGGGCGAGCTCCCAAAGGTATTTAGAGGAATGTCTGAACAGCAAAGTACACTATGCTAGAAAAGATATTTTTCTCTAAAATAAGGGTCTTTGGATTGTAGAAAAAGAGAACCCACCAGTGCATAGAGAAATACTCTTGGTAAATGACATCTTTTCCCCGACACTTGTCTGCTCCCTTCCCCCACAGAATGCCAGGAACTTCTATTTTTCTTCCACTGAATGAAAATTCGAATCACTGATGAAAAGAAACAAACAAAACCGCTGTTGCTATTTCATATAATTGTGCATTGGATCCAAATCAGTAGGAGGCAAAGAGAAACACACCAATTTTTTTTCTCAGTTTCTCTCCTTTTTCAGATAATTTTCTAATGCAATCATTTGCAATAAATCGTCTTTCTGGTTGTTCCTTCTCCAGAGTAATTCTTGGCACTTTTTCTGCATCCCCACTGCCAAAGCCGCAGCTGTGGTCTATATTCCAATGACCTTGGGACTCACGCTGCCTCTCCTTTCCACCCTGCAGGATACCACCAGGCATGATTTTGCTAACCCAAAACAAAATAACTCCCCAAAAGATTTGAGTGGGTTTTGTCATCACTCACATCTGTTTCTGCAGAATTCAATCATAACAAAATTTATGAGCATTAGGTATGTCTCAGGTGTCGTACTGAATAGTTTAAATGCATAATTTCATTTAATTATCCCAGTAAATTATGATATGGATACTTACAGATTTTCACTTCACAGTTGTGACAATCAAGGCTTAGCCTCGAATTTGCCCAGGTTTACTCAAATGATATCTTAGTCTGCTCAGGCTCCTATAATGACATAACAGTCAGGGTGGCTTACACAGCAAGCATTTATGAGAATTTCTGAGATCAGGGTACTGTAGGATTCGGTGTCTGGCTAGGGCCCTCTTCCTGTCTTGCAGATAGCTGTCATTTTGCTGTGCCTTTGCATGATGGAGGGAGGGTACCAGATCCATGGCTACTTAAAAGGGCACTAATTCTGTCATAAGGGCCTTGCCACAGCGACCTTAACTAACCCTTATTACCTCCCAAAATCTCATGTCCAGATACAAACACCTTGGAGGGTAGGGCTTTGACATAGAACTTGGGGAGACATAAACATTCAGGCCATATCAGATAGTGAGAGACCGAAGTGGATTAAAAGGACCCATCCAACTCCTACCTCACTCTTCCAGCTCTGGGCCCACCTGCCTTACCTGTGATTCTCAATCACATTCACCTTGACCTTCCCTGAAATGCTTTGTGGCTCCTTCCTGAAACACTCTGCTTCCAGAACTTGACATGCCTGAATCCTTTTGTTCATTAGGTTCAGTTTGACCACCACCTTCCCTGATCTGCCATTGACCCCTCTGCTTCTTGCTCCTCTTCTTTCTGGGCAAGGTTGTTTGCCCATCTATAGCTCCCTGGTCAGCCGTGCAGATTAATTTCCCCTGCTTCACTGAGGATCTCAACACACCTCTAAGATTCCTGACATCTCTTTACAGGTTTTTGCATTTTGGGTTCTCATTTTTTCTTTTACAATAGCTAAAGATTTTCTAGGTCTCCAATGTATTTCCCACTGAGTAGAATACTTTAGAAACTTATATTCACAAATTGCTGAAAAATTTACCCAAAGCCTACTATTTACCAGGCATTATTCTAACTCTTTCTATGGTAAGTGTTAATGACTGGCTAACTCACTGCACTAGAATACTAAACAGTTTGCAAAGCTCTGTGGTAATAAAGGCATAAATAAATATCTGCTTATTGGCATTTTAGGTGTTCTGCTTTTCAAAGCCCCGCTCTGTCTGGGTTTTTAATTAATTTAGATATTTATTGCCTAGGGAGTGCTAAAACAGTTGAGTCAGTATTCCTAATGCCAAGTGAGACTATTTGTATTAACAACAACATCAAAAAGTTCCAGGTCAGAGGCATGAAGCCAGCATAAGCCATGACTGCCCGTCACTGTGTGACAAGGCTGGAATCAAAAAGAAGGGTGTTCCCAGATGGTCTTGGGACCACACTCTTCATTGGCACCATTACAAAACTAATTCAGGGGGCCAGGAAGGTCAGAATCAAACTCTTGCATTCATTTGGTTGTCTGGTTCACATTAGGTTGGAAACGGTGTGAAGACATGAACTTTGTCTAACTCTGACAGGTAATGTGGCTCTTCCCTGCCCCTCCACAGCCCAGAAGACAACTCTTAGCTGGTAGAGCCACCAGCATGTCTCAGGTCTGGTCATGGCTAAGTGGCTCACTCTCAGGATGAGAGCCGGTTGCCCTCATTGATTCAATGACTCAAAACGCACTTGATGTATAGTAGAGACCAAGCTGGACACTGGCACGGTCAGAGGCAACTTCGAGAATGTCACGTCCGAAGGCCGATAGCCACACAGATACTGAGGCACGGTCTCTGATGCACGAGGGAGAATGAGCAGGATGCCCACGGAGACAATGACTACAGGACGTTTGAAGGCAGAGAGAGGGTCTGGGTGTCAAAGGGGCAGGTGAGGGACAGTGAGAGAGAGGAGGAGGCCGAGTCCTCTCAGTCCGAAGGCCCCCTTGCTTCCTCACTTCAGGTGGCTCTGGTAGCAGGTGCTTTTACGACTAACATCCCACTTGAGAGGGGCTCAAAGGCAAAACTCGGGTGAGCCATGGAGAGGAAAGTGGGTCCCAGCATATGTGACCGAGCTTTTGAACTTTCGTGGTGGGCTGGAAACTCCTATGGGCATTTGGCCTGTAGTGTAGAATAACTCCCTGCCCTTATGGAGCCTCTGCTTCAGTGTGACAGAGGATCAACATGTGTACAAATAAATACCAGCAAAAGTAATGAAAGCCCAGGAAGGGGTCAGAGCGATGAATGGGTATCAGGGAGAGCTGGGTGGTCACAGCAGACCTTTTTAGAAGGTGATATTTGAGCTGAGAAAGGAATGAAGTATAGGAGCCAGGCATGCGGGTACCTGGAGGTAGAACATTCCGGGCACAGGGAACAGAAAGTGCAAAGTCTCCGAGCACATGCCCAGCTAGGAGGTCAGAGGGGCCCCGGAGAGCCTGTACTGCCTTGCAAGTGCCAATCATTGAGTTTCCAGGCTCTCTGCATGCCAGTTGCTGACCACAGCCCTACTCTTCAGTTCCAGCAGCTGTCCTCTACTTAGCCCCTTCTCACCACACAAGCACCATCCATGGGGACTTTCTGCCTCAGTCCTAGGCCCGTGGAGTGTCTCCTTCCCCTTCCCACACCCACTCTCCAATGAGATAACGACACCCCTGCCAGAATGTGTCCTCCCTGGCCTTCAGGTACAAAGTTAAGATGATGCAAGCAGTTAGTTTAGGACACAACTCCTCCAGCTGGCTAGAATTGTGTGTGTGTGTGTGTGTGTGTGTGTGTGTGTGTGTGTTGCTGAGGAAGGTGTCCAGCGCCTGAAGCATGCTTGGGACAAGTGCTGTACCATTGAGCTATACTCCCAGCCCCTGATCAGAATTGTTTTAAAGAAAAACAAATGCCATGCAACTGCCCTATGGACTCAGTTTCTTCCTTTTTTCTCCAAAACTATCGCTCAGTCTGAGGATCACCCGATGAAGGGAAGGTGAATTTCAGGGCGCATGCCCCTTGCTTTTGGAGAATGAGAGATTTCCCCAGTCAGTGTTTTCTCCGTATCATCCTTTCCCCTTTTCCCCCCCTACTTTATTTATTTCAAGTGCGATTGTTTCACACAACATTTGTTAAGAGGGATGGAAGATAGACAGGAAGAGGTAATGACAAGTAGCTTTAGAAAACGTAGCAATAAAGGGTCACAGATTAACATCTGGCTTTAAATTTTTCTTGGTATATCTATTTCAAAAAGGGGTTGCAGAAGAAACTTTTGGAGGTGATAGATGTGGTCATTAGCTTGATCGTGGTGGTGGTACCTTGGGGTACACATCAAACACACGTGGGGTTTGCACGTATCAATTATGCTTCAATAAAACTGTTTCTAAAAGTTATAAATGAGCTCAAATTTTAAGCTGTATTCATTCTCCTACTGAACAGACATTTAGGAAGGGCTCGTGTGCTGTCCCTCTGCTAGATGGCGTAACGATGGGGAGCAAGTCAGGGTCTCAGCGCATCCCTCAGGCGACACAGAAGCACACAAAGCCCTCACAGCACTCTGCGGCGGCGCAGGCTCAGCACCATGGAAACGTGCAGCAGGGCTGCCCCGGTCGGCCGGGGGTGGGTCAGGACTGTGATTCACGAATCGGGGCCTGACTCACACTATCAGCTGGACGGGAAAATCAATTTTCTTTTATATCACCACTTTATTCACACATGAGCATCCCCTCATTCCTGCCGCGTCTTCCTGAAAGCTGTCCCTTTTAGAGGCTCCAAGCATAGTGATTAAACACAGGGGATTCGAGAAGGGCAGACAAAGCGTTAGCTAGGGTTTCATTCTCTATAAATGCCAGATTTTCTGCATCAGTAAGGGCGCAGCTGTGGCAAGCATCGGGCTGCCTCCTATGTCATATATTTTCTAACACACCGTGGAAAGAAAATATTAATGCATCAGGGGAGAAGAAGCAAATAGACTCAATTATCTAAAACCTTGTGAGTAGATGATTTTTTATAACGACATGGATACAGCTTAACAAAGAAAATAAAAATAAACCTAGAAAATTAAGTTGTTAGTATGAAGTGGAACCACATTTTCTGCTTAAATCTGTGAGCCCATGAAGAATTAAGTCCTGAATTTAATTTCGCATTCCATACAAGACTCTGAACAAAAGTCTGATTGATTGGCCTATAATGACCATGACATCATTTTCTATGTAGTAATCACTGTGTTCATGTTTAGCAATTTATGAATTGTAATTCTATGTATGACCATTTAAAAAATTACCTACCAATAAACAGCCTCCATATGCAGGCTACATCTGGTAGAACTGCTCACATAGAAATGGCTAAAGTGTGAATTTTAACCAAAGATGAACATGTCTGATTCATACCAGAATTAATCAGCCCAGGCTGGGTAATGTTTAATCATAGGTTAGACACAGCTCAATAAATTAACACCAAGTTCATAATTAAAAGTGCTTCCTGGGTACAGATCACACCTCTGAAAGCAGAATGAAATGACTTCTTGTGTATTCTGCCCATGTTTCCCTTCATCCTGTGTTTGGCCTTTAGTCACAGAGGAATTGATGTTTACTGCAAAGAACCTGGAGTCAGAAGATCTGTATTCTGGTCTCAAGGCTGCTGCAAGTTAACTGTTTGACCTTAGAAAAAAATGAGTTCTAACCCTTGCTTCAGTTTGCACATCTGCAAAATGAAGATCCTTTGTAAAGCAGGGTTACAAAAGGAACTAAATTTTTATTGGCACAAATATAAAACAGTCTGTGCACAAATACAACTATGTATCATAACAACCATGCACACTACATTGAAGATTGAAGGAGTATCAAAAAGAGAATTCTCATTTAGAAATGCATAAAAGCCAACAAGATAGAAAATGTGTGTTTGGGTATGCATGTTTTAGGTGGTGAGACAGTTGTAAATACTATACATTCTCATCCATCACATTACATAGCCCATATATGCATATACAGGTTCTGGGAATTTGGATCTGTGCAAAGAAGGTGGCACATGATCATTAATTTATTTAGCTGTCGTATACATGTTGAGTCACATCGCCAAGTAAAAAAATCAATAATGAAGGCTGATAAATGGGATCTTCATGAGGGCCGAAGACACAGAGAGATGGAGAGGCTTTGTTTCTGAAACCTGCAGCCTGTAATGAATCAGTGATGAGCCAAAGCCACCCACAATTAATTCCAGGTGGGAGGATCAAGGGGAGATTGACAGGGCATAACGTCACTGATGTGCGCATTTTGGGCAAGTGGATATAACTAATAATGAAGCTCTTTAAGACCTTGTGTGAGTTCTGCAATCTGCTTTAAACATGTTGTCTTTAGAAGGCAGACATAGGTCTGTATTACTATTTAGCATCGTTTTTCTTGTGTTCACCAGAAGGGAAACCTCATGAATCATAATCATAGGCAAAATGTTTTCTATCTATTCTCAGAATTGCTTCTCAAACAGCACTAGCCATGAGTGGGCCTAAACCTGCAGAAGATTAATCCACAGAGGCACAAGGGTTGGCAGATGGCATCATAAAAAGGACTTGGTCATAACCATGGGCCAGGCCCACTGTCCAGAGGGCAAGAGGGTGGGCGAGTGGCATCAGCCAGAAGAATGCAATCACATCAAGTGGACAACCCGAGAAGACCACTGACCCCTTCCCCAGGCTTCAGGGTTACTTTCCTGCCCAGGGACATTAGGTATTGGCCCACAAAGGTAGGCAGGACTGGAATGCTAAACCCAGACAGGGAGACTTCCTACTAAAATAAAAGATTTAAACAGGACCACAGCTTCCTGACTCATGAGACAAAAGGTCTGGATACGCTGGGGAGTGACGCGTTGCAGCATAAACCAGGTAAAACACAAGCTGAGTAAGGAAAGAAAATATGCTGGGTCCAACCCAGGGAGGAGATGGATGTTGGAATTATCTGACAAGGTTTTCCTCCTCTCTTTCTCCCTCTCTCTCTCTCTCTCTCCCTTCCTCCCTCTCCCTCCCTTCCTCCCTCTGTCCCCCTCCCCCTCCTCCTCTCTCTCTCTCTCTCTCCCCACTTCTTCCTTTTGGGTGTTGGGATCAACCCCGGGCCTCCTGCATGTTAGGCAAGCACTCTACTACAGAGGCACGATCCATCCTTCTGACAAGGTTTTTAAAACATCCAACATAGAAGCATTTCAACCATCAATTACAAAGTCCCTTGAGACAAATGGAAAAATAGAAAATCTCGGCAAAGAAATATGGAAGCGTAAGAAAAAAACCAAAAAGAAATAATACAACAAAAAATAACTTAAAATTTAAACACTGAGTGGATGGACTGAAAAATGGAGCGGAGATGACAGCATAGAATAAGCAAGCTTAGGGACAGACCTACAGAATTCCTCCCGTCCCAACCACATACAGAAAACACACTGAAAAAGTACTTCAACAGAGCCTCAGGGACCCCTGGGACAATAACAAAAGGTCCAGTACTCTATCATTAGAGTCATAGGATAAGAGGAGAGAGAGAGAGAGAGAGACAGAGAGAGAGACAGAGAGAGACTGAAAGAACATTTGAAGAACAAATGTTCACAAATTTGGTGAAACACACATACATATAGATCTGACAAACTCCAAACATAATATATCCAAAGATTCTATACTAACACACATCCTAATTAAAAACTTGAACACTACAGATACAGCAAAATCATAGATTGGACAGAGATATGACACAGTAATTATAGGGGAACACCAATTCAAGTGACCGCAGGTGTCTGATTCCAAACCATGGAAGTCAGAAAGCAGGGGCAAGATACCTGGGAAGTAATTAAAATTAAAAAGAAAAACAACTCTCCTCTAAAAATTCTATGCATCAAGAAATTATCCTTCAAGATTAAGGGAAAATAAAGACATTCTCAGATAAAAGCAAACCAACCAACCTAAGAGAATTTATGCTAGCAAACCTATCCTAAAACAATGATTCAAGGAAATCCTGCAAACTGAAAGGGAAAGAGAAAGAAATTTGGAGCAGTGAGGAGAAAGAAATGAAGAGTAGAAAGATGGGTAAAAGATTGTACTTCACAAAAAACCACTAGTCTTCCCCTGGTATGAGTGAAGGATTGGTTCCACACGCACTTCTCAAGAGTCCACGGGTCAGAATAGTCATCTCAAAGGAACTAAAAAAAATTACATAGAACTAAAAAGAAAAAAATTACATAGAACTAAATAAAGTCACAAATACATTGTGTCAAAATATGTGAGACCAACTAAAGCAGCACCAAAAGGGAAATTTATTGCACTGAATGCTTTCATTAGAAACGAGGAAAGATCTAAGATCAGTATCCTCAATTCCTACCTTAGAAACTATAAAAAAAGAGCAAATAAACTTAAAGTCAACAGTTAGAAAAAGACCAAAGAGATGAAATTGAAAGCAGAAAAACAATAGAGAAAAAAAAGTTGGTTCTTTAAAAAAATACATATAATTGAAAAAATGTATATGATTGATAAATCCCTAGCAAGATGAACAAATATTTAAAAAGAGAAAACCCAAATCACTAATATAAGAAATAAAATATCTCTCAGATCCTATAGTATTAAAGATAACAAAAGAATATTATAAGTGACTTTTATATTCATAAATTTGATAAATGAAAAGAAATTAATCAATTCCTCCAAAATCAGACTACTAAAACTCAACCAAGACAAAATAGCTAAAGTGAAAAACCCTTAGCCACCAAAGAAATTAAATCTGCAACTCAAAACTTTCAAAATAGAGATCTCCAGGACTTGATCATTTCATTGATGAATTCATCAAATATTTAAAGCGTTAACATCAACTTTACACAGCATCTTCCAGAAAATACTGAAACTTTCCAGTTTATTATATTATGCTGTTATTAGACCTCTACCAAACCCAGGTAGTATAAAAATCAAAAATACAGACTGATGTCTCCTATGATCTAAGTTGTAAAACTATTTGGCCAAAGTATCAGCAAACTGAACCCAACAATGTATAAAAGAAGCACGTACCATGTTTTGGATTAAGAAATGCCCATGATTAAGAGGCCTCTGGGTGTGTCCATGAGGGCGTTTCTAGGAATGATTGGCATAGTGAACTGAAGTGGAGCCCCTCCCTAAGCATGGGTGGTACCACCCAATAGGATAGAATAAAAGCTGACAGAACAAGGAAGCAGATGCAGATGCAAGCTCAGCTCTTCTTGAACAGGTTCTTGATGGCTGCTTTGATCATCTGAGGATGTAGGATTCTCACTTCTTCACTCTTCCAAAGCGGACTCTGCCAGCGATTCTCCAGGGAGTTTCCAGAAGCCTTGGTCTGGGACTAGGGTAGCACTGTGACTTGTTCTGGGGCTTCTGCCTCTTGGACTGCGTGGCTGCTGGTCCTTCCAGCTCTCCAGTTACAGACAGTCATTGTGGACTATCCAGCTTCTGGTCATGTAAGCCAATCTAATAAATCCCTTTTTAATAATCATACTTCCTGTTGATTCTGTTCCTTTAGAGAACCCTGATGAATACATATGCCATGACCTAATGGTATTTATTCCAGGTAAAAGGCTGGACTAATATCTAAATACCAATCAACATCTACTATATGATATGAAATTTTTAAAAATCATATTAATTGATGCAGGAAAAGCAGTTGACAAAAGTCCAACACTCTCTTATGATAAAAATTTCCAGCAAAGTAGAAGTAAAGTGGAACTATCTCAACTATATAAATAACACTTAGAAAAAACCATAGCTAACAGAATACTTAATGGTGAAAGACTGAATGCTTTCCTGCTGATATCAGGAATGAGGCAAGAATTCAAGCTTATTCTAAAATTTATATGGAAAAGTTCAGACTCTAGAACAACTAAGACAAACTCGTCAAAGAAGAATAGAACAGGAGTGAGCTGCCCAGCATGAAGACTTACTGTTCAGCTACGGTAATCAGATAATCAAGGCACTATGGTGTTGATGGAGAGACAGACACATAGGTTAGTAGAAAAGAACATACAGAGTTCAGACCCATGTGAACATACTCAACTAACTTTTTACATATATCTGAAGTAGCTTAGAGAAAGGATAGATAACTTGTTTAGCAGACAGCACTGGAAAAAAATGAACATCCAAAGTTGTGCTAGCTAGCTTTCTATCACTGTGACAAAATACCAGAGAAAAACAACCTAAGGGAGGAAATGTTGAGTCTGGCTAACGGTTTCAGTTCATGGTCCCTTGGCTCCATTGTTTCCGGGTCTATGGTGAGAAAGAACGTCACAGTGGGGGCAGGGGATGGGCACTTGGTGGAGCAGAGATAATCACTTCATGGTGGCCAGGAAGCAAAGAGAGAGAGAGAGGAATGACCTGGGGACAAAATATACCCTTTAAGGGCACCACCCAATGACCTACTTCCACCAAGTAGGCCCCACCTCCTGGTTTGCACCATTTCCCAATAGTTCATTAAGCTTTGAATCCATACATGCAGTAATCTGTTGAGTTCAGAGCCCTCATGACAGAGTCACCTCCCAAGGCCAACCTAGGAACACAGTTGCTTTGGAGATCCAGCTTTTAACATGTGAGTGGGGGATATTTCAGATCCAAACTACAACAAAAGACAAATGGCATGAATTTCAAGCTCAATCCAATGTCTTATGCAAAAATTTATTCCAAATAGATTAGGGACAAACTGTAAAATGTAAAACTATAAAAATCTTAGAAAAAAAATAGAAGAAATTATGTGGGATCTAAGACTAACCAAAAGACTTTAGACTTGGTACAAAAAGCACAATCCTTATGAGGGAAAATTGATAAGTTGGACTTCATAAAAATTTAAAATTACTTTTTGCTAAGCAAAAACCATATGAAGAGATAAATTCACAAAAGGACTCGTATCCAGAATATATTTCTAAAAATTTTTCAAAATCAGCAATTAAAAAACAAAGAACAATCCAGTGAGAAGAGAGGGAAAAAACATATGAACACTAAAGAACATATGCAAACGGCCAATCAGTCCTTCAACTGATGTGCAAGGTTACCTCCCAGGGAGTACATACATCAAGAAGACAATGAGATGCCACTGCCCGCCCATCCGAATGGTTAAAATAAGAAAGCGACAACATCAGGTGCTGGCGAGGACATGGAATAGCTGGTCCACTTACACGTGGCTGATGGGAATGTAAAGTGGCACAGCTCCTGGCAAACAGTTTGGCAGTTTCCTATGAGACTGAAAATACAATGACCCTCTGACCCAGGAATGACAGTCTTGGGCATTTAACCCAGAGAAATGAAAAATCATGTCTGCACAAAACCTGCATGCCAATATTCACAGCAGTTTGTTTACAACAGCCAAAAAAGGGAATCAGTCCTTCAACAGGTCATGGTGAAACAAACTGTGGTATGTCCACACCAAGGAACCCTACTCAGCAATGAAAAAGAATGAACTGTGAGACACACAAGAACTTGGAAAAATCTCTGGAGAAGTGTGCCCGGGTGGAGGGGGCTCTGATCCAAAAATGTTACATTCTCCATGATTGCATTTGTATTATGTTTTTGAAACAATAACATTGTAGAAAAGAACAGATGGGTGGTTTCCAGCACTTGGGACTGAGCACCATGGGAAGTGGGTGCTGATATTAAGAGCACCATGTGGGTCCTCCTAGTAATGGTTTGACAGGTTGTAGATCCATGAACATAAATAGATGGTAAAACATGCAGAAAACTTGCTTAAGTAAGTACAACCAAAATTGGGGAAACCCGAGTAAGGTCATCCAATTGTGTCAAAATCAGTATCTTGGTGCTGATCTTACACCACGGTTCTGCAAAATGTTATTGTTGAAAACTGGGTCAGGTGTGGAGGGGGTTTTGATGTTATTTCTTAGAACTTCAAATGAACGTACAATTACTGTTAAACTTTTCCACAGTTGTCTGCTCTTGGATCTGTATACTCTTGGTATTCAGAGTGCCACCTACTTCTGACAGATTTGTGCTCTCTCCGCTCTTCTAAATGTCCCTGGTGGACCTAACCATGGTGACCTTCTGATCACCACATCTGATGACACAATGGTGTTGTGTGGGAAAGGCTGGGATACGTATGAAAGCATTTTATCAAAGGTAACATGGGTGATTTTAATGTGTCCTAATCTTTGCTTTTTCCTAAACTTTATAATAAATAAAAGAAAGAGGAGGAGGAAAATTACCTATAATCCATATGCACCGAACTTTGTTCAAATGCAAATAAACCACATATCTTTGAATTTTCAAAATGAAATCATACAGTAAATACATGCTTATAAACAGCCTTTTTAATATCCCAGTATATCATGATACCCTCTCCCTCTCCATAAATATTCTGCAGTGTCAGTTTAATAGATGCCTAATTCATTAAATTCCATTAGCACAGTTAAATCAGCCCATTTCTGTTTGTTTAACATTCAGATTGCTTACGATATTTAGATGTAGCAATCGTTTTTTAGATAAATCTTCAGCAAACTTTTAGCTATTTTCTTAGAATACAAACATGTTTAAGGTTTTCTTTTTTAACTTCCTGCAGTGCTGGGGATTGAACCCAGGGACTCACTTATGCCAGGCAAGAGCCCTACCGCTGAGCTCTGGCCCTGGCCCTCCCATTTTCAATTTTATCAAAAGATGGCAAGAGAGTCTATTTCCCCAAATTTTGCCAACTTTGGAGTTATAGTTAAAGGAAAAACACTAGACTAATTTGAAAATAAAAAAGATTTCTCACTAGAGCTTTGATTTACATTTCTTTTTTTTCCAAGTTAAATTATTTTTTAAAATGTGTTTTTGCCTTTTGCTTTTTCATTTGTGAAGCACCTGAATAAGCACCTGCATCTTCTATTAGAGTCTTTATGTTTTCCTAAAGCTTCACAGGTGCTATTTTTATATTAAGGATACTAATATTCCCAGTTTACCTATGAACTTTGATCCTTACTGGTCTTGACATACAGAAATTAATTTTTAAAAAGGGGGAACTTTAGATTATGTAGAAGGAAATGAGGGGGGTATGAAAAATGGTGGAATGAGACAGACATCATTACCCTATGTACATACATGATTACATGAATGGTATGAATCTTTATTGCATGCAACCGTAGAAATGAAATGATGTACCCCATTTGTGTACAATGAATCAAAATGCAGTCTGTAAAAAATTAAAAAATAAATAAATAATTTTTTAAAAAGTGTTGTTAAATCTAAATTAAAGATATTATATATGGTGAAACTACAGGTGATTTTTGTTTTGTTTTGTTTTATTATTCTTATTTTTCTGCAAAGAGTATACTTCCCTCCCATATTTTGGGAAAGAAATTAGTCACAATGAGAATATTACATATCAAAAGTTGAATGCTATGGATAAGTTGTGTTCAGGAAAAACTTTACAGCTTTTGGTGCTTTCCTTAATAAGCATAAGGTAATAAATGCAAGTGAACTACGCATTCAACTAAACAAATGAAAATAAGTGAAATAAGAACCTACAGATGCAGGAGGAAAGATTTAGAATAATGTGAAAGGAAAAGAATAGAAAAATTGACTTAAAGCAAATTCAAAACCTGAGTCTTGGGAAATCTAAACCAGGAAAAGGCAAAATAGCAATAGAAAGTTAAGTAAGGGAAAGTAAAGAGATCAGGGAAGATTTTCTAAACTATGTGATAATTCTCTATCCTGTTCCAGTTTCAAATGTCATTGAAATAGATGAAATGCATACAGTTGAATATAAACTTATTTTTAGAAATCCTAAACAGACATTCATCAAAGAACAAATTGGAAGATTTTTATTGGAGAATAAATCCTGTGAAAGCAACAGATCCAGACACGTTTACAGACTACATTTTCAAGCTGTCGAGGAAGAGATAATTGTTCTATTTAAACTGAGAATGTATAGAAAGCAGAGATAATTTTTTAAAAAATAAAACCTCAGCCAATCTCATTTATGAATATAAGTGTAAAATATTAAAGAAGGAGGACGTTAAGTCGAATCCTGAGTGCACTACAATAACGCCTTCCCAGATAAATTTAAGAAAAGCTTAAACTAGGAATCGAGGAGAGTTCACGACTGAGAAATAAGTTGACGTATGTTTATGTTAATATGACAGCATCGATCCATCATCATTTTGAAGGATGCAAAAACAGTACTTGATAAAAGATGACATCTATTTGATGAGACTGAGGAAAAAATTATTCAAAGAAAGCAAAGAAAAATGTGGCTGGGGATGTGGCTCAGTGATAGTGTACCTGTCTGCCCTGCATGAGGCCCTGGGCTCAATCCCTGGTACCACGAAATTTTTAAAAAGCTATAAAAGATGTTGCTGATGAAAGTGCACCACAATACCAGCAAGCTGTTTTGTGGATATCAACAAACTGATTCTAAAGTTTCTGTGCAAAGAGCAAGAGACCCAGAAGAGACAACAGTACATGGAAGAGTAGCAGTCAGAGGACTGACATTACCCTATTTCAAAACCTACGGCCAAGTCACAATAATCAAGACAGTGTAGTGTTGGAGAAAGAATAGTTAAATCAGTGCATTGGAAGAGAAATCCCAGAAGTAAATCCACACCCACAAGACCTGACAAGGTCAATTTTAGAGGAGGAAGAGTTTATTTTGGCTTTCACAGTTTCAGAGGTCTCAGTCCACAGACAGCTGGCTGCATTCCTTGGGGCCTGAGATGGGGCAGAACATCATGGCGGAGGAAAGCAGCTCAGGACATGGCACCAGGAAGCAGAAAGAGAGTTCTGCTCGACAAGGACAAAATATGTACCCCAAAGGCATGCCTCCAAGGGCCAGTCTCCTGCAGCCATACCCTGTCTGCCTACAGTTACCACCCAGTTAATGCCCATCAGGGATTAACCGCATGTGAAATTACCACAACAGCAAATCTAGATGCTGGCCCTACAACTTTCACAAAAACTAACACAAAATGATGGGTTGCAGACCAAGCATAAAATGCAAAACTATACTTCTAGAAGATAACGTAGAAGATAACCTCGGCGACATTGGGCTTGGCAATGAGCTTTCAGATGAGCACTGTGGTAACTTCGGCACTTAGGGGTTGCTGAAGGAAGAGGCAGGTCTGTAAGAAGTGGCCATGCTTAGGGGCAGTGCTCACAGCAGAAGACCTTTCAGAGACCGTGGCACAGGCCACCATGCATTAGGAAAAGGGAGGGGCCTCCTGGAGGGAGGAGACACTTGAGAGGAGTCACAGCATGGGTGTGGAAAGGTGGGGAGTCCCTGAGGGACAGAGCTCCAAGGAGCATCAGAGGTGTGTGGTCTTTTACAGCTGCGGATTTTGCCTCATTTATGGCTAGCAGATGTTGGACCCGGTTTCATGGGGTGTGCATAGTAGGCATGCTCTAGAAAACTGCTTAGTTGACCGTATTTAAAGCAACTGGACAAATAAGAATTTGAGTTTAGTCTCCGTTGGCTTTGGGATCACAGTCCTAGCCTGAGATAATAGGCAGCAATTTGGAGGCATTTTAAGTCAACACACAGGGCCTATTTTTATAAGAATCACAAGTATGCTTTATGAAAGAAAAAAAATTGATATTTTGAACCTCATTAAAATTTAAACTGTCTGCTCTGCTAAAAGAATTTAATAATTAAAAAATAAAACAAAGACTGGAAGAAAATATTTTTCAAATGAATATCTAATAAATGACTTGTATCCAAAACATGCAAAAAAAAAATTCTCTTTAAACTATGCATCTGCTCAATTTTCTGAAATCATAAACTGCTCTACAATGAAATTCATTAATTAAGAAAAATGTGTACTACAAACGTGAATACTGTGGAGGCAGAAAAAAGGGCGAGAACCCTTGCGAGGCCCACGGAGAGGGTGCATCTTACAAAATAGATCTTCCGAAATCAGCGACGGCTGTAAGTCAGCAACAATTAAACGCCAACTATATTGGGAGTCCCAAGAAGATGGTGGATAGTGCTGGCTATTGACTGTCTCCTCAAGCTTATCAATGAGATTGTCACAGAGTGAAAAGAAAGTATTTGGATTTGAGAAATGAAAGCATGATTGCAAGAAAACTTCTGGGAAGAGAAAGTCACCTGTGGACCAAAGTGAGGACAGTGGCAGCCGCCTGGTGAGCCTGGGGTAGAACAGAAGAGCAAAGAGTTTGGCTTTCATTCTCATTTTCACTATGGGAAAGGACCCTGATCAGCCTTCTCATCACTTCAGGAGAGAAACATGACAGCGTCAACCCAGGACACCAAGAAGCAAGGTGCCAAGGCAGGCAGGTGTCAGAATCTGAATGGAGTGAGGATGGTAACAGGAATTGGAAGACCAGTCCATCTCTGAGCTAGCCTCCATCCTCGCTCTTCCTCTGTACTTCACAGTTAGGAAATTAGACCCAGGAGAAGATAGGTCTTTGAATAAGTATTTGTCTGAGAAAAAGTTGTTAATTCCCAAATGACAGTAGTCAAGTCCATCTGGTGATACTCTGGCTCTCTGTCCCAGTGTAGACCTTTCCTACCAGACACAGCAGAAGCAGTGCATGCTAAGGCCTTATTCTCTGTCCCAGAAGAACTGCAGACAAGAGAGCTGAAGGGCAAAATGGACTTACGGACAAAAACAAGGAGTCACTTTATATGTTTATTTGGCATTAACAAAAATCAGATGACAAAATATGGATGTACCATAGTTAAGAATGAAATTATTAATCACTCAGAAAGAAGCATAACCAGTATCTTTAAGTATATAAGTCAGACTATGGCAAGAAAAATCAGGCAGGAAGAGTTATAAGAAATAAGTAGAAACATTGAACATTAATATTAGAAGTACTGAATTAAGACCTCGTACATTAGTTGCATTACTTTACGGGTAAAGTCAAAGAAGGAATTGATCATTTGGAGGTTCAGGCCAAAGAAATCTCTTCAAAAGTGTTGGGGAGAAGTGAAGATCTGGAAAATATAGCACAAAAGTTAAGTTCTTTAAAGATTAGATGCCCAAGTGTCTGTCTATGTAATAGGGGTTTCAGAAAGAAAGAAAAAAATAGGGAGGAAAAAAAATTAAAGAAATAATGATCAAAAATGCTCCATAATTTAAGAAAGACAAAAGATCTCAGCTTATAAAGGCTCAAAAGAGTGAAATTCTAGATGTAAAAACCCACATCTAGAATATTATAGTGATATTTAAGAATGGAAAACATAAAAGGAAAATTCTAAGAGCTCCTACTGACAAAGAATGGCTTGTTTACCACATCATGAACTTCTTTGAGAACTCTGGAGAAAGTATTTCAGTGATTAAGCTAATTATATATATATATAATATATATATATTCATCTTCACACTATATATATATATATATATTCATCTTCCAATAATAAGAAAAATATTGCATACCAGTAATAGGCAACGAAAGATATGCAAGACCTAAAATTGCCAAAGGTCATAAAAAAATAAAATAATATATAAATAATGAGCATTTGGATATTAAGGATCAACACAGAAAGATCAATTTCCCAAGTTAACTTGTAAATAAGACCCCAATCAAATTTGATTGTTTAGAAAATATATAAAACTTATTTAGAAAACTAAGTATGCATTGGAAAGCCAGGACATTCCTGGAAAATAAACAAATATATATAGAAAGTATTTCCCTTCAGTATGACATTATAATTGCTAAAATAGTGTGGGAAAGGATGGCTTAGTTCATAATGGCATTGGAGCATCTAATTAACTATATGTCCAACAGAAGAGCTATATCCCCATGGGAAAATATGTTGATTATATTTTCACAAGCAGACAGATAAATCTCCTTGATTTTGAAAAATAAACACAAATTCATAGAAGGAAAGAGTAGATGATGGTTATCAGAGACAGGCAGAGGTGAGTAGGGAAGGGGTGACTTGAATCCACAGGTTCAAATTGAGATAGGAGAAAAACGTTTTGGTGTTGTGTTCCACAGCACAATGACCATAATTGATAATAATGTATTGTATATTTTAAAGTGGTTAACAGAATATTCTAAATATTCTCACCACCAAAAAAATGATAAACCCTTGAGGTGATGGGCATGCCGATTAGGATGGCTTGATCATTCCACGACACTGACGTGTTTGGAAACATCTTATTGTACTCCTCGGGGATACACAATGTGGGGGTCTCTCAGCCACGTCCCACAGAAAAGGGCTAACTGCCAGAGGACGATGTTGGCTATAAATCAATCAATTACCCATAAACTTATCTAATCAATAAACACACAAGAGCCAATACTCTTTTTAAATGAGAGCGGGCATGATGGATCTGGTCACATCAGTTCTGGCCTCTAATAACATGGAGTATCCCAAATCTCTTTTATTTATAGGCACACAGGTAAAGGGACCCCCGACCAGGAGGGGCTTCTTCTGTGATGAACAGGATGGGGTGGAGTAGGGGAGCCATTTTCTCAGGGGAATTATCACAGAGTCAGACGGGGAACCACTCCCACACAGCGCCACATACTCCCGGCAATCTGGGACAGTCCTCCGTGGTAGCCAGTTCCTAGAAGCCAGACCTCTGTCCCATGTCTCAACCTCGTCTGATTCTGCTAGATGAGGATGGCTCCCCACAGTACAGTAATTGCCAATTTAAAATAAAATAAAATTTAAAAAGTAAAAATTAAAAAGCGAAGCAAACTTTTCAGATTCCATCATAAACAAGCGAAACATCTGAGTAGTCCAACATAAAAACTGGCCAAAGATATGAAAAAGCCATTTAGAAAAAAATCAGAGTAACAAATATGAAGAAACAACTAAACAAGAGAAACACTGATCTCATTGGTAAGGGGCTGCTGGCCAAAGTGAGACATTAGATACAGTGTTGGCTAGAATCCAGTGATGTTCCCAGAGTTCTGAGTCTTTCTCCAGTTCAGATCCCAGTGGCCTACATCCCACAGGAATTCCTCCAGGACCACAGGGTGTGAGGGGTCCCCCAAAAGCTCATGAGTGAGACGATGCAAAAAGACTTAGAGGAGAAGTGACTGGACTCTGAGAATAGTAACCCAGTCAGTGGATTCATCTCCTGATGGGATTAGCTGAGTGGTAACTGAAGGACAGCAGGGTGTGGCTGGAGGAGGTGGGACTGGGGACATGCTTTTGGGGTATATATTTGTATCTGGTGCATGGAATCTCTCTCTCTCTCTCTTCCTCTCTCTCTCTCTCTGCCTCTGATCATCATGTGAGCTGCTTCCCTCCAACACACACTTCCTCCATGACGCTCAGCCTCACCTCTAGCCCTGCAGAATGGAATGGAGTCACTGTCTATGGACTGAGACCTCTGAAACCGTGAAATCCCAAGTAAACTTTTCCTCCTCTAAAATTATTCTTATCAGGTCTTTAAGTCACAACAGCAAAAAATCTGACTAAAACCATACCGTACAGACTGATTCTTCCACACGTTGTGCTGTTAGCAATATGATAGGTCAAGAGGTATACACTTTGGCTTCTAAAGACTCACAGTTTCTGGGCTTTCATGGGGAGTTCTTACCATCCATTTGGTTCACCAACATATGGGAGAAGCTTTATTTTTTTCATCTTTCATGCTCACACTGATGGCCAAGAGAATTCAGAGTATGCAGCCCTCTGAATTCCTTTCATTTGGTCCTGTTTCCCAATGGCTCCTTAAAGGCTCTGAGGTTTGGCACAACATGACCTCATTCTCTACGTTCAGTGGCCTGGCTCCTCAAAGTCCAGGGCTTAATATTAAGTCACTTCTTGTTTTCAGACTCATGCCTGCTGTTTCCAGCAACAGCATTTTACGGGATTTCATTTGCCGATGGAATATAGAGAAGAGCTAACGTTGTTAGATGTTCAGATTATAACATTTTCTTGATGAGTGAGATTTTTCAATCTGGAGAATGCTGTCAAGATGAGAGAGCTTATGGAAGAGAAGGTTAAGAGGAAAGAAATTTATTCCCACTTTAATAAGATGATTGAGTTCATTGCACTGGTAATTTCTTTGAAGAAAAAGTGAAAGTGAAAACAATTTGTTATGGTAGAAAGAACATAGGCTTGGTTTAAAATGGTTTCAAGGGCAGACTCTGCTCTTTGTAACAAGTACTCCTGTGACTTTCTTGGCTTTGGTTTTCCCTTCTGTTAAGCAGAAATATTACCATTACTTCAAATAATTATACAACATTTTCAATAGCATCATCTCTCTAGGAAGCCTCATCCCCACCCCAGCTTGGGTAGGGAGTTTCTCGGTCCCATGAACTTTGTTTCATTGTCTGTTTATGTGTGACCCCCATCTCGGGGCAACAGCCCCTTTGGGGAGTTCCCTTTGCCCCTTCGTGTCTCCAGTGCCTGCTGCAAAGTTTGGCAGATCATAGCTATTTAGTTTCTCTTAGTGGACTTCGAATGAACTCATAAGAGTAAGTAGAAAGCCTGGGTAGACTGTGAACTCTAGGGAAAGAAGGGCTCTATTATTCTCCTCCTTTTACTGCAGTTACAGCAACATTCCTAAATGCGGCAACCTCATGATTTATACTGCAGAAGGCATATGTTGGAACACGTGAATGTTTTAAAATCTCCTAATGGAAATTGCAACCCATATTTCAGAGCACTTCACAGGCTGGATTTCAGTGTAAGAAGCAATCTAATTGTGTAAGGGTAGTTTTCAGATATGCAGTCAGATGAATTTAGGGTAAAATGTAAATCTGTTATTGCAAAAAATGATTATTTCCATTAGGATTTTTATTAAACTGGATTAAGAGGGTATAACGTGCCATCTTAGAGAGCTAGAACCTCCTTTATTTCCAGGGGTTTATGTCCAACCATGGATAAGGCTGGATCTCCTGTTCCTAGGAACCAGGGACCAAGGTGTCCCATTCTTCTTAAACTAGTACTGCACTGAGCACCTAATTTATTACATGTTTGGTGCAGTGATCTCAAGGGCTACAATATGGAACACATTGCAGTGGCTTCCAAAGGCCTCGAGCCACTGTTCAAAGTTGAGGATTCTAGCTCCTTGGGTTTTGGGGTGGTTCCCAGCCCCGATTCCAGAGCATGCAACTGGTGAAGTTGTCCAGTCTCAGCATTCTTCAAAGAGACTTTGGAGTTGCCATAGGAACCCAGGGACTCTGTGAAGCAGGACCCAGAAGCGCTGCCCAGCACCCCACCTCAGCCCCATCGGTGCCCAAGCAGTTACTTGGCTAGTGTCCCCGTGAACGTTTTTTGCTAGAGCCAGTGTCTTGGCTTCATAGGGGCTCTCTGAGGATTTCCTCGTTGGCCGGGTTCTCTGGGGAAGGTAATAACACAAGTCACAAGTCTGAGCTGCAGTCATGAGCACTGGTCCCTTCCCATGTCCTGAGGGTGACTTGATGACAAGCATCTGGCAACCTCCAGACCCGCAGAGCCACCATTCCACGTCCTCCTGGCTGTTGCTATTTCAGGCCCCTCCACGAACTTTCCCTACTGTTGACTCTGCAGAGCAAAGGGGACAGACACAGCATGCGATAGGAAGAAAGCCAGTGAATCTAGACTTTGGGAAAGAGAATTCATGACGGAGACTGCCTCTAATATTTCTGAATCATTTTGGAATCATAGGACTATGATGGGAAAGGAAACTCAGAGATCTCAGGCTCGCTCCATTTTAGGGACCAGAGAAGTCAGCGGGTTCATTCAAGGTCACACGGCCAGTTCGCAGCAAGGTTGAGCTGGGGCCTTGGACTTCTGGCTCCAGCATCATTTTTGCTCTGTCTGCCAGACAAAAAATTTGAATGCTGCTCTCTACCTGACCAGAGTTAGACAGCATTCTGGAAATGCACGTCTTTTTAAAAGCTAAATAACAAATATGAAAGCTAAGGGACTGTTAATAGTTCCAGTTTTTCTCATATTAAGATGAGGTTGTTATTGTAATGGGAAAGAGAAAAGAATAAATAGCATCCAGAAGGTGTCTTGTACAGGAATTCTTCTTCTTTTGTTTCATCTTTACAGTTTTATTAAAATATAACTGATACCCCAGTTGCCTGCCTCTTTACAGGGTGTCTGGGAGAGAGAATGAAGTCAAGGGTAAGAACTAGGAATAGATAACCTCTGATTCTATAAACCAATTTCATTCAAAATGTGTGCTTTCTTTTCTCAGAAAGTTTTAAGAGTATAGTAGGTTTGGGACTTTGTTAGTAGAGCCTAAGACTGGAGGGATTCCATAGAATTTCATTTTTTCCTATTTTTAAAGGGACTAAGAAAAGTAGAAAGAGGTAGTGTTGCCATATTTAGCAAATAAAAGTAAAAGATGTCCAGTTAGATTCAATTTCAGATCAACAAGGAATACCTTATAGTAAAAGTGTGTGAGCAATATTTAGAGCAAAAAAATATTTAGAGCAATATTTAGAACAAAAAATGCATTGTTAATCTGAAATTAACATAGAATCATGGATCTTGGGTTTTTATGGGGAGCCAAAGCGCAGAGAGAAAGGAAGGAGGAGGACGGAGATGGAGAAAGATGGGAAGGAATAAGAGGTCGAGAAGAACAGCAAGCTTCAATAACCATAAGAAGGTCCTCCAGAGAGACCGACAGCTCGGGTCCACGCCCACTCTCTGCGTGGTGGCTCGCCCACTGGACAGACCCAGAAGAGAGCTGCTTCTTTTCTGGTGGTGTTGTTCTAATTTGTTGGACTTGACAGTAGAATGCATGCGTCCATCCTGATAGATCTTACATCAGTGGGGTGGGCTCTCACTTTTCTGATTATTCCTTTCAGCAGCGTGGCGCTCGGTAGCGCGTGGTGACAGTGGCCTTCCTTGACCCTTCCTTCCAGTCTCCTCCGCACTTTCATTCAAAGCGGTCTCTGTGCTTCCTGGCTGAGGGGGTGTGAGGCAGGAGTGCTCAAAGGTGACTTACTCTCTGCTCGTCGCAAAGTCACCAACCTGAGAAAAATGACCTCCATCACAATGCTGTGAAGGAGGCAGACCCGGTAGTCACTGCAAACAGGACACACTTGGAAATGACCTCGAAAGCCTGTTGCCTGGGAGCCTTTGTCCTCGGAGGTCCCTGCTAGTCACCCCAGCATGTTGGCCTCGCAGAGGGTTTGCTCTGGGGCAGACGACGGAGGCAGGAAGGTTGGGGAGAGCAGACTACGGGGGTGGCATTCTGGGTGGGGTGTGTGGTCCAGTGATTTCTGGTAACCACCCCGAAGGTGAGCTCTGTTGCAGCCAGATTTTTTTCCCTCTGGAAAATGATATTTTAAAATGCATCTTTTTCATGAATTATGTTGTTTGCCTGGACTTAGTCCATGACTTGACATGGGCACACATGTCAACTGTCCAGGAATTAAGAAGTAAGTGAAAATTTACTGATTAATTCAGAGTATCTGTCTAGTGGTTCACATTTCCTCTTTCAAAAAGAAAACACTTTATTTACTTAATATATTAGCTATTACAGATACGTTAAAAATTATATCATAGATCGATACTATATGTTACTATATTAAATTATAATATGCACTATATAATAAATTTATACATATGCTACATATACCAACACAGAATATGTAGAATTTACTATATTGCATACTACAATATCATGCCTTGTAATATTTTATTACACAATATGATATACGATATTTTTATACATACGTAATAGAATGGAGAGCTCCCTCCTGAAATAAATATGCATTGCGCATAACATTTTACATATCACATATATTTGCACATATTTGTTGGGAAAGTGATGCACACAGAGCTGACTTGTATAATAATGCAGTGTCATCTCTGGGTTCCTTGGCCCAGTTCTCTTGGAGAGAATATCTGGCAAAGCAAAAACATGGAAGAAAACAGAAGTCTCATGGAAAAGTTTATATGAATAATTTCCGCTTCTTATCGCTCTCTGTCTTTTCTTTTTAAAGAAGACCAGATCTTTATTATTACTCACAAAGGCCACCTTTCCCAGTCCTTAAATGATTTAATGAAATCAAGAATTTGACAACTTGTTCATATAAAGATCCAGAAATACCAAAAGGTCTCATAGTGCCAGAGGCTAAAGAAGTTTTGAAATGAATTCTACTCAGCAAATATGCAATAACATAGCAATTTTAAGTCAGAAACAGCAAACGTGTGCTAAAAGTGAGAAAATACAAAGGTCAATTTGTAATGATATCCCAAGAAGAAAAAAGGTAATAATAGACATTACACACTCCAAATAAAAACAAAACATGAGGAAAGAATCCAAGAAACTGCTTCATAGTTTAACTCTGTACAGATTTTAGACCAAGAGGGAACAGCCACAGTCAACAGAGAAATTTGCAGAACTCTCATGTCTTTGGGTGGCCCAAATGGCCACCGCCCTCGGTACAAGAGAAGATGTGCTCACACCAATGTCCAAGTGACACTGGCCCTGAGCCTTCATGCAGGACAGCAGAGAACCCCCCCCCCATCATGTGTTTTCCAGATGGTTCCATCAGCTTCACTCTGCCCAACTCTGCCTCTTCTGCAAAACCAGGCCATGGTTCATGTCTCCCACGTGCAGACACACCTGGGAAGTGTGTGCTGGGAGAGTCTGATTGTGACGTCCTTGCTGAGGTGCTGGCCTCTGAAGGGCTGCAGGGAAACTGGGACAGAAAGGAAGGAAAGAGCCAGCAGGTTCTGGAAGCTCAGGTGGCCTCGCAGCCTGGAGGGTCCCCAGCTGTGGCATGCTGACAGTGTCCCTGCCCAGGTGCCATGCTGGGTGGACTCCCTGCCCGCCCTGCCTTGCTCTCCTGGGCAGCACGGCCCTCCCTTTGTGCTAGATGTGTCACGCACAGTGTGTGGCAGGACTCTTCCCCTGCTGCCCCCTCTGCAGTTCCAGTGACTGTCAGTCAACCAAGGTCCAAAAATATGAAGATTTGTCTTGACTCTTCGAAGAGAAAGAAACCACATTCACAGAGCTTTGACTACAGCGTACTGTCAGGATTACTGTTTTCTTATTGTTATTGTTGTTATTCTCTTATTTACAGCTTAGGAAAAAATGTAGTCTCTATAGGATTTGGTACCATCTCAGTTGCAGGCATCCACTGGGGATCTTGTCCCTTATGGATAAAAGGGAATAACTGTAAATTCTGTGTCACTCCTGCCTTGATTAGGCCTCTTCCCTAATCTTAGCCTATGCTTGGCACAAAGTGACGTAAATATTTATTTAGCTAAGGAAGGGAAGTTCTTCCTAGAGGCAGGCCCCAGTTTTTGCTGCTGCTTGCCATCTTGGGTGACATTGGTAGCAAATCAGTTCTTACTCTGCACTGGGGTGGCTCCGAGTGCTTCACCTATTTACTCATCTTCTGCTCATTAACCTCTTATGGAAAAGGTGCTTTCATTTTCCTCCACTTTGCAGTTGATGGGACTGAGGATCAGCAGTTAAGAAATTCGCATCGTTGACTCAGTGAGCGGTCATCCTGGGCCTCAGAACACCAGCAGTCTGCCTCTGAGTCAGCGCTCCTGACTTCCCATGAAATCACCCCCAGGAGGGGTCCAGGAGGGGTCCAGGAGGGAGGGGGAGGATCCTATCCCCTTCGCCTATGATCTCTCTGCTTTGGGTACCCTCCCCAGAAAGCCAACCATACAAAAACCAAGCCACACCAAATAAGAGCAACAGGGAGAAGACAGCAGTCCCCTTAGCCACGGGGAATACGTCCTGACTCTCAGTGGATGCCTGGAATTGCGGATCGTAGAGATACTATTTTTTCCAGTATCCTACATATATACCTATGATAAAGTTTAATTTATAAATGAAGCACACAAAGAGATTAAGAACAATAACTAATAAAATAAAACAAATATAACAATATACTGTAATAAAAGTCATGTGAATATGAGCGCTGTCAAAATACCTTATCATGCTGTACTGGAATGTAGTTTTTGGACTGTAGGTAATTGAAACCAAGAAATTGAAACTGCAGATAAGTAGGGCTCCTATGATAACTTCCTTCCTTCCTCTTTCCTTCCTTCCTTCCTCTTTCCTTCCTTCCTCTTTCCTTCCTCTTTCCTTCCTTCCCTCCTTCCTTCCCTCCCTCCCTCCCTCCTTCCTTCCTTCCTCTTTTCTCTCTTCCTTCCTTCCTTCCTCCCTCTCTCCTTCCTTCCTCCCTCCCTCCCTCCCTTCCTTCCTTCCTCTTTTCTCTCTTCCTTCCTTCTTTCCCTCCCTCCCTCCCTCCTTCCTCCCTTCCTCTTTCCTTCCTCCCGGTTTTCCGAGCACTCATGCCCACCACAGGCCCACACCAGGCCCCAGAACTACAAAGCTGAGATTGTGTTCCTGCCACAGATTTGGAGTCCAGTGGGAAGAGCAGGGGAGACCAGCAGCATTAACCGTTTAACCCAATAAACAAGGCCCAGTGGAAGCATCTGGAAAACTCAATGCCAATAATGCTGGCAGGAGAAAGTCAGAGGCCAGCAAGAAACTGAGTTCTTGAACAAATTAGAAAAAAAAAAAAGGTTTGGGCTGAAGTCAGGACAGACCCGTGGCTCCTGCGGCTGTAACTGGGAGGTGCTCACGGGTAGGAAAGAGTTGCCAGAGATTTTAAGGAATAGGTAACAGGCTAGGTTTCCAGTCAACCTCATTTGGCTTTCTAGGAGGATGGGAATAGAGAAGACTGGATCACACGGGCCAATAACTGAAGGGGGACATTCAACCTGACGCTCGGCAGTGAGATTTATCATCCTTTCAGGAGAATTCTTACGGACGAAATTAAAGATTCTATCTTGGTCTGGTATTTGTTTGGTGGCGCTTGTTTTGCGCGTAGGTTTATATTTTAAGAAAGGCCATAGGCTGCATATAGGATAAGTCCATTAGTGGAACCGGGAAAGCTGGGAGCACCCAAACCCAGCCAGAGGTCACGGGGAAGCGTGGGAAAGCCGCCCTGGAAGGAAAGCAGAAGACCCCAGTTCTCATGGCTGCTTCCCACTGGGGTAATGTCACACAGCAAGGTCTCACACGCAAAGCCTGGGAGGCAGGCATCTACCATTTGCCAGTTTTGAGATTTTGGGTCGGTTTTACCTCCTCTGGAAGCTTCCCTCCTCTGTAAAACGTAAGCCATGACAGCGTCTCCTTCGCTGCTGTTTCTGTGGTGATTACAGGAGATCATGCCTGTCAATAGCCTTCCTGGTGCAGATTCGCCAAGACATCCACTCTCCTGCCTCAGCGAGGGTGGCAGTGGAGGAGGGTATGTGTGTAAGGAAAGGAGCAGCTCACCATTTATCTCCACTACTGTTGTCTTCATCCATTTAAATAAATACAATAATTTGCTCTAAAAAATAATTAATATTCTGGGACCCTTTAGACATAAGGACATCCCTAAGGGCTACTTTATATCAAAACTCTTACACATATATCTGTCTTTGGCAAGATCTCTGGGAGTTTCTTCCTAGAATATTGGTTTAAGAGCTTTAGGTGGGCTGGGGTTGGGGCTCCGTGGTAGAGCACTTGCCCAGTATGTGTGAGGTACTGGGTTTGATTCTCAGCACTGCATATAAATAAATAAGTAAATAAATAAATAAATAAAATAAAAAGATCCATAAGCAACTAAAAAATACTTTATAAAAAAAAAAGAGATTTAGGCATTGTATTGCGCTCCTCACCCATCCATCGATGTGTTCTGCTTGTTGGGCTGAGGTGTTCTCAGTACTTAATGCTGCCTGCCTTGTTTGCATGTGTAAAGCATTGCTTTCTGGTTCTGAGAATGCTCACCTGGGAATACAGCACTCTTTCTCTTGGATTATTGGATGAACTACAATCAGAAATTCATCTAAGGACTTTGGAAAGCGGGCATGGAGGCTCTTGGCTCTGCGTGATGGGTGAGGGCTGTGTGCCTCCTTGGGTCTCCCAAGAAGCAGTCTGGTTCTGCCATCCCCACCAGCGGTGTGATAGCCTTGCTGTCCTGGCCCCCCAACACACACACACACACACACATACACACACACACACACACACGCACACTCCACCCAGGTGCTGCTAGGCAGATGTGCAAGGTCACTGGTCAGAAAGGCTGTGCCAGGAGAGCCCTGGCTGCTCCCAATTCCAATGGCAACGTTCTCCCTGACATGGTCTGAGCCACAACCATAGTGACAGGAAGGGAGAATCCAGGAAGAGGCCAGCTATGAGCAAAGAAACCCGGAAGGGGAAGAACGTAAACGTTTTTTGGAGAATTCAATCTCATAATTTCCTGAGCAAGGAAGCAGCAAATTTTGTAGTGAGCCAATACCATTAGCATTCTCTTTAAATCTGATGCTGTAACTCAATCTGACGCAGGGCGCTTGGCAGGGGCCGCCCTTCCCGTCACCATTTATTTTGGAGTTACAAGATGCTTCTGGTTCAAAAACTAACTGAAAGCCTTTTTCGCTGCTGTCATAAATCAAGTCATCCCACCCATCTCAGTAGGACTTGGGCCCAATCCAAGAGTTGCCTGCAAAGCACGGGGAGAAGAACTCTTTTGAAAAGGAAGATGTCAGCTGCGTGGGACTCCAAGGGCACACACTCTCCCAAAGGATTCGGAGTAAATTCCCAGCGGCTGAGGATGGCCTCTGAGTTATCTGACAGATTCTCTTCCCTTTTCAACCCCCTTGGAGGGTTTGGTCAGAATGTCTGCTTTTCAGTGGGGGAAGGTGATGCAATCTGAGTGTACTGAGCGCTTTGAGTGCGTCCTGAGACTGGCAGGCTGGGAAGGCGGAGAGCAAGCCCCCGGTCCTCTGGAACGCCTTCGTGGGCCCCCCATGGGGTAAGCTGGGCGCTGCCTGAGGACCAGCTGACTGCACCAGGAGGCTTCTGGGACAGAGGAGGTCTCCAGTGAATGTTGGCTGAGAGGCTCCTTGCACCTGCTCAAGGTCCATTGTGAAATTTGATTTCTGCCTATTCTTTAAAATTTATCCATCCACTTCAACTCCTAGTTTGAAGAGTGTGAAATCTTCCTCAACTGCATGATTGCGTAGCCACAGCTTTCACGAAGCCACTGAGCCACCCCTGTGCTGCCCTAGGCCCCGTATGTATACCTCTCCGCCACATCAGGTTATGCACACTTTGCTTGTCTCTGTCGCCCTCCAGGCTGGGGACTCCTCCTGGAGGGGATCAGTAGGGGCTCCTTTTGTTCATCACTGTCACCCCAGTGCCTAGGGAGGTCCCAGCATTGCAGAAGTGCCCAGTAAATACTTACTACAGTAAGTGCACATTCAACATTAAAACTTTAAGCGTCTGAAGCATTTCAACTGCTGTCGATGCTAAGACGTTAGACAAAAAGTGGTTTTCTTTCCATGCGTAAATCCAAACTAGCTTGTGCAATTTGCATGAAATAAACATTGTGAAGCTTGTCATTCCTTCCTATTAGGTACCTTTCTCCATCATGCTAGGTTTCCGTCAGAGGTCCAGGGGAGAGTGAAGCACTTTACTTATGTCTCCCTTGCAGAAATTTAAAGCACACCCCACTTTTTAAGCATGTTTTGCTGGGTTTGTCCCCCCTGTGTTGCTTTCTTCTTTGAGTGACCGCCATTTTCTCTCTGAAAGTTGAGCCCAGAGCCCTTTGGGCCGGTGGTACAGGGAAGCCTCAGACCTGCTCTCGTGTTCCGCCGGCGTTCATTGGGTTCCTGTCGTTGCAGGACAGTCGTCCAAAGCTAATGAAAGCGAGGGAAGGGCAAGCCTGCTCCTCTCATGGAACTTGCATGCCAGGGACCGGGAGGCAAGCAATACACGAATGTTCTAAAGAGAAGGAAGCAGGAGTGTGATTGGCAGGCTGCGTTGGACCCTCCAGAACAGAGAGCCCAGAAAGTTTCTAAAAAGGCTACACTTAACCTGGGAGCTGGCTGGGACACGGGAGTGAGGCCCTGGACCTGCAGGGACAGTGTTCCAGGTAGGGCATATTGGCTGGTGTGAGGCCGAGCCAGGAAGAAGCTTCTGTCCAAGCAGCAGACCAGGGTCTTGCTCTGCAGGTTCCGCAGGGCTGCAGGCTGCAAGGCAGCCCTGAGGGAACCCCTCCCAGGCCCACACAGTCGTGTCTAGCTGTCCCCACTCCGTGTGCAGGAAATCCTGGCCCCACTGAAGGCCCCGGGACAAGGAAGATGGAATTCCTAGCTAAGCTATCAAGCATCTCTGTGTTGGTAGGCATTGGGCATAAACCAAAACCCCAACTCTCCAAGATCATCAACAGCCTTTAGAAACTTTCCTGCTCCTGGTACCTTAACACATACACACACGCACGCACACACACACACACTTGGGTTTAGAAGAAACTTCAGGGAATCTGTTAAATTATTTATTTGTGGTTCGTGACTTATATAATAGAGTGGTAAAGATGTCCTGGAATCCTTTGCCTTCCCTTCTCCTCACATGCACACACACACGTGCATGTTCTACATAGTTATAGTAAGTTAAGCCCTTTTGGGCCAATTGGTCCAACCAGAAGTTTTTCTCATCAGTGAATTTTCCTGCGAAGCAGCACTGGGCTGGTCTGTGGTCCCAAAGGCAAGCAGAGCTGACAGATGGGCGCTCTCCCGTCTCCCTCCCTGGCCCCTGGGGGATTTGTCCTTTCTGAAGCTATAGCTGTCCTGGCTGAGGGGGCCACCCCACAGAGCCAGGGAATGCTGTGCCCTCCCTCGGGGAAACATAGGGCAACCAGAGTTTAGTACTACTCTGAGGCCAAGGTTATACCTGCCCCTCAGCCTCCCCAACAAAAGTCCTGTTTTAAATAGAGCCCATCACACTTAGAAGATGCAAAGAACTATGGGAGATGCTTTCAGGCCCTCTTTCAGTTAATCCTTGGGACATCCCGTGACACGGGTATTGAGAAGCAAGCTCTCACTCAGGGAATGGAAACTACCGGTCATGCTGAGTGTGTGAACTGAGAGCAAGGACCGAAGTCTGTGTCTCTGCTTCAGGATGGTGCAGAAGCTCCAGGAGAAGCTTCACCGGTGCTCGCACATGCGCTGATCCGGGGCGGCCCTGTTTGAGTCTTGAGTGGGCTGGTGGTATTTTGCGTGCTCGGAATTTTCCGTAATTTGGTTCCTAGGAAATACTTGACTCTGTGATAATCAACAAGTAGAGAGAGAGTGAGAAAGATGGGCGCTGGAGCTGGGGAGGTACAGGGAAGTGGAAGGAACAGGAAGAGGAAAGCTCACATTTATGGGGCCCCTGTTCCATCCTAGACACTGTGCTTGGCTCTTATATGGATCCCTTGAAATCCTCCATTCCTGAGCCTTTGCCTGCCGACACTACACTGATGATCCAGCAACCTAAGAACTGCAGGATGCGGGCAGGCCGAGATTTGTAGCAGCAACTCAGTGGTTTTTCTTTAATTGCCAGGACTGAGACGCCCTGTAAAGGCAGGCTTGCTGCTCTTGGGCACCTCTTTGTGGCCACCTGCAGAAACACACCCAGAAGTTTGGGACTGGCAGGAACCATTAAAACATGGAGGCCAAAGGCTATGAGAGTCCACTTATATGTGGAATTCAATATAGTTAAAATCACAGAAGCAGAGACTAGAATAGGGGCTGCCAGAGGTTCAGGGCATGGAGGGGGAGAGAGATGTTTATGAAGTTGCAAGATAAAAATGTTCTAGCGATCCGCTATGCAATGTCAAGCCAATGCTAATAATCTGGCATTGTGCACTTCGAAATTTTCTTACATAAAAAAGGAGGAAGAGAAAAAGGAGGAGGAATAGGAAGAGGAGGAAAGAAATGAGAGAGACATAAGGAAACTTTTAAAGGTCATGGTTATGTCTATTGCTTTGAGATGGTGGCGCCACAGATGCATGCATGTGTCAGACTCTTAAACCCATATATGTTATGCAGTTTTATTGAACAGGCAAAGGCCAACTCAAATATCAAAACGAATCAGGAGTGTGTTGTTGAACTGCTCCATAGAGCAATAAACCTGGTTTTTTTTTTTTCCTTGTCCTTCTATTCAGCTTCCTGTCACATTAAGAATTTAGATAATAGAAATAAGCTTCTTAAATGTTACTGGCTGTGCTCTGTTTTCCAGTAGAAACATCTGAAAATAGATTTCAGAATCATAAGAGGCCTGAATCAAAATATTGCTCTGTCATTTATCAGTTTGGGGATGAGCCAATCTGTTGCACATCAACTCCCCAGTCTGTGAATTGGAACCAAAGATTCCTACCATCCAGAGAGGTTGTCAAGTTAACAGGGTGGATGTGCATGGCAGTTGTCTGGCTTATCTCATGATACCTTTCCTTTGCTTGTTCTTTGCTCTTTGTGTAGAATTATCTCCACAGACTAATCTGACCAGGAGAATACCCAATTATGAGGGGTTTGTAAGAATCAAAGAAGATAAAGGATTAGAAAAATCCTTGAAGATGTATTGGGTCCATGGTTAACTTTCTGACTCACGGTACTGTGTGTGTTATCTGCGATAGAATTGCTAGACATCAATGATCTTATGATCACACCGTGGTCCATAAACTCAGATGAAAGCTAAGTATGAAAGTATTGTCAAAACAATATTTCTAAAGGTTGACATTCTTAAGTGTTATTTTCTCTGTATTAGATCAGAATAAATATTTCTTTGTTTCTTTATTTATTTATTTATTTATTTATCTTTTGGTGCCAGGTATTAAACACAGGGGTGCTTAATCACTCAACTACATCCCCTACACTTTTTATTTCTTATTTTGAGACAGGGTCTCACTAAGTTGCTTAGAGTCTTGCTAAGTTGCTGAGGCTGGTTTTGAACTTGCAATCCTCCTGCCTCAGCCTCCGGAGCCGTTGGAATTACACGTGTGCGACACCACACTGGCAATGTTGCTTTGTTTCTTAACTTTGCCCTAAGTCTGAGGACACAACCCATGCTTTTAGGAAATCTGAAAGGAGCAGAAACAAGGAAGTGGGAGTAGGTAAGCTTTAGGGACTGTTCAGGATGAGATGATCCCAGACATCAAGGAGCTGAGTGAAAGGAGGTGTTTATAAGCCCTTTGCAACAGGCCTGCAGCTAAGAGGCCTGACTTGATTGTCCTTCCCCTCCTGCAGATGCTTCTGCCCTTAGCCCTAAGTTAGCGGTCTGCCTGCCCAGCAGGGCCAGATTCCATTTATTGCAACCACCCACATAGAAAGTGCGACCATCATGAGAGGCTTTGTTGCCCTCACCCATGAAGGACAGGTGGCTTTTACTGAGACCTGAGGAACACCTGGGACCAAAAACACAGGACAAAACCATTATTCTCTGTCTGTGTTTATTCCCCAGGTGGCTACAACCAAAGATTACCTGTGGCTTGCCTTTCATAGCAGATGTCTTCTCTGTCCTTAGCTGCAGAAATATTTCCAAAGCAGATGCCAATCTTGCCCCAGCGCCCAAAGTGCATGTTTGCAAAGCTGCATAGGACTGAGAAGAAAACACCAGACTCCCTCCTGGGAAGCTGTCAGAAGTGGGAGCGGGAACAGCGCTGGATTTGTTCTGCTCTCTTTGAAGGAGGGAGGGGTGAGCTCCAGGGAGCAAGGGCCCTGGGGTGTGCCTGCCAGTGTTCACGTCTGTCTACCGGAAAAGTGTAGGTCAAATTACAGTTGTAAATCTGCCTCACCAAGGCATTGTTAACCAAAATAGAGAAAATGGAGTAAATAATTAATGTTGGAGCTAACAGGGTTATTTATAAATAAAAAAGCAAGATAATATGTTCATTTGCAAGGCATTTTTGCCTTAAATGGAAAGAATTCCAACTCCATCTGTGCATCTGTGCCTCAGAGGGGTTTCTTGACATTGTTGAGTGTCTCTGGACAGCTGGGTTTCTCAATGTGGTCATTCTTAATAATGGCTATATATTATAATTCATGGGAACTTTTCATTACTGGGATGATGGAATTTGACCTGAAATCAATCAATACAGTGTCTTTGGGGATAGGGATTCAGAACTGGAACTCTATAAAAATGGAGAAAAGGATTTGTATTTTAAAACAATTTGCATACATTGAGGCAATACCACAGCACTACCATAACATTTCATCCAAACTAGGAAGCTCTTGAACAAACCAGTACATATGCTTACCCTAATCACAAATCCTATTTAGAGGTTCATCCTTCAAAAGGGTTTAATCAGTAATGGACTAAGGACGAATAGTTGTTGGTGGCCTCCAAAGACACAAAGTCAATGAACAATACTACTCATTCCGCCAACATCCTTCCCTATAGCAAATGAATTTGCTGTCCTAGTAGTCTCAAAATCATGGAATAGGAATTTGGAAATGAATTGAAAAATGATAATAAAAAAGTTTTTTTACTCAGCTACTGGAAGGAAAATATGCCCATATATTCTTCATGTACCTCCACAAAAGTAATTACTCAAACATTTGGTGTCAGAAGCAAAGAGTGAGAAAGAGTGCCTTGAGATCACTCAAACTTCAATTCTCGTTTCCTAGATGATGAGTCCCTTTCCTTTTAAGATTGCTCAGTACCAACACCCTTCCTAACCTAATTCCACTGGGCTTTTCCAGTTAAAAACCTGAGCCAAAGTAAAAACAACTCACAACTTCTCTTTGCTGAGTAAAATAGAAAACTTTAGAAAGAGGGAGTCAAAGAATCAGCAGCTATAAATATTGGAGAGAGGACTAAGATTCATCTATTCAGAATTTAAATCAAATACCACAAATTATCTGAGACATAACATTGTAATAGAATATTCTCTTATGAAGGTGTTGAAACAATCAAAGATGACAAAGGATTGGAAAAATCTTTGAAGATGCACTGGGTTCATGATTTATTTTCTAACTTGTGATTCTGTGTACGTTATCTGAGATAAAATTGTTAGACATCAATGATCTCATGATCATACAGTGGTCCACCAACTCGGATGAAAGCTAAGGATTAAAATATTGTCAAAAGCAGTGTTTCTAAAGATTGACAGGCTTAAGTGCTATTTTCTCTGTTTTAAATATATTCCTATCAACTTACTTGGATTTCTTTTAGATATGACTTTCTAAGTTCAATCTTTCTCTTTTCCTTCCTTCTTTTTGGTTAATCTCCTTTGTTTGTTTAGTTTTGTTTTTGTTTTTGTGTTTGCAAGGTTTGGCTGTTAGGTATTCTGTTTCTTTTCTTTTACTGGTTACTTAAATATTTTCATGTACTTAACTTCTCAATCTCTAATTTTAATCAATACCATTAGCTGCCTGAAGAGCATATGGATTTTAGTTTCAATTCTCCAGTGTACCCCTATCCCCACCATTCTTCAGAGAATTGTTATAAAATATTATTAATTCTTGGTGTTGTAGCTCAAAATTATTCATTACCACCATTATCCTCATTATTTCCACATTATCCTACAGTTCATGCTCCTTTTCATGGACTTGCATACTTACTATTTCTTTGCTTAGAATTTCATAATTCTCTACTTCCAGATTCATTCACTTTTCTAAAGAATATTCTGGGACAATTCAGTGATGGTTGTTAAGACTCAGTACTTGCTGATGGTTGTTTAGACTCAAGACTTGCTTCTCTAAAACATTTTCTATTTAATTTATAGTCTTCAATGACATTCTAGCGGGTATAAAATTTTAAATTTGCTGTTTTTTATTAGTAGACTATTTTATAGCTCCCCACCCCCACTTTTGTTGTTTACAAATCTGCTGTAAATTTCCAGTGGAAGTATAAATTCTATAACTAATATGGTGAACAACTTGGCAATATAGCTCAAAAGAGTTCATACACCTTAAACCATGCCTTTTCATTTCTCATAATTTAACTGTTCAATGTATTCACCAAAATTACTTTGAACATTATCACATTGCTCAAAACTTTGCAACAAATCTTTTAATAATCCCAAATCAAGGCCAAAACCCTTGCTCAACCCATTAAGTCCATGAAATTTGTCATTCCGCTCTCTGTTACTCCATCTCTTCCCGGCTGCCTCCTCACTCATCTCTCTCCAAGATTGGTGGAAGCATGGTAGGATTATAACTCTGAGGATGATGCTTTACAATTATAGATGATTTAAATGTGAATCTTGTAAGTTAATTGCTTTCATTTTATTCAATTTGTAGGTAGTGTAATTATTGTGTTTTGTTACTGTTAACAAATCCACTGGAATAATTTAGAACCACCATTTCTTTTAAAATAATTTTTCATTTCTTCTCTTTGGATTTTATCGATACTTTTCAAGCAAGATACAATAGCTCAAATAGCAGCTTGAAAGGATTGTAATTCTTAGGATATTATATATATCATATATATATTCTTAGGATATTATATTATTTATATATATCATAAATGTCTAGTATATAAGTGTGAATTTTCTACCTGTAATTGTATCCTATTTGTTTGATTTCAAGGGCATGATTTGTCATCACCGTTTAACAAATCTTTTTGATCTGGATTACACGCACATTTTTGCCTATTCTCTAAGTTGTGAATTTTCCCTCATTTTGTGTCGCTGCTGTCATTCAGTAGTTAAACAATTGCTCAATGGAGCCTTGATAGAATTGTAATTCTTAGGACCATATTTTATAAATGTAGTCTAGTTAGCAGTAAACTTAGTAAGTAAATTGCCTCCTTTTCTAATAATTCCATTTTCTATAATCCCATTTCTATGTAGCATAGGATTCATATTTCATTTGTTGCCCTTAACTAACATTCAAAGCATGATTTGAGTAGAGTTTTACTTAAGTCTCACAGTTGGAGTTATCTAGAACTGAATGTTCATTTCTGTATACCAACAGTTTAATTTTTCTGTGTATAAAACTGATATGTTTAACTCAACAAATCTTGGTTTACAAAACATTAATCTACCTGCATGACAGACTGTTGGGGTGAGGAGAAGGCAGTCTGCACTAGATGGTCAATATGTAGGAGCTGCTCCTCTATCCAGAAACAAAGAACCAGGACTGGAAACTGGCTACCATCAGACAGAAGGTTCAGAGAGCAGGGCAGGAAACAGATACGGGTGATTCCCACACAGTGCAGAGGTGAACTTCAGAAATGTTTTACAGAGCAGCAGCAAGGGTTAGGAGGAAAGGGACAGAGAGTTGGCCTTGCATGGCCCTGGATAGCTGCTAATACAGGTCAGCTGCTTAGGGCTGGGGGGCCTTCTCTCTCACCCAAGGACACATCTGGGAGGGGTTATTTCAAAATACCCACTGATATTTGGGAAAATTCCTCTGGACCCTGCACTCTTTGCACCTTCTCTTGCTATTGTTTCTGGGTTTCTGAATTATTGACTCTGTGATCCTATGGCTTGGTACTTTTCCTGAGCTTCCTACATCCTGTCCTGCTCTCCTTGATGCTAAGATAAGCATATGGTTTTGAGGCCAATAACTCAAGACTCTTCTTAGTGTCTTCCTGAGGAGTGTTGCTTTTACTCTGGATGCTCGCTTGCCTACTCAGTATTGTTAGCCCAAGCCAAAGGTTCATGACATCCTTCATTCTGTTCAGATTGGGTGACCCCTCCTGACACAGAAGATGCCCATAGGACCAACTGCTGCATCACTTTTACCTGATATGGTTAATCAAGGTTTCCTTGATCGTAAGACACATTGGTTGTAGGACCACTATTAGTTGGATGCCTTTTATTTTTTATAGTTGAGGGACCACAACTTTAACAGAAATATCTCAAACCAAATTAACCAATCAGTTGGATGAACATTTAACTGACTAAGAATGAATTAGTCACCTAACCGGAGATTTATTAAACAAAGAGATAAACCGAAGGAAATAAAATAAAAGAAAAAATAAATGCATTTTAAAGATGACAAAATACTAGAATCTGATAAATCAATCCAAGAGTTGATTCTGTAACAAAAAGTGAAATTAAAAAAAATCAGCAAACCACAATAAACAAAATGAAAAAACAAATTCACAAAACCCACAAACATTGAAGACATCAGAAGAATCATCAGACAACCACTCCCAAGAATGTACTTTTCAAAACCTGAACAAAGCTGGTGACTTTTTTGGGTAAAAAATGTAAATTAATGGAACTATACCAAAGCATACCAGTTAAATAGAAAAATGGAAAACGTTTTCAAAAAGTTACTACCCAAAATAGCTACAGAACCAAGCAATTTCTGAAAGTACTTCTTCAAACATGCCAGCCAGGGACAGAAACAAGGTATCCCCAGCTCCCAGAAGACCCCTTCGGCTCCAAAGTCAGCGATCCAGGGGAATGCCGCACTGATGTCTAACAACAGAGACTAATTTTTACCTATTTTTGTGTGTGTTGACATTCATTTTTTGTTGAGAAATTAATTCTTACCAAAGAAAACCCAAAAAAGGAAAAAAATTCTTAAAATAATGAGAATTGAGGATGAGTGAGGGAAATATTTTCATGAAAATTGGTAACAAGATCACTATTGATGCCGATTTTCAACTCCTTACAGTGTAGCCAAGACAAAGAGAAAAGACAAGGAAGTAGGTATGGATATTGAAAAATGAGGAGGAAAAAATAAATTTGCTTGTGATGGAGTGATACAATATTAAAATTAATATAATATGCTATATTATAATTAATTAAGATAAATGATCAACACAATATGATATACTAAATAAAATATAATAATAATTAGAAATGTGAAAAATTAAAGATAGAAACTGTTATGGTTTGGATACGTGTTGTCCCCCGAAAGCTTATGTGTGAGAAATGTAAGAATTTCAGAGGTGAAATGATTAGATTATGAGAGCTATAACCTCATTGGTGAATTAATTTACTTGAGTGAATTAAACTGGATGGCAAGTGGCTAGAGAAATTGGTCACTGGGGGTGTGTCTTGGGGGTTTATATGCCTGGACTGGTAGCCTGATGGCAGAGAGCGCTCTCTCTCTCTCTCTTTCTCTCTCTCTCTCTCTCGCTTGCTCTCTCGCTCTCTCTCTCTCCCCTAGCTCCTTGCAATGTCTTGAGCTGCTTTTCTCCTCCACACCCTTCTCCATGGTGTCCTGCCTCACCCCAAATCCAGAGCTGTGGAGTCTGCCAACCATGGACTGAACCTCTGAAACCAAGAGCCAAAGTAAACCTTTCCTCCTACCTTGTTCTATTGGGTTTGTTATTGTTTTGTTGTTACAGTGAAAAAAAAAAAAAAAAAAAAAAACTAATGAAAACAGTAACCAAACAAAAAGCTCAAAAAATTTTTAAAATTCAGAAGTTGAATGGAACCAAAATAGAATTAATAATCAATAACCCAATTATTTATTAAACCAAAACAGAAGAGATAATGGAAGAAAAGATAGTTCAGGAAGTAGTATCTAAACACCAAGGAAATAAAATAAGAAATAAATATCATAATAAATTCACGAACATTTATATGAAGGAAAATTTTAAATACTGTGGAAGTTCAAATGTAAGCAAATTGAAAGATGTGCCTTGTGAGTCCCCACACAGCAAAAATAATGCCAACAAGAATGTACACATACTAGGTACTATATATATATGGAAAAATACAAGCAAAAATGTTCAGGAAAATTGTGAAAAAAGAAGAATAATGGAAAAAGACTAACTGTAGCAGGTATTTTATTACAAAACCACAGTTCCTAAAACGACGTGGTACTGAGGAGTGCATTAGCATGGAGCTAGCACAGTTTTCTGTCATAAAGGCCCCAGGTCTGTATTTTCAGCTTTCTGAGCCATATGGTCTCTGTCCTAATTATTAAACTCTCACAGAAGCAACCATAGGAAATACAGAAGTAAATGGGTGTGGCTCTATTCCAATGAAACTTTATTTACAAAAACAGGAGACAATCTGGATTTGAATTGCTAGCCATCGGCTAATGAATTAGAAGTAGAATTCAAAAATAGACGAAAAAAATACACTTGAATAACTATCAGATAAAAAGAAGGCACTGCATATGAATGGGAAAAGGATATTTATTGAACAATCATTCAGTACATTTTCCCAACATCTATCAGGAGGGAAAAATAAAAGTGGATCTTTACCTCATTCTTTAAACAATCCCAACTAGAATAAAAAGTGAAAACATCAGAATTAAGATCATTAAAGTACTAGATGAAAACAAGGAAATATTTGTATGAACTAAGAATGGGATGAGTTCAAACTCAGAAGCTATAAATCAAAAGACTGGAAACTTAGACTTGCCAAAAATTAAAATTTCTGCATCCAGCATACCATGAGTAAAGAATTGGGGTAGGGAGGGAGACTACCAATCAACCCTTTTCACAGATCCGACAACTAGTGATGGAAATGATAATCTCTGCCATTCTGGTAATCTGGTTTTTCAAGCTCTTTTTAAGTAGCAGAACACACCTCTATTTTTTGTTGTGACGATGCAGTCATCTTAATCATTTTCAAATTTGAAACATCGGAATCTTAAAATAAAGATCAAAGACTTGAGTTAGGTAAAAACATAAAATAATTTGTGCTCTCCAAGCCTGACAGGTGCAAACCCATGCGAATCTCAGTGAGCAAAGTCATCCCCTCGCAATATTGTTTTAGCCATGATTTCATGATGTCCAAAAGTTGGTGGTTATGAAATGGCAGGTTAAAGAACCTTCTTCCCACGATTGCTACTGTGCAGCTTTTGATGAAAGTGCTTGCTGAACAAAACTCTTCTACAAGGAGACCAGACCCTTGGTTAAAATTATGGACTGGGCACGCGTTTACAAAGCATTCTTCTACACGAAGGTAATCCTCAAGAGGAGGAAGACCAGGACAATGAACAAAGGCAAGCTTTTATTGTTGACATGATTCTCTAAACCACTGAAATCTAAATGCAATCCTGTTGACATTAATACAGGTAACTTTATATCAGAATCTCCAACTATAAGGCTGAAACCTAAATTAACCAAGATCAATTAACCATCACTGAACAATGGCCCATGTCGATGTAATGATTGCATTTCCTGCTGAAGAACAAGTAGATGATTCAAATTTTCTCACCAATGAACAGGCAGGATTATTTGGAGGTGAATCCCAAGGAAAATACTGGAACTTGGCTGGCATTTATCTTCTCCTTATTCCTCTGACTACTGCAGAAGCAAGAAGAACTTCTGGGAAGAGACAGATCAAGGTTATCCTCTGGGACTATTTTAGGTTGAACTGAGTCCCTCTTATCCCCTCAAATCGGTGAAAGTCCTAACCCCTAATGCCTAGGTGACCATATTTGGCTTAGCAAGTGTAACCCAATTAAAATGAGGTCATAATCCAATATGACTGGTGTGTCCTTGAAAGAAAAGGAAACAGAGACACAGACACACAGAGGAACACAGGCAGGAATGGAGGGAGGCAAAGATTGGAGTCCTGAGTCTACAAGCCAAGGAACGCCAAGAATTGCTGAAAAGAATCTGGGAAGAATCTAGGAAGAGGCAGAGAAGGATTCTTCCCTCCAACTCCAGAGGGAGGACGGCCCTGCTGGTAACGTTTTTGGATTTCCAGTCTCCAGATCTGTGAGAGAGCAGGCTTCTCTAGCTTGGAGCCACCCAGTTTGTGAAACTACTTTGTTACAGCAACTCTAGGAAATGAATGCAGGGACTTCACTCCTCAGACTTGGAGGTCATGTCCCCGGCCCCAACGTCACTGGAGAGAGCAGAGCCACAGTCTGTGTGTGCCTGTGGTCACCTGGGTTCCACCTGAGGTGACAGGGATGGTTCAGGCTGTGACAGAGCCTCTGCCCACTCTGGGGAAGGCCGAGCTACAAGCAGAGGTGGCAGGTGAGGTGGAAAAGGCTGGGCTTCACGTTAGAGGCACAGCAGCAGCAACCGAGTTCTCCAGAGTCAGAGCGGCTAGGGCCCCAGCCCAGGAGCTGAGTGACCAGTCAGCCCACCACATGCGCCCAGTGCAGCTCACGCTCCTCCCGATCTCGGGCTCGGCTTCCTCTCGGAGGCCTCTAGGTTTAGATTTCTTGTTTTCCTCTTGTTTTCTTCTCACCCTGATGCCTTTTCCCCCACTTTTGGTGGTACATACAAAAGTACCTTTTATGTTATAGACTTTGAGATAGCCCTTGCGAAGCACCAAGCACTGTACTAAGTTCCTTGAAAAAAGTAAAAGACTATTTTTCAGGACAGTTGTAGTTTCACAGCAAAATGAAGCAGAAAATTCCGCGTTCTCATGAATCCCCTGCACCGCATATGCCCTGTGACACAGGAGCATAGCAACACTAGCAACATCCTGTGACACAGGAGCACGTTCGATGAACTTCCCTGAACACCTGAGTCCCACCTCGAAGTCTGTGGCTCACATAAGGGCTCACTCTGGCGTGGCCTGTTGGTGGGTTTAACAAACGTTAGATGACATGTACACCGTATGGAAATAGTTGCACTGCCCTTAAAATCTCCATACTCTGCCTATTTATACTTCCCTTTCCACTAATCCTGGAAAATACTGATCTTTTTATTATTTCCATAGTTTTGTCAGTTCCAGAATGTTAAATAGTTGGGACAATACAGAAGCCCTTCCAAATGGGTTTCCTTTACGTGGTGATGTATACTTATGTTCCTTCCATATGTTTTTGTGGTTTAATAGTTCATTTCTTTTTGGAATAATGCAATTATTATATATAATTAACATATAATACACATAATTTATTATATGTTGTGTGGAGTTAGTGTATGTAATCATATAATCACTCCTGAGTGATGCCCCACTGGTGGGCTCCCCTGTGTCTCTTCACCCACTGCTTCTTAAAGACTCCTTTGTCATTTCAGCCCAGCTGGTGTGTGTTATGACTGTCCCTGCCCATCGGGCACTTGGCCTTGTGCATAGTCCACATAGTGTAATAACTAGACACCCAGGTTCTTAATCTGAGCTCTGCCCAGATGTGGGCTCCACAGCTTGTTTCCTGGGCAAGCCATTTAATAATCTCTCTCTGCTTCAATGTCTCAGTCTCTGAAATAATCTCCACCATGATTGCTTTCCCCACAAGGTTCTGGTATTCGATGAGATCACACCTGTAAGGTGCTCAGTACAGGCCCTGCCTCAGTCCATGTTAGGTTTGTCATTGCTGTTCAGCTTCTAACAGGCCAAAATATGGACTAATTTTCTTCTAGATGCTGAATGAGAGTATTCCCAGATTTCTGGATATTTGGAAGTTGTTATGTGGGTCTGAAAGATTATTGCATGTAAACCAAGAATTTATGGAAACATATATTATCACCCAGCAACATTGCAATAACAGAGAACCTAACAAAACCTGCTTAGTTATTCAAAATATTAAATTCTATTTGGGTTTAGGATGAGAATTCCACTCCAGAGCAAGGTTACTAATAAAAATTCACTCATAGAGAAGGAATGAGTTAATGAACCTAAATATAAGTAATAAATTTTCAGACTTATGCTGCACGTCAGAAATCAATTACAACCTATTTCTGTGTCGCATAGACATAGCCCAGGTGTTCACATCAAATCAATAATGAGGAAATGTCACTGAGGCCCTGTCAACGTCGCCACTGGAGGTCTGACAGTCACAGTTTCAGGAAGAGCAGCCTTGTCTCTGCAGTTGGAAAGCCTCCTCCTATGTCTGAGTGTGTTCAATACCATCTTGTCAAAATAAACAGCTAAAAAAAAATACCCTGTGTATGGAGTGGGTTTCAAGGTGGGATCCGCCCAATGAAAACATCAGCCATAAGGCGTTTGCTCTGCACCTTGACAGGAAATACAGAACTAAATCATGATTGTCTAATTTCCTGGAGATAGCTATGAAAAAGGCTCAGGCATTTGGAAATCTGAGGCATCAGTGAATAAATCTGTCTATCCTTTGGGAGTCCAGTAAACATTTCATAGTTGTGGCAAGATGTAAACATTAAAAATCCCTTTCTGACTCCTTGAGGAACAATTGAATCCGTCCTCAGAAGACCTAGTCCCTGAAATCGTATGTAAGAAGTACAAAGAATGCGCCTAGATTCCTGAGGGTCAATTATCTTTTCCCACAGAGAGAATTTCATCTCGACACCCACGAAGCTTGTTGAGAATGTGCTAAGGCACCAAATGTCGAGAGGGTAGAACTGAGTCCAAGACACGTCCCTTGAACACCACTAATGAGACGTAGGGGGTGGAGAGTAGTTAATGAATGGTGCATTTAAAACTGGAAATGAGTTGACTAATTAGCAAGAACATTACTGTTTGGCAGGTTTAGGCTTATTTAAAAGACAGAATCAATGCCCTCGGAGAAGGGCTGGAACGAAGCCTTGAGTGTGTGGTGCTTGGTTTGTTGGGCTTCAGTTATTAAAGAAGGAAATGATGGTCCCCAGGGAGTGAGACCCGGTCGCTTGGCCGCCCACTGTTGAAGTCAAAGGAGAATTGCAGTTTCCATGAGAAGTGGCTTTTGAGTCTCTCCGTATGAGCCAAAGGTGTAGCGGTGGAATGGCGGGTGGGGATGCATGATGAAATTTTAAGGGACACAGAAAAGACGTTTATTCCCCAGACTTTCAAAGACAGTGCACTGGCAGACGTTGTCATTGGCCTGCGCTGGTTTCCCTACCCACCGAGACGGAGTCAGTCCTCACACGGTCTCCTACTAAAGATCGTGGTCTTCCTGCTGCCCAGTGCTGCCCGTTGTATTCCACAGATGACCATCTAGTGCCTTGCTAAGACAAGGTAAACTGAGGCAGGAGAGGATTTCACGGGCTGGAGCCTGAGACGCATTACTGAGGTCTAGTCTGGGTGGAACTTTATTTAGTCCATAATTTGAGCAGGAGGCAAAAAGACCCAGGGGCAAAGGACAGCCTGAGGGAATCAGGAAGAGGAACGTGGCCCTGGGACTACTGAGCAGCTTTCAGAAATGAATTAAATGGCAGCTGCTCACAGCACTTTCTATGGTTAGTTCTGCACAGCACTAACCCCGAAGCTGCGGTTACTCTTTCTACCTTTCCAGTTACCCAAGGTCAACTGTGGTCTGAAAATAATAAATAGAAAATGCCAGAAATCATTCGTGAATTTAAAACTGCACACCACTCCGAGGAGCAGGCTGAGGTTGCACACTCCTAGTCTGTCCCGTCCGGGGTGCGTCACCTCTTTGTCCAGGATGTCAGTGACCTGTGCACTGCCCACCCTCAGTCACAACCCTCAGATCCATGGTTACTCCTTCACAGTGCTTGTGCAGAGGGCTCAGTACTATGTGTGGTTTAGGACTTCAATGGGGCTTAGAAGACAACCCCATGGGGAGGGCAGATTGCTCTACGGGATTCTGAAGCCAAGCTGGAAGAGATGGCACAGATCTTTCATGCAACTCCCTCCTCTCATGTCAGCCTTAATACTGCCAAGTAGTGTTAAGTCTCTTACTTAGGAGACTGGCACAAAAGGCCACAGCTAATGCCTGGTGGAGTCCAAGTGGGGTTCAGGTCCTGACTTTCAGGGCTCTCTCCCTAACACTAGTCTGTCTGGAAAAGGTAATGCCACCCTTTCCCTGCCCCCACCATCAGCACTCTACATGATCCATTCCTTTAACCATCAGTCTCGGATGTGGGACTCTGCCAAACCCCCATGATCATCTGGGAAAATAATGTCGGAAATTTGAAGCCAGTGCCTAGAGAACCTGCAGGGCTGAAAATTCCAGTGGGTTCTCCAGCTTTCTGGGGACATTTTTAGCTCCTCTTGCTCTGCCGCCTGCCAAGTATCCACGGCACCTAACCACAAATGAAAAAGAGAGCCCAGTCTAAGCGGAGACTCGACCCATCATGTTCCCAGGCAGCCTTGGAGCCGTCACAGCCCCCATGAAGTTCAGGGTCACATCTTATGAAAAATACCACATAGGACTCAAAACCTCTTGTCTCTCAGTGTGCATCATTTAGCAAAACTAAGCGACAAGAGAATTGCTGCTTTAATCACACACACACACACACACACTCACAAAATACTTAATTCTCCAAACTCCAATCATTATTCATCTAAAAATAAGAGTTCCTACTTATTGAGAATTTTCTCTATTTAGAAATCTCTCACAGTCTTTCCTCCCTCTCCTAATTCCTGCTTCTCTTCCTGTTCTTGCATTAATTCTTCAAACATTTATCCAGAACTTAACATCTGCCAGACACTGAAATATAAGCAGCCATTCAGAGATAAATAGAATATTTTCTGCCTTGCGGGAAGTCATCTATGGTAGAAAAGAAGACAAGTAAATAGAGCATTAAAATACATTACAATATCAAATCAATAAAGGAGTCGAGATGGGAACAGGTGGTAGTTGCCCTGAAGAGAGAAGATCAGAGAAGCCCCGCTCCGGGGGCGATGCCTGGGGCGAATCTTGGAGCACCTGGTTCTCCTTGAAACGCTTGTTTTATCCTGGATCCCGTCTCTCTCCCACACTGAGAATGGCTTTTGCTCCAGGAGACCTGCTGGTGTGATTCCAGTCTGAGTGCAAAGACCTGCAAACCAGAACTGTTGGCACCCCTAACTCAAGTCCTAGGACAGGAGAGACCCTGGGGTAACTGTGGTTGCAGGAGAAGGTAGGCGGCCAAGACCAGCAGTCAGCCAGAGAGAACTCAGCCTACCCTGCCTTTCTGATGGATCAAACCCTCAGCAGACTGGATGATGCCCACCCATGGAGGAGGACCACCAGTTCAGATGGCAATCTCTTCTGGAAACACTCTTAGATGCAGGAGATATCTGGGAACCCCATGGCCCCGTTAAGTGGACGCAGAAAATTAGACATCAAAACAGCTTTAACCACCACTGAGATTAACATCCCAAAACTCCACTTCCTGTGTGCAGAGCTGGAACTCAGATCCCATCTGACTTCCCAGGAGGGAAGGGTTCGTGCCAAGGGGAGACAGGGATCTAAGGATGAAGCTCGGTTGATCTGTGAGAACCAGGGTCTTGGGCAGGTCATGGTAACGAGTACCAACCAGAACAGTAGTGCTTACCCTGTGGTTAGTACCTGCCGTAGGACAGGGGCTGGACTCTGCTTTATTCTTCTCCTTTCTCGTCACATCAGCTTTAGAAGCAGGTTTATTATTAGGCATCTTATGAGAGGATTTCGAGGCCAAGCATGATGGAGACGGGATTCCAACTTGCGACACTAACATTCCTCAACTCTTTCAGGTGGAAAAATGAGAAAGAAATTGTTAAAACTTGATAGATCAGGAAATGCAACATTTCCTATTCCAATTTAACCAACTTCCACTCTGGGAGTAGGGCAGGTCCCCTCCTGAGCTGAGAGCATGTCAGGACTCTTGACTGGATGGGGCTTGTCCTGATCTCCACTCTAAAGCACGCAGATGCCTATTCCCTGCCTCCCAGGGTCCTCACTCAGGTGAGTTTGCCGAGGGGGTTATGCCGCTCCCGTTTCCCCACCGAGTTTCCCCGAGACAGGAGAAGCAGCCAGTACATTGTGTTGGCCAAACTCTTCCAGAAAGTCCAACAAAATCATAGGTTCTATCAGGGCAGGACCTTGAGGCTGACCCGGAGCGTGTTGTATATTTCATGGGGAAACTTGCTCCAGATGGTTCTATTTCCTCTCGGGCTACTCTTAACTGAAGCTTGTAGGAGGAACAAAGATCCCATGACTGGGAAATTATTCTAAATTTGTTCCTCCCAAACAGGGAGGTCAGTATTACCAAGGAAGAAACAACCACTGAAGGATTTCTGTTCACTTACAATGAACTCAAGGAAAAATATTCAGGTGTGTCTTGGGTATTTTGTGTACAGTTTTATTTGATTCCGGCAATTGGAGGAGAACTTTAGTCTGCCTGTTTCATTTTTCTTCAGCATATGAAAGGTCTCCCATTTATGGATTGTCAGCTTGAGCCAACACTTTTTGAAAAAATAATTTGATTTTGTGGTACTATAAGACAATACACAAAATCATTAAAAAAATTTTTAAAAAACCAACCTGGAGGATGCCAAAAAGAGAAGAAAAGCAAATCCTATCACCCAGAGATAGCCATTAAACATCTGTATTCAACTATCTGTTGTACAAGGAAATGTGAACATACCTAACACTGTATACTTCGAAATGTTTAAGACGCTACATTGTGTTTTATTTTGTATTTTTTCATTTTAGTTAAACATGACAGTGGAATTCATTTTGATATAATTATACAAGGATGGAATATATCTTATTATAATCAGAACCCCAATCTTACAGATATACACCTTGGTGGGATTCACTATGGTATATTCATATATGTACATAGGAAAATTATGTTAGATTCATTCTACTGTCTTTCCTATTCCTATCCCCCCTCCCTTACCTTCATTCTCTTTGTCTAATCTATTGAACTTCTATTCTTTCTCTTCCCCTCACCTTATTGTGGTTTAGCTTCCTCATATCAGTGAAAACATTCAACCTTTGGCTTTTGGGGACTGACTTATTTCACTTAGCGTGATAACCTCCAGATCCATCCATTTACTGGCAAATGTCATAATTTCATTCTTCCTTATGGCTGAGTAATATTCTATTGTGTATATATACCACAGTTTCTTTATCTATGTATCTGTTGAGGGGCACCTAGGTTGGTTCCACAGTTTAGCTATTATGAAGTGAAGACGCTACATTTTATATTGTGTTCTCTGCTACAATTAAAATGCTTAAAAATGTACCCTTCACTTTGCTAATTCTTTTGAAGAATAGCTATCTGTCATATTTTACCAGTATCGAATCTACCTCAGAAGGACAGATTGTTTATCCCTTCAAAAGAGAACCACTAGGAAGAAGCAGATCAGCACAAGTACTTCAGAAAAGAGTGACTCATCTTTGTGTGCGACGAATCTTTTCTTTCAAGTATCTTATCATTAATGATCAGCAACCACCATATGATGCAAAAGATTTTCACCATTATTCCTGTCTCGTTGAAAACATTCTGTTTTTGAAGTCACTTTTCTGTGAACATTAACATGAATGGAATGGTACAGAGCTGCTACAGCCCTGTGCACTCCTGTATCAATGCAGCTGCAAGACTTGGCGCCGTGAAGTCAGTGAAAGACCCCATCTCTGCACCATCCTTCCAGAGTTACCTCCCTCCTCCATCCCTGGAGTCATTCCATCAGCATTGCACAACATTCCCATAAAAACATTAGCGTTATTCAGGGATTTTACCCTAAAACATAGCATCTTCAGAATATCCTTCTTTAGTGCACAAGATACATTTCTTCCTCTATTTTGATATTAAAGGAGAATCTAGAGCATTTTGTAATTTAGGGCAAACAACCAACCTCTTAAAATGCACAGTTTATTCTACTATTTGGCAATATTTCTTCAGGTATTTTATACCCAAATCTCCTATCATATAAACACATTTTAGTTCATTGCTTTTGTTTCAAAGTAATATTTCAGCTACTTTTCTCTACTACATATTCTCTTCCCAATGGCATGGACATTTTGTCTTTATTAAGTTGGAAAATCCAATCAGGATGCTAAATATTTATAAGCTGCTCATGAAAATTCTGTGATGTCCCAGATTTGAGTGGCACACTCTTAAGCATCCTACAGAAACCATACAATTTGTCTCCTGGCTGGGTTAACGTAAAGTCTTTAGATGTCTAGTTAATGATGACGGCTTCATATTTAATTAGCTAATACTAAAGGCATGCTAAACAGATAGGAAAAGGTCATCATTAAAATGTTGTAGGTGATAATGGACAGAATTCAATCTGCTAATACTAAAGGCATGCTGAGCAGATGAGTAAAGGTCACATTAAAAATATTAGACTGGATTCATCATTAGTGTGATATTTTGAACAGTCTTCCTGAGTCTTTGTTTATACTTAGGTGACAAAACGCACACACACACACAACCAGGAATAACTCTGCCATGCTCTGTCATTTCCTTGTTTCTCTTTACAAGAAGCTTTCAACCCATTTGTCATTTGGGGACTATCGGCTCACATAAAATCAGATGTTGCAATTCACATATCCACATAGCCACTTAATTAGCATGCTGAAACCACGGAATGTTGCCAGAGGCTGGGGGCCAGGGACCTCATAAAGACACCTGTCAGTCCTCTGGGTTGCAGGACCTCTACTTTACAGGAGGTGACAATGACCATCCCACACGTAGAACCGACTAGGGCCCAAGCAGCAGTGCGTGTTAAATATTAATCAATCTTAACCTCTTGTTTTCAAGTATTGGGTGTTTTACCAGATTTTACCTCCAGAACAGTTTCAGATCTACTGAAAAATTTGGAATGTTTGTACAGAGTTCCCCTGTCGTCTGCTCCCCCATTATTAACCTTGTACCTGACATGTGGTATATCCGTGACAGTTAATGAAGCAATGTGGAACTCTTACTATTAACTAACTTTATTTCTTTCAAAATTTTTAAACAAAAAGTGAATAGAAATAGGACGCCTCATATTTTCTGCCTGTGTCTCAGTGCATTCATGTCCTCATATGCTGCTGATGTGATCTATGAAAAGTACCAACTCCCAGAATGCACCGCCATACCCCAGTCGGACTCCCCTTTTGCCCTGTGGGTGCACCATCCCCAGTCTGTCTCCCAGTCTCCTCTTTCACCCCTCCAATGCCTTCTGGTATTTTCCATCTCTGCTTAGTGTAGAGCGGAGGTGGGCTGGGGCGGTGTGGAGGAGGGCGAGCTCGCCAGACACCTGTCTGCTCTTCTGTGGTTGCTCTGAGCCAGGCAACATTTGTTAGGGAGGCGCAAACCATCTCCTGCTCTGTTTTTACAGATGTTGTCTAATTTGCGAGCCAATCCTGGGTGTGCTGTGCATTAAGACATGGTAGGTTATTCTCAGCTCTGCTCCATCTGCTTTATAATTAGTGTGACTTCTTCCAAGATTCTGGCATTGAGTTGTCAGTCCTAGTTTGTAACCGGCTCTGCTGTGGCTTTGTGGGCATCTCAGCAAGGAGCTGAGATGGGCTGCCTGGAGGCTGCTGGCCAGGCACCGTTTAGAACCAGAAGTCTCTTTGGCTCACGATGGAAATTCCCCAGGTAGCTCTGTTTGGAGATTGAGAAGCCTAATGAGATAGAGGCTGGAGGGCTGACAAGTCGAGTCTGCAAATTAAATGTGTTGTAAAAAGAAAACAGACCTTGAGTGGCCAAAAGTACAGGGTACAAAATGCACCCTTTCTCCCTGGGGAAGCGGTAGGCTTGTTCAGCTCGCTGGGCAGGGAGCATGCACCACCGGAACCCCAGGGCACCCCAGCCAGCGGGAGCAGCGGGGGTTCTCGCAGACTCGGTTCTGTTCTTGGGGATTCCAAGGAGGCGTGGAGGCGGTGGGGGCCGGGTCTGTGTTGCATTTTCTCTGGAAGCGAAGACAGTTTGGTGATGTAGCACCTTAATAATCGTTATCTTGGAGGCAGGAGCGTCAGAGCCGGTGGTCACTGACCTGAGTCTACGTATTCCACAGAACTACAAGTCAAAGGTGAGAATAAGCACTTCAATCCTGCTTTCAGTTCAAAAAGCAATGAAGATTTTTACTTAATGAACAAATAAGCAAGTAGCAGTGAGGCCACAGGGTGGAAGAGGGAGATGCCTAGTCACTCTGTGGCTGCGGAGTGGCCAGATCTCTGGCTGGTCAAGCGTGGGCCTGGCTCTCTCCGAGGGTTACTCATCGTCCTCTGTGAGCATGTTGACATTCTGCTGGGGACGGAACATCGCCACCTGGCTGCCAGCACGGTTCTTCACTCTCTCACATATTATCTCCATTCACCACACTGATGATGGTAGGTACTATTTTTGTCCTTGCATATGACAGATGTGGAGACCGAGATCCAAGAGAAGTTCAACAGCATGTTGTCATATTAAACACCTGCAGCCTGGAGAGGGAGCGGGGAGAACTCCCCTGTCATTCTTCCAGATGCGCCAGGTATATAAGACGGGGCCCAAGGCGGTCACTGCTGTTCTAAGCAGAAGGTGGGTTCACTCTTGGAGCAGAAGGGCCTGAGCACTGAAGACCTGGACTGGAAAAGGGAGACAATCCCTTAGCTCCAGGGACTGTTCATCAGGATAATGCTGTCTCGTGGCTTCTGATGAGCCACACCCTAGGTTAAACGGAACTCAGAGAGTGAGCACCAAGCACGGGGTTGTATTTTAACAAGAAAAGTTCTCCTCCTGCCCAGAGGATAGTAAGGGCGTAGACCCCAAGGCACCACTCTGTGTCCTGCAGGGGAAGTCATCCGATCCGGTGGTAGGAAGCCACTCAGCAGAGACGTGAGTGGGAGCAATGAGGAAGGAAGCCTGACCTGTCCATCCATCGTGGCTGGAGGGAGGTCATCTCCCAGCCAGAAATATAAATGTGGGTGATGTGACCACGGCCTCACGCGGACGATTCTAGTTTGCTTCTATCTCCAATTCCAAACATTTCTTAAGTTTTCCAGTGGTGGCTGGCCCTTTTTCTGCACATAGACTTGCATATAGATTTCCCAAATGGAAAGACAGATAACTATGTCTAGCTTTCACCGTTTTATCAGGGATCCTGTATACCTGTGAATCTGAGTGGGAAAGAAACGTCTTTGTTCAAATTTCACACTGGGAGATGTGAAGGCAAAATGAAGCTCTAGACGGTTATTACGCAGATCAGAAAAGAGCACCAAATGCTCGTTGAAAAATGCATGTCCGTGCTTCACGTCGTGTGGTGACATGACTACACGCATTCGTGTACGTAGCGCTAGGCTGAAACAGGCGAATTTTGCCTTAGGTAAATTGGACCTCTAATAAACCTAGCTTTTTAAAGCAGATTGCTAGAGGGCAAAGTGAAACAGCCATCCCAAGGGCGGAGGACTGCTGGGCATCTGTGCCCACACTGCTCTTCAGCTCTCCTCTAGGCACGGGTTGAAATGCCATGCTGCTGAGCAAGAGCACCCCAGGGCAGGCCGTCCTGCAGGCCTGGGGGGAGTCGCTGATGATGCCGCCACCTGCCAGTGGGGATGCTTTGTGCGCAGGCTACCCTGGCCTCTCTGCAGTGAAGCAGCTCCTCTCGGTGACATGACACGAGGGGCCCTGCAAAGCTTGGAGAGAGGAACAAGCCACCGAGGTTAGAAAGAAGTAGAGCCTGGGGAAGTCACAGCAACTGCGTGACAAGATGGAGAGGTGGGAAGCGATGGGCAATGGGAGACAATGGAAGGGTGTGAAATAAAGGTGGGGAGAAGATGGAGTGGCGGGAGATGATGGAGCTATGGGAGATGATGGAAGGGTGCAAAATGATGGAGGAGGGGGAGACGATGGAGGGGTGGGAGATGATGGAGCTGTAGGAGATGATGGAGCTGTAGGAGATGATGGAGGAGGTGGAGGTGATGGCAGAAGTGGAGATGATGGAGGGGAGGAGAAGATTGAATGGTGGGAGATGATGGAGGAAGGGGAGATGATGGAGGGGTGGGAGAGGATGTAGTTGTGGGAGATGATGGAGGGGTAAAAGACAATGAGGGGTGAGAGATGATGGAGGGGTGGAGAAGGGCACTGAAGTCCCTGACTCTAATTCTGCCCCCCAAAATTCCCAATTACTCAAACTAGTAAGCAAGAAAGGCATCACAATCTGTTACTTACCATCATTGTGGAAATTCAGCTCATTACAATGAGGAGAAAAATAAGAGGAAAAAGACTGATAGGAGAAAGCAATTCTGGTTAGCTATAAATGACAACATTGTTAGCCCAGAATATCCCGAAGAATCTACTCAGAAGCCATAAAAACCAAGACCAGAATTTCATAGTTGGCAACTACAAAGTAAATGCATAAAAATTTCTCCCAATATAAAGATCTATCAGCTTTAAAATAGAAGGAAAAAAAAAGGTGTCCTTAACAAGGGCTATAATAAATATAAACTCACTGAGGGTAAATTGAGCATGAAATTTTGTGTGCCAGTAGGAAGAACGTGTGTGTGTGTGTGTGTGTGTGTGTGTGTGCGTGTGTAAGAGAGAGACTGAAAGGACTCACGCTGCATACTGCATTGGAGGATCCAATATTGAAAACACAGAACTCTTTCTGGATTAATTTGTAAATTTATTGCAGTTCTAATCAAAATTTCACAGGAATTCTAAATATAAAATATAAATACAAATGGAAATATAAAATATAAATATAAAATATAAATATAAATGGAAATATAAATAAATGGTCAAGAATAGCCAAGAAAAAATACGGGGGAAACGATAATGAGGAGAATTTGCAGCAGCAGATATTTGAACATATTTCAAATCTGGGGTGATTAAAGCAGTAGGTTCCTGGCCCCAGAATAGACAGATAAATCAAAGCCAAAGAGAAGCCCCTGAAAAGAATCATATGGATAAGCACAGCATGTGACAAAGGTTGACTGGATCCCTGCAGGAGCAGATGAGCTACTAAATAAAAAGGTCTTGACCACGGGTTAAGTACTTGTTGAAATATGTATTTTTATTTTACATCAACTCATCACAATCAGTTCCAAAAAACTGAAGAGTAAGTTATGAAAAAATATATTAATAAGTGCCTCTTTTTCTTTTCCTCTGCCTCCACAGAGCAAGCTTTACCTGGGGCTTCTCCCCGCTCTGATCTTGCTTCTTAGGCCTCTGCATGGTTTCTCATCTTTCATTACTTACCATGTTCTTCTTGTGCATAGGTTTTCAGTGTCCACAAAAAAGGTGCTCATTTGATTTTGAATTTGCCTCACTGATGGGAGGCCAGAGGCTTCTGAGCCTCAACAGTGACAATTAGGAGGGTCACGGGATTCACCCTGGAAAGTGATGAGCCCGTTCCTGTGAGCGCAGTGCCCTACTCTGCTCCTCGGGTGCTGGCGCAGGCCGCCTTGGGTCCACACAGCGGAGACGGTCTCCAGACCTCAGGGTGTCCCGCATCACACCCGAGGTCCCCACAACAGCTTCCACCAACACCGAGCCTTCGAGTTGAGACCTGTGTTGTGCCCAAAGGCTCGAGACCCCACAAGGACCACCAGAGACCACGATCAATGCAAGCAGCAAAGAGTCATTTATTAGCAAGTTCGAACCTGGTCCTCTGCGTCCTTAACCAGTGACGCTAAGAGAGGCCCCGAGCCCTCGTTAGCAGGGTTTTTATAATGAAAGGCAAGCAGTTTTACAGTGTTCTTTTAATTGGTAACATTTGAACAGCTAAACATTAGTCCTCCTCTGGTTGGGTCCGGCCAATCTATTTGATTCTCATTGGGTCCTGCCAGAACTGAACGGTCCTAGTGGAAGAAGGGAGGAGGGAAGGGGTGAACTATGCAGGAGATGAGTCGGGGCTAAGCCCCGCTCCCGTCCTTGACGGATAAGGTCTCCAGGCAACTGCGCATTCCTCGGACAAACATCTCTTAACAACCTTGGTAAGCACAGGGGCCCAGCAGTCCTGTTTGTCCTTGAGACAGTTAGCAGCACAGATACCACCCTGCTCTCAACACCTGTTGCTCTTGTCATCCTTTTGCAAAGTCCTGCCTGGGTGGATCCCAGCACACACCCTGCAAGGTTCATTTCTTCCTGTCCACAGAGAGCACGACCCCACTTCTAGGCTGTCAGGAGTGGTAACAAATCCGTTAAAAACACAAAGAATTTCCTTGAAATTAATTCACCTAATGATCCAATAGACAAAAGGTCGATGTGCCTCAACTTCCGTATTCAAACCTAGTGACTTTAATCCACTCCTTTTTTAAAACGTGTCTTTAGTCGTCAATGGATCTTTATTTCCTTTATTTCTATGTGGTGCTGAGAATCGAACCCCATGCTTCACACGCCAGGCAAGTGCCCTGCCACTGAGCCCCAGCCCCAGCCTGACTTTGGCACGTTCTTATGAGCACATGTGAATTGACTTTGTACTGCGCATGACTGCCACGTTTTTGGAGGATGGGATTGCTTATGGTTTCCCTGGGTGTCCTTTCCTAAATCATGGAATTTTCAGGATGTTTTGGCTTGCTTGAACTTTCCTTCTTCCAAATTTTAGGACCTGGAAGTACATTCCTAGCAAAACTGAGGAATTCCACATGATATTTGTCAAAAATTTTTTCCCTTTTCTCCCCATGCCTCATTCTTGAAGATGTCACTTTGTTTTCTGCTGGGTGCACCTGTGCACTCCGCGGCTTACTCACCAAATCAGCACAGACTCCTGGTTTATTCTAATTATGAAGTATTGGCATTTTGACAAGAAAGGAAGGTGTGAGCTGGATGGAGCAGAACTACTCTAAACAATGTTACATTGTTTTCCAGAAGACCTGTTTGATAAAGTAACGGTGGATTCTAAAATATAAAATATCACTGCCAAGTGTATGTATTTTGGGAAAAGTCTAGCACGTCGTTTCCCTTTTTCTTTGGTATTCTATAGCTTTTGAACCCTTTATACGTCTGCAAAATGTTCCGTATTCCCTTAACTAAGATCTTGCTTTTCTTGCCTTCCTTTCACACCTCGGTATGGTTTCTACAGTCGCTTCTCGTGTTTCCACAGATGCTCAAATTGTTCCTGGGAATGTTTCCCTAATGCATTTTCTACATCGTAAATTATCTTCATTATCTTCGTGCCGTAACTTTCTTTTTTGCTTTTATTGCATCTGCTAAAGCATTGAGCAGCGCTGTCGTTTCAACAAGGGCCTCGTGGACTTCTGCTATGCGTGAGTATTTAACAGAAAGACCACCCAGGTTCTTTTGAAATGAAAACATGAATGTTCCAGATGGATTTATACTCATACTTTTATTTTTTTAAATACAAAATGTTCGCTATGTTAAGAAAAGAGGACATATTTTACTCCTCTGCTGTTAAAATTTTCTTGTGAAACACTGACTTTTCTTCTGGGGCATCAGGGTTCTGTGATTATTTTTAAACTTACAAACTACACTACCTTAATCTTGCAATTCCAGAGTGCAACAGCCTTGACAGATACACAAAGCACAATCGGGTGTCATCTAAATATAGGCGCTGAGGCCCTGCAAGAGGGGGAATCTGTAAGAACTCAGAGTGAAGCAATATTGATTGATTGGATTCAATCTAAGTGACCGGCTGGCTGTTCAGAGCTGAAGTGGCCTTGATCTGGAGATAATGGTTAATTAGGCAAGAGCTTATCTTGAGCTCTGAGGACTCTAGTCCTGAAGTCTATCCTATTTACAAAGTAGAACTTGGAGTCCCCAGATGCTCCAGAGCTGATACAAAGAATTCAGACTAGATGTCTAGGTCATGGCAAAACAGTTCTAAATATTTATAACTTTGTATTTTATGAATGTATCAAAATCTCTGGTCAATATGCAACTTCATCCAACTGAGGATATTCAGTCGGTAAAAATAAAATTTAAAAAAATTATGTGAGAAGATGGCCCCACGTAGCTTTACATGGCCAATTGTGCCTTTAACATACATGTTCCTTGACCCAAGATGATTCAGAATCAACTGTAGAGGTGATTCAACATATCCAGTTCAGATGGGCACAGTGCAATACTGTTGTAATCTCACCTCTTCAGGAGGCTATAGCAGGAGAATTTCAAGTTCAAGTCCAGTCTAGGCAACTTAGCAAGAACCTGTTTCAAAATAAAAAATAAAAGGGCTGAGGATGTAGCTCAGTGGTGGAGAATCCCTGGGTTCAATCATTTGATTTTGGACTAATTTATAACAATATGGGTAAGAAGATGACATGTTATTAAGTTCTGAATTTAATTTCAAATGCATTTTGAGTGTATTCAATTTCTGTTGTTGCCTTAACAAATTATAACAAACTTAGTACCCCAAAACACAAATTTATTATTTCACAGGTCAGAATTCTAAAGGCTCTCATTGAGCTGAAACCCAGGTGTCAGCAAGCTCATGTCCCTAGCTAGAGGTCTTCAGAAGAATTGTAAAAATTCTTATGTAAAAATCAGACTCAGGTTGTCACCGAACTTAGTTCCTTGCCACAGTAGGTGGAACATCCCAGTGCCCTTGGCTGGTTGTCAACTTCACAAGGCTGTCCATGTTCCCGGGCTTGTGGCTCGCTTCTGCCTTCCCACAGGCCAGCGATGCAAGAAGTCTCGTCTCAGGCTTCTGATCTCTCCAACCTCCACTTCTACCTAGCATCTCCTTCCCTCTCTACTGCATGTCTGTTCCCCAGCTGAAGAAATTTCTGTTTCAAGGGCTTGAGGGATTAAATTGGTCTCATCCACATAAACCAGGCTGATGTCTCACCTTAAGGTCCAGAGACACGTCTGAAAAGCCTCATGTACAGTAGCACCACGTGTGTGCTCAAAGGTTCTGGAAAGAGGATGCGGGGCATCTTTGGGAGGACATCACACCACCTGCGACTTTGAGGAAGTTAATGTAGCAGACAGATACAAGAGCATTTAACTAAGTCTATGAACAACATTGGCCCTCCCCCTGCCCAAACCAGGCCTAGTCACATAGGCAGGAAGCAGACATGGGGGGAGAGAACTGGAGAACAAAAGAGACCCTAACCTATAAAAGATGTAGGGTGCGCTCGCTTCTGGGGACTTTAGAGTTCAAATATTTAAGAGTTCAAATATTCTCACAAATTGAATTCATTAGATCGACGAGATATTTAAATAAATGCTTACCGATTTTTTAGGTCATAGTGATACCGCCGTTTACCGGTGACGAGTTCTGCTCCCTCTGATGTTGAAGTTTGAACACTAGAGAAGCAGCCAAGGCAAGCATATTAAGCAGGTTTTATTTAAAGGTAATAATACAGACTTCTCCCGGGAGGGAGAAGGAGGCCATGGCTGATGTTCTAAAGTCCCCAGAAGCGAGCGCACCCTACATCTTTTATAGGTTAAGGTCTCTTTTGTTCTCCAGTTCTCTCCCCCCATGTCTGCTTCCTGCCTATGTGACTAGGCCTGGTTTGGGCAGGGGGAGGGCCAAAGTGATTCAGCCAGGCAAGGACCCAGGGGGCATTAATTAGCAGCTTCTCCCCTGCAGTCCCTGACGAGGGCAGGTAAATTTGGTAATCAATGGGCTCAGGAGATCCTTGACATTCCATCCTCCCAGGGGCAGTCTCCAACTTCCAGAGGCAGATGGCTCTCATGGCCTCCATTTCCTCTATCTGACCCGATCCCCTATTTCTACACTAACTGCCTGTCCCCAATTCTGGCTTCAACAGGACACAAAGAAAATGATATTTGCCAAGAAACCCCAACTCCAGTAAGGCCCCAACCCCAAAGATTGGGGTTGTCCCCATTCCACCCTCTGATTTCAGCTCTTCGTTTTCTTCACTTTTCTCAAGCCAAGCCAGGCAGGTCCTTCCAAGGCTGCCAACACTTTTTTTCTAGGACTTCTTTGCCTTCATTCTCCTCAAGATTGAGATGATTTCCCTTTATTCCAAATCATCCATTCTTTCGCTGGAAAGCAGCTGACCTTTGTCCTCATCACTTTGGTAGACTGTGATTCTCCAAAGGCCTGCCCCAGTGGAGGGTCCCCCCTGGTGTGTCATTAACTGAGATGCCTCTCGCTTCTCAAGGATGGAGAGTTATTCGGTCTTGCTTATGTGAGGCTCAGAGAAAAAGCTTTCTTCATAATCCTTAGTTAACTAGAAACTTAAATTGGCCCATTTGCCAAGTGCACTCACTAGTTAATTGAGGCTCTATTGAAGGAGAGGTGATAAAACCTTCCTGGACTGCACAGTTAGCATTCTGAAGATGGTCTCCTGATTTTCTCTCTCATCTCTCAGCTTGATGTTAGTTAAGAGTCAAGTAAATGTGTGTGTACACTGGCCTGCTTATGAGGGCTGGTTCTGGCTTTGCACACAATAGTGGCGTGGTCTTGGGTAAGTTACAAATCCTGTCTTAACATTAACTCATCTTATGTAAAAATCATGAAACTAGTACTTACTGCATGGGATTTTGTGAGATTAATGATAATGTGTGTGTAAATCTTTCGGCATGCTGCTGGGCAAATACCTGATTGATAAATACTAATTTATATCCTTAAATAGTGTTTTCTGTTACTGTCAGCTCTACCCCCAAAGTTCCTAGTGATTTTCATAGAGTGCTGTTAGCAGTTCCTTCTAATAAAATGAAATGTGACCAGAATTTCCAAAAATCGTGGAAACTTAAAGCTTTTGAAATTGTTCTGTGCTAAACATAAAGCCTTTAGATTCATTTTCTTTACATACACAATTAAATAGCACTACTGAGAAAATGTAGTGGATGCTACAAATTCTTTATTTTCCCAGAGCCAGATTTCAAAGATGAAAGTCCACTTGTTTAGGAAAACAGATCTGGTCATCCCAACCAGAAAAACTGGTCCTGCGAAGGATATTTTGCAGTGCCTTATTGGGTCTTTCTCTCTTGCCACTCCTCTCACTTGGATGCTCTGGGTTCATTTCTTGCCTAATTCTACCCTGTTTCTGGGCCTGACTTGAAGGTCACTCCTAGGTAATCTCCAAAATAACACATGAATGTCACACGCATCCCTCCTAAACAAGGCTTCCATGTCCGAAGCTGAGCAGCAATTACCTCCAGGAGACACGATCTGGGGCCCTACATTTTTTCACCCACGGTCATTTCCCGATTGTCAATTCCCTGTGCATATGCCGTAACTTCTCCCTTTTCCTGGAAACTCCTGAAGGGTGGGGAACCAACACATGAGTTCCTGTCCCAGACCATGCAAGACATCCAATTCAGATGCATGGTAATGGAGAAGGATCCAGAACCATCTTTTCTGGTGCCCTGAGGTACTTCTCACTGACATGGCATGCGTTGTGAATATTTTCAAATCAGCAGCCAAAAGTCACTTGTTCCCAGAGGCCCCTGGATAAACAGGAACCATGCTCTGGGGTGGAGGGAGGCAGCAGGGTGAGAGGAGGAGAACGGCTCTCTGTGAAACTGAATCCAGAAAACTGAATCCAGAGATTCAAGCACGTTCTGAGAACATCATTTCTCCTGACCTTCTACTGCTGATGTATTGTTTTCGAATGCAAATTTTCCCATCTCAGCCCAGCGATTTAACCAGGGAGCCGACCCCTCAAACTATTTGGCTCATGATCAGAGGAGGACATGGCTCATTGAGAAGGTTTCTAAGGTATTTATTTCCTGGATGATGAATCATTGTCTGTAAGCATCCAGCACAGTAGATGTGAGATGGTCTCCTGCTTTGCTAAGCACCTGCCAACACACTCAAAACCAAATGCACAATACACAACAATGGGATGCTGTTTAGCCGTCCTTTGAATTATTGGGCCATAGTCATTTAAAATGAAAACTATCTCACCCATGCTAACTTGGAGTTCCTGAATCCCTAAACAAAAAGATGGTAATAGACATCTTTGAATTATTTTCTATACTTTCCATATATATATATATATATATATATATAATAAATATATATGAATTTTTTTATAATTTCCATATATATATATGGAAGCCATTTCGACCTATTAAATCATATTTTCTATGAGAATATGAGGTACAATGAAAAGCACAACTGGTCTCACAAGTTCTTTATATCCATCACTGTGATTTTTGCCATCCCTTCCACACCAAGCAATCAAAATTAAATGCTTTTCACATCAATTAATAACTGTCTGACAGATCCACAGAAAACAGTATTTTCAATAATGCTCGCCTGCCTCAGAGCTCCCACAAAGCTGTCCTACAAGAATAGCTCCTTTCATTCTGCAGGAAATGGTTTTTGTGTTTTGTAGGTATTTTTTTTTACAACTGATTTTCTTAATATCTGAATATCCATCTCTGAATTCCATAATGAAAGAAGAAAGTCAAGGAAAATAAATAGAAAGAAATATGTTGAGGCCTAAAAAATAGCAAGAAGAGAATTCAGATGAAGATCTTACTAGAAGGAGAAAGTGGCCTCATGGCCACACAACTCCTGATCTCAGAATGGGCTGGGAAATCCAAGGGAAAGCAACATTTTCACCTTTTTTCCCTCAAAACATGTATTAAAGGCATTAATGATTTGGCCAGGACTAAAGTACGTAATGGCATATACTTTGTCTTTCATGAAGACAATGAAATCAGTGAAAGTTGATAAGTTAGAAATACAGAAGTATTCCTGCAAAGTCCTCTGATCAGCATTTTGAATTTCATTGACATTCTGATTGCTGTGTTCTTCAAATAAAGATACTTACTGCAGCCTTCTCCCTTATACAATACAGGAACTGAACTCTAGACTTCTTAATTCTTTCTTTCTTACCAGAATTTACTCCTGGCAGTAAAAATCAGTTTTAACAATGAAATAATTATACAATCACAAGTCACAAGCAGTTGAATCATTCATAATCAATTCAACCAATGAGAAAGGGCTAAATGAAAGGCGACACAGAAAATACGCTTGTCTAGAACTTTGAGAATAACTTCTCCTCTTTTTCTTCCATCAAGAAGTTGTTCTGAAATTGAATATGAAATTAAAAGCAGTACGACCATAGTTATCTTACAGCTATTTAAATATACATTAAGTCAATTAATTGAATAAAACATAAACATTTAAGTCAACAATTTTCGAACTTTCATGCATTTATTTTAATTGGTGATGCACTATTTTTCATTCATGACACTGCGAAATCTGTTCAATATGATGGTGTGTTGTCCCTTCAAAACCACTGATCTTGCTCTTTTCAGGTCCCAAAGCTCATCCTGGTATTCAGCAGGCACTGTATTTAACATATATTATCTGGCGTAATGCTGACGGCATCCTCTGTTTCTATAAGCAAAGGGGACATGACCCAATTCGAAAGGAAAGGAAGCAGGATTTGAGCCCAGGGCTGTCTGAGTCCCAAGGTCTCAACATCTATGCTACACTTGGACTGATACCCTTGTTCCCAAAGAAGGAACAAGTTTCCTTCAAGGGACTGATCTCTAAGAGAAGACAAGAAGACATGTTTACTTAGAAAATATGGAAAGTTAAATCTCAGAAAACAAAAACAATTCTCGAGTAACCATATTCAGAGATAATAATTGCATTTTCTTAATATCTGCCAGTTTCCTCTTTTACTGCCTATTGAAGAATGGAGCCACTATTTGCTTCCAGACTGAGAAAAGAGAACCAAGAACAGTGCTTTTGTTCTGGAGTCTAATTAGCTACCTACAAGGAGGAATTCCTAAGCTCTAGCCAAATGTTTAGATTTGCAAAGAGAAGTTTGGAAATGGGTTTAGAGGAAGAGCTGGTGAGAACTGAGCTCTTATGCATAAGAAAATGGAAGTTTTTGTTTCTTTGTGTCTAAGAAAGGGAGAAGAAAAGAAAGGGTATGGGGGAAAAGTAAGGAAGAAAAGGAGGATCAAATTACATGGTAGAACAACCAAAAGACTCTTAACTGGAATGTTTAATTTTCCATTTTAGGTCATTTTTGGTTGGAGATGCAGCTCTCCAAATCTCCTGCAAAGTAGATACAAAAGGCTTGTATGAGTGGTTATGTGTGGATGGCAGGACAAGAGGCTCTGTTCCCTTTGGGCCATGGCAGGACTAATGCAGCAAACATGGAACTTGGATCAGCATTTCAGAGGCAGGAGTCAGAGCCAAAGGCAACCACAGAAGATGGGTTACCTGGAAATTCAGAGAAGCATTAGGGAAATCGCCTGATTTCAATAAGCTGTAGGGTGGAACAGAGACCTGAGCTAATCTTTCCAGATTTTAACAGATCAGATAACTGCTAAGTATTAGTCTAAAAAGACTAAACTTATTTGTATATCATATATTACCTTAATCGTTTACATTGCCTCTAAGATCCCAATATTATTTTATTACTACCAAATAGTGTCTGCTGACATAAGTTTATACTAAGTACAACAACAACATGCTCACCAGAAAAAGAAAAAATAAAAAGACTGACAAAACTGATTTTTTGAGGATGAAGCAATGAAATTCCCTTACCTTTGACTGGGGATCTGAATTAAAATTCCAACTTTGCAAAGTGTTGGGATTCTAAGCTTACCCCATAGCTAGCAATTTCACTCCTGAGTATATGCTCAGGAAAAATAGTGCACGTGAACATCAAAGTCTAGTGTGTCCATGTGGGAATTCCTGCTTGCCATTTACTGGGAAATGGATGTTTTCCAATTCTGAGAAAAATCAACAGAAAAAAATGGAAAAAAGTATCATAATTTTCCTGTGAAAACTAAAGCTTCAGAATTTGCACAAAGATGTTAGAGATTTGGAAGAAATCCACTGACCCAAACTGAAGGCAAGAACAGGAGTCAGAGGGTAAGGTTCACGTCCCCTGGATCCAGTGCAGGAGGCTGTAGGAGGGATGTGGCCATGATCCAGTGTGCTGACATGGTTATGGTCACGCCTCATTCACGTTGTGTACATATCCCTGCTTGCATCCTTGCAAGTAAAATAAACATTAGTATAGTTGTATGCAAAGAATTTTTCACAAATCCTGTGAGTGTTGTTCCATTTTGGAAGAAAAGAAGTTCAGAAATTGGCAACATTGACAGTTTCCATCATAATAGTGCTGTTAACCTTACTGTAAGGTCCAAATACTAAGTTATTTGATTACTACTAAATAATGCTTGCTGCCATTTTTCGGCGTTTAGAATACTGGCTATAGGCTACAGTTCTTTATAAACACTTCACCAAAATGAGCACAAAGAGAAGCAGACGGGAAATACTGTGAAATACTACAAGAGGCTGTCAGAAATGAATCTAAATCGAAACCAGCAACAGTGAAAGAATTTTCAACGACAAGAGTAACATGGCCGCAAGCAGACAATATGTTGTCCTTGTTTTAAAAAAACAAATGAGCTGATAAGAAGCAACAGATTGAAAATGCATTCTGTAGCAATCAATGATTCATCCAGTATCATAACACAAGTGAAAGAAAATTACATCTTGAATATTTGTTGTGAATCGAAGATCAGGAAAACCATATAAGGAAATTGAGGTTTGAATGCTTAAAAGTTTTAGTTTAAAAATAACTTTTAATTCTTTAGGATATTATTGTTCAGTCTTTAAATTGGATATTCAACATTTATTTTGGGTTAATGCTTCCTTCTTTTAATGTTCCCTGGTATCAAATTCTTTATACAGCATAACTATATTTACATGGTTTTGAAATAATCTTGTCATGATTTTAGTTTATACTGATAATGAACTATACATTTATTATTATATAATTTTTAAACCAAAAATACTCTGAAACATAACTTGATCACAGGGAAGTGAATGTTTATCATGGTCATTCTTTATTATTTTAAAACATATAAATAAAAAGTTACAAAAAATACAGAATAACTTAGGATTTCAAGAATTCTGATTCCTTACTCCCAAATCTCAAATATGACTGTATGTTGGGAATTCAGAAACACTACAAAAAGACACATAAAAATGGTTCTAGAAGCCTTATTCATAATAGATAAGGCTAGAGCAACCCATTCTTAACATTTCCCCTAACCACTAGCTCTAATCACAAATGAGACACATGTCCCTTGTCAGCATGATTCAGGGAAATACAGCCAGTCGGCTGCAGGCCAATGAGTTCACACAGCTCTATTTTACCTAAAAAGAGCACTACTGAATAATGGCCAATCAAGGAAAAGGTCAAAGCACCTTCTCATTTGTACTTCACAAGCTGCACCCCGACTGCTGTGTCTCTTCCCCATTTCAGCCTGGGGTCTCCTGGATTTTTAACTGTTCTTTTTTATGCACAATCAACTTCTGCATTTAAAAATTTTGGTCTCATTTTATTTTTGACACAAGGAGGTGAAAAAACAGACAACAAAATGGAAGAAAGTGTGTACAAATCATATATCTGATAAGGGCCTACTATCTAGAATACGTTTTTAAAAACCTTTACCACTCAATGACAAAAAGATAAATAACCTAATTTTTAACACAGGCAAAGGATCTGAGTAGATGTTTCTCTGAATAAGATATCCAAATAGTTAAGGAGCATGTGGAAGGATGCTCGGCACCGTCGGTCACTGTGCTGAGTGTAGAAATACAACGTGAATTTAGCACTGGCCTCCAGGGTCCCATCAGCTGACACCACCCGCCCCCATCCCTCACCACTGCAGGCCTAGGTGTGATCAAAAGGCCCCCGCCTGCTCCAGCTCCACCTCCTCCAGCACTTCAGCACTTACCTGAGCCAGCTGTGCCTCCCACTGCAATTCCTAAAAACTGAAATTATCATTTCTAAACCACTTCGAGGTAAGAGGTGAAGTTAATGTGGGAAATCTGAGTTTCCACATCAGGAAGCACCCAGGGTATGTGGAAGAGCATTTTGAGTTAACTTAGGTGTGGTGTCATCATTCCGTGCGAAGCGGTCTTAGCACGGACCCAGCCGGGTTCTAATTTTGGCCATGCGTATAGGGAATGTGGAGGGATACATTCCTTATCATTGTCTGGAGCTCCAAAAGAATACCAGTTCTAAAATACATATTTCAGCAAGCATAACTTGTATAATGTAGCCTCACCTTACAAGGTCACCCTCTTGATGAATAAATAAAAGGCACCATGCTTTAATCCCACACCAGCCCCATGAAGTCTGTACTTGATCATGGCCTTGTCTGCATAGCTATGTGTGAATGTGACACAGGAGGTCAAAGAGTGGATCTTCCTCATCTCTCTTGTGGCAGACGGCTGTGACAGTGCCTGCCCAGCTCAGCTGCCCTTCCTCAGAGGACTTCTTACCTCACACTGAGAGCAACCTGTCCTACCCTTGGGACAAAAAATACAGAATAATTTAGGATTTCAAGAATTCTGATTCCTTACTCCCAAATCTCAAATATGACTAACTTAGCCAAACTACTTAGTGTTTCCATTTCTCAATTTCTTCAGTATCCAAGTACTATAGTTATTCGCTCATCATTTATTAGAAAGAACATTCTTACACTAAGTGCTAGTCCTACCACCAAGAGACCTCAACAAACGATACGATTATTTGTGCCACAGTTTCCTCATCCACAAAGGCAGAAATCAGCATGGCACAGATCGCTGGGTCATGGCTAACTGGACAAGGATGGAGTGCTGGCCCTGTCTGAGAAAACCCCAAGCATTGTTTCAGACCTAAGAGCCACTGGGAACCTTCATCAGTCATTTGTGTTAAGAACATATAAACCCATGAACGAAAGGGAGGATGGATCATGTTCCACCAGGGAAACCAGGGAAGCCAGTCATAGGGTGGTGGGGGGAAGAGAGAGAGAGAGAGATATAGAGGGAAGCAGCTATGAAAGACCCATTCAGACCTAGAGGTAACGGTTCCAGTTCCATTTATAGAAGAGGCTCTGCTCGCTTTGCCCCCAGGCTCTGGAAGGTACCCAGTGGCTTACCTTCATGTATCTTTGATACATTCAAGCAGGTTTTATTACATAAAGGTACCTGTTCCCTAATAACCTGTATATGTCCAGACCCATTTAAGAAAAGGTGGAAATGTCCGAGTTCAGCAATTTGAGAAAGCTTTCATGAACAGACTATTTGCAAAGTCATGAACAGGCTGTTGGGAAGCCGCAGGAACAGAGCAGTGCCTTGGGGAGGGAACCAACTTCTCCAGCTCTCAGACTGGAAGGCTGACGGGTAGGGGAGGGTGACGGGAGCTGTAGCCTTTGCTTGAGAGACACGGCTGTCACTAGAGACACCGCAAGAGGGACCGGAGACATTTAGTACCCGGTCTCCTTCTCTGCCTCCCTCCCTCTGGCCTTCCACCACCGCCCCCACTGGCGGGACCCATCTGAAAGCCAAGAGCAAGAGAGAGCAGGTGAGGTGCAGGCCTGCAATGGGCGAAGGCGTAGAGAAGACACCCGGTACCGGGGTGCCCCCCAGGCCAGGGCTGTTTCTACAGCACCTCGTGCCTCTTACAAAGATAAGGTCTCCATGTCCACAGATGCCACTTTTTATTAACTCACAAATATTTATTTTCTGACTACGATGTGCCTAGTATGACGTTGGGTGACACCAACGCATTGATCTCAAGTCAGACCAGATTCCCGTCCACAGGGTCTGCTCCTGTTCTTATAGGGAGCGCATGTGTAAAACACAGAGCTTTGTTGCATTTCTGGGTGCTTGTGTGAATGTCCCTACATCCTTTACATCTTATTTATGTTAGACAATATTTGAGAGCTGTCTATCGAAGATATTTTCAGCAATAGAAAATCTGGTATTTTAGTCCATTTGTGCTTCTTTACAAAATAACCGAGACTGGCTGACTTAGACAGAACAGAAACTTATTTTCTCACAGTTCTAGAGGTTGGAAGTTCAAGATCAAATTGCCAACAGCTTCAGTAGTCTGGTGAGGGCTGCTCTCTGCTTCCAAGATGGCAACTTGTTGCTGGCCCTCTGGAAGGGAGGAAGGCTGTGTCCTCACCCAGTGGAAGGCAGAAGGACAAGAAAGCTAAGCACCACATGAAGTCTCTTTTATGACTCTTAATCTGATTCAAGAGGGAAGAGTCCTCATGGACTAATTACCTCTTAAAATCCCTATCTCTTAAAATTACAACATTGGCCAATATCTGAAATATTGAATATCAAATTCAATATCTGAATTTTGGAGGGGACACATTCAAACCATAGTGTGTAGTTAGCTTTTGTTATTAAAGTTCTAATTTCCCAGTGGAAGAAGTAAGCAAAAAATAGTAATTTAAACACACACACACACACACACATACACACACACACACATACACATGCATGCACGCACATACACACTAAAGCACTCAATAATGTAAGTCACGCAAAAATTTACATTAGAAATCACTTCAAGAAAAACTAATACCATGCTAAAGATACATTCACTAGTTAGCCTGAATATGGTCTTTCTCATGTTTTTGTTTTTGTTTTTTGCAGTCTTCCTGGGTTTTACCTTTCTGCAGACCATCCAGTCAGGTTTATCTATGTTAAGGAAACTGGATTCAGCAGTAAGAAATCTGACTTTGAATCCCATTAGCTCTGACTAGCTGTGACTTCATCCATCCATCTACTAAGTCATTCATTTATTAAGTCATTCATCTAATTTTAATGGCTTATCTAATATGTGCCAAGAACTGAATGAAAATATGGAATCATAAAAATGAGATGTTACCACCCTCAAGACACTTCAGTAGGGGAGAGAAGTGTTAGCAAGGATAATAAAACAGCATTACAGGACTCAAAAGGAACGGTGTAATTGAAGCCATGGAAAAAACTGGAGGAAAATTAAGTGCACTGATTGCTAATTAATTACTAAGTAAAAGACCCTAGTTGAAAGGCTACATACATAATGTGATTCCAACTATATGGCATTCTAAAAAAGTCTAAACTATGGAAGCAATAAAAAAGATCAGTGGTTACTACCGTGTGAAGGAGAGGGAGAGATGAACAGGCAGCATGCAGAGGGTCTATAGGTCGGTGAAACCACTCTGTACCATACTAAATGGTGAGTGGATGCCAGCATGCACCGTCCAAATGCACCTGCAGAAAGCACACCACCAAGAAGGAGCCCAGGTGAACCAGGGACTTGGGGTGATGGCAATGTGTGGGTTCGCTGGTTGCAGCAAATGCCCCATCCTGGTTCAGGATTTTGATATCGGGCAATCTTTGGGGTGTGGGGATGGAGGGGATATATGGGAACTCTCCATACCTTCAGCTTGATTTTTCTGCAAACTCAAAACTACTGCAAAAAACAAACAAACAAACAAAAAAAAAACCTACTGAAAACCAAAAGCTATTACTCTGTGTTTTAGGAATCATGAGAAAATAAACAATTTAGTCTTTCTTTGAAAAACTGGAGAACGATTCATAGCGGTCGTAAATGTTAGCTAAACTACTTACCATTTCTGTTTCTAAGTTTCTTCAGTTTCCAAATACTATAATTATTTATTCATCTCTCACTGGAAAGGGAATGAACTTTAGAGGCAGACAATCCTTATTCTAAACCCTGGTCACACCACCATGTGACCTTAGCAAATGACATGACTATCTGTGTCATAGCCTCCTCATGCATAAAGGCAGAAAAGAATAATTGGAGATAACACCTATCTCATACAAGTAGGTTTTCTCTTCCTTTTTTATTTCTTAACTGACACCTAATAGTCATAAATAAGTCAATGTTCCTAGGTTCTTGCTTTCTAAACTAAAGTGCTGAATTCCATGTGATCACTGCTTTAATGTATGATTATTATTATTATTATTTTTGAGACAGGTGCGAGCCAAATGTGGATATGTGGATTCCCTCTCTGCTCTTGGTTAGAACCAGCCTGCAGACCTAAATTCCAGCTGCCAGCTGGGACTCACCTCCAGGTCTCTCTCCAGCAGTACTTCCCTCCTGCCCTACTAGTTTTTCCTCTGTATTGAATCCTTCCCTGTCTACTGGATCCCTGTCTCCCGGATCTTCTCCAAACATTGTCTTTGGTCTTCTACCTTAAAAATGACCCTATTTTGACCTCCCTACACCCTTTGCATGTCACCCTATTAATCTCCCTACTTCAGAGACTGTCGCCTTGAAAGGGATTTCTATTTCCAACTCCCTTCTTTCCATTATCTGTCAAAACCATTTTGATCCGATTTTTGCAGACACTGCCCCAACTTTATTAAAATCGCTCTTATCAAGGTCACCAGTGACCTTCATGTTGCTACAGTCCGTGATGGATTTTCAATCTGAACCTTACTTGGTGGTTAATCACTCCTGAACCCTTGAAACATTTTCTTCGTTTGTCTTCCAAGACAACACACTCTTCTCTTTTCCCTCCAACCATGAAAGTCATGCCTTCTCCATCCTTCTTTCTGGGGACTTCTTTTCTCCCTGACCACTTAACCTTGGAAAGCTTGGGATCCAGCCATGGTCTGGTCCTCTTTGCCTGTATGTTCTCACTGTTCTGGTGATTTCGTCCAGTTGTGTGACTGAAATAGCACCTGTATGCTGACAAGGCTAAAATTCATGCCCTGGGCCGGCCTTCTCCACCCAATTCCATCTCACAGCTAGTCATTTCCACAGTATCTCTGTAAGCTTACCCTACAGACATCTCACCTTAACAGGTACAAAATTCAAAGTCTTATCTTCTCTCTCCAAACTACTATTTTGGCAGTTTTCTCCATGTCACAGGTTTTAACTGCATTGTTCTAATGGCTCAAGCAAAAGAACAGAAATTTGGAATCATCTTTCTTTCACTTCTGATGTTCAACCCATGAGCCAATCTCTCACCCTGTCCTCAACAATATAAAGAAACTGACCACTCCACCACTCTGTCCATGTTGACCCAAGTGGTCCTCCTACTTCCCTGATGGTTATGAGAACTTTCTAATTCTTCTACTTCCACTCTTGCCCTCTTTGGGCACAAAAACCAGAGTAAGCTTGTTAAAAATGTGTCAAATCTTGCCATTGTTCTGCTCAAAAATCCCCCACTTTCCTCCTATCTTACTCTAGGTAAAATCAAGGGTCTCGTGTTAACTGGGAAGGAACCACATGATCCAGTTGTCCAGTTGCCCTTTGGGTTCTCTTCTGACGTAGCTGTACACTGTATTCCAGGATGCTCACTGTACTCCGCCCCACCAATCCCCAAGCTGTTCCTTAGAAATACTGGTGTGGAAGGTGAAATATGGCCACTTGCTCATTGAGACTGCTCTGATTGAGGAGTCAGGGTCTGTGATAAACTGGATAACAATTCCCCAAAGACGTCCACATTCTAATCTCTGGAATCTGTGAAAGTGACTTTATGTGGCAAAAGGGACTTTGAAGATGTAAGTAAAAGATCTCAAAGACAAAGGGACTTCAGGGAACTTTAAGAGATGATGGATAGCTATTATCTTGATTGAGGTGATGACTTCAGGGGTATATGCACATGTCTGAATTTATCAAATTGTAAACATTAAACGTGCTGTTTATTTATATCAGATATACATCAATAAAGCTGTTCTGCTGTTGATTTTAAGATGGTGAGTTTCTCTAGGTGACCCAATGAAATCACAAGGTTCTTTTAAGAGGGACACAAGAAGGTCAAAGGTAAAGGAGATGTGAAGCTCTTATATACTGCTGGTGGGAATTAAAAACAGTGTTAGGTGTTTTCTTAAAGTAAAATCTACACCTACCGTATGACCCTAATCTTCAACTCCAAGTTATTTCCCAAGAGAAAAGAAATGCCACACCCACACAGGTGCTTACACATAAGTTCATAGCACTTTTATTCATTCATAATGACTAAAACATTGAAATAAGTCAAATACTCTCTGTAATGAATAATTTGAATTGTAAACTTGATTGGATTAAGAGATACCAAAGATCAAGAGACCTCTGGGTGTGTCCATGAGGGCGTGTCTAAGAATGATTGGCATGTGGGATAGTGAACTGAAGTGGAGACCCTCCCTAAGCATGGGTGGCAGTGCCCACAGGATGGAATAAAAACTGGCTTAACAAGGAAGCAGATGCAGATGCAAGCTCAGCTCTTCTTGAATGGATTCTTGGTTGCTGCTTCAATCGTCTGAGGATGTCAGATTCTCACTTCTTGACGCTTCCAAAGCGGACTCTGCCAGTGATTCTCCAGGTAGTTTCCAGAAGCCTTGGTTTAGGACTAGGGTAGCACTGTTGACTCCTCTTGTTCTGGGGCTTCTTCCTCTTGGACTGTGCAGCTGCTGGCTCTTCCAGCTCTCCAGCTGCAGACAGCTATTGTGGAATACCCAGCTTCTGGTCGTGTAAGTCAACCTAATAAATCCCCTTTTATAATCATACTTCCTGTTGGTTCTGTTCCTCCAGAGAACCCTGACTATACACTCTAACAGGTGAAAGGGCAAGTTGTGCTGTAGTCACAGCATGGGATACTGCTTTTTTTTTTTTTTTTTTTTTTTAGGAACAAATTATTGATGCACACCAAACCATGGATAATTCTCAAAATTATTCAAAAAATTAATCTTAGTTATGTAACCAAAAGCATATCAGTCATAGGCAGGGGTGGAGACAGGGTATGTGGGAAAGGACCTGAGGAAGCATTTGAGGGTGATGAGGGCGATGTGATTATTGAGGACTTGGCGATGGCAGTGGTTCCAGGGCATTCCAACCATTTTCTGCATTAGTCAGAGTTCAACAGATTCTATTTTCAATCAATGCAGTTCATTATACATAATTATGGTTCAATAAAAGTGATCTTAAAACCTTGATAGGAAGGAAAGGCTGCAGAACGTGACAAAACTATCAAGTTATATTACAAATGTATGAAAAAACCCCAGCAACAGGGAAAAGCTGCTGCCCTAGCTAGAAATGACTGGAGTCTTACAATTAAAGGCAAAGAAACTGTCCACAACACGCACCTCACTTGATAGGGTCGTTTCCCACAGGGGTTTGGGTTTTGAATTCTAATACTACTATAGGTGCATGTAGACTGGAATCAATAATTAAATAAATGGGTGGCAGATAGCAGGATCCAGGTTGTCTCTCTGCTGGAGTGCAAGGTTACATACAGGCAAGCAAAAGGAGGTACAATGGTCCGTGCAACAGGGGTCGAGGTCAGCGGCGTCAGTGTAGCCCAGTTTCACAGAGGTGGGTACACACAGAAATCCTTGCCCTGTGTGCGGACAGCTGCCAGGTAAAGGCACATGCGCTTCCTTGTTCTGTCAACTGAGAGGGTCTGGAAATAGAGACAACTGGGTTTTGGGCTCTAATACTGTTGTTCATTAAGAGGAACTGGGCTCCTTGGAGAAATGGTTGCTTTTAGGACCAGGGCGAGAACTATATGAGGTGAGTCTGGAGCACTTTTTAGTGCCTGAAAGTAAGGAAGTGTTCGAGAAAAACAAAAAAAAATTTACATCACTGGGGCGATCTCGGAGGAACACAGGAGCCAACGAGAGGGCTCCCCAAAGGCCAGAGTCGAAACAAATACCAACAACAACATAAATAAATTAGAATCAGATTACAATATAAGTATCCAAGCTCCATATAAATGATATAAATACGTTGAATAACTGCATAGATAAATGGGAGATCAGAGGACTCTCCTGTGCAGTATTGCAAATAATTTATGTCAATTCCACACCACGGAGGGGACGGGACATGACTCGTTGCTCCTTTAATGGGGGTGGCACGTGGTGACATCCTTTCAAAGAGCATGGTGTGAAAAGGGGAAGAAATAGAGCAGCCTCATAGTAGAGAGACCTGCAAATACGACTCGGCTTTCTAGAGATGGATAACTTTACCTCTACTGCAGCTGAGAGCGTGCACTCTTAATAGGATCTGATGAGGGTGACACTCTACATCTTTCTCCTCAAACCTGCAACTGTAATCTAGTCATGGGAAAAAACAAAACAAAACAAACAAACAAAAAAACCCAGACCAATTCTAGTTACACTTCTTTCTACAAAATCCCCGACGCATGCTCCTCAAAACTGTCCAACTCATCAAAAACAAAGAAAATGCTAGAAACTGCCAAAGTAAGCGGAGCCTAAAAACATGTGATAATTAAATGTAATGCAGCATCCTGGCTGGGACCCTGGAACTGAAAAAGGCAAAAACTAAGGAAATCTGAATAAATATGGAATATGGTCTGTGGTTAATAATAAATCGGCAACACATAAGCTGTACTTAGTAGAGGAAGCTGCATGTAGGATACACGTATAAGGGAACTCTTTGTATTATCGTCATAGTTTTTCTATAAATTCAAAACTGTTGAACTATTTTTTTATTTCTTAAAAGTCCTCTCACATTAATAGTGATAAAGAGTGATACTACAAAACAATCAGGACAAACCATCAAAAAAGAGAGAGTAATCATAGCTGGTGTGATGCCGAACATGACCTTGAAGTATGTATTAGAAACCTAACCCAGGAGCCAGGAACAGCGACGCACGTCTAGATGCAGGTGGGAGACTGTAAGGCACGGCCAGCAGCAGCAGAGCCATCGGCAGGCAAAGTGACCTGACTTCCCCCGCCCCAAACTGTCTGGAAATGAGCTAGTTGAAACCAGAGAGGTCTTTCCCCTTGTTCTACACATGAACTTGACCTCCCAGGAAAATAGCGACACATGTTCCCCCATGTGGCAGGTCAAAAATGACATCCCCAGGTGCCAAGTAGCTCACCTTGCCGACAGAGCTGAACCACAGATCCAGACAGACCAGCACCCAGCATCTCACCTACTTCACCCTAAAGCCTCTTTCCCACCCTCACTCAGTGGGAGAAGACAGGAGAGGAAGACGCTCCCTGTGGCCCAGCGAGAACTCCCCCTGCAGGGCTCAGTGGATCGTGGAAGGATGAGGTGAGGGCTCGGGCTTCCCCTCGTGCTTAACCTTGGCCTCTGTCGGTCTTCCCAGTGAGGGCTGTTCTTGAATCACGTCTTCAAACAGTGTGGTGACATTCATCCCACGCACCTGGTGGTGACAGGTGTAGACCCAGCTTGGGACCCACAGTTAGAAATCCAGAAGAGATCCATCTTGCAGGACAGTCACCTAAACCAAAGTCAGTGATTAAAAAAAAAAAAACACCCAAAGAACATATCAGCAATGAGAGAGATCATAGTGACAGATACTGAGAATAAATTTATACCAAGAAATTTTAAAGATCAGATGGAGTGGATTTTTTTAAATACATTAGTTTCTAAAATTGACTCTGCGATGGATAGGAAAACATGAGTAATCGCAACCATTTTAAAAATTCAATCAGCACTCAAAGTCCCCCCACACCCATCCACCCACAGACATCCAGTCCAGATGGTTTTATGTTTTTTCAAACCTTCAAGGAGCAGATAAATAATCCATCCCTTATTAAACCGTTACAGACAAGAAGAAGATGATCATCTACCCAACTAATTTTCAGAGCAATTTTTAAGGCTAGTTCTATGTCAAAACTGCACAATTGTAGAAAGGAAAATTACACATAAGTCTCACCTATAGCCACGGATGAAATGTCCTTACTTAATAAGAATGCTTAGTCTTTGCATCCCTCTTGTGTTTTGTCCTCCCACCCCGAGTCTCCTGTTGACCAGCTCCTGCTCCTGGGTGTGGAGTGTTAGTAAAATCTATCCGAGGATGGGTGCTGGAAATAAGGCAGTGTGGTAAGGTCACAGGTCTTTAGTGTGTCTCCAAATTTCCTTGCTACTCTCATTCATTTTCCTCCTTCCAGGGTCTATTCTTATCACAGAGGATTCCCACGCAACATGAAATGATTCTTTGGGAACCATGTGGAGAAATGGCCTCACTGTTTGTGCTTCTGCTCAAAGCAGGAGGTTTCCATCCTTCATTCTGATCTCTAAGGACTGTCCTACTCCTTCGTCAGGAGACAGTGCAAGGTCCAAAGAGGCAGTGCCAGGTTTGGGAGGCTCTGAAACTCTCAAGGCCTTCACCAAGCATTATCTAAAGAGTTTGATTGGCCTTGTGACTTCTGAGAGAGGGTATTTATCTGATGATGTTAATCCTCCTCCCTTAGGGGACAGTGGAGGAGTGGAGAGAGGCCAAGATGGAGGTAACCATTGGCAACTTCAGAGAGTGGGTGTCGGGTGGAGTGGAAATCAACAGAAGCTAAGCTCAGACCGGGAAGCTGGAAAATCAGTAATCCAACTATGAATATGTGGACCATGCGACAGAGACATCTTAGGCCACTAAAACTGACGTTGCCTGTTTCCTGAAACCTTGTGGGTGGCAAAGCGACCTGGGAATAAAAATGACTGAGCGCCTAGATCATGCAACTGATGGCCTCTTGGAACAGGGTACTGTCCCCAAACCCACACACCACTCACTGTGGTGTCCTGGGCACAATGAACTGAAACCGTGCTGCTGGCTCCCAACCTGTGAGACTGCAATACACTTCGGAGCTTCTCCTGAGCTCATAGGCCACTGGACACGACCAAACCAGGCCTATGGTACAGAAGCCCCTGTAGATACCAAAAATCTAGGATGCCCACATCCTTCATTGAAAATGGCATAGTATTGCATGGAGCCTAACACCCTCTGTATACTTAAATCATCTCCAGATCACCTACAGCACCTAACACAATGGAGATGCTGTGTGAACAGTTGTTCTGCTGTGCTGTGTAGGCAACAATTACAAGAAAGAAGAGTTGGAAGGATACAGTAGTGATGCAGGTTTTTGGCAAATATCTTCTAGCCACAGTTAGTGGGATACCCGGATGGGGAGCCCTGGATGCCGAAGGTTGACTGTTTTTACTGCTGTGACCTCAGCACCTTGGGGCTGGAAGAGAGAGGAAGAACTTCTGAACTAAATGAAGTAAGGGCTGTGGGGTACAACCCAATTTCAGAGGTTGACTCAGGAAAGGGGAGTCCCATAGTCCAGGCACATTTTCCCAAAATTAAAGAAGATAAGGTCCATGGAAGCAAGAGCAAAGATTTTCTGTTTGTTTACTCTTTTGTTCATTGCTGCAACCCCAGAGTCTAGATCAGTACCAGGAACAACCTGGGTGCTTGTTAAATATTTGTCACTCAAATTAAAATTCTAATTCTGGAAGCAAGCAGGACTGGGTGTCAGTTAGGTGTGAGAAAGCAATGCTGATGAGCATGTCATAGACAAATGATTAGGGACCATTCTCAGGACCCCCTCCAGGTGGCCACTTCATCAGTGGCAAGACACAAGCCACTAAAAACTCTGCTATGCCAAAGAAAAAAATGAATCACCAAGTAAAAATGTATCTCTCGGCACTGATTGAATTTTTAAACTGTTGTCAATTACATGTGTTTTTCTATCCATCGCTGAGTTCATTTTACAAAACTCTTGGAATTTGAAAAAAATCCATTCCATCTAATCTTTAAATTTGGGGGGTGGACTTAGCTTCCTGATATACTGTTGCAATTCAAGCATATCTTTTAAAAAACCTCACAGATTCCTATTGACATTCACCCTGCAACACATTTTTTTAAAAATCAGCTTAACGTCAGACATCTCCCACTGAGCGTTGTCATGAGGCAAGGGATCAAGGAGGCCTTGTCTGAAGCGGGGTTCCTCAACCTCAGCGCTGTGGGTACCTGGGACGTGGGAGGGTGTCCTGCACGCAGCGGGTGGTTCAGCAGCGTCCCAGCCTCACCCTCCGGCACATGCACAGTTGGAAATGGCAAGTGTCTGCACAGCTGATCAAATGTCTCTCCAGATATGGGAAAAAGGGTGACCCTTCTTCCTTTAGAGAGTCTTTGGTCTACAGATTTGAGAACCAAAGGGATAAGTCAACCAAGTTGTCATTCATATGTAGAGACCGTTGACATTTTAACTTCAAGCAAAGTCAAGTCAACCCTCCTTAAAGGGAAAAAAAAATTACTAAAGATGTATTATAACTTACTGAGTCATCGATCAAAAAACGATATTAAGAATGGAGACAAGGCCCTGGGTTCGATCCCCAGCACCCCCCCAAAAAAAGAACAGAGGAAAAGGAGAAAGGAGCTTGAGGAAGAAGCCATACAGCAGCATCCTCCATGTTATGGGTCAATTTCTTCCCATCTGTCTTCTATAGGATTCAGAATTCAAAACATTTTCAATGTGAAGCTATCTGTCTTTCTCCAATTCTGGAAAATTCTTAGCTACCATCTCCTCAAATATTGCATGTTCACCACTGCTTCTGCTTCTCTAATGGGACACAAGACATTGCTCAGCCTGACTGCTACTAGGGACTGCATGTCATTGCGTTCAGGCACGCTAATAGAATCCTCCCACTTATAATCCTCTCTCTTCTTCACACAGGCTGGAAGCAACATACATGAAGATCCTTAAGGACAGCAGAACCACAGATGAAGCATCCCTATCCCTCAGTCACCTTGCAGAAGACACATTAAACTCTTGCTTTGGGGGATGGTATGTTAGTCAGCTGTTCATCACTGGGCCCAAAAGAACTGACAAGAACAGCTCAAAGCAGAAGTCTTATTTAACTCATAGTTTCAGAGGTTTAGTCTATGGTCAGCCAAGTCCATAACTCTGGGTCCAAGGTGAGGCAGAACAGCATGGTAAAAGGGCATGCTGGAGGAAAGCAGCTCCGGACAAAGATGCCAGGGAGCAGAGAGAAAGAGCACAAGGCTCCAGGGACAAAATATAAACCCCAAGGACAAACCCCAGCGACCTACTTCCTCCAGTCACACACTACTTGCCTATAGTTACCACCCATTTAATTCCTTTGTTAGGGTTTGGATATATGTAGTGCCCCCCCCACACCAAAAGCTCATGTGTGAGATGATAAAAGAATGTTCAGAGGTGAAATGATTAGATTATGATCAACCTAACCAGTGGATTAATCCACTGATATGGATTAACTGGGTGGTAACTGTAGGCAGGTAGGATTTGGCAGAGGAGGTAGTTCACTGGGGGTATGTCTTTGGGATTTGTATTTTGTCCCTGGTGAACGGAGCCCTCTCTTTCTCTCTGCCTCCTGTTGCCATGTTCTGAGCTACTTTCCTCTGCCACGCTCTTCCACCTTACTATGATCCCAAAGTTATGAAGTCTGCCATCTTTGTACTGAGACCTTTGAGACCATGAGCCAAGATAAACTTTTCCTCATCTACACTGTTCTTGTCAGGTCTTTTGGTCAGTGATGAGAAAGCTACCTAAGACATCATCCAAGTGGATTAACCCACTGGTTGGGCTACACTTCTCATAATCTAATCATTTCACCCTGAGCATTCTTGCATTGTCTCACACATGAATTTTGTGGGGGGACCCCTTATGTTTAAACCCTAATAGATGGAATAAGTTCTACTGTATGAATCAAATAAATTTTGAAGTATGTTTACCATAGCAATTAGTGTCTCCTTAATTGATAAAGTACAGGGTACAGAAAATAGGTGGTCCCAGGAAGGGGAGAATAACAGGAATTCCTAAAGGAACTGAAAAAGAAGTTCCAGGATCACAGCCAGGCAGTGAAGAAGGCAGTAAAACTAGTCCTGATTAGAAGTGGACACGGAGGTCTTCAGAAAGGCGTCAACGGAGGGGAAGGAAAAGGAGGAGAAGGCGACTGGGGTGGAAACAGGCCTGACCGTGTGGAGAGCCGGGGAGGCCTCTGCGTTGATGGTGCGGAAGGAGGTCTAAGGAAGCCAAGAAGAAATCCGAGACAGTCTACCCTGGAAAATAAAAACTGACCCAGAAATGTAGACCTAGCCTCCTACTTGGCTTATCAGGGAGCACTAGTTACTCAGTCCCCGTGCTATAGACGCTGAATTCAGATCTAGGCAAAAAGCGTGCTTGAGTTCTACCGGGAGGATGTGCGTGAGAGATGGTGAAGAACGCAGGCTCTTCAGCCACCATCCTACCAAGTCACCAGAGAACGCAGATGAGGTGGGAAACTGAAAAGCAGAGAAACAGCAGCCTCAGTATCTGCTTAGAACCATCCAAGTAAGCAGCCCGAGGAAGAGGGTGTGTGGTGGGAAACAGGCAGCGGGACGGGGAGGGAAGCGTGAAGGAACCGATCTTTGTCACTGTTTTTAAGACACACATATGCATTATTTTGATAAAAAATAAATAAGTGGCCGGGTGCAGTGGCGCTCGCCGAGAATCCCAGCAACTCGGGAGGCTAAGGCAGGAGGATCACGAGTTGATAGCCTCAGCAAACTAGTCAGGCACTTAGTAACTCAGCCAGACCTTATCTCTAAATAAAATATAAAAAAGGACTGGGGATGTGACTCACTGCTGAAGCACCCCTGCATTTTATCCCTGGTACCAATAAATAAACAGACAATGAATAAGTTTTTTTTTTTTTTTAAATAAGGATAGAGCACACTTGTATCAAGCATTTCCAATCCTCAGCCTAGAGGATTTTTTAAAGAGGTTTATATCGAAAAGCATTAAATTTACCTTCATTGCAGGAGGTTAAAAAAAAAATCTGTCTTATGTGCCTTTTGTAGAGTCAAACAGTTATTTGAATGTGTATTACATATTTGGTGTGCACGCGTGTGTGTGTGTCTCGGAGCACGCATGCATTTTAACCTCTGGAATGACACTTTGGAATTATCACGGAGAATAACTTGATGGGTCTGTGAAGCAATGGTGAAATGCTACTTCGGTCTGTATTTTGAGGTGTGAAAAGCCTCTTTCTATTAAAAAGCCAACAAACAACTCTCCAGGAGGCACATCTCAGTAGATGCCAAATCCACAGCTGTGGTAGAAAACAATCTACGTGTGCTTCATCCCTCTGAAAAGGACAGCGAAGAAGGATGGACGTGTCCAGGGACAGAGCATGTCAATGATACACCCCTTTTGCCAAAGAACCCCAAACTCCAACGTTCCACCCCACTGTCAGACCACGGAATCCACCTCACGTCCCAAGTGTCAGCTCAGGAAACGTGGCCATGCTGAGCTGGGCAGGGAAGGGGAAATTGGCAGAGCCCCGGTGCACCCCGGCAGCAGCCAGGCCCTGCTCGAGTGCTCCCCTGTTCTTTCCCCTGCCCTTATTTGTCTCTCACCTTCCTCCCCCACCCAATCCTTCAGCAAAGGAGCTAAGAAGGCCAAAGGTCAGTTTGGACCCCTTCTTCCCCTCGCCCATGGAAGAAGGGTCTCGAGAGTTCCTGGGAGGAAATTTTGTTAAGTGATGTGAAGGTGAATATCCTCACCGCTTCCTGGGACACTCAAACATTCCAACGGCTGATCCAGGCCCTGCCCGTTGAATGCCTAATGCCGCTTATGGAACTGAAGTGTGCTGGCACCAAGCTCTGCAGTCGAGGGGGTGAACCGAGAAAGTTCGCACCAGCCTTTCAGGTGTATTGACACGGGTCACCTGAAAGTCAAGCAGGAGATAATGCCATTGCATCCTGGCCCAAGCCGGCACATGCTGGCAGGGAGAGAGCAGTCACCTTGGGAGACAGCTGCCATCTCACCAGAAGAGAAAATCCATCTTCAGTGAAATCTGAGAAGCTACATTAATTCAGAGGCACCCAAGAGTTTGCCTTCTGCTCCCGGTGGTGTAGTTTCTTCTTTTAATCTGTAGGCAGAAGTACCTCCTACTGCTGAATGAAAGGAGCTAATTCTTGTAAATCTAAGAACACTGTCTGGTTGGCACTTGGTCGACAATCAGATATTGGCTTTGGGGAAATTATTTTCATGAAGTCCCCAGTATTCTTTGGAAGGCCGTAGGCCATGTGGTTAGAATGGAACTGAACCTTCCCCTTCCAGGCCACATGTAAAACCCAAAATTGGTCAATCAAAGCACCAGGCCAGGGGCTGGGGCTGTAGATCAGTGGTGGAGCACTTGCCCAGCATGTGTGAGGCACGGGTTCAATCATCAGCACTACATAAAAGTAAATAATTAGGTAGGTAAGGTATTGTATCTACAACTAAATATTTTTAAAAAACAACAAAGCACCAGTCCATTTGGCCATGGAATAATTTAAGCAATATTGTAAAATGATACAGGAACTCTGGGAAAGTTTGCCAATTTCTTTAAATACTAAACATGCAACTACCGTATGACCAAGCAGTTGAACTCTTGGTTATTTTCCCCAGCAAAATGAAGACTTTGTTCAGATGAAAACCTGTACACAAATGTCTTTAACAATGTTTATTCATAATAACCCCAAACTGGAAACAACCCAGATGTCCTTCAGTGTGGATGGATCGTTAAACCAAGCTGTGGCTGGTCCTATGGACTACCCTAAGCAACAGGAAGGACAGGAAGTAAGCCCAAGTCTCAGGGAGTCATGCTGAGTGCAGAGCCAGCCACAGAGAAGCAGGTGGGTGATGCTGTTTACACCGTGATGTTGAAATGATAAAATTACAGAAATGGAGAACAGAAGGCGGAATTAGAGGGATTGGGGACAGAAAGGAAGTCAGAGTGGCCATAAGTAGGCAACGTGGGGAGTCACAAGGCAACAGAAACGTTCTGTATTTTGACTCAGCAATGCTGCTGCTCTGGTTGTGATATTTAATTCATCTCGCAAGCTGTCATCACTGGGGACACTGGAGAAAGGGTGTGTTGTTGTATTATTTCTTATAATTGTTTATGACTCTATAACTATCTCAAAATTAGGAGCTTAATTAGAAACAATCAAATACCCACGTGATCTGAACGTGTCGCCGAGGTTGAGGGCCGCAGACCCACTCTCCAGCTATCCGTAGGTCTCTTCCTGTTCAGCACCTGCTCTGCTCTGCGTGGACTCTGCCACTCATCTTGTGACTCACCCTTCCCAATGCCTTGGGCTTCCTGTCTTTCCTGTCTTTACTTTTAATTCTACTTCTTCTAAGCAGAATTTAGATGGTTGTATTTTCTCAATCCATTTTGACAATCTTTGACCCATAATGAGAATATTTTGTCTGTTAAGCTTAATGTAATAAATATTAGAGGAAAATCTATTATCTTACTCTCTTCCCACTTTCTTTACCCCTTTGTGTCTTTTTTTTTTTTTCCTCTTGTCTTTTTTGGATTACTTAATTACTGTTATTATTCTATTTTTCTCTCTATTAGCTTATAAATTATATATTTAAGGTCACAGTAAGCATCCTTGACTTAAAAGGCTCTAATATAAATGTATATTTATCACTTTCTGAATTAAAGGATTTTAGGACTCTTTAACTCAATTTGCTACCTCCTCAACTCTTCATCATATTGATAGCTTTTATTCTTCATATGTTTAAAGCCCAGAAGACATTGTGAATATTGTGTCATATAGTGAATATTCACATATATATGCTTGAATATTTAATTGCTCTTTATTCATTGTTGAATTTCTATACTGTCTTCCCAGAAAGCATGAAGACAATGAAGATTTCCAAATAACAAACTCTTTTAACTTTTCTTCTTCTGGAATGTCCCTTGGATTTTTGTTCTTTTTTGAAAAGCATTTAAACTGGCTATAATTCCACATAGGCAGATATTTTCTTCAATACCTAAGATGTCACTCCATCATCTTCTGACTTGAGTTGTTAGTGTTGGAAAGTCAGCTGTTCCTTTGAGATTCCCATGCCCTTTTTCTCTGTCTCCTATTAAGATTTTCTCTGTCTTTGAACTTCAACAATTTTACTACTCAGGATCTAGGTGTGGATTTTCTTCATTTGCACCTCTTTGGATTTGTTGTACTCGTGATGTCTGTAACTGGAGTATCATCAATTTTGAAAATTGATATAGTTAATATATCTTCAGATATTGCCTCTACTCTATTTTCGTCCTCTGGCATTACAATGAAACACTAGACCTCTTCTGTCTCATAGACTCTTACATTCTTTTCTCTTTTTTCCTGCCTTTTCAGCCTTCTTAACTTTTCAATCTGGATATTTTCTACAGAACACTTTTCTAGTTCTCTTTTTGGATACGTTCGATTTGCTTTTAAATCCATCATTGAGTTTCTTATGTCAGTTACAATATTTTTAAGTTCTAGATTCTTTTATAGATCCCAATTCTCTAATGAAATTTTCCATTTTGTTACCTTTTCCTTGAATATATTAATCATGGTGATTATAAAATCCATATCTGATCATTCAAATATCTGAATTATCTATAGATTCGTGTCATTGATTTAGCTTCTATTTCTCATATGCACTGTCCTGAGTCTTGGCATGCCTAGTAATTTTTTTTTTTTTTTGCCTACTGGGCATTGTGTATGCTGTAGCAGCTCTTGCTACTATTATCTTACTTCAAGGATAAATTACCTTTTTTTCTTTCAGGTGAGTAGGGAAGGGAAGGTTACCTACATCCAGTTGGGGACTGAGATGATTCAGGGTGGTTTTCTAGTCTTTATGAGGGCTCTTCTTCTTCCTGTTTGCCTTCTATTTATGGGGCATAGCCTCATCGCCTCATCCTACATATTTCCTGCATGTTTAGGGTTTTGACTTTCTGGAGGAGACCCCCCAGCTCCCCACTACCTCCACAAATGACCAGACCTTCTACATGGCTTTTACTTGGGTCTTCCTTTTCTGAGCATTTTGTTGCTTTGGACTTTTCCACACTTATCAGAGACTTTCTGTGCCACCTCAACTTTCACGGGAAGCTCTCCCTTGGGTAGTTAAGTTAGTTTAATTATTCTTTCAGTGTAGTTAGTTTTTAATATATCTCCATCTTAACAGTGAGTTTTTGTCTGCCTCTACTTTGCTGTGGGACACTGGGCAAATAATGATTAATGATAATAATAATGTACTGTGAGAGTTGAAAGAAGGGTTAGGTTTGCTTTAGCTTAAGCATTTTGGACTCCATGACTCTAATGGTACACACCAAAGGAAAAGTTTTGTTGTGATAAGTTTGGACAAAGCATCAGTGAATATTCATACTTTTTAAAGGATTTAAAATAATTCAATAAACACTCATTATCTGGTAAAGTTATGAATATATGGCAATCTCCCTTTTCCAGGATTTCACATTTAATGGTTTCAGCTACCTGTGACTAACCATGGTCCAAAAATATTAAGTGGAAAATTCCACAAATAAGCAATTCCTAAGGTTTTAATTGCATGCTCTTCTGAGTAGCTTGATGAAATCTCTTCTCCTGTCCTGCCCAGAATGTGAATCATTCCTTAGTTCAGGATATCCAGGTGGTATATGCTACCCTTCCATTAGTTACATAGTAGCCATCTCAGTTATTAGATCACCTGTCACAATATTTCAGTACTATGTTGAAGTAGCCCATATTCTAATCAGTACTCACCTCATATCACAAGAGTAGTAATGCTGCCAATTTAGATATGCCAAAAAATAAAACACCAAACTTATCCTTTAAGTGAAAAAATGAAAGTTCTCAATTTAATAAGGAAAGAAAAAAATATATATTGAAGTTGCTACAATCTATGGTAAGAATGAATCTTTAATCCATGAAATTGTGAACAAGAGAAAACAAAGTAGTGCTAGTTTCACTGTCGTAGAAAACAGTCAAAACTTATGGCCACAATGCATAAGTGCTTAATTAAGATGAAAAAGTGTTGTATTTGTGGGTGAAAGAAATGAACATAAAACATGTTCTATTGATGGCACCATGTCATGCCAAAGAGCGTTAGCCTATGGAGAGACTCCAGCAAGTGATTCCCTTGAAACATGTAACATCTGCCCATTGACTATAGCAGGGATACCTGCACAGAGTCAGGAACAGGTTTGGACTGAAAAATACAAAAAACACTTGAGAGGTCATATCTGCCAATGAAGCTGCTGCCACATTTCCAGCAGACTTGAAGAATTTGATTAAGGGGGAAGAATACCATCCAAAGCAAGTCCCCAATTATGAGAAAATCGGTCTCCTCTGGAATCAGATGCCCAGTCAAACTGACATCCATAAAAGTGCACAGGAGCCACCAGGGCACAAGACGTGGAAATGACAACAACTTCCAACTGCAATGTTTTCCAAAAGGTTTTGAAATAATCCTTCAACTACTGAGGATCCTCAGCCATCAACCTCAGTTGCTCCTGACAGTCAACCACAGACGCTGTCATGACTCAGGGATCCAGGCTCCTTGAAGCCAACGATCCTTTTTCTAAGGTGTCATCAGGAGTAAGTGGCAGCCCGGCACTGCGTCACCATGCCTGCGTCATGCAGGGGCATGGCGGGCATCTGTTCATTGAGGAGCGTGACTGTGGAGATCACCTCGCTTCCTCTCACCTGCCAGCATTGTGCCAGCTCACATCTCCAGGAGGAGGGTGAGGACAGCACAGTACGGTGTTCTGAGAGAGGCCACATTCATAGTTATCTTTATTAAATCACATTGTCATGATTATTTTATATTAATTATTATTTTTAATCTCCTAGTGCACTAATGCCCAAGTTAAACTTTATCATAAGTATGTATGTACAGAAAAACGCAGTATATACACGACCAGACATCCCTCATGGTCTCAAGCATCCAGGGGGCACTTGGAAACCCTGCAGACAAGAGGGAACAACAGTACTTGAATGTGAAGTGAAAGGAGCTTGGCACAGTTGTACATGCTGCAGACTCGTGAAGTACAAAGGGTTAGGTTCAGAAGTCTACAGTAAACAGGATGTGTACTAGAAAGGTATAAAATACATCCTTGAAAAACCCTTAAGTAACCAAGAAAGTAGAGTCAGGTTAACCATGTAGAAGACTGAAGTTTCAACTCTCAGCAGGTACAAAAAAAAAAAAAAAATCACTTTTCCCCCAACTTAAAACTATTTCTGGACTGGGGAATGTAGCTCAGTGTTAAGCATGAGTGAGCCACAGTGTTAAGCAGTGTCTAGCATGAGTGAACCACAAAACAAAAAGCAAAACAACTATTTCTTTAGTTGGTGAACAAAGTATTTAGTTTCTATTTGGAGGTTATATCATATTTAAAATTGCCTACTTAAACAGTAAAGTCACATTGCTGCTACCAGAGAGAAACAGGAACTGAGATTGTTAGGGAAGAGAGTTACATCTCCCAGTCAGTGACACTTTGCAGGGGGTATGGTAGGCATCTGCTCACTGAGGAGCATGGCTATGGAAATTACCAATGCTGGTTTTTTTTTTCCTACTTGTGTACAATTAAGTTCTCATGAGTTGAATGTGCACACTATGTGATCTTCACTGTAACATATTATGGGAGAAGAGTGGAAAAAACTTAAAGTTATGGGTCAGAAATTATGGACTACAGATTAAGTTAGCCAGGGCACTGAAATTCCCACCCATACCACTGTTTGTCCAAGGAGCAGTGTAAATCTTAGCATTTAACATAATAATCCTATGAAAAGATGACAAAGAAGTGGTATATTTTGTGCATCTATTAGTATGAAGTGTCATATTTAAATTGTCTCAGGTATTAGCAAGTTTTTACGGAAGAAGAAGTAGAGAATCTAAGAGGAAGACCAGCTCATCAATGTGGATCTACTCTCTTAACTCAAGATTGCCCAACTCAAAGCTACCATATTTTGGAAAACTGTAAATGACTTGAATTGGGGGATCTTTACTGTTATAAGTTATCCATTCTGTTTTGTTCTCTATTTGAACTTACACATGCAAAGCAATAAACTACAACAATAATGAAGGCATTGCTTACTGACTACACACACACACATGCACACACACATGTGTTAGTCAATGTTCTGTTGCTATGACAAAACACCTGAGAGAATTTAATGTAAGGAGGAAAGATTCATTTTGGCTCAGAGATTTTAGTCCATGGTCACTTGGCCCTGTTGTTTTTGGGCCTTTGGAGAAGCAGCACATCATGGTGGGGAGGATATGACAGGTCAAAGCTGCTTGCCTCATGGTGAAACAGAGAGGCAAAGGGGCCAAGTCCCAATACCTCTTCAAGGACACACCCCCAATGACCTAACTCCTATGACTAGGCCTTACCTCCTAAAGGTTTCACCATCTCCCAAGAGTGCTTTGGGGGATCATTTAAGATTCAAACCATAATGTCATACACATATAATTAGCCATCATAAATATGATAGTTAACTCTATATGTCTGGGCTAAGGGATGGCTAGAGAGCTGGTTTTATGTAATGTTTGTTATGTTTCTGGAAGAGATTAGTATCTGAATTGGTAGACTGACTTAAGTACATCACCCTCTCCAAAGTGGAGAGGTCGTCTGAACACAAGTGCAGAGGAGGCCACCTAAATCTGAACCATTCACTGCTGAGGAATATAAATAAAACCTGTAAGGATGAACGTCTCATACCAGATATTTGTGAGGTTTTTGGAAGAGGAGAAGGCAAAATAGGCTTGTTGATTTAAAGATTTCAGCAAATATCCGGACCATTGGTCTGAGACCAACATAAACCATCTGCCTCTTAGCCTGACCTTTGCTCATGCTTGGCATTCTGGGGGAGGAGAATTTACTGTGAAAAGACTGGCTTCACATCATCAGAATTAAAAACTTTTGTGTTTCAAAGGATACCATTAAGAAATTGGAAAAAACGGCCCACAGAATGTGAAGGAGAATTTTGTAAATCGTGTATCTGATAAGGAAATCGCACCTGGAATATGTAAAGGTGTCTTACAACTCAACAGTAAAAAGACTAATAATCCAATTTAAAAAAGAACAAAGGACCTGAGTAGACAATTTTCCAAAGAAGAATATGTACAAATAGCCAATTTTCATATGATGTTCGGCATCATTACCGTCAAGGAAATGCCAGTAAGAACCACACAGGAAGAAAGAAAGCCACTAGGCCAGCGGAGTCACAGACACAGAAGGGGTGAGAGCCCGGGAAGCTGTGCGCTTCCTGACCCCCAGTGGGCATGCGGAATGGGAGAGCCACTTTAGAAAATAGGCTGGCAGGTTTTCAGAATGTTAAACATGGAGTTAGAATGTGAGCCAGCAATTCTACTCCTACGCTTACACCAAAGAGAAATAAAACCAAGTGCCTACACGAAAACTTGAAAGTTCATGGCAGACATAACCTTCCTGAGAGACAAAAAGTAGAAACTACGCAAATGTCCAGTAACTGAAGAATGGATTTTTTTTTTAAACCCAGTATAGCCATACAATGGAAACTTATCCTGCAATAAAAAGAAATGAATTTCTGATGTATGCTGCAACAGGAATGAACTTTGAAAACATTGTGTTAAGTGAAAGAAGTCACAAAAAAATATATATATACATATATAATGTGTGTATATATGTGTATATATATTGTATTTATATCAACATAAAATGTACACATAATCTGTAGAGCAAATAAGCAAATTTGTGGTTTACCTAGAGTTATAGATGAGGAGGAAGTGAAGAGTTTAATGGGAATTCTTTTTGTGATAATGAAAACATTCTAAAATTGATTGTAATGATGATTACATAAGTCTATAAATATACAAAAGCCATTGAATTATGCTCCTTAAATGGTTGCGTTATATGGTATTTGGATTATATTTCAGTAAAGCTCTTTTAAAAAGACTTCCTGAGACATTACAGAACTGACCCTACAACAGCTCATCCCAGATGCCAGTACTACCTCTCTGTCATTGCGACAAACTGAAAAACAACAACAACAAAAAAAAAAACAACCCAGCAATGTCCAAATTCCTCCTGAAAAGGGGAACATACTGATCCCTACTGAGAAACACTGAAAAGAACAATGCTGGAAATGGGCATAAACAAACACACTGGAGATTTCCAATGCTCCTGCCAACAGAAGCTCATGCAAACAACACAAGGCTTCTTTGCTGTCCTTTCTCTAAACAACAGTGAGAGCAAATCAAACCCTGCAAAAATAAAAGAAACTCACCTCTAAGACCATCCGACATGTTTCTTTCAAAATGCATGAACATGGTGACATTGAACAACCTCACATTGATTTTGCTGAGGCAACTTTTACTTACAAAATAGTCAACTGCTTTAATCTCTGAATGGGGCAGGGGATGTTTCAAAATTAAAATCTAGAGAGGAAGTGATGGTTCACAGTCTATCAGAGTGTCTGTGACCAGGGGTTTCCGCAGATCTTCAATAAAATGCAATCTAAGAGATGTATTGACAAACATGGACCAAAGGAAGAAAGAGCTCAGTTCAACCTCATCGCTGTTATTTTTTGTTTTGTTTTGTTTTTGTTTTTGTTGTTGTTGTCATTTTTTCTGTGGTGCTAGGGGATTGAACCCAGGGCCTTGGGCATCCAAGGCAAGTACTCTCCTAACTGAGCTATATACCCAGCCCGCACATCACTGTTGATACAATAAAGAATAGTCACGCCTTAAATAAGAAAAATCAAACAAATGAATTATTTCATGAGACAGTGAGAGCTAGAAGCTGCCTGAGTGTGGGACCATTATCATATTCATATTGATTTCTTTGAAGACAGTGATTCCACTGTCAGGCTTTGGAGTTAGATTTTTCAGAAGAGAAGCACGAGGAGAAGGAAGAGGAAAGGAGTCAACCCTTTATATCTTCCAGGGTTTAAGATATAAAGCCCCATTCCACCCAAAATTGAATGCTATAATTGGGGTGGGGACAACGGTGGAGTCAGAACTATCCCTTCGTGTAAGACAATGACTAATTCTCCATCCTAAATAACAAAAGACCTGCGCAATATGCGTTTCCTTGTGCATGGTCCTCATTCGATAGTCTGGGCTCCTTCTAGATTCCCCTTTATCAGCTCAAGATCTCCAGGAAAGGCCCCATGGTAGCCTGAAGGACTCAGGAGGACTCCATGCCCTCTTCTGCACAAGACATGAGCTTGGAGACCCAGGTGCCATTTGGGCTCAGGATCAGACCAGTGACATCCACCGCCCCTCAGGAAAGCTTTCTCAGGCAAACTTCAGCAGATCCAGTGTGAGAACTGATGCCGGGGAGAAAGAGAAGCCACTCACAAAAGGGGAGGTTTCATCTCAACCCAGCGGAGACTTTGGAGAGTTCCCACCCCATCCCCAGAGCACCACTACCAGGAGCCCCCCTTATTTGTCCCACACAGGGGAGAATGACTATTTTTTTTCCAGTCCTCTGAAGGTATATTATGCTCCCCTTGGGGGCTATCAAGTGATAGAGCAAACTGAAAGTATTTTTTTGCAGACTTCACCCTTGAGAGGAGACTGCAGAAATGCCTGTCAGTAAGCGCCCGAGGACAACAACATGTTTTGGAAGTTTCTTAGGTGCCCTCTGGGTTGAGAGCGAGTGGATTTCACAGACCCTTGACAGATGGTCCAGCCAAGATAGGGGGTCAAGTCTAAATTTGGAACTTGCAATCTGACTTTTTAAAGGCATTTGCATAGCAACAAAGATTTCCCTTCTGCTAAAACAATTAGAGGCAGGAATTATATGATTCAATCCAATTTTACTTATCGAAAGTTAGCCCAAATTCCAGCTCTTCATCAGAAGGAACCATCTTCAGCCATGGATCCATTTCATTTCAGGAAGCAAGGAACCAAAGCTCTGATTATAAGAGCAGGAGATGGAGCATCAACCACCTCTCACACAGCCCTGGCGAGTCTGATTCACCTGGGACTTCCAAACAGATGCTTCTGAATTTAAGAAACATTCTCTTGAGCTGAGGATGTGAACTGATTTGGTTCTTCCAGGTTGGCATTTATAAACACAAGCTTACCCATACAGGAAACCTCACAAGACCTGACCTTACTAGTTAGAGCTTTGACCCATACCTTAGAATCATCTCCCAGACCTGATATATCGGACCCATCTAGTTTCTAGTAGCTAGACCAGTAGTTCTCAAACTTTTGGATTTGGGGAACTTTTTATATTCATGACTTTAAAAGGCTTTTGCTTATGTGCGCTATATTCATCAATATTTACCATAAGAAAAATTAAAACTGAGAAAACATTGACATATCTAGCAATTCATTTAAAAATAACAACAATTCATCATGTATAAGCATATGTAACACCTTTTTAAAATATGATCATTGTTCCTAAAACAAAATAATTAGAACAGTGACATTATTTTACATTTTTTGCAAATCTCTTCCTGGAAGACAGCTGGAGTCTCATATTTGCTTCTGCATTCAATCTGTTGCAATATGTTGTTTTAGTTAAACTTCATGAAAAAAAAAAACTCACCTCAACAGATATTTAGTTGGAAAGGAAGGAGTTTTTAATATCTTTTTAGATAATTGTAAGAGTACACAAAAGTTCAACAAATCATTGTTCCTTAAAGACACGAAACTGTGTTGATGAACTTCTGCTCAGTGATGTAGTTTAACACTCAGTCTGTTCTGCGTTTTTAATGTTTTTTTTTTATTCACGCTTCAATTTACAGCATTGCACAGAGGTTGTTTGTGAAATATTGCTTCACTAAGTTATGAACATTTTCTAAATGTTGACATATTTCAATATTACAGCATCAAAAAATCACATTTGTTAATGTCACCACTGATTTAATCAGAAATGACTTTAAAGCTGGGAAACTGTCAAGCAAACAGTGATGGATGAAGGTTTTTCAAAACTCTATTTTTCCATGTCTGACATTCTCTTGAAGTTTTGAATTTTACCACTGGCAACAAATCCAGTCAAGTTGTTTTCCTTGAAGTGACCAGGGTCACCTTTTCCATTTTCAAGAAAATATCTTCAGATACCCGAGTCTGAGTAACTACACTTTGTCAGTCATTCCTTCAAGTGAAAATAGTGTCCCATGAGAAAAGCAGCCAGTTCAGATCCAAATCCTCACACGAGGGCTTCTTGGTACTCAAGAGGAAGTGTCTCATGTGTTTTTCCTATTCGGTCACATGGAATATTGAAAAAATGTGTGTCAAAGTTCAACATTTAATAAAATTAGTACTTTGTACTGCTCTGTTAAGGACTTTCCTAATTGACACTGGCCTTTCTTTTCCCTGAAAGTATAATTACTAAAGAACTGGGAACCATGAGTACAGTTTCATGCCACTGTCCTGATTCATGCCAAAGTCTCAGAATTTTGTCACCAGGATTCTGCATCATAGTGCCAATGTCGGCATGTGGGAAAAGATGAATAATTCCCTGGGATTATAATGAAAGTGGTGTTGACGTCATGATGTCACAGACTCCCTGAAGGGCTTGGGGAACTCCTCCTTTCTTTGAAAACCCCTGGTCTGTAGGAAAGGATAGGCTCAGGGCTGCTCCATCTCCATCCCAGCCTCTCCTTGGTTCCCGTGTGGCTGAGATGGAGGCAATGCAACTTCCTCTGATGTGGGACAGAAGAGGCTGGACACCTGAGGAACTTTCAAGAAGCAGGTTTTTTGACTGCAAAGTCCAGAGGGGCTATCACCTAAAATTTCTCTGGAACATGCGCCTGGAAATTCTTTGAACTTTGTACCTGGATGCAAGAGAGGAGGTTAGAGGTTTACATTTTTGTATGAGTCTGCTTAACTGTATTATATATATTTTTTCGAGTTCACAGAAAGTGCTTTTTGTCCCATTTTAAAGACTAGTCAGAGGTTTTATAAGTTTTACCACAAAAACGGAAGTAACATCATCAAGTCTGCTGCCAAAGTTAGCTTTTGCACGATAGAGCAACTCAGTCCTCACAGAGAATAGGAAGTCCTAAACCACACTGAGTTCTTTGCAGAAATTTTTGCTGATATTCTGTTAATAAGAACAGTTATGGCAAGGGTCTCTGGAGAAGCTAATTAAGGCTTTTTGGGGAGAAGGGCGTGCCACTGCACCTCCAGTTACCTAGCCACATAAAACAAATACTAAGAAAAGAAATAGCAAACAAATGGGCAAAAGGACCCTAAGAGCTGAGAAAGTAAGCCCCATAGAAGAGAGAACATTTCAGTAGACTCCTGTCATGGACATTCCCCGCTGAGCAAGGGTTCCCAGGCCCTTGGTTGATGTAACCAGATCCTTCCTGGGCATCATAATGGACACAGAAATCCTGAGCACCTCCCCATCCCTAAGAGTCATGCCATCTGGATCACATCCAGTGTCTTTCTTTGTCTTGTACAAAATGTGGTCCTGGGTCAACCAAGGGTGTTACTGTTTCCATTCATAGAGTAATCTGCAAATTTCCAGAAAAATTCTAACCCCAAATGAGACTATTCCCCGATTTTCCCTTTATCCTCAGACCAGCCACTCAGGACGGTTTTCAAATGTCTTTTCCACACTTTCCTAGACATTGTTTCAACATTTTATTTTTAAGAGTAACTTCTTGATTTTAAAAGTGCATTCCATATATTTCAAACATACTTAGAAGCTTTAAAATAATGAATGGGGGCAGGGGAGCATTAGGCTGAGATGACTCCAGTGGCTTGGGCTGTCATGTAAGCAAACCCAATCCCAACTCAATGTAAGTAATAAAACCCTTAGGCTAAACCAACAAACACTGCAAACCAACTAGAGACTTGACCAATCAGAAACAATCTACTACCCTACAGCTCATTAGGAACTTTCCGGTTTAACCAGTCACATTCTCTCTCTGCTTTGCTTCTGGGAGCACCTCCGACAGCCAGCTTGGCACAGTCCCTCAGGGAGCCCTGGACCCCCGGAGGCCTCCTGTTGCCTGGCTCATGAATTGCCAAATCCACAGATAAAATTAAAATGTCAGTGTGCCAGAGCTTATCACTTAACAGAAGTGAAGAAAATGATATGTAGGCCTTCTCCGTAAACTTTGCCTAAATCAGCGATCACTAAGGTTTTTTTGCTTCATTTGTCCCATTTTTTTAAAGTGAGTTACATATTTTAAAGTGAATTTCAGACATCATATCATTTCACTGGACATAAGTCAAAAGGTTGCTCTAAAACTAGGGCCACTATGCAACTGCATAATAAAATCAACGATCATTCCTTTGTTTCATATAATTCCTAGCCCATTAAAAATCCCAGTTGTCTCAAAAATGTAATTTACATTTGGTTGAATCAAATCAGAGTCTGAATGTGGTCCACTAGCTACCTTTGGTTGCTGTCTGATGTCTGTTTTAATCTAGCATTCTCTTTTCTCGCTTTTTTCTATGCTAGTCATTGACAAGATGCAGGAACCAAGTCAGCCGCCTATAAGAGGTCCCACATTCTGAAATCCACCTTCTTGTGATGTCAACTGGTTTCTGTCTCTGCGTCTCCTGCAAATGAGAGTCAAGCCTAAAAAATTGATTAGATTCAGTTTTGATTTCTTTTTTGTATGTGAAGAATACTTCATGTAGCACTGTGGGCTTCATATTATATCCCATCAGGAGTATGATGCCTAACTGTCCCATCGCGGTGATGCCTGATGGATCCATGGGTTCAGAAAGCGGCAATCTGATCCCCTTCCCCACCAACGACTATTGAGCTCACCAACCTTTCACCTTAATGCTTCATCTACTGGTGACCATTGACCGTTGTGAAAAGGTAATTCTACAGTTCTGTCATCTCCGTCACATTCTTAGTGGGAGACCTCTATAATAAAGGACTCTTCTTCTCAGTGATTCTGATAACTCTGATATAGCACATGGGAAAGACAGAATCAAGGCCTAATTCTTTTTCCTCTGGTGTCCAGTTTTGTGGTTTTCCTTATTTTTATTGGTGCATTATAATCATACATAATAGTGGGGGATTCATTGTTACATATTCATAAGTACACACAACATAACAATATAATTTGGTCAATATTGTTTCCTATTATTTCCCCTTGCCCTCCCCGCCTCCCTCCCCTGCTCTGTTTCCTCTACTAATCTCCCTTTGAATTTCATGAGATCCCCCAACAATACCTTTTCCCCACTTTTTCCTCTCTAGTTTCCACATATGAGAGAAAACATATGGCCCTTGACTTTCTGGGTTTGGCTTATTTCACTTAACATAATGTTCTTAAGTTCCATCTGTTTTCCTGCAAATGACATAATTTCATTTTTCTTTATGGCTGAACAAAACTCCACTGTGAATATGTACCACATTTTCTATATCCGTCCATCCACCAATGGATACCTGGACTGATTCCATAGTTGGGTTTCTATGAACTATGCTTCTGTATCCATAGGTATGCATGTATCACTGTAGGTCGCTGCCTTTAATCCTTTAGGATAATTACCAAGGAGTGGTGTAGCAGGGTAATAGGGGGGTTTTATTTCTAGTCTTTTGAGGAAACTCTGTATTGATTTCCATGGCATTTGTACTAATTTGCAATCCCTCCAACAGTGTCAAAGTGCTTGCTCCTCCCCCCACATCCTCTCCAGCATTCATTATAGCTTGTATTCTTGATGGCTGCCATTCTAACTGGGGTGAGATGAACTCTCAGTTTAGTTTTTATTTACATTTCCCTGACTACTAAAGATGTTGAAGATTTTTTTCATATATTTGTTGGTCATTTGTATTTCTTCTTGTGAAAACTGCCTGTTTAGTTCATTTGCTCACTTCCTCATTGGGTAATTTGTTTTCACGGTGTTAAGCTTTTTTGGTTCTTTATATATTCTGGATATCAATCCTCTGTCAGGAGGAGCTAGCAAAGATGTTCTCCCATCCTGTCGCTTCTCTCCTCACAGTCCTAACTGTTTCCTTTGCTGCACAGGAGTTTTTTAATTTGATGGTATCCCATGTATTAATTTTGAGTACTATTTCCTGAGCCTTAGGGGTCCTATGGAGGAAGTCATTGTCTGAACGTATATGCTGGAGTGTTGACCCTGTGTTTTCTTCCAGAAATTGCATAGTTTCTGGTCTAATTCCTGGTCTCTGATCCATTTTGAGTAGACTTTTGTGCAGGGTGAGAGATAGGGTCTAGTCTCATTCTTCTACATGAGCACAACCAGTTTTCCAAGTACCATTTGTTAAAAAAAGACTGCCTTCTATAGAACACATGTTTTTGTCACCGTTGACAAGAATCTGATGACTGCAACTCTATGGGTTAGTCTCTGAGTCTTCTGTTCCGTGGGTCTTTATACCTGTTCTTATGCTAGTACCATGCAGTTTTGCTGCTATATCTCTGTAATGGAATTTTGAAGTTAGATAATGTAACACTCCCAGAATTGTTTTTCTTTTTTCTTTTTTCTTTCTTTTTTTTTTTTTTGGCTTAGAATTGCTTTTATTCTTCCAAATGAATTTTAGGATTTTTCCCCCTAGTTGTATGGAGAATGTCCTTAGTATTTTGATGGGAATTGCCCTGAATCTATAGATCCTTTCTGGTGTTATAACCACTTTCACGATATTCGTTCTGCCTATCTAGGAACACGGGAAATTATTTCATCTTCCAGTGTCTTCTTCAATGTCTTTCTTCAGTGTTTTATAATTTTCATGGTAGAGGTCTTTTTCCTCCTTGGTTAGATTTATTCCTGGGTGTTTTTGTTTGTTCGTTTTTTTTTTACTTTTGAGGTTGTCGTGAATGGGATTGTTTTCCTGATTTCTTTCCCAGCATTGTTGGTATATAGGAAAGTTACTAATTTTTATATATTGATTTTGTATCCTGTAGTTTCTAGATTTTTTGATAAGTTGTTTTCACTCTAATGACTTCAAGCAGTATCCAATAAGTGTTTGTAAAAGATGGTTTTGCATTCCTGGGTTTTTATATAGTCAACATGTTTCAGCAAACCATATTCACTATTCACTTTAATGATTAAATAATTCCACCTTTGGCCAATGGGAGTCTTTACTTATGCATTATTAGTATTTTATAGCTCACTTTGTGACATAACAGAACTTTCCAGGGTCTTAAGATATATTTCCTTCCTGACAACTGCATACAACTGTTCTGTGGAATTCTCACAGCTTTTCAGTAGGAAGAGTATTTTGAGATCACAAAAATTGATTATGGTCTATCATCTCATTTTAGTCTTTCTGTGTACAAACAGGTAATTTTGAAATAAAAAATTTAAAGGTTCATGCTAAATTTGCTATTGAGATACAATAGAACTTTTATTGTATTCTTTAGTTTTTATACTTGTGCCTCTTTTATCTTACACTGAAAATGTAGCTTTTAAACACTCTTAACATAATTATATATTTACATTATCTCCCACTAGAAAACTATTGAGTGGAATTTAATAGCATTTTGCTTCTTTATGTCTCCTCAATACATAATCACCAAAAATGTACAGCCAAAATGTGAAGTTTTAAAATTAATTGAAATAAATAATTATTTTCTCTCTATGGTTTATTTTAGAACTACTTGTTAATGTTCTTTTTAGCTTGTTTTATTTTTCCTTTTAGTCATAGTTTTTATAGATTTTTGAAGCCAAAGTTACATAATAAAAGATATATTCAGGGGTGTTCTCACTTTCAATTTTCTCACACATGCTTTCTTTCTTTACCCATGGATTCCTTGGTATTTATTTTATCTTTTCAATGTTTCTCCTCTTTCCTCCCTCTTTTCTCAAAAGATAAACTATATGTACAATTCTACTCCTTGTTTATTGTACTTATCCATAAATGATGGAGATTACTTCATATTCATTCGTAGAGTTCATGTGGATCCTTTTCATAATTGTATAGTTTTCCATTGTATGGATGTGCCATTCTTTATTGGACTAGTGCCCTGTGCATCAATCTTGTAGTATTATAAATATTGTTGCATGTACAATCTTGTGCAACACTTATTTTGTAACTTTGCCAATTTCATTGGGTTAGATTCTGGGAAGTGAAATTGCAGGGTCCCAGTGACGATGACATTGGTACTTCGCTAGACACTACTAAATCCGCCTCTATGAGCGCTACCCCACTCTGCATGCCCACCAGCAATATGTTCAAGCGTCTGCCCCCCTGAACCTTCCCAGCTGACCATGTTGCAAATGTTTGGATTTTTTCAGATCTTCTTGATAGAAAGAGACCTAGTTTTAGTTTGCACGTCCTTTCTTGTGAGTGATGTTGAGTGTTGTTTCCCACCTGCTAATCACTATATTCATTTCCTCTGTGAATTATTGGTTTGTGTCTTTTGCTCATTTTTCAGAAACTCTTCTAAGAGATTCTAACTGTGAATTCACTTAAATTAAGCCTCACATGATAGTATGCCTTAGACCATGAAATGCGTCTACCATCCATTTCAGCTCTCAAGTTTTGTCACTGCGCCACCCAACAGGGGCAAAAAGATAGCCTTGTGCAAATGGCACCACTGCTACCAAAAGCCACAGTGTCGGGAGATGTCACCCGCACGGCGGCCCCTGCACAGGCAATGACAGCTACAATCGCTCCACATAGTGGAGGAAATTGAATTTTAGAAGTATTAAATAACACATCTAGAATTACACAGCAAACTTAAGGACTGAGCCCGAGACTCAAACCCACTTCCCTCGCATGCCAAATCCTCTGCCCGGCACTTCCACGCACCGCCTGAGGTGTCTGCCTCATCGTTGCTTTGAACTTCATTTGATGGCTCCATCGTCTTTAACTTTTTAAATTTTATGATCTCTTAGTTCCCCAACTGTATTTTAGGCTCCATGATGTGCTATTGTATATAAAGAGTCCTTAGTTATAAGTATTAAGTTTAGAATCTTTATAAAACCTAGACATATACTACCCTACAGATGGATATTAATATTCTGTTTCTTCTAATAAATCTACATAGAGATACCTATTCTCTGTTAATGCATATGTATACACATACATATATGTTCATATTGTTCTCTGTTAATATGTTTTTTCTCTGGATAATTAAGGAAAATTGCATGCATAGATAATGAGTAAGCTGGATAGTTTTAAGAGTACAGACTTGTAGGAAGGCAGCAGAACTGGCTGATCGGCATTAATTCAGTATAAGGAACTAGGTTCAAAAAGTTAGATTAGAGGGCTGGGGACATAGCTCAGTTGGTAGCAAGTTTGCCTTGCAAGCCAAGGCCCTGGGTTCAATCCCCAGTACTGCAAAAAAAAAAAAAAAAAAAAAAAAAGTTAGATTAGGTACATGCCCCAAGAATGGAAGTGACAGGACAAATTAGATCACAAAGACGGATGTGATGAAGCTTCTGGAAACACTGTTAACTTTGAGAATGCACAAAAAGAATGTTGTAAGCCACAATTTGTGCTGCGATCCCAGTGTGATTCATGGGAGTAAATGGGGAGAGGGTGTCACTGAGGGCAGGGGCATCCGAGGAGTGGAAGAGGAGAGGGGGAGAGTGCACTGTGCACATGGTGGAGTCTGCCAGATGCAAGGGTTCAGAGGGAGTAAAGTGAAAGTCATCCGTGGTCGAACAACTGCAACCAGAAGCTGCGTAGATGAACACACAACATGGTCTAAAGGCAAAACTCCAGTTTATACGCTTATTTTAAAAATTGCTAAACAGGAAAGAATGGAAAGAACTGAATGCTCAATGCAGGTAGTTATAACGTAGAATTGGCTAGGCAGAGGAATATAACTGAACTTATCTCTTTGTCTTTGAAGGGATGGGTGCGTGAGAGACACCATTTTGCTTGACTCTGACAATTAACAGAGGGTTTGGGGGAAATAAAACAAACGGCTAAATTCGATCAAAACTAAAATCCAACTATAATGCTGTTTAAGAGGTACCTTTGAAACACAGACACATTAAATATTTAAAAGTTAAGGGCCATATAAAGCTTATAGTGTAAAAGGTACACTAAAAGAACCCAAAGATTGGACCACAATGTCAGAGTCCGGTTTGATGCGAACAGTGTGGAAGGATCAGTTGACGCAAGGCACACTTCACAATGAACATGGCTGAGCATCTCCTTTCCCAATGCGCTGTCCCTCATGCACTCCTGCAATGCTGACTCCCTCTTTTGAGGACACCAGCATTCTGCTGGTGTCTCTGGGGTCTTCGGGATGGCCGTTCCTGTTCTCTAGAGTGCAGGTCCCCTCTGTTAGCTGCAGGGCTCGCTTCTGCACCTCCTCCAGAGCCCGGCTCAGCCATCTCCTGACAGTGAGTTGTCTCCTTCACCCACCGCCCTATTCAAATCCCACGCCCCTCCCCTGACTACAGCCTCTTCCTTCCTGCTGCATTCTTTGTAATCCTTCTCTGCATCAGGCTGCTATTTGTTTTACTTACATATCTTAGTTAGTATCTAGCTCCCTCCAGTAGAATGCAAGACCCGGGACAGCACGGACTTTTTAAAAGCTGTGTTATTAGACTAAGTCTAGCAGAGTCTCTAGCCTCTGCTAGGTACTCAACAAAGAGCCTCGACTGGATGGATGAATGAGCGGATTGCATTACATTAGAAATATAAAGAGAAACTTATAGAAAGCAGCAGTGCAGGGAAATGTAACACAGCAAAAAAGTAGAAACTGTCAAAGATCACAGAGACTAAAACAATGAAGTTGGCAAGGTTGACTCAGTGGCTATACTAGGTACCAAACTTAAAATCATGCAGTAGAGACTGACCTTCACTTTCAACCAACCACAGTACATTTGCATTAACTAGTCACAGGTTAGGTCACAAAATCATTTCAATGTAGTTTTACTTATTTGTTTATTTTTGGTACTGGGGCACTTAACCACTGAGCCACATCCCCAGTCCTTTTTCATTTTTTATTTTGAGTCAGAATCTTCTTAAGTTGCTTAGGGACTCGATAAGTTGCTGAGGCTAGCTTTAAACTTCCCAACCTCCTGCTCAGTCCTCCCAAGTTGCTGGGATTATAGGTGTGCACCACTGTGCCTGAATTCAATGTTTATTTTAAAGGAGAGTTTGTACAAAGATTTGTAAAATTGCTACAATAAAAAATAAAAACTAATAATCAATGTATAGATAAAATGTCCTCCCCTAAATAATTCCTGGATCAAAGATTACACCAAAATTACTAATTATTTACAAAATAAAGCATTGAGAACATAGCATATCAAAACTGCTGCATTTCCACCAAAAACATATAGGAAAATTAAATGCTCAAAAAATTGCTAAACAGGGAAGAATGAAAAGAAATTGAATGCTCAATTCAGGAAGTTATAAAGTAGAATCCAAAAACAAACTTCAATAAAGCAAGATGAAATTGATGAAAAACAAAAAATATTATATTAGAGTTGGAACAAAAAAATTTATCAGTAAATCTAAGTGCTAGTGCTAGCTCTTTGAAAAAGAATATAGAGATACATCTGTCACATCTACTTAGGAAAGAAGGTAAAAACAACAACAAAAACTTCACAGTTATATAAGTTAGGAAAAAGAAGGGGCCATATTCATGAACCACAGTTTAAAATCACAGTAAAATACAATACCCCGTGTTTTTGTATGTTAACATTCACTGAGGGTTTCCAGTGGCAGACATTTGACTTCCTTATTTCAGCTGATTTTCTCAACCACCCAATGGCTTAGTGGATGAGATGCTTAATTTGCAGATTCCTAGGGAGAAACACTGGAGAGACAACTGGGAGGGGCAGAGGAAGACATCAGACCCAAGGAGAGAGGCCAGCAGCGGGGGAGGAAGGAACCTGGGGTCTGAGGAGTGTAGACCACCCAAATGCAGATCCAAGGGAGCCAGGCGAGGACGGAGGGGCGTGCTCCAGGGAGGGAGGACATCCACAAGAGGAGGCCCCTGTGCTCGGGGCTGGACGGATCTGCTACCCCGATTCACCCCACTCCCAGCAGGACCTCTGGGAGGCCCCTGTCCATGGCGGCCACAGACCCTTAAAGAATCTCCTCTTGCTTCTATTAGAGCTTCCCCACCTGGGATGTGGATGTTTCCTTAAAAATGACAAACGCACCTGCCTTTTCTCCATCGTATTTCCAACACTATGCTCCACGTTGGGACGTGGGGGCATCTCTCTGTAAGTCCACATCAAGACTGGGGTGGCCCTGTCTTTGCTCTTCTTTGATAGTTTTATGAGGTTCTAGAAAATGCAATACCTAAGAAAAAGGAAAACGATGCAAAAATCCTGGAGCAGGGAACAAAATCTTATTTGTAGATGACATGGTTGTCTAACTGGAAACACCCATCTCCCCCAGTAAATTAAGAAACTAGGATGGATTGGTGAGAGATTACAAAAATAAACGCGATTTTCCCCAAATATTGGTAATAGCAAGCTAGAAAAATAGTTACATAACATACAAGATACTCAAGTACAACATTACCCAAATATTTATAAAATCTATTTGAAGAACACTATAAAATTTTCCGGAGGAATATAAAAGAGACTTAAATAATGGGAGAAAAAGTCAAACTATTTCTAGACAAAACTCTTTAATGAGTCAAGATTTCAGTTCCCCCAACTTGAACTATTAATTTTATCCATATCCAACAAAATATATAATTTTTAGAAGACTGGAAAATTATTTCCAAAGTTTATTTTTCTCCTGTGAAAGAAAAACTTTATGTTAGCCATAATAACTTTGAGTCAAAAGAAAATTTATTTGGAAGATTTATTCTACTTTATTTTAAAGCATGAAAGTGGCATTTATTAAAATAGTACTGGAACAGGAATAAAAATATGGCTTAATGGAACAGAAAAGGAAATCCCGGAACAGAGATATATGAACAAAAATATATCATGCATTAAAGGCATGGATTACTCAAAATTAATATCAAAACAACTGATCAGAAATAATTAAAATTAAAATCTTAACCTCAATCCATACATCCAAATGAATTCCAAGTGTAGGGCAGGAAATAAAATTCAAAAGAATCAGAAAAAAGAATAGATAAATATTTATGTAATTTTGTGGTAGAGGAAAACTTTCTAAACAGTAACCCAATGGCAGAGACCTTAAGGGGGAAAAAGACTCGATTTAACCAAATAAAATCTTTATGTATCTGTGCATCCAAAACAATGCAACAAAAATAAAGAAAATAAAAAATTGGGAGAGATAGTTCCAAATCTAGTTCAAAAATTAAATGATCATGATATTAAGAGCAAGTGTAACTGAATAAGGAAGAGACACTTTCTAAGACAACAAGTAAGTAAGTCTTTTGCCGCCACCCCCACCCTCAACTTCTCCACACTAGATTTATCCTTGGGTCCCTATGTCCCAAGCATAAATCAAATATGCATTTTGTTCATAATTCTGTCTTGTGAATCTGACATCTACTCTTGCAAAAGTTAACTTTCCAAGGAAGTTGATGAGCATACATTCCCACTCCCCACAGTTCAGCTCCTGGTTTTTCTATGACATATCTAAATATGTTCTTTTATTCTACACTGCTTACAATTTAATGCTAGAACCAATGGATTACTGATTTTTTTCCACTTGGAAAAATTGTTCAGTCCTGGTATCTTCAAATATTGTTTCTACCGCATTCTTTCTCTGAGATTTTTTTCCCTGAGATTTCAAAATATGCATATATGTTTCCACTGTTTTTTATATTCTCATCTCTATTTTCCATTCTTTTTTCTGTTTCAGTCTTGCTATTTTTTTCTGATCCGCTTTCCAGTTCACTAATTCTCTTTTTAACTATATATGATCTAATATTAAGTAAAGTATTGAGTTCATGATATTTTTTAAATATATAAAATTCTTGTTTGCTCCTTTCATACCATTTTCATTTCATGGAGAAATTTCAAAACCATTTTTTTTTTTTTTTGTAAATCTCCTTCAGTATAATAGATGGTTATTTTCCTTTTTGTGCCTGATAACTCCATGTGATCTTTTTTTGTTGTCTGTTTTTTACCTTTGGTTTTTATCGTATAGCCCTGTCTCCATATAAGTCTCTTCGTTCTTTCATGTTTACCAATGATTTGAAATCCTAAGTAGTATTAAATTCCCCTAGAAATCATTTACCTTTGCTTCTTGCAAGAAGCCAGGAACACAAGTAATTATGTAGTACTTGAAGATATTTTCACAAATGAAATTATTTGAAACTAGATTTTAGTCCTGTGAATTTTGACCTATTTCTGATTTAACATTATTTCTAAGGTGTAGCTCCTTGAAGTCTTAATAGAATGTATTTCTTGGGCCCTATGTTTAGTAATACTAGACTCTAATTTTGATGACATCACACACAGGAGGCTGTCAAAAGTTCTGTTCAGTTTCTCAGACTTTCAACCACCTCTTCTGGACTTCTGTATTTCCCTAAGAGAGAAGAACTCACAGGTGATCATCTCTGTTCATTGATTTTACTTATTCCAGATTTTGGCCTTTTATTTTTTTCATTTAATTGTTAACAGTGTGTTCAGGTCTTTTATATTCATACTGATTTTCTCTCTGCTTGTTTTATCATTGATTGAGAGGACATTTAAATCTAATAAATTGTGAACTTGTCTGTTTCTCTTTGTAGTGCTTTCAATCTTAGTTGCATGTATTTTAAAACTCTATTATTAGCTGAATAAATATTTAGGTTTGCTGTGACCTCCTGCTAAGTTATCTCTTCATCACTATGAAATAACTTTCTTCATTCCTTGTAATTTTTTCCTCCAAAATTTACTTTATCTGATGTTAATATAGTTTGCATTTGTTCATTGTTGCCATGGTATCTTTTTCCATCCTTCTTCTAACTTATTTGCATATTTATATTTAAAGTGGGTTTCTCTTAGATAACACATAGTTGGGTCTTGCTTTTTTATCCCACCCAACAATGGTGTTTAAACCATTTACACTGATATGTTTTTGGTTTTTGTTTATACAGATAGATTTTTTTCATTACAGTATGTGTGTGTGTGTGTGTGTGTGTGTGTGTGTGTGTGCGCGCGTATGAGAGTACTGGAACATATGTATATTATATTATATATAATATGTATTATTATATGTATAATATCCTGTATATTAGAGTACTGGAAGTTATTCCTCAGCTTAGTAATATGCTGTTCTTTAAAATATTTTTCCTCCATGCATTTCATTTTCAATAGTTTTTATTGATGTGATTTCAAATTCTCTAATCTTCTTAAATATTAAATTCCATCTGATAATGTTTCATCATAATTATTGTAGTTTTCCTCTTAGACATTGTACCTTTTTCTTCTAGATGTTTTATTTCTGACTTTTAAAAAATCCTCCATGTCTCTACTTAAAATGTACAATTTTTTCTACCTTTGTGAACACATGGACTCTAGGTTTCAATAACGGACTTAAGACCCTTCGTTATTGATTCCATCTGTGTAATTTGTGGGTCTTTTTCTCTTGATTGGCTATTCTTTTCCACTCCTTTGCATACTTGGTAATTTTTTTCATGAGATGGCAGTCATTATAAATTTTACCTTGTTGCATAGTGAATGGTTCTGTATTCCTAAAAGCATTCTTGACCTTTATTTTGGAACACAGTGAAGTTACTTAGAAATAGATTAAGTCTTTCAAGACTTATTTCTAAGCTGTTAGGTGGGGCCAGAGTGGTCTTCGTGCAGGGCTACTTTGCCTAGTTTCAGAGGCCACACCTTCCTGAGTGCTCTACAGGATACCCAGTGAATTGTGAGGATTTTTGTTCTGGCTCAGGGGTTTATTCCCAGCCCTTTGGGAGTGTCATGGACTGTTCCCTGTATTCCTTTTGTGAGTAGAACTTTCCCTGCCTTGGGTAGTCTTCTCACCTGCATGTGCAGATCGAGACTCAGCTGAGGATCCAAGAGGGACCTTCTGAAGACCTCCAGAACTCTCCATTTACATCTGTTCTGCAGTACCACCCAAGGCAAACTCAGCTTACGTGTTATCTCCAAGTTCCCAGCTCTTTCCTCAGCCTAGAGAGACCTCTGGGCTCTGAGAACCCCTCTGCACTGGGACCCTTTTGGTCCTCTCTTCCTAACGGGCCAGGGACACCTTTGAGTTGATCTTTCTCCCCTTCCTCAAGCACCATTATCTTGCGTCTAATGTCTAAGAACCGCTGTTTCATATATTTCACCCAATTTTTTTTTCAGACAGAACCACAGTTCTAATCTTTGTTACTCTGTCTGGACCAAAGCACAGGTCTTTACTACTTAGTTAGCTGACCCGTGCCTAGATGTAACTATTTTTATGTAGCTATTCTAATTGTGTTGGCTGGGGATGTCCTGCCTGGTTTTGATGTCCCCTCTGGCACTCACCATGATATTAATCTCCCTTTGTTCTTTTTAAGTGTAACTGCCTAGGTCCAGCCATGGCTTAAATACATTCATTCTCCTGAGCATGTTTGATCTCTTTATCTTCTCCTAAGTTCTACAGTCAGGCATTTTATCAGTCCCACGGGTTCTCTCTCTCACTGATAGCTCTCTCAGCACACAGCCTCTATGAAAATGTCAATCACATTTATCACTTTTCCCTGATTCAAACATATTTCATTACAATAATTTGTTACACCTATTTGCTTTATATGACACATCCGATTTTTCCTTTCTGTCTCTTCACCCATTTCTGAGTACCTTATCATCATAAGCATTAGCCACACTGTAACCCGCACTGGCATCAGACAATCCCAGGACATATACCAATTCCTGAGTCCCCTGACACATCCCCACAACCAGAGGCCAGCTGAGTGAGAGAATGAAATGTATCCTTTTCCCACCGACATCGGATAGCAGCCTGAGAACCTCCTTAATGCATAAGCCATACTTGCTCATTGGGGACTGTGCTCACATGATTTATAGTTATTTTTGCAATTTCAGTTACCTTTGTGATCCTTCATCCCAATCACCAGTCCTCGGTTTTCATAGCAACCCTTCAGTCTGCTAAAGTCCTTTCTCAAATACTGGTTCTTCTTGTATGGCGCAGAAGGGAACCCAGAACCTGGTTCTGAACCCCCATTCTTCATAAATACACATCCCAACTAGGACCCTAAGGAATACGTACTTTTCTAATCCCTGAGGGCATTTGATTTAACAGAGCACTGTGATCCATGCTGGGGCTTTGACTCAGCTCCTTTTTACATTTCTGTGCCCTTCTGAGAAACTCCCATCTATATTTTACTGGGGAGAATTACGTTTTACCTAGTTGATAGACAGGCATAAGTAGACTGCTCGAGACTTCCTCTGGATCTGCCCTTGGTTTTGGCTTTCTCTTCTGAGCAATGGAAGAATTCATGGGGTGCTGTCTGCTGGAAAGTGGGGTGGAGTACCTGCCACCTCACCTCATCGGCCAAGTTAGAGGAGAGCAATGAGCTACAAGGGAGAGTGAGTCTGGAATACAAGGAGGCCTGACAAGAGGGAGGATGCCTGACAAGATTTCCCCTCTGAGAGCATCAGTTCCTTTCTTCAAGTCCCAGTTGGGTCCCCTGGTGCCACACGTGGACTCCCAGAGAGGGAGGGAGGGTGAGAGCAGGAGAAAACCTGTAGCTCCCCCTGATCCACCCAGAAGAATCATTTCACTGAGCTTTACCTGATACTTGGGAAAACCTTCCAGAAACTTCCTCCCTTCTCTCCTCTTCTTCTAAATGAATAGAAAAAGGAATAAAAGGTCTCGTTTTCAGAGATACCCAAAAGATTTGAGTCTAATCAGATAGAAGAAAAAACAGGTGAAGGACAAAAAGGAGGGGAAGGGAAATGGGAGAAAGAGGAGGAAGCAATAAAATTATGGGAAGAGGAAGGGAGGAGGGAAAGATGGAATGGAAAATGATACTTTTGGAATAATACTTTCCAAATGTACCAGGAGCTTTGCAAAATGTATGGGTTTAATGGTCACTATGGTCTTAGGAAGAAGTGTTCTTCATAATGCCCACATTACAGAGGAAGCAACTGTGTTGCCGACAAAGAAAATAATAACCATCTTGATGGTGGGGGTAATGTTGGTCCAAGTTCAGGCCAAGACAAGAAGGTGAAAGTGACTCTGGGAAGGCTTGTGGCCATTTGGAAATAGGGGCTGGTTGGTAGAATCTGGGCAAGAAAACATGGAAGATGTTGGAAATGTGGCAGTTGAGGGGGACTTTTGGAGAAGACCGAGAGAAACCGCCATGCTGTCAGAGTCAGTAGGCAGGTCCAGATCACCCCGCTGAGTTAGGGACTGTGTCACTGTCGGTAAAGTGTGTTGAAGGACAAGGGACACACCAACTAATAATCCTACACACACACAAAAAAAAGTCCTTTCCTTTGCCAGGAATCAGAGAAACTGGGAGATGCCAAACCTACCCTGGAAAGTGGAAGCGAACATGAACAGAGAGCAGATGGACACACGGAGTGGCTCATGGGATACATATTTACTTAGGTAACAGCAGGAGCTGGGCGCCATGCTACCAAAGGAGCTTTGGGAGTAGCCCAGCCAAGGGGAAAGTGCCATGGAGAAAAATCTAAAATTCACAGAGAAATAGTTACCATAAGCCACACCTGAGAACCGTGAATCTGCATATTTCAAACTTCTTTACCATCTTTATGCTCAGATTCCTTCAGACTGCAGTCAATTTGTGAACTTGAAACAGCTAATTAAATATGATCTCAGAGAGCTTCTTGATTGTTGGGGATTATTTGTATACAAGTTGATACCTGGGGCTGGGGTTGTGACTCAGGGGTAGAGCGCTTGCCTAGCATGTGTGAGGCACTGGGTTCAATTCTCAGCACCACATATAAATAAATAAATAAATAAATAAAAGCCCATTAAAAACTAAAAAAGAATAAAAATAAAAATTAAAAAGTTGAAATTGATGCCTAAAGGATTGTGTATTATAAACCTAAATTTTTTTTATAATCATTATACAAAGAAACAGTTGGAATAACTGAATGTGTGGGTCATTGATTTTTATTTAGACTGGTAATTAAAGCCATTAAGCTGATTTACTAGGCATGAAAAAAGAATGATGCATTGATTATCAATGAGACCTGGGACAAACACCCTCCAGTAACTAAAATATCCTCAGCAGATGTTGACTGTCAATCTTCAGGGAAACTTGGAGGCTTGATCAAAGGGAATCTGTAAATTTAGATTCATAGATAAAAACCTGTCAACTAAAGAGGTTTAAAAAAAAAAAAACAGATAGATAATAAGTTCTGATCAAAACCTCAGCCCTCATTATAGGGGCAAGACAAGACGGCAACCGAGTAGAGGAACCGGAAAGGAGGAGCTAACTCAGGAAAGCAAGTGGGCATGAGCATGAGTCGCCTAAAACCACCCAGTCAGTGTGAACCACGAGGAACTGTCACGAGAGTTTCCATTTGACGATGAAAAAAACCTTCCACCCATTTCCCTAGGAGCACCGCCAGCCAGGATGCCTTGGCCAGGTTTAGAAACTTCATGAGCCTGAAATACTCAAGTTCACATCTTCTAGAAGAAAGAGCCCACGGCAGAGGAGGGGAGCTGCGGGATGTGTCAGCCCTGAAGGTTTAGTGACAGATTCTGGGAAGAGTAGAAAATTCAGAGTGAGGACATTCGGATCTGCCTCCAGATGTTGGTCTTTCCCGCAACTCTCCCTCCAGATGCCCCAGGATGTTACTGGCGACCCTGGCGGGATGAGAACAATGGGAAACAAAGGTAAGAGGAGCCGTAACATTTGCGGAGGACCCAGCTCTGTGACAGGCACTTTGCTGGCTGCCTGCATCTGTGACCTCATCTTATTCTCAAAGAAGCTCGTTGAGTGGGCTTTGTTAGCCCCCATTTCACAGATGAGAACATGAGGGCTCAGCACGCCCTTCCTCCCTCGCCTGGTAAGGCATAGGAAGACGTTTTCGAGTCTGAGTCTGTTTCAATTCAAAATCAAAGGCTGAAATATTTAGAGAAGATCCAAATTCTTCTCCAAAGAAAGGCCTTTCTGTTTCTTCCATGGAAACCGCATGTAGTTACTAAAAGGAAGGAGCCAGAGCTTTCCGTTGAGCGCCTGGACAGGTCCCTCAAGGAGCAATCTCCTCCAGCTCTTGTTAGCCAGAAGAGGGCCACATACCCAGGGCACCTCCTCAGCAAGCCAAGAGCCCAGTGACGTATGCACGCACAGCAAAGTGTGGGCCAGGAGGGCTCCCCAGGGAGACCGAGCATGCCATGCCACGCAGATGCCCAGCGTTCCTGCATTTTTCTGGGGTTCTTATAGGTTGTTTCAGGATCAATCACAAAGTGATTATTCACAAGGGGGAAGTGCCTTTCTGAAAAATTGCTAGCAACAGATTGATCTTAAAGCATCAGGGAAAATGTGACAACATGGAAAATAAATGGTGAATACAGGCAAAAGTACTTCAATCGTGTGTCCTATTTTGTGAGCATGGTAATATTCCTGTGCTGATTACAAGTGAGTTGTTACTCATGCTGTTTGCTGGCTATGTCTTGGGTGTTGAATTCACTTGCCCATCGAAGTCATGAGTAAAGATCATTACAGTCAGGTGTGGTGACACATGCCTGTAATCCTGGCTATTTGGGAGGCCAAGGCAGGAGGATTGCAAGTTGGAGGCCAAACCTGGTCAACTTAGTGAGACCCCATCTCAAAATACAAAAAAAAAAAAAAAGACTGGAGAGGTAGCTCAGTGGTGAAGTACCCTGGATTCAATTTCCAGTACCAGAGGGGGTTATAAAAAAATTATTTGCAAAGAGTAATTGCAATCAGTGGTATCCATGGATAGATAATTCAATTTAAAAATATTTCTTAGGAGCCGATAAACAACAATTAATATTTACTGAGTCTTCATCATAACCTAGCTTTTGTTCTGCCAAAGGAAAGAACTTACCACTTTCCTGGGGAGACCTACATAAACATTAAATAAATAATTGAACCCATTATCAATGGTATAGTCATTGACATTTCAGGAACAAGATGAGGAGTGATTCCCTAAGGATTAATGAACAGTCCATTAAAATGGTTCCAAATGATGTGTGAGTTTTAGAGGTGAGACAGAACTTATAGACTTCAGTAGGCTGTGGTGCACTGTGAATCTCCAAGAGCATTAGTAGGCAGTCTTTCCCAGACTTGTTAGAGGAAAGGAATCTTTCTTCATGAAGCATTTTAATGAAAACCACCTTGAGAAATGCTAGCAATGGAGATAAGACACATACAGAAAATGGCAAAAAACCTAAAGTGAAGTAAGATAAACATGGTTTAAAAAATACGTTCTGCCACTCTCAACACCCCAATCGTAGCCCGTAAGTCACAGAACAATATAGTATAGCCAGCCACCACTACAGGTTGCAGAATCTTAGGGTATTTTCATGACCTTGCTATGCCAGCCATTAGCATCAAGAGAAGCAATCTGATGGTTCATTGTCATTGGCTCTTGCAAAGCTATAAACATCCCAAGACCCCCCTCATCACCATAGCAACCTTATCCCTAATTACCAATTGCAACAGCTTTGGTGCAGAAACCTCTTTTGTGCAAATCTGTTTTGCAGAACTATCGCTGAGGCTCCCAGAGTAGAAGTAGCAAGAGCACCACCTGCTGGACACGACAGTCTTCTGCAAGCTCCTGCCAGTTCTGAGGTGCAAGGGCCTGGCCAAGCCAACCCCAGGGGCTCCCAGCTGCAAGAATCCTCCAGAAATGAGTACATCTTGAGTAAGCAGAATCTGCATAGCGAAAAACTTCCATTCTCGTCTCAATGAAAAAAAGTCCCAAAGCCAGTGGCAAATTCTCAAAACCCAATTGAAAGTCAAGACAGGAAAGTAGGAACTAGAACATGGAAATATATTTTATCTTTAAGAAACACACTTGGAGGCGTCTATCATCCGCCATTTGCCTGCCTCTCGCCTGTCCATCGCCTGCCTTACTCCTATCCATCACCCAACGCTCGAGGTTCACCTCCCGATCGTCCGACAACAGTCAGCAAACTGATCGCCGACCGCCAGTGGAGCACCAGCTGCCTGCTGCTGCCTGGAAGTTCACTGTTACAGTACCTGCAGGTTTGATTACACGTGGCTGTCACCATTTTGAGACAACAGCCAGGCCTCGTAGGACCCCTGGCCGGACTGATTGAGCCCCGTCTCCAGGATACCTCAGCCCGACTGATCACTCCCTGCCTCTGGGGCCCTCACATCGACTGACTGCTCCCTGCCACCAGGACACCCAGACCAATTGACTGCGCCCTATCACCGGGACCCCAGACCAAATGATTGCACCCAGACTCCAGGATCCCACAACCACACCAAACACACCAGACCTCCAGGACCCCTGCCGGACCAACCGCATCCCGTCTCCAGGACCTCCAGCTGACCACGTCCACCCCTGAGCTGCAGCTCCCCATTTGCCAACACATTTGGAAGCCAGAGAAGCCATCTTGGATGATCCTGGAAGCTGTAGCTCTGATCTTTGGGTGGGGCAAATCCCATCCTGCGATGCCTGCTGGAGGCTTGAAGCTCATTGTCAGGTACCTCTCATGCATCAGGCTACTGAACACCGGGAGGTTTCATTAGTATATGACTGTTATACAGTAGATTTTCTTTTTTCTCCTTTTTAAAAAAATTTAAGTTTTATTTCTTTACTTTTCTTACTTTCTTTTCCTTTTGTTTACCTGTTCCCTCAGAGTCTCTTTCTCCCTTTTTTGCATGCTAACATCCAATTTCTTTTGATTACACTCTCACCCTTTCTATTTTCTAGAACTTCTGTATATTCTTTTCTTATCCCATTAACAGTCACATTCTACATCCCTCTGCATCCTCTTTGTCCTCCATTAGAAACTGCAGACCTTATTGCAAACCTGTTTGTTTTACCAAAGATAATATTTGAACTCATTTTGTTTATTATGACAATTTTGTTATTGTCCCCATAGGGGCTATTTGGTCTAGGATTGCATAGTGTCTGATTTGGGCACTGCTAATATTGATCTCCCCTTAAAGAAAGGGTTTGGAAACCTATAGGGCCACTATAAGCCTATAGGGGGAAATCTGCGATACCCCAGATCTGCACTGCTAGAGGGGAAAATACATGAACAACATGAAAAAACAAGGGAAGAAAATGATCCAAACAAATATAGATTCTATAGTAATAGAATCCAATGACAGTATGTTAGAAGAAATGTCAGAAAAGGACTTCAGATTATACATGATTAAGATGATTCGTGAAGCAAAGGATGAGATAAGAGAGCAAATGAAGGCCGTGAATGATAATACCAATAAGCTGAAAGAGCACCTGCAGGAAGCAAAAGATCATTTCAACAAAGAGATAGAGATTCTCAAAAAAACAAACAAACGGAAATCCTTGAAATGAAGGAGACAATAAACCAAATAAAAAACTCAATGGAAAGCATCACCAAAAGACTAGACCACTTGGAAGACAGAACCTCAGACAATGAAGACAAAATACTTAATCTTGAAAATAAAGTTGCCCAAGCAGAGAAGATGGTAAGAAATCATGAACAGAATCTCTAAGAACTATGGGACATCATGAAAAGACCAAATTTAAGAATTATTGGGATTGAGGAAGGCACAGAGATACAAACCAAAGGAATGAACAACCTATTCAATGAAATCCTATCAGAAAATTTCCCAACCTGAAGAATGAAATGGAAAATCAAATACAAGAGGCTTACAGAACACCAAATGCACAGAATCACAACAGATCCACACCAAGGCACATTATAATGAAAATGCCTAACATTCAAAATAAAGATAGGATTTTGAAGGCCGCGAGAGAAAAGCATCAGATTACATATAGGGGGAGACCAATATGGATAGCAGGAGACTTCTAAACCCAGACTCTAAAAGCTAGAAGGACCTGGAACAACATATTTCAAGTTCTGAAAGAACATGGTTGCCAACCAAGAATCCTATACCCAGCAAAACTAACCTTCAGATTTGAAGATGAAATAAAATCCTTCCATGAGAAACAAAAGTTAAAAGAATGTACAACTAGAAAGACTGCCCTACAGAACGTTCTCAACAAAATATTCCATGAGGAGGAAATGAAAAACAACAATGGAGGTCAGCAAAGGGAGGAACTACCTTAGAGAAAAACCACTCAAAGGAGAAACCAAGCCAACTTCAAAACCAAAAATAAGCCAAATGACTGGGAATACGAATCATATCTCAATAATAACCCTGAACGTTAATGGCCTAAACTCATCAATCAAAAGACATAGACTGGAAGAATGGATTAAAAAGAAAGATCCAACAATATGCTGCCTGCAAGAGACTCATCTCATAGAAAAAGACATCCACAGACTAAAGGTGAAAGGATGGGAAAAAATCTACCACGCACATGGACTCAGTAAAAAAGCAGGGGTTTCCATCTTTATATCAGATAAAGTGGACTTCAAGCCAAAGTTAGTCAGAAGGGATAAAGAAGGACGTTTCATACTGCTTAAGGGAACCATAAATCAGGAAGACATAACGATAGTAAATATTTTGCCCCAAACAATGGTGCATCCCTGTACATCAAACAAATCCTTCTCAATTTCAAGAATCACAGAGACCACAACATAATAATTCTGGGCAACTTTAACGCACTGCTGTCACCACTAGATAGATCTTCCAAACAAAATCCAACCAAAGAAACCATAGAACTCAATAACACAATCAATAACCTAGACTTAATAGACATATATAGAGTATTCCATCCATCAACGAGCGGATTCACTTTCTTCTCAGCAGCACATGGAACCTTCTCGAAAATAGACCATGTGTTATGCCACAAAGCAGCCCTTAGGAAATGCAAAAAATGTGTTCTATCAGATCATAATGGACTGAGAGTAGAAATCAATGACAAAATAAAAGAGGGAAATTACTCCAACACCTGGAGACTAAATAATATGCTATTGAATGAAACATGGATAACAAAAAACATCAGGGAGGAGATTAAAAAAATTTTAGATGTCAATGAGAACGATGATACAACGATGATATCAAAATCTCTGGGACACTATGAAAGTGGTACTAAGAGGAAAATTCATTGCATGAAGCGCATTCCAGAAAAGAATGAAAAGTCAACAACTAAATGACCTAACATTACAGCTCAAAGCCCTAGAAAAAGAAGAACAGAATAACAGCAAAAGTAGTAGAAGACAGGAAATAATTAAAATCAGAGCTGAAATCAATGAAATTGAAACAAAAGAAATTATTCAAAAAATTGACAAAACAAAAAGTTGGTTCTTTGAGAAAGTAAACAAAATAGACAAACCCTTAGCCACACTAACAAAGAGAAGAGAGAAGACTCAAATTACTAAAATACATGATACAAAAGGAAATATCACAACAGACACCACTGAGATACAGAACATAATGAGAAGCTACTTTGAAAATCTGTATTCCAACAAAGTAGAAACTATCGAAGACATTGACAAATTTCTAGAGACATATGCTCCTCCCAAACTGAACCAGGAGGACATACACAATTTAAACAGATCAACATCAAACAATGAAATAGAAGAAGCCATTAAAAATCTACCATTCAAGAAAAGCCCAGTACCAGACGGATTCTCAGCCGAGTTCTACAAGACCTTCAAAGAGGAACTCATTCCAATACTTCTCAAAATATTCCAGGAAATAGAAAAGGAGGGTACCCTACCAAACTCATTCTATGAAGCTAATATCACTCTCATACACAAACCAGGAAAAGACACATCAAGGAAAGAAAATTTTAGACCAATATCCTTGATGAATATAGATGCAGAGATCCTTAACAAAATGTTGGCAAACCATATCCAAAAACATATTAAGAAAATTGTGCACCATGATCAAGTGGGGTTCATCCCTGGAATACAAGGGTGGTTCAACATTCATAAATCAATAAACATAATCCATCATGTCAATAGACTTAAGGATAAGAATCATATGGTTATTTCAATTGACGCAGAAAAAGCATTCGACAAAATACAACACCACTTCATACTCAAAACACTAGAAAAAATAGGGATAGTAGGAACATACCTGAACATTGTAAAGGCTATTTATGCTAAGCCCAAAAAATAAAGCAATAGTAACAAAAACAGCATGGTATTGCCAACATTCATTCTTAATGGAAAAAAACTGAAACCATTCCCTTTAAAAACAGGAACAAGACAGGGATGTCCTCTTTCACCACTTCTATTCAACATTGTCCTCGAAACTCTAGCCAGAGCAATTAGGCAGACTAAAGAAATTAAAGGGATACGAATAGGAAAAGAGAAACTTAAGCTGTCACTATTTGCGGATGACATGATTCTATATTTAGAGGATCAAAAACCTCCTCCAGAAAACGTCTAGACCTCATCAATGAATTCAGCAAAATAGCAGGCTATAAAATCAACACGCATACATCTAAAGCATTTTTATACGCAAGCGATGAAACAGCTGAAAGGGAAATGAGGAAAACAACTCCATTTGCAATAGCCTCAAAAAAAACAAAATACTTGGGCATCAATCTAACCAAAGAGGTAAAAGATCTCAACAATGAAAACTACAAAACATTGAAGAAAGAAATTAAGGAAGACCTTAGAAGATGGAAAGATCTCTCATGTTCTTGGATAGGCAGAATTAATATTGTCAAAATGGCCATACTACAAAAAGTGCTATACAGATTCAATGCAATTCCAGTTAAAATTCTAATGATGTACCTTACAGAAATAGATTTGTTTCTATTCTGAAATGAATTTCAAACAATCTTGAAATTCATCTGGAAGAATAAGAAACCCAGAATAGCTAAAGCAATCCTTAGCAGGAAGAATCAAACAGGGGGTATCGCAATACCAGAACTTCAACTATACTACAAAGCAATAGTAACAAAAACAGCATGGTATTGGCACCAAAATAGACAGGTAGATCAATGGTACAGAATAGAGGACACGGACACAAAACCAAATAAATACAATTTTCTAATACTAGACAAAGGTGCCAAAAATATGCAATGGAGAAAAGATAGCCTCTTCAACAAATGGTGCTGGGAAAACTGGAAATCCATATGCAACAGAATGAAACTAAACCCCTATCTCTCACCCTGCACAAAACTCGACTCACAATGGATCAAGGACCTTGAAATCAGACCAGAGACCCTGCATCTTATAGAAGAAAAAGTAGGTCCAAATCTTCACCTTGTTGGCTTAGGATCAGACTTCCTTAACAGGACTCCCATAGCACAAGAAATAAAAGCAAGAATCAACAACTGGGATAGATTCAAACTAAATAGCTTTCTCTCAGCAAAGGAAACTATCAGCAATGCGAAGAGAGAGCCTACAGAGTGGGAGAATATCTTTGCCACTCATACTTCAGATAGAGCACTAATTTCCAGAAGATATAAAGAACTCAAAACACTCTACACCAAGAATACAAATAACCCAATCAACAAATGGGTTAAGGATATGAACAGACACTTCACAGAAGAAGATGTACAAGCAATCAACAAACACATGAAAAAATGTTCACCATCTTTAGTAATACGAGAAATGCAAATCAAAACTACACTAAGATTCCATCTCACCCCAATTAGAATGAAATTATCAAGAATACAAGCAACAATAGGTGTTGGAGAGGAAGTGGGGAAAAAGGTACACTCATACATTGCTGGTGGGACTGCAAATTAGTGCAGCCACTCTGGAAAGCAGTGTGGAGATTCCTTAGAAAACTTGGAATGAACCTACCATTTGACCCAGCTATCCCACTCCTTGGCCTATACCCAAAGGACTTACAATCAGCGTACTACAGAGATACAGCCACATCAATGTTCATAGCTGCTCAATTCACAATAGCCAGACTATGGAACCAACCTGGATGCCCTTCAATTGATGAATGGACAAAGAAACTGTGATTGATATACACACACACACACACACACACACACACAATGGAATATTACTCAGCCATAAAGAATGATAAAATTATGGCATTTGCAGGCAAATGGATGAAATTGGAGAATATCATGTTAAGTGAGATAAGCTAATCTCAAAAATCCAAAAGACAAATGATTTCACTGATAAGCGGATGATGACACGTAATGGGGGGTGGGGAGGCAAGAATGGAGGAAGGAGGGACTGTATAGAGGGAAAAGAGAGGTGGGAGGGGTGGGGGTGAAGGAAAAAAATAACAGAATGAATCAAACATCATTACCCTATGTGAATGTATGAGCATGCAAATGATATGCTGTTACTCCATGTACAAACAGAAACAACATGTATCCCATTTGTTTACAAAAAAATAAGTTAAAAAAAAAAAAAAAAAGAAACACACTTGATCCCAGAAGCTTGGGAGGCTGAGGCAGGAGGATCATGAGTTCAAAGCCAGCCTCAGCAACTTAGCAAGGCCCTAAGCAACTTAGTGAGACCCTGTTCCAAAGTAAAATTTTAAAGGAGGACATCATGGGTGTGGCTTAGTAATTAAGTGCCCCTGGATTCAATCCCTAGAACTGAAAAAAGAAAGAAAAGAAAAGAAAAACATACATGACCTGAAAAACAAGCTTCCCTATGAACTTTTTGCTGAGACTCACTTTAACTACATCCTAGTTTTCTGATCCCACAAATTCCCTTTGATGCTTATATTCATTACAGAGAAAGTTCTATAATCTGTATCAAAAGGATGCTTATTAATACATTGTGTATTTTATTTATTTATTGACTGTTTATTTAGAAATCTTTCATTTCTCTGTTTTCCTGTGCATTGTAGGAGCATTTTTAAGTTTGTATTACATTTGGTTTTAATCATGTACTCATGGTGAATTTTATTCATATGGAGACAAGCCAGATGCTATTTACAAAGTTTTTCTCTTTTCTTTTCTTTTTGTTGGGGTGGGGGACAGATACCAGGGATTGAACTCAGGGGCACTCAACCACTGAGCCACACCTTTGGCCCTATTTTGTATTTTATTTAGAGACAGGGTCTCACTGAGTTGCTTAGCACCTCGCTTTTGCTGAGGCTGGCTTTGAACTGGTGATCCTCCTGCCTCAGTCTCCTGACTGCTGGGATTAGTGCCACTATGCCCAGCTTCTTTTCTGTGATGATAACTATTTCTCAAAGCAGTGCCAAGTGTTCCCATGCAACTTGACCTCCATGAAACCTTATTTGGCGCCTCTTCTGTTTTCATAGTGTCAGACTGGCTTTTCCCTTTATACACCTTGAACAAAGACAGTTCTCCATGTCCCTGGAATCCTTGGGTTCTCCCTGGGCCCTGTGACGGGCTGACAGATCTGGCTCCATGAGAATGTTATGGGCCAGACTCTAAGGGAAATGACTAAACAGACTCCATTTTGCTCTGAGACTCCATGTTATGTAGGAAATAAGCTTCTCCCATGGGAACACCCCGCCTCTGTGCCCATCATCAGTTACTTAGCATGACATGTTTAACAATATAAAATGACAATTCTTATGTAATAAAAAATTGCTCTCTTTTGATTCCTATTGCTCCTAAACAATGTACCATGTGAACAGTGATTGTGTGGATATTAGTAACCATTCTTTAGTTTGTACCTAGGTAAGGGTCGTTTTTACCCACTTTCCCCTCTGTCGATGATCTCATGATGTTAATGTGTAATTACGAATCATAGCAACAGACACTTATGATTGATGTGATTTTTGGTATAAGAACCCCTACAACCCTGTGGTCGGGGCTGTTCTCCCAATAGCCATTTTTTGGGGCATCGTGTGAGACAGTCAGCCAGCAGCTTAATAAAGACTCTCATATTTGGACTTCTCAGTGGTGATGGGTCTGTTCTTAAGTTGCACCCCATAACAGGTCCTTTTAACATCTCTCTGGTTTTTGTAGAATCCTCCTCACAGATCATAAAGCTAAAAGATTGGTTGATAATAGTTTCATCACTCAGAGAGTGAAGCAACTGGAAAAAAAAATCCTGGGGAGACTTAGAGGCAAAATCTACCCTTGAGTCTCCTCTTTGGCACGTTTTGGTGACGTTTTATCATCAAATCTTATCTTTGGTTTGACCACACCGTGGGGTTTCCAGGGGCTCTTCTTGGCTTTTTTCTTTCTTTTTCCTTCTTCCCAAAACTTCTAGAACTTTCTGACTCTGCCTTTCATAGGGGGCTTAAGAGAGGCATGTGACCTCAGGGAGGTACACCATGTTCTGAGTCCCCAAGGGAAGTGCTCCAGGAACCCCAAAAGAGTCACAAGCTCCCAGCCTGCAGAGTTCCCCCTGGAAAGGAACTGTGGCTTGCGCTCATACATCCTTTCTTGTTGGTATTTTTTATTTAGATCTCTTGAACCTACCAGAGGAGAGTCTTAGAAAACCAGCAGACTTGCCCTGATCTCAGTGGGCAGGAAAGAGCAATCCTGGGCCCCTGGAAGTCACTGACCTCACGGGGTGACCATGATGATGAAATGAAGTGAGGTGACCACACAGGCTATGTGCGCCATCTAACAGACCAGTGGGAGGCGCTTCAGGGTGGGTTTCCTTCTGCCCCTGGTATGAAATGCAATTTTATGATGATAAAATTTTCCTTTGGTGTTTATAAAGTATAAATCTCAAATTAAATAGCTCACCATATATTACACTTGTAGAAACCCAATCGAAGACATTTAATATCAATTTCCATTAACTTATGGAGAAGCCACACCAATAGATCAAGGAGAAAGTCTCATTAAAAATAGATAGACAGTTTTCTCCTTCCCTGAGGCAGAAGTGTTCCAGAGTCTTAAATGTTTCAAAATTCATCTTGATTTTTTTTTTCATTCCTTTGAAATTTGTTCTGATAGGAGTCACAGATATTCTTCTCTCCAGTATTTACCGTCTGGAGTTTCTATTAAGTTTCTATTAACAACCCTGTGCGCACACACACACACACACACACACACACACACCCTCCCTCTCTGTTCCTGTTTCTCTCTCCCTGCCCATAACATTCTTTGAGTCTCTTGGCAGAACCTTGAAAAGATGGCGTGTTCCTCTGGAGAGTCCTGCACTATTGTGTTGGTGGCAGTGAAGTTCTGACTGTGAAATCGTGATTGTGTCAGTAAAGGGCTCTGAACGGTGTCCTTGTCTTCATACGTCCTTCGGTAGCTCTTGGCTGCCTGTAAATGAAGTCCAGTTCCCTTCTGGGTTCTGCCCAGCGGTCCAGTCACTCCAGACTCCTTGTCTGCAATCCTCCTCCATGGCGTTTGGCCCCCCATGACGTTCCAGTCTCCAAACACCCCAGCCTCCAGGGGGCACTGCCTGGAGTCTACGCACTGCTGCCCTCGCCAGCTGTGTGCCCCTCCAGGTGCCTTCTCCAAGCCCCCCTTCTCTACCCGACGCCAGCTTCTCATCCGGGAACTCCCCTTACCTGGGTGGGCTGGTTGCGCCCTCCTCGTGCCCCTGCAAACAGCAATCAGAGAGCCTGCCCCCAATGTCTTGGTGGGTGTGAACCTTCCCGATAGAATGCGGGATTTCTAGTGGTGAGGTCTTTCGTTTACATCCATCGCCCCAGTGCTTTGGATGCATTATGATAACCTCAGGATGCAGGAAGAGCAAGAATGTTATTTGAATTTGTTAATGAGAACAGAAAGCATATCCAATGGGTTTAGATCCAATTGTAACCGAGAAAAAATCCTCCAGAAAATGTTTTCTCTTTCATAGAAGCTGAGGTCGAAGGTCTAAAGAGTGTTTGGTGGCCTTGGGGTCAGAGAGGCAGGCGCCTCCACTCTGCACCAACATTCACCTCAGACCCAAGGGCTGGCCCAGCTCCGTCCATCAAACCCACATTCACTCCAGCAGAAGACCACAAAGGAGGAAAAGTTTGATTAAAAACACTTCCTGGGGCTGGGGAGATAGCTCAGCTGGTAGAGTGCTTGCCTTGCAAGCACAAGGTCCTGAATTCAATCCCTAGTACTGCAAAAAAAAGTTGTAGATGCCATTTCAACTTCCATTCCAGAGACCAGCAAAATGATGACACTCAGCAGCAGGTCAGCCTGGGAAATGCAGAAACCTTATCTACAGTTGCATCCTGCAAACTAAACGCAGATTCATGAAACACCCCACGAAACCACCCTGGGTGCAGGCGTTTGAAGTTCAGCACGAGGCAGATGAAGGTGCGATGCATTTAGCATTCGTCAGCTCCTCTGCCTTCAAGCACATGTTTCCATGCATGTTCACAACCAGGAGATGATTTCAACGCAGGCACGGGTGAGGATGTTGCTCCTGAGATCACCTGTCTGCTTTCAGCAGGACTGTGCTCCACAGCTTTGGTTGTTAAACACAGAGCTGCACTATCTCCCTGATTATGCTAATGAAAACAGCTCCTGACCAAGTTATGTAACTTAATTGTAATCAGAAGTCGGCCAGTTACGTTGCCTAAAGACAAGACATCTTCCGTTTCCCTCCCCTACACTGGGTCCTTCTCGAGACCCTTCCCTCCTCCCACGTTCTCACCTGAGACTGGCCCCATCATCCACCTGGTCCCCAAAATCTGTTGATTCTTTCTATTGTAATCCTTCCCTTCACTCTGTCACCAGGGGACACAGCTCAGGCCCTCACCTTGTCCAGTCGCTGTACCTTCCCTGCCTCTGGTCACAGCTCCCTCCTCTGGCGTCAGAGTGGCCACCAGTTGCAACCGTGTGGCTCTCCTGCTTCAAACCACCAGGCCCACACTCCTAACTCCTCCCTCCTGGCAAAACGATGATCTGGATTCTGCTGCTCTCTCAGCGACAGGTCCTGGTGCTTCCCTTTCAGCGCCCTAGACGCTCCTTTAGGGAGCCATGGCCATTCCCGGAATCCCAGGAGGACTCTCCCCTGCCGGTGCCTTCCACTCTCCTCCTCCCTCCTCAGCCTCTCCTAGATGCCCTTCAGGTGTGAGCTCACTCCCTGGGAAAACCCTTTGCCTCCCCTCCTCCTGCTCACTGGGCACGAGGACCTCCTTCCACCCATCCCATAGGACACATGTTTTCATGAAGTGACATCACAACATTTTAAAACTCTATTTAATGAGTTCTTGATTTAGAATCAAGAATTTTTACTTTGTTTTTGTTCGTATCCTCAGATTCTTGCACAATGTCTGATGTGTAATAAAATCTCAATAGAATGAAAAAATAAGCAAATAAATAAGCATTCTGTTGTATTTATGCCTACATAATTTTATACAGATGAGAATTGTTGGACATATAATTCAATATCATGATTTTGTCCTCTTTGAAATTAGATAATAAACTTTTTTAAAGTTACATATAGGCTGATGTATAAAACCAAGCATACTGTAGTCTTCATTTTTTTTAGCAAATCTCTATTATCTAACTACCCCAAAGTTTCAAGATGTTTCCCTCTTGCCAGACATTTGTATTAGTTGTATTTTTATACTGCACTTAAGACTTGTCCATAAAGCTTTTTATTTCAAAGTATTTCTTTAGAATAGATTCCTAGAAGCAGAATTTCTGGAAAGAGAAGCACTAAGTCAATGGACGGGGTCCTTGAGGGTAATACTTAATTTTGCTCAGTGACTTGTCAAACCCATTTGGATTCACACAAGCAGAGTATGACAGCGACAGCTCATTTTTAAGAGAGGCCTAAGCTGGCCAGAAGGTGTCCACCACAGAATGCAAATGACTGGAAGAATTTGTAAATCATCATGCACAAGTCATGGGAGGCGCATGGAAAGCTTACCCAGAAATGAGGGACCAATGAGGGACCACAGCAGATGTTTTCACACACTTGAAGCAGACGTTGGTCCAATTCCCAGAAACAACTCTACACCACAGCCAGCTACTACACTTACTGAGCATTTGCTGGAACAGACCTGGTGCTATGCATCCGGGCTGTCAGAGGCACTGAGTGCAGATAGATAATTAAGACTTCAGGAGCTTCCGTCACTTCCTAATCACAACGGAAGTCAGTACAGATCTGGTATCATAAATCCAAGTTGCACTGATTTGCAAGCTCATATTTTTAACCACATCACCAAGACTTCCCAAATGTTTGCATCAAGGTGAACCCAACAAGAGCAAACAGTGAAAGCAGGTCTTTGAGGTCTGTGGGGTATAGACACAGCCAGCCCTATTTAAGCAAGAGAATTCCAAAATCCAAGAAGTCTTTGTCTGTCTTTTCTTCAAATATCTATGTACATTTTTGAAATCACTATGGGAAATAGTATGGCAATCCTCAAAAAATTGAAATTACTGTATCATCTGACACTCACACTTCTGAGTATATATCCATAAGTACTGAATGCAGGGTATAGGGATCCAGTTTGACGTGACTTTAGCCATCTTGGTCATAAATGCCATTTTGCCCACCAGGTAACCCTAGTGTGCATCTCAAACCCTGTAGGACAAACATAGTAATTAAGAATCGACTGAGTGTGTTATGCCAACCACAGATGCCTGGACTCTTTCTTGACTGACATTTTTTTGTATTTGGGGGAAAGGCCAGGTACATTCCTGCTGGTGGCAACCCACCTTTGTCTAGCTTAGTGTAAAAACTCCTTCCTCCTCCCTGGGGGCATGGGATCCTCCTGTCTTGCTGCCACCCAAGACACTCTTCTGTCTATAAGTCTCCAGTAGGTGGCACTTTGGACCACCGGGTTCTGTCTGCCTCTCAAGTCTCAGCACCTTCCACTTTGGCTGATGATGTGTTTCTCACACATGGGGACCAGCTGTTTCTGAAATTAAGGGTCTTGAAGCCATATTTGCACACCCATGTTCATAGCACACCCACTACTCACAAAAAATAGCCAAGGCATTCGTCCATGAATTGAATGGATAAGTAAGATGTGCTTAGTCCATAGAATGGAATATTATTCAGCCTTTAAACAGAAGGAAATCCTAGGACATGTTAAGTGAAACGGTTCATCACAAAAAGACAAATCCCATCTGATTCCACTTCTGTGAAGTATTTAAAATAGCAAAATTCATAGAAATACAAGAACAGTGGTTACCAAGGGATTGGGGAAAGGGGAGAGATTTAATGTACATAGAGTTTCAATTTTGCAAAATGAAAACTTTCCAGAGATCACAATATCAATATACTTAACACTTCTGAACTGTACACTTAAAATGATTCAGATGGTAAATTTGATGTTGTTTTTACTATAATAAAAGCCACTTTTTTTTTGTTTTTTTTTGGTTTTTTTGTATTTCACTTAATTTTGTATTTGTCATTTCCCTTCAACTTGCCAATAGAAATTACCCTCTGAAAAGATGTGTGATTTTTACCTTGTCGCTTTGCCTGTCCCTGCATGTGATATGCCCAGTGGGAGAAGGACTCTCTGCATCATACTTCCAAGGAGGCCAAGCCCATCATTTCCCAAGAGGTCCTGTGATTTTTATCATCCAGGGAAACAAGTAGCCATTTGCCTCCCACTTTACCACCACTTCTACTGAAGGGATAATCAGTAACTTGATGTCAGGCTTGAAAACTTGTGCCTTTCAGTAGCAGCTGGCTTTCTAAAAAGGAGGTCCTTAAAGATGGCACTGCTCCAGACCCACAACCATAAGGTCAATCTGTAGGATGGGAAGTTCTGCAACTGCTGTTTTAAGCTTCTCAAAAATTTTAATATGTGCTTTAGTTTCTTCTCACTTCTCATCGCCCAGCCTGGCCCTAGGCCTTTGTGCTGAAGCATTTGGTCACCAGCCCATCTCTTTCGTCAGTGTCTTGGATGAAAACATCGAGAGCATGCACGAGACACAAAGCTGGGAAAGACGCCAGAACAAAGATCTAGAGTGACTTTGACAAGATGGAATGATAGATGGGATCTAGAATTCAATATGAAACTAACTAGTGATGAATGCAAACTTCTGTACTTTCATCCCCCCAAATCCATTGAAATGATGTGCAGGACTTCTAAGCTCCACATAGGTTAAGAATTCTGAACTCTCTAGGGACAGAGCAGAAGAAAATGGAAGGAAGGGTCATCCAGAAGACCCCTTCCAGTCCTATGCCAAGTGGGTTTGAGAGATGGCGGGAGGGGGTGTTTCAGTCAGCTTTTTTGTTGCTGTCACCAAAAGACCTGACGAGAACAATGTGGAGGAGGAGATGCTTATTTGGGGCTCACAGATTCAGAGATCTCAGTTCATAGATGGCCAACTCCATTGCTCTGGGCTCCATTGTCTGGGTTAGAACACCATGACAGAAGGGCAAGGTGGAGGTAAGCAGCTCAGGACATGGCAACAAGGAAGCAAAGAGCGCTCTGCTCACCAGGGACAAAATGTAAACCCCAAAGGCACACCCCCAGTGACCTACTTCCCCAGCCATACCCCACCTGTTTACAGTTACCACCCATTAATCCATTCAAGTGAATTCAGGCACTCATTAAGTTAAGGCTTTCTTAACCCAATCAGTCCACCTCTACACTTTCTTGCATTGTCTCACACATGAGGCAACTTATATCTGGGGGGACAACTTATATCTAAACCATAATGGGGAATCAACATCTTAAATATTTTGTTTTAGCAACTACTGTTATGTTGTCTTTCTAAGTTTTGAATATGTAACATCCTTGGCATGTCATTTTGAATCTCCAATTATGTGAATTTATATTGTTAAACTGTCTGTGGGTGTTTGCCTGTAATTACCAAACAAAAACCAAACAGTGGACTATACTCTATCCATATAGGAACTGGGAGGATGAATGCTCTCTACCTACTTTTGCAGACTGCATGGTGACCCTAACATTGGGTGTGGATGTTTGAAGGGTAACTCATGATACAGTTTGAAGTTCCTGACCCCTAGTTCTTTGCTCTGACTGTAAAAGATATTACTCCTCATATTTTTAACAGCTCCCTGACACTGAAAGTAAGACACCCCCCAAAAAAAATGTTTCCAGGAACACCTTGAGCAGTCATCTGCATGACTTGAACTTCAACAATATGATTTTCCCTTTGAAGCTAGAGTAAGACTTTGACTTAAAGAGAGATGATTTCCTGCAGCTGAGCAGTGCACACATGTGCATACATCCAAGTGCATGTGTGGGCATGCATGTGCTCATGTGTTTCATAGATTCTGACTTCTCTTATCACTCTCCAGGGCTGGCAGTGGCCAAGTGGAACTGAGGTGTTTTTCTTCCTCATCAGTACGCAGGATACTTCAAAGTTACCCAGAATTTTTATTAAAAATGGAGTCCAAGGAAATCTTTTCAGATTTCAGACTCTCCAATGAGAAGTAAATAAGTTGACGATCTGATTTCATTTTGGTTTTGAGTCCTTCTTTCCAAAGAATTTTGTTTTCCAGAATCAACAACTATTAATTTGTTATGATTTGGATATGAGGGGTCTCCTGAAGTCTCCTGTTAATGCAGAAATTTCAGAGGTGAAATGAGTAGATAATGAGAACTGTAACCTAATTAGTCCATCCTAATTTGAACTGATTGACTAGATGGTAACTATAGACAGGTGGGGTGTGGTTGGAGAAGTAGGTCAAGGGTGGGGCGTGTGCCCTGGAAGGGTGTATCTTCCCTACAGCCCCTTCCCTCCTGCCTCTTTCTGCTTCCTGCCATGAGCTGAGCCCCTTTTTTCTCCTGTGCCCTTCCGCAATTATGTTCTGCCTCACCCCAGGTCCAGAGTAATGGAGTCAGCCATCTATGGACTGAAACCTCTGAAACTGTTAGCCCCAAATAAATTTTTCTTCCTCTAAGTTGTTCTTGTCAGGTATTTTGGTCACTGTGATGAAAAACTAACTAAAACATATTACATCTACCTAACTTCTTTTCTTCAATTTGGCATTATTTTGGACTAAAAGTCATAACCCATGCAATAAAGCAAGAAACAAAAATTAAATCTTAAGAAATTAACAATTGGGGGCTGGGGAGATAGCTCAGTTGGTAGAGTGCTTGTCTTGTATGCCCAAGGCCCTGGGTTCGATCCCCAGCACCAAAAAAAAAAAAAAAAAAAGAAAAAAAAGAAATTAACAATTGGAAAGGAAGCAATGATATTATTATTACCTTACTAAAATTCCAAAAGAATTTGATAAATATATTCCATATTTCTTTGTGGACTTTCTTTTTGAAATGTTTTTGTAGTTTGTGTCTTTATACAAATGGAATTTGTCCATTGAATCCATTCTCTCAAATGTATTGGCATCAGGTTAGTCATGATATTTCCTTATTATCCTTTTAATGATTCTGTGGCCATATGCCTTCATTCATTCCTGATATTGGTAATACACATTTAAAAAGCCTTCACATTTTTTAATATGTTCAATGTATCAATTCTCTCAATTTTATTTATTTTCTCAATTAAACAGTTTTTGTATCCAGGAATGTCTGTTTTTTAATTTTATTGATTTCTGCTCTTTAAGATTTCCTTTCTTGTATGTTTAGATTCATTTGCTCTTCCTTTTCTGCATTCTTAAGAAAATTTGGATTATTGACTTAAGATTTTTTCTTATAAGAAGGCATTTAAAGGTATACATTCTCCTGACAGCATTTTTTATTATATTCCATAAATTTAGATATATTGCATTTTTGTTCCCATTCATTTCAAAATATTTCTAATCAGTCTTACGATTTATGTTTCATCTATGTGTTAGAGTATATTGTTTATTTTTTAAGTATTTAGGATTTTCCAACTATCTTTCTGCTACTAATATCTTGCTTAATTCCATCATGATCAGAGGACTTAATTTACATGATTTTCTTCATCTTACACTTTTTGACATTTGTTTTATGGTCCAAATTATGGTATTTCCTAATGAATATTCTATATTTATTTGAAAAAATATACATATCATGCTAGTTTGTCAATAATTTCTCCTTTCAGTTATCAGGTTTTGCCTCATATATTTTTGTTGTTTTTATTTTTAGATGTTGATGGACCTTTATTTTATCCATTTATTTATATGTGATGCCGAGAATCAAACACAGTGCCTCACACATGCTAGGCAAGCACTCTACCACTGAGCCACAACCCCAGCCCTGAATCTCTATTATTAGATATTCATATATTAGAATTGTCATGTTGTCTTGATGAATTCACTCTTCATGATTATAGATAATTCTTCTTTATCCTTGGTAATAATTCTTGTTCTGAAATCTTCTTTGTCTAATATGAATAAAGTTGCTCCAGCTTTCTTTTGATTAGTACTTACATGATATGTCTTTATTCATCCTTTTAACCAATCTTCATATTTATATGTAAAGTGTGTAACTTGAATCTAGCAAATAGCTCTGTCTTGCTTCTTTTTCCAACTGGACAGTCTATGCCTTTTAATTGGAGTGTTTGGATGGCTTAAATTTAATGTAATTATCAATGTGGTTAGCTTTAAATACATCATCTTGCTCCTTGTTTCCTATGTTTCACACTGTTCTCTGTTCCTTTTTCTTCTTCACTTGCCTTGTTTTGGATTGGGCATATTTTTAGTATTCTATTTTATCTCCAGTCTTGGCTTCTTATCTGTACCTCTTTGTCTTTGTTGCCCTCTTCCCTATCACTGTTTGAACTTTTGCTCTAAGGTTTACAGTATACATATTCAATTTATTTCAGTCTGCCTTCAAACAATAATTTACCACTTCACCTCTAGTGTGCAAACTCTTCAACAGTACATTTAAGGAAGTTATCTGCATATGGAAGTTCTATGTCACATGTCGCCCACCTGCCCTTTGTGCCTTACTTCAGTACATTTTACTTTTACATTATAAACCCCAAAGTGTACTGTTATTGCTAATTTAAACATTTAAAAATGGAAAAAGAACTTTTATGTATTTACATATTTATGATTCATGATACTCTGGTTTTTGTATAAATCTGATAGCATTTTTCCTTCTGCTTAAATTTATTTTAGTTCAGGTCTGCTGACAGTAAATTCTTTTAGTTATTAATAGTCTGAAAGACAATTTTTTTTTTTTTTTAGTACTCTGAGTTGAACTCTGGCTACTCTACTACTAAGCTTCATCCCCACCACTTTTTAATTTTTTATTTTGAGAAAGGGTCTCACTAAGTTGCCCAGGTTGGCCTTGAACTTGAGTTCCTCCTGCCTCAGCCTCCTGGGTTGCTAGGATTACAGGTATGCACCACAACTCTGGCCTTGGACTGTCTTTACCTGCATTCTTGAAAGATATTTTTGTTGGAGACAAAAATCAAAACTGTCAGAATTTTTTTCCTTTCAGCACTTTAAAGATTTTGCTCTGTTATTGCATTAGATTTTTCAGGTCACCATACAAAGCTCCACAGAAATTTATTTTCTCACAGCATTGGAAACGACAAGTTCCAGCTCAAGGTGTCCCTGGGTTGGGTTTCTTCTGAGGCCTCTCCTTGGCTTGCGAAAGGCCATCTTCTCCCTGTCTTCATATGGTCTTCCCTCTGTGTTCCCAGATTCCATTCTCTTCCTATGAGGACACCAACCATACGGACTAGGATCCACTCCAACGGCTTCATTTTAACTTAATTACCTCTAAAGGTACTGAGGTACTGGGATTTAGAACTTCAACACATGAATTGGGAAGGTGTATATTCAAACATGACAATTGCTTTGCAACAAGAAATGTGCTATCATTCTTAGCTTTGTGCCTATGTGTGTAATGCTTCGCCCCACCCCCACCGTAGCTGATTTTTTTTTTTTTTCCATACTGGGAATTGAACCCAGGGTTTTGTGCATGCCAGGCAAGTGCTCTACCACCGAGCTACCAAGCTACATCCCCACCATAGCTTCTTTTAATATTTTGTTTGCCACTGTTTTTCAAGAATTTGCTCAAGATGTTCCTCTCGGTATTTTTTTTTCTATATTTATTCTTCTTAGAGCTTGTTGAAGTTTTAAATCTGATACTTTTGTACTCTAGGAAATTGTAAATAGAAAAGTCCTTACTTCTTCAAATATTTTGCTGTCTCCTTCCATTACCATCTCCTCTACTTTCTTCAACACAGTAAGCATATTTCTAGTGACTATTTAAAAATGTGCGTCTGCTAACTCCATTTGGTTGTTTCTATGTTTGCTTCTACGGATTTTTTTATCCTAAGAAGTGTATGTAATACTGTTCTGCCTCTTTGTAAGTCCGAGAGATTTTTATTGGATGTCATATATTTTAAATTTCATATCCATGAGGCCTGGGTTTTGCTGTCGTGCTTTGTTTTCTCTTGTTTTGTTTTGTACTGGTGAGGAGGAGGCTGTGACCCACTGAGTGACTCTGATGTACACAACAGTAGTTTCCAGGCTGAGTCCAACCCTGAGTTACCCCATTTTATCCGCACTTTGCCGTAGGTTACTCCACTTTGCATACAGGTGCCAAGGTAGAACTACTCCACACCTTGTTTGTACAAGTAAACAACCACCATCTGCCCGGCACCACCATGAGTCACCAATCAATAAACAACTTATAGATGCCAGCTTATCAAACTAAATCAAGGAGTACCTGGACTCGTGGATATCCCAAATTGTATCAGGAATGCCAGACAGGAGCTTGCCAGTCTCCTTTACCTGACACAACCCCTTCACCTGAGACCCAGGAAAGAAGGAGCCCCCGAGACTGGACGCAGCACCCTGACCCCATCAGCTCATGTCACCACGAGCTCTTCCCAGGAAATTCACCACAGCAACGAACCTCCAATTTCCTGTTTCCATCAGTCTTCAGCAGAGCAGGACCTCTGCCCATGACGCCCTTGCATGGCCCCCTCCAGGATGGCACTCTGAAGCTGAAACTGCCACCCTTCTGGCCCCTCTGCTGTGACAACTCTGTGGAACTAGCTCATTAAATCCTTCTCTGACCACCTTCAGTGCCTCTTCCCTCCGCATCCCTCTCTCTCCACTGTGCTCCTGGCACAGCAACCTGTGACCCTGCAGCTGTCTTAACCCTTTCTTAGTCTTTCTGTGACATATAGATATATATGTCATATATGTGACGTGTATATATATATGTGTGTGTGTGTGTATATACATATATATATAGTACTTACAATATTAAAAATTAAGGTTCCTGTTGGAAGCTGTGTATGAATTATGGGCTTGTTTGAGCCATCATAAGGCAGGGAGGCTGCTTTTCTGGGATCTCCTGGGTAAAATTCCCCTATTCAAGAAAGCCCAGATCAGGCTGGCGCCCTGCCTTAGCTCACAGCCTTGGGTTCAAACGCAGCTGCCCAGAGATCGGGGCAACCTGCCAAGCCCCAGATAACTTGTTTTCCCCATTTTCATCCTGTTTCCCTGAAGAAGCTCCTCACTGAATCCCTTTG